>NC_064628.1:328825229-331325229 GCF_023864275.1 Schistocerca cancellata | reverse complement strand
AACAAATTTCTTTGGGTTTACTTCTACAGCACAGCGTTGCATGGAAGTGAATCATGCATTTTGGATAAGCTGGAAAGGAAGAGAATCGAAATGTTTGAAAAATGGTGTAATAGAAAGATGCTGAGAGTTAAGTAGATTGATAGGAAGAAAAAGAGGTACTCTACAGATTCAGCAAGGAAACGCAGTTACAGAAAACACTAAATATACTCCTATTAAACTTTTTCTGTGGCTGTCGTTTGAGCGAGTGGTAGGGACCAGCCGCCATCCAATCGAGGCCCACGAGCTCATTTTGTTGCCTGTTTTAATCGGAATATATGAGGAGGGGTAGAATGAAAAGACATTTTTTCAGGTATCAAAAATAGCAAGCCATGGCACGTAAGAGATCCATACCGAGCATATTACATATAGGGACAGGAATACATACAGAAAATCAATAAACGTTTTAGGGCGATATATGTCGATAAATCTCTGAAGAGGTCAGCACAGAGGCAGACGTCTTTGATGGCCGCATGAAACCAGTCAAAATAGAGGTGACAATAAGGATTAATAAATCTTTTCGGGCTTCCACCCGCGTCACGTGGCTAAAATCCCACGAGGTTCCGACCGCGCTCTCCTCGACGATTGTCAGGTGGTAAATGACTGCCGTGCTGCCGTGGCCTCGCCCTTCCTTATCAAGCCACGCTGCTTGCTGTGACGTCACGGGGCTCTCTTCCTCGCCAAACATGGTAATGTTTTCGTCCCGGTCCGTCGCACCCGCTTCAGTCTCGCGAGGGCCGAGTCGCAGGCTGTTCTGAGCTACAAACAGCAGTCCACTTGGTTGTGTTATCAGACAATTTTATTTCTATAGCCCCGCCCCCGGTAGCTGAGTGGTCAGAGTGACAGACTGTCAATCCAAAAGGCCCGGGTTCGATTCCCGGCTGGGTCGGAGATTTTCTCCGCTCCGGGACTGGGTGTTGTGTTGTCCTAATCATCATCATTTCATCCCCATCGACGCGCAGGTCGCCGAAGTGGCGTCAAATCGAAAGACCTCCACCAGGCGAACGGTCTACCCGACGGGAGGCCCTAGCCACACCACATTCTATTTCATTTTTTCATTTCTATAGCTTCTTTCATAGCGCTGTCCAAAATCCTTTCGTCCTCATAATGACAGATGTTTCGTCCATCAGAATTCTGGGTCACATTTCTAAAACGTGCTCATCCACAGCTGATTTTTCAGGCTAGCGTAGGCATGAACACCTCACATCTTTCGTCTGACATTGCTCCATTTAGTAGTAGACACGCTGACATGGTACCTTGTACACACCAGGCGTTCTAAGCCGTATTTTTGCTCGGGGCCTAAACATTGATGAAGCGTTGCACCTTTTCAGGATCTGGCTAGCCTCTCCCGACATTGCGCCACAGAAAGACAAACAGGCAAATTTCTTGTTGCCTTCTTCCCTGGAGCCTCTCCTGCACATCTTACCAGAAAAAGCCTGTGACCCCTGGCTGTGATTGTAGTTATTTTCTTGGAAGTACTTTCGAAGGTGGGCCGGCCGCGGTGGCCATGCGGTTCTAGGCGCTGTAGTCCGGAACCGCGAGACTGCTACGGTCGCAGGTTCGAATCCTGCCTCGGGCATGGATGTGTGTGATGTCCTTAGGTTAGTTAGGTTTAAGTAGTTCTACGTTCTAGGGGACTAATGACCTCAGATGTTAAGTCCCATAGTGCTCAGAGCCACTTTCGAAGGTGGCTTAGTTCCAGTGGCAGATTTTCAGCCTCCGATATGATTTAGCATGATGGACGAGGGTGTTCAGAACGCCAAGTTTTGAGCCAGATGATGGTGGCTGAGAGCGTGCAGATACCGATCCGTGTGTGTAGGTTTCCTCTCCACACTGTGGCTGAGATGCCTATTGGTTTTCCTGCGAACGGCGAAGAATCACAATGCACAATCTCCCTACTTTCATCGCAAGAATAACGTGGCCGTGAATGCCGCTTAGGTGTTATAAGAATTCTCCCAGTTTATCACTCATATGGGGCCAGATGATACAAGTGTTGTCGACGTAACGATAAAAGCAAGTTCGCTTGGATGGAGCCGCGTCCAATGATTTCTCCATAAAAAGGTTTGCTGTGGATGGAGGTAGCGAACTCCCAACCGCCATGTCGTCCAGCTGATCGAAATACTGGCCGCCTTATAGGAAACACTACGATGTCAACGAGTGCTTAAACAATCCCTCAATTGTACTACCAAATAATTGGGAGAGGCGACCTATACAGTCTTTGCCAGGAACAGGCTTAATTATGGAGACTACATCAGAACTGATCATTATATCGCCTTGCCCAAGATGTAGATGTTTAATTCGGGTCATAAAATCGTCATTGTTCTTGATGCGATGCACACAGCGTCCCTGTTGCAATGTAATGTGGCTGTTCAGATTTTTATCCAGTCCATAAGCTGGTAAGCTGATGATGTTCACAATTTGTCGAAGAGGAGAACTGTATTACTGTTGTATCTGGATTTCGATGCGTCAACGGGGTATGGACAGGCTGAACATAATATGAGTTGAAAACAGAATGACGTCAGTTTTCTGTACAAATGGAGAGAAAATTTTGTGTTAGCAGAAGAGCCAACATCGTGTTACGAGTGGAGACCGAAATGCACGCGTTTTAGCTGACGCAGGCTGGCGTGAAGAGGGAAGAACTATACTGACGTGAGGTCTGGAACATGACAAGGAATGAGAATTCAGAAAGCGGACATAATTAGTTTGATACTTAACTTTAATCCATTAATGATGAACGTCGCTCTTGACGGTACATGATTCACAATATTATCTGTTCAGAATACATTCTTGAAGTAATCATAGTATCTGAATCTGGCGCCTTGCTAGGTCGTAGCAAATGACGTAGCTGAAGGCTAAGCTAAACTGTCGTCTCGGCAAATAAGAGCGTATGTGGACAGTGAACTATCGCTAGCAAAGTCAGCTGTACAACTGGGGCGAGGGCTAGGGAGTCTCTCTAGACGAGACCTGCCATGTGGCTGCGCTCGGTCTGCAATCACTGATAGTGGTGACACGCGTGTCCGACGTATACTAACGGACCGCGGCCGATTTAAAGGCTACCACCTAGCAAGTGTGGTGTCTGGCGGTGACACCACAGAAAGCAATCATACGAGAACATGCCTGAAAGTAATGCCTCGCAATTTATTATTCTGTTCCCAATGTCGGTTGAGATATTACTTCTCATGCATATTACTCGACCAACTTTCCCCATTCACTGACTAAGTTGCAATCCTCTGCTGCTATAGGGCTACGAATTATAGCGAGTAACATGGCGGTGTGTAACATAACGACGTCGGAGTGTGAGAAACAGCGTGCTGTAATCTAGTTTCTAACCGCAGAAAAAGTAGCTCCAATTTAAATCTATAGAGGAATGAAACCTGTGAATGAGAATGACTGTATTGACATTAATAATGCTAGGCGTTGAGTTGTTTGTGCTCTTTGTGAAGGAAGGAGTGGGTATACCGTCAATATGGGAGACATAGCTTCGAGCAGATGACCCCGTACGCCCTACCGAGCGAGGTGGCGCAGTGGTTAGCACACTGAACTCGCATTTGGGAGGACAATGTCAGACCACCCACGGGTGCTGGCGCTGGGTACCAACCGACATTCATCTGTAATTTTTTAGAACATTGTTTGTCGAGAAACAGCGGTCTGGTTAAAAGTATGGATTAAAAAACACTCTCGACCGCAAAAACATTTATTTATGTGATAACCGTTTCTGTCATTGTTACACCATCCTCAGACCCTCATACCATGATGGTAGGCGGTGACGGTAGATGGAATGGGTGTTGTAACTTCAGGAACGTCAACTGCCACCGCTTACCATCTTGGTATGAGGGTCTGAGTATGATCAAACACTGGCCGAAATCGTTTACCAGCGAAATAAATGTCTCTGCAGTCGGGACTGTTTTTAAATCCAGTTTCAACTGACTTTCTTCTGCTTCCATAATTTGAAGAACACCTTTGAGGACTTCAGTTTGATAGTGATGAAACAGTGCAAGCGGAGGTGACGTGGTTGCTCCTTCAACAAAGTCAAACATTCTACATTGATGATATCTACAAACTGGTTTCCCACAGAGAGAAATTTGTTCGTAGCCATGCAACCATGTTGAGAAATAAATACGTAGACGTGAAGAAAAAAACATGTAGAACGTTAGTAACGTTTGTTTCATTTCAAAATATTTACGAGCTTTCATATAAAAAATTCTGAGTCATTACTTTTGTCACACCCTCACATAAACAAACGTATATTTTTTTCTGATTGTTGTATACTCAGTGGACAACATTGTGCGAGAAATATGAAAGTTGGGCCAAGTTTCTCGATTATAGTTGAGAAATGTAAGTACAATGCTCGTTATAAAATAAATCTTTGATCATACAAGACAAACGAGTGCAGTGCTCGTTCTTTTCTCTGAAATCTTAATAAAGCTGATCGTTGTGTTTATCCACAGGAAACAATGATTTCTCGGTTAGAGTGAGAAGAACAAGCATGGGTGTGCATCAGATTTTATTTATTATTAGTGGAAAGCCTAACCATGGAAAAGTTGTAGAGCAGTGCAAAGAATTTTAGTATCTAAGTAAAAACTGAGATTAACAAATATTTATTTGCTGTAATGACTAACAAATATTACAATGAAGATTAACAGAAAAGAGAGATATCTAAAACTAACATCAGCTTAAAAAATAACGTTAACACTGTGGGAATGTACGAAAATATGTGGAAGCCTAAATGGAGGAAGTGCAACGACGTCTGCTCATGTGGGCAACTCGCGAAATCAACTTTAATGACACAAAAAGTTACCACAGGTTATAACCAAACTAAACAACACGAGCTGAGTGGGAAAGTAAGTAAGCAGCGAGCTGCTCAGAACGTACACAACGCTACTGCATTTGTAACACTTACATTTCCCCAAAATCTCCATACTGTGCGGTCATCAACCACAAATAGCTGCCAGGAGGCGAGAGACCCACCAGGCAGGTGGAGATCAAAAGACCACAAGACACAGATCTCTCTCGAAACCTCTCTGCCTTCAAGACCAGTGTGACAGACAATAATATCGTTAATGAAAAAAACGGGGAAACACAGCAGTAACACCCTAGTGGTGGCGTAAAAATCCAGCTTATATATTGAGATAGGAGTCAGTTGCATAAAAGAAATTTTATTCTCTTAACCGGTTGCAGTCACTTAGCGTCGTTCTTCAGAATACTATTTAGAAAAGTATACCACAAATAAGTAGGAGTTAGATAGTAACACTAAAATTACTAAAGAAAAGTTTTAAAATAGTTACAAGTAGTGTTTAGGGTTAAAAATCACCTTTAATCATTCACGGTCAGGTACTCAAACCTAATGCACTTATTTCAAACAATTTATGTGAATGTCGCTAGTTATATTTACTCCAGGAAGCGTGTTTCGGACTTGGTACACATTTCTGAAATAGTTAGTCCACTGTAATAAAATTATACAACGATGTCCATGTTTCCTTTCTCCTGTAGTTATTTTAGACTCTTCTTTTCAGATGGTGACTAGGAGTTGTTCTTACATTTACTCCAGTTATTGCTTCTCGCTTCTTGATGCATGTCGCGCTCCGTGTGTGCAGCCGTATTTACTGCTACCAAACATTCAAAAACTGTTCAGTGCTGTGTTCTAAAACTTACAGTGCCATACAATTGGTATGAATGCAGCTAGTTATAATTGTTTCATTAATCGTATTTGCGACCTGTACATATTCCAGTAGTAGTTGTTTCACTGTAACACAAATATGGCCACACTTCTTTTCCTCTCTGCTTACATTTCGACACTTAATAATGGCTAACAATAGATAACTGGCTCTCCGCTTACTCCATTGCAGTTTCCTGTCCCACGAAGAGCTTCGCACTTTGATTTTGCTAACAGGTTCACTGATAGGATGCTACTGGCCCCACTACAACTGTTTAGAGATTAGTTCCCAAATTTTCCATCCATAGCGCCACTTGTCGTTGGTACTTATTACGCTGCTTATAAGTACTTACATTTTAGTTTATGCCTTACGACAACGAATCTTGTGAAAAGTTTTGTTTTATTACTTCGTCGAACTTATATTCTCACCCCAAGACCAACCTGAAATTATGCGTGTCATTAGCTGATTAGGTACAGTTCAGTTGTGACATGATGTCTGCAGTTGTTGTTCGACTTCTTTATACCATATTTGTACAGGTACTATCATCCAAATGTAAGCATTTACGAGCTATTTTTTACTAATGAATTCATTATTGTATCACTTGTTGTTCTTTTTTTAGCACCACTGTAATATGCTGCGCACATTCTATTTTTGACGCTCGCAATTAATGCGATAATTACAGGGTGAAAAGTATTTAAACCGACAAATTCTGGGAGGTTGTAGGGGACATCAAAACAAATATTTTTCCCATGTCATTTTTTCCAATGTCATTTTTTCCTGTGAGGGTTATTTAAATTGGCGGAGGCCGTATTAAGTTCTTCAGTTCTTAGAGGCCAGCCCGCATCTCGTGGTCGTGCGGTAGCGTTCTCGCTTCCCACGCCGGGGTTCCCGGGTTCGATTCCCGGCGGGGTCAGGGATTTTCTCTGCCTCGTGATGGCTGGGTGTTGTGTGCTGTCCTTAGGTTAGTTAGGTTTAAGTAGTTCTAAGTTCTAGAGGACTGATGACCATAGATGTTAAGTCCCATAGTGCTCAGAGCCATTTGAACCATTTGAACTTAGAGGCCATATTACGCTCTTCAGTTATTAGAGGGCGTATTACGCTCTTCAGTTGTAGGCAACTGCTGTCCACCGGTGTAATAGTGCACTGTCTCTGTTAACTAATGGAGCGATACACCCGGAGTGAGTACACTGATATGGCTGGTGCGTACTACGTAGCGCACCACAACGGACGAGCTGCACAGCGGGTTTATCAACAACAATATCCTAATCACCGTATCCCGCATCATACGACCTTTGCCGGCCGGTGTGGCCGTGCCGTTCTAAGTGCTTCAGTTTGGAACCGCGTGACCGCTACGGTCGCAGGTTCGAATCCTGCCTCGTGCATGGATGTGTGTGATGTCCTTAGGTTAGTTAGGTTTAAGTAGTTCTAAGTACTAGGGGACTGATGACCTGAGAAGTTAAGTCCCACAGTGCTCAGAGCCATTTGAGCCATACGACCTTTGCTGCTGTGTACCAACGTCTGCGTGAGACCGTGTCATTTAGCAGATTACCTGGACAGGGACGCCGTCGCACGGTAAGAACGCTGCAATTTGAGGAAGCTGTCTTGCAGCATGTGGAGCGGGATCCTTCAATCAGCACTCGTGCAATTACACGTAACATGGGGACGAATCAGACGTATGTAAGAACAGTCCTTCGAGAGAAATTGTTACGTCCATTTCACTTACTGCGTGTCCACAACTTGGAACCAGTTGATTATCCACCCAGAGCACAGTTTTCGCAGTGGTACCTGGAACAGTGTGAAATGCAGCCTACATTTCCATCCTTTGTGTTGTTTACTGACGAAGCAACATTCGGGCGTGGTGGTCTCTTCAACATGCACAATTCGCATGCTTGGAGTGAGGATAACCCACATGCCAGAGTTACTAGCGCTCATCAGGTGCGGTTCTTCGTTAATGTGTGGGTAGGTGTTGTTGGGGACTGTTTAATTAGGCCGTATCTGCTTCCACGGCCATTAAATGGCAGGCAGTATTACAATTTTCTCGCCAGAGAATTGCCAGAATTGCTGGAAGACGTCTCGCTCCCTACAAGACAACGCATGTGGTTCCAAGATGACGGGGTGCCGGCACATTTCAGTCGTCGTGTGCGTCGATTCCTGGGCCGACGGTTCCCAGAAACGTGGATCGGCAGAGGTGGTCCTGTACCGTGGCATGCTCGATCCCCAAATATGTCCTCTCTGGACTTTTTTGTGTGGGGAGAGATGCGCAACCTTGTTTACGGAACTCTTGTTGCATCAGAAGAGTATCTGGTCGCCCGGATAGTAGCAGTAGGAGGAACAATTCAGGATAATCCTACCGAGCGAGGTGGCGCAGTGGTTAGCACACTGGACTCGCATTCGGGAGGACGACGGTTCAATCCCTCGTCCGGCCATCCTGATTTAGGTTTTCCGTGATTTCCCTAAATCGCTCCAGGCAATTTCCGGAATGGTTCCTTTGAAAGGGCACGGCCGATTTCCTTCCCCGTCCTTCCCTAAAACCGATGAGACCGATGACCTCGCAGTTTAGTCTCTTTCCCCAAAACAAACCAACCCAACCCAGGATAATCCTGGGGTTTTTGCCCGTGTCAAGCAGAACATGAATCGACGGTGTAACCTTTGTTTACGTGTTAATTGAGGCATTTTTGAAAATCTACTGTAATTGAAATTGAGTTGTGTTAATGTGTTGTCTCTTGGTCATAAAAAATGGAAAAGTGTTTGTTGGTTTAGTTAATTAGCCGCCAGAGAAATCTTCCTCTACCGGTTTAAATAATTCTCATAGAAAAAAATTTGTTTTGATGTCCCCTACAACCTCCCAGAGTTTGTCGGTTTAAATATTTTTCACCCCGTAGAAGTGAGAACCTTCCTATAGCTTTAAATTTCTTGCACTTTTCGTTCTGAATTTTAAGCTTCTTATCTAACTACTACTTATATCTGGTACATTTTTCTGAAGAAGGAAACTAAGTGCCTGAAACCGATTCAGGAAATAAAATTCCTTTTATGCAACTGGTTGCTATTTATTCAATATATACGATTGGTTCAAATGGCTCTGAGCACTATGGGACTCAACTGCTGAGGTCATTAGTCCCATAGAACTTAGAACTAGTTAAACCTAACTAACCTAAGGACATCACACACATCCATGCCCGAGGCAGGATTCGAACCTGCGACCGTAGCGGTCTCGCGGTTACAGACTGCAGCGCCAGAACCGCGCGGCCACTCCGACCGGCCAATATATACGGCCAATATATTGGTGAAGATGGATAAAATACTGAAATGCATCTTCACATATAAGAGATTAGTACACTAATCGGGTGGCGTCACAGTGTCTCGTCATCGATTTCCAAACAGCATAAGCAAAACTGTCATGCTTAATTATTCTCTAGGGATGGCAGAGGCGGCATGGTGGCTTCCGCTCATGGCTAGGAGAGGCATCGGCTCCGTCGACAAAAGCGCGAAACAGGCTTCAGCCTTACTTCCGTGGAAGCCGTCCAACTTCCAGGGCAACTTCGCCGTTCCTAATGATATTCTCTGTCCGTCTACTGCCGACAAAGAGGACCCAGAGACCACACCGGAAGGACACATTCCCAGTGAGAAAAACGCTTAAATTTCCTGCTAGCAAAGAGCTCAGTAGACTGTAAATAAATCAAGAAACGGTGGTTAAAATTAATCAGTACTGCGTTGCGATATGTGATGATAAATTTACATATAATAACAGTTATAATTTCCTGTTCAGAGCAAGTAATGTGAAAATTTCGTTTATTTTTAAGGCAACTAGAACTGATAATCTTCTTACATCCATTGATGGTCATTTGAGAACCCCACTGCCCCAGTACCAGATTATCTGGTATTCGGGTGAAGATAAAAACGAGAATCAATAACACGCCAATTCTCAAAACAGCTCCCTCTACCATAGAAGACTGGAAAAAGTACAGAATAGCGGCTGCAATACAGAGCATCAGGCTGTCAAACGTAGTGGTAGTGATAGTCGTGTCATAAGAGAGCCGATGAAATGAATGGGGTGGGGGGGGGGGGGGGGGGAGAGTGGTCGTGAGTATCATGAACACTCGAAAAACAACATTTCCAGATTCATGAACTAAATTTCGGAGAATAAGTTAACATGGAAACCGAAGGCCTCGGAAATGGCAAGGAATCCTAGAAAATTACAAGTGAAGTTCAATACACGATATACCCCAGTAGAAAATTACAAGTGAGGTTTGTTACACGATACACCACAGTTTCTCGACTATGCGGATGGGTTGACTGTACCGAAAAGAAACTGCATTTCCATGAGTTAAATCTACATTATCTACATTAGTACCTTGCCACGCACCTGACGGTATGTGACGAAGCTTACATATATTCCACTATTTGCGTCTCCCTTCCCTGTTCCCTTTGCAAGAACTATTTTCGGAAAATCTCTGTATTTGCTATAATTTCTCGAATTTCCTCGTTGTGGTTATTTCGCAAGACGTATGTGAGACGAAGTATCATGTTGCCCGTCTCTTCTGGGAACATACTCTCGCCGAATTACAGTAGTGAACCACCTTATGAGGCACAACGCCGCTCTTGTAGTGTTCGCCACTGGAGTTTGTTGAGCATATCTGTAGCCGGCCACTGTGGCAGAGAGGTTCTAGGCGCTTCAGTCTGGACCGCGTGACCGCTACGGTAACAGGTTCGAATCCTGCTTCGGGCATGGATGTGTGTGATGTACTTAGGTTAGTTAGGTTTAAGTAGTTCTAAGTTCTAGGGTCTGATGACCTCTGATGTTAAGTCCCATAGTGCTCAGAGCCATTTTAACCAGTTTTTTGAGCATCTCTGTAAAGCTCTCGCGGTAACTAAACGACCCTGTGATGAAACATACCGCTCTTCATAGGGTCTTCCCTATCTCATCTACTATACCTACTTCGTAATAGTCTCAAAGTGATGAGCAATCCACAGAAACGGGTTGAACGAGTGTTTTGTAAAACTCTCACTGCGTTCATGAGTTCCATTTTCTTGAGATTCTTCCTGTGAATCTCACTCTAGTGTCTGCTTTTCGTACTATTTGTCTTACGTGGTCGCTCCAGATGGTTACTCCAAGACATTTTCTGTAGATACGGTTTGCTGTGAACTGTCATACATGGGGTAGTTGTCCAGTTGTGGATTTTTCCTATCTGTGCGCAGTATCTTACATTTATTTACAGTCAGGGTCAAACGTCAATCGCTTCATCACTTATCAATCCTCTGAAGGTCCTGTGACAAATCATTTCGGTCTTCTGGCGTTGTTACTTTGTTATAGGCAACCATATCATCTGCGAATAACCTCATGAACCTTTGAAACATCTTCAGAACAACATAAAGCTAAGTTGCAGTTTAAAATTGTTACGAAAAATCTCGCAAGTTCTTGATCGATTTACTTCAGATTTTTGAACGATACTCTAACAAACGTTCGCTCGCCCCCCCCCCCCCCCCCCCCACAAATAGACAGGGTGGTTAGAAAATGTACTGAGATATAAATGTTAAGAAACAAATTCAATACGTAGCGCCGTTTCCTAGTTATTTAGCATTGAAGTTAGCCAATCAGGTCGTTGCGCGCGCAAATCCAAGGTTTATGTAACCAAACAAAGCACTCGTTGGGCAACACCGCCCCTGGCAGGCCGCTTGAATGTGAGCGCGCGATGCCCCCATTGGCTAGTTTCAACGCCAAATAACTCTGAAACGGCGCAACGTATTGAATTTGTTTCTTAACTTTTATATCTCAGTACAACTTGCCATGCAACATCCCTACAAGCGTTTCAGACATTTTCTGTGCACACCGGTATCTCTAATGCCCAGTAGCACGTCCTCTTGCATTGACGCATGCCTGTATTCGTCGTCGCATACTATCCACAAGTCATCAAGGTACTTAGGTCCAGATTGTATTACTCCTCAACGGCGATTAGGCGTGGATTCCTCAGAGTGGTTCGTGTGCCACGTTGTGCATAAACAGTCCTTTTCAATCTATCCCAGGCATGTTCGACTCGGTTCATATCTGGAGAACATGCTAGCCACTCTAGTCGAACGATATCGTTATTCTGAAGGAATTCACAAGATGTACACGATGGTGGCGCGAATAGGTTTAAGTAGTTCTAAGTTCTAGGGGACTGATGACCATAGATGTTAAGTCCCATAGTACTGAGAGCCATATATATATATATATATATATATATATAGACTAAAGTTGTTCGCAAAAACTCTCAAAATTTTTGTCGATTTACTGCTCCGCAGCTCGTGATCGTGCGGTAGCGTTCTCGCTTCCCGTTCCCGGGTTCGATTCCCGGCGGGGTCAGGGATTTTCTCTGCCTCGTGATGACTGGGTGTTGTGTGCTGTCCTTAGGTTAGTTAGGTTTAAGTAGTTCTAAGTTCTAGGGGACTGATGACCATAGATGTTAAGTCCCATAGTACTGAGAGCCATATATATATATATATATATATATATATATAGACTAAAGTTGTTCGCAAAAACTCTCAAAATTTTTGTCGATTTACTTCAAATTTTTGCACTGTACTCTAATAAAGTTTCAGACTGACATAGGCTACATATATATTTTTTAAACAACTCTGTCCATATTTTCTGTTACAAAACGCTGTGCTCTGCTGTGAAAATGTGTGGTTTAGTTTTCTTTCTCACAGTCAATCTTAAGTTCGGTATGAAGTCTTTAAATCATTAGACATTTTGTTTCTCCTATATACATACAACCAAAACAGTTTTGCATCACCTCGGTTCCGAGAGTTCCGGAACCTGTACAGAAAGTTGGAATAGAGAGCAACATAATCATCATTTCCGCCCTTTTTATTGCTCATGAAAACCACACTTTGCGTGTTGTACCGCCATACAGAGAGACCTTCACAGGCGGTGGTCCAGATTGCTGTGCACACCGGTATCTCTAATGCCCAGTAGCACGTCCTCTTGCATTGACGCATGCCTGTATTCGTCGTCGCATACTATCCACAAGTCATCAAGGTACTTAGGTCCAGATTGTATTACTCCTCAACGGCGATTAGGCGTGGATTCCTCAGAGTGGTTCGTGTGCCACGTTGTGCATAAACAGTCCTTTTCAATCTATCCCAGGCATGTTCGACTCGGTTCATATCTGGAGAACATGCTAGCCACTCTAGTCGAACGATATCGTTATTCTGAAGGAATTCACAAGATGTACACGATGGTGGCGCGAATTGTCGTCCATGAAGACGAATGCTTCGCCAATATGCTGCCGATATGGTTGCACTGTCGGTCGGAGGATGGCATTCACGTATCGTACAGCCGGTACGGCGCCTTCTATGACCACCAGCGGCGTACGTCGGGCCCACATAATGGAACCGCAAAACTGCAGGGTGTCTCCACCTTGCTGCACTCGCTGGAAAGTGTGTCTAAGGCGTTCAGCCTGACCGGGTTACCTCCAGACAGGTCTCCGACGATTGTCTGGTTGAAGGCATATGCGGCACTCATCGATGAAGAGACCGTGATGACAATCCTGAGCGGTCCATTCGGTATGTTGTTGGGCCCATCTGTACTGCGCTGCGTGGTGTCGTGGTTGCAAAGATGGACCTCGCCTTGGACGTCGGGAGTGATGTTGCACACCATGCAGCCTATTGCGCACAGTTTGAGTTGTAACACGACGTCCTGTGGCCGCACGAAAAGCATTATTCAACACGGTGGCGTTGCTGCGTTGCTGTCAGGATTCCTTCGAGCCATAATCCGTAGGTAGCGGTCATACATTGCAGTAGTAGTCCTTGGGCGGCCTGAGCGAGGCATGTCATCGACAGTTCCTGTCTCTCTGCATCTCCTCCATGACCGAACGACATCGCTCCGAGACACCTGGACACTTCCCTTGTTGCGAGACCTTCCTGGCACAAAGTAACAATGCGGACGCGATCGAACCACCGCGATATTGACCGTCTAAGCAGGGTTGAATTACAGACAATACAAGACGTGTATCTCCTTCCTGGTGGAAAGACTGGGACTGATCGGCTGTCGGACCCCCTCCGTCTAATACGCGCTGCTCATGCTTGGTTGTTTCCTTCTTTTGGTGGGTTTACTGACATCTCTGAACAGTCGAAGGGACTGTGTGTGTGACACAATATCCTCAGTCAACGTGTATCTTCAGAAGTTCTGGGAACCGGGGAGATGCAAAACCTTTTTGGCGTGTGCATATTCTGTCTGCTCCAAAATAATTTGAAACAAAATTTGTATACACAGCAATATGCTGTTTCATTTTCGTCTTAGCCGTTGGTGTTAACAGAAAATGGGAAAGTCGTATTCATGGCTAATCGGCTTATGACTGGAATAATGCAGCAGATTGTCAGCTGTCAGAAACTTTGTAACGCTGGCACTCGAAATATGTCATTTAAGCTACTATCCTCACAGTTTCAGTAGCAGGAGAGGTCTCTTATTCCACACATACAACTAACACAACCGATTCACCTATTCATTTTAAGCGATTTCAGTCCCCAATCATTGCTTTCTTTGTGACAGCAGTAAACAAAGTTCCAGGTCAGAGAGAGGATGACGAGGAAGTGGGCAGCGAGGGGTGAGGAAATTAATATGGAGGTGGAGGGAAGTAGGACATGAGCCAAGAGAGGAGGAGGAGAAGAACTTCAGAGAGAGGGAGGAGGAGGCGATGGACAGAGAAACGAGTGGGAAGAAGGAGGAGAAGATGGACCAAGATAGGGGGGGGGGGGGAGTAGGATTGAGTGCGAGTCCTTATCCCATCGACATCTTTATACACAATGTTCGAATCCCCACGGGAAAAAAATCCATAGGCGTCAAGTCTGGTGAACTAGCCGGCCACGACACATCTCCTCCGCATCCAATCCGACGATTTGGGAATTGTCTCTGCAATCCATTTCTAACCATCCGCGAGAAATGTGCCGGAGACCCATTTTGTTGATACCGCATTCTATTCATTGTTCCTAAAGACTTTTCTTACCGTAACAGACCTAATATTTGTGATGTACTTCCTACCATTAAGATTTCCTTCCTCCAGAACCCCACACCATACATTCACCGACCACGGTGTTTGGTGTGCTACTTGCCACAGCCAACATGGATTTTCAGTTGCCCAATAATGCATGTTATGCAAATTAACATTTTCGTGGTTCGTGAATGTTGCCTCGTCGGTAAATAAAATCAAATTAATAAATGTGTCGTCCCTCTGAATCTGAAGTTGAGCCCATCTGCAGAATTAAAAGCGCCACATACAATCCGTACCAGTTAATTCCTGGTGGAGGCTGATATGGTAAGGATGATATTTATGGCGATGCAGAGCACGAACAACACTACTCTCGCTCATCCAGACTCCCTTGGGATTTGACGCAAACTAACACAAGGATCTGGAACCACAGTGGCAAGAGTACCAATTTCCGTTTCCTCGTTAGTAACTTACCTTTGCCGGATATATTTCCGATGCCTTAAAGATCCAGTTGCTCTCAATTTATCACAGACATATTTAAATGTACGACGTGTAGGGTGAGTACGTTGAGGATGTCTTTCAGCGTATAAGTCTCTAGCTTTCACTGAACTTCGTTGGCATTCTCCGTAAATGAGAAGCATATCGACTTGTTCTTCGAAGGAATACATCATTCACATTCGGTTGATTCGACAACACTAGTCTCACTTTTCCTATTAGTGTTGTATTGCGAAACCGTCGAATGGTGTTTATATGTCAACGGCAATTGAGATGGATACGGCGTATTCGGTGAATATTTACTATTTGCACGATATACGATAGTCAATTGTCAGAGCATGTGCTTCGATAAATGCCGATGTGATAATGAATACCACTAAGTCCATGATAAGAAGATTGCAGCACTGCATTGATACCAATGGTCTTCACTTCGAACACCTTCTGTAAATGAACGTTGATGCAACCTTTGTGAATTTCGTTGACTTTCAAAGTCCTGACCTTACTCTTACATATCATTGGATTCGTCTCGATAGCCGCTATCAGAAAATAAATACCAAACTACAGCATACCATTTAAAAAAACAAAGTTGACCTTCATATCTCTGAAGCGCCTCCACCTAGCAACAAAAAACCAACGTCGTATTTTGGCCCCTGTTGTCTCTTGCAACATTTCTCCCACAAACTTTTCAGCTACTATCGTACTTTCGGATTTATTCTAGGTGGCAATAGTTAGTGATTCACCCTGTATGTATTTTAAACAGCAACGGTCCTATCACACTTCCTTTAGATGCGAATGGTAATAGCCCAAAGACATTTCTTCACAGCCCTTATGCTAAATGAAATACCGATAATGGCAAATGAGCACTTAAATTTCACACTGCATAAATTTTAATGGTGTCAAAGTTGTGATAGTTTGTTCCTATTGTAATCCTTAGATCAGCTGCAGGACACATGTAAGCCACTTCACCAATTTTCTGATAAATCTTTTCAAAAGCTTTACTTCTCTCAACTGCAGTTTCATGGAACTGGTGCTAAACCGATAAACTGGACACTGATGCAAAACAAATTATTTATGTCTATACATTTTTTCACTCGATTTGGGCCTCCCATGGAAAAATTTGGAAATTTGTGATAAGTTCCTATGTGACCAAACTGCTGGGGTCATCAGTCCCTAGGCTTGAACACTACTTAAACTAGCTTAAACTAACTTACACACAAACACCAATGCCCGAGGGCAAACACGAACCTCCGACGGGGAGAGGCCTCTCATGGACCATGTAAATAGATACTTGTGATTTAACTTCTGGTTTTTTAAACAATTTTTTATTTGGTAAGAGTACTGTTACCTCCAAACTCCTAACCAACTACATCAAGGTTTTATGTTTTTAATTTCTCTGGAGATGCGCTCCTAATATCTTCTTTCGATACAAGGTTCTTTTCAGAATTTCTCCTCTTCGTGCTACACCACTTTCAGATCACATCAGATTTCTTGAAGCCACTTGCACTGTGGAAGGTTTTGGTGGTAGAAATATTAAAAAATTCTCTTAAATATCCTGTTTCCATTTCTATGAATCAAGTGGTCATAAAATATATTTCTGAGTTTCCTCTTCATTACATTTAGTCCCTCAATTTTCTTACACAGATCATCCTTACTTCCTGTATTCACCATGGTGTTCAGTTGGTCCAGTATTCTAATATTATTATTATTCCTCTTTCCTGTCTCAGACGTTATGTCTGGCTAAAAATGGAAAGTGATGCGGACCTTGATCAAGCGTAACTTACTTTTAACTGTATGGTATATGTTACATTGCACTTAGGAACTTTCGGGTAATTGAACATGTATCAATAATTACAGATTTTTGTAGTTGTATATATACGTTTGGATGTAGTTGCATTGCGTTGATGAACTGGTGGATATTATGCGGTATGCCTCCTGTAGTTGATAGTATAATTGGTATAATGTCAACATTATCCTGATGCCACATGTCTTTGACTCCCTCAGCCAGTTGGATGTATTTTTCAAAATTTTCTCCTGTTTTCTTCTGTATATTTGTTGTATTGGGTATGGCTATTTCGATTAGTTGTGTTAATTTCTTCTTTTTATCGGTGAGTATGATCTCAGATTTGTTATGTGGTGTTGTTTTATCTGTTATAATGGTTCTGTTCCAGTATAATTTATATTCATCATTCTCCAGTACATTTTGTGGTACATATTTGTATGTGGGAACGTGTTGTTTTATTAGTTTATGTTGTATGGGAAGTTGTTGATGTAATATTTTTGCTACATTGTCATGTCTTCTGGGGTATTCTGTATTTGCTAGTATTGTATATCCTCTTGTGATGTGATCTACTGTTTCTGCTCGTTGTTTGCAAAGTCTGCATTTATCTGTTGTGGTATTGGGATCTTTAATAATATTCTTGCTGTAATATCTGGTGTTAATGTTTGTTCCTGTATTGCAATCATGAATCCTTCCGTCTCACTGTATATATTGCCTTTTCTTAGCCATGTGTTGGATGCGTCTTGATCGATGTGTGGCAGTGTTAGATGATACGGGTGCTTGCCATGCAGTGTTTTCTTTATCCAATTTACTTTCTTCGTATCTGTTGATGTTATGCGATCTAAAGGGTTGCAGAAGTGGTTATGAAATTGCAATGGTGTAGCTGATGTATTTATATGAGTGATTGCTTTGTTTATTTTGCTAGTTTCTGCTCGGTCTATAAAGAATTTTCTTAAATTGTCTACCTGTCCATAATGTAGGTATTTTATATCGATAAATCCCTTCCTCCTTCCTTAATGTGAATCTTTCTGTTGCAGAATGTATTTGATGTATTCTATATTTATGGCATTGTGATCGTGTAACTGTATTGAGTGCTTCTATGTCTTTGTTACTCCATTTCATTACTCCAAATGAGTAGGTTAATATTGGTATAGCATAGGTATTTATAGCTTTTGTCTTGTTTCTTGCTGTCAATTCTCTTTTCAATATTTTTGTTAGTCTTTGTCTATATTTTTCTTTTAGTTCTTCTTTAATATTTGTATTACCTATTCCTATTTTTGTCTGTATCCTAGATATTTATAGGCATCTGTTTTTTCCATCGCTTCTATGCAGTCGCTGTGGTTATCCAATATGTAGTCTTCTTGTTTAGTGTGTTTTCCCTTGACTATGCTATTTTTCTTACATTTGTCTGTTCCACAAGCCATATTTATATCACTGCTGAATACTTCCGTTATCTTTAGTAATTGGTTGAGTTGCTGATTTGTTGCTGCCAGTAGTTTTAGATCATCCATGTATAGCAAATTTGTGATTTTGTGTT
Source organism: Schistocerca cancellata (assembly GCF_023864275.1). Classification (NCBI taxonomy): domain Eukaryota; kingdom Metazoa; phylum Arthropoda; class Insecta; order Orthoptera; family Acrididae; genus Schistocerca; species Schistocerca cancellata. Next base: position 331,306,767 of record NC_064628.1, on the reverse strand, counting down.
GGTATGTTCCAGTAATATTGTATCCATAATTTATATTATTTAGCATGTTGGATAGTGGGTTCAGAGCAAGACAGAACCAGAAAGGACTTAATGGGTCTCCTTGGTATATCCACGCTTATCTGTATTGGCTGTGATGTGATATTATTTGAATTTGTTTGGATATTAAGTGTGGTTTTCCAATTTTTCATTGCTATGTTTAGGAACTGTATCAATTTAGGATCTACTTTGTATATTTCCAATATTTGTAGTAACCATGAGTGGGGTACTTATCAAAAGTTTTTGTAATCAATGTTTGCGTAGTGTAGCGACCTTTGTTTAGATTTAGCTTATTATGTCACCTCTGCATCTATTACCAGTTGCTCTTTACATCCTTGTGCTCCTTTGCAACAGCCTTCTGGTTCTTCATTCGTTTATAATTTGGTTCTGTGTTGTATGTGTCATTGATTTCTGTGTAATGACTGAAGTAAATTTTTTGTATATTGTTGGTAGGCATGTTATGGGGCGATATTTTGCTGGGTTTGCTGTCTCTGCTTGATCTTTAGGTTTCAGAAAAGTTATTCCATGTGTAAGTGTATCAGGGAATGTGTATGGGTCTGCAATTTAACTATTAAATAATTTAGTTAGATGTGAATGTGTTGAGGTGAACTTCTTTAGCCTGAAAATTGCTATTTTCTCTTTTCCAGGGGCTTTCCAATTGTGCGTAGAGTTAATTGCTCGGGTGACTTCATGTTGCAAAATTATCACTTCAGGCACTTGTGGTATCATCTTGTATGCGTCTGTTTCTGCTTGTATCCACCATGCATGCCTGTTATGTTGTACCGGGTTTGACCATATGTTGCTCCAGAAGTGTTCCATGTCTGTTATGTTTGGTGGGTTGTCTATTTTAATTTGTGTTATCTATTGTCTGATAAAATTTCTTTTGGTTTGTGTTGAATGTTTGGTTCTGTTGCCTTCTATATTCACTTTTTTTGTATCTTCTAAGTCGTTTGACCAATAGTTGTAATTTCTGCTTCTTTTCATCTAATTGCTCTATCGCTTCTTGTTGTGCGATTTTACCTAACCTTTTTCGTTTTTTTTCTGATATTTCATTTCTTATAAATTGTGTTAGCTGTCTGATGTCTTTTCTCAGTTTTTCTATTCTGATCTGTAGCCTGTGTTGCCATGCTGGTTTTGTGGGTTTCTTCTGTGTGTTGGTTTGTTCTGATCTCTGCCTAGTGCGTATATTTAATGTAGTGAGTGCTCCTATATATACCAGTAGTTGTAACTCTTCCATAGTTGTATTTTCATTTATTTTGTTGTGTATGATTGTGTTGATAGTTGTTACCGTTGTTTCGACTTGTGGGTTATTTGGTGGTCTATGCAAGAATGGTGTAATGTCTGTATTTGTGCCTTTGTATTCTACATATGTTAGCTGAAATTTTTCTTCTATATCTAACATGTGTGTCACTTCACGTTCTATTTGTGCTTGTTCTGGTGGCTGTCTTAAGATTTAGTTTTCCTCTGTTTAATTGACGCATGGTGTTCTTTGTTTGTTTGCTCTGGGATGTTTGAGTCCATTACTGTATTTTCTTCTTCTTCTGATTGCGCATTACTTTGTACCAGTATTTGTTGCATTTGTTGTTTGATGTTTTCCAATTCTGACTGGGGTATCCTGTTATTTTTTTATTATTACACAGTTCTGATCAGCTAGTCGTTGTTCTGTTAAAAATTTTGATTCTGGGTATCTGGTAATAAATTTTCTGTATACTTGTGATCTGTATCCAATTGTGTTGGTTCCTAAGTTTGTTGCTTGGTAATAGAACATGAGGTGTCGGTTAACTTCATCTGACCATTTCATCCTCTGTCTTTGTTTTCCTTCTAGAGTGGTTGCAGGAAGCATATCCTGCAAAACACCTCTATTTGGATTCAAATCATTTCCCGTGTGGCCAGCAGTGTCGTTACCATTGTGGACGGGCATAGGGTTCAAGCGTCATCCCCGACCATGACAGCGCTTGTCCGAGGCTTCATTAGCTCTGTCCTGAACCAACTAATCACACTAAAAGGGGGGTTAGCCCTATTAGTGGTTTTTTTCATTTCGTCGCCTTTTACGACTGGCAGAATATACCAAAGGCCTATTCTTTTCCCGAGCCTCCACGTGATTTATTATTATTATCATTATTATTATTATTATTATTATTGTAGGAATATGTGATAATTTAAAAGCAGGAATGGCACCAAGTTAAACTGAGGTAAGAGGGGAGAAGAAACTGTAAGAAATTGCGACGTCTCCACGAATCTGAACCTGATGTAAAATCGCATCTTACAAGGGAACCTCCCCATCGCACCCCCCTCAGATTTAGTTATAAGTTGGCACAGTGGATAGTCCTTGAAAAATTGAACAAAGATCAATCGAGAAAACAGGAAGAAGTTGTGTGGAACTATGAAAATTATTAGCAAAATATACAAAGAGAGTAGTCCATGTGAAAGATAAGCAACAACAACGATAATGTGAGGTCAGGAGTGGCGTGGTTAGCCTGAGCAGCCGCGGAACGAGAGGTCCTTCGTTCAAGTCTTCCCTAGAGTGAAAAATTTTAATTTTTTATTTTCAGATAATTATTATATGTCCGTCCGTCCGTCCGTCCGATGCGAGGTAACTGCGCCGTAGTATGGGGACGCTACACCTAAACAAACATCGAAACACGCGACGTCAGTCGACTACAGCGCACGGAAGAGAGAGTATTCCTGCTAACGAGGCTCCCTGGCTGACAGTTGACTGTTCGATACTTTGGACGAGAGTGAATTAAATACGTGAGATGTATTTCGTGGGCAATATGTTTTCGGTTCCCATTGGAGAGGCACGTCCTTTCGTGTACTAATCACACGGTTTTGCAGTGCGGTCGCAAAACACAGACACTAAACTTATTACAGTGAACAGAGACGTCAATGAACGGACGGACAGATCATAACTTTGCGAAAATAAAAAAAAGCAAACTTTACACTCGAGGGAAGACGTGAACCAAGGACCTCTTTCTCCGCAGCTGCTCACGCTAACCACGTGACCACGGCGGTCCTGACCTCGGATTATCCTTGATGTTACATGTCTTGCGCATGGACTACTCAGTTGGTATATTTTGCTTATTTTTCTCATAGTTCTACACAACTTCTTCCTGTTTTCTCGATTGATCTGTGTTCAGTTTTTCAAGGCCTATCGGCACAACGAGAACCTTTTGTTTATTATATAGTTTAAAATATGTAATATTTCCTATTTCCCTCCGCCTTATAGTGAGTGATTCAGTTGCCCATACCAGTAGTTTATATGAAACCTCCAACACCTAATAGCACCTACAAGATTTTCATATTCTTCTGCTCACGAGGCACAAACCGTTGGTTGTACAGAAAAAAATGAACAAAACTTTTAGCAGGAAATTTGTTGAACAGAGTTATAATTTGTACTGGCATATGTTTCGGCTGGAGGTCATGGTCTTCGAGTTATTCGAGGGAAACACATTTTAAGGTAACCTTGGTATACTTTTCTTGTATACTGCGGTAAACATGGCCTCAACCGAACTTGTATCCAGTACAGAATTTAACTACATTAATTTTTTTTAATAAAAAGGACCTATTCATATTTTCTATAGGACTAATAATTTGCACATAGTGAGTGAGAGAACATGAAAATACTGTGCGAGGTATTTGAAGGCGTTGCGTGCGATATAAAACCTATGGGTCGGGGTAGCTTAATCAACCTGTATAACCCTGCAGTAATTGCGAAAATTTAGAAAAAAAGTTCAATGTGACCGTTAATACAGCTACAAAACTTTACGTAATAACTCTGGTAACAGATTTAGCCACCTCTTAGGTAATGTTCGTTTCCAGTGCGATACAAGATTAGTATTGCCAATATCTTCCATTTTATCCAATATCCGCGCCCTGGATACGTGTGAGTGCTCGTTAATGATATTTCCGTGTTCCTCGCGAAGATACTGTTTTAGCTGTCGCAGTTTTTCGGCGTGGTGGTATATTGATGTTGCGTGCCCTGGTGGAAATAGAATCATAAAGAGGGGCAGAAGTGGGAGGTGGTAGGGGAGAGGTTGGTTGGTGATGGGTGGGAAGGAGAGAAGTGATGGGGGGGGGGGGGGGGGCGGTGGAGCTGTGACACGCTGCCGGTATCTACGCGCCAGCCAGTGGATGAGCGCCCTTTGTGCAGGAAGCATTCGCTGGCGCCGATGCAGCACAGCTGAAATTAAACGGACGGCCCCCGCGCGGTGTGTGCAAGCGCGCTATCTCAAAGGGCCGCGCCGCCGTTTCACAGAGCACGCTGGCTGCTGGCTGGTTGGCCTCATTGTCTACCCTACTGCGGTCGGTTCTCTCCGCTGCGTGGCATGGGCCCGCACCCGGCGACGTGCAACGTCCTTAGAAGCTTGAGCGTTTTAGCGCAGCCCCCAGATGCGTTACTTCCGTAAAAGCACGTTGCTCCAGACCTGGTGTATCTCATTACCTATGTACACAAGGTGTATACAGGAAGATTCTCAAATACGCATAGCTACAGCCATGCCAGTGTTACAACAAACTGTTAAAATGGCTCTGAGCACTATGGGACTTAACATCTGAGGTCATCACTCCCCTGGACATAGAACTACACTACTGGCCATTAAAATTGCTACACGACGAAGATAACGTGCTACAGACGCGAAATATAACCAACAGTAAGAAGATGCTGTCATACGCAAAACATTAGCTTGCCAGAGCATTCAAACAAGGTTGGCGCCGGTGGCGACACCTACAACGTGCTGACATGAGGAAAGTTTCCAACCGATTTCTCATACGCAAACAGCGGTTGCCCGGCGTTGCCTTGGGAAACGTTGTTGTGATGTCTCGTGTAAGGAGGAGAAATGAGTACCATCACGTTTCCGACGTTGATAAAGGTCGGATTGTATCCTATCGCGATTGCGGTTTATCGTGTCGCGACATTGCTGCTCGCGTTGGTCGAGATACTGTTAGCAGAATACTGAATCGGTGGGTTCCGGAGGGTAATACGGAACGCCGTGCTGGATCCCAACGGCCTCGTATCACTAGCAGTCGAAATGACAGCCATCTTATCCGCATGGCTGTAACGGATCGTGCAACCACGTTTCGATCCCTGAGTCAGCAGATGGGGACGTTTGCAAGACAACAACCATCTGCACGAAAATTTCGACGACGTTTGAGTCAGCATGGACTATCAGCTCGGAGACCATGGCTGCGGTTACCCTTGACACTGCATCACAGACAGGAGCGCCTGCGAAGGTGTATTCAACGACGTACCTGGGTGCACGAATGGCAAAACGTTATTTATTCGGATGAATCCAGGTTCTGTTTACAGCATCATGATGGTCGCATCCGTATTTGGCGACATCGCGGTTAACGCACATTGGAAGGGTGTATTCGTCATCGCTATACTGGCATATCACCCAGCGCGATGGTAAGGGGTGCCATTGGTTACACGTCTCAGTCACTTCTTCTTCGCCTTGACGGCACTTTGAACATTGGACGTTACATTTCATACGTGTTAGGAGCCGTGACTACCCATCATTCGATCCCTGCAAAATCCTACATTTTAGCAGGATAATGCAAGACCGCATGTTGCAGGTCCTGTACCGGCCTTTCTGGATACAGAAAATGTATCGACTGCTGCCCTGGCCAGCACATTCTCCAGATCTCTCACCAATTGGAAACGCCTGGTCAATGGTGGCCCAGCAACTGGCTCGTCACAATACGCCAGTCACTACTCTTCATGAACTGTGTTATCGTGTTGAAGCTGCATGGGCAGCCGTACCTGTACACGCCATCCACGCTCTGTTTGACTCAATGCCCAGGCGTATCAAGGCCGTTATTACGGCCAGAAGTGGTTGTTCTGGATACTGATTTCTCAGAATCTATGCACCCAAATTGCGTGAAAATGTCGTCACATGTCAGTTGTAGTATAATATATTTGTCCAATGAATACCTGTCTATCATCTGCATTTCTTCTTGGTGTAGAGAAAGGCCGTTTCCTTTGATTTTTTACAAGGCTAGATAAGTCATTCATTCAGACTGCTGCCCCTGCAACTACTGTAAAGGCTGCTGCCCCGCTTTAGGACCAACACATCTTTCTGGATTCTCAACAAATACCCCCCCCCCCCCCCCCCTGTTGTGGTTGCACCTACTGTAAGGCTATATGATGCACGCAGGCCATCCCACCAACGGCATGGTCTATAGGTCTATGGTTCTGAAATATAAAACTTGAAGTGGAACTAATCTGAAAGTTTATAAAACAGTGGTGTTACCGACAGTATTATGCGTGAGTAAGATGTGGATGCTCTCGAAGAAAGACAGAATGAAAATTAGCTCAGCTCATATGAAATGCCTATAAGCGTCAAGAACAATAAGCCCACAGAACAGCGAAATGGCTCTGAGCACTATGGGACTTAACTTCTAAGGTCATCAATCCCCTAGAACTTAGAACTACATAACGTAACTAACCTAAGGACATCACACACATCCATGCCCGAGGCAGGATTCGAACCTGCGAGCGTAGCGGCCTTTAACCGCTTGGCCACCACAGAACAGCGAAATGTCGGACATCCTAGGACAAGATGGTTTTCGGAACAGATTGCGCAGAATAATCCATAGGTTAGAGATGATGACTCAGTAGTGTGAACTTAGAGGTTTTGTATTCTTTGTAATTTATTTAATGGTTTCTGGTGCATGCACTCTTTTAACTGCAGCATGTTTCGTTTAATGCTGTGCCATGTTTGTTCCGGTAGTGGTAATCTTCACTTCTGCTGGCAAAAACACAGCGATTCAGTTCATTTTCTGAATTAAAACACTCACTAGTTCCTTACACTAAGTTGCCATGTTCGAATGCACTCCTTCTCGAAATAAATTTCTCAGCGCACCGCGGGACCTATGAAGTGCGCAGTTGCAGACGTATCCATTGCCCAAAGTTACACTAGTGAGTGGACGCTTTGGCTTCTATTGGGAACACTCGTGTATCATCAGATGCGCTTTCATTCATATACAGAGCGGTTATAATAAAATTTTCGATAATTGCGAGGACCCCCATGTAAAACAAATGATCGTAGGACAATGAAATTTGTCGAAAAAGATGTACAGACATTGCGTGGGTGTGTGGGTTTTATTTTGTAGAGTTGCGCAATGGATTGATCCAACAAGTACCCTTTGGCTCCCGCAAGAAACAATTTCCACCTCACACTACTACAGAAGTCAGACAGACGCTCCTAATGTACCAACAAGAACTGCTTGAGAAACATTCAGCAACAAATATCTTCTGGAGTCGTTCGGTGTAAGGAAAAGACACAAAAACATTCTATATTCTTTCGTAACTAGTGGATTACTTGGGTACTGAAGTACTGCTAGTTAGTGTAAGGAAGTCATTAAACGAACCAAAAATATTATTTATTGCAAAAAAAAAAATTCTGAGAAATCAAGTGAAACTTTTTTTTTATAAATTAATAACTTTCTGGGTTCTTTTCAGAACAGTAGATTACCTCTTATGGATAGGAATGCTGTTAACTTACAAAGTATGGAAAGGTTCTTTTCTCCCTTTTCTTTAAGAATGTCATTTACTCGGCAGAATGGCTGAGAGTTGCACCTACACAACTTGAATAACTTTTCTAGGTACAGTCAAGGCTGTTGCGTGAGAAGTGTAATGGAGTGTACTGTTATGGAGAACAGATGGGGCTCGCATACGCTGTAGCGGACAATACCATGAGCTGCAACGACTGCTGCCTCCGTCGCTTGCTGCTGACAAATAACACAACTATCTCTTTATATCTGGATTGACCTTCGCCAATCAGACTCTCCCTATGCCTTGATGAAGTCAAGAACTCCTATAAGCCCCTAGTCTAACTATTGGCATGGTACACCGGTCAGATAACCAGTCCACCGTGATGTCACGCAGTACTTGCTCGCAGGCGTTTAACTAGTACTCTGTCCGTGTCCACACCACACAGTAAGAGTGGCGGGCAACACAGGGAACAACGCTTAATCACGTGTGACTCGATATAGAGAATCACCCCAATTTTCCAACGACAGAGGTGCTCTCCCAGCGAAGTGCTGAGGAGAGACTTTGTTCCTCGCTCTTTGCGTACATGTATGAGCGCCCTCACTCTTGTTATGTGTTCCCTCTCCAAGAGTGCCAACGGAAAGGCCTTTTTCTGAAAACGTTGCAAGGGCATATCATTTGCTGTCTTCCCTCACTCCTCTGACTCTTTGTGTCAGAGATATTCTGCCAGTCAGCGTTGCTCTTTTAAACAGGAGAATGGCATTTCGTTTAAGTCGACCAATGCAGAAAGATGTAGCATCTCCGTTAGGCATATTCTCTGCTCCAGTGAGAGCTCTGTAACTACACAGTCAGCCCATCAAAAAATGCGTCTTCTGGGCACTCCCACACAATGTAGCGAAATTTGCTTTTAAGTCGAACATGGGGGTTGTTATCCTCTCGCTCTGGCAAAAGCTGTCCTCTCTCAGGGCGGTCGTTCTGGCCGAAGTAGGTGTGCACCGACCCACCCCTCTGAAGGGACAGGCCTCCAAGTGGACTGGCTGCCTCCTACAACGAAAATTCCTGTGGCCGTCATGTTGTGTGCACCAGCCTCGACTTTTTCAACCTTGGTGTGCACTTGTGATTTACTTATTAGATTTGCATATCACTTAACATGAATTCACACAAAATTGATTCTACCTTATAGAGTCTGGGTTCGAATGAAGTGTCTTGATGTGCGGAATACGATTGTGAGGACCGAATATGTAAGAAATGAAGGTCAGGAGACCACGCCACCTTACAACATGCGATAGAGAAATAACGAATAAACCACTGGAAGAAACACATTGTAATGTCCACAGGGAATGGCAACATGTGTTAATTGCATATCATGTTTACGTTGATCAGTGTGACATCCATCTGTATCCACGACAACGTGGACGCCGTTTCACAATTGTTCGCAACACTTTTCAAACCGTGGCCATGGAATGACACAGTTCGTGCTTTGCTTGAAGATCGCACAGCATTCTCAGCTATGACACAGTAACGTCTCCAACCATTTGTGCTGCAATTGGCCGCCGGCCCCTCTCACGAGAAATTTCCTAGTCGCTAGTTAATTCGAGCTTCAGTATTATGTTCTTCCTCTCCATTGCGGAAAGAGAACCTCTCCGTTTTCTTTTAAGGCTTGCCCTCAAAGGCAGCAGCACTGTTGCTGTTGTGCTGAGTAAAGAGCTTTACGAGTAAAGCCGCGCTCACTTTGCTGGCACCCCTGTTGACTGTGTGCAACTGTGATACGCAGTGGTGCTTGTGTTTCAACCCTTTGTCGCCGCGCCAGTACCGGCGCGTAACGCCAAGTGCTGACACTAGCAACGCAAATCTTGCAGCGCACAGCCGGAACATCATTTCTATAAAATCGGGTACCCATACGGTAAACAGTTTTGCGTCTATACGGGTAGCGAAAGTTTAATTATAATCAAACTTTGGAAAATATACAACCTCGAAAATGAATGAATCATTTGTCGTAGACCTGTACCTACTACTTCTACATCTACATATATACTCCGCTAGCCCCCAAGCGGTGTGTGGCGGAGGGCACAATTTGCGCCAAAGACATATTTCCCCATGTCTGTTCCACTTGCGGATCGCTCGTGGGAAAAACGACTGTCTGAACCCCTCAGTACGAGTTCTAATTTCCCTAATCTTTGAATGGTGATCATTGTGCGATTTGAAAGTTGGTGGTAATAATATATGCTCTACATCCTCGGCGAAGATCGGGTTTCGGAATTTAGTGAGCAACCCCTTCCGCTTAGCACGCCGTCAATCTGTAAGTGTGTCCTACTTCAAACTTTCTATGTGATTTGTAGCGCTATCGCGACGGCTAAATGTACCAGTCACGAATCTTGCCGCTCTTCTTTGGACCTTCTCAACCTCTTGAATCAGACCAAACTGGTAAGAGTCCCATACAGACGAACACTACTCCAAGACTGGACGAAATAACGTACTGTAAGCTATTTCCTTTGTTGAAGGACTTCATCGCTTCAGGACGCTACCAATAGACAGCAATCTAGAGTTCGCCTTGCCCGTTAATTGTGTACTCTGATCATGCCATTTGAGATCATTTCGAATAGTCACGCCCAGATACTTGACGGATGTTACCGCTTCCATAGACTGGGCATTTATTTTGTACTCGTACATTAATGGGGATTTTCGTCTTGTTATACGCAGTAGGCTACACTTACTAATATCTAGAGATAATTGCCAGTCATTACACCACGCATTTATTTTATGTAATTCCTCATTGATTTGTTCACAACTTTCGTGTGATACTGCTTTCCTGTAGACTACAGCATCATCGGCAAACAGTCTAATGCCGCTGTCAATACCATCAACCAGATCGTTTATGTAAATCGTGAAAAGCAGCGGACCTATTACGCTGCCCTGGGGCACACCTGAAGTTACGCTTGTTTCTGCTGAAGTCACCCCGTTCAGGACGACATACTGCTCCCTGTCTGTTAGAAAACTATCTATCCAACCGCATATGTCATCGGATAGGCAACCGCGCACTTTTTGGAGCAAGCGACAGTGCGGAACTGAGTCGAACGCCTTTCGAAATATGGCATCAACCTGGGAGCCGGTACTACAGCCTGTTGTATATCATGCATAAAGAGGGCCAGCTATGTCTCGCATTACCGCTGTTTCCTATAACCGTGCTGGTTTCTACAGATGAGACTCTCAGAGTCTGGAAAGGTCATTACTTGCCTTCAGCAGCAGGGTGGTGGTAACCAGTAAGGCAGTCAGGAGATTTCCGCGGACTCATGTTGTGCTCCGAATCTTCTACACGGTCCGCTCATATCATTGCGACTACCGCCTGTGTTCGACCCCAACATGCGATAACTACTCAGACGGGAGGCGGTAGCACTGGCGGTGAAGGATGCGTAAAGCATGTCGGCGGGACGCGGAAAGGGTGTAGTTCTTGTCATAATAAGGAAACGGAGTGATCTAGCTGACGTCCAAAACGGCATGATCATTCGCTTTTGGGCCAAGGGTGGAAGCATTCCTGAAACCAATAAGTTTGTAAACTGTTCACGTGTCCCCGCGGTTAAAGTATTCTCTGCTTGGCAAAAAGGTGCAATCCAAAACATGCCGAGCGAACTGTGGGGCACCACGAGCCGCAGACGACACGGGTGAACGACATCTGCGGAAATGTGTGCAAGACGAAGTAAATATTCCAGAATTCTAATCGAGAACAGCTGCCAACATGAGTAACGTAGAAGTAAATATCCTCGGAGTAGTGAAGCAGCTCAAATCACTTAATAAAATCAAGTCTTCTGGTCCAGACTGTATACCAATTAGGTTCCTTTCGGAGTATGCTGATACATTAGCTCCATACTTAACAATCATATACAACCGTTCGCTCGACGAAAGATCCGTACCCAAAGACTGGAAAGTTCCACAGGTCACACCAATATTCAAGAAAGGTAGTAGGAGTAATCCACTAAATTACAGGTCCATATCGTTAACGTCGATATGCAGCCGGATTATGGAACGTATATTGTGTTCAAACATTTTGAATTACCTCGAAGAAAACTGTCTATTGACACACAATCAACATGGGTTTAGAAAACGTCGTTCCTGTGAAACATAAGTAGCTCTTTATTCACATGAAGTGCTGAGTGCTATTGACAAGGGATTTCAGATCGATTCCGTATTTTTGGATTTCCGGGAGGCTTTTGACACTGTACCACACAAGCGGCTCGTAGTGAAATTGCGTGCTTATGGAATATCGTCTCAGTTATGTGACTGGATCTGTGATTTCCTGTCAGAGAGGTCACAGTTCGTTGTAATTGACGGAAAGTCATCGAGTAAAACAGAAGTGATATCTGGCTTTCCTCAAGGTAGTGTTATAGGCCCTTTTCTGTTCCTTGTTTATATAAACGATTTTGGAGACAAACTGAGCAGCCGTCTTCTGTTGTTTGCAGATGACGCTGTCGTTTATCGACTAATAATCAGAAGATCAAAACAAACTGCAAAACGATTTAGAAGAAATATTGGAATGGTGCGAAAAGTGGCAGTTGACCTTAAATAACTCATCCACATGAGTGCTAAAAGGAACACGTTAAACTTCGGTTACACGGTAAATCAGTCTAATCTAAAAGCCGTAAATTCAACTAAATACGTAGGTATTACAATTACGAACAATTTAAATTGGAAGGAACCTATAGAAAATGTTGTGGGGAAGGCTAACCAAAGACTACGTTTTATTGGCAGCACACTTTGAAAATGTAACAGACCTACTAAGGAGACTGGCTACACTACGATTGTCCGTTCACTTTTAGAATACTGTTGCGCGATGTGGGATCCTTACCAGATAGGACTGACAAGGAGTACATCGAAAAAGTTCAAAGAAAGGCAGCACGTTCTGTATTATCGTGAAATATGAGAGAGAGTGTCACAGAAATGATAGAGGATTTGGGATGAACATCATTAAAGGAAAGGCGTTTTTCGTTGCGACGGAATCTTCTCACGAAATTCCAATCACCAACTTTCTACTCCGAATGCGAAAATATTTTGTTGACACCGACCTAAATAGGGAGGAACGATCACCAAGATAAAATAAGGGAAATCAGAGCTCGTACGGAAAGATATAGGTGTTCATTTTTCCCGCGCGCTATGCGAGATTGGAATAATAGAGAATTGTGAAGGTGGTTCGATGAACACTCTGCCAGGCACTTAAATGTGATTTGCAGAGTATCCATGTAGATGTAGATGTAGATGCAGAAGCGAACAGACGTGAAACCGTTAACAGACCGCTGAAGTAAACAAGCAAGCGTTGCTGGATACGGACCTCCGCAGCAAGCACCCTATTCATGGAGCCATGGTGACTCCTCTTCATCGGCGACGAAGCCTGAAATTTACACGTCAGTACCGCAACCGATAGTCTGAGGTGTGACAGGTGATCTTTCGGATGAATCACATTGTATGTTCCACCGGACACATGGCCGTTGGTGTGTACGGCTTGAAACTCTGAAACCAATCACACTGTAACGACTTCCGGAAGGGTCCAGGACGGAGGAGTGAGCGTTTTGGTCTGGGGATATTTTCGTGGCATTCTCTGCGTGATCTAGAAGACAAGGTGGATCAATATAAGTATGCATCTTTCGCTGGGGTCTATTTCCACTCCTACCTGCCGGCCGCAGTGGCCGAGCGATTCTAGGCGCTTCGTTCCGGAACCGCGCGACTGTTACGGTCGCAGGTTCGAATCCTGCCTGGGGCATGGATGTGTGTGATGTCCTACGGTTAGTTAGGTTTAATTAGTTCTAAGTTCTAGGAGACTGATGACCTCAGATGTTAAGTCCCATAGAGCTCAGAGCCATTTGAACCATCCACTACTACCCGCAGCTTGTTTTTCCTCGGCAAAATGAATCTACCATCAGAAAAGTGCAACGCGTGACACAGCTCGCACGGTAGGTGCGTGTTTCAAAGAGCACGGGGACGAGTTTACCGCACTCCCCAAGCCACCAAAGCCCCCGGATTCAGATCCAATCTTTAGGACCACCCTAGCCGGGCTGTACGCGCCATGAGTCCACAACCTAGACATTTAGCTAAGCTGGCCACGGCAATGGAGTCAGAATGGCTCCACGTTCCTTTCTGTATCTTCCAGAATCTCACGGACTCTCTTCCTGCACGTCTCGCAGCGGACCACGTTGCAAAACTTGGTTCAAAAATGGCTCTGAGCACTATGGGACTTGACATCTATGGTCATCAGTCCCCTAGAACTTAGAACTACTTGAACCTAGCTAACCTAAGGGCATCACACAACACCCAGTCATCACGAGGCAGAGAAAATCCCTGACCCCGCCGGGAATCGAACCCGGGAACCCGGGCGTCGGAAGCGAGAACGCTACCGCATGACCACGGGGTGCGGACTGCAAAACTTGGCTATTTGGGCTTTTGACAGGCGGTCACGAAGATGAATGTGGACAGTGAATACTGAGTCAAGTGTGTAACTTATCTGGAAGAAATATCTCTAAACGTTGCGGGGCTGTCGTGGAGCACACGGAATCTACCACACACTCTACATTATAGACAGTGTGATTATTACATGTAAAAGACGAATGGGACGACTAGAGGACTATGAAACTAGCACATAATGCTGAAAAATGTAAGTCTGCAAACGAGTGGTTTCTCCGACATGAACTACTGCAACTACATTGCTACCATTGTATGATGAGAATGTAGAGTCCGAACTTCACACCGAAGCTAGCGGTGCTATAGAGGCAGTTCTAGTATAAATTGTGGACGATGCTGATAAAATGATAGCTGACAATTCAGAGTACTTTTTAAGTCCGAGAAGAATACCTCTGCAACCAACAAAGATTATCCTGCAATTGTTTGGGCATTCAAAATGCTCGGGCCATATTCATTAGTCAAATAATTCACCACCGTAGTTTATCATCATTCTCTAAGCTGGCTGCTTAGCCTGAAGTATCCGTCAGATCGTCTGGCAAAATGGACGCTGTGGTTTCAGGAGTATACTATCTCAATGGTATATAAAAACTGACTCAAATACAAGGTCGCTCACTAAGGAATCCTTTGGTGAAAAACAGCAGCGTGGACGAAATCGTTCCCGCAGCATTAAATGACGCTGCAACTGAACATAGGGAAAATTCGTTACTACTCAAAACGATAGAAGGCTTGAAGAACGAGGAACCAACCAAAGGAGGGTTCCAATTAATAAATGCAACATTATATAAGAGATACTTTTATCTGATGGGGCAGAAATGGCTGTTCATCGTTCCATCTCGTCTATGGCCAGCAATCCTGTTGTAAAGTTTGGAAGGTAGGAGACGAGGTACTGGCAGAAGTAAAGCTGTGAGTACTGGGAGTGAGTCGTGCTTCGGTAGCTCAGATGGTAGAGCACTTGCCCGCGAAAGGCAAAGATCCCGAGTTCGAGTCTCGGTCGGGCACACAGTTTTAATCTGCCAGGAAGTTTCAATCCTGTTGTAGTTCCATGACACTCCTACATCTTGAATTCATGAACACTCTATGCTGGATCAGACGCAGGTACCACTGTCTCTACCGATTCATTAGACGCTATGCGTGCACTGTAAGAAGTACCAACGACGGTAACATGTGCCACAGATCTCTCTGACGCATCCGGTACCAGTCCCACCTGCAACATTGCTATCACCGAAATGGACTCGAGCTCTCCTGGAGGTTCACAAAGACGACGAAAGGGAAGTAATGTATAGTAGCCTACACTGATTATCTCTTCTACTATGGTTTTGCCAAGCCTGTGCCAACTGCTGAAGCTCCGGAAATTGCAAAGTTTATTGAAGAAGACATCATTTTGAAGTGTGGAGCACCCCAAGTGATGGTCTCTCGTAATGGGAAAGTTTTCTATTCAAGACTAGTATCAGAGGTAAATTCACGTAGATATATTACCAACAGGATAACAACTGCCTAGCATCCACAGAAAGATGGCCTCTTAGAACGCTCTAACAAGTCGTCGGCAGGTATGCTCACAATGAACACTGACGTCGAACAGAGTGATTGGGATACAATTTTGCCCTCTACAGGGTGTTACAAAAAGTTACGGCCAAACTTTCAGGAAACATTCCTCACACACAAATAAAGAAGAGATGTTATGTGGACATGTGCCCGGAAACGCTTAATTTCCATGTTAGAGCTCATTTTAGTTTCGTCAGTATGTACTCAATGGAGCACGTTATCATGATTTCGTACGGTATACTCTACCTGTGCTGCTAGAACATGTGCCTTTACAGGTGCGACACAACATGTGGTTCATGCACGATGCAGCTCCTGCACATTTCAGTCGAAGTGTTCGTATGCTTCTCAACAACAGATTCGGTGACCGATGGATTGGCAGAGGGGGACCAATTCCATTGCCTCCACGTTCTCCTGACCTCAACCCTCTTGACTTTCATTTATGGGGGCATTTGAAAGCTCTTGTCTACGCAACCCCGGTACCAAATGTAGAGACTCTTTGTGCTCCTATTGTGGACGGCTGTGATACAATACGCCATTTACGCCATTCTCCAGGTCTGCATCAGCGCATCAGGGATTCCATGCGACGGAGGGTGGATGCATGTATCCTCGCTAACTGAGGACATTTTGAACATTTCCTGTAAGAAAGTGTTTGAAGTCACGCTTGTACGTTTTGTTGCTCTGTGTTTCCATTCCATGATTAATGTGATTTGAAGAGAAGTAATAAAATGAGCTCTAACATGGAAAGTAAGCGTTTCCGGACACATTTCCACATAACATATTTTCGTTCGTTGTGTATGAGGAATGTTTCCTGAAAGTTTGGCCGTACCTTTTTGTAACTCCCTGTATACATCTGCATAGAACACAGGTTATTGCCAAAGGATAGGGCGTAGAGATAGAGAATACTATTGAGGGATGTATGTGTGAGTATTTGTGTGTGTGTGTGTGTGTGTGTGTGTGTGTGTGTGTGTGTGTGTGTGTGCGCACGCGCGCATCTAATGCCGGAGCTGGAAGCACGTTGAGGCTCTAACTGCAAACAGGTCTTCAAAAGGAAGATTGAAATAAATGAACATTCTTATAAATGATTCGGTTTTGTCCACACGCCTCATTGTTGTAGGTGGATCTCACCATAACTATCTGCAAGTGGTGGCTGAGGTGGCTGCAAGAGTAGTCGTTGGCTCTGTACAAACAACTCCTCCCATTCTACTCAGCCGGATGAGAGCCTCTCGTCCCATACGAGCCTGCGAGCCTGGAGAAGTTGTCTAGAAGAGAAGTCCGCACGAGGAGAAGCCGATCCGCCAAGACGTTGAAGTAAGAAGTGAGATTCTGCAGAGCACTTCCGGCAAGAAAAACTCTGTGTCCTTTGGTTTTTGGCGTCATGTAATTTGAGACTGGCTGAATGTTAATTCTTGTACGTGCCGGACAGTGAGACGTTATCATACAAGCCGCGTGTCTCTCTTGTTACTCACATTTCATATTGTTAAACAGTTAAAAGACTTGTTAGTCTTGATACTCCAAAACCTGTCACGCTTTTACCCAAACTCGGTCTTTGTTCGCGAGCTGGCTAGTATGTAGGAACCTGTAGGGACAGTCGCAACCCTTACTGCAACTTCCAATTTATTTACATGAACTAATGGTATCCGTTTCTACATTTTCTTCACTAATTGTTTTAGCGGCCTGTGACGAAGCAAGATGGGATATTTTTACTTTCCCTCTTGTTTTGACATTTACATCCTTAAAATTCATTTTTTCCCTTTTACGTAATTACCATTAACAAACGTAAGTGCCGGCCGGTGTGGCCGTGCGGTCCAGGCGCTTCAGTCTGGAACCGCGTGACCACTTCGGTCGCAGGTTCGAATCCTGCCTCAGGCATGGATGTGTGTGACGTCCTTAGGTTAGTTAGGTTTAAGTAGTTCTAAGTTCTCGGGGACTGATGACCACAGATGTTAAGTCCCATAGTGCTCAGAGCCATTTGAACAATTTGAACCAAACGTAAGTATAATCTGTATTTTTATAAGAGGAAGGTTGGCCCCCAAGTTTAAAGAATATAATAACAGACCTAATTTTGTGCTTAGTTTTATGTATTTAACTCATTTTCTAATTTATTTTGACTATTCCTAGTTAGTATATTTTGTTATAGGGCGAAATCAGTAATTGTTTCGTAACTTAAAATCTATTGCTAACTTACAATCAAATACAAATTCTATAATAGTCATAAACACTTGGAAGACGAAATACTAGCAAATTTTAAGTATTTATTTGGCTCTATTCGACAGCATGTTAGCAAAGCCAGCTCTTAATTCCAAAGTAATTAACAGTTTTGTCAAAAGTATTTTTTGCATAACTATATATGTTAATTTCATCATTTAAACAAATAATTCGGCCTAAACCTTGTAGTAGAAGAAACTGTTAAAAGGAACGAATTTTTCGATGTATTCATTTAATTTAATTAGTTAAGTTTTAATTGTAATTTCTGTAAATTAAACATTCCAACAATGTGAAGTTTCAGCACCTATTATTGAGAAGATACATAAGGGCCCAATTTTAGGTCCTGAGACAGTCAGTCTGCGGCCGAGTTTCAGACAAGAAACCTGTGTTGATTAGAACAACAACAATGCTTCAACTCAACTGTGAAATAAGTGTTACACAATTAGGTCATGTGTTGAAACAATGACAGTGTCTGCTCCGTACGTACCTTTCCTTTCTTCAGGAACTGTGAACTTTGTGGTTAGGTTTCTACTGCTCGTAGATGTTCAATAGTAAACTATTGTGACAGTATGTGGAGGTTTGCCTGCAAAGTGTTAATGAGGCTTATGGAAAGTTAAAACAATAGAGCACTGCCTAAATCAAATGTGTATATGGGGGTTGTGAAAAGTGCAAGTAAACAACTGTGAATCGCAGATGTACACCTGTCGGCTACATCATATAAAGTAATCAGAGCTGTACTTCCACACCCCATTTTTCAGCCAGTAGCACAACGTCGACACCGAGGACAACAAACGAGGAAATAAAAGAAGGTGAACCGTCACAGGCTCTTGAGCTAGGTTCTGACATTCCACGACCTTCAAAGGAGCCCTAAACTTCCCCTTTCCACTTTCTAAGATGTTATCACAATAGCCCAAGTTTTCAGCGAACTTGTTTCTCTCTGTTTTCTCTCCACAATATCAGCTGTTCTGGGTCTCTGCCAGGTAGCGGAAAGCGTCCCGTGACCAAACAGCTTGCAAACAAGCAGAATCTGGTGTCCTGCATATACTGGATATGTAAGTCGCGTTGCATGCCTTTAGATACTCGACACCAAGGCAGCTGCCTTTGGAAACACGTTCTATTAGTGATCAGTCTTTTGGCTGGTTCGATGCAGCCTGCCACGATTTCCTCTCCCGTGCTAACTTCTTAATCTCATAGTACCACTTGCAACCTACGTCCTCCATTAATTGTTGGTTGTATTAAAATTTCTTTCTTCCTCTACAGATTTTACTCTCCACAGCTCCTTCCAGTTCCATGGTTCTCTGCAAAGTTCATGCACGTTAGAACATACAGTTTATAGGAAGCTTACATTTGTAGGTTTATTTTTACGTGCAAATAGCTGCAGAGGCCGCCTAATGTAGGTGATACTCTCATTCTGCCAAATACTGTTAAAGAGGATAGAGGAGTTTCAGAGCATCCTCTTGCCTAAAAAAATGGCTCTGAGCACTATGGGACTTAACATCTGAGGTCATCAGTCCCCTATAACTTAGAACTACTTAAACCTAACTAACCTAAAGACATCACACACATCCATGCCCGAGGCAGGATTCGAACCTGCGACCGTAGCGGTCGCGCGGTTCCAGAGTGAAGCGCCTAGAACCGCTCAGCCACCCTGGCCGGCCTTGCCTAAAAGGTAGAAGAATCTCCAGTGATTAATGCCATGTGTTTGCAGAGTGCAATGAAAGCAATTGCGTTAATACACATGGTATGTTCATGGGACATGTGACCAGTACCTGACATAATGACTTCACCACTGACAAGTCCACCTTTCGAATTTCTGGAACAGCACTGCCAAGAGGGGTGGGCGTAGCTATAACAAAAACTTAAATAAACAACGAATAGGTAACACACTATGAGCCAGAGAATGGAACTGCAGAATTCAGAATTCAGAATGTGATAGAGAAGCTAAAAGTACTCAATCTGGATACAGTGTGGGGGGAGGGGGGGTCAATGAAGTGATATGGAAAAAGGAAGGAATTTGTTGTCAGACAGATATAGGATAATATCAATAGCAGCAGACAATGATACATGGAAGTAGGATTCCGAAATCATTGGCAAGCGAGGAGCTGGAAATGGTAGGCCAACCAACCAAAAGCTCAACATATCACGCAGAAAACATCAATCAACTTTATTTAAGAAGTTATCTGCAGCGTAGTACATATCTTGTAAAGGCATTACATGTATATTATTACACCAGGACGGAGCTTGTTTTGAAGCTTCATTCAAGAGTTGTACAGTTAGTCGATAGCCTTGTTTGGCTACACTGCCGCTTTCAAGCGCTTTGTCTATCTCATCGTTGACGTTGTAGCTGTTAAATATTTCTGCGTATTGTATCTGTAGTGAAAGTTGAGTTGTTTTTGTTTGTATATTTTTTCTCAACAGTAGATGTTATTGAGTAATTTTTTTAGCAATTTTCGTTTTCTATGAATCTGACAGATTTACTAGCCAGAAGTTAACGACATTATATGTGACGTGACGTACATCATTCTTGACTTCTGTCAAATAAAGCTGTCAAATTTATAGAAAACGAAAATAGCAACAAAAATTACTCGGAGCTCAATTTAGTAACATTGAAATGCAGGTTCAAATTTAAGAGACTAGTCCAGAAGAATCAGTGCACAAAGAGATGGGATTCTGAAGTACTAAGGAATGATGATGTACCCTTCACGTCCTCTGAAGCTATACATACAGTTATTGTGATGTAGGATTTAGATGAATGGGGGTTCAAACAAAGGGTGGGGCGGACATGGAGCTCAATTTACAGTTTTTTTCTTTTTTTTGGTCATCAGTCTACTGACTGGTTTGATGCGGCCCGCCACGAATTCCTTTCCTGTGCTAACCTCTTCATCTCAGAGTAGCACTTGCAACATATGTCCTCAATTATTTGCTTGACGTATTCCAATCTCTGTCTTCCTCTACAGTTTTTGCCCTCTACAGCTCCCTCTAGTACCATGGAAGTCATTCCCTCATGTCTTAGCAGATGTCCTATTATCCTGTCCCTTCTCCTTATCAGTGTTTTCCACATATTCCTTTCCTCTCCGATTCTGCGTAGAACCTCTTCATTCCGTACCTTATCAGTCCACCTAATTTTCAACATTCGTCTATAGCACCACATCTCAAATGCTTCGATTCCTGTTCCGGTTTTCCCACAGTCCATGTTTCACTACTATACAATGCTGTACTCCATCGTACATGCTCAGAAATTTCTTCTTCAAATTAAGGCCGGTATTTGATATTAGTATACTTCTCTTGGCCAGAAATGCCTTTTTTGCCATAGCGAGTCTGTTTTTGATGTCCTCCTTGCTCCGTCCGTCATTGGTTATTTTACTGCCTTCGTGACCATCAATCCTGATGTTAAGTTTCTCGCTGTTCTCATTTCTACTACTTCTCATTACCTTCGTCTTTTTCCGATTTACTCTCAAACCATACTGTGTACTCATTAGACTGTTCATTCCGTTCAGCAGATCATTTAATTCTTCTTCACTTTCACTCAGCATAGCAATGTCATCAGCGAATCGTATCACTGATATCCTTTCACCTTGTATTTTAATTTCACTCCTGAACTTTTCTTTTATTTCCATCATTGCTTCCTCGATGTACAGATTGAAGAGTAGGGGCGAAAGGCTACAGCCTTGTCTTACACCCTTCGTAATACGAGCACTTCGTTCTTGATCGTCCACTCTTATTATTCCCTCTTGGTTGTTGTACATATTGTATATGACCCGTCTCTCCCTATAGCTTGCCCCTACTTTCTTCAGAATCTCGAACAGCTTGCACCATTTTATATTGTCTAACGCTTTTTCCAGGTCGACAAATCCTATGAAAGTGTCTTGATTTTTCTTTAGCCTTCCTTCCATTATTAGCCGTAACGTCAGAATTGCCTCACTCGTCCCTTTACGTTTCCTAAAGCCAAACTGATCGTCACCTAGCGCATTCTCAATTTTCTTTTCCATTCTTCTGTATATTATTCTTGTAAGCAGCTTCGATGCATGAGCTGTTAAGCTGATTGTGCGAAAATTCTCGCACTTGTCAGCTCTTGCCGTCTTCGGAATAGTGTGGATGATGCTTTTCCGAAAGTCAGATGGTATATCGCCAGATTCATATATTCTAGACACCAAAGTGAATAGTCGTTTTGTTACCACTTCCCCCAATGATTTTAGAAATTCTGATGGAATGTTATCTATCCCTTCTGCCTTATTTGACCGTAAGTCCTCCAAAGCTCTTTTAAATTCCGATTCTAATACTGGATCCCCTATCTCTTCTAAATCGACTCCTGTTTCTTCTTCTATCACATCAGACAAATCTTCACCCTCATAGAGGCTTTCAATGTATTCTTTCCACATATCTGCTCTCTCCTCTGCATTTAACAGTGGAATTCCCGTTGCACTCTTAATGTTACCACCGTTGCTTTTAATGTCACCAAAGTTTGTTTTGACTTTCCTGTATGCTGAGTCTGTCCGTCCGACAATCATATCTTTTTCGATGTCTTCACATTTTTCCTGCAGCCATTTCGTCTTTGCTTCCCTGCACTTCCTATTTATTTCATTCCTCAGCGACTTGTGTTTCTGTATTCCTGATTTTCCCGGAACATGTTTGTACTTCCTCCTTTCATCAGTCAACTGAAGTATTTCTTCTGTTACCCATGGTTTCTTCGCAGCTACCTTCTGTGTACCTATGTTTTCCTTCCCAACTTTCGTGATGGCCCTTTTTAGAGATGTCCATTCCTCTTCAACTGTACTGCCTACTGCGCTATTCCTTAGTGCTGTATCTATAGCGTTAGAGAACTTCAAACGTATCTCGTCATTCCTTAGTACTTCCGTATCCCACTTCTTTGCGTATTGATTCTTTCTGACTAATGTCTTGAACTTCAACCTGCTCTTCATCACTACTATATTGTGATCTGAGTCTATATCTGCTCCTGAGTACGCCTTACAGTTAATGTATTAAATACCAAAATGCTTTTGGTAACAGAATTGTAATGCAGTTTCGGTAAACCAATGGATCCTTCAGTTGCCCTAAGGCTCCTTGACCTTGGCTGAAAACGAGAAAAAGAAGATAATGTCTTCTGTAAAATGAACAGAATTAAAATCCGACAAAAGTAAAAGTTTACAATCTAGGGCCCCGGCCATCAGTGTAATAATTAATAGTTTTTTATGTTGCTGAGAAACAGTCATACAATACTTTTTAAAGGAAATCAGCGCCATTTGACTGTTTTATTATTTATTTAAGTACAATCCAGTTTTCGGCCGTTTTATTCCATTTTCAAGTACATGATTTCATTTCTTTAACATATGTGGCAAGACACTTAACATGTTGTCAAGCTTAAAGTTGACCAAAGATTGAGCTAATTTTTTTTTTCTTAATTTATGTCCAACTTTGAGCTTGAAAACATGTTAACTGTCCGACAGTATGTGATAAAGACATAAAATCAAATACCTGAAAATGGCGTAAAAAGCCGAAACCTGGATTGTACTTCAATATCCAATAAAACAGTCAAATGGCAATTTGTTCCTTCAAAAATGTAATAATAATAGAGAGAACTACTGCAGCCAAAAGTAAGTTGCCAAAACAACTCACAGAAATACCTACGATTATTTACACGACACATAACTACACACTGGCTTATTATTACCATTAACAAATAGCAATCACAATAAGGTACCCAAAAAGCTCCACCAAAATGAGTCATGCTCACGACATAGGGAAAAAGCTTTCGACTTCATGCACAGCGCGTAATTTGTAATTTAACAAACTCAACACCATTCGCCCACAGCCAACAACCAAAATTTGTTACATGACCATGGACTACTTGCAGAATGTCGTTTAGTAGCACAAGCACCCAGTGCACTGTTCACACACGACACAGTACGCTGTATCAGCCGCAAAACCACTAGGACACAAGCAGATGGCCTTCGAAACGAAGCAGCACTTTTCTCCACCTCCATTTGGATTGCTGTCCATCTGGCCACAAAAAGCACCAATCGCTCCATTATTCTGTTGTGTCCACACAGCAGTCAGTCCTCACACTGACCATAGTGACAGCCAGTTGATGACGCTGCAGAGCATCAGCTTCTTGAAGCCCTCGCTCTCGGCTCTGACCAGAACTTACTCATGTCCTTTCAGCAGTTAACTTCCTTCCACCCCACTCAGGCCCAGCTTTCCATTACAGAGAGCTCATACGCCATACCAACCCTGCAGGCTTGCCCATTGCACTGCACAGCGTTGACCTCGAGAAGATGTTGCTAGTTCCACTTCTGCAGTTGACTGACTACGCCGTAACTGCCTCTTCTGGTTTATGTACTGTTCATTCCCGAACTGTGACATCACTGCCCACCTTCAAGTGCAGCCTCAGCCATCAACCTTGGCCAACATCACAGTTCACCGTACCCCACGGTAACTACTGATTATGTGCCACGGGTTATCCGGCTGTGATCTTCGCGATGGCTTCCAGGACATGACCTGCCTGCCTTCGAAAATGAGTAGTGTCTCCCTTGTTTCACTCTGCCCACCAGCGCTCAGATTGGCGCCATCAGCTGACAATGTCTTTTATTGACGTTCTACAGCAAGAGCAGTAACAGTGCTCATAGATGGGTGGAGCAGGAAACCAGGGACGCTGCAAATTACGAATTCACAGCGTAGTTTTCGTCATGCAAAACTGCATCAAATGAGGGAGTCATACACACATAGTCTGCAATAAAATAACATGAAAATACCAATTAAAAAATGAGAATCACGCACAGCGACGTCATTCCATGCCGTTATGTTCTGTTACCTCTTCAGGAAAACTTAAAACAGAATTGTTTTTTTCGGAAATTTGTCTTGTGGGACGAAACTGCTGAGGTCATCAGTCCCTAAGCCTACACACTACTTAATCTAACTTAAACTAAGTTACACTATGGACAGCACAAATACCCATGCCTGGGGGAGGACTCGAACCTCCGACGGTTGGGGGGGGGGGGGGGAGGGCCGCACGCGCAGTGACAACGTGCCTTAGACAGCGCGTCTACCCCGCGCGGCTAAAACAGAATCATTACACAATTTCGCATAACTAAAACAGTAAACTACGAAATAGAACGCCAAGAAATAGAATGCCAAGGCAGCATACAGTCGTTCACAAATGTCTCAGAGTATTTTAGCCCACTGATCCTGTCTCTATCCCCACAACCGGCCAACACACTGCACCGACCAACAATAAAGAATACCAAACCAAAACCCTGGCTAACTGGCTCTGAAAACTGCACGACACAATGTGAAACAAGTCATCCCGAAACCCATATCTAGTAAGGTCTACCCAAAAAAGAAGACACACAAACGTCTCACTAAGACGGACCTCTATTCTATCAACGAACAAAGCGCAAGCCTAATCTCCCTGATGACATCAAGCAACACAAAAAGCTAATGACCCACACATCTGCTCTGGAAGATAACACAACTGGCACAAATAGATAGACTGCAAGACAAACTCCCTCTTAATGATGACCATTCGAATAAGACTATTAACCGTGTCCTTGAACTCTCTTGCTGTTCTCTGCACCATCTCATCTATGCCTTTGCCGAAGCTGCCTGGTTATTTCCACCCCTGTGTTTACAGAGCCCTGCCCATAGATCCTCTCCACCGACGATACCTACATCCTGCACAGCCAGGCCATATGCAACACTTCCCTTGCTGCCAGACAGAAATAGCACACAGGAAAGCAAAACATTCTCTCTTATCTGTAAGAAGCAGTCGAATGAGAACGAAATAGATGGAAAAATTCAAGTAAACAGTTTATTATTTCAACAGTAATCGCCATAACGGTTAATACATTTATTCCACTAAGAGACGAGACGCTCCATGCCTTCATGGAATAAGCTGTGCGGTCACGATTATACCTAGGCAAGGCCCATCTCCTGAAGCAAATCAAGAGCCATCAATGTCTTTCTTTAGGACTCCAAAAATATGGAAATCCCATAGAGAGAGAGAGATGGAATGATGGAGGATGTGTAAACTTCTGCAGCATAATCGAAACCATATTAGCAGCATGTGGCAGGCTTTGGACGAGGATGTACACAGCTGGTACAATCGTGGTCTCACAGGCAACTGCAAACATTTTTCTGTGAGTACACTGACCATCGTCTCTCATACTGGGATAAATTTATTCATAGTTACAGCTATTTCTTTTGTGGAAGTAAGCAATTTACTTACTTCTTCATCTTTCTCGTTTTCGTTTGACTTACACAATCACCAGCACAATATGCAATCAAGTTTTGCTACCAAATGTGGCTTCTGGTGTAGGTGGAGCGGAGTTCATACTGAAGTTTCTTCAGTCGTGGGGCACTACTTTACAATTTCATTATTAAACATCAAAATACTTCTGATAAGAGAATCTTCTCTTAACAGAATATGGCCTCGAGTATCACTGACTGAAGTAGAATTGTCTTCGAGCTTGCCGCAGTGACCAGTAAAAATCTCTCTGGGGACACCCCAGACAGCGGTGTAATACCAGCCTGCCAGGTGGTCCGACAGGTAAGATCGATCGTTTGGCGTAATATTTCTTTTCATTGCAGGATCCCTCTAGTTATCATCCGTGGCGCCCTTACAGCACAGCAGCACGTCGACGATATTCTTCTCCCTTCACGGCAGGCCACCCAGGGCTTACATATGAAAAAGATAATGCCCACCCACATATCGTGAGGGTTTCTGCTGCTTATCTTCGTGCTTGTCAAACTCTACCTTGAACTACAGGGTCACCAGACCAGTAGAGAATGTTTGGAGAATAATGGGCAGCCGGCTGGAGTTGCCGAGCGGTTCTAGGCGCTACAGTCTGGAACCGCGCGGCCACTACGGTCGCAGGTTCGAATCCTGCCTCGGGCATGGACGTGTGTGATGTCCTTAGGTTAGTTAGGTTTAAGTAGTTCTAAGTTCTAGGGGACTGATGACCTCAGAATTGAAGTCCCATAGTGCTCAGAGCCATTTGAACCAATAATGGGCAGGGCCCTAATACCAGCTCGGTATTTTGATGATAAAATACATCAATTGGGCACAATTTGACATGATATCTACCAGGAGAACCTCCCACAACTCTATTAGTCTCTGCGAAGCCTAAACCCTGCTTGCATAACGGCCAGAGGTGAACCAACGCATCATTGACTTTCTCTGTTTATGAAGCTCCTTCTCTTGAATAAATCACCGAATTTTTTCGAACTTGTTTGTCTTTAGATATATTAATACACTGTCAGTGCAGGAAAACACATAACACATACACACACTACTACCATTGCTAGATAGCTGCCACAATAATCTATCTTCAATGCTCTAACTATTATTAGAAAACAACACATACAAAGAATCATACACACAGAACAAACAATAAAATGAAATTTAATATAAACTGTGTATGAAAATGAGTTACATCTATGGCGTAAGTTACAGAATATCACCTTCAGCCTGTTACGTTTAGTGGCCGGCCGATGTGGCCGTGCGGTTCTAAGCGCTTCAGTTTGGAACCGCGTGACCGCTACGGTCGCAGGTTCGAATCCTGCCTCGGGCATGGATGTGTGTTATGTCCTTAGTTAGTTAGGTTTACGTAGTTCTAAGTTCTGGGGGACTGATGACCTCAGACGTTAAGTCCCATAGTGCTCAGAGCCATTTGAACCATTTGTTACATATAGTCATCTCACTGTGTAGTCTAACAAATTAAATAGCTCTCGCTCACATTGCACACGCCCACATGGCCTGCGTATCATAACAACCACAATTTCTTACACAACAACCAGACTTCCATACAGAATGTCACTTGCTAGCAAAAACACCCACTTCACCACGCATACACAATAAAGTGCGCTATGTCAACCACAAAACCACCAGAATTGCTACCATCAGTTGCATCATGTAGTGCCCGTTACGCAGGAGTAACTTTCTCCCTCTCCAGTTCGATCACTAACCATCTAGTTGGAAAAGGCACAGCCCACTCTTCCAGGCTGTTTTGTGCACAGAGCGGCCTCGACCTGTGCTGCCCATGTTATGTATGGCTGGCAGCATGGCAGTGGATCAGCCTCTTGAAGTTCTAGCTCTTGGCTCTGACCAGAGCTCACTCGATCCTATCCCTGAAGCAACACACACGCCTCCAAGGCTCAGAGCACCATTATGGACACCTCAGTTACTACACCAATCCAGCCTCTAGTGATGTGTCACGGCTTGTTCATTGTTTCCACTGCAAAGATGGCACCGGCGTACAGAAGATTTTGTTGATTCAACTTGTTGCAGCTGACTGACTTCATCATATCTCTTTCAGCTAATCTATTGTCCAGCCCCAGACACCGACTTCACTGCCCATCTACTAATGCAGCCCTGGTCACCAACGTCGGCTGCCCCCACAGACTTCTGCACCCCACCCTGAATGCTGACGACCTGCCGCAGGTTACCCGACCGCCAACATGGCGCTGGCTTCTGGAAGATTTTCTGCCTTTGAAGCGAAACAAGTGACTGCCCCTTTCTCGTCTCGGTCTATCCACCAATCCTCGGAACTTTGCCACCAGCCTCGCAAATGCAGCCGACAATGTCTGCTGTCTTCTCGCTAACTGACAGCTGCGCTAATAACATCACCAGCATCACGTGTAAGGAAACTAGGCGTACCGTGATTTACAAGCTCATGGCATGCAATAACGAATACGTAATTAGGCAGCTCAGTTGAAGAGGAATGAACATCTTTAAAAAGAGAAATCACTTCAATTGCTAAGGAAGGATGGTAACAGCAAAGAACTCTTGGGTAACATTGCAAAAATTTTAATTAGTCAGTGACAGGTGGAAGCACTAAAAATTTCAAGGAAACTGAGGAATACAAAAGTCATTTCGGAGTGACACGAAGAAAGAGAATGAAATTTTTGTTGAGATAGAAAAATTTTTACGGAAATTAGGAACATAGAATTCACTTAGGAATGAAATAATTATGAGTGCAGGAAAGGTAACGGGAAATACTCGCAGGAAAAATGTGAAGTAATCGGAAAAAGAAAAGGTCGTCAGATTAACTGGTTCAGCGTACTAAAAGTCAAAATAACTTTCGGTGAAATTCAGCGGATGGGTGGAAAGAATACACTGAAGGCTTCTGCGAGGGGGATGACTTGGCGAGATTTTGAAAGACGATGTCCAGTGTCGGGATCACAATTTAATAAAACTTTCGCGTCAGTCTACAGATGGACGAAACGTGTACTACCGAGATATTTGAAATAGACTTCATGTGACTGCACGCCCGAAATTTAATGTCTCAGTTATTTTTGTGGCTCTTCAATATTTCTGTTAGTTTAGTCACGGTTCACGTTCTGTGTGTCGTAATTTATAAATTCCCTTCCATAGTCCATTCAGTTCTTCCTCATTTTGACAGAGGACCTCAATCGCGGTAGCCGTTAGTGATTGTGTCTTTTACGAGGGTTGGAATTTAAATAGTGGCAACTATTTATTCAAAACTGATACAAAAGAATTACACGTTTGCACCTGTTACTCACCTTCAAAGTAGGCACCAGCGTTGTGTAGAACCCGTTGTGTAGAGCCTATGTGGAAGGCGTCGCAATACCATTAGCAGAGCCTGTTCTGTTGATGGTGCGAATGGAGTGGTCTACTGCCTGTCGAATCTCTGGAACAGTTCTGAAGCGAATGCCACGAAGTTGTTCCTTCATCTTCGGAAACAAATCAAAGTCACAAGGACTTCAGTCCGTGTAGTATGGTGGATGGTACAGTACTTCCCAGTCCCATAGACCGAACAGAGCAGCCACAGCTTGCGCTGTATGTGCCCGCGCATTGTCGTGCAAAATTATGGGTGGGTTGCACAGAAAGTGTCGCCGCTTCTTTCGCAAATCTGGTCGCAGGTGATGCTCCAAAAACGAACAGTAATACTGTGCATTGACGGTCTGCCGTGGAGGAACGTGATGACTTAGAATAACACTTTCACAGTTGTACACGAGAATCACCATAACTTTCAGCATACTGGGGCTATGACGCACTTTCAACTTTCGCGGCGACCCATAATGACACCATTCGTTGGATTGGCGTTTCAGTTTTGGCCCATTGCTCAATCTGTGTTACGATACGGCGTAAGAAAGCCTCTCCTTCGCGCTCATATCGCTTCAAGTGCGTCTGACGCATGCATTTCTGCGTTTCCGTCAAGTTATGCAAATTTTTCGCACGCCCAGGCGTTCCTTCAGGATGCGAAGCACAGTCGTATGCGCTTATACGGTTTCGTGGTAGAGCTCACGAATCGTATGGCGTCGCTCACTGTCCACTAACGCGGCAACAGCGTGCACTACTTCTTCAGAGACGCTAGGACGACCTGCCCGATGCATGTCTGCCATAGTTTGCCGACCTTCGTTGAAGGCTTTAACCCAACATGCCACTGTTCTGTACGGCAATGCCGATTCCCCGCACGCCTCTTGAAGACCTTGATGACACTGTCCTGCTGTACGAGCTCTGGCACATTCAATCCTGATCCATCTCCGTTGCTCATGTTTCGAAAACATAGTGACACCGTTACGTTAGACCGCTCGCTCACAAGTGACTGTGTTTCCCTCGATTGCGCGCACGCCGGTGACGTGGAACGGGCGAGTCCATTTTCTCGGAGGTAAGGTGCGTATGTCACCAACGTGTACTATCAGTGACAATAGCACATTCCATTGCATAGTGTCTCCACAGCAGTGTCACCACTATTGAAGTTCCAACATACCTATTGCATTTCACCATGAATTTTAATTCATTCTTTAAGGGTACATAGTTACGTTTATCATAGGTAATTTGTAATATATACAGCAATAATTGGAAATTAGCCACTTCAAAGACTATTTTACTCAATTTATATGCAAATACTGCAGTGTGTTAGTTCAGTGCATTACGTTCGTATTATTTGTGCAATGTAATCTACGTTTTCCACTAACATCAGTCCCGCGCAAAAGTCATCCTTTAACAAAACGATTCTTTACGTCTAGGAAAGGTTTTATTCGGTACAGATAATAGTGATAATAAGCTGTTATAATCCTTAAAATCTAATCGACATGTACGTTAGGGACGGAATAACACGAATATTCCTTTGGTAGCGTTCTGTCGAGACTTTCGTGTGTAGTATTTCCCATTTTCGTAGGTGTAACTCAACTTGCTGGGAAACAATAGAAATCACGTCAGTGTTATTCACTTTGTAAACACCAAACGTTTTGACATAGATTAATAAAAAAGTTAAAAATCGAACTTTAACACTCTGAAAGAGAATACGAAGTATATACAAGAAATAACGAGAACTCTTGTTCCCAGTAAGGAATTTTTATATTTGTCTAAATCAATCTTATTCCGCTCCAGAAAGTTCGCATTATACGAATATATTATACACTAATATTAGCACTTCCGGAATTCAATCTATGGGCCCAGCTCTTGGCTTTCTCTGCGACACGTTTTCTAATGTTATCTGCAAAACTCGCCTCCGTAGGAGACGTAGTTAACGCAGGTATGACCGGTGACACTCGACATTGGAGGTAAGCCCGTTCGATTCCTGGTAGTAGATGAAATTTACACTGCGAGTGTTTCACCGGTAAGGGTAGGTGTTGTGGTGAAGTAAAGTTTCTCGCCATAGATCTTTGTTCCAATGTCTTGGATTAAATTCCCAACCTCTCCGCAGTGCCTCATGATATGAGGGCATGTGACTCTGCTGATGGTGATCCGCCCATTGGATGAGGACGTTAAGTTCGGTGGCCGCTTTGGTGCTTTTCGAGAGGAGTACTGGTGTTGTTGTTGATGATGATGATGTTAAAGTCCCATACTCCGTGACAGAGCGTAGGGGAACGATGTGGGAGACCCGCACCGCCGTACTAGGCAATGTCCTAATGGAGGTGGTTTGCTATTGCCTTCCTCCGACCGTAGTGGGGATGAATGATAATGATGATGAAGAAGACACAACAACACCCAGTCATCTGGAGGCAGGGAAAATCCCTCACCCCTCCGGGAATCGAACCCGGGGCCCCTGCTCGGAAAGCGAGAACGGTACCGCGAGACCAGGAGCAGTGTTCTTACTAGCCAAAAATTCACGGACAAGCAACGGTGTGTCCAGATGCATTATTGTGGCGGAAAAACATTGGTTCTTTTCACCACAAATCCGGCTGGTCTTCTTTTTTTTAATTCCTCAAGTAAACGAAATTGACTTCTCAACTAGTACACCTTATCGAGCATTGGACATTTTGGTTAAACTCATGGTACACTACGTCGCTAAACCGACAGAGCATAACCATCACATCTGACCGCACTACCGCACTTGTGGAGACATTTTTCGGTGTTAGTGATCCTGAATGATCCCGCTGGAACTAATGAGAGTGAGTTTCACCTTCATATCCGGTACCCAAGCCTCGTCACTTGTTATGACACGTTTCTGTATATCTGTATCGTGGCAGACTTCGACTATTGCATCCTAAGAAACTCGCATTCGCGGCTGTTTTGGTCCATATCCTTCGGCCTTAGAGGACATTTTGTTGTGAATAGATTTGTTCGCAAATATCGATGACATATCAAGAGATGAACCAACTTATACACCAACATCATCAACAACTTTTCTGTCTGTCATTCGGCTGTCGTTCATAATAATTTATTTCACTTTATCCATGATTTCGTCGACTGAAGGTATGTTGGGGATCCAGGGCGGTCGTTAAGATTTATTACTGGTAAGTCAGACGTACGAGTATTATGGAATCCTTTATGAACTCAAATGGGTATCCTGGGAGGAAAGAAGACATTCCTTTCACGAGAGATTATTATGAACGTTTAGAGAACAGGCTTCTTCCCTCAACACACTTCTCAAGTAAGAACCGCAAAGACAGGAGAAGTTAGGGGTCACGTGGAACCATACATGCCAGTGGTTCCCAACGGAGGTGGTACCACCCACGTGTAAGCGTTAAAGAGATTTGAAGGGTGTTGCTGATTCACGGCTAATTTTGGCAACGTTGGGGATATTCACTCACCCACACTCTACCTCGACGCTCTTCTTCCTTTGATGAATAGTAAAATAATGGAATGCATGTTTGAAAATATAGTTCTAAATACCTTTTAAGGTATATCAGATTTTATAATAAGTGGATATACCACTGTGATACAAAGCTATATGGGCTGCCACTTACAAGTTTATTATTTCATTCCCATCATTATATTCAGATGAAAGAAGTTTTAGAGTGCTCAGAAATTTACTGACAATGAAAGGGGAACGCAGCAGGTAAATTTTGTGGTGACAAGTTAGTTGTTGTTGTTGTTGTTGTTGTTGTTGTGATGTTCAGTCATGAGACTGGTTTGATGTAGCTCTCCATGCTACTCTAACCTGTGCAAGCTTCTTCATCTCCCAGTATCTACTGCAACCTACATCCTTCTGAATCTGCTAGGTGTATTCATCTCTTGGTCTCCCTCTACGATTTTTACCCTCCATGCTGCCCTCCAATACTAAATTGGTGATCCCTTGATGCCTCAGAACATGTCCTACCAACCGATCCCTTCGTCTAGTCCAGTTGTGCCCCAAACTCCTCTTCTCCCCAATTCTATTCAAAACCTCCTCATTAGTTATGTGATCTACCCGTCTAATCTTCAGCATTCTTCTGTAGCACCACATTTCTAAAGCTTCTGTTCTCTTCTTGTCCGAACTATTTATCGTCCACGATTCACATCCATACATGGCTACACTCCATACAAATGCTTCCAGAAACGACTTCCTGACACTTAAATCTAAACTCGATGTTAATAAATTCCTGACGGGGGTTCGAATCCTCCCTCGGGCATGGGTGTGTGTGTTTTCAGTAGGATAATTTAGGTTAAGTAGTACGTAAGCTTAGGGACGAATGACCTTAGCAGTTATGTCCCATAAGATTTCACACAGATTTGAATATTTTTTTAGAACAAATTCCCCTTCTTCAGAAACGCTTTCCTTGCCAGTGCCAGTCTACATTTGATATCCTCTCTACTTCGACCATCATCAGTTATTTTGCTCCCCAAATAGCTAAACTCCTTCACTACTTTAAGTGTCTCATTTCCTAATCTAATTCCCTCAGCATCACCCGTCTTAAGTTGACTACATTCCATTATCCTCGTTTTCCTTTTGTTGATGTTCATCTTATATCCTCCTTTCAAGACACTGTCCATTCCGTTCAACTGCTCTTCCAAGTCCTTTGCTGTCTCTGACAGAATTACAATGTCATCGGCGAACCTCAAAGTTTTTATTTCTTCTCCATGGATTTTAATACCTACTCCGAATTTTGGTTTTCTTTCCTTTACAGCTTGCTCAATATACAGATTGAATAACATCGGGGAGAGGCTAAAACCCTGTCTCACTCCCTTCCCAACCACTGCTTCCCTTTCATGCCCCTCGACTCTTATAACTGCCATCTGGTTCCTGTAAAAATTGTAAATAGCCTTTCGCTTCCTGTATTTTACCCCTGCCACCTTTAGAATATGAAAGAGAGTATTCCAGTCAACACTGACAAAAGCTTTCTCTAAGACTACAAATGCTAGGAACGTAGGTTTGCCTTTCCTTAATCTTTCTTCTAAGGTGAGTCGTAAGGTCAGTATTGCCTTACGTGTTCCAATATTTCTACGGAACCCAAACTGATCTTCCGCGAGGTCTGCTTCTACCAGTTTTTCCATTCGTCTGTAAGGAATTCGCATTAGTATTTTGCAGCTGTGACTTATTAAGCTGATAGTTCGGTAATTTTCACATCTGTCAACACCTGCTTTCTTTGGGATTGGAATTATTATTTTCTTCTTGAAGTCTAACGGTAATTTGCCGGTCTCATACATCTTCCTTACCAGATGGTAGAGTTGTGGACAAGTTAGTATAACAATAAATATAGAAAAATTAGTGACACTTCATCAAGCTCAGACCTCTCACTAATAACATGTATGTAAATGGTTCAAATGGCTCTAAGCACAATGGGACTTAACATCTGAGGTCATCAGTCCCCTAGACTTAGAACTACTTAAGGGAAGCCGGATGTGGTCAAATCCAAAAAATTACGATTTTTTTTTTTGCTACCGAAAATTAATTGGAACATTCCTCTTTAGTGTACACTTTGAATTATTGTTCTACTCACCCTAGAAGTGGAGTTATTACCATTTTCCCCCACGCCTGCAGAGGAAATGGGCGGCCGCTGAATGCATCTAATACCCTCTCGTGAATTCCTGGCTAACTGCTTGGGATTTTCTCGGCCTGTTACGCATACAGCGCCTCATGTTACGCATACAGCAAATGTGCAAGGGTTGGCTACATTGTTTTCTGTGACAAATGAAGCGCTAAGAGTGCGGAACATCGTCTCTTTGCTGTTTACCGTTTCGAATTAGTTCAGTGTTGCGCCTGTTGTTGGTAGTATTATACTTCTTCTGTAAAGCGTTGTTCTGGTTACGATGCCACGTTTTAGTAACCGTGTATATAAGAAGAATAAGAACGTAGGGAAAAGAGAATTAACACTAATACCAACTTGCGGTACTACAGTTACTGAAAGAGTGCGTTCTTCTGCTAAGCAACACATGTCCGGCCATAGCCCTGTGACATCTTCTAGCAAGAAGCTGACTGGTGGAAGTGACAGATTTCGTGAATACGTTAGTGACACTGATGATATTAACGAAGTACTGAATATTGGATTATTATCTTCTGTGCTGAAAGAAAGTGTTCTGTGCAAAATGTGTTCAAGTGTAGGAGTTGGACTAGAGATAACAAAGCACTTTGGTTTAGCTTGTGAGATGAAGATAATCTGTGCATGTTGCAAGCATCAAGTGACTTTCTACAATTCACATGCCAGTCTCTTTGGTGAAAATGGACGATCTAGAGTGTTTGATGTGAATGTTCGACTTGTGTATGGTCTTCGATCCATTGGAAAAGGGTCTGCTGCTGGTAAAATGTTTTGTGGTATTATGAACTTGCCATCGCCTCCAAGCAAATTTGGGTACTACTGTGAACTGGCAGGATCCTCTGTTGAAGATGTGGCTTTGAAAACCATGAAGGAAGGAGTGGAGGAATCTGTAGAAACGAACGGTGGTTCAAGGGATTTGGTTGTGGCATTAGATGGTTCCTGGCAAAAGAGGGGTCATAAATCCCTGAATGGGGTTGTAACTGCTACTTGTGGTCATAGTGCAAAAGTGATAGACGTTGCAATATTATCAAAACATTGTAGGTGCAAAAATAAAATCAAAGGAGAGCACAGTGGAACCGGTGAGGCAAATTTTAGTGGATCAAGTGGAGCAATGAAAGTGGATGGAGTGAAACAAATTTTTGAACTTTCAGTTCCCAGATACAACGTTAGGTATAAATACTTCCTTGGGGATGGTGACTCCAAAGGTTTCAAGACTATAGAGGAACTGAAACCATATGGAAATGAATTTGTAGTTGAAAAGTTGGAATGCATTGGGCATGTGCAAAAGTGTATGGGTGCACGGCTTCGAAGGCTCAAACAAACTTTGGGTTCAAGTAAGCTCAGTGATGGAAAGACAATAGGAGGGAGAGGCAGGCTTAGTGATGAGGTGATTGAACGTATACAGAGATACTATGGGTATGCTATAAGGCAAAATACTAATAATGTTAGTAACATGCGAAAATCAGTGTGGACATTGTTCCTCCATACTGCCTCTTCCAATGAATACCCTCAACACAGCCTGCGCCCAAAAGATTCCTAGTGCAAATATAATGCAAAAAAGGAATATGATCACAAACATGGTTTGCCAACAGCTGTGATAAATGCAATAAAACCAATTTTTCATGCCTTAGCACAGCCAGAATTGTTACACAAATGTCTACACGGAAAGACGCAGAATCCTAATCAGAGCGTAAATAATTTGATTTGGAAAGTGACTCCTAAAAGGGTGTTTGTAAGCATAAAATCACTGCACTTTGGCATTTATGATGCAATAGCAACCTACAACCAAGGGACCAATGT
The DNA here is from genome assembly GCF_023864275.1 of Schistocerca cancellata. Taxonomy (NCBI): domain Eukaryota; kingdom Metazoa; phylum Arthropoda; class Insecta; order Orthoptera; family Acrididae; genus Schistocerca; species Schistocerca cancellata. Next base: position 331,270,109 of record NC_064628.1, on the reverse strand, counting down.
GAAGTGTGAAGTTCTGAAGGCATTAGGATTTACAGCTGGGGTGAACACTGTATGAGCACTAAGAAATATTGACAGAGAAAGGATAAGAGGAGCAGAAAGAAGAGAAAGGCATATGAAGTATGATGGAACAACAGGCGAGAAAAGAAGACAGAAGAGGAAGCTTTTGGAGGATGAAGAAGAAGACCCTGACAATCCATCCTATAGTGCAGGAATGTATTGAGAAACTTTGATAGCCATTTCCCGTAAATTAGAATTTTTCGAATATAAGGAACATTTTCTCAAAATCCACTCAAGCTAGAGAGATGAAATTTTTATACAGCACTCCTAGTGGTCAAACGTACATTGTAACACAGACATTTGGCAATTTGTTCAGTAGTTTCGTTTCAGTTTAATTATAAAGCAATTATTTGTGAAAAAAATTGGGTCATTAATAAAAAAAATAATTGGAAGGAAACTAGAAAAGATACTCAAAAATCCCTCTGTCTAACTGCAATACTAAACCACTCTATATGTAAAAAAAAAATTCAAATTTTTCTATTTGGCAGCTTATTCATAAATGTTCCTCAAACTTAGTGATTTTAACATGGGCAGCATAGGCACCTCCGGCCCCCCTTAAAAACTACCAACCTAAGGACATCACACACATCGATGCCCCAGGCAGGATTCGAACCTGCGACCGTAGCAGTAGCGTGGTTCCGGACTGAAGCGCCTAGAACCGCTGGGCCACAGAGGCCGGCAACGTTTATTAATACTTTTCATAATACGTAGGTGTTAATCTCTTCTTTATTACGCACCAGTGTAGCAGAAAATCCTTCAATAAAGTTGTTTTAAGAATCTGACACTGTTTCCAGTACACATAGGGTGTCCTAGTAAAGATAGTAAATTTTCAGGGATACGACAGGAACGATCATTCAAAGCAAAAAAAATCTATTAAACAGTTGGTCTAAAGTGCGTGCCTTAAGACCTACGAGCAACCTCGTCATCTTCGATAACGTGAAAAAAAGCTGGTACTGCGAGCGTTTTGCTGTCCATATTTTGAGAGTTGTTTATAAGGTACATAAGAAGAAAATAGGTCCAATAAACGAGGGCCCTAAGGTGCATAGTTTAAGCACTATGATTGCTTGCTCATCTTTGCTACTGTGAAATACACTCCTGGAAATGGAAAAAAGAACACATTGACACCGGTGTGTCAGACCCACCATACTTGCTCCGGACACTGCGAGAGGGCTGTACAAGCAATGATCACACGCACGGCACAGCGGACACACCAGGAACCGCGGTGTTGGCCGTCGAATGGCGCTAGCTGCGCAGCATTTGTGCACCGCCGCCGTCAGTGTCAGCCAGTTTGCCGTGGCATACGGAGCTCCATCGCAGTCTTTAACACTGGTAGCATGCCGCGACAGCGTGGACGTGAACCGTATGTGCAGTTGACGGACTTTGAGCGAGGGCGTATAGTGGGCATGCGGGAGGCCGGGTGGACGTACCGCCGAATTGCTCAACACGTGGGGCGTGAGGTCTCCACAGTACATCGACGTTGTCGCCAGTGGTCGGCGCAAGGTGCACGTGCCCGTCGACCTGGGACCGGACCGCAGCGACGCACGGATGCACGCCAAGACCGTAGGATCCTACGCAGTGCCGTAGGGGACCGCACCGCCACTTCCCAGCAAATTAGGGGCACTGTTGCTCCTGGGGTATCGGCGAGGACCATTCGCAACCGTCTCCATGAAGCTGGGCTACGGTCCCGCACACCGTTAGGCCGTCTTCCGCTCACGCCCCAACATCGTGCAGCCCGCCTCCAGTGGTGTCGCGACAGGCGTGAATGGAGGGACGAATGGAGACGTGTCGTCTTCAGCGATGAGAGTCGCTTCTGCCTTGGTGCCAATGATGGTCGTATGCGTGTTTGGCGCCGTGCAGGTAAGCGCCACAATCAGGACTGCATTCGACTGAGGCACACAGGGCCAACACCCGGCATCATGGTGTGGGGAGCGATCTCCTACACTGGCCGTACACCACTGGTGATCGTCGAGGGGACACTGAATAGTGCACGGTACATCCAAACCGTCATCGAACCCATCGTTCTACCATTCCTAGACCGGCAAGGGAACTTGCTGTTCCAACAGGACAATGCACGTCCGCATGTATCCCGTGCCACCCAACGTGCTCTAGAAGGTGTAAGTCAACTACCCTGGCCAGCAAGATCTCCGGATCTGTCCCCCATTGAGCATGTTTGGGACTGGATGAAGCGTCGTCTCACGCGGTCTGCACGTCCAGCACGAACGCTGGTCCAACTGAGGCGCCAGGTGGAAATGGCATGGCAAGCCGTTCCACAGGACTACATCCAGCATCTCTACGATCGACTCCATGGGAGAATAGCAGCCTGCATTGCTGCGAAAGGTGGATATACACTGTACAAGTGCCGACATTGTGCATGCTCTGTTGCCTGTGTCTATGTGCCTGTGGTTCTGTCAGTGTGATCATGTGATGTATCTGACCCCAGGAATGTGTCAATAAAGTTTCCCCTTCCTGGGACAATGAATTCACAGTGTTCTTATTTCAATTTCCAGGAGTGTACATCTCTTCTACCCAAGCAGTTCTCGTAGCTCCAAAGGTATGTATTTTAAAGCTCATTTTACTAGACTTTTTTTTCCCTTTTGGTCCATACTACCTCTTCCCAATACATGAAAGGCTAAGAGCTAGCAGTACAAGGTATTTATTTCAGAGTATCGAAGATGAAGCTCATAGCTCTTAAGGCATGTATTTTAAATGCCATGTTTACTGTTTTTTTTTGCTTTGAGTTACCGTTCCTGTCATATTGACCATTATTCCTGGGACATATGCGTCAAAAGAAAATGAGACAAATGGAGAGAATGCTAAGTAAACAGTTTATTATTTCAGAAGTAATCGCCAAAGTGTTAATACTTTTGCCGGCTGGGGTGGCGGAGCGGTTCTAGGCGCTACAGTCTGGAGCCGCGCGACCGCTACGGTTGCAGGTTCGAATCCTGCCTCGGGCATGGATGTGTGTGATGTCCTTAGGTTAGTTAGGTTTAAGTAGTTCTATGTTCTAGGGGACTGATGACCTCAGATGTTAAGTTCCATAGTGCTCAGAGCCATTTGAACCATTTGTTAATATTTTTATCCGAGTGAGAGACAGTCATTCTCTTCATGGAAAAATTTTTACGGTTGCCTGCAGAACTATGTACCGAAGCGTGCACCAGTGCGTTCACTGCAAATCGACGGTCGCGGCTGTCACTCCTCAGGGTTCCAAAAATATGCAAATTACATGGTGAGGAATCGCGACTGTATAGAGGACGGGTAAGGGTTTCACAGAGAAGCATCTGTAGCGCAGACGAAACAACATTGGCAACACGTGGGCCCTCCAACAACAAGTAGGTTGCAGATGTTTCTCTGGGAAGTCGCTTTTTCCATCTGTCTCGTTTTCACATTATTGCCCCTTATACGGCGTATGCTCTTCACATAAGATGAACGTCATCGAATGAGTGTACATTGTCCAGTCACATTAAGGTGACCACCACCTGTGTTAGACGTCAACGTACAATACCCATTCCACGTCGGCGGGCTAGAAGTGGAGATAATATAAAGGGCGTCTGGTATAACTGCCCACGTCGTGTTGTGCCGACTCCACTGTAGCTTGAATGGATTTTTAAGTTTGTTTTATATGCCCGACTTCTAACTTCACCACAAAAGTCTCCAGGGTTGAGCAGTTATTGCCCGATGACGACACGCAATACAGCTTGTTAACGCGGAGTTCGCTGTTATTAATTATGTTCTTAGATTTAATGTTACTACTCGTACAGAAACTCAACGTTCCTTTGTTTAACAGCGCGTCGTCAAAATAAGTATGAAATGCTAATGTCTTTGCAATACATAATGTCGACTATTGAGTTAAAGTTCGTACCTATTTTGCCATTTTAGAGAAGAGAAACCTTCAGCGCTTCCTCTTCTATAGTCTCAGTATCAAATGTTCACTAATTTCAATTTACTTCCTATCTCAGTTCAGTATTTAGCACAAATTATATACAATATGACATTTCAGAGATATTACGTCGGTTCCACGCTAACGGAATAACACGTAATTGTCATTTAACATCGCTTTTATTAATAATCCTTTTTCTTATGACATAAATGTTAATGAATGATCACTATCTAGGAGGAAAGAGGGATTGATCCGAATCATGAGATAATAGCTTAATTAAATAAAATGTCACGTTCAAGGATGATATGCGAAGAGCTTTCGTTACGTCCGTTTTCACGTATCTGTCAAAACTAATCCTGTCGCCCACAATTCAAATTACCACTGACGTTAACCCCTTTTGTCGGAACATCGAATCGTAACTATTATGTGAAAGTTTATTCTAGTCCCCGAATTAATTCCTTTCAGATACGCGCACGACCGAACAGCACAACGGAACACAAACGACTTGTTTTAACAACCGAACAACGCAATGACGTTACATTACGACAATGTCCGCCCAATGAACATCTTTTTGACTTTATCCTCTCTACTCTGCTTAATTAAATTATTCCTAATTACAATTTATTCAGCTATTTAACGAAAACATCTAACAAAAAATAAAATAAATTTATCCCAAAGTAAAAGATCGGTTATACTGGGGAACTGAGAAAACCGTGCAGTCCTAAAGCAGAACGGAGCGATTTAGCTGACGTCCAAAATGACATAATCATTAGATTTCAGCCCAAGGGTGGAAGCATTTCTGAAATGCCTACGTTCATAAAGTGGTCGGGTGCCGCCGTGGTTAAAGTATACATTACATGGTGAAATTGTGCTGTCTAAACCCGCGCCGAGGTAACTCGATGCGCCACGGGGCATGAAAGTGTTGGACGACGGTTGCGGAGATGTGTACAAGCAAATAGATGGGTAACTGTTGGACAACTGACAGCCCAGATGAACCAAGGGGCTACGAACAGTGTCTCCTCAACGACCGTTCAGCGAATGCTCCTGAATGTTGGCCACCTATGATGACTACTCTTCGTTGATAAAGTCTGAAATTTTCTGGTCAATACCAAAACTGGACATCCAGTGAGTGGCAACGGCTGGCCTTTACAGATGAATCACGTTCTATGCTCCATCGAACAGATGATCGTTGGCGTGTACGGCATGAAACACCCTGAAAATATCGTCGGAAAGTTCCAGGCCGGAGGGGAGAGGGCTATGATCTGGGAAATATTTTCGTGGCATTTCCTAAGTGACCTCGTCCTGAATCAACAGATAGACGTGCGTCTACCTTGCACTTCTTTCATTTATTTACAATTTACGATATTGCAGTCATATTATTACCATTACTAATACGGCAATAGCATACCTGTTATTCTGATTATTTTTCAGCATAATGAAACTGGAGAGAGGATTGAAGCCAGGTACTTTAACAATATTTTCATATTCAGTAGTTTCCATCAGCTAACCATGTCGCCTTTCCTTTCCCGCGCGGACCTTTGAGCTTGGAAGTATAGGCTGGTAGTTTGCACGACTTGGAGAAGCAAAAGTACTCCTCCTTCTTATTCTTCTAAGTAGTAGTTCCAACCTAAAACTCAGTTTCTCCTGCACGTTTGGCTCTGTAAAGAGGCCTCTCTGATCACTCCCTGACTAAATTCTATCCAATTACGAGTCACTCCGCCAAGTCCGGAATGTCTGCTTGAACGGCAGCTAGTTCGGCGGCACATCCGTGTCCCGTGTTTGGCCGTCGAAAAGTGCGCCAATTCCCACCCCCACAAGGCCCGACTCCGCTGGAGCAACGGCTGTAAAGGCCGGTTCCCACTAGAGCGCGTCAGCGCGGCGTGCGGCAACGGCAGCGGCAAGTGTTTTCCGCGTTGACGCGGCGGCTCGCGGAATTGGCGTTCCCATCTGGAAGCGGCAGACGTTAGCGGTAGCCAATGACGGAGAGCCACTGAGGTACGGGGCAGGACCCACTGAAACGAGCGGTGCGTTTGATTAACTATATCTTACACCTACATGAAGGAAAGACAAAGTTGGGTGAAGACATACCAATTTTTCATTTTCTGTACAATGTACTCTTTCACACATTTCATTATTCATGTTTTCTCATTTCACCATAAATAGATTTCATGACTACCGTTCACGATTGTTCACTATCTCCTAACACATTGAAACAGTGTACGACAAAAGAGATTATTCAGATAGTTAAGCGAGAAAAAAATTTAAAATGTGATACGGTAGCAGGTACACGAAAACAGTAAGAACACAAAGGCTAGGTGGAAGGGATGAAAGTGGAAGCCACCTGATAGAATTTCCCACAGAGCATAATGTGATCATCGCCAGCACCTCCAGCACCTTGCTTAAGAATCACGAAAGAATAATACATATTTGGAACAGTTTTCGAAACCAGATTTTAAATTGTAAGGCATTTCCTGGTGCAGACGCAAACCTGACTGAAGACTGTCAATAGCAAGAAAAGCGTTCTGAAAAAGAAAATTTGTTCACGCCGAATATAAATTCTAATGGTTGGATACTATTTTACAAAGGTATTTGTGTGGAGTGCAGCCTTGTATGTCAGTGAAACGTGGACGATGAACAGTTCTGTCAAGAAGACAATGGACGCTTTCAAAACGTGGTGATTCATAAGAATGCTGAACATTAGATACGAGGATCGTGTGACAAAAGAAGAGGTACGGAATTAAATAGAGGAGGAAGAGGAAATTACGGCACAACTTTGACAACAATAGGGGTTAGTTGACAGGACGTATTATGGGGCATCAAAGAGTGAGGACAAAGGGGTTGGGTGATACTATTCTGATAATAATCATCTGCTGAAATACTATTCTACTATTTTATCTATTAATGTAAGCAGTGAATTTACTCTTCCATGCACTCCTCCACAAAACATTTAAACCAAAACTGAAATCAGCTGAACACCAAATTTTTCAACCACTGTCTGACAACTACTGGATTCACTTTCAACTTTCTATAACTATCACTGGCTAGCCACACACACATACAGATATAAGGAGAACAAAAATAAACGAACATTAGTTTTCAGCATATAATTCTGCAGGTTGGCAACATGTACACAAACAAACCAGACAGGAACGGACATGAGGTGAACACACTGTAGTTTCGACTTCAAATCAAAGTTTTCGGTAAAACGTCTACTGCTAGTGACAGAAGAAAAAAGAGCGAACATGAAAATGTGCTTATGTTCCATATTCTAAGTTTTAGTTCAACCTCCAGCATGTGACCAGGTGAGGGGAAACGTATATGTCCGCCAAAAACTCGATTCACTGTAAGTAATCAGTCGTGCACGTAAAAAAAGATGTGAACTGTTTTGTAATCTGCAAGTATCACATATCAAAACAAAACTGAATCATTCTAGATTCTACCAAAGATGCCTTAAAGTAAAAGGCGAAACGCGTCTTGAATCGGTAAAGTACACTGGATAAAGAAAAAAATGTTTGTTACTTACCAAAGGAAATAATCAATAGATGTAGATATTTAGTAAATTACATCTTATGACATACCAGCAAATTAGTTTCGGTTTAACTTCTCATTCCACATGATATTAAATGCTGTTTAAAAAATTCATCTATCCCTTCTGAAAAACTGTATTTACTTTCATATCTCGGTAGATAAACAGATTTAGGATATTTATCATGCGACGTAATACATGACTTTTCACAAGTTATCGTTTGCAAAGAAAACACGTTTTGATTTCTTGAACCGTTTACGAAATTTGCGGTTGATACAACCACATGGTTTACGACGAGCTGGACGAAGTATCGGTCGCGTCGCGAGCAACCCGCGCGCGGTCACCGCACAGCCCGTCCGCCTACATATCACTCAATATCTCGAGAACGGTGATAGCTATCGATCTGCTCTCAGCTTTAAAAACAATTTCGATATGTTGACTAAATTTCAAACGCAATAATGTATGACCTGAAATGAACTGTACGCAAAGTCCACGCAATGCGTTTTTACCTCTGCAAACTCATTAAAATTTCGTGTAAAGGTTTACGTAAATGCGATACAGCAAGTAACCACGACGAATAACGAAAAGAAATTCGGTCCTTTATCGAGAGAAGATATCAGGCTGTAACATGCCCAAGAATCAAATTTTTCTACCGAATAGTTTCCTTGGAATCGGATGATAAGTATTTCATAGCTGCCGCCGCGTCCGCGCCAGCGGTTCGGCGAAAGTTCTTGTGGCCCGGGGTTGCGTAACTGACGTCACGCTCAGCGCGTTCTGTGATTGGCGGCGCGCACCTGGGGCGCGACACGCGGCAGCGGAAGCGGTTCGACATGGTCAAACCGCGACGCAGAGCCCGCCGCGCCGTGCCGCTGACGCCGTTTCCATGGCAACCACGCCGCTGACGCGCGGTTTTGACGCACATATCATTACGTTAGGAGAATTTGCGCCTTATTGCTATTATTTCTTCCTCATTTGCAGTTTTGTTCTTGGACTTGGCGTCAGAGCCTGGCCGGTTGCAGTATGCAAAATATACGTGCGACGCTCAGTCATCACGTTCGGTATAATTCAAACCCCCTTGTAACCCAGTCGCCTTCAGCGAATGTCTTTCCTTTTCCAATACTCCGTGTTATTAGTGAACATTTCATAACGGCCTTTTGTGTGATAGGTTTTCCCTTCTACATCTACATCTGCATCTACATAGATACTCCACAATCCACCATACGGTGCGTGGCGGAGGGTACCTCGTACCACAACTAGCATCTTCTCTCCCTGTTCCACTCACAAACAGAACGAGAGAAAAATGACTGCCTATATGCCTCTGTATCAGCCCTAATCTCTCTTATCTTTGTGGTCTTTCCGTTAAATGTAAGTTGGCGGCAGTAAAATCGTACTGCAGTCAGCCTCAAATGCTGGTTCTCTAAATTTCCTCAGTAGCGATTCACGAAAAGAACGCCTCCTTTCCTCTAGAGACTCCCACCCGAGATCCTGAAGCATTTCCGTAACACTCGCGTGATGATCAAATATAGCAGCCCACCTCTGAATTGCTTCTATGTCCTCCCTCAATCCGACCTGATAGGGATCCCAAACGCTCGAGCAGTACTCAAGAATAGGTCGTATTAGTGTTTAATAAGCGGTCTCCTTTACAGATGAGCCACATCTTCCCAAAATTCTACCAATGAGCCGAAGACGACTATCCGCCTTCCGCACAACTGCCATTACATGCTTGTCCCACTTCATATCGCTCTGCAATGTTACGCCCAAATATTTAATCGACATGACTGTGTCAAGCGCTACACTACTAATGGAGTATTCAAACATTACAGGATTCGTTTTCCTATTCATCTGCATTAATTTACATTTAACTATATTTAGAGTTAGCTGCCATTCTTTACACCAATCACAAATCCTGTCCAAGTCATCTTGTATCCTCCTACAGTCACTCAACGACGACTTCTTCCCGTACACCACAGCTTCATCAGCAAACAGCCGCACATTGCTCTCCATCCTATCCAAAACATCATTTATGTAGATAGAAAACAACAGCGGACCTCCCACACTTCCCTGGGGCACTCCAGATGATACTCTCACCTCCGATGAACACTCACCACCGAGGACAACGCACTGGGTTCTATTACTTAAGAAGTCTTCGAGACACTCACATATTTGGGAACCAATCCCATATGCTCGTACCTTAGTTAGGAGTCTGCTGTGGGGCATCGAGTCAAACACTTTCCGGAAATCAAGGAATATGGCATCCGTCTGATACCCTTCAGCCATGGTTCGCAAGATATCATCTGAAAAAAGGGCGTGTTGAGTTTCGCAGGACCGATGCTTTCTAAAGCCGTGCTAATGCATGGACAGCAACTTCCCTGTCTCAAGGAAATTCATTATATTCGAACTGAGAATATGTTCGAGAATCCTGCAACAAACCGATGTTAAGGATATTGGTCTGTAATTTTGAGGGTCCGTCCTTCTACCCTTCTTATATACAGGCGTCACCTGCGCTTTTTTCCCGTCGCTCGCGACTTTACATTGGGCAAGAGATTCGCGATAAATGCAAGCTAAGTGAGGAGCCAATGCAGTAGAGTACTCTCTATAAAACCGAAATGGAAACCCATCAGGACCTGGCGATTTATTTATTTTCAACCCATTCAGCTGCTTCACAACCCCAGAGATGTCTATCACTATGTCCTCCATACGGGAATCTGTACGAGACTCAAACGGCGGTATGTTTGTACGATCCTCCTGTGTGAAAGATTTCCCAAATGTTAAATTTAAAATTTCAGCTTTCTTTTTGCTGTCTTCCGTTGCTTGGCCAGACTGATCAGTGAGTGACTGGATGGAAGCCTAAGACCCGCTTACCGATTTTACGTAAGACCAGAATTTCCTTGGGTTTTCAGCAAGATCTTTGCTAAGGTATGACGCTGGTTGAATGCTTCGCACATCGCTCTTTTTACAGCAGCACGAGTCTCTACTAACTTTTGCCTGTCCTCATTCTCCCGATCTTTCTTGTACCGCAAGTGCAACTGCCTTTGCATTCTCCAAATTGCGCTGTTAAACCACGGTGGGTATTTTCCGTCTGTAACCCACTTTTTCGGCACATACTTGTCCAATGCGTGATTTACAATGTGTTTAAAATTTGCCCATAATTCTTCTACGTCCATCGTACCAGAAGTAAATGAAGTCGATTCATTTACTAAGTGGGATGCTAACAACTGCTTATCTGCTCATTCTAGTAAGAATACTCTTCTAGCCTTCTTGACCGACTTTTTAACTTTCGTAACCATAGTCGTAATGACAACAACATGATCACTAATCCCTGTCTCAACACTGACACCGTTGATGAGGTCTGGTCTGTTCGTGGATACCAGATCTAAAATATTTCCAATACGCGTTCGCTGTCGAGTTAGCTGCTCAAGAATGTTTTCGGATAATGTGTTTAAATGTAATTCACACGACGGCTTGTCTGTACCACCTGTAATGAATCCATAGACATCCCAGTCTCTACTAGGTAGGTTGAAGTCGCCTCCGACTAATATAGCATGATCCGGGTACTTCTGCGATACAGAATGTAGACTCCGTTTGAATGATTCTAGAACTGTCACGGTGGAAGCTGGTGACCGGTAATATCACCCCACAATTAACTTTATTTCCCCTAGCCCTGTTAAACGAGTCCAGATAACTTCACAATCACACTCCGCTTCGACCTCAGTAGACACAATATTTTTGGCAACTGCAATGAAGACACCACCTCCTACGGTGTCTAATCTGTCTTTCCGATACACGTTCCAACCCTCACTAAATATTTCAGAGCTTCCTATCTCAGGGTTCAGCCAGGTCTCAGTCCCGAGAATAACTTGCGCACCACATGCTTCCTGGAGGGCAGTAAATTCAGGAACTTTATTCCGAACACTCTGAAAATTTACTGCTAATATCTTGATAGCTGAAGTGTCTTTACACTGAGCGCTTCCTGATTTCTCTGCCTGCACTTCGACTGGTGAGTGTTCATCGGGACACCTCGCACTACTGCCTAGCCTAAAAAAACCCTATGTGCACGCCAAAAGTACTCTGCTACCCGAGTAGCCGCTTCCTTTGTGTAGTGCACCCCTGACCTATCTAGGGGCGAACTACATTCCCCACCCAATAGCGCAAGTCTAGAAATTTGCAGCCAAGACCGTCACTGGTTGAGACCCTCCACTCGGCTCCAAACCAAAGGACCCCGATCCACTCTGGAAACGACGCTGCACCCCGTGTGCGAGGCCAGCGGTCTTCACGAAATCCGCTAGCCACCCGTACGAACTAAAGGATCGCTTCAGAACTCAAGATACAGGCATCATTGGTGTCGAAGTGAGGAACTACTTTCTGACGACTGCACCCCGTATGCTCGATAGCCGCAGGCAAGGCCGCTTCCACATCTTGGATGAGGCACCCTGGCAGACAAACCGAGTGCACGTTGGATTTCTTTCCGGGCCTGTACGCTATTTCCCTAAGGGGCTCTATCATCCGCCTAACGTTGGAGCTCCCAATAACAAGCAAGCCTTTGCCCCCGTGTGCCTGCTCGGGCCCTGCTGAAGGAACGGCCACCTGCCCACTGACAGGATGAACGCGCAAGGCCAGCCGGCCAGCCTCCACATTGACCCTCCGCCTCCAGCGACGCGAACGCGTTGCAGTCCGTAACTCACGCTGAGGTGAGGGCGGCCCCAACGCTCCGGGTACACTAGAAGGTGCCTCGGCGGCTGAGTCAGCGGACGCTGCAAGCGACACCTGGGGTGTCTCAAGCGACGCGCCAGACCCTCCGCCGTCGCTGCACCTCGAGGTAGCAGCATGAAGGCGGCTCACCGTGGCCAACAGCACGCTCAGCTGCTAGCGAACCGCGGCAAGTTCCTCCTGCGCCCGCACGCAGCACGCACACACCCTATATATCCTACTGCTAATATCTAACGACTCCGCGAATTTATACTCTACAGCTATCAATAGCAATATTACACCTCTCAAATACTAGAATACACATGTCGCCCATGTGTTCAAATGGTTCAAATGGCTCTAAGCACTATGGGACATCTGAGGTCATCAGTCTCCTGGACTTAGGATTACTTAAACCTAGCCGGCCGGAGTGGCCGTGCGGTTCTGGGCGCTACAGTCTGGAACCGAGTGACCGTTACGGTCGCAGGTTCGAATCCTGCCTCGGGCATGGATGTGTCTGATGTCCTTAGGTTAGCTAGGTATAATTAGCTCTGAGTTCTAGGCGACTGATGACCTCAGAAGTTAAGACGCATAATGCTCAGAGCCATTTGAACCATTTGAACTTAAACCTAAGGACATCACTTACATACATGCCTGAGGCAGGGTTCGAACCTGCGCCCGTAGCAGCAGCGCTGTTCCGGACTGAAGCGCCTAGAACCGCTCGGCCACAGCGGCCGGCGCCCACGTGTGAACATGTGGCGAGTAGTACTACACACGATATCTAAATTGAACCTCAAGTAGCATGGCCCACGTTTGTTGTTATTCGTATTCGTAAATCAAAGTATTGCACAATGAGTCTTATGAATTTTATTAGTTTACTGACGGGAGGCCGCTTTAATAACGTGCACCCACAAGTTGTTCATAGTTTGCCTTTTCAATGTATTTACGTATTAGCTATTGGATCCCGTCTCTTACCTTTCACTAATTATTAGAGTAAATTCTTTTCTGGACGGTCAGCTCCCACCTTTCCTTGTCCCTTGTCCATTTCGAACGCTAGTATTTAGGGGGGCTGTTGAATGTAGGCCATATCCCCCCATGCCTACCAGTCTTGTATTAACATCCGTATGTAACAAAATATCTATACTCAATATTTATACTTCTCTTGTACAAGCTAATTTCGATGTACAATAAATTGTTGCGCTTTTAATCCGGCTTTCAATGAAAATTGTTAACCCCATTTATAGAGATATCAATGAAATACTAGCATTGCAAAGCCCCCTGACGAAAATGTTCTTCTTAAGAAGGCAAAATTAATTGTAAATTCAATCATTAGTTTTTGTTTGATCGCGGTGGATATTTTTTATGCATGCAGATAGACGATCCTTGCGCCAAGCCCTAATTGTTTCTATGCGTCGACGACTCTTGTGTGTGGTTATCTGTATGAAATTCAACCGCAGTCCTCCCTTCTATATAAGGGAAAGTTACACTGATAGGGCAGGTGTGAGCAAAATCCACATTATGTGGTGAAAGGGGAGGTCCTGCCACTACCGAACCCTTTTAATGGGCAAGGCACCTCTTTTACTTTCCTCGGAGACAATGTCCACCTCTACATGCGGTTTATTTTTCTTCCGGACGATGGCATCTACCAGAAGGGCAATGGGTCAACCAAGGCGGCGATGCAAAGTGTCACACATATCGCAGCGTACATTCGTGGCTCTGAGTGCAGAAGGATGAGTTTACCGTGCTCTCATGGTCACCATGCTCATTGGATTTAAAACTAAATGAGAAAATGTGGCGCGATGGATCATCAACCCTAAAGCTAGCGCCCCGAGAAAATCGCGCTGCCAACGAGATGGTTCCATATCGCTGTGATGACCTTCTAGAATTACATCGACTGCCTTCCTGCACGTCTGTCTGCAACCTAAACTTTTGACAGGCGGCCACGTTAATGTGACTGGACAATGTAGGAAAACGTGTACTGTTACCCGAAAGTACACTACTGGCCATTAAAATTGCTACACCAAGAAGAAATGCAGATGATAAACGGGTATTCATTGGACAAATATATTATACTACAACTGACATGTGATTACATTTTCACGCAATTTGGGTGCATAGATCCTGAGAAATCAGTACCCAGAAAAACCACCTCTGGCCGTAATAACCACCTTGATACGGCTGGTCATTGAGTCAAACAGAGCTTGGATGGCGTGTACAGGAACAGCTGCCCATGCAGCTTCAACACGATACCACAGTTCATCAAGAGTAGTGACTGGTGTATTGTGACGAGCCAGTTGCTCGGCCACCATTGACCAGACGTTTCCAATTGGTGAGAGATCTGGAGAATGTGCTGGCCAGGGCAGCAGTCTAACATTTACTGTATACAGAAAGGCCCATACAGGACCTGCAACATCCGGTCATGAATTATCCTGCTGAAATGTAGGGTTTCGCAGGGATCGAATGAAGGGTAGAGCCACGGGTCGTAACACATCTGAAATGTAACGTCCACTGTTCAAAGTGCCGTCAATGCGAACAAGAGGTGAGCGAGACGTGTAACCAATGGCACCCCATACCATCACGCCGTGTGATAAGCCAGTATGGTGATGACGAATACACGCTTCCAATTTGCGTTCACCGCGATGTCGCCAAACACGGATGCGACCATAATGGTGCTGCAAACAGAACCTGGATTCATCCGAAAAAATGACGTTTTACCATTCGTGCACGCAGGTTCGTCGTTGAGTAAACCTTCGCAAGCGCTCCTGTCTGTGATGCAGCGTGAAGGGTAACCGCAGCCATGGTCTCCGAGCTAATAGTCCATGCTGCTGAAAATTTCGTCGAACTGTTCGTGCAGGTGGTTGTTGTCTTGCTAATTGTCCCATCTGTTGACTCAGGTATCGAGACGTGGCTGCACGATCCGTTACAGCCATGGGGATAAGATGCCTGTCATCTCGACTGCTAGTGATACGAGGCCGTTGGGATCCAGCACGGCGTTCCGTAATACCCTCCTGAACCCATCGATTCCATATTCTGCTAACAGTCATTGGATTTCGACCAACGCGAGCAGCAATTTCGCGATGCGATAAACCGCAATCGCGATACGCTACAATCCGACCTTTATCAAAGTCGGAAAACTGATGGTACGCATTTCTCCTCCTTACACGAGGCATCACAACAACGTTTCACCAGGCAACGCCGGTCAACTGCTGTTTGTGTATGAGAAATCGGTTGGAAACTTTCCTCGTGTCAACACGTTGTAGGTGTAGCCACCAGCGCCAACCTTGTGTGAATGCTCTGAGAAGCTAATGATTTGAATATCACAGTATCTCCTTCCTGTCGGTTAAATTTCGCGTCTGTAGCACGTCATTTTCGTGGTGTAGCAATTTTAATGGCCGGTTGTGTATTTGAAGAACTATCAGTTGCCTTATTGATTTCAAGAACTGGGTTCTGTTTCTTTTTCTCATTTTCTTGAAGAGATTGGTTTATTGGGGGGGGGGGGGGTTGGAGGGGATTGTGGGGGAGGTCGAAAATGGGTTGTAACCCAACCTATGCTAGAGACAGTCGACGGCCGACTTTTCGTCGATGCATTTGTGATTGGAGCAACAAAGGCAATGCCTATCAGTCATTATTCTCACGGTGTACCTTACGGTATGTTGCGGAATACGTACATAAATGAAGAAACATTTTCACCCTACCAAAGTATTCTTTTTGACAGTTAACAGCAGACGAAAAATCCGGTAGGTCTTACACAGTACAAAGAATTTACCAATGCAACAAAGAAGTAATCGCGTGATTGGGGCTAGTACAACACGCAATAACAAAAAATTCCATTTAATATTTTTCACACATCTCTGCATTAAGTTAGAGACATACAACACATAGACATAAGCCATACTGCGCTACACAGGTTTTATCATTGTGTTGCGGCTCTGAGGACACGAGTAGCTGCTATTTTAAGCCGCGTACATGCGCGGCAGCCTCCGCTGCGCCTGTCAGCAGACGGGAGTAGGTGCGGGTCCCTGAAGGGTCGGAGGAGGCGCCGTTGCGCTGCGCTCGGTGAGGCCGCCGCTGGAGCGTGAAGCAGATAGGCGCCGGCCCACGCGCGCGCCACGGACGGCCCTTTGTCCCGGCAGCCGGCAGCTGGGAGAGCAGGCGCGGCCTGCGGATCACGGGAAGTAATTGGGCGCCGGGCCGCGCGTGCAGCCGCCACGCGCCAGGGCCTAATTCGTTTTAGCGCGCCCTCCGCCCCCCCCCCTCCCATTCCCTCCTCCTCACCCTCACCATCGCTTCATCCTCGTCCTCTCCGGCAAGCTCGGTCTGTAAGGGTGTGTGTAGCAACCTGTTGATTCGGCGCCAAACGTTTCCGGCATGTGTCTCTTTCTCCCCTCCGCAGCCCATTTGGGAAGATCTCCAACGAAGAACTTCCCCTCAGTTTTACAAGCGTCAGACGCATCTGCACGTACACCTACACCGAGATCTACGTACTTATACAGGGTGGTCCATTGATCGTGAGCAGGTCAAATATCTCACGAAATAAGCGTCAGACGAAAAAACTACAAAGAACGAAACTTGTCTAGCTTGAAGGGGGAAACCATATGGCGCTATGGTTGGCCCGCTAGATGGCGCTGCCACAGGTCAAACGGATATCAGTTGCGTTTTTTTTTTAAATAGGAGCCGGCCGCGGTGGTCTAGCGGTTCTGGCGCCGCAGTCCGGAACCGCGGGCTGCTACGGTCGCAGGTTCGAATCCTGCCTCGGGCATGGGTGTGTGTGATGTCCTTAGGTTAGTTAGGTTTAAGTAGTTCTAAGTTCTAGGGGACTTATGACTTAAGATGTTGAGTCCCATAGTGCTCAGAGCCATTTGAACCATTTTTTTTTAAATAGGAACCTCAATTTTTATTACATATTCGTGTAGTACGTAAAGACCACTTTTTTCGCTTTGTGATAGTCACAAACATATGGCTCACAATTTTAGACGAACAGTTGGTAACAGGTAGCTTTTTAAATTAAAATACAGAACGTAGGTACGTTTCAACATTTTATTTCGGTTGTTCCAATGTCATACATGTGCCTTTGTGAACTTATCATTTCTGAGAACGCGTGCTGTTACAGCGTGATTACCTGTAAATACCACATTAATGCAATAAATGCTCGAAATGATGTCCGTCAGCCTCAATGCATTCCTCTCAAAAAGGAGTAGTTCGCCTTCCGCAATGTTCGCACATGCATTGACAATGCGCTGACGCATGTTGTCAGGCGTTGTCGATTGATCACGACAGCAAATATCCTTCAACTTTCCCCACAGACAGAAATCCGGGGACGTCAGATCCGGTGAACGTGCGAGCCATGGTATGGTGCTTCGACGACCAATCCACCTGTCATGAAATATGCTATTCAGTACTGCTTCAACCGCACGCGAGCTATGTGCCGGACATCCATCATGTTGGAAGTACATCGCCATTCCGTCATGCAGTGAAACGTCTTGTAGTAACATCTGTAGAATATTACATAGGAAATCAGCATATATTTTTAAAAAAATTTATTAACTCAACACTACTAATTATACATATTTAACCCACCTCCTAACATGATTAGTGGGCCATTAATCGTAACATAGAATTGAGTTTGATATTACAATTATGTTAGTGAACTACAGTTTAAAGTCATTACAGTATGGTTAGTTTTCTACAACAATGGGCAGTTTAGTTTAACCTACATTATTTATTTAATTATCTAACCTAGAAATGACCACTAACTGCAGCTTCACAGGTGTGCCAGTAAAATACAAATCTACTTAGAATAGCCAGGCTCCTCGAGCTAACCCCGAGGAGCACGCCCCTGGCACTGGGCTGGCCAAGGTTAGTATTCGCTGCAGTTTCCTATGTTAGTGTTCTAATCTAAGTCCTACTAAATACTAACTTAACCTACGTCATCATCGGTGCTTTTGGTCACCATCGGTATAATTGACCCCACCCCCCCTAATCCCGAACGTGGCGGTTTCCAACTGATGGAAGTCGGCCATTCCACACACAGGCGATATGGGAATGAGATCAGGTCTTGATCGGTTGGTCTATGAATTAGTACCTAGTCTTGGTCCCTCAGGTAATCTGTTAACACTTTTCGTGATACCTCATCTGCCAGAGCATTCAAAGTGTAAAAAGTGTCTTCATATCTGAGTAGTTTGTATGTGTCGTTGTTCGGAAGTCTGTCTCGGAGTGTTGTCGTGACGTCATTGATGAGAGGGCACTCGAAAACCACATGGTCGGGAGTTCCCTCCGCCGCACCAGTCACACTCGGGGGTTGCCCTTTTCCCAAACCGACATAGATATGTCGGATAGGGTCCATGACCAGTGAGAAAATGAATGAGTCCTCATGTAGGTTCAAAGTATTTCATGACCCCACGCTCTTTTACGTCAGGTAAGAACTGGAAGTTTCTTCTCCCCGTTTCTTCTTCCTCCCAAACCCTCTGAAAAAGTTCCTCCCCTCTGTTTCGTATTTCTCTCTTATCCTCTACCGTCACACCCATGATCTCTATTATTTTCTCCCTGTTCCCTTTTTTGGCCCAGTACCACGCCACTTGTTCGCGTATCTTAATATCTAGTATCTAATATCTAGTATCTAGTATCTAGTATCTAATATCGCGTATCTTAATATCTAGTCATTATGACTAACAGAGCTCCCCCTGGTGATGTCCTGTAGGCCCCTAGTGATCTCAAAATCATGCTTCTTTGGACTCTTCTCACTGTCATGGCGGGCACGATCCGCGTGATCCTGTGCGCCCAGACTCCCGAGCCGTACCCCACTACTGAGGTTAGAATACTATTATGATAAAGTTTGATGAGATGAGGAGGAAGATGAAATCATTTATGTCCAATGGAGACGAGATTGTTTAGTAGTTCGAGAGCTCTCTGGGTTACGGTTTCTATGTGTCTTCCGAAGTTCCATCTCTCGTCAATTATGACCCCCCAGGTATCACGTCTCCCGTCGCCGAAGAACTGGTGAGCCATCGATTTGACAGTGGGATTCCTGATAAGCAGTAAGTATGTAGATTTACTCGGAGATATTTTCATCTTTGTGTTTAGGCACCATTGGTGCAGTTTCTCTATGGCCTTTCGATCTTTGGCTAGATGTCCTCTCGGCTGCGACCACCGACCAGCAGGAGGATGTCATCTGCGTAGGCTATCACCTCTAGCACTTCTTCACTTTGTTGTAGTCCGTCTAGCAATGGCTCCATATGGATGTCCCAGAAAAGGGGCCCCAGAACAGAGCCTTGGGGACACCCCATGGTAATTACTTTCCCAATTCTCCCGCTAGGCGATGGTAGCCAAACCTCCCGGTCCTTACAATAGCTCCTCAGACACCCATATAACGGCCCTGGACACTCTTTCTCCCGGAGACAGGAGACGATCGAAAGCCACAACAGGTTGTCGAAGGCGCCACTGATATCGACCATGACGCCGACGACGTACTTATGTGGGGCTGAGCCACAGACCTCAGCTGCCAGAGCGATAGCATCATATGCCGACCACCCCGGCCTGAAGCTGAACTGCCTATCGCTCATCCCACACAGTACCCGGTGAGCCGTCAATCTGTCAGCCAGCAGTTTTTCCAGAAGCTTCCCGAACAGGTCCAGTAGGCAGACTGGCCTGTATGATTTGACTTCGGCGGGGTCTTTTTCTGGTCCCCTTTTTATTATGACCACATTCGCAGTTTTCCACCTCTTTGGGAACTTCCTTTGTCTGAGACACTCGTTAAAGAGGTGAGTCAGCGGTGCGATTAATTGGGGTGCCACCACCTTAGCCACAATGCCGTCTGGTCCTGGAGCTTTCCCTGTTTTTAGGGATCTTATTTGTGCAACCACCTCCTCTTCCGAGAATGGGTAGACTGCCGTGTCGTTGTTGTAATCTTCTAGGTCTGTGTCTCGCAGTTGGTGCTGGCTTGCAGTTTCTCCATCCGCATTGTCATCAGGCAGCAGGGATCGGAGAAGGACCTCAGCAGTTTCCTGCCAAGATTCCGTCATCCTGTCCACCTGCCTGACTGTTGATAGCTCCAGGGGAGAGCGGATTTTTTCCCTCACTAATTTATAGGGGAGATCCCACGGGTCTATGGCCAACTGGTTCAGCACGTAGCTTTCCCAACTACGCATTCTCACTTCGTATAGTTCCTTCTGAAATCTCTGCTTGGCCTCCCTATATAGCAACTGCCATCTTTGACTTTTCAGCCAGACGACACTGCGCTGGTAGTTCCTTCTTAGCCTCCTGACAGATTGACGTAGTTCCTCTAATTCGGCCGACCATGGTGACGGTGAGGCCGCCATGGCCTTCCTCCTGTTTGGTACAGCGGCTTTCACCGCTCTGTGTACTGCGCCCACCAGTTCGTCAGCTCTTTCGTCCACGTCTATGTCTTGATGTACGTCACCTTCCGGTAAGGCAGGAATATCGCACTCCCTTGCTAGGCGTTCCCAATTCGCTTTGTTGTGATTGAATTTTACTTCCCACCCCATGGTCCAGCGGCACTCTCTTTCACCAAAGTGAAGCTTATTAAATTGTGATCACTCGTGGTGCCATTGCTCACGACTTCCCAGCTTTTTATGAGGTTTGCTGCATTATGAGATGTTAGGGTTACGTCTATATTCGTGCCCTGTCCCCCTCCTGCTGTGTAGGTAGGAGGATTGCCCGGCTTATTGACCACCACGAGCTGTGAAGCCATGAGAAGCTCTTACACTTTATCACCGTTTGTATCTCTGGTGCCGCTGTACCACAGGGGGGATTTTGCATTGATGTCAGCTGTTATGATTATCTTCCGTCCCCGCAACGCCGTGGTAACTCTTGCCAGGTGTTCTAGATGCTGTTCAATATCGTCTCCGTATTGGAAGTACATGTTTATGAGAATAATTACCCCCACTGGGGACTGAAGCTCCACGGCGTTGCAGTGACTAGTTGTAAACTGTGAGAGCATGGTAACCCTCATGAGTTTATTTGTAACTGCTATCGCCGCTCTAGGGTCCTCCCCTCTGCTGACAGTTTGCCATGCTGCGGCAGCAAAAGCTATTTTTCCAGCTTGGGAATACGGCTCCTGTAGACAGAGCACATCCAGTCTCCTCTTCTCCACCTCTTTACGGAGCTCCTGCATAACAAGTCGGCTGTCGTGCGTATTTAATTGTCCATTTGTTATTTCAGTCGCCGGCCGCCGTGGCCGTGCGGTTAAAGGCGCTGCAGTCTGGAACCGCAAGACCGCTACGGTCGCAGGTTCGAATCCTGCCTCGGGCGTGGATGTTTGTGATGTCCTTAGGTTAGTTAGGTTTAAGTAGTTCTAAGTTCTAGGGGACTAATGACCTCAGCAGTTGAGTCCCATAGTGCTCAGAGCCATTTTTTTTGTTATTTCAGTCGTCATGGGAAGTATGTGTGCATGTGGTCGTCTGGCCAGGTCTTACTCCAGTCAAAAGCAATTCGTCCGTTTGCCAGTACAGCCTGTTCATAGATGTCCTGAAGGTCAAACTTCTCACCACGTCTCTCAAAGACTTTTTTCAGCAGGTCCCGCAGGGTTCCGAAATCAGTGCGGAGATTCACTGACTTTAGCTGAATTCTGTCTACAGCCTCCATCACCGAGAATATTACCTTTCTACCCTCTTCGTGTCCTACTCGGACCACATGTCGTAAGGCAGTGGCCAGGGTCATCGGCTCTTCCAGCCTGGCCAGTTGCATCGTGTACTCGATGTTGGGGTACACCCTTACTGGGTCCACAGGTGGCAATCTGACCACTGGACTGTTCTGCGTTGTGGACTTCAGGCTTGTACTTGTGACTGCGTTGTCTTGGATAGATTGGTTTTCTTTAAGTCTTGTTCGGGTTGTTACAGTCATAGGATGCCGTTGCCACTTCAGATGGACTGTCGGCTTCGTTCTGCTCTGCGTTGTGGACTTCAGGCTTGTACTTGTGACTGCGTTGTCTTGGATAGGTTGGTTTTCTTTAAGTTTTGTTGGGGTTCTTACAGTCATAGGATGCCGTTGCCACTTCAGATGGACTGTCGGCTTCGTTCTGTGGCGTTGAGGGGCGGGATCTATGTTTAGTGCGAGGAGATCTGTCTGTATACTTCTATCAATCATATAAGGCTCTGTTTGGATGGCCTTGTCTATTACTTCTGTCTTTGTGGCGCACGAAAGCGCCATCAAGAAGTTTTTAAATCTGGTTGCCCTCAAAGCGTCCCGCCTCCTCTTACTCAGGGATTTGCACTTTGGCGTCCTATTTTGTGGGCTGTGATCAGCCATAATCGATTTTAGAGATCAAACGTTGCTCTAGCATTCGATATGTTGGGCAATTACGTCCCGTGGCTCCACATGACTTTTTCCCGCGGCTTTTGCAGGGAATACAGACCGCTGCTGCCTTGCAGTCTTTGCGTTTATGTCCGTTTGTGCCACAATTAGTACAAGCCGACTCCCTGGTACCAAGCCTTAGAATGTTGTCCAGGTCACCACAGTTGTGGCAGCGAGGTGCCACGATGTAATCTCTGACGTTGACCGAATGGAAGCCAACGTATAATCTGCCCGTTGTTGTGATCTTCCTCCACATTGGTGCCGTGACCTCAGCAACGTGATGAACCACATTACGCCCCCGAGGCCCCGTCTTGAATCTTAATTTAAAGCTATTTCGAAATTCCTCCTCATTTAAGTAATCAAAGTTTTGTTCTCTTATTGTGTCTGTCAGTTCGTCATCAGTCATTATGGTAGGTACATCGTAAAGGATTACTAGAGGATTTCTCTTCTTTGGAGGTTCACACTTTACTACTGAGTTTAGTTTTGGATTGTTCAGTAACTTATCTTTGTCCTTCTCCGAAGCAACCTCCACAATTACCGAATTTTTACTAGGTTTAATCCTCATTATCTTAATTTTGTCTTTTGCTGAATTTATTGTTTTTGTAAATAGCTCCTGGATTTTCTTCACACTGGTGTCTTGCCCAGGCAGTGTCCTGAGACAGACCGCAGTGTATGTTCTCTTGGCTACTTTGTCAATTGTCTTTTTGGTTGTGTGTGGCTTGGTTGGCGCTTGCGCAGCCACCGCCGCCCAGGTCTTGACCGGTTGGTTCCGCAATCTGCTGTTTTCTTTCTCCAACTCTTCCACCCGGCCTTCAACTTTTGCATGAGCAATGGCCCATGCTGTAAGTTCGTTTTTTGTGATAGACAGAGCCGCTTCGCTTATCTTACCATTTTTTTTACATTCTGCTCTAAGAGCAGTGAAATTCTGGCGTGCCTCTGTGTTACTGTTTCACCCATTGCCTGTCCCAGCTCGTCCTGGGGAGAGGGATCAGGCGCAGTAGAAGCACGTTTTGACGCACACGAATCAGTCGTTTGAATTGTCGCCATGATGAATAAACGAGTGACAAAAGATGGGAGCCCATCTCTTACCTCTGACCGGCTCCTCTGGCATGGGGGGGGGGGGGGGGGACAAAAGGCAGCTCGCCCACCGGCCTCGCCCCGAGGCCAAGGGCACTCTTCGAACTGCAGGGTTCAGCGCGCCGTTGACAGCGCACTGGTCCTCATCGGTGGCTCCGTCATCGTCGATTTCACCCGACACTCCACGGCAAGTGCACCCTGCACTCCGGAGCGGCGGATGCACCTCTCGTCCTTCGCCGCCTACTAGCCCGAGCTTCCTCCTCTCGGCCGAGGACCCACTCCTACTCAGGTGGTGGGTCGGTCCCCCAGTCGTTCAGCGGTCTGGACCCATCTAACCTAGCCCAGGCGATGTCACCACCTCCTGGTTTTGGCAGAACACGCCCCGGTTACCCAGGGGCGCGGCGAAGCACCGTTGCCGAATCGCGCCGTGATCCCACGCCGACGAATGAGGTCTCCGGCATGCAGAACACCTGATGGTCTGTGCCCTGCGAAACAGAGAGGGACTGATGTTCGGTCCCTTGACACAGCTCCCCCTGTGCCACGCACCCTTCGCTTTCGCATCGGGTTGGGTCGCAGCTCTCCCTTAGCTTAACGTCTGGCACCACGGGAAGGCGGAAAGAGCCACTTGGGAAGGAGAGGCTATACGAGACGCATCACTTCCCCTTGTGAAGACTGCCGCGGCACGCCCGACTGGAAGCGATACGCCCCAGTGCGAGCCTCCGTGCCTTGCGGCGGGCCGGCAACGGGCGGGCCCCGCGCCGAACGCGCCGTCCAGCGACCGGCCTCACGCCAGAAAAAAAAAAAAAAAAAAAAAAAAAATATATATATATATATATATATATATATATATATATATATATATATATATATATATATATATAAAAAAATCAGCATAGATTGCACCATTTAGATTGCCATCGATAAAATGGGGGCCAATTATCCTTCCTCCCATAATGCCACACCATACATTAACCCTCCAAGGTCGCCGATGTTCCACTTGTCACTGGCATCGTGTATTTTCCGTTCCCCAATAGTGCATATTATGCCAGTTTACGTTACCGCTGTTGGTGAATGACGCTTCGTCGCTAAATAGAACGCGTGATAAAAATCTGTCATCGTCCGGCAATTTCTCTTGTGCACAGTGGAAGAACTGTACACGACGTTCAAAGTCGTCGCCATGCAATTCCTGGTGCACAGAAATATGATGCGGGTGCAATCGATGTTGATGTAGCATTCTCAACACCGACATTTTTGAGATTCCCTGTTCTCGCGCAATTTGTCTGCTACTGATGCGCGGATTAGCCGCGACAGCAGCTAAAACACCTACTTTGGCATCATAATTTGTTGCAGGTCGTCGTTGACGTTTCACATGTGGCTGAACACTTCGTGTTTCCTTAAATAACGTAACTATCCGGCGAACGGTCCGGACACTTGGATGATGTCGTCCAGGATACCGAGCAGCATACATAGCACACGCCCATTGGGCATTTTGATCACAATAGCCGTACATCAACACGATATCGATCTTTTCCGCAATTGGTAAACGCTCTATTTTAACACGGGTAATGTAGCACGAAGTAAATACTGTCCGCACTGGCGGAATGTTACGTGATACCACGTACTTCTACGTTTGTGACTATTACAGCGCCATCCACCACAAAGCGAAAAAAGTAGTCCTACTAAAACATTCATATTTCTTTACGTACTACACGAATATGTAGTCAAAAATGCGGGTTCCTATTTAAAAAAACGCAGTTGATATCCGTTTGACCTATGACAGCTCCATCTAGCGGGCCAACCATACCGCCATCTGGTTTCCCCCTTCAAGCTAGACGAGTTTCCTTCTTTGTAGTTTTTTCGTTTGATGCTTATTTTGTGAGATATTTGGCCTGGTCACTATCAATGGACCACCCTGTATACTCTGCAGAACACGGCATGGTACCACACGTTAGGGCTCGTTCTGGTTCCAGCCGAGAGCGGAGCATGTGAAGAAAGATCTTTTAAATGTCTGCCTTTGCGGTGTAATTAATCTAACCTCGTCTCTGCATCCCCATGTGAGCGATACGTACAGGACCCTGGAGCCCGGTGCTAATTGTTAAAGTGCAGCTACTGACAAAGTTTCAGTGCAGGCTGTAATTATCGTATGGCAGGGAGATTTGGTAAATATTCCAGTGCGTTCATGAGGAAACAATTTACGCTGAAAAAATTTAGTCACAGTTTTGGCCACCAGATGCAAATCTGCTAACATGAATGCAAGAAAGACGTATAAAAATGTGATGGATTAGGAATGGGACACAGGCACATCAGGTCAACAAGTGAGAATGGCTTGAAGTTGATGTTATTACTAACTGTCAATTAAATAATTTGTTCGATATGACAGTCACACATGACGGAAAGATGCTGTACAGCGCCAGATTTACGCCTGGTGCCCAAAACTGTTTCCACTTGCGACCCGCTGCATCTCAAACTCCATATAGTCGCTGTGGCTTGGTGCGGATATCCGAATCACTGTCGGATAAAAACAGGTTTTTCAGCATTTCTGTGATTTACAACAACCTGACAACTCATTACGCCATTCATTGTAACATTCAATGTCCTCTTTTAGTTCTGTATTGTACATGGTGGCAGCCAGTCAAGGTATATTTTAGTGAACTTTTTAAAAAAATTTATTTCGAAGTCCCAGTGAAATCTTTACAAGTTTTCTCCCAGAGTAACTTGCGCTGTACCTAAGTGAGCCAAGTCGCCTGTCTTGCAAACCCGAGGCAGTTCTGTCCAATTAAAGCTGCTTACAAGAGACGCTCTGAGACCTCAGCTGAAACTGCTAGCGAATTCACGCCATTTGTGTTAGCCAACAGCGTGCGTGGGATACAGGTCACGTGTGTGGACGCTGCAGAGTTCTGCGTTGCGGAACACAGTTGCCTCTCTCTCTTGTAATCCCGACCCCGAGCAGAACAGAAGTCTTTTTGAAAGGGAGAGCCTCTGGCTCTGCTTTTCACAACCGGCCACCAACGTAAGTTAACATCAAACGCCTCCCCTTCCGTTGCCCATTTCCATTAAGTGTTCGACCTCCTAGACTGAAATAAACCTGGTAACTTCCGACCCTAGGAGCGCCCATTGTACACCGTACATTCAAATATATCCTCTTTATTGTAGCTAATTTCCTGTTTTGTCATTTAACATCAGCACCGGATGCCCACTCTCTAATTCTGACCGCCCGACCTCCTGCACACTGTCGTCACGAGGCATATGTAACAACCTTCTCCCCACTTCCCTGCCCATTTACATTAATATTGGTGTCAAGAGTGGTATACTTTAACATTGGTGTCAGGAGTGGTATACATTAACACTGGTATGCTGAGTGGTATACTTTAACAGTGTGGTATGGGTTCCGAACACTCTAGTAGTGTTCGAAAATGGGATACACAAGTTATTTGTAAGGTCTTCTGTGAAGTCTGACTACATTGTCCCAGTACTCTGCTAATGGACCGAAGTGTACCCCCAGCCGGACCTATGACTGAGCGTGCGTTGTTATTCCATTTCACATCCCTACAATCTGTTACACCAATGTATTTCTATGAGTTCAGTGATTGTACAGGGCCGAGTGAAGGACGAAGGAATGGGGATCCAACAAGGATATGTTGAAATGATAACAGGATAACCTGCTAGGCAAAAAACATTACGTAATTCACGATACATGAAATACGCGGTGCACTTTGGGAGGGTGAGCGGACCAGCGGCAGCCTGTGGGTGCCATTGGGCTACAGTACATCGACGTCTGGATAAATTGAGAGGTTGTGTGAAGATAATTCGTTGTTGGGTTCGAGGCTGAGCACAGAATGTGAGCCATGTCTGGAACCCCCATTCTGTCTGTAATCTCCGGAGACTTAGACGCCATCCTCAATACACTTTCAGTTGTCTGCATGCTGCAGGCGATGTTCGCAAAGGGTACCTCGTCAGAAGTCACCAATCGTGTGAACCATACTTGCGCCGATATTAAAGCCGCCTCTAGAGCGAAAGTCTGGAGGGCAGTCCCATGAACAAACAACCATTTCTAGCATGAGAATAAGAAAAATTTTACAAATAAAAGTTACCAATGAAATGTTTCCTAGCCCCCTCCAAGCAGGTGACCTCCTCCACAATCTGTAGTCGTAGGTCATTTTTCTGCGTTTTCTGAAGAGCACAATGTTACATTTATGCACATTGAAAGTTTCTTTTCGAAATATTATCAAGATCTAACTGGACACTAGTGAGGTTCTTTCAGATACTACTCCATCATATGCAAAAAGTCCAAAGTTGTTTGCAACGTCGTGAAAATACAACAGGAGCAGCAAAGGGCCTGAACATACTATCTGGTGTATGCCTTGTGTTACATCTACTTCCGCCCATGATTCTCTATTCATTATAACAAGCTGCGTCCTTCCCAAGAATCACTGTTCAGTCTTTCCAGATATTATTTCGTACTCATCCAATGTACTTCTGTTAATAAACGTTGGCATGCTGACGAGTCACATACAGGGGGTGGATAAAAATGTGAAACGCACCGAGAAATGAATGTTTGAACATACAGGGAGACAATTATTGAACTATATGAAATTAAATCCTCATAATTTCTATACAGCTCGCGTTAGGATGTTCAAACTGCACGGTTGGCCACGAGGCATGATGGGAATTAGTATGCGTATGTATGGTTTGATTTAGCGACCAAGCCCACTTCCATTTGAATGGATTCGTCAATAAGTAAAATTGGCGCATTTGGGGGACTGAGAATCCGCATTTCGCTATCGAGAAGTCTCCTCACCCTCAACGGGTCACTGTGATGTGCAACGTACAGTCACGGAATAATCGGTCCGATAATCCTTGATGGCACGGTGACTACTGAATGATACGTGAAGGTTTTAGAACATGATTTCATCCCCATTATCTAAAGTAACCCTGATTTCGACGAGATCTGATTCATGTAAGACGGACTTCGACCCAATCGAAGAAGAAGAGTGTTTGATGTCCAGGAGGAACACTTTGGGGACCATATTGTGGCTCTGGGTTCCCAGGGGCCACTGGCATGTGCCTCGATTAGCTTCCATATTCTCTGGATCTGAACAGATGCGACTCCTTTTTGTAAGGCCATATTAAAGACATGGTGTACGTGAATAATCTCAGAACCATTTCTGAGCTGAAAACAGCCATTCATTAGGATATCCGTAGCATCGATGTTCCGAAAGCTCGGCGGGTCAAGCAGAATTCCGCTATTCGTGTGCACCACATCATCGCCAATGATGGTAGGCATATCGAACTTGTCATAACTTAAATCCGGAAATCTTTAGTGACGTTTACATGTCGAATAAAGAGTGTTCATGCTGCAGCTTCTAACTAACTTACGTTTCTTTTTTTTCTTGTTGTTGTTGTTGTGGTCTTCAGTCCTGAGACTGGTTTGATGCAGCTCTCCATCCTACTCTATCCTGTGCAAGCTTCTTCATCTCCCAGTACCTACTGCAACCTACATCCTTCTGAATCTGCTTAGTGTATTCATCTCTTGGTCTCCCCCTACGATTTTTACCCTCCACGCTGCCCTCCAAAACTAAATTGGTGATCCCTTGATGCCTCAGAACATGTCCTACCAACCGATCCCTTCTTCTGGTCAAGTTGTGCCACAAACTTCTCTTCTCACCAATCCTATTCAATACTTCCTCATTAGTTATGTGATCTACCCATCTAATCTTCAGCATTCTTCTGTAGCACCACATTTCGAAAGCTTCTATTCTCTTCCTGTCCAAACTATTTACCGTCCATGTTTCACTTCCATACATGGCTACACTCCATACAAATACTTTCAGAAATGACTTCCTGACACTTAAATCTATACTCGATGTTAACAAATTTCTCTCCTTCAGAAACGCTTTCCTTGCCATTGCCAGTCTACATTTTATATCCTCTCTACTTCGACCATCATCAGTTATTTTGCTCCCCAAATAGCAAAACTCCTTTACTACTTTAAGTGCCTCATTTCCTAATCTAATTCCCTCAGCATCACCCGACTTAATTCGACTACATTCCATTATCCTCGTTTTGCTTTTGTTTATGTTCATCTTATATCCTCCTTTTAAGACACTGTCCATTCCGTTCAACTGCTCTTCCAGGTCCTTTGCTGTCTCTGACAGAATTACAATGTCATCGGCAAACCTCAAGGTTTTTATTTCTTCTCCATGGATTTTAATACCTAAACCGAATTTTTCTTTTGTTTCCTTTACTGCTTGCTCAATATACAGATTGAATAACATCGGAGAGAGGCTACAACCCTGCCTTACTCCCTTCCCAACCACTGCTTCCCTTTCATGTCCCTCGACTCTTATAACTGCCATCTGGTTTCTGTACAAGTTGTAAATAGCCTTTCGCTCCCTGTATTTTACCCCTGCCACCTTTAGAATTTGAAAGAGAGTGTTCCAGTCAACATTGTCAAAAGCTTTCTCTAAGTCTACAAATGCTAGAAACGTAGGTTTGCCTTTCCTTAATCTTTCTTCTAAGATAAGTCGTAAGGTCAGTATTGCCTCACGTGTTCCAGTATTTCTACGGAATCCAAACTGATCTTCCCCGAGGTCGGCTTCTACTAGTTTTTCCATTCGTCTGTAAAGAATTCGTGTTAGTACTTTGCAGCTGTGGCTTATTAAACTGATTGTTCGGTAATTTTCACATCTGTCAACACCTGCTTTCTTTGGGATTGGAATTATTATATTCTTCTTGAAGTCTGAGGGTATTTCGCCTGTTTCATACATCTTGCTCACTAGGTGGTAGAGTTTTGTCAGGACTGGCTCTCCCAAGGCCGTCAGTAGTTCCAATGGAATGTTGTCTACTCCGGGGGCCTTGTTTCGACTCAGGTCTTTCAGTGCTCTGTCAAACTCTTCACGCAGTATCTTATTTCCCATTTCATCTTCATCTACATCCTCTTCCATTTCCATAAAATTGTCCTCAAGTGCGTCGCTCTTGTATAGACCCTCTATATACTCCTTCCACCTTTCTGCTTTCCCTTCTTTGCTTAGAACTGGGTTTCCATCTGAGCTCTTGATGTTCATACATGTGGTTCTCTTATCTCCAAAGGTCTCTTTAATTTTCCTGTAGGCAGTATCTATCTTACCCCTAGTGAGATAAGCCTCTACATCCTTACATTTGTCCTCTAGCCATCCCTGCTTAGTCATTTTGCACTTCCTGTCGATCTCATTTTTGAGACGTTTGTATTCCTTTTTGCCTGCTTCATTTACTGCATTTTTATATTTTCTCCTTTCATCAATTAAATTCAATATTTCTTCTGTTACCCAAGGATTTCTACTAACCCTCTTCTTTTTACCTACTTGATCCTCTGCTGCCTTCACTACTTCATCCCTCAGAGCTACCCATTCTTCTTCTACTGTATTTCTTTCCCCCATTCCTTTCAATTGTTCCCTTATGCTCTCCCTGAAACTCAGTACAACCTCTGGTTCTTTCATTTTATCCAGGTCCCATCTCCTTAAATTCCCACCTTTTTGCAGTTTCTTCAGTTTTACTCTACAGGTCATAACCAATAGATTGTGGTCAGAGCCCACATCTGCCCCTGGAAATGTCTTACAATTTAAAACCTGGTTCCTAAATCTCTGTCTTACCATTATATAATCTATCTGATACCTTTTAGTATCTCCAGGGTTCTTCCATGTATACAACCTTCTATCATGATTCTTAAACCAAGTGTTAGTTATGATTAAGTTGTGCTCTGTGCAAAATTCTATCAGGCGGCTTCCTCTTTCATTTCTTAGCCCCAATCCATATTCACCTACTACGTTTCCTTCTCTCCCTTTTCCTACACTCGAATTCCAGTCACCCATGACTATTAAATTTTCGTCTCCCTTCACTATCTGAATAATTTCTTTTATGTCATCATACATTTCTTCAATTTCTTCGTCATCTGCAGAGATAGTTGGCATATAAACTTGTACTACTGTAGTAGGTGTGGGCTTCGTATCTATCTTGGCCACAATAATGCGTTCACTATGCTGTTTGTAGTAGCTTACCCGCATTCCTATTTTCCTATTCATTATTAAACCTACTCCTGCATTCCCCCTATTTGACTTTGTGTTTATAACCCTGTAATCACCTGACCAAAAGTCTTGTTCCTCCTGCCACCGAACTTCACTAATTCCCACTATATCTAACTTTAACCTATCCATTTCCCTTTTTAAATTTTCTAACCTACCTGCCCGATTAAGGGATCTGACATTCCACGCTCCGATCCGTAGAACACCAGTTTTCTTTCTCCTGATAACGACATCCTCTTGAGTAGTCCCCGCCCGGAGATCCGAATGGGGGACTATTTTACCTCCGGAATATTTTACCCAAGAGGACGCCATCATCATTTAATCATACAGTAAAGCTGCATGCCCTCGGGAAAATTTACGGCCGTAGTTTCCCCTTGCTTTCAGCCGTTTTTTTTCTTATTGTTCAGTAATTGTCCCCCTGTAGATGCAGATGTTAGCAAAGCCTGCATGTTGTGATGTTTTATTTGACCACGAACGTCACCCATGCCATGTCCTCGATATTTTGCATGTAATGTGTTGCTGGTACAGCGGATGCTTCATTAACCAAGCTGGCCGAAGTGTCTGACGTCTCATGAGGCATCAGATCGATGGTTTATACCACATACATGGAAAGCGGAGAAACATCGTCCCCTAAGTCATAACGCGGAAGAAAGAAACTTGATCGAATGAGTCTTGTTCCACCCTGTTTCCAGCTTCTGGTTGCATTTACATCCCGGCATTGATGAGTGGCGGGGGTTCGGTGTTGGTTTAAGCAACCGTTGGTTGGTTGGCTGATTCGTGGGAGGGACCAAACAGCGAGGTCATCGCTCCCATTAGACTGGGCAAGCAAGGATGGGGAAGGACCCATACGGCCTATGACTGAATTGATTTAGGGAAATCACGGACGACCTAAATTGGGATGGCGGGACGCGGGTTAGAAGAGTGGTTCTCCCGATTGCGGGTCCAGTGTCCTAACCACTGTCCCACCTCGCTCGGTAGGCAGCCGTATCGTGATGCTCTATGGGTCCCATGGTTGCTCTGTAAGGTCGCGCTGCTTTCAAAGAATTACGTGACCTCATTTTCTGAGCAAGTCCATCCCAAGGTACAGTGTTTATTACCCAAGGATTATGTTGTGTTCCAAGACGACAGGGTCCCTGTTCACACCACTCGCCTCAACCAGGACTGGTTTTCGAAATACACTCCTGGAAATGGAAAAAAGAACACATTGACACCGGTGTGTCAGACCCACCATACTTGCCCTGGACACTGCGAGAGGGCTGTACAAGCAATGATCACACGCACGGCACAGCGGACACACCAGGAACCGCGGTGTTGGCCGTCGAATGGCGCTAGCTACGCAGCATTTGTGCGCCGCCGCCGTCAGTGTCAGCCAGTTTGCCGTGGCATACGGAGCTCCATCGCAGTCTTTAACACTGGTAGCATGCCGCGACAGCGTGGACGTGAACCGTATGTGCAGTTGACGGACTTTGAGCGAGGGCGTATAGTGGGCATGCGGGAGGCCGGGTGGACGTACCGCCGAATTGCTCAACACGTGGGGCGTGAGGTCTCCACAGTACATCGATGTTGTCGCCAGTGGTCGGCGGAAGGTGCACGTGCCCGTCGACCTGGGACCGGACCGCAGCGACGCACGGATGCACGCCAAGACCGTAGGATCCTACGCAGTGCCGTAGGGGACCGCACCGCCACTTCCCAGCAAATTAGGGACACTGTTGCTCCTGGGGTATCGGCGAGGACCATTCGCAACCGTCTCCATGAAGCTGGGCTACGGTCCCGCACACCGTTAGGCCGTCTTCCGCTCACGCCCCAACATCGTGCAGCCCGCCTCCAGTGGTGTCGCGACAGGCGTGAATGGAGGGACGAATGGAGACGTGTCGTCTTCAGCGATGAGAGTCGCTTCTGCCTTGGTGCCAATGATGGTCGAATGCGTGTTTGGCGCCGTGCAGGTGAGCGCCACAATCAGGACTGCATACGACCGAGGCACACAGGGCCAACACCCGGCATCATGGTGTGGGGAGCGATCTCCTACACTGGCCGTACACCACTGGTGATCGTCGAGGGGACACTGAATAGTGCACGGTACATCCAAACCGTCATCGAACCCATCGTTCTACCATTCCTAGACCGGCAAGGGAACTTGCTGTTCCAACAGGACAATGCACGTCCGCATGTTTCCTGTGCCACCCAACGTGCTCTAGAAGGTGTAAGTCAACTACCCTGGCCAGCAAGATCTCCGGATCTGTCCCCCATTGAGCACGTTTGGGACTGGATGAAGCGTCGTCTCACGCGGTCTGCACGTCCAGCACGAACGCTGGTCCAACTGAGGCGCCAGGTGGAAATGGCATGGCAAGCCGTTCTACAGGACTACATCCAGCATCTCTACGATCGTCTCCATGGGAGAATAGCAGCCTGCATTGCTGCGAAAGGTGGATATACACTGTACTAGTGCCGACATTGTGCATGCTCTGTTGCCTGTGTCTATGTGCCCGTGGTTCTGTCAGTGTGATCATGTGATGTATCTGACCCCAGGAATACGTCAATAAAGTTTCCCCTTCCTGGGACAATGAACTCATGGTGTTCTTATTTCAATTTCCAGGAGTGTATGAGGAAGAGTCATCCAATGTCTCCCTGATACTAAAGTCATCAGATCTCAATATGAAACGTCCCCTTAGAAAAATTATACATGACTGTGCTTAAAATGACACACAATATTTTTTTAGCGCAACGCAATCTGACTTTCAATAATCCCTACAAGAGAATGGCCCTGACTAACAATAACCTGTACCTTTCACAAATCACTTACCTCACAAAAATCTTCGTTACTCGAACTACTGCAATACAGAGAGCGCCACTACTGCCAGCCAAATAAAAGATTCAAACTATTGAATGCACTAACTACTGATAGGCATAGTTCGCAAAAGAAGATTTTGATAGAGAACAAACAATGTATTTACCTTAATAGTGTTCAAAAGTATATATATTGAAACACGTATGTAACATAGCAGCGATGGTGAGGCACGTTAAAATCTTTGACCAGAGAGCCTATAATCGTAGTTAGTCTGCGCTTGACCGCGCGAGTGTTGCAAGCAGTTCTGTAGTACTCGTCATGTAGAGCAGTACAGTAGTAGCCGTCGTGCAGTTCTGTAGTAGTCGTCATGCAGAGCAGTCGGTCAGTAGTAGCAGCCCAGTGCGGTTGTGTGATGTAGTCTGTCGGCAACACTGGTCAAGATGCTGAATGAGGTATATTGTTAATTAAGGTAATCATCAGATAATGTAAAGTTTATTTATTGTAATTAATTTCCAACAAGTGCCCCAATAATAATTTTGATTTCAAAAGCAATTTTACAAAAAAAAAAAAATTATTTAATTGAACTAACGATTTCGTCCCACTTCCCTTAAAGAAAAGTTTCAGTTAAATTACAAAAAAAGGAATATTATTAGTTGCAATGCAGTTCCTCCAAGCCGTGCGCAAGAATAAGAGCAGAAATTTGACTAGCAGTTACAATGAGGTAAGAATTTAATTCTGATTTGCACAGGGCCAAAGACCGATATTTCGGTTTAATTGAATTTTCATTATCACTGAGATTTTCTTATCACTGAATTGACTTTCATTTTTTTTTTTTTTTTGTGTGAGGAACTTATACTTGGGTCAGATTGCTAATTTTTGTCTAATTGTCATTGTCATTGAATTTATTTGCTGGGAGAATACGTTAGGTTGTATTCTTGTTAACATTCAAATTATTGTCCTGTCAACATTTTTGTGGGAAGGTTTCACTTGGCTCCATTTTTTTTAATATTGTCTTTTTCTTTTAAAATTTTGGTGGGGAGGTTACACTTGGCGGCACCCAGTCCAGGATCGTATTTCGTTGAGAATCTTTTGAACAACAGTCAGATATCTGCTCTTATTTGCTTAGATATAATTAGGATTTGGCGCAACGCTTTTACTAATATTGTAACTTTCTTTCTACAGGTCAACGGCAATTCGTTGCTCTATTGTATTTGTGTGTTGTTTTTTGCATTTGTGCTTATTTGTTTTGTGAATAATTGTGACTATTGCAAAAATGCCGCGAAAGACTGTGAATAGTGTATCGCGAGGTATTATGAACGAAATTACCGATTTAAACAACGTGACCGACAGTAATTGTGACAATCCTGCGTTCACTGACAATCAGTGCATTCCAACCAATAATGATGACTTTTATCTTAATGATGAACAAACGAACTCAATTGTCTCTTCTGTTAATTTGATGACAATTGATGACGCTGGACGCTCTATTGTAATGAGCGCTACCCAGCTTAACACAACCGGTTTGGAAAATTCAAGTAACATACAAACAAATTTTTCGAATGAAAATGGTCAGTGTAGTGAAAGTACGACGGATCCATTTAATTCAGAAATAATGACCGACAGTGTACATTCGACTGACAAACCTTTTTGTAATTCTCAAAATGACCAAATGGTTACAGAAAGTGAAACAATTCCAGATCCACCATTAAACAGCACAGAGAATAGAAATGCTGATTTTGAGTCGAATCCAATTATGGCATTGTTGCGACAAATGAGTAAACAAATTAATGA
This sequence comes from Schistocerca cancellata, assembly GCF_023864275.1. NCBI lineage: Eukaryota > Metazoa > Arthropoda > Insecta > Orthoptera > Acrididae > Schistocerca > Schistocerca cancellata. The sequence continues at coordinate 331,233,948 of NC_064628.1, read as the reverse complement.
AATTAGGGAAGATAACAAACAAGATAATGAAAATCTCAAACAACACTTTAATGAAAAACAAGACAGCCTTAACGAAAAATTAGACGACAATTCCAGACAGTTAAATGAAAAATTAGACGACAATTCCAGACAGTTAACTGAAAAATTAGACGACAATTCCAGACAGCTTAGTGAACAAATTAGAGCCGTTGCCGCGCAGTGTCATGACACTAAGGAACAGTTGCGCGTGGAAATTGAGGCTTGTTCAAAAAAAAGCAGCGAAGAAGTTAGGTCTGTTGCTCAGGAATTAAGGGAAATGCAAACTGCCGCAACAGAAACACTTAGAGCGGAAATTAGTACGGTCGCTAAACAATGCTCTGATAAGGCTACACAATTACGCGACGAGTTTAAAGCAATGACAGCAGAACTTTCGCGCACAATGGATGAAAAGATCGACGCGAAATTCGACCAACAGAACACTCAGATTGACGAACGCTTTAATCTCCACATACAAAACAGTGATACGCGTTTCCGTAAATTTATTCAGGATCAAAATAAAGTCAAACGTCAAGTCATGGAAACAATCACGGCTCAGAGACAAGAAGACAAACGTAAAATGTTCGCGAAAGCGAAGACATACGTAGACAACAATATTGCCTCAGTGTCCGACGAAATTAATTCCATCAAACAGTCGAACACAGAATTACGTGACGAAATTTCCAATCTTAAATCAAAAACAGATACACACACAGTAGATATTCAAGCAGTGACAGACAGATTCGAACAATTAGAACTAACACAGGATTGCGATGTCATCAAAGCTGATGTTAAAAAACTGAGCGAAACTACGCATAAGTTGCAAAAACAGATTAATGCGTCCGATTCTAAAACCGATGATCAGGCAAAAATACTGACTGAAAAATATGATGAATTAGCCAGTCGTATTGATGCTATTTAAAGTAGTAATGACAATAAATCAGACGATACTACACCGGTTTCATTTAACCAAACACCTGAATTTCAAAATTTACAGCAGACAATTAATGAGATCGATTCGTCTAATAACACGTTGCGTAGAAAATTGTCGAGTTTACAACAAGAAGTAACAGAGATGAAAAACATTTCAGTTAATAACATACCACAACAGACGCCACTTTATGAACATTTGTCAGACTCACGCAGCGCGTATAATTTGAGTAATCTACAGAGAGTACGGGACTTAGATTCCGAACAACCACAGTTCAATAGATACTCTTACGATCCTGAACCTGTTGCATCACACAGAGATGATAATTTCGATTACAAACATTTTCTGTCAGTGAGAAAGTTTAAAGTTTTTAAAAACGATAGAACGCAGATTCACCCGCTGGATTGGATTCAACAATTTAGCTTTGCTCTTCCACCGACTTGGCCTGTTACGCATAAACTTGAATTTATTTGCAGCTTTTTGGAAGGCGAACCGGCAACTCGTATGAGACCGATCGCGAGGCAATGCTATTCAGTAGAGGAATTTCAGAATGCTTTTCTTTCAGCGTACTGGTCGAAGACGACACAGCGCGGAATTAAAGATCAGTTAATTAGTTTGCCGAATTACGAGAACTCAAATTTTCCCAGTGTAACGCAATTTTTTGAGCACATGGTACAACAAAACCAGTACCTAAGTGAACCGTACAGTGAATCCGCACTTATACAATTATGCATTTCTAAATTACCACGGTCATTACGAATGTCACTTTTAACTGGTCAGCAAAAAGAAAACATTTCAGCATTCAGGGATCTTTTGCAGCTCTTAGAAGTACAGCAATCTGATTATTCATTTGTAAACAAAAACTTTTCGTATAATAACCAAGGTCAACAAACTTACAGTAATTATGATCAGGGACGTAATTTCAATAGGAAAAGTAACAGACGCTTTAGGAACGACAACTACCAGAACATAAATCACAGACAAAATTCAGATTATCAATATCGTCATAATTTTCAGCAACAGGGAGCACATTTTGGTAACAATAGAAGTTTTCCACCGCAACAACGTCAAAACCAACCGGTTAGTATACGTAATCAACAATGTAATGGACAAGGTCAACCAGGCTTTAATGTTCCGCCGCGTGCACATATAGTCACAGATCCAACAAATAGTAACGCACGACAGCAAGGAAACAACTACGTACAAAGAAGGCAGTATTTCAATTCCTATCGCAATACTCCGTATAGGAATGACTATTACGACAGACGTAAAATTAATGAGAACAATTTTCAGCGTACATCTAACAACAGTCGGACATACCAACAGCAAAATTTTACACAAGAACCTATTCTCATGAATGAACCGGACAGTAGGTATCATCCAGAGCGTAATACGTCTGGAAGAAGTAATAGAACTGTTCAAATCGTCGAAATGCCACAGAATCCTCCTAATAATGATAACACGTCAGATAGAATCTGACTAGATAATGTACAGATCGCATCTTCCAATAACACAAGCACTACGTTTTACACGCAAAATGTTGTTCACGAAAATGTAATTACTTTTCACAATATCAGAGACACTCTCTTGCAGGAAAGACCATTTGTTCAGAAAACTATTTCACATCCTGTCATCGAAATTAAAATTGGTTCATCGAAATTCTCAGCAGTAATTGATTCTGGATCACCTATATCAGTAATAAATGAGGAGACTTTTAACGAGTGCAACAAAGAGAATACTTATTCGACATTACCTTTAGGCAAAACAAAAGTGAAAGGAGCAGTATCGAGTAAAGGAGTAGACGTTAAACTACAGACGCATTTATCATTTTGTTTTGGAGGTCATACTTTCCACTCTAATTTTTGGATTGTTCCTTTATTGACAACAGACGTAATTTTAGGTACGAATTTTCTGGTACAACACGATGCAGTCATTGACTTTCAGAATTCTTATTTAATGCTAAAGGATGAAAACGTACAACTTGCTTTAGAATTTCAGCACTCATTATCTGCGGAAGAACAAACAATTAACCGCACAGAGGTCATTTCCGTGTCACGCAGCATACACTGTAATCCCACATTGTTCACAGATACGTACGTACACAACTATAATACTCCAGACGAAGTTGACTACGACGTAATGCAAATGATTTCCGATAAAGTTAGACAAAGCAGTGCAACTACAGACGACGAACGAACGCACTTACACAAAATTCTTTTACAGCAAGCTCCAGTTTTTGACAATATTCCTGGTACCATGTCCGGCTTTATGTATGAATTTCAAGTCAAACAGCACGACACATTTAAAGCCAAGCATTATCCTATTCCGTATATTCATAGAGAACAAGTTAAAAAAGAATTGCAGGATATGCTTGATCAAGGAATTATAGAACCAGCAGTTAGTCCGTACATAAACCCGCTACATATTGTTAAGAAAAAAGATGGCTCACTTCGCCTCGTACTTGATTCACGTCACATTAATGAGATTATTATTAATGAAACAGATCGACCACAGACACTAGAGGAACTTTTACAGAAATTTCATGGTACAGCTATTTATTCTACATTAGATTTGAAATCGGGATTTTGGCAAATTCAACTTCATCCAAATTGCAGAAAATATACAGCTTTTCTCTGTTTCGGCGACTGTTATCAATTTTGCAAATTACCATTCGGGTTAACTATTTCTTCTGCAGATTTTATTCGCGGTTTGAACACTATACTTCCGATAGATCTTAAGGACAGAATTACGACGTACGTAGACGATATTCTTATTGCAGAAGCTAACTGGTCGACACACAATATGATTCTTGAACAACTGTTACAAACTTTTCGTGCACAAGGACTTACAGTTAACCTTAGTAAATCGAACTTTGGCAAAACTTCTATAAAATTTCTTGGACACGTAATTTCAGCGGAAGGCATTGCACCTGATCCGGAAAAACTTCAAGCTCTACGTGACATTACTGTTCCTACGACAATAAAGCAACTACGCAGTTTTTTGGGCTTAATTAATTTTTTTCGTAAATTTATTCATCACTCTGCTTTAGACACACCTAGATTATGTCAACTGACAGGTAAAAACAGTATTTGGTCTTGGGATAAGCAAGCACATTCTGAATTTGTGAACCTGAAACATGCTTTGTTGAATGCTCCACTTTTATCGCACCCTGATCTTACCAGAAATTTTTCCATTGCCACCGACAGTTCTAACACCGCTTTAGGTGTACACATTTTCCAGGAAATTGAAGAAGATGGTTCGATAGTAATTAAAAACATCGCATTTGCAAGCCGCATTTTGTCACCTGCTGAACGAAATTATTCCGTGACAGAACTGGAAACATTATGTGTTGTATGGGCTTTTACGAGATTTAGACATTTTCTTTATGGCAGACATACCACAGTTTACACAGACCACAGAGCGATACAATTTTTACTTTCGGCCAAATTCACGCACGACAGATTAAGCAGATGGAAACTTTATTTACAGGAATTTAATTTTACAATAGTTCACATTCCCGGTACGCAAAATGTTATAGCAGACGCACTATCGCGTTCTCTCGGCAACAATCAGCAAGACGTAGCAACCAACTTCTGCAAAACAAATTTCAGTGTCATGTACATTCAGCAAGTTGCATTTGAAAATTTTATTTCATCGTCATTACAGGACATAGCACAAGAACAAAATAAAGACAATGTGTGGAAAGAAATTAAACACCTTTGGCAAGATAGGAAAAATGTTACGATTAGGAACCACTACACTGTACGCAATGACATTCTGTTTCGCCGTTCTCATCCTGACAGCAACAATTGGTTATTATGCATCCCTGACGAACTTGTTAACAAATTAATCTGGTACACTAATTTAAGTTACGCACATTACGGAGCACGAAAATGTTTTCTTATACTGAGACAGAACTGTTATTTTAACAACATGGAGAAACGTATTCGACGAGTTTTAGCGTCATGTAAAATTTGCCAGAAAGCTAAGTCAGACACAACTTCACATATTCCTCCATTATATCCGATTGTACCTGTTAAATTAAGACATATGGCCGCAGTAGACATTTTTGGTCCGATTCCTAGAACTAATAGAGGTTTTTGCTACATCTTTGTCGCTGTTGAGCTCACTTCAAAATTTGTTACTTTCACTCCGTTGCGCAAAGCTACTGCTAAAACTGTTTCAAAAGCATTTGTAAAACATTTTCTATTTCATGTAGGGCATGTGATGAAAGTAATTTCCGACAATGGACCACAGTTTCGATCTGCAATATGGACACGTATGTTACGAGCTAGAAACATTTCTCCCATCTATATATCCAAGTACCATGCTTCTTCGAACCCTTGTGAACGATTAATGAAAGAAATTGGTAAACTGTGTAGAATATACTGCCACAAAAGACATATTGATTGGGACACACACATATTCTCATTCCAAGATGTAATTAATTCCATTCCAAATGAATCCACTATGTTATCTCCGTCTGTTATACTGAAAAACGTTGAACCACCAAACAAAATTAAAGAATTAGTCAACTTCCCTACCTGTCGTCGACCAAGACACCGTGAAATAATTGACATTGCACTGAACAACATCAAACGTGCCGCAGAGCGCCGGAGAAGACAGCAAAAACAGGTTTGTACACGTCGAGACTTTCACGTTGGACAGAAGATATTAGTACGTACACACCATTTATCCAGCAGAATAAAAGGTAAGTGCAGTAAATTCGAACTTCTATACGCAGGTCCATATCGGATTCGCAGCATTCCTCAACCCAATGTTGTACATGTCGAAACTTTGAGAACGAAAAAAAGTAAAGGCAATCACCACGTCTCCAACATCAAACCGTTTATTGAATAAACATACTTTATGATTTATCGTACAGTAATGCCATTTCCTAATTTTTTATGATTACGTATGCAATTATACTCACATGAACACTTACTGACGATTATCGTATTTTGTCTTGGCAAGTGCCTGGCAAGTTAAGGTTAGCAGGTCGCTCCTCTTGTCGTTACACGTCAGACCGTGCACATTTTCCATTTTTTATGTATATATGATTATTTTCCTGTTTTGTTTGTATGCACTATGAATTAGCTAAGACATAGCAAACACCAGTTGACTTTGACATTTTTGCTTTAAGATATCTCAACATCGTGACTATTTTACATTTTTTTTTTTTTTTTTTTTGCTGCTGCATTGTGATATTCCGTGTACATTTTTGCCTTTGAACACTGTCTGTGCTTTCGACATATTACGTTTTCTGTCATGTTATGCTGTATGCTTAATTATATTACCGTTAATCAGTAATTACTTAGTGGGTATATGATGTAAATGCAAGACATTAATCTTTGTTCATCATTTTCAGAAAGAAATAACGTGTAAAGGAAATAAATTCAACAGAAATGGGAATTTCACCTACGGAATAAACGATAGAAGATGCAATAACTTTATGAGGAAGAGTAAATGGATCAGGATTATAAGCATTAACAAGAATATACTATACTCATCGTAGAATAGCAGTCTTAACTAATTTTTTTCTTTCAGAATACAAGGCGATTGATGCAGGCTGTCGGACAGAACTACACATCTTAGTTTTAGTGATGAAATATGCTAGAGATAAGGAATAGTTGTATAATGAGTAATGAAGTGATATTTTTGCAGATGATAATGAATACTGATGAATAATGATGAAGAATATGCTATTATGAATAATTAAATTTTTCTTTACAGGTGATGATAATAATGAAGTTATGATAATATGGATAATGAAGTGATTGATAATGAAGTTTTTTCTTTACAGATGAGGATAATGTTGAAGTTATGTATTTATGCTACGTAGTTATTTAAGTATTTGTTGCAGTTTGTTTTGACAGCAGGTGTTATATTGCATAGTAGGATGACGGAAAGTTTTGGAAAGGACAGCTATGGAACACATTTTATACACATTTCACTACCTGTTAATTCGAAGTTCACTACTTTTCAGCATAGTGTGCGTTTCTTCTTTCAGGTCAATAATCCATTTTGTATTTTTTCCAGGAGAAGTTTTTCATGATACATACTAAACCTGTTACTTATTATACATGTACTAGCACTTACATTTTTTTTACCCATTTGTGTCTATCATTTATAAATGTGATCACATATACTCTATTTGTTTCACAACCTTGCTACAGCTGACTCATGACGAATGACGTTACACATTTTTTATTTACAGTAACAACCCAGAACCAATTTTTTTTCTCTTTTTTCTCTTCTTGCTTTCTCTTGTAATTATCCAAAGCAATGCGTTGCTAGCACAAAAACAAAAAAATATGTATTACCAGTCCCGAATTATGCCTTGTAACTGGCTAATAACTGCACTGTTTATTGTAATGAGACTACTTATAATGCCCATGATTATTAATGCTATGACTGTAATTAGCTGATTTTTAATAATGACTTCGTAATGATCTGAATGTCACTCAATGAATTGTTATTACTTCTTAATGATCTGAATAATACTGAATGATGAACAATGTTTTATTCTATTCAATACTTGATGGCCACTGAGTGCCAATAATTAATGTCACTAAATGAATTATGTTATTAATTATGCCATTAATAAGCTCTTGTTTTCAATGTTGATACTTTGTAACTGGAAAAGAATATGATTCTTACTATATTGAAATGACAAATGATTAACTATGCTTTATAATTGGGAAAGAATGTGATTGTTTAATAATGCTTTGTAATTAGGAGAAAGCTAATGATTATTACTATTGGAATAACAAATAATTAATTAACGATGCCATACTTTGTAACTGGAAAAGAATGTGATTGCTTCATAATGCTTTGTAATTAGGAGAAGGCTAATGATTATTACTATTGGAATAACAAATAATTAATTAACGATGCCATACTTTGTAACTGGAAAAGAATGCGATTGCCTCATAATGCTTTGTAATTAGGAGAAGGCTAATGATTATTACTATTGGAATGACCAATGATTAATTAACTATGCCATACTTTGTAACTGGAAAAGAATGCGATTATTTAATAATGCTTTGTAACTAGGAAAAGAAGGATACTGATTCTATGTAAAACAATTAATGAACATTTTTCTGTAATACTACATACTTGGTACAGAAATGTTCAATCACTGGGCTATGAATGCCGCAAACTACTAATGAAGACTGTAATTGTCAATATTATGTGACTTAAGGTCCTTCACCTCATGAGCTAACTACCCTGAATTACTGCAATGTCCATTTGTCCTGTCTATCCTAGTGATCATGGAGCACTATCTTTAGTTTTGCACTAATTCTACGTTGGTGTGCCTTGTAAGAGCGTGGTGTTGACACGACATGCTGTCCACCACCGTGAGCGATGAAGACGTTATTATGGTCCCACTGTTTGGTGTACCTAGTGTACTGCCAAAATGAGAACATGGAACATTAGTACGACAGTTCAGTGTCTTGGCTACACTGGTAAATTCTGATGGGAAAAGAACTTCAAATTGTGTCACTTGGTGTTATACTTCTGTGGAAAGGTATGGACTTTCAGAACAGCTGTGTGCAATCTAAAGTGCTACAACCATGATGCAATCCTTCCCTTTCCTATCCTAATTCTTGTCACATAGTGAAAATCATTTTTTTTTGCTAACATTATTTATGTTCATGGGTTATACATTTTTTTTTGATTCGCTGAACTCCACTGAGAGTACACTTATGTCACTTGTCGATATGATTTTTGCCATTATGTTTATTTATTGCAAAAATGCCTAAGACATTTTTTCGATATGTTCTCAAGTACAGTATGTGAACTCTTGTCTTTTATATTGTATATACATTTTTTATATATTTTATTTTTATGATATGTTCTGAACTACAGTGCATGTGCACTTATGTTGTGTGTTAATATGTTTTCTACTGAACTTCAGTGCTTGTGCACTTTTCTCATTTTTCAATATGATTTGTACTCATTCTGTATATTCAATACTTCAGTACGTATGCACTTATGTCATTTGTTACTAATTATATATATATACATTTCGTAAATTGCTAATATGTTCTCAACTCCAGTGCGAGTACACTCATGTCACTTATCAACACGATTTTCTGCCATTCTGTTTATTTGTTCTGAAAATGCTAAAGAATTTTTTCAGTGCGTGTGCACTTTGCTATCTGTCAAATAATTTGTATATACAGTTTTCTGATTTACTACTATGTTTTGTACTCACATCCTGTCTTTGTCTGAAATGTTTTGTACTCGGTGCATGTGCACAACATTTAATTTATGTACTAAATTTGAATATTCTGTAAATTGTAAAAATTTCTTGCGATGGCAAGTCCAAATGACTCACCATCGCTGCCAAATTTTTGCCCCCCCAGTGGAGGGTTATGAAACACGTATGTAACATAGCAGCGATGGTGAGGCACGTTAAAATCTTTGACCAGAGAGCCTAGAATCGTAGTTAGTCTGCGCTTGACCGCGCGAGTGTTGCAAGCAGTTCTGTAGTACTCGTCATGTAGAGCAGTACAGTAGTAGCCGTCGTGCAGTTCTGTAGTAGTCGTCATGCAGAGCAGTCGGTCAGTAGTAGCAGCCCAGTGCGGTTGTGTGATGTAGTCTGTCGGCAACACTGGTCAAGATGCTGAATGAGGTATATTGTTAATTAAGGTAATCATCAGATAATGTAAAGTTTATTTATTGTAATTAATTTCCAACAAGTGCCCCAATAATAATTTTAAATTTCAAAAGCAATTTTACAAAAAAAAAAATTATTTAATTGAACTAACGATTTCGTCCCACTTCCCTTAAAGAAAAGTTTCAGTTAAATTACAAAAAAAGGAATATTATTAGTTGCAATGCAGTTCCTCCAAGCCGTGCGCAAGAATAAGAGCAGAAATTTGACTAGCAGTTACAATGAGGTAAGAATTTAATTCTGATTTGCACAGGGCCAAAGACCGATATTTCGGTTTAATTGAATTTTCATTATCACTGAGATTTTCTTATCACTGAATTGACTTTCATTTTTTTTTTTTTTGTGTGAGGAACTTATACTTGGGTCAGATTGCTAATTTTTGTCTAATTGTCATTGTCATTGAATTTATTTGCTGGGAGAATACGTTAGGTTGTATTCTTGTTAACATTCAAATTATTGTCCTGTCAACATTTTTGTGGGAAGGTTTCACTTGGCTCCATTTTTATTAAATATTTTCTTTTTCTTTTAAAATTTTTGTGGGGAGGTTACAATATATATATATATATATATATATATATATATATATATATATATATATATATATATCAGCCCATGATATCCAATATTTCAAATTTACTCTTTTTGATGGACACACATCCAGATCGTCCACTCTCAAAATTCCGCCATCTCTCTCCCCACATCCACCACTGCTGGCGGCTCACCTCCAACTGCGCAACGCTACGCACTGTCAACATCCAGCTGCCCAACACAACAATAGCAAACAATGAAAACCAGCCACAGACTGCACACAGCACAGCCAGTGATTTTCATACAGAGCTCTACGTGGCGTTACCAATAAAAAAACCTAAACAGCCTACTTAGATGGCTCTCATGCTCCCCACAAAAAGATTTACAAATTGTTTTGGGCACTGGCCAATACATATTTGTTAAAATTTTTTCACAACTACAATAACAAAGAAATCAAATGCACACACGTATTGATACAATATTGGTCAAAAGCTAAAATTTTCTCACACTCACAGTAAAATAGCAGTGTTTTTGTCAAAGTCTGAGCAGTAAAAGAAAATGCACATGGAAGTAGTGGATTGCTATGCAGTCTCGAAGAAGTAATGTTGTCCTTCCAACAGAAAGACAGTGCTGACTCTTGACATGCAGACAGGTAATGGGCCACAACAGGTCAAACCCACAGCAGAGTCAGTCGAAGTTTTGAAGAATATTGGTACTTAGGTCATCACAGAGCAGACCAATGTAGTCTTGTTAGAGATTATGGTATTGATGGGCCACCATAGGTGCAGACCCACTGCAGTCCTTGTAGAAATAATGGTATTGGTGGTCCATAAAAGATGCAGACCCACTGCAGTCCTTGTACAGATAGCCAGCAGCCATCTGTTGCGACTGTGCATGTGCACTATCACCATCGAAGAGTCTTGCGGACAATATAGCAAGTCCATAAACCACCACTTGTGCACTCACAAAGTTTTTGGGGAATTGTCCTTAGAACCAGCAATGCTCTTAACCAGTCCCTTGCTGAATTATCAACACATGTGCAAACACTAACGGTCCCAACTTCTCACATATTGTGCATATACTATGACCAACAGAAATGTGTGCACTGAAATGAATTCTTACAAGTTACTTAATTTGCTGAACAGGTGTCCATTATAATTTATAACATGAAAATACAATTACAAAGATACAGAAAACATCATTAAAAACATAATAATACAGATAACGTTTGTAGTAATACAGGCTTTATAAAACAATAGAAATAAACATATACATCAGTGTTACAGGAATTATGACATAAGTAAATACATAGAATAATGAGAATGGTTTTCAAAACATTAATTTCACAAATGAGCATTGAAACAGAACAGAATTAATAATGTCTAAACATCTTTACAAAGTAAATAACATATTATTAATGCAAATTGTATTTGAGGACGACAGTATTCCTCATCATAGTGAATGTAGCTTAGTACTAGAAAAATTTTACAACATAAATCTTATTAGCTAAACATATGAAGACAGGAAAAACACAAATACACAAGAGTACACAAACACATAGCAGAATAACACAGGAGGAAAGGTCAGGGTCTGTTTTCAGTGTAACATTTGGTACTGCAGTCCAACCCAAAACTTCATTCCATAGATCTTTCGTCTTATTTCAACATTTGTTTCCACCAAAAAAATCCTATCCAAGCATGCTTTCTGTATTTATATGTTCACATATTTCTTACCTCATTATTTATTTTCCATTATCTTACCTCATCATTTATTTCCAAGAAAATCCTACCTAAACCTGTTCTCCCTAAACCCTACTTTTTTGTTCATATCCTCTTTCAAAATACTTTTTTAGCTAAACCATTATCTTATAGCTTCTCAATTCATTTCTTCCAATTCATCACAATTCGTTCTCTTATATAAAAAATGGTTCAAATGGCTGTGAGCACTATGGGACTTAACAGCTATGGTCATCAGTCCCCTAGAACTTAGAACTACTTAAACCTAATTAACCTAAGGGCATCACACAACACCCAGTAATCACAAGGCAGAGAAAATCCCTGACCCCGCCGGGAATCGAACCCGGGAACCCGGGCGCAGGAAGCGAGAACGTTACCACACGACCACGAGCTGTGGACGTTCTCTTATATAGCCTACCCCATCTTAAGCTAACTTAAATCTACTGAGCTCAAATGCTAAACTAAGGGATGAGGCAAGGCAGCAGCACAAAACAATTAACACAAACAGCAATGGCAAAAAAACTGAACTTGGCAAAGCAAGCAGCAGTAAATGTAATAACTTATAACTAAACATGACAAGCCCACAAGCAGAGAAAATAGTGCACTAAAGACAACAATGCAGATAAGGGAAATGTATATTCACATCTTAATGTCTATGTAATTAAAGTGGTGCACCACAAAAACGTATTCTACAAAAAATTACCAAGTACTTGAAAAGAAAAATATATGTGCAGTTACTGTTATTAGTCCCTTCTTGTTGTTCTTTCCTTTCCAAGTGCTCCTTTTTCGAAGAAGGTGGATCATAACATTATTATTTAATTGATCTTGAAACACGTATGTAACATAGCAGCGATGGTGAGGCACGTTAAAATCTTTGACCAGAGAGCCTATTTTCGTAGTTAGTCTGCGCTTGACCGCGCGAGTGTTGCGAGCAGTTCTGTAGTGGTCTGGTCCTGTCACGGTCGCGAGCGGGACGCAGTCGGGGGAGCGTCGACATGGCATTCTGGTCAACATGCTCAATGAGGTATATTGTTAATTAAGGTAATCATCAGATAATGTAAAATTTATTTATTGTAATTAATTTCCAACAAGTGCCCCAATAATAATTTTGATTTCAAAAGCAATTTTACAAAAAAAAAAAATTATTTAATTGAACTAACGGTTTCGTTCCACTTCCCTTAAACAAAAGTTTCAGTTAAATTACAAAAAGAAGGAATATTATTATTTGCAATGCAGTTCCTCCAAGCCGTGCGCAAGAATAAGAGCAGAAATTTGACTAGCAGTTACAATGAGGTAAGAATTTAATTCTGATTTGCACAGGGCCAAAGACCGATATTTCAGTTTAATTGAATTATCATTATCACTGTCATTTTCTTATCACTGAATCGACCTTCATTTTTTTGTGAGTTTATACTTGGGTCAGATTGCTAATTTTTGTCTAATGGTCATTGTCATTGAATTTATTTGCTGGGAGAATACGTTAGGTTGTATTCTTGTTAACATTCAAATTATTGTCCTATCAACATTTTTGTGGGAAGGTTTCACTTGGCTCCATTTTTTTATTAAATATTGTCTTTTCTTTTAAATTTTTGTGGGGAGGTTACACTTGGCGACACCCAGTCCAGGATCGTATTTCGTTGAGAATCTTTTGAACAACAGTCAGATATCTGCTCTTATTTGCTTAAGTATAATTAGGATTTGGCGCTACGCTTTTACTAATCTTGTGACTTTCTTTCTACAGGTCAACGGCAATTCGTTGCTCTGTTGTATTTGTGTGTTGTTTTTGCATTTGTGCTTATTTGTTTTGTGAATATTTGTGACTATTGTGAAAATGCCGCGAAAGACTGTGAATAGTGTATCGCGAGGTATTACGAACGAAATTGCCGGCTCAAGCAACTTTGCCGGTAGGACATGTGACACGCAGTGTAATGATGACAATCCTGCATTCACTAACAATCAGTGCATTACAACCACTAATGATGACTTTTATCATAATGAGGAACAAACGAACTCAATTGTCTCGTCTGTTAATTTGACGACAATTGATGACGCGGAGCGGTCTATAGTAATGAGTGCTGCCGAGCTTCACACACCCGATTTAGAAAATCCAAGTAATTTACAGACAAATTTTTCGAATGAAAATGGTCAGTGTAGTGAAAGTACGATGGACCCATTTAATTCCGAAATAGTGACCGACAGTGTACATTCGAATGATAAACCTTTTTGTAAGTCTCAGAATAACCAAATGGTTACAGAAAGCGAGACGATTCCAGATCCACCATTAAACAGCACAGAGAATAGAAATGCTAACTTTGTGTCGGATCCAATTATGGCAGTGTTGATACAAATGAGTAAACAACTTAGTGAAAATAGCGAAGATAACAAACAATTTAAAGAGAATTTCAAACAACAGAATGAAAAATTAGACAAACAAAGTGAAGATTTTAAACAACAATTTAGTGAACAGGACAAAAAATTTAATAAAATTTATGAAAATTTCAAACAACTTAGTGAACAGGTCAGACAACAGAATGAAAAATTAGACGACAATTCCAGACAGTTAAATGAAAAATTAGACGACAATTCCAGACAGCTTAGTGAACAAATTAGAGCCGTTGCCTCGCAGTGCCATGACACTAAGGAACAGTTGCGCGTGGAAATTGAGGCTTGTTCAAAAAAAAAAATAGCGAAGAAATTAAGTCTGTTGCGCAAGAATTAAGGGAAATGCAAACAGCCGCAACAGAAACACTCAGAGACGAAATTAGCGGAGTCGCTAAACAATGCTCTGAAAAAGCTACACAATTACGCGACGAGTTTAAAGCAATGACAGCAGAACTTTCGCGCACAGTGGACGCAAAGATAGACGCGAAATTCGAACAGCAGAACACTCAGATTAACGAACGCTTTAATCAGCACATACAAAACAGTGATACGCGTTTCCGCAAATTTATTCAAGATCAAAACAAAGTAAAACGACAAGTCATGGAAACAATCACGGCTCAGAGACAAGAAGACAAACGTAAAATGTTCGAGAAAGCGAAGACGTATGTAGACAATAATACTACTACAGTGTCCGACAAAATTAATACCATAGAACAGTTGAACGCGGAATTACGGGATGAAGTTTTTGATCTTAAATCAAAAACAGATACACACACAGCAAAAATATTGAAACAGTGACAGACAGATTCGAACAATTAGAACTAACACAGGATTGCGATGTCATCAAAGCTGATGTTAAAAAACTGAGCGAAACTACGCGTAAGTTGCAAAAACAGATTAATGCATCCGATTCTAAAACCGATGAACAGGCAAAAATACTGACTGAAAAATATGATGAATTGGCCAGTCGTATTGATGCCATCGAAAGTGCTAATGAGAATAAATCACACGATACTTCACCGGTTTCATTTAATCAAACACCTGAATTTCAAAATTTACAGCAGACAATTAATGAGATCGATTCATCTAATAACACGTTGCGTAGAAAACTGTTAAGTTTACAGCAAGAAGTAATAGAGATGAAAAGCATTTCAGTTAATAAAAACATACAACAGACACCACTTTATGAACATTTGTCAGACACATGCAGCGCGTATAATTTGGGTAATCTGCAGAGAGTACGGGACTTAGATTCCGAACAACCACAGTTCAATAGATACTCTTATGATCCTGAACCTGTTGCATCACACAGAGATGATAATTTCGATTACAAACATTTTCTGTCAGTGAGAAAGTTTAAAGTTTTTAAAAACGATAGAACGCAGATTCACCCGCTGGATTGGATTCAACAATTTAGCTTTGCTCTTCCACCGACTTGGCCTGTTACGCATAAACTTGAATTTATTTGCAGCTTTTTGGAAGGCGAACCGGCAACTCGTATGAGACCGATCGCGAGGCAATGCTATTCAGTAGAGGAATTTCAGAATGCTTTTCTTTCAGCGTACTGGTCGAAGACGACACAGCGCGGAATTAAAGATCAGTTAATTAGTTTGCCGAATTACGAGAACTCAAATTTTCCCAGTGTAACGCAATTTTTTGAGCACATGGTACAACAAAACCAGTACCTAAGTGAACCGTACAGTGAATCCGCACTTATACAATTATGCATTTCTAAATTACCACGGTCATTACGAATGTCACTTTTAACTGGTCAGCAAAAAGAAAACATTTCAGCATTCAGGGATCTGTTGCAGCTTTTAGAAGTACAACAATCCGATTATTCTTTTGTAAACAAAAACTTTTCGTATAATAGCCAAGGTCAACAAACTTACAGTAATTATGATCAGGGACGTAATTTCAATAGGAAAAGTAACAGACGCTTTAGGAACGACAACTACCAGAACTTAAATCGCAGACAAAATTCAGATTATCAATACCGTCAAAATTTTCAGCAACAGGAAGCACATTTTGGTAACAATAGAAGTTGTCCACCGCAACAGCATGAAAGTCAACTGGTTAGCATACGTAACCAACAATGTAATGCACAAGGTCAACCAGGCTTTAATGTTCCGCCGCGAGCACGTATAGTCCCTGATACAACAAATAGTAACGCACGACAGCAAGGAAACAACTACGTACAAAGAAGACAATATTTCAATTCCTATCGCAATGCACCGTATAGGAATGACTATCACGACAGACGTAAAAACGATGAGCACAATTATCAGCGTACATATAATAACAGTCTGTCTTACCAGCAACAAAGTAATCAACAAGAACCTATTCTCATGAACGAACCCGACAGTAGGTACCATCCAGAGCGTAACACGTCTGGAAGAAGTAATAGAACTGTTCAAATAGTCGAAATGCCACAACATCCTCCTAATAATAATAACACGTCAGATAGAATCTGACTAGATAATGTACAGATCGCATCTTCCAATAACACAAGCACTACGTTTGACACGCATAATGTTGTTCACGAAAATGTAATTACTTTTGACGATATCAGAGACACTCTCTTGCAGGAAAGACCATTTGTTCAGAAAACTATTTCACATCCTGTCATCGAAATTAAAATTGGTTCATCAAAATTCTCAGCAGTAATTGATTCCGGATCACCTATATCAGTAATAAATGAGGAGACTTTTAACGAGTGCAACAAAGAGAATACTTATCCGACATTACCTTTAGGCAAAACAAAAGTGAAAGGAGCAGTATCGAGTAAAGGGGTAGACGTTAAATTACAGACGCATTTATCATTTTGTATTGGAGGTCATATTTTCCACTCTAATTTTTGGATTGTTCCTTTATTGACAACAGACGTAATTTTAGGTACTAATTTTCTGGTACAACACGATGCAGTCATTGACTTTCAGAATTCTTATTTAATGTTAAAGGATGAAGATGTACAATTGGCTTTAGAATTTCAGCACTCATTATCTGCGGAAGAACAAACAATTAACCGCACAGAGGTCATTTCCGCAACACGTAACATAGACTGTAATCCCACATTGTTCACGGATACGTACTTACACAACTATAATACTCCAGACGAAACTGACTACGACGTTATACAGATGATTTCTGATAAGGTTAAAGAGAGCGGTGCAACTACAGACGACGAACGAACGCAATTACACGAAACTCTTTTACAGCAAGCTCCAGTTTTCGACAATGTTCCTGGTACTATGTCCGGTTTTATGTATGAATTTCAAGTGAAACAACACGACACATTTAAAGCAAAGCATTATCCCATTCCATATATTCACAGAGAACAAGTTAAAAAAGAATTGCAGGATATGCTTGATCAAGGAATTATAGAACCAGCAGTTAGTCCGTACATAAACCCGTTACATATTGTTAAGAAAAAAGATGGCTCACTTCGCCTCGTACTTGATTCACGTCACATTAATGACATTATTATTAATGAAACAGATCGACCACAGACACTAGAGGAACTTTTACAGAAATTTCACGGTACTGCTATTTATTCTACATTAGATTTGAAATCGGGATTTTGGCAAATTCAACTTCATCCGAATTGTAGAAAGTATACAGCTTTTCTCTGTTTCGGCGACTGTTATCAATTTTGCAAATTACCATTCGGCTTAACTATTTCTTCTGCAGATTTTATTCGCGGTTTGAACACAATACTTCCGACAGAACTTAAGGACAGAATTACGACGTATGTAGACGACATTCTTATCGCAGAAGCTAACTGGTCGACACACAATATGATTCTTGAACAACTGTTACAAACTTTTCGTGCACAAGGACTTACAGTTAACCTTAGTAAATCGCACTTTGGCAAAACTTCTATATAATTTCTTGGACACGTAATTTCAGCGGAAGGCATTGCACCTGATCCGGAAAAACTTCAAGCTCTACGTGACATTACTGTTCCTACGACAATAAAGCAACTACGCAGTTTTTTGGGCTTAATTAATTTTTTTCGTAAATTTATTCATCACTCTGCTTTAGACACACCTAGATTATGTCAACTGACAGGTAAAAACAGTATTTGGTCTTGGGATAAGCAAGCACATTCTGAATTTGTGAACCTGAAACATGCCTTGTTGAATGCTCCACTTTTATCGCACCCAGATCTTACCAGAAATTTTTCCATTGCCAGCGACAGTTCCAACACAGCTTTAGGCGTACATATTTTTCAGGAAATTGAAGAAGATGGCTCTACAGTAATCAAAAACATCGCATTTGCAAGCCGCATTTTGTCACCCGCTGAACGAAATTATTCCGTTACAGAACTGGAAACATTATGTGTTGTATGGGCTTTTACGAGATTTCGGCACTTTCTTTATGGCAGACATACCACAGTTTACACAGACCACAGAGCGATACAATTTTTACTTTCAGCTAAATTCACTCACGACAGATTAAGCAGATGGAAGCTTTATTTACAGGAATTTAATTTTACAATAGTTCACATTCCCGGTACGCAAAATGTTATAGCAGACGCACTATCGCGTTCTCTCGGCAACAATCAGCAAGACGTAGCAACCAACTTCTGCAAAACAAATTTCAGTGTCATGTACATTCAGCAAGTTGCATTTGAAAATTTTATTTCATCGTCATTACAGGACATAGCACAAGAACAAAATAAAGACAATGTGTGGAAAGAAATTAAACACCTTTGGCAAGATAGGAAAAATGTTACGATTAGGTACCACTACACTGTACGCAATGACATTCTGTTTCGCCGTTCTCATCCTGACAGCAACAATTGGTTATTATGCATCCCTGACGAACTTGTTAACAAATTAATCTGGTACACTCATTTAAGTTACGCACATTACGGAGCACGAAAATGTTTTCTTATACTGAGACAGAACTGTTATTTTAACAACATGGAGAAACGTATACGACGAGTTTTAGCGTCTTGTAAAATTTGCCAGAAAGCTAAATCAGACACCACTTCACATATTCCTCCATTATATCCGATTGTACCTGTTAAATTAAGACACATGGCCGCAGTAGACATTTTTGGTCCGATTCCGAGAACTAACAGAGGTTTTTGCTACATCTTTGTCGCTGTTGAGCTCACTTCAAAATTTGTTACTTTCACTCCGTTACGCAAAGCTACTGCTAAAACTGTTTCGAAAGCATTTTTAAAACATTTTCTGTTTCATGTAGGGCATGTGATGAAAGTAATTTCTGACAATGGATCTCAATTTCGTAGTAGCGTATGGACACGCATGTTACGAGCCAGAAACATTTCTCCGATCTATATATCCAAGTACCACGCTTCTTCGAACCCCTGTGAAAGATTAATGAAAGAAATTGGTAAGCTGTGCAGAATATACTGCCACAAAAGACATATTGATTGGGATACACACATACTCTCATTCCAAGATGTAATTAATTCCATTCCAAATGAATCCACTATGCTATCTCCGTCTGTTATACTGAAAAACGTTGAACCACCAAACAAAATTAAAGAATTTGTAAATTTTCCTACATCTCGTCGCTTACGACACCACGAAATAATTGACATTCCGCTGAACAACATCAAACGTGCCGCAGAGCGCCGGAGAAGACAGCAAAAACAGGTTTGTACACGCCGCGACTTTCACATTGGACAGAAAATATTAGTACGTACACACTATTTATCCAGCAAATTAAAAGGTAAGTGCAGTAAATTTGAACTTCTATACGCAGGTCCATATCGGATTCGCAGCATCCCTCACCCCAATGTTGTACACGTCGAAACTTTGAGAACCAGAAAATCGAAACGCAATCACCATATCTCAAACATTAAACCGTTTATTGAATGAAATCACTTTATGATGTAACATGCTATGATGCCATTTACTAATGCAATTATTTCACCTGACTAATTACTAATGATTATCGTATTTTTTCTTGGCAAGTGCCCGGCAAGGTAAGGTTAGCAGGTCGCTTTTCTTGTCGTTACACATCAGGCCATGCACATTTTCCACTCTTTTATGTACG
The DNA here is from genome assembly GCF_023864275.1 of Schistocerca cancellata. Lineage (NCBI taxonomy): Eukaryota > Metazoa > Arthropoda > Insecta > Orthoptera > Acrididae > Schistocerca > Schistocerca cancellata. The sequence continues at coordinate 331,213,640 of NC_064628.1, read as the reverse complement.
ATTGTATTCCAGTTTTGTCTATATGCACTGTGAAATAGTTAAGATATAACACACACCAGTCCACTTTGACATTTTTTTTTTTTGGCCTTATGACATCTCAACATCGTGACTTTTACATTTTTTGCTGCTGCATTGTGATATTCTCTGTACATTTTGGCTTTGAACACTGTCAATGTCTTGGACATATTACGTTGTCTGTCATGTTATGCTGTATGGTTAATTGTGTCACCATAAACCAGTCATTATTTAGTGGGTATATGATTTAAATGCAAGACGTTAATCTCTGTTCATCAATTTCAGAAAGAAATGATGCGTGTAAGAAATAAATTCAACAGAAATGGGAATTTCACCTACGGAATAAACGATAGAAGATGCAATAACTTTATGAGGAAGAGTAAATGGATCAGGATTAACAAGCATTAACAACAATATACTATACTCATCGTAGAATAGCAGTCTTAACTAATTTTTTCTTTCAGAATACAAGGTGATTGATGCAGGCTGTCGGACAGAACTACACATCTTAGTTTTAGTGATGAAATATGCTAGAGATAAGGAATAGTTGTATAATGAGTAATGAAGTGATATTTTTGCAGATGATAATGAATACTGATGAATAATGATGAAGAATATGCTATTATGAATAATGAAATTTTTCTTTACAGGTGATGATAATAATGAAGTTATGATAATATGGATAATGAAGTGATTGATAATGAAGTTTTTTCTTTACAGATGAGGATAATGTTGAAGTTATGTATTTATGCTACGTAGTTATTTAAGTATTTGTTGCAGTTTGTTTTGACAGCAGGTGTTATATTGCATAGTAGGATGACGGAAAGTTTTGGAAAGGACAGCTATGGAACACATGTTTATACACATTTCACTACTTGTTAATTCGAAGTTCACTACTTTTCAGCATAGTGTGCGTTTCTTCTTTCAAGTCAATAATCCATTTTGTATTTTTTCCAGGAGAAGTTTTTCATGATACTTACTAAACCTGTTACTTATTATACCTGTTCTAGTACTTGCATTTTTATTTTTTAACCCATTTGTGTTTATCATTTATAAATGTGATCACATATACTGCCTTGTTAAATAACCTTGCTACAGCTGACTCATGATGAATGACGTTACCTATCCCCATTTGCAGCAATAGGTCAAAAGCAAATAGTGTTATGCCTCAGAAATTAATTATCGATCCCAACACAATGTATTGGTAACAAAAAAATGTATTACCTGTCCCAAATAGCGATACCAGTTTGAGAAAGTTCTGAATAATACTGATCAACTCTGAATAGTATGTCACTTTAGTAATGACTTCGTAATGATTCAAAAAAATATATATATAAAATAATGCTTTATAACTGGCTAATAACTGCCACTGTTTATTGTAATGAGACTACTTATAATGTGTATGATTATTAATGCTATGACTGTAATTAGCTGATTTTTAATAATGACTTCGTAATGATCTGAATGTCACACAATGAATTGTTATTACTTCTTAATGATCTGAATAATACTGAATGAGGAACAATGTTTTATACTATTCGATACTTGATGGCCACTGAGTGCCAATAATTAACGTCACTCAATGAATTATGTTATTAATTATGCCATTAATTAGCTCTTGTTTTCAATGTTGATACTTTGTAACTGGAAAAGAATATGATTCTTACTATATTGAAATGACAAATGATTAACTATGCTTTATAATTGGGAAAGAATGTGATTGTTTAATAATGATTTGTAATTAGGAGAAGGCTAATGATTATTACTATTGAAATAACAAATAATTAATTAACGATGCCATACTTTGTAACTGGAAAAGAATGCGATTGCTTCATAATGCTTTGTAATTAGGAGAAGGCTAATGATTATTACTATTGAAATAACAAATAATTAATTAACGATGCCATACTTTGTAACTGGAAAAGAATGCGATTGCTTCATAATGCTTTGTAATTAGGAGAAGGCTAATGATTATTACTATTGAAATAACAAATAATTAATTAACGATGCCATACTTTGTAACTGGAAAAGAATGTGACTGTTTAATAATGCTTTGTAATTAGGAGAAAGCTAATGATTATTACTATTGAAATGACAAATAATTAATTAACGATGCCATACTTTGTAACTGGAAAAGAATGCGATTGCTTAATAATGCTTTGTAATTAGGAGAAAGCTAATGATTATTACTATTGAAATGACAAATAATTAACGATGCCATACTTTGTAACTGGAAAAGAATGCGATTGCTTCATAATGCTTTGTAATTAGGAGAAGGCTAATGATTATTACTATTGGAATGACCAATGATTAATTAACTATGCCATACTTTGTAACTGGAAAAGAATGCGATTATTTAATAATGCTTTGTAACTAGGATAAGAAGGTTACTGATTCTATGTAAAACAATTAATGAACATTTTTCTGTAATACTACATACTTGGTACAGAAATGTTCAATCACTGGGCTATGAATGCCGCAAACTACTAATGAAGACTGTAATTGTCAATATTATGTGACTTAAGGTCCTTCACCTCATGAGCTAACTACCCTGAATTACTGCAATGTCCATTTGTCCTGTCTATCCTAGTGATCATGGAGCACTATCTTTAGTTTTGCACTAATTCTACGTTGGTGTGCCTTGTAAGAGCGTGGTGTTGACACGACATGCTGTCCACCACCGTGAGCGATGAAGACGTTATTATGGTCCCACTGTTTGGTGTACCTAATGTACTGCCAAAATTAGAACATGAAATGTTACTACGAGAGTTCAGTGTCTTGGCTACACTGGTAAATTCTGATGGGAAAAGAACTTCAAATTGTGTCACTTGGTGTTGTACTTCTGTGGAAAGATATGGACTTTCAGAACAGCTGTGTGCAATCTAAAGTGCTACAACCAAGATGCAATCCTTCCCTTTCCTATCCTAATTCTTGTCACATAGTGAAAATCATTTTTTTTGCTAACTTTAATTATGTTCATGGGTTATACATTTTTTTTTTGATTCGCTGAACTCCAGTGTGAGTACACTTATGTCACTTGTCGATATGATTTTTGCCATTATGTTTATTTATTGCAAAAATGCCTAAGACATTTTTTTCGATTTGTTCTCAAGTACAGTATGTGCACTCTTGTCTTTTATATTGTATATACATTTTTTATTTATTTTATTTTTATGAGATGTTCTGAACTACAGTGCATGTGCACTTATGTTGTGTGTTAATATGTTTTCTACTGAACTTCAGTGCCTGTGCACTTTTCTCATTTTTCAATATGATTTGTACTCATTCTGTATATTCAATACTTCAGTACATATGCACTTATGTCATTTGTTACTAATTATATATATACATTTCGTAAATTGCTAATATGTTCTCAACTCCAGTGCGAGTACACTCATGTCACTTATCAACACGATTTTCTGCCATTCTGTTTATTTGTGCTGAAAATGCTAAAGAATTTTTTCAGTTCTTGTGCACTTTGCTATCTGTCGAATAATTTGTATATACAGTTTTCTGATTTACTACTATGTTTTGTAATCACATCCTGTCTTTGTCTGATATATTTTGTACTCGGTGCATGTGCACAACATTTAATTTATGTACTAGATTTGAATATTCTGTAAATTGTAAAAATTTCTTGCGATGGCAAGTCCAAATGACTCACCATCACTGCCAAATTTTTGCCCCCCCAGTGGAGGGTTATGAAACACGTATGTAACATAGCAGCGATGGTGAGGCACGTTAAAATCTTTGACCAGAGAGCCTATTTTCGTAGTTAGTCTGCGCTTGACCGTGCGAGTGTTGCGAGCAGTTCTGTAGTGGTCTGGTCCTGTCACGGTCGCGAGCGGGACGCAGTCGGGGGAGCGTCGACATGGCATTCTGGTCAACATGCTCAATGAGGTATATTGTTAATTAAGGTAATCATCAGATAATGTAAAATTTATTTATTGTAATTAATTTCCAACAAGTGCCCCAATAATAATTTTGATTTCAAAAGCAATTTTCCAAAAAAAAATTATTTAATTGAACTAACGGTTTCGTTCCACTTCCCTTAAACAAAAGTTTCAGTTAAATTACAAAAAGAAGGAATATTATTATTTGCAATGCAGTTCCTCCAAGCCGTGCGCAAGAATAAGAGCAGAAATTTGACTAGCAGTTACAATGAGGTAAGAATTTAATTCTGATTTGCACAGGGCCAAAGACCGATATTTCAGTTTAATTGAATTATCATTATCACTGACATTTTCTTATCACTGAATCGACCTTCATTTTTTTTGTGAGTAGCTTATACTTGGGTCAGATTGCTAATTTTTGTCTAATGGTCATTGTCATTGAATTTATTTGCTGGGAGAATACGTTAGGTTGTATTCTTGTTAACATTCAAATTATTGTCCTATCAACATTTTTGTGGGAAGGTTTCACTTGGCTCCATTTTTTATTAAATATTGTCTTTTCTTTTAAATTTTTGTGGGGAGGTTACAATCTGTTGACAGAAAGTGTTCATATTAGCAAATGCATTTAATTTTATTTTATATAACCAATGCTGCAACACAGCTGGAAACCAGATATCAAATGAAATAAGCACCTATATAAAGCAAAGCTTAAAAACATCTTTCAATAGCCATGTGGCATTTCATAAGTCAGTAGAAATGCTCTTAAGCCTTGTAGAAAGACACTTGTCATAATCAGGTGTGCAGATGTAAGAATATTTCACATTAACTCATAAGCATATCAGCAAGTAGCACAAAGTACGTGCTCCACAGTATAATAATATGTTTCCAAGTAATAGCGTGTCATATTTGCGATGCTGTCTACAAAGGAATGTCAATAGCAAGGTTAATGGCCTCTTTTTTGTCCACCTAATGGCTTTTTCTCCAGGCAGCTGGCACAGCTGGCTGCTCACAAAGCATTACGTCAAGGTCACTTGGCTTTCTTACCGAAATATTTACGACAGCAGTTTGCACTACAGTGACAGTCTGTTAAAAATTTTCACAGGTCGAGAATTTGCGTTACAAATGTGTAGAAACAAAATCCTATACATATAACAGTGTCCAAAAAATTTTCGTCGGCATTGTAATACATTCATGCATTTACACACATTTCATAACTATTTAAGTGCGATTCTTGGTTTCCAACATCCTTTTTCACAAATCAGCGTCCCTAACAACTACTCATTATTCCTTACCTTATTACACATATACATATTCGTAGACATTCTTCAATATTTCATCATTATAAATATGTAGCATAATCAAATTCCTCATATAGCATCAGCTTATTGATCATAAACATACCTCAACAGCATAATACTCATTGTCGTCGTAAAAATAACATCGTAACACCTCAGTCAAATCTCAAAAAAGTCGTAGCTTTCTGCAATAATGTCAAAACCTAAAAAAAAATTCTCTGCTCATTTGAATAATGTCATCTACCTCCAACGTACTTTAAAAATCATGCTCCGTTACCAAATACGACATTCAAACCTCTCATAGTATCACAATGGTTCCGAAAAAATATGAACAGTTCACACAGTGCAGACAAAATACAATTTCATAGGTGTGAAGTTATCCTACTGTGTAATTGCGTAAACATGTGTCACTGACATAGTAAAAAGAATGTTTGTTTCTCTGACAAATAATCAGATAGCTGTGTACTTCTGTGTTAGAAAAATATGGTACCGATATGTAAAATTGTATAAGCAAATACCATATTAGCTATGGCTCCTTGTGCTTGGCAAACACATGGTACACAAAGTAAGCGTGTACCCCCCTGAGGATTACTGTAATCATAACCTCAGGTGTTACAGATTACAGCAATGGAATGAAATGTATCACAGAAAACCTTTGTATCATTGTAATTCAAAAATCTTTAAAAATAACTATTTTAAGTACAAAATTAATCACTCAAATATGTATACTGTAGCACTAAACTGTGCGTCGTTTTGTAAGATAAACTCTGTCATTACTTAAGGGTAAAAAAATGTGCCAAGTGTCGTAATTATCGTCGTCCGTAAGCAAAATTCTGTAGAAGTCAATGTACTTACCTCGTAATAAACAAAAGTGAAATGCTTTGCATATAGATATCGTAGTTATTACGTATAGTACAGTAATCAAAAAAGTACTATACTGTAAGGTATTGTTGTGCTACGATAAAGGCTGTCTCATTGTAGCTATACCACAAAAGTTACTACTAAAACATGTTTTCCTTTCCAGAAGAATTCAGAAAAACTGTGCAGAGATAAAACAGATACACCGCAAAAGCAAGATTGTAAATTGTGTCACACATTAGTAGCGTTGTTATATAATCGGGTAGCTGTCAGACAAACTAACCACTGTGTCATCCAGTATCTCTCAGAAAGTACTTTAAATCCATAATGTATTTTCAAGTAAACCAAAATGTTGCATGAAAATCTCATTAGCAGTACCAGTATATGAGCCTTATAGTCATTACGTAATCGTGCAACTAACAAGCAAGAATGTACTCACACAATAACACTGTGTCGTCTGTTCACTATAATAATGCACTCGTAAATACTGTCTAAATATGTTCCCTAGGTTCTAGACTGGATCGTTAATTTCAAAACATTGTTGCATGTTAACAGTTTCCCAGTGTGACAAATTGTACTAGTAGCGTGAAGTGAAAAATGTTATGGCAAAGACTAAGTTAAAAAAACAGATTATCTCTCAATAAACGGTTTTACATGTGAAATGTGGTGCAATCCTTTACGCTTTCTAGTGTGCAATGTTTCAACTTCAAAGTAATTATCATGTTGTATACGTCGGTAAGGAATGCAAAATTTTTTCTCAAGGTTAGTGTCTATATTATTTTTCGCTGAGCCAGCCGGCGCACGTGGGTGCCTGCGGTGCGAGTCATTGTCTGCTATCTCTTTTTTGGCGTGCGTCGTTATTGGGATTAGGAGACCTAACTTTTACAAATTCATCTTGTCGAGAGGGCCCTGCCCTGTTTCAATCCCGCCAGTTCTGATGCAAGTCAGGTCTGTCGTTACGATTTTACCATCTGTTGTCACATCTGTTTCTTTTGTGTTGGTCATATGGTGGAGAATATCTCCCGGAATCGTAACTGTGCGGTGGACCATTGCGTCTGAAGTTATTCTGTCTCCCTTGATAATAATTGTTTTGGTTCCCATATTGTCTGTTTCTATGGTTTTCTCTGTCACGTTCAGTACTATTGAAATACAATATTTCTCTGGAATTTTTACTACTCTGCCAACGGTTGTCATACAGGTGGTATCTGTTTTGGTCACGATTAACGTTGTAAGAGTAGCCTTGTTGTGTCCAGTGATTATTTCTTTCCTTGTGGAATTGTGACCGATGTGACCTGTAATTGTTGTGTTCCTGTTTTCGCGTCCCGCCATTGTCAGTGTCGATTTCCAATTCTTGTAAGAGTCCCTGAAAGGCTTCAGTGTCGTCTTTGCGACGTCCTGCCAAAATAATATGTCGTAAATGTTCAGGCAATTTGATTAAGCAAATGCGGATGAGTTCTGAGGGGCTGTATGGGTTTGACAGGTACTGATTCTTGTGCAACATGTCTTCAAAATATGTCAGAAGAGTGGAAAATTCAGATTGTTCGAAATGTTTCATCATTATGATGCTATGTTTTACTCAGTCTTGTGTAGCTTGAGACCAATATGCTGAGAGGAAGACATGATAAAATTCTCCTACACTGTTACAATTGTGAATGACTGATCGCATTCTTACAGCTGGTTCAATCTCTAAATAGCCACACATAAATTCTAATCTGTACTCTAATGACCAGTTGGGAGGAAAACAATGAGAGAATTGATGAAGCCACGCTTGTGGATGAATGTCGTTGCCGGAATTCTTAAATGTTTTGAATTTACGTGTAGTAATAAACAGCTTATAGTCAAAATCATCATGTCGGCACGTCGCATATCGGTCATTGTTACTTCGTTTCGGCGGTTCCATCTCAAAATTCGGTGTACCTTGCCAATTTCTTTCATAATTTCCGAAGTGCCCTGTGTTATTATTTTGTGACTGTTCCGTATTTCTATGTTCATCTTACCGTATTGGTGCGCGAGTGTCCTCTGAAATATGTAATTCTTGTATCACCTGTGTCAACTGATCTTTTACTTCCCGGATTTCTCTTTGGTGTTACGTATTAATTTGATTCTGATTTTGTTTGAATTTCCTAATTTGTTCGTACTCCTCTGTATCAATAAAGACTACCGGTCTTGTGTCATTCAGATTATCATCTACCTTCGTAGATAAGTTAGGGAACTGATCCGAAACTTCGGCTACTTTCTCCGATTGTGAACAGATTTCCTCAGTGTGTTTTTCGGAACCAAGTTTCAGAGTGTCCATTTGTGTTGAAATAGTATCTACTGTGTCCTTTAAGTTTTCCTGAGATTTTGCAAGTTGTGTAACCGAATCGGTAGATGCAACTGAGTCAATTTTACCTTGCAAGGTGTCGTAATTTTCATGAACAATAGTTTGCAGTTCTTTTATGGCTGCTTCGTGATTCTGTAATCGATTTTCATGACGTGAAAAAATAGGTTGAAAATGCTCACAAATTTGTGTTTTTACGTCATTACAGACTATTTGACATTTCGATTTTATTTTAAATAACTCACCAGTTAAACCTTCACGTGTTTGTTCAAGCGTTTGTTCCAATGAGTCTAACTTTTGAAGCTGTTGCTGTGTTTGTCTCTGATTTTGTTCCATCGTGTCTAACTTTTAAAGATTTTGTCCCATTTGTTTCTGATTTTGTTCAAGCGTTGTGTCTAACTTTTGTAGCCTTTGTCCCATTTGTTGCATTAACTGTAATAATAATGCACTGGTGTCTGAAACATGTTCCTCAGTGCTATTCGGCAGTGCATTTGAACCGGAAATATACGCATATTGAAAAGCAGAAAATGTGTCTTGACTTATTTGAGAAAACGGTGAGGACGCAAAACCTGAATGTACAGTATTTGCAAGATCGTGTCCTGTCATTTCGGATTTCTGAGGCGAGCTGTTGCCGACCGATCGATCGATAATGCTTCCCTGTTCACTAATTGTTTCACTGTCTACACAATTATTTGCAGCCCGCTCCATTTACCTATGCACAATTACCAAATTACTACTTTGAACATTAGTTACTTCATTACACGGGGGCGCTAACTCACTGCTTTCGTCTTCACTGTCATTTCTCAGTTTACTTTGGAGCCTAGTATTATGTTTTTCACACGCCATTATTGTCACAATATTTCACACGATAACACAGAAAAGCACAATCTGAAGAGCAAAATAAGACAAAACATTAGTATAGCACTGAAATTAATATCTAGTTAATTGCAAGCGCAGCTGCGAAATACTTGGTGCAAATCTGCATGGATGCCACAACTGTTTTACTGTACAACAGTGAAAAACTACAACTACAAAGAAGATTCTCTCTACAATTACGCGCTAGCAATAAACAATAGCTACACTAATTACACAAACTACAAGAAACAGTCAGAAGATTCCAGTGAGATATCCTCGGCTAAGGGTCGACATATGAAACGTCCCCTTAGAAAAATTATACATGACTGTGCTTAAACTGACACACAATACTTTTTTTAGCGCAACGCAATCTGACTTTCAATAATTCCTGCAAGAGAATGGCCCTGACTAACAATAACCTATACCTTTCACAAATCACTTACCTCACAAAAATCTTCGTTACTCGAACTACTGCAATACAGCGAGCGCCACTACTGCCAGTTAAATGAAAGATTCAAACTACTGAAGGCACTAACTACTGATAAGCATAGTTAACAAAAGAAAGATTTTTATAGAGAACAAACAATGTATTTACCTTAATAGTGTTCAAAAGTCATTATATCAGTCCATGATATCCAATATTACAAATTTACTCTTTCTGATGGACACACGTCCAGATCGTCCGCACTCAAAATTCCGCCATCGCTCTCCCCACATCCACCACTGCTGGCGGCTCACCTCCAACCGCGCAACGCTACGGGCTGTTAACATCCAGCTGCCCGACACAACAATAGCAAACAACAATGCAAACCAGCCACAGACTGCACACAGCACAGCCAGTGATTTTCGTACAGATGCTACGTGGAGTTACCAATAAAAAAACCTAAACGGCCTACTTACAAATATTATTGAGCATTTATTGTCTACTTTGGGAAAGAGGTTGCGTGATCGCTATACACCTGTAGCACCGTCAGCCGATCTTGATTCTATTTTGCAGCAAGAATGGGAAAATATTCCCTTGAAACCTTTACAAAGATGATTGGCGGCTGTGTTGAATGCCAACGGTTTCCCTACACTATATTCGGTAAGGTAACGTGATGTATTGTTAATACCTCCATGTTTTTGTCCATTCCCTGTACTTTGCGGAAATCTAGTAATACTGCATCCACATCACTACCCTAATCCGTGACTTTCGGGACGTTATATGAAAAAGCGGTGTTTTCTTATATTCAATATTTTCAAGATCAAGAGTGGCCGTGCGGTTTGAGGCGCCATGTCACGGATCGTGCGGCCCATCCCTTCGGAGGTTCGAGTCCTCCCTCGGGCATGGCTGTGTATGTTGTTCTTAGCATAAGTTAGTTTAAGTAGTGTGTAAGTCTAGGGACCGATGACCTCAGCCGTTTGGTCCCTTAGTAATTCACACACAGAATGCTGACCCCATCGTCAGTAACGCAAAAAAAGTTTTTTGTGGAGTGTACAAGCTTTGTTAAGGAAACATACAGCCACTGCTGTGTATTATGTAAGGCTAGCATCTAATTTAAAGTTAACTGGAAGCTGATGTATATGAACCGAACATGCAACATCGTCACGTCAAGTATATTCTGCAGCCAGCCTCCAAAGCGCTCAGCTCTCAGTGGCTAAAAGAAAACATTTTGTGCAGGTTGTGTTCCACAGCTCTAAGGTATTTTTTAAAAAACTCATTTTTCGGAAGTGGCAAAGGCATCTGAGGAAATAAATATTAACTATCGAATTCGATCACCTGATCATCCCTAGGTAATATAAAATTAAATACAGTATCGGCAACTTATTATGTTGTCAAGTAAAACCGAAACCATTTTGCGCTGCTGCCATCGATAGTAAAATCCTGTTGGCTGTACACTGCACGTGGCAGTAATGCAGGCTTAGTAGATGACTGATCGCTGCTGACAGCAGCAACGCAGGAAATTTTTCGTTCTATTCGCCGCTAGTGAAGTAAGTTGCGATAAAGACTGCAAGAAATAGTTTTATGGTACCTCAGGAAGATAATCGGCTCATCTAAACAGGAAGTTTGAAAATATTTACATCTGCGGCTCTTTGCGGTTCTGAAGTATGACATTTTCTGACACAAAAATTCTTTGCTGTTTAGGTTCTGCAAAGATCACCTAAAAATTGTAATGCCTAATAATCCCAAAAACCTGTTCTCAATTTTTTAATGGCGGGAGTTACGTTATTTTATAGGAAATAGTTAAAATTTTGCCGTCCGCTAAAGAATGTTCAACTTATCAAGTTAAATCTCGAAAATTATTCAACTCTCTGCAGATTATATTATCGAAACATTTGAGTAGTCGGTCACTGCAGTTTCTATGTAGACTAAACCTTCGCTCACCTCTGCATCGGATCACTGCGGTTTTATGCGGACAATGCCCTGATATCAGCACTGACTTATCACCAAGGCCACACTGGAAATCCTGAGATCATCATGTCACTGCCTCGTGAAGGGCTACCTGCCAACACCCCCTTCCTCCCCCCCCCCCCAACCCCAAAACCTTCTCGCCTCTGCTCTATGACGATCGAAGCCGGTCAGCAGCCAGTGGCACACAATGCAGTAGATATGCTGTGATCTGGTGACACCACAATTATAATTTAATCCATAAAGCCAATAATAATGAAGAATTTGAGTTGCCTAAAATACCAAAGATTTTGTAAGCTATTTTTGCGTATTGAGTTCCCGAATTCCGCTTTTAGGACTGGCTCTCCGGTCACATTGGCAAAATTCATTTCAAACTCTGCTGGGTGAACACAAACAGTCAGAAAAGCTTGTAAGAGTGTTTCAGGTAAGATTGTCCTGAAAAATTACTGATAACAAAAAAATCGATACGCTGTGCCATTTATGAGTTAAGTAACATTGAAGTTAGCTTATCAAGCTGTTGGATGCACAAATTCAAGTGGCCTGCCAGAGATGGTGTCTCCAAACATGTTCATTGCTGGATTTCCTAAATAGAACAAGAGAGCGATACCAAAAATCGACAATGGATGGTGTAAGGATGAAACTAAAGCCAAAGGCTGAGCAGTCTATGCTATGAGAACTGGCATTAATTGTCTCTGGTGGGCCTCTTGAATCTGTGTGCACAACAGGCTGATTGGCTAAATTCAATTTTAATTAACTAAGATATGGCGCTATGTATCGAATTGTTTCCCAGCACAACCCACCTTGCAACACCCTTACAATCTTTCTGAGAATCCTCTATATTATTTGCCACAGAATATTTAAATGAGTAGAAAGCGTATTTCTCTATAAATAATTAAAAACCAGTAGTTGGTAATAAAATATAAACCGAGTAGGAATTTGTATTTGTTGGACATAAGTTTTATCTTAAATATTGTCCTGCATACCCTGAGAAAACGAAACAAAATCAAGTCATTTTTCACATCCCAATTGCCCCTGCCACCAGTATATGCCAACACTGCAGGAAACGAGCAAAGATCGATCTTTGTGACATAACTCCATACTGTCATTAAGAGATGGCTACACTATAGGAAATCTGAATCGTTCGTTTGTTGTATGATTTCATACTGTCGCAAACAGAAGGCTGCACTCTAGAAAACGGTCTTCACTGGAAAAATCGATAATTGTTTCTAAGTGACACGTCATTTGTAATGCAACAGAGGTAAAATTAATAATTTTCAACATCCGTGATGCTTCTCAAGTGGTTCAAATGGCTCTGAGCACTATGGGACTTAACTGCTGAGGTCATCAGTCCCCTAGAACTTAGAACTACTTAAACCTAACTAACATAAGGACATCACACACATCCATGCCAGAAGCAGGATTCGAACCGGTTGTAGCGCCTAGAAGCGCTCGGCCACCCCGGCCGGCGCTTCTCAAATCCCACGAGCTCTTTCCAGTCATTCTTCATGTCAATGCTGTTGGTCAAGTGTCACAGTAATATAAAATGCCTGTAAAATTACAATATATAGGAAGTGTACGTGTCATACTGTTCATTTTCACATATACATGTAGTTGCGAAATCAGTGGCTAAAGTTGTAATGTGTGTAACGTAATACTAATTTTCTGTACCTAGTAACGACAATTTAGAAGGTAGACCGAAGGAATGGATGCCAGAAAACTAATCTGACGTGGTTTATATCTCCATTAAGATGTGTTACCTAAAATAGTACGGTAATCAGGCACGCAGGCAAGCAACTGAGATTGAATGTAAATAATTAGGCCTCTTATTGATGTAAGTCACAATACACGCTGAAATTAAATATTTACACATATAATTTTTCTCAAGGAGCATTTTAAGAGGGAGAAATATAATGCATTTAGTTACTCACTGGAAAAATATGATCGATGATACTTATTGTCAGTTGCTATTATTGAAGGTGACATGCTTACTGCAGGCTGTGTACCATAACAGCTTTCGATGAAGTTTGCAATTAGTATCTCTACCGTGACAAGGCTCTCTAAAAGCTTTGTAGACTTTATTTCCTATATTATGTCCCACATCTGTAGTGTCAGTATATTCAATGATTTCTGCAAAAAAGATGGAAACTTGAAAAGTACGATGTTTACTACGTTATCTACAGCCTAGTTGAAATTAAGTACAAGAAAAAACGCTGTGAGGGTCAAATTAATTACTACACCACATTTATAATGTCACAATAGTCTAAAATACATAGGAAAATGTGATGTTCAAGTTCATGCACTATCTGGAATACGTAAAGTGTATATTAAATACGTGGACCTTCTGGGAAACATGGCTGTGAATATAATAGAACCTGTACTCTCACTAGCTACCTGAAGTACCGCTCCCACACCAACACACACACACACACACACACACACACACACACACACCTGCCTTATTAGAGAACGAAAGAATAAGGTGCTGTATCATAATATGTCACTTAAACCGCAAAACGGCAGGGACTGTTTGCGAACACACACAAGAGACACAACCAAAACTGTAAAAGTGAGAGATAAGACATTTCCAAAGATAGTGTCAGAGGCGATATTTCTGAAATAAACAAAATTACTTACCATTTGTTGTGAAGCATCTTGCACTTTGCTAGCACAGTGAGGCATCAAATATACCTAACGGCTAATGGAAGACATTCTCTGCAATCACACCACTATACAACCATCCTCCATTGCTCTGAATATGAACAAATACAACATGTATTTAAATATCGTTTTTCTTTATAACGTACAGATATTGTATATGTGGGAGTACAATGTTCAACTTACCAAGTTAAATGTCGAAAACTGTTCAGCTCACTCCAGGTCATATTAGCGAAACGTAAGAGTAGTTGGTCACTGCAGTTTCTGAGTAGACTGACTTCTGCATCGGGTCACTGCGGTTTCTGGTGGAAAATACACTGACATCAGCACTGTCTAATCACCAAGCCCACACTGAAAATCCACAGATCATCATGTCACTGCCTTGTGAAGAGCCACCTGCCAACCCCCCTCCCCCTCCCCCCACCACCACCACCACCTTGAGCCCCTGCTCTATATTCGACCCCACTCAGTAACCACTGGCAAGCAATCCAACAGATAAGCTATGACCTGGTGACATCCCAATCCTAAAATTTAGTGGGTCACAACCGGAAATAATGTCAGATTCTACCAAGCCTTGATGCTGATACAGATGAGATATATGCTTCATATCATGTACACTGACAATTGAGGTAATTTAAAGAACTGGTATTTAAGGCTGACTCCAGGATGATTTTTTTGCCACCAACGTTCATTTCGAGTAAGGACTACGAAGGTAAAAGAAATTAGGACTCTTATGGAGGCTTACAAACAGTCGTTTCTGCCTTGCTGTAGTGGTTCCATATGTTGACTTGCTGAGTTTCTTGATGTAAATTTAAACCAAAGCGGCAGCCTAAATGAATAGCATTCCATCTGCGACTTGTCGATAGCTTCCAGTATGTTGCTGCATTATAGTGTCTAATAGGATTCTAATCACGAGTACTACACTAGTCAGACGCACATTTTTAAGTATGAAGTTGATCTTACACACCGAGATGGTTAAATACTGTAAGCTTGTTATTGCTGTTTTCCCCTCCCCTAATAACATACAAAAAATAACTTACTGCTGCAACATAACACTTACGAAATAAGAACAACATTAATTGAAAAGTAAAATGCAAGCTCATTGCGTACTAGTTTCTAATGCTTCTAGAAAGTTATCCATCTATCTTTCTTAATTGTGTGCAGGACATTACAGCGCACAACGTAACTAGGATATCTGTGACAATGTTATCAGCAATAACTACATTAATTTTATGTAGCTCGCTGCTTGTTTCATGATCAGTCAGCCAAATTTTCTCTGGTTGTTTTGAATGGTTTCTACAGACCCTAAAGATGAACATATTACATTCCTCCAATGGTCTGTTTTTGTTTCTACCACTTAAATATATCACTGCTCTGGTAGGAAAAGATGGCAAAATATTTTACCTTATAACTTTTTGCCCTACGTTTTATAACACTCATTCCCCTTTAAATGAAATCTACTTATTTTTAAAACGTTATTACTCAGTGAATTTCTGGTACATTTCTAAACGTTGTTGCAAGCAATATAATGTATTCAAAACGTTGTAGTGTTTCGTACTATACTGCTTTCTGTATGCCCTGCGCTTCGTTCAGCTGCAGATGTGATAGTTACGTATCACCTAATGACACTGTGATAGTACTTTGGTGCCATGTGACAAAAACAGGAAATCTAGAAGGAAAGTAACAGTTTGTGACAAGTTCAAACTCTGTGATTTTATTAACTTGAACTTTTTTACTAACTTAATTTTTTCTGTATTTTGCCCATCCCAGCACTCTTCACCGTCCAACTCAGGAAGTCAACTAGTCACGGGCTCCTGTTCTTGTTTCCTCCTGAGAAATAATAATGAATTTGTTATGGACGGCGTAAGTATATATTACGCTTTTCCGCTTATCTGTTGCTGTCCCTTTATTAAAAATGATTTTGATATCAAGGCAAAAAACAAACTGTGCATAGCACGTTTTACAAACGTCTATTGAAAATACGAGTGTCAGTTCACATTTCCCTAATTCTTTAAACACTGAATTGACTGTCTTACTTATTTTCTTGATGTAGCACCGCATGTTTGTATCATGATCTGAAAATGACCGTTTGAGCAACTGTAACTAGTAATCACTTTCTTCTACATTGCGATCTGAATAACTCTGTAGTTTGGCAAACAAAGATTTTATTAAAAAATTGACAGCATTCAACTTTCCAGGTCGCTTTCTCCATGCGACTATGTCAGGTAATTACAGAATTGTCCAGGTCCTTAGGAGAGTCAGCTATGACAAAAATATTCCACGTGTTACACAAAATAACAAGAGACAGGTGAAATATTCTGAGATTTCAAGTATGTAATATTCCCTTTGCAGAGGAGACAAGTGCTGACAGGTCTAATATTATGAGGCATCAGTTTAGTAAGTCACGATTGAAAAACAGTAATAAGAATTACTTAAAGCTGTATGGAAAGATCGGTTGAAAACGAAGGTGAAGATCGGTTTTGGTTCCAGAGAAATACAGGCAATGTTGACGATTCACCTAATCAGAGAAAATAGTGTGAGAAAGTCAGACTCACATTTAGACTATTTCTAGACTTAAACCGAACTTTGGACAGCGTTAACTAGAAGAAATGTTTTTTAATTCCAAATGTATGAGGGACAAAAGTTCATCTAGAACTTGTACGTAAACCAAACTGCAGTTACAAGAGTCCAAGTCAAGGAAAGGAGACAATAGTTGACAGGGGAGCAAGATAGCGTTGTGACCTATCTGCAGTGTTGTCGAATCTGTTCACTCAGTAAATAGTGACGGAATCCAAAGACAGATTTGAGAAGGCAGTGGAAGTCCACTGGGGGAAATAAAAGCATTAAGGTTTGCCTCTGCAAAAGAACTCAGACCATCAGTAGAACGAAATGGAAATTCTTCATTAGAGGTTAATTAAACCATATCAACAAAGGTAAAACAAAAGTTGCGCAGTGCATACAAATCAAATCAAGTAATGCTAAGTGACATAAATAAGGAAAAACTAAAAGTATTGACCTATTTTACTATTTGGTAAACAAAATAACTGACAAGAGACAAAATTAAGAAGTCATAAAATTCAGACTAGCAATACCAAAGAAAAATAGTAATTCTAATAAATAGTAATTTTTAAAATCTAATAGAAAATTAGGTATAGGGAAATTTTTG
Source organism: Schistocerca cancellata (assembly GCF_023864275.1). Taxonomy (NCBI): domain Eukaryota; kingdom Metazoa; phylum Arthropoda; class Insecta; order Orthoptera; family Acrididae; genus Schistocerca; species Schistocerca cancellata. Next base: position 331,196,194 of record NC_064628.1, on the reverse strand, counting down.
CAGGAAATGTCTGGAGCATAGTTTTATATAGAAGTGAAATGTGCACCATAAACAGTACAATTGAGGAGACAATATGAGATTTTGCAAAACTGTGTTACCGACAATTGCTGAAGATCGGTTAGGTAGGGCAGATAACTCACGAAGACGTGTTGAATCGAACAAGGGTGAAAATTTTACACACAATTTGATTATAAGAAAGAATAGGTTGACAGAAACGCATCATGGGGGCTCAAAGATTAATTAATTTGTTAATGGAGCGAACTATAGAAGGTAAAAATTGTAGGGGAATATAAATGCTAGACTACAGTAACAAGGCCGAAGTAGATATAAGTTGCAGTACTCATGCCGAGACGAACAGAATGACACACGGCACATTAACATGGAGTGCTGCATTAAACCAGTCTTCGAACTGATTACCGCAAGAACTGTATCAGTGTATTCGTTTGCTCTCGCTTCTTTCTGCTCTTAGTTCTCATGACTGTTATATATAGGTCTCTCTCTTGTTTGCGTATGCTGGAGGGATAACGATATCTCAGATGTGATATCTCAAGCTGAATGCTCAAAGGCTAGTGCATTCTACGCTATTGACGCGATGGCAAGTTTAAGTGAAGGAAGTAATCTGTGTTCCTTTACGTTATTAAACTTGATTAACTTACAAGTGATCAGTTGTTTAATCTGGAAGATAATCTATTTACCTCTTACTGTTAGCATATTGTGTTCAGCGTGTTAGCATGCGGAAATGGCTCTTCTGCTCTGTAAATAATTACTCGTATTAGGTTGCCGAAATTTTTGCGGTCGATATTACTTCACTTATTTGACACTCACCTTTCCACTGCTTGTCTTCACTGCACAGCAAACGTATGTTACGAGTAAGGGCCATCCCATGTACAGAGCTAATGGTGAGAGCATGTAGGTAGGAATGGCTGGTGCTAGAGATTAGATCCCCGAGATTTTGCTAATGGCAGTTGCACCAGCGTACGTGACATAAAAAGCCACTCTCCACATCAAATCGGCTCACTGTAATACAGAGTTGTGATTAATATCTAATGGTAGGTAAAGGGTAATGAGATTCAGCCGATTGGTCGTATTGAAAGGAAGGATTAAATAACAGAGTAAGCAAATAACTGAAGTATTGCGAAAAACTGTCGAGTGAAATTAAATTAAAAGAAAATATAATGAATTTCGTTGTTACCCATTGCTTCATTTCACTGTCCGAGAAACATTCAACTATCTTCATTTTACTGTCCGAGAAAGATTGAAATACCTTCAATGATTTACGTTCCATTGGGCCTGGAGTATAATATACGTCAGTGTAAGACATAATGAAAATGGATGCTCCAAAAGTTGCTGCAATAAGGTAATACATTTTTTATACTTTATTCTACAGACCTGTTCTGGCTGATTGCTCTTAACTGAACTGGAATATAACATTGATAAGATTATCTGTATGTAAATCGTGTCTGTTTCAGGTTAAAATTTGTATTTCTAATTGGAAGTGACGTGGTATGACATGACATGACATGACAGAAAAAAATTACTATAGATGCAATATGGTCGTTTGTTTGATGCACCTCTCATGCTGCTCTATAGTGTGCAAGCCTCTTTTCCCTGAAGCCTAGAGCCATTTGAATGTGCTTACAGTATTCATGTCTAGGTCTTCAATGGAACGGATGGAAGGAAGAAAGTGATCTGCTGTTTGAGGCTTTCCCGGCGCTGCATCTGCTTGACAGGTTCCCGGGAATTACGCTGGATAATGTTGTAGAATACAATATTATCCGGCGTAATTCCCGGGAACCTATCAAGAAGAAAGTGGTAATCCACAAGAGTATATTTTGAGCTACTGCGTATTGTATGACGAAACAATTTATGCAGATGACAGTAATTTGTAGCAGTAGATGTGGTATTACTTGTTACAAGCGTTTGGTGTGTTCGAATATACAACAACGTGATCAGAATAAATTCTGCTCAGTTGACTTAGTGTTTTCTTCCGCTGGCCACTTCAACTATTACCCCCCCCCCCCCCCCTCCCCATCCTCCATTCCACTTCCCTCCATTTCCAAACTGATGCTTCAGAACGTGTTCTATCACCTGAACTTCTTTTCTCGCCAGTTTGATTCAGTACGTCCCTATTAATTATTATATTAATTATTAGACATAGCCATCTAATATCTACCTTCCTGCTCCTAAAGCATTAAACTTCAAAAGGTTCTATTCTCTTACTGTTTCAGCTGTTCACCGTACATATTTCACTTTCGTATATGGCTGCTCTCCAGAAAAATTGCTACAGAACAGACTTTCTAAAACTCTCTTTTTGGAAGTGTATTTCTTGCTATTGTTTGTCTGCATTTTTTATTCTCTCTACTTTGGTCATTGTCAGTCATTTTACTCACCTAATACGTAAGTATTATAGGCATTTACTAATCTAATTCTCTCAAGATCCCCTGATCTAACTCTACTACATTCCATTACCACTATTTTTCTTTTGTTGGTGGCTATTTTATCATATCTTTTCATGACTCAATCCATTCCGTCCAACTGTTGTCCTACGTCTTTCGCCGTCTCTGATAGAATTTCAATGTCATCACAAACCTCAAAATTTCTATCTCTTGTACCTGAACTTTAATTCCTCTTTTTTCGTTTTTCTACTTGATTTCCCTTACTGCTTGTTCAGTGAACAGACAGAATAACATCGGGGATAGGCTACAACATTGTCTCACTCCCTTCTCAACTACTGCTTCTCTTTCACGTCATTTGACTCTTATAATTGCAGTCTAGTCACTGCATAAAATGTAAATAACCTTTTATACCACGTACTTTCAACGTATCAAAGAATGTAGTCTTTGAAACCTTTTCAAAACCTTTCCGAAAATGGAGGTTTGAGTTTTCTTAAATCTTCTAAGATAAGCCATTCGTCAGTACTGCCTCTCGTGTTCCTACGTGTGTCAATATCTTACAACCGTTTGTATGTTTTGCTTGAGGGCCCAAAAACAGCTGGGGTCATACGCACCCAAGTCAAAACTATAGAACACGAAGACAGTGAGATGTTAAAAAACAAGGCCGTGGAGAAAGGTCTACAAAAGACACCATACAGAAGCGGAGGTCCAAAACTAGAAAAATTAAATGGCCTTCGCCATATTGCTTTGACGGAAAACGCGGTCGACAGCTCGCGCATCATTTGCTAAAACAGCAAATAACTCAGATGGCAAATCCAAGCGGAAACGTAAACGGTTGGTATCCCGTCAGGAAGTGAAGGACAGCTAAAACATGGGCGCAATGTATACAAAGTGGTGGGGAGCGCCAGTTATCAAATGACAATGGCTAAAAAGGCAGTGTCCAATATGCAAACTAGTTAAAAAAAACTTCTTCCGGCGGGAGGGCCGCGAGGAGGTCGTCCAAATCGCTGGGAGAGTATTAATGATCCGGCTCTTATTCCCATGAAGGGAGGACCTATGGCGATGCCAAAGGGACACCACTTCCTGACAGACGGCAACGCAGAGGTCATTGCGGGGAATGTAGGAGCTAGCCTGAGCTACGAGGACTGCAGCCTTGGAAGCAGCGTCAGTAGCCTCGTATCCTGGTACACCGACATGACCAAGAACTAACAGAAACATCTTAGTGGCTCCAACAACAGTGAGCAAGTGACAGCTTTCCTGGACCCCCTGCACTGAAGGTTGGGCGGTGTACATCGCTCATAGGCTTTGAAGGGCGCTGAGAGAGTCTGAGCAAAGGACACAATTGAAAATTCTGTGTAGCCAGATGTACTCCGTGGCTCGATACAGGGCGAATAGCTCAGCAGTAAATAATGAACAGTGTGCGAAAAGCCGATATCGAAGGACGTGGGTGGCTATGACGAAGGCACACCTGCTACCACAGTACCACGGTCAGTCGGAGAGCCATCAGTGTACACAAAGGTACTATCGCGAAATTCCATGCGAAGGTTGCGAAACTGAAGGAGATAGAGCGAGGCTGGAGTAGTGTCCTTAGGAAGCGACTGAAGGCCAAGGTTAACACGGGTCACTTCACGAAGCCAAGGTGGTGAAGGTTTCACACCCGCCGGGAAACTTGCAGGTAATGTCAAGTGCCGAAAGCGAATTCCAGGAGGTAACAGAGAATAGGGGCGCGCCCCATATTGGTAATCAAAGGAATCATCGAAGGAGGAGGCATAGGACTGGTGGCCACGCTGGCAGACAAACGGCATGCATACCTGCTGAGGAGAGAGGCCCGGCGGTAAGAGAGCTTCAGCATACAGACTCTCAAGCGGGCGAGTGTAAAAGGCGCCAATGGCCAAACTGATGCCACGATGGTGGTGTTGAGACAACGTAAGAAGAACGGGAGTGCAGACACATAAACAAAGCACAAGTACTCTAGTTTCGAACCAACAAGGGACCGCTAAAGACGGAGGGGGCTGGTTCGATTTGCATCCCAGGAAGTACCATTGAGGACACCTACAATATTGAGGGACGATCAAGACATCGCTGAAGACGCCGCTCATCGAGACAGGTCTAAGGAGAACTGCAATAGATGGCAAAATCGTCAACAATAAGGGAGCCGGAGATTCCCAGCAGGAGACTGGCCATAATAGGATTCTGGCGATAGCAACCACGACGACGCTCAGGTAGGAACCCTGAGGCACACTGGTTTCCTGGATAAAGGTACCCGACAAGACAGAACCCACACGCACCTTGAAAACTTGCTCTTTTAAGAATTCCAAAAGGAAACGGGACAGGTTGCCACAGAAGCCCCACGCAGAGAGTAAGGAGGATACCAGTTCTCCAGCAAGTGTCGTAAGGATTCTTCAAAAGGAAAAACACAGCCACAGTCCGGGATTTCCGCAGAAAACCATTCATGACATAGGTGGACAAAGTGACGAGATGGTAAATTGCAGAATGGCGCGCTCGAAATCCACACTGTGCAGTGGCTAGTAAATTGCAAGACTCTAGCCACCATACCAGCCGGACATGAATTATACGTTCCATCACCTTGCAAAACACAGCTGGTGAGGAAATGGGGCGGTAGGTAGAACGAAGACGTTTGTCCTTACCGGGCTTAGGTATATGTATGACGATGGTTTCACGCCAACGTCCGGGAAATGTGTCCTCTGCCCACCTTCGATTGTACGTATTAAGCAGAAAGTGCTTGCCCGCAAGAGAAAGGTGCTGCAACATCTGAATGTGGACAACGTCTAGTCCTGGGGCGGAGGGTCGGAATGAACTGACAGCATTATCTAGCTCCCTCGTAGTAAAGGCGGCAAGGTATCACTCACGATTCTGAGAAGAGATGGGCATCTTCCGAGCCTCCACTCGTTTCCAAGGTGAGGAAGGCAGGGTGATAGTGGGATGAGCTCGAAATTTCCGTAAAATGGCGGCCCAAGGTGTTGAAGATAGCAATAGGGTCCACAATGACATCGTCTGCTACTGTCAGGCCGGAAATTGGCGAATGGATCTTGGTCCCACAGTGCCGTCGGAGGTTGGCCCACATGACAGAGGACGGGGTGGAATTGTTAAAAGAATTAGTGAATAAAATCCAGCTAGCTCTTTTGCTATTCTGAAGAACTCGACGCCGCTTTGCACTCATCTGTTTGTAATGTATACAGTTGGCCATCGTGAGATGGCGGTTAAAAACTGTGAGAGCACTTCTCTGCACGCGAATTGCGTCGCGACATTCCCCAGTTCACAAAGGGACAGGGACACGATGTAGTAAAGAGGAAATGCGATGAATGGAACGTTCTGCAGCAGTAAGGATAACGTTTGTGAGATATTCCACCTGATTATCACAACTGGGGAAATCTTAGAAGGTCGCCAGCGAGGAGTAAAGTGGCCAGTCAGCCTTAGTACACGGCCATTTGGGTGTGCACGCAGGTGGGGTGGGAGTCGGCAAACGGATAGCACACGGGAAATGGTCGCTCGAGTATCTGTCAGAAGGAATGGACCACTCAAGATGATGGGCAAGCTGGGCAGTGCAGAAGGATAGTTCTAAATGGGAATAGGTGTGAGAGGAGTCAGAAAGGAATGGTGGTGCTCCAGTGTTAAGGCAGAAGAGATTGAGTAGATAAACAAGACCAGCCAAGAGTGCACTTCTCTGACAGGTTCTGAGAGAATCCCAAAGGGGATGATGCGCACTGAAGCCACCGAGTAGCTGCCCAATAAGCTGAAAGAAGTCTGCCCCGCTGACATCAAGTAACAGAGGGCATAAATTGTACAGAGTGAAAAGGTCAGGTGAGGAAGGAAAAGGCGAACTGCAACAGGTTGAAGATGGGTAGTCAGGGAGATGGGCTGGCTATGAAAATCATCCCGTATGAGCAGCATGACGCCCCCATAAGATGGAATGCCGACCTCAGGGGGAGGTCAAAACGAATGGGGAAGAAATGTGAAAGCTCAAAGCGGTCGTGTGGGCACAATTTTGTTTCCTGAAGTACAAGGGGACGTTACGAAGCGAAAAGCAGCCGTAAATCCTCTTTGTGGGATCGAAGGTCGCCAACGTTCCATTGAAGGACAGTCATGATGAAGAAGTGAAAGAATGTCACCTCGGCAGCTGCCGAGTGACAGCCTGTGAGGACACGCTGCTATAGGGCAAGGGTGGAGGATCCTGCTCCTTGAGGTCCACAGAAGCATCGGCTTGCTTGTGCTTTTGGGCTGTGGATTCCCACGCAGAAGAACGGTTGGGAACACAGAGAGGATCTTCGAGTCGCCGAAGGAGAAGACTTTTTGCCTTTGTTGGACTTCTTTGTGCCTTTTCGGTTAGCGCAGGAAGATTCAGGTGTTGCTTGGCTGGAGGGATGTAGGAAGTCTTAAAGAGAGAAAACCTTCTGTCCTTTCTGTCCTAGCTGGTGGCTCAGTTCCTTGACAGGAGAGTTTGATGACTTATTGTTTAGCTAGAAGGGGGATGGCGATGCTGTCATGAGACTGGGCGATTTCAGAACCTCAGAGCTGAATTTGAGGTCACATTTCTGCGAGGCCATGTCCTTCATGGAGCGAGAGATAACAAGAACTGAACTGTAAGAGCCAAATGGGAAAATGCAGGGTTTGCGATTAGCCAATAACTTGCGAGCGACTAGGTAAGACACTTTTTCCTTTCCCTGAATATCCTGGTATGCCGGTCATCAAGATATACGGGGCACTCCCGAGAGGATGCGACATGGCCGACATTCTAGTTGATACAGTGGGTAGAAGGAGGCGGACAATCGCATTTGACTGAGTGTCGACAAGATGTTCTAGTGTGGCTGAAACGATAACACTGGTTGCAGCGCATCGGATTCGGAATGTAAAATCGAACTGTGATAATTTCATAGCCTGCTTTGATCTTGGACGGAAGCACCTCTCTGAAAGATGAAAAAACAGAGTGCAGGTGGGCACTAAGGAGGAATCTACTTTTTTCATCATCCAATGGACAGTAATGACACCCTGATGAGAGAGGTAAGACTGGGTTTGTGCCTCGGTCAGACCGTCGAGCAGCCTAGTGTAAATAACGCCACAGGAAGAATTCAGAGTTCTATGGGTCTCGACACGAACATGATAGCTGTGGAGAAGCAAGGCAGCAAGCAGGTATTGTGCCTGAGAATCAGGTCCCCAAAGCAAAGTGCCATTCTGTAAACTAGAGCAGGATTTCGCAGAGCCAGCAATGGCATTAACAACCTTTCTGAATAATAAAAGAACTTACCGTTGCGAAGGACTCCGTCTTCAGTAAGTTGTAACCTCCCCCTCACTTATCGACCTTAATGACAGTGAAAAATTAAACCGCGTGTACCTAATGGAAATTTGGGAAAAGCAATCGTCACCGAAGTTAATCTGTCGGTAAAGAGGGAGGAAAGGGTTACATCTAAATGAAAGGAAAAATGCTAATGAAACAGGTGGAAATTAATTTTGAAAAGGGGTAAAGTTAATAAAGAAAGTAAATGTGCGGTCGTCACGTTAACAATTAGTTGGCGCTAGTTAGATATTTCAGATTTGGGGGAAATTACGGTCGCCAGTCCTAAGGACAATTACTATAGTAACTGAAAAAGAAAGGTTATTAAACATATAACTAGCACTAGGAGCGTGGCAACTGAAGGTTGACACGTGTAGTGTGAAAACTGAAAGTTTGTCAGAAGTAATAAATTTCGCTACACTCTGACTTAATTTAGCAAAAGAATTTATAAAACCGGAAAATCGAAAGATAATTTAGTGACTGAAGTTAATAGTGGGCTTTCTTTCTGAAGCACATCGAAATTCAGTAAAATACGGTTACTCTTGGACTACCTCAACAATCATTTCAAAAGCTACTTGAATCTACGCAATTTAGAAATAAGAGATTTAACTTTGAACTTGAATTAAATGATTCTGAACAATTAACAGTAGTAAAATTTAGTACGTACCAAGCTGAGCTGCAGTCACAGGTAAGCTAAAATACGGTAACAAAACTCGCACTCTTAATTTGTGCTTGTGTAATCTAAGTATTGTAGCCAGCTACGAATACTTTAACTGAACTTTGAAATTAAAGCAGTGAAATCGGATTATATTAGTTTAATGCTGGCGTTTGAATTCCAACGACACTCGGGTTCATTTCGGAAAAGGAAGGGACCCTGCTTGGTAATGCAATTGGGACAATGAGCAACAAACGTGCATGCTAAGTTGCTGTAATTTTGCGATTTGAACAGTTTGAAAAGCTGAGGTTTGCCATTCAGTTGTAAAACTTTACGTGCTTCCAGTCTTCCTTGTTGGTTGATTGAAGGTTTGAAGCCGTCGATCGAGGAGGTGGCGACAGTCACTCATTGTCGGCCGTCGCTGTTGCAGAAGCTGGATGTTGGCGCGCCTTCTTCTCGACACGGTCACCAGGCGAAACGGGCTCTTGATGTGCGCCAGCTAATGCTTCCCGTCCGCGACACCGTGTCAGAAACTATCATAGCAAATCGAGCGCAATTACATGCTGCCCAACCCCGAAAGCGCGGCAACTCGCGGGAGCGTCACACAACACACCTGCTCCACGGCGCTACTCCAGCCAGACCCCTCTCTGCTCAGCCCGCGCTCCACGCGGCAGAGTTAACACTACCAAAGATCCTAAACACTCTGGTTCTCCACACGACCTATCGACGTATTCGTTCGATAGCAGTTTTCCCTAGGCAAGACCCAGCGTAAAAATACCAAGAATATTTACAAAACAACCAATTATACATCGACATAAATGCATAAATATATATATATACAAACAGTAAAACAATTACAGTATATAAAGAGACAGAAATGTCATATCTTGAGGTAACAAAACAAGAAAAAAAATTATAGTACAATAGATGGAAATAGGAGGATATGCATTTCCGGCGTTACAAAGTGAAACCACGAGGAACAGTGGTGCAGTTGGAAGGGTATTTGAATCGTTAGCCTCATTCCATTTACGTTTCGTAGACGCTGATTGTGAAGATGGTTGGCTCATTGCGAGAAAATACCAAAAATACCAAATGATTTCCAGCGTGACTGATGGTGCGCGTCTTCTAACTGGGGGTCCCCTTCACGAGGGGGTGCACCCACCTTACGTGACTGTTCACACCTCAGTTCACACCTCCAGAACCGCTGACAGAGGGACCAATCGGCAATTTGGGAATTACGCTTTACCCAGTCACCTTATGTCAGACGAGTGAGCCGACCGTCAGGAGCGCACAGGAAGGAAGAAGGAAAAGAGTAACCTTAAATGCCGAAACGGAGGAATGAGAGGAGGAGGGAGACAAAGAAAAGAAAAGGGAGTGAAAACCAAAAGAGGGACTGTTCTTACGTCAGTGACAGACAATGTGGGACATTCCCAATAACATCCCAGGCATGTTTCCACAGAGCGAGGATAAAGAATAGGAAGAGGATAGACATGCAGCACGGAAGGGAAAAGATGCTGCAAAGGCTGGGGCCCCGTGGTAGACGAGCATGAACCCGCCAAAGAGTGCCGGGCCCTCTTTACTACCATGACGGTCTGGTAGTATTCACATCTGCTAGGTACTGCCTTTTTTCGAACTGCAATTATAGCGACTTCTTGAAGTCTGTGTATACTTGCCCTGTCTCAAGTATTTTGCACACCAGGAGAACAGTTTTGCTATGGCTGACTCTCCGAAAGATCAAAGTAATACAGAGGGGATGTGGTTTTCTACAGAGAACTTCTTCTACTTATATCTTTCAGTGTTCTCTTAATTTATTCTCACAACATTATTGCCCCTGGGTCACCTTCATTTGTTACTTCTTCTCATTCTATAATATTGGCTTCCAGTTTGCTTCTATTATACAGTCCCTCTACTTATTCAGTCCATCTTTCAGCTTTCTCTTCCTTGCTTAGTACTGGCTTGCCATCAGAGTTCTTTATGTTGATGTAGCTGCTTCTCTTCTTTTTTCCAAGGGCCTCTTTAATTTTCCCATAGTCGTCCTCTATCCTTACCGTAGTTATGTATGCTTCTACAACCTTGCATTTGGCCTCTAGCCATTCCTGCTTTGCCAGCTTGCACTTCCAGTCTGTTTCATTTTCAAGACACCTGTAATCGCTTTCCTCTACTTCATTTGCTGCACGTTTATAATTATTCCTTTTGTCAGTTGAGTTTAGTATCTCTTGTGTTAGCCAATGATTTCTATTAATCCTTGGTTTTTACCTATGTTATCCTTTGCTGTCTTCAATTTTTCATCTCTCAGAGCTACCCACTGGTCTTCTGTTGTATTCCTTTCACCTGTTTGATTCAAATGGTGCCTAATACTCCATCTGAAAAGCTCAACAACCTCAAGTTCTTCTGGTTTATCCAGGTCCCATCGCCTTAATTTCTTACCTTCTTCAGTTTTAATCTCTAGTTCTGAATCAATAAATGGTCAGAAACCACATGTATTCGCCGCGCGGGATTAGCCGAGCGGTCTAGGGCGCTGCAGTCCCATAAGATTTAACACACATTTGAACATTTGAACACATGTATTGCTGAATGTCTCTTTCAGTTTAAAATATGGTTTGTAAATCTCTCTTTTCCGTTCTGTATAAAATTCTACCATACTGTTCCCTCCTCCCATGTCCTTCTTCCCGTAAATTGTCCTTAACTTTATTTTCTTCTGCCAAATTCCACAGTCCCTCTTAACAATTAAATTTTTTGTCTTCCTCAACTATTTTACCTTTGGAATATCTTACACAATATCCAGTCGTCGTTAAGCTATTGAGTGGATCTGTATTCTCTCGAACAGACAACAACGTCTGTAGTTTCCATTTGCTTTCAGTCAGTCACAGTACTAGCTCAGCAAGAGCGTGTTGACTAAAGTTAGAAGGCCAGGTCAGTCAACCATCTAGATCTTTGTTCATGCAACTACTGAATAACCTGCTGCCTCTCTTCTGGTACTGCTTAATAATCTGCTCTTTTTACAGACAGTCCTTCTTGGCGGTTGCAGCTATGGTATGGCTGGCTATCTGTATCGTTGAGGTACGTAAGTGACCACCGTCTTGGCAACGTCCATTGTTCATGAGGAGATGCTCTCTAGACATTAACATTACTTAATGTGATCTTTTTTCATTGTTGATAATATTGTCCTACAATAAGACATGCCATTTATTGCACTACAGTGACATTTCTGCAGTGCAGCTCATTATCTTAGTACATTCATGGATTTACGGTAGTGTTATCAGAGCTGATTTATTAATCCAGCTTTACCCAATAAATATCAGAAATTCATGTCAGACGTAACCAGCCATGGATAGGAATTTAAAATGTGCCTCGCTTTGACTGTTCAGCTGAAATCATTATCATCATCTAATTCCTAATTACGCTCTTTATCATAACATTTATTAGCTGGGGCAAATTTCATTAAATGCACACACTCCCCTCACGCTCGTCGGTGATTGACCATATCTTCATCTAATTCCTAATTACGCTCTTTATCATAACATTTATTAGCTGGGGCAAATTTAATTAAATGCACACACTCCCCTCACGCTCGTCGGTGACTGACCATCGTTTTACGTCCGCAGATCCGCAGCCTACGGTCACTTCAAAAATTCTGATCGATTCGACGTCTCATGTACTGCTTTGATTCTGTCATCAACCTGTTTTTCTTGATTCTTTATACACTGGAAGAGGCAGCTAGGCTACAGCGAAGAATATGGCAAGTTTTGAGGGGCACGCAAATAATTTTTACCTTGAAAATGGAACTATATTCAGTGTATTTTATCTGTAATGGGGGCAGTAGAACTCCATGACTGTTCCTTTATAGGTTGTAGTATAATACCCACTGCCAGCCGCAAGGGAGGATGATTTTATTTAATAAACACCTGGTTTCGGCTTGTGCCCATCTTCAAGTGGTTTACATTCACTTACCATGTTTCCATATTCAATGCTGGAGATAACTGTTCAATTTTGGAGATAACAGATTAAATAAAAAGCAAATAATACCATGATGACTAAATGGACACAACTGCAGCAATTGGAAGTGGCTAAACGACATGTGTTGAAAAATATTATACTACTTATCTAGAGCTAGGGTGTCCATACGTCGCCAGATTATATTCATCACATTTTTGCTAATGTATTTAAATTTTTTACACATTAAATGTATTTTCGCCTTGGTAATTACCGGTACTTTCGCATTTGATACAGTAGAGGCGCTTTAGCGTTCAGTAACTTCAGAAGCAGATGCACCTACAAAATCCAACGTGTTTACATCAGAAAACAGAGGTTTGGATTAAAGAGCTTAGATCTGAAAAGTACGGATCCGAAAAAACCGGCCGTGTGGTAAATAAAATCACCTTATATTGCGACTGGTAGGTGTTATACTCTTTTTTCTGTGTCGCTGAAAAGGTTCTTTGATGGAGACAGCAATGACATAACATGCTTGGAACTTCATTTACTGGGAACAATATACCAAAGCCGTTATCCACAGTCCTCACATGCGGAGAAGAGGACTATAGACGTCTGCCTACCAGGCCAAACGTAAGGAGATACGGAACTCTGGTATGCTTCCTTTGTTTACCTATGCACTTGAAGTTCACGAGTTTATGCTTAGCTTTCGTAGCAATCAGAGAACTTGCTGGGGGCGATACTCACACTTTTACAATGCGTACGACCATCGACGAACTGGGTATTGTTATTGTTAACAGCGAATGTCGCCTAACTGTCAGAGCAGTAGTGCAGTTGTATGTTGAAAGATGTCTTGAACGAGCCAGGAAATCACTATATGCCTCTTCAAACATTATCCTTCAGGCAAGCTAAGGAAAGTGAGAAGAAGTATAAACATCAACGAAATCCAGCAGCAACTGATAAGAGAAATACGACTAAGATTTCAGCAATTGCGTTACACACGGATAATATACAGAACAATGGAAAATAAAATTGAGGAGCTGTCAGATGACTATCAGTTAGGCTTTAGAAATGGTAAATGCACTTTATAGGCAATTCTGTCGTTGCACTTGACAATAGAAGCAAGACCTCAGAAAAATCACTGCGTCATTGGATCTGTCGACATAGAGAAAGCGCTCAAAAATGTGAAATGGGAGAAGATAATCCTAATTCTCAGTAAAATAGGACTAAGCCTTAGAGAAAGAAGGTAATGTGCAATATCCACAATTTAAACTACCTGTCCTGTCCTGCGGGTTTTGCAGGGTGTCTCACCCTGCAATGGAAATACATTGAACTCTACCTCATGACCAACCCTTGGTCAGCTTCCAGGAATTCATTACCTTCAACATGGCCTCACAAACATTCCCCAAGTCCCTTCCTAAGAACACCAACATCTCAGAGAACGAAAGGACTTCATTACACAGCCTCAAAGCATATTATGACCTAATCATGAATTAATTAGTTAGTCATTAGTTAAGTGTCCTTTCCAGCACCTCTCACCTAAATCAATTTCCCTCCTTACCCCTATGACATCCCGTTCATCAACCTTATACATGCTCCCCAAAATCCACAAACATAATATTCTAGATGCGCCATTGTAGCTGAGTATTGTGCTCCCGCTGAAAGAATTTAGACCCTCATTGACCAACACTTCCAACCTGTTGCCAAGTCTAGCCTCCGATGTCGAAGACAGCAACTAATTCCTTCATCAATGATCCAGTGTCCCAACCTCTTTTCCTCCTGAACCCCTACTCATCGCTGTTAATAGAACTTCCCTATACACCAACATTCCACATGCCCATGATCTTGACACTGTTGAGCACTACCTCTCCCGACGTCCTTCAGACTCGAAATTCACTACCTCATTCCTCAGACATCTTACTAACCTTGCCCTAACACAGGACAACTTCTCATTTGAAGGGATCGTATACGAAAAAACCTGCAGCACAGTCATGGGTACCTGCATGTCGCCCTCTAACGCCAACCTGTTTTTGGGCTATCTAGAGGAAACCTTCCCAGCCTCCCAAAACCCTGAACACCTGTTCTGGCTCATGTTCATTGAATATATCCTTATGATCTTTACTCAGGTTCAGAAAAACCCATCCTCATTCCCTCACAACCATTTCTACCATACACTTCACTCGCCTCTCAGCCCAGTGCGTCACCTTCCTCAATGTCAACCCCCTCAACTTCGACTGCTGCATCCACACCTCAATCCACATCAAGCCCCTCAACCACCAGAATTTTTTTTTTATTTTTATTTTTTTTTTTGTTTTAGGGCGCACAACGTCAATGGTCATTAGCGCCCAGACTATCTTAGAAATGCACCGCGAGGCACAAGTTTATAACAGCAACTAAAAGGGAAAACACGATAAAAGACAGACTGACAGGCATAGGATTAAAAAAAAACAGCATAATCAAATGTCCTTAGAGAGGTTTGTCAAGTTGATAAAACGAAGAACGCGAGCAGCTGCTCGTGGGTCATCCGCTAAAATGGCATCTACAGTACATGCCAGGCCAAGATCAAGACGCAGTGTGTTAAAATCCGGACAGGACGTTAAAACGTGGCGGACCGTCAGCAATTGCCCACATGGGCAGAACGGCGCCGGCGCAGCCATCAGCAGATGGCGATGGCTGAACCGGCAGTGGACAATTCGTAACCGGGCCAAAACGACCTCCTCCCGCCGAGAAGGGCGGGAGGAGGACGGCCAAGCCGCGGGAAGAGGTTTCTAGGCCCGAAGCTTGTTGTCCGTAAGTGCAGCCCAATCGGCATGCCACAGCGATAAAATGCGCCGACAAATGACCCTGCTACAATCTGACGAAGGGACACAACAAGAAGCTGTCCGAGGCTGGAGGACCGCAGCCTTGGCCGCGGCATCTGCAGCTTCGTTCCCAGGGATACCGACATGGCCAGGAACCCACATAAAGCTAACTGGAGAACAGTCGTCCACCAGCTGCTGAAGAGAGCATTGGATCCGGTGCACAAAAGGGTGAACCGGATACGGATCACTGAGGCTCTGGATGGCGCTCAGGGAATCGGAGCAGATGACATAAGCAGAATGTCGGTGGCGGCAGATCTAAAGAACAGCCTGGTAGAGGGCAAAGAGCTCAGCTGTGAAGACCGAACAATGGCCATGGAGCCGGTATTTGAAACTTTGCGCCCCGACAATAAAAGAACACCCGACCTCGTCATTGGTCTTAGAGCCATCTTTTAAATGAAGGTCATATTATCGAACTTCGAACGAAGTTCGACAAAACGGGAGTGGTATACCGAACCGGGGGTAACCTCCTTTAGGAGCGAGCTGAGGTCAAGGTGAACGCGAACCTGAGCCTGGAGCCAAGTTGGCGTGTGGCTCTCGCCCACGCGAAAGGTTGCAGGGAGTGAAAAATTAAGGTGTTGAAGGAGGCGACGAAAGCGAACTCCAGGGGGTAGCAGGGCAGAGACATACAACCCGTATTGACGGTCGAGAGAGTCGTCAAAAAAGGAACGATAAGACGGGTGGTCGGGCATTGACAGTAGCCGACAGGCATACCGACAAAGCAGTATATCGCGCCGGTAGATGAGTGGCAATTCACCAGCTTCAGCATGAAGACTCTCGACGGGACTAGTATAAAACGCTCCGATCGCAAGACGTAAACCCCGATGTTGTATGGAGTTGAGGCGGCGTAAGATGGATGGCCGTGAAGAGGAGTATACGAAGCTTCCATAATCCAGCTTGGAGCGGACGATCGACCGATATAGGCGAAGTAGGACGGTTCGATCCGCTCTCCACGACATACCACTGAGAACACGGAGGACATTTAGAGAAAGGGTACAACGGGCAGCCAAATATGACACATGTGGAGACCAGCTAAGTTTCCTGTCAAATGTAAGACCTAAAAATTTTGTTGTCTCCACGAATGGGAGAGCTACGGGACCGAGTCGTAAGGACGGTGGGAGAAACTCTTTGTAGCGCCAGAAGTTAATACAGACCGTCTTCTCGGCAGAAAAACGGAAGCCATTGGCGACACTCCAGGAGTAAAGACGGTCAAGAAAACGCTGAAGACAGCGCTCCAGGAAACATGTACGCTGCGCGCTGCAATAGATGGTAAAATCGTCCAC
Source organism: Schistocerca cancellata (assembly GCF_023864275.1). Classification (NCBI taxonomy): domain Eukaryota; kingdom Metazoa; phylum Arthropoda; class Insecta; order Orthoptera; family Acrididae; genus Schistocerca; species Schistocerca cancellata. Next base: position 331,179,785 of record NC_064628.1, on the reverse strand, counting down.
GAAAAGAGAGCCTGATACATCAGCTGGGAGGCAATACATTATTGGATTGATCGCTATGGCGAAGAGAGCGACCCCATTCTCCTGGCGAAAGGTGTCTGACAGGACAGAACCCACACGTCCCCTGAACTGTCGATCCATTAAAAAGGAACGAATAAAAAGAGGGAGGAGACCGCGAAGGCCCCATGTATGCATGGTGCGGAGAATGCCCGCCCTCCAGTAGGTGTCGTAAGCCTTCTCCAAATCAAAGAACATAGCTGCGGTCGAGCGCTTCCGCTAGAAGTTATTCATAATGGAGGTCGACAAGGTAACCAAATGGTCAACAGCAGAGCGGCGCCTACGAAATCCACATTGTACATTGGTAAGTAGGCGTCGAGATTCGAGCAGCCAAACCAAACGAGAGTTAACCATTCGCTCCATCACCTTACAGACACAGCTGGTAAGCGAGATGGGTCGATAACTGGAAGGCAAGTGCTTGTCATTCCCCGGCTTAGGAATCGGGACAACAATAGACTCGCGCCAGCATGAGAGAACATGTCCCTCAATCCAGATGCGATTGTAAGTACGAAGAAGGAAACCTTTACCCGCAGGAGAAAGGTTCTTCAGCATCTGAATATGAACAGAGTCAGGCCCTGGAGTGGAGGACCGTGACCGGGCAAGTGCGTTTTCGAGTTCCCGCATGGTGAATGGGGCATTATAACTTTCACGATTCGAGGAGCGGAAGTTAGGTGGCCTAGCCTCCTCTGCCTGTTTTCGGGGGAGGAAGGCAGGGTGGTAATGAGCGGAGCTCGAAACCTCTGCGAAAAAGCGGACGAAGGCATTGGAGACATCCTCAGGGGCCACAAGGACGTCATTCGCGACCGTCAAGCCAGAAACTGGTGAGTGGACCTTAGTGCCAGATAGCCGGCGCAGGCTACCCCAGACAACAGAAGGAGTAAAACTGTTGAAGGTGCTTGTGAAAGCAGTCCAGCTGGCTTTCTTGCTTTCTTTAATAATACGACGACACTGTGCACGTAATCGTTTCTAATTGATACAATTTGCCACTGTAGGGTGGCGTTTAAAGGTGCGTAAAGCACGTCGACGAGCACGTAAAGCGTCTCTACATGCTGCGGTCCACCAGGGGACCGGTACGCGACGTGGAGATGAAGTAGTGTGAGGGATGGAATATTCAGCAGCAGTGAGAATGACTTCCGTGAGGTGTGCGACCTGACGACCGCAGCTTGTTAAGGTTTGATCCTGAAAGTTCGCCCTGTAAGAAGAGCCCCCAGTCTGCTTTGGAGATGTTCCAACTAGATGAACACGGAGAGGGGGTATGCTGCAGGAGATGGATAACACACGGCAAGTGGTCGCTCGAATATGTATCAGAAAGTGCATACCACTCAAACCGGCGTGCAAGTTGGGTAGTACATATAGAGAGGTCTAAATGGGAATAGGTGTGAGATGTGTCCGAAAGAAAAGTAGGGGCGCCAGTATTGAGGCAGACAAGATTGAGCTGGTTGAAAAGGTCTGCTGACAGGGAGCCCCTCGGGCAGGATGCTGGTGCAGGGAGCAGGGAGCTGAGCAATAATTTGCATCATGTCTGCCCTGGTAACGGCAACGACGATGGAGTGTAAACGGTACAAATGGAAAGTGTAAAAGTGGGGAGAGTAATGCGGATGGCAACTGCCTGCAGGCCGGTGTGCAATGTGATGGGATCGTAGTAAATATCATCCCGGACCAGCAACATAACCCCTCCATGAGCCGGAATACCTACCACAGGGAGTAGGTCAAAACGCACAGAGGTGTAGTGTGCCAAGGCAATGTGATCGCATGGGCGTAGCTTCGTTTCCTGGAGGGCTACGACGAGCGGACGGTGCAAGCGGAGCAGCAACTGCAAGTCCTCTCGGTTGGAGCGAATGCTGCGAATATTCCAGTGAATAAATGCCATCGTAAGAAGAAAAGGAAGATGAAAGAAGGGGTCACCTCGAAGGCCGCTGACGGCTTGGCTTCCAGCGAGCACTGTCGCCGCTATCAGTAAGCGGACTGTCATCGTCCATTGGTTCTATAGGTTCATCGGCCATCTTGGTAAGATGGCCGGGAGGTGGAGCTTCGTCCGCCGGTGAACGGCCAGATGTTCGGCAACCAGCGGTGCGGCCAGGCGAAACGGATGACGGCCTGGGGCGGCAACCGCTGGGTGGCGCAGGAGAAGAAATGCGCCGTGGCGAAGGAGAACTGTGCTTCCTATGAGCCTTCTTGGAAGGTCGTTTGGTGGAAGTGCTGGTCGATGGCTGGGAGGTCGAGGTACGTAGGAAGTCTGCACGGGACGGTTCCTTCTTAAAGGCCCGTGCATCTGACTTCTGGGTCTTCGTCTTAGCAGAAGCTGATGAAGGGCTTGTGTCTGTGGGGTGATGGGAGGAAGAGGAGACGTCGACCGCGCGATCTTAGCACTGGCCGAACGGACGACCGTGGTGCTGAAGGTCAGATCGCATGTCTGGGTTGCCACCTCCCTGGTAGTCCGAGGAGAGGCGAGGACAGTACCGTATTTCCCCGCTGGGAGCAGCGTGGGCTTCCTACTAGCAAAGAGCTTGCGAGCAGCCGAGGTGGACACTTTCTCTTTGACCCGAATTTCTTGGATACAGCGTTCCTCCTTATAGATGGGACAGTCGCGGGAGGACGCTGCATGGTCACCCTGACAGTTCACACAACGAGGAGACGGAGGTGGACAGTCACCCTCATGGGCATCCCTGCCACAAGTGACACATTTAGCCGCATTGGAACAAGACTGGCGAGTGTGATTAAAACGCTGACACTGGTAGCAGCGCGTAGGTGTCGGGACATAGGGGCGAACAGAAATAACCTCGTAGCCCGCTTTGATGCGCGATGGCAGCTGAACACTATCAAAGGTCAAGAAAAGTGTCCGGGTCGGTACAAGGTCATTGTTGACCTTTTTCATGACCCTATGGACAGCCGTCACGCCCTGCTCAGCGAGGAAAGACTGAATCTCCTTGTCAGTCAATCCGTCGAGTGATCGAGTATACACCACACCATGAGACGAATTCAAACTTCGGTGAGCCTCCACCCGGACAGGGAACGTGTACAGGAGTGTGGCTCGAAGCAGTTTCTGTGCCTGAAAGGCGCTCTCAGTTTCTAGTAACAAGGTACCATTACGCAACCTGGTACAAGACTTAACAGTACCGGCTATGGCATCTACGCCCTTCTGGATAACGAAAGGGTTGACAGAGGAAAAATCCTTTCCATCTTCAGATCGAGAAACGACGAGGAACTGTGGGGCAGGCGGTAGTACTTTTGTCACTGGTGGCTGGTCAAGTTTCCGTTTGTGGGCAGAAGTAAAGAGAGAAGAAGAAGAGAAATCCATTGCGGAGGAATCCCCCATGATTGCCAGCGTCTCCGATGGCGCGCTCCTTCCTTGTGGGGACCCTCTCAGAGGGCACTCCCGCCTTAGGTGAATGTTTACACCTCAGGTCACACCTCCCGAGAAACAGACGGAGGGACCAATCGGCATGGTCAGAAGGTATCAGCTCAGGCCATCACCCCTTCCTGGGCCTGGCCTTTACCAGGGGGTACGTGCGTGCCTTACTTGTCTACCCAGGGCGGGGAATTACGCGTTACCCCGTCACCGGCTACGCGTGCGAACGCGTGGGTCGGCCTTCTGGCGCGCACAGGGAGGAAGGAAGAAGAGGAAAAAGAAGAGAGAGAGGACAGACTGTCTCAAAAGCCGAGGCGGAAACCAGAGAAGGCAAGGAGAAGAAGGCAAGGAGAAGTAGGCAAGGAGAAGAGTAAGGAAGACAGTGAGATGGAGAAGAACAAAGAAAGGAACCAACCAAAGGAAGTAAGAAACGAGAAGTGAAAAACCAAAAAGACCACGAATATAGGTCATGGAACCGTCCGTCTCCGGACGCAGGCGCTAACTACCCCCTTGAGGGGGATGGACTCCTATTAGTCGCCTCTTACGACAGGCAGGAATACCTCGGGCCTATTCTAACCCCTGGACCCGCAGGGGGGAACCACCAGAATTATCTACACTTTCACAGCTGTCATCCCTTACACACAAAAAACTCCCTCCCGCACAGCCCAAATGCATGAGGACTGCATATCTGCGTGACAGGAGTTCCTTTTCCCAGCTTCTTGAAGGTCTCACAAAGATCTTCACACATATGCACCATCACCCAGAACTGTCTGAAAATAGATTTCCTGAGCTACATCCCCCTATACCCACTATCCTCCCACTACCTCCAAGAATCAGCTACAAAGGAGTGGCCCATTCGTTACCCAGTACCACCCTAAATTGGAGCAATTTAACAACATCCCTTTCAGCAACCTGATTAGTTGTCACCATACCCTGAGATTAGAAATGTCCTACCAAAGACCATTCTACCCCTTCTAAAGTGATGTTGAATCGCCCATCCAACCTCCACAACATCCTGCTTAACCTTATGGTGCACCCAATCCTAAGCCCTTGTTGCAGAGGTCATATCCCTGTACAAGACCCAGGAGCTGACCTGTCCTATCCACCCATACAACACTTCCTGTTTGAGTCCTATCACCGGTTTAGCCCACCCCAACAGGAGCTGGGCCACTGGTGAAAGCTGTCATGTCATAGACCAGCATTGCTGCAATCATTGCTCATCTTCTTTTTACTGGTATGACTACTGACCAACTGTCCACCATAATGAATAACCAGTGCCAAACTCTGTCCAGGAGCAGAGTGAACCACTCTGTGGCAACAAGCCACTGTACGTAACATGCTTGATATCAATGACTGCTCCACAATCCAGGCCACCTGTATCATCCCCTTTCCCACCAGCTTTTCTGAACTGCAGAGATGAGATTTATACTTACAACATATTCATGGACTGTGCGGCTGGTCCGGCGGAGGTTCGAGTCCTTCCTCGGGCATGGGTATGTGTGTTTGTCCTTAGGATAATTTAAGTAGTATGTAAGCTTAGGGACTGATGACCTTAGAAGTTAAGTCCCATAAGATTTCACACACATCTGAACATTTTTTACAACATATTCACCACTCTAGGAATCATCCCCGCCTCACCCTATGGTAACGTACTGTCCCACCAACTCCACCCATTGTTTCTGACTCCTGTCCTGTTACCTCCTAATTCACGTGCCTACACCCTTACCGTGTGATGCTCTCTGCCAATACACTCACCAGTCTCAACTTTCTCTGGTTGTCTCACTTCCACTCCCCTTTCCCCCCTCCACTCCCTGCGTTCTGACTGCGCCTGGCAGCCTTGTTCTGCCACCTTCAGTCCCTGCAAACTCCATCCTGAAGTGCTGATTCCTCTTCCCTCATCTGAACACCGCTATCCAAAGCCCTTCCACGCCCAATTTCTGACTTTTGCTCCTATTTGACTCATTCTGACCGGAGCAGCCAGATACAGTGGCCATTTATGTGAATGTGTGTGCGTTTTTCTGACGAAGGTTTAGCCAAAAACTCATGTGCAACGTCTTTTCAATTTGCCTGTCTCCAACTCAACGTGTCATTTTTATGGTGAGCAGCAATCTATCTTTGTCATGATATTGTTGATATTCCAACCTGGACTTTCTTTTAGTTTACGTTATGATGACTGCATCAACTTTAGCGTCTTTTAAACAATGAAAGTCCAGGTTGAATATCAACAATATCACGGTGAACAGATTGCTACTCACCACAAGAAAGAAAAACATGATCTAAAAATATTTGGGACTAAAGCAAAAATTATGGCCCACTATGGAAAACTCCCACTTCGGTCGAAAATTGTTATCAAAACCAAGATACTTGTGGAACTGTCCCGTGTTTGTTATGTAGGTAACGTCATAAGTGTGGACGCAGACAAAGACATATAAAAGCAAACTCTAGCGGCCACCCCTCGGGTCTAGGAATTGTAGTAGATGTGGAGGCTGAGCAAGTGAGGAGATGGCACTACAGGCGCAGGAGGCCGAGCTTGGGACCTGATGTGGGCAGCTGTCATAGCCTCTAAGACACCAGTGAAACAGCGTTGTTTGGACATTATTTATTGCTTGTGATTTTACGGTAGTCATTCTCTTCCTGACCATGGCGAAAGGCACGTTGAATAGCGCGCTCGAGTGCGACAAGAAATGTGGGCTGCAGCGGTGATGTAGGTCAGGATCCCAACAATAAAGTCGTGCCAATAGTGGGTTACTCGTATTTTGGACCAGTATAATGTACAGCTGACGTGTACAGTAACGCACGATAATTTAAGAGTGAGCATCTATCTCCAGGACACAGGACAAAACAAAATGGAGTGACTTGTGGTATCTGTCGATATGATCTCAACTGGCATGGCCAGGGCCACATCAAATTTGGAATGCTTCATCGCAGGTACTCTCTTGACACTGGATGTCCTCGGGAGCGCCGCCATCGAGAAATATAACAGGCTTAAACACGAACGCCTCAACTACCTAGTGGAACAGCATACCAAGAATGGTACAAACATGTCACTATGTTAGGGCTGAAGTAAGAGTGTGCTGAAAGTCACTCAGCGGCAGTTTTTCATTCCACAGTACCTTTAGTTTCGTTTCTTTGGTTTAGTAACACTCATTTTTTTCATTCCTTGCTTTTAGTATATCTACGTTATCTTTTTGAAATGTTCATCACTGACGTGAAGCTAGTCAAAGAAGGTGATGATATCCAATGTGGACTGAACATCTTATAATTATGTTACTTCCATGAGATACTTAAGTCTCTTTCTTATCTACGATAATGATTCAAGCAGAAGAAATGAAGTAAAATTTGTGCTGCAGCCCAGATTCGAACCTGGATCCTCTTACTGGCTAGGTAGAAATGCTAACCATTACAGAACCACAGCAACACAAACCTAAGTTCATATCTTCTGCTTATTTTGTTGGGAAGAGCACTCAGCTTGGGTAGTTCGTGCAACAATGTTAACCATAGTGATATGCCTAGCAAGCGAGAAACCCCAGGTTTTAGTCACGGCTGCAGCACAATTTTTAATCTGCTTCCATCACTACCCCGGACTGAACAGTATAGTTCGTGCAACAGTGTTAACTATACTCCTGTGGTGGTGTAATGGTTAGCATTTCTGCCTAGCAAGCAATAAGACCCAGGTTGTAGTCACGGATGCAGCACAAATTTCAGTTTATTTTTTCAGCTTCAATCATTACCCTGGAATGAACAGTATTTGGTCTAATATTTCACGCTCAGAATATTCCTCGTGTGGTTTTAGAGTTGTGATTTAACTGTGGTGAGGCATTTCGGTGCTAATAATTTGAATAATATCTGTGTGATCTTGTAATGGTTCGTTTATGGAGCCCTTGGTCGAAACTTTTAACTCTGTATAAGTTCGCTGCTTGTAGAAAATAAACTGATGCTAAATCACTCAGTTTCTTACACACGATTCAACGAAAACTTATATTTTCCTTACACATAATGGGCACATGAACTGAATGGTGCTATATTTATGATTAGAACAGCACCTGCAGTAAGTGAAAGTCCAACGCAAAATTAATCTGTTTGGTTAGTTTCATTCGCGTTATATTCTGCGGAACTTGTAATAACTCATGAACTGTGGAAATATATATAATGGTGTTACAAAAAGTTACGGCTAAACTTTCAGGAAACATTCCTCACACACAAATAAAGAAAAGATGTTATGTGGACATGTGTCCGGAAACGCTTAATTTCCATGTTAGAGCTCATTTTAGTTTCGTCAGTATGTACTGTACTTTCTCGATTCACCGCCAGTTGGCACAATTGAAGGAAGGTAATGTTGACTTCGATGCTTCTGTTGACATACGACTCATTGCTCTACAGTACTAGCATCAAGCACATCAGTACGTACCATCAACAGGTTAGTGTTCATTACGAACGTGGTTTTGCAGTCAGTGCAATGTTTACAAATGCAGAGTTGGCAGATGCCCATTTGATGTATGGATTAGCACGGGGCAATAGTCGTGGCGCGGTACGTTTGTATCGAGACAGATTTCCAGAACGAAGGTGTCCGGACAGGAAGACGTTCGAAGCAATTGATCGGCGTCTTAGGGAGCACGGAGCATTCCAGCCTATGACTCGCGACTGGGGAAGACCTAGAACGACGAGGCCCCTGCAATGGACGAGGCAATTCTTCGTGCAGTTGACAATAACCCTAATGTCAGCGTCAGAGAAGTTGCTGCTGTACAAGGTAACGTTGACCACGTCACTGTATGGAGAGTGCTATGCGAGAGCCAGTTGTTTCCGTACCATGTACAGCGTTGCAGGCACTATCAGCAGCTGATTGGCCTCCACGAGTACACTTCTGCGAATGGTTCATCCAACAATGTGTCAATCCTCATTTCAGCACAAATGTTCTCTTTACGTATGAGGCTTCATTTCAACGTGATCAAATCGTAAATTTTGACAATCAACATGTGTGGGCTGACGAGAATCCGCACGCAATTGTGCAATCACGTCATCAACACAGATTTTCTGTGAACGTTTGGGCAGGCATTGTTGGTGACGTCTTGATTGGGCCCCATGTTCTTCCACCTACGCTCAATGGAGCACGTTATCATGATTTCATACGGGATACTCTACCTGTGCTGCTAGAACATGTGCCTTTACAAGTACGACACAACATGTGGTTCATGCACGATAGAGCTCCTGCACATTTCAGTCGAAGTGTTCCTACGCTTCTCAACATAAGATTCGGTGACCGATGGATTGGTAGAGGCGGACCAATTCCATGGCCTCCACGCTCTCCTGACCTCAACCCTTTTGACTTTCATTTATGGGGGCATTTGAAAGCTCTTGTCTACGCAACCCCGGTACCAAATGTAGAGACTCCTTGTGCTCGTATTGTGGATGGCTGTGATACAATACGCCTTTCTCCAGCGCTGCATCAGCGCATCAGCGATTCCATGCGACGGAGGGTGGATGCATGTATCCTCGCTAACGGAGGACATTTTGAACATTTACTGTAACAAAGTGTTTGAAGTAACACTGATACGTTCTGTTGCTGTGTGTTTACATTCCATGATTAATGTGATTTGAAGAGAAGTAATATATATATATATATATATATATATATATATATATATATATATATATATATATATATATACAGTCCTCACAAAACTCTGAAAATTACTGAACAATCAGTTTCATAAATCACAGCTGCAAAATACCAACGCCAATTCTTTACAGACTAATGGAAAAACTGGTAGAAGCCGACCTCGGGGAAGATCACTATGGATTCCATAGCAATATTGGAACACTCGAGGCAATACGACTTATCTTAGAAGCTAGATTAAGGAAAGGTAAACCTACGTTTCTAGCTTTTTTAGACTTAGAGAAAGCTTTTGACAATGTTGACTGGAATACTCTCTTTGAAATTCTAAAGGTGGGAGGGTACCATACAGGGAGCGAAAGGCTGTTTACAATTTGTACAGAAACAAAATAAATGGTTTAAATGGCTCTGAGCACTATGGGACTTAACAGCGATGGTCATCAGTCCCCTAGAACTTAGAACTACTTAAACCTAACTAACCTAAGGACAGCACACAACACCCAGCCATCACGAGGCAGAGAAAATCCCTGACCCCGCCGGGAATCGAACCCGGGAACCCGGGCGTGGGAAGCGAGAACGCTACCGCACGACCACGAGATGCGGGCTACAGAAACCAAATGGCAGCTATAAGAGTCGAGGGACATCAAAGGGAAGCAGTGGTTGGGAAGGGAGTAGACGGGGTTGTAGCCTCTCCCCAATGTTATTCAATCTGTATATTGAGCAAGCAGTGAAGGAAACAAAAAGAATTCGGAGTTGTTATTACAATCCATAGAAGAGAAATAAAAGTTTTGAAGTTCGCCGATGACATTGTAATTCTGTCAGAGACAATCTGTATATTGAGCAAGCAGTGAAGGAAACAAAAAGAATTCGGAGTTGTTATTACAATCCATAGAAGAGAAATAAAAATTTTGAAGTTCGCCGATGACATTGTAATTCTGTCAGAGACAGCAAAGGACTTGGAAGAGCAGTTGAACGGAATGGACAGTATCTTGAAAGGAGGGTATAAGATTAAAATCAACGAAAGAAAAACGAGGATAATGGAAAGTAGTCGAATTAAGTCGCGTGATGCTGAGGGAATTAGATTAGGAAATGAGACACTTAAAGTAGTAAAGGAGCTCTGCTAATTGGGGAACAAGATAACTGATGATGGTCGAAGTAGAGAGGATATAAAATGTAGACTGGCAATGGCAAGGAAAGCGTTTCTGAAGAAGATAAATTTGTTAACATCTAGTATAGATTTAATTGTCAGGAAGTCGTTTGAGAAAGTATTTGTTCAAATGGTTCAAATGGCTCTGAGCACTATGGGACTTAACTTCTAAGGTCATCAGTCCCCTAGAACTTAGAACTACTTAAACCTAAGTAACCTAAGGACATCACACACATCCATGCCCGAGGCAGGATTCGAAGCTGCGACCGTAGCCGTCGCGCGGTTCCAGACTGTAGCGCCTTTAACCGCTTGGCCACCCCGGCCGGCAAAGTATTTGTATGGAGTGTAGCCATGTATGGAAGTGAAACATGGACGATAAATAGTTTGGACAAGAAGAGAATAGAAGCTTTCGAAATGTGGTGCTACAGAAGAATGCTGAAGGTTAAATGGGTAGATCACGTAACTAATGAGGAGGTATTGAACAGAATTGGGGAGAAGAAGAGTTTGAGGCACAACTTGACTAGAAGAAGGTATCGGTTGGAAGGGCATGTTCCGAGGCACCAAGGGATCACCAATTTAGAATTGGAGGGCAGCATGGAGGGCAAAAATCGTAGAGGGAGACCAAGAGATGAACACACTAAAGAGATTCAGAAGGATGTAGGTTGCAGTAGGTACTGGGAAATGAATAAGCTTGCTCAGGATAGAGAAGCATGGAGAGCTGCATCAAACCAGTCTCAGGACTGAAGACCACAACAGCAATATATATATATATATAACAAAAAATATATATGCAGTATTCCACATCCATATATTTTACTAATTTAATCATTATAGCTCCCATGCACCTTTATTTTCGAACCATTATCTAAGGAAGATAATAAAAATTACCTAAAATTCCAAAGTTACGCGTCATAGTTTACTAATTGTTTCTATTCACAGAGGAAGTAAAAAGCATTATTTTGAAATAATAATCTCTAGATCAGGGCCGGCCGGGCGTGCCAAACCGATCGCCAGCCGGGTGTGAGGGCCACGTGCGGGCCGAAGTTCGGCCTCTCTCGGCTTTGGTAGGTCTTTCTCTAAAGTACTCGGTACAGTGAGACATTTAGTTTAGTACTGGGGTGTGGCATCTTTCGGTTGGCACAGCACTCTACAATTCGGCAGAGTAGTGACGTCAGTGCTGTGCAGTCTTCGCTATTTGTTCGTGGTATGAAGGACGCTCACTGGTCCAGTGGCTGTTTGCACAAAAAAGAGACAATCTAGTGATCTATCGTCAGCAGTCTTTAAAGCCGAATGTGAATGACAGAAGAGGGGGACAGGAATTCTCAATATTATGCAGTCGCATAATCGACATTACAATATCATGCAGAAAGAATTTAAAGATTTAGTTGCCCTTGAAAGAGGAATACATTACGATAGCAAGACGGGATTCATTGCCCTGTAGATCAAGAAGAATTTGGTGATGTATATGCGGCCATAAAGCACGTGAAGAAATTGGTAGTTCTAATAGCAAAATTTCTGAACTGACGCGCATTATTCCACTGTCAGTGGCAAATGGAACTGAACGAAGAGTATGGAGACTCTATAGATATAATACTACAAAGTACATTGGTTACGTCAAAGGGCATATCTGGAGCGAATTTTAGATTTAAAACCCGCTATTACTGAATTTATGAAGGAAAGAAGAGTGAGGGAACGAAAATTACAACATCTGGGGCAGATTGCAGACGTCTCATTTAAAGTGAACTTGACTGCGCACTGCTCGCAGTAAGACACCACAGAGTGGGGAACAACTATTTCTGATTTGATGAGGACACATTTGTAAAGAAAACCGCATTGTCGAAGGGACAAAAGTGTTACAATACTTCGTGTGTCTGTGTGTGTGTGTGTGTGTGTGTGTGTGTGTGTGTGTGTGTGTGTGTCAGAGAGGGAGAGAGAGAGAAACACTTTTTCGATTATGAAACTAAATAAGATACAACTACGCGGCCACCGCTGTGAGAAAAATATTTGAAATTATTTTTCGTATACCGACAGTTCGTACCAGACAAATGTTCATTTTCAGCTCGCCAGAAATAAATAATACTGAAAATTGGTTTTGTTTGTGATCTCTTTTTGGAGAAATATGAAACCACGTCATATGTAGTGTGACTGCACTGCCATTTAAATGTGGCTTGTTCTCAGTAACCCCTTCTCATGCTCGAACAGCGTGCCGTGGCGGTGGAGGAGATGTGCAGTTAAGATGAACATTATCGCACTTGTGACTGGGTATGACTCATGACCTTGGCAGCACCTTCTATCGTAAATCAAATTAAAATAATTTTTTTCGAAAACCGCCGGGTAAAGAGAGGTATTCATTATATGGAATATGGGAGGAGTAATGTAAGGATTGCTACAGAGGGGTAAGTCTCCCAATACACAGGCGGCATTTTTGGCTCAGGAACGGTTGGTTCGGGCAGTCGGTGGTGTAAGTTCGTGAACCGATTTTCCACCTTAATTCAGGCGTCTAGGAATTCTGGCAAAGGGCTCTGAATATATGATTTCTTTGTTGTCGTTTGTTGTTAACAATACGAGCTTTTTTCTAAAAATTAGCAGTTTTCACTGAGTTAATATTAGGCAGATATTCTAGCTTTATTCGGGGTAGTGCTTTCTTGATTATTTTGCAGAAAGGCTACAGTATTCTTCTGCATCCATTTCGAATAAGTTACCATAAAAACTGAAGCATGTTAGCAGTAATTGATGCACTTTCAATCATAAACAGAAACATTTCCTTTTAGCTCCCTCACATGCTGTTTGGCAGCTCCTGGAAGAATATTAAATAAAATCTTGTGTTACATGCGAGCTTATACTCAGCAGCTTGTCGTCAGCATTCGACCCGGGTAAACTTTAATTTATCTGTAACTCTTCAGACTTTCCCGGCGATCTAATGACATCTTGGGTTGTCGGGTGTTCTGCCCGATATCAGCGTCGCACTTGCACGATATTTCGGTCACGTAGCTCGTGACCCTCATCAGGTGCGACCTGAGACTGCTCCCCGAGTGGACCTGGTCCAGTGTTTATGCCTATGGCCTTCCCCCTCCACCAACGGCTGCTAGATTCTAGCACAAACACCCAGATTTTGGGACAGTGCTATAAGAGAATCGATAGAAAGTAAAATGGCCGACGATTTTATGAACCGTGACACAGGGTACCAGCTAAGCAGAGCCTGGGATCCGGCTCTGGAATTGTTAAAGGAGCAACGGGGCCAGCTGCAACACTATACAAACAGAAGAACCAGAGTCATGGAGATGGAAAACGAGCCCCTGACGGACTGCCAGGCGCACCAGACCGAAGATGGAACACCCAGGAGCGGGTCTGGTGGGCGCGGACCGCAGAGGAAACACCTAGAACCGCAGCGGACGGAAAACGGAGCAACAACGCTCCAGCAGGTCGCAGGGAATGGACGCGGACCACAGCCTGCAGCCGTTGGTGGAGGGGGAAGGCCATAGGCATAAATACTGGACCAGGTCCACTCGAGGAGCAGTCTCAGGTCGCACCTGATGAAGGTCCCGAGCTACGTGACCGAAATATCGTGCAAGTACGAAGCTGATATCCGGCAGAACACCCGACAACCCAAGATGTCTTTAATTTATCTATCATTTTCTGGTGGTAATTCATGCATTGTCTCATTCCATGACTACGGAGATTTGCTCCTCCATTTAATCCTCCGGAATTAGACGTGTAACATAAATAAATAAAACATTCTTCCGCTGAAAGCCAACGGGGATATCTGCTACGAACGTTGGTCACACCGTGGCCGCAAGGAGAATAACATCTTTCAGGCTAATGGTGTCCCAAAAGTGAGGCATCTAATGGTTAATGGGCAGCGGCACGGTAAAGCCAAGGAGGCATGCTTACCTATTCACCCAGGAAGCTAACGTCAGGACTGGCAGACTTAACGAAGTCAACTCATCGATGGTAATGTTTACCACGAAACCTATTCGATGCCTGGCGTAGCTATGGAAACATAGCAGCTGTTTGTGAACGCCAGACAAGTTTCATTTTACAAAATTAACATTTGAGGGAACCTAACGACAGGTAAAGCGGAAATGTATCTGGGAGGCCCTAGCATGCCAAATAGAGGGGGCATGGGAACAGAGTGACCAATGAGATCACATTCTTAAGTTCTCTATTGGTCCATCATGACCATGGGACATCGGCTGGAAAGCATTTTTCAATGTCAATAAATTTCACCAGCAGCCGTATGCTTTAAGATATTTTCTTCTGAAAACTACCAGTTTCGGCCAATTCATTTTGCCATCTTCAGTCCCCATATTCTTTTATCCAAATAAACGAACTTATCGTATAGCGCCATAAAACACTGGATATCGTGAATTCCAGTCGTTATACAAATGCTTCATACGAAGACTTGACAGCAACTCACGTCTTCTTATGAAGCATTTGTATAACAATTGGAATTAACGATATCCAGTGTTTTATGGAGGTATACGATAAATTAGTTTATTTGGATAAAAGCTCAAGGAGCTTTCATATTAAAATATCTTAAAGTATACGGCTGTTGATGAATTTACTGACATTGTCACACTTTGTGGTATAATCAGAAGAGTGATAATGAGAAAAGTGTGTCAGGATGCGGGATGGTCAGAGGAGTAGTCGGGGTCGATTTGGTGCGTACTGCGGTGGGAAGAGTGTAGAGAGGAAGAGAAAGAGGTTGGGAGTTCTACCTGGAACGGCAGAGAGCGGACAGACACAGTTTTAGCAGTTCAAGGAAAGGTCCTGAAGTGAACTACGTTAATTTACGGGTAGAAGAAAGAAATTCTTTCTTCTGGAAGACTTTCTGTTACTGTAACTATCGTACAGGAGAGCATCGGAGTGCCAAACTTGTTGATGAGATTTAGCTAAACATTACGTTTCAAAGTGACAGCTGATGAGGAGATGCGAATTATCAGAGGTAATTAAAGGAGCTTGACTTTGGATTTATAGTTGCGTGTTTTTGTTAGTACTTAGCCTTTCCCTCTTTAGGAGTTTACGGGTAGTTTCTGTTGATATATTATCTCCAACATGCACCGTAATCTTTGTGTGCAGCAGATACGAGTGAACGGAAAAGATGTAATCTAGTTTTATTTGTTGCTATCAATTTTGCAGCGTTGGTGTAGCTACGTTTTTCCAATCCTACGAACGGATACAGTGTCTACGGTACAGTCAGAGGAACTGATAATACGGATAATTCGGAGTTACTCTTGTCTCACGGGGTCAACTTATACATCAGATAGGCGGAGCCAGTTACTTTCATTTTAAGGTATTTGTGGGCGTGTTTCATTGGCCATCAAAATAAAGAAATGTCTAGTCGCAGTGTGTCCTTGTACTGCGTAGGACATGCTGTGCTCATGTTCATATGGAAAATCGGTATGTAGTATACCGTTTGTTTTGCTGAGACACCCTCCTGTACGAGTTTACATTACCGAATACTCCTCCGTAGAGGAGACTCTTATTATGAATCAAATCTCATTTCTGTCCTGAAAGTTCGGTAGAAAAGCATCACACGACGACAAAGACACCAAGGAAGACACCGAGGAAGACACTACCAAAACCATTCTTTGACAGTGAACTGCACCTAATTCTCAGCCGGCACGGTACCTCAGCGTGTTCGGTCAGAGGGCTAGCTGTCCTCTGCATTAACAAAACTGCGTTACTAGATCAACTACGAACTGAAACGGGTGTCTTTCGACGTCCGCCCAGAGCAGATACAACGAACGAAAACGAACAAAATGAGATTATAAAAAAAAAAAAAAAATCTCAAGAACAACGAACTTTGATAACTATAATGTTTTAAAAGTTATGCTCCAGCTTATCATTTAGACTATCAGTATTAGACGTATAACATTCTGCATGAAGAAATTCTGCGCCACAGAAACTTATAATTCTGTAGGGTAAATGTTTCTACAGTTGGATAACACTGCATGTCCTGAAATATTACTCATGAACATTCATGCTCCATTCCGTTCTTTGAAACGATCTATTTCATTTCTAGAGACCTACCTAATTTATTCATGCGGTATCCGAAGGCGAATGCTAATGTCCGACGATTCCTGTGGTCGTAGAAACAAAAGAAATCACAACATGCCTTGTCAACTCGAAAGTAAGATCAGACATTAGATTCTATATTTATTGCAGCAACTACAAACTTGATCCTAGTCTTACTTGTACGAAATGTACGAGGTACCGGGGTGGAGAGGAGTTTGAACCTCTTTAATTCTGGCGAATTTTGCATGAGAACGAGACATGCACTCTACCACATCCTTCCTACCACCTGATTGATTAAGCGCACAACGATAACGGAAGGAAATTATGGTGGACCCTGCTAGTTGGTAAAATAAGGAGCGCTCATTCACAAAATTAAATAAAAATCGTAATCCACTCAGATAAAAAATAAAACATTATCGCAATAAACAACAGGAAATGGTATTCTGCATATATCTACGAAATGATATGCGGATTAAATATTACAAGAGATTTATTATACATCAGAACATAAAGGCTCATGATCATTGACACAAACAGTAGGTCAACTGAAAGGGTGTACTGAAGTGAGAATAAAGAGTTGGCTCGAGCACAAGGGGCTCCTACTCTCTGTGATGCAATAGATTGACGATAATGGCTGGAGGTCCTAATGAATCAAATATTACTCTGCCGACTATTTTGCAGTATCGTGATTAGTAGTGGGAGTTCAAATGGGATCTCATGGAGAAACAAGCAAGGTGAACTTGTAGCAAAGCGAGAGCGGGTACTGCTGAGGGATTCAGTATCAAAATGACAGGTCCTACAATGCCGATGGAGCAGAATACTGTACAAGACCTGAAATCTGCAGCACGTCGTCGGTGGCAGCGCCGACTTCTGCTGTGCAGCATCTCCGATTAACCCCTGGTCTCGCAGTCTGCCCGAGAATTTTAAGTTCTGCCAAAAAAGTGCGACCACGTCGCAAGACCGTCCGGTTCCGACGAATATCAGATCCAGAATCCCTGCGCCCGCACGACGCAAGAGTGAAGGCTACATTGCTCAACTCCCTAAACTGCGATCCTCGAAAACCGCGAATC
This sequence comes from Schistocerca cancellata, assembly GCF_023864275.1. Lineage (NCBI taxonomy): Eukaryota > Metazoa > Arthropoda > Insecta > Orthoptera > Acrididae > Schistocerca > Schistocerca cancellata. The sequence continues at coordinate 331,162,536 of NC_064628.1, read as the reverse complement.
AGCATTCAGTTCCGATTCCAAAATTCCCCCACACTGCCTCATAACATCATTCGCGCCAGTAGTGACCGTTCCCTCCAATTTCGAGCAGGGCTTTATGACGTCAACTAGCCTCAGTTTAAGTTGACCATTCACGCCTCTGCTATTCAGCTGAGGGCACTGAACTTCTGTTTGACCGGCTACGAAAACAACCTGCCTAGACCACCGGCCATCCGGTGCCAGAAAGTCGCACCCAACAGGGCACGGTCCACACGTATTCTCAGAATCAAGAGGATATTGCAGTCATTCGGTGCCAGGAGTCTTCGTTCCGGACGCGCCGGGACGGTAAACACATAAATTGCGACGACACTAAGAAGTCTCGCAGGTCGTTTCGCCCTGCATACAATGGGCGAAACTCGGCCGACGTCAGTCGTCCCACCAGGTGCTTAAGCCCATTTTACGAACCCCTCAGAATTCGGGGAAGTGCAGCCCCCAACCGGAAATGCGGTGTGCCGCATCCTCCGATGCTCGCCTTGCACATGTCACACAGGGAAGTAACCCAACATGCAAAGGAATCAAGTGAGAAGTTTTTTGAGCTCTCGGTGCAAATACTCTCATTACAGTAACCTTATTCGGTCTGTCACTACCGTGCAGTGACATAGAGCATTAATAAAGTTGATGAGAATGAGAGGCGACATTCAAAAGAGTGCATGGAACCTCTCAAATGTTATCTGAATGCAATGAACTTACTTCTCGAAGAAGAAAATGCTTTAACATGGACTTAATGACTATGAATTATGACTGAAACGGACATAGTTTGCATGGTAGAACAGTATCTACGCACAACGGCTCTTATGTGCATCCGCCCGTATCTCGTAGACTTGTGCAGCGACCAAACAACATTACTCGCTGAAATAAAATAAATTTACGTACCAACCAATGCAATGTAGACGGATTTATAGGTTACAAAATACGATATTTTGACCATAGGAATGATAGTGTGGGAATTACGGAAAATTATACTCAGTGTGTGCAAAACATTACTAACAACTTCGAATAAATCTCTGTATCGGGGTGCAAAGAATGTCAGAACAATGAAGGTTTCAATAACAAACGTTAAGTTAATAAGGCCAGTAGCTGAATGCGCAAAATGCGTTACTACTTGTTCTGGGCTATAAACTACATAAAATTTTATAGCAATCCTAGTTTAAATATAACAGAGAAATCACATGGCAGGGATATGTATTACATAGCCAAGAAATTACATGAAAGAAAGGATGTCCTTACGAGCATGAATACACTTTCAGATCCTAGTTGGTCATTACAAAAGCTGCGATTCAAATAAAATGCCTTGTGAGCGACAACTAAGAGGCTTGTTTAAGCCTTCTGACTGGTGTGATGCTGTGCGCCACAAATTCTTCTCCTGCGCCAACCTATTCTTCTCAGAGTAGCACTTGCAACCTACGTCCACAAGTACTTGCTGGATGTATTACAACCTCTGTCTTCCTCTCTACTTAAACCTAACTAACCTAAGGACATCACACACATCCATTCCCGAGGCAAGATTCGAACCTGCGACCGTAGCGGTCGCGCGGTTTTAGACTGTAGTGCCTAGAACCGCTCGGCCATTCCGGCCAGCTCTCACTGTCATACAAAGCTGTGCTCCAAACGCATATTCAGAGAAATTTTTTCCTCGAGTTAAGACCTATGTTTCGTACTTGCAGACATCTGTCCAGGAATGAACTTTTTGACAGTGCTCCATCTTCCAGTGTTATTTTGCTGTCTGCGAAGCAGAATTCCTTAATTTCACCTACTTCGTGAATACCATTTATGTCTAAGTTTCTCGCTTGTCTCATTTCTACTACTTCTCATTACTTTAGTCTTTCTTCGATTTAATCTAGGTCTGTTTTCGTTCTCATTAGGCTATTCATTCCATTCAACAGGTCGTATAATTCTTCACTTTCGCTAAGGATTACAAGACCATTAGCGAACTTAACACAGATATCCTTACACCTTGAATTTTAATCCCACTCTTGAACCTGTCTCTTATTTCTGTCTCTGCTTCTTCGACGTATAAGCTGAACAGTATGGGCGACTGACTACATCCCTGTCTTACACCCTTCTTAGTCTGTGCTTTTCGCTCTTGGTCTTCCATTCTTACTGTCCCGTCTCGGATATTGTACGGACTATATACTACTCGTCTTTCCCTATAGCTTACCCCTATTTTTCTCAGGATTTGGAACATCTTCCACCTTTTTCAGTGTTGAACGCTTTTTCCTGATCGATAAATATTATGAACGGGTCGTGATTTTTGATTCGTCTTGTTTCCGATTCAACCGCAACGTCTGAACTGCCTCTCTGGTGCATGGTGCATTACCTTTGCTGAGACCAAACTGATCGTCGTCTAACATATCCTCATTTTCAATTCTTCTATTAATATTCTTGTCAGCTTCTCGGATGCATGAGCTGTTACGCTGAATGTGGGATAATTCAAGCACTTGTTGGCTCTTCCATTCTTGGGAAATGTGGGGATAATGTATTTTCCGAGAGTCAGATGGTTTATCGCCAGTCTCAGATTCAACGCGCCAACATGAATAATTGATCTGTTGCCACTTCCCTCAATAATTTTAGAAATTCAGATGGTGTGTTAACTACTTCTTTTGCCTTATTTAATCTTAAGTGGTCCAAAGATATTCTAATTCTGATATAGGACCCCTGTCTCTTCCGTATTGACTCTTGTTTCTTCTCCTATCACGTCATGCGGTGAGTCCTCCCCCTCATAGAGGCCCTCAATGTACTCTTTCCGTCCATCCTCCCTCTCACCTGCATTTAATAGTGGCGTTCCCATTCCTCTCTTATTGTTTCTTTAATTCAGCCGAAGGTTGTTTTGACTTTTCTACGTGCTGTGTCAGTCATTCCTACATTCATTTCTTCCACGATTTCTTCACATTTTTCATGTAGCCATTTCGCCTTAGTTTGTTTGCACTTCCCATTTATTTCATTCCTAACTGATTGTATTTCTGTACTCCTGAATTTCCCTGAACGTTTTTGTGCTTCCTTCTTTCGTCGATACTTCTGTATTCCTTAATTTCGCTCAACAGTTTTGTACTTCTTCCTTTCGTCGCTCAGCTGAAGTATGTCTTTGTTACTCGTGGTTCCTTCACAGTTACCCTCCTTGTACCTACGTTTTTCTCTCCAATTTCTACGATTGAACTTTTTAGAAATGTTCATTCCTCTTCAACTGAACTCCCTACTGCCTAGTGAGCTATCCATTATTGAAATTTCTATAGCCTCATAGAACTTTAAGCGTATCTCTTCATCCCTTAGTACTTCCGTATCCCAGTTCTTTTAACTTTGATTCTTTCTGAGTAGTCTCTTAAATTTCAGCCTATTGTTCATCATTACCAGATGGTGACCTGAGTATATATCTGCCCTTGGTTATGCCTTACAATCCAATACTTGATTCCGAATCGCTGCCTGAATGCGATACAATCTAACTGAAATCTTCCTGTATCTCACGGACTTTTCTAAGTATACCCTCCTTTTGTGATTTCTGGACAGACTATTCCTATTACTAACTGACATTTATTGCGTAACTCAATTATTCTTTCTCATTCCTAGTACCCAAGACCATATTTTCCCCTAACCCTTTTGTCTACACCTCTCCCTAGAACTGCGTTCTACCCCACATGCCGATTGGATTTTCGTCTTCCTTTACGTACTGAATTAACCATCTGCATACACTTTCTCTATCTCTTCAACTTGTGCTCGCCGGATCGGCATGTATACCTGAACTGTTGTCGGTGTTGGTTTCTTGTCGATTCTGATGCGATTTATGTCACTGAACTGTCCACATTAACTACTCTGTGTCCTAACTTGGTATTCATGACAAATCCTACTCCCGTCATACCATTTTCTGTTTTTCTTGATATTACCTTATACTCGTCTGACCAGAAATCCTTATCTCCTTTTAATTTCACCAACTACACTACTGGCCATCAAAATTGTGACACCAACAAGAAATGCAGATGATAAACGGGTATTCATTGGACAAACATATTATACTAGAACCGACATGTGATTTGATTTTCACGCAATTTGGGTGCATAGATCCTGAGAAATCAGTACCCAGAACAACCACTTCTGGCCGCAATAACAGTCTTGTTACGCCTGGGCATTGAGTCAAACAGAGCTTGGATGGCGTGTACAGGTACAGCTCCCCATGCAGCTTCAACACGATACCACAGTTCATCATCAACAGTAGTGACTGGCGTATTGTGACGAGCCAGTTGCTCGGCCACCATTGACCAGACGTTTTCAGTTGGTGAGAGATCTGGAGAATGTGCTGGCCAGGGCAGCAGTCGAACATTTTCTATATCCAGAAAGGCCCGACAGGACCTGCAACATGCGGTCGTGCATTATCCTGCTGAAATGTAGGGTTTCGCAGGGATCGAATGAAGGGTAGAGCCACGTTCGTAACACATCTGAAATGTAACGTCCACCGTTCAAAGTGCCGTCAATGCGAACAAGAGGTGACCGAGACGTGTAACCAATGGCACTCCATGCCATCACGCCGGGTGATGCGCCAGTGTGGTGATGACGAATACACGCTTCCAATGTACGTTCACCGCGATGTCGCCAAACACGGATGCGACCATCATGATGCTGTAAACAGAACCTGGATTCATCCGAAAAAATGACGTTTTGCCATTCGTGCACCCAGGTTCATCGTTAAGTACACCATCGCAGGCGCTCCTGTCTGTGATGTAGCGTCAAGGGTAACCGCAGCCATGGTCTCCGAGCTGATTGCCCATGCTGCTGCAAACGTCGTCGAACTGTTCGTGCAGATGGTTGTTGTCTTGCAAACGTCCCCATCTGCTGACTCAGGGATCGAGACGTGGCTGCACGATACGTTACAGCCATGCGGATTAGATGGCTGTCATCTCGACTGCTAGTGATACGAGGCCGTTGGGATCCAGCACGGCGTTCTGTATTACCCTCCGGAACCCACCGATTCAGTATTCTGCTAACAGTCATTAGATCTCGACCAACGCGAGCAGCAATGTCGCGATATGATAAACCGCAATCGCGATAGGCTACAATCCGACCTTTATCAAAGTCGGAAACGTGACGGTACGCATTTCTCCTCCTTACACAACGCATCACAACAACGTTTCATCAGGCAACGCCGGTCATCTGCTGTTTGTGTATGAGAAATCGGTTGGAAATTTTCCTCATGTCAGCACGTTGTAAGTGTCGCCACCGGCGCTTACCGTGTGTGAATGCCCTGAAAAGCTAATCATTTGCGTATCACGACATCTTCTTCCTGTCGGTTAAATTGCACGTCTGTAACACGCCATCTTCCTGACGTAGCAATTATAATGACCAGTAGTGCATGTATAAACCCATAAATATAATTCGGTCAGATTGTGGCTCCAGTTTTACTCTATGATTAACACAAAAAATAAACTTGATTATCAAGATACTGGCACTATGAAACATACACTCGTTCTGCAATATAGCCCGTGGTTCCTCATAAGTTACCAGAATAGCCTTTAGTGACTGTAAAGTCATGTCTCAAGAAATCGCTCTATATACATCCTCCCATTAAACTAGAGATGTGCTGAAGGCCTTTCTCAATATACATAAGAATAATGAAAGTCTTCATTAATAGCTCCACTGTTCGCAGAACCGCCAGCACCCTCGAGACAGCTCCACATGCTTCAGTGCCCATAAAAGGCTGGCTTGTTCACCCACACAGCTGCTACCTGTGCTATAGTCCGCGGATGTTTACAAAGGGAAGCGGGCCGTGGTGTCAGCACTGGTACCATAAACTTCTCTGTGGTACAGAGAGCGACTGTGATTCAAGAAAAGAAGTAGACTGATGGTACGCTGAAAACACTGTCCTGTTTCAATGCTTCGCATTTACGGGTGTCGCACTGTCAGATGTTGACGCTGTATTGACTTGTAGATTGTTTTGCTTAAGGCTGTTTGAAATCAGTAAGGCTACTCAAAGGTAGGACATCAGAGACACAATGCAGGCAATAGGAAAACGCTCTAGCGATTAGGTTACAAGGGGTAAAGCGGAAGCTCTAGGAACTTTTCTATAGCAGAGGTTTCACTTCAGAGAACTGGTAACCCCATCCAGCGCCTAGGAGCTGTTGTAAGGTTGCACAACAGAAGTTAGGTCTTAGCATAGGCAGCAAGCTTGATACTTGCTTCTGAGAACAGCAACGTCAGTGCGCTTACACAGGTTAGAGTGAGACGCAAAATCGGTAAAACTGCTGCAACTGCGCTCCCCACCCATGAGAGGCCTCAGAGTACGGTCAAGTGTTTTAGTACACTCTTAAATAAGATTGGCAGTGACGTTTAGCTTTCAGATGAACGCTGTTGCTATCGAATTCGGAGTATGTTAACGCAACGGCCAGTAAATACCCACCCACCGAGCAGAAGGATGGAAAGGGCATAAACGTGGTTGGTCACAAGCACCAGCAGAGTGCAGAGCCCCACACCAGACGGGCCGTTATCTGTACAGTACGAGTACAGGTGAACTAGCGTACCGACTATAGATAGGGAGACACAGCGTGTAACGCCGGAAATGCATATCCTCCTACGTATTTCCATCTATTGTACTATAAATTTGTTTTCCTTATTTTTGTTACCTGAATATATGACATTTCTGTGTCTTTACATATTGTAATTGTTTTACTATTTGTATATATGTCGATGTATAATTGGTTTGTTTCGTAAATATTATTTGTATTTTTACGCTGGGTATTGCCTAGGGAAAACTGCTATCGAACGATTACATCGATAGGTCGTGTGAAGAATCAAAGTGTGAAGGATCTTTGGTAGTGTTAACTGTGCCGCGTGGAGCGCGGGCAGAGAGAGTCTGGCGGGAGTAGCGAGTGGAGCAGGTGTGTTGTGTGAAGCTCCCGCGAGTTGCCGCGCTTTCGGGGTTTGGCCGCATGTAATTGCGCTCGACTTGCGATGATAGTTTCTGACATGGTGTCGCGGACGGGAAACATTAGCTGGCGCACATCAAGAGCCCGTTTCGTCTGGTGACCGTGTCGAGAAGAAGGCGCGCCAACATCTAGCTTCTGCTAGACGGCCGACAATGAGTGACTGACGCCACCTCCTCGATCGACGGCTTCAAACCTTCAATCAACCAACAATGAAGACTGGAAGCACGTAAAGTTTTAGAACTGTATGGCAGACCTCAGCTTTTCAAACTTTTAAAATTGTTGCATCACAAAATTACAGTTACTTAGCATGAACCTTTATTGCTCATTGTCCCAATTGCATTACCAAGCAGGGTCCCTTCCTTTTCCGGAATGAACCCGAGTGTCGTTCAAATTCAGACGCCAGCATTAAAGTTCAATCATTCCATTTCACTACTTTAATTTCAAAGTTCAGTTAAAGTATTCATAGCTGGCTACAATATTCAGATTAGATAAGCACAAATTAAGACTGCGAGTTTTGTTACCGTATTTTAGCTTACTTGTGACTGCAGCTCAGCTTGGTACGTACTAAATTTTACTACTGTTAATTGTTCAGAATCATTTAATTCAAGTTCAAAGTTAAATCCCATATTTCTAAATTGCGTAGATTCAAGTAGCTTTTGAAATGATTGTCGAGGTATTCGAAGACTAACTGTATTTTACTGAATTTCGATGTGCTTCAGAAAGAAAGCTCACTATTAACTTCAGTCACTAAATTAACTTTCGATTTTCCTGTTTTATTAATTCTTTTGCTAAATTAAGTCAGAGTGTAGCGAAATTTATTGCTTCTGACAAACTTTCAGTTTTCACACTGCACCTGTCAACCTTCAGTTGCCACGCTTCTAGTGCTAATTATATGCGTAATAACCTTTCTTTTTCAGTTACTATAGTAATTGTCCTTAGGACTGGCGACTGCAATTTCCCCCAAATCTCAAATATCTAATTACCGCTAGTTAATTGTTAACGTAACGACCACACATTTACTTTCTTTATTAACTTTACCCCTTTTCAAAATTAATTTCCACCAGTTTCATTTGCATTTTTCCTTTCATTTAGTGGTAACCCTTTCCTCCCTCTTTACTGACAGATTAACTTCGGTGACGATTGCTTTTCCCAAATTTCCATTAGGTACACGCGGTCTAATTTTTCACTGTCATTAAGGTCGACAAGTGAGGGGGAGGTTACAAGCGCGCCGCAACAATTATTTAAAAATGCGTTTTTTTCCTTTTCTTCTAAATTCAGTGCATTTCTCAGTCAGTCCCTCGTCAGTAGCCTCTGGAAAGTTCTGCAATCTTTGTTTTTCTCACTTGGAGTGCTACTGTCAAAGTTTGTACTTTACGATGCTGATAGTGATTGGTATTTGTGTCACCTCTCACCACGAGGACTCAATGACTTTCGTCGTGCAACTAGTTGAATCCTTTGCTTTTTCTAATGTTTAGAATTAGCCTTCAGTGTAATAATGTGAATGCAAATAAATAATGTTATTCGAGTTTCCTGGCAAGTCCCGAAAGTCTCGCCTCTAGCAGGTACCCTGTGACAGTGTTTCGCTCTGATCCAGGCAATCAATCTGCCATCACTGGAATTGATGGCAGAATAACCAACACCGTGTTCCTAGAGGAGGCCGAAATGCACGCGTTTTAGCTCACGCAGGCTGGCGTGAGGAGGGAAGAACTATACTAACGTGAGGTCTGGAACATGACAGGGAATTAGAATTGAGAAAGTGGACGTAATTAGTTTGATACTTAACTTTAATCCATTAATGATGAACGTCGCTCTTGACGGTACATGATTCACAATATTATCTGTTCAGAATAGTAACTGAATATGGCGCCTTGCTAGGTCGTAGCAAATGACGTAGCTGAAGGCTATGCTAAACTGTCGTTTCGGCAAATGAGAGCATATGTAGACAGTGAACCATCGCTAGCAAAGTCGGCTGTCCAACTGGGGCGAGTGCTAGGGAGTCTCTAGACCAGACCTGCCGTGTGGCGGCGCTCGGTCTGCAATCACTGATTGTGGCGACAAGCGGGTCCGACGTATACTAACGGACCGCGGCCGATTTAAAGGCTACCACCTAGCAAGTGTGGTGTCTAGCGGTGACACCACAGGAAGTTTGTCTTTCTGTATTTGCTCCTAACCGCTCTGGAAGTGCAGACTGACATCTAATCGCCTGTATCTCCTCTATCCTATGTTAAGGTAGGATGGCATATACTACTTACAAAAAGTCGTCTGCTCTCATTTCGTGTGGAACTTGTGCACTGCTGTTCTCAGAAAGAAGACCAATTTGACATTCCAGAGATTCTAATTTACAGAAAACAGTGTGTTACCAAATTACCTACCAGCCAACAATCACTGTGTTCTGTACCCGGAAGAACAGTGGCTATAAACGTTCCCGAGAGAGTGGCATTTCAGTGGATGGGTGGGTGGAGACGAAATGCTTCTCTTAAAATCGCCACACATCAGTGGTTCATTTACACTGAGACAGATTGAAATGTGTCCGTTTAGCATGGATGGACATTACTGGGACTCACGAGAGGTCCACACTGACCATATTATAAACTACCAAAAATTTCAGGTCTATGAAAAGTTTTCTGTGACACGTGTTCCGTAATTTTTGGAAACATGGCATCTAATCTGATGATCAGTGCTTATCAATACAATATGTATAGCTACAACCTAACCGTTATCGCATGCGTGTTCACTGGGTACACCGATTGAAATTTAAAAATGAATAAATAAAATAAAAAATGGTAATAATTTAAAGATAAGATTCATTGCAGTTACTCGTATACTGCATGCCAAAAATTGGTTGAATTAATTCGAACTGTAGAACATAAATGGTTTCCAGCTCCAAAACGAGCAGAAGATAAATTTAATAAAAGACTGTAATGAGTGTGAAATCACACAATGCTCGGCAAGAATGAAAATGCAGCAGCTGAACAAAATGCACTCACGAGAGATTAGATGCAGAAAACAAGAGTAATAGGAACACTAAATACTTTAATTTGGAATGCAATTATGTTAATTACAATTGTGAAAACCAATAATATGCGTCGTCTAGCAGCACTTCTTAAAAACTGTAATGTATTGTCATCAGAGACAATGGTACCTTCAGGAGAGACCCAGGAAACTCTGATAGCACCGCTATTATTCTCTAAATGATTTAGAGGACAGAGTGGGCTGCAACCTGCTGTTGTTTGCTGATGTTACTGTGGTGGACAGTAACGTGTGCAAGTTGAGTGACTATACGTGGATACAAAATTTCTAGTTGATGTGGTGAACGGCAGCTATCACTAAATATAGAAAAATGTAAGATAATGGGGATGAGGAGGAAAAACAAATCCGTAATATTCGGGTACAGCATTAGCAGATTCTCGCTTGACACAGCCACCTCGTTTAAATATAACGTTACAAGGCGGTATGAAATGGAACGAGCATGTGACGATTGTGTTAGAGAAGGCGAAAGTCGACTTTGGTTTGTTGGGAAAATTTTAGGAAAGTGTGATTCATCTGCAAAGCATACCGCATTTAGGATGCTAGTGCGACCTATTCTTGAGTATTACTGGAGTGTTTTGGATGCGCACCAAGTCAGATTAAAGGAAGACACTGAAGAAAATCAGGGGTGGGCTGCTACATTTGTTACCGATAGCTCCGAACAACACACAAGTGTTACGGACATGCTTTTGGAACTGAAATGGGAATCCCTAGAGGGAAAACGATGTTCTTTCCGAGAACCACTACTGATAGAATATAGAGAACAGGAATTTCACGCTGATTACAGCAATTTTAGTGTCTTCAACATACCAGGCGATCAAAAAGTCAATATAAATTTGAAAACTGAATATATCACGAAATAATGTAGATAGAGAGGTACAAATTGACACACATCCTTGGAATGAGATCGGGTTTTATTAGGACCAAAAAAATACAAAAGTTCAAAAACTGTCCGACAGATGGCGCTTCATCTGATCAGAATATCAATTATTAGCATAACAATGTAAGACAAATGGCCGGCCGCGGTGGTCTAGCGGTTCTGGCGCTGCAGTCCGGAACCGCGGGACTGCTACGGTCGCAGGTTCGAATCCTGCCTCGGGCATGGGTGTGTGTGATGTCCTTAGGTTAGTTAGGTTTAAGTCGTTCTAAGTTCTAGGGGACTTATGACCTAAGATGTTGAGTCCCATAGTGCTCAGAGCCATTTTTTTCTTTTGTAAGACAAAGTAAAGATAATGTTCTTTACAGGAAATTCTCAATATGTCCTCCATTTCTCAACAATAGCTGTAGTCGAGGAATGATGTTGTGAACAGCACTGTAAAGCATGTCCGGAGTTATGGTGAGGCATTGGCGTCGGATGTTCTCTTTCAGCATCCCTATAGATGTAAGTCGATCACGATACACTTCAGGTAACCCCAAAGCCAATAATCGCACGAACTGAGGTCTGGGGACCTGGGAGGCCAAGCATGACGAAAGTGGCGGCTGAGCACACGATCATCACCAAACGACGCACGCAAGAGATCTTTCACGCGTCTAGCAATATACTTTTTTGAACTTTTGTATTTTTTTGGTTCTAATAAAACCCCATGTCATTGCAAGCGTGTCTGTCAATTTGTACCTCTCTATGTACATTATTCCGTGATTTATTCAGTTTTCAAATTTATACTGAATTTTGATCACCCAGTACATTGCGCTTAATGACTACGAAGATAAGATACGAGAAATTAGGGCTCAAACGAACGTATATAATTAGTCGTTTTCCCTCGCTCCATTTGCTAGTGGAACAGGAAAGGAAATGAGTAGCAGTGGTACAGGGTACCGTCCGCAAAGCGCCATACGGTGTTTCGGGGAGTATCTGTAGATGTAGATGTACTACGTAGCTCACGGTAATGCTGTCTGGATGTTTGCATAATCATGACTTAATTTAATTACTGTTCTTTATTGATTATTTTCCAAATAATGCCGTAAAACTTCCATTCATGGCAACAACTGTTTGTCAGTACTAACGTTACGTCAATATATGTACATACACTCCTGGAAATTGAAATAAGAACACCGTGAATTCATTGTCCCAGGAAGGGGAAACTTTATTGACACATTCCTGGGGTCAGATACATCACATGATCACACTGACAGAACCACAGGCACATAGACACAGGCAACAGAGCATGCACAATGTCGGCACTAGTACGGTGTATATCCACCTTTCGCAGCAATGCAGGCTGCTATTCTCCCATGGAGACCATCGTAGAGATGCTGGATGTAGTCCTGTGGAACGGCTTGCCATGCCATTTCCACCTGGCGCCTCAGTTGGACCACCGTTCGTGCTGGACCTGCAGACCGCGTGAGACGACGCTTCATCCAGTCCCAAACATGCTCAATGGGGGACAGATCCGGAGATCTTGCTGGCCAGGGTAGTTGACTTACAACTTCTAGAGCACGTTGGGTGGCACGGGATACATGCGGACGTGCACTGTCCTGTTGGAACAGCAAGTTCCCTTGCCGGTCTAGGAATGGTAGAACGATGGGTTCGATGACGGTTTGGATGTACCGTGCACTATTCAGTGTCCCCTCGACGATCACCAGTGGTGTACGGCCAGTGTAGGAGATCGCTCCCCACACCATGATGCCGGGTGTTGGCCCTGTGTGCCTCGGTCGTATGCAGTCCTGATTGTGGCGCTCACCTGCACGGCGCCAAACACGCATACGACCATCATTGGCACCAAGGCAGAAGCGACTCTCATCGCTGAAGACGACACGTCTCCATTCGTCCCTCCATTCACCCCTGTCGCGACACCACTGGAGGCGGGCTGCACGATGTTGGGGCGTGAGCGGAAGGCGGCCTAACGGTGTGCGGGACCGTAGCCCAGCTTCATGGAGACGGTTGCGAATGGTCCTCGCCGATACCCCAGGAGCAACAGTGTTCCTCATTTGCTGGGAAGTGGCGGTGCGGTCCCCTACGGCACTGCGTAGGATCCTACGGTCTTGGCGTGCATCCGTGCGTCGCTGCGGTCCGGTCCCAGGTCGACGGGCACGTGCACCTTCCGCCGACCACTGGCGACAACATCGATTGAGCAGTTCGGCGGTACGTCCACCCGGCCTCCCGCATGCCCACTATACGCCCTCGCTCAAAGTCCGTCAACTGCACATACGGTTCACGTCCACGCTGTCGCGGCATGCTACCAGTGTTAAAGACTGCGATGGAGCTCCGTATGCCACGGCAAACTGGCTGACACTGACGGCGGCGGTGCACAAATGCTGCGCAGCTAGCGCCATTCGACGGCCAACACCGCGGTTCCTGGTGTGTCCGCTGTGCCGTGCGTGTGATCATTGCTTGTACAGCCCTCTCGCAGTGTCCGGAGCAAGTATGGTGGGTCTGACACACCGGTGTCAATGTGTTCTTTTTTCCATTTCCAGGAGTGTAATATAATTTACGGAGCATATCGTAAAACCATAAAACTACTTTTACTGCAGGAGAGCCTACGTACTTTTGTCGTAGAAATATAAATTACGTTTAAATCACTTTCAGTCTGAACTGATTGTCTGCAGTAGTAGTGCAATACTGTTTGTTCAACTACAGTTACCACTGCTTTTAGCTACAATAATTACTTGACTGAAAATCAACGGTAAATTTAACTGAATCTGTTTTCTTTTAACTATTTATTTCACTCGTGACTTTCTCGGAAATTGTGGTAAGGAGGTCATGACGCTGCTGATGGTTAACGACTTGGGAGAATAAAGTTTCAATCACTAAGTTTATGCTTTAGATAATATTCCAAAAATGTTTCTATAACGCTGGCAAGCCTATTACACAGCTATAAAAATATTGGCTGGCTGACTTTCCGATGAGTTGCTTGTGGTTCGATGTAAAGCTTATGATGAAATTCGTTATCGGCAATGGGCTCTTCTCGATTAGCAAACAGACTGAATAAATTTAGGCCACACAGTGGTCTTCATCAATACCAACATCATCTTGCGACCATATACTGTGCCCATAGCCCCGCTCGGTCACTTATATTTTGCCTTGCCAAATATTATGACAGCGTTTCCAGCTCAATCTCCATTTGGCATTTGCGCGCTGATACATACATCTGATATCATTCGCGCTACAGATACAGACTTGTTTAGTCGCTTAAGCAATTCTGTGGTATGCGCTTCCCAACTGAATTTGTTACATTGCCAGATGCTAAGTTTGTTTTGTTTGCAGATGATACAAACATTGCAATTAGCAAGTCAAGTACAGATTTATAAATAGCTGCTAGTCAAATTTTCAGTGAAATTAGTAAGTGGTTTAAAGCTAATTCACTGTCATTAAACTTTGATAAGATCCACTATATGCAGTTCAGAACCTGTAAGAGATTTCCTTCCAACATGTGTGCAACATTTGAAGTCATGCAGATCGAATAGGTTCACAGTGTTAAATTTCTGGGATTACAACTCGATAATAAATTCAGTTGGGAAGGGCATACCACAGAATTGCTTAAGGGCCTAAACAAGTCTTTATTTGAAGTGAGAATGATATCAGAAGTAGGAGATATAAATATAAAAAAAAACTTGCATACTTCGTTTACTTTCATTGTATTATGTCATACTGGATCATACTCTGGTGCAACTCATCAGACCGAGCAAAAGTTTTTAGGGAGCAAAAGCGTGTGATCAGAATGATTTGTGGCGTAAATTCAAGAACATTATGTAGAAACCTTTTCCAGGAACTTTGTATTCTAACTATTGCTTCTCAGCATATTTATTCCTTAATGAAATTTGTTGCAAGCAATACATCTGTATTTCCAACCAATAGCTAAAAACAGAGTATCAATACTAGGAATAAGAACAATCTACTGTAACATCCACGAGATAATTTTTAGATACAGTGCGACGAGAGGAAATTATGCCTGTAACAGTTATAAACATTATCTTTTCGACACTTGAAAAAAAAACAGTGAAAACTATGATAAATATTAATTATTTATGTAATATTTTATGATATAATTGGACATATCGATGTGTGTAATACAAAGACAATGATAATTGTAAATTCCTTTTATGATCTGCGTTTGTCTTCCTTTGTTTTTATCTTTGGTTGGTTGGCTTTTGTAGGTTGCGGACGCAAGACGCATATGAAACTGAGGTCTGTTAAAAATTGTAATTATTTTTTAATTATTACTTGAGAATAGAGTTCATTGTTATTATAAATATGAGTGAATAATTATTTATAACTTTAATTCCTCTCTCAATAAGCATTATCGGTGTTAATTACTTCTTTCCGCTGCAAGGAGCGCAGCCATTGATGATAGCGTTTTGTATCGCGTTTTTATCTGTATTTCTTAGAAAAAAAAATCATAGGTTTGCTTGATGAAAATAAGTGTAAATAGTGCAGAATATGAAAGTAAAGTTTAATAAGCATTTCAAATACTTATCCTATTTGCTCTAACAATAGAAAGTCTCTATCAATTGTCTGCCACCATCTTAACAATTATCTCAGTGGCAAATTCAAATTACGCAGCTCTGCAGACATAAACGCCGAAGGTAATGAAAATGTGTAAAAATAAATGTGCAGCGGTGGTCCCGCACTCATTTTAATGAAAATAATTCGAATCAGATTGGTTCTTTAAAGACAGTGTTCATAGCACGATCCATATAACAAACTTTTCTAGCTGATGTATGGAGCCGAAATTAATTACGCACGAGTTGCGAAGAATATTGTTTCAGGTAACAGACGTCAGTTTTGTGCATGGCTGACATTCGGTGGTTTTAATGATCATTTTGCTGAAGGTAACTGTTTCTATCATAATCAATAGTTGTATAGAAGTATAGAATCTGTTGTATGAACTGTGATTTAGTGACACACAGCTTACAGACAACACTTCAACACAACATTAACTTGGATTTCTTTAGCAACTTGACCAAATCTTTAGCCGGGAGAAAGAATTATTTTGTGATTACTCACTGTAATAAAATAAGATTATCATTTTCATTTACAAATTAGTTAAACACCAAACCACTGAATAACACAGCGAACGCCACACTACATAAAGACCTAAAATCACTTACTTTGGTACAGAAAGGGGTCCAATATTGAGTAACACACATTTTCAATAAATTGCCAGCATCCATTAAAAACTTGGTTTCAGTTAAATAGCGGTTTAAACACAATGTGAAAGACTTTTTGATAGGCAACTCCTTCTGCTCTATAGATGAATATCTTAACAGAGACTGTGAAGCCGGCTTAATTAAAATATCTGTTCGATTTCAGTTTTGACAGCACTTGGTCACAACAATTAAGATTAGGACTTTGGGGAAGGTTAAATTTATTAATAGTGCATAACAGAGTTACATTCTGAGAGAGTGTTACTTCTGTAAATATTAGCTGTACCTGTTTACAGCATTGTATTCACTTATTTCGACAATCCCTGACAAATGATTAGGTTAGTAAGTATAATATTCAAATGTTTTCTGTTTTTATGTTATACGCTCTGACATGTTCCACGTCCACGAGAATCATCTTATTTTTTGAGCCTATACATGGGCTGAATCTAACATAATCTACGTCTATACCACACTACAGGCACTTCTCAATTCCTCTCTGCCCTCACTTCTACGAACTCGCGCGCTCGCGCCAACGATATTATTGTTATAAGAAAGGCATTCTTTGTGTTTAGACAGTGATTTCTATGGTTTCGTACGACATAAATTTATCTGAGATTTCCAGCGTATTTACTACAATAATTGGATATAATTATTTTTTTATTATCCTTTCAGCATACACAACATTTCCCTAAACACTAATTGCTGACAAAACTCATAAATACACATAGTTACAAAGACAGGTTTTAAATTCATGAAATCAAGTCTCTGATAAATACGTAAAGCACCGGGTTGTGATGCAAGCTCCTCGATGGCTGTAAGCAGATGCCTGTGATCGAAAAGTGTGAAGCGTTGTCACTAAATGACCATGGCTATGAATGAGGAGGAATTCGTCAGTTTAGCTGCCGGTGCAGTCTGCATATACATCAAGAATAGAAAGCACTAAGGAAATGGCAGGAAGGACAACAACTGTGATATTTAAAGTTGGTTCAAGAACCGTCACCGAAGAAGGAACAAGTCATAGCAGAAATTATTTACGAAGAGACAAGAGTACGTAAACTATATTGCTTTAAATGATAGCTGCAGTAATCAGGAGAAGAAAGACAAACGTGAGACAAGCCATCACCTGCACGACATATTGATTGCAATGCTTTGGTACATTGCGAGAGGATGTATCTTTCAGGGACCGAAATTATGTACAGTTATTTTACTTCATGCCTTGAAACGAATACTCATGACAGTTGTAAAGTGATTCTACTTTACCTGTTGTACAACTGTCTCAGGAATAGGAACGGGAAATATTTTTACCTCAAGACGGTTCGGGGCTACGTCATCCCGTTATCAAGTGCTATAAAACAAGGAAACAAATTATTACACCGCATTATTACACGTGCTGACAATCACACAAAAGTATTTAACTTGTCCTATAGTACACCGCACGTGAAAGCTTCTGCGATAATAGCCACCGTCAGAAGTAAAATCCCCGCAGCAAACACGTATTTTCAACATAAAACTCTTCCTAGAACATGTCTCGTTGGCGAGTTATACTCTGAGGATCAGTTGTAAGCTAAAGGCAGCCGCTTTCACCTACCAGAGACTTTTCTGCGAAACATATGTCAAATCCAATTAAGATTCCACTATTTATCATAAAATCAATTAATATTATATGCTCATCATAAAAGGTTTTGCATCACCTCGGTTCTGAGAGTTCCAGAACCTTTACAGAAAATTGGAATAGAGATCAACATCAACATCATTTCTGCACTTTCTATTGCTCATGAAAACCACAAATTGCATGCTTTACCATCGTACAACGAGACCTTCAGAGGTGGTGGTCCAGATTGCTGTAGTTTTTATTGGTCATGAAAACCACATATTGCATGTTATATCACCATACGGCAAGACTTTCAGAGGTGGTGGTCCAGATTGCTGTACACACCGGTACCTCTAATACCCAATAGCATGTCCTCCTGACTTGATGCATGCCTGTATTCGTCATGGCATACTACCCATGAGTTCATCAAGGCACTGTTGGTCCAGATTGTCCCACTACTCAACGGCGATTCAGCACAGATCCCTCAAAGTGGTTGATCGGTCACGTGATCCATAAACAGACCTTTTCAGTATATCCCAGGTGTGTTCGATAGGATTCATGTCTGGAGAACATGCTGGCCGCTCTATTCGGGCGATGTCGTTAGCAAGAAGTGCACGATGGGGGCACGAATTGACGTCCATGAAAACGAATGCCTTTCCAATATGCTGCCGATATGGTTGCACTACCGGTCGGAGGATGGGATTCACGTATCGTACAACCGTTACGGCGCCTTCCATGGCCACCAGCGGCGTTTGTGTGCCCTACATAATGCCACCCCAAAACATCAGGGAATCTGCGCCTTGCTGCACTCGCTGGACAATGTGCTTAAGCCGTTCAGCCTGACCGTGTGGCCTCCGAAAACGTCTCCAACGATTGTCTGGTTGAAGGCATATGCGACACTCTTCGGTGAAGAGAACGTGATGCCAATCCTCAGCGGTCCACTCGGCGTTTTGTTGGGCCCATCTGTAGCGCGCTGCATGGTGTCGCAATTCCAAAGATGAATTTCGTCATGGATGTCGGGAGTGAAGTTGCGCATCATGCAGCCTATTGCGTACAGTTCGAGTCGTAGCACGACGTCCTGTGGCTGCACGAAAAGCGTTATTCAACATGGTGGCGTCACTGCCAGGGTTCCTCCGAAGGTAGCCGTCATCCACTCCAGTAGTAGCCCTTGGGCGGACTGAGCGAGGCATATCATCGACAGTTCCTGTCTCTCTGTATCTCCTCCATGTCCGAACAACATCGATTTGGTTTACTCCGAAATGCCGGGAAACTTCCCTTGTTGAGAGACTTTCCTGGCACAAAGTAAGAATGCGAACGCGATCTAACCGCGGTACTGACAGTCTAGGCATGGTTGAACTATAGACAACACGAGCCGTGTACCTAGTTCCTGGTGGAACGACTGTAACTGATGGGCTGTCGGACCCCCTCTGTCTTATAGACGCTGATTATGCATGGTTGTTTACATCTTTGGGTGGGTTTAGTGACATCTCAGAACAGTCAAAGGGACTGTGTCTGTGATACAATATCCACAGTCAACGTCTACCTTCAGGAGTACTGGGAACCGGAATGTTGCAAAACTTGTTTTGATGTGTTTATGTCAAACCGTAGCTCAATCTTAAAACAAACGCTATATCTGTGTTACAACGTGTGCTTCCATATAGAACGACAAGAGGAAAACATTAAACTTAACTACGCTGACTCGAATAATTGATGGCTACTACCCAAGGAGGACATCGCTACAGTGGGCCCATAAATGCCACTTGGACACTTGTAGCTCCTCATTTAACGTGCTGAATGTGTGTTCTGGACTTGAAGAGGACGATGACGAAATCATACGTTATTTATTTCTGACTGACGCGAGATTTCGTGAACTGCGTGATCCGGATGTAGTGAAGAAACTGTTCTAAATTGGAAAAGTGAAGACTAGGCTATGGTGGGATCTGTTATCGTGCAGTCAGACACACTGAAATACATTGCCCTGTTTTTGGAGTATGCAGAACGAAATTCGATTGACGATACCAATTTTTTGACTTTGCAGTACACGAGAACCGTTGTCAGGTAAAAGATAATTGGAAAACAGAACAACGAAAAGAGCAGCTTTGTTTCTCCAACACGAAATAAAAGCAAGTGATGCGAAATACAGTGAGTTTTGAGCGTAATGTTGTAAATAAGTTGCCAGTTTTCCGTCGGAAGAGCCTGATTAACGCAGTGGGATTTCGAACGTCACATGTAGCATGTTTTGTGTTTACAATAAATAGCAGTTTCCCTCGAAAACATGCGTATTATGGATTAATCATTTCTCTCGGGTATCCGTGCACTCAAAATCGGGAGATTTATATGCTAGTCGACTCGGGTCTAATGATGTGTGAAACTACACTCCTGGAAATGGAAAAAAGAACACATTGGCACCGGTGTGTCAGACCCACCATACTTGCTCCGGACACTGCGAGAGGGCTGTACAAGCAATGATCACACGCACGGCACAGCGGACACACCAGGAACCGCGGTGTTGGCCGTCGAATGGCGCTAGCTGCGCAGCATTTGTGCACCGCCGCCGTCAGTGTCAGCCAGTTTGCCGTGGCATACGGAGCTCCATCGCAGTCTTTAACACTGGTAGCATGCCGCGACAGCGTGGACGTGAACCGTATGTGCAGTTGACGGACTTTGAGCGAGGGCGTATAGTGGGCATGCGGGAGGCCGGGTGGACGTACCGCCGATTTGCTCAACACGTGGGGCGTGAGGTCTCCACAGTACATCGATGTTGTCGCCAGTGGTCGGCGGAAGGTGCACGTGCCCGTCGACCTGGGACCGGACCGCAGCGACGCACGGATGCATGCCAAGACCGTAGGATCCTACGCAGTGCCGTAGGGGACCGCACCGCCACTTCCCAGCAAATTAGGGACACTGTTGCTCCTGGGGTATCGGCGAGGACCATTCGCAACCGTCTCCATGAAGCTGGGCTACGGTCCCGCACACCGTTAGGCCGTCTTCCGCTCACGCCCCAACATCGTGCAGCCCGCCTCCAGTGGTGTCGCGACAGGCGTGAATGGAGGGACGAATGGAGACGTGTCGTCTTCAGCGATGAGAGTCGCTTCTGCCTTGGTGCCAATGATGGTCGTATGCGTGTTTGGCGCCGTGCAGGTGAGCGCCACAATCAGGACTGCATACGACCGAGGCACACAGGGCCAACACCCGGCATCATGGTGTGGGGAGCGATCTCCTACACTGGCCGTACACCACTGGTGATCGTCGAGGGGATACTGAATAGTGCACGGTACATCCAAACCGTCATCGAACCCATCGTTGTACCATTCCTAGACCGGCAAGGGAACTTGCTGTTCCAACAGGACAATGCACGTCCGCATGTATCCCGTGCCACCCAACGTGCTCTAGAAGGTGTAAGTCAACTACCCTGGCCAGCAAGATCTCCGGATCTGTCCCCCATTGAGCATGTTTGGGACTGGATGAAGCGTCGTCTCACGCGGTCTGCACGTCCAGCACGAACGCTGGTCCAACTGAGGCGCCAGGTGGAAATGGCATGGCAAGCCGTTCCACAGGACTACATCCAGCATCTCTACGATCGTCTCCATGGGAGAATAGCAGCCTGCATTGCTGCGAAAGGTGGATATACACTGTACTAGTGCCGACATTGTGCATGCTCTGTTGCCTGTGTCTATGTGCCTGTGGTTCTGTCAGTGTGATCATGTGATGTATCTGACCCCAGGAATGTGTCAATAAAGTTTCCCCTTCCTGGGACAATGAATTCACGGTGTTCTTATTTCAATTTCCAGGAGTGTATATTGGGAATCCATACGAAATTCAAGTTAGACATTGTATGATGCCAATCCAGGGTGTTTAAAACAAGTATCACATATTCCAACAGAGGTAGTATTGGTCAGTACTGGAAGAAGAGTTCCCATTACTATATATTAGGAAACCAGAACTTGAGGCATTGGATAGGGTGTCCTGTCGATCTTATCTGCTGGTTAAGTGAAAGTAGACGGTATTTGCATTTCTGCATATTGTTATTAAGCATGCTGATACATCTTTCAGCCCCTCTTCGCTGTGAATCACATATACCCTCAGATACACTTGGCGCCATTTGTATTGCATCACGTGCATTGTGATATGTCTGCGTAAGCAGAAGAAACTAACGATCGAAGTCCGAAAACAATATATTGGACTGTTCAATTAACCAAAAAAAAAAAATTCTCCAAGTGTAACACCAACACAAAACAGTGTTCCGTCTTTAGAATCACAACTACATACAAGAATAATATAGAAAAGAACTGAAATAATTTCCTACAAGTTTCCACCAGAGACTTCTCCGATATACCAAGCCGAATCCAGAGATCAGCGAGAAGATCCAAGCCGGGCTGCTGGGGCGGCAGCTATCCACGTCTGCTGGCGGTTGATGAACTGCCGATGTGCGGCCGAGCGCCGGCCTTTCTAGCGCTTCGGTCGATGAGTACCTCGGAACTACACTCCTGGAAATGGAAAAAAGAACACATTGACACCGGTGTGTCAGACCCACCATACTTGCTCCGGACACTGCGAGAGGGCTGTACAAGCAATGATCACACGCACGGCACAGCGGACACACCAGGAACCGCGGTGTTGGCCGTCGAATGGCGCTAGCTGCGCAGCATTTATGCACCGCCGCCGTCAGTGTCAGCCAGTTTGCCGTGGCATACGGAGCTCCATCGCAGTCTTTAACACTGGTAGCATGCCGCGACAGCGTGGACGTGAAC
Source organism: Schistocerca cancellata (assembly GCF_023864275.1). NCBI lineage: Eukaryota > Metazoa > Arthropoda > Insecta > Orthoptera > Acrididae > Schistocerca > Schistocerca cancellata. Next base: position 331,140,142 of record NC_064628.1, on the reverse strand, counting down.
CGTATGTGCAGTTGACGGACTTTGAGCGAGGGCGTATAGTGGGCATGCGGGAGGCCGGGTGGACGTACCGCCGAATTGCTCAATCGATGTTGTCACCAGTGGTCGGCGGAAGGTGCACGTGCCCGTCGACCTGGGACCGGACCGCAGCGACGCACGGATGCACGCCAAGACCGTAGGATCCTACGCAGTGCCGTAGGGGACCGCACCGCCACTTCCCAGCAAATTAGGGACACTGTTGCTCCTGGGGTATCGGCGAGGACCATTCACAACCGTCTCCATGAAGCTGGGCTACGGTCCCGCACACCGTTAGGCCGTCTTCCGCTCACGCCCCAACATCGTGCAGCCCGCCTCCAGTGGTGTCGCGACAGGCGTGAATGGAGGGACGAATGGAGACGTGTCGTCTTCAGCGATGAGAGTCGCTTCTGCCTTGGTGCCAATGATGGTCGTATGCGTGTTTGGCGCCGTGCAGGTGAGCGCCACAATCAGGACTGCATATGACCGAGGCACACAGGGCCAACACCCGGCATCATGGTGTGGGGAGCGATCTCCTACACTGGCCGTACACCACTGGTGATCGTCGAGGGGACACTGAATAGTGCACGGTACATCCAAACCGTCATCGAACCCATCGTTCTACCATTCCTAGACCGGCAAGGGAACTTGCTGTTCCAACAGGACAGTGCACGTCCGCATGTATCCCGTGCCACCCAACGTGCTCTAGAAGGTGTAAGTCAACTACCCTGGCCAGCAAGATCTCCGGATCTGTCCCCCATTGAGCATGTTTGGGACTGGATGAAGCGTCGTCTCACGCGGTCTGCACGTCCAGCACGAACGTTGGTCCAACTGAGGCGCCAGGTGGAAATGGCATGGCAAGCCGTTCCACAGGACTACATCCAGCATCTCTACGATCGTCTCCATGGGAGAATAGCAGCCTGCATTGCTGCGAAAGGTGGATATACACCGTACTAGTGCCGACATTGTGCATGCTCTGTTGCCTGTGTGTATGTGCCTGTGGTTCTGTCAGTGTGATCATGTGATGTATCTGACCCCAGGAATGTGTCAATAAAGTTTCCCCTTCCTGGGACAATGAATTCACGGTGTTCTTATTTCCTTTTCCAGGAGTGTATTTTCCATCATGTGGTTTGACGTGTGAAAATAGTGCCGGGATCTGCAGCGACCTCTTCCTTATGTTTATGTGTGCCGGTAGAGGCCCCTGGTGGCCGCTGGTGTCTTTGCTGTGTTGTTGTTGTGGCCATTCATCAATATTGCCTGTCGGCTGCGTGGTGCTTTGGTGTGCCTGGGAAGCGGGCAACCCGCCGCTACAAGCTGTCAGTTTGGTTGCTGATATTCTAGGCGCTGTGATGTCTGGTGGAGAAGGCCACAGCACATTGCTCTCACACTCCTATAACGTCTACACCCTGTTGATTGGTTGGGCATACACCAATGCTGCTGAATGTTCCCATCTGCAGGAATCCAATGGATTCAGTTCGGCTCACTGGGAATGCCATGCTATTGGACGACTTAGACCTATCCATCTCCCACTAATGTTGCACGATCCGTAGAAAATGGCGTGGTGCCCCACTGTGCATAAACCTCAGCCGTTGTCTTTCTGCAAGGCTAAGCTTCTCCAACAGCGCTGTAATTCATTGCGCAGAAACTGGTGATCTGCAGCACCTGTTACTCTTGTTTGGCTAAGTGTATAGTCCTTTAAGTCCGTCACTGGCGATTACTGCTCATATGTTGATACTGAAGTGGGTCCTGAGGCCTCAGTTCCGCGACTGCTCGAGGAATGTGGTAATTCACTGTGCCATTACTTGCTTTATCTATAAATAAGCTCAGCATTCCGTATCTTCTGCGGCCCATATCTTGACAGTTATTGGTTTTCCAGAGATGTCATTATACGAAATTTTCCTCTAGTTTCGATCAATACTACCTCCTCTAGGAATACTGTATGTGACTTTTTTTAAACATCCTGCATATGCAGAAGACGCCATTACCCTCTGAGGCAGCTTCTTCACAGCCGCACGGCCATTTGAGTGCCACCTGCTGTGTTGGCTGGCAAACCGTGACCGCCCGCCCTGCCAGGCGTTTCGGCTCCATTACCCGCCGTTAATTATTCATCGCGTGCTCTCAGCTTATTGCAAACTGTTGCTTCCAGCCGTCCGGCGCAGGCGCATGCGCATGCACGTGAACACCGCCCCTCCCCACCCTTTCCACCCGTATCCCTGCTGAATTATCCAGCTCCCCACAGAGCGGAGGCATTTCGGCCTGTCCCTTTGGCCCCGTTTTCCTCTCTTCTCTGTCGCGCGACCCAATAACGTACGCACGCAAGCACGCGCGCAGGTAAGCGAATTATGGCATTCGATACGGTCGTGTGTTCTCTCTTGCGAATTACAGTTTAATTCCCTGCGCCACAGCCCGCGCCGGGCTTAACATTTCCTGGGCGCTTCGAGGCGTTCTCCCTCACCCTTTTCTTCCCCGTCCTCTCTCTCTCTCTCTCTCACGCGATCCGAGTAATGATTAATGTCTCCCCCCTATATGGAATGGCTTTGTAGCGTAAGTTTTCGGAGTAGCATGAGCGCTATCGTTTCTCATCCTTCTTCCGCTTTTTTGTGAACAGACTGAATAATGGATGCCAATTATTCGATATTCATTCACTACCCATAACTTTCACTGGATGCAATGAGGCTGGCGTTTCTCCTGTTCTCTTTTTGTGGGGAGTGTACTGTAAGACCTTCAGTACACACACCATCAGATTATTTGACTTGTCGCTCTAACGAGTAGGCGAGTGTCAGCAAGATGTCTCGTGGTCTTATAGTGGCGTGTTTATCTTCTGCCGTTAGGTCAGACGATAGAAATGCCACTTGCACGCTTAGAGTAGCAGATTGACGGTGACCAACTTTAAACAGAACTTGATTAATTTTCACACACATTTATTAAAATAATAACAAGCATACAACTTACTTAACTTGGTTCTGGATGCTATTTACAGATGACAATCTGAAGTTCCTTTGGTATTGATACGTTAATCTTATTCTCTGATACTTGACAAAAGTGTCTATACATTTATCTTCATGGCTATGTACAGGAATATGGTAACAGACTTAAACTTGACTATAGACTGGTACAGACTAATGCAGACTGGTACAGACTGGTGCAGACAAATGCAGACTGACTAATCCGAGGTCTGTACACACATTATAATACCTCGTGCGAACATGTATCACTGCGTGAGTGTGATCTGTGAGGAGAAAAGGTTCTACGTTAGCAGCAATGTCATTGGCTGCGTTACATATTAATATGCAGATCGGCGGAAGCAGAATTTGGTCCGTCTCTATGGCAGCGCCATCTCGTAGTGCGGAGATGGACGAGCGCTGCGCCTGTGTTGTTGTGCTTAGCAGGGCGCGCTCTAGTGGGAAAGTTGTGTACGCGCTGACTACGTGGAACTATGTACACAACACTTTTAAAGTTCGATTTACTCATCACTCCTTAGGTCCTGAGTCACATATTACACACTTTTTCAAGTGTCCTCTGTTTTCAGCTGGTGAGCGTGGAGGAATAATCTTTGGTACTAGAAATTATCTGTGCATGGCGTAGACCCGTGGGGACCGAGTATCATTAACAGCTTTTGCTGATAATTTTTAAAAAAATGGTTCAAATGGCTCTGAGCACTATGGGACTTAATTTCTGAGGTAATCAGTCCCCTAGAACTTCGAACTACTCAAACCTAACTAACCTAAGGACAGCACACACATCCATGGCTGAGGCAGGATTCGAACCTGCGACCGTAGCGGTCGCGTAGTTCCAGACTGTAGCGCCTAGAACCACTCGGCCACTCCGGCCAGCGCTGATGATTCATACTATCACGTAAAAGCTGGAACCGAGTAACTGTTATAATAGCATACAAGAAAATAGACTTGAATCCTTGTCTTAATGTAGTGCTCCTATACAGTGATAAGGCGAAACATTACGACCACTGCTCACCGTGACGTTGGATGCTACCTGGTGGCGTTTCGGGCAGTTAACGCAGTAACAAAAGTACTTGTAAGCGGAGTAGACACGGAAGGGGGATCACCCTAGCGAAGATGTGGGCTGAAAGTGGGGATATCCATCGAGATAATCGACTCTTACAAACGGCAGATTATTATTACCCAGAGCCTGTGAACGAGTATCTCACAAACGGCGAAGCTGGTCGAATGTTCACGTGCTACTTTCGTGAGCATCTTCGGAAAGAGGCAGGACAGTGAAGCTACCACTATCTTCCGTCGTCCAATCTTAAACGATAAGCCTCCAGCATAAGGAAGAAAGGCCACCGATCTATGTTCCTCTTCATACACCTCCGGATATGGTCCAAACTCCATAGCCCGACGAATCTGCTTCTCGGAGTATCCATTTTCCTTAAAAACAGCCATCAAATGCGCAAGTTCTTGGGTTAATCTGTCCGCGTCGTTTAAGATTGGACGAATTTTAAGGAATTTTAACATTAAAAGTGAAATATCCCCACAGAAAAATTAATGAATTACTGTGCTGATAAACCTCTACGTTATTTGATTTTCGAACAGCTGAGCAAAACTGAACGTACTCAGACATTACTCTCTTTACTCATTCTGATCAACACTAAACTGACACAAAATATTTTTAGCGCAACGCAATGTGACTTTCAAGAATCCCTACAAAAGAATGACCCTGACTAACAATAACCTATACCTTTCATGAATCACTTACCTCACAAAAATCTTCGTTACTCGAACTACTGCAGTACAGCGAGCGCCAATACTGCCAGCTAAATAAAAGATTCTAACTACTGAAGGCACTAACTACTTATAGGCATAGTCAGCAAATGAAAGATTTTGATAGAGAACAAACAATGTATTTACCTTAATGATGTTCAAAAAGTTCATGATATCCAGTATTACAAATTTACTCTTTCTGGCGGACACACGTCCAGATCGTCCGCTCTCAAAATTCTGCCAACTCTCTCCCCACATCACCACTACTGGCGGCTTACCTCCAACTGCGAACTGCGCAACGCTACGCGCTGTTCACATCCAACTGTCCAACACTACAATAGCGAATATTCCAACAATGCAAACCAGCAACAGACTGCACACAGCACAGTCAGTGATTTTCATACAGAGCGCTACGTGACGTTACCAACATGAAAACCTAAACAGTCTACTTACAAGAGTGTGTTCCGTCCACGTTCTAAGATTAGGGCACTGCTCGGCTCTGTGAAAGATGATTTGGGGCTTAGGAAACCCGTGGTACACAAAATTCCATTTCAATGAGGGAAAGCTTACATTGGCCGTTCGATTCGCACAGTGCATGACAGGTGTGTGGAACATCGCCGTCATACGAGGCTACAACAGCCGGAAAAATCGGCAGTAGCGGAACACTGCTTAAACGAGGGACTCAGTATGATATATGATGAAACTGTGGTAGTTGCCAACATTTCCGGTTCTTGGAACAGTGTCTGTAAAGAGGCGATTGGAATTAGGTTGGCGGATAATTTAGTCAACAGACACAATGGGTTTCCTCTTAGCAAGACGTGGAATCCTGTATTATCTCACATCGGAACGTTCTTCGGTGCGGCCCTGAGTGCGATATATCGTTGCCAGCAGTATTCTACTAAGGGCGGCGCCACCTCCCTGTCTTGGAGGGCAGCAACCGTGATGAGCGGCGCATGCGCCGTGTACTGAACGGTGGCCTATATAGGACGTCGATTTGCAGCCTAGCGTCAGTTCTCAGCGGGACTCATCAGCAGAAGCAACATTTTGCTGAAGATGGCGACCAATTGGATCGCCGAAATACCGAGTCAAATTGATTTTAGGATCCGGCAGCAAACCCGAAGAGACTTTCAGGACTTATTACGCCGGGAAAGCCTACGTAATAACTTTATTTTACCTTCTTGTCCATACTGATTGATACTCATATACATATTGTAAAAGGTCGATGACTAAGGATGTAATTGCTAGCGCACACGATCAGATGTAATTTCGATGGATTCCTCACGCGCTGCCTGCTGTATGTAAGCTATAATAGAATCGCAGACCAGAAAGCAGTGCCGCTAGCAGTAGTAGTTGAAGCTCCGGCAGTAGGAGTAAGTAGTAGCCAGCAGTCTGGTGTATGGAGTTGGCGGGACCGGTCGTGGGGAGCGATGGCGATTCCTGAGCCATATTGTATAAGGTAAAAGCAGCCGCGCTCATATGTAGTTTGTTAAAACTAAATTTGTACTATTGTTATATCAAGTCCTATGTAAATGTTTCAAAAAATCTTTTAATAATAATCTTTTTTGCCGGCCGTAGTGGCCGTGCGGTTCTAGGCGCTACAGTCTGGAACCGAGCGACCGCTACGGTCGCAGGTTCGAATCCTGCCTCGGGCATGGATGTGTGTGATGTCCTTAGGTTAGTTAGGTTTAATTAGTTCTAAGTTCTAGGCGACTGATGACCACAGAAGCTAAGTCGCATAGTGCTCAGAGCCATTTGAACCATTATAATCTTTTTTATAAAATTCACTTTTTGACTATCATTCACCTGAATTTAAAGAATTTACTAATTTCTGCAATCCATGGTCATCCTGATTATCGTAAAGAAAAATCAGTTGTTTCTTTTTATACATGACAAATCTAGCGGCCAGCATTGCACTGGGCTGTGCTACAAAAAATTTCTTATAAAAGCAGATATATGCGCGTTATCTGGAGACTTCATTGAGGTACGAATTTTCAATTTATTCAGAATGATTTTTCAGGGCCATGACGCAGCATTTCTGACGTCCAAAATTTACCAGTTTAAATTCACAGTCAATTATTAAAGGTTAAAGTGTAACACAATTTTATTGAAAGATTAGTCACATTCTATTATTGGTAGTTTACGGGATACATCTGTGGGGAGGTTACTCTTGTCGACAGCCGGCCAGGATCGTATTTTTTTGTGAATTTCTGAGAAGTAGTCAGTTATAGATATGCTCTTATTTACTTAATGTTAAATGCAGTCTGCATCTGGCGCAACGCATTTACTAATTTGTCACTCCTTCTTTCACAGATCATCGCCAATTTATTGCCTTTTGTTGTTATTGTATTTATTCCGTTTTGCTTTGTCTTTGATTTTGTACCTACCTTTGAGTTGTGAAAATGCCGCGAAAAACTGCTAACAGTACATCGCGATGCGTAATGAGTGAAACAGCCGACTTGAATAATTTGGCTGATAACACTAGCGACACTCAGTGTCATAATGATAATCCTCCAATTACAGATAATCAGTGCGTGCCGACCACCAGTAATGATTGTAATCTAAATGATGAGCAAACAAATTCAGTTGGGTCCACACTAAGTTTAACGACAATTGATGACGTGGCACATTTCGCTACAATGAACTCTGCCCAGTTTGATACACCTGATTTCCAAAATTTACACAATGAACAGATAAATGTTTCTAGCGAAGATGAACAATAATATCAAAATCCGTCAGCTTTATTTGATTCCGATGTAGTGACCAACAGTGCACATCCAATTAGCAAACCTTTTCAAGAATCAGAGAATGACCAAATGGTTACACAAAACATGACAAATGCAGATACACCATCACACAGCACAGAGAATAGAGTCGCTAATTTTGGCATGGATCAAGTTATGGCAGTATTGCTACAACTTGAAACATGAAAATCTGAAACAGTCGAATGAAAAACAAGACAACAATTGGGAACAACTTAATGAATCGAACAAACAATTTAATGAAAATCTCAAACAGTTGAATGAAATCCACGACAACCTTAATGAGTCGATCAAACAACTTAATGAAAGTCTCAAACAGTTGAATGAGAAACACGACAGGTGGAGCAAACAAATTAATGAAAACTTCAGATTAATGAAATACTTGACACCTCTATTCAGCAGCTTACTTAACAGATTACAGCCGTTGTCGAGCAATGTAACGAAACTAAAAAAAAACAGTTACGGAAGGAAATTAAGGCCTGTGCCAGGAATAATAGTGAAGAAATTAGATCTGTTGCACAAGAAATATGTAATACAAATGCAGCCACAACAAAATCACTTAGAGATGAAACTAGTGCAGCTGGTAAACAATGTTCAGAAAACGCAACGCAGTTACGGGACGAGTTTAAATTAATGTCATCAGAACTTCCACGCACTCTGGATGCGAAAGTCGATAAGAAATTTGAACAACAGAACAGCCAAATTGACGAACGTTTTAATCACCAACTACAAAACAGTGAAATTCGTTACCGTAAATTAATACAGGAACAGAACAGAGTAAAGATACAAGTCATGGAAACAATTACTGCACAGAGACTGGAAGATAAGCGTAAGTTGTTTACGGAAGCAAAAACATACGTAGACAACAATATTGCTGCAGTATCAGACGAAATCAATACTATCAAACAGTTGAACACCGAATTGCATGATGAAATCTCTGATCTTAAAACAAAAACAGACAAACACACAGTAGAATTTCAGACTGTGACCAGAAGACTTGAACAACTGGAATTAATACAGGGTCCCAATGCCACTAAGGCAGACGTTAAGAAATTAAACAAAACCACACGTAAAATGAAAAAACAAATTAATGCTTCTGACACTAAAAAAGACGATCAGGTAAAAGCACTGACTGAAAAATTTGATGAATTGGCCAGTCGTATTGACGTTATCGAAAATAACAACGACACCAAATCAGACGTCATCAATTTCGTTCAATCAAACACCCGAATTCAAAAATTTACTGCAGACAATCAGTGAGATAGATTCGTCCAACAATACATTGCGTAGAAAATTGTCACCTTTACAGCAAGAAGTGACAGAAATGAAAAATGTTTCAGCCTCTAACACATCACAGCATACGCCACATTCCAAACATTTGTCACACTTACACAGACAGTATAACTTAGGTAATTTACAGAGAGTACGTGACTTAGATTCCGAACAGTCACAGACAAACAGATTATCATACAATCCTGAATCTGTTCAGACATTCAGAGACGATAATTTAGATTACAAGAACTTTCTATCCGTTAGGAAATTTAAGGTATTTAAAAATGACAGAACACAGATTCACCCTTTGGATTGGATACAATAATTTAGCTTTGCTTTTCCACCAACTTGGCCTATAAACCAGAAACTTGTATTTGTTTGCAGTTTTTGGGAAGGCGAACCGGCAACTCGTATGAAACGGTCGCGAGACAATGTTATTCGGTAGAAGAATTTCAGAATGCTTTTCTGTCAGCGTATTGGTCGAAGACGACACAGCGCGGAATCAAGGATCAGTTAATTAGCTTACCAAATTATGAGAACTCAAATTTTCCAACTGTCACGCAATTTTTTGAACACATGATAAAACAAAACTAATATTTATGTGAGCCTTACAGTGAATCTGTACTTATCCAATTATGTGTTTCAAACTTACCACGATCGTTAAGAGTATCACTTTTAACAGGACAGCAGCCAGAAAATATTTCGTCATTTAAAGAGATCTGTTACAGCTTTTGGAAATTCAGCAATCAGACTATTCCTTCATAAACAAATATTTTTCACAACATAACCAAGGCCAACAAGCATATAGTAATTACGATAAGTCACGGTATTTTAATAGCAAAGGTGATAGACGCTCCAGGAATGATAACTACCAGAACTTTAATGACAGACAAAATTTTAATTATCAGTATCGTCAAAATTATCGTCAACAGCAAATACATTTCGGTAATAATAGAGGCTTTTCCACACAACAGCAACAAAACCAGCTAGTTGGCATACTTAACCAACAATGTGGTTCGCAAGGTCAACCAAGCTTTAATGTTTCGCCGCCTACATGTATAGCGTCGGCTCCGACAAATAGTAACGTACAGCATCAAGGTAATCACTATGTACAGAAGACACATCTTTTCAACTCCGATCGGAACGCGCCGTATAGTAATGACTATCATTACAGACGTAAAAGTAATGTGCACAGTTTCCAGCGTACATTTAATAACAGTCGGTCTTATCAGCAGCAGCGTCATCTATAACCTCAGATTATCATGAATGAACCAGACAGTCGATATCATCCTGAACCTAATACGTCAGGACGAAGTAACAGAACAGTACAAATGTAAACAACAGCACGTCAGAAAAAAAATGTCTAGATACAGTACAGGTTGCAACTTCCAACAACGTAAGCAATACCTTTGATACACAGAATGTTGATCACGAAAATGGTATTACTTTTGCCGACATTAGAGACACACTTTTACATGAAAAACCAGTTATACAAGAAACCATTTCCCACCCTATTATTGAAGTCAAGATTGGATCATCCACATTTTCGGCAGTAAATGATTCTGGATCACCTATGTCAGTTATAAATGAAGAAACTTTCAACGAATGTAGTAAAGAGATCACCTATCCTGCGTTACCATTAGGCAAAACTAAAGTAAAGGGAGCAGTATCTGCTAAAGGAGTAGATGTAAAATTACAGACACACTTATCATCTTATATTGCTGGTCATAAGTTCCACACAAATTTTTGGATTGTTCCCTTATTGACAATAGACGTTATTTTAGGTACGAATTTTTTGGTACAACACGACGCAATTATTGACTTTCATAATTCCTATTTAATATTAAAGGACGAATAAGTACAACTGGCATTAGAATTTCAGCACGCTTCATCTGCAGAAGAACAAGCAATTAGTCGAACAGAGGTCATTTTTACATCACGTAACACAGACTGTCATTCCAAATTGTTCACAGATACGTATGAACACAACTACAATACACCAGACGAAGCCGACTATGAGGTTATGCAAATGATTTCAGATAAAGTAAAACAAAGCAACGCAAATACATATGACGAACGTACTCAGCTGCGCAAAATTCTTTTACAGCAAGCTCCAGTGTCGGACAGCATTCCTGGGACTATGTCCGGTTTTATGTATGAATTTCAAGTTAAAAAGCATGACACATTTAAAACCAAAAATTATCCCATTCCATATTTTCACAGAGAACAACTGAAGATAGAATTGTAAGCTATGCTAGACCAAGGAATTATGGAACCGGCAGTTAGTCCGTACATAAACCCTCTCCATATTGTTAAGTAAAAGGACGGCTCACTTCGCCTCGTACTTGATTCGCGTCATGTCAATGACATTATTATTAATTAAACAGATCGCTCACAGACACTAGAAGAACTTTTACAGAAATTTCATGGTACTGCTATTTATTCCACATTAGATTTGAAATCGGGATTTTGATAAATTCAGCTCCATCCGAACAGCAGAAAGTACACAACATTTCTCTGTTTGGTGATTGTTATAAATTTTGCAAATTACCGTTCGGTCTAACAATTTCTTCAACAGCATTTATTCGCGGTTTGAATACTATACTTCCGACAGAACTTAAAGACAGATTCACAATGCATATAGACGACATTCTAACTGGTCTGAACACAGTTTGATTCTGGAACAACTGATGCAAACTTTTCATGCACAAGGACTCACAGTTAATCTTAGCAAATCGCACTTTGGCAAAACTTCCATAAAATTTCTTGGACATGTAATTTCAGCAGAAGGCAATGCGCCTGACCCAGAAAAACTTCAAGCTTTACGTGACATTACTGTTCCAACGACGAAGAAACAACTACTCAGCATACTGGGATTAATTAACTTTTTCCGTAAATTTCTTCATTACTCTCCTTTAGACATCCCTAGATATACCAATTGACGGGTAAAAACGCTGTTTGGTCCTGGGATAGCCAAGCACAGTCTGAATTTGTTAATCTGAAACATGCCTTGTTGAATGCACAACTTTTGTCTCACCCAGATCCTACCATAAATTTTTCCATTACCACCGACAGTTCCAACACGGCTCTAGGCGTACACATTTATCAGGAAATTGAAAAAGATGGTGCTACATTAATTAAAAACATCGCCTTTGCAAGTCGCTGTCTGTCACCTACTGAACGCAATTATTCTATTACAGAACTTGAAACATTATGTGTTGTATGGGCTGAACCATGGACCTTGCCGTTGGTGGGGAGGCTTGCTTGCCTCAGCGATACAGATAGCCGTAACGTAGGTGCAATCACAACGGAGGGGTATCTGTTGAGAGGCCAGACAAACGTGTGGTTCCTGAAGAGGGGCAGCAGCCTTTTCAGTAGTTGCAAGGGCAACAGTCTGGATGGTTGACTGATTTGGCCTTGTAACACTAACCAAAACGGCCTTGCTGTGCTGGTACTGCGAACGGCTGAAAGTAAGGGGAAACTACGGCTGTAATTTTTCCCGAGGGCATGCAGCTTTACTGTATGGTTACATGATGATGGCGTCCTCTTGGGTAAAATATTCCGGAGGTAAAATAGTCCCCCATTCGGATCTTCGGGCGGGGACCACTCGAGAGGATGTCGTTATCAGGAGAAAGAAAACTGGCATTCTACGGATCGGAGCGTGGAATGTCAGATCCCTTAATCGGGCAGGTAGGTTAGAAAATTTAAAAAGGGAAATGGATAGGTTAAAGTTAGATATAGTGGGAATTAGTGAAGTTCGGTGGAAGGAGGAACAAGACTTCTGGTCAGGTGACTACAGGGTTATAAATACAAAATCAAATAGGGGTATTGCAGAAGTAGGATTAATAATGAATAGGAAAATAGGAATGCGGGTAAGCTACTACAAACAGGATAGTGAACGCATTATTGTGGCCAAGATAGATACGAAGCCCACGCCTACTACAGTAGTACAAGTTTATATGCCAACTAGCTCTGCAGATGACGAAGAAATTGAAGAAGTGTATGATGAAATAAAAGAAATTATTCAGATTGTGAAGGGAGACGAAAATTTAATAGTCATGGGTGACTGGAATTCGGCAGTAGGAATAGGGAGAGAAGGAAACGTAGTAGGAGAATATGGATTCGGAGTAAGAAATGAAAGAGGAAGCCGCTTGGTAGAATTTTGCACAGAGCACAACTTAATCATAGCTAACACTTGGTTCAAGAATCATAAAAGAAGGTAGTATGCATGGAAGAAGCCTGGAGATACTGACAGGTTTCAGACAGATTATATAATGGTAAGACAGAGATTTAGGAACCAGGTTTTAAATTGTAAGACATTTCCAGGGGCAGATGTGGATTCTGACCACAATCAATTGGTTATGAACTGTAGATTAAAACTAAAGAAACTGCAAAAAGGTGGGAATTAAAGGAGATGGGACCTGGATAAGCTGACTAAACCAGAGGTTGTAGAGAGTTTCAGGGAGAGCATAAGGGAACAATTGACAGGAATGGGGGAAAGAAATACAGTAGAAGAAGAATGGGTAGCTTTGAGGGATGAAGTAGTGAAGGCAGCAGGGGATCAATTAGGTAAAAGACGAGTGCTAGTAGAAATCCTTGGGTGACAGAAGAAATACTGAATTTAATTGATGAAAGGAGAAAATATAAAAATGCAGTAAATTAAGCAGGCAAAAAGGAATACAAACGCCTCAGAAATGAGATCGACAAGAAGTGCAAAATGGCTAAGCAGGCATGGCTAGAGGACAAATGTAGGGATGTAGAGGCTTATCTCACTAGGGGTAAGATAGATACATCTTACAGGAAAATTAAAGAGACCTTCAGAGAAAAGAGAACCACTTGTATGAATATCAAAAGCTCAGATGGAAACCCAGTTCTAAGAAAAGAAGGGAAAGCAGAAATGTGGAAGGAATATATAGAGGGTCTATACAAGGGCGATATACTTGAAGATAATATTATGGAAATGGAAGAGGATGTAGATGAAGATGAAATGGGAGATATAATACTGCGTGAAGAGTTTGACAGAGCACTGAAAGACCTGAATCGAAACAAGGCCCCGGGAGTAGACAACATTCCATTAGAACTACTGACAGCCTTGGGAGAGCCAGTCCTCACGAAACTCTACCATCTGGTGAGCAAGATGTATGAAACATGCGAAATACCCTCAGACTTCAAGAGGAATATAATAATTCCAATCCCAAAGAAAGCAGGTGTTGACAAAAGTGAAAATTACCGAATTATCAGTTTAATACTCCACGGCTGCAAAATAATAACACGAATTCTTTACAGACGAATGGAAAAACTGGTAGACGACCTCGGGGAAGATCAGTTTGGATTCTGTAGAGATGTTGGAACACGTGTGGCAATACTGACCTTACGACTTATCTTAGAAGCTAGGTTAAGGAAAGACAAACCCACGTTTCTAGCATTTGTTGACTTAGAGAAACCTTTTCACAATGTTGACTGGAATACGCTCTTTCAAATTCTAAAGGTGGCAGGGGTAAATTACAGGGAACGAAAGGCTATTTACAATTTGTACAGAAACCAGATGGCAGTTATAAGAGTCGAGGGACATGGAAGGGAAGCAGTGGAAGGAGGGTGTAAGATGAACATCAACAAAAGCAAAACGAGGATAATGGAATGTAGTCGAATTAAGTCGGGTGATGCTGAGGGAATAAGATTAGGAAATGAGACACTTAAAGTAGTAAAGGAATTTTGCTATTTGGGGAGCAAAATAACTAATGATGGTCGAAGTAGAGAGGATATAAAATGTAGACTGGCAATGGCATGGAAAGCGTTTCTGAAGAAGAGAAATTTGTTAACATCGAGTATAGATTTAAGTGTCAGGAAGTCATTTCTGAAAGTATTTGTATGGAGTGTAGCCATGTATGGAAGTGAAACATGAACGATAAATAGTTTGGAGATGAAGAGAATAGAAGCTTTTGAAATGTAGTGCTACATAAGAATGCTGAAGATTAGACGGGTAGATCACATAACTAATGAGGAAGTATTGAATAGGATTGGGGAGAAGAGAAGTTTGTGGCACAACTTGACTAGAAGATGGTATCGGTTGGTAGGACATGTGTTGAGGCATCAAGGGATCACCAATTTAGTATTTGAGGGCAGCGGGAAGGGTAAAAATCCTAGAGGGAGACCAAGAGATGAATACCCTAAGCTGATTCAGAAGGATTTAGGTTGCACTAGGTACTGGGAGATGAAGCAGCTTGCACAGGGTAGAGTAGCATCAAACCAGTCTCAGGACTGAAGACCACAACAACAACAACAACGTGGGCATTTACCAGATTTAGGCATTTTCTTTATGGAAGACATACTACCGTTTACACAGATCATAGAGCTATACAGTTTTTATTTTCCACTAAATTTACACACGACAGGCTAAGCAGATAGAAACTTTATTTACAGGAATTTAGTTTTACAATTGTTCACATTCCTGGAACACAAAATACTGTAGCAGACGCACTATACCGCTCTCATAGCAACAATCAGCAAGACATCGCAACCAACTTCTGCCAAGCAAATTTCAGCGTCATGTATATTCAACAAGTTGCATTTGAAAATTTCATTTCGTCGTCATTACGAGACATAGTACAAAAGCAGAGCAAAGACAATGTATGGAAAGAAATTAAACACCTTTGGCGAGATAGGAATAACATTACCATTAGAAACCATTATACTGTACGCAAGAACATTCTGTTTCGCCACTCTCAGCCTGACAGCAACAACTGGTTATTATGTTTTCCCAACGAGCTTGTTAAGAAATTAATTTGGTATACTCATTTAAGTTACGCACATTATGGAGCCAAATAATGTTTTCTTATACTGAGACAGAACTGTCATTTTGCCAACATGGAGAAACGTATTCGACGAGTTTTAACGTCATGTAAAATCTGCCAGAAAGCTAAATCAGACACGACTTCACATATTCCTCCGTTACATCCCATTGAACCGTTTAAATTGAGACATATGGCCGGTGTAGACATTTTTGGTCCGATTTCCAGATCTAATAGAGGTTTTTGTTACATCTTTGAGCTGTTGAACTCACTTCGAAATTTGTTACCTTCACTCCGTTACGCAAAGCTACTGCTAAATCTATTTCGAATGCATTTGTAAAACATTTTTTATTTAATGTAGGGCATGTATTGAAAGTAATTTCCGACAATGGACCACAATTTCGATCTGCGATATGGACACGTATGTTACGAGCTAGAAACAATTCTCCGATCTATAATCCAGGTATCACGCTTCTTCGAACCCTTCTGAATGACTGATGATATAAACTGATCAACTATGTAGAATATACTGCCATAAAAGACATATTAATTGGGATACATGCATATTCTCATTCCAGGATGCAATTAACTCCATACGAAATGAATCTATTACGCTATCTCCGACTGTTATATTGAAAAATGTTGAACCACCCAACGAAATTAAAGAAATAGTATCTTTTCCTACATCTCGTCGACTATGCCAGCATGGAATAACTGACATTGCGCTCAACAATATCAAACGTGCCGCAGAGCGCCGGAGAAGACAGCAAAAACAGGTTTGTACACGCCCTGACTTCCACATAGGACAGAAGATATTAGTACGCACACACTATTTATCCAACAGAGGAAAGAGTAGACGCAGTAAATTTGAGCTTCTATACGCAGGTCCATATAGAATTCGCAGCATTCCTCGCCCTAATGTAGTACATGTCGAAACTTTGAGAACCAGAAAAGCCAAGGGCAATCACCATATTTCCAGTATTAAACCCTTTATTGAATAAACATACTTTATGACTTATCACACTGTAATGCCATTTGCAGATATTTATATGAACACTTACTGATGATGATCATATTTTTTCTTGGCAAGTGCCAAGAAAATGTGTATGTACGATTGTTTTCCTATCGAAAGTAGAATTATTGTCTGTATGCACTATGAAATCTTTAAGATATAACAAACAACAGCTGACTTTGACATTTTGCCTTATGATATCCCAATATCCTGACTATTCTACATTTTTTGCTACGACATTATGATATTGTGTGTACGTTTTCGCACTTGAAAACTGTCTATGTTTTGGCCTAATACGTTTTCTGTCATGCTATGCTGTATGCTTAATCATATCACTAGAAACAAGTTTTCATTTAATGGGTATATGATTTAAATGCAAGATATTAATCCAAATTAACCATTTTCAGAAAGCAATAACGTGTAAAGGAAATAGATTAAACAACCACAGTGGTTTACTATGAAATGGAAATTTCACCATCGGAATGAACGAAAGAAAATTTGATACCTTGTCATGAAGAGTAAATGGATTAGAATTAGCAAATATTGCGAAAATATAGTACATGCACGGTATGATAACAACTTTGAATAATTACTTTTCTTTCAGACGCAATTGTGGCGGACTGCTGAACAGAGCTATATATGTTAATTTTAGTGATGAAGTATGCTATAAATAAGAAACTTAGTAATATATGGACTGATGATGCTGATAAATAAGATAATGAATAATGAACTATTTTTGCAGAGGATAATAAATAATGGTGTTTAGTTATATGAAGAAAATGGTAATGAATAATGAATTTTTTTTTGCAGATGAAGATAATGATGAAGTTTATGTATTTATTTAAGTATTTGTTGTAGTTCTATTTGACAGTTTGTCATATATTGCGAACGATAATGACTGAATGTTTTCTAAAGGGACAGCTAGAGTACATGCATGTTAAGCAGATGTGTCATTACCTGTTAATAAGAAGTTTAGCACTTTTCAGCACAATATACATTTCTTCTTTCAGTTCAATAATCCGCTTTGCATTTTTTTTTCAGAAGAAGCTTTGCATGTCATTAAAATGATTTCTGAAATATGTCATTATGCTGTATGGTACAAGTACTTAGTTATTAAACCTGTTCTAGTACTTGCATTTTTTTATTAACCCAGTTGCCTCTATGATAGATGAATGTGATCACATATACTGTACTTGTTCGAAAACCTTGCTACAGCTGACTTATGACGTTAATAACCCTTATTTTCAGCAATAAGTCAAAAGCAAATATTTTCATGCCCCAGTTATTGAGTATTGATTCCAATGCAACACACTGCTAGCACAAAAGTTTTTTTTTATTATTATCAGTCCCAACAGTTACCAGTACACAACTAAATAATGCTACCACTTTAAGAAATATTTCTAGTCCTAAATATAATGCAAATTTTTCTAATTTATTGATTCCATTATATCTATGTATTATTGGACTAAACACCTTGAGTACTAGTTCCAATGTCTTACATTTTAAATATGTCTTATGTCACTTGCATGGTATCATACATAAACACTACCAGCTTGATGCTACACGCAATAACTCCTGTTTTGAATGATGAGTTCTGAATAATAGTGAATAATGTTTTGCGTTACTACATAAACGCTTTGTAACTGGCCAATGAGTGCCAATAATTACGGCAACGACATGACTTCTTAACAATGTTCTGTTATACTCTATAAATGCTATGCCAATGATTACTTCAGTGAGATGAATTATGATTGATCTTACGTAATACTTCATACATACTATGTAAATGTTTTGTAAATAGCCAACAAATGCCAATAATTGCTGTAATGAGATGACTGATGAATAATGTTATGTAATACTCCATATATACTACATACATGCTTTGTAACTGGCCAATGAGCGCTAATAATTAGTGCAATGACATGACTTCTTAATAATGTTTTGTTATACTCTATAAATGCTATGCCAGTGATTACATCAATGAGATGACTTATGGATTATGTTATGTAATACTCCATGCATTCTACATAAATGCTTTGTAACTAGCCAATGAGTGCTAATAATTATTCAAATCAGTTGATACACCAGTGTAATTCTGAATGCTGACTGGCATAAGACTTAATGTATCCTTCACCTTCTGACCTAACTACCACCAATTACTGTGACATCCGTATGCCCTGTCCATCCTCATGATCACAGAGCACTCTATTTGGTTTTTGCACTAAATCTACGTTGATGTAAGAGTACGGATTCTACAAGAATGTGGTGTTGACATATCAAGCTGTCCACTACCTTGAACTGCGGAGATGTTATTATGGTCCAACTGTTTGGTGTACCTATTGTACTACCAAAATGATAACAAACAATATTTATACAACATTTCAGTGTCTTGGCTACACTGATAAATACTTCAGGGAAGAGAACTTCCGATTGTCTCACTTGGTGTCGTGCTTGTGTAGAAAGATATGTACTTTTAGTGCAGCTATGTGCAACTCACTGTGCTACAACCATGATGCTATCCTTTCCATTCCTTTCCTAGTCCTTAAAAAATGCTCAAGACTTTTACAGTGTGTATGTACTTTATCTCATCTCTTAAAGATGCTAAAGACTTATACAGTGCGTGTGCACTTTATTTCATTTCTTAATATGTTTAAATTCTTGTAAAATGGTGAACACTTATACAGTGAATGTGCACTTTATTTCATGTCTCAATATGTTTAAATTCTTGTACATTGCTAAAGAATTATACAGTCCGTTTAAATTCTTGTAAAATGGAAAAGACTTCTACAGTGCGTGTGCACTTTATTTCATTTCTCAATATGTTTAAATTCTTGTAAAATGGTAAAGACTTATTCAGTGCGTTTAAATTCTTGTAAAATGGTAAAGACTTATACAGTGCGTGTACACTTTATGTCATTTCTTAATATGTTTTGTACTTAGTGCATGCACACTCTATTTCATTTCTTAATATATTCTGTACTTATTTTATCATAATGTTATATATATGTATATACTCTGTGACTGTAGACTTAGTAAACTAAATAGATTATAGAAAAATTTGTTGCTCATGGCAAGTCCTATTGATCCACCATCGCTGCAAAATTTTTACACCCCCCCTCCCCCCAGTGGAGGGTCATGTAAGAGGTCCATGACTAAGGAATTTATTGCTAGTGCACTCGAGCAGATGTAATTTCGATGGACTGCTCATGCGCTGCCTGCTGCCTGCGATACGTCAGCTATAATAGAATCGCAGATCAGAGAGCAGTGCCGGCAGCAGTAGTAGTTGTAGCTCCGGCAGTAGGAGTAAGTAGTAGCCAGCAGTCTGGTGTATGGAGTTGGCGGGACCGGTCGTGGGGAGCGATGGCGGTTCCTGAGCGATTTATTATACGGAAAAAGCAGTCGCGCGCATGTGTAGTTTGTTAAAACTAAATTTCTACTATTGTTATATCAAGTCCCATGTAAATGTTTCAAAATATCTTTTAATAACAATCTTTTTTATAAAATTAACTGTTTGACAATTATTCATCTGCATTTAAAGAAAAATCAGTTGTATCTTTATATACATGACAAAACTAGCGGCCAGCATTGCACTGGGCTGAGCCAAAAACATTTCGTATAGGAGCAGATATATACGTGTTATCTGGGGAGTTCATTGAGGTAAGAATTTTCAATATATTCAGAATGATTTTTCAGGGCCATGACACAGCATTGTTGACGTCCAAAATTTACCAGTCTAAATCCACAGTCAATTATTGAAAGGTTATAAGTGAAACACAGTCTTAATAAAAGATTAGTCACATTCTGTTATTGGTAAGTTACGGAATATATCTGTGGGGGGTTACACTATACCAAAAAAAGTTTAATATCACACTAGTTCCCATAATTCCTGAAGATAAACGTTGACTATGGATACTGTAGCACAGACACAGTCCCTTTGACTGTTCAGAGGTGTCACTAAACCCGCCCAAAGATGTAAACAACTAGGCATGAGCAGCGCCTATTATATGTAGGGTGTCCTGCAGCTGATCAGTTCCAATCATTCCGCCAGTATGAGGAACTCGGCTCTTCTTGTCTGTAGTTCGACCATGCCTAGACGGTCAATACCGCGGTTCGATCACGTCCGCATTGTTACTTTGTACCAGGAAGGGCTCTCAATAAGGGAAGAGTCCAGTGGTCTCGGAGTGAACCGAAATGATGTTGTTTTCGGACATGGAGGAGATACAGAGAGACAGGAACTGTTGATGACATGCCTCGCTCAGGCTGCCCAAGGGCTAATACTGCAGTGGGTGACCGCCGCTACCTATGGTTAATGCTCTGAGGAACACTGACAGCAACGCCACCAAGTGGAATAATGCTTTTAGTGTAGCCACAGGACGTCATGTTACGACTTAAACTGTGCACAATAGGCTGCATGGTGCGCAACTTCACTCCCGACATCCACGGCTAGTCTGTCTTTACAACCACGACACCATGCATCACGGTACAGATGGGCCATCACGTTCTCTTCACCGATGGATGTCGCATATACCTTCAACCAGACAATCGCCAGAGAGGTGTTTGGAGACAACCCGGTCAGGCTGACGCATTAGACACACTGTCCAGCGAGTGCAGCTAGGTGGAGGTTCCCTGTTGTTTTGGGGTGGCATTATATGGGACCGACGTATGCCGCTGGTGGTCAAGGAAGTCGCCGTAACGGCTGTAAGATACGTGAATGCCATCCTTCGACCGGGTATTGCAACCACATCGGCAGCATATTGGCGAGGCTTTCGTCTTAATGGACGACAATTCGCTCCCCCAACGTGCACATCTTGCGAATGATTTCCTTCAGGATAACGGCATTACTCGACTAGAACGGCCAGCATGTTCTCCAGACATGAACCATATCGAACATACCTGGGGAAGGTTGAAAAGGGGTGTTTATGGACGACGTGACCCACCAACCACTCTGAGGGATCTACTCCGAATCGCCGTTGAGGGGCGGGACAATCTGAACCAGCAGTGCCCTCATGAATTTGTGGATAGTATGGCACGACGAATACAGGTATGCATCAATGCAAGAGGACGTGGTACTTGGTATTAGAGATACCGGTGTGTAAAGCAATCTGGACCACCACCTTCAAGGTCTCGCAGTATGGTGGTACTGTATGCAATGAGTGGTTTTCACGAGCAATAAAAAGGAAATGATTTTTATGTTGATCTCTTTTCCAATTTTCTGTACGGGTTCCGGAACTCTCGGAACCGACGTGATACAAAACTTTCTTTGACTTTTGTGTATGTTCGACATTGCGTCCGTCGTTGGCGGCGAACTGAAGGTTTCATTACTCTTGAAGAATCAAGTTCGGCATGTTCGTGAGTAATTCTTTTTATTACCATTACCAGTTTCGACATATCTACGCTGTTATCGACGGATCTTGTAAAATTATTAGAAGTTCATACTTTGAACGTTGAAAGTATTTGACGCAAACTTGATTCTTCAAGAATGACATTATTCGCACTCGCCGCTTGTAATTTTATTTCCATTATTGATACAGTAACAGTAATGATGATATATACTGAAATAATAATTTTAAATTCTGCCTGATGAACATTCATAGACTGAAGCTGGCATCTAATAAAGATGCGTTATTAGCAGCTTATAGTGATAAAGGCTCTAAATATGTACTTTTATAACAGTTGATCGTGCAGTTAGACCAAAATTAGCAAATGTGCTGTCATCTCAGAGGCGGTCAGTTTTATGGCAATAGTGATGAATTTTTCAACTTAGCTATTAATTTAGCAGATGATTCCACCTTTAAAACTAAATTTAGCAATCCTTACCTCTCGTGTAGAGCCATTTGTCACCACGTGAGGTAATTGTAAGGCATTTATGGAAGCCTTTTTTGTGGCCCAGAAGCGTTGCATTCATATTCTGCCGCCTACTTGCCTCCTCTGCCTAGTCATTTATCCGCTTCTGCTTACTGTGGAAGTCCTTACCAATGTTTATCATCGGTCGGTACTTCGATCGGTTAGAGACGTCTTCTGATTCAGTTCAATGCTAGCGACGTCTTCCCTTATATTCTTGAACCATTTATCGGAGACCTTAGGTTTGTTGTCCAATATATCAAAAATCACCTTCATAAGTGGGGATGTAACCCTCCGCAAAAGATGTCTGTAGGAATTTGGGTCGTTGTTTCTTCACTGACTCCATCAGCCGTTCAATAATGCTTATCAAATTCCTCTCTCGTCTGTGCTCTATACAGTCCGTGTGTTACCTCAGAACCCTTTAGTTTCCGAAACATATTGCGCTCAATTTATTCGCCTTCTTTCAGTCCAAACTTTCAAGTCATTTTAAGATATTTACATCCGTATGCACATTTAGTTTTGATCACCGTGATATAGTTCCTGAGCTTAACTTTCCTTGAGATTGCCTTTTACTTGTAGAGCGCATCTGTTCTACGAAAAGTAGCGGTCATCCTCTCTCTCGTTAGCTTGTTTTTCGCTGGTTTTCATCTGTACTAGTTCACCAAGGTACCTGAAACAGTCGATTTATGGGTTGAGGCGCTATTTAGATGTTAGTTATGTACTTTGATTTCTCGAAAAAAAATTTCAAGCCTTTTGTCAGGGTTTTTATCTGTTCCATAGCTGTCTCCGAGTATTACCAAATCATTGACGAATAGCAGGCAGTGTTTAACATCGAACACTGAACTTTTCCTGTAGACCTTTTCTGACTATTTCTTTTCCATTTTCTGTTGACTTACTTTAAAGTGAAGTTGAAGAGAACTGTAACAGTCCAGCAGCCTGCTGGACCACAGTTTTAATTATAATTTGAAAGTTCTACCATTAATTTTACTAGTGAACGTGTCTTTGTCAGAGTTCGTTTGATAATTTTCACTTTTTCGGGCCGAGTCTATTTTATCAAGATATGAAGCAATACTTGCCAGTCTACTGACTCATAGGCTTTCTTAAAGTCGGAGAAGACCACTACCAGCTTATTAGCGATGTATTTTCCAGTACGGGTAACGGTACTCTCTTTAGCCTCCACATCTGTCCGACACAGAACCTCCTACTATTAAATCCGACTTTATACTGTATAATTTGATAACGTACTTTCCCCATAAGTCTAGTGTGCCTTGTAAGCTTGGCGGCCGGAGTGGCCAAGCGGTTCTAGGCGCTACAGTCTGGAACCGCGTGACCGCTACGGTCGCAGGTTCGAATCCTGCCTCTGGCATGGATGTGTGTAATGTCCTTAGGTTAGTTAGGGTTAAGTACTTCTAAGTTCTAGGAGACTGATGACCTTAGAAGTTAAGTCCCGTAGTGCTCAGAGCCATTTGAACAATTTGAACTTTATAAGTTTCGGTGTTATAGGTGTTATAGAAATCTACAGGGATTGTTGACCATTAAATCTCTCTTTTTGTGTAGAGGGTGAGTGAGTGCTATTCTCTGCTCACCAGGCATTATTCCAATTTCCCAGATTTTTTCAGCCTCTTGATTTAAGACATTCATGGTGATTGCTCCTCCATTTTCCAACATTACTTCTGTGATCGAGTCTTCCCCGATGGCTTTGTTGTTCTTCAGTTACGCGGTTATCCCAAATTAATCGGTACTAGGAGAAACTGAATCGTTGTTTCTTTGCTGTGGAACTATTCTTGCTAATTTTTGTCTAGATTCTTTGCAGTTAAACAGTTTCTCGATGTATTTAGCTAGGATCACGCAGTGTTCTTCATTGTCCACTACGTTTCTCCACAGTCCCTCGCAAACATCCAACTTGGTGGTTATACCCATTTGCATGTTGCTTGAACATCCTGTAGATGTTCCAGCGTACTCACAGTTTATCTTTCGTTTGCATACCTTTCCTCATGGGCCACTGGTCTCTGGTCGACTGCCTTACTACAGTCTGCAGTTCACCATGGATGTTTACGCATAATTCATACGGAAGTTCCATCTTTTGTAGTATGTGCCTTAATTCTCCGCCTATTCTGCCAGGTGTAGCATCCTGTTTGTGTAACAGCTCTTATAAATTAGCTTCACTTTGCTTAGCTTTTCACGGCCGGTTCTTACCTCTTTATTCTGAGACCTTTTTTCGTATTTAATGGAAGAAAATCAAACTGTACACAGTTCGAACGACCTCTGAATCAAGTATGGCTCTTTTCCTCAATTGTACATTCTTAATTTCGCTAATACTTTGTTACGACAGTAAGATGTGGCCCAAATGAAATTCACCAAGGTCAGCTCTTGGGGAGCAACGAGTTCTTTATTGTCTGAGACAGTTTTTGAAATAAATACTTATAAGTCAGATTTCGAAGGCATCATACTCGTCCACAAGTCTTCGGGCATATTAGGGTTTTTTCTTGTTATGGGCAGACCAAACTGGCATTTCTTTTCAACGTCCACTTTGAAATCAGCCATTAGAGTTTTGACACTACCAGTTGGGGTTCGTTGTAATTCGATCTATAGCTCGTCTTAGAAGGTTCTTACCTGGTCACTAAACATTGTATACCATTTGTTTCTCTATTTGAAAGTGATAGTAGTGCGGCGGCGCGGTTCTTTCCGTCCCTTTACGACGGACCTGCACCTACCTGTGAACAGTGTCTCAGCAGATCATCATTAGGTAAGCCGAGTGAAACTTACTGTACTTCGACGTGAATCAGGCTGCAATTAAAATCACTAATCTACGTTTCGGGAGAAACACGAAATGAAAGGTTGGAAATTTTGTCCTCAATTAGTATATTCTGTAACTTAGGTGAATAAGTATCACTGCCAAGCCCGTGCTAGTCTTAACACAGTCACTCATAATCCCTTTCACCCACGTTAGCAAGTTGATGGTGTTGCATTTCCCGAAAACGTAATAGCTACAAAGATACTGATTGTTTTTCATTGATAATGCTCGCCAAATATTAAGTCTGTCGGTACCAAATGCAGTCACAGTTTTTAGCCACCGACCTGCTCAATACGCCACGCTGAATTTATGTCTTTTCTCGTCACAAAATTCACTTAAAAATTCCGAATTTTCTACACGCCCATCGGAATAATTATGCCGTCACTTTCCAACACTTTTGATGTATGAAACGCTGCTAGATCCGGCAACTTATCATTTCCATCGGAACTACTACTGCACACGTCCGATCTCTTTCATGGCTAGGCTTCGACTCTCCTCTAGAACACTCTAAGTCTTCTCTACCAGCAGAGAAAGGCGCGCGAAGAATATTGCTTTATCATTGGTCAGTTTACTCACCAGCCAATAGCAAAACAACACTCTCCCGCGTCAGTCCGCGCTTTTCATCCATAACCAATCGCAAAATAGTAAACCTCACGAGTGTGCTTTTTACCGACGTAATTATCTAATATACTGAAGTTTTTTTTATGCATAAAGTTATTTACTGTTGTTATTTATACCTGAAATAACTTTACCTTTACCATAAACTTACTTTACAAATATATTCTACAAAAATCCCCTTTGTTCATATCGATACTTCTTCGAAACGTTCCCACACTAAATCCTACTACATAACTCTTTAAACATTTATCTTCATATTAACCTTAAACCACACTCACGCATCATTCATACTGCCAAAACACATTTATAACATTTTACATACACAAAAAGAAATGATAACACTTTATGAAAATACTAGAACAGTTTATGAAAAACATTCTATTACTTTAGTGCACTCTAGTGGGCACAATAGAAACGAAAATCACAGTCCCCCTATCCAATATTGTCCTCTATCGGCTGATACATAAACTACGTGCGCGTCCAGTCTCGCGTCACCATCTGTCACTATCCAGCTCTGAGACACATCTCCCACTTAATCGCCTCCAAGGCAGGATCGTTATACGGCGCTACGCCTCAGTAGAGAGTTTGTCCAGAAGGGAGCTGAAGTCTGTCACGGAGTGAGTTATTTGTTTCTGAGCACAGAACACTATGAGGAGCTGCGTCAGGTTTACTCCGATCCGACCAGGACTTCCTTTGGTTATTCTGTACTACACTGATTCGTAGACAGACAGACAAGTGATTACAGTGGTTTCTTGTGACTGACCTAGTGCGCAGTTTCAGAGTTGTCACAAGCGGACAGTAATCGCCTAACACAGGTGCTATATATTTCTCGATTGGTCGGCTTAGCCATTCTCCCATTTATAAGAGTAACGCTGATTGGTGGACTATTTCTGACGCAACGAGCCAGAGGAGTGAGAGAAAGACAGCGGATGTCATACCCTTTCGCTTTTGGAGTGGAGGGAAGTCGTTCTGGTGACGCTCTTGTAGCGGGAAAACGTAGCGGAAGCGAGTGCGCTCGTGGGTGTATGCAAAGAGCCAGGAACAAAGTCTCTAGTCAGTACTGCACTGAGAGAACACCTCTGTCGCTAGCGAATCGGAGTGACACTCTATATTGAGTCGCTCGCGATTAAGCGTTTCTTCACTGT
Organism: Schistocerca cancellata; assembly: GCF_023864275.1. Lineage (NCBI taxonomy): Eukaryota > Metazoa > Arthropoda > Insecta > Orthoptera > Acrididae > Schistocerca > Schistocerca cancellata. The sequence goes on along the minus strand of NC_064628.1, from coordinate 331,113,183 downwards.
GTTGGCCGTGACTCTTAATGAGCGGTGTGAACACAGACAGAGTAATAGTTAGGCCTGCGAGCGAACATTCAGTGGCATCGCGGTGGACTGGTTATCTGACCGGTGTACCACGCCAATAGTTAGACTATGGGCAGACAGGAGTCCTTGACTTCATCAAGGCGTAGTGAGAGTTCGATTGGCGAAGGTCAATCCAGATAGAAAGAGAAAGTTTTGTTATTTTTCAGTGGCGAATGTCGGAGGCAGCAGTCGTCGCTGCTCACGGTATTGTGCGCTACAGCGTAGGCGAGCCCCATCTTTCCTCCATTAGAAATAACATGCTTCGTTCACGTCACTGCATTACATTTCTCACGTGACAGCCTCGGCCGTACTTAGAAAAGATCAATCGGATAACTAATTCAAGTTGAGTAGGCGCGGCTCTCAGCCATTTTGCCGAGTAAATAACATTCTTAAAGAAAAGGGGTAAGAGAGCTTTCCCACACTTTGTATATAAATGTCATTAACAGGATTCCTATCCATAAGAGGTAATCTCCTATTCCGAAAAGAACCCTGAAATTTGAGTATCAGTTTATAAATAAAAGTTTCATTACATTTTTCTTAAATTTTGCAATAAATAACATTTTCTGTTCGTTTAATTTTTTCTTACACTAACTAGCAATGCTCCAGTACCCACGTATCCCACTAGTTACGTAAGAAAATAGAATATTTTTGTGTCTTTTCCTTACAGCGGACGGCTCCAGAAGATATTTACTGCTGAAAGTGTTTCAAGCATTTCTTTTTAGTACGGTAGGAGGGTCTGTTTGACTTCTGCTGTAGTGTGGGGTGGAAATTGCTTCTTGCAGGAGCCAAAGGGTACTTGTCAGATCAATCGGTTGCGCAACTCGTCAACATAGCATCCACACACTGACAACAGTTTCAGAAAAAATGGGATGAGTTATTCAATGGAAGGAACTTCACAAATTGAGCAGGTCAATAGCGCGTTGGGGCACCGCTAACCCTAATGAAAGAAGTTATTCAGCTCGGCATTCATTGAGAGAGTTGTTGGACATCCTCCTGCAGAATATCCTGCCAAATTATGTCCAATTAGCGCGTTACATAGTCAAAATTCCAAGAAGGACGGAAGACCGTGCCCATAATGCTCAGAACGCTCTTAGTTGGGGTAAGATTTGGCGACCTTGCTTGCCAAGGTAGAGTTTGGTAAGCACGAAAACAAGCAGTATAAACTTTCACTATGTGTGGGCGAGCATTATCTTCCTGGTATAAAATTCCTAGGTGCCAACGGCCTTGCCGCAGTGGTAACACCGGGATGGGTGACCATCCGGTCTGCCGGGTGCTGTTGGCAAGTAGGGTGCCCTCAGCCCTTGTGAGGCAACCTGAGGAGCTACTTGATCGTTAAGTAGCGGCTCCCGTCTCTGACATACGTCCGGGAGAGCGGTGTGCCGACCGCATGCCCCTCCATATGCGCTTTTAGTGTGCCCTAGGGGCTGAGGATGACACGGTGGCCGGTCGGTACCGTGGGGCCTTCGTTGCCTGTTCGGGAGGAGTTTAGTATGGCTTACCCTGGAAAACAACAAAACACGACCTAGAATATCTTCGACATACTGCTATGGTGCAAACATATGGACGACAACCAAAGTGGGTCCAGCTATGAAATGAAAAGCCACCTCGGACTATCTCTCCTGGTTGTCGGGGCATATGGCAGGCGACAGACGGATTGGTATCCCACTGCTGTCCACAGTGTGTCCAGACAAGTCTCCAGCCTGGAATCACACTGACTGGAGAAAAAGTCGTTATTGATGAGTCTCGCTTCGAGTTGAACCCCAATGAACAATGAAAACGTCTCTGGAAACGCCCCACAGTGTGGCAGGATACCAACGTGACTTTCGCCCGGCATATAGTCCGACAACTATGAGGTGCCATTTCATTTCATAGCAGAACCCCTTTGCTTGGCCGGCCGCTGTGGCCGAGCGGTTCTAGGCGCTTCAGTCTGGAACCGTGCGACCGCTACGGTCACAGGTGCGAATCCTGCCTCGGGCATGGATGTGTGTGATGTCCTTAGGTTAGTTAGGTTTAAGTAGTTCTAAGTTATAGGGGACTGATGACCACAGATGTTAAGTCCCATAGTGCTCAGAGCCAATTGAATCATTTCAACCCTTTGCTTGTCATCCACGGCACACTTACAGTGCAGCACAGCAGTATTTCCGCGATATTCTACGCCCCACTTCTTGTCCTTACTGACAACCAAAGCTAGATTTACATAACAGCAAGACAATGACCTCCAGCATATGGAAAGAGACCCTACTGCTTGTCATCATGATTTCCCAACCCCACCTTGGTCAGCAAGGTTGCCGGATCTCTGCCCTATTAAGATCGTTCGGAGCATTATGGACTGGGCCCTCAGAACCACGCTATGACCATGCCAAGCAGAATAAATGCTTGAAAAATGACCAGAGATGTACCAACGCATTATTGACTTTCTATATTTGTGAAACTCTTTCTCTTGAATAAATAATCCAATTTTGGTGAGACTGAAATCATTTGTGCATGTGCATAACATCTACAGATTTTCGTTTTCTTCGGCTAATTCCTTCGTGGTGCATCGTTTCTCTTCTCTTAGAGCGTGTGTGAATCATCGCTCCTATAGTACAAGGATCAGTGCATATGGTTTTTCCATCCAGTCAGGACTCCGTTTTAACAACGCGGTCTGAAGAGTTTATATGTTCACTATTGCAAGATAATGGCGTCTCATAGCTCGGAGACTAGACCTGAATACACTGACAAGTGAGTCTTTGTCTAGTAATCAAAACACCCTGGGTCCCGGGTTCTAGCCTCACTACTGCTTAAATTTTTGAATAAAAATCATCAGCAAAGGCAGACTTCCGTGTAAGAAGTCACCCTCAATCTGACAACTGCCTTGCGTAAGAGGGCGGAAGAGCGGACAGGGGTTCTGGGCACTCTCTTGCCGTTGTGGTGGGAAACTGCGCCAAAAACGGGGGAAAAATCAGCAATAATTGACGGCATGAGGATGCACAAGGCAATGGAAACCACAACAATAGAGACACACAATGTGTATCATAGGAGATGTAGCTTGTAATTGAAAAAGTCTCTCCATTTGCAAAAGATTCTGAAATAGTCAGAATCAACAGCAAACCAATATCAATAACAATATTCAGGTGTGCATGCCGACGTCGCAAGCAGATGAAGAGACAGGAAGAGTATATGAGGATGGTAAACGGGTAATTCAGTAGGTAAAGGGAGATGAAAGTCAATAGCCACAGAGGGCTGCAATGCGGTTGTACGGAAAGGGGTAGAAGACGGGAGAATATGAGCTTGGTAGCAGGAATACAAAAAAATCCTACAATTTCTCAAACAGGTACAGTTAATAAGTAGGTTCAGATCGAAACTATACAGTCCCAGCCAACAAGGAAATATATTTACATTTACAATAGGCGTTAGTAGACACTGTGCACTATATAGGGTGGTCGGAAACAGTCTGGATAGCTTGTGAGGGCGTTGCAGGGGGGGGGGGGGTGCTGAAAAATAATTGTTAAGAAAATAATCGATACGTTGCGTCGTTACCGAGTTACGAATTTAGCATTGAAGTTAGCCGAGATAGTTGTTGCGTGCGCAAAATTCAATATTTGGACTCGTTAAAACGCAGTAATGCACAGGCATCTTGTTCAAATGCTGAATACCAGTTTGTAAGAGATTCGTGATCCCACAAACGTAGACAAACATAGGTATTACTATCCGACACGCAGGTCGAAAGCAGACAGGAGTCGATGGTCGAGCGCTGCAGGAGGCAGTGAGATTAGCGTCGGGTGAATGCAGTACCGGAAAGACTGGCAAAAATAAAAATAAAATGTTAGTCGAGCTGAGTAGGTGTCAATGACGGGTGGGCTGAGTGAGGAGTAAATTGTACATTCACCGGAGTGTGACAAATGAGCGCGCCCCTTTATCGTCGTGGGGTTGACCCTCATCAGTACCGATTCACGAGTGATATAAGACCAAAAGTGACAAGTGCCGAGTTACGCGTTTCGTGTCAGCCGCGTCGGCCAGCGACAACCGTGGATTGCACTGAGGATTGCTGTGAATGTTAACCATCATCATCGTGTGTGACGAAGTACTTAAAATCAGCAACCAATAAAAGATATAACCGTAATTAAACGTGTAAGGTGAAAGTAGCAACTGCCTCAGAATTGGTGTGTTAATAGAAAACACATACCAATTTGTATATCACAACCTTTGTGGTCTCTAATAATAGAAAAACTTTCAATCATTAACTATTGCGTCTCAGAACAGCCGCACTCTGTTGAAATACCCCGAAACCACAGCAGAAAAACCGATGGCCTTTAATCCATTAAGCACACGGTCAGATATTAATAATAATTAACTTTTTGCCGACTTCGGTAAATCACACAAAACCCAATAAAGGATATAACGGGGGTGTTTCAAGTTAAAATGTTCTTTTTTTTGAACGATGAATGTAAGCTTCATGAGCAAAAGCTACATTTGTTCTGTTCTAGGAAACCAAACGAAGAACACATCCAGCGACACTCTCTCTCTGGCAGGATGGTTACATTTGCGTGCGCACGACCTGTTTGGGTAACTTCATCGTTAAATAACTCGGGAACGGTGCAACGTATCACATTTTTCAACAATTATTTCTCAACACAGCCTCCCCTGCGGCTTCCTTACAAGCTTTACAGACTGTTTCTGAACATCCTGGATGTACTGATGAACTAATATATTATGAACACTTACTTATTAGCAGGTTGATGTGGCTTGCGCCGAGAGGCAATAATATAATGCTATTTTATCATAGAATCACACATTGGGCAACCTAGCTCATGATGTGATACAGCGTGCGGAACAAGTCACAATTTAGTATTGATTTACTTCAGAGGTACCGTTAGGCTTATAATTTATGAAATCCATCATCAATTGGCTTGCAAGTTTTATCGAAACGCATGAGATATAGAATATCATCTGTTTTGTTGTCAGGTAACAACCTGGAAATATGTAAATCTGTCTGCAAATTCATTCTCCAGCATACAGCTTTCGCGTTTTCACAGTCACTAGGCGTGGTCTACATTGTTATCAGCGAGGGGGGGGGGGAGGGGGGGGGGGTGCTTCAGCGGAATATAAATTTCAAAACGTGCCTTGACTAACATTAAATAATAATTATAGTAATTTTAATGGCTGTACGTTATAAACATTGTACTGATTGTACGGTACACTATGAGTCAACGTATTATGACTCTTGCCCACCATATGAGTGAATGCAGATTATTCCAGCTTTACATTTAGTAATGATCACTCATGTAGGGCCATTTCCCACCTCGGCAGGTAACTTTAAGGCATTTATGGAAGCCTTTTTTGCGTCCCAGAAACGGTGCATTCTTTGTCTGACCGCCTGCTTGCCTCCTCTGCCCAGCCGTTTATCAGCTTCTGCTTCCATGGAAGTCCTTACCAATGTTGATCATCGGTCGGTACTTCGATGGGTTAGAGATGTCTTCTGATTCAATTCAATGCTAGCGGGTTTTCCCTTATATACTTGAACGATTTATCGAAGACCTCAGGTTGTTTTCCTGTTTGTTAAAAATCACCTTCGTTAATAGGATGTATCCCTTCGCAACAGAAGTCCGTAGAAACTTGGGTAGTCGGTTTCTTACCCACTCCATCAGCCGTTCAATTATACTTACCTAATCCTTCTCTCCCTTGCGGTCTATACTGTCCATCTGTTACCTCTGAACCCCTTAGTTTCCGAAGGATCTTCTTTCAGTCCAAACTTTCTGTCATTATAAGGGATTTACATCCGTATAGGTGTTCAGTTTTGATCACTGTGTTATACTGCTTGAGTTTACCTTTCCTTGAGATTTCCTTTTACTTGTATAGGACGTGAGTCCTATGAGAATCAGCGGCCATATTCTCTTTCGTGCTAACGTTAGCTTCCATTTCGGTGGTTTTCATCTGTGCTATTTCACCAAGGTACCTGAAACAGACCATTTAGGGTTGGAGGCACTGTTCGGATATTGGTTACGTACTTTGGTTTCTCGAAAGAAATTTGCAGGCCAGCTGTTCTTTGTGTGTTTCGTTAACGTGTTTATCTGTCCATTGTTGCCCTGATTATCGCCAGATCCTCACCTCTCTTTGTCAGTGTCCATCTTTTCCTTCTTCCACTCTCCCTCGATCCCCTCCTGTCCTCTCTTTCTCTGAGCATCACCTCATCCCTCCCTTTCTCTGTCCATCTTCACCTCCCCCCCTCTCTCTCCATCTCCTCCTATCCTCCTTTCTGTTCACCTCGTCCTTTCTACTTTCTATTTCCATTTCCCACCATCCCTGTGTCCATTCCGCTTGCCTCCCCCCCCCCCCACACCTCTGTGACCTTGAGCCTTGTTTACTGTTTACGTATTTTGTAGTAGTATACAGATCATAATCCGATAAGCCGTGAATACAACTTTCCGGTTTGCTAACAGCATTTCATTGAATCTCGATCGAGTACTTTTTGAGAATATATATATATCCCTCCAAGTGCTCTTTAGAGTAACGTGCAAAAATGTTAAGCAAATCGGTCAAGAATTTCATAACATTTTTGTTATTACTGTTTCGCATTTATATATTAGGAAACTTAAAAAAATTTTATATAAAAACACTTGTGTGTTCGAATGGGATGTTCTGCCAGAATTTCGAAACGATCGGCGGTCGGCGAAGAACTTATGGATATTTCAGATTTTGCTCAAACGAACATTTACATTTCTACGAGTATATAGTTTTCTCTTGTTACATGTATTGATTTCTATATTATCTGTGGTCTCAAGTATTTTGACAGAAACCTTCGCTCATTGGAATACAATGTTGTGTCAATATTCCAAAACAGTTGGTGAAAAGCTCACTGACATTTACGATTCTGAACAAACAAACGTTTACATTTTTATTTATTTATATATAAATGTTAGTTTAGTCAAAATCTAATTCTTCGAAGGTTCTTCACCGACAATATATATATATATATATATATATTGTGAAGGAACCATGTGCTTAGCACGTTACTACATACTACCGGAATAAATTTCTACCCCAAGGAAAAAAATCAAAAATCATATTTTGTAATCAATAATGAAGTGGTATAGAGTACATTAGATGAAATACAGGTTACATTACATCAGTCTGGCGTAACTGTATATGTAGATATGTAGCATGTTTGCGAGGACGAGCATTTGAAGTATTAAACACTTACAGCACTCCATATAGTAAAAGATTATTATTTAACATTTTGATGATTTATATGACTAAAACTGAATTATTCATGGTGGAACACATTTTAAATAAGATACAGAGCGATCAAAAACAGTCTGAAAATCTTGCAAGGATATTGCAGGGTACCTTGCGATAAAAAGTAATTGTTACGAAAAAATGTGGTATGTTGGGCCGTTTCCGAGTTAATACAGGTGCAGTTTCAAAGCACCAGTCAGAGATGGTGTTGCCAAATGCGTTCTTTGCTACTTTTCCTAAGACCAAACAAGACAGCCTTACAAATTGGTCATGGAATGGTAATAATACTTAGACCCAAGCCAAAGGCTGAGCAGTCTTGTGCACTATCATTTACACTATCACATCAAATCATGTTAATCCCCAGGCATTTTAGTGTACATATGGCCTTTGTATGTGTGGTTGCCTAATGTTGTGTCTGCAACAGAAATGTCATGCCTATAAATTAATTAAAAAAGTAGAAATGCCAAACCTAGATAAATATATTAGAAGAGGTATCTGGTAATAATGATATTCTACTCTAGCTTCATTAGGAGACAGATCATTCTGAATAAATATCCCACTAGAACGAATTCAACTGATACTGTAAAATTATTCATTTCCAACAACAGAAAATTGCAGATGTATACTGTCAATACATAATGTTAAATCCTACTCTTAATCTAGCTTGGAGACTGGGTGAGTATCTGCGTCTTTCCTCAAAAATGGAGCCTCGTTTATGAGGCAGACACATTAAGTTGGTTGATATTGATTAGCCCCACGAAAGAGAAGACCTCCAACATGACTGCCACTGACAGTAAAGAGCTCAGAGAACAGGTAAATGGAACTCAACACATTTACTGTGACTATTTCCCTTTCTACCAAGCCATGATGTGTATATCACCGATTACAGTGCCATGATGAGTTGTACGGCACCGTGGATCTGCTAGGTACCGATGGCCCCCGTGCGAAGTACGTGTGTTCCATACCTACAAATTCAGCCTACACAGTGGATGTATTATACCATCCGCAAACCCCTAGAACTGAAACTACTTCAGTACAAGCAAGACAGATCACAAATCTAGATTCCAACCTGCTCATTAGCCAGGAGTATTCATTCATAAAGAAGCACTTCAATAGGCGTCAGACTTCACAGGGAAGCAAAGAATCGTTTCCCAGTCTACAGAGAAACGATTTAGCTCGCTCGTAGTGATGATTTCGATACTTCGTAAATTTAACAGTGGCACTCTTTTTTGATCCTCTTGTCAACAAATTCTCTAAATCGCTTCTTACACGATATGTCCTCCTTCGACACCCACAGGAGAGTCTTCTTTCACGCCATACGTCGTTTTCCAGTATTCCGGTAAGGCTCACGGTGTGTGTGTGTGTGTGTGTGTGTGTGTGTGTGTGTGTGTGTGTGTGCAGTTTATTATAATTTCCAAATCGCCTTAAGTGTATCCAGTCAAACAAGTGTTGATGTCGGATGAATTATTGAAAACTTCAGTATATCCAATTGTACATACGTAAATAGTGATCACAGTTATTCACTGAAGTATTCTGGTGCTAAAAATCAACGGAAATACTTGCCTTCACTTCTCCTGATTTCACGTCTTGCATGCACCGACAAACGTATACAAAAGCCTATGATGAATGTTTTACATGAACAATAATTTCGAATTTACTTGCATGTGCAACCAGTTTACTACACCAAAATGTAATTTCCGCCACGACAAAGATTATGTAGAACAAACAAAAAAATTTCAGAGCTCAGCTTACCGCTGTACCTAGCTGTAATAAACAAAACAACGACGATAACTTCTCTCGAGTGTGTCGTCCACAGAGGTGCGAACAGTAAGTCTCTATAGAAATACCTGAAATACTCAGAGGTCTATGTCAGAGGCTTTGGTGCTTCGTGTAGACTGCAGAATCTACATCTACCATCACTGGCAATCAAACCCAATTAACCTTCCACTTATTGGCGTCGCTTTGGTATAGTGCGAATTTGTGATGGTTCAAAAAAGAAATGGTTGAAATGGCTCTGAGCACTATGGGACTAAACATCTGAGGTCATCAGTCCCCTAGAACTTAGAACTACTTAAACCTAACTAACCTAAGGACATCACACAGATCCATTCCCGAGGCAGGATTCGAACCTGCGACCGTAGCGGTCGCGCGGTTCCAGACTGAAGCGCCTAGAACCGCTCGGCCAGAACGACCGGCGAATTTGTGATGCTCAGCACTAAGGGGTTAAGGGAGTTATACTTTATTGTGTTGTGTTTATTGTACTCACGCTGAGGTTCTGATTAAATCACTGCATAATGCTATAAGTTTTTTTTTTTTTCTGGTGCTTCGTGGTGCAACCAGTGGCTTTTGAAGATCAATCCATCGAAAGCCCAGACACTATTACCGGACGAACCACCTTCAATGTCCGCCTCCATGACCTGTACCTTACTATCTACAACCGTTCTATCCAATTAACGAACAAAATAAAATACTTCATGCTAACTTTCGATTGCCAACTAACATGGAAGCTGCATCTACTATCCGCTCAACAGAAATCCAACAACAGACTACTAAAACTGCTAAATGGTCGACCTTTGGGATTACAGTCCTCCACTATCCTCCACACCTACAAAACCTTTATCTTGCTACCGTCTTCTATGCAAATGTTGCGTGTATATTCGCCTCTCCTAAGTTCCATCAATCCTTCCAGACCATTGAACGTTACGTATTTCGCCTTGCTTTCGGCATCCATTTACCCTCCCCCATGTGGATAATCGATTATCTTATGATTTCCCACCCATCAAAAACATCGAAAGCTCTGCATCTTATGAATTCCCACTCCTCCTCAACCACATTCAACACCTCCGCATAGCATACGCTATCCGCCAACTTGATTGCACCAACTAAACTGCTTCTCCGGTGACCAAGTTTGTTATGCTATCGCACTTTCAAAAACAAATCCCATTTCACACACACCATGCCCTATCCCAACGTAGCATTAACCTACTCCCTCTTCCAGACAATGAAATCCGTTCCCCTGTTTATCGATCCTAACAACCATAACTCTTCCTGATCTATTACATTCTATATCAGGGCTCTCTCTCCTTCTCCACCCGCCTCCCCAACCCTTTCCCTCCCAATATCATGGATGTGCCCACCCATAGAAGTAATCTTTCATTTCCCCCCAGCCTTCTACCCTCATTTCATATACCACACACGCTTTATATCTTTACACCCCCACATTTCCCCCTACCCCCTAAACAAAAGTCAAGAATTTTTTACCCAGCAATGGTTGTTCATCTTTGTAGTGATGACACTGTGCTCCTTCTTAATGAACTTCGCAGTCTATTAACCACTCTTAAATGTCTATTTTGTCTTTGGTCTTCACCTGTCAAACTTTTCTTCCTTTTCTAAATTTTAAACGAAGAAAACGGAATGTATGTTTAAAGGGAGCATCATACACACATCAAAAAAGTTTTGCATCACCCCAGTTCTCAGAACTCCTGTAGATAAACGCTGACTGTGGATTCTGTATCACAGACACAGTCCCTTAGACCGTTCAGAGATGTCACTAAACCCGCCCAAAGACGTAAACAATCATGCATGAGCAGGGCCTATTAGACTGAGGGGGTCCAACAGCCGATCAGTTCCAGTCATTCCACCCGGAAGGAGGTACACGGCTCGGGTTGTCTGTAGTTCAACCATGCCTAGACGGTCAATACCGCGGTTCGATCGCGTCCGCAATGTTACATTGTGCCAGGAAGGCCTCTCAACAAGAGAAGTGTACTCGCATCTCGATGTGTACCAAAGTGATGTTGTTCGGACATGGAGGAGATACAAAGAGACAGGAAGTGTCGATGACATGCCTCGCTCAGGCCGCCCAAGGGCTACTACTGCAGTGGATGACCGTCGCTACCTACGCATTGTAGCTCAGAGGACAGCAACGCCACCATGTTGAATAATGCTTTTAGTCCAGCCACAGGACGTCGTCTTACGACTCAAACTGTGCGCAATAGGCTCCATGATGCGCAACTTCACTCCCGACGTCGATGGCGACGTCCATCTTTACAACCACGACACCACGCAGCGCCGTACAGATGGGCCCAGCAACATGCCGAATGGACTTCTCTCGATTGACATCACGTTCTGTTCACCGATGAGTGTCGCATACACCTTCAACCAGACAATCGCCAGAGAGGTGTTTGGAGGCAACCCGGTCAGGCTGACGCATTAGACACATTGTCCAGTGAGTACAGCAAGGTGCAAGATCCCTGCTGTTTTGTGATGGCATAATGTAGGACCAACGTACGCCGCTAGTGGTCATGGAAGGCACCATAACGGCTGTACGATACGTGAAAGCCATCCTCCGACCGATAGTGCAGCCATATCGGCAGCATATTGGCGAGGCATTCGTCTTCATGGTTGACAATTCGCGCCACCATGGCGCGCATCTTGTGAATGACTTCCTTCAGTTGTAACTAACCTGTTTCTACAGGTTATTACGTTAACATTATTGGGAATGGAAATACTTATTGCTTGTGAAATTAACGTGAGAAGATTAGGGTGGCCACATACTCTAACCATACAACTAATCAAAGGTTTGGCCGAGTCGGAAAATAAATTAATTTGATCATTGACCAAAAACTCATAAAATTCCATACGTCATGATATCGATCATAGAGGAAGCGATGTAATTAATAGTACTGCCCGTGCACTGTTCACGAGAATTAAATATTTAAAATGAACTTGAGAATGCATGAACACTGTGCATAAGATCAGCTCCCAGCAACACACCTGAAAATAAGACTGAATCTATAGCATTCGTTTTAAAATATAAGGGGAAACTAATCACTGGACCTGTGCGTAAGGAAACGCGTTGGATGTGATAACTGGGAAAGCTATAAGGTGAGTGGCTTAGGTGCAAAAACGTAACCTCGGAGTAGAAGAGAAAATTGTAGATAAAATCATTTATTCCTAAGACATGGATGTGAGGCATGTACACAATTCCTGATAACATCAATTCTTAAAACATTAAAGAAAAGCATCGATACATACACCGTTATAATCTACACCTAAAATCATTGGTGTGAATCATTCATACGACAGCTGTTGCCTGATAACTGATCGCAATACCTCGTGAAACGGTACACGTTTCGCAGTACACTCGCGTGACCACGCAGTTTGTGGAGACGCAATTTCTAGGTATCGTGGCCAAATTGCAACAATATCACATCACACAGTCATGAACAATTAACAATATTTAAAACAAACACGAGATCGGACAGTTAGTGATGACGGTAGTCTAACAAACTTTAATGTTCAATCGCGTGGTTGGCTCCCCACGGACGAAAGGTGCATAAAGCAAGGAAAATTTACGAGAAGGCAAAGCTATTGATATTTAGAAAAATAAAAGTTTATACAGGCACAGATGAAGGCCAACAGACATTCATACAGAAGCGAGTGCTCACTTCTTATCGACACCTTTGTGTGGCGCTCTGCCGGCGGATCCAAGTCTGCTATAGAAATTTACTAAAAGAAAAATCTGCCAGAGTTATGCATTCCTTGCTGCGACAAGGCAAAGCAATCTTTCAGAGTTGAAAAGCGAGACCAAAAGCTAACAGCTCTCCTATCGCCTAGTAACAACGCGCCACTCTTCTTCGACTGGAGCACAGCTGTGGACGCTTCCCGTACCGGAGGCAGACTGTCTCCCTTTTTCTTCTCCAGCCTCTTCCACGCTCTGCGTGGCCCGGAAAACCCAAAGATGCCATTTCCGCCAACAACCTAACGCAGGTGGATTTCTCACAAGTAGCGCAAATCTCTTTGCCTACTTGACCACTACAAGAGTTGGCTATTCAGTACAGCTGCTGCTGAATCTGTATGACTATCGCAGACTTTCTGCAGCAGACTACACCACCGTCTAGCAACGTGACACACAACCACATTCATTCAATCAAACCACTATGAGAGTTATGAGAAAAGAGAAACAAGGAAAAGAAAGAGAAATGGTAGTGAAAATGGGCTACCGGACAAATGAAAGGTGGCTGCAGAACCCTTTCACAGTATAACGACATCGCTCGACTAAAGAGGCCAGCATGTTCTCAAGACATGAACCATATCGAACATACCTGGGGTAGGTTGAAAAGGGGTGTTTATGGACGACGTGACCCACCAACCACTCTGAGGGATCTACGCCGAATCACTGTTGAGGAGTGGGACAATCTGGACCAACAGTGCCTTGATGAACTTGTGGACAGTATGGCACGACGAATGCAGGCATGCATCAATGCTACTTGTTATTAGAGGTACCGGTGTGTACAGCAATTTGGACAACCATCTCCGAAGGTTTCGCTGTATGGTGGTATAACATGCAATGTGTGGTTTTCATAAGCAATAAAAAGCGCGCAAATGATGTTTATGTTGATCTCTATTCCAATTTTCTGTACAAGTTCCGGAACTCTCGGAATCGAGGTGATGCAAAACTTTTATGATATGTGTCAATGACTGTGTACAATCATTTTTTTCTAAATTTCAAAAATGTTTTCAATTGTTGCATCCGCAAATCTTATTGTAACGTTCTTATTTATATTTTGTAAAGAATTTTGGCTGAAGAGCAGGGTACTTCACCTCTGTCACAGCACCACCCGCCCATATGGAGCATGAGAATTGAAATAACAACGAGGAGAGAAGAAAAGTCTGTGCTGTTATGGTTTCCTTTGTCTGTATGATAGTTGCGTTTTGCTTTAACATGGGTGAGTCCGTGGGATTGATTCTCCTAGGGTCTATCTTTTTCTGTGACAGATTATAGCCTTTTTTCAGCAGCCTAATTCTGGATGCCCAGTTGTGATGATATTACAGGATGATATTGTGACACTTGTGTCTTGATTAATGTCCAGGTATAGAGTCACCTGCAGCAAGTAAGATTATTTTCTAGGAATTTGTTTATCTGTTGAGAATACGTTTTTGTTATTTTGCTGTGTCCATTTTAACTGGTAGTTATTGCCAAACATTTCTGATTTTAACTGTTAAAGATATTTCTGTTGCCTCTATTTCAGCTTCGATGTTATAACGTTCTACATAAAACTTATTTAAAACTAAGCCAATTCTTGCACAGCACTCAGACACAACCTCACTTCACCCAGATCCTGCGCTAAAATGTTGCATTATTGATGAAGATATTTAACAACAGCATTATCTAGAGAATATTCAAGGTATTGAGTTTATTGTACGAAATGGTTTAGGCGCACAGGTGGGCAAGGTGTCATAAAAATAATCAGTAATTTCTTAGAAGCATTTCAGCTATATACGATAAATTTGCGGCTTATATTAGTACTTCAGTGTGAGAAACATTACGAATCGGGACCTTGAGGTAGCGTAGGAACCCCTTAATATCTGAACTTGTCGGTAAGCACTTTTTGTGAACTTTTAAGTCAGTCATTGGTGGGAGTTCTGGTGGACCCGATGTCGAAAGAAATCTGGGACCATGCATGTACTTTTGTTGGCACACGCCGCTACACAACAAACCTGTTATTCCTGTCCAGTGTAGCGTAGCACTTCCGCTGTCGCTAGCAAAATGGCAGCCGGACAATAGCCCTCGCAGTCCACCGGAGTGGCAGCTGTCGCGAGTTGAGCGTCCAATTTGGCGTCCATTGACGGCCTCTGATTGTCGCTGCCGTGCTGATGGAACCGCAGTCCTCTGACGGCACCCACTGGAGGCATCCTGATGCAATTACGCTGACTGCGTGGCCTCGCTGTGTCTGCATTGATCCGATAGCACTGTAGCCTCAAACACGATCTGCAGCAAAAACTGAGTGGCACACTGTAAAGATGTCCCCTGTCTATCTTTTGTCGTTATCATTCTGCGTTTCAGACGTAACGGATTTCCTCTAGATATGTGATGTATGTTGACCAGCTATAGGCTCTTGCGTGGTCCTGTCTAGTCATGAACTGGATCCCATGATTCGAGATCTAGATGACATATTACACATAAATATGATTTATTTTATAAAAAATTCATAGGCTTAACCCTTGTAAAGTACATCTCTGAAATTTTGACACGACGTGTACGCCAGTCACAGTGACCTTCAATTATTTTCTAGAGAACCTGCCTGAACATGGAATACTTTTGCAACGAATTGGACCCTCATGTGTTAATCTTATTTTATTTTACATCTCAGTTTAATGCAGCTGAAATTCGAGACGAAGTAAAAACTGTCACGAGAACTTTTCAGTGAAGGAACTTTAAAGTGATCCGGATCTAAAGACCTTACTGGGCGTTTAATTACGTGACGATGTGACGATGCTATTCTTTTAAACAAATGCACATATTACTCAAATATTTTGATGTGTTCTCAGTTATCCATAAATCCATTCAAACATTATTTGGAATGAAGACTGCAACGTTATCGCCAACTGACCGGTCTCTTCTATTAGGGACAGCCGTGTACCAACAATGAACATTCTTACCGTGGACAACTGTAAGTTTCACATCGCTGGCTGAAGATTCGGCAGATTGTTCAGTTTCGTCATTGCCCATAACTGCTGCAGGAGCATCGGGTTCAGCATCACTTTCACCACTAAAGGCACTTATGTCACTTTCACTTCCCCGTACAGCATCTTCCGTTACTGAAATGCCTTCAAAAATGGTTCAAATGGCTCTGAGCACTATGGGACATAACTTATGAGGTCATCAGTCCCCTAGAACTCAGAACTACTTAAACCTAACTAACCTAAGGACATCACACACATCCATGCCCGAGGCATGATTCGAAATGCCATTCCTACGTGCCATTCTCATACTAATGAACTTCACACTCAGCCACAGAACAGGTACACGACGTGTACTACAGGGTCACAGAAACCCTTCAAAAAGTATTTCTGTCAAATTAATTAAGCAAAAGTGTCTCACAACTTCGAACATCCATCCTCTCTTACGCTGAATTTCTATTTGAGGCAGCCGGCTGTATGTGTATACACCATGAAAGACCACTCAAACTGCCGTTTGCACTTGCAGGTGACGATCAATTGCCCAAAATAAAATTATTATATCAAACTGATTCCACTACGGAATATTCCTAATAATGACAACCATTTTACAATAAAAAGAACACTGTCACAGAAAGACCACAGTATAAAAATGTAGGAAAGTGTTGATACTTTTGCTGTCGGGCCGTCTCATCAGTTAGTTGCAAGGAAGAGAAGAAGACACTAAAACCATTCACATGCAATTAAACGAGTGTCTCTCGCACTCCGTCCAGTGTCCTGCTCCCGAACGCTATACTACGGAGGAGGAACGCGCTATACTACGGAGTGGGAAGAATCAGATGGTTCAAATGGCTCTAAGCACTATGGGACTAAACATCTTGGGTCATCAGTTCCCTAGATCTAGAATGATTCACATAATTTGCTGTTAAATGTACAGTTTGGTTTTAGAAATGGTTTAACAACTGAAAATGCTATAGTCTCTTTTCCCTATGAGGTTTTGGACGGATTAAATAAAAGGTTGCGAACGCTAGGTGTTTTCTTTGATTTAACGAAGGCTTTTGACTGTGTTGACCACAAAATATTACTGCAGAAGTTGGACCATTATGGAGTCGGGGGAGTAGCTTACAATTGGTTCGCCTCTTACTTTAAGAACAGAAAGCGGAAGGTAATTCTCCGCAATATTCAGAGTGGGAGTGATGTTCAGTCCCAATGGGGCACTGTTAAGTGGGGCATTCCCCAAGGGTCGGTGCTGGGGCCACTGCTGTTTCTTATTTATATAAATGATATGCCTTCTAGTATTATAGGTGATTCAAAAATATTTGTTTGCTGATGACACCAGTTTGGTAGTGAAGGATCTTGTGTGTAATACTGAATCAGTATCAAATAATGTTGTTCATGAAATAAGTTCGTGGCTTGTGGAAAATAATTTGATGCTAAATCACAGTAAGACTCAGTTTTTACAGTTTCTAACTCACAATTCAACAAGAACCGATATTTTGATCAGACAGAATGGGCATATTATAAGCGAGACGGAACAGTTCAAGTTCCTAGGCGTTCGGATAGATAGTAAGCTGTTGTGGAATGCCCATGTTCAGGATCTTGTTCAGAAACTAGATGCCGCTTTATTTACCATTGGAACAGTATCTGAAATAAGTGACAGTTCAACACGAAAAGTAGTCAACTCGCCTATTTTCATAGGCTTATGTCATATGGTATTATTTTTTGGGGTAATTCTTCTGATTCGGAAAGGGTATTTTTAGCTCAAAAACGGGCTGTTCGAGCTATGTGTGGTGTAAGTTCCAGAACGTCTTGTCGACCCATATTCGGTAGTCTGTGAATTCTGACATTGCCCTCACAGAATATATTTTCTTTAATGTCGTTTGTTTGTCAGCAATATTAGCTTATTCCCAAGAGTTAGCAGCTTTCACTCAGTTAATACTAGGCAGAAATCAAATCTGCATGTGGAATGCACTTCCTTGACTCTTGTACAGAAAGGAGTGCAGTACTCTGCTGCATCCATTTTCAATAAGCTACCACAAGAACTCAAAATCTTAGCAGTAGCCCAAACACTGTTAAGTCTAAACTGAAGAGTTTCCTCATGGCTCACTCCTTCTATTCTGTCGAAGAGCTCCTGGAAGAGCTGAAAAATTAAGCAAATTACAGTGTTGCATTTTTTATTTCCTTTATTTAAACTTACGAATTGTCGCCTGAATATGTTTCTTATATTTCATTTTATCTGTTTCTACTATCGTGTTATAATTTCATGTAATGACTCGTTCCATGACCATGAAGACTTCTCCTTAATTTGGTCCCACGGAAAAATAAATAAATAAAAAACAAAAAAACTACTTAAACCTAAATAACCTAAGGACATCACATACATCCATGCCCGAGGCAGGATTCGAACCTACGACGGTAGCAGCAGCGCGGTTCCGGACTGAAGCGCCTAGAAGCTCTCGGCCTCAGCGGCTGGCCTGGGAACAATCGAGAATTTCTCCGATGTCATCGAAATATCGGGAAAATAACGCAGAATTTTTCTCTGTAAGTCGCTGTAGTATATCGGTATACTCTCTGGGGGTCGGCTCTGCGCAAGGCTCTCGCCGTCATTGGCTGAGGATTTTTCTGGGTAAGGAGTCAGCTGTTTTTCCACGCTGTGTGCGGAAAACAACGGAGGCACTACTATCCATAGTCAACTGGGGACTCCGAGGCCCATTCTATCTTCACCCAGAGCCTCTCTGGGATCCTCATGCCATTTGGAAACAGTTCGAATCTGCAGCTTTGAGACGTTTTCACGTTAAGCGAGAACACTGTAGTCTTGCGGCCACGGAAACTCGGGTGCCCTTTCCCGTAATCCTTACTTTGCGTGCGCACTGCCCCCGGGCCTGCTCGCAGCTACTTCCGCCCCGCACCAGCAACGGATAAACTCTGCTCTCACGATAGAAACTTAACAGACCAGGAAAGTTACACATAATACTACAGCATCAATTTATGTGCTGTCACTTTGCGGCAAGTAACTAAACAGTTACGTCACAACTTCGGGTACTTCAAAATGACTAATGAGCCAAAACACCTGATCTGAAGAAAATAGAGACCAACAGCCGTAATTTTACTTAATAATTTCCTCACCTACCAGTTTCGGTGCCTCACTGGCAGCTTGTTCAGGCCCCCATACATGCCACTAGATAAGTCATCTAGTCGTCTGCGCTAGTATAGGGACTACTACATCCAACTTATCTCCGTAGACTTCTAATAACGTCTCGATCGACGTAGTTGCTTCACTCCAATCACGAGGAGTTGTCGTTAGAAACGTGAAGGGTCCACGTCGGACGAAATCAGTTGGCCATAATGGTCCCTACTCTAGCACAAACGACTAGATGACTTACCAAGTGCAGCGTATAGAGTCCTGAAGATGGTGCCAATGAAGCGCCGAAACTGGTAGCTAAACAGAATTATTAAATAAAATTACGGCTCTTGGCCTCTATTTTCTTGAAGTCTTCAACCAGCAGCAGTAAAAATCCGCTTTATCCCGCCCCCCTCTCTCTCCCTGTCCGCATAGATATCGGAAGACAACCGTAGCGACCGACCACCGAATCATCCTCAGCCGATAGGCGTCATTGGATGCGAATATAATGGGGGATGCTCTCTGGTTTCCAGTTATCGTGACCGGAGTGTCTCCTCAGCCAAATAGCTCCTGAATAGGCCTCACGAGGACTGAGCGCACCCCACATGTCAACAGAGCTCAGCACATCCGGACGGTTACCCATACCACTGGTAGGCAAGCCCGACAGCGCTTAACTGATATAACGGGAACCGGTGCTACCACTGCGGCAATGCTGTTGGGAGAGTTCCATTTACACAAAATGGAATTATAAATTCTGAGTGCATGTTCAATAGCATGTTGATCCACATTTGAAATTCAATACAGCAGCAATTCTGTATGTCATGGATTCGACAAATCCTTCATAGGTTTCTTGTGGTACGTGGCACCGGACGTCTATGCATATGTCACGTAGTTCACGTAATTTACGGGCCGGTATTTTTTAGGCGTTTCATATCTGTTGCAACGGGTTCAGGTCATGCAAATGTGACAGCTAAAACATTAACGTGATTTGACTATCATGTTTCTCAAAGCAAAGATACCATAAGCCAGCCGCTGTAGCCGAGCGGTTCTAGGTGCTTCAGACTGGAACCGCGCTGCTGCTCCGGTCGCACTTTCGAATCCTGCCTCAGGCATGGATTTCTGTGAGGACTTATGACCTCAGATGCTAAGTCCCGTAGTGCTTAAGGCCATTTGAACCAGTTTTGAAGATGCCATCACCGTCGGTGAACATTTCAAGCACGAGTGCAGGTCCCATGGAAGCCTAGCCGAATGTTCTTCGTAGCGTAATATTATCGTCATCAGCATGCATTCTAGGTGCAGTGCATACTTCGAGCAGCAATTAGTCTACATGACGGTGAATCCGCCACAGCCATCGACCTAGATTAGCAAGAAACATATTTCATGCGATAGGACGACATGTTTCCATTGATCCACGGTTAGTTAGTTAGCTAGTTACATGCTCAACAGACCATTTGAACGATTCTTTTTTCAAAACGATGTGGAACGAGTCAGATTACATGATATGTATGTATAATTAGTGTTAACATTAATGAAGACACTTTTTACTCCTAGTAATGCAAGTACACTTATAAACTACTTTTCTACAGGCTACCAATTTCTAAACAGAAGTTCAACCATGGAATAGAAAGGAGTTTAGGTTAGATTTAAAACTTGCTTTTGCTATGTGTCAGACATTTTACGTTGTTGGATGAGTGGTCAAACATTTTTTTTTGTTGCGTATTGAGCCCCTGACAGCTGTAATAATGGGTAATAAGCACAATTTTCTTCTCTAGTGTTGTAGGTGGAAACATCATTACTCTTGTTAAATCGCGACCGATTGCTTATGACGAATTTCACTGGCATTATCTTATTCACGGCTGTAACTTTCAGCAACTGTAGTATTATTTTTCCAGGATAAAATTCAGTTATCAGTAGCAATTAGATTTTATTATGCTTTACTGGTTTCAACAAATTAATTTGTCGACTTCAGAAGCATCCAAAACAGGAATATTATAAATATTTAGACACTGGCTAATCATATATGTAAAGTATAAAAAGTATTTTGTAGACACTTACATAGTATATGTTTAGCAGATATCAATAGTTTGTTCATAGAAGCATAATACCATGATATGTCCAGAAATGTCCATTTTGTATGTGATTATCTCAAACACTGATTGACATTTTCCTGTAACTGAATTCACAACTATTTATCTATTGTGCTGGTTACTGTGAACTGTCAATCAGTGTTTAATCACATACAATACCACATATTGACATCAGCTAAACCAATAATAAGTAAATTTCTGTAGTACACTTTTTATACTTTCCATAAATGCATAGCTAAGGTCTAAATACCTGTTGTTGTTGTTGTTATTGGGGTCTTGAGTCCTGAGACTGGTTTGCTGCAGCTCTCCATGCTACTCCATCCTGTGCAAGCCTCTTCATCTCCCAGTACCTATAGCAGCCTACATCCTTCTGAATATGCTCAGTGTATTCATCTCTTGGTCTCCCTCTACGATTTTTACCCTCCATGCTGCCCTCCAGTACTAAATTGGTGATCCCTTGATGCCTCAGAACATGTCCTACCAACCGATCCCTTCTTCTAGTCAAGTTGTGCACAAACTCCTCTTCTGCCCAATTCTATTCAATACCTCCTCATTAGTTATGTGATCTACCCATCAAATCTTCAGCATTGTTCTGTAGCACCACATTTCGAAAGCTTTTATTCTCTTCTTGTCTAAAAAATTTGTCGTCCATGTTTCACTTCCATACATGGTTACACTCCATACAAATACTTTCAGAAACGACTTCCTGACACTTAATTCAATACTCGATGTTAACAAATTTCTCTTCTTTCTCTTTAGCTTCTTGGGTCCTAATTTTTCTTCAAACTAGCTTAAGTTGAAGGGTTCAGTGAGCAAAGAAATTACATGATTCATTATTTCAGGTATGCACTTGTTACTTGAGGCCTATTTCTGCCGCTGGCAGGGTGGCTCTTGTGGGACGTTTATACACCACTGAGCCGGCCGGAGTGGCCAAGCGGTTCTAGGCGCTACAGTCTGGAACCGTGCGACCGCTACGGTCGTAGGTTCGAATCCTGCCTTGGGCATGGATGTGTGTGATGTCTGTAGGTTTAAGTAGTTTTAAGTTATAGGGGACTGATGACCTCAGAAGTTAAGTCCCATAGTGCTCAGAGCCATTTATACACCACTGACCACAGGCCCGTATACGAGGACAGTGTTGCCAAGTTATGCCTCCGCAAACCACATACCGCCTGAGGAACCCCAGTTCGCGTTTGCAATCGCAGTGCAATCCCAAGTCGCCATCGCCGAATTTCCATTCCACTCAGCTGTGTTCAGAGCTTAGGGCCAGAGGCCGAACTGTTCGAAAGAGAGAAACGGCACCATACTTCTCCACTTGTATAGAAAGCTCAAAAAGCAAACACAGTGGTACGAAATTATTTCTGATGGTAGCACAAACCTATACAAGAGCCGCCCCTGTTTAACACACATTAGTCCGCGTTTTAACTTAGCGGATGATATTTTTGCTCTTCCCCTATATTCTGTAAGCGATACGTATATCCGGTATGACGCCTCTTGAAACACCGAACACTTCGGCTACTTTGGTGAGGGAAACACCCACTGTACGGGCACTAACAATTTACCCACGTTCGAATTCAGTTAGCATAACAAGTAAAGGAAATGACAATGGGATATCAGCCAATGAATCAGTTTAAAATATCTACCAGCTCTTGCAATCACATTGCCCTTCGAATACTATGGTGAAAAAGGCATCCATACCCGACAGGCAGAAGGAGGATAGACCAAAATGATAGTGGACACTGCCCTGACAACTCGGCGTCCTTATGATAAATCACAATACAAGCGACGGCAGTAATCGATAACTTACACAAGCTAACATGACCCCAATATTGGTCGCCCACCAACAGCTAACACAACGGCGAAGAGGCCCCACGGAGAGCTCGCTACAACTTCGTTTCTCAGCTCGTACTGTCCACCAAACCGGCACCATTCCCGAAGCCGCCGCAAGAGTGGGCACTGCGCTCCAGCACGGTTTCCTGTATACCCGCATTCAGAGCAGGCTGAAACTACACAGAACACTGTCCTGACCGCGATTAACACTTCCAGCGTTTTGAGGACATTGCACAGGTGTCTTTTGTGGACAAATAGAGCAGCACAATCTGCAGTCTCGGTTAGAATCTGCGTTTATGCTCAAGCATGCGTCTATCGTGATGTTTCCATATTTTTGTCGTGCCCCTATAAGTGTGGCAATGAAATTTTTCTTGGGCCTAAGATTTTAAAAGTCTATTTCCAAAATATCTCAGTTGGTTTCTAAGGAAGAGAATTGTTAATTTTTGATTTTGGACTGAGAGAAGAGGAATTATTTCGGGCCGGCCTGAGTGGCCGAGCGGTTCTAGGCGCTACAGTCTGGAACCGCGCGACCACTACGGTCGCAGGTTCGAATCCTGCCTCGGGCATGGATGTGCGTGATGTCCTTAGGTTAGTTAGGTTTAAGTAGTTCTAGGTATCTAGGGGACTGATGACCTCAGAAGTTAAGTCCCATAGTGCTCAGAGCAATTTGAACCATTTTTTTTAAATTATTTCAGTAAAATAACGGTGTAATATGATTACCTGAAACAAAATGTGTGACATTGAGTAACGAACTATGTCACTGGAACGTTCTAAGTATTAGGAAGGGAAAAGTAACCTTTGGAGCCAGCGACGCTAGAACAACGGTTCTGGTCTGGTAAGGGCTGAATACGGTAGCTCAAAATTTACTGGTTTATTTAGTTTACACAGTCATACACAGGTATACAGAAAATTCATACTATCTTTCCCTTCAAAAACTAAAACCAATAATCCTTAAAACATTAAAATCATGCAGATTTCTTAGAATGTAAGACCATTCAAAATATTTAAAGGTAGCAACTGAAATTCTAAATTACCCAAAATTTCCTTTCCCTTTAACATCAGAACCACTAACCTTTAAAAAGAATTACTGTGATCCAAGGTATTTATAATAATCATTTAACTTTTGGACACCCAAGTTTGCTTTTTCTTTCAAACATTAAAACCAATAACCTTCAAAATTTAAAATCATCCAAAGTATTCCTTCTAAACGTAATAAGCTTAAATTCTGAAACGTTCACGTTAGTCCACCGTAACTGGCCATAGAGATACTGACATGTGAATGCCTTAACGCCAGTTCAATCAATACGCGTGTCAGAAAACCAACGTTACGGTAATTACAGAAGAACCAATAACAAAATTTAATTACAAGTCACTGAAAATAATATGCGCTAAAGCAGCCGCACACAAATCAATCTTTTATCAGTAGCAGATACGTTAGTATATGGCTCACTTTACTACACACCCAGGCTAACAACAAACTTTGTAAATGACAGATTATCACTATCGGTCCCTACCAATTTCACGTACTCCCTATCTCTTGAAGATGAGGCAATTTGGAACAATACTGTTAAACAGTGATGGGATTGGTTGATACCTTTATAAACACAGAAATTAATTATCCCGCTTACATGCAAATTTCGGCCAATGAAACACCTGAGAACGTGTATCCACAATCATGAAGTACCCTGAAGCTGACATCACTTCTCTAGAATGTCATGCACATGGTTCAGCATTATTTACAAAACCACGGAAAATCCACAAAACAAAAACAAAAAGAAGGCATCCGATTAGCCATCATGCATGGAATTTTGCAGAACATTATCAGGGTAGAATTTCGTGACATTACAGTCAATGATAATCCCAACTCTTTGGCGCAACATTCAGTGCGATGTGTCCCAGAGGAAATACGAGAAGTGCTCCCGAGACTTCCTAACCGAAAACAGTTTAATTTACAGGATTAACCAGCATGGGACCAGAGTCGATCACAGAGTGATGAATTACTGTTCCAGCCAAGGCGAATAACAAAGTTCAAATTTCAAAATGAATACCGACGGTTACCAAAATCAGCAAGAATACGAGTCAGCAGTTGCGATGTTATGCGCTCCCCGCTATCCGCCGATTGAAACAGCAACATCCGGGCCTCTGATCCATCACTCGGGCGGCTCCGCAGCATTTCCCTCATACTCCACCCTCAGTCGTCGAGTCTACCAGTCACAATTCGCTTGCCCAGCTCGCGCTTAAAACTGATATCCACGCCTGGGATAACTAACCACAGAACAATTTTTCTTTGTTTAAAGACATGCTGATGCCAGAAATCGATACGGTCGCATAAATGCATCGCAGGAGTAGGAACCGAAAATCATACAACAGTATCAGTCACAAAAAATGACAATTGTTGTAACAATAAAAATAAGTTGAACAACGTATACCAAATTGTGGTAACACCTTCCAATGGTCTGACTGACAAAGATAATCTTGAAATTTCTTTCCAGCGCACACTCCGCTGCAGAGCGAAAATTTCATTTTGGAAAGATAATCTCGTTCTTAAGAGGCACAATATTACAGTCGGGCAAAATTTCACAAGTGTGACTAAACAGGTAAACACAATAATTGCAATAGTGACTAAACAAATAAGTGAAAGAACTGTAATGATAAAGCCCATAGTTTTAACCGAGCAAGTGAAAATACGCTAGCTGAAATAAAGTAAAATATGGGGTGGGTGAGTAGGAGGGATAATTTACAAAGTGTCTGGGTAGGATAATAAACAGCATCTGAAGTTAGAAGCGGTGAGTAAGGCAGCTGTCTCTGATTATTCAGTACCACGCCTAGGCAGTTGGGCATATATTTATTAATTAATTTATTTATATTTATTAATTTCCATTATTTCGAGGTATTTCTCCTCCTCCCTTAGTGGATTTCGTGTAAGGTTTCATATTGCAACTTGTAACTGTGGTCTTCTGTAAGTAGGTGACCTGTAAAAGTAGAGTCTCCAACTTCAGAGGTGTTCCTCCAAGTGGGTGGATTTTTCCCTGCTGGACTGGTATGAATGAACTCAAAGAGTTAAATGCTGGAAGTTAAATGCTAGAAGTTAATTTAGACAAGGATTCGCAGACAATTTAGTCATAATAATAGTTGACAAATTTGTAAATAACGTAAAAAAATAGTGTAATAATATCTGAATATGAAGAAACAGGGTCTAAGGGTCAGTCCCAAGAAAACTGTTATAGTATTGTTCATGAGGAAGCACGTTCGGGAAACATACCAGAAGAGGGGGAAATGAAGTACCTAGGAATAATCCTGGGTGTGAATCTATCATGGACCCCTGAAACAAATGACATATGTCCCAAGGCAAAAGGTTCTCTTATGTGCACTAGAAGCGTCTTTGGTAAAAACTGAGGTGTAAGCCCTAAGAGCATGTACTGAATATACACCTATGTAATAAGACCTATTATATTTATGGGGCTACAGTATGGTGCAAATAGCAGAAAGTGGTTGCTAAGGAGCTTAGGAAGGTGCACATATTGGCCTGCCTAGCGGAATTAGCAAACACCCACTGTTGGCATTGTGACCGTGCTGGACGCGCCCCATAACACTTTTGATAAAAAATTGGAATCGCTTAGGACGTCCAGAATCTTGCATCAACATAATTAATGTGGTGAATACAGGAACGATAGCAGAAATTCTGAATGACTGTACAATAATTTCCAGTTTCTTCGATAAATCGTCCACAGTAACAGTTGGAAGTACGGAGTAGTGGAAGACTGAACCACTGTATTGCTCGGGAAACATTATCTGGCCTACTGAAAGACCAAAATCAGACGAAGATGATCAGACCGGGGCATAAGGGGGTGAAGCGTGCATTAGAGAGCACCGTCTCTCAACGAAAATTGACCACGGTATTCCAGGCAGGAACATTTCTATTTATGTGTGTGTGTGTGTGGGTGGGTGGGTGTGTGTGATTGTGTGTGTATGTGTGCGCGAGGGCACACGCGCGCTTGCGAGCAAAGAGAATCGTAGTGTTGATAGGACAGTAACATTTACATTCATTCAGACAGCAGCTGCAACTAGATAAAAGGTCTCCAGAATGAAAAGTCGTTGCCGAATGCCATGACGCCTTTGTGAGAAGAAGATAAAGCAACAGCGTAAGCCTGCTGTGGGTTCCTAGTCAGTCAGGGGTTAGTGGCAGTGAACAAGCTGATCGGATGGCCACAACAGGATAGATGGCAACGTTTGTTGGACCGGAACTTGCTAGCCATCACTTAAAATTGATGGCAAGATAAAAACTGCACAGTTGGGTCAGAGCACAGTACGAAGAGTTTTGGAGTATGATCCAAAAACATAAACATGGCAAACTAATGATGTAGAAGTCATGTTTTAAGAGAAGTTCAGCAATCTTGAATAGGAGTCAGATCTAACTCTTGGTAGGAACCCTTCAGCGTAGACTACGTCTAACAAGGGACTAGTAAAGCGGCTCCTGTTACTCTCTCAAGGGCACTAGCGTCCTTTAGTAGTGTGACAGGGAGAGAAACCTCACAATAAACTCAGTTTCAGTGCAGGCGACACTGGGCAATGACAACTGTTCTTTTGTTTTCCCATGCAAATCAAATCAAATCATACAGTATTTATTTTGATCAACTGTTTTGTGATCTGACAATGGTGTAACAATAAAGAACCATTTTGTATAACATTAAATCCTAGTCTTGTGTATTTTTCCATTAATAATATTCATCATGTACTGGTTGGTTATAATAAGCTACTCACAAAGGTCCAGTATGGGCTGTAATTATCGCATGACAGCGAACGTGATAGATATTCCAGTGCCTTAATGGGGAACCGAATCACACTGAGAAAAAAAATAGTTCAAATTTTGTCTTCCAGGAGCAAATCTGGCATTATGAATGGAATAAAGACGCATAGAAATGTTCGATCTTTAAAGTATTAGGAACTGCACACTGACAGAAAAGCTCAAACAAGTGAGAAAGGCATAAGTTGATTTTGTTTTTACATGCTGCTTACGCACTTTGTTCACTATGAGCATCGGAGACATTGACGAGATGCTACACCTGTTAAACGAAGCATGCTGAACCCTTATCACAGAGATCTGTTGATTAAATCCAGCTCTGTCACCAGTTGAAATGGTGATAATTATGGCCTCTTAATTCAATAAGGAAGGAAAACTGGGAAGGGATGGACCAGTGGGGATTTTACACACTTCATTCACTTGTAGAACACAAATTTAGTTTATACTGTTTCAATCACACAACGGCCAGTTAGGCTTTTATTTATTTTTTAAATTAATTTAAAGTACAAGCAGTCGGAAACTTATTTAAAAGTCAATGCCAGTTTAAATAATTTACAGAAAATTTTTAAGTTATCTTTAACCCAATATGACCTAATATTCGTAAAGGCAAGACATGAACTATAGGAGGCACAGAATGTAATAAGGTTAAAGGCATAATAAAGGCAGACATAAATCGAAACAACAGTACCAGAGCAGAACACAATAGCCTTAATTATAAAATGATGAGAATAGAATATGAATTAAACTTGACTGATTAAAAAAACATAAAATCTTACTTAAAACAATGAAAAACAATTTATCATCGATACCAAGCCAAGATAATTTTAAATTCAGAAAAACACATCAATTGAGAATTTAACATTTTCAAATAACAAAAGTATAATTAAGTTACAAAAGATTAAGGGTTCCAACACATTTCAAAATTTGTTTAAGGTGAAGGTAACAAGGTAACCGATTCCGATTCAGAATTATTAAAAGTATAAAATTAACTTGAACAGGAACATTATGTAGTGTGGCCGTGGTTGGAGGAAACAGTGCGAAAGATAAACAGTGGCGAGAGTTGCCGAGCGTATGCACTCCAAATGACGTTAACAACTGGTTAACAAGCCGACGAAGTGTGAGTAAGTAGGGTCCGATCCTAGGTGATACGTACCAGCAATGGTGTACAAATTATTAACGACAATTTCCTGCAGCAGAAATAATTTTATTTAGACATAATTGCAACACACAGCCTTGTCTCAAATAAATAACTCTTAGGGTACAATTAATCTGCGATTCCACCAAAAACCATGACAACTTAACTGGAGTTTAACAAGTTAACCAAAAGATTTAAGAAACCAGCAACAAATATTTTAAAAAAATAATTTAAGCAATAAGATTGTAATATCAGAAAAATTTTCCTTTCTAGGAAACCCTTAAAACAGCCTCAAGGACATTCGCATGACATTTATAACTCATCGGTAGACACACTATTCCTTAGCTGTTGGGAGAAAACAAATCCGTCCTGAAACAGACTAAAACTTATCTGAGCCACTTAAATAGAGCAGACGCACTGTATAATTTCTTAGACAGCACCGGACTTCAGCATTTGCTTCGAAGAAAGTTGAACAACAATACCAAATTATAAATAGGCCAATAAAACAGCAAAAGACCCACATTCTCACAGCAAAAATTAATCATCCAGGGTAACAGTTAAAAGTAAACATTTCTCTACGCCTCCAACTGGAAATTACATGACCAATCACTTACTTTAAAAACCAGAAGAATTAACGGAAGGCAGACAAGAACGGGTAATACAGATGAAGCACACCGCCAATATTCAAAATAAGCTTTCTTCTTGAACACGGGGCTTTACACTGGCTAAAGGTTCAAAAGCTCCACTGATATATAAGGTTAACAAATAAAGGAAATTACAATGGGTTATCAGCCAATGAATCAGTTTAAAATGTCTACCAGCTCTTGCAATCACATTGCCCTTCGAATACTATGGAGAAAAAGGCATTCATACCCAACAGGCAGAAGGAGGATAGACCAAAATGATAGTGGACACTGCCCTGACAACTCGGCGCCCTTATGATAAATCACAGTACAAGCCACGACGGTACTCGATAACTTAAAAAAATGGTTCAAATGGCTCTGAGCACTATGGGACTTAACATCTGAGGTCATCAGTCCCCTACAACTTAGAACTACTTGAACCTAACCAACCTAAGTACATCACACACATCCATGCCCCAGGCAGGATTCGAACCTCCGACCGTAGCGGTCGCACGGTCCCCTGACTGAAGTACCCAGAACCGCTCGGCCAAACCGGCCGGTTTCGATAGCTTACACAAGGTAACATGAATCCAATATTGGTCGCCCACCAATAGCTAACACAACTGTGAAGAGGCCCCACGGAGAGCTCGCTACAACTTCGTTTCTTAGCTCATACTGCCCACCAAACCGGCACCATACCCGGAGCCGCCACAAGAATGGGCACTGCGCTCCAACAGCAACATATTGGTCAAAGATCTTATGAACAGTGATACTGATACACTGCGAGAAAGCCTCCACGGCTCAGTGATCAACAGTTGATCGCAGTAATCGCTGTGGATTCTGAGCAACGATTTCCTGTATACTGGCATTCAGAGTAGGCAGAAACTGAACTTGATAAAAGCTTTCTTTTAGATATCTCCAGAATCAAATGTCACTATGATTTATATCAGATAATCTAGAAGGCCATGCTTCCGGGAAACCTCTAGATATACCACGTTCGTGGAAGGTTCCATTAATTAGCCCTTTCACTGGGCGAGCGACATGTGGTGTTACTCCATGTTGCATGCAAACAGTGGACTCCACGCAGCTGCGCTCTTCCGAAATCAAATGCTGTACAAAAATATCTGGATAAAGTGCAGACGTAACGGTACACGTAACAGGCCCTCTGTGTGTATTACCTTCAAAGAAAAACGAACTGAGACTAAAAGCGCTTTTGAATCCACAGCGCACAGGCACATAGGTAACTTCAATGGTACTTGGTGCTATAAACGCAGTTTAACAGTATCGCAAAGTCGGCGGTTTTGTATATTCACTGCACCCTGCAGTGTAAAAAGCGCCGCGTACTGTTGACCATTGGATAGGCAGTTATCGAGACACTGCAAGAGCAATAGCACTACCCCGGCCACGTGTCAGTTGTAGCAACGACAACCTCGCCAAAAACTTCCGTCTGGATAGAACGCCACACGAAGCTCACCCGTCTTTTCGAATTTAATTATCATCTTCTTTAAACAATTTAAGGGCATCGGGACTCTCCTCAGATCTTCCAGTTGGAGATACTCTCTCAACACAGCACTGCAATTGCCGGCGTTCACATAAAAAGTTTCGCCAACAGGGAAGGTCTCTTTTCTCGATATTCATAATGTTCAGTCACGTGATGGCTTGTCATATGACGGCTGAATGTGATACCGTCATACAAACAGTGTACACCGCCAAATTTGTACCTGTTGGCCACCACTGCAAGTTATTTGTCTTACAGCGTAAATCGGTTCCGCAACAACGTATTAGAATATCTACCACGTTTCGCTGCCATACGATAATTATAGCCCACTCTGGACCTCGATGAATATCTGCACTGTTATTATAGCCAACTCGTGGAAATCATTCTACCAAGAACCATCAGAACCGTCTGTTAATGCCCGTCAATAACTTCCGAAACGTCAATAGTTCAACGACTGCAAGACTGCAAATATATTCAGCTGAAATTGTGGAACGATTCAACAGAAATACCTTGTAGTTCTTAATAACCTCAGTAATATGGTATTGCTCTCTTTATCTCCCCAGGATACCACATAGACAGATATTCAGATCCATGCATGAGGCTTTCAGAGTTAAGAATAGCAGATAACTATCAACAACTACAAATCAGCTGCCATCGTAGAAATATTTCCTATAGATCATGCACCACATCTGCAACGTAATTTAGGCACGTAATGTAGGAAAACATACAGAGAGCTGCAAAGAGAATCTCTGTTTCACAGCAAGTTCTATTTTGCGTGACTGCCACCAGTGTCTACCGTCTCACCTTATCTTGTGTACGTTTACTGCGTCATGAGATTGATAACGGCAATATATCCAAGTTTAACGTTTGACTTTAAGTATATTAAATTCGAGCCAGAATAGTCTTATCGAGTTAATAACTCATTACTCCCAAATAACGTTGACCAAACAGACAAACTAGTCGCATAGAAATAGATGCACTTAGCAGCTGTCTCTCTGTCCTCCAACATGACTTTCCCGTGATTCCGAGAAACAAATTTAACAATGGTACATCATGTACCACTTGGCCAGCTCTTCTCGTACAACCTAAAATTAAGTAACTGTCACTTTGTGTCAGCAAACTCCACACTATAACTGTGAAACTCAAAAACGTTTCGAATACCAAAACTGTACAGCAAAATAATTTATGTAAAGAAAATATACTCATACAAGATAAATTAGTGATGTGCTAAAAAGATGCATAGGTTTCTTTAAATTAACTTTTCGAAAATCGTTAGTTACCTGACGAAAGATCAGTACCTAGACTGAAGAGTTGCACATGTCACGCTGACACATAAGAAATGAAATAGAAGCAATAGACTGAATTATGGACCCATATAATTGATATCTATTTTTAGTGGGATCTGGGATCGTGAACTACGTACTAATACTTTGAAACACCTCGGAGAAAATGACAGATTAACAAAAGCCCAACAATGATTACAAATATGTTGTTTTCGTGAAACGCAGTTGGCTCCTCATCCGCTTGATATCATCAGTGCTATCGACAGGGAATCTCAAGTTGATTGCACTTTTCTGGATTTCCAAAGTGCTTGTGACGCCGTTCCTCAAAAGTGGATTATAATAAAACTCCGTGCCTGTGGAGTGTAGTCTCACTATGCTATTCGACTGATCACGTGTCAGTAGTAAGTAGAGCGTTCAGTAAGTAATGCAACGCTTTTTTCTAAAAGCAGATTGGCTTTATGCAGGATTACGATACTCCATAGTGCTCCCCACTTTTTGGCTACAAACTTTATCTCCGTTCAGTGCGACAGCCTTACGCCACTGTACTGGGATAGCCTATATGCCCACACGGAACCATTCCACTGGTCGACGGTTGAGCCAAGATCTTGCTGCTCCAATTACCTCTCATCATCCAAGTAGTGGTTCC
This sequence comes from Schistocerca cancellata, assembly GCF_023864275.1. Classification (NCBI taxonomy): domain Eukaryota; kingdom Metazoa; phylum Arthropoda; class Insecta; order Orthoptera; family Acrididae; genus Schistocerca; species Schistocerca cancellata. The sequence goes on along the minus strand of NC_064628.1, from coordinate 331,080,430 downwards.
TGTGGAATGCATCCTTCATTAGGCAAAACAAATGGAAGTCGGAAGGTGCGATATCCGGTATGCAGGGTGTGTTGTAACGGCGACCGGAACAGTCGCGGAGTTGAAGTGACGGAAAACACGGCGGGACCCGCGTAGCGGCCCGCGAACAACACAACGGGAGAGGATTGACACGACGAATGAAGGACCTTACGACAACAACGAAACAACAGAGTCAAGGAAATCTAACTAGACAACCACGTACACTCGTAAACAAAACACGAAAGTAAATACGCTGTCTAAGGCGAGGCGACATGTTCTGTGACGTACGCAAGACTCGACTGGCAGGGTGAGGGAGAGGCAGGCGCTTAAGTACGATATCGGGGACGCCTCACTGAAAACACTGGGGTGCAGTTCTCCACTACAGTTCGCCGAACTGCGACAGCCACATATCCCGGCTGCTAAAAAGGACACGGGCGCTGCTCTGTGATAGCAGATACCGCAGTATGTATATGGTTCTCCGAACGCATTACGTCAACACTTACATAACGTCCAAACTTAATTATTTTGCACACATTTTACCACTAACAGCCACCATGGCCCGCACTTTCGAGGCGGCGTATATACATTTTGTGAGTGAAGGTCATATGTTCAAAGTTCGCTACACTACTTTAAGGAGGCCTTCACTGGCAAGGGGCCTGGGGTTGACTCACGCCCACAACCACGCGCGGGCATTGTGCTTACGGACGATGCGGCTCGCGTAGACAGCAACCAACAACAGTTTGACGGGGACGCTGCTACAGGTCGTCGCGCAGCGAGATCTTCGTCCACCGGTCGCCGTGGGCCACATAGCTCCGTCTCTTGCCCACATCCACGATTTGCTGGTCGAACTGAGTTACATGACCGAGGATCTACCGGCGACGAGGACGCCGAGCACGAGAGATTACTACCGCATCTATCAGGCACGACAACCCCGTAACACCGTCGAACAACAACATCAAAAATGGTTCAAATGGCTCTGAGCACTCTGCGACTTAACTTCTGACGTCATCAGTCCCCTAGAACTTATAACTACTTAAACCTAACTAACCTAAGGACATCACACACATCCATGCCCGAGGCAGGATTCGAACCTGCGACTGTAGCGGTCGCGCGGTTACAGACTGTAGCGCCTAGAACCGCTCGACCACCCCGGCCGGCACAACAACATCCAGCCACCCGTTGGAACAGGGTGTGGGGAGCCCTTCCACACCCCAAACCTACCCACGTACGCTCGTTCCCTGTGGTACATGGTGGTGAACGGCAAATTAACCACACGCCAGCGCCTCCATTTCGTCTGTACGTAGGCTGCTTATGTTTTCTTATTGGCAACGTTACGTAGCGCTCTGTATGAAAATCACTGGCTGTGCTGTGTGCAGTCTGTGGCTAGTTTGCATTGTTGTCTGCCATTGTAGTGTTGGGCAGCTGGATGTGAACAGCGCGTAGCGTTGCGCAGTTGGAGGTGAGCCGCCAGCACTGGTGGAAGTGGGGAGATAAATGGCGGAGTTTTGAAATTTGTAGGATTGGATGGCATGAACTGCTATATATATTATGACTATTAAGGTAAATACATTGTTTGTTCTCTATTAAAAATCTTTCATTTGCTAACTATCCCTATCAGTAGTTAGTGCCTTCCGTAGTTTGAATCTTTTATTTAGCTGGGAGTAGTGGCGCTCGCTGTATTGCAGTAGTTCGAGTAACGAAGATTTTTGTGAGGTAAGTGATTTGTGAAAGGTATAGGTTAATGTTAGTCAGTGCCATTCTTTTGTAGGGATTATTGAAAGTCAGACTGCGTTGCGCTAAAATTGTTGTGTGTCAGTTTAAGCACAGTCATGTATAATTTTTCTAAGGGGACGTATCATGACTTTGCTTAAACTGGCACACAATATTTTTAGCGCAACACAATCTGACTTTCAAAAATCCCTACAAAAGAATGGCCCTGACTAACATTAACCTATACCTTTCACAAATCAATTACCTCACAAAAATCTTCATTACTCGAACTACTGCAATACAGCGAGCGCCACTACTGCCAGCTAAATAAAAGATTCAAACTACGGAAGGCACTAACTACTGATAGGGATAGTTAGCAAATGACAGATTTTAATGGAGAACAAACAATGTATTTACCTTAATAGCGTTGAAAAATCATAATATACATAGCAGTCCATGAGATCCAGTCTTACAAATTTCAAAACTCCGCCATTTCTCTCCCCACATCCACCACTGCTGGCGGCTCAGCTCCAACTGCGCAACGCTACGCGCTGTTCACATCCAGCTGCCCAACACTACAATGGCAGACAACAATGCAAACTAGCCACAGACTGCACACAGCACAGCCAGTGATTTTCATACAGAGCGCTACGAAACGTTGCCGATAAGAAAACATAAACAGCCTACATACATAGCCCCAATGCTCCCCACAAAAAAATTTTACAAATTGTTTTGGGCAGTGGCCAATAATGATTTGATAAAATTTTTCATAATTACAATAACAAAGATATCAAATGCACACACTTATTGATACAATGTTGTTCAAAAGCTAAAATTTTCTCACAGTCCATAATGACAGTCCTGATCGTTCATCACAGTAAAATAGCAGTGCTTTTCTCAAAGTCTGAGCAGTAAAAGAAAATGCGCACGGAAGTAGTGGATTTGCATGCAGTCTTGAAGAAGTAGTGTTGTCCTTCTAACAGAAAGACAATGCTGACTCTTGACATGCTTACAGGTAATGGGCCACAACAGAGCAAACCCACAGCAGAGTCATTCGACGTTTTGCAGAAGATTGGTAGGTAGGTCATCACAGAGCAGACTCACTGTAGTCTGGTAGAGATTACAGTATTGGTGGGCCACCAGAGGTGCAGACACACTGTAGTCCTTGTAGAGATGGCCAGCAGCCATCTGCTGTGACTGTGCAGGTGCACAATCACCATTGAAGAGTCTTGCAGATAATATAGCAAGTCCATAACCACCACTTGTGCACTGACAAAGTTTTTAGAATTGTCCTTAGAACCAGCAAAGCTGTTATCCAGTCCCTTGCTGAATTATTAACACATGTGCAAACACTATCAGTCCCTACTTCTCACATATTGTTCATATACTATGACCAACAGAAACGTGTGCAGTGAAATGTGACTTACAAGTTACTTAACTTGATGAACTGGTGTCAATTACAATTTTATAACATAAGAATACAATAACAAAGGCACAAAATACATCATTAAAGAACATAACAATACAGATAACATTTGTAGTACAGGCTTTACAAAAGAATCGAAATAACATGTACATCAGTGTTACAGGAATTATGACATAAGTAAATACGTAAAAGATCAGAAAAACTTTCGAAGCATCAACTTCACACATGAGCATTAAAACAGAACAGAATAAATAATGTCTAAACATCTTTACAAAGTAAATAACATATTATCAATTTCCATTTTTTTTTCATTGCTGTTTGTATTAATTGTTTTGTGCTGCTGCATGGCCTCATCCCTTAGTTTATGCATCTGAGTTCAGTAGATATAAGTTAGCTTAAGAGGGGGTAGACTATATAAGAGAATGAGTTGCGATGAATTGGAAGAAATGCATTGAGAATTTATATGAAAGATGTACAGAAAGCAGGTATAGGTAGGATTTACTTGGAAATAAATGATGAGGTAAGATAATGGAAAATAAATAATGAGGTAAGAAATATGTGAACATATAAATACAGAAAGCATGCTTGGATGGGATGTTTTGGTGGAAACGAATGTTGAAATAAGACGAAAGATCTATGGAATGAAGTTTTGGGTTGGACTGCAGTACCAAATGTTACACTGAAAACAAACCCTGCCCTTTCCTCTTGTGTTATCCCACTATGTGTTTGTGTACCCTTGGGTATTTGTGTTCTTCCTGTCTTTATGTGTTTAGCTAATACGATTTATGTTGTAGAATTTTTCTAGTACTAAGGTACATTCACTATGATGAGGAATACTGTTATCCTCAAATATAATTTGCATTAATAATATGTTATTCACTTTGTAAAGATGTTTACACATTATTAATTCTGTTCTGTTTCAATATTCATGTGTGAAATTAATGTTTCGAAAACTATTCTCATTATTTTATTTATTTATGTCATAATTACTGTAACACTGATGTACATGTTTATTTGTATTCTTTTGTAAAGCCTGTACTACAAATGTTATCTGTATTGTTATGTTCTTTAATGATGTATTTTGTACCTTTGTTATTGTATTCTCATGTTATAAAATTGTAATTGACACCAGTTCATCAAATTAAGTTACTTGTAAGCATTCATTTCACTGCACATGTTTCTGTTGGTCATAGTATATGGACAATATGTGAGAAGTGGTGACTGTTAGTGTTTACACGTGTGTTAATAATTCAGCAAGGGACTGGATAACAGCATTGTTGGTTCTAAGGACAATTCCACAAACTTTGTGAGTGCACAAGCCATGGTTATGGACTTGCTATATTATCCGCAATACTCTTCAATGGTGATTGTGCACCTGCACTGTCAAACAGATGGCTGCTGGCCATCTCTACAAGGACTACAGTCGGTCCACATCTCTGATGGCCCACCAATATCATTATTTCTACAAGGACTGCAGTGGGTCTGCATCTCTGGTGGACCACCAATACCGCAATCACTACCAGGACTACAGTGGGTCTGCTCTGTGGTGACCTACCTACCAATCTTCTTCAAAACGCCGAATGACTCTGCTGTGGGTTTGCTCTGTTGTGGCCCATTACCTGTCAGCATGTCAAGAGTCAGCACTATCTTTCCGTTGGAAGGACAACACTGCTTCTTCAAGACTGCATGGAAATCCACTACTTCCGTGTGCATTGTCTTTTACTGCTCAGACTTTGAGAAAAGAAACGGCAGTTTTACTGTGATGAATGATCAGGACTGTCTTTATGGACTGTGGGAAAATTTTAGCTTTTGACCAACATTGTATTAATAAGTGTGTGCATTTGATATCTTTCTTACTGTAATTATGAAAAATGTTTTCTAATCTGTATTGGCCACTGCCCAAAACAATTTGTAAAATTTTTTTGTGGGGAGCATGGGGGCTATGTAAGTAGGCTGTTTATGTTTTCTTATTGGCAACGTTTCGTAGCGCTCTGAATGAAAATCACTGGCTGTGCTGTGTGCAGTCTGTGGCTAGTTTGCATTGTTGTCTGCCATTGTAGTGTTGGGCAGCTGGATGTGAACAGCGCGTAGCGTTGCGCAGTTGGAGCTGAGCCGCCAGCAGTGGTGGATGTGGGGAGAGAAATGGCGGAGTTTTGAAATTTGTGAGATGGGATGGCATGAACTGCTATATATATTATGACTATTAAGGTAAATACATTGTTTGTTCTCTATTAAAAATCTTTCATTTGCTAACTATCCCTATCAGTAGTTAGTGCCTTCCGTAGTTTGAATCTTTTATTTAGCTGGGAGTAGTGGCGCTCGCTGTATTGCAGTAGTTCGAGTAACGAAGATTTTTGTGAGGTAAGTGATTTGTGAAAGGTATAGGTTAATGTTAGTCAGGGCCATTCTTTTGTAGGGATTATTGAAAGTCAGACTGCGTTGCGCTAAAAATATTATGTCTCCGTTTAAGTACAATCATGTATAATTTTTCTAATGGGACGTTTCACGTCCGTCTCACCGACGACCCTTTGTGTGTCGATTCGGATGCGCACCGCCTGACATGTGCTGTGACAGGCAGATGCTGGCATCTTGTACAACGTATGCTGGCCTGTTGCGACCACAGTCAAGATTCTGTCACGCCAGACGAACTCCTACACCCAGATACCACTTACATTCCCACTACAAGAACGAACGCCGTGAACTGGCTGAAGGGCATTGTGCTGTATTACATTTTGCAAGCCGCTCCCGAAAACGCTCTGGACTTGTGGGTCCACCTGACAACGATTCATGAGGCGCTCCGCCATCATGCACTGTGCCGCTCACGACTATCAAACTATTTAGGCGCATTATTCGAGAATCCTCATGCCCATTTGTGCGTTCCGAGTACTAGAAGGCACACTTAAAAATGATTCACGGCACAGATTGATCCTCAGCGCAAACGGTTTAGAGGGAGTCCCCCTTACATTCATTACGCGAAGACGACTCGGAAGCTGCTGATCGTGGTAGTAGGATCTCGTTAAATATATATGTAACATGAAACTAAATAAATACATGGGAAATATTTATATAGATGTTTACTTATAAATAAGTGAATTTGATCCAATAAAGTTCTCTAGATCTTATCTAACCCCTTTCTTCTCCTTGGCGCTGAGAGGGCGAGAACGGGGCATTGAGACCAGGCCTCGGAAGACGACACTTGCCCTCTTTGCCCCTAACCTTCTCTCAGGCCCTTATTAAAAATAAAATAAAAGAATTTTTCCAACTGAAACTGCCCGATAAAAGAAATATGATGCATTACTTATTGCAAGTCATCTACTTAAAACCGAATTTATATCTGGGATTCTCCGAGGCAGCGTTATAGGCCTCTGCTTTTCTCAATCAGCTAACAGTCTTGCTACGTTGGATACACCGGTTACCACCCGATCGCTGGAGTTAAGCAGCGTCTGACTTGGTTAATTCATGGACGTTTGACGGCCTGGGAACACAGGGATAAAAGCTGGCGCAAAAAAGACATACTGTGAGTGGAAACGTGTGTGTGTGTGTGTGTGTGAGAGAGAGAGAGAGAGAGAGAGAGAGAGAGAGAGAGAGCACGCGCGGGTTTAGACCTTAGGGTCTTTCACCGGCGAAGTTATCAACGCCCTTACAAACATTAAAGAAACGAATCTGGATAAAAGGGCAAGAGCAATAAACGCGCACAGTGACACTCACTGATTTACTTCCTGCTCCCTCGCGTTTACCCACACAGTCACTCCGTACGACACTCCGTGAGACATTGGAGAAAGGGCCAATGGTGCTACATCTGGGAAAACGACAGAGGACCTAAAGTAACAACGCCGGGAGACGTGACTGGCTGGGCACTTAAAAAAGCTAAGCTGAGCCAGTCGGTGAAACACCTTAAAAATTCTAACACTGAAACAAAAATAAGGAACGCAAGAGAAGAGTTAAAATATCAGAACAGGCATTTGTGACTGGCTGACCACTTATAAAAGTCATGAGTGAGACAGTCACCTCGTTAATTCATTAAGTACATGTCCATAAAATTTTAAAAAACAGGTAGGTCATACAATGGAAACTTGAAACTATAACCACTTTCGTTTGAACGTCATTTAAAATAGAAGCCAGATCTGTCAGCAAATCTGTCATTGCCCTTAATCTGAAAGTAAAACATAGTCTATTAAAATGTGACGCACAGTGATCTGTACGCCACAAGCAAAACACATTGTAGAGTCCTCAAGCCCAAGCAAGAAGCTGTGGGTCACAGGACTGTGGCCTATGCGAAGACCAGTAAGGAGGTACCCCAGTGCCACTTTTAGACTTTACTGGACATAGCTTATTTTCCGTCACTCCCAGCGATTCTTCTTCCCATTGAAGCGTCACTCTGTAACTCAACAGCGAAGTGATAGCATGCATGGGGATGGCACACAGAACTAACTGGGGATCACAGTACACCTGCTTGGCTGCAACATCCGCTCTTTCGTTCCACGCATATCCAAGTGCACTGGCAACAAGCAGAAAGAGGCCTTTTTCCCCAGCTTTTGTAAGTAGAGAGGTGCATTCTGACGTTCTGGAAAGAATGAAGCGCTATAAGGGAAGCTAGGAGACCTTAGAAAAAATAATATAAATGATTTTCAAACGTACCAGAGCAGCAGTCTTAGATCATGAAACTTCCTGGCAGATTAAAACTGTGTGCCCGACCGAGACTCGAACTCGGGACCTTTGCCTTTCGCGGGCAAGTGCAGTGGCAGAAGTAAAGCTGTGAGTACCGGGCGTGAGTCGTGCTTCGGTAGCTCAGTTGGTAGAGCACTTGCCCGCGAAAGGCAAAGGTCCCGAGTTCGAGTCTCGGTCGGGCACACAGTTTTAATCTGCCAGGAAGTTTCATATCAGCGCACACTCCGCTGCAGAGTGAAAATCTCATTCTGGAGTCTTAGATCATTTTCAGATAATGCCGGGATTTACTGTCTAGTGAACTCATCAGAAGATTAAAACCCAATTACAAAATAATGAACAAAACAGCTCTGCATAATGTGGGAAGTGACAAGTGACACTGAACAACAAATAATCTGCGGTCCCACACATTTGTACCAAACCTTTCGTTAAACTTCAGTTACACAATTTTAAAGGATCTCCACTTAGGCCGAAACCTGGGATTAAAGAACTGCATTTTTAACTAGCAGTTGTACAAATAGACCTTACTGGACAATAAAGGCTTATTTGTACAGCCGATGATTAAAAATGCAGTTCTTTAACAACAGTGAAGAGCCAAGGAAACTGATATAGCCATGCGTAATCAATTACAGAGATATGTAAACAGGCATAATACATCGCTGCGTTCCGCAACGCCTATATAAGACAGCAAGTGTCTGGCGCAGTTACTGCATCGATTACTGATGCTACAATTCCACGTTATCAAAACTTAAGTGAGTTTCAACGTAATGTTATTATCGGCGCACGAGCGATGGGACACAGCATCTCCGAGGCAGCGATGAAGTGGGGATTTTTCACGAGTGTACCGTGAATGTCAGGAATCAGGTAAAACGTCAAATCTCTGACATCGCTGCGGTTGGAAAAAGATCCAGCAAGAACGGGGCCAATGACGACTGAAGAGAATCTTTCAACGTGACAGAACTGCAACACTTCCTCAGATTGCTGCAGAGTTCAATGCTGGGCCATCAACATGTGTAAGTGTGCGAACCTTTAATCGAAACATCATCAACATAGGCTTTCTGCACTCTTCATGATCGCATGACACAAAGCTTTACGCCTCGTCTGGTCCCGTCAGTGGCAGCATTGGACTGTTTATGACTGGAATCATGTTGCCTGGTCGCACGATCTCGTTTCAAATTGTATCGAGCGAATGGACGTGTACGGGTATGGAGAGAACCTCATGAATCCATGGACCCTGTATGTCTGCAGAAGAGTTTTCAAGCAGGTGGAGGCTCTGTAATGGTTTGAGGCATGTGCAGTTGGAGTGATATGCAACCCCTGATACGTCTAGATACGACTCTAACAGGTGAAACGTACGTAAGCAACCTGTCTGATCACCTGTAGCCATTCATGTCCATTGTGCATTCCGATGGACTTCGGCAATTCCAGCAGGACAATGCGACACCCTTACGTTCAGAATTGCTACAGAATGGTTCAAGGAACACTCTTATGAGTTTAAACACTTCCGCTGGCCACCAAACAACCCAGACACGAACAGTATTGAGCATATCAGGGATGCATTGCAACGTGATGTTGGGAAGAGATCTCCACCCCGTCGTACTCTTGTAACCTCCCCCTCACTTATCAACCTTAATGACAGTGAAAAATTAAACCACGTGTACCTAATGGAAATTTCGGAAAAGCAATCGTCACCGAAGTTAATCTGTCGGTAAAGAAGGAGGAAAGGGTTACATCTAAATGAAAGGAAAAATGCAAATGAAACTGGTGGAAATTAATTTTGAAAAGGGGTAAAGTTAATAAAGAAAGTAAATGTGCAGTCGTTACGTTAACAATTAACTGGCGGTAGTTAGATATTTGAGATTTGGGGATAATTACAGTCGCCCGTCCTATGGACACCTACTATAATTGAAAAAGAAGGGTTATTGCACATATAATTAGTACTAAAAGCGTGGCAACTGAAGGTTGATACGTGTTGTGTGAAAACTGAATGTTTGTCAGAAGTAATAAATTTCGCTACTATCTCACTTAATTTAGGAAAAGAATTAATAAAAACGGAAAACTGAAAGTTAATTTAGTGACTGAAATTAATAGTGAACTTTGTTTCTGAAGCACTACGAAATTCAATAAAATTAGGTTAGTCTTGGGCTACCTCTACAATCATTTCAAAAGCTACTTGAATCTACCCAATTAGAAATAAGGGATTTAACTTTGAACTTGAATTAAATGATTCTGAACAATTAACAATAGTGAAATTTAGTACGTACCAAGCTGAGCTGCAGTCACAGGTAAACTAAAATATGGTAACAAAACTCGCACTCTTAATTTGTGCTTGTGTAATCTAAATATTGTAGCCAGCTATGAATACCTTAACTGAACTTTGAAATTAATGCAGTGAAATCGAATGATATTACTTTAATGCTGGCGTTTGAATTTCAACGACACTCTGGTTCATTCCGGAAAAGGAAGGGACCCTGCTTGGTAATGCAACTGGGACAATGAGCAACAAAGGTTCATGCTAAGTTGCTGTAATTTAGTGAGGCAAATGGAACAATTTTAAAAGCTGAGGTCTACCTTACAGTTCTAAAACTTTACGTGCCATACAGTTCTAAAACTTTACGTGCTTCCAGTCTTCCTTGTTGGTTGATTGAAGGTTTTAAGTCGTCGGTCGAGGAGGTGGCGACAGTCACTCATTGTCGGCCGTCGCTGTTGCAGAAGCTGGATGTTGGCGCGCCTTCTTCTCGACACTGTCACCAGGCGAAACGGGCTCTTGATGTGCACCATCTAATGCTTCCCGTCCGCGCCACCGTGTCAGAAACTATCATAGCAAGTCGAGCGCAATTACATGCTGCCCAACCCCGAAAGCGCGGCAACTCGCGGTAGTGTCACACAACACACCTGCTCAACCGCACTACTCCAGCCAGACTCCATGCGGCAGAGTTATCACTACCAAAGATCCTAAACACTATGGTTCTCCACACGACCTATCGATGTAATCGTTAGATAGCATAGTTTGCCCTAGGCTAGACCCAGCGTAAAAATACAAATAAAATTTACAAAACAAACAAATTATACATCGACATAAATGCATATATATATATATATATATATATATATATATATATATATATATAAACAAATAGTAAAACAATTACAATATATAAAGACACAGAAATGTCATATCTTCAGGTAACAAAATAAGGAAAAAAATTTATAGTACAGTAGATGGAAATAGGAGGATATGCATTTCCGGCGTTACACTCTTACGGATTTATGGACAGCCCTGCAGGATTCATGGTGTCAGTTCCCTCCAGCACTGCTTCAGAGATTAGCCGAGTCAATGCCACGTCGTGTGCTCCCGGGGTCTCTACAAGATATTAAGTAGATTTACCAGTTTCTTTGGCTCTTCAGTGTATTTGATGGCAACAGAAAGCCACCTCACTAAAATATTAAAAACCTAGGATTTCAATTACGATCAATTTCAATTAGAACCGTTACAGAGAATATGCTGTGGAAGAGGTGAGGCTAAGGTTGCATTTTTCTTCATACTACTTAAACGGTGCAATGAATTAATTAAAGAGATTCCTTCTCCGTCCCCTTCTTGAGGGTGGTATGAGATTCAAGCAAGAGAAGACTGCAGAGGACATCGAAAAGTTTCGTACTATCACGAAATACGGGAGAGAGTGTTACGAACATGATAATCCAGTTCTGATAATAAGATTTCTCCTCCGAATTATATTATTATAAATACTTTGAATGGGGAGAAATAGAGTATAAAAGCCAAAAATTACCAGTATTTTATCTTTATCAAAATTGACATTTTGTGTGTGCTATGAAAGTACAATTTCTAGGGTAACCTATGCCAGATTAATAGTAGTACACAGTTTTGTAGTAAACATTATAGTGTAGTGTTATGTATTCATGTTTTTCCATATCAGTACAGAACGTGAAACTATCAGTTCAATAGATTTTCTGGTTCGAAAATTCTTCTATATTATGCAGTATTACAACTTGTTGTTTTGCATGAATATATACCATCTTGTATAGGGAAGAAACTCGGTTAATGCCTAATTAGGTTGGCGACCGTATTATTGTCACATTGGTAGCATCTTCTGGCTTGCTTTTGATCCATCCTGACGTGTGATTGCATTTCGAACTCACTTGACGGATAATTGTAATTGCAGAGCGGATGTAAGTCTCGTTTGCCGCCATTCAGGTACACACGGTCGATATATATGCGAAAATGCTTTCTCATAAGGTGAATCCCGCAGACTTACCATAGCACAGGCTTTAACGAGTACTGTGTCAGGGATTAGAATATTACGCGACTTTAACAATTTCACTCAGTTTTTCATTCCCTGGAGAACTTATTAAGTTAAATTCGGTCGATGGACACACATAATGTTACAGAGTGCGAAAATATTTGGCAGACTGCCGCGTAAATAGGGGGAAAATGACGATACTGATGAAATACGAGAAATCCGAGCTCGCATGGAAATATACAGACGTTAATTTGTTCCACGTGCAATTTTAGATTGGAACAGTAGAGAAATTGAAAATAGATACGTGCACGCTCTGTTAACGGTCTCATTCCGAATTACAGAGTAATCACGCAAATATGCAAATAGATGAATATGTGTTAGAAGAAAAATGAAATCTATCGCTTGACAGTGTGAAATTACATCTGAACAGATGCGATAGTCGGTCTGATTTCGCTCAAAATAATTCTCTTAAAATGCTGTTTTCTGAAATGTGGTCCTTTGTTTCCACCTGGCAGTTAGAAACGTCTGATAAAGAATGAAGTCAGGCTGAAACCGATTTGCTCTCGAAAATTCGACGTCAGTAATTCGCTGAAAAACACTTTATCCCCATAAAAGGACGCAGGCCTGGAATCGAGCAAATTTCGCGGCACTCTACATTATAGGTTCCGGTCTGCACCGCGCTGGCTGCGGGATCTGGCCAAGCTCCCCCAGCGCTGTCCAGCCATTATCCCGCTCCTCTCGGCATCATAAAACTCCCGTGGGAGCTATAGAATAGCCAATACCCAGGCGAGCAGCGTCAGACGGCTAGTGCAACGCCACACCGCGGCGCGGGCGCAGCGCCTAACGTGAAGGCTCCGCGCTCATAACTCACACCCGCTGCTCAGCCCGAGAGAAATGGGTCGGAACTCTGCGAAATAATTTGATCCTGTGCAGTGTAAAAGCGTGCGTGGCGCGGTGCGATTCCACTGCCTCCAGACCAACAGCAGAAGGCTGTCGATCCATTAACCTCACGCAGCTCCACTTGTTACCTTGTCTTCTCTGTGCCATGCTTTCCAGCGGCCAAATGTGTGTCGAATTACACCACTCTTTCCGCTTTACTGCAGGTTATTCATTTTTCTTCAAAGTACGGAGAATTTTTCATAAAGTGCGTCCATTTTCAACGGTCTCTATTGAAGGATTTAAGTAATCGGTGTGCCAAACGCATACGGGTAAGTACGGTACATGTGCACCGTCAAGCCCTTTTTAATGTGCTCAGGTTACCCGTAGTTGTATGCCGTAAATACAGTGGTGTGCAAAACTTCAGAATCAAAGTAACTTACGCATGATGTATCCTTTCCAACCCACAAAGCTTGATGAAACTTGGACCATACGTAAAAATTACTGCTACCGTACAGCACAGCACAACACAGCACATCTACATCTACACTCCGCAAACACCTGACGGTTTGTGGCGGAGGGTACCTTGAGTACCTCTATCGGTTCTCCCTTCTATTCCAGTCTCGTATTGTTCGTGGAAAGAAGGACTGTCGGCATGCCTCTGTGCGGGCTCTAATCTCTCTGATTTTATCCTCATAGTCTCTTCGCGAGATGTATGTAGGAGGGAGTAATATACTGCTTGACTCCTCGGTGAAGGTATGTTCTCGAAACTTCAACAAAAGCACGTACCGAGCTACTGAGCGTCTCTCTTGCAGAATCTTCCACTGGGATTTATCTATCATCTCCGTAACGCTTTCGCGATTACTAAATGATCCTGTAACGAAGCGCGCTGCTCTCCGTTGGATCTTCTCTATCTCTTCTATTAACCCTATCTGGTACGGATCCCACACCGGTGAGCAGTATTCAAGCAGTGGGCGAACAAGTGTACTGTAACCTACTTCCTTTGTTTTCGGTATGCATTTCTTTAGGATTCTTCCAATGAATCTCAGTTTGGCATCTGCTTCACCGACGATTAATTTTATATGGTCATTCCATTTTAAATCAGTCCTAATGCCTACTCCCAGATAATTTATGGAATTACCTGCTTCCAGTTGCTGACCTGCTATATTGTAGCTAAATGATAAAGGATCTTCCTTTCGATGTAATCGCAGCACGTTACACTTGTCTACATTGAGATTCAATTGCCATTCTGTAACATCCACGAGATAAATTTTAGCTACAGTGCGACGAGAGGAAATTATGCCTCTAACAATTATAAACATTATCTATTCAACATATGAAAAATACAGTAAAAACGATGATAAATATTAATTATTTATGTAATATTTTATGATTTAATTGGACATATCGATGTGCATCATACAAAGACAATGATAAGTTTAAATTCCTTTTATGATCTGCGTTTGTCTTCCTTTGTTTTCTGTTAAGAAATTGTAATTATTTGTGAATTATTACTTGAGAATAGGGTTCATTATTATTATAAATATGAGTGAATAATTATTTGTAACTTTAATTCCTCTCTCAGTAAGCATTATCAGTGTTAATTATTTATTTCCGCTGCAAGAAGCGCAGCCATTGGTGATAGCGATTTATATCGTGTTTTTGTCTGTGTTTTCCTTAGAAAAAAATCAAATGTTTGCTTGATGAAGTCTAAATAGTGCACAATACGAAAGTAAAGTTTAATAACCATTTCAAGTACTTATCTTATTTGGTCTAACAATAGAAAGTCTCTATCAACTGTCTACTGTCATCTTAACAACTATCTCAGCGACGAATTCAAATTACGCATCTCCGCAGACATAAATGCCGAACGTAATAAAAATGTGTAAAAATAAATGTGCACCGGTGGTCCCAAACTCATTTTAATGAAAATAATTCGAATCAGATTGGTTCTTTAAAAACAGTGGTCATAGCATGATCCTTAAAACAAACTTTTCTAGCTGATGTATGGAGCCGAAATTAATTACGCACAAGTTGCGATGAATATTGTTTCAGGGAACATACGTCAGTGTTGTGCGCGGCTGATATTCGGTGGTTTTAATGATCATTTTGCTGGAGATAACTGTTTCCATCATAATCAATCACAGAATGACACAATTGGTCTGATAGTCAATATGCTCTTACTTTGTTCATTAAACGACTGTGGGGTCTGTATCAAACGCCTTGCGGAAGTCAAGAAACACGACATCTATCTGGGAACCCGTGTCTATGGCCCTCTGAGTCTCGTGGACGAATAGCGCGAGCTGGGTTTCACACGAACTGTTGTATGAACTGTGATTTAGTACACAACTTACAGACAACACTTTAACACAACGTTAACTTGGAGTTCTTCAGCAACTTGAGCAAATCTTTAGCCGGTAGAAAAATTATTTAGTAATTACTCAATGTAATAAAATAAGATTATCATTTTCATTTACAAATTAGTTAAATACCAAACCACTGAATAACACAGCGAAAGCCACAATTCCCTGCACCATGCGTCAATTCGTTGCAGATCCTCCTGCATTTCGGTACAATTCTCCATTGTTACAACCTCTCGATATACTACAGCATCATCCGCAAAAGGCCTCAGTGAACTTCCGATGTCATCCACCAGGTCATTTACGTATATTGTGAATAGCAACAGTCCTACGACACTCCCTTGCGGCACACCTGAAATCACTCTCATTCTGGAAGACTTCACTCCATTGAGAATGACATGCTGCATTCTGTTATGTAGGAACTCTTCAATCCAATCACACAATTTGGTCTGATAGTCCATATGCTCTTACTTTGTTCATTAAACGACTGTGGGGAGCTGTATCGAACGCCTTGCGGAAGTCAAGAAACTCAGCATCTACCTGGGAACCTATGTCCATGGCCCTCTGAGTCTCGTGGACGAATAGCGCGAGCTGGGTTTCTTACGATCGTCTTTTTCGAAACCCATGCTGTTTCCTACTGAGTAGATTTCTAGTCTCCAGAAAAGTCATTATACTCGAACATAATACGTGTTTCAAAATTCTACAACTGATCGACGTTAGAGATACAGGTATATCACAGGCAACTGAAAGAAATACCCAATGAGATGAACAGAAATGACACTTTTATCCAAGGATAATAAAGAAACTGAATTAACAGAGATTTATAGCCCTGTGGACATTAGAAGAGGCGATAGATGGATCTTATTAGGGTGTGTGATCACCAGGGACGGCAGTGCACGCTCTGGAACCTGCAACCATGCTGACTATAAGCTTCGTACTTCAATACGTCTCCCAAATGCATCCCACACGTGCTTGGTGGTATTTAAGTCGCGAGAAAAGACAGCCCAGTACATTTGTCGGATACGCTCTCGTCCCGAGCTCCACCAACCGTTGTGTTCGATGCGTTCGCACACTGTCATCCAAAAACAATGGATTCAGAGCCCAATACATCCCTGAAAAGACGCACATGGGGAATGATTACGGTACCACGATGGTTCAAATGGTTCAAATGGCTCTGAGCACTATGGGACTCAACTGCTGTGGTCATAAGTCCCCTAGAACGTAGAACTACTTAAACCTAACTAACCTAAGGACATCACACACACCCATGCCCGAGGCAGGATTCGAACCTGCGACCGTAGCGGTCGTGCGGTTCCGGACTTAGCGCCTTTAACCGCTCGGCCACTCCGGCCGACACAGTACCACAATGATAATGACTGGTGAGTGTACCACGTTCAAGGGCTTCGAGATCAGCACGCCCACGCAACATTAGTCTCCCAACACCATAACACCATGGACCAGCGAAACGATCACATTCGAGAATGCTGTTGGATGCATTACACGTTCCCGTCTACCACCACATGAGGATACGTCCAGCATTACTACTCATACTGAATCTCGTGTCATTCGAGAGGAGCACGCGAACCCCTCGTCCCTATGCTCTTAGCACCATCGTAAACCATACACAAAGAAATCCCACGCAGTCGCTGTGCCGCTGTGGAGTGTGAGACTGCGTTTCTCTTGAATGAGGTTGCAACTGTACTCGCTGTTTCCACTGGGTCCCCTCCGGCCTGCTGCACAATGCAGCAACCATCTGCCGCTATATTTGACCATGGACCACCTCCTCTCGTACAGAAACAGTGCCTGTGTTTCGGAACGCTACCCTTGCTCGTGCAAAAATCTCGCGAGCAGTACGAAACCAGCCGTCCGTGGTGGCCGAGCGGTTCTAGGCACTTCAGTCCGGAACCGTGCTGCTGCTACTGGCATGGTTGTGTGCGCTGTACTTAGTTAGGTTTAATTAGTTCTAATCTAGGGGACTTATGACCTCAGATGTTAAGTCCCATAGTGCTTAGAGCCATTTGAATTTGAAGAACCAAACCCATGGGCTAAAAGCGTGAGTCTCCGTCCTTCTTCCTACTTCCCTGCGATTCTTCCACGCCTAATGTCATCCAAATGTTGCCCTGGGCCATGTTGTAATAAAGAAGACCACCACAGTGCACCGTATCTGCTCTCTGACTGACACGTGCTGTCTTTTTCCGTTCCTTTCACTGCTTGTGTAGCAGAGCCAGCCCACTTTAGCTCTATAGCCACTATAATTTATGACATCCAGCTTGCTGTGTACGAGTCGGAGTCTTCTGGACTTTCATTCATTTTCACTGAGTTGTTATTGTGTTTATCTATCTCGTTCATAAGTACAGCATATCAGTGTCATTTATTATTTAAACCTAAAGGCAAATTTCTTTCACACGACAAAGGCGTAATAGTTTTTTATTTTTATTTTGGAGGAACAACTTTAAAATTTTCTTTCGGCAGTCCTATTTCCCTATTTCAGGTGAAGGTCAAGGTGATTGATTGGAAGTGGCCTTAGTCAATATTCTGCATCATTCTTGTCCAAGAATAACGTGCTGTCATTTCCCTGTGATCCATTTGTTGACTGGAGTCCAATTAATTACATCTTTACGTGAAGTACATACATTCACTTTAATTTATTAGCGTGTACTCACAATCAGTTAAGAGAATCTACGATATTCACCTACTATAAAAACCGATCTAAATGTACTCGCCAGTATCGACTATTTCATTAGACGAACTTATAACGTTATCATACTGTAAACCTGTAATGATATTCAGTATGTGTTTTACTTACAATGTGACTTAGGAGGAAGTAAAGTATATAAAAAAAACAAAGGAAAGTGAGGTAGTTAGGTGTTAACGCCGCAATCACGACGAGATCATTGGCTGCAAGGTAAGCAGGGACTGGACAGGAATGACACAATAAATCGACCACTGTCTTTGAAAAGACCCATCAGTGCGTTCGCCTTAATCGATGTAGAAAAACCACTTCAATCCTAGATGGTATGCTGACAGGGAATTAACCTCCCTCCTCCCGAATGTAATTTCAGCGCTTTCCATCTTCTCGCTCAGTTTCACAAGTGCACTACGAAGTTATGAGGTCTCGGGGAATAGTAGGCCCACATTTGTATTTAGCGTTAACAGTGAAATCCTCTCCTACCTCTATTACCCACTTGAGAACCAGCTCGACGAAATATTATTCATATTAAAAAAGTATTTTATTGATTCGTCGTGATGTGTTGTGATGTTAAACAACAAGAGACATCAACGTCTCCCATCTAATACGATGATTCCACTTACGTTCATGCTTTGAAGGGACAAAGTTTTTAACCGTAACAGCTATGGCGAGCAGTCTTGATGATGGCTAGTTTATTTCTATCAAGCTATGGGAAAAGGCCGCTCAAAAATAAAAGGCGCTACGAGCCGCAAGATGGTCTTTTATTTAGCATCTGTCGGATACCCAACAAAATCCTTCTTACTTGTGTACCTGAGCTGTAACAATCAACTTTTTAACAAAGGAATTTTTTGCACAAAATAATACGCAAGTATTTTTGGAATAGACTCAACCTTCGTTACTGGCTAGCGTAGTGTTATCAGTGAAACAGCCCAAATTTGGTCTTCTCCTAACGAAATTAGAAGGTAAATCTTTCCTCAGTCCAAGTATTAAGTTGTACTTTTGTCATCCTCTACTACTTGTGGTCCTATTCAGTCTGTCATACCGAACCAGACATAGGCCGACAAACAGTTTAACGTAGATTCCTTACCATGACTCAACTTGCCGTTTTTCACCTTAGTACATCGATGCCAAAGGCGAAAAATGTGATAGGCGACAGAAAAATTCTCATGTCTGACTGGGGAACAAACTCTGAACCATTTTATTTACATTCTGCCCCGTACTCAGCCATCCACTCTCTTAACAGAATGGTCCAAGAAGTAATACATTTGTTTCTTTGTCTTACTTGTAGTGAATAACGCGTGGAACACTTCCTTGCTTGATATTGTGGACGTATCAGAATAGAATCGGAAGATCAGTCGTGTTCTCTATGGCTGGTTAGCAGCCGTTTCTGAGCAGTTGCCATTTAGATGGATCTCTCAGACCCCTTCCTCAGAAACACAAAAATAAGCACACGAAAAAATATGTAAATTTTGTTCCTGGAATGTTTGTTCATTTGCGATATTTTTGTGCAAATCTAGACTTCGTCGTTGATTTACGGCAGCCAGCACTGGTGCAGGAACAACGCGGCTCCTGCGAGGACCCACACGCACCAACGCTGAACGGTCGGCGAGGTGACGCAGTTCGGGCATGTAGGTTCATCTGGGTGATAAATTGCTCATCAGCTGTACGTCTATTCGTCAGTACTCATCTCTGCAGCCGTCGTTCATACCTGTCATCTATGGCCCGTGGTGCTCCATAATTGCCTCAGCACCCGTTTTGGATAGCGCTTTTTATTGTACACGGTATACTTTAACCACGGTTTCACACGTTCAGTTTAAAACTTAGCCGTTTCGAAAATGCTTCCACCCTTGGTCCGAAAGCCAATGATACTGCCTTTTCGGACATGAGATAAATCGCTTTGTTGCTTCATTAAACGATTGTAGTGTTCTCCGTGTCGTTAGATTGTTGTTTATACCCTCCACCGTTAGTGCTCCTACGTGCCGTCTGTGAGACGTTGATGCACGTTGACGTGGATCACAGAGGTGGTAACATTAATGTGACTCGACAATCTTTAAAAATAAGTCTCTTGTGACAAGTTAATCTCGTCTAATTGACCTGTATACTCTCCAGTCCAATGTTTTATAGCTTTTTCTCTGTATCTTCATTATTTTGCAAATCGGACAGCTATTTGAAAATGAATTACTAATTCAATCACACTCAAAGTATTTTCCCTTATTATCTGGTTTTATCGTTCATTTAGAAAAATAATTAGAATCCAGGTGTCTCCACAACATGCACATCAGTTATTCAAAGTGGGCTGCCCTAGCATCCCTTCAGAGTTGACTTCAGCACACAAACGTTCTGTCGTACCTGTTGGAAGAACCCAGCATTTCATTCACTCACTCATTCATTCATCCACGTCTTCTGTAAATCCTAGTAAAATGACAGCATTCAGAGAAATACGAGGGTTATTCGGAAAGTGAGGAACGATCGATCGTGAAGTGGAAAATACAGTGAAAGTCTGATGAAGCTTTGCACAAATGCGTTGGGCACTGTGTATAGTACACCCATCGATCGCATCATGTTGCTCTTTTCAGTTCTGAGCTCACAGTGAGAACATAAAGATGGCTAGAAATTAGCGTCTCCCGCCAAGTATGAGGGCCTGGCGAAAGATTTCGCCTTAAGCTATGCAATCCACATAATACAACTGTCATGCAGTTAGTTCTACACGACAATTCTCGGCCGCACTCTGCAGGGGCAATAAAGATGCTCCTGCAGCGTTTTCGATGGGAAGTGTTTCATCACCCACTAAACTACCCCTGAGGTTAATGTTCTGATAGGACTTTTGCGTGATCCAACAAAAACAAATCAAGTAAGATCAGACTAAATGAAGTTCTGGGATAGCAAGACATCCATTTTCTGACCACCTTTCGGAAATTATATGACTCAAATAATCACAAACAAGATTCGCAAATCATATTGTAATCATGAACATAGACAAAAATCTTGTAAGATATCTTCCAACAATCTTTGGAGAATGTGAACGATGGCACACTTAGTCGGGAAGAAACAGGACAGGCTATTAACGTTCGTAATAAACCAATTAATTACTTACACACAAAGATTCATTTTTCTCGTTTTCCATATTTTCCGCAGGCAGAGTTCGTAACACCCTGCCATAGGTATAATATACCCAGAGATACCTTCTTTTCTATTTATGACAGCCACACTGACTTTCACGCATTTTGCCTATATAAACTGCAAGATACTTCAAATAAAAAAAGTCGCCAGATGAACAATAACGCATTCCAACAACCCTTGGTCATACTAGGAAATTGGAACTATCTAAATTTATTTCTGGGATATTGGACAGATTTTGTGTATGTTAGTACATGGCAATTGATTCCCAAACTGTCCCTTAACCTGCTTTATCCATTCTAATATTATAAATGCGAAAGTAACTCTGCTACGCTTTCCCTACTAAACCGCTGAACCAATTTCGATTAAATTTGGTATAGAAATAGCGTGAACACTTACAAAGAACATAAGATACTTTAAAATGTGTGTAGTACAACACATTTATTGAGATGAAAAATATAACGCAAAATATGGAACATTGATTACTCTTTGAAAAACTTATTTACTCTTCGACTTTGGAACTTCATAATATTTATGAAAATGAGTTTTGTTTCATATTTTCTACATAATACGATTCAACGTAATGAATGCAACGTTTATACAATTCTCGAAGTGTTTAATCCACGCTTCCATACTAATAGCAGTCACAAACCAGTCGCATTTTAGCCGCTGAGTGTCTAATGTCTCTTGTAACTTCTAACAAGATTTCCGATTTACGTGAACAGTTCGTGATCATGTGGTTAGCATTACTGACACTTCGTCATGGGATCGCGGGTCGATTTTATGCGCTCGCAGATGAATGTGTGTTTCGTCTCCATCATCATTTTACAATCATCGACGCTCAAGTTGCCGAAGTGGCGACCTCCCGGCCAGTAAAGCCATATGCATATTTTATTTCATTTTACTTACGGGGCAGCGCAGACTCGATTAACATCAAGAACATAACCCTCAACATGTTTAATCCATATTAATATTAAAAATGCAAAAGTAGCTCCGTTTGTTGTGTTTTTACGATTAAACCGCTGAACCAGTTTTGATGTCGTTTGGTCTGAGGTAGCTTGAACCCTGAAGAACAAAATCGACTACTTTACACAGTGTGTAGTACAAGATATTTCTTAATTTAAAGAATATTTATTACAAGAATTAGGGAAAAATTTTATTCTTTGAAAAGTTACTTACTCTTTACTTTTGAACTTAATTATATTTGTATAGAGTGAATTCAGTCTTGGTTGCATTAGAGATGGAATTATTAGTTCTTCACTTGCGACGAGTTTCGCCTATAGTGAGAGGCATCTTCAGAGAATCTAAGAACATTAACAATTGTTGTTGTTGTGGTCTTCAGTCCAGAGATTCGTTTGATGCAGCTCTCCATGCTACTCTATCCTGTGCAAGCTTCTTCATCTCCCAGTACCTATTGAAGCCTACATCCTTCTGAATCTGCTCAGTGTATACATCTCTTGGTCTCCCTCTACGATTTTTACCCTCCATGCTGCCCTCCAGTACTAAATTGGTGATCCCTTGATGCCTCAGAACATGTCCTACCAACCGATCCCTACTTCTAGTCAAGTTGTGCCACAAATTTCTCTTCTCCCCAATTCTATTCAATAGCTCCTCATTAGTTATGTAATCTACCTATCTAATCTTCAGCATTCTTCTGTAGCACCACATTTCGTAAGCTTCTATTCTCTTCTAGTCTAAATTATTTAACGTCCATGTTTCACATCCATACATGGCTACACTCCATACAAATACTTTCAGAAACGACTTCCTGACTCTTAAATCTATACTCTATGTTAACAAATTTCTCTTCTTCAGAAACGCTTTCTTTGCCATTACCAGTCTACATTTTATACCCTCTCTGCTTCGACCATCATTAGTTATTTTGCTCCCCAAATAGCAAAACTCCATTACTACTTTAGGTGTCTCATTTCCTAATATAATTCCCTCAGCATCACCAGACTTAATTCGACTACATTCCATTATCCTCGTTTTGCTTTTGTGGATTTTCAACTTATATCCTACTTTCTGTCCATTCCGTTCAACTGCTCTTCCAGGTCGTTTGCTGTCTCTGACAGAATTACAATGTTATCGGCGAATCTCAAAGTTTTTATTTCTTCTCCATCGATTTTAGTACCTACTCCGAATAACCAGTCCACCACAATGCCACTCGCAGACGTTTAACTATAACTCTGTCCATTCACACCACACAATAAGTGTGGCGGCCAACATGGTGAACAATGCTTAATCGCAAGGACTCAATGTAGACTCGCACTCCAATTCACTCCCGACAGGGGTGCTCTCCCAGTGAAGTACTGAGTAGAGACTTTTTCCTCGCTCTTTGAGTACACGTACGAGGGCGCACGCCCTCGTTACATGCTCTCCCTCCAACAGAACGGCTCCTCTCCACATCAGACATGAAGGGGTATATCTTTTGGTGCCTTCCATTACTCCTTCATCTCAAGGCATCAGAAATATCGTCTGCCAATCAGCATTGCTCTTCTAAAACGGGAGAATGACGTTTTGTTTAAGGTGACCAATCCGGAAATCTGTAGCATTGGCGTTTGGCACTTGCTGTCTCCCTGTGAAAATCTCTGACACTGCGTGCTATAGTTGTAAAGAATGCATAAGCTGGGCGCTCGCACACAATGTAGCGGAATTTTCTTTTAAGCCAAACCCGGGGTCGTTCTTCTTTTCACTCGGGCAAACGCTCTGTGCTCTATGGGCAGTCACCAGCCGACATAGATAGGTTGGGTCGTCCTCTGAAGGGACCGACCCCACCGGCATGCGGTTTGTGTCTCCTGAACTAAAAGCCCCTGCGACCATCGTGTCTTGAATGTGTGTGTGTACGTCAGCCTTGAGTATTTCAATCTCTGTGCGCATTTGCGATTTATTAATTATTTGCATATCGTTTACATGAATTCATACAACATTGACTTTATCTTATCGAGTTTAGGTTGAAATGAAGCGTCTTGATGTGTGGAATATGATTGTGAGGGCGGAATATGTAAACAATGAAGGTCAGGATACCATGACGTTTACATGAATTCATACGACATTGACTTTATCTTATCGAGTTTGGGTTAGAATGAAGCGTCTTGATGTGTGGAATATGATTGTGAGGGCGGAATATGTAAACAATGAAGGTCAGGATACCATGACGTCTTACACATATTACAGTTTTTCCACAGAGAACTGTCGCTAATACAAGTAGAGTATTCATTTTCGTTAACTGTAGGTTTTTTGTGAGGAGCAGAAATATTTTTTCTGCACTAATTATTAAATTCATTAAACATTTTATGGACATTTGTTTGTTTAGAGTTGTTTTGTCCGTAAGCAGTGGCCGCATCCCACGACTCTAGAAATGCCTTCTTTCTGAACCCGTCAAGAATATTATCACACAGTAACTGATTTACCGATTGTACGATTAATAAGGTACAAGTTACAGTTTACCCTACAACATGCTTCGTTTCGTAAGTTTCAGCTGTCTAAAATGAACGATATGGAAATGTTTACTTTCTGGCGAGTAAGTTAAGCAGAAAAAAGAAGATGGGAGAGAGTATGTGGAACACATCACATCTATAAAATATATAGTGACTAAAAAGGAGAAATGGTAGGCGATTCTGATTTATAGCCTTCAGAAGGCTGCTGCTCGTTTAACATATTCTCTTTCTAGAGTGTTCTTTCTGCTGATAAGTCCTCGCAGCACAGCAAAAGTAAATTCCACATGGATTACAATTATTTCTTTGTGCTCATTACACTTGTGCTCATTAGACTTGAACGGAGGAAGACGTAGTATCTCTTCCCAGGTAACAGGTAATTTCAAAATGTGAACTAAATTCCTTCCTACTCAGATGTTCCCATACTGGAGTTCATCTCAATTTTGTATATATTTCCTTGCAGATTATCAGTGAAACTTTTCATTATTGTCATGGTCGCTGTCCCGACTCTAAAAATCCTTGCATGAGACGGGGCAGGTTGTAATTGTGAAAGACATTCAACTCCCAAATTACTACTACATCAAAATAAATGTGATCTACCCTGTACAGCGTACAACCAACCAACCGTACTTCACTCACCAGAATAGAGAAGCAGTAGTTATAACAGCGATAAACTACTTCCCTCATAAACTTTGAATTAGTCGTTGGCTGTAGGATGGATAAAACTGCGAGACATTAGTTACACGTGACTATTGCAAACCAATACACAGATAGCGATAAAGCAACTAAGAAACAAATAAAACACAATAATAATTACAATAGCTCACAATTTTACTCTCCTCCGAATCACAGTTTTCAGATATTAATACTCTAACTACTGAATAACTACAATAATTACACTAGTCCTTAATAAGGCAATACAACTCGCAGTAAATCATATAATACGAATAGGTTTTGAACGTTTCAGTAAAGTACATGTCAACATGGAGACAACTTTTTTCTGTACTATTATTTACGGGTAAATATGATTTTCAAATGAAGATGTAGATACACTATTAGATTCTTCGATACCGTATGAAACTAATTATCAGCGTAGCAGACAAGACTTGATAACATTTCGCTGGACGTCACACTGTCTTCCTTCTTCTTGTGATAGGCCTGTCTTTCTGGTATTAGCAAATTATTATGATTTTCATTCATTTTTATTTCCACCATGCTGAACATGAAGCATTTTCCAGTGATGACATCTCGGCTGTATGGGTTTCCTCAGAGTATTTGTAGACACTTTTATGTGACAATCTTTTCCACACTGCCTTACGTAAAACGTGAAAGAAAGAGTCAACGCAAATGGGAATACATTAAGCTCCACCATAAAATGAAATATGAATTAGTGCCAGTAATTGCCAATACTGAACTACTTAGTTTCAAGTTACTCCTGTTGAACTGTATGTACAACTACATGAAAGCAGCTTTCTCTTGGCTACGGGCGAGAGGACACGCTGTAGGGCTATAAAACCGGCAGGGAACCAGCTCCCGGTGGCATTTGTGCAAGTACTGATCACACGCGCTTGTAGGGCCTCGCTGGACAGTCAGGCTGGGCAGTGGTTTGAAACAAAGACACTCTAGCACTGGACGGCCAAAGTCACGCAATACAGATCATAACTACAGGTTGTCCAGAGACAACATAGACCGTTTTGACCGGGCTGTTTGTGGCTTGGAAGACAGTGCCATTTTTGGCAGAGTCCCAGAAGAACTTCTATTGTGGAAGAACTGCAGGTAAGTAACTTCACCGGAAAACACAGGCTGTTAAGAGAACATATTAGAAAGTGGAATAGGAAAAAGTTTAGAGCTTCTTTGAGGATTGTGAGACACCGCCCAAGTGCTCAGATGCTGCGAGGATCAAGAAGTTTAAGAAATTGTGAAAATGACTACCATTGCTTAATGTAAATAATTTGTGGTAAGGTATATGGCTGTCCTTCCAGATGTTCACCCTTATTGGCCAGCACAAGAAACAGACAGAGTATGGGGATGAGTATTACATTTTTCAGAGTGTCCAGTCTAACGAATTTTGTAACGTGTTTTTATCTATTTATTGTTCAGCTAATTCAATCTATACAAGATGTAGCCCCTTTAAGTTATTAAATACATTTTTAAGAGGTTTTTCAATGCATCTCTGTCCGCTGCTGTCGTCTGCCAGTTGAAGCCAGCAACTTTCCTGAGTTCCTTATCCCAGCTATCAGGTGGTCTTCCTGGTGGTCTTTGTTTTTCTCTAGGACTCCACTCTAAAAATGGTTAACCACTTGAAATACGAATAGGGGGAGGGGGGCATGGGGGTGGGTTGCGGAGAGGGGGGGCGCGAAGAACAACGTCTTGTAGGACAACTTCTAACTGGTATGCACACACAGTATTTAACATTCAGCCAAACAAAATTCTGTGACGCCGACGAACGAAGACAACAGAATTTTTATTATTGGAAGCGAACTGCAGTAAGTTGTTTCTCAGACAGTTACCTTCTTCCCTTCTCTGACGACATTCTCCGTGGGCAGACTTCACTCGTCGGCGACTTCTAGAGACTCGTCGGAAACGAGATGCTCTCATCTAGCTGAGCTGAACTTTGATTCAACCTGCAGAGCTAATGACTGATACAGCAGCCACTCCAGTCACCATCTGCAGATCATGAGGATGGTGAGATCAAGCCGCATCGTCGAGGCAAACTGTAGGGAAAGTCCAATCATTTTTAATAATGTTCCGTAATTTAATTCTGCAGATAGAGTTTCAACATGCTTTCAACTCCAGCAGTAGTAGATGCGTAGACACATCCTTCTGTAGTATTTTCTATCTCTATGTACTAACCTCCGGCAATCACGGTACGACTTCCATGAATGTAAGTGTTTTGTATGGATACATGCTCATTTTAATCACATTACACATAGCTTGTACAGTTTTTCAATGACATTAGCTTATTATCTCGCTGGTTTTTAAAACATTTATTTTGATTATACATCCTCTGTCATTGTTTTGGCAGGTAATGTTTTGTCACATATAAAGAGCCATATTAAAATATTCAATTAAAGATTCACCTTAAGTGCTCCACCACAATGTCTGAGGGAGGTGTTCACTCTAACTTATACATACAGTTTCAGATTTTCTATAGTGCTGGTGCATTTTGTGTTTAAACACTTACGACGCCATATTTAAACACAACAAAGTTCTCTGCCCCTCACGAAATTACGTTAAGTATTCACACAGTTACATTTCATTAAACCCATATCGGAAATTGTCAGATACAAATTAAAATTAATAATGTAATTCGGGAACATAGTTTACATATTAGTACGAAGTTAATAGTTTTCCTATAGGGAGCAGCACAAACTAGAAGCCATTTCTTTTAGTTGTATACAGATTCACCAACTTTCGCTACTCGAAGCAAAAGACTCGGTTTCATCGGCAGAACACTTAGAAGATGCAATAAATCTAGTGAAGAGGCCACCTACAGTACGCTTCTCCATCCTGTTATGCAATACTGCTGCACCGTATGGAATCCTTAAGAGGTTGCTATAACTGAGGACAGCTCAAAGCTCAAAGAGTGGTATTTCGTTTTGTACGAGGGAGTGTTGAAAAGTTATGCCTCCGAATTTTTATGTGAAAACTGTTATAGCTTTTTAACTAAAAGAAACGCTGTTAATATATTTATTCTTCATTCTATACGTTCGCAGCCCTCTGTCGCCAGAGGGCACCGAATTGTGCCATGTAACATGGCAGAGTGGAACGTGACAGTGTTCATCCGCGAGAAAAAGCGTGCTAGGATCTAGTTTCGAATTCGAAGAGTTCGTCCACACATGGAGCACCCTCTCGTTCACTATGAAAATGCCAGACGACACACGGGCGCTCGGTCTGCAACAATCCGACGCCTTGGATCACTGTCATCGATCATTTTACCATGCGGTTATCATCTGTTTCCAAGACTTAAGGAACACCTTCGAGGACTTCACTTTTACAGTGATGAAACGGGATACCACAGGTCAGGCTGAGACTCTGCCAACAAACACTCTACAGTGAATCTATCAACAAACTGGTCTCTCGTTGGGAAAAACGTGTTCGTCACCAGTGTGACTATGTTGAGATATAAATAAGTAGACGCAAAGAATAAAGGTGTAGTGTATTAATAACATCTTTTGTATTTAAAAAGCTTAAAGCTTTTTTGCATAAAAATTGCGAGGCATTATTTTTCAGCAAGCCAGCGTGTTATCGCGAAAAACAGGGAGTGTCAGAGATATTATATACCAGTTGTGGTGTCAATCATTAAAACACAGGCGTTTCTCTTTGCGACGAGATTTTTTCACGAAATTTCAGTCAGAAACTTTCCGTTCCGAAAGCAAAAATATAGTATTGGTACCTTCGTATATAGAGCTGAACGACCACCATACTGAAATAACAGAAATTTGAGCTTGAACGAAAATAGATTTAAGTGCTAGTTTCTCACACGCGCTATTCGAGAGTGGAGCAGGAGAGAAATAGTAAGTGGTTCGATGAACCCTCTTCCAAGCATCTAAATGTGAATTCCAGAGCCCTCATCTAGTCAGAGGCCAGCTTTAGTGCGAGATTGTACGAAACCAAATTATCAGGACTATTTAGTAAGTAAGGTCTAAAAGGTCGCGAAATGGAATCGACAGTAAAAATCCGATGACACCACTGCAGCATTTTCAAAGGAAAGTGTTTGATCACCCACCATACAGCCCCAGCTTGGCTCCTTCTGATGTTCATCTCAGCTCACATCAGCCGCTGGTTGCCGGCCGCGGTGGCCGAGCGGTTCTAGGCGCTTCAGTCCGCAACCGCGCGACTGCTACGGTCGCAGGTTCGAATCCTGCCTCGGGCATGGTTGGGTGTGATGTACTTAGGTTAGTTAGGTTTAAGTAGTTCTAAATCTGGGGGACTGATGTCCTCAGATGTTAAGTCCCATAGTGCTCAGAGCCATTTGAACCATTTTTGAATCAACCGCTGGCAATAAAGACATTTCGGGCTCAGATCTACGTAGAAAAGTGTCGGAAAGCACAAGTAGCTGTCTTATATCACGAAGGTATTGGAAAGTTGGCCCAACGTTGCTAGAAATGTCTAAGATGGAATGGCGACTGTGTGGAGGTAGCTGGAATGTGTACCAAACTTTTGCTAATGAAAATTGTTTGATTTTTACTGTGGTTCTCATTTCGCGACTGATCCCTTGATTCCCGAACAGTCCTCGTACTCATTTCTGTAGGAGCGGTAGGAAGGATAAAGAGTGGGGCGAAGATGCAATGTCTAAAAATGGAACAAATGAAACATACGGTCGGGGAATGAGACTGTGCAGAGGTATATACAGGGTGCGTCAAAAAAATGTATACACACTTTGAACTGTCATAGTCAATTTATTTCCCGTTCTACAAGGTGAAGTGTCTGTGAGAAAGTAATGTTGTGTTTCTTCAACAGGTGGCAGCAGTGGCAAGGAAGTAACTGGAACATGGTGGATGTGCGTTTGAGCTTTGAAGCGCGGAAGCAGATAATTAAGTGGTACTGGAAGTTTGAGAATGTAGCTGCGGTTCGAAGACAATGGAGAAGTGAGTATGATACAGAACCACCTTCAAGGTTAACAATTACACGTCTACGAGACAAATTCGAAATTCGTGGAACAGTGTGTGATGTGCATAAAGGTCGATCAGGGCGACCTCGTACAGCTATAAGTGATGATTCCACAACTGCGGTCTTGGAACTGTTTCAGCGTTCGCCTGAAAAATCTTCAAGGCAAGCGGCACGTGAGAGTAATGTAAGCGCTAGTAGGGTGCTACGCATTCTGAAGAAAGGCAAGTTTCGTGTGTACATTCCAAGGCTGGTGCAACAGCTAAGTGACGACGAGCCAGATCGAAGGTTAGAATTTTGTGAATGGGTTCAGGAGATGGTGAGAGGTGAACCGGGATTTATGGGTAGCTTAATTTGGTCGGATGAAGCCCAATTCAAACTCAATGGAACTGTCAATAGGCACAATTGTGTGTACTGGGCTGAACATAATCCTCACATTGCAGTTGAAAAGGCTGTGAATTTGCCTGGTGTGGACTCATTGGGTCTTTCCGCTTTGAAGGTACTGTTACTGGAGAAACGTACCTAACAATGCTCGCTGGCTCCATATTCCCTGCCATTCGCGCATTATACGGTAATGATGGGTTTTATTTCCAACAAGATGGCCCCCCACTGTCATAGGGACGTACGAGCGTACCTGGATCACAATGTGCCAGGCCAGTGGATAGGACGCAGGGGACCAATCGAGTTTCCTGCACGCTCTCCAGACATCACGCCGCTGGATTTCTTCTTATGGGGCACAGTAAAAGATGAGGTGTACAAACGTAAACCACGTAACCTGGACACACTTTGGAATGAGATTCAGGCGGTATTCGCAGAAATGTCATTGGACACATTAGTACGAAGTACAGAATCAGTGGTGACTCGGACTCAGAAATGTATTGATGCTGAAGGCCACCAGTTTGAACATTAATCACATTTGCAAAGTACATTTATTTTTCCAATTGGACTTAAAGCTTTCCATTTGCGGAAAATTAACATTCTAGAACGGGAAATAAGTTTTCTATGACGCTTCAGAGTGTGTATACATTATTTTGACGCACCCTGTAGAGCTACGGTGTGAGCAGCTTGTGTGGCAGTGTGGAGCAGAGGCTCCTGGAGCAGGGTGGGGGCAGCGCTGACGCGTCCTCTGCTCCGAGGGCGGCGTGCGCGGGCGCCCCGGCAGGTCAGCACGCAGCTCGGAGCTCTCGGCACGCGGGGCGCTCGGCCGTGCGCGGCGCGTGCTAGGCGGTGCCCGTTGCCATGACGATATTGAGCGCGCCGCCCGTACATCACGGCCGGCGAGCTGGCGCGGCCGCCGCCTAAGATTGGACGGGCTTAATCGCGCACCGGGCGCCCGCCCTAACTCGATCACCGGCCTGCAGCGGGCGATATTCGCGCAGGCACACTGCCCGCCTGAGTCACAGGGCCAACGGGGCCATGGAGGGGGGAAGGCGCTGTGGGCATCTGGTAGGAGAGGGAGGGAGGCAGGCACCGCTACTGTGTACCACTCCGCCGGCCCCAGCATGTCTACCCAGCGGAGGTCCTCAACGTATCCGCCCAGCGGAGGTCCCCAACGTACGCTTGTGCGTTTTGTTCGTGAAAGCCAGTAAGTGAAGAACAGGTGCTAATGTAAATTTCTTGATCCCTTTTAGTAACTTAAGTGTTGAGAAAAGCTGTATCAGTATTCCTTCTCTAACAAATGTAGGTTAATTCTTACAAAGAAGAAAACAGCAACCACCCACTACTAATACTGCTATTTATTTAGGTAAATAGCGCCGTTACCGGTTTGTAACTGGTAATTTCATTATCAGACGGCTGTTCACATAATTTTCAAGATACACTTTACATTATCGTCCGTTTTCGATTTTTATTATTCCACTGTGGCGAAGTATTTCTGGTGTGTTGTTGCCCTACGGTAGGAAACAGTGTTAGAAGCGCCCTATGTGAAAATGGTACAAGTACCATAACCACTTAACCTCACATATATTATTTTTGTGGTGTCACCACCAGACACCACACTTGCTGGGTGGTAGCCTTTAAATCGGCAGCGGTCCGTTAGTATACGTCGAACCCGCGTGTCGCCACTATCAGTGATTGCAGACCGAGCGCCGCCACACGGCAGGTCTAGTCTAGAGACTCCCTAGCACTCGCCCCAGTTGTACAGCCGACTTTGCTAGCAATGGTTCACTGTCTACATACGCTCTCATTTGCAGAGACGACAGTTTAGCATAGCCTTCAGCTACGTCATTTGCTACGACCTAGCAAGGCGCCATATTCAGTTACTATGAATGTATTCTGAACAGATAATATTGTGAATCATGTACCGTCAAGAGCGACGTTCATCATTAATGGATTAAAGTTACGTATCAAACTAATTACGTCCGCTTTCTGAATTCTAATTCCTTGTCATGTTCCAGACCTCACGTCAGTATAGTCCTTCCCTCCTCACGCCAGCCTGCGTAAGCTAAAACGCGTGCATTTCGGCCTCCTCTAGTAACACGGTGTTGGCTCTTCCGCCAACAGAACAATTTACACTGTATTTCATCGTTTGGAGGTTAGTTATCACATAGGGCGCTTCTAACACTGTTTTCTACCGTAGGGCAACAACACACCAAGAATACTTCGCCACAGTGGAATAATAAAAATCGAAAACGGACGATAATGTAAAGTGTATCCTGAAAATCATGTGAACAGCAGTCTGATGATGAACTTGCCAGTTCGAAATCGGTAACGGTGCTATTTACCTAAATAAATAGCAGTATCAATAGTGGTTGGTCCCTGCTTTCTTCTTTGTAAGAATTAACCTACATATATTGTACACAGCCACGGTCTCACCATGTCATTTTTAGACAAAATAGCATTCCATCTCTAATTTCATCATTGAGCTCGGCGATGTGTCAATTGTTATCAAATAAGTTTGTGGCCGTTGCTCGTGAAAGATCAAAAACCTGTTCCAATTTGAAATACACTCTAAGGCAAAAGCAAAAAACGACTCATGAACGGGGAATATTCTGAATGGGACAGAAATCGCTAATTATGATGTACAACTACAGACAAACAAATGAATACAGGTTCAGAAAAGTTGGACGATTTATTCAAAAGAAAGACCTTCACAAATTGACCAAGTCAATAATACATTTGTCTACTTCTGGCTCTCCAGTAATAATAGCTATGAAAAGTGTCATACTACGCCTATCACACCGCCTTTTATACTCAAAAGATTCACGATGACGGCACATGAAAACCCTAGTCATGCTACTGTATTTTGTGTGCTAAATATACATTGGATGGAGAAGACTGTCCATATTATTCCTATGCACGAGACAGAACTGCTCAGTAGTCGGACGGTATAGTACAGCACTGTACTCAAATGCATCCAGTCACTTCCATACACATATTTAACAGTTGCATCGCATTTGCTCTATTTTCTGTGTGGTGTGTTGCGGATGGCTCCCATTATCCAGTGCAGACCCAAGTTAGTGTTCAAGCGTGGGTCCACCGTGTCTTATATTGGGGGCAGGCCCACAATATGCTCTGATAGGGTTTGAAGATGGACCTGCTGTGCATTGTATCTGAAGCAATGTTCAGAGGTGGATCCACAATGAGGTATATCTGGGGTAGGGTTCAAAGGTGGATCCACCAAGCGTTACGTCCAGAATGGTGTCTAGAGATAGATCCATAGTATGTTACATAAGGGATAAGGTTTGAAGGTGGGTCCATCACACCTGCAATATACAGTTGTATATTGGTATCACTGTGTTGTTGACGTCATATGTCTTCTAGCTGAAACACTCAGTTGCATCCAGCTACTCCACAGTGATGCAAACACCATCCTCCTAAAATTGAAATTCACCATAAAAACAGAAAATAACAAAATGTTAAATTTCCTTGACCTCACAATACACAGATTCAACAACCAACACCAATTCTCCTATTCAGGAAAGTCACCACCACCAGCGTAGCTCTACACAAATTCTCAAATCATCCAATTGTGCACAAAGTAGCTGGTTTCCAGTATATGTTGCACAGATTGAAAGAGATGTAGTCTATTTCTGAAGGTGGATCCCCCAGGACGAGGACTGGGTCATGGAGCCATCTGTGACACAGATATACAGAAAATAGAGCAAATGCAATACAATTGCAGATTATGTTGTTAGAAGTGACCGGATGCAATCAAGTACAGTGCTATTCTATAGTGTCAGACTAATGATACGAAGCACCGTCTCCCCCATCCAATGGACATCTAGCATACCAAGTCACATGAGTGCGATGATCACGTGCCAACATCATAGAGCATAAAAAGAGGCGTGATAGGGGCCCTAGATAGCTGTTATTATTGGAGAAGCTAGACAATCTTGTTACAAATGTTGGTAATATAAATTATATTGGCTATGCTTACACTTGCTGCACAACGACTTTGTGAAGAGTATTTTGCTATTTACAGAGCTGTAGCACTTTCGAAAATAACATATGTACAAGTGGCTAAAATCGAGTCTTCATGATTGGTAATATGTGTGCAGAGTCTCTAATGCGCGTAGAGTCGTCAGCAGTGGATGGCTGCAGTTTGGACACATAACTTGCTAACTCGTTGCCTAGAAGTGACACTGCTGGATAGAGTAACTCTGTAGGTAGAGAAGGGAAACTCTTATGGTTCAAGATGTCACCTGCAGTTGACACCCTGTCAACTAACGAACAACTTATTACTGAGGTAATAAAAAAAAATACCTGAAAGCTACAGTTTGTAGATGGCCTGACAGGGCTGTGGATACATATCAGAGTTGGAAGGTATGAACAGAAATAGTAAAGCACATCTGGTAAGCAATAAGAGCTTATAGTTGTGGGAAAAATATCCGAGCAGCAACAGAAATCATCTCCATACACATGTTAAAACCCTGTTGCAGACCCGTACGCAATGAAGTGGAAGTTCAAGTGAATGTATAGAAATGTTTTGAGACTCTTAAGCTTCCAACAAGTGTAGCACTACCTGAATCTGCAGGCAGGCTCTCCGATGGGTCAGAGCAGTACACGGAATTGTTTCCTAACTTCAGGTTTCCAATACATCCATCATTTGCACCACTCGTTGAGTCTCATATAGGTATGATGTAACTTTACTATACTTTTCATTATCGCTCTATCCAAAATGCATGTATGTGGATCGTTTTGGAGAGGGGAAGTCTTAGGACTTTTTAGTAGGTTGGTGTACAAGATGCCCAAATATTACCATAGAAAATCAAACAACACATGATTATGTCAGCAATATGAGTATATAGATATGGAAAACTATCGAAAAAATATGAAAAATGACATAAAATCGGTAAAATTTGAGGAAAACCTGGTATAATCACTAAAAACTGAGGTAAAGAAAAGGAAATATAAAATCTCGAAAACCTAGTAAAACTATGGAAATTGACTAAGAATACACAATATTAGAGAAAAAATGCCATAAAATAAATACTAAGATAAATCAATAAATTTGCATGTTCTGGACGACGAAATTGGACTGATACTACATATACACACGTTAACACAGGAAAGAGGAGGCATTCTAGAGACGTGGTGTCAAGGTGAAACGGCAATGTTATCCTGCACATGAGCAGTACATCCTAACATCGGACCATGACTTCTGTGTGCAAGAGGAAGATTACCAGGGGCTGTGGTAAATTTTTACATCTTCTCTAGCTACTGACCATGGTGTTTATTTGCTCATAATATGTCACTGTTGCTTTTGTATGCATTTTCGGCTGCCGAAAATCGTTTTATAGGACTGTTTCCAAAACGTAATCGGGCTTGAACTTCTAAACAGCAGGCGTCAAACACCTTTGGAAACCTATGTAGTGTTTGTGCTGCAAGGAATCGTTGATTTCTTTAGTGTTTTATCACTTCTCAGCATGTCACCATAGTTTATCTGACAGAAACCTGCAAGGAGAATGTATGTCATGTACTGGAAGTATATTTATTACATTGGAATATTAACAGCATTGCATTCCACATGACTAAGCCATCGGAATCGCACAGCTCGAATACTGTAGCGTATTTGATTGTAGAAACGTGTAGCCCTTGGAATGTATTTACGTTCACTGATCGCTTATCTCTTTCTGGTTTCTTCTTTGTATGGATACTAGACACTGGAACAATATTTAAGAATTTTTAGCATAAGCTATTTATGTAAAACGTTTCAAACTCCTTTTCTAAGTCACCGACAGAGGTTTTGGACGTACTGTAAACAATGTGTGTGTACATTTGCTTGACAGTTGTCCTTTTATGGAGTTAGTGCAGCATGATGTGTAATTTCACATGTCAAACACCACTGCTATGCATTTGTCCGTTTCGTCCTGAGATGCATTTTCCATTGCTGGCCATAGTTTTACAGGACTGATGTGAGTATGGAATAATTTCTGAACCCCAATGGGATGTGAGCACTGGGTGGTATACATCACCAAAAAGTTTATTATGCAGATATAAAAAATAATCTGTTTTTTGTGTAGAAGGAAGTAGTTTAACCATTTTAAAGTTTGTCACCTTTGAGAATGGGGTAGTAAACTTGCAGGGTAGATGTATATCGGGTGTTGGACATGTATGTCATGCATTAGAGTATTGAGAACATTGCACTCCACATGATTAGTATTTCGAAAACCGCATGACTATAGCATGAAGCCTTAGGAGTGCATGTGTGTATGTTCTATGATCATTTCTCTCTTGCCAGTACCTTCTTGGTACTGACCCCAGATGCTAGAACAATACTTCAGTTGACAGTACAGTAAATTTACGTAAAATGTTTCAAACTCTGTCTGTCTGGGCCTCCATTAACCATAAACAACACGATACTTCTTAACCGTCTGTTATGTCACCACAACACTCCTATATCTACGATACACCAATAAGGGGTGTTAAATTCGTCGACATTCATGCGTCTAGAGAGATTTTGTGCACTTTAATGGTGCCACGAGTAAGACTGGTGCAGAGTAGTCTTTGCTGAGCAGCAGTTACAGACTCAGCCCGCTCTGTTCCTTCACGAGACATTTAGTAGGTATAGTGCTCTCCTACTTCTAGTCAGTTACAAATTAAATCGACGACAGTGATGCAGGGAGGGTTAGTCAAAGACAGTGTGAGGGAGATCTTTCAGTATCCAACTTCATCCTATAAATGCGAGGATGCAACACCTTCTGGGGATGGCCAGCACCAAAACAATGATTGTGTACATGGCTGCAATATGAGGAATCAATGCTATTGGTCTCTCTGAAATGGAACATCGTGATATGTACTACCACATCACTGTGGAAGATGAGATTAAATGTAGAGATCTTCCAATAGATGATGAACAGTTTTTGTCACGATTAAGAATATTTTCTAACAGACGTCATTATTGTGAGCTACGTCAACACAGTTCAGTTTCCATGAAGAGATCTAGTCACTGATTGTTATTGGTAATCATTATGGTAACTAACATCACTGCCTTCCAAATTGACGACTTTTGTGTTCATGCCACACATGTAAGTCAGAGTGTGTGCATTGCATCCAATTTCTGTTTTGTCTGTCTCACACGATATTTACGCAATTTCAATGTCGTTACAGTGATTTACCAAAATCAACTTTTGCTCGTTTTTGGAGTGGGCGACCACCTTTACTCTGGGAACCTAGATTTATTTAAAATAAGTTCTGGCGTTCAAGATTATGACTAACTACAGTCCAACTTTAATTTATTACCGTTTTTTACATTTCGAGCTTGTTGTATTTAGCAACAAACAATCGTGCGATATCGACGAGTTTCTAATTGTTTATATTTTATAGGGAAGCACCGATCTTCAGATTCGATACCTTGTTTTCAGTACCAGCGGAACATTACGTACAAGTGTCTATAAAATGTTACATACACCGTTGAATATTGGTTATGGAGAGGGGCTCTGCTTGTGAATAAAACTCAATTTTGAATCAAGTTGTCCGTTAAATCTGTCCCATATGTGCACATCAGCCATTTGTCATACTATGGTCGTCAACTTCTTATAACCTGTAAGAAAACATTTAGTGAAGTTCGAGCTCTGATCGTTCGGTCCAAAGTCTATTGGTTAAATTTCTGTTGCGCAGTTCTTTGCTGATATAATATAGGGATACAGTTAATTAATGTTTATATGGTTTCAGATGACTTGACATTCAGGGGAAGTTACAGAAGATAAGCACTGTTTTGTTACATAGGATGCTCATGGCTGCGAGAAGTTCATATTATATGGCAGAAGTGGGCCCCACTGATGAACAGTATGTATAAGTTTTAGATAGTTAATAAACAGTGGGAGCCTCTCAACGTGAAATTGTATTGAACAAGGTCATCTGATAAACTTAGACATACAGTTCCAGGTTAATTATTGAGATTCCTTCGCTGCCGCTTTACGAGATGTGTTCAATAAACTGCGGAATTTTGCCCACAACACTTTTCTAGGCGTATCTTTTACTTATTGCACATGGTCTCCTCTGAAATACTCTCCTCCACAATTGATACACGGCCCCCAACGCCGTTTCCACTTCTGAAAGCAGTCTTCGTATCGATCCTGTAGTATAGCGCGAAGCGCTGTCTGCGAATTTTCTTTTATCTCGTGTATCGTTGCAAATCTTCGTCCTTTCAACGGGGTTTTCGCCTTTGGAAATAAAACAAAAAACAAGAGGCCGCGGATGCCACGTCTGTAGACTATGGAGGATAAGGCAGTACAGTGATTTCATTTTT
This sequence comes from Schistocerca cancellata, assembly GCF_023864275.1. NCBI lineage: Eukaryota > Metazoa > Arthropoda > Insecta > Orthoptera > Acrididae > Schistocerca > Schistocerca cancellata. The sequence continues at coordinate 331,041,571 of NC_064628.1, read as the reverse complement.
TGTACAAAAGAAACGGAGCAACAATGATGAATGTGCGGGTGCGTTATCCTGATGCAAGAGCCATAAACTCACGCTCCACATTTGAGGCCTTTTCCTTTTCACATTTTCCATTTTCTCACAGCGTCGCAACACGTCCCAATAGTACCACCGATTAACATTTTGTCCCTGTGGTACGAATTCTTGGTGAACTAATCCTTCAAGGTCAAAGAAGACTATCAGCATGGTTTGACATGTGATGTGATCTGACGAGCTTGTTTTGATCTTGGTGAGCCTTACACGACCCATTGTGAAGACTGAACCAGTGCCGGATGAAGCAAGCGCAAGGCCCATAGCATAGAAAATAAAAAAATATTATTAAGATATTGCTTAACCAACTAGCTGTGTTCGTGCTTCACGCTTTACCATCAAGAGGAGACTGTGGGGTGGGGTACTGCGACGTGCTATTGCTTAAAATGTACATCGCAGATGGTCAAAGCTAAGCACTATCAAAATTATTGCTCAAATTTTGACGAAAAATCGGTTGTTATTTCACCAGATTCTGTTTTCCTCTTTAAAAATGACTTCAAACCGATGACGTTCCATTGTGGTATTAAAAACTCTCAAGTATATACCAGTACTAAGGGTGAACAAGTCCTCAGCGATAAATAAATGTCTACTGTATTCGAAATCATCAAAATAAAAACTACAGTGTTTTATGATAGTACCAAACACAAATAGCTGATTCCTATATAGTTACAATACCGAGAACTAACATACTTTTCTATTGTTTAAATTTTGGGGTATATATGAACAAACAAGGACCTTCCCTTATGCTTCAGTCGTTCCCTCTTTTTAGTCAGCAACTTTGGAATCACTATATACAATCGATGTCACCCACTTAATGATCTTCTACTTTGTAAAAGAATTTGACGATTGGCCTCCAAGCCCAGATTGTTAGATGCCTGTACCTCTCGGGACTTGTGTCGACTGCCCTTTTTGAATTCGCCGTTGCCAACGTCAATGCTCCCACGATTTTACATTTCTATTTGTTGTGCTGTGTGGCTTTGGTTGCATGCAAGGGGTTTGTTGCATGAACTAAATGTCACTAAGAAGCTATTGCTGGCCATCGAGGTTAGCACCGACACACCGATTACCCCGTTCTTCATCGTGACGCCAGAAACATTATTAATCAGTTGGCAGAATGTTGCGAACTTAACCAAATAGTGAGATAATTCACCTTTTTCACTAGTCTACTTGCAACAAATAAATGCTATACCTGAAATGACTGTCAAAAGCAAACAAACAAATAAATAAATAATAAACTCTCTCTAACCGGACAAGAGCTTTCGCGCCCAGGAGCGGGACCCGTAGCATTTGCTAACTGCTGCTACGTGGCTAATTCGGCAATGGACTGAACCTTCGCCTCAACATCATAACTGTAGACCCACATCTCATTACCAGTTAAAGAATATTTCGTTCTCATTTTCGCGATCGAAAAGTTCTTCACAGACTGTAACGCGAAAGTCTTTCTGGTCTTGTCTCATGAGCGGTGCGACGAATTTGTCGGCAATACTGTGTCAGGATTTAATGACATGATCCAGTTAAAACGTGACATTCTTCTGCAATCTCCTGAACAGTCAGTTTTCGATTGACACGCACAGTTTCGTTGACGTTTCTGAGATGAGTGTCGTCGGTAGATGTTGAAGGACGTCCTGAGGGTCAATTTTAACTTCCGTACGGCCAATTTTAAACCGCGTGAACCATTCATAAGACCGAGTACGGTCTAAGCACTCATCACCTTAGGCTTCCTACATCATTTAGCGTGCCTCTGTTAAGGTATTCTTGAGTTTCACGCAAAATTTAATGCAGACACTTTGCTCCTCAAACTCTGCCATCTCGAAATTAATAAACTGTGTGACACAACATTCTACTCAATGTAGCGCTGAACAATAACCAACACATACGACAATGAAACTTCCGGCATATAGACATTAAACACAGGCGTGCGCAGGAAAGCCCGCCACATTTTGCTCCAACACGCCATTGGCGCGAAATTACAGATGCTACGGAAATTTTTGAACAGGCCTCGTATATACCACAAACACTCTCCACTACATCACAGAACAAGTACTTCGCTAGGTCATTAACATGTTGTTGTTGTGGTCTTCAGTCCTGAGACTGGTTTGATGCAGCTCTCCATGCTATTCTATCCTGTGCACGGTTCTTCATCTCCAGTTCCTATTGCAACCTACATCCTTCTGGATCTGTTTAGTGTATTCAACTCTTGGTCGCCCTCTGCGATTTTTACCCTCCACGCTGCCCTCCAATGCTAAATTTGTGATCCCTTGTGCCTCAGAACATGTCCTAACAACCGATACCTTTTCCTAGTCAAGTTGTAAGACAAACTTCTCTTCTCCCCAATCCTATTCAATACCTCCTCATTAGTTATGTGATCTACCCATCCAATCTTCAGCATTCTTCTGTAGCAGCTCATTTCGAAAGCTCCTATTCTCTTCTTGTCCAAACTAGTCATCGTCCATGTTTCACTTCCATACATGGCTATGCTCCTTACAAATACTTTCAGAAACGACTTCCTGACACTTAAATCTATACTCGATGTTAAATTTCTCTTCTTCAGAAACGCTTTCCTTGTCATTGCCAGTCTACATTTTATATCCTCTCTACTTCGACCATCATCAGTTATTTTGCTCCCCAAATAGCAAAACGCCTTTACTACTTTAAGTGTCTCATTTCCTAATCTAATTCCCTCAGCATCACCGACTTAATTCGACTACATTCCATTATCCTCGTTTTGCTTTTGTTGATGTTCATCTTATACCCTGCTTTCAAGACACTGTCCATTCCCTTCAATTGCTCTTCTAAGTCCTTTGCTGTCTCTGACAGAATTACAATGTCATCGGCGAACCTCAAAATTTTTATTTCTTCTCCGTGGATTTTAATACCTACTCCGAATTTTTCTATTGTTTTCTTCACTGCATGCCCAATATACAGTTTGAATAACATCGGGGAGAGGCTAGAACCCTGTCTCACTCCCTTCCCAACCACTGCTTCACTTTCATGTTCCTCGACTCTTATAACTGCCATCTGGTTTCTGTACAAATTGTAAGTTGACTTTCACTCCCTGTATTTTACCCCTGCCTCCTTCAGAATTTGAAAGAGAGTATTCCAGTCAACATTGTTAAAAGCTTTCTCTAAATCAACAAATGCTAGAAACGTAGGTTTGCCTTTCCTTAACCTAGCTTCTAAGATAAGTCCTAGGGTCAGTATTGCCTCACCTGTCCCAATATATCTATGGACTCCAAATTGATCTCCCCCGAGGTCGGCTTCTACCGGTTTTTCCATTCGTCTGTAAAGAATTCGCGTTAGTATTTTGCAGCTGTGACTTATTAAACAAATTGTTCGGTAATTTTCACATCTGTCAGCACCTACTTTCTTTTGAATTGGAATTATTATATTCTTCTTGAAGTCTGAGGGTATTTCGCCTGTCACATACATCTTACTCACGAGGTGGTAGAGTTTTGTCGGGACTGGCTCTCCCAAGGCCGTCAGTAGTTCTAATGGAATGTTGTCTACTCCCGGTGCCTTGTTTCGACTCAGGTCTTTCAGTGCTCTGTCAAACTCTTCACACAGTATCGTATCTCCCATTTCATTTTCATCTACATCCTCTTCCATTTCCATAATATTGTCCTCAAGTAAATCGCCCTTGTATAGACCCTTTATATACTCCTTCCACCTTTCTGCTTTCCCTTCTTTGCTTAGAACTGGGTTTCCATCTCAGCTCTTGATATTCATACAGGTGGTTCTCTTTTCTCCGAAGGTCTCTTTAATTTTCCTGTAGGCAATATCTATCTTTCCCCTAGAGAGAAAAGGCTCTACATCCTTACATTTGTCCTCTAGCCATCCCTGGTGAGCCATTTTGCACTTCCTGTAGATCTCATTTTTGAGACGTTTGTACTCCTTTTCGTCTGCTTCATTTACTGCATTTTTATATTTTCTCCTTTCATCAATTAAATTCAATGTTTCTTCTGTTACCTAAGGATTTCTACTAGCCCTCGTCTTTTTACCTACTTGATCCTCTGCTGCCTTCACTAATTCATCTCTCAGACCCACCCATTCTTCTTTTACTGTATTCCTTTCCCCCTTTCTTGTCAATTGCTTCTTATTCTCTCCCTGAAACTCTGTACAAGCTCTGGTTTTGTTAGTTTATCCAGGTCCCATCTCCTTAAATTCCCACCTTTTTGCAGTTTCTTCAGTTTTAATCTTCAGTTCATAACCAATAGATTTTGGTCAGAGTCCATATCTGCCCCTGGAAATTTCTTACAATTCAAAACCTGGTTCCTGAATCTCTGTCTTACCATTATATAATCTATCTGAAACCTGTCAGTATCTCCAGGCTTCTTCCATGTATACAACCTTCTTTTATGATTCTTGAACCAAGTGTTAGCTATGATTAAGTTGTGCTCTGTGCAAAATTCTACCCGGCGGCTTCCTCTTTCATTTTTTAGCCCCAATCCATATTCACCTACTACGTTTCCTTCTCTCCCTTTTGGTACTACCGAATTCCAGTCACCCATGACTATTAAAATTTCGTCTCCCTTAACTATCTGAATAATTTCTTTTATTTCATCATACATTTCTTCAATTTCTTCGTCATCTGCAGAGCTACTTGGCATATAAACTTGTACTACTGTAGTAGGCGTAGACTTTGTGTCTATCTTGGCCACAATAATGCGTTCACTATGCTGTTGTAGTAGCTTACGCGCACTCCTATTTTTTTATTCATTATTAAACCTACTCCTGCATTACCCCTATTTGTTTTTGTATTTATAATCCTGTATTCGCCTAACCAAAAGTCTTGTTCCCCCTGCCACCGAACTTTACTAATTCCCACTGTATCTAACTTTAACCTATCCATTTCACTTTTTAAATTTTCTAACCTACGCTCCGATCCGTAGAACACCAGTTTTCTTTCTCCTGATAACGACGTCCTCCTGAGTAGTCCCCGTCCGGAGATCCGAATGGAGGACATTTTACCTCCGGAATATTTTACCCAAGACGACGTCATCATCATTTAACCATACAGTAAAGCTGCATGTCCTCGGGAAAAATTACGACTGTAGTTTCCCCTTGCATTCAGCCGTTCGCAGTACCAGCACAGCAAGGCCGTTTCGGTTAGTGTTACAAGGCCAGATCAGTCAATCATCCTGACTGTTGCCCCTGCAACTACTGAAAAGGCTGCTGTCCCTCTTCAGGAACCACACATTTGTCTGGCCTCTCAACAGATACCCCTCCGTTGTGGTTGCACCTACGTTACGGCTATCTGTATCGCCGAAGCACGCAAGCCTCCCCACCAACGGCAAGGTCCATGGTTCTGGGGAGGGGGGGTCATTTAAGGTAATTATAATCGCTTTTTGTTATAAGAACAAGAGTAACAGAGCTGTGCATAAACTAACAGTTTCTACGAAAGCAATAAATAATATTTATTTCCAGTTTGAATAAACCAGGACATACACTTATGAGCCAAATCATTATGCCTGTCTGCTTAATAGTGATTCTGCGTTGTATGTATTCGACACGACCCTTTTAGGTTTCCAGAGGCGTGTGGCATCGGTTACCTATGCACAGGTCTCGCAGTTCCCGTAAATTATGAGCCGATGAAACTTCCTGGCAGATATGAGCCGATGGTTTGTCGGAGCGGAGGTGGCGAATTCCGGCGCCCCAGATGTGTTCCACTAGACTGAGATCACACGAATTTTGTGGTCAAGATATGAACATTTGTTCACAAAGTTATTCAAACCACTAAAGCACGACCTGGTCCTCGTAAATTGTACAGCTATGAAATTTATTGGCCAATGCGAAATTTTTCTTTCATTAGCTGCATTAGGTATGAAGATTTTACCTATTGGTGACACATTGAAATTTGTGCTTTACCGGGACTCGAGCCCAGATTTCCCGATGGTTGCGAAAGGTCACCTTAATCACTTTGGTTATCCGATCACGCTTCCAGTACCGATCCAAACTTTCATATATCACACTGTCTATAGCCCCATCACTTGCAGCTTTACGTGCATTCCCGTCACGGGGTTTCAAGGTGACGATCGTCATTTTGCCCGTCGAGGTTTGTAGTAGTTATTTTTAATAGCGTCTGAAGTAACAGACATTGGTGAAGATCTTGCAGCTATACTAAATTTACGATATTTTTTCACGGTTGTGAAACTTTTCTGGCGGTGACTTTACTGCTATCCTGGTAGAAGACGCATTCGTTGTGGGACTGACAATCAGTCATGAAGGGTTGCAAGTGATCCACAGTAGTGTTCCGTAGCCGTCATGCTGTCTTCCATTACTATCACATATCCCTTGAATTTTCTGGTGAAGATCCCCCATAAATACTGTTCCCATCGGCTTGTGTCCCTGACTTTATGCATGTATAGAGGAATTATTCGCCTTGGTGAGGGGATATCTGCACACAACCCTCGACCTGCTGTAAGAAGGAACATGATTTATCGGAACGGGTCACAAGTTTCTGGTGATTGTGGTCGAATTTCGAAGATTCTCCCACTGCAACCGTAATCAACGATCCAGTATTTCAGAGCCTGTGTTAATCCGAATTACGATGTAAAGTTCCTTCGGACATGTATAAATGTCAGGTATTGCGGCGATTACAGCTGTTACGAAATGCATGAAACGTGTTCGTAATAGTGTATGTAGACTACCTTCAGCTGTATAATGGAATGGCGACAATGAAAATTTGTACCGGACCAGGACTTGAGCCCAGGTTTCCCGCTTATCGCAAGCTGCCGCCTTACCGTTTGGCTATCCGGGCACGACCCATGGCCAGACGCAAACTTGAATAGGTAATCAACTACGTGTCTGCAACCTGTACTCATATATCCATTTTGAACATTCCCGTACAAGAGAGACATTTTACTTGAAAGTCGCTTGTCGGTTTCGTCAGATAAATGCGATAATGTAGCGCTTGTGTTAATCAAAATTACGATGTAAAGTTTGTTCGGTCATGCGTGTACCACCACTTGATAGGTATGTGGGTTTTACCACCACAGCTATTCTTTCCAGACAGAAAGTGATCCGTGAACAATGCCTGGTTGAAATCGGTCCAATACTTTAGGAGATTTGGAACATGCATGCATACACACATACTTACATACATATACACTTACATCCATTATATATATATATATATATATATATATATATATATATATATATATATATATATATATATATATATATATATATATACAGGGTGAGTCACCTAAAATTACCGCTGGATATATTTCGTAAACCACATCAAATACTGACGAATCGATTCCACAGACCGAACGTGAGGAGAGGGGCTAGTGTAAGTGGTTAATACAAACTATAAAAAAATGCACGGAAGTATATTTTTTAACACAAACCTACGTTTTTTTTTAAATAGAACCCCGTTAGTTTTGTTAGCACATCTGAACTTATAAACAAATGCGTAATCAGTGCCGTTTGTTGCATTGTAAAATGTTAATTACATCTGGAGATATTGTAACCTAAAGTTGACGCTTGAGTACCACTCCTCCGTTCTTCGATCGTGTGTATCGGAGAGCACCGAATTACGTAGGGATCCAGAGGGAACGGTGATGGACCTTAGGTACAGAAGAGACTGGAACAGCAAATTACGTCTACATGCTAACACCTTTTTATTGGTCTTTTTCACTGACGCACATGTACATTACCATGAGGGGTGAGGTAAACGTACACACGTGGTTTCCGTTTTCAATTACGGAGTGGAATAGAGTGTGTTCCGACATGTCAGGCCAATAGATGTTCAATGTGGTGGCCATCATTTGCTGCACACAATTGCAATCTCTGGCGTAATGAATGTCGTACACGCCGCAGTACGTCTGGTGTAATGTCGCCGCAGGCTGCCACAATACGTTGTTTCATATCCTCTGGGGTTGTAGGCACATCACGGTACACATTCTCCTTTAACGTACCCCACAGAAAGAAGTCCAGAGGTGTAAGATCAGGAGAACGGGCTGGCCAATTTATGCGTCCTCCACGTCCTATGAAACGCCAGTCGAACATCCTGCCAAGGGTCAGTGTTAATTGCGGAATGTGCAGGTGCACCATCATGCTGATACCACATACGTGGACGCATTTCCAGTGGGACGTTTTCGAGCAACGTTGGCAGATCATTCTGTAGAAACGCGATGTATGTTGCAGCTGTTTGGGTCCCTGCAATGAAGTGTTTGTTACAACACGCAACTGAACGTCGGAGGTTTCAAACGTTAACTTTAGGTTACAATATCTCCGGATGTAATTAACATTTTACAATGCAACAAACGGCACTGATTACGTATTGGTTTTTATGTTCAGATGCGCTAACAAAACTAACGTGGTTCCATTTAAAAAAACCTAGGTTTCTGTTAAAAAACATACTTCCGTGCTTTTTTGTATGGTTTGTATTAAACATTTACACAAGCCCCTCTCCTCACGTTCGGTCTGTGGAATCGGTTCGTTAGTATTTGATGTGGTTTACGAAATATATCTAGCGGTAACGTTAGGTGACTCACCCTGTATATAGCGAATGTGCCCATTAGGACTACGCAAAGTACTTAGTGGCGTGCATTTGCCCTTCTTTGTGCCCATACTTCTTTCATTCTTTTGGTTGTCGGCTTCTTTTCTTTCTTGAGACCACGTTGTTTTAGTCTTCTTTGGTTTCTCCTCTTGGTCCACTTGCCACTTGTGAATTTTGGATCTGAAGATTTCCCTGTTTTGGATATCCTCTGGCGTAATCCTGCTAGTTTCAAATCTGTTTTGATTTCACCAGTCCATTTCATTGGGTCTGTTTTAGATTTAGTCGTGTTTTCATAGAATTCAACTATTTGCTTTGTAAGTCTGTACGGATTCATTCTTTTGATGTGTCCATAGAATCTTAATCTGCGTTTTCTAATGTCACAGTGAATATTAGAGTATTGTTTGATTTCCTGTTTGCCTCTAAGCCAAAACTGTTCATCTACAAGTTTTGGGCCTAAAATTTTTCTTATGATCTTCCGTACCTTTTTCGGAATGTTTTCTATGTCTGTCTCTGATCGATATAGCCATTCTGGTTTTATAACGGTTTTGTAATGTCGTGGTTTTGTGTGCTTAGAGAGACATTTTTTATTGTAGATATTTTGAGTGAGTCCATAAGCAGTGTCCATCTTTTGGCATCTGACCCGTTGGCTTTCGTTTCTATTCCATTTTCCTGAATCGTTTCACCGAGATATTTGAATTGTGGGACTTGTTTAATTTTGCCGTATTTTGTCTCCATGAATTTTGGTGCTTCATTATTGCAAGTCATATATTCTGTCTTGCATGCCGACTTTTCCGCAGTTTCTTTCAGGAGTTCAATATGTTTTTTAGCTGTTGAAACTTCGTGAGTTAAAGATGATAGATCGTCTACAAATGCTAAGCAATCTACTGTTAATTTTCCTCTGCCGAGAGTAATTGGTTGGTCAATCTTGAGGACTGGCTTCAGTTTGCACCAGTCTAGTATCACCTTTTAAAGGACGCAGTTGAACAGCAGTGGAGAGAGTCCATCTTCTTGTCTTACTCCTATTCTGATCAGAAATAGTTCAGAGATTTCCCCCATAAATTTGACTTTACATTTTGTGTCTGTCAATGTCTGTTGTATGATTGCAAGTGTTTTCATATCTGAACCCTGTTCTTTTGAGATTGGAGTAATGATTGACGATCAACTGAATTGTAGGCTTTTTTTAAAGTCAACAATTGTGCAGACTACATCTTTGCCACTTATTCTCTGATGTCGTAAGATTAGCTTTAAGTTCAGAACTTGCTCTGGTCATGAACGGCCTGGTCTGAATCCTGCCTGATATTCTCCAATTTTTGGTTCTAGTTGTTGTTGTGCTCTATCGACAAGGCACTGGGATAGAATTTTGTAAGCTACTGATATCAATGAGTTTCCCTTATAGTTGTTTACATCCGATATATCTCCTATCTTGTGTAGAAGATGAATTAACGCATTTTTTCCAGTCGTCCGGAATTCATTCTGTTTGCCAAATGTGTTGTATTATTTTGGTGACTTCTTTTATAGTATTTTGGCCTGCTGATTTGAGGATTTCCGCTACGATTCCATATTCACCTGCTGCTTGTTTTTAAGACGTTTGATATGTTTGGTGATTTCCTCTACATCCGGAGATAATGAGTTTGGGTTTGTGGATTCAGGTTCCTGAGGCGGAAATCTTTGCATTGGTTCTGGGCAGTTCAGCAGTTTGTCAAAATATCTTGCAGGTTCTTCGCAATTTTCTTGATTGTTCTGTGCAAATTGCCCATTTCCTTTCTTGAAGCACAGATTTTTAGGTTGATATCCTGTGAGTTTTGTTTTTAAATTCTTGTAAAAATTTGGCGTGTTGTTTCTTTCAAAGCCTTTCTGGATTTCAAGCACCTGGTCCTTTACGAATTTCCTTTTGGTCTTTCTGATTAATTGGACTGTCTCTTTCCTCACCGCCAAGAATATTTTTGTAGTATGTATGGATCCCGCGATGCAACGCACTCATCCATTTCCGACGCGGCGTATTCTATTTCCGTCCGACGTGACGTATCCTATTTTTATAACATGTATCGATTTCCCCATTTGCAGCCCATCTCGTCGCTATAATGGTGCCCCATTCGCCTACGCTTCTCTCCCTCGGTGTGTCACGTGACCTCAGCCCCGTAAGCTGTGGTCAGTGACGCCATTACTTGGGCTTAGCAGTGTATGAGTTCGTGAAACACAAAAGTCGACTAGGTGGTTTGCCGGTAATCGTTCTTCCCTCGAACGATTCGCGGCTGGAACAGGAAAGCAGTAAAGTGGCAGTCGTACACAAAATACTCTGCGTCGCACACCGCAAGACGGCTTGCTGCGTACATGGTACATGGTGGTTAGTTAAACTGTCGCTGCTTGAGCCAGTGTAGACGGAAGTGTACCTCATGGGTACCCAACTGTATAGCAACGATATTCAGACTGTGCGTTGCAGCATTGGCGTTGTTAGCAATGTTAGTGCCGTGACTTGCCGTTAGGCACCAGTACTAGTACGGCAACGTAGGGTAACACGAGCATCACTGTGCATTACAATTGCAGACAGTCAGCGTGGGTTTGTGAAAGGTGAGCTGTTTTATTAAAAGAACATCAATAGCGCTAGCATTATTACTTTTTGTCTACCAGAATTTGCACATATGAATTATTCGTACAGTAATTACATACTCAATGCACCTATACCCTTACTCTGAATTTACTCACTTATTTTGCTGCATCGATCGCTAAAACCTCATATCTACAAGATAAATGTAAACACTAGAATAATTTAGTTCACCCGTTATTTTTGTTTTCTGATGCCTCGAATAATCTTGTTAGAGTCGTCTTTCATTTGTTATTATTGTAAGATTCCGCAGTCTTTCTGCTATACTCTTGTAAAGATTCCTATGAAAATCTTATATAAGTTTTCTTCATATAGGATAGCATGAAAATGGTTATGTCTTTCAATTGTATTTTAAACCTCTTAATATCTCAGTGTTTTTCAGTTCATGTGATGTTAGGTGCGGTTGGAGCACAGGAGTCGACGGCACACTGTTAGTGGACGTCATCGCTTAATCGTTGACTGAGGGATTCTTTTCCCGCTGAATTCTTTATACTGGCCAACGGCCTTGCCTCAGTGGTAAGACCGGTTCCCGTCAGATCACCGAAGTTAAGCGCTGACGGGCTGGGATAGCACTTGGGTGGGTGACCATCCGGTCTGACGAGCGCTGTTGGCAAGCGGGGTGCACTCAGACCTTGTGAGGCAAACTGAGGAGCTACTTGATTGAGAAGTAGCGGCTCCGGTCTCGGAAACTGACATACGGCCGGGAGAGCGGTGTGCTGAGCACACGCCCCTCCCTATCCGCATCCAGTGACGCCTATGGGCTGAGGATGACACGGCTGCCGGTCGGTACCGTTGGGTTCAAATGGCTCTGAGCACTATGGGACTTAATATCTGAGGTCATCAGTCCCCTAGAACCTAGAACTACTTAAACCTAACTAACCTAAGGACATCACACACATCCATGCCCGAGGCATGATTCGAACATGCGATCGTAGTGGTGGCGCGGTTGCAGACTGCAGCGCCTAGAACCGCTCGGCCACACCGGCTGGCGGTACCGTTGGGCCTTCATGGCCTGTTGGGGAGGAGTATTCTTCATATTGCGGTCGACAACCTATTTCCCAAGTAGTACCGCGTCGTTCTGGAGCCCAGTGTGAGGCTACAAACAATAATTTGTATTGGGATAATCTGTACTGTGTTTTACGTTTCATGTGCCATTTTCTGACAGCAGAAAAAGTGAAAAAAAGGAAAGAGCTACTGTAATTGTCAAGAACTGGACCATTGATGCGACATTGGTTGGCAGGCAATAAAAGAGAAAGTTTTAATAATTCCGTCTCTCGCCAATTACGACGCTGTACGAACATCTGTACAAAAGCTAAAGGACATCAACGCTATTAGCCTGTTTTACAAGCTTGACGAGATTAAGCCGACGTATCGAAAACTATGAGCGAATAATTTCATACTGTGATGTTAAATCCGAACATTCAGTTTAATCCAAATCTCACCCACATCTAAACCAAAATCACAAGTCTCATGGACGCTTATCGTGAAATTCCTGATGGAGTTAAAAAGTTGTTGGAACATGTGTATGAACTGGAAGATAGTCAGATAGCTGTTCAGACGAAAGTGTCAAATTTTAAGCATAAGTTTAACCATCCCTCCCTTGAGGAAGATCGTAGGATAGAGGAAAGCCTCACTAAGTGAAAATTTTAATAGTATGTTTTACGAGTGAATTTCAGAATGTCACACTGACATTTCAGTAATCAGTAATCGGAGAATGGAATATGCGCTATAGTGCAAGCTGTCGGTGTGGCAGTATTGTAAGTCCCGGGAACATCAGGCGCACTACTTCTCAACGAACTCGGGGTCAGATAAATACGATGTGCATTCAAGTTCTAAGGCCTCCGATTTTTTTTCTAATTAACTACTCACCCGAAATCGATGAAACTGGCGTTACTTCTCGACGTAATCGCCCTGCAGACGATCACATTTTTCACAAAGTTGACGCCATGATTCCATGGCAGCGGCGAAGGCTGCCTTAGGAGTCTGTTTTGACCACTGGAAAGTCGCTGAGGCAATAGCAGCACGGCTGTTGAATGTGCGGCCACAGAGAGTGTCTTTCATTGTTGGAAAAGCCAAAAGTCACTAGGAGCCAGGTCAGGTGAGTAGGGAGCATGAGGAATCACTTCAAAGTTGTTATCACGAAGAAACTGTTGCGTAACGTTAGCTCGATGTGCGGGTGCATGTCTTGGTGAAACAGCACACGCGCAGCCCTTCCCGGACGTTTTTGTTGCAGTGCAGGAAGGAATTTGTTCTTCAAAACATTTTCGTAAGATGCACCTGTTACCGTAGTGCCCTTTGGAACGCAATGGGTAAGGATTATGCCATCGCTGTCCCAGAACATGGACACCATCAGTTTTTCAGCACTGGCGGTTACCCGAAATTTTTTTGGTGGCGGTGAATCTGTGTGCTTCCATTGAGCTGACTGGCGCTTTGTTTCTGGATTGAAAAATGGCATCCACGTCACATCCATTGTCACAACCGACGAAAAGAAAGTCCCATTCATGCTGTCGTTGCGCGTCAACATTGCTTGGCAACATGCCACACGGGCAGCCATGTGGTCATCCGTCAGCATTCGTGGCACTCACCTGGATGACACTTTTCGCATATACAGGTCGTCATGCAGGATTATGTGCACAGAACCCACAGAAATGCCAACTCTGGAGGCGATCTGTTCAACAGTTATTCGGCGATCAGCCAAAACAATTCTCTCCACTTTCTCGACCATGTCGTCAGACCGATTTGTGCGAGCCCGAGGTTGTTTCGGTTTGTTGTCACATGATGTTCTGCCTTCATTAAACTGTCGCACCCATGAACGCACTTTCGACACATCCATAACTCCATCACCACATGTCTCCTTCAACTGTCGATGAATTTCAATTGGTTTCACACCACGCAAATTCAGAAAATGAATGATTGCACGCTGTTCAAGTAAGGAAAACGTCGCCATTTTAAGTATTTGAAACAGTTCTCATTCTCGCCGCTGGCGGTATAATTCCATCTGCCGCACGGTGCTGCCATCTCTGGGACGTATTGACAATGAACGCGGCCTCATCCTAAAACAATGCGCATGTTTCTAACTCCAGAGGCCTTAGAACTTGAATGCACCTCGTATATTAAAAGAGTAGCCTGGCTGATCAAAATAATGCTACGTTGCAGCAACATACTGGATCTTACTGTCCGCACGGAAATTCCGCACTGGAATCCGTGGGTGCGACAACAGTTTTAACTGCGGTGTTGTCAGACGAAGGACTGCTCAAATACCGCTAATTTCAAATTTTGATCCCGTAAAAGAAATTTCTGCACTCTGTTGTGTTCATAAGAAGTTTTAGGGGAGTTTTTCCTGCATCCCGGAATGGTCGTCAAAAGATGCAATTTACAGCAGCTCATACGCAAGGCTAATCTGCGTTGTGGACCACAGCAGCAGCTACTTATGAACGGTTCGAGCAAGCATTCTTAGCCAAGTATTGGTCGTGAAGTACTCAATCCTGAGACTTACCACCCTAAACGAGAGAACCTCCCAAAATATTTCTAAAGGTACATTGAAAAAGAGGCGATACTGGGACAATTCCCTCAGACCGAAGTAGGTTATTGGTATACTTAAAGGAAAATTACCAGTGAATGTAAGTGAAAAATTGATTCATGCGCCGGAAGATGACGTTGAGGGTTTTTTATCTATCGTTCATGCGTTGGATCTTATGGACGATGACATGCGGCACACTAATGATAATGAAGGTGCGTCAACAGTGCATCCTAGCACGCACAACAACGATGGAAGGAATAGCCCCGCAGAATGTATACAGAAATCAGCAACCACATAACGGTGCTGGATTCCAGCACAGGAACAGGAGCAAATGATTCCACCATGGTCACAAGAATGGTCGGAATGGACAATATGCAGGCCAGTGGTCATCCGGACAAAACCGCGATAACCGGTGGCGATAGAATTGTGCACGGCCTAATGACCCTCTGGACGGGAACAACGACTGGAACCGGCCTGTTTTCGATCAGAAACCACCGACATGATGGTCGCAACCTCATCGGAATGAGAGACTACAGGTAGTGGAGTGCATGGATAAGCGACGTCCATATCCTAACGATACGTCAATACGTTAGTGGTTAAGGGTCTAACCACATCTAGCTTGGTGAGGATGGAGTTACTAAGACGGAGGAATGCATGTGTCAACCTCTAAAACGAAACGTGGGAGGATTACAGTTGATGGCAGGCAGTTATTTTTCCACTTGCGATTGACAACCAGTGTCTTTTGATGTGAATAACGATCTATCCGGTATAAACAAAATTCACGCCAAGGTTCAGGAGTCTGAGTGCCTCGACGAGCAGCAAAAGAATGAACTAATGCATTAACTGATGACGCATGTACTAGTTTTTCTCTAAGAAATCACTAAATGTGAAAGGATACGTTTATCACATGGATGTTTCTCTCCATGACAATCTAATCGGACTTTCGCCATCCCGTGGACCAAAGAAGTGAAGTGGTGAAACAGCTGCAGTGAAGGCAGGGGGTAGCGTGCGTTTAGTCCTGGACGCACGAAACATAAAATTATCGTGCTTGTCCGAACCCGTCCTGAAGCTCTCGAAGATTATTACAAAAATTTTCTGGGACAAAATTCCTGACGACACTCGAACTCCGATCGTCGTATTGGCAGATCCCGTTATCAAAGGATTCTACGAAATATACTGCTTTTGTCGCCGCTGGAGTGTCGTATCAGTTTAAAGTATTTTCGTTCGGCTTGAACTTTAGTTCCAGCGTATTTAGTACAGCCCTTGACACTGTTCTCGGGGAGCGTTTGTTGAACAAAGTTACAGTCTACGATGCCGATCTCTTAAGAGCCACATCTTTCTGGGAAGAGCACATACAAGTATTGGGGCAACTTATGCAACGATTTTCAGATTCAAGAGAGTCTGCCAATTTGGAGAAGTCGAAATTTGGTACGAAAAAATTAAAGGTTTACGACATATCATATCTGCGGCCGGTATTGAGCCTGATTCATGTATGATGTAAGCAACTGCCAAGTATCCTCCACCAACATCCAGAAACAACTGAAAGCATTTCTGGGCATGAAGTCATTTTTTAGACGGCTCATTTTAAATCAACTTTTAAACGACCCAGCTCCGCTGGCTTTGTTAGAGAAAAATGCCCCCTGGTTCTAGTCTCCCCAGTGTCAGGAAGCTTTTGACAGAAAGACACGCTGGTCCATGTTGAGACCTTGCACCATCCTCATATGGAAGAGAATTTTTATATCGCTTCAGATACGTCGTACATCGGACTCAGATCCTATTCGTTTCAGACAGTAGAGAATAATGCCGGAAGTTCGCGACATTAGCTTCGCTATCGGGTTTTTGACAGAGTGTGAGGGGTCATACTCGGCGACGGAGCTAGAAGCCCTCTCTGTAGTGTTGTCATTTCGGAAGTTTAAGTCGGCATGTCAAAGTTTTCTGCGAGCACAAAGCTTTAAGCATTTTTTTTTTTAAATTGGCAGCTACTCACCACAGATTAACACGGTTGGTGTTGTTTGTGCAAGGATATGATTTTGAAATTGTCTATACCAAAGATAGTGAAAACGTTGTCGCTGTTGCACTACCCCACCCTATGGGTTGTCTGAGTTTAGTAAACTTCTGAAACAGCTGAGGGTTTACAAAGTGTTCTTAGTGAAGGGCCCTACTGATTGACGCTATTATTTGGAAATATGTATCAACTTACAAGGATTACAGGATGCGGATCTTTAAGTAGTCGAAAATTTAGCGTGCCATAACACAAGCTGAGCCAGTATTACATCTTACATAATGATGTATTGTTCCATCAGAGCACCACCGACAGTGAGCTATGGTGCATGTTTATGCCTAGTGCTTACAGGGTTACCTGATTTGGTACACGTACATGGTCTGGGGGCATTGTGGAACGGAAAAATGTAAACGGAAACTTGTCACCTACTACCGAATCTGCACAGGTGCGTGCATCTTTCGTTGGCAGCGTGCGTTGTCTGTCAGGAAATTAAACCTAGAATGTGTTTAGTAAAACTTCTTTGCATTCGATTCTGGTGACTAAACCTAGAGAAGTCGTCTTCATTGGCATAACTGGATCACACGCTCAAGGAAGGGGAGGTGTTAAATATCTGCTTGCGGTACATGATTTATTCTCAAAATATGTCCGATTATGTGTCACAAAGCCCACACACGCTGCACCAATACTCAAGAGATTGAAGAATTACCTGTTCCCTAGTTTAGGTACAATATTGTCCGATAATGCTTCGAATTTTACTGTGCGAGTTTGGTGCTTATTTCTTCGGGAGCGTAACATCAAGCAGATTTTATTTTCACATTTCCATCCGGAAAGTAACTGTTGAGAAACAATTTACAAGGAATCCAACCGTTTTATTCGAACATATACTGCGCATAAACAAACAATGTTGGTTGACTTTGTCACAGTCTTTGAGGAAATCGTGAATGATCTTCCACATCTTTCCATAGCGCACACACTAAACGAGATAATACCAAAAATTTGTATAGATAAATGAGTGGGTAGCTCCACCTACACTCGCCGCGAGACGTGGCATCCTGTGGAAAGAAAACACACACTAATCATCTGTGTCTTTGAATGCCAGCACTGTGACACGGAGCGTATGGTAAAAAGCTGTGTCAAACGCAGTCATTTGACCTTGACAAGATGGTGCTACGTAGGTCTGATCCTAAGCAACCCCTCTCAAGAAATGAAACAAGAAGTGGCTGGTATTGTATATTGGCCCGTACCGTATTGTAAAAATTCCCTACGGTGGATGCCTTCTCTTGACGTATCCGAATTCGTGTGAAGTCAAAGGGCTTTGTCACCAAGGAGATCTAAGAAAAATTTATAAACCAGAGATCCATTTTATTATTTGCGTTAGGCTATGCCAGTACTTCTTTTATTTGGGATGCATTTTACGCTGTAAGTGTGTATGTGTATGTACGTAAATGTGCAAAGAACGCATGACATCGTGTCAAATAATCCTTGACTGGGAGGGCTCTCTGCTCAAATGTGCTCAATGTAAATGAGACTTCTGAAAAGCCGTAAATTGTTTGTTTAAACGATGCCAGACTTTATGAGAAGCTATGGTGTGCTAGAATTCTGATTCGTGATTTGAGGACTGTGTCCTCTACACACTTGTTAGTGCCTCGTGCTCTACGAATTTTTGTAATGTGAGTGTGACCTAATAGTTAATATTTTTATCTTTTCATTTGTCTAGTATGTCCCTTCATGTGATATAAGTAGTAATCTGAAATTTAGTGATTGGAGATGCAGACCCTCTATTTAATTGTGTCACTAGTAAGTGAAATTTTAGTGACCAGCCATTACAAGGACTGTTCATTGTAGCACATGTGGAGTTAGCGTTGTTCGCTATTCTACAGATTTCTGTGAGATATAGATCTCTGTAATCAGACTGTATACATTAATTTTTAGATTGATGACCTTAACACTTCAGTGGAAGTAATCTTTTGCTCATAATCAGTAAATCAAATTTAACTTCTGTGATTTCTGGAGACGGCTTAAATGTATTATATCACATGTTTTTGTATTAATGCTTTGTTGTGTTCAAATGTGTGTGAAATCTTATGGGACTTAACTGGTAAGATGATCAGTCCCTAAGCTTACACACTACTTAACATAATTATCGTCAGGACAAACACACACACCCACGCCCGATGGAAGACTCGAACTTCCGCCGGGACTAGCCGCACAGTCCATGACTGCAGTGCCCGAGACCGCTCGGCTAATCGCAGGCGGCTATTAATGCTTTGATGTATGTATATTATGGGTATGTCCCGAACATGATGCAGAACTTAATTTATTGGGTAGATGTTTAGCTGCGTCCTGTACTTCTGTCATATTGCAGTGTTGGCATTCGCCAGCATTGTTGTTTTCGTGGCTGTGGTCGTTTTGCTTTGTTTCTGTAATGTACAGGTTTAGGCGACTTCATGTCTCAACCTTTTATTCATATTCTCTTATTTGTTAGACCATGGGCCATTTGCAAGTGTCTGACTGTTAATTCGAAACTCAGAAAATATAGCGGATTTTTAACTACTCTGTGTAATTTGTAACGTTGCTCTTGGGGCGCCGAAAATAAAAAGAAATGTTATTTTCTCTTTTTAATGTCGAAAAAGTGAATATTTTGGTGGGCCGCTTGGCAAAAGAATCAGGGATTGATTACACTATTATAATAACATACGTTGAGCTTTAAATATCTGAATAAGAGCAGCATATTGATATATTTGAGATCGTTCAGAAGAAACATTATCATTTCTGTGCATTTTTATAGTCGCAATGTAGTCATACCCGGATAAACACTAAGGGACCAGAAGATTTATAAACTTTAAAAGTAATGCAACACTACACAATTAGAAAAGAGTTTGTTCAGAAATAATAGGAAAACGATAATGTTCCTTCTGCCTCATGCTGCGGTCGGCCTGTCAGCGTGATCGTAATTTCTGGTGATGAAGAAACACAAAATAATTATCATTCAGGTAAATAAGGAGATGGAAATCATCAAGGTTAATTTACTAAAATAAGCACACTTATCTTTAACACACGTTTTTTTAATGCTACGTACCTTTTCATATTAAATTAAATGTAGGGTCATTCCATGTCAAATCAACCAATTGTACTACATGATTCGAACCATGACCTCTAAGATTTTGATGAATTTTTTTCCATACAATGTACCCACTAACACTAGATTAAATTTGAAATTTCAAATTTTTCTGACCTTTGGTTTTTGAGTTTCAAGGGTTTAAAAATAAAAAACCTCTATTTTTGATCAATCGATAATTGCTTTAAAATGCTGTAGCTAAAAAACTATCCAAGCTAGAGACCTCAAACTTGCACCATTGTTTTCCTCTAAAAATTCCCTTCAATTTGATATGTAACATGACTATGCTACCTAAATCTGAAAATTTTAAACTATTCCAAAAATACATTTTTTGAAATTTCCGAAATACGTACCCTCAGATTTTTTTATAAAAATTGTATGTGTTGTCCAGTCTCATTGACTACATTCATGCAAAATATCAAGATGGGATCTCAATGGGTTCTTGTATAAAATAGTATTTTACTACTGCAATACACACTAGTGAGGTGAAAAGCAGACTATTTCTAGGCTGTGAATACTAAGGTAGGCCTATGTAACTCTAACAAACTTAATTTATTATGTTGCCTTTTTATGCAACATTCCCCTCTTATTGCTTGTTAATTCATTAAAAGATATAGTGTTGTTTTAATTTAATGTTCATGATTCTTTTAACTATGCATCAGAAGGAAGTGAACACATTTTAATTGATAATAAAATTTTAAATAAAGCCACTCACTTCATCCTTAGTTGTAATAACAGAGATTATCTTTTTCTTGGTTTTCCTGTGTTATTTGTAATCATTTACAACAAGTTCCTTAGATTATAAATTGGCATATAAGTAATTTCACTTGGGAAAAGGATTAATTTTTTGATATTTGCATAGATGGAACTGTATTTCTAATACTAATTGTTATTTACAAAGTTAATACATATTATATTTATACAACTTAGTGTTTAGTGAGGGTAGGGGTTAAATAATTTAAATGTGCTTCTTTTATGATCTTTTAAGATATTTTTCCAAAGCAAGAAAAGACAACCTCATTTCTTTAGCACTTAAAGTGCTGATTCTTCCCATAGCTGTTGTTGGATTCGCTGTTTGTAAAAGAGTATTTCCTGGGACATATAATATATCTGTTGATTGTGGATAGTAAAAAGGCTGGTCTGGACCCTTTGGGTGTAAAAAATTTATTCGGTACATACCACTGTATTTTTCTTCAATGCATCCTAGCCACCAAGTGTCATCATATGCTACTGTCACAAAACCAGCAGCAGTATTTTCCATATGTGTCGGTGTTATTTGGTTCTGTGTTGTCACATATTGAAGAGACTCGTCCAGACTAAAATGATAAGGCTTGACAGAAATTTGACTCTCTGTGCAGGCTTTATGTGAGTGAAACTTTTGTGTTCCCACAATCGCTTTTGATTCACTGTACCGAGGAAGTAAGTATTCTTTGGTCAGTTCATAGTCCTGCGTTGTGCAACATTCAAAGACAGTGTTTTTTATGTTTTCCATGGCAAATACATAGAGTGATTTGGGTGTTAATATTTGTGGGTCATATGGCCTTTGTAAGCTGGCTTTAGCAGCTAGCCAATTCCGCCAAGGCCATCGCATGCACTCTTGCCATGGGATGTTGCAAAGAACTCCCACTCTCCCTCAACTTCAAAATCTGTTTCATGCAAACACAAATTAAGGAAGTTTTTCTTATTTTTATATTGTGCAGTGCTGCCAACATAAAAGTAGCCTAAGTGGTCTTTTTAAGTGCAAAAGACAAGGTTTGCTTTATGATTTCTAGCAGTTTTTTTCTGGAATACATAGAAAGCGACTGTATTATGTTTCAGGCAATCTGATATGAAGACATACCGCAGATGTTTTAGTTTTCCACCCCATTAATAATATATGATGAAAGGATGCAGTGTAGCTTTGGTGGTAGTCCAGTGGAATGATTGTATTTCATCTTGTACTACGAAACAGTAGTTTTCTGCAAAATCACAGTTGACTACTACGTGGCCTTCAGTTAAATTGTCCTTGATTTCTCTTTAGTATTCTTTCTGCTGACTAGCTGTAAATGAATGAGTTTTTACCTTCATTAGAGTGTCCAAAAACTCATCCATGAAGTCATCAGTACTTTTTACTACAGTTTCCATCAGACACCTATATACAGTTACCCACTTTTTGTAGGTACCTTCATCAATCATATCGTCAGTGAACTTTGCATTCAATAGATCTTTAAGTCTAGAGACACCAGGACATTCTTTACAAATATCCATAAAACATTGTTGCGATGGGGGATTCCACATCGTCGTGACTACGCAGGAATGGTAAGATTTCAAAGCAGTTTTATTTCCATCCAAAACAAAACTATGCATCTTAGCATCATTCATCATTAGCTTAAGGTTTTGGTGTAAGGTACACACACAAACAGTATATGTGCCATTTCTTCCAGCCAGGATACACTTCCTTGGTCTTAATTCACAAAACTTGGGAAAACCAATTTTGTTTCTAGGGATCATTTCCTTAAATAATTGGTACATTTCTTGCACATTTGCCAACATTAGCCTCTTTTGAACCTGGATCTTTCCATCTTTATTTCATATGGTCACACAATTTTTTTCCCTGGCATCATTCTACTGTCAGAATTGTAGAAGTCTTTTACACAGTCAACAATATTCTCATTTAGAGTTCTTCCAAATTTGGGATTAGGATTTGACAAAATTCCTTTTTCTTTTGCTACTAGTTTTACTGCACGAGCCATGTAGTTTGTCACTCCAAATACTACTTCTGTTTTCTGACAGCTCCAACTCATAGGTTGTTGTTGTTGTTGTGGTCTTCAGTCCTGAGATTGGTTTGATGCATCTCTCCATGCTACTCTATCCTGTGCAAGCTTCTTCATCTTCCAGTACCTACCGCAGCCTACATCCTTCTGAATCTGCTTAGTGTATTCATCTCTTGGTCTCCCTCTACGATTTTTACCCACCACGCTGCCCTCCAATACTAAATTGATGATCCCTTGATGCCTCAGAATTGGTCCTACCAAACGATCCCTTCTTCTAGTCAAGTTGTGTCACAAACTTATCTTCTCCCCAATCCTATTCAATACTTCCTCATTAGTTATGTGATCTACCCATCTAATCTTCATGTCATTGCCAGTCTACATTTTGTATCCTCTCTACTCCGACCGTCATCAGTTATTTTGCACCAGAAATAGCAAAACTACTTTACTACTTTAAGTGTCTCATTTTATAATCTAATTCCCTCAGCATCACCCGACTTAATTCGACTACATTCCATTATCCTCGTTTTGCTTTTGTTGATGTTCATCTTATATCCTCCTTTCAAAACACTATCCATTCCGTTCAGCTGCTCTTCCAGTCCTTTTCTGTCTCTGACAGAATTACAATGTCATCGGGGTACCTCAAAGTTTTTATTTCTTCTCCGTGGACTTTAATACCTACTCCGAATTTTTCTTTTGTTTCCTTTACTGCTTGCTCAATATACAGATTGAATAGCATTGGGGAGAGGCTACAACCCTGTCTCACACCCTTCCCAACCGGTGCTTCCCTTTCATGTCCCTTGACTCTTATAACTGCCATCTGGTTTCTGTACAAATTGTAAACAGCCTTTCGCTCCCTGTATTTTACCCCTGCCACCTTCAGAATTTGAAAGAGAGTATTCCAGTCAACATTGTCTAAAGCTTTCTCTAAGTCTACAAATGCTAGAAACGTAGATTTACCCTCCCTTAATCTAGCATCTAAGGTAAGTCGTAGGGTCAGTATTGCCTCACATGTTCCAACATTTCTGCGGAATCCAAACTGATCTTTCCCGAGGTCGGCTTCTACCGGTTTTTCCATTCGTGTGTAAAGAATTCGCGTTAGTATTTTGCAGATGAGACTTCATAGACTAACAGATCGGTAATTTCCACATCTGTTAACAACTGCTTTCTTTGGGATTGTAATTATTATATTCTTCTTGAAGTCTGAGGGTATTTCGCCTGTTTCATGCATCTTGCTCACCAGATGGTAGAGTTTTGTCAGGACTGGCTCTCCCAAGGCTGTCAGTAGTTCTAATGGAATGTTGTCCACTCCGGAGACCCTGTTTCGACTCAGGTCTTTCAGTGCTCTGTCAAACTCTTCACGCAGTATTGTATCTCCGATTTCATCCTCATCTACATCCTCTTCCATTTCCATAACATTGTCCTCATGAACATCGCCCCCGTATAGACCCTGTATATACTCCTTCCACCTTTCTGCTTTCCCTTCTTTGCTTAGAACTGGGTTTCCATCTGAGCTCTTGATGTTCATGCAAGTGGTTCTCTTTTCTTCAAAGGTCTCTTTAATTATCCTGTCGGCAGTATCTATCTTACCCCTAGTCCTCTAGCCATCCCTGCTTAGCCATTTTGCACTTCCTGTCGATCTCATTTTTGAGACGTTTGTATTCCTTTTTGCGTGCTTCATTTACTGCATTTTTATATTTTCTCCTTTCATCAATTAAATTCAATGTATTTTCTGTTACACAAGTATTTCAACTAGCTCTCGTCTTTTTACCTACTTGATCCTCTGCTGCCTTCACTACTTCAGCCCTCAGAGCTACCCATTCTTCTTCTACTGTATTTTTCCCCCATTCCTGTCAATTGTTCCCTTATGTTCTCCCTGAAACTCTGTACAACCTATGGTTTAGTCAGTTTATCCAGGACCCATCTCCTTAAATTCCCACTTTTTTGCAGTTTCTTCAGTTTTAATCTACAGATCATAACCAATGGATTGTGATCAGAGTCCACATCTGCCCCTGGAAATGTCTTACAATTTAAAATCTGGTTCCTAAATCTCTGTCTCACCATTATATAATCTGTCTGAAACCTGTCAGTATCTCCAGGCTTATTCCATGTATACAGCCTTGTTTTATGATTCTTGAACCGAGTGGTAGCTATGATTAAGTTGTGCTCCGTGCAAAATTCTACCAGGCGGCTTCCTCTTCCATTTCTTATCCCCAATCCATATTCACCTACTACGTTTCCTTCTCTCCCTTTTCGTACTGCCGAATTCCAGTCACCCATGACTATTAAATTTTCGTCTCCCTCACAATCTGAATAATTTCTTTTATTTCATCATATATTTCTTCAATTTCATCGTCATCTGCAGAGGTAGTTGGCATATAAACTTGTACTACTGTAATAGGCGTGGGCTTCGTATCTATCTTTGCCACAATAATGCGTTCACTATTTTGTTTGTAGTAGTTTACCCACCTTCCTATTTTCCTATTCATTATTAAACCTACTCCTGCATTACCCCTATTTCATTTTGTTTTTATAACCCTGTACTCACCTGACCAGAAGTCTTGTTCCTTCTGGCACCGAACTTCACTAATTCCCACTATATCTAACTTTAACCTATCCATTTCCCTTTTTAAATTTTCTAACCTACCTGCCCGATTAAGGGATCTGACATTTCACGCTCCGATCTGTAGAACGCCAGTTTTCTTTCTCCTGATAACGACATCCTCTTGAGTAGTCCCCGCCCAGAGATCTGAATGGGGGACTATTTTACCTCCGGAATATTTTACCCAAGAGGACGCCATCATTATTTAACCATACAGTAAAGCTGCATGCCCCCGGGAAAAATTACGGCCGTAGTTTCCCCTTGCTTTCAGCCGTTCACAGTACCAGCACAGCAAGTCCGTTTTGGTTAGTGTTACAAGGCCAGATCAGTCAACAATCCAGACTGTTGCCCTTGCAACTACTGAAAAGGTTGCTGCCCCTCTTCAGGAACCACACGTTTGTCTGGCCTCTCAACAGATACCCCTTCATTGTGGTTGCACCTACAGTACGGCTATCTGTATTGTTGAGGCACGCAAGCCTCTCCACCAATGGCAAGGTCCATGGTTCATGGGGGAGGAAAAACTCATAGGTAAGATAGACAAAATCATCATGTTTTTACTTCTTTTTGTGATTTTAGCAAACTTTTATGTTAACTATTGAATAATCTCCGATTCATCTTCGGAATTTTCAGTGATATCTTCTTCAGGGCTCGATCTGGTAGTAAGTTCTTTTCTAAGCCAGTCTTTATTTTATGAAGTTTTTTTCTTTGCATAGGTAGGCACAGCAAACTTTTTCTTCTTTAGTGGTGACTCACCAATGAGTTACAGTGACTTGTTCAACTTGTCTACGGAAGATTGAGGATCAATAAAAGAACAGTTTACATTTTCGCTACTGCAAGGTAAAACTTCTTCTCCTGTTTTGTGTTTGTTACTAACCTTTTTCCTACATACAGCACATATTTTCATGCCACTAATGATTCCTAAGTCCATTCTGTTACATTTCTTAGTGATTGTACATGGACATTCTTATGTCGTTCTACTTTAAAAGCGATACAACATTTAGCAGCAATAATCACCCAATTCTTCTGAGATGCCATTTCTGTAAGGTAACAAATTCTACTATCACAAAGTAAATATATATATACAACTTAAGTAACTACATTTCTATTATTTGGATCATTCTACAAAAATAAATATAGTAAATAATCATATTTTATGATGTTTGATATATTACCACATACATGACACAGGCGTACACTAAGACTATACTGCTCTATACTAGATCACTTGGACAACTTAACACTAAAACACAGTACAAGTACACACTCATAAGGTTTTTTGCTATGATTATTTCATACACATTTTAATGTAGGGTCGAAGCCCCACTTATGGCCACATTAATGACATGTTTTTAGGTTTTATCATGTTTAACTTGTAGGAAATGAAAATATAATACTTAATCTTACCTTACCTTAAGTTCCTTCTGATGCTTTTTAAAACATGTAGAATACAAAAAAAAACAAAAAAAAAAACAAAACAGATTGTGTGTTGCTTAAAGAAAAACACTACATAACTCAACTTCTGCAACACAGATCTTTTCATTAAATGGTGACTTCAAATAAGACCAAATAAAGAAATGTTTCTATAGACAATTGAATAGCACATTTCATATTGCTTATTATAATCAATGGTAGGACTGGCTGGTATTCCAAAGGAGCTTAAAATTGCACCAGTTACATGAAGGTGGCCGTAAATGGGGTAGTGGCCAAAACTAGAGCCTTTACCCTATATCAATTTCTAATGGGTTTTTATAATAAAAAGTGAATGTCGTATAAAATCGTAAGATTATTAAGTTATTATTTTTTATATATTTTATTCTCACATTAAAATGTCATTTAATGAATTAACAAGCAATAAGAGGGTAATGTCTTGTCTTGTCAATTGATTGCCTTGTCCGTTATCGCACTTAATTATACATTAATTTTCGTCGCACATACACTGTGTATGATGCACTTGGATTGTAGAGCGGCCACTGGTGATGGCTTCGACAAGGAAGTCCATATCTTTCACTTTCACGGCTCCAGTGTGGCTCTCCGAATTATTTCATAATGAAACAGATAAAATATCTTATATTCGAATAGCTTACAAAACTAATTTTATATACATGTGGGATGGGATATAGGAAGGGTCGGATCCTTTGACGTATTTTCGTGTGCTTATTTTCATTCGTATCGTGAACTCTCGGTAAAGTTTACATTTGAACAGCGTTCAGAGGTGACCTTGTGGTTTATCTCTGTGTACAATCAGTCATTATACTAATTACGCTAACTTCTCTATCTTAGAGTCTCTCAGAAGGTTGATGATACATACAAAAATGTTTTGAGTACTAGGTGCGAATGGTTTTGCTACAGAAGGTAGCGCACAGCAACTGCTGTTGGCGGTTGAACGTTTACATTATTTCGTCACATGGTGGCTGTCCGCCTCCACTGTTGCGAGCAGTCTTGAAATTCGGTCTGTGCGCGCGCACGTGACCGGAGCTTACTTGCAGAGCGTTGATTTCGCGTTTGAGGTGCCGTGCGTCGCTTTTGTTCGGCGGATCGTGGCTTTGTGTTGTTTAGATTGCTGGAGGGAGCTTCTGCCACCGAAACTGCCTCACATCACTTCCTGTCCACTATCCAATTACGGATTCACATGCAAGTGGTGGCTACCACTGCAACTGCATGTGTGGAATGACACTGATTATGACACACTGCACACATCAATGAATTTTTCACACATATGGTGCAGTAGAATACTGCCACTGAAAATCATCGAACTTTAAAATTTCACTTGCACTGTGGTGAGCGTCTGCGTGAACGGTGTATTAAAAGAAATTCTCGCTTCATACCCTCACACTGTATGTACAAGTTGATTTACATACTAATATTTACAAGAGTTCATTCAAATCGAGAAATAATCTAATTGACCTTCTTGAATCAGAACAATTGTTTCTTAATTAGTCTTTTTTTTTACTATTTATGCCTACGGTCACACGTAAGCTATTAAAAGTCATTTTTCTTTGACCAAATTCATTCCACTCTCCTTTACAAATTAATTTCATTCATAGTAATCTTTATCACGCTTGCTTATTCATTTTGTAGGCCCAATACATTTTTAATGCTCATCTTATTTAGTGATTTCTGAGGGGAGCTTCATTTATGTCAAAGTTTCTCTCGTATGTGCTTGTCTTTAAAGAAAGTTCGAGGACAGAATTGAAAATAGCAAATCCGCCTCTGGATTTCGTGTAGAAATGCAAGCAGTCGAAAAAGAAAAGTGGGCAAAGCGGGCCTACTCGCGGATCGTCGACAGAATTTAAATTATTCCTCAACCAGGTCGAAAATTTAATTAAGATTGCGCATTACACAAGCAATTTGCGCGTCGCGAACCTACTCATTTTTTTATACGTAGTGCCTCACTTCCCAAGCACACGTGCACCTTTACAAGTTGTTCCTAGAAAGTGGATAGGATCAAGGATCTTAAAGGATTTGCGCTTAGGAAAGGGATTCAATAATCACAGAGAAAACAATAACTATTGCAGTGCGCACTTAAAATCTATCACTTCAAGCATGTATATCTAATATGTATCTTGCTGCAGCTTGCTTTGTTCATGTCTTAGACTAAGTCAAGTTTATGCATTACGCATTTGGGTATTAATTATCATTTGTATATATAAGCCTCTCACTAGAGTGTGGTTGTTTGCTGCTGTGGCGACCTGTGAAGTTTTGGCGAGATTCTTATTCTGTTTGCTGCTAGCTTGTGAATTTGCAGTATCGCTAATGCTCAATAGTACCGTGAAGTTGCCATAATAAACCATGTTACTCATATGTTCTTTTACTCAGCTTGTTTATAGTCTGGATTCGTCTTACTTTGCGTTATATAATAAACTTCCTTTTTATTCACGCTTTTACTTAAGGTTAACGTCAGGTCTTTTTAGAACAATTGCACTGCGCTATCAATCTGTTCATGCTTAATCCTAGGTATCTGTTTACTTCAAAGAGATGTTATTTTATCGCTGGCACAGCACTGTGCTGGAACTTACAAGTTAAATCTACCGACTGTTTTGCGCTAACAGGTGGTGCCTTATTTACGTCACATATGAAAATAGGGAGTAACCTCATGGAATCTAATCTTTTCACACTACTTTCCTCTTTTGTCTGTTAAGTATTTTCTTTCAAAACAGGTCATTAATTTGTCTTCGATTAAATTTCACTTACTAAAACTAAGCACATATAATCATCATTTTCATATTACTATTTAGCGAGAGAAGTGCATTATTCGCTCCTTCGTCTTTCCTCCTTTTAGTACCTCGGGGCTAATTAATACCTCTCGAGTACATAATTTTTGTTACATACTAACTTATAACTAAAATTGAAAAATCGCCTCTAGGACATGTCCTCCTGTTTAAATAAAGATTATTCATGTAAATACTTTTCTACAACTTATTCTGTATTTTATTTTTCAGAAACGTTGTTTTAATACGTAGGGTTTCCTTTTAGCACCGGTTAAGGTCCGTAGTCAGTTCAGTTCTTGTCACTCAGGGTCAGATAACAAATAGCTACAAATGTGTGGTTTCCTCATTATCACAAAGGGACCTTCATAAATGTGTTACCACTCACAATTCTTCTTTAACAACAGGGATGGTTTAAAGTTAGTCCTGACTAACAACTAACTCCAAGAAACGTCTGCAGATGCTCTTCAAGAGCCTCAGGTCTCGTTCTTATGGGTACTATAATTTTATTGATTAATGTTGCATCTAGGACTAGCCTTACGCTACCATCTGATTTTAGTACAAACAATAATGGACTCGAATAAGGTGAATGAGATACTGTTATCACATTCCAAGGTAACATTTTCCTGATCTCGCACTTGACAGCTTCGCGTCTCGCACATGGAATGGAATAGCTTGTTCTACAGTAGGTTGAATGGGGCATGACATCCATTCGAAATTCAAAGCCTTTTATTAGTCTAGGTTCCTTAGAAAATACTTCAACGTAATCTGTTAACAAATTGTAAAGCTCATTCTTCTGTTGTTTGGATAATTCAGTGGACTCACTAGCTTTACCGTATAATTCATTCTGACCGGGAATTAGGTCTTTATACTCATCGTCATTAACACTTTCAAGATCTGTCATGTCTTCTATCTGACTGTACTGTTGTCTTTTAGTCCATGGCCCTACTGCTATTTGAAGTACCCCAAAGTTTGTCTTCACCTTACTTCTTAACAAATTAACAGTTACTTGTTGCTGACTCGCTACTAGAGTACAGATTCCACACTCGATGTCAATTTTAACTTTCGTCTGCCTCAAGAGTTCCATACTCAGGATACATGGCACTGATAGGTTTTTAACAATAAGAAAAATGCACGTTACTGAAATAGACTCTATCTGGATTTAAGCTGAGTCTGAAGATTTACACGTTGTGTTAGTGGACCAATTGCTCCCGGAACGGTGCAACCTTGTATGGAAGTGATAACACTTTGCATACAGAGGATATTGGCTTAAATAACCATAAAGATAAGACATTTATATTAGCTCCTGTATCTACAATGGCTGTTACTGGTATGCTGGCAGTTGATACTCTTATGGAAGCTTGAACTTGTTCGTACCATGCGTCATCATTGTCTTTCGTCTCAGTGTCTGCTGCTAGATCATCCCGTAAGTTTGTCTCTTTGTCATAGCTAATTGCTTTAATTTCGTGTGGACTAAGGGACAGCATGCCCCCATTCAAACCTGCAGCATCCTGTAGGAGGTTCAAAGGTGCTGCTTTTAATTTTCCACTCTACGCTTACTTTCCTGCTGATTTATATTTCTTAAAGTTTCTTCCGTCTCGAACTGGTGTTGGTTTTGTGGTACGAACTCGGGTGAAATGGATCTTGTTGTCCTGGCGTATTCGTTTGCGCATAATAAATTTGCGTATTATGCGGGCGTTTAGGCTTCAGACTTCCCGAAGGTCCGTTCGCTTATTGCGTGAAGTGTATATTTTGTGGCTGAACAGTATTTTGCTGTGGCTTGTGTTGATTTTAACCGTTACTGAAAGGTGTACGTTGGTCTTCACCTTGATTATGCCATTTATTTCCTTTCCACTGACGATTTGACTCGTAAGACTGATCGTTTTGATAATTACCGTTGATCGGTTGCGTGTTTCCATATTGCCGGGGCTGTGTATTATAATGTGCATTTCCGTACTGAGGTGGTGGCGAATTATATACTGGATTGTATCTCTAGCCGTTATTGTACTTATTTTTGTATTTACTGTTCGAGTACGTAGTGTGTTAGTTTTGAAACCGTTGTGGGGTTGGTACTGGCCGTCGCTGTGACGCGCTATCGCTCGGCCACCATTATTGCCTGCGTATTCTGTATTGTGCTGGCCGCCTGCACTGAAGTGGGCGTTGCCAACATGAACTCTAGCGTCCTCGTAAATCAGATCTAATCAGTCTAACACAGTTAGGAAGATGTCCGTATCGTCCTCAGACACGTTTACTAACTTTTCTCTGATCGCAATCGGTAGCTTAATTTTTAGAATCATAATAAGGTCTTTGGCGGTGATCGGCGAATCCCAGAACTTTATTTTTGCTAAATACTTTTCAAAATATCTTCTCAAACAACCGCGCTTACTGTTAAGCACTTCGGCGTTGTAAACCTCTTTTCTCAGGCGCTGCTGCACACCAGAACTCCAGAATTTAGCTAAAAACATCTGTTCAAACTCTTTGTAACTTTTACAAGAGTAGCCCATTTCCGTTCCCCATAAGGCAGCATTGCCTACGATAAATCCCGTAACGAATTGAATTCGCTGGCGGTCACTCCAGCTATTGGGGAAAATTCCTGAAAAATTTCGGAGGAACACTATAGGATGAATTTCTCTTTTCTGTGGGTGAAAGGTCGGAAAAACACGATGTTTGATCACGCTTTCCTCCTGTAAGTGGGCGGGCTGGTGCTCTGGTTAAATTGTGCTTCTATAGAACTATGAGTTTAAGCGTTATCAAATGGTGAACGGTAATGTACCTGCTGTTGTTCATTACATCGTGGGGAATTATTCCACTCTCCTGACACTGGAGGTGGGGAATTTTAAACTTGACATTTTAGTGTACGAACTTCATCAACGTCATTCAGGTAAATCTTGAGCTAACGTTCGTCTTATCTGGCCTAATTCTGACATGACCGTGTCTCCTGTTTTTCCAGGGGCTGCGAATATTTCAAAGGTCACGTTTTTGACAGTTTCCCTGAGTTCGTTCTTGACCTAGTGTTCTATGAATCCGTCTTTGTTTTCAATCCACTCTTGGTAGTGGTCGGACAATGCTTCAGCATGTGCCGTAACAGTATTCTTTATTCGATCCACTACATTAAGAGTCTCAATCTGTTTGGAAAGATCATCAACAACATTTTCGATCGTGTCTACTGCGGTTTTAACTCACTTGACCTCATCAGAGATTGCATTATAATCTTCTTTTAAGGTCGCAGCTTGTTGTTGATATTCCATCACTTCTGAATTTATCTCTCCCTTGGCTGCTTTGATTTTTTCATCTAACCGTTTTGAAATATCCTCTATTTTTGACTCTACTTGTGTGTCAATTTCTAACCTCATGGTCGTGATCTGACTACTAATATGGTTTTTGACATTACCCAACAGGGTATTTAAATCAGCTGTTATATCTGCCTTTAGTTCGGGCTTTACCGAATTTAACCGTGTATTTAGGTCATTTATCTCCGTTTGCACATCTGTTTTTACTGAATGTATGTCTGTTTTTACTGAATTGCATAGATTTGTAAGGACCTGACCTTTATTATGCCGTCTTTCGGCCTTCTCTTTTTCATCGCGGGCTTTTTCATCTAATCTTTCCTGTTTTTGGCTTTTGAGCTTACGTTCCATTATTGCTTCGATCATTGCGGCCAAGTCATTTTTTTTCAAAAGCGGGAATAGTTTGCCCCCTAGCACCAGCTTCTAAAACTTCGGTCGAGGCTGCTTCTGCCTCCGCTCGTGTACCTATAGCGCGTGATCGTAATGGATAGTGAGGTTCATTCGCATCACCGCTGTCGTCTGCTTTTGTTTGTGTCCGCTGTTTATCGTCAGCCATGTTCATGAATTTTTTGTCAAACGTCAAAATGCTACAGATATTGTTTGTCACTGTCGTCAGTCGTTTGTCTGTGACGTAGTGCTATGGCTTACTGGAACCTAAGATGAAATTTTAACTCTGGGTAACAACTGACGTTCATGTACGCCAAGAAGACAAGCTGGTTCCTACTAATTACAAACATTGGAAATATCACACTTTTTACCAGTTTTGAGCGTAATTATCCGCCATATTGTAAAAAATTATTTTTATTAATGCACTGACAACAATGCTACACTTTCACTGAATTTAAGTACATAAGAATGGACTATAGACAAATTGAAATAAATCTGTTTCAAGGCAAGGAGAGACAGGTTTGCATTCTGATGAACTCGAAACATGCAACGTCACTACGAAAGCTTGGCTACTGCGTATAAAAATTTCACTTACTACGGCTGTCTTGATGGTGATACGGCTGGATAGTCGCGTTTTTTTTTTTTTTTTTTTTTTTTTTTAATTTCATCAACCGTTCTTCTGAATTAATTAAAAGGTTTTCCCACTTCTCTTTCTCGGTTGAATTGCATCCACCTTTCCATATTAAATTACAATAGATGACCATTGTGGTTAAATACTTTATACATAACAGTCAAAATGTCCTCTTGATGCTGTGTGTTCGTAATCAGTTACAAGAAACTACATGTTTTCTGATTGGAAAAAAATAACAATTAGCAAATTCACTCAATATTTTCACATAAAATATAAAATACAGTTGCGGAACGCAGCAAGTCCGCGTCCGCCTTTCATAGAATACAAACAGTAAAAGGTGAGGCGCCAAATGCCTCATTTGTCTTGAAACAACAGAATTATTTTTTATACCATTCATCGATACATGTACATAAAGATTTACAGGCACTGCGCAACAACGGCAAAGATAAAGAATAATAGACTCTGTCGCTGCTATGCGATGGTTCATTTCTTTTACTTTACAATTGTTCGATAACTTTAGGCCATCAGGCGTTTACTATTGAGCGTATATTAATGTTTGTGAGGCGAAAATTACTAATATTACAAATTGGACGCGTGAGTTTAGAACATAGCGTTGGCAGCCATGCATAAATGAATTTTTATGAAGCACAGACGTTACGATTTCACTTTGTTTCACGAATCCTGTGGAGTACTGAGCAAATAGTTGGCAACACTTCAGAGTCTTCCGATGTGCACTCGATGTATATTCCCTCCGCATACCGCCGTTACGAAGACGGTGTGAGTGGAGGCGCTGCCCTCAATCATTCGCTGGTGGAATGGACGACCTGCCTCTCTCCCACTCCCCCTCCACACGCCTAGCGTTTTTCCTTGAGTGCGCAGAACGTATAAGAAACGAATCTACATTGACTTTATATCACCTTAACAGTTTTTATGAACACTACGCCAGATGACCACGAGTCTACTTTGGTATGTATATATTCATTTTCTTTGAGGATTTCAACACTTCATGAGAAGACCTCGAGCCTACTTTGCTTTTGTTCAGGTCACCACATTTGGACATTTTTTTTGCGTCGACCACCGTCACAAGACTAAGAGTCGACTTTGAGTTTATATAAATTCATTTCTCTTTGAAAGAAATTCCTAATGCACCCAAGGAAATCGATTACACAGTGTGTTTGTATAGCTTCAACATTTTCTTTGGACCGTTGCTCACTGTCGACACATGAAAACATAAAGCTTACTTAGAATTCTATTGCGTGAAAATTCTAAAAATAGTTATGATCTGAATCGCAAGTAATCCTTGATTCATTCTGTACAGACTTCCGATATGAAATTGTTGAAATCTGCTACATTTTTTGTAATTCACAACACAGCAAGTTGCTGTTCGTCATTTTTTTGAAACACACTTAACTTATGTTTAACTTTTGGTCACTTGAATCTGTGATTGATCCATGGGTCATTACTTCAAAAGATACAAATACTTTAAAAAATGGAAATGAATCATTGTTTATGGTAGCAATTGCAACGTGTGTAAATAACTGATCAATTTTCTTGTCTAATTCTGAAATCTGTAATGCTTTCTGAGTTTCTTACCGTACATGTATATTTAACCTTTACCATTTGCTATCATGTACTATAGTACTTTGTAAGATGAAAACGATGCATCTTATGGTACCATGGCTTTTACCCTAACGTTGGTCAACGATTAGAAGGTGTTCGATGTTCTGTGTGCCTTGAAGCCTTCGATGGTGGCCATGTACTATCACATTTTGTATATCACAATTTGCACTTATGAATTGTTCACACAATAACTATGTAAACGATGCATGCACCTGTGCACTTACTCTGAATTTACTCACTTATTTTGCTGTGTCGATCGTTGAAACCTCATGTCTGCAAGACACACCCTGAACTTATTTCGTTCATCTGTTATATTTATTCTTATAATGTTTCGAATAATCTTGCTAGAATGGTCTTCCATGTGTTACCTTGGTAAAACACCGTAGCCTTTCTGCTGCGCTCTTGTAAAGATTTCTGTGAAAATCTTATATAAGTGTTCTTAATATAGTACAATGTCAAAATTGTTCTGCCTTTCAACCATAATTTAAAACTCTTCATTTCTCTGTGTTTTTCAGTTCATATTATGTGTTCTAATAGAGGTGCGCATTATTTTTTATTGTATATTACGCAGTATGACCCTGAGATATCTGTATCGATTATTTCTTGTACAGTGCGCGCAGAATGCTGTGGCCACTACATTCGCAGATGGCAGCGCAAGTTTGGTGAGGGTGGTAGAGGTGGGGTTTATGGGCAGGTGCTGTAGAGGAAATTCCAAGCGCTGGAGGAGAGGAGCCGTTCTAAGCTGAAGCTAACACTCACATTTTCTGTAAATATTATGTGGGGGCGCACTACACCCATATTTACATGGTGGCTATACGAAAAGGTCTTCTGTCAGCTCTGCTTTGGTCAGTATCTAAAAATAATTTCGCCAAAAATGGAGCGATTTATTTCCATCTGGCTTGTTTACCATTTGTAACTTTTAGAGAAGCAACATCAGTGACGAATTTTGAGTAAAACCTACACATTTCTCTGATTGCTTTGGTAAAATTTGTTTCTTTTGCCACAACACAACAGAGTTCACACAGTCTCACCTCACTAAATGTTGCCCAGACACAGTCGCAAAAGAATTGTGAAAAAGCAGTTCATTAAGTTTATTAAGTGAGGAACTGAGGAAAAGTAAGGGCAGTAGCTCATGCAAAAGTGCTTTCTCGGTACAAAATAAATGTGTAATGTCTTCACTTATGTTGTTCCAAAATACTCTCTTATTTGCATGCTATTATTTGCCAAAACCTCATTTCGATATCTGAAACCGTCTATGAAATCTACATCTACATATATACTCCGCTAGCCACCAACCGGTGTATGGCGGAGGGCACAATTCGCCCCAAAGTCAGATTTCGCTCCCCACCCTCTCCCCCTCTTTTCCACTCGCGTATAGCGCGAGGGAGAAACGACTGTCTGAACGCCTCAGTACGAGCTCTTATTTCCCTTATCTTTGAATGGTGATCATTGTGCGATTTGTAAGTCGGCGGTAATAATATATGCTCTATATCCTCGGTGAAAATCGGATTTCGGAATTTAGTGAGCAGCCCCTTCTGTTTAGCGCGCCGTCTATCTGCAAGTGTGTCCCACATCAAACTTTCTATGAGATTTGTAACGCTCTCGCGATGACTAAATGTACCAGCCACGAATCTTGCCGCTCTTCTTTGGACCTTCTCAATCTCTTAAATCAGATCCAACTGGCAAGGGTCCCATACAGAAGAACAATAGACTGTGCGAACTAACCTGTTGTAAGCTATTTCCTTTGTTGAAGGACTGCATCGCTTCAGGATTCTACCAAAAAACCGCAATCTAGATAGAGTTCGCCTTACCCGTTACTTGTGTAATCTGATCATTCCATTTGAGATCATTTGGAATAGTCACACACGAATACTTGACGGACGTTACCGCTTCCAAAAACTGGGCATTTATTTTATACTCGTACATTAATGGGGATTTTCGCCTTGCTATACGCAGTAGGTTACGCTTAGTAATATTGAGAGATAACTGCCAGTCATTACACCACGCATTTATTTTCTGCAAATATGAGGAATGTTGAGGATATTTCACTCTGGCGTTATCACTGGCGCGGTGCGATAGCAAATGAGTGCACTACGTCAGATCATCTCGACACTGATGACTGATAGAAACCTTCAGCGAAGTCTAAATAAAAATTCAATATGTTAGCTAATTTTCATATGCAATATGTCCCAAACGCAAAATCATAGCGATCTGCATTACTCATTACAAACTTTTTAGAATTTCGCGCAGTGTCTTATTTCCACATAAATATCACAGTAACTATGAACATTAACGAAATGATGGGCACGCCATCATGAATCTGACAATGAAGCTATAACTAAAGCAAAAATGAATTTTCTTTTACAGAATAGTTTCTGTAAAATCGTCTGAGAAAGGTTTCAGGGCTTGTGTCTCGATTCTGTCATTAACAACCGTCCGAAATCTTCCAGACGTATTCGGCCTTCCCTTCCGAACAAACAAATGAACTCGTCCAACGCTTTGGATGAAAATTAGTCGCTGAGCATCGATCATCGTATTCTGCGCGGTCTGTATCTTTTTGAATTTCTCTTGCAAGCCATATATTGGTTGATTCTGTCATTCATTCCCCTACACCAGTCAGATACGACTCCAAGATTAAATGAATATGATGGTAGTTTTAATATCTTATTCATTCGGCATCTCGCTGAACTCGGCACAAAGCGTTTCTCTTTCGACCTTACATTACTGGTAAGGTCAATCGGTTGATTCGTGACACATCTGGTGAAAATTGAAACGATCATTTCAGACTAAGAGGTCACCAACACAAGCAAATTTGAACCCCCGTGATTTCTAGCTGTAGGGTTACCTGAAGGACAGTGTTTATCAACAGGACAGTAACAAACGTTAGAGATTGAAGAAGAGCATAACAAGAGAGGTAGCCGACGCCCCACCAGAGAAGTTTCGGTCAGCAGTAGAGCAGTCTCTAGTACGGTTCCAGGTTGTCGTTGATGCAGATGGTCGTCACATTGAACAACGTTTGTAGCCTGGAACGTAAACATGGAACGCAATTAACAAATGTTACGCTACCATGTGGAAAATAAATGTGTTGCTTTCAGTGGTTTATTCGTTATTTCAGTTCTGCATGTCTTTGCAAACGTTACCACAAAGTTTTATTGTCCCACCACACTCTTATTTCATGTCGTTTCTCTCAAGTAGCGAAAGGTTATTTTTAAGCGCCCTGTAGATGAAGACGTAGAAGCCCATTGCATAAGGCAAGGCTGCCACAGAAAACATATGCGGCTGGGAAACAAACTTTCGAAAAATTTACAACATCCGAAAACACTGTCACTCCCACATCTCGTTGTATACCACTTTGTTCCTGCCTTCCTCAGACTGCAAAACACCGCAAGCGGCTCGCAATATCGTCTGTGCATAACATTTGGAGAAGTTCTATCTATAATCGTTGCTAATTCAGCCCGTCAGGAGTATAAGTTACACATTGATTTGTTTTTACCTCATAATAGAGATTCCATTTGATTCTGTTCTGTTCTGCTAATTGAATTCTTCTGGTTGGTGGTGAATACTGTCAGGACCTCTCATTACAGCAGCAAGATTGAGAGATCTACTGTTTTTGTAGATGTATTGGAATTCATGGATTTTGGTTCTGCTTTTCTTTGTACACGTTGCTCAGGAGTGTGGTAGGAGAATAACTTTTGTTGATTGCAAGACTGAATTTAGGCATGACCGGTCTCCTCCTGCAGGTGATCAAAGGTCCACAGTTTCAATCACTGACACCAATGACTATCTTTTTTGTGCACAGAGAATGTAACTAGTTCGTTTTATAATGCAGAATGTCCTATATGGATCAAACATTAAACTTTGCAAATTTCACACTTCTCGTGACGCTAGTATCTCTGTAACAATACAAACATTTCCTCACTACAACGTGTTTAGCTGCATGGGTCTTACGGCTAAAATATGATGTGGTACACACTGCAATGAAAATGAACCACTGGCCCAGGACAGTTTCGTCTCTGCTGAGAATTCACAATACTTATCACTGACTGTTTTCTGTCATTTTTAGAACTGTAACTCTACAGGTACTGTGATTAGTATCTTGCTTCGGAAATGGCTTTCAGTTTTAAACTTTGTTTATAACAGTGTCTTAAATAGTGGATCAAATTTCATTAAAAGTTTTGAGTCAGTAGACGAAATCGTAGAACATTATGTACCTATTGCACATTTTAACGTCAATAGATTGTGAGAACAGAAATATACTGATGAAGTAAATCATTATGATCAACCCGGGACTGCAGACCACCACGTGTCACTGAGGGTGAATATGCGGTAAGTAATGTACACTACCAGAGCAGAGACAAATAGATAATCGAGCGACGGAAGGGAACAGGGAAATACATTGCCCTAAGCAAGTCTGGCAAATGGCAGATTTTTGTGGGCCAACACCTGGGAACAAGATTCTCAGATATGTCGAAGCTAGTCGGCTGTTCACATACTACTGTCGTAAGCGTCTGTGGATAATGCTGGAATGACGATGAAACCACGCGTAGGTAAGAGTGTTTTGCACGTCCAGATCATGAAGCTTGTCCGCTCCGTAAGGCACGATAGCTGGCACTCTGTCACAGATCTGACGTAAAAGTAAAGGACTGGAGCAGGCAAAAGTGTTTCGGAGCACACAGTTCAGCGCACATTGTTGAACATGGGTTTCTGCAGCAGACAACCCTTACGTGTTTCCATCCTGACCCTACGAGGTCGTCGGTTGCGATTGTAATGGGCTCAGGATCATTGAGCTTGGATCATGACTCAATGGAAATGTGTCATCTGGCAAAATGAATGACTTTTCTTGCTACACCTGGTGAATGATCGTGTCTGAGTACACCGTCATCCAGGCGAACGACTCCACAAAATGTGGTCCGCTTTACGGACACAGGCTGGCGGTGGCAGTATAGTGGAGTTGGGTCTTCCATGGGATCTTGGTAGTAATTGAAGGCAGTATGACTGGACGAGTGAAAATTATTACAGGCCGCCTACATCCTTTCGTGTCTGCCCCAAGCAAGATGACATCTTTCAGCAGGATAAATGTCCCTGTCTGAAAACCAGAATGGTGCTAAAGTGGTTTGAAGACGAAGATACTGAACTCTCTTTAACGACTTGCACGCCAAACTGGCCTGATCTGAAGTCAACGCAGCACATCTAGAGTGTTATCGGGCACCAGCTCCACACCCAAAAAGTGGCCCGTAGTTTACAGGAATCGTGTGTCCTGTACGTAGACTCCCAGTACTACGATTATCGGCTTAAGTGTGAAAGTGGCATCTGTACAGATTCGTTCCTTTCTAAAGCCTTTTTTTATTCCCGTAATAAACCGTTTACTTAGTATTGTGGCGTATATTATACACCCTGTATTCAAAACTCTCCCCCACGATTTTCACAGCTGTTTCTAGTAACTTTATTTAAAATAGGCGTAAACTGGAGATGTGACATGATTCTGGTCGCATGCCCAAGTTATGTTAATGTTTAAAATTTGTAGTAGAAAGATATGTGAAAGTCGTATCTTAAGAGTCCCTGGTTTGTCAGTTAGAGGTTGGACTCCGTCACCTCCAAAGGTCCGAGGCATTTTGCTCTGATTGTTGCCAGCATCATATTTAAAGTACCAGGGAAGCAGATTGCTAGCCTTACTTGCCCCGAGTCCCATTGGGTTTTACCCCTAACGGCTGAGGAACGAACCGGTGGATTTGGTAGTCTTTGCCGTATGAGCACAAAGGTGACCACGACTCAGAATATGTCCGAGATGCCCAGCCTTGTTCCAAAGTAACTGGTATCCCGACTGTCGGGACCACTTACTTGGCCACTCATACGTTGCCCGTGGTTCATGAACTAGGACATGACTACAGGAACCCACACCATAAACAAAGAAGGCGTATCAAATGGCTACATACCAGAACCCAGGTAGACAGAGAAAGTTATGTTGAAGGAAGAAACAAAGCCAAACAGATAATTGCAGCATCCAAGAAGAAATCGTGGGAAGACTTTGGAAACAGGTTGGAAACTATGGGTCAAGCTGCTGGAAAACCATTCTGGAGTGTAATTAGCAGTCTTCGAAAGGGAGGTAAGAAGGAAATGACAAGTATTTGGACAGGTCAGGAAAACTGCTGGTGAATCCTGTGGATGCCTTGGGTAGATGGAGGGAGTATTTTGAAGAGTTGCTCAATGTAGGTGAAAATGCGATCAGTAATGATTCAGATTTCGAGGTAGAATGGGATAGGAATGATGATGGAAATAGGATCACATTTGAGGAAGTGGAAAAAATGGTCAATAGATTGCAGTGCAATAAAGCGGCTGGGGTGGATGAAATTAAGTCGGAACTCATCAAATACAGTGTAATGTCAGGTCTTAAATGGCTACACAGGATAATTGAAATGGCCTGGGAGTCGGGACAGGTTCCATCAAACTGGACAAAAGCAGTAATCACACCAATCTTTAAACATGGAAACAGAAAAGATTGTAACAACTACAGAGGTATCTCTTTAATCAGCGTTGTGGGTAAAATCTTCTCAGGTATTGTTGAAAGGAAAGTGCGAGTATTAGTTGAGGACCAACTGGATGAAAATCAGTGTGGGTTTAGGCCTCTTAGAGGATGTCAGGACCAGATCTTTAGCTTACGGCAAAAAATGGAGAAGTGTTATGAGTGGAACAGGGAATTGTATCTATGCTTTATAGATCTAGAAAAGGCATATGACCGGGTTCCTAGGAGGAAGTTATTGTCTGTTCTGCAAGATTATGGAATAGGAGGCAAACTTTTGCAAGCAATTAAAGGTCTTTACACGGATAGTCAGGCAGCAGTTAGAGTTGACGGTAAATTGAGTTCATGGTTCAGAGTAGTTTCAGGGGCAAGACAAGGCTGCAACCTGTCTCCACTGTTGTTCATATTATTTATGGATCATATGTTGAAAACAATAGACTGGCTGGGTGAGATTAAGATATGTGAACACAAAATAAGCAGTCTTGCATATGCGGATGACTTAGTTGTGATGGCAGATTCGATTGAAAGTTTGCAAAGTAATATTTCAGAGCTAGATCAGAAATGTAAGGACTATGGTATGAAGATTAGCATCTCCAAAACGAAAGTAATGTCAGTGGGAAAGAAATATAAACGGATTGAGTGCCAAATAGGAAGAACAAAGTTAGAACAGGTGGACGGTTTCAAGTACTTAGGATGCATATTCTCACAGGATAGCGACATAGTGAAAGAACTGGAAGCGAGGTGTAGAAAAGCTAATGCAGTGAGCGCTCAGCTACGATCTACTCTCTTCTGCAAGAAGGAAGTCAGTACCAAGACTAAGTTATCTGTGCACCGTTCAATCTTTCGACCAACTTTGTTGTATGGGAGCGAAAGCTGGGTGGATTCAGGTTACCTTATCAACAAGGTTGAGGTTACGGATATGAAAGTAGCTAGGATGATTGCAGGTACTAGTAGATGGGAACAATGGCAGGAGGGTGTCCACAATGAGGAAATCAAAGAAAAACTGGGAATGAACTCTATAGATGTAGCAGTCAGGGCGAACAGGCTTAGATGGTGGGGTCATGTTACACGCATGGGAGAAGCAAGGTTACCCAAGAGACTCATGGATTCAGCAGTAGAGGGTAGGAGGAGTCGGGGCAGACCGAGGAGAAGGTACCTGGATTCGGTTAAGAATGATTTTGAAGTAATAGGTTTAACATCAGAAGAGGCATCAATGTTAGCACTGAACAGGGGATCATGGAGGAAATGTATAAGGGGGGCTATGCTCCAGACTGAACGCTGAAAGGCATAATCAGTCTTAAATGATGATGATGATGATGATGAGATATGTGAAAATTATATGGGAATAAGGTTTTTGAATACGGGGTGAAAGAATATTAAGTAAAACATCGCGAGCCATCATAGAGATTCTATTACTAGAACAACAAATCTGCTTTATCAAGGCATGATCCTGAATAGATGCCACTTCCACAGTTGAGCAGATAATCGCAAAAGAAGGGAATATAACGTTGAAACTCATATAGCTTTTATTGACTGCAAAAAAGTATTAGACCAAGTGCATAGGGAAATTATGGGAAAACATGACTCGAAGAGGCTATCCGAATCACCTAACTAAAGTACTGAAACGTATACATAAAGATACAACAGTCAGTGTTCATATCGGAATTTACTGGTATAGTAAAAGAGATAAAACAAGATGTGAGGAGGGCTGTAGCTTGTCTCCTGCTTTCTTAAAAATTTAGATACATGATTATATAAGGGAATAGATGTGCAAAATTAACGGAGGCATTAGTGTTACACCAAATTTGACGGTTCCCCCTTGAAATACCCAGAAGGGTATTTTAGGTCCACCTTTTGGAAATAATGTAATATAGTCAGTTATTTTGAATTTAAAATTTGGAAAAAGTATGTATTGTTTTTAATGAATTTTGCTTCCAGAATTCCACATATGATTTAAAATTTATCAGTCGAATTTAAATAAAAAATTATAGTCTCATTAGTATTATAGATATCACTTTATCCAGTGAATTTCATATTTAGTATTTCAAGGCTTGGAGCCTTACTCAGATATCAGTATCTCTATAAAAAGAATGTTGAGACTAAAAGGCAACAACAATGAACGACATTTGCATTTTTAAGGTTTTCTTGTGACGATCATAAAGTACCCTAAGTCTGTAGTACACTTTACTGAAAGTCTCTTGATATTGCTAAGAATGTGCTAAAAGATATTTTCAGGTCCTGGACCATATTTACAACTCAGTAACTCTTTAATATATGTTGTTAAGATAATTT
The DNA here is from genome assembly GCF_023864275.1 of Schistocerca cancellata. Lineage (NCBI taxonomy): Eukaryota > Metazoa > Arthropoda > Insecta > Orthoptera > Acrididae > Schistocerca > Schistocerca cancellata. Next base: position 330,997,466 of record NC_064628.1, on the reverse strand, counting down.
AACAACAATTAATGACTTTCCATTTTTCTTTGATTTTATTTATGGAGGGCATAAAGAATGTGCGTGTGTGTGTGTGGTTCAAATGGCTCTGAGCACTATGGGACTTAACTGCTGAGATCAACAGTCCCCTAGAACTTAGAACTACTTTAACCTAACTAACCTAAGGACGTCACACACATCCACGCCCGAGGCAGGATTCGAACCTGCGACCGTAGCGGTCGCGCGGTTCCAGACAGTGGCGCCTAGAACCACGCGGTCACTCCTGCCGGCTGTGTGTGTGTGTGTGTGTGTGTGTGTGTGTGTGTGTGTGTGTGTGCGTGTGTGTGTTATCTGAAATACAACAGGGAATTTCCATTATTAATCAGACAAGCTCGCTATTATGAAACAAGAGGTAGGAATTTTGACACAGAATTACATAACAAGGCCTTAGATCAGAAAAGAATGCTGTTTCAAACAACCACCTAGTCAAAGAAATAGGGAACACTGAAGTATTGAAAAATTGGAGAACGATTACAAGAAATGGCCAGGTTCGACTAGGACTCCATGCAAGTATAATTACGGATATAGACAGCTGATCCATCCCAGGAATCGAGAATATCGGCGATTTTCGCCTGTTATCGACATTGATACTGGCAAGTATTGGCCCCGAGAATTCCAAGACTCTCGAGAAGGTTTTAATTTTTTATTTGAAATCGGATAGCAAATGACAAAAAATATAATTTTTTCTTGGTATATTATTACAGAATAACACTTCACGATTTTTTCCTTATTTGTGCTGTTAAACCTTGCAGATTTCATGATTGTAGGTCAACGGGAAGTATTATATAGCTTTTAATCAGTGAGTTTGCGAGTATCAAAATATGTAACATAAATGGCTGTATCTTTTCGATATATTGTCTTAGAATCTTAAATGTTTACACCCCCAACTGACTGTAGACTGCAGCATCTGACATAAATTTCAACTTGATGCGTGTAAACTCTCCTTAGAAAAACGGTCTTAAGAGGCAGACCGACAGACAGATAGCAAATTAAACAAAGTTCGTGTGACGCAATTACAAATTAAGATTTTTTTAGATTTTTCCCCTTTAATTATACTGTGGTTGTTTATTACCAAATGTCGTGACTATAGGTCAACGAGAAGTATCCTACAGATTTTGATGAGTAAGTGCGAGTGTCAACACATGTGACGTAAATGGTCGTAGCTTTTGGTTGTATATACTTAGAAGCTTACATTTATTGCATCGCGAACGGACTGAAGGTCTTAATATGTGACAATAATTTCAACTTGATACTTATACCCGTTCCTGCGGAAAAGCGTCTTAAGAGATGGAGGGACAGACAGAGTGTCGGATAACAAATGACAAAAAAAGGTTTTTTCTGGTAATACAGTTACAAAGTTACAACTTTCGGATTTTCCTTCATTTGTACTGCGAAACCTTGCTTCCAGACAAATTTCATCTACATCTGCATCTACATCCATACTCCGCAAGCCACCTGACGGTGTGTGGCGGAGAGTACCTTGAGTACTTCAATCGATTCTTCATTCTATTCCTGTCTCGTATTGTTCGTGGAAAGAACGATTGTCGGTATGCCTCTGTGCGGGTTCTAATCTCTGTGATTTTATCCTCATGGTCTCTTAGCGAGATATACGTAGGAGAGAGCAATATATTGCTTGACTCCTCGGTGAAGGTATGTTCTCGAAACTTCAAGAAAAGCACGTACCGAGCTAATGAGCGTCTCTCCTGCAGAGTCTTCCACTGGAGTTTATCTATCATCTCCGTAACGCTTTCGCGATTACTAAATGATCCTGTAACAAAGCGAGCTGCTCTCCGTTGGATCTTCTCTATCTCTTCTATCAACCCTATGTGGTACGGATCCCCCACCGGTGAGCAGTATTCAAGCAGTGGACGAACAATGGTATTGTAACCTACTTCCTTTGTTTTCGGACTGCATATCCTTAGGATTCTTCAAATAAATCTCAGTTTCGCATCTGCTTTAACGACGATTGATTTTATATGGTCATTCCATTTTAGATCATTCCTAATGCCTACTCCCAGATAGTTAACTGCTTCCAGTTGCTGACCTGCTATATTGTAGCTAAATGATAAAGGATCTTTCTTTCAATGTACTCGCAGCACATTACACTTGTCTACATTGAGATTCAATTGCCATTCCCTGCACCGTGCACCAGATTCTCCTGCATTTCAGTACAATTTTCCATTGTTACAACCTCTCAATATACTACAGCATCATCCGCAAAAGGCCTCAGTGAATTTCTGATGTAATCGATAAGGTCATTTATATATATTGTGAATAGCAACGGTCCTATGACACTCCCCTTCGGCACACCTGAAATCACTCTTACTTCGGAAGACTTCTCACCATTGAGAATGACATGCTGCGTTCTGTTATGTAGGAACTCTTCAATCCAATCACACAATTCGTCTGATAGCCCAAATGCTCTTAATTTGTTCATGAAACGACTGTGTGGAACTGTATCGAACGCCTTGCGGAAGTCAAGAAACACAGCATCTACCTGGGCACCCGTGTCTATGGCCTTCTGAGTGTCGTGGACGAATAGCTCAATCTGGGTTTCTTACGGTAGTCTTTTTCAAAACACATGAAGATTCCTACAGAGTAGATTTCTAGGCTCCAGAAAGGTCATTATGCTCGAACATAATACGTGTTCCAAAATTCTACAACTGAGCAACGTTAGAGATATAGGTCTATAGTTCTGCACATCTGTTCGACGTCCCTTCTTGAAAACGGGGATGACCTGTGCCCTTTTCCAATCTTTTGGAACGCTACGGTCTTCTAGAGACCTACGGTACATCACTGCAAGAAGGGGGGCAAGTTCCTTCGCGTACTCTGTGCAAAATCGAACTGGTATCCCATCAGGTCCAGCGGCGTTTCCTCTTTCGAGTGATTTTAATTGTTTTCTATCCTCTGTCATCTATTTCGATATCTACCATTTTGTCATCTGTGCGACAACCTAGAGAAGGAACTACAGTGCAGTCATTCTCTGTGAAACAGCTTTGGAAAAAGACATTTAGTATTTCGGCCTTTAATCTGTCATCCTCTGTTTCAGTACCATTTTGGTCACAGAGTTTCTGGACATTTTGTTTTGATCCACGTACCACTTTGACGTAAGACCGAAACTTCTTAGGATTTTCTGCCAAGTCAGTACATAGAACTTTACTTTCGAATTCGTTGAACGTCTCTCGCATAGCCCTCCTCACACTCATGATTCTAGGCAAACGGTAAGTACCCTATAGGTTCCTGTGAGTTTTCGAGTTTGAAAATTTTGTGATGTAAATAGCCGTATATTTCGACTGCACTGACTTAGAAGGTTCAACTTCTTGCACTGCCAGGGGAGCGTAGACTATAGTGTTTGGCATAAATTTCAACTTGATACGTCTACCCACACCTGAGGAAAAGAGTTTTTAACAGTCGGGCAGATAGACAAAGTGCTGCTATAAAAGTTCCGTTTTACCGAATGAGGCGCAGAATCCCAAAAAGGAAGCAAATACGTATCAGTTTCTATGTCACTGAGGAATGCAAAGTTATTCACATTCAAACAAGGCTAAAACGTGTTTAAGAATATTTCTGATGTATTTTGGTGCTTCGCCGTTTTGATTATTTTAGTGTAGCCGTCCACTTGAGCTAGGAGGAGAAGAAGAATAATTAGTGATGTTTGATGTGCGAAGTGATGTAAGTGATGTTATTTTGAATAAATGCTGGTATATTTACAAGAATTAGAATATATTATCTTTATTGGTTTTAATTAATTCCGACACACATATTTCTTTTCATACAATATTATTTCCATCCTGTGGACTTGCCGTAATACCTATGCATTAAAGTACTTTTACATAACGTAATACAAAATAACTGAATGAGTATCATTATTATTATTATTATTATTATTATTATTCTTTCTTTCTTTTCTCAGACCTTATGTCTGGTCAAAAATGGAAAGTGACGCGGATCTTGATCAAGCGTGACTTCCTTTTAACTGTACGGTATATGTTATATGGCATTTAGGAACTTTCGGGTGATTGAACATGTATCAATAATTACGGATTTCTGTAGTTGTATATATAAGTTTGGATGTAGCTGTATTGCATTGATGTACTGGTGGATATTGCGTGGTATGACTCCTGTTGTTGATAGTATAATTGGTATAATGTCAACTTTATCCTGATGCCACATATCCTTGACTTCCTCAGCCAGTTGGATGTATTTTTCAATTTTTTCTCCTGTTTTCTTTTGTATATTTCTTGTATTGGGTATGGATATTTCGATTAGTTGTGTTAATTTCTTCTTTTTATTGGTGAGTATGATGTCAGGTCTGTTATGTGGTGTTTTTTTATCTGTTATAATGGTTCTGTTCCAGCATAATTTGTATTCATCATTCTCCAGTACATTTTGTAGTGCATACTTGTATGTGGGAACGTGTTGTTTTATAAGTTTATGTTGTAAGGCAAGCTGTTGATGTATTATTTTTGCTACATTGTCATGTCTTCTGGGGTATTCTGTATTTGATAGTATTGTACATCCGCTTGTGATGTGGTCTACTGATTCTATTTGTTGTTTGCAAAGTCTGCATTTATCTGTTGTGGTATTGGGATCTTTAACAATATGCTTGCTGTAATATCTGTTGTTTATTGTTTGGTCCTGTAGTGCAATCATGAGTCCTTCTGTCTCACTGTATATATTGCCTTTTCTTAGCCATGTGTTGGATGCATCTTGATCGATGTGTGACTGTGTTAGATGATACGGGTGCTTGCCATGTAGTGTTTTCTTTTTCCAATTTACTTTCTTCATATATGTTGATGTTATGTGATCTAGAGGGTTGTAGAAGTGTTTATGAAATTGCAGTGGTGTAGTCGATGTATTTATATGAGTGATTGCTTTGTGTATTTTGCTAGTTTCTGCTCGTTCTAGAAAGAATTTTCATAAATTGTCTACCTGTCCATATTGTAGATTTTTTTATGTCGATAAATCCCCTTCCTCCTTCCTTTCTGCTTAATGTGAATCTTTCTGTTGCTGAATGTATGCGATGTATTCTATATTTGTGGCATTGTGATCATGTAAGTGTATTGAGTGCTTCTAGGTCTGTGTTACTCCATTTCACTATTCCAAATGAGTAGGTCAATATTGGTATAGCATAGCTTTTGTCTTGTTTCTTGCTCACAGTTCTGTTTTCAGTATTTTTGTTAGTCTTTGTCTATATTTTTCTTTTAGTTCTTCTTTAATATTTGTATTATCTATTCCTATTTTTTGTCTGTATCCTAGATATTTATAGGCATCTGTTTTCCCATCGCTTCTATGCAGTCAATGTGGTTATCTTTATGTAATCTTCTTGTTTAGTGTGTTTTCCCTTGACTATGCTGTTGTTCTTACATTTGTCTGTTCCAAAAGCCACATTTATATCATTGATTAATACTTCTCTTATCTTTAGTAATTGGTTGAGTTGTTGATTTGTTGCTGCCAGTAGTTTTAGATCATCCATGTATAGCAAATATGTGATTTTGTGTTGGTATGTTCCAGTAATATTGTATCCATAATTTGTATTATTTAGCATGTCGGATAGTGGGTTCAGAGCAAGGCAAAACCAAAAGTGACTTAATGAGTCTCCTTGGTATATCCACACTTATCTGTATTGGCTGTGATGTGATATTATTTGAATTTGTTTGTATATTAAGTGTGGTTTTCCAATTTTTCATTACTATGTTTAGGAACTGTATCAATTTAGGATCTACTTTGTATATTTCCAACATTTGTAGTAACCATGAGTGGGTATACACTATCAAAAGCTTTTTGGTAATCAATGTATGTGTAGTGTAGCGACCTTTGTTTAGTTTTAGCTTGATATGTCACCTCCGCATTATTATCAGTTGTTCTTTACATCCTCGTGCTCCTCTGCAACAGTCTTTTTGTTCTTCAGTTATAATTTTGTTCTGTGTTGTATGTGTTATTAATTTCTGTGTAATGACTGAAGTTAATATTTTGTATATTGTTGGTAGGCATGTTATGGGGCGATATTTAGCTGGGTTTGCTGTGTCTGCTTCGTCTTTAGGTTTCAGATAAGTTATCCCATGTGTAAGTGTATCAGGGAATGTGTATGGGTCTGCAATGTAACTGTTAAACAATTTAGTTAGATGTGAATGTGTTGAGGTTAACTTCTTTAGCCACAAAATTTGCTATTTTATCTTTTCCAGGGGCTTTCCAATTGTGAGTAGAATTGCTTGGGTGACTTCATGTTGCAAAATTATCACTTCAGGCATTTGTGGTATCATCTTGTATGTGTCTGTTTCTGCTTGTATCCACTGTGCACGCCTGTTATGTTGTACCGGGTTTGACCATATGTTGCTCCAGAAGCGTTCCATGTCTGTTATGCTTGGTGGATTGTCTATTTTAATGTGTGTGTTATCTATTGTCTGGTAAAATTTCTTTGGGTTTGTGTTGAATGTTTGGTTTTGTTTCCTTCTACTGTATTTTCACTTTTTTTGTATCTTCTAAGTCGTTTGGCCAATGTTTGTAATTTCTGCTTCTTTTCATCTAATTGCTCTATCGCTTCTTGTTGTGAGATTTTACCTAACGTTTTTCGTTTTTTTTCTGACATTTTATTTCTTATAAATTGTGTTAGCTGTCCGATGTCTTTTCTCTGTTTTCTGTTCTGATCTGTAGCCTGTGTTGCCATGCTGGTTTTGTGGGTTTCTTGTGTGTGTTGGTTGGTTATTATTATTATTATTATTATTATTATTATTAGCTTTAGTATTATTATTACATTTTAACAAAACTGTATTGTAACATTATCCTCGATGACTGAGTGTCTTGTCATTGTTAAATAAGAGGAAACAATAATATAATGCTGAACTGGGCACCTCCTCAAGACGTGACTGCTATTAATTGCTCTACTAATTAGTCACGATCCCGTGCTTCCGAAACCGCAGCAGCAAGCATACGCGTGGTTACAGCCACTCCACGGCAATTATCAGCGGCGACCAGCTTGTTAGGGACGGCGGTTGTAGAGGGGAGGGGAGGAGGGGTTTCGGTCCTTGTCGGCCGCAGATGAGACAGGGGCCAGCTCGTATAATGTAGCCATTATCCGCGCGTCTTCATGAATGTCCTCCCCGATAGCCTGCGTGCCCGAGTACATTCACAGCTTACTCCACAAAGCGGAAAATGATATATTCACATCTGATACGTAATTCAATGTGGGCCAGAAATAAAACGAGTGCGAAGTAATTAACTTTTTGCACCGTTGACGAATGAAATATTAATTCCAATGTAGCTAAATGTCCTCCCATTCACAGGTTATTACACGATATTGCTTTCAGTTTGATATAGGTGCTACTATGCATTACCTAACTGCATCGTGACTCATTGAATACTTAATGTTTCTATAATAATTAAATGCTACCGTATCTCTTTGTTTCTGCTGTTCGTTTCTCTAGAGCCTTCCGCTTCCACATGTCTGCTTATGCATTAACGCTTTTAGACCCTCTGCCTACAATTTTGTACATGAACTCTGTGTCTTAGCTGCTACAGAACTATTTTTCCCAGTGGATACCTGAGGTACACATTTGTGAATGTTAACCTTTTCATGATGCACAAGTGCTGCCAACTGTTGAGCATCGCTATGAAAATATCAGTAAGTCAATGTAACAGCGCAGAGCGGCTTGTGACCAACAGAATATATGTATGTGGCTGGTTCGCTATATTACAGTATATAATGGAATATTATTATTGTTATTTATCATGATAATTATTGTATATCTTTGGGAAAGGGATACGTATTTCTGTATGAATCTTGCACCTAAAATCATTAAAAAAGTCACCTAAGAACATTACCACATAAAGAAAAATATTCCTTCCTCAAGAAAAAAATTCAGGTTTGAAAGTGTTAATCCTTATTGCATTATCACATTGCTTGAAGTTTTACGAATCTATGTGTATTATTACATCTTCAAAGATTCGCGTGCGTTTGTTTGGCTTTGATAAAAGTATCTGTAACATTCATATTGTTTACACATTTGAATCGTTCTGTATGTGTTAAATTTACTACCTGAACAACTAAGCACACAACACACACGTAATGCTGTTGTTAAGGGATCATTTATGTCAGTAATTAACATTAAGGCCCTTCTCTACACTTTGGTAAGCTTAGATTACTGTTAGATGTACTTTCACGCATGTGTAAGAGACGGAACAGTGGAGGACTTGCACAGAAAATAAAGGGTTTAAAAAGACATGTAAATGTAAATTAAAGTTTATTTAATACCTTCAGCTGCTGACGGGCGTTGAAATATCTCAACGGGGACAGGTGAAAATGTGTGCCCCGACTGGGACTCAAACCCGGGATCTCCTGCTTACATGGCAGACGCTGTAGCCATCTTTTTTTTTTTCATTTTGTTCGGTATTGTTCATTGCGTTTCGTCTGGGCGAACGTCACAAGACATCCGTTCAAATTGATCGCCGATTCCTTTACTCAGTTTTTTATTACAGAGGGCGAGCAGCCCTCTGACCAAACAGTTGAGCTACCGTGCCGGCAAAATGTAAGCGGTGGCGGGTTTCTTTCTTTCTTTCTTTCTTTTTTTTTTTTTTTTTTTTTTTTTTATCTCATTTTGTTCGTCACAGTTTGTCCCATTTGTTCGGGGTTGACGTCCTATGACGTCCGTTTAAGTTCTTCGTTGATCCATTCACTCAGGTTTTTTTTTTATTACAGAGGGCAGCTAACCCTCTGACCGACCACGCTGAGCTACCGTGCCGGCGATCCTTGTGAGCCACCGAGGGCACAGAGGAGAGCCCGACTGAAGGGACTATCTAGCGCATCGTAGTGTCCCACTCCAGCACGCCCATTACTCGTGGAAGACATTCTTACGAAGTCCCGTAAGAGTTCGGGGAATATGTGTGCATCCGCATAGGAGAAGCAGGTCATGGCCGGTATTGCCAGAACTATATACCGGGTGAACAAAAGTCACTATAAATTTAAAAACTTAATAAACCACGGAATAATGTAGATAGAGAGGTAAAAATTGACACACATGCTTGGAATGACATGGGGTTTTATTAGGAAAAAAACCAAAGTTGTCGGGCCTCTTTTCTTTGAGGAAATGCGTGATTCTGGTTTTGTAACTGCTACCGTGACGGGTGAGAGGTACGCCGATATGTTACAGAATCGCATCTTCCCCAGCCTGGCTGATAAACACCTGCTGGTAGGTACGATGTTTATGCAGGATGGCGCACCACCCCATATTGCTAGACGCGTAAAAGATCTCTTGCGCGCGTCGTTTGATGAATGAGTGTGTGCTCAGCTGCCAATTTCGTCATGCTTGGCCTACCAGGTCCGCCGACCTAAGTCGGTGCGATTATTGGCTTTGGGGTTACCTGAAGTCACAAGTGTATCGTGATCGACCGACATCTCTAGGGATGCTGAAAGACAACATCCGACGCCAATGCCTCACCATAACTCCGGACATGCTTTACAGTACTGTTCACAGCATTATTCCTCGACTACAGCTATTGTTGACGAATGATGCTGGACATATTGAGCGTTTCCTGTAAAGAACATCATCTTTGCTTTCTCTTACTTTGTTATGCTAATTATTGATATTCTGATCAGATGAAGCACCATCTGTCGGACATTTTTTTGAACTTTTGTGTTTTTTTGGTTCTAATAAAACCCCATCTCATTCCAAGCATATGTGTCAATTTGTACCTTTCTATCTACATTATTCCGTGATTTATTCAGTTTTCAAATTTATACTGACTTTTTGATCACCCGGTACTTACAGGGTGTTTCAAAAATGACCGGTATATTTGAAACGGCAATAAAAACTAAACGAGCAGCGATAGAAATACACCGTTTGTTGCAATATGCTTGGGACAACAGTACATTTTCAGGCGGACAAACTTTCGAAATTACAGTAGTTACAATTTTCAACAACAGATGGCGCTGCAAGTGATGTGAAAGATATAGAAGACAACGCAGTCTGTGGGTGCGCCATTCTGTACGTCGTCTTTCTGCTGTAAGCGTGTGCTGTTCACAACGTGCAAGTGTGCTGTAAACAACATGGTTTATTCCTTAGAACAGAGGATTTTTCTGGTGTTGGAATTCCACCGCCTAGAACACAGTGTTGTTGCAACAAGACGAAGTTTTCAACGGAGGTTTAATGTAACCAAAGGACCGAAAAGCGATACAATAAAGGATCTGTTTGAAAAATTTCAACGGACTGGGAATGTGACGGATGAACGTGCTGGAAAGGTAGGGCGACCACGTACGGCAACCACAGAGGGCAACGCGCAGCTAGTGCAGCAGGTGATCCAACAGCGGCCTCGGGTTTCCGTTCGCCGTGTTGCAGCTGCGGTCCAAATGACGCCAACGTCCACGTATCGTCTCATGCGCCAGAGTTTACACCTCTATCCATACAAAATTCAAACGCGGCAACCCCTCAGCGCCGCTACCATTGCTGCACGAGAGACATTCGCTAACGATATAGTGCACAGGATTGATGACGGCGATATGCATGTGGGCAGCATTTGGTTTACTAACGAAGCTTATTTTTACCTGGACGGCTTCGTCAATAAACAGAACTGGCGCATATGGGGAACCGAAAAGCCCCATGTTGCAGTCCCATCGTCCCTGCATCCTCAAAAAGTACTGGTCTGGGCCGCCATTTCTTCCAAAGGAATCATTGGCCCATTTTTCAGATCCGAAATGATTACTGCATCACGCTATCTGGACATTCTTTATGAATTTGTGGCGGTACAAACTGCCTTAGACGACACTGCGAACACCTCGTGGATTATGCAAGATGGTGCCCGGCCACATCGCACGGCCGACGTCTTTAATTTCCTGAATGAATATTTCGATGATCGTGTGATTGCTTTGGGCTATCCGAAACATACAGGAGGCGGCGTGGATTGGCCTCCCTATTCGCCAGACATGAACCCCTGTGACTTCTTTCTGTGGGGACACTTGAAAGACCAGGTGTACCGCCAGAATCCAGAAACAATTGAACAGCTGAATCAGTACATCTCATCTGCATGTGAAGCCATTCCGCCAGACACGTTGTCAAAGGTTTCGGGTAATTTCATTCAGAGACTACGCCATATTACTGCTACGCATGGTGGATATGTGGAAAATATCGTACTATAGAGTTTCCCAGACCGCAGCGCCATCTGTTGTTGAAAACTGTAACTACTGTAATTTCGAAAGTTTGTCTGCCTGAAAATGTACTGTTGTCCCAAGCATATTGCAACAAACGGTGTATTTCTATCGCTGCTCGTTTAGTTTTTATTGCCGTTTCAAATATACCGGTCATTTTTGAAACACCCTGTATATGGATATGGTGTCTGTTCTTTCGGACACCATATCCATATAAGAATCTAAAATTTAAGTTTGAAAGATGTACGTCAAACGGCACCTTCATTTTATCCACAGTTTTGTTCTCTACAGACCGTGAAATACTGTGCATAAACTGTTACTAAGATGGTGAATTCTTCTCGGATTATCAGCCGAGTGGTGGCGTCGTTTCAATGAGTTTCGTACCCATCATCTTCTGGGGAATCTCTCTAAATTATCTCTATGTAGTTGCTTCTTTTACCTGTGGCTAGTTCTGCACGCTTTCAGCAAATTAGAGGAGCAGGCGTTTGATTCGGGCCGTGTGGCTGAGGGTTTAAACTCACACCTTGTTCTGGACGTCGATGCGGTGAGACTGAGGCAGAACGGATGCGGCTGCTGCAGCTGGAGATGTGTTGAGATCATTTTAGTTATTTAAAGTGGTTGATATTAGGCAACGTTTAAGACATTTCAGTCACGTGATACAGATATTCACACATTCATACCGCTGTCATGTAGCGGCTGAAAAGGAGATGAGTTCGAAATGATCTGGTGTATAGGGATGTGGTATTACAGAGGCTCAGAGATGGTTTACTTTTCACGAGTTTGAAGCTGATTACTGGATTGTGACGTAGTTACTCGATCAGACACGCACTAGTTTTTTTCGTTCTCTCCTGCACTTAAGATTATTCAATGCATTACTGGAAGACATGTATAGAAAACTTACATTTCTGTGATTGCTAGACATCCGATTCATGTCCCATGTATATTGTGAATCCCACGTGGTTTATACGTCTACACACTGTCTTATTAATTTGAAGTTAATATAGAGAATCAATTCAGAATTGTTGTTACTCATTCACGGTCTCCTCACTCATTTATTTAATTTTCAAACGTTGTCTTGACGGACAGTTCGTGTGACGTCATCTTGAGCACATCTTGTGCGCAGCCCCCATTGTCTATTCAATGATTATCCGTGGTACAGATAGTGAAATATACTCCTGCAAATGGAAAAAAGAACACATTGACACCGGTGTGTCAGACCCACCATACTTGCTCCGGACACTGCGAGAGGTCTGTACAAGCAATGATCACACGCACGGCACAGCGGACACACCAGGAACTGCGGTGTTGGCCGTCGAATGGCGCTAGCTGCGCAGCATTTGTGCACCGCCGCCGTCAGTGTCAGCCAGTTTGCCGTGGCACACGGAGCTCCATCGCAGTCTTTAACACTGGTAGCATGCCGCGACAGCGTGGACGTGAACCGTATGTGCAGTTGACGGACTTTGAGCGAGGGCGTATAGTGGGCATGCGGGAGGCCGGGTGGACGTACCGCCGAATTGCTCAACACGCGGGGCGTGAGGTCTCCACAGTACATCGATGTTGTCGCCAGTGGTCGGCGGAAGGTGCACGTGCCCGTCGACCTGGGACCGGACCGCAGCGACGCACGGATGCACGCCAAGACCGTAGGATCCTACGCAGTGCCGTAGGGGACCGCACCGCCACTTCCCAGCAAATTAGGGACACTGTTGCTCCTGGGGTATCGGCGAGGACCATTCGCAACCGTCTCCATGAAGCTGGGCTACGGTCCCGCACACCGTTAGGCCGTCTTCCGCTCACGCCCCAACATCGTGCAGCCCGCCTCCAGTGGTGTCGCGACAGGCGTGAATGGAGGGACGAATGGAGACGTGTCGTCTTCAGCGATGAGAGTCGCTTCTGCCTTGGTGCCAATGATGGTCGTATGCGTGTTTGGCGCCGTGCAGGTGAGCGCCACAATCAGGACTGCATACGACCGAGGCACACAGGGCCAACACCCGGCATCATGGTGTGGGGAGCGATCTCCTACATTGGCCGTACACCACTGGTGATCGTCGAGGGGACACTGAATAGTGCACGGTACATCCAAACAGTCATCGAACCCATCGTTCTACCATTGCTAGACCGGCAAGGTAACTTGCTGTTCCAACAGGACAATGCACGTCCGCATGTATCCCGTGCCACCCAACGTGCTCTAGATGGTGTAAGTCAACTACCCTGGCCAGCAAGATCTCCGGATCTGTCCCCCATTGAGCATGTTTGGGACTGGATGAAGCGTCGTCTCACGCGGTCTGCACGTCCAGCACGAACGCTGGTCCAACTGAGGCGCCAGGTGGAAATGGCATGGCAAGCCGTTCCACAGGACTACATCCAGCATCTCTACGATCGTCTCCATGGGAGAATAGCAGGCTGCATTGCTGCGAAAGGTGGATATACACTGTACTAGTGCCGACATTGTGCATGCTCTGTTGCCTGTGTCTATGTGCCTGTGGTTCTGTCAGTGTGATCATGTGATGTATCTGACCCCAGGAATGTGTCAATAAAGTTTCCCCTTCCTGGAACAATAAATTCACGGTGTTCTTATTTCAATTTCCAGGAGTGTAGCTGTCTTAAACAGGCTCTCCCAGCTTACTAGTAAAAAATATCCCGCTATTTTACATGAATAAGTTTCAGGTTGTGAAAGATTAGTTAGTTCCGCCAGCATGGAGTACTGTTGTGGCGGACGTTTATAGAGCATGTGCAAGTATTTGTATCTCCACATAGAACGTGTGCCAGTCCGGTACTAGAACTCGAATTTCCCATTTCATATGAGTGGTCGTCTTAACCGTTTTGGCCTTCTGTACATGACCCACTGCCAGACCCAAATTTCCTTGTGTCATCGCTCCTGTGTCACAACCTGCACTAGTACACAGAGTATGTACTTCCTGTATAGTGAAAGATATTTTAATTCAAAGTCTTTGTCCAGTATTTGCGCATAAAGACGATATTGCATTGACTGTGGTGTTAAGAAGAACGATGCAGTCTGAAGGAATAGGCACTGCGGTAACTACAGCCGTTACGAAATACAGGAAATATGTTCACAGTGCGAATATGAACAGCCATCAGCTGTATAAGGAATGACGACAATGAAAATTTGTAGTGGAATGGGATTTCCTGCTTTACATGAGCAGTAGCCTTACCTGAAACCCAGTCCAGCATAAATTTTCATTGTTGTCATTGTTGTGATTGTCTTACACATGTTACACTCCAGTATAGTATCCCTAGCAGACACTTAAAATTCGTCCAAGTTCTACCTTGGCATTTCCCGGAATCTGTACCACCTGTGTCATCACCAGTAGACCGCCAACTGGAGGGAAATGCTGAGCTAGTTTTGACAACGGAATCTATCGCAGCCCATGCGAATGACCAAGCACCAAAGTCTGCGAGTGAAGCATAATGATATCATGGAAGCCGAAAGATACCGTCATACTAGTAGCAAAGCAGAGTTTCCTAAGGAAGGCTAGATATAACGCAACAATAAGCATTTAGGTGCCGAACCATCTGAGAACAGTCAGTGAAAGGTGAACCTGCAACAGTATGAAGTTATAAGGAGAGGTGACAGCGTGGGAAAACTAGGACATACGATGTCACATCTACCTCTGACGCTGCAGAGCACACTGGAAACGCCAACATAAATACCCCAACCTAAATACCAAATCTCTCATAGGTAAGTGCTGATTGCTGACTGCCCAGTGCATGGTCTCAGCCTTTATATCAGTTGCAGCTATCTAGTGAGAGGGCAGACTATAGAGGTCGACCTTCGGCATGTCTGGATGTCTGGCTGGAAGGATGCTGCTGCTGCCAGCTGCTCTGCCAACTTCCAAGGCAACGCTGATGGAGCACTGAGGCCACCACCACCCTGCAGGCCTGCTGGAGGCTTAACCTGCTTGACCTGGACCCTGTCCATCATATGCCTTCGAAAGGGTGGAGGCGGGGGAATGGCATTGCAGCAGCTCATCTTGAATCTGTGGCAGACACCGATGCTGCCGACTCCTGTTCCCTAAATGACGGCCCCTGCGAGTCAACGAGTACGCCACACAGTCTAGAAGGAGATCAACGAGAGCACTTCGGAGACAGATTCTTAGAGTTGGAAGTCGCCAGAGTCCATGATGACAGCTCCCCCATGACGTAGCAGCCGCCATCCAGCGCTTCACTGCGTCAGCAGTACTGCGCATTGAGTGCACACTGGCCCCCAGCTGCTCATGAGGTGCTGCTCCATTGGCCCAGCTGTGGCACGTGGCTTTGGAAGGCAATCCTCAATTCTGTATGACTGACCAATAAATGTGATATTATCGATTATGTTTTCTTGACTCTCTTGAGCATAATTAGTTTACCACTCATTCCAGTGGGCTCTCTCCTGACAAGAGTCTGGGAACTGAGCCCTATATCTGGTGTCAGCAGGTTGATGCCACACACCCAGGACTACAACAGATCGACTATGCAGATCAACAGCTCATAGCAGTGCAGTTGCAGTGAGTGACTGATATTTTGTTGCTTTCTTGTTGTGTATTTTGTCCTCGCCATGTTTGGCCATTGGAACCTCCAGAGTATAGTACAGTGTCCCTTGTTAAACCACAGGAACCTACAGACTTGCCTCAGTTCCGTCGGAGCACTAGAGAAGTTTACACGCAGTGCAGTGTCTGTACTGTATACATGTCCATTACTTGTCATGTGCTCAAGCTGTATCAGCTATTTACGAGCAGAAGTTTTAGTCACGAAGTACACAGAATCATGTAGGGCTATGATAGGGTGTAAAGGTTAAGTGTAGTTTATACCGTCTTTTCTTTCTGTTGTGTGTGCATTTTCCATCTTTTCTGGTATAACAGCAGATGGCGTGCACATGAGTGTTAGAAACGCAGCGACATGCAACCGGGGCAATGCAATGGAGCATTGCATAGGAGAATAGAGCAATGGGAAGCTGTTGGGTGACTCCTTAGTTCGGGAGAAAATACAAGCATTCTGAAGGTATCCAACCATTCCATCAAACCCGCAACAGCTAACCTCATAGTGCCATTTTCAGGGAAAGCTACTGAATATGTATCTAGTTTTATTTGTGATTTAAAGGCTGCCACCAAATCTGGTAAATGGCCGGAAGAAACGTCATTGAATATGAATAGATTAAGGTTAGCGGGTGACACGAAAACATACATTATGTACCTCAGGACCTTCAGTTAGGCCCAAACTTCGTTATGCACTGGGTAACGGTCTAATACAGCGCTCTCACAAGCAGATCAGCTCCAGGTTCTTCAGGGAAAAACTCAATGGACTCTCCTAGAAGCACAATCAGTGGAATCCTCCTCTAACAGGATTAGGAAACTGAACACAAAAACATATGAACTAATGCTAAAATGCGGAGGCCGATAAAGTTATCCTGTTTGAGGCACAGAATAGGGCTTTGGGTGTGTTTCTAAGAGGTATTTATGCTGATATATCAAGAAGGGTCAGAAAGGAGAGCTCAAGCAACTTATCTTCTGCCATTAGGATCGCTACACAGTTGTATGAGATTGATGTTGCTAAATGGAGATGCATTGATCACAGTGTTTTTTCTTGTGAAGTGATGTGTTTTAGATGTGGGGCATAGGCCATATCAGGAAACAATGTAGTCAGCCCAAATATTAAGAACGTGGGGAAGTAGGCCAAAAAGTAAGTGATTCTCAGAGGAAAGCATGGAACAGACAGCGTCCTAATAATCGACCATTAAACGGAACGAAGGTGTTTCATCAATTGGACGGCATTCCCAGTAGAACGCGAGACTGCAGAAACATATGCAGAGATGGAGTGTTGTTTACTAGGCAGAGTAAATGGTACAGAACATAAAGGTCTGGTGTACACTGGCTAACTTGTCATCAGTTAGTCTGGATCTCCTGAGCAGAAAGAGACTGTGGCCGCCACGTTAGGGGAGACCGGGGCCCGTTGGCCACAGGGGCAGGATGGCCCAGTCGAGTTAGTTCATACAATAGACGCTAGAACGTGCTGAGAATCAATCAGCAGGTTGGTAACACTGTCCCGCTCCCTCTACAGGAGCAATATGGCCGGCGGAGAAGTTTTGGACAAGTTGTATTGATTAAATGTATTTTTGCGTGCGTGAGTAAAATTCTACTCGTCGCTTAAATGTTTGTTATGTAAAGTTTGCTTACTTCAGGCGCAAGAAGTGAGTAGTATAATTAAACGTCGTAGCTTAAGGATTATTTCTATATGGCATACGATCTAAATTGCTTCAGTGGGTTTTGTGACAAATTGAATTTATTGTAAACATGGCAATGGGGCAGGTTGGCCCAGAGATGATGGGGCACGATGGTCACCTGGGCCATCCTGCCCCATCCTATATATTTTTTTAAACTCGATGAAAGATTTGTTATTTTCAATGATAATAATATTTATAATTCGTCGAGTTTAAGAAATTATTAACATAATTTTCGAAGTTAAACATATTTTAATACTTTTCAGAGGTCAAAAGATCGTCATATTTACGAGATAAAAAGCGTTTTAAAAAGAAAACACCAACCTGTAAATTTTGTTATAATCTTAAATAGCGCTCTGAGTAGTCAGAATCTGATTCATTTCTTTGTTTTTAGAACATCAGAGCTACGGCCTTGGTTTAAAGCATTTGTTTTATCTATAGGAACATAAAAATTGCGCGAAATTATAAAAAAAAGTGAAAGAGGAATGATTTCTGAAGATACGATGCTAAAAGCAGTTTTAGAAGTAAAAGAAAAGGGAAGATCTGAGAGGGCTACTAGCGAGGTATTTGGGATTCCAAGAAAAACTTTGGGGAGGTACTGTGCTAAGTACAAACAGACGTCATGTCAGCCTACACAGTCAATTGAACTTCAGGAAACTGAAACTGAACCTCAACCCATGCCAATGGACCAAAACCCTCAGTCTGGAGGAGTCCTACAAATACTTAATGGCAAAAAGACGCCTTGGGATAAATTATGTTATGATAAAAGGTTTCAGGTATGAAATATTGTTAACTAAAATTATTTTTATTTGAAAAGCTATTTTTCAATTTCTAATGTTTCTTTTCTATCCCTGCCATTGTTATTGTGTCTATCTCTACGTCGTCTTGTGCACTGTAGGACTACTGATTTGTCTCTCTCTCTCTCTCTCTCTCTCTCTCTCTCTCACACACACACACACAAAAACACGCACACACTCACACATACACACACACATGAAAAGAAAAACTGTGCCTCTATCGGTAACCTAACTAGAGTTGTTTATTTTCAGATATTTAATTCAGAACAAGAAGATATGCTTGAACCATACCTCATGAAGGCAAGTGACATATATTATGCTCTTTCCCCGAAATAAGTCAGGCGGTTTGCGTATAGATATGCTATTACATGTAACAATAAAGTACCCCAAATATGGACCTAGACCGAAATGGCGGGAGGTGATTGGTTCACAGGATTCTTGAAGAGGCACCTTCAACTCTCCATTCAGATTCCTCAAGCAACTAGTTTAGCCCAGTGCACCAGTTTCAACAAGCATAATGTAGATCTTTTTTTTAATAGTCTCGACATAGTTTTAAAAAGATTAAAAGTGACCCCTGCGGACGTCTGGAACATTGACGAAACTGGAGTAACTACCGTCCAGCGTCCTGATTGTGTAGTCGCTCAATGAGGTTTTCGCCAAATAGGGTGAGTGACATCGGCTGAGAGAGGGTCACTTGTTACGATAGCTTTTGCAGTTAGTGCGTTGGGTAATAGTGTGCCTCCATTCTTCATCTTCCTGAGGGTCGACTTCAAGCCTCATTTTATCCTTGACGGCCCAATTGGGTGTGATGGAGCAGCTCATCCTTCGGGATGGATGACGGAGACAAACTTTGCAAAATATATTAAACATTTTGTTCTACACGCTCGCTGCTCAAAAGAACGCCCTTGCTTGGTTTTGATTGATAATCACAGTTCACATCTCGACTCTGAAGTTCTTGATCATTGTAAAGATGATGGAATCACCTTTCTATCATTTCTGGCGCACTGTAGCCACAAGCTGCAGCCTTTAGACAGAAGTGTTTATGGGCCTTTTAGAAAGTTCATGAACTCAGCATGTGATGCATGGGTTACCAATAATAAACGGCCTATGACTATTTACGACATCCCGTCTATAGTGCGAATAGCACTTCCAAATGCTGCAACTCCCAATAACGTAACCAGTGGATTCAAGGTAACTGGGATCAATCCCCTTAACAAAAATATTTTTACTGACAATAATTTTATGCCTTCCTACACTTCGGATAGGCCAGATCCAAACACTGAAAACAGTCCATCAAGTCGAGCTGAGATAAACGTGAGACTGTTTCCAACTCCAGATGAGGTCAGACCTTTTGAAAAAGCATAGCCCAGAAAAAGTATGGAAGCAGGGAAAAGGAAGAGAGTTTCTCCCATAGTCACAGACACTCCAGAAAAAAAGCCCTTGAGGAAGAACAAAAAGGTGCAAAAGAAAAGAAGGCGAAAGCATTGGAAAGAAAACTTAAATCACAGTCTAAAAAAGCACTTTTTCAAAAAGAAAGTAGGAGCAATGGTAGAATGAAATTAACTAAATCAACTTCAGTAGGCCTAAAACGCAAGAAGAAGCCAATGGAAAATCACGATGATGAAGATGATGATGACGATGGGGAAGATAAAGATTCACTGTGCCTAAAGTGTCTCAAGCCTTTTTCAAACAGTCAACTTGGAGCACAATGGATTCAGTGCACAAACTGCAAGCGTTGGGCTCATCAAACATCCGTAAAAATTAAATCCGTGGACTATTTTATGAGTGTTATAACTGTGCTGATCCTTTGGATGTAGACAATGATTGAAGTTGATTGGTTTGTATTAAGAGACTATAATTCCTCATAATATTAAGCTTTCCCATTGTCATAATAAAATGTTAAGCATTTAACTCAATATTCAACTTGATTTGATGTACATTAAAGTATGTTTCTTGATAACTATTCGTTTTATTTTGATATCCTAAAGTTATACTAGTTTAACTTATCAAAATATTACATGGATCAACGTGACCCAGCCTCTGGGCCAACTTACCCCGAGTTAGGGGCAGATTGGCCCACTTGACATATGTCCAGTAATTAATTTTTTTAAAACTTTTTAACTCATATTTTCAAGATTAATAATTGTGACCCAGATTCAGTATGACTGCTCTAAATGTTTAGCAATAATTTTATAAATAAATATGTAAAAAAAATTAATATAAATTTCTTTAAAAAATATGGCCAACGTGCCACGGTCTCCCCTATGGGTTACATGGACAAGGTGATAATGATGTCAGGTCAATGGGTTCAACGCCTTTCAGTTTCAATGTGGGAAATAAATGTTTTTGAGAGCACGTATTGCTGCTTGTTGGTGAGAGGTACTGTGCAATTGTTGGACTCCACTTTCTTGCTGAAGATCACGCAAAAATTGACTTTTGGAGCATACAACTGAGCTTCATGAGACTATTTCCATTACAGGCAGCAGTTACAGCTATTGTACTATCTTAAGGTTCACTGATCATGAAGTTGCTTCCCTGTTAACTGTGGTCATAGTCACTAAAGAGCAATTCGTGTGATACTGTGCTATAAGGCACAAGGCAGTCGATCGTGATGGGAACAGATATAGACCTACTTAAGGATTTATTGTGTGTTGTAGAGACACTGGCAACAATGAACAATTGTATGAGTCACAGTGTTTTGCATGCAGAAGTATAGCATGCAACAGTGACTTGGATGGGGTTTCTATGGTTCCAGTCAATCTTGATCATTTTGGGCAGGAACGAAATGAGTGTGCAAAAGGGTTTACTAGTTGCTAATTTGGCTGAATTGGAGGAAGACGACACAGAAACGTCAAATGAGGACCACTGCCACAGGTAAACCATCAGTGCCTCTGCATTACATAAGAAAGTGGAACATTTACAGTAAAATGCTAGAGTAGCAATGGAAGCTTTGTTAATGCATTTCATGGATTTGTTTAATCTAAGTGGTCTGTTACCAAAATGCCACTCATGCAACACAGAATACCAACAGCGAATAATATTCCAGTGTGCAAGAATCCTTATCATGTTCTAAAGTGTATGCAGCTGATAATGGAAGAATCTATCGACCAACAGCTAGCTAACGTTATTATTGTGTGTAGTTATACTCCCTAGCTGAGCGTCCTTAATTTTTGCCCCAAAAAAGTCACCAGATAGTAATCAGAATTCAGATTCTGCTATGATTATCGGTACCTCAGTGCAAGTATGATCACCAACGATTCTCCAATACCAAACGTAAAAGACACTCTTGACAACTTGAGTAAGTGAACATATTCCTCCATAATGGATTCGAAGAGAAGGTATCAAGAAACAGAAGTAGCGCCAGGGAATCGACCAAAGACAGCTTTTCTCGTTTTGGAGGGTCATTTCCAATATTGTCAAATGTCATTCGGGCTCAAGAATGCACCCACCACATTTCAGAGATTATTAAACGGTGTACTTTAGGGATTGAATCTAAGACAATATTTCATCTATTATATGATATATCAGTATGTTCAGAGGACATGGATCAGCATGTGCAATGGTTGGAGGAGGTATTCAAAAGATGACCACACCAGGACTAATCCTATGCATCGATAAATGTCATTTTCTAGCAGCAGAAGTAACTTATTTTTGGCATATAATTAGCAAGGAAGGTGTGAGAACAGAGAAACGGTTGGTCTCAGCAGTTGGGAATTTTTCGCCACCAAGGACAGTTAAATAGTCGCAGAGTTTCTTCAGTCTCTGTAATTATTATAGTCGATTCATAAAGGACTTTTCTGAAGTTGCCGGACCCTTGAACCTTTGTTACAGAAAGGAGCAAAATTTGAACGGTCTACCGAACGTCCGATAGCATTCGATCGAGAACTACCATTGAACCCAGTTTTGATATTCACTAATTTTGAAAAATACATTATTCCGTTTTGTGATGCAAGTAATAAGGCTCTGAACGTTATCCTAGAATATGATGTAGATGGTACGGAGCTTCCTGTAGCATATGCATTGTTGTTAGAACTGAAGGACATTTCCAGCAGATTAAAAAGATGGGCACTAAGTTTTAGATTTGATTATGAGGAATACATAAGCCAGCGAAAAGGCATGTTAACGCCAAGTATTTGAGTAGATAGATTGCAGTTTTAAATGCACTGAGCAGGAACATTGCTGAAATGATGAAAAGCTCAAACTGATAATGCTGACTGTCAACAGTTCTAGTCACCTCGTTTCATGGTGCAAGAAGGCATTCTGTGCAGAACACAAAGTGCGGATTATGAGTGATAGTGTCTGCAGCTTTCCAGAACGAAGTCTTTGAACAAGCACATGACATACGTTACCAGGCTGTTTTCGGTGAACAGAAAATGCTAGATGAATTGCCAAAAAATATTGGTGGGGAACTACAAAACGAGACATTGGGCAATATGTCAAGAACTGCGTACCTTGCGCGCAACGAGCTGAGCTTTGCTACCGACCGATTCCATTGCAATGTCTACCAGAAGCATCTAAGCCCTTTGCAATTCTTGGCATGGACATTTTAGGTCAATTTAATGAAACACCATCAGGAAATAAATATGGATTGACTGTAATTGACCATTTCTCTCATTATATAATGATGGCTGCAATTCCTGGGCAAAGATCAAGTACAGTTTCTCAAGCATTAGTAAATAATTGGTTACTCACGTTTGGTATTCAGGAAATGTTGATTACAGACCAGGGTTCCATGTCCGACTTATGAAGCAATTGTGTCCACTGCAGTGAATCCGCAAGCTGCAAACAAGCTCCTTACACACTCAAACCAACGGGAGAACAGAGAGAGTCCATCACATCATTTCGAAAATGTTGAACTTTTATGTTGGCAGCAGTCATGAAAAGTCGGACGTACATTTCAAATTTGTAAATGATTCTAAAGTCCATATGTGAGAAAAATGCCTTCACCTTTCGAAGTGATTAAGCCAAAGCTTGGATCCGATGTTGAAACTGTAAAAACGTTTGATAAGAATATATAAGGCATTTGTCAACAAGGAATAATTGCAAATAAAGCTTTAGAAAAAGAAGAGCAGACAGGGCAACGAGTAGAGGAGTTATCGCAGAATAAGAATGGCCAGTGGGTATTAGTAACGAGCCCATATACAGCAAATGGCAAACTAAAGAAATTCCTCAACTGATACCATGAACTGTACCAAGTAGTGGAAATGACATCATACGTCAGTGTTAAAATACAAATGCCAACAAACGCTTCTATAATTCACATGGGATCTACTAAGCCGTTAAGAGAGCTGTTGATGCATTGCCACAGATACCAGCAGTATCTGTAGTTCAGAGTGGGAAGTCTCATGGAACAAAATACGTCCTTAGGCCACTTCGATAGATAAGATCTGAAATTGTTGTTTGCTTGTACTGCACTTCGTTTATTCTGGTACAGATCCTTAGAAAGTCACCCAGTCTTATTTTGTTCCATTTATAGTATGTTTTAAAGTTTTTTTTCATTTTATATTATCAAGCGGTATGTATGACACTTTTTGTATGCGAGGGTTGTACAGTTTTGTGCAGGTAATCTCAACTTTTGAAGGGAGGGGGATAATGATAAAGTTTCTCTTCTCTGAGGTCGCATACAGTAATGGGTACAGATATGGACCAAAGATCTACTAATAATTTCAGGACAAAGAGATAGCTACACTGTAATGTCCTTGGAATACCTACAGAGAGACCAGAAGGAAAGTGTTATGATTTGCCAAGTAGGATGATACAGGCTAGCATACAGGCATGTGAGGTCCAGTTATCCATGGGAAAAACCAAACCAACTGATTGTCAAAGAAGGTGTTAATGTCGTGTCCACATTTCCAGAAAGTAGGCACCAACCAGGTCTATCCAGTTATTTCATCAGAAACAATGATAGTAAACTGTTACGAACATGTTCCAATAGTACCGTCGATTAACAGTTTTTCCCTCTGGCACGAATTAATGGTGAGCTACTCCTTCAAATTCAAAGAAAACTATCTGCATGGCTTTGACATTTCTACTGGCCATCTTTTTTTTTGGTCTTGGAGAGCCTCTCCCGACCCATTGTGAAAATCGAACCTCGGTCTCAAGATCGTAACCGTAGATTCACAGCAGTTATGGTTGCCTTGGGGAACATCTCGTTCTAATTTTCGCGATCCAAAAGCTCTTCACAGACTGCGAGGCGACGGTCTTTCTAGTCTTGAGACATGAGGCGTGGGACGAACTTGGCAGCAACACGATGCTTTCCAAAGTACTGTGTCGGGATTTCATGACATGATCTAGCTGAAATGTTACAATCTCTTGCAGTCCTTGAGACAGTCAGCCGCCGAATGGCACGCACAATTTCGCTGACGTTCCTGACTTGAGCGTCGTCGGCAGACGTCGAAGGACGTCTACCAAGCCAGCAGAAGTCATTCGGCAAGCTAAATACAGAATAAATGAAACTGCGCTCTCTTCATTTCTGCTGCATCTTTGGTTATTAGTTTTGCCGGAAAAAAATTTACGTTACTTACGTGATTGAAAATAATATTCAAAATCGTAAATTAGTTAAGCCTCTGTTATGGAATAAAAGAATGAACAGTTAATGAGGCAGCCTAATTTTGACTGAAACTGGTCGTGAGCAACAAACAAAACTGGCACTAAGTACTGATTCAATTTTCATGTTTTTACGACACTCGGTGATTGCATGGAAATTTCTGAGGACAATGACAACACAGGTGCCCTATAAGTTATAACTATTGCAGGTTATTATTCATGAAAGTTATTCGAAAGTAGTGAAAGAGATGCCACTGCCTAATGCTTCTATAATATAGTTACACTTTGTCAGTTAACAGTGTTACGATGTTGCAACTGTGCGGACGACGGAGAATGCAGCTGACGGTAATGCTGAGCTGTTACTGCTACTTCTGCCGGTTGAGAACCATGAGCCGTCCCCAGTGCCACGTATAATCATGGAACAGGCAATAGTTAGCACTGCAGCTTTCCTCCGCCTGGTCACCTACTCTGCTCTCAACACTCGCGGGTTAACGAAGTAGGTGCGCCTACACTGGAGCGATCACAGCAGCACAACGCGCCTGCAGGAGCAACCAAAAAACACCTTCATAACTCAAGCTGCTCTGCTTCCTCTCTATTCACGTAGTGATAGAGATTCTCCATACGCAAACAAAAGCAACGCCACAGCTACTGCCATTTCGTCGATGCTATCGACACGTTTACACGAAGTTCCCTTGGCTATTAACCAGCAATTTACAGTATTTGCATTATAATTACGATCAATTATATACATTCAAAAATAAATACACTATTACACCCATTTCATATTAAATATACACTTAAGAGCCAAAGAAACTGGTACACCTGCCTAATATCGTGTAGGGTCCCCGTGAGCAGGCAAAAGTGCCGCAACACGACGTGGCATATGGAGTAGTGCTGGAGGGAATTGACACCATGGATCCTGTAGGGCTGTCCATAAATCCGTAAGAGCACGAGAGGGTGGAGATCTCTCCTGAACAGCACGTTGCAAGGCATCATAGATATGCTCAATAATGTTCATGTCTGGGGAGTTTGGTGGGCAGCGAAAGTGTTTAAATTCAGAAGAGTGTTCTTGGAGACACTCTGTGGCAATTCTGGGCATGTGGGGCGACGCATTGTCCCGTGGAAACGCCCAAGTCCGTCGGAACGCACAATGGACAGAATGGGTGCATGTGATCAGACAGGATGCTTTCGTACGTGTCACCTGCCAGAGTAGTATCTAGACGTATCAGGGGCCCCATATCACTCCAACTGCAGACGCTGCACACCGTTACAGAGCCTCCACCAGCTTCAACAGTCCCCTGCTGACATGCAGGATCGATGGACTCATGAGGTTGTCTCCATACCTGTACACGCCCATCCGCTCGATACCATTTGAAACGAGACTCGTCTGACCAGGCAACATGTTTCCTTCATCAGCAGTCCACGTCGGTGTAGACGGTCCCAGGCGAGCGTAAAGCTTTGCGTCGTGCAGTCATCAAGCGAATACGAGTGGGCCTTCTGTTCCGAAAGCCTATATAGGTGATGTTTCGTTGAGTAGTTGCACGCTGACACTTTTTGATGGCGCAGCGTTGAAATCTGAAGTAATTTGTGGAAAGTTTGCACTTCTGTCACGTCGAAGCATCCTCTATAGTCGTCGATGGTCCCGTTCTTGCAGGATCTTTTCCGTCCGCAGCGCTGTCGTAGATATGATGTTTCATCGGATCCCTGATATTCACAGTATACTTGTGAAATGGTAGTACCGGAAAATCCCCATTTCATCGCTACCTCGGAGATGCTTATAAAATGGTTCGTGCGCAGATTATAACACAACGTTCAAACTCACTTTAATCTTGATAATCTGCCATTTTAGCAGCAGTAACCGATCTAATAACTACACTTTTTTTTAAAGAGATGGCCATCTCTGCATAAGGGCTAGTTTTCACTAAATTGAGGTGTCGCAGGATGTGGGTACTGCGATGTTTGCGTACGTCTGGTTAAGGTTAACCATTAATACGCGCTCATCTAGAGATAGATTGGGTCGTAGTCGCACGAAGGTGTGAAGGGCAGAGGAAAAAAGTGCCTAGTCAAGAACCAAGAGAAAAAACCTCTGCGATAGTTAGGTCGGGTGGTAAGAGCAGTAGCGGATGTCTTGCTGCCTGTGATATGTCGTGCATCGTGCAAGGGTACGCTTTGTTAGTAGTGGGTATCATGCATGTCGATACCTTTGAGGTTGTATGGTGCTGTTGCTCGGCTGCTGCTGATGGGTGCCAGTGTTGAACTCTCGATCAGCGTCAGCACGCTGCAACAGTTAGGTTTATCATCGTTTTTGTGTCCGATAGGTCATACATCCCCCCCCCCCCCCCCACATGAACTATGGACCTTGCTGTTGGTGGGGAGGTTTGCGTGCCTCAGCGATACAGATAGCCGTAACGTAGGTGCAACCACAATGAAGGGGTATCTGTTGAGAGGCCAGACAAACGTGTGGTTCCTGAAGAGGGGCAGCAACCTTTTCAATAGTTGCAAAGGCAACAGTCTGGATGATTGACTGATCTGGCCTTGTAACACTAACCAAAACGGCCTTGCTGTGCTGGTACTCCGAATGGCTGAAAGCAAGGGGGAACTACGGCTGTAATTTTTCCCGAGGGCATGCAGCTTTACTGTATGGTTAAATGATGATGGCGTCCTCTTGGGTAAAATATTCCGGAGGTAAAATAGTCCCCCATTTGGATCTCCGGGCGGGGACTACTCAAGAGGAAGTCGTTATCAGGAGGAAGAAATCTGGCGTTCTACGGATCGGAGCGTGGAATGTCAGATCCCTTAATCGGACAGGTAGGTTAGAAAATTTAAAAAGTGAAATGGATAGGTTAAAGTTAGATATAGTGGGAATTAGTGAAGTTCGGTGGAAGGAGGAACAAGACTTCTGGTCAGGTGACTACAGGTTTATAAACACAAAAGGAAATAGGGGTAATGCAGGAGTAGGTTTAATAATTAATAGTAAAATAGGAATGCGGGTAAGCTACTACAAACAGCACAGTGAACGCATTGTTGTGGCAAAGATAGATACGAAGCGCACGCCTACTACAGTAGTACAAGTTTATATGCCAACTAGCTCTGCAGATGACGAAGAAATTGAAGAAATGTATGATGAAATAAAAGAAATTATTCAGATTGTGAAGGGAGACGAAATTTTAATAGTCATGGGTGACTGGAATTCGGCAGTAGGAAAAGGGAGAGAAGGAAACGTAGTAGGTGAATATGGATTGGGGCTAAGAAATGAAAGAGGAAGCCTCCTGGTAGGATTTTGCACAGAGCACAACTTAATCATAGCTAACACTTGGTTCAACAATCATGAATGAAGGTTGTATACATGGAAGAAGCCTGGAGATACTAAAAGGTATCAGATAGAATATATAATGGCAAGACAGAGATTTAGGAACCAGGTTTTAAATTGTAAGACATTTCCAGGGGCAGATGTGGATTCTGACCACATTCTATTGGTTATGACCTGTAGATTAAAACTGAAGAAACTGCAAAAAGGTGGGAATTTAAGGAGATGGGACCTGGATAAACTGACAAAACCAGAGGTTGTACAGAGTTTCAGGGAGAGCATAAGGGAACAATTGACAGGAATGGGGGAAAGAAATATAGTAGAAGAAGAATGGGTAGCTTTGAGGGATGGAGTAGTGAAGGCAGCAGAGGATCAAGTAGGTAAAAAGACGAACGCTAGTAGAAATCCTTTGGTGACAGAAGAAATACTGAATTTAATTGATGAAAGGAGAAAATATAAAAATGCAGTAAATGAAGCAGGCAAAAAGGAATACAAACGTCTCAAAAATGAGATCGACAGGAAGTGCAAAATGGCTAAGCAGGCATCGCTAGAGGACAAATGTAAGGATGTAGAGGCTTATCTCACTAGGGGTAAGATATATACTACCTATACAAAAATTAAAGAGACCTTTGGAGAAAAGAGAACCACTTGTATGAATATCAAAGGCTCAGATCGAAACCCAGTTCTAAGCAAAGAAGGGAAAGCAGAAAGGTGGAAGGAGTAATAGAGGGTCTATACAAGGGCGATGTACTTGAGGACAATATTATGGAAATGGAATAGGATGTAGATGAAGATGAAATGGGAGATACAATACTGCGTGAAGAGTTTGACAGAGCACTGAAAGACCTGAGTTGAAACAAGGCCCCGGGAGTAGACAACATTCCATTAGAACAACTGACCGCCTTGGGAGAGCCAGTCCTGACGAAACTCTACCATCTGGTGAGCAAGATGTATGAAACAGGCGAAATACCCTCAGAGTTCAAGAAGAATATAATAATTCCAATCCCAAAGAAAGCAGGTGTTGACATATGTGAAAATTACCGAACTGTCAGTTTAATAAGTCACGGCTGCAAAATACTAACGCGGATTCTTTACAGACGAATGGAAAAACTAGTAGAAGCCAACCTCGGGCAAGATCAGTTTGGATTCCGTAGAAATGTTGGAATACGTGAGGCAATACTGACCCTACGACTTATCTTAGAAGCTAGATATAAAAAAGGCAAACCTACGTTTCTAGTATTAGTAGACTTGGAGAAAGCTTTTGACAATGTTGACTGGAATACGCTCTTTCAAATTCTGAAGGTGGCAGGGGTAAAATACAGGAAGCAAAAGGCTATTTACAATTTCTACAGAAAGCAGATGGCGGTCATAAGAGTCGAGGGACATGAAAGGGAAGCACCGGTTGGGGAGGGTGTGAGACAGGGTTGTAGCCTCTCCCCGATGTTATTCAATCTGTATTTAGAGCAAGCAGTGAAGGAAACAAAAGAAAAATTCGGAGTAGGTATTAAAATCCAGGGAGAAGAAATAAAAACTTTGAGATTCGCCGATGACATTGTAATTCTGTCAGAGACAGCAAAGGACTTGGAAGAGCAGTTGAATGGAATGGATAGTGTGTTGAAAGGTGGGTATAAAATGAACATCAACAAAAGCAAAACGAGGATAATGGAATATACTCGAATTAACTTGGATAATGCTGAAGGAATTAGATTAGGAAATGAGACACTTAATGTAGTAAAGGAGTTTTTCTATTTGGGGAGCAAAATAACTGATGATCGCCGAAGTAGAGAGGATATAAAATGTAGACTGGCAATGGCAAGGAAAGCATTTCTGAACAAGAGAAATTTGTTAACATCGAGTATAGATTTAAGTGTCAGGAAGTCATTTCTGAAAGTATTTGTATGGAGTGTAGCCATGTATGGAAGTGAAACATGGTAGATAAATAGTTTGGACAAGAAGAGAATAGAAGCTTTTGAAATGTGGTGCTATAGAAGAATGCTGAAGATTAGATGGGTAGATCACATAACTAATGAGGAGCTATTGAATAGAATTGGGGGGAAGAGGAGTTTGTGGCACAACTTGACTAGAAGAAGGGATCGGTTGGTAGGACATGTTCTGAGCATCAAGGGATCACAAATTTAGCATTGGAGGGCAGCGTGGAGGGTAAAAATCGTAGAGGGAGACCAAGAGATGAATACACTAAGCAAATTCAGAAGGATGTAGGTTGTAGTAGGTACTGGGAGATGAAGAAACTTGCACAGGATAGAGTAGCATGGACAGCTGCATCAAACCAGTCTCAGGACTGAAGACCACAACAACAACAACAACAGGTCATATATTGGATGCACATTATACGGTGATGTTGGAGAATTGTTTGTGCGTCAGTGGGCGAGCGCGTCGGTTTCCCTGCTGTGGCCTGTTGTTCGGCTCTAATAGCAGCTGGTAATTTCCAGTCAACGTTGCTGATATGCAGGGGCTTGCTGACGTTTGTCGCTTGTTGGTGTATGTTAGCTTGCCGTAGGTGGCTATGCCCTAGTTAGTAGTGTCTTTGGCCGCTTGTGCTTCCACCTATGGCTGTGATCGTAGTTTCCCAGAGTAAGGATGAAAGGACTGTTCGAGTGTCTCGAGTTCCAGTATAGTCGTGTGGCATGTTTTTTGATTACTTCCTTGAGGGTTTCAAGGCGGTATTCTTTGTGGAGACCCACCGTGCGTGTGTAGCGTGGAGCGTTGCCAATGATGCGTAGCACTTTGTTCTGTATGATCTGCAGGCGGTGCAGTCGTGTAGGAGCTGCATATCCCCAGACGGGAGCTGCGTACGTCATCAGAGGACTAATCAGTATCATGTATATGGACCTCGAGACCCTCCTATTCAGTGTGCTTTCCCTGTTGAGCATTGGGTAGAGTTGTTTGAGCTTCGCGTGAGCTCTGTTGGCAACGTATTCGATGTGCTTCCCTCAAGTAATTTTCCGGTCCAGCCAGGCACCAAGATATCTGACTTTCTCTCGGAAACGTACTGGTCGTGTATGTAGCATTATCTGCCTATTGTGTTGATGTTTGAGCAGTAGTTTCGGTCTGTGTGCAAACAGAACTGCTTCGCACTTGTCGACGTTTACTTTAATGCGCCATCGCTCCAACCAAGGCTCGGCAGTTCTGAGTGCCGTCTGTATTCGTGAATTAATGTTCAATGGTTTCCAATCTTGCGCGAGGACGGCTGTGTCATCCGCATAGATGGCTAACGCCGTGTTTTGTGCTACTGGGATTTCGTTAATGCACAGGTTGAACAAGATGGGCCCTAGGATGCTTCCCTGGGGTACTCCAGCTTGGGTACCATGTGTGTTGATTTTTTGCCCTGCATGTCAGTGTTGAAATATCTGTTCGTGAGATATGACTGTATGAGACGTACGAGTCCCTGGGAAACCAGCTTCGCTTAGTTTGGGTATAAGGCCGTTGTGATAGAGACGGTCGAAAGCATTTTCGATGCCCAGGAACACTGCCGTTGTGGCTTTGTTCATGCTGTAGCCGTGTGTTGTATGTTCGACTATGCGGAGGAGTTGTGTTGTCGAGTGATGATTATTAAAGTCGAATTGGTCCAGTCTTAGGATGTCACTTGCGATGCAATGCCTAGTGATGCGTTTTAATATTACCTTCTCAACAAACTTGCTTAGCGAGCACAGCAGATAGGTCGGTAATTTTGTGGGAGAGAGTGATCTTTCCCTGTCTTCCTGGACATCAGGACCTTGGCCGCCTTCCGAAAGTCAGGGGTGTGTTGGTGTTTTAGGATGGCATTAGTTACGTGTGTAATGTGTTCTACGGCTCCACCCGTGAACTCCTGGAGGACACGGTTTTGAATGCCATTAAGTCCAGGGGCTTTCCTAGCGTGTTTTCGTTTGGGCTAGTACGTCTAATTACGTCGCACGTGGGCTGGGCTACAAGTCGTGTAACCTCCTGGTCCGTTTCAAATGTGAATACTGGATCTAAGGGTGCCAGATTCGGCATGTAAGACGCTGCAAGTGTTGTAGCAAAAGCTCTGCCTTCTCTGTCGTGGAGTAAGCTGGGCCGTCTGGTTCTTGTAGCATGCGAGTATAATGTTTCTCCCTGGTGAAGTGTCTGGCTAGCTTCCACACGCCAGGATATGTTGTATCTAGCCCAGCGACTTTCTGTCCCTATTGTTCGTTTATAAATCTTTGTCTATTATCCCGTATTTTTCTCTGGAGTCTGTTGACGTGCAATTTATAGGACGGGTGCTTGGTACGCTGCCAGTATGTCCTGAGGCGGTTCCTCATTGAGATAAGGCCCAGGATCCCCCAACAACAACACCAGAATCTTCTTGTCTTATATAGATGTTGCCGACCGCAGCGCCGTATTCTGCCTGTTTACATGCTTCTGTATTTGATTACGCCTGCCTATACCAGTTTCTTTGGCGCTTCAGAGTTTGGTTTCTGTAATAAAGCTGACATATTCAGAATCCGAGGTAAAGCACAGGTTATCAACGCATATTAAGCGGCGAAAAATTCTGGAGCGTGCGGAAGTTATTTTATCTCCATTTTAGGTGTTACAGCTTCTTGAAAAAATTCCGGAACTTTGTCCACAAAATTCTTCTCCGCTTAACATTTACTTCTTGTCCATGGTCTCTTTCGAAATACTCTCCTCCAGAATTGATATATCACTCCCAAGGCCGTTTGCACTTCCGGAAGCAATCTTGGTACGCCTCTTGCTGGATCGCGCGAAACGCTGTCTGCAAATTTTCTTTTATCTTGTCTATCATTGGAAATGTTTGTTCTTTCAAAGGGAGTTTCAACTTTGGAAGTAAAAAGAAGTACGCAGGGGCTAAGTCTGAAGAATACGGAGGATGAGGCAGTACAGTGATTTTATTTTTTTGTGCAATAGTCACACACTAATGGGAATGAATGTGTGGATGCGTTATCTTGATGCAAGAGCCATGAATTGTCTCGCCATATTTCATACCGTTTCCTTCACACATTTTCTCGTAGCCGTCACAACACGTCCCTGTGGCACGAATTCATGGTGAACTAATCCTTCAAATTCAAAGACAACTACCAGCATTGCTTTGACATTTGACCTGTCCCGATGAACTTCTCTTAGTTTTGGAGAACTTCTCCCGACCCATTGTGAAGTCGGCCTTGGTCTCAAGATCATATCCGTACAACCACGTCTCATGACCAGTTATGATTATCTTGAGGACCATCTCGTTCTAATTTTCGTGATCTATAAGCTCTTGACAGACTACGAGGCGAAGGTCTTTCTGGTCTTGACTCATGAGCCGTGGGACGAACTGGGCGGCAACACGATGCACTCCAAAACACTTCTAACATCCTGCATGGTGTCTGTTTGTTCTATATCGTGTCTCCCTACCACTTTCGCGCAACGACGCTCTGAGCATGTTTTTTAGGGAATTGACTAGTTTGAACCTGGGACCTGTTGCTGGTAAGAAGACGCAAGACTACACATGACATGTAGAGTTCAGAAGAGTTCAGTGAGACTAGCGATGATATAACCAAATACTTAATGATTTCAGCTTCAGCTCCACTTCACTCCCTGTAAAAGAATCTTAATACTAACTAAATTTAGTGGAAAGGGTTCAAGGCTTTCCTATTTTTGGTTAGCTGGTAAAATAACGTCGAAGAAGTAGTTAAGTTTACCATTGGAAATTTTATTCTACTCACAAAACATTGTTTATAAATTGCACTGTTGTAAAATGAAATGTTTTAATACAGGATGATAAAAACCAACTGCGCTCAACAAAAATGTGAACGAATATTCCCTGAGTGGGTTTCCAAGTTCTACAATGGATCGAAGGATGACCTATGCCATATCACATCTATAATCTAGGTTTAAATTAAGTTTCACAAGAGAGAAAACTATCAAAATGGTCTACAGTGACCCTCAATTCTCTTTAATTACTTATCTAACTTGTCGTAAATTACTGTGGCTGATGTGGCTTCTCAATAACTATATAACAGAAAAATCATCGCGTTTCAGATTTTTACTTCATGTGGCAAATGTGAACACCATGAGCTTTAATTGACGATCGACACTAGTATTACGCAAAAAGGGGGTGTAACAGCTGAGACTTCTGCAGTTCTGAGTGAAGCTTTATGCGCTGTTATGCGGCATCGCGTGCGTTCATTACCTTGTCGGTGTTCGTCAGGGGGCGGCAGGCAGCACAGCTCCCCTCACCTCGCCGTCTCGGAAGCAACTCTCTCCTAACTTCTCCTTACTACAATTTACCGAAGTTGGTTTAAAAAACTATCTGGCTGTGTTTTCACCTGACCAATCAGGGTCTCAATGTTAACCTTAAGCTCCGCCTACAAAAATTCTGTCTATCCAATGAGAAACGTTATACTTTTCGTGGTGGGGCAATGTTTTTTAAAGTTTACAACGTAACAGAGACGCGAAAAAGTCTCACGCTAAAACTTGCAGCTGGTGTGGTCCTTTTAGTGTTATCGTAAGATCTATACTGTTCCTCTGGAGGGCTCTAGCTTTTAACATGGGCTGGGGAGTGGTCCTGACGTAACAGAGACGCAAAAAAGTCTCACGCTAAAACTTGCGGCTGGGGTGGCCCTTTTAGTGTTATCGTAAGATCTATACTGTTCCTCTGGAGGGCTCTAGCTTTTAACATGGGTTGGGGGGTGGTCCTAGCGGTCAGCTGGCGACGTGGGTGTCCGTCCCTTATCGTAGGGCCTTCTAGCTTAACACGGTTCTGCTCTCGGCTTCTGTTCTCGTTTCTCCCCTCGGAACTGCGTCTGTCTCACGGTGGGAAGGTATGACATGCATTTAGGCATTCTTGTGTTAGTCTGTGGTATTCCATTTGCTCACTCATTACTCGTATTACTTTCGTTAATTTAATGTCACGATTTATTCGGAGCTATGTGACATACTACTGGATTTGCTTATCATGTCAGGGTTTTCATGGAAGGTGTTGGATTTGCCTGACACCTTACATACTGTGTCAGGATTTCATGACATGATCTAGCTGAAATGTTACCTTCTTCTTTAGTCTCTCGTATAGTCAGTCTTCGATTGATATGCACAATTTTGTTGACGTTCCTGACATGAGAGTCGTCGGTAGACGTCGAAGGGCGTCCTGAACGAGTGTCATCTTTAACTTCTGTCGGCAAGTTTTAAACAGTGTGAACTATTCTTAACACCAAGTACGGCTTAAACACTCTTCACCACAGACTTTCTGAATCATCTGGTGTGTCTCTGTAAAGGTTTTCTTCAGTTTCACAAGAAATTTAATGCAGCTGCGTTGCTCCTCAAACTCTGTCATCTCAAATTCGCAAACAGTGCGACACAACGCTCTACTCGATACTGTACTGAATAAAAACTAACAGACGTACAACAACGAAACTTCCCGCAGTTACGTATTAAAAACAGGTGGCTGCAGGGATGAAAACCGCGTTTCGCTCCAACACATTATTGGCGCGAAATTACGAATGTTCCGGAATTTTCGAACAGATCTCGTATGTTTTGTTGAACAAGTGATCTGTCCATTTCAAGTGATCCATTCAGCAGTTGAATAAGAAGTTCCCTCGACCCGCAATTGTACTGATTCAAGAAAAGCTATAACTACTTCGTAATGAGCTACCGATATCTGTTTTTTTACTTTAGTCATCACTCTTCGGACTAGTTCTCTGTGGTCAGCCTCCATTTCTTCTCTTCTCGTAGAATATTAGTTTCAGAGCAGCTCCTTCACCCAACATTCTAGATTATTAGGCCCCTACAGGTCTTTCAAGTGCCACTGAAATTATTCTCTGATGACTTAACACTACCATCCTGTTCCTTCTTATTGTCAGTCTTCTTCGTATGTTCCTTTCTTCGCCGATTTTGCGGAAAAACCTTTCAACTCTAGTTTTATCAGTAAACACGATTTTCAACATCCTCCCATAGTAGAGTGAAACTAAACTTCTAGTTGTTGTTTATAGGTCCCCTTACATGGACTTCAGAGCATTTCTGCTCAAGCTAGTTGGGCTCTTGATTCACTTTGTAGGAACTACCAGAAATTAGCTATATGTGGTGAGTTCAATATAAATTTTGTGTATGATGGTGCAAGAAAAAGGATGTTGGTAAATCTCCTAAATTCATATGATCTGATGCAGACTGTGTTTTTTCCAACTAGGGCTCAGGGGAACAGTAGCACAGCCATAGCCAATATTTTTATTCGTTCTTCATTACTAGATGGGCATTATGTTAGTAAAATCGTGAATGGCCTTTCAGACCATGATGCACAAATTTTAAAACTGAAAAGCTTTTGTCCTCAAACAAATGTCACATATAATTACAAACCATGTAGGAAAGTTAATCGAACAGCAATAGAGGGTTTTTTAAACATTGTCAAGGAACAAGGGTGGCAGGATGTTTATAGTGCCGATAATATAGATGATAAATATAATGCTTTCCATTAGAACGTTCTAATCGGGGTACCAGTCGAAATAGGCAGCTCGGGTGGCTGACTAGTGGGATAAGGATATCATGCAGAACAAAGCGGGAATTATATCAAAACGTTAGAAGTAGTAACAATCAAGCTGCAGTAGCCCATTACAAACAGTATTTTAAGGTGCTTAAAATGGTATTTGGGAAGCAAAGAGTAAGTGGTATACAGATAGAATAGCTAATTCACAGGATAAAGTTAAAACCATGTGGTTAGTTGTGAAGGTCGACGATATAAAGTCAGTTCGCAGTAAAAATATATCTGTTACTGATAAATGAGATATGGAAATGAGAAATGAGCGTTTGGCGTCATTGGCCGGGAGGCCCCTCGCGGGGCAGGTCCGGCCGCCTTGGCGCAGGTCTTATTACATTCGGCGCCACATTGGGCGACCTGCACGCCGGATGGGGATGAATTGATGATGAACACAACACAACACCCAGTCCCTGAGCGGAGAAAATCTCCGACCCAGCCGGGAATCGAACCCGGGCCCGGAGGACGGCAATCCGTCACGCTGACCACTCAGCTACTGGGGCGGACTAATGAGATATATGTATAGTATTTAACATTCATTTTCTGAGTATTGCTGATGAATTTAATAAAAATTTAGTTTCTACAGGTACTCTTATAACTCTCTTGGCAAATGCCTTTCCGATATTGATGTCTGCAATACTCCTCTGTGATACAGACAAGGGGGAGATTGAGTCAATAATTACATCACTGAAGGCTAAGGACTCTCATGGTAATAATAGAGTGCCTAGCAGAATATTAAAGTATTGTGCTGCACATGTTAGCCCTGTATCTAGCCATATTTGTAATTTTTCCTTTAGGAATGGTCAGTTTCCTGAACGATTAAAGTACTCAGTAGTAAAGCCGCTTTATAAAAAGGGAGAAGGGGAAGATGTAGACAATTTTAGACCTATTGTAAGTAGGCTGTTTCGGTTTTGATACTGGTAACGCCACGTAGCGCTCTGTATGAAAGTCACTGACTGTGCTGTGTGCAGTCTGTGGCTGGTTTCCATAGTTGGAATTTGCTATTGTAGTGTTGGGCAGTTGGCTGTTAACAGCGCGTAGCGTTGCGCAGTTGGAGGTGAGCCGCCAGCAGTGGTGGATGTGGGGAGAGAGATGGCGGAGTTTTGAGAGCGGATGATCTGGACGTGTGTCCATTTGTGTTGAAATCGTATCTACTGTCTCCTTTAAGTTTTCCTGAGTTTTTGCAAATTGCGTAACCGAATTGGTAGATGCAACTAAGTCAATTTTAGCTTGCAAGGTGTCGTGGTTTTCATAAACAATAGTTTGCAGTTCTTTTATGGCTGCTTCGTGATTCTGTAATACATTTTCATGACGCGAAAAAATTGGTTGGAAATGCTCACAAATTTGTGTTTTTACGTCATTACAGACTTCGACATTTCGATTCTATTTTAAGTAACTCAGCAGTTAAACCATCACGTTTTGTTCAAGCGTTGTTCCACTGATTCTAACTTTTTAAGCTGTTGCTGTGTTTGTCTCTGGTGTTGTTCCATTGTATCTAACTTTTGAAGATTTTGTTCCATTGTGTCTAACTTTTACTGTGTTTCTCTCTGATTTTGTTTCATTTGTTGCATTAATTGCAATAATAATGTATTAGTGTCTCGAATCTGTTTCTACATGCTTTCTGGCAGTGCATTTTCACCGGTAACATTCACATTTTGACAAGCAGAAAATGTGTCTTGACTCATTTGAGAAAACGGTGAGCACCAAAACCTGAAACTGCAGTATTTGCAAGGTTGTGTCTTGTCATTTCGGATTCCTGAAGCGAGCTGTTGCCGACTGATCGATCGATAATGCTTCCCTATTCACTAATTGTTTCACTGTCTACACCATTATTTGCCGCCCGCCCCATTTCCCGATGCACAATTACCAAATTACTATGTTGAACATTAGTTAACTCATTACACGGTGGCGCTAACACACTGCTTTCGTCTTCACTGTCATTTCTCAGTTTACTTTGGAGCCTAGTATTACGTTTTTCACACGCCGCAATTGTCACAACATGTCACACGATAACACAGAAAAGCACAATTTGCAGAGCGAAAATAAGAAAACACATTAACATACCACCGAAAATAATATCTAGTTAATTGCAGGCGCAGCTGCGAAATACTTGGTGCAAATCTACTTGCATGTAACAACCGTTTTACTGTACAACAATGAAAAACTACAACTACAAAGGAAATTCTCTCTATAATTACGCGCTAGCAATAAACAATAGCTACACTAATTACACAATTTACAAGAAAAAATCAGAAGATTCCAGTGAGGTATCCTCGGCTAATGGTCGACATATGTAACATCCCCTTAGAAAAATTTATGA
Source organism: Schistocerca cancellata (assembly GCF_023864275.1). Lineage (NCBI taxonomy): Eukaryota > Metazoa > Arthropoda > Insecta > Orthoptera > Acrididae > Schistocerca > Schistocerca cancellata. The sequence continues at coordinate 330,958,630 of NC_064628.1, read as the reverse complement.
ATTACTGTGCTGATAAACCTCTTACATTATTTGATTTACAAACAGCTCAGCAAAACTCAACGTGCTCAAACAGTTTTCTCTTTACTTATTCAACACTACTTCTTCAAGACTGCATGGAAATCCACTACTTCCATGTGCATTTTCTTTTCCTGCTCAGACTTTGTGCATAAAATTGTAATTAACTCTGTGATGAATGATCAGGACTGTCTTTATGGACTGTGAGAAAATCTTCGCTTTTGACCAGCAGTGTATCAATAAGTGTGTGCATTTGATATCTTTGTTATTGTAATTATGAAAAATTTTTTCAAGTCTGTTTTTGCCACTGCCCAAAACAATTTGTAAAACTTTTTGTGGGGAGCGTGGGGGCTATGTAAGTAGGCTGTTTAGGTTTTTATATTGGTATATATCTGTATGAAAGTCACTGACTGTGCTGTGTGCAGTCTGTGGCTGGTTTGCATTGTTGGAATTTGCTATTGTAGTGTGGGGCAGCTGGCTGTTAACAGCGCGTAGCGTTGTGCAGTTGGAGGTGAGCCGCCAGCAGTGGTGGATATGGGGAGAGAGATGGCGGAGTTTTGGGAGTGGATGATCTAGACGTGTGTCCATCAGAGACAGTAAATTTGTAAGACTGGATGCCATGAACTGCTATATATATTATGACTTTTGAACCCTATTAAGGTAAATACATTGTTTGTTCTCTATAAAAATCTTTCATTTACTAACTATGCCTATCAGTAGTTAGTGCCTTCAGTAGTTTGAATCTTTTATTTAGCTGGCAGTAGTGGCGCTCGCTGTATTGCAGTAGTTCGAGTAACGAAGATTTTTGTGAGGTAAGTGATTCATGAAAGGTATAGGTTATTGTTAGTCAGGGCCACTCTTTTGTAGGGATTATTAAAAGTCAGACTGCGTTGCGCTAAAAATATTGTGTGTCAGTTTGGTGATGATCAGAATAAGTAAAGAGAAAACTGTTTGAGCACGTTGAGTTTTGCTGAGCTGTTTGTAAATCAAATAATGTAAGAGGTTTATCAGGACAGTAATTCATAAATTTTTCTAAGGGGACGTTTCACTATTTCTATGCTATCAGTATCTGCTAAAGTTATTGAAAAGGCTATGTATGTATGGATAGTTTACGATTTTATATCACACGATTTGCTATCAAATGTATAGTTCGGCTTTAGAAGACGCTTAACAACTGAAAATACTATATTCTCTTTTTTCTGTGAGGTACTGGATGGGTTAGGCAAAAGATTTCGAACGCCAGACATATTTTTTTTTTTATTTAACTAAGGCGTTTGATTGTGTTCATCACAAAATATTGCTCCAGAAGTTGGACCATTATGGAATACGGGGAGTAGCTCACAATTGGTTCACTTCTTACTTTAGCAACAGACAGCAAAAGGACGTTATTCACAATGTTGAAAATGGCTGTGATGTGGGGTCTGAGTGGGGTACAGTCAAGTTGGGGGTTGCCCCAGGGATCAGTATTGGGGCCACTCCTGTTCCTTATTTGTATAAATGATATGCACTCTAGTATTACGGGTAACTAAAATATTTCTGTTTGCTGTTGAAACTACCTTTGTAGTAAAGAATGTTGTGTGCAACATTGGCTTGGTTTCAGATAATGCAGTTCATGACCTAAGTTCATGGCTTATAGAAAATAAACTAAAGCTAACTCACAGTAAGAATCAATTTTTGCAGTTTCTCACAGACAATTCAACAAAACCTGACCTTTTAATTTCACAGAATGGGCATATGATTAGTGAAACTGAACAGTTCAAATTTCTAGGTGTTCAGGTAGATAGTAAACTGTCGTGGAAAGCCCCACATTCAGGATCTTGTTCAGAGACTTAATGCTGCCATTTTTACTATTCGAACGGTATCTGAAGTATGTGATTGTTCGACACGAAAACTAGTCTACTATGTTTACTTTCATTCGCTTATTTCGTGTGGTATCAGATTCTGGGGTAACTCTTCCCATTCTAAAAGGAAATTTTTGACTCAGAAACCGGTTCGGGCAATAAGTGGTGTAAGTCCACGAACCTCTTGTCGACCCCTGTTCACGAGTCTGGGTATTTTGACATGGGCCTCTCAATATATATATTCCTTACTGTCATTTCTTGTTAACAATATTAACTTATTCCCAAGAATAAGCAGCTGTCACTTAGTTAATACTGAGCAGAAGTAAAACCTGCATTTGGACCGGACTTCCTTCACTCTTGTGCAGAAAGGTGTGCAGTATACTGCTGCATTCATTTCCTATAAGCTACCACTCGAATTAAAAAATCTTAGCAGTAATCCACGCGCTTTCAAATCGAAACTGAAGAGTTTCTTCATAGGTCACTGCTTCTATTCTTTCGAGGAGTTATTTGAAAAAGTAAGCTGATTCTTGTTGTGTTGTTGACTGCGTTTACTTAAACTTATGGCTTGTCTTTTCCGGATTCATAAATATTTTATTTTTATCTATTATTACTTTTATGTTGTAATTTCATGTAATCACACGTTCGAAGACCTTGGAGATTTGCTCCTCAATTTGGTCCTACGGAACTTGACGTGTAAATAAAATAAAATAAATCATAATCCCAATTATGATGTAAAGTGTATGCTGTTTTCTGCTGCTCCTCATTACTTTCACTTTATTGCGTTCACACTCAGACCATATTCTATAATCATTAAATCATTCCACTCATCATTTTTATTTAAGATAGTAATGTCTTGTACGAATTTTATGATTGGAACCTTCTCACCCTGAATTTTAATCCCATAACTTCTGTTTGCGTCATTGCTTCATTGATGTATGGATTGAACAGTAGAGGCGAAAGACTTCACCCCTGTCTTACAACCTTTATAGTCCGATCAATTCGTTCTTGGCTTTCCCTTCTTATTGTTGCCTCTTGGTTGATATACATACACTCCTGGAAATGGAAAAAAGAACACATTGACACCGGTGTGTCAGACCCACCATACTTGCTCCGGACACTGCGAGAGGGCTGTACAGGCAATGATCACACGCACGGCACAGCGGACACACCAGGAACCGCGGTGTTGGCCGTCGAATGGCGCTAGCTGCGCAGCATTTGTGCACCGCCGCCGTCAGTGTCAGCCAGTTTGCCGTGGCATACGGAGCTCCATCGCAGTCTTTAACACTGGTAGCATGCCGCGACAGCGTGGACGTGAACCGTATGTGTAGTTGACGGACTTTGAGCGAGGGCGTATAGTGGGCATGCGGGAGGCCGGGTGGACTTACCGCCGAACTGCTCAACACGTGGGGCGTGAGGTCTCCACAGTACATCGATGTTGTCGCCAGTGGTCGACGGAAGGTGCACGTGCCCGTCGACCTGGGACCGGACCGCAGCGACGCACGGATGCACGCCAAGACCGTAGGATCCTACGCAGTGCCGTAGGGGACCGCACCGCCACTTCCCAGCAAATTAGGGACACTGTTGCCCCTGGGGTATCGGCGAGGACCATTCGCAACCGTCTCCATGAAGCTAGGCTACGGTCCCGCACACCGTTAGGCCGTCTTCCGCTTACGCCCCAACATCGTGCAGCCCGCCTCCAGTGGTGTCGCGACAGGCGTGAATGGAGGGACGAATGGAGACGTGTCGTCTTCAGCGATGAGAGTCGCTTCTGCCTTGGTGCCAATGATGGTCATATGCGTGTTTGGCGCCGTGCAGGTGAGCGCCACAATCAGGACTGCATACGACCGATGCACACAGGGCCAACACCCGGCATCATGGTGTGGGAGCGATCTCCTACACTGGCCGTACACCACTGGTGATCGTCGAGGGGACACTGAATAGTGCACGGTACATCCAAACCGTCATCGAACCCATCGTTCTACCATTCCTAGACCGGCAAGGGAACTTGCTGTTCCAACAGGACAATGCACGTCCGCATGTATCCCGTGCCACCCAACGTGCTCTAGAAGGTGTAAGTCAACTACCCTGTCCAGCAAGATCTCCGAATCTGTCCCCCATTGAGCATGTTTGGGACTGGATGAAGCGTCGTCTCACGCGGTCTGCACGTCCAGCACGAACGCTGGTCCAACTGAGGCGCCAGGTGGAAATGGCATGGCAAGCCGTTCCACAGGACTACATCCAGCATCTCTATGATCGCCTCCATGGGAGAATAGCAGCCTGCATTGCTGCGAAAGGTGGATATACACTGTACTAGTGCCGACATTGTGCATGCTCTGTTGCCTGTGTCTATGTGCCTGTGGTTCTGTCAGTGTGATCATGTGATGTATCTGACCCCAGGAATGTGTCAATAAAGTTTCCCCTTCCTGGGACAATGAATTCACGGTGTTCTTATTTCAATTTCCAGGAGTGTAGTTTGTATTACCCGTCTTTCACTACAGCTTACTCCTATTATTCTCACAATTTCTAACGTCTCACAAAATTCATCATTGTCGAACCTTCCTCCCAGGGGATCAAATCCTACGGAAGAGCTGATTTTCTTCAGTCTTCCTTCCATTGCCAAGCGCTACATCAGGACTGAGTGTCTTGTGCCGTAACCTTTTCTACATTCAAACTGATAATCTAATAGATCGTCAGTTTTCTTTTCCATCCTTCTACATATTATTCATGTCAGCTACTTGGATGAATTTGCTGTTAAGCTATTTATATGATAGTTCTCGCACTTACATTCCCTTGCTATCTTCGAGATTGCAAGGATTATATTTTCTGAAAGTCAGATTGCGGAGTATGTCACCACTCCAACACATTATATACACCAATTTCAATAATCGTTTGGTTTACCGTTTGCTCTGACGAATTTAAAAACTACGAGGGAATTTTATTTCCGTCTTATTTAATTGCAGGTGTTCCAAAGCTCTGTTAAAACGTGTAACTAATACTGATCCCATACAGCTTCCAATACCGACTCCCATTTCTTGCTCTGTCTCAACATCATAAAAGTACTCCCATTCTTTGAAGCCTTCAATGTACTCTTTACATCTACACGCTCTCTCCTCTGCACTTAACAGTGAATTTCCCACCGTATTCTTAATATTGACGCATTTGCTTTTAATTTCAACACAAACTGACTTTTCTAATTGCTGATTTCCTTGTTTGTATTTCTGCACATTTCTCATGTAGCCATTTTGTTGCATCGTCGTCGACAATGTAGTGTCCTAGTCGCCACTGTAGAGTCTTGTACCATAGGGATGAAGGGTGATGATGTTTTTGGGGACCAGTATCCTCTTTCTACAACACAACTACACACATGCATTAATAGGGTTCTTTATTTACATAAACAGGAAGCTACTTAACTTTTAAGAGTCCACATGTTGTGGTACAAGCTCTTCTCTAATAATCCACGTTAGTCTGACTGCTGCTGAAATACAAGTCCAGCTATGCGATGAATGACAGATGCCAAACTAGGCCGGCCTTTGTGGCCGAGCGGTTCTAGGCGCTTCAGTCCGGAACCACGCTGCTGCTACGGTCGGGTATGGATGTGTGTGATGTGTGATGCCCTCATGTTAGTTAGGTTTATGTAGATCTAAGTCTAGGTGACTGATGACCTCAGATGTTCATAGCGCTTAGAGCCATTTGAACTTTTTTTCGCCAAATCTTGATGCGAGTTCGTGCGCCAGTGACTCAGCTAGTGACTGAGCAACTGCGCTGGTGCCTGAGACTGACTCACACTAAGATTGAGCCTGAGCCCTCCGGTCAGAGTCGGCGATCTAACTACTGCGGTTGGCCGTGGCAGTGAGCTGCATGCAAATCTGTTTTTGGCCTCTCTCCTGATAGGCGCGATTGATCCAGTGCCTGCTATCTATCTTCTTTCTGCATCTTTGCCGACCAGTGTGCTGGCGACGCGTTACGCCAGCACATTCCTCCCCCCCTCCTCCCGCCCGCCCCCTCTCCCCGAAATGCCGCACCGTTATCGTGTAGGGAGGACGCAAACGACAACAGGACAGACAGAAGGCAGTACACTGGACGTAGAGATGAGCTGGCAGCCGTGACTGTGGAGGACGGCGTACTCCCGACCGTATCTCGCCGTCGGGCTTGCGAGGCCACAGGAACACCCTCGAGAAAACTGCTGCCAGGGCACACGTCTAGGACAGTGCATGTTCTGCTGTGATGGCGGAGACTGCGACGTCGACGGCGATGGCGAGTGCAGGTCTATCGCGTCGGTGAGCGGGGCGGTGGGGTGTGGGCGCATCGTCCATCCGTTCCTCCTGGGTTGCACAGGTGGCACCAGCGGGCGGCTGCGAAGGCCTCGCGGTCCCGTGAGGCAGTGAATCTGAGGGCAGAAAAGCAGCAGAACCACGGGGCAAATGACACGCACGAATTTGGTTCTGGTGGCGGCGCTGAAAACCATCGGGACCTGCAGTCAAGTACAAAAAACAGCGGATGCCTTCCAGGATCACCCCTGTTACCCAGCGCCTACAGTTTCCATAAACCCCGGAAAAAGACAACACCGCGAGGCGCAAAGCGATAGTTCTATTGACGGCGCCGGATGCTGCGGTGGGTGTTGCAAGTGTAGCAACATCCGATGGCGGCGGCCATGCAGAAGTTCCGCCGGTGATGGACCGTCTCGTGGGTTGAACGATACTAGGTGAGAAAGAGTTGTAGCACCTGCTCCTGTGTGTTGGTGGTGCGAAGCTTGACCATCTGTTGTTTAAACGTGCGTACGAAGCGTTCCGCTTCTCCGTTGGACTGGGGGTGAAACGGAGCATTTATTAGATGACGAGTGCCATTTCGTTCACAAGGCTGCTCTAAATTACGCGAAGTGAACTACGGTCCATTGTCCGATACCAGTCCTTCTGGCAAACTTTCTCTGTAAAGTATGGTGCACAACACCTGAATGGTGCTAGTGACGTGGTAGAAGCCACAGGCACTGCAAATGGAAACTTGCTAAAAGAATCTACCAATATGAGCCAACGAGTGTTCCAAAATGGTCCTGTAAAGTCAATGTGCACTATTTGCCATGGGGCTGAGTCCTAGGCCAGGTTGAGTCAGCCGGAGTGGGCGAGCAGTTCTAGGCGCTTCAGTATGGAACCGCGCGACCGCTACGGTCGCAGGTTCGAATCCTGCCTCGGGCATGGATGTGTGTGGTGTCCTTAGGTTAGTTAGGTTCAAGTAGTTCTAAGTTCTAGGGGACTTATGACTTCCGCTGTTAAGTCCCATAGTGCTCAGAGCTATTTGAATCATTTGAACCTAGGACAGGTTGACAATGTCTGTGGCGGATCGGATTGGTTTTCCGCGCATGCGTGACGCTGTGACGTCATCTGTACACTGTGGGCGTCCATGCGCTACCAAGTACAGTGCTGTCGCGCTAACTGTTTAGTGCGAACAATTCACCAATGTCCTTGTTGGAGCAATCGCAACACACTTTGGGAATAACAAAACGCGATTGTCCACTGTCATTTTGAACTAGAATCACACCCTGTTCAACTGAAAGGTTATGCTGACATGCAAAATATCGGCACACAACTGTGTTCTGGATACTGTTCAATGAACGAGGCCAAGAAGTGCGAATGTAATGCAACAAAATTTTGAGATCTCGGTCTACTTCCGTGGGTTGTGCAATTTGTCTGTAGTGCAAGGGAAAAGTTTCCAGCAATTCCGAGTCCTGCCCCTCATCGATTTGGCAACAAGATGCTGCAGATGTATCAAAATCAGAGTCTGGGCCAATCGGAAGGCGAGACAGGGCGTCTGCATTGAGATGCAGACGCCCTGATTACATACTGATACTGCGGAAGCAACAAAGCCCATCGTTTCACTTTTTGAGCACTGTGTGTAGTAACCGGCTTTGACGGATAAAAAACGGACTAGAAAGGCTTCTTATCCGTCACTAAATAGAACTTACGGCCAAACAGATAGAGACTGAATTTGGTCACACCGCACACAATAGTGAGAGCTTCTCTTTCAAATTGAGAACAATTGTACTGAGTTCGAGTTAACAAATTTGATGCAAAAGCTATGAGTCTGTCTTGTGCACCAGTTCCGTGCAAAAACACAACGCCCATTCCGTAGGAAGAAGCGTTGACTTGCAAAACTTCTGGCTTGACAGGATCAAAATGCACTAAATATTTGTCACTGAGCAAAGCATTTCTGATTTTCTCAAATGCCTCTTGACAGACTTTTGTCCACACAAAAGACACTTTTTTGCGACGCAAGTGATGCAATGGAGCTTCGATCTGTGCGGCATTCGGTATGAACCGAATGTAGTATGTCATCTTGCCTCGTAATGACTGCAGTTCACACACATTACCAGGAACAGGCAGGTCATGGATTTCAAGCAAATGAGATTGGAGGGGGTGCGCACCCTGACTGTTTACCACATGACCTACGTACTATAGTTTAGCTTGAAAAAAGGCACACTTTTCGAGATGACGTTTGAGTCCGCCTGTGACAACACTCGAAAAACGCAAATACTTGAACAGTCCTAAATGCGTATTTACAACAAACATTTTTGTGATTCTTTATCCAATGGAATTTGCAAGTAGGCATCAAGCAAACCTATCTTAGAATAGTAGCGTCCTGCACCAAGCCTGCCCATGCGTTCCTCAGGGCGAGGTAACGGATAAGTGTTAACTATTGTCTGTGGGTTGAGTGTAGACTGGACGTCAGCACAAATGCGAATGCGACCAGAAGGCTTAGGCAACAAAACGAGAGGACTGGCCCACTGACTAGCTTGAATGGGAGGAATTACACCATTATCTTGCAATTCATTCAATTCACTGGCTACTTTGCCTCTTAAAACAATTGGAACGGGGCGGGCCCGGAAAAACTTAGGCTGTGCTTTTTCTTTCAAGGTAATACGCGCTGCGAAGCTATGAGCTTTTCCCATTCCTCCCGAAGACAGTTCAGGAAATTCTCTAAGCAAGCTAGCGACACTGTCTTTTGCTGCACAGGCCGATAATGAAATTACATTGTCTTGGATGATAAGTCAAAAGATATCAGAGACATCTAATCCGAATATGTTATCACTGTCTCTTGATTTCAGCACTAAAATTCACTGTCCTACATCTACATCTACATTTGTACTCCGCAAGCCACCCAACGGTGTGTGGCGGAGGGCACCTTACGTGCCACCGTCATTATCTCCCTTTCCTGTTCCAGTCGCGTATGGTTCGTGGGAAGAACGACTGCCGGAAAGCCTCCGTGCGCGCTCGAATCCCTCTAATTTTACATTCGTGATCTCCTCGGGAGGTATAAGTAGGGGGAAGCAATATATTCGATACCTCATCCAGAAACGCACCCTCTCGAAACCTGGACAGCAAGCTACACTGCGATGCAGAGCTCCTCTCTGCAGAGTGTGCCACTTGAGTTTGCTAAACATCTCCGTAACACTATCACGCTTACCAAATAACCCTGTGACGAAACGCGCCGCTCTTCTTTGGATCTTTATCTCCTCTGTCACCGAGCGGGATTAGCCGAGCGGTTTCAGGCGCTGCAGTCATGGACTGTGTGGCTGTTCCCGGCGGAGGTTCGCGTCCTCCCTCGGGCATGGGTGTGTGTATTTGTCCTTAGGATAAGGACTGATGACCTTAGCAGTTAAGTCCCATAAGATTTCACACACATTTGAACATTTTTTATCTCCTCTGTCAACCCGACCTGGTACGGATCCCACACTGATGAGCAATACTCAAGTATAGGTCGAACGAATGTTTTGTAAGCCACCTCCTTTGTTGATGGTCTGCATTTTGTAAGGACTCTCCCAATGAATTTCAACCTGGCACCCGCCTTACCAACAATTAATTTTATATGATGATTCCACTTCACATCGTTCCGTACGCATACTCCCAGACATTTTACAGAAGTAACTGCTAACAGTGTTTGTTCCGCTATCATAAAATCATACAATAAAGGATCCTTCTTTCTATGTATTCGCAGTACGTTACATTTGTTTATGTTAAGGGTCAGTTGCCACTCCTTGCACCAAGTGCCTATCCACTGCACATCTTCCCACATTTAGCTGCAATTTTCTAACGCTGCAACTTCTCTGTATACTACAGCATCATCCGCGAAAAGCCACATGGAACTTCCGACACTATCTCCTAGGTCATTTATATATATATTGTGAAAAGCAATGGTCCCATAACACTCCCCTGTCGCACGCCAGAGGTTACTTTAGCGTCTGTTGACGTCTCTCCATTGAGAACAACATCTCTCCTAGTGAGAGATTTCTAAATGGCAGGCAAACTATATTGTTCAAGCACTGGAATTTCCTGTCCGTTGTAAGCAGTGATGTGCTTGCTAGATGTAGAAAGGCGTGGCGAGCCTAACTGTTCGTACATGGCACGATTAGGTAATATTAATAAGGTACCTATGTGTAACTGAAAGTTCACACGACGGCCAGCAATGCATAATGAGACAAATAGTTTCTTAGAACAGTATTGCACAGCACTATGGCCAGAAGGAGGCTAAACCTTAAGTTTACTTTTGTCAGAACCTGTTGTAAGTTTACAAAACACAGTGTTCACTGCATGTGCACATGCCTGTTTTCTGTGGGAGCGGGAAAAATTGACATTTTTGTGCCGTTGCAAGCAAACTGCTTGGACACGATTTTTTTTTCCACGCGTGTAACACGTTGCACTATGTGATGAGCAGTTCTGTCTTTTATGGCGAGCAAAACAACTAGAACAAGACTTAACTAAATTGGCAAGCCTGTTTACACGTCTACGTGGCTGTCCGCGCGTCTGTGTACGCGCTCGTTGTTGTAGCTGCTTGAGGCGATCGTGAGCAAGGGGCTACTCGACCCGACAAACGACCTGGTCAAACTTATCGGCCGCTATGGCTCCCGAATCATATTGCTCTAAGATTTGCAATACTTGGATAAGAGTACATTAAGATCTGTTTCCTTATCCTACTGTCCAGTATACTGAATGTTATAGCATCACGTACCATGAGATCATTGTAAAAGTTACCACAATTACACTTAAATCTACACTTCCTAGCCATACCCGTTAATTTTGTGTACCACTGGCGGTACTTCTGCTCCGGCGCTTTCTGCAAGCGAAAAATACTTATATCTAGCTGCAGCTACTAGGAATTGCTGGTGGTAGTACTTGGTTAATGCAGCGATAACTTGGTCATAGATGATTTCGTCGAGAGAAGCGGTTGGAAATAGTTTTGTATTAACCTGAACGCTGGGCACCCCGCGATCGAAAGGAAGTATCGTGACTTTATACCACCGTCAAAATGATGAACTTGACAATGTGCTTGGAACTGAGTCAGGTATTCAATCGATTCCTCTTCTGTGTCGTTAAATTGGCGGTACGGTGGTATGCTGGTCGGCGGTTCTTGGGCTGGTTGGTTGGTCTGTTGTGTGGCCGACGCAGCTTTTGCAGCCAGTTAATAGGGGAGCAATTTGTTGGTTCTCAAACTGAAAAACTTGTGTTAAATCCATCACAATGTCGGTCTGCGGCTGCGACACGTGGTCAGCGCGTGGAGGGGGCGGGGAATTCGTGGTTAACACAAATACGTTATAGCCAAAACGAAAGTAAATCCTCTGAAAAGAGAAATTTGACTAGTGCTGCGGCTCTACGTCTGGAGTACATACAAGAACACTACCACAATTGGGCAAATAGAAATGAACACATCTGCAAGCTAAAGCACAAGAGAAGCAATCAAAATCGTCGGCCAAGTTGATTGACTGCTATCGAATCTGAATTATCTTCGTCGACACTGTTGTGTCCTCGCCGACACTGTAGTGCCCTAGTTGCCATTGCTGACTCTTGTACTATAGAGAGAGAATTTTGTTTGGTGGCCAGTATGCTCATCATACAATACAGCAGCACGCATGTATTAACAAGGTTCATTATTTACAGAAACAGGAAGCAACATAACTTTGAGAGTCCGCATGTTGTAGTACAAGCTCTTCACTAATAGTCCACGTTAGCCTGTCTGCTGATGGACGCAAGTCCAGCTATGCGATGAATGACAGACGCTGCACTAGGATGCGAGTTAGTGCGCAAGTGACTGACCTAGTGACTGAGCGACTGCGCTAGTGCCTGAGACTGACTGAGACCGCGCCTGACAAGGGGAAGGCCTCAGACACGGCCAGCCGATTCGGCTCAAATTTGGCAGGTCGCTTGTGTACAACCTAAAACGAAGGAATCTAAGATATTTTGGGCCAACACCCCCACGTTTTTGAGAAAATCACCCCTAAAGGTTATGACGAGCAATCGACTCAAAATTGGAGGGATCGATAGATAATTGTAAATAGAGCATTTTTCATCATCAGGTATGGGGTCCGCAAACGCAAACTTTTCCAGAAATCGAGGAAAGAAACTTTTACAACTGCCGTTTTTCACCGAAAGCACCGATAGCGCAACGGCCAAGGTAAGTGGCTGGGAATCGGAGAAGCCGGGTTCGAATCTCGAAGAAATACATAGAAAGAAAGATCCCTTATCATTTAGCTACAATATAACAGGTCAGCAACTGGAAGCAGTTAATTGCATAAATTATCTTGGAGTACGCATCAGGAGTGATTTAAAATGGAATGATCATATAAAGTTGATCGTCGGTAAAGCAGATGCTAGACTGAGACTCACTGGAAGAATCCTAAGGAAATGCAATCCGAAAACAAAGGAAGTACGTTACAGTACGCTTGTTCGCCCACTGCTTGAATACTGCTCAGCAGTGTGGGATCCGTACCAGATTGGGTTGATAGTAGAGATAGAGAAGATCCAACGGGCAGCAGCGCGCTTCTTTACAGGATCATTTAGTAATCGCGAAAGCGTTACGGAGATGATAGATAAACTCCAGTGGAAGACTCTGCAGGAGATACGCTCAGTAGCTCGGTACGGGCTTTTGTTGAAGTTTCGATAACATACCTTCACCGAGGAGTCGAGCAGTATATTGCTCCCTCCTACGTATATCTCGCGAAGAGACCATGAGGATAAAATCAGAGAGATTAGAGCCCACATAGAGGCATACCGACAATCGTTCTTTCCACGAACAATACGAGACTGGAATAGAAGGGAGAACCGATAGAGGTACTCGAGGTACCCTCCGCCACACACCGTCAGGTGGCTTCTGGAGTATAGATGTAGATGTAGATGTAGAAACCTAGCGGATGCTATTCTTTTCGTTTGTATTTTTCCATATCTCTATTGATGGGGATAGGAGGGTTAATAAGATAAGTAAATCAGTAAGAAATGATAATAATAAGGTAGGCAAATAATTTTCTCAAACCTCTTGGGATAGTAAATAACTAAAATGTTACTCCAGGTCACCTTGCAATGGCTATTCCAGTCACTGTTACGTGCCCTCACTTTTCTTCGAACAACTAGATGGATTGTACTTGTCATATAAACATTCGAAACAAATATACTCACGGCACCAAGAACATCTAATGAATGTAATCTTTCGACAGCTACATTGTTCCTCCCACCACTGTTCCTTCCGAAGAGTCGGCGAAAAACAAACTTGGTTCACATTTAAAAATATGTCTTTTTCGGGAATTAATTTTGATGCGTACCACGCATACGATACCATTGCCTGAAAAATCGGTGCTGAAAGTTGGTTATGAATTATGCTGTGAATAGTTGTTGCATCCGTGAGGTTGTGCAATTCCCGCTGGGTTTCCAGAATTACACTACAATTCTGAAGCCTGGAAATAAAGTTTTTAACCTGGCGATGGAAATAAATATCACATGGCTGGCACACAGGTGTGCGGTTTGGTGATATTACTTTTACTGTGCACGTTGGCTGACCCTCGTCATCTATAAAACATTGTGTCACAAATTGTAGTATTAATTTTTCCACTCCAGGAATCCAATATTAGACAAAACTTGTTATGAGAAACGTATGGTTTTAAAACATGTCAAGAATGTTCTATAAATCGCATTCGTCAGTTTCCACGATTTGGAGAAGGTAGTGTAAACATTTTTCAACGAATCCGTTAAACGATTGACCTCTTCTGTAACCTGAGGACCAAATGTAACATTCGTTTCTTGTACACACAGGAAAACCTTAAGCAACACTTTTCCAGAGGCTGTGATGGCATACTGCGCTGTGTACGAATGTGTTAGTTTGTTTTTACTACCAACTGCGACAAGGATTCGTTTTTCTCGCTTATGCGATAACGTGCGTCGAATGTTCACCCGATATTCGCATCCTGTTTGATCGGTGTTGATCACGTAATCATAATTAAAACCGGTCATAAGTACGCCGTTTGCGTGCTGAAAAGAGCCGCCACTTTCTGTATATCTTCTATATTTTGTACCTCCTTATGAGAGACGTATTTAGTGACGTGCCGTTGACGAATTTTTTTACTCCGATTTCAAATTTCTTGGCCAAGATAATGATGCAGCAAACGTAAAATCCTTGTTGGACGCATATTCAAGCGCTGTACCTGCAGCCCATTCCTGAAGTATTCTCGTTGTTACATTTCTCGTTACGACAACGAGATTCGACCAATCGGTCATATGTCCACTTATTTATCGCCTGGTACTTGTCTTATCTTGTCCTCCTTTAACGATATCACTTTCCCACAATTTCAAGTTCTTCTTCCTTTTCGGGGCTGTTGTTGCTACATTCTTTTGCAGTGTTTGTACGTTCCAATTTTCCTTTTACTTCAAGGGGTATAGCGCCGTAGTTCAATCGTTTAGTAACCGGTTCGTAATACTCATCGGGAACAAATGAAGCACATATTCCCAGTGACGTGGAGATTTCCAAAGTGTTATGACGATTTTGCGATTCACTAGTCGGGATATCTTACACTGAATCACCTTCTGCTTCGTCTTCATGGTATAGTACTTCAGGATCAACAAAAGTCATTTCGTTCGTCAGCTCCAAAAATCGCTCGACGATAGCCGCTCCTATCGATATGGAACGCCCAGAAACGGAACTGCCTGCTTCCGGTAGCGCATTGATAATGCATCTGTCTTGCAACACCTTTACAAACCAAAACACAGCGTCGGTAACTTCCCGCTTGCCATCGTCTGTGACAGGCTCCCAACTATATATTACAGCGCTAGTCGAAGGGTGTAAGTCCTCCATTATTCAGATTACGCACCTGAAAAGTATGACACAACAAACAATAATTAGTTTCTACGCCTTAAACGGACGAGCTAATTACTGCAGACTACATACAGTACTCGACATATGTTATTTACGGAAGAACACTGTATTCATTCACAAAACGTATTTCATTCGGCGCATTAACGATGGAAAAATCACTACATCTATCTGCGAGGTTCGTGGCAGCCTAATGACGGAAAACATCTCTTTCCGATTGACTTCTGCAAGACTCGTGCTGGACACCTTCACTCTTCCAGGTTCACAACCATGATATGACGAAGAGGCAACCGGGACAACATAGCTCTCCCCGCCTGCATTCTGTGCCGTGCCTCGCTGTAAACAAGCGTCGCGCGGTTGGCTATCTGTGATCCGTCGTGAGGAATTCTCAGCACTCTTACTCGGAGCTGTTCTCATGTGACAAGGCTTAAAAGTTTAATATTTTACTAACTCACGGCGTTTGGGAAATTAGTTTGCCTACCTTATCATTATCATTCGTTATTGATTTGCTTACCTTATTAACCCTCCTATCCCTATCAATTGATGGAAAAATACAAACGAAAAGAATAACATCCGCTGGTTTCTTCGAGATTCGAACACGGGTTCTCCAATTCTCAGCCAGTTACCTTGGCCGTTGCGCAATTTTTTTTTTTTAATTTCATTTTGTTCGTTTTCGTTCGTTGCATCTGACCGGGGCGGACGTCGTAAGACACCCTCTTAAGTTCGTTGTTGATCTACTAACTCAATTTTTTTATTACAGAGGGCAGCTAACCCCCTGACCGAACACGCTAAGTGCCGGCAATATCAGCGCTGTCGGCAAAAAGCGTTTACCATATGGGTACAGAAGCGGCAGTTGTAAAAGTTTCTTTCCTCGATTACTGGAGAAGTTTGCGTTTGGGAACCCCATACCTGATGATAGAAAATGCTCTATTTACAACTATCTATCGATCCCTTCAATTTTGAGTCGATTGCTCGTCATACATAACCTTCAGGGATGATTTTCTCCAAAACGCGGGGGTGTTGACCCAAAATATCTTAGAGCGGTTCGTTTTAGATTGTACGCAAGCGACCTGCCAAATTTTAGCCGTATCGGTTGGCCTTGTCTGAGGCCTTCTCCTTGTGAGCCTGAGCCCACCGGTCAGCGACGGAGATCTAACTACTTTCGGTCGAGAGGGTTGCTTGCTTTTTGTTGCATTGCTAATTTTCCCTCAATATTTTTATACTTCTTTCTTTAGTCTATCAGTTTCAGTATTTCTTTGGGTACTCTACGTTTTTTCGCAGTTACCATCCGTGTGCTTATAAACGGTCCAGTCATATTAATGTGACCAGCACCTATGTTCGACGCCAGCGCGCAGGTATTACTCACAGGCGGCACGTGGCAGCACTAGCAGCAGGTACTTGAAGTGTGTCAGAAGACGTGGAAAACAGAGCAGTCGCTCCAATAATGCGGGGACGTAGCGGTTTATCTGAGGTCCAAAACGGCATCATCATTCGCTTTCGCGAAGAGATTGGAAGAATTACCGAAACTGTTAATTCTGTAAATCTTTCGCGACCTGCCTTGCACTGGTAAAAATATACTGTGTATGTCGAGATGATGCGCTCGAAACGCAGCAATGAGGCAACTGTGTGCCGGATCACAGTTGAGCGGATAAAGTGTCACTAGAAGCCTTCCTAAGAGACAATTTCCATTCCTTCCGAACTGACTATGCAAATGTAGACGAGATGTGGCTCAAATTCAAAGTATAGTAGCAACAGCAATTGAGAGATTCATGCCTCATAAATTGGTAAGCGATGGAACTGATCCCCCATGGTACACAAAACAGGTTCGAACGCTGTTGCAGAGGCAACGGAAAAAGCATGCGAAGTTCAGAAGAACGCGAAATCTCGAAGATTGGCTAAAATTTACAGACGCGCGAAATTTGGCACGGACTTCAATGCGAGATGCCTTTAATAGGTTCCACAACGAAACATTGTCTCGACATTTGGTAGAAAATCCGAAGAAATTCTGGTAGTATGTAAAGTACACAAGCGGCAAGACGCATTCAATACCTTCGCTGCGCAGTGCCGATGGTACTGTTACCGATCACTGTGCCGCTAAAGTGGAGTTATTGAACGCAGTTTTCCGAAATTCCTTCACCAGGGAAGACGAATGGAATATTCCAGAATTTGAAACACGAACAGCTGCTAGCATGAGTTTCTTAGAAGTAGATACCTTATGGGTTGCGAAGCAACTCAAATCGCTTGATACGGGCAAGTCTTCAGGTCTAGACTGTACACCGATTAGGTTCCTTTTAGAATACGCTGATATAATAGCTCCCTACTTAGCACTCATATACAACCGCTCGCTCACCGATAGATCTGTACCTACAGATTGGAAAATTGCGCAGGTCGCACCAGTGTTTAACAAGGGTAGTAGGAGTAATCCATCTAACTACAGACCTATATCTTTGACGTCGGTTTGCAGTAGGGTTTTAGATCATATACTGTATTCAAACATTATGAATCACCTCGAAGGGAGCGATCTATTGATACGTAATCAGCATGGTTTCAGAAAACATCATTCTTGTGCAACGCGAAGTAATGGCCGCTATCAACAGGGGATCTCAAGTTGATTCCGTATTTCTAGATTTCCGGAAAGCTTTTGACACCGTTCCTCACACGCCCGCATCTCGTGGTCGTGCGGTAGCGTTCTCGCTTCCCACGCCCGGGTTCCCGGGTTCGATTTCCGGCGGGGTCAGGGATTTTCTCTGCCTCGTGATGGCTGGGTGTTGTGTGATGTCCTTAGCTTAGTTAGGTTTAAGTAGTTCTAAGTTCTAGGGGACTGATGACCATAGATGTTAAGTCCCATAGTGCCCAGAGCCATTTGAACCGTTCCTCACAAGCGACTTCTAATCAAGCTGCGGGCCTATGGGGTATCGTCTCAGTTGTGCGACTGGATTCGTGATTTCCTGTCAGGAAGGTCGCAGTTCGTAGTAATAGACGGCAAATCATCGAGTAAAACTGAAGTGATATCAGGTGTTCCACAGGGAAGCGTCCTGGGACCTCTGCTGTTCCTGATCTATATAAATGACCTGGGTGACAATCTGAGCAGTTCTCTTAGGTTGTTCGCAGATGATGCTGTAATTTACCGTCTAGTAAGGTCATCCGAAGACCAGTATCAGTTGCAAAGCGATTTAGAAAAGATTGCGGTATGGTGTGGCAGGTGGCAGTTGACGCTAAATAACGAAAAGTGTGAGGTGATCCACATGAGTTCCAAAAGAAATCCGTTGGAATTCGATTACTCGATAAATAGTACAATTCTCAAGGCTGTCAATTCAACTAAGTACCTGGGTGTTAAGATACGAACAACTTCAGTTGGAAAGACCACATAGATAATATTGTGGGGAAGGCGAGCCAAAGGTTGCATTTCGTTGGCAGGACACTTAGAAGATGCAACAAGTCCACTAAAGAGACAGCTTACACTACACTCGTTCGTCCTCTGTTAGAATATTGCTGCGAGGTGTGGGATCCTTACCAGGTGGGATTGACCGAGGATATCGAAAGGGTGCAGAAAAAGGGCAGCTCGTTTTGTATTATCACGTAATAGGGGAGAGAGTGTGGCAGATATGATACGCGAGGTGGGATGGAAGTCATTAAAGCAAAGACATTTTTCGTCGCGTTGAGATGTATTTACGAAATTTCAGTCAGCAACTTTCTCTTCCGAATGCGAAAATATTTTGTTGAGCCCAATCTACATAGGTAGGAATGATCATCAAAATAAAATAAGAGAAATCAGAGCTCGAACAGAAAGGTTTAGGTGTTCGTTTTTCCCGCGCGCTGTTCGGGAGTGGAATGGTAGAGAGATTGTATGATTGTGGTTCGATGAACCCTCTGCCAAGCACTTAAATGTGAATTGCAGAGTAATCATGTAGATGTAGATGTAGATGACAGAGGTGAACGACCATTGCAGAGATGAGTACAGGCGAATAGTTGTGTAGCTGTTGAGCAACTGATCGCCCAGCTAAACCAAGGGCTACCAAAAGCGTCTTCTCAAAGACCGCTCACCGAACGGCGTTGCAAATGGGCCTCCACAGCAGTCGCTTGGTTCACGCATCCATGTTGGCTCCTGTTTATCGGTGACGAATGTGGGAATTTGCACGCTAGTACGACAACTGTACGTCCACTGAGTACCAACAGGGACCTTCTCAAATAAATCACATTTTATGCTCCGACAGACATACGGAAGTTGGCGTGTACGGCATGAAACGTCTAAAAGTAAATAATCTGCAACAACTGTCGGAAGGCTCCAAGCCGAATGGCGTGGAGAGATCTCCTCATTCTGAAAGGCACACTGGATCAACGCAAGTATGCGTCTATCCTCGAGCAGTATATCCCCATTACATGTAGTTGTTTTTTCCTCGCAGAATGGCATCTACCAGCAGGACCATGCAATGTGTCACACATCTCTTAGCGTACGTGTGTGATTCGACGAGCACCAGGACACGTTTACCGTACTTCTCCGGCCACCACACTCCCTTGAAAATCCCAATCGGGAATCTATAGGATCACCTCGTTTTGGGCTGTGCGCTCCATCGATTCTCAGCCGAGAAACCTAGTGCAGGTGGACACTTCCCTGGAGTCAGCATGATCTCACATCTCTGTCGGTACCTTCCAGAATATCATTGACTCACTCCCTGCACGTCTTGCACCGGTCCGCGCCGAAAAGCGCGAGTATTCAGGCTTCTGACAGGAAGTCACATTAATGTGACTGGACGCTGCATTCAGTTGCTCTTCTTAGAAATGTCCGTCCCTCTGCTTTCTGTGGGATTCATTAAAGAACTATCTACAGCCTTAGAAGATTTCAAACTCCCATCATTCCTCATTGTTTCAGTAAACTACTTTTTCTACACTGATTTTTCTTGAAATTCGTTCTACTCTTCATCATTACTAAATTTTGATGTTAGTCTGTATCTGCTCGTGGCTGTGCCTTACTGTCCAATAGCTGATTTTGGAATCTCTGTCCGGCCTTGATGTAATCCAGCTGGAATCTTCCAGTATTTCCTGGCCTTTTTATGTATATGTCCTCTTTTTGTGTTTTTGGATCAGTCGTTTCGTTATTACCATAGAACTTTATTAGTCTATCTCTCCTCTTTTTTTATCATATACTTTTATGTATTGAATTATTTGTCCGGTATCCTCCTATCCTTCCTTTAACTCTTAGATTTCTGCTTGAAACGTTGTCATGTGTGCGTGAACGGTGTTTTTTGATGAGTTGTTCACAGTAATTCATTTTCTGCCTTTGCTTCATTCTAATAACGAATCCTACTCCCGGCATACCATTTTCCCCTGGTGTTGATGTTATATCATATTTTTCTGATTAGAAATCCTTACCTCCTTTCCAAGATCACTTCACTGACTCTCACAGAATCTAGCTTAAAGGGGGTAGGACGTCAAACGGGCCGACTTGGAGCAGGAGAGGCATCGCAGGACATTTTAATTCCAATGTCTATACTTTTACAAATAAATTAATAAAACTTTGTTAGCATCACCAGGAAGGATTCAGGATTCACACCCATTGCAGTGGAAGTTCGAAAACATAAAAAATAAATTATTTGCGTGCGAAATTTCATCATTTTTTCACTTACTAATGGCTGCATTTGTTACTATAGGTACACTTTTCTTCATTAGTTAGAGAGATTCTTCGATGAATTTTGCACAGCATACATACCATACTCACAGGTGTAAGAAACTCTGGAATTTATTTAATTTATGAAAAAACGAATGAACTGTTATATTTTGAACTTTATGTTTAGAAAAAACACAAATTTTATACATAATTACCTCAATTTTTACTACAGCTTTTAATAGATTTTGAAAATTCTAGAGTTTCATATACCTTTGAGTATGGTTTGTATGCTGTGCAAAATTCACCGAAGAATCTCTCTTAATTATGAAGAAAAGTGTACCTATAGCAACAAATGCTGCCATTAGTAAATGAAAATAATGATGAAATTTCACATGTAAAAGAAATACTTCGTTATGTTTTCGATCTTCCACTGCAATGAGTGTGAATTCTGAATTCTTCCTGGTCATTCTGACCAAGTTTTATGAATTTATTTGTAAAAGTATAGATAGTGGAAATTAAAATGTCCTGTGGTGCCTCTCCTGCTGCAAGTCGGCCCGTTTGACGTCCTACCTCCTTTAAGTACCTGTATTTCCTTTTTTATATTTCCTAGCTTCCCTGCTACGTTAAGACATTCCATTTTCCGACTAACCATTTTGCTGGTTAGTCAATCTTATTCTCATGAATATCTCACCCTTGGCAGTCAGCCTCCTGGAGATCCGAACTGGGGACCAATCTGTAATCTTTTGTCCTGGATTACCATCACAACACTTTTTAAATTACAAGTTAGAATTTCTGTGGATAGATATTGTGTTCCCGTAACGCAGTTTATCCCATTATCTTCTGAATCGTCATACCCTTGATGATAGCTAAGTCTTCCATTTTTTAAGGACGGTTTCCTACACCAAGAAGTTACTTCGCCCTCTTTCACAGTGCCATTAGTAGAACTACACTGACGCCTTGTGTCAGAAATCTTCGCCGCCATTGCTGATATTCTCATTCAGTATATAATCTGTGTCTGGAATCCAAACCGGGACCCAAAACGTTATGATTTCCAGTCGTAGCCCGTTTATAATCTAAGTATGTGCAGTTTCTGTTTTTAACTAGCAGCACAACGTATTCTATCCAGTGGCCAAGCATATTCGTACTTATTTCGACCATTGCTTTTAAGATGATTGTTTGCTTGACACAGATTTTATTGAGATATTGATATCTCACTCGTCACTCGGAGAGTAACAAAATGGGAACGAATATCAAAATTAAAGTTCAAGGAAACAAACTCTCCATAAATTCGAAGTCTGACTAGCAAAATCGACGTCTGAGCTCCACAGGCGAGCGAGACAGTCCTACTGCGTCATAAGTTGTTTCGCCCTGTGATTTTCTATCAACATCTGTATTGCGAACGCAAACAAAGCAGCGATAAGCGTTCGTACCAGAAGGTCTTACGAAGCGATTCTGGAGCTTCTAGCTCAGCGGACGATGGAGCTTCTAGCTCAGCGGACGACACGAAATCGACCCAGCTTCTAACAAAAACGTAAATTTTATCAAAATCGGATTTATTTTCGTCTGGTAGTTTTTTTTTTTTATAGGGAAGCAACACCTGCCTGGTGAGGGTGTGAAGATTCATAAAAGTGAATAACATATTTACTTTACAATCGTAGCTCTAAATAAAGCCGCAAGGGGATATTAACTTGAAATTGATGCTGTAGTATCATTTCTAATCTCTAATCTTCTTTTTTTTGGGTCATCAGTCTTCTGGCTGGTTTGATGCGGCACTAAACGAATTCCTCCCCCTGCCAATTTCTTCATCTCATAATAGCACTTGCAACCTACGTCCTCAATTATTTGCTGGATGTATTCCAATCTCTGTCTTCCTCCACAGTTTTTGCCCTCTACAGCTCCCTCTAGAACCATGGAAGTCATTCCCAAATGTCTTAACGGATGTCCTATCATCCGTCCCTTCTCCTTATCAGTGTTTTCTACATATTCCTTTTCTCTCCGATTCTGCGTAGAACCTCCTCATTCCTTACCTTATTAGTCCACCTAATTTTCAACATTCGTCTGTAGCACCACATCTCAAATGCTTCGATTCTCTTCTGTTCCAGTTTTCCCACAATCCATGTTTCACTACCATACAATGCTCTACTCCAGACGTACATTCTCAGAAATTTCTCACTCAAATTAAGGCCTATGTTTGATATTAGAAGACTTGTCTTGGCTAGGAATGCCCTTTTTGCCATTGCAAGTATGCTTTTGATGTCCTTCTTATTCAGTCCGTCATTGGTTATTTTACTCCCTAGGCAGCAGAATTCCTTAACTTCACCTACTTCGTGACCATAAATCCTGATGCTACGCTTCTCGCTGTTCCCATTTCCGCTACTTCTCGTTACTTTCGTCTTTCTTCGATTTACTCTCAATCCATATTCTGCACTCATTAGATTGTTCATTCCATTCAGCAGGTTGACTTTCACTCAGGATACCAATGACATCAGCGAATCGTATCATTGATTTCCTTTCAACTTTAATTTTAATTCCATTCTTCAACCTTTATTTACATTCTTCGATGTACAGATTGAACAGGAGGGGAGAAAGACTACATCCCTGTCTTGCAACCTCTTTAATCCGAGAACTTCCTTCTTGGTCATCCAGTCTTATTATTCCCTCTTGGCTCTTGTACATATTGTATATGATTGGTCTCTCCCTATAACTTCCTCCTATTTTTCTCAGAATTTCGAACGTCTTATCTTAGAAATCCTGATGGAATGTTATGTATCCCTTCTGCCTTATTTGATGTTGTTGTTGTTTTAGTCTTCAGTCCTGAGACTGGCTTGATGCAGCTCTCCATGCTTCTCTATCCTGTGCAAGCTTCTTCATCTCTGAGTAACTACTGCAACCTACATCCTTCTGAATCTATTTAGTGTATTCATCTCTTGATTTCCCTCTACGATTTTTACCCTCCTCGCTGCCCTCCAATATTAAATTGGTGATCCCTTGATGCCTCAGAACATGTCCTACATACCGATCCCTACTTCTTGTCAAGTTGTGCCACAAACTCCTCTTCACCCCAATTCCATTCAATACCTCCTCATTCGTTATGTGATCTACGCATCTAATCTTCAGCATTCTTCTGTAGCACCACATTTCGAAAGCTTCTATTCTCTTCTTGTCCCAACTATTTATCGTCCATGTTTCACTTTCATACCCGTCTACACTCCACACAAATACTTTCAGAAACGACTTCCTTACACTTAAATCTATACTCGATTTTAAAAAATTTCTCTTCTTCAGAAACGCTTTCCTGCCATTGCCAGTCTACATTTTATATCCTCTCTACTTCAACCATCATCAGTTATTTTGCTCCCCAAATAGCAAAACTCCTTTACTACTTTAAGTGTCTCATTTCCTAATCTAATTCCCTCAGCATCACACAAGTTAACTCGACTACATTCCATTATCCTCGTTTTGCTTTTGTTGATGTTCATCTTATATCCTCCTTTCAAGACACTGTCCATTCCGTTCAATTGCTCTTCCAAGTCCTTTGCTGTCTCTGACAGAATTACAATGTCATCGGCGAACCTTAAAGTTTATATTTCTTATTCATGTATTGCAATACCTACTCCGAATTTTTCTTTTCTTTCCTTTACTGCTTGCTCAATATACAGATTGAATAATATCGGGGAGAGGCTACAACTCTGTCTCACTCCCTTCTCAACCACTGCTTCCCTATCGTGCCCCTCGACTCTTATAACTGCCATCTGGTTTCTGTACAAATTGTAAATAGCCTGTCGCTCCCTGTATTTTACCCCTGCCAACTGAAGAATTTGAAAGAGAGTATTCCAGTCAACATTGTCAAAAGCTTCCTCTGAGTCTACAAATGCTAGGAACGTAGGTTTGCCTTTCCTTAATCTTTCTTGTTGGATAAGTCGTAGGGTCAGTATTGTCTCACGTGTTCCAATATTTCTACGGAATCCAAACTGATCTTCCCCGAGGTCGGCTTCTACCAGTTATTTGATATTAAGTACTCCAAAGCTCTTTTAAATTCTGATTCCAATACTAGATCCCCAATCACTTCTAAATCGACCCCTGTTTCTTCTTCTATTACATCAGACAACTCATCCCCCCTCATAGCGGCTTCCAATGTACTATTTCCACCTATCCTCTCTGTCCTCTGCATGTAGCAGAGGAATTCTCATTGTATTCTTAATGTTACCATTTTTGCTTTTAAGGTCACCGAAGGTTGTTTTGACCTTCCTGTATGCTGAGTCTGTCCTTTTGACAATCCTTTCTGTCTAGATTTCTTCACATTTTTCATGCAGCTATTTCGTCTTAGCTTCCCTGTACTTACTATTTACTTTATTCTTCAGCGACTTGTATGTCTGGAATCCTGAATATTCCGGAACATTTTTGTACTTCCCCCTTTCATCAATGAACTGAAGTATTTCTACTGTTACCCATGGTTTCTTCGCAGTTACTTTCATCTTGCCTATGTTTTTCATTCCAACGTCCGTGAGGCCCTTTTTAGAGATGTCTATTCCCCGTAAACTGTACTGTCTACTGAGCTATTCCTTATTGCAGTATCTATAGCCTTAGAGAACTTCAAGCGTATCTCGTCATTCCTTAGTACATCCGTATCCCACTTTTTTGCGTATTGATTGTTCCTGACTAAATGTCTTAAACTTCAGCTTACTCTTCGTTGTGATCTGAGTATATATATATATCTGCTCCTGGATACGCCTTACAATCCAATATCTGACTTCGCAATCTCTGTCTGACCATGATGTAACCTAATTGGAATCTTCCCTATCATCCGGCCTTTTCCAAGTATACCTCTTCCTCTTGTAATTCTTGAACAGAGTATTCGCTATTACTGGCTGAAATTTATTACAGAAACACATTAATTTTTCTCTTCTCTCATTTCTTGTCCCAAGCCCTTATTCCCCTGTAACCTTTTCATTTACTTCTTCCCCTACAACTGCATTTCAGTCCCCCATGAGTATTAGATTTTCATCTCCCTGTACGCACTTTGTTGCCCTCCCTTTCAGTATCCTCATATACTTTCTCTATCTCTTCATCTTCAGCTTGCAACGTCGGCATGTATATGTGAACTATCGTTGTCGGTGTTGGTCTGCTGTCGATTCTGATAAGAACAACCCTATCACTGAACTGTTCACAGTAACACACTCTCTGTCCTACCTTCCTATTCATAACGAATCCTCCTCCCGTTATACCATTTTCTGCTGCTGTTGATATTACCGCATACCCATCTGACTAGAAATCCTTGTCTTCTTTTCATTTCAGTTCACTGACACCTACTATATATAGATTGAGCCTTTGCATTTCCGTTTTCAGATTTTTCTAGTTTCCCTACGATGTTCAAGCTTCTGAAATTCCAGGCTCCGACACGTAGAACGTTATCCTTTCGTTGATTAGTCAGTCTTTTTCTCATGGCCACCTCCCCCTTGGCAGTCCCCTCCCGGAGATCCGAATGTGGGACTATTCCGGAATCTTTTGCCAATGGAGAGATCATTATGAGAGTTTTTCAGTTACAGGCCACATATCCTGTGGACGCACGTTACGTGTCTTTAAAGCAGTGGGTCAATTGCCTTCTGCATGTTCATGCCGTTGATTATTGCTGATTCTTCCGCCTTTAGAGGCAGTTTCCCGCCCCTAGGGCAAGAGAGTTCCCTGAACCCCTGTCCGTTCATTCGCCCTCTTGAGAAGGCCGTTGGCAGACTGAGGGTGACTTCTTACGCCTGAAGTTTTCGGCCGCCAACGCTGATTATTAATCAAAATTTAAGCAATGACGGTATTCGAACCTGGGACCGAAGACGTGTCCTCCTCATCACCACAGACCCTGTGGAGCACAGTAAAGTCGGAGACACAGGAATCAACAAAAGAGAAAGGCGTTTTTGTTTATTTATTTGCATTTTGCTTCTGTAATATTCATTATTATTATTATGAAATTACGTGGAACATATATCAACGACAGAGAAAATAATATAAATGATGGGTAAAGACAAAGGAAAGAAAAAGTAAAAGAGAAAAGAAATAAAATCCGTGCAATCTACGACGCGCTCTCCCGTCCACGGAGGTCAGAGGTAGAATCGATAATAGGCAGCTTAGACTCCGCCGGGAGGGTGGGGTGTGAGGTATGGGTAGGTGTCATCAGCTCCAAGCAACTTAATGGAGGTCTAACAAAGACCCCTCGAAGATAGTTAGCAAATAGTGTTGGGTAATGTGGCGTGTTTTCGAAATTTGCATGGGCTGTTCGTAAATACGTCCAGAAGTCGAGGCGGGAAAGAGATAAGTGACTGCCCACCCCTTGACTCACGTAATTGCATGACGTTGGCGACGGGAAAAGTTTGCACTCTGGGTATAGAAACTTTCGCGGTTCGATTGTGTCTGGTTGCACTCGGAGATAGCAGGTAATGATTTGCCAGACATCTTGCGAAGAGGCGCGCGTCAGACGGTAGTCATCAGTGTCCAGTTGCTGACAAAGGAGACAAAGAGTGGAATCTGACAAACCAATGTTGTTAAGTCACTGTTTAGTGGTAAATTTCTTGTTGACTTTGTGACGTCACATTGCCCTGACATCCGTAGGGAGGAAGAGCTGGTGGATGGTAGACCATACTATGGGCACCTGGATAGAGGGATGTTTGGTCTCCATCACATTGCGGTGAGTACGGCGCAGTAATAGGCTTTAGAAGTCCTTAGTTCTGGGCGGGCGCGTATCTGGGAGACTGGTATGTGTATTACTGTAGTCAAGGAAAAGGTCGAAATGTGAGACAAATGAGGCACGATGTGGCCGACAGACTGCGGTGGTGAGGTGGAGGCAGGCAGGAGGACCTCAAGCAAACTGCGTGTCAGAGATGTGCCCCGTCTGGTCCACTGTCGTCTCATGGTACTCATATACAAGGACGCAGCTCGCATACAGACACTGTCGAGCCCGAGGCCATCGTCCCTTGGGGGCAGGGTTAGTGTCTTGTAACGGACCTTGAACATGGAACCAGCCGCGAGATAATAGCCAAAGGCCACGTGAAGGTTGCGCCCAATCGCCGTCGGCAGAGGGAAAACTTGCGCGATATGGACCAATTCTGATGCCACATAACAATTAAGAAACTCAATGCGCGGAAGTGTGTACTGGCGGCACAGGAGGTTCTGGCGGACGTCGTTGCGGATGACGTGTAACAGGCGACGGAAATTTGTTGCCACTGTGCGTGAGACCATGATGGTAAAGGTAATGCCCAGATACCGGAGTATCCGCACAAGCTGCAGGGGTGGCACTTCACCTTCTTGAAGGCCTCGTCCAATGAACATCGCATAAGATTTGATGAAATTCATGGCACTACCAGCGCCAGCTCCATAACGTATGACCAAGCCGAGGACTGCTCGAATCTCAGAGCTGGAGCGAATAAGGAGGAGGTCATCAGCTTAAGGCCGACAGCGAAAAGAGTGTTGGCGAAGGGTAAGGCCAGAGAGCTTGGTTGTCAAGCCCGCAATGAGGGGCTCGAGGACAGTGGCATAAAGGAGGGTAGAGGGGGGACACCCTTGCCGTACGGAACAGCCGATGCTAACAACCCATTGACTTGGACACGTGAATTGGCCGGAAGACGTCGAGGAACAGAGGAGGGATTTCCATTCGGGCTGCCACCAAAAACAGGAAACATGTCGCACTTAATCGAAGGCGCTATCGAAGGAAGGCGTCGTTCGCAGGCTGTCCATGTCTCACTGACTTGTTGGCGACAAGAGATGAGAAGTATTAAGTTTCCATGGAGCGCGGCTGCGCCATATGCGGAATAACTGGTAAGAAGGGTATGGCCAGAAGGGTCGCCATGTTGAACTTCCCAGTTATCGTGAAGCAGGAGGTCCTGCACCACTATTCGTAGTTCCTGGCATGTAGTATCGTGGAATCTGATCTTTTGGGTGCAGAACGCACTTAAAATCACCTCCCAGCAGGCAGTGGTCGTATCGGCCTGAAAACAGGGGGGGGGGCGATTTCCTCTGAGTAAAAGTGGGCCCGTTCCTGTCCTTGGTCGGTGTCTGAAAGAGCGTAGACATTAATGATACGTGTCCCCAGGGCAGTAAGTGGCTTGTCCCGACCTGATGGAAGGAAGGCGACGTCGGTGATAGAAATCTCGTGGCGGACGTAGATGGCCACTCCACGGCCCGCAGGATCACTCTCGTACGCGTGAGCGGTGTAGCCATTGATATCCGAGAGAATGGCCAAGAGAACTTCCTGCAGAATGGCGAAAACAGTATCAGAATCCCAGAACATCTCCTGCATAAGGTGGATTTTCACCCTGGAACGGATGTTGTTGTTGTTGATGGTTGCTATCCGACAGCTCTGGTGGCGGACTGCTGGAGGCTGGTCCACTCTGGCTTCAGCGCAAGGGCGTGGGCGTCGCAGTGGACTTCCTCCTCGTGCCACGCCGTGGAGGCGGGCACCAGTCTATCGTCCATTTTGTCTGCAGAAGATGATGTCGTGATTTGTGCTGTAGTTTCGGCTGTGCTGTGTCCATCAAATAGTTCAGCGTCCGCATGGGACGTCGGTGAAACGGGTGCAGGCACAGCGGTAGATGTCTCCGCGCTCGTAACGTCTTCGTCGGAAGTAGCGGATTCGTGAGCGTCGTGCGGGTCGACGGTTGCATCACCCTCGACCTGCAGCGTCTCCTCGTGGTCGGAAACGGTGCGGCGTCTTCTCTTGCGACGTTTCGGAGAACGTTGTTTCCTTATGCTACCTTCCGTGTCCGACGACCTAAGGGAGTCACGTCGTTCTGACAGGAAGGCTGCCGTAGGGACGATGAGCGAGTCGATCTCTATCGTGTTGCCGAGGGTTGGGTCAGCGGCCGGTCGCGTCGGTACAGTCGGAGCGAGGTCGATAGCCGACCGAGGCAGCAGGCCGTCCGAGGCGCTCTCAGTCTGGGTATGGTAGGGGTCGTGTTTGCGGAGTCCGGGCAGCGTTATGAAGCGGTAGGAGAAGCAAGAGCAGCGGCCTAGGTCACCGGTAGCACCGTAGGTTGCGACGAGGGTGGTCCTTCGGCAGCTGTAAGTTGCGTAGCACGCAGTTGTAGGCATTGGGATCTCAGGTGGCCATCTTTACCGCACCCGGAAGAGATCCGATACTGGCCGTCATATATAATTATCGCACGGCATCAACCG
Source organism: Schistocerca cancellata (assembly GCF_023864275.1). Classification (NCBI taxonomy): domain Eukaryota; kingdom Metazoa; phylum Arthropoda; class Insecta; order Orthoptera; family Acrididae; genus Schistocerca; species Schistocerca cancellata. The sequence goes on along the minus strand of NC_064628.1, from coordinate 330,928,894 downwards.
ATCTGTAAGTAGGACGGGACGTGACTTCGGAGATCAATGGTGACCTGTCGGACGCCGTTTAGGACAGGCTATGTCTTAAACTGTGTCCACTTCTCCGCAGTATGACCGTGGACTGTGCCGTATGGTCGGAGTGTCGCGACGACTTCCTCTGCAGAAAGTTCGAAAGGCAATTCGCAAATGCATATCGTACACATACCTAAGCCCGCGTGGTCGACGGTTACCGCCCGCACATTGCCATCAGCGTGAGAGAAACGGAGTCCCTGTTTGGTCGCACGTAGGATGCGTTCGCACGCCGCGTCGTTAATGATTTTAACATAGACTGTGACGCTCACGATGGACAAATGTATTCCGATAATATAGGTCACTGCGATCTGCACTTCCTCTCGCAGAAAATACTCCATCTCGAGTGCTTTGGGACGGGCATAATCGTTTCAGAAAGTAAATCAGATTGTAGATCTACGGTAGCGGTTCGCCATGGATCGTATACGGTAAGCCGGCACTTAAGCAACGGCCGTCAGAATGTAAACAAGGCCAGCTCGCGCTCCGCACACGGGAAGCACGGACGCATCCGCTCTGTTGCCCTGCCAAAGGCGGTGTTTATTAAGCAAAATTTACGCAAATGGCGGGATTTTTTTAAACATTTATTTAAGGAACAATTTTACACACTCCAAATACATACTAATTACATGTACTAACCATGCGCACGTGTTGTTGTTGTTGTGGTCTTCAGTCCTGAGACTGGTTTGATGCAGCTCTCCATGCTACTCTATCCTGTGCAAGCTTCTTTATCTCCCAGTACCTACTGCAACCTACATCTTTCTGAATCTGCTTAGTGTATTCGTCTCTTGGTCTCCCCCTACGATTTTTACCCTCCACGCTGCCCTCCAATACTAAATTTGTGATCCCTTGATGCCTCAGAACATGTCCTACCAACCGATCCCTTCTTCTGGTCAAGTTGTGCCACAAACTTCTCTTCTCCCCAATCCTATTCAATACTTCCTCATTAGTTATGTGATCTACCAATCTAATCTTCAGCATTCTTCTGTAGCACCACATTTCGAAAGCTTCTATTCTGTTTCTGAAGAAGAGAAATTTGTTAACATCGAGTATAGATTTAAGTGTCAGGAAGTCATTTCTGAAAGTATTTGTATGGAGTGTAGCCATGTATGGAAGAGAAACATGGACGGTAAATAGTTTGGACAAGAAGAGAATAGAAGCATGCGCACGTGTTATACATGAAATGTTTTAAACAAAAACAGCCGCCCGAAGTGGCCGTGCGGTTCTAGGCGCTGCAGTCTGGAACCGCGAGACCGCTACGGTCGCAGGTTCGATTCCTGCCTCGCGCATGGATGTGTGTAATGTTCTTAGCTTAGTTAGGTTTAACTAGTTCTAAGTTCTAGGGGACTAATGACCTCAGCAGTTGAGTCCCATAGTGCTCAGAGCCATTTGAACTATTTGAAACAAAAACAGTTTCATCATTGCAATTATGCTGATGTTAAAGAAATACAACAGACGATTGTGTTACCAGAAAGTATTAATTTGAACATCAAGAAAAGTTTCTTTAAAGACATTCAAATTTCTTCAAACATGAATAAATGAAAAACTTTACTTTGAACTGCATGTGCTCCAATCTTTACAGAACCATAAATAGCACTTGATGAAGGATATCAGCAATTATTCGAGATAATTTTTAATATATTAATGTACACTAGGAAATCGTATCCATGAGAGACAGGTTAAAGGAAGAAACTGATCTTTAACCTTCTCAGCTCAGTCAGATTAGCCATGAGCAGCTCACACAGTTATATGGAAGTCACCAAAACTTGTACAGAATATGGAAGATTTATGCCCATCGCACATAAAAGCAGTTTAATAATCATATTAGACAAACCCTTAAATACTTGAGAATGGCGGAAAAGAGATGTTATAAAGCTGACTAGCCTACCAACTACATTTTCTGGACATTAATGCAATGGTAATTATCTGAAGTCATCAGACCTGTATATCTTATACAGGTCTGATGGCTTTTCTTTCACTGGAAAACGGACTTACACATCACAGTGAAAAAACGAACAGGGCAATTTGCCAGCCATTGATTATTACATTATATCAGATGCAACCTTATGGTTTTAACCAATCGATTAAGACATTTCCATAAAAACTGTCAATTCTCATATTTATACTATAAATCAAAAATGCAGCTTTATCATTTTGTGTTTTGACACTATTAGACACACAGTCTGACTGTACATTAGCTCATAAAATATCAAAAGCTACTTTGAGAAGTATAAAAAGCACACACCAAAAATTTACAGTAAAAATTTAATTAATAACCTCAAGGCAATTACAAAACATCACTGTCAACACAGTCTTCTTTTTTGTATTAACCAATGCTCATTCTTTCAAATACAATTTTTAACATTTCCCAAACTTTTTCTTGTGATTAGAATACTTTCTAATTTTGTGGTATTCACACAGCATTTGTACCTTGGACTCTATGGTGCTGTCGGATCCTAGTTTGTTAATGACGTAAATACCCAAATTTCCCAGCAACCAGTATACAGCGTTATTTTTTGCCTCTGGGAAGTAGCGTGCTTCAGGTTTGTGTATCAACGACAGCTCTCAGGGGATGTCTTTGTAATCAGAGCTATTTGCTCTCGGATTCACTTCCAACTATTCATGTGACCGCTGAGTGTATCTATGAATTATTGTGTCCACTAGATAGCATCGTTGACAAAAATTTGTTTCACAGAGTCCGATTGCGTACAGTCTTTCATTGGTGCTAACTATGTTATTAACTGTCTTGTACCAGGACGTTTTTATGTTAGATGTGAGGACATTAGAACTAATGTTTTTTTCCAAATCTCAGTCCAACAATGTTTGGAAACTGTCTTTCTATTTTGTTCCTTCCTTCGCTTATATTTCGTTCCCGCATTATGACCTTTGATGTTAAGTGTCATGACGGTCGCGTTTCGGCACTTACATAATTGAACTCAACATAGAAAACCCTCACATGCTGTAAACGACTGCTGATATTCTGCACGTCTATCACGGGAAGCAGACGTCGAGGTTTAATGATCTCGAAAAAGTAGGCTGGTTATGACTTCTCGCGAGTCTCTTATTAAATTAACTTGCATTTTGATAAAAAGTTCACAGGTTTTGTCCGTTATATCAGTTAATCCTCGTCCACCACTTTTCCTCGTCCACTACTTTTGCAGGTACTCGGAACACCTCACCTTTCCACAAAAAGTAAGTGATTTTGGACATTATTCTCCTCGCTATCATTCTCGGTATTGGAAACAGCTGGGCAGTATAATAAGCTATAACAAGGATGCATGAGTTGATATACTTTGTTCTTTGAACTTGGTTCATATATCGAGTTAAATTCTCTATGATGTCACCTTGCACTTTATCTGCTGCAACTTTCCAATTTAAAGCCGTCATTTTTATGGGACATGCTGTCAGGTTGATCCCAGTGTTTTATGTTGTCGGACTAATTTTGCCCCCTCGACGTTGATGTTATCAAAACCTCTGAGATATAACATCTTACATTTCTTTTCGTTTGCATTGGCTCCAGCTGATCTACAGTACGTATCAATCACTCTTCATTTTACCCTATAATGACCCCTATATCGTCAGCATAGGCTCTTATAAATGTTTTATTTCCTGATAATGTTAAGCCTTATAGTCTAGCATGGACATGTCGGGGGAAAGGTTCCAATGAAATGGCAAAGAGCGATATGGACAGAGGACTTCGTTGAGGAACAACGAGGAAATAACTAAATCCGACGTTATAACTTCTTGTAACAGGGCAATATCAGTTGCGGCTTCGTACAAAAATTCCTTAAGTGCCGATAATTTCAATTCGGACGTAATTTTATTTATGTTTATAGTGGTGACAGAATATGATTGCGTCATTGCGCTGTCACTATATAGTTGTTTTGATGAACTAATATAGTTTCCTGTGGTTCAGGGTTCAGATAAACTATTAACAGTTTTCTCGGAAGGCTGAACATGGGATAACACTTCATTCAGTTTATTAGTTACGGTCCCTTTTTTTTTCTATTTCTGAGGTTTTCTCTTGTACCGCTAGGTGACTGATTTCCTCGTAAACTTTCTGATTTTTTCTCCAGTGATTGTGTTAGACCGTTACGTACCGAACATTCTTTGGGTTTGGGTCACCCTTTCCGGATTTTCCCTTCCCTTCGTTACGACCTACTTTTACATTTGGTTTCGTTCTTATTTTACTTCGCGGCTCATTTTAGGGCAGCAGCAGACGCTTTCGAAATTTCTGTTGCTGGTGCCTACCCTGCGGTGTTGACCGTGATTTCCATTTGGCGACCACTTCCTTGTTCTTTATTAATATCACTTTCTTCCTGACCGAGGGAAACAAATGGAGACGGCAGTTTTGCAACCTCTCCCTGAATTTGTTAATTAACAGATAGCTGCTGATCTTTGCAAGCAGCTACTTCACCTGTTGTTTCTTGCAAATTAGTACCGACTACACCCCCTTCATTTTCTGGTACCGTATGTTTAGTATCTTTCTGGTCATCAGTTTCCATTCACAGTCTGCCTTCCGGTTCCTCTGCCTCGTCATCGCACTGTTTTTGCTTGCGAAGTGAGGGAGATGGACAAGACAGCTCATCCTCTGAACAACTATCAGTTGTCTACAGAGGTCGTTTTTTCGGTTGCATTTCAGTTTCATGAGTAGTGGTAACAGGGTTTCCTTTTGTTGTTAACGGGGGAAATTGACTGTTGTCGTGAACGGAAACATCAGCTTGGCCAGCTACGTTAACATCCAGTTGATCCGGGCTATACTTTGGTAACAGATGATTTAAGGTAAGTTTCTGACGCTGAATCAAATTACTTTAAAGAACAACCGTTCGCCGAGGACATTCCTGTATTGAGTGGCCGGTTTCGTTGCATATATGACATGTAGCTTCCTGACCTGTATAAACAATTTGTACCTTATACCCACAAAGAGTTATGTGAGACGGAATATTTGTCTTAACCTCCATCTCTACACAGCGGACCCCGATGAAACATTGCAGTTTAAAGCGAGGCGACCATCTTTCATTTGCAATTGATTTAACATTCCCATAGATCGAAAGAGCTTCCTTAATCTTATCATTTTCAATTTCAGTGGGAAGATTTAAGACACGAACGGTTTTTTAATCAATTTCAGCTCTACAAATGGAAGCCTTATTTTTACAACCATTTCTATACACAGAAATTACTTCTTGGCCTCACTTCGTAACACTTTATCAACAGTCGCAGCACTGAATAACTTGACCAAAACACAGTATTTTTCCTGATCCAGTTGCCACGTATGGACAGTTTCAGAATTGATGCCAATTACCTGTGTAATCCAGTCATCTGTTTCCAGGGATGTCGGCTGAAGGGGATTGGATGCCTTGTCAAAAGCAAACACCAGAGTATTCTTCCTGAGGTGTGTAGCCATGGTTAATCCAGCGACGCTATTTTGATTAAACAAGCGAAATTCCAACTAGCGGCAGCACGACCAAAAGAAACGATCAGATTACAATGAATAAGAACGAACACGGAGATTAACGGACGGACAGCACTCAGCGAAGCACAAGTACCGCGATGTAAACACGGAAGTGCAGCGCAGTAGTAAACAACGTCCACTCGCTAGCGCGGCTGCCTACGAACCCGGGACCAAGGACGTTTTTCGCTTACTCATCAAAGACGTTACCCCTAGACCACGGGTGAATATCTTTTTCCGGAGCAATAAAATAGAAAACATCAGTAAATCCAATAGTGATTAATTAATCCAAGTTTGTATTGCAAAAGTCAAATGTAAAATTTCGGATATGTGCATTTCATTAAATTTGGAGCCCAAATGATATTTACTATTTTACCTTCATAATTGAGCAGCTCGCGTTATACATTGGTAAGCGGTACTTCCATGTATTCTGACTTTTAGAGCAATCGGCACTACCTACTAGCAGCGGAATATAATACACCAGGAAAAAGTTCTAATGTCACTCAGCGCTAAGAGGTACTCGTGTACGTCTTGCGTGATTATTGATGAGTTACAAGAAAACGAAGATATTGTTAGATCTTAATACCTACGACCAGGATGCTGAGTACATTCCTCTTGACTCAGATGACTAAGAGATAAGTATATTTGCATGTCTGTTGTACTTAGCATGTTTAAAGTGCATGTAAGTACTATTATTTTGCTTAAACGCATGAAAATTAGGTTATTATTAAATTGTCGCTGTTAAAGGTTTGATGGTATGTACATGCACATTTCTTTTCTTATATTCGTGCAAGTAATAATAATAATAATAATAATAATACTAATAATCATGATGGTAATGACAATAAGAACAGTAATAATCTTTGTAGCTACTAGTCTCCGAAACTTCAAATTGGCCTTAATATCGAGCAACTGTCATTGTCTCAGATACTTGTCATTAAAAGGCACAAGAATGGACGAAGTCGTCTTCTCGGTACAGGGTGAGACGCATCTCATAACGGAAGTTTAAGCAGAAGAGGTGTAATACAGGCGACGAATATGCATCTTGTTCTGCAACAAATGTAAATAAAACGGCTGTAGCAACTAACTGCCGCTCTCACCTTAAATGTTTTGAATAACTTGGTGGGCCGGCCGGGATGGCCGAGCGGTTCTAGGCGCTACAGTCTGGAACCACGCGACCGCTACGGTCGCAGGTTCGAATCCTGCCTCGGGCATGGATGTGTGTGATGTCCTTAGGTTAGTTAGGTTTCAGTAGTTCTAAGTTCTAGGGGACTGATGACCTCTGAAGTGAAGTTCCATAATGCTCAGAGCCATTTGAACCATTTGAATAACTTGGTGTAAGCAATGCGAGGTAAACATTCGAAACATGCTAGGAAATTGGTTGCTTTGATGTTGAGAATTCATCTGGCTGTCAGCCCAAGGTGGAAGGTAGAAAGTGACTTCTGAATACCCATCATCAATATTCATGAGTAAGACATTATGTCATGACATTTGATGCAGAAGTGAGTTTATGGAAATGTGGGTGGCAAAATCCAGTAATTACTTTTCGATTAAAATCCGACAGACCCACACTCATTGCTGGCGTCCTGTGCCTCTTAGATTATATCCGCCTTGATCATCGAGATTTTTCTTGTCACTGAAACCAGCACGCTTGAAATGGACACGTCTGTGACAAGAGTGATGAGTAAGTACTTTCAAGCAACGACCTACACAGTTACGCCTTGAAGTCATTCGTTGTAAATCTTTTTATATTACTAGCCGTTATAATATGTTGTTGTTAGCGTGTTTGATTTGGGTAACATAATGGTACCTCCACTACAGCAACGTGTATATTTTTGTACATTTCATGTGTTATAATCTGTTTCATGTCCTTTTTATGTCTATGTGTAAGAACATAGATGTTGAAGGCCAACCAGAAGAAAATGGATGTTAGCCTAACATAATTCAGATATGTGGATCAATTGCAAACTTCAGTACTCTGTATTTCTAGTTTCTCATTTTATCGTTTACCTTTTTATTCCCCCGAATACCTCAATTAATAAACTGCCGTCCGGAGAGTCCTGAAACTTCAAGCAGTTTACACTCTTGACCTCCACTACTGAAACACATATAAAATCAAAAACTTATTTAAAGCACGTTGTATTAGTAGGTAAGAACTGTATAAAGAAAGTTTGCCGCACTCTAACGCGAATCAGTTGACGATGATGGTGTGTGATAACTTGCTCCACCATATCAGTCGTCCATTCAGTGCCAGAAAATTACGACGGTACTGTTGGAAGTTGGACGTTCATATCCTGTTTTTGGGAATTTGGCTACCGATTCTGCAGTTGCGTCCATAGACAAACTTTGAGTCTGATATATTATTGTGTATGTGTGAAATCTTATGGGACTTAGCTGCTAAGGTCATCAGTCCCTAAGCTTACACACTAATTAACCTAAATTATCCTAAGGACAAACACACACACCCATGCCCGAGGGAGGACTCGAACCTCCGCCGGGACCAGCCGCACAGTCCATGACTGCAGCGCCTGAGACTGCTCGGCTAATCCCGCGCGGCTCTGAGATATTATTATCGCGAGTGGTAGCGAGCGAACGTTTTAGCAGTCGGACGCCAAATGGCATGGAGAGAAGCCACTCCATGAGAGATCGCAGCCCGCCCTGACCGTGCTAATAGCGGCAGACGAGATTTTGGTATTAATCGAGGATTTTTGGAAATTTGCGTTTTTATTGCGCTTAGCTGTTCTTGCTTGTCCACTGCAGTGGATTTTGTCAGATTTGTGTATGCATACTGTGGTGTCACCGCCAGACACCACACTTGCTAGGTGGTAGCTTTTAAATCGGCCGCGGTCCGCTAGCATACGACGGACCCGCGTGTCGCCACTGTCAGTAATTGCAGACCAAGCGCCACCACACGGCAGGTCTAGAGACACGTACTAGCACTCGCTCCAGTTGTACAGCCGACGTTGCTAGCCATGGTTCACTGAGAATTACGCTCTCATTTGCCGAGACGATAGTTAGCATAGCCTTCAGCTACAATTGCTACGACCTAGCAAGGCGCCGTATTCCATTTATATTGAGAGTCTATTATTGTATCATCAAGAGCGATGTTCTACAAATGTGGATTAAAGTTAAGTATTCCAGAAGCTACGTACTTTTCTTTATAGCATTCATTACGTATCCTGTTTCAGACCTCACGCCCGCCTGCTTGAGTTTAACGCGTGCATTTCGGCCTTCTCTAGCTACACAACACATACATTGAAAGTAATATTCACAGCTTTGTTGTGACCAGATGCGTGATCACTGATCATAGACTTCGTGGAATATTTAAAGTTTTTGCTAATCAGACTGTCCAAGGTAAAGAAAGGTCTGAGTAATGTTCGTCAATGTGTAAATCTTTACTTTTCAGAATATAGTAAATTTAAAGTTTTAAGGATACCTTTCCTTCTTTTACACTGCCTAAGATTTTTGACTCAAGCCCCCCTAATCATTTAATTTCTCTAAAAATAAAACATAAAATAGCTGTATCAGTCGTTCTGACCATGCATTGCTCTCTGCATGGATCGTAGTAATTCTTTTGATTTATTTTAGCACGTTGCTGAGGATATTTATGCAACTGCAGCGTTAAGACGAGGAAAGTTGTCTGTTGCGTACAGGAGCATTGTAGTTTAAGTATTTGGAGACATTATTAAAAAAAAAATATCAGTCAGATACTAGGGAATTCGTGTTTCATGATTTATAGAGAGAGTGATTAATTTCTGTTGTTGTTCTCTGTCAGAATACTGACTTGTCCGATGGTAGAGAATCACAGAAAATTTTTGAATACTAATATGTCAGAATAAGGTTGTTGGGCTACATATAAGATTTTATGACAACGATAAAAAGTTTAACTAGATTGGTTTGCAATTTTTAGAGAAAATGTATAAGTAACGATAATTTTATCAGAGATAGAGCATTACACATTTCCATACACCTTTCACCAGGATAATAATAATTACAATTCTTGACAGGAAAACATTCACTATTAAGAAACATTTCCTCGGTACGGGGTACATAAGTCACTAGTCACAGTCTGAAAGGATCTGCATAAGTGCGGGAGCTCCAGAAGTGAAAGCTCGAAAAGTATACAAAGGTTACCTGGAGCAATGAGTCACAATACGCATCGATACAAACCTACGGGCAGGCACGGGCACGTTGAAAAATTGGACTCTGCTCAAGCAGAAAATATGGGATCACAGAAATGAAAGAGACGGAGAAGATACAGACAAATGCCAGCACGTTGCTTAAACCTCTGAAACAACGCCAAACGAAGCGTCCGGATTAGCAGTGTCAACTCCCCCATTCCAAGGAACACTCAGGAATGGCTGGGATTTAATACAGGTTATTGGTTTCGGAATTAATCCGGGATATTGGTTCACTGCCTGGTGATAAAGATCCGTGCAGCATCGCCACTTCTTTCTTGCCGCTCCAGTATTGGCGATCGAAAGTTTCCTTCAACTCTAGAATCGTCTACAGCCAGGTCGATCGGCACCATAATAGTTTGCTACAGCATTAGATATTGCTTCAACAGCAGATACAATTCACTTAGAATAACTGCAATTATTCATTCACGGATTTTTGCTGTTAACTGTCGATGCCTTGTTGATGGATTTCTGAGCCTTGGCTGTTTCGATAATGGTACATTAAAACTGGTGAACGTTGCTTAAGTCTCGTTTAGAAATTACAGTGCAAAGGGATAGTATTGTATACACATCTTACAGTGCCTGCCATCAGAAATGAAGGGAATTCGCATGTTCGTTAGCCTCGGCGACTATTGACTTCTTCTTACAGCATTGATTAAGAGTTATGCAGTAAGAGATTGAGGCAACACGTTCTGTGTGATGCCCCTAAAACAAGCAGTGCGCTTTATACCGTCATGCAATTAACCACCGCCGAGCGTGTTAGCCGAGCCCGTAAATGTATCAGAGTTATAAGAAATCCCCTTTAATTTTCCTTTTAATTTATATCTCTTCTGTTTGCTTAAGTCTTTGCATTCCAATTACTTGGTATCCATTTAAGTTCAAGACGTTATGCATTCCATTTAAGTTACATTTTCTTCACATGTAAAGAAGAAGGTAAGATGAAGGACACGAAACATTTGATAACGAATTAAGAGTACATGTTTTATGTTTTCTACTTATTTCCTTGTGAAAAAGAATTTACGTTTGGTTTTACATTCTCAAACGCATTCACTATATGCACAAGAAGGTAGTCAAATAATTTTGTCTACCGACATATATTGTAAACCGTCGACCAACTTGTGCACTCGTACTTGCATATACAGCATAAAAGTTAAGAAGAATTATTTATCCCACGGAATATACCCCCACAAACAAGAAACAATTTTAAAGGATAAAGCGATCTGATTATAATAGTTACAGGTAGATCAAGCTTATCCGAGAGCGCAGCAAACAAAACGGATCCTTACTGAGCATTAAACACCAATTGTGATTTGTAGGCTCTTAGTTTAATTATATCAAAGCGTAACAGAAATCTCTTAAGCCGATTCTGTAAATAGCGAAAATGTCCTTTAATATTCGTTGTCCATTACAGTTTAATGACCTACCAGTTTCTATCGTTTGACCAATACTCATGAATGGAAGTCGTTTGTGTCCCCCAAAAATACAATAAATACGGCGCTTAAAGTGAGACAAGCAGCGTGAAAGTAACTTGTTGCATGCTATCATCATCATCATCATCAGTTATCCGTTATATTAGCAGGTCTTTGTCTCTCCATTTTCTGCGATTCAGTGCTTCCTTCTTAAGGCTGCTCTATGTTGTACTGTCCATCATGTCATCCAGTATCTGGAATCTCTTCCTTCCTCACTTACTTTTGCCTTCTACATAACCTTGTAAAACTGTTTTTATCAGTCCGTCATTCTTTCTTAATATATGCCCAATCCAATTTCTTTTTCTTCTCTTTATTACATCTAGTAACTGTCTTTTCTCTCCCACTCTTCTCAGTACCTCTTCATTTTTTAATCTGTCCATCCAACTTATTCTTTCCATCTTCCGCCATGTCCAGATCTCAAAAGCCTCCAGCCTTTTTCTGTCTTTTTTTCCTCATAGTCCATGTTTCAGCACCATATAGAAGAACACTCCGTACAAGACATTTTATGAGTCTCTTTCTGATTTCTCTGTCCAGACCGCTGCAGAAGATTCTCCTTTTCTTATAAAACGCCTCTTTTCCCATTGCTATCCTTGTTTTAGTTTCTGTGGTGCACTTTCAGTCGGTGTCTATCCTGCTTCCAAGATACTTAAAATTTTGCACCTGTTCTAGTGTTTCTCCATTCAGCATAATTTTTATTTCCTTATTTCCTCCTAGTGCCAATAATTTGGTTTTATTTGTGTTAATTTTCATTCCATATTTTTTTTACGTTAGTTGCAATAGTGTCCACCAAATCCTGTAATTCTTTTTCCCCTGTGGCTAGAAGGACCATGTCATCAGCAAATCTCAAACACCCTATTCCAATTTCTACTCCCTTGTCATCTAATGAACATTGGTCAATCACATTTTCCAAGTAGAGGTTGAAAAGAGTAGGTGATAAACAGCATCCTTGTCTTACTCCTTTTCCTAGTCTGATCCAGTTTGTACATTCTCCATTCGCTTTAACTGTAACTTTTTGATTAAGATATAATGAATTTATAAGTGTTCTGGTTTTCCAGTCCACTCTCTTTTCCCTCGTTATAGTTGCCAGCTTGTCCCAAACCACATTGTCAAATGCCTTTTCTAGATCGATGAAGCACATATATAGGTCCCTTCCTTTTTCAATAAACCTTTCTCCCAAGATTCGTAGGAGCCCTATTGCATCTCTGGTGCCCGTATTCCGTCTAAAGCCGAACTGCTCCTCGCCAAGATTCTTCTCCATTACTTTTTCAAGTCTTTTATTAATTATTCTTAACATCACTTTGGCTGCATGTGAAATGAGGCTGATTGTCCTGTGCTCGATGCATTTCTTCGTTCCTTGTCTTTTTGGTAATGGAATCATTACTGTTGTCAGAAAGTCCTCAGGCCATTCACCACTGTCATATATTTTATTACATAACCTCAATATTTCTCTTATTCCATAGTGGTTCAAGCATTTTAGTATTTCTCCCGGCATTGTATCTGTACCTACTGCTTTGCCATTTTTCATTGCAGCTATGGCAGACTTTACTTCTTCCATTATGATGGTCGGTCCTTTCTCGTTATCACTTACACTGTTGTGTGATTCAAGTTCCAGAGTTTCTGGTTTGCTATTTGTGACATATAGCTCTTTTATATATTCTTCCCATCTCTGGAGGACATTCGTCTTTACTCAAAATTTCCGTAGTAGCACTTCCTGCTCTGTTTTGTTCCCATGTCATAGTCTTTACTCTGTTGTATAATAAGTCGTATATTCCCTTCCTGTACAGTTCTTCAATTTCATCACACTCTGTTTCTCTTCGCAGTTCATTATTTAACCTTCGGTATATCTTCATGCATCTTCAGTGTTCTTGTTTTTCAATTTTCTTCTCTCCTCCATCTTGGAAATTATTTCTTGTGTGACACATGGTTTTTTTGACCTTTTCCCTTTTACATATCCTATATTTTGCTGTCCTGCTTTAATGAATCCTTCTTTCAGCATATTCCAGTCCTCGTTGGCATTATCAGGTGCTTCTTTGTCTCGCAATGTGTTTAGAAAGTCCCGAGACAGCATTTCTGTAATTTGTTCTTTGTTGGATCTTATCTTCTCTAAATCCCACATCTTCACCATGGTCGCCTTCTTCAGTTTTTTCATTCTTATTTCTATTTCTGCCATAAGTACGTTGTGGTCACTATTAATATCTGCACCTGGCAATGTGTGCACCTTCTTGATTCCATTCACGTATCTTTCTTCTACCAGTATAAAATCGATTTTTTGTGGTTCTTGAACCACGTGTTTGCCGCTATCAGCTGCCTTTCCCTGCAGAAGTCAATTAACCATTCACCTCTGTCATTTCTCTTTCCAAGACCATGACTGCCTACTATATTTCCCTCTTTCCCTTCTCCTACTATGGCGTTCCATTCTCCCATTACTATTTTGCAGCATTTTTTATTTTCGTTCATTATTCTCTCTATTACATGGTACCTTTCTTCTACAATTTGGTCATCATGTTCTGAAGTTGGCATATACACCTGGACAATCAGAAAATCTTTTTGTGCTCCTTTCAGCCTTACACCAATAACCCGGTCATTTGCATAGTCTACATATTCCACACATTTAGCCAATTTCTTTGTCATAAAAACCTTCATCCTGTCTTCAAAAGACAGCTCCCAAGCTACCAGCCTGTGCACTATTCAAAATGGTCTGAATATCTGCTTGAATGCGGCGTGTTCCAAGTCATCCCGGCTCTCCGCCTATCCATACGTCCACCAGCAAAAAAGGTCCAAATGTGTGTGAATTCCTAAGGGATCAAACTGCTGAGGTCAAGTCCCTAGGCTTACACACTACTTAAAATAACGTATGCTAAGAACAACACACACACCCTAGCCAGAGGGAGGACTCGAACCTCCGCCGGGAGGGGCGTGCAATCCGTGACATGGCGCCTCTAACTGCGCGGCCATTCCGCGCGGCCGTTCACCAGCAGAACGACACACCATACACTGCCTTTTGTGCTCGTGACTGCGTGATCGGAGAGCCAGCCAAACCCCCACCCTCACGTTTAGATTGACTGAACAGGGTTCGTATACCTTAGCATCTCCGAAGATACCACTGCACACTTGTGTGCCAAACGTAAAGACGAAAGTAATTTTCGCTTATCATGTATGACTGCGAAGCAGTGTGGTTGTAACTGCATTGATAAAAAGGAACAGTGTATATTTTCCAGATGGAAAGTATCATAATGTAGCAATTGCCCCTTTGATTTAGAGTAATTATGGGTCTTATAAAACTAACTGAGCTGAAGAGGTTGGCAAAGAAGAGGAATTCGTGGCGGGCAGCGTCAAACCAGTCAGAGGGCTAATGACCCCCCCCCCCCCCAAAAAAAACTAGCTCATATACGACATTATAAGACGTACATAACAATGTTTAAAACAGTTTTAGATACTTTTATATACTTCGGTACTAAGAAGTGATAAAAGAATAGAAATATCTTTAGAAAAAGTTTTTTAGGTAAAGATTGGTAGATAATGTAATTCTGTATGAAAAAATGACTTAAGGACTTACTGTATACAATTTTTTTTAATTATGGTGGTCTGGACACTGGACACATTCTACGACATGATGGCACTTTGACATTAGTTGTCTAAGATGAATACCACGTCAACATATTTGCTCTAGCACAGTCAAATGTAGGAGCGAGCTGGTAGTAACAGATCATAGGCTCAGTTTAAGAGCGATTACAATCCTACAGAACGTAATAATTTTATGTTGGTTATATTAAAAATTCCAAGAATGTTCACGTAGATATAAGGCGTTCAGCTTGCACATAGACGTCAGGTGACGAGATTCCGCCTAGACCTGGAGTAACGTATTGTCTAGGATGAGCTCACGTAAATATTGCAATTAACAACAAAACCACAAACATGAAATAGCTTAATTGTTGGTACACCTACCTTGTATATATTCTTCATAAAATATCATAAGCCGGTCGGTGTGGCCGAGCGGTTCTAGGCGCTTCAGTCTGCCTCGGGCATGGATGTGTGTGATGTCCTTAGGTTAGTTAGGTTTAAGTAGTTCTAAGTTCTAGAGGACTGATGACCTCAGATGTTAAGTCCCGTAGTGCTCAGAGCCACATATCATAAAGTGAAGCGCCAAAGCAACTGGTATAGGCATGCCTATTCAAATACAGAGATACGTAAACATGCAGAATACGGTGCTGCTGTCGGCAACGCCTATATAAGGCAAGTGTCTGGCACGGTTGTTAGATCGGTTACTGCTGTTACAATGGCAGGTTATCGAGATTTAAGTGAGTTTGAAAGTGGTGTTGTAGTCGGCGCACTAGTGATGGGGCCCGGCATCTCCGAAGTAGCGATGATTTGGGGATTAATTTAATGAGTGTAACGTGAATATCAGGGATCCGGTAAGACGTCAATTTTCCGACATCACTGAGGCCGGAAAAAGATCCTGCAAGAACGGGACCAACGACGGCTGAAGAGAATCGTTCAATGTGACAGAAGTGGAACTCTTCCGCAAATTGCTGCAGGTTTCAGTGCTGAGCCATCAACAAGTTTCAGCGTCGGAACCATTCAATGAAACATCATCGATATGAGCTTTCGGAGCCGAAGGTCCACTCGTGTGCGCTTGATAACAGAACGACACAAAGCTTTACGCCACGCCTGGGCTCGTCATCACCGACATTAGACTGTTGATAACTGGAAACATGTTGTCTGGTTGGACGAGTCTCGTTTCAAATTGTATCTAGAGAATGGACGAGTACGGGTATGGAGACAATCTCATGAATCCATGGACCCTGCGTGTCGGCAGGGGACTGTTCAAGCTGGTGGAGGCTCGGTAATGGTGTGGGGCGTGTGCAGTTTCAGTGATATGGCACGCCCTGATACGTCTAGATACGACTCTGACCGGTGACTCGTACGTTAGCATCGTGTCTGATCACCTGCATCCGTTCACGTCCACCGTGCATTCCGACTGACTTGGGCAGTTTCAGCAGGACAATATGACACTCCACACGTCCAGAATTGCTACAGAGTGGCTCCGGGAACACTCTTCTGAGTTTAACCAGCTCCTCTGGCCACCAAACTCCCCAGACATGAACATTATTGAGCATATGTGGGATGCCTTGCAACGTGCTGTTCAGAAGACATCTCCTCCACCCTCTCGTACTCTTACGCATTTATGGACAGCCTTGCAGTATACATCTACATCTACACATCTACATATATACTCCGCTAGCCAACAAGCGGTGTGTGGCGGAGGGCACAATTCGCGCCAAAATCATATTGCCCCCCTCTATTCCACTCGCGAATCGCGCGACCGATGTGCACTTTACTTGAGTTTCCATTTGTTTGTGGTCATCTCCAGCAAGTGGACGAATTATTTTACCATGTAACCTGTACTAGAAAAAGAGAGGCAAAGTGAATTCTGTGCTGCGTTACGTTTTTAATAAGGAATTGTATACGTGAATGGTGCACTGAGATACGTTTCTGAATTCACCTTCAGGAGATGAATTAGATTACCAGCTTAAAAAAAAAGATAGAGAGAGAGATAGGTAATCATTAGGCTAAATGTTCCGCTGGTCGCTACACAATATTTTCTTCTGGACAAAAATTTGGAATGGTCAACATACATTACCTGATCAAAACTATCCGGACACCTGGCTGAAAATGACTTACAAGTTCATGGCGCCCTCCATCGGTAGTGCTGGAATTCAATATGGTGTTGGCCCACCCATAGCCTTGATGACAGCTTCCACTTTTGCAGACGTATGTCCAATCCGGTGCTGGAAGGTTTCTTGGGGAATGGCAGTCCATTCTTCACGGAGTGCTGCTCTGAGGAGAAGTGTCGATGTCGGTCGGTGAGGCCTGGCACGAATTCGGCTTTCCTAAACATCCCATCCTTAGTTCTACGTGATTATCCCTATGATCTAGCTAGTTTGCAAGCGGTGTCCTAGACACATAGTCGACGACAGACAGTACAGAGAACAATCACACAACTCTGGGCTCTATAGAGCACAGATAGCCAATTACGTCTGCATCTGCACTGACGGTTACAAGACTACTAAAGAAACGAGATATGCCTTTTACTGTTTAGGAACGAATACTACAGGCAAATTAGTAGACTTCAAATTTTGGTACTGTATTAATAGCAGCTAGAGTACCTGTTCACTTCGGAATGACGAACGTTTTCCATAAGACAGGTGTGCCGTGCACCCGCATTTAATTTCGCGTAATTCCCGCGGATTTGGAATCCCTTTGGCCGCAAGAACCCAAGGGAGCGCTACTGTCGCCGGCAGGTGGCAGGTCGGAGGAGAAGGTAGTTAACGGCTGCGGCGACCTGAAGGCGAGGGGAGAGTGTGACACAGGCGGCGTGTTGTTGCGGCCAGGCATCTGCCGTGGTCCGTTGGCAAGAGTGGCGCATTTGCACACTGCGGGTTGGGCGGGGCCGAGTGTTGGTCACAGCCGTGAACATTTCTCGTTAAAAGCTACTTCAGCAGGACGCACAGTATTCGGCGTATCCTCTGCTATTGAAGCTGCAAGCAGTGTGTGTCCATTGTGGTGCCGGGTAAGAGTCCAGTCTGACCTTTGCAAGCACTGGACGCGGTGGCGTCTGCTGAATGATACACGTGGGCTTCCGACTACGAGTAATCCTCGTTACATCCTTCTGTCGCTGCTCTCTAAGCAAGCGTTTGTCAATGGGCGCTGGAGCTGACGAGAAATCACGGTGAGCATCCTATTAGTGTGCACGTCACTTGGTGTCGCGTGGTGGCTATTTTGACTCCGTATCATGGTTGCCCGTTGTTATATATATATATAATTTAGGTTACGTTGTGTGAAAGCTTAGGGACTGATGACCTTAGCAGTTAGGTCCCATATGATTTCACACACATTTCAACATTTTTTTTGTTATTAATAAAGGTTTTGCCTGGTCCTACTTGAGTTCAGTTCTGTCAATGTGTGTGGGCTTGTAACTGTCACTATTCCAAACTGATGAATCTGAGAGTATCGAATGCAGATGTAATTCTTATGATTTACGAATTGTACTTTATAGTCAGTGAAAATTATTTAAACTACCTACCTTATTTCAGAGGCATTTCTATAGTTACCTGTTGGCTAGTATCACGAGCTGTTTAGTAGATGGTTTGCATCTACGAAAAGAAAAAAAGAAAATTTTTTTGCCTCAGTAGTCAAGTCAAAGTTTCCTGCATAATGTTCATACTTTTCTGCATTTGTAGTATGTTTTATTTTTACTAAATAATTAGCTAGTTTTCTCTGTGTTACAGGATAGGAGACTGTATCTCTTGTTAACTCTAGTCTAGTTAAAGATGTCTGTGTACCATGACTGAAATTTTTAATGAAGGTTTCTAGTACTGTGGTAGCGGCAACCGCCGTGCTATGTTGCTAGAGAAGGAGGAATTATTGCTACTGGCGTTGCCTCTGCCACCGCCTCTATCATCATAAATTTAAACCGCATTTGTCAGTCATTTTTGCTACTTAGAAGACAATGACGTTTTGATAATTACTGGCAAGAGCCGGTGGATGATATTTCAGACATATTATTAGATCATATGTTTTTCTGTTTGTAAAGTAAATGTATTTTTACTTCATTTAATATTCTCTACTAAAAGGAAGTGGTTTTATACTGTTGACGTTTTGAGGTGTTTGCTATCAGTTGTGTTATTGAAATTTGGTCTTTTCAGTTCTGGAGACAATTTGTTAATTTTGTACTTCGGTTTTTGCTTTTTAAAAATAAATTAATTAGTGTATTTAGAAACGTTAATAAATTCGTTTTAGCTCAGTACCTTTCCACTTAACACCAGGTCTCTACCGCATTTCAACAGGCATCCACAACTGCTTATTAGTCTGCAATTCAGAGTTAAGTGCCTGCTAGGAAAGCGATCTTGCCGTTCGAGCTCTGATTTCTCTTATCTTATCATGATCATTTCTCCCTGTACAGGTTGACACCAAACAAAACATTTCCACACTCGCAGAAGAAAGTTAGTGATTTAAAATTCATGAGAATAGCCTTGCGCAACAAAAAACTCTTTTTTTTTTATAGTTGCCACGCCTATTCGCATATAATATCCGTGGTACTCTCTCTCCTGTTTCGCAATAGTACAAAACTAGCTGCCCTCCTCTGAACATTTTTGATGTCCTCCGCCAATTCTGTTTTATGCAGATACATCACGCAGCCATACTCCAGAAGAGGGTGGACATGCGTAGTGTAAGCAGTCTCCTTACTAGACCTGTTGCATTTTATGTTTTGCTGATAAATGGAAGTCTTTGCTTTGCTTTCCTTCCCCACAACATTAATTGTGTGATCGTTCCAATTTAAGTTTTTTGTAACTGTGATTATTAAGTATTTAGTTGTTTACAGCCTTCAGATTTGTGTGATTTATTACTCACTCAAATGACTTCACACTTTTCATTATTTAGAGTCAATTGTCGCTTTAGACAAACCATATAGGTATCTTGCCTGCATCATTTTGCCGTTGGTTTTGATCATCTGACGACTTTACAAGGAGTAAATGAGAGCATCATGTATAAACAATCTAAGTGGGTCTGCTCAGATCGTCCCCTAAATCGCTTATGTTGGGCAGAAACAGCAGAGAGCCTAAAACAATTGCTTGGGGAACGCCAGGTATTGCTTCTCTTTTACTCGGTGATTTTTCAGCGGACAGGGACGTCTTACTGAAAGTGAACTACAACTGACGGGCCATTCACTGCTGAGCGGCGGCAGTGTTATCCTCTGACAATGGCATCTTTCGAATGCAGTGTGGATGGACGTGTGGGAAGCACATGTCGGCTTCGCAGACCTTGCAGCCGCTGGTTTTCATTTAAGCAGCTACTCAATTGCCATCACGAGGCTGTGTGAATCCCGATCCAGTCTCCCCACGAAACAAAATTCCTGGCAGTATCGGAAATTTAATCGGGATGTGCGTACGGCTGTTATGCTCGCTGATCAACAAGCTACGGAGACGATTCATATGTAGGGTGATCAGAAACATCGTGAGAAGCTTGTAAGTAAGTTACAGGGTAGGTTGTGCAGATAAATAAGCGTGAAGAAAGAATTTCGATACTTTGCTCCGTTTCTGACAAGGGAACCTCCCCATCGCACCCCTTTCAGATTTAGTTATAAGTTGGCACAGTGGATAGGCCTTGAAAAACTGAACACATATCAATCGAGATAACAGGAAGAAGTTGTATGGAACTATGAAAAAAATTAATAAAATATACAAACTGAGTAGTCCATGTGCAACATAGGCAACATTTAGGAGAATTTGAGTTGAGCAGCGTCGTGGTCCCGTGGTTAGCGTGAGTAGCTGCGGAGCGAGTGGTCCTTGGTTCAAGTCCTCCTCCGACTGAACATTTTACTTTCTTTATTTTCGGAAAGTTATGATCTGTCCGTTCGTTCATTGACGTCTCTGTTCACTGTAATAAGTTTAGTGTCTGTGTTTTCCGACCGCCCCTCAAAACCGTGCGATTAGTAGAAGAAAGGACGTGCCTCTCCAATGGGAACCGAAAACATTTGATCGCAAGGTCATAGGTCAACCGATTCCTCCACAGGAAAACACGTCTGATATATTCTATACGACACTGGTGACGGCATATGCGTCACATAACAGGGATATGTTGTCGGCCCACCTAACTTGTACACTTAGCGAAAGGGTAAAAAGATTCTTCTACCTTGCCTGATTTAGGTTTTCTTGTGGATGTGATAATCACTCCTAAAAAAAGTGATGAAAACATAAGAGTTAGTCACATAAACTGAAAATAAAAAATTAAACTTTTCACTCGAGGGAAGACTGGAACCTAGGATCTCTCGTTCCGTAGCTGTTCTGGCTAACCCCGGGACCACGGCGCTCCTTGACTCCCAGTCTCCTTGATGTTGCCTATCTTGAAATGGACTACTTAGTTTGTATATTTTACTAATTTTTTTCATAGTTCCACACAACTTCTTCCTGTTTTCTCGATTGATCTGTGTTCGGTTTTTCAAGGCCTATCCACTGTGCCAACTTATAACTAAATCTGAAGGGGGTGCGATGGGGAGGTTCCCTTGTGAGTTAATTAGCATAGTGCAGATCATAGCCGACGACACTGTTCAGCCTTTGGCTCGGTTCGATCCTTACCACCGTCCCAAGTTCAATTTGTGTATTGCCCTCCTTTTCTGTTCTAGGGAACCAAACGAATCACAAGTTTGGTGACACCGTCTCTGGTGGTCAGCTTGAATTTTCGCGCGAACGGCAGGATTGTCTAAGTTCGATGCTAATTAAAACAAAATTGGCGCAACGCGTTGAATTTTTTTCTTCACAGTTATTTATCAGCACAACGCATCCTGCAACACCCAAACAAGCTTTTGTGGCTGTTTCTGACCACCCAGCGTACAGGAGCCCATATAAACTATGTGATCAAAAGTATCCGGACTCCGCCAAAAACATACGTTTTCCATATTAGGTGCATTGTGCTGCCACCTACTGCCGGGAATTCCATATCAGCAACCTCAATAGTCATTAGACATCGTGAGAGAGCAGAATGGGGCGCTCCGCAGAACTCACGCACTTCAAACGTGGCCACTTGTGTCTTACGTCTGTACGCGTGATTTCCACACTCCTAAACATCCCTAGGTCCACTGTTTCCGACGTGATAGTGAAGTGGAAACTTGAAGGGACACGTATAGCACAAAAGCGTTCAGGCCGACCTCGTCTGTTGACTGACAGAGAGCGCCGACAGTTGAAGAGGGTCGTAATGTGTAATAGGCAGACATCTATCCAAACCATCACACAGGAATACCGAACTGCATGAGCATCCACTGCAAGTACTATAACAGTTACTATAACGGTTACTCATAAGCCACACATCACGCCGGTAAATGCCAAATGACATCTCGCTTGGTGTAAGAAGCGTAAACATTGGACGATTGAACAGTGGAAAAACGTTATGTGGAGTGACGAATCACGATACACAATGTGGCGATCCGATGGCAGGGAGTAGGTATGCGAATGTCCGGTGGACGTCATCTGCCAACGTGTGTACTACCAACAGTAAAATTCGGAGGCGGTCGTGTTATGGAGTGGTCGTGTTATCAATGGAGGCGCTTTGACCCCTTGTTGCTTTGCGTGGCACGATCACAACACAACACAACACACACACATCTTCTTGTTTCCTACTGTTGAAGAGCAATTCGGAGATGGCGATTGCATCTTTCAACACGATCGAGCACCTGTTCATAATGCACGGTCTGTGTCGGAGTGGTTACACGACAATAACATCCCTGTAATGGACTGGCCTGCACAGGGTCCTCACCTGAATCCTATAGAACACCTTTGGGGTGTTTAAGAACGCCGAATTCGTGCCAGGCCTCACTGAACGACATCCATACTTCTCCTCGTGCAGCACTCCGCGAAGAATGGACTGCCATTCCCCAAGAAACCTTCCAGCACTTGATTGGACGTATGCCTGCAAGAGTGGAAGCTGTCATCAAGGCTAAGGGTGGGACAACACCATGTTGAATTCCATCATTACCGATGGAGGGCGCCACGGACTTGTAAGTCATTTTCAGCCAGTTGTCCGGATACTTTTGATAAGATAATGTATCTCGACCATTCCAAATTTTTCTCCAGTAGCAAGTATTGTTTAGCGACACCCCAGCGGGACATTTAGCCCAATGATCACCTTTCTTGTAACTTTGCTCTCTCTCTCTCTCTCTCTCTCTCTCTCTCTCTCTCTCTCTCTCTTTTCTGGTAATCTAATTCCTCTCCTGAAGGCCAATTTAGAAAATTATCTCAGTGTACCATTCACGTAAACAATTTGTTATTAAAAACGTAACGCAGCGAAGAAATCACTCTCCGTCTCCTTTTCTAGCACACAGTACAGTTGTACACGGTGAAATAATTCGTCCACTTGCTGTAGACGACCGTAAACAAATGGAAACTCAAGGAAAATGCACATCGGTCATTCGGTCAACCGCTTTCACATTTGCGAGAATACAGTGTACACCAGCGAACAGAAGGTAGGAGATTGCGGCTAAATCACTAGCTAGCAGAAGCAATAAAATTTCCTAACATAGAATGGAATATTTATGGACAAAATGTATCACCAAGTAATCCAAGCAAATATTTTGACATTTTTATGTGTAGCCTCAGCTGCATTTAGATCCCGATTCATAGCTGTAATGAACGGTACAAAACAGTTACGGACGTAATTACAATTTCATCAACCTGAGCACTGTATTCACCAAGTACACCGCTAGAGGGAATGTAAGTATTACAGTACGGTATTTCACGTACCTTTATTGGGAATAATAAAACGTTACTGCAACTAAAACTTTTATAGTTTTAACATGGCTTTTACTCAGAAACCGTATACTAGTTTCAACATAGGATTATACAGCCAACCGATTGCAAATTTGGTTTCATTTGATGCTGTGTTACACAATTTACTTGTAGAGTATATGCACACAAAGTAACGTATCAAGGCATTACAAATACCAAATCAAAATTATTTGACGTGGAAACTTTTTTATTTGTTACTGCTTTCAACGACCACATTCGAGCGACATCATTTTTCCACTGTTAATTAGTACTTATTTAGTTTTTTCATCAGAAAGTGACAATGTTTCAATTACTAGTGTTACGCGAAATAGGAAAGATAACAAACAGTTGTGTGTTGCCTTCCGAAAGGAACCATTTTACATAAAGGATGCAATGTGTGATTCGCGAAATCTGTTCCTAATGCGAAAGTAGCATTGAATTTCCTATCCACGAAGTTAGCAAATATATTCGACTTACATAATTTGGTAATTATGCTATGAATTCGGTAACTTATCGGTGGAAGTTCATTACAGAAATAACATTATTTTTAAGGAGTCTCAAGATATGCAGCTCTCTTGTTTTTGTCTGACAATTTATGAGTCCTATGATGATAGTAATAATTGAAGTGTGTGGAGTTGTAGCATATAATTTAAATGTATGTTTATACTTCTCAGAATTAGGGAAATAATCAAGAAGATATTGCATTATGTGGTATTTTATTTTTGTCCCCAAGTTTCGAATCATTTACTCGGCAAACTACATGTAGGCGGGTAACAAATGGCCCTGAGCACTATGGAACTTAACTTCTGAGGTCATCAGTCCCCTAGAACTCAGAACTACTTAAACCTAACTAACCTAAGGACATCACACACATCCATGCCCGAGGCAGGATTCGAACCTGCGACCGTAGCGGTCGCGCGGTTCCAGACTGCACCGCCTAGAACCATTCGGCCACACGGTCGGCTAGGCGGGTAATAGATGAGTGTGTTTGTGACACATAAGTGAGCTTTGTGAACAGATCTTTTCTTCAGAACTATGTGGCTAAGTTTACTTCTTGTGCTGCATAAGGAATTTGGGTAGATGTTGGATCCAGAAAATGTAAAACTACCGTATAATGAGAATTTAAAATGATATTACAAGATGATTGATTTACTGACATGATTGTGCATTTGGTTTAACACTTATCAGTCCCTTCTAATAAAGACTTAATAGGGTAATGTTATGATTATTTACATATATTACTGTATCTAATTGTATTCGTGTTTTCTGCAAGCAAGAAAGCAAGCAAAGCAGAGACTCTTCACAAAAATTGCTTCATTATAGGGAAAGTCTGTAAGTGAACAGAAAAGTACACTCTTTCATTTATGTAACAATTTGCCTTAGCTCTCAGTCGTTTAACTGCTGAGAATAAAATTGTTCAGGTACCAGTTTCTATTATTACATAATGCTGTCAACGACCAGGCAAAATATGCAGACACTAGGAACTTCGTTATGCAGCCAAATTGCTAATGTCTCTCTCTGCCAGGCACTTAACTGTGATTTGCAGAGTATCCATGTAAACCTAGGTTTCGAACCTACTAATGGCGTCTTCCTCACAATGAAATTTTCATAAGCCGTAGAAGTACATTGCGAAAAGGCAATAGTCCGAATTTAGAGCTGCCATGCTCAAGTCAAAAATAAAATAAAAGTCCCAGTCATTGCCACGTGACCCTAGCTAGGAACAACATCAGACTCAAAGTCGGACCATTGCTTTTTCGCAACATAATTTTACGGTTTACGAAAATTTCATTCTCATGAAGACACCGTTAGTAGGTGCTGAAACCTAGGTCAGTGTACCAAACAGTAATTTGCAGCCGGTTGGCTGTATAACCCTATGGTAAAACTTTTTTCTTTTGCGGGTGCACATCACTACGACGGTGAAGAATAAAGGTCTTCAGGAATAATTCCAAGTCGTCTTTCGAAATGGTTCAATTTATTTTTATAACATGACAAATTTCAAGTCGCATAGTAATCATCATCATCATCATCATCAAACCACTGCTAAACTCGTGTATGGTTTCTTTCCAGTCGGCATACACTGAGGTGACAAAACTCAAGGGATACACCTAATACTGTGTCGCATCTCCATTTGCCCGGCGTAGTGTGGCATGGACGCAACAAGTCGTTGGAATTCGCCTGCGGAATTATTGAGCCATGCTTCGTCTATAGCCGTCCACACTTTAGAAAATATTGCCGGGTCCTGATTTTGTGCACGAACTATCTTCTCAATTATATCCCATAAATGTTCGATGGAATTCATGTCGGGCGATCTTGGTGGCCAGATCATTTGCTCGAATTGTCCACAATGTTCGTAAAACCAATCGCGAACAACTGAGGCCTGTGACAATTCCTTAATTGTACTCGGTCGTTAGTTGAAGGCCGTTAGCCACTGCGTTGCCCGTGGTGAGAGGTAATGCCAGACTTGAGAGGTAATGCCAGACTTCTGTGGCTACTTTGTTATAGTACTTATACAGGTAAATGCAACTAGGGCAGATCAATCAAACTACTTCTGTTATGAACACAGTAAATGTTCAAATCTACGTCTACTTCCTCAATATGCCACTCTTTACAGTCGGTGCACTCTTGATGCTGTGGATCTCGGAATATTGAAGTCAGTAACGATTTCCGAATCATAATCTCCTTTGCGTCTAGCTCCAACTAACATTCCGCGTTCAGTGTCTGTTAATTTCCCGCCATGCGGCCATAATAATGTCGGAAACCGTTTCACTGCTAATGCACTGCCATTTTATACCTTGTGTACGCGACACTACCGCCATCCATATATGTGCATATTACTATCGCATGACTTGTTTCACTTTAGTGTAGAATTACGTTAGGATGTAGCTAACAGTGTCACTCCTTAGGCAAGATTTAGAAGCGAACAAATAAAACGGATGTATGAATTCTTTCTTAAACTCGGTGTGAAAGGTTTAACGAATATCTACATCTACATGTACATGACTACTCTGCAATTCCCATTTAAGTGCTTGGCCGAGTGTTCGTCGAACCACAATCATACTATCTCCGTACCATTCCACTCCCGAACAGCGCGGGGGAAAAACGAACACCTAAACCTTTCTGTTTGAGCTCTGATTTCTCTTAGTTTATTTTGATGATCATTCCTACCTATGTAAGTTGGGCTTATCAAAATATTTTCGCATTCGGAAGAGAAAGTTGGTGACTGAAATTTCGTAAATAGATCTCGCCGCGACGAAAAACGTCTTTGCTGTAATGACTTCCATCCCAATTCGCGTATCATATCTGCCACACTCTCTATCCTACTACGTGATAATATAAAACGAGCTGCCCTTTTTTGCACCCTTTCGATGTCCTCCGTCAATCCCACCTGGTAAGGATCCCACACCGCGCATCAATATTCTAACAGAGGACGAACGAGTGTAGTGTAAGCCGTCTCTTTAGTGGACTTGTTGCATCTTATAAGTGTCCTGCCAATGAAACGCAACCTTTGGCTCGGATTCCCCACAATATTTTCTATGTGGTCTTTCCAACTGAAGTTGTTCGTAATTTTAAAAACCAGGTACTTAGTTGAATTGACAGCCTTGAGAATTGTACTATTTATCGAGTAATCGAATTCCAACGGATTTCTTTTGGAGCTCATGTGGATCACCTCACACTTTTCGTTATTTAGCGTCAACTGCTACCTGCCACACCATACAGCAATCTTTTCTAAATCGCTTTGCAACTGATACTGGTCTTCGGATGACCTTACTAGACGGTAAATTACAGCATCATCTGCGAACAACCTAAGAGAACTGCTCAGATTGTCACCCAGGTCATTTATATGGATCAGGAACAGCAGAGGTCCCAGGACGATTCCCTGGGGAACACCGGATATCACTTCAGTTTTACTCGATGATTTGCCGTCTATTACTACGAACTGCGACCTTCCTGACAGGAAATCACGAATCCAGTCGCACAACTGAGACGATACCCCATAGGCCCGCAGCTTGATTAGAAGTCGCTTGTGAGGAACGGTGTCACAAGCTTTCCGGAAATCTAGAAATACGGAATCAACTTGAGATCCCCTGCCGATAGCGGCCATTACTTCGTGCTAAGTAATGGCTGCGTTGCACAAGAACGATGTTTTCTGAAACCATGCTGATTACGTATCAATAGATGGTTCCCTTCGAGGTGATTCATAATGTTTGAGTACAGTATGTGCTTCAAAACCCTACTGCAAGCCGACGTCAGTGATATAGGTCTGTAGTTAGATGGATTACTCCTATTACCCTTCTTAAACACTGGTGCGACCTGCGCAATTTTCCAATCTGTAGGTACAGATCTATCGGTGAGCGAGCGGTTGTATGTGAGTGCTATGTAGGGAGCTATTGTATCAGCGTAATCTGAAAGGAACCTAATCGGTATACAATCTGGACCTGAAGACTTGCCCGTATCAAGCGATTTGAGTTGCTTCGCAACCCCTAAGGTATCTACTTCTAAGAAACTCATGCTAGCAGCTGTTCGTGTTTCAAATTCTGGAATATTCCATTCATCTTCCCTGGTGAAGTAATTTCGGAAAACTGCGTTCAATAACTCCGCTTTAGCGGCACAGTCGTCGGTAACAGTACCATCAGCACTGTGCAGCGAAGGTATTGACTGCGTCTTGCCGTTTGTGTACTTTACATACGACCAGATTTTCTTCGGATTTTCTACCAAATTTCGAGACAATGTTTCGTTGTGGAACCTATTAAAGGCATCTCGCATTGAAGTCCGTGCCAAATTTCGGGCGTCTGTAAATTTTAGCCAATCTTCGGGATTTCGCGTTCTTCTGAACTTCGCATGCTTTTTCCGTTGCCTCTGCAACAGAGTTCGGACCTGTTTTTGTACCACGGGGGATCAGTTCCATCTCTTACCAATTTATGAGGTATGAATCTCTCAGTTGCTGTTGCTACTATATCTTTGAATTTGAGCCACATCTCGTCTACATTTGCGTAGTCAGTTCGGAAGAAATGGAGATCGTCACTTAGGAAGGCTTCTAGTGACACTTTATCCGCTTTTTTAAATACAATTATTTTGCGTTTGTTTCTGGTGGATTTGGAAGAAACGCTATTGAGCCTAGCTACAACGACCTTGTGATCACTAATCCCTGTATCAGTAATGATGCTCTCTATCAGCTCTGGATTGTTTGTGGGTAAGAGGTCAAGTGTGTTTTCGCAACCATTTACAATTCGCATGGGTTCGTGGACTAACTGCTCGAAATAATTTTCGGAGAAAGCATTCATAAGAATCTAGGAAGATGTTTTCTGCCTACCACCGGTTTTGGACAAGTATTTTTGCCAACATATCGAGGGAAGGTTGAAGTCCCCACCAACTATAACCGTATGAGTGGGGTATTTATTTGTTACGAGACTCAAATTTTCTCTGAACTGTTCCGCAACTATATCATCGGAGTCTGGGGGTCGGTAGAAGGAGCCAATTATTAACTTAGTTCGTCTGTTAAGTATAACCTCCACCCATACCAATTCGCACGGAGTATCTACTTCGACTTCACTACAAGGTGAACCACTACTGACAGACACAAACACTCCACCACCAATTCTGCCTAATCTATCTTTCCTGAACACCGTCTGAGATTTCGTAAAAATTTCTACAGAACTTATTTCAGGCTTTAGCCAGCTTTCTGTACCTATAAGGATTTCAGCTTCTGTGCTTTCTATTAGCGCTTGGATCTCAGGGACTTTCCCAGCACAACTACAACAATTTACAACTACAATTCCGACTGTTCCCTTATCCAAGCACGTCCTGTATTTTCCATGCACCCTTTGAGATTGCAGCCCACCCCGTACTTTCCCGAGGCCTTCTAACCTAAAAAAACCGCCCAGTCCACGCCACACAGCCTCCGCTACCCGTGTAGCCGCCAGATGAGTGTAGTGAACTCCTGACCTATTCAGCGTAACCCGAAACCCCACCACCCTATGGCGCAAGTCAAGGTATCTGCAGCAAACACGGTCGCAAAACCGTCTGAGCCTCTGATTCAGATCCTCCACCCGACTCTGCATCAAATGTCCGCAGTCGGTTCTGTCAACGATGCTGCAGATAGTGAGCTCTGCCTTCATCTCGTAAGCAAGACCGGCAGCCTTCACCAAATCAGATAGCCGCTTTAATCCAGATAGAATTTCCTCAGATCCAAAGCGACACACGTCATCAGTGCCGACGTGTGCCACCACCTGCAGCTGGCAGCGCCCTGTGCTCTTCATGGCATCCGGAAGGACCCTTTCCACATCAGGAATGACTCCACCCGAAATGCACACGGAGTGCACACTGGATTTCTTCCCCTCGTTAGCCGCCGTATCCCTAAGGGGCCCCATTACGCGCCTAACATTGGAGCTCCCAACCACTAATAAGCCCACCCTCTGTGATTGCCCGGACCTTGAAGACCGAGAATCATCCTCTGAAACAGGGCAGGTAGCTGCATCTGGCTCAGCCAGAGACAGTGCCTGAAACCTGTTTGTCAGACGCACCGGGGAGGCTTTCTGATCAGCCTCTGGGGACGTCTTTCGCTGCCTGCCACGCCTTGGAACGACCTCCCAATCAACCACAGGCGAGGGCTCAGCCCCACTGCGGACAGTAACCGGAGCAACCACAGCGGCAGACCGATCTGGGGACAGACGGGACGAGATTGACATCCCCGTGATACCCAAGTTCGGCTTCCCACAGTGGTGCCCATTGGCAACAGCCTTAAGCTGCGCGACCGAAGTCAGCGCCGCTTGCAGCTGTGAGCGAAGGGATGCCAACTCAGCCCTCATCCGAACACAGCAATCACAGTCCCTGTCCATTCTGATCGATGTTAAATAACAGTTACTGAAACACGAGTCAGTGCCTAGATAACGCAAGGGAACACGCAAAGAATGTATTAACTAACCTGTACAAATGCCTAACGACTGCGCTACAATCTGCCTGAATTTACGATTACAGTAACTAGGACTCGAAATTACACCTCCTATACGAAACTCACACGCAATTTAAGTAAGAGTCTACCAAGTAAACACTAAAGCGCGATGCTTTAACTCTCAAATACTGTAATACGCCCGAAATTTATGAATTAAACAATACAAGTACCCAAAAACACGCAAAGAAATTAAGAATTAAACTATGTAACAAATAAGTGAGCTAGGGATACACGACTTGCTGCTGCAGCTGCTTATCCAACGGCGGCAGGGAGCGCACTGACAGACAATAATTACTACATGCATCAGAATGATAACCTAATAACATATTAGACTCAATGCTGAAAGAGTACGTAGTGTTGACAGTCTTAGGTAAAGTAAAGAATTATTAGCTCACGAACGAAATGCGTACTCGAAATGACTACCGTGTATTGTACTTGCAAAAGTCTTATCATCAATTTAATACATTTACAAAAAAAAAAAAAAAAAATGGCTCTGAGCAGTATGGGACTTGACATTTTAGGCCATCAGTCCCCTAGAACTTAGAACTACTTAAACCTAACTAACCTAAGGACATCACACACATCCATGCCCGAGGCAGAATTTGAACCTGCGACCGTAGCGGTCGCGCGGTTCCAGACTGAAGCGCCTAGAACCGATTACATTTACAAGTAAGGCTATAAGTGCATTTATTCATAGTAGATCGTGTAGCGTCGTTGTGACGACGACAATAATGGCATGTCCGTAAATAACAGCTCAACCGCCAAAAAATGAAATTTTTAATTATTGGTGAAATTCTGCTGTAAACGCCAGGGCAAACAACATATATTCTGAAACAAGCGCCGAAACTGCGGGAAATAGCGTTTACAGCTGTCACAGGCGGCACTCGTGTCTGACACTAACATCGATGTTCATATGTCTCTACTAATTTCAGGTAATGAACTTGTATGAACTGCTGGCAATTGAAGTAGTTCTTTTGTTTTTTTGCCACAACAGGCAATGCTGAATCAATTATGGTAGATAAATAACACATAATATTGCAAAATGGAAAGGAAAACTGCACGAAACAGAGGTGAAGGTACTCCTCCAACTGAAGGGAAGAAAGTAGGCAGCGTTTCCTTTCTTAAGGCTCAGCAAAATGTATTATTTATGGCAGCTCTGAAATTACAACTTTTGTATTGATGTTGGTGATATTCAAATCGGTCACGTTTCTCTGGTAGTGACGGAATGAAACTGCTTACTGTGTGCGCAAAACCTTTACGCCGAAACTTACTTGTAAAAAGAATTTGATATGTGGAGTGACAACTGCTGTGGGCAAAACAAAAATACGGTAATGATGTTTCTGTGGGTTTACCTACCAGCAGAGGGATACCTTACGGTTCAACAAGTGCAGCTAGAAACACTGCACTATAAACCCAGGGATTTAGTTAAAATGATTCTCTTTGCAAAAGAGGGGAGTAAGTGGTTTACGAGAACATTGTGAAATGAGTGAAAAAGGCATGATGTTGCTTGTATCGTTATTCATGTAAAAGTCATTGCATACAAGAAGTTTCATTTTCTTCAAATGTTGTATCTTTTTGTTCTTAAACCTAACGTAGAATAAAAACACATATATGACAAGAAACCTATATAGTTTTTGAGTTTGTTTTGTAATTCCCAACGTTCATATTGCTTTTGTGTAGATGTATACACGTTTTGTTGATTATTTCTGAATCAAATTTTTAGTCTTGATCTATTATTTACTTATTCACCACAATTGAATTTCGTAAGTGCATTCACAATCTCGTTGAGTTCTTACCCTATCCGCAGCACATGGTAAATTCAGTCACAACCTTCCAGATTCAAGCTACTTCTTTAACACAGTAACAGTAGTAGATGGTTGAAAAAAAATAAGGAAAAGAATACATAACGGAAATCTGGGTTGACGAAAGAATGGCCTTAGACATACATGAGCTGCCACCTAGCGAGGAACTGCGAAACGCAATGCTCTGTGACGTGTGGTACGAGCGGCTTCCGCAAGGTGGCAGCACCAACCCGTCTCAATACGTGACTGAGAATGGCGTTAACTCCGGCGGAGGATTTGATCGCCGTAGATTACAATCCAATTACACTTTTAGGACCCACGCTATATAATTCGCAAGTTCAACCAATAAAATTTTCTAATATTGTATAGACTATTTATGAACAAAATGTATCACCAAGTAATTCGGGTATTGTTGTGACATTTTTATGCACTTCGTAAGTTTCATTTAGGTACTAAAACATGGTTGTAAATGACCAACACCAATCAGTTAACAACATAATAATGAAATGAGATTTTCACTCTGCAACGGTGTGTGCGCTGATATGAAACGTAATGCGCAATTGCAGCTTCGTTACACTGAACGTGGTATTTACTAACTTTCATTATGCTTGTTGCGTGCAAGTAATCTGAAATTTACCAGAAAATCCTGAATGAAACAAAAACCATAGTTCAGCAAATAAAGACGTAGAGACATTTACATGAAGATATAATAAAGAAAATGACGCTAGAGAATATGGCGTACGTTGTTTTGAAGCTGGCACCACCATGTTAGATACCCTGAAACATTAACAGACTACGGTTTACTATTACTTCTAGTTCTTAATTACTGTAATGTGCATGCAGCATTTGTTTATAAGAGAAAAGGTTACTGATTTCTTTAATGACACAGTATCAGCAATTCCTTTTCCTACGTTTTTATGATCTTAAATAAATATTTGATCCAGTGATAGCCAGTGGCGGATACATATGCCCCCCCCCCCCCGCCCCCGTCACACCCACGTCGCCATCGCCAGTCAGTCCGAACGCTGTTCGTTTCTTTCATCAGTCGACTCGACGGAGTCAAGTTATCCAGTAGTTGTCCTTTCCTATGTAGCTAGCGCGTCCGCGGCATCGTCTTTTATACGTTATTGTCTGCACATAGAAAGCTAACACATACCTATGAGAAAAGTCGCGGGCAGTCTAATGATCTCGATACTTCATTCTGTCTCAAAAGAATCAAGAAGAGAAGTATGAGACATGAAGTTTAGGTTGTTCTTAACATGGATTGACGAAACTGGAGTTCGATCTATGTCCTCTTCCCGAAAATTCTAAGAACATATCTCGCTATGTCTGGATGATATCCAATCTTTCCTTCTCACCATGCTCACCCAGAGACACCGATAGGAAATCTAATGTCAAATGAGAGAAATAAAACCATTACACTAAACGGAAACAGCGCAACGAAAATTCATGTACGTAAAAGAAAATATCTCTTGAACGACTCCAATTACTAATTAAATATGATTTTCTTTACGCTTCAGATTATAATCAGAATGATTAGTACCGCTATGAATGACACAAGCTGGCAGTTTTCATCAAAACACTTCCACCAGAAGCAAATGTTTATTTCAACTAACATTGCGGACGTCGGCTTCAAATTTATGGTTTCACGACAGCTCCCCTTACTGTAACTCCATGGCAGTGCGCATGGAGGTACACTAACCTTCATGGTGTGAGCATAACGTATCACGCAGCCAATGTAGCCAACATCAAACGGGAAATGTTAAGCCACTTTTGTACAGCGCCGTTTATTTACGTTTTGTGTTAGGAGAGTAACTTAAAAATTGCGCCTATTGACCATGTTGTTACTTGTTTATTACTAATAGCAATGGTGAATAAATGTTGCTGCTACGGTTGACACTACAAAAACTGTACGTAAAAGGAGGAAGCGTAACTTGTAATAGGTAGGCCTACTGAGTTAATCTTTCATTTCAATTTATGCGTCTTTTACAGAAAAACCAATTGCGTTCCGCCCCACTCATTTATACCCCATTTGTAGGATACTAAACTTCTCAGAATTACATTCTACACGCCAGGCACCAAACATCTATGTGCTTATGAATAATTCAGTGCAGCACAAGAATAGTCCAACGTCAGGTGGAAGAAGGCACATTATTAGTAAACCTTATCAATATTTAGGATGGAACATTGGCCGAAACGTAGAGAAAGCAAGAACTGACTGAACACCGGCGATTATTTCATATAATCGTTGTATCTTGAAAAGGTTTCAGATAGATTATATAATGGCAAGACAAAGATTTAGGAACCAGATTTTAAATTGCAAGACATTTCCAGGGGCAGATGTGGACTCTGACCACAATCTATTGGTTATGAACTGTAGACTAAAACTGAAGAAACTGCAAAAAGGTGGAAATTTAAGGAGATGGGACCTGAATAAACTGAAAGAACCAGAGGTTGTACAGAGTTTCAGGGAGAGCATAAGGGAACAATTGACAGGAATGGGGGAAAGAAGTATAGTAGAAGAAGAATGGGTAGCTTTGGGGAATGAAATAGTGAAGGCAGCAGAGGATCAAGTAGGTAAAAAGACGAGGGCTAGTAGAAATCCTTGGGTAACAGAAGAGATACTGAATTTAATTGATGAAAGGAGAAAATACAAAAATGTAGCAAGTGAAGCAGGCAAAAAGGAATACAAACGTCTCAAAAATTAGATCGACAGGAAGTGCAAAATGGCTAAGCATGGATGGCTAGAGGACAAATTTAAGGATGTAGAGGCTTATCTCATGAGGCGTAAGATAGATACTGCCTACAGGAAAATTAAAGAGACGTTTGGAGAAAAGAGAACCACTTGCATGAATATCAAGAGCTCAGATGGAAACCCAGTTCTAAACAAAGAAGGGAAAGCAGAAAGGTGGAAGGAGTAAATACAGGGTCTATACAGGGGAGATGTTCTCGAGGACAATGATGTGGAAATGGAAGAGGAGGTAGATGAAGATAAAATGGGAGATATGATACTGCGTGGAGAGTTTGACAGAGCACTGAAAGACCTAAGTTGAAACAAGGCCCCGGTAGTAGACGACATTCCATTAGAACTACTGACAGCCTTGGGAGAGCCAGTCCTGACAAAACTCTACCATCTGGTGAGCAAGATGTATGAGACAGGCGAAATACCCTCAGACTTCAAGAGGAATATAATAATTCCAATCCCAAAGAAAGATTGCTTTGACACGTGTGAAAATTACCGAACAATCAGTTTAATAAGCCACAGCTGCAAAATACTAACGCGAATTCTTTACAGACGAATGGAAAAACTAGTAGAAGCCGACCTCGGGGAAGATCAGTTTGGATTCCGTAGAAATATTGGAAGACGTGAGGCAATACTGACCCTACGACTTATCTTAGAAGAAAGATTAAGGAAAGGCAAACCTACGTTTCTAGCATTTGTAGACTTAGTGAAATCTTTTGACAATGCTGAATGGAATACTCTCTTTCAAATTCTGAAGGTGGCTGGGGTAAAATACAGGGAGCGAAAGGCTATTTACAATTTGTACAGAAACCAGATGGCAGTTATAAGAGTCGAGGGACATGAGAGGGAAGCAGTGGTTGGGAAGGGAGTGAGACGGGGTTGTAGCCTTTCCCCGATGTTATTCAATCTGTATATTGAGCAAGCAGTGAAGGAAACAAAAGAAAAGTTCGGAGTTGGTATTAAAATCCATGGAGTAGAAATAAAAACTTTCAGGTTCGCCGATGACATTGTAATTCTGTCAGAGACAGCAAAGGACCTGGAAGAGCAGTTGAACGGAATGGATAGTGTCTTGAAGGGAGGATATAAGATGAACATCAACAAAAGCAAAACGAGGATAATGCAATGTACTCAAATTAAGTCGGGTGATGCTGAGGGAATTAGATTAGGAAATGAAACACTTAAAGTACTAAACGAGTTTTGCTATTTGGGGAGCATAATAAGTGATGATGGTCGAAGTAGAGAGGATATAAAATGTAGACTGGCAATGGCAAGGAAAGCGTTTCTGAAGAAGAGAAATTTGTTAACATCGAGTATTGATTTAAGTGCCAGGAAGTCGTTTCTGAAAGTATTTGTATGGAGTGTAGCCACGTATGGAAGTGAAACATGGACGATAAATAGTTTAGACAAGAAGAGAATAGAAGCTTTCGAAATGTGGTGCTACAGAAGAATGCTGAAGAATAGATGGAAAGATCACATAGCAAATGAGGAGGTACTGAATAGAATTGGGGAGAAGAGGAGTTTGTGGCACCTTGACTACAAGAAGGGATCGGTTGTTAGGACATGTTCTGAGGCATCAAAGATCACAAATTTAGTTCTGGAGGGCAGCGTGGAGGGTAAAAATCGTAGAGGGAGACCAAGAGATGAATACACTAAGCAGATTCAGAAGGATGTAGGCTGCAGTAGGTACTGGGAGATGAAGAGGCTTGTACAGCATAGAGTTGCATGAAGAGCTGCATCAAACAAGTCTCAGTACTGAAGACCACAACAACAACATCATGAAACTGTTCCGCTGGTTCATGTTTGCATAAAAACAATAAGGGATTATGGGTCCGCCTTGATGCAAAACGCTTTTGTTTTATTTTTTTCTTCCTCAAACTAGTATCAGCGACAATGTCGCCATCGTCAGTGGTTTTCTTTTTATTATAAAAAATGTAAAGTGTTATTACGTATGGTCTGTTTGGTTCTTGATACTGTATTGTTTGAATTATTTTATAATACCTAATTTACTTTTCATCACAGCATAGTTTGCTGCGGTTTTTTCGGCATATTTTCTGTGTTTTGTTACTTTTTTTGGTATTCAGCATGTCAACTGCAATAGAATAACCGGCTGTTATTGAAAACATTTGAATACGTGAACTTCTATACATGTATCAGGGTTACACATTTGAGAGTTGCGGTAGTGTTCTAGAGTATGACATTGATATTATATTGTCGGCATTGTTTAAGAAGAGATTTTCGAAATTCGAGCCTTAAGGGGATGAAATAGGGATTGAACGTTTTCTTTTAATAGGTCGCTAACAAGGCAATTTTGAGGAAACACCTACGTAAATCGAATTTCGTTTTTCGGTCAGTAATAAAAAATTATCTATTCAGCATTTTTGGCAATTCAAGCCCTTAGGGGATGAAGTAGAAGGTGACAATTACTTTAGGACTCCAAAAACATTTTTAATGCTACAACTATCGAAACTGGTATTTGACTTCTCACTGATAACTAAAAAATATATGTTTCAATGATTTTTTAGAAATTCAACCACTAAAGGGGTGAAATGGAGGATTCAAATTTTTGTAAAACTATTTAATTTTATTAACTTCTCGGTTAGAAATATAGAACTATGTGTTAGGGAATGAAAGTTTCTAAGGAAATATCACCAGCGGGATTCAAAACGCAGAATTAACAAAAGCGTCCCACTCCAGATACCAGAATCGCTTTTGTCTGAGAAGTATATTCCGAAAATACCATACTTCTATGGGCTTAATTAACGTGAGAAGTTTAGAAAGTACTGCAATTTGTGAACTTAATCAAAGGAAGCCACGTAACACTCACCACTACAAATCGTCTGTGTCAGAATTGGACAGAAAAAAATGGCTGGTCAGTGCATTAATATCCCAGTAGGCCTATTATATGTTTATAAAATTATTTTTCTTGTCATTATCAGCAAACGGGAGCAAGGTAGTGGATGATAATCTAGTAACAAATAAAATATTTACACTGCAGCTGTAAGATATGGAAGCAAACAAAATCCTATCGCGGTACAAACGATCCCAGAGGGAATCTAATGGGATTCGCTGAGCATGTGTCATGCGTTCCTCGTGGGCCTCAGTCTGCTACTTTATTCGTAGCTATCATTACCAAAGTAATTTTTCAGGGATTAAAGTTTTCTGCGGTGTGTCTTCCTTGGCTTTTTACTCAGCGTCGCACCGCAATATACAAAGCTGTGAGGCAGTGAATGAATCATAGTTTACTTTTGAAGACAATTAAAGACAACGACTCAGTACTTCTAACAGAACGCTACGAAAACAATGTGTTTTTCATGTATGTTGTTTGTTGGTAAAATAACTTCAGTTCGATGACTGTTTATTCAGGTCTCTGTCACAGCTGCATACAATTCCTGGTGGTTACTTTCGAATGAAGAACGTTCATTCACAAAACCATTGCCTACCTTCCAAATGTTCGTTAAAGCATATTTCCACTGGTACACTTGCATTACATTAACATTATACTACATCACGTGCATGTCATGCAAGTGTGTCAGTGGAATTATGCTCTGAATAACTCTTTAAATGCTGGCAGTAGTTTGAGAATAAACGTTACCGTTCGTAACCAGTCACCAGCAACAAAAAGTGCGCAACTGTGGCAGAAACCTAAATAAATATTATTTTTTCTTTGGTCGACTGGAGGAAGGGGCATCATGAGTCTTACCCTCAACGTCCTTAGTCATGTATTGTATTATAATTTCTGTCTTTCCCAATACCTTTTGCCCTCTACACCTCCCTCGAGTAAGACGAAAGCTATTCACTGTTTCAACACGTATTTTGTCATCCCGTCCCATACTACACTGAGTGTTTTTCATCCATTCCTTTCCTTGCTGATTTTGCGAACCTTATTGGTTCACTAAATTTTGGCACTTTTCTGTAACATCACTTCACAAAGGCTTCTACTCGCTTATTTTCCTGGTTTCACAATTTCCATGATTCACGTCAATACTGTATCGTACTCTGTGGCATGTTACCAGGAATTGTTTTCTCAAGTTAAGACCTGCATTTCATGATAGAAGATTTCTTTCACGGGGAATGCTCTGTTTACAAGACCTATTCTTCATACTATGCCCTAGATAACAGAATTCCCTGACTTAGTCTTGGTCTCCAGTTCTCGTTTAAATTAATCAACAATTTTATTTTTTGCTTCTCCTTCATACTTTCGTCTTTCATTGTTACTCCCAGTCTGTACCGTGAGCTAACACGTACACTGTTCCTGTTCTGCTGATTTTTATTTACTTCGAACTAGTTTTTGGCCTATTAGGCCATCTGCAAGAAACAACTGACTAGCGTATAAAAGGGACACTGCTTCTTAGGTAACCAAACATTATAGTCGAAGGTACAATCATTTGCATAGAGTGTTGTACGTAAATCCTGTTTCTTAATGGCGGTTCAAATGGTTCAAATGGCTCTGAGCACTATGGGACTTAACTACTGAGGTCATCAGTCCCCTAGAACTTAGAACTACTTAAACCTAAGTAACCTAAGGACATCACACATATCCATGCCCGAGGCAGGATTCGAACCCGCGACCGTAGCGGTCACATGGTTCCAAACTGACGCGCTTAGAACCGCACGGCCACACCGGCCGGCTGTTAATGACGGAATTACTCTTAACATGGTGGGCAATGTTGAGTACAATAAATAAACTACACAGTGTTACAGGTTCGATCGATATTTTTTCCTCAAATACTCTTAAACTGTGTACTCTTCGTTTAAATTGTGCAACGAAGTTTTTTAACACTGTAAACTGAACTCTAGGCAGTGGACAATATTACACACAATAGTTAGAGTACATAATCTAATATTTTAGAGGATATATGCTTATAATGCCATTGTTGGTGAGGTCGTAAAATTGGTTAAGAACTATCTAACTTAAGACTAGTAACTTATATTAAAGAACAAACATGTTTTACATTCTAAATAACATTTTTATGCAGTGGGCAATACCGAACATAGTATATGGTTTAAAATATACAGTATTAAACTATTATAAGTTATATACTTGAAGTTTATGGGGTAAGGAATAGGAAATTCTGTAATGTTGTAATTTTGTGAATGTGTCATTGTGGCGGCTTGTGGGTATGTGGCTGGGTGGTAGCATCATGTGAACTTTAAAAGTGGGGATGCTGTAATTGAGGGTATTTCGAGATAAATGTCTGTTTATATCAAGTGCTTCTAATAGGCTTAGTTTTCTTTCTACGTTAGCTGCATGTAGTATTCCTGTGTGAATATGGTATTTGTGTCCTTTCTTCAGCACATGATCGGCAAAGGTCGAGTCTGAGCTATGAAATCCCCTGCTGTGTTTGTGTTCAATCAGTCTAGTTGTTATGGCCCTGTCTTTCTGTCCAACATACAGCTTGTTACAGCTTGTATAATAGTTCTGTAAAAATGTCGAGATATTCTTTCACTGGTATAATTGTAAACAGTTTTGCTAACATCAAAAGCTACTAGTTGCACTTTGTGAAATAGGGAGGTATTTAATTTTAAAGTTTAGGTGCTTTTTTTTTTCTTTTCTTTTTTTTTTTTTTTAATAGGTCTTCTGCCTGACTGACTGAATGTTTTCCAATCTCCGTCTTCCTCTACAGTTTCTACCCTCTAGAGTGCCATGGATGTCACTGACTGATGTCTTAACAGAAGTCCTGTCATCCTGTCCCTTCTTCCTGTCAGTGTTTTCCACATATTCCTTTTCTCTTCGAATGTTCACCGAACCTCCTCATTCTTTACGTTATCAGTCCACCTAATTATCAACATTCGTCTGTAGCGCCATATCAGAAATGCTTCGATTCCGGTTTTCCCACAGTACATGTTTCACTACCATGCAATTCTCAGAAATTTTATCATTTTAAGTTGTCGAACGCTTTTTCCAGATCGACCAATCCTATCAACGTGTCTTGATTTTTCTTTAGTCTTGCTTCTGTTATCAACTGCAACGTCAGAATTGCCTGTCTGGTGCCTTTACCTTCCCTAAAGCCAAACTGATGGTCATCTGGCACATTCTAAATTTTATTTTCCGTTCTTCTGTATATTATTCTTGGAAGTAACATGGTTGCATCAGTTGTTAAGCTGGCTGAGATAATTCTCGATCTTGTCATCTCTTGCAGTCTTCGGAACAGTGTGATGATATTTTTCCGGTAGTCAGATAGTATATCCTCGTACATTCTATAAACCAGCGTGAATAGTTGTTTTGTTGCCACTTCCCCAAAGATTTTAGAACTTCTGATGGCATGTTATCAATCTCTCCTATCTTATTTTATCTTAAGGCTCCTGAAGCTCTTTCAAATTCTAATACTGGATCCCCTATCTCTTCTAAATGTACTGTTTCTCTTTGTATCACATCAGAAAATCTTCCCTCTCATAGAGACCTTCAATGAACTCTCTCCTCTCCTCTGCATTTAACAGTGGAATTAGTGTTGCACCTAATGTTCCCACCATTGCTGTTAAATTCACTAAAAGTTATTTTGACTTTCCTATGTGTCTTCCGACAATCATTTCTTTTTCGATTTCTTCACATTTCTCGTGCAGCCAGTTCATCTTAGCTTCCTTTGCACTTCCGGTTTATTTCACTCCGCAGCGACTTCTATTTCAGTATTCCTGCTTTTCCCTGAACATTTTTGTATTTCTTCTTCCTTTCATTTATGAACTGAAGTATTTTTTCTAATCCCTTTAGTTTCTTCGTAGTTACCTTCTTCGTACCTATGTTTTTCTTTCCAACTTCTGTGATTGCTCTTTCTAGAGACGTCCATTCCTCTGCAACTGCACTGCCTATTGAGCTATTCCTCATTGCATTATCTATAGCTTTAGAGAACTTCAAGCGCATCCGTTCATTCCTTAGTACATCCGTATACAACTACTTTGGGTATTGATTCTTCCTGACTAATTTCTTAAACTTCAGCCCACTCTTCATCACAACTACATTGTTGTCTGAAAGTATATCAGCTTCTGGGTATGCTTTACAATCCAATTTCGGAGCCTGACCGTGATGTAATCTAACTGAAATCTTCCCGTATCTCACGACATTTCCAAGTATACTTTCTCCTCTTGTGAATCTACACTCCTGGAAATTGAAATAAGAACACCGTGAATTCATTGTCCCAGGAAGGGGAAACCTTATTGACACATTCCTGGGGTCAGATACATCACATGATCACACTGACAGAACCACAGGCACATAGACACAGGCAACAGAGCATGCACAATGTCGGCACTAGTACAGTGTATATCCACCTTTCGCAGCAATGCAGCCTGCTATTCTCCCATGGAGACGATCGTAGAGATGCTGGATGTAGTCCTGTGGAACGGCTTGCCATGCCATTTCCACCTGGCGCCTCAGTTGGACCAGCGTTCGTGCTGGACGTGCAGACCGCGTGAGACGACGCTTCATCCAGTCCCAAACATGCTCAATGGGGGACAGATCCGGAGATCTTGCTGGCCAGGGTAGTTGACTTACACCTTCTAGAGCACGTTGGGTGGCACGGGATACATGCGGACGTGCATTGTCCTGCTGGAACAGCAAGTTCCCTTGCCGGTCTAGGAATGGTAGAACGATGGGTTCGATGACGGTTTGGATGTACCGTGCACTATTCAGTGTCCCCTCGACGATCACCAGTGGTGTACGGCCAGTGTAGGAGATCGCTCCCCACACCATGATGCCGGGTGTTGGCCCTGTGTGCCTCGGTCGTATGCTGTCCTGATTGTGGCGCTCACCTGCACGGCGCCAAACACGCATACGACCATCATTGGCACCAAGGCAGAAGCGACTCTCATCGCTGAAGACGACACGTCTCCATTCGTCCCTCCATTCACGCCTTTCGCGACACCACTGGAGGCGGGCTGCACGATGTTGGGGCGTGAGCGGAAGACGGCCTAACGGTGTGCGGGACCGTAGCCCAGCTTCATGGAGACAATTGCGAATGGTCCTCGCCGATACCCCAGGAGCAACAGTGTCCCTAATTTGCTGGGAAGTGGCGGTGCGGTCCCCTACGGCACTG
Organism: Schistocerca cancellata; assembly: GCF_023864275.1. Lineage (NCBI taxonomy): Eukaryota > Metazoa > Arthropoda > Insecta > Orthoptera > Acrididae > Schistocerca > Schistocerca cancellata. The sequence continues at coordinate 330,885,903 of NC_064628.1, read as the reverse complement.
CGTAGGATCCTACGGTCTTGGCGTGCATCCGTGCGTCGCTGCGGTCCGGTCCCAGGTCGACGGGCACGTGCACCTTCCGCCGACCACTGGCGACAACATCGATGTACTGTGGAGACCTCACGCCCCACGTGTTGAACAATTCGGCGGTACGTCCACCCGGCCTCCCGCATGCCCATTATACGCCCTCGCTCAAAGTCCGTCAACTGCACCTACGGTTCACGTCCACGCTGTCGCGGCATGCTACCAGTGTTAAAGACTGCGATGGAGCTCCGTATGCCACGGCAAACTGGCTGACACTGACGGCGGCGGTGCACAAATGCTGCGCAGCTAGCGCCATTCGACGGCCAACACCGCGGTTCCTGGTGTGTCCGCTGTGCCGTGCGTGTGATCATTGCTTGTACAGCCCTCTCGCAGTGTCCGGAGCAAGTATGGTGGGTCTGACACACCGGTGTCAATCTGTTTTTTTTTTTTTCCATTTCCAGGAGTGTAGCTGAAAATTCCTACAGAACTCAATTAGTCTTTCTACTCTCCATTCCTAGTACGAAGCCCACATTCTGCCGTAACCGTTTCTTCTGCTCCTTCCCCTGCAACCGCATTCCAGTCTCCCATGACTATTATATTTTCATATTATAAGTTTAATAGCCTCATATACGTCTACGGAGAAAAAATATACGGAAATCAGTTGGATATAGTGATTCCTATAACAGAACAAACGATTGGATGAATTATCTAGCAAGGTGTCCAGGGCCCTGTAGATGGTGGCATTTCTTCTTCTGTTAAAGGTTCCTAACTCCTAAATGTAACCTATGTACTCAGTGCTCTCCATTCAGCAGTGGAATTTCATTTGTTTTCTTAATGTTCGTTCCGCTGCTTTTAATCTCTTCGAGAGTTAATTTGATTTTTCAAAAATGATGAAGCTGTCTTTCAACGATCAATTTCGCTTCGAGTAAATCACTTGATGATCTATGTTCGTACCTGTTACTGCGTAAGCTTTGAATACAGTATATGATGTCAGTATCTTTGTCTCTCCGCGATGAAATCCAGCAGATATGTTGTATTTTTTGGAATCTCTATCTAAGCAGAGTACAATCGAAAAAATGTATGACCGTGTCTCCATGCCTTTTCCAAATACACCTAGCCGCTTGTGATTTTTTTAACAGTCCGTTTACTGTTGTTACATGAAATTTATTTCAAAACGCAAGGAGGCTTCATCCTATCGTATTTTTGTTCCCGACCCCGTATTCTTCCGTTACCCAGTCTTACAATCGTTCTCTTACAACACTATTCCAGTCGCTCATGGTCATTGAATTGTCAGCCTCGTCTTCATTTTGAAGTACCCATTCATTTTCATCAAATTAATACAGATTTCGATTTCATGTTAGTTCTAAATTTCATTTCGCCTAAATACATTTCACGTTCCTATTTCTTTTCTTAAGTTTTTAATTAACAGCTTGCGTTAAAATTACGGTTTCATAAATCTTACTTGTGAAATGCGACAATGTACCTCAGTCATATAAATAACGAAGTGGTTACGGAATATTTCAGCCAAAACTGAGTGTTAATATACTGCAGTGCTTACGTTTCCTTGCCGATGTTAATTCCTTTTGAAATAATTTTCAAGTTAAGATTAATAATTGTCAGTAATTATTTGGTCTCAAATTCAAGGATGATAGCCAAAATCCTTTGTAAGAAACTATACTGCTTGCACCCGTCTTGTTTTCAAGTAACATAGATAAAAGAAATTCTACTTCAATATTATTTTGTATATATCAGAAGCAATAAACAAAATTAGCTACTTCAGAATTTGGCGACCGTACTTTCGTATTTGTCTCAGAGGGACTGTTGTATAGTGAGTTAAAAGCAGCTCGCATCGTGTTCCGGAAAACGACAACAGTTGGTTTGGTGTATGTATGGAAGCTATCAAGACGATGACGCAGGTAGGAAGTGCTAAAATACAGTGTTGTGTATTTGCGTATATGTGTTAGGTATACCGTCGAACACCATATCCGCCTTACGTTTTGGGATTTAATAGTCGATAGCCTTCAAACAAAGTTTCAGTACAGGTTACACAAGGTTAAAATTGGTCAAAATAGCTATTAATGACGTGCTTGCCAGTGTAATACCAATGCTTGTAGCGAACGGAGTGGTAAAATAATTTTCATTTCAGGTAACAGCTTGTGGTGAGAGCATGACTTTACGATAAGTTTTGCAGGCAACGTCGTTCTCTCGGACGCTTAAGCGGCCGAAACATTTTAAGATACAGAACTGTGTCTCACCTAACTTTGGTAACACGTAACACTTACGTACGATGTCAACAGTCTAAACTAAGATGACAAGATGGCAAATTAGCAGTATACATGCAGACCGCGAAGGTTCAGTTATAAGCGCTCCAGGCCACTCTGTCCTGTGAAAACCTCTTCATTTCTGAATAACTAAAGCAGCCTACATCCACTCCGACCTGCTTACTGTATTTGTCTCTCGGTTTCCATCCTCAATTTTAGCCCCCACGCATCCATCCCATTGCTGATTCCTTGACTACTGGGATAGTGTCCTATCAACCAGTCCCTTCTTTTAATCAAGTTACTCCACGTTTCTTTGCCTCCCGCTTGTGTCTTGAGTATCTCTCTGTAGCATTTAAGAGAAATTAGGAAACACAGCAGTGGTGCACTGTCTGTGTACCGTTGTTCCATAAGAGAAATGCCCTGGTGGAACCACTCACCATGTTCGTTACTGAATGCACTACAGTTCTCTGGGAACATATTGAGATGGAAGTGCACCTTTAGGGTCATGTTGCAGTCATTGATCTTATAGGAATGAGTGAATTCGTCCACAGTCTCCCTGTAATTTTCGGCTCACCTGTTTCCCGAAGACAATGTTGTCACATTACGAAAACAAATCCATGCATTAGAGTGGACTTGAAGTGAGTGTCTCCAAACAGAGAGCGTATCTATGGACCAAGGAATATCCTCTTTGTGATCTTCTCTGTGATGAATCGAGGAAAATTCTTACACAAATGGTAGCCTACTGCCTTATTCTTGTTCACAGCCTTAACAAAAGCTGTCATCAGTCCCAACGTAATGCTCTATGGTGTGAGAACAACTTAGTTTGGATTCGCTAGACGTTTCTTGACAATAGTTTTTGACCCAGGCACTAGAACTCCTTTTGGAGATCGTTCCCTTTGTGTGTAATTTTTTTCTTTTGTGTATCTGTCCCTCTCACACAAATAGCACCAGTCCTTAGCGTAACCACCTTGCAAACCCAACAACTGAAATCTTCACACACCAAGCATTCATGATTATTGTAATTAACAAAGTTTACAACCGATTTCAACACTGTACATCTTGCTTTATCTAAGACAGCACCTGCGATAGAAGTGGATGGTCTTACATTAATGTTGTGTAATAGTACTGCCTTCTGGCTTGTTTTAGTCACCTGGTCTTCATGCTTCGGAAGATCTAGATCCCTTGCTAGCCGGCCGGGGTTCTAGGCGCAACAGTCTGGAACCGCGTGACCGCTACGGTCACAGGTTCGAATCCTGCCTCGGGCATGGATGTGTGTGATGTCCTTAGGTTAGTTAGTTTTAAGTAGTTCTAAGTTCTAGGGGACTGATGACCACAGCAGTTAAGTCTCATAGTGCTCAGAGCCATTTGAACCATTTTGATCCCTTGCTAGATTACTTAGTTCAGACTGTGTGATGTTTTGTGGTTCCCCAGATTCAATCTTGGTGTAAATGTAGGTTCAATGTCACTGACAGATAATCGCACTTTTTCGGTTGTACGCGTCGGTTCAGCACCATCGCTATCACTGCCTGATGGAGCCAAATATGGAGGAACAGTAACTGGAAATCCTTCACCAGGAGGCACATGGTGATGGCATAAGGAATGTCAGGGTACTGAATATTCCTTTTCCTTTGCGTATTATCTCCCTTCCACGAGGAAGGTAAAATAGAATAATAGAAATCCGATGTGCGATTAGTGGGTCAAGCCAAATGACAGCTTTACGAAAATTTATGGACACGTTTTCCCATGCATCCAAGCAATCGTTGCAGACATACGCGAGATGCAACACACATGTGAAGCCCACAATTTATCCTGGTCTCCAACTCGACACCCGAAATACAAAGCAAATGCTTGTTTCACTGCTTTAGTCAATGGTCACCTTCTTGAAGCACATATAACACCTGCACAAATGCAATAAACGTTATCAGGCCTGTTAGTGCAGATGTGGGTCATATTTTTGAAAGCGTGCATGTGCACAATAACAAAATTCTTCAGTGTGAACACAACAGCTCACATACATTCACTGCCAACACTCGTACCAGTAACAAGTGAACTAACACAGCGTAAGACCGAGCATCCGTGACAAAGGATTGTATTAAAATCGCGTCTGGTTTCTACGTTCAGCAATGCTCATGTGACTGGACGGTACGCACATGAATGATGGTGTAAAACAGTGTTGCCTAATTGTAATGGAAGCATCCACCTCACTCACTCACGGCAGTGAGCCATCTCACAATGTCTTTGCACGTAGGTCTTATAATGTCCGTAAGTGTTACTGTGAAAAAACGTAAATACCTAATTTACTTGTAACCCTGTAACCATAAGGTAGCAGACAATTTTAACCTTGATATTCGTTTTCACCACATCTAAACAAATAAAGCACGTCCAATTTCGTTTCTGTAAGAAATGAAAAGTGTAACTTTTTGAACCACTGATAAGTTGCTCACTTTATCCATTTAATATTCAGCATTTTCCTGTAGCACCACATTTCTAAGGCTTCTGTTCTCTCCTTGTCTGAACTGTTGGTCCACGTTTCACTTCGGTACAAGTCTACATTCCAGACAAATACCTGGATATAAGACTTCCTAACATATAAATTTATATTCGATGTTAATAAATTTCTTTTCTTCAGAAACGCTTTTCGTGGCATTGCCCGTCTATGTTGTATATCCAGTCTACTTTAACCATCATTAGTTTAAGTGTCACTTGATTTCAACCCACTACATATCATACCGCTTGCTGCATTTTTGTTGATATTCAGCTTGCATCCTCCTTCCGAGAAAGTGTCCATTCCGTTCGCCGGCTCTTATAAGTCATTTGTTTTTATTTCTTCTCCCTTAACTTTAATTCATTCTCCAAATATATCTTTGGTTTCCTTTGTTGCTTATTCTGTATAAAGATTAAATAATACAGGGGATAGGCTGCAATCTTGTCCCACTCCCCTCTCAGCCTCTGCTGCCCCTCAACTTTTATTACTGCCTCTGTGTCCTGTACAAGTTGTATATAAACTTTTGCTGCAATCTTCAGAATTTCAAAGAGTGTATCCTAGTAAATATTATGATAAGCTTTCTCTCAGGCTACAAATGCTACAAGAGTGGAATTGCCTTCCTTTAACATACATTGTAAGTCAAGTCGGAGGGCAATATTATCTCGCTTGTTTCTCAAGTTCTCCGGAACCCAAACTGATAGGCTTCTACCAGTTTTTGCATTCACCTGTAAATAATTCGTGTCATTATTTTGAAAAAATGACTTATTAAAGCGGTAGTTATGTAACATTTGCCCATTTCAGAGGCTGATTTAAATGGCTCTGAGCACTATGGGACTTAAAATCTGAGGTCATCAGTCCCCTAGAACTTAGAACGACTTAAACCTAACTAACCTAAGGACATCACACACATCCATGCCCGAGGCAGGATTCGAACCTGCGACCGTTGCGGTCGCGCGGTTCCAGACTGTAGCGCCTAGAACCGCTCGGCCACTCCTGCCGGCAGAGCCTGATTTCCTTGTGATCGGGATTATTAGGTTATTTTGGAAGTCTGAGGGCATGTCCCCTGCCTCATACAGCTCCCACACCAGGTGGTACCTCCCATTTCATCTTCGTCTGCTTGTTTTTCCCTTTCTATAATAGATAGTTCATTTACCTTGTACAGTCCCTCTATTCAGGTAAGATGACTGAGACGGGTCACCCCAGATATAACCAGAATAAATAAATATATCTATGTGTGGTTTTCGACGAGTTATAGAGGACAAGAAGGCGAATTTCCTGACATTTACAATTAATTTTTATCGTTTGGAGTCCCCGAATTACGACATCGACTTTTTTTCTAATGGAACTACACTATTTGATGAAAAGTATCCGGACACCCCCAAAAACAAATCCTTTTCATATTAGGTGCACTGTGCTGCCATCTACAGCGAGGTACTCAGTAATCATTAGACATCGTTAGAAAGCAGAATGGGACGCTCCGCGGAACTCACGGACTTCAAAGGTGGTTAGGTGATTGGGTGTCACTTGTGTCATATGTGTGTATTTCCACACTCCTAAACATCCCTAGGTCCACTGTTTCCGATGTGATAGTGATCTGGGAACGTGAAGGGACACGTACGGCACAAAAGCGTACAGGCCGACCTCGTCTGTTGACTGACAGAGACCGCCGACAGCTCAAGAGAGTCGTAATGTGTAATAGGCAGACGTCTATCCTGACTATCACAAAGGAATTCCAAACTGCATCAGGATCCACTGCAAGTACTATAACAGTCACGCGAGAGGTGAGAAAACTTGGATTTCATGGTCGAGCGGCTGCTCATAAGCCAAACATCATGCCGGTAATTGCCAAACGACGCCTCGCATAGTGTAAGGAGCGTAACCATTGGACGATTGAACTGTGGAAAAACATTGTGTGGGGTGACGAATCACGGTACAAAATGTGGCGATTCTATGGCAGGGTGTGGGTATGGCGAATGCTCGGTGACCTTCATCTGCCAGCGTGTGTAGTGCCAACAGTAAAATTCCTGTTGTTTTGCGTTGAACTATCACAGCACAGGCCTACATTTATTTTTAAGCAACTTCTTATTGTTGATGAACAATTCGGGGATGAGGATTGCATCTTTCAACACGATCGAGCATCTGCTCATAATGTACGACCTGCGGCGGAGTGGTTACACGACAATAACATCCCATTAATGGACTGGCCTGCACAGAGCCCTGACCTGAATCCTATAGAACACCTTTGGGATGATCTGGAACGCCGACTTTGTGCCAGGCCTCACCGACCGACATCGATACCTCTCCTCAGTGCAGCACTCCGCGAAGAATGAGCTGCTATTCCCCAAAAAAACCTTCCAGCACCTGATAGAACATGTGCCTGCGAGAGTGGAAATTGTCATCAAGGCTAAGGGTGGGCCAACAACGTATTGAATGCCAGCATTACCAATGGAGGGCGCCACGAACTTGTAAGTCTTTTTCAGCCAGGTGTCCGTGGTGTCCGGATATTTTTGATCACACAGTGTATATACTTTTTTTCTGTATCATTTGAAAGGAGCTTCTAAGACAACTACAGTGAAATAGCATGTGAGGGATTCGATGAAACAGTATCAAGATACCAGCGCCGCAAACCACTGTCTCGCCGTCCGAAGAAAAGGCTATAAAAATGTCGGTCCTATTACACCAAATGTAAGCAAACTCAAATATGGGTCTTCTGCATACCTCTGCGCTTGGAAAACACCCGTCTGTGTTCTGCTATATTAATTTACTCATTAAGCTACTCAGACGTTCACAATGTCACCGAAAATCGAAGAAGTACATTTTGTTTATGGCGAACCTCACCAAACTATTAGAGCAGTGGTGTGGTCGTATGCTGAAGGGTATCCAGATCGTTCTGAGTACGCAGGAACTGTCTTTGTCAACATTATAAAAAACAGTTGTAGAAGCAGTAGATGTAGAGAGTAAAATACGCCAATGAGAGGAAAGAGAAAGTAATGCAAGGAATGAGGACTTATCATTTTAGAATTAGTAATACACAATGTAATGAGGGTGGTGCGAAATGAGAAAAAGGCTACAGAAAATTAGAGAGAGGCACTAATTGTCCCTATGTTCAAGAAAGGGAGTAGGAAGGATTGTAGAAACTAAGTGGAGTCACACAGATAAAAACGGTGCCAAGGTACATGAAAAAATCGTGAAGAACAGAATCCGAACAAGGGTAGAGAACAAATGATGAGATGAACAACACGATTTCAGAACTGGAAGAGCGACTGTTGACCTCATACTTGCAGTGAGGCAGCTCCAGGAGCACCTCTACGAATTTACGTAAGACGTTGTGATAGCCTTTCAGATATAGAGAAGGCATTTGATAGCGTCTGTGGAAGAAAGGTCAGGGAAGCACTACAAAAGAAGGAAGTGGAAAAAGAGACAACAAGCACAGCGCAGAATGTCTGACTCGCGTGAAAGAGGGAAACGAAACGACGGGTTGGTTCAGCAAACAAGTGGTGTGAAACAGCGTGGTGCATTGTCATCTCTCCTCCTCTTAGTGATGTTGAGTGAAATAATGGCAAAGGCGACAGAAAATAATGCACAAGACAAGATGAAAGAAATTTTGAAATTTCCTGGCAGATTAAAATTGAGTGCCGGGCAGAGACGCGAGCTCTGTACCTTTGCCTTCGACGGCAAGTGCTTTACCGATTGAGCTACCCAAACATGACTCATGGCACGTCCTCACCTCCTCATTTTCTACCTTCCAAACCGGCGGAAGTAAGGCTGTGAGGACAGGTCCTGAGTCGTACTTGGGTAGCTCAGTAGGTAGAGCATTTGCCAAAAGGTATAGGTCCAGAGCTCGCGTCTCGGTGCGCACTTAGTATTTATCTGCCAGATAGTTTCATATTTTCCAGAAGCATTCCCTATGCTGTGGCTAAGCCACGTCTCCGCAATATCATTTCTTTCAACTGTGCTATGCTAGTCTTGCAAGGTCCTCAGGAGAACTATTTTGAAGCTAGGAATGAAGGAGAAGTATTACTGGGGAAGTAAGATATGAGGACGGTGTGAGGGTCGTGCTTGGGTAGTTCAGTCGGTCGAGCACTTCCCCGCGAGAAGCAAACGTCCTGAGTTCGAGTCACGACCTGGCATACACTTTTAATCTGCCAGCAAGTTACACATCAGACCACACACCGCTGCGGGGTGAAAATTTTATTCATGATCCGGGGAAACGAGGGTGAGGAGGTTCAGCAAAAGCTGGATGCCTTGGGAGAAATTGTAAGACAGTATGGAATGGAATTTAATGTAACGAAATGCGAGTTACTTCTCACAATTAGAAAGGAAGATACACCAACTAGCGGAATAAGTATTGGAGGCGAATAATCGAAGAAAGGTGGAAGTGCGAAGTACTTGGAATGTGTAATGCAGGAAAACGGAAGAAATGGGAAAGAGGTCAGTGAACGTGCCAGACAGGCAGAAGCATTCTTCCGAAATGTTAGAAGCCTAATTTGAAACAACGAAGTCCCCCAAATAAGCAGAGATGTAATATTCAGACGTTATTACACCCCAATACTGACCTATCCAGCTGAAACATGTATAATGACGCAGAATACAGGTATGCGAAATGAAGTTCCTCAGAATTAGGATAAGAGTGACAAGGAGAGCTAGACTGAAGAAAGAAAGGGTAAGGGAAATTGTGAAAGAGGAGCCCGTGAAGAGCAGTACAGAAACATCGAGGCTAAGACGATATCGGTTTTAAGGACAGTGGAAAACAGAAGGTTTCGCAAAAAGATACACGAAATGGACATGTGAAGGAAATTAAAAAGAGGAAGACAAAGAAATAGATTGCCGAAAAGTCTGGTAGGTTGTGTTGAAAACAGGGTCAAGGACTCGAACTGACACAGAAAGATGGGGGGAAAACAGGAGTAGATGGCGAGTCTTATTTTCCAAAGACGCTCAGCCTGGGGCTAGAAACTGTTCAAGATGATGATGATGGTGCTGATGAACACACAATACAAACGTTACTCAGAGACATCACGGAAGTAGCAGAGGTGTCACCAAACGAGGGTTCTGCGAAAACTAAATTCCATCGTATTTCATCCTCTTCACATTCCACTGTATCTACCAATTCAAGGCGATGACTTCCAACATTGGTACAGTTATCCGGGTTTTATCCATGAAAAGTGCAAAGTTATACGGTACATCTATCCAAAATTTAACTTAAGGAAGAAGCATCGTTTACCAAGCATGGGTAACTCACCCTCCGCAACATGCATTAACCGCCGGCTGAAAGAAGTGGATAAAAATTATGCTCTTCGTGTATCAACGTTTGGTGCGTGTTTTACGAGACGCACATCTTTGTTTTATTCATTTGAATCCAAATCCACTCAAATACTACGAGTTCTTAAGGTAGGCTACTGCCGCAGTTGTTGGAGGACGTCCTATTGGATATAAGGAGTCAGTGTTTAAACAACAATGCGGATGTTCGACCAATTCCACACATAAAAGAACAGACCCTCTGCAGAGAACGTTTGGACTGGACCTGCCGTTCAGGATACGCAAATGGGTCAGTACACCCACAAAAGTTAACACTTCAGTATTTTGTAGTGTGGCGAAAATTAAAACAAGTGGTTTATCACGACTGCCGAAGGCATGAAATTCTTTATAACAACAACATATGCTGCTGTTAATTCCAGATGCAATTCACCGTGCAGTATTGCTTCCCCAGAATCACTTTATAGCGTGTATCAACGCTCAAGGTCAACATTTTGAGCTCTTCTTATGACAGCCGTGATAACAAACACACGAACTGTAGCCTAATTTTGTGCTTGCTTACCTTTGCTACAATACGTCAGACGTTTGTGGAACCTCTTCTCCTAATGGTGGGACAGTTGATGATCTCTGTTACCTTGACACTATTTGCGCAAGTCGTTTTCGTGTTATGTTGTTGACTTCCTCTTAAAGGCTTCTTTCGAATACCGCAGAAAAATACTGTTCAGTCCCATTAGGGGAAAAAAGCAATTTCGGTGTCATATTTCTGCGACTAATACTGGTGAAAGTCAGAAACTGTCAGCTACAACTTGGCAAAAGACGCAAATAAATGTCTGGGATGGCCTGCCTTAGCTTCTATTCCTTTCAGCTTTCACTTCTTTGCTTAGTAATGTTTTCCCATCTGAGCTATTAATATTCATACCGCTGCTTCTGTTTTCTCGTAAAACATTTTAATTTTGCTGTAGGTAGTATCAATGTTGCCCTAGTTATGTATCCTTCTGTAGACTTGCATTTGTTTTCTAGCCATTCATTATTACACATTTGTCACTACCTATGAATCTCACTTTTTAGACTTCTGTACTCTATTTTGCCTGTTTCATTTCCTATGTTTTTATTTTGCCCCTATTATCAATTTAATTCTTCATCTCTGCCCTTGAAAATGTTTTGTAGTTTAAAATTTAGTTCCGAAATCTCTGTGTTATCATCATACAAAACAATCAGATTGAAACCTTCTAGTACCTTCAGGTCTCTTCCTCGTATACGATACTCTTTCATGAATCTTAAAGAAAGCGTCGGCGATGTTTAAATTACGCTCTCCGCAAAATTCCACCAAGCTGATTCCTCTTTCATTCCTTTCCCCCATTATGTATTGTCCTACTGTTTTTCTTTCTCTTCCTTTTCGTACTATCTGATAGCATTCCACCATCACAATGAAACGTTTTTCATACTTAACTACCTGAATAATTTCTTTTATCTCATCATACATTAATTCAATTTCTTCATCGTTTGGAGGGACAATTGCCATATAAACTTGTATTGCTGCGGTGGGTTTCGACTTTGTGTCTATCTAGGCTGCGATAATGCGTTCACTGTGCTGTTTACAGTAACTTACCCACAGTGCTATTTTTTTAATCATCATCAGAACTACTCCAGTGTTACTTCTACGAGTTTCCATATTTACAACCTTGGGCTCACCTCATCAGATGTCCTGTTCATTCTGACACCGAATTTCACTAACTCTCAATATATCTTACTACAACCTACCCGTTTCCTTTATACTTGCATGAATAAATGATCTAACATTCCACGCTCCAACCAGTAGACTGCCAGTTTTGTTTTTCATTAATACGCTGAACCGCCAGAGAAACTCGTATAGGCATGCATATTCAAATACAGAGACACATAAACAGACAGGATACGGCGCAGCGTTCGTCAACGGCTATGTAAGACGACAAGTGTCTGGGGCAGTTATTAGATCGGTTGCTGCTGCTACAACGACCGTGTATCAAGATTTAAGTGAGTCTGAACGTAGTGGTTTTTTTTTTATGAAGACTATATGAAAGGATCACTTTACAGCACTCATTTACTAAGATGGCATTAATGCACTGAAATTAAAATTTAAAAAAAATTATTTTTAATAAGGTAATAAACGTATAATACAACTACTACGATACTTATTTACAATGAACACATTACTGCACTGAAATGGTGCAGAAGTTAGATTGTCAGTTGGTTCTACTGAGAAATTCATTAATGGAGTAGAAGGAGATGACCACCAATAAATCCTTTAGGCTTCTCTTAAAATGAATTACTCTGGTTGTTAAGCTTTTCATGGCTGCTGGCAAGTTATTGAAAATGTGTGTTCCTGAATAATGCACACCTTTTTGTACAAGAGTAAGTGACTTTAAATCCTTGTGAGGATTATTTTTATTTCTAGTATTGATTCTATGAACTGAATTGTTGGCTTGAAAAACTGATATATTTTTAACGATAAATTTCATTCAGTAATAAGTATGTTGGGTAGTAGCAGTTAGTGACCCTAGTTCCCTAAACAGGCCACTGCAGGATGTTCTTGAATTCACACCACGTATAAATCTTATTGCAATTATTTGTGCCCAGAAAAATTCAGCCTGGCTTGATGAATTACCCCAAAAAGTAATCCCATGTGACATTATGGGGTAAAAGTAAGCATAGTATGTCAGCTTTTTCATTTTTATATCCCCTGTATCTGACAGAATTCGCATTGCAAATAGAGATTTGTTAATTCAGCAGTTCTGTGGTGTGCTCCTCCCATTTCAATTTATTATCAAGCAGTAATCCCAAGAATTTAACACTGTCTCTTCTTCTATCTGCTTGTCATCACATGTTAGGAAAATACTCAGGGGACTCCCCTTGTTGTTGTTGTGGTCTTCAGTCCTGAGACTGGTTTGATGCAGCTCTCCATGCTACTCTATCCTGTGCAAGCTTCTTCATCTCCCAGTATCTACTGCAACCTACATCCTTCTGAATCTGCTTAGTGTATTCATCTCTTGGTCTCCCTCTACGATTTTTACCCTCCACACTGCCCTCCAATGCTAAATTTGTGATCCCTTGATGCCTCAAAACATGTCCTACCAACCGATCCCTTCTTCTAGTCAAGTTGTGCCACAAACTTCTCTTCTCCCCAATCCTATTCAATACCTCCTCATTAGTTACGTGATCTACCCACCTTATCTTCAGCATTCTTCTGTAGCACCACATTTCGAAAGCTTCTATTCTCTTCTTGTCCAAACTAGTTATCGTCCATGTTTCACTTCCATACATGGCTACACTCCATACAAATACTTTCAGAAATGACTTCCTGACACTTAAATCTATACTCGATGTTAACAAAGTCCTCTTCTTGAGAAACGCTTTCCTTGCCATTGCCAGTCTACATTTTATATCCTCTCTACTTCGACCATCATCGGTTATTTTACTCCCTAAATAGCAAAACTCCTTTACTACTTTAAGTGTCTCATTTCCTAATCTAATTCCCTCAGCATCACCCGACTTAATTTGACTACATTCCATTATCCTCGTTTTGCTTTTGTTGATGTTCATCTTATATCCTCCTTTCAAGACACTATCCATTCCGTTCAACTGCTGTTCCAAGTCCTTTGCTGTCTCTGACAGAATTACAATGTCATCGGCGAACCTCAAAGATTTTATTTCTTCTCCATGAATTTTAATACCTATTCCGAATTTTTCTTTTGTTTCCTTTACTGCTTGCTCAATATACAGATTGAATAACATCGGGGAGAGGCTACAACCCTGTCTTACTCCTTTCCCAACCGCTGCTTCCCTTTCATGCCCCTCGACTCTTATAACTGCCATCTGGTTTCTGTACAAACTGTAAATAGCCTTTCACTCCCTGTATTTTACCCCTGCCACCTTCAGAATTTGAAAGAGAGTATTCCAGTTAACATTGTCAAAAGCTTTCTCTAAGTCTACAAATGCTAGAAATGTAGGTTTGCCTTTTCTTAATCTTTCTTCCAAGATAAGTCGTAAGGTCAGTATTGCCTCACGTGTTCCAACATTTCTACGGAATCCAAACTGATCTTCCCCGAGGTCGGCTTCTACCAGTTTTTCCATTCGTCTGTAAAGAATTCGCGTTAGTATTTTGCAGCTGTGACTTATTAAACTGATAGTTCGGTAATTTTCACATCTGTCAACACCTGCTTTCTTTGGGATTGGAATTATTATATTCTACTTGAAGTCTGATGGTATTTCGCCTGTCTCATACATCGTACTCACCAGATGGTAGAGTTTTGTCATGACTGGCTCTCCCGAGGCCATCAGTAGTTCAAATGGAATGTTGTCTACTCCCGGGGCCTTGTTTCGACTCGGGTCTTTCAGTGCTCTGTCAAACTCTTCACGCAGTATCTTATCTCCCATTTCATCTTCATCTACATCCTCTTCCATTTCCATAATATTGTCCTCAAGTACATCGCCCTTGTATAAACCCTCTATATACTCCTTCCACCTTTCTGCTTTCCCTTCTTTGCTTAGAACTGGGTTGCCATCTGAGCTCTTGATATTCATACAAGTGGTTCTCTTCTCTCCAAAGGTCTCTTTAATTTTCCTGTAGGCAGTATCTATCTTACCCCTAGTGAGACAAGCCTCTACATCCTTACATTTGTCCTCTAGCCATCCCTGCTTAGCCATTTTGCACTTCCTGTCGATATCATTTTTGAGACGTTTGTATTCCTTTTTGCCTGCTTCATTTACTGCATTTTTATATTTTCTCCTTTCATCAATTAAATTCAATATTTCTTCTGTTACCCAAGGATTTCTAGTAGCCCTCGTCTTTTTACCTACTTGATCCTCTGCTGCCTTCACTACTTCATCCCTCAGAGCTACCCATTCTTCCTCTACTGTATTTCTTTCCCCCATTCCTGTCAATTGTTCCCTTATGCTCTCCCTGAAACTCTCTAAAACGTCTGGTTCTTTCAGTTTATCCAGGTCCCATCTCCTTAAATTCCCACCTTTTTGCAGTTTCTTCAGTTTCAATCTGCAGTTCATAACCAATAGATTGTGGTCAGAATACACATCTGCCCCAGGAAAAGTCTTACAATTTAAAACCTGGTTCCTAAATCTCTGTCTTACCATTATATAATCTATCTGAAACCTTTTAGTATCTCCAGGATTCTTCCAGGTATACAACCTTCTTTTATGATTCTTGAACCAAGTGTTGGCTATGATTAAGTTATGCTCTGCGCAAAATTCTACAAGGCGGCTTCCTCTTTCATTCCTTCCCCCGAATCCATATTCACCTACTATGTTTCCTTCTCTCCCTTTTCCTACTGACGAATTCCAGTCACCCATGACTATTAAATTTTCGTCTCCCTTCACTACCTGAATAATTTCTTTTATCTCGTCATACACTTCATCTATTTCTTCATCATCTGCAGAGGTAGTTGGCATATAAACTTGTACTACTGTAGTAGGCATGGGCTTTGTGTCTATCTTGGCCACAATAATGCGTTCACTATGCTGTTTGTAGTAGCTAACCCGCACTCCTATTTTTTTATTCATTATTAAACCTACTCCTGCATTACCCCTATTTGATTTTGTGTTTATAACCCTGTAATCACCTGACCAAAAGTCTTGTTCCTCCTGCCACCGAACTTCACTAATTCCCACTATATCTAACCTTAACCTATCCATTTCCCTTTTTAAATTTTCTAACCTACCTGCCCGATTAAGGGATCTGACATTCCACGCTCCGATCCGTAGAACGCCAGTTGTCTTTCTCCTGATAACGACGTCCTCCTGAGTAGTCCCCGCCCGGAGATCCGAATGGGGGACTATTTTACCTCCGGAATATTTTACCCAAGAGGATGCCATCATCATTTAAACATACAGTAGAGCTGCATGTCCTCGGGAAAAATTACGGCTGTAGTTTCCCCTTGCTTTCAGCCGTTCGCAGTACCAGCACAGCAAGGCCGTTTTGGTTAATGTTACAAGGCCAGATCAGTCAATCATCCAGACTGTTGCCCCTGCAACTACTGAAAAGGCTGCTGCCCCTCTTCAGGAACCACACGTTTGTCTGGCCTCTCAACAGATACCCCTCCGTTGCGGTTGCACCTACGGTACGGCCATCTGTATCGCTGAGGCACGCAAGCTTCCCCACCAACGGCAAGGTCCATGGTTCATGGGGGGGACTCCCCTTACGAGTTCTACTGCATGTAGTGCGTTTTTCAAAGTTTAGTGACAAATAATTGGCTATGAACCAATGATTATTGTCAACAAATATTTTTATTAGTTGTTCTTTCTAAGACTACACTTGATTTGCCATTTATTGGAATGTTTTCGTCATCATCAAACAAAACAAACTTGGCATTTGGTAATGTTACTGATGAAAGGTCATTGATATACACAAGAAGAAGCAGGGGCCCTAAGATGGAACCTTGTGTGACCCCACATGTAATTAGTTCCCAGTTGCATGGTGCCTGATAGCTTAATTCATGTTTCTTTCCTAATAACACCCTTTGTTTCCTGCCAGAGATATAAGATTTGAACCATTTTGTTTCATTTCGTGTTACACCATGATATTCTAATTTACTTGAAAGGATACTGTGATTTACACAGTCAAATGCCTTTGACAGATCACAAAATATACCAGTTTGCTGCCATTGTTTGTCTAATGAATTAAGTACATTGTAACTGTAAGTGTAGCTAGCCTTCTCAATATCAGAACCCTTTAGAAATCCGTACTGCGAATTTGACAGTATGTTGTTTATGATAAGATGGTATAAAGCCGATTGTATATTAGCTTTTCTAAAATTTTTGAGACTGCTAGTAAAAGTGAAATTGGATGGAAATTTGACGCTATTCCTTTATCTCCCTTCTAAACCAGTGGCTTAAGTTCTGTATACTTCAACCAATATTCCCCTGATAAACGACTGGTTACACAGATAGCTTAATATGTTACTTAACTCAGAATCACACTCTTTAATTAACTTTGTTGGTATTTCATCATACCTGCTAGATATTTTTGAATTTAAAGATTTTATGATGGACATTACTTTTGCTGGGGTAGTGAGGGTCAAATTCATATTATGGAAGTTACTTGAAATATCTGGTCTGAGGTATCCCATGGCAGCATCTACAGAACCTGAAAGCCATAGCTTTTCAGTAACAGTTATAAAATGTTTGTTTGAAAGTTCTGCAACACTATACACATCTGTCACCAATATATCATTTACTCTTAAAGCTATTTGCCCCTCTTCATGTCTGATTCTACTGGTCTCCTTCTTCACTATATCCAATATTGTCTTTGTTTTGTTAACTGATATGACTATCTCTTCCTTGTAATATATTTGCTTTAATGGCTGTATTACAGTCTTTAATATTTTGCAGGATTTCTTGTAAAGTGAATTGGCTTCAACATCAGAACCGTTTCTGATTGACAGAAACAGTTTTCTCTTTGTTTTACAAGGTACCTCTACTCCTTGATAATACATGCCTTCTTTGTAGACTTTGGTCAAATATTGGTTAGTTTTGGGGGAAAACAGTGATCAAGTAACGTAAGCTCTTTATTAGCAAAAGTGTTATATTTTTCATTCAGGCCAAGAACACTGTAAACCTAACTCCAGTTTCCTCTTTGTTTTACAAGATACCTCTATTCCATGAGTAATGCATGCCTTCTTTGTATGCTATGGTCTAATCTTGGTTAGTTTTGGGGGAAAACAGTGATCATGTAACGTAAGCACTTTATTAGCAAAAGTGTTACATTTTTCATTCGGGCCATGAACACTGTAAACCTAACTCCATTGAATGTCTCTGATGAGTGTCCTAAAATAATCAATTTTCGGTTTATTGATTACTCTCTTGAGCTCAGATTTAGCAGATTTTATATCCTGTTCAGTATTAACATTTAACACAAGCAACTGCATGTCATGTTCTGAGAGGCCATTGACTATTGGTTTTTTAACATAATTTTGCTCATTGGACTTCTCCATAAAGATATTGTCAATGGCTGTTTGTGAGCAATTGGCTAACCTAGCTGGGAACTTAACAGTGTGAATTAAGTTGAATGATAGTGTTACTGACTCAAATAAGTTCTTATTGGGAGAGCCTTTAAGGAAATCTACATTTAAGTCACCAGTAACCACTATTTCTTTGTTTTTGGTTGTTAAATGGACCAGTGCAGCTTCAAGGTGGTTTATGAACAGATTAAAGTTACCTGCAGGTGCTCGGTACACACTTAATATTATGAAGGATTTTATATGAAATTATACTTCTGTTGCACATGCTCCCATATGCCGTTCTAGGCAAAATTTGTGAATGTCTATGTTTTTAAATTTATGACAGTTCCTGATGAATGTGGCAACTCCTCCTTTCTCCATTTCTGCTCTACAAAAGTGAAATACTGACCGAAATCCTGTAACACTTAAAAGTTCTATACCAGTGGTCACATGACTTTCAGAGAGGCAGATTATGTCAACCGAGTTTGAGGAATCTAATTCATCTATGAAGGTAATTAATTAATTAATTTTATTTCTCAGTCCTCAAATATTTTGCTGCAATAAAGATAGCTGTCATTTCTCATTGGCTGAATTAAAATTGGGTTGAGTTTACATTTCTGCTGATCGTTGAAAATTCTTAACCAACAGCGGTTTATGCTGATGTAATAAGCTAGAATTATATTTTTTGGTTTCTTTCTCAAACTGAAGGTTTGTCTCAATCCTAAGCTCTCGTAGAACTTGGCTTCTTTCTGTCCTCCTTACCCTAAAACAGGTATTTTCTGAACCCTATAACCACTCGTATTTTATGACTCATGACATTGCCTCCACATGTTTGTTGCACTCGTCAAGAATCGTCACGGAACTGCTGAAATACATAACTGGCAGACGCTTGAAGTTACCCGTCAACTATCCCGCAAAAAACTACTTGCAAAGTTGCAAATAGTAGTATTAAGTGAGAACTCCAGGAATATACTACAGCCCCCTACCTAGCACAGCCAAAAAATTAGTGTAATTACATCATGCACAGAGGCATTGAAGCAGTATTACTTCCCATCCTCCATGCTTGAATGCATTGCGAAGAATCTCTGACATGTGGTTCAGTTGAAAGACCGACTGCCATGCACATCACATTGGTTTGTGGACTGTGGCTGTAGTTGTAAAAGTGTATTTTAATAATGAAAGAATAAAAACGCTTCAACTCAGTCGGGTAAAAAAAACATTAGAAATTTGAAGAACCACTTATTTACTCCGACTACTGAAAAAAAATATACAGTACTGCAGTAAAAGGCAAATCCTTTAGATGAATTACTGAAAACCATTAGAGAATCAGCAAGGAATCTTGGCGTGCTTCCCCCAGAACGTAAACCCAGGTCTTGAACTCTAGAAATCGACGGAGCTCTAAAATCGTACATCGAAGCCAGGGATATATTGCTTGGACGTCAAATCCAGAGAAATTCTGTAAAGTTTTACCAGTTCAGAAGCAAATATTCAAACCAGTCAGGCATATACGACTTAAGTGTATCTGAGTAAATGGCTTCTACAAGAACAGGCACGAAATCACCACCACGAAATCACCACAGGCTTTTAGGGAGAAGCTAATGAACTACTTACCATTTAGCATTTGTTTCTGTCTTCCAGAGGGAATACTCGAGACGAACACAATAGCTATCTGTGACATCCTGAAGCATTATTTCGAGAATGGATGCAACTGTACGCCTCGTGTGAAAATACTGCATTTCCATCCCGAATCTACACTCTGTTGCACTGACAGCTAACGATGTACGGGATACCTTAATATAACTAGGAAGCAATAAAATAATTGGGGAGGACACCATAATTTCTGAAGTATTCAAGATCGATGGAAAACTGATGATCAATGGACTAAAAGTCATTCCTGTTGGTTTATGTGATGATGATGTTACATTTGCAGATTGAAAAAATATGTTTTGGTTCATCCACTATACGAAAAGGTGACAAAGCACACACCAGTCACTTGCTAACTTCACCAAATTGAAGGACTAAACTGATTGAAAGACTGGTGAATCACTGCTTTGCAACAGTGTCGACAACGAACAGCAGAGGGGGTTCTTGAAGGTGGTAGTATCACTCTGTCATTTGATTCTCACAATGGTCACCCATGAAGATTCATCGATTTCCAGCATGCTGTCTTACCAATGGGACAGCAACTTGTGTTAACCAGTTTAATGTACAAAACATAGTTGCTAGATTTAGTTTTTTTTATTTAATTGATGACTATTTTAGTGCTACATGAACTTATTTTCAAATCACCTAAACAAATAAAATGCTATATTCCGTAATAGCACGTTAAATGTGTTAAGGATGTACATACATGTGTATCAAAAACACTTTTTTCTTTGAACATTGGCAGGACAAATGTCTTTCTTGCCCTATTAATAATCAGAGAAAAACTTGACTTTGATATACACGTATGTAGAAATTCGGAAGATTTGATAATGGGTTCAGGTAACCCGAAACTAGGTTCCAATTAAAAAAAACTTGATATTGCGAATTTGGATGTTTCCTCATAAGACCTGGAGATTTACAAAGAAAATCCCTACATTTTGATTAATCTTGGCATTCTGCTACATGTACGACATAAAAATTGACTTGATCCAGCAAAACGTCAACAATCATAATTTCAAATGTGAACTTTATGACCATAAGGTCCAAATCATCTGACATAAAATCAGGCATAAGGTGACATGTGTTATCTATACCTATTTTCAGTGGTATTATGTAAGATCCTCATAGCAGGTCAGCAGAAATACCTTGAATAAATTTTGTCGTTATTGGTGTGGTTTTCAGTCCAAACATTGGTTTTAAGTGGGTCTCTATGCTTCTCTGTTGTGTGCATCTCTCTTCATCTCCAAATAACTACCCCCACTTACATACTTCTGAATTTAGTTACTGTATTCAGCTCTTAGTTTGATGTCTCAGAAGGTGTCCTATCAACTGATCCCTTCTTCTAGTCAGGTTGTGCCAAATTTCTTTTCTCCTTATTTCTGTTCAGTACCTCCTCATTAGTTACATTATCTACCCATCTCATCTCCAGCAGTCTTCTGTACCTGCGCATTTCAAAAGCTTCTCTTCCCTTCGTGTTAAAACTGTTTTTCGTCCATGTTTCACTTACATACGTGGTTACATTACGTACAAATGCTATTAGAAAAAGCTTCCTAACACTTACATAAGTATTCGATGTTAACAAATTTCTCTTCTTCAGAAACACTTTTCTTGGCATAGCCAGTCTGCATTGTATATCCTCTCTACTTCTGCCATCATAAGCTATTTTCGTGGCCAAATGACAGATCTACTACTTTCAGAGTCACGTTTCCTAATCTAATTCCCTCAGCATCACCTAATTTAATTAGATTACATCCCATTGTCCTTATTTTACTTATGTTGATGTTCATCTCGTATCATCGTTTCAAGACACTATCCAACCTGTTCAACTGCTCTTCCAAGTCTGCTGGTACTGACACAATTACAATGTCATTAGTAAACCTCAAAGTTTTTTTTGTTCTCCCTGAACTTTAATTCGTACTCCAAATTTGTTTTTGGTTTCCTCTACTGCTTGCTCACTATACAGACTGAATAACATTGGGGTTGGGGTACAACCCTTTTCACTCTCTTCTCAACCACTGCCTCTGTTTCATGTCCATCGGCTCTTATAGCTGCCATCTGGTTTCTGTACAAGTTGTAGGTAGCCTTTCACTTCTTGTATTTTACCCATGCTACCTTCAGAATCTCCAAGACAGTATTTCAGTCAACATTGACAAAAGATTTCCCCACGCCTAAAAAATGCTATAAATGTAGGTTTGCCTTTCCTTAACCTGTCTTCTAAGATAAGCTGCAGAGTCAATATTGCTTCACATATTCCTTCATTTTTCTAGAATCCAAACTGATCTCCCTAAGGTCGGTTTCTACCGGTTTTTTCAATCTTTTGTAAAGAATATGTGTCAGTATTTTACAACCATGACATACTAAACTGACAATTCAGTAATACTCATACCCATCAGCATCTGCTTTCTTTTCAGTTGGAATTATTATATTCTTCTTGAAGTCTGAGAATATTGCGCCTGTCTCACAGATCTTGGTCATCAAATGGAAGAATTTTTCCTTGGTTACCTCTCCCAACGCCGTCAGTAGTTCTGACAGAATGTCATCTACTCCCAGGGCTTTGTTTCAACTTAGATCTTTTAGCTCTCTGTCAAATTCTTCTCGCAATGCACTATCTCAAATGTCATGTTCATATGCGTCCACTTCCATTTGTATAAAATTGCCTTCGAGTTTATCTCCCTTGTGTAGCCCCTCTCTATATTCGTCCCTTACTTGTTTGGGACTGGTTTTCCATCTGAGTTCTTGATATTCATACAGCTGCTTCTCTTTTCTTCAAAGATCTCTTAAATTTTCATGTTGGCGGTATATGCCTTTTTGGTAGCGATATATCCTTCTAAAGCCTTACATTCGTTTTCTAGGAATTCCTGCTTAGCCAGTTTGCGCTTCCAGTCAATCTTAGTTTTTAGCCGATTGTATTCCTTTTCGCCTGTTTCGTTTGCTGCACTTTTATATTTTCTCCTTTAATTCCATATCTTCTGTGTTATCAAGGATTACTACTAGGACTTGTCATTTTACCTCTTTCATCCTCTGCTACCTTCAATATTTCATTTCTCAAAGTTAACCATTCATCTTCTACTGCATTCCTTTCCCATGTTCTGGTAAGTTGTTTAATGCTCCCTTTGAAACTCTTAATAACCTCTGGGTATTTCATGCTTTGCAGGTCCCATTTCCTTAATTACCTACCTTTTTGCACTAGAAATATTTCCTATATGTAGCGAAAGGATGAAGAAATTGTGGGAAGATAGGAAGAATATGAAGATTACAGCTAACTAAATCTCAAAGTGATTTACTAAAATGTTTTCTGTGGACACATTTAAGAAGATATAGTCATGCAACTCCAAAAGGCCAGACAGAGTTCAGCACACAGGACAGGGAAGTTAGCATGAAGAGTTTTACTTTTTTCCTTAAATTGCAGTGAAAAGTAAGCAATGTTACATAAGGTGGTCGAACTCTCAGAGTAATTCCACAGTCCTTACCTTCCGTATGTTTTATATCGGCTCTCAGTAGTCAGTATTGCATTTACACTAACATCAATTTATAGAATTATGCATATTTTCATAACTGCAGTGATTAGTTATCTTAAAGCCTGCGAAACATATCTTACAATTAATGCAAGACTTTCCTCTCTGACATGAAGTTGCGACGTTGAGGTGAAGAATGTAATTACTTAATACTATTAATTTGATTAATAATCCATTCGATCTATCCAGCTGTTGGCCAGGTAGTGTTTATTTGCTAAGGAACTGCAACTAATTGTAAGTAAAAATTTCTTTAATAAATGGTCTGTACATACATTCGATTCGTTTTTATATTTTGTCTATAGATAATGGTTTATTGAAACTTGAGATAGTGACATTAACGGTGTTTCAGTACGCAAGTGGAGGAGAAACTCAAGAAACACATGGCTGTGAAGGAATCGAGTAGAAAATCATTAAAAATCATTATCATATAACAGCCCCAGTATACCCAAACACAGTGTGTGTTTTTTATACTTTCATTTAATTTCCTTAGTAAACGTCTATTCCAGAGTCACTTATGCAGGCATGTGACGTGTTCTCTCTGATTTTCCGTGTTCTTTCGTCGAACTATGGTTTCATGAACACCTGAACAGTAACAGACACTAAGCTGTGACACACGACAGTGTATCTTTTACCACAGTTTGTTTAGTTTTCAGGTTGTACACTCCAGTAGTTTCAGAACGAAGCATATAGTTGTAAGCTCTCAACTCCTGATTTCATTACCTGACTTTTCTCAATACGATTTTCGCTTATGTTTAATTGAATAACATTAAAATACTCAGAATTATGTTACAGTAGCAAAATTTACATGATGTTGTTAGAACGTTTGATATCGTTAAATTTTCTGGACCTCTGTCTCGAATGATGTGCATCAATATACTTGAACAGCATTTCTGCCTCGAGTAAGATTTGCATTCTCAGGGTTGTACCATGTGTGTATTTTTCTGTTGATGTATTAATACTACAAGGAATTTCATTTAGTACTCTTCCACAATAACAGTCACATCAACTTATATATTTGTGAAGTCATTACAGCACACCGAAATACGAGTTGTAATGGAAGACAAATCTAGCAGAAGAATGATACTGTACTAAATTGTTACTGTGCAGTATTCTTATATCCACTGTAGAACACAGTGTTTAAAACGTTATCATATGAGTTAACACAGTACATTGTCATATCTCTGACGTAGTTCATGTGGTAATTTATTTTTTTTGTGTGTTGGAGGGGTCTTTTGTAATACTTCTTCTAAGAAAACCAATTACTTCTTGTTTGTAACACTTTATGTGCAGGTGCGTGATAATTATCTGTCATATGTGTTCACATCACAATGGAACTCTCTTTAACGAAGTGCTATGATACAGCCAAATTACGTACACAGATGTGTAAGTGACATACATAATTGTATACTAAGTCCAAATAAAATTGTGTGACTAATTTATACATTGCTGATAGCTCCCTTCCCCAGATCCCTAACATTTCATGTAATTATAGTTCATTGTGATCCTATTTTTAAGTTCAATTTCAACGAGCCATTCAGTTCCTTATCTTCCATTTCATAATGTCGAGAACATGCCACTTTGCTTTAGAATCAGCAAAAAGTTTTCAACAGTCATCTCTAAAAGTACTTACTGCAGCAGAGAATCACATAGTGTCACCAGGCTTTAATATTCAAATAAATACTTACATCATATTTCTTCTCTGTAAATAGTGCATCACTGGTATTATAAAATATGTGGTAATTCCCTTTAAATAAATTTCCTGGTTTTTATTCTTCATGTTCATCAATCATATGAATGACATTGTGTGCTGCAACGAACTGGTCACATGCATAACAGTTAATTAGGCATGAAACACATATTTAAAAATTAATTTAAAATTATAATGAGCTAACATGATTCCTTGATGAATGACGTGAATTTGAAGCAACTCATCGTAAAACTAACAATACATTTTGTGATTCAGTGTTTTGGAATTTGATTTTTATATTTTGAGATTACGCAATTTTCTTTCAAAATTTGATTATTTATGATAGGGCAAGCCTATTAATGTATTTCGAGTCTGTGTGATAGTTTCACAGTTGTATAGGCTCATCATCACCTTAAAAGCTGGAGTAAGAAAAAACCTTCATAGCTGTGCATATAAACTGACTGACCAAATTCAGAGTCGTTCAGTATGATTTACGAAAACTGCGTGTTAGCGTATTCTTCTTAACAATGTTACCACGTCTGAAGGCAAAGATAAAATCTAAGAGCACTGGTACGAGATCTGTGTAGCCTGCGATATAAAACATAACGTAGCTGACCTGTTTTGCAGACATTTTCTGAATGCACACGATTAAAATAAAATGGATATTTTATTGAAAATGTAAAACAATAGAGAAATACAATTCATTTTTCTCTCAGTCACACTCATTACTGTCCAATGATTAACAACTCACAGCGCAGTAAATATAAAAGCTTTATATTTAGATAAAATATGCTAGTAGTACAGTGTTATTTATTATTCAATATACAAGAAGTTTAGAGCACTTCACAGAAACAAAATTACAGAAATATATTTTGTGCAAAATTAGATCCGATCTCCTTTCTTAGAATCTGTAAAAGAAATTACTTTCATCTGTTAATGACAACCTCAAAATAAGTTGAGAACGCTAATGCTTTTACCTTCAATTACAACACAGAAATATGGAACAATAATTTAAATATGACTATGAAATTT
This sequence comes from Schistocerca cancellata, assembly GCF_023864275.1. Taxonomy (NCBI): domain Eukaryota; kingdom Metazoa; phylum Arthropoda; class Insecta; order Orthoptera; family Acrididae; genus Schistocerca; species Schistocerca cancellata. The sequence goes on along the minus strand of NC_064628.1, from coordinate 330,860,017 downwards.
TTAGAGTCTCATAAGAAATGTGCGAGGCCATGAAACTATACAGCAATTATGGACGCCATATTATTTGAGAACAATAATCTGCTTTAGTCAAGAACGTCTATTACACTTTCGCAAATAGTGGTAAGTGAAAACAGACATATATGAAAGTAAAACATTCTTGAGATTGAAAGTTGTTTTGCAGTGTGCCTCAGGAAATTCTTCAAGCATAATGCGACATGTGTTCTGTAGGGTATGCACGGTAACCTATATTTCGAAACGTGTAACTTACTTAATAAGATATTAGAAAGAACACCCACCAGTCTCTAAACTACTTAACGGATTTTCGGTGTACAACAGGTTCGTGGATTGTGAGATAGTTTCCCAGGGAACGGAACTGACAAACTTCGTTCATGGTAATGTTCTGAGGAGCAATATTGTGAGCTGCATAATAGTTCGCGCAGTCAGCGTGAGAATTACTGAGATTTTTGTTCCCCTACTGTATACTCAGCTTAACACGAAGCACGTTTTGGAAGCGGGTCGGCTTGAAGACTTTGTACTAGTGCTAGTCCCCAGTAACTATTGTCTGCGTACTGCACGTTCAGTGACTGCGGTAAAGGCGCTATAAACAATCTCTAAGATCTGGACAATTGTTCTGCAATCGGAATAACACCTTATTGATAATTGACATTAAATAGTTTGAAGCCAGAAACAAAGAAAATGTCTCAGTTTTTATATTTTTAGACATTCTTGGTGCTCTGCATTTGACTTATTTAAGGGAATCCCCTGCTGGCCTTAGAAACAGGTAATTGAGTGACATATATGTGGCACAGTTCTCCCAATCCTTCCCTCTTTTATGCGATGATACCACTCTTCTTGAAAAGAAAAATAAAGGTGATGTGACTGAACGAGCTGTTTCAGGTGAATGGATCACAAAGGTTTCGGATATGGGTACAATCACTAAGATAGTATCTTATTAGATATGGTGTACGAATTCCAGTTGGAGAGTCATATGGAAAGAATAATACCGGTATTAGGCTTCGATGATGTGGAGAAATAAGGGGAAACTTACTAGTAAATATGGATCGTCAATCGATGATACATTTCCCTAAATATGGGAAAACACTAGTTGTATCTGATATTTTCTCACTCCATTTTAATGAGCTCTGTAAACGATATGATAGCTTTGAAACTCTTACTCCTTTTTCGTCTAATCGATACTTTATCACCATTGATACTTTTTGCATTTTCGTGAACCACGTCAACGCCCGTTACTGTAAATAACTTCTGCTACAAAAAGTGACTTGGCTGAATACCATTACCACTCAAGATTCTTCGTTGTTATTTTTGTACCGTGAGTTGAGGAACGCAGTGGGACATAGTAATACTTGTAGTCTTCCTGTCCCCTAGGAACTGTCTTGTACTCACTTCAGAGTAACAATCACGAAGAGGGTTGGAAACACACCGCATATTCCAGCAATATTCATGTCTCACTATGATATCACAGCATCAATTGACAAATATGACGGTAGATCGATTAGATAAAACATCAAGACATAATACACATCAGGAAAGAGCTCTCTGAGTTAACCTGATACGAGAAAAATAAGTAATGTGCAAGTATTAATCTAAAACAGTGGACTGGTAATAAACGCATTATTGACGGCTGATTTATGTTGACAGTGTTACTTTTAGTAAAATAATATCTTTTTAGTCAGGAATATTTTATCCAGTATTTATTGGCACCTTGCATTTCGGTGGCGTCACGTACCTCAGTGCTATGTGTACATTGACTGCTAGTTATAAATTACTGTAAAGTGAGAACTCATTTTTGGTGGATGTGCCAGTGAGTTAAGATTCGAAAAGGTTGTCCCTGCCCAGAAAGATTAAGTTACGTCAGTGTGCACCATTCTAGGTGTTTTATTATTTAAATAGTTTAACAAATATTTTTACTTACGTTCAGCTGTAATACATTCTGACCTAGTACACAGAGTACAAGAACGTACCCATCACTATTACTACTTTCTGAAACAGTTATTTGCAGTGTAGTGACTAGACCATTGAGAAGATTCTTCAACCGCTAAGGTAATATGTATTTCAGCTGCTAAGATAATACACACAATACTAACAAATTCAAGTTTTGAGCACTTTTATGAAGTGTGATTTTCTGTACTTACTGACTTTTAATCATTTTTATGCGTTTCTTAGTACTAACTCTCCATTGTAAACAAATGATCCAGAAGAGGAGGGTGGTGATGCTCTGTCTGTACTTGCAATCTGTGTGACCCACTACATGTAAATAAAAATAAGTTTGTAGCTATTAAAAAAATCACAGACACAAAAGGGCACACGCTGTCATAAATTAGTCTTCCCAAAGAATGACGACAATATTTCGTAACTTAAATTCACTGCCACTTCCAGAAAAAACTTTCTCACGATGAACAGCAGTCTAGTTGATGAAAAAGTAAAAATTAACACACCTTATGATGGCAGCATCGGACGAAACCTATGATGCCAATAAAAATGGGTAAAATAAATATAACTGCAGCTGAAAAAGCCACATTTTATAAATTAGGTGATACAATCGCAGATATCAATCAATTCCATGGACAAACATACCACAATCCAGATACATCCTCGGATAGGCTCTTTGACCTGCATCTGGCTAAGATGCAAGTTTCACTGTATGGACGGTGAATGAAAGTGGAGGTCTTACGCGTTACTGTTCCCCTCAGAGACACAGGAAAACGCAGTGCGGTCACTATCGTAGTACAAGACTGAGGAACCAGTACCACGTTCCTCAAACATTATTCTGAGATATTTCAGTACTTGTGGGAACCTGCCCAGCGGAATAGTCTACCGTGTGTTCTCTGTCTGCTTTCGTGGAGACGTTTTCTTACGGGCATAGCAGCCGAAGCATGGCAGTCAAAGTGAAATTTTCTCTTTCAGCAGGGAGCGACTGGCACGGCCAGCCAGCTAATGCGACGAGCGAAGCCCCGGGACGGAGAGCAGGCGGTGGGCTCCGCAGGCGGGCACTGCGGCGCCGCTGACGCTCACGTCGACGCCGACTTGCCGAGGGACGGCTGCACGTCGCTCAGGTCGACGACCGGCGTCGCCGGGATGGGCGTCGCGACGCCGTCCTCGTCAGTGACGCGCAGGCCTATCGTGGCGCCCAGCTTGGCGCTCGCCTGCCGGAAGCTGTCGGACAGCTTTATCTGAAACAGAGACCGTCCGTCGTCTGTTTTCCACAGGAGCAAGTGCGTAGCTCGCGCCAGCAGTGTCAAGACACTGATGAGCCTAAACATTAGGCTCACTTGAATTTAAAACATTATGGGTTGTTAGAAAGCGTCATATTCCTTCAAACAATCGACGATTCGAACCCTCTGCTGGGATCTTCTTCAGTATGTTGTGGTGTCCACTATAGACTGAGTGATCAGTTTACGATAGACATCCCAAGATCTTGAACAAGATTCCAGCAGAGGGGTCGAAACGTCGATCGTCTGAAGAATATTGCGCTAACAACCCAGAAGATTTCTAACTGCATTGACAACGGCCACGAAAGCATGGGGTTATCCCAAAAGTAAGATCTATTTTTTATAAGTACATAGACCTGTTTATTTCTACAATGGTTTACATCAGTTTACAGCTTGGACATTTAGCTATTTTTTTGACATAATCACCATTTTTGGCGATGCATTTTTGTAGACGCTGTAGCAGTTTTTGTATGCCGATGTCATACCAGCTCGCCACCATGCTTCTTTCACCTCGTCGTCGGAGCTGAATCGTTTTCCGGCCAAATGTTCTTTTAACCTAAGGAACAGGTGATAGTCACTGGGCGCCAAGTCAGGACTATAGGGTGGGTGGGTGATTATGTTCCAGTGAAACTGTTGCAGGAGCGCAACGGTCTGCCGAGCGATGTATGGGCGAGCCTTGTCATGGAGAATGTGTACGCCCTTGCTCAACATTCCTCTTCTCCGGTTCTGAATTGCCCGTTTGAGTTTTTTCAGAGTCTCACAGTACCTGTCAGCGTTAACTGTGGTCCCAGTGGGGCATCACGTCGACCAACAATACCCCTTTCCGATCCCAAAAACGGTGGTCATGACTTTACCGGTAGACTGTGTTTGTTTGAATTTTCCGCGGATTTCTCGAAGAAGGATGCCACCACTGGAATGATTTTTGGTTGGTCTCACGTGTAAAGTATTATGCCCAGGTTTCGTCACCCGTGACAATTGAGTCCAGAAAGTTGTCCTGTTCGGGTGCAAGGCGGTGAAGAAATGCGCGGGAAGCAGCAACTCGTTGCCGCAAGTGGTCCTCTGTCAGCATGCGTGGCACCCATCTTGCGCACACCTTCCGGTAGTTCAATGTTTCCGTTAAAATTCTGTGAGCGGCGCTTCGGAAACCTCAGGAACCAACGTGCAGAGAGCATCCAGGGTGATCCGCCGATCTTCACGCATGCTTTGCTCAACCTTCAACACTGTCTCCTCAGAAACTGACGGTCTCCCGCACCTTTGTTCGCCGTGAATTTCGGTCCAACCAGCTGCAAAGTCTCTACACCACTTACGAACGTTTTTGACATTCATGCACTACTCACCATACACTTCCGTCAATTGTCGATGGATTTCAATCGGCGCAGTGCCTTTGCGTTCAAAAACCGAATAACTGCGCGCAATTCGCACTTGGCGGTAACATCCAACAGGAGCTCCAGTCTCAACGGCTGGGCTGCCAAGCCAAGACTGAGGGCCTCAGCGTGGCGTGCGCGTGTTTACACACAGTGCGTGAAGCACTCTTCATAACAGTGTGACCAACTGCCACACAAACAGAGTTCTGTACTTATAAAAATTGGAGACCTTACTTTTGGGATTATCCTCGTATTATAACCACCTGCTTAATATAGTGATGGTCTATCCTTGAAACGCAGAATAGCAGCCAGTGATGGATTACCTCTGATTCGATAGGTCCTTCTTATGTATCTAGAGGTAAATACCACCAGATGTCTACGCAAGGAAATTACGGGCCCGTGGTTTGTGCACGCGGATCGTGTGTCCAGTAGCATTGCAGATGTGTTCCGTCAGTTCAGATCAAGCGAATTCAGAGGTCAAGACATCAGCTATCGTGCTCTGAATCGGCTATAAAACGATTCTGGACTTTTGACACGCCTAGTTGCTCTTATATCAGGGAAGACATCAAGCTGGATAAGCTGCAGGTGATCCACAATGCTGTTCACATACTCCACAGCTGTCACAGTGCCTTCGATTACTGCCTCAGGTGGCGTATAGTATGAACCGTGCCTACTACACTACAGGAGAAGTCATATGACAAAGCGTGGAAGACCAAACTAATATAAAAATGGCAGTCCTTGGCGCATTCTCAGATTACTTAATCAAGTTTCCTTTCGGGCAGAAGTTTTGCGTGAAGATCGACAGCCGAAATACTTTGATCAAAGAATTCCACGAGGCTCTGTTTTCCGCTCACTCTGCTCCTTTGGATGTCAATTACCTGCTCACGCCACCACAAACAGCAGTCGCACAATTTGCGGACAACACCGAGCTGCTCACCGGCGGTTGAGTGAACGCAAGTGCCTTCAGAGGCAGCTAAATGTCACAGAGAAGTGGGCAGTATGTAACATAATGCAGCTAAATGTAGGTAAGACACTCTCAGTGATATTTAGCAGAAGAAGACCAGATCTAAGACATAGATTGTGAAACAATAACACGGAAACCCAGTGGACCAACCAGACCAGGTACTTAGGTGTCTTGCTAGACAATAAACGCCAGCCGGTGTGGCCGTGTGGTTCTAGGCGCTTCAGTCTGGGACCGCGTGATCGCTACGGTCGCGGGTTCGAATCCTGCTTCGGTCTTGGTTGTGTGTGATGTCCTTAGGTTAGTTAGGTTTAAGTAGTTCTAAGTTCTAGGGGACTGATGACCACAGATGTTAAGTCCCATAGTACTCAGAGCCATTTGAACCACTAGACAATAAACTCATATTCGAGTCACATACACAAGCGGAGAAAGAGAAGAGGACAAGACTAATTCATGCTCTCTATCCCTTCCTATTAGGCGAAAACCTGAACGTTAACACAAAAATAAGACTTGCGGAAGTTCGTTCTGAGGCACACCATGGCAGACAAATGTAGAAACTCTTCTGGCGGTTCAAAACAGATGCTTGAAAGTCGTTTTAAAAGTACCCCGAGAGACCAAAACTAGAGACTTGAACAATGAAGTAAATGTAGTCATGATAGGGGAGCTGATTAAAGAACATACCAGAAAACTTCTTGAGAAAGTTGTAAATTTAAGATCAACTTTACGATATTTAGAATACAGAGGGATTGTTAATCCAGAACGATGGCACGGCGTAAGAGTTCACCATGCAATAAATCAAAATCCCATGTAAGACTAAAGACGAAATAGAACCATAGCGGGGCAACAGGGCTAGAGCCCAATATCTTGTTGACGTCCAACAAATGCTAAAATGATCGCGAGACATAACAATAAGAAGTTCACTCTTCAAAGAAGGCAGCACTTCTGAGTAACGCATAGAAAAATATTTAAAGGGAGGCGTGGAATCCCAGATAAATATTGTTATTCTTTATTCATTCTGGAAAAAAATCTTAACAACGGATCGTTGTCGATCAAATTTACAGGTAAGTCATCATAACAATAAGTTCAGTGTAATTTTTTCTACACTGAATATTAATTTAGATTAACAATATTTAACAAATTATTTTATTTGTTTCCGTTTTATTACAACTCTAAATTTCGAGGGCAACCTAGACGCTATGGCAAATTTTTCTAGTCTCACTAAGTTGGATATCCTGTCACAGAAAACGAGGCGTAGGTATTCGATGCATGCAAATCTTTGTTATCTTCCCCACTCAATATTATTAGTTCTGTCGCAGCAAATAAGACTTCAAATACATATACTGCTACTAACAGTACTACTACTACTACTACTACTACTACTATTACTACTACCACTCCAATTACTGCCTCCACAATCAGAACTGCTACTGTAATTATTGATATGCCCTATCACTACTACCCCCACCTTGTTTATACCACATCAACAACAACTATTAAATCTTAAGTCTCTTGTAACAACACTCATATTAATATCAGTACTTTACTCCTGCTGTGCTTACTATTGATGATGTTTTCACCGCTGACACTGAGACAAAACTGAAGCAATTTATTGTCTTGTATCACTACACACATTGTTTTTCCCTGAATCTGAGAAAGACACACCACCACTACTACTGGTTTCTCCACACATTCTCTACCAAATCGGTTACAAGGTGAGGTACAGTTCTGTTTTGTTTACACCAAATGGCAACGGATCAGAGCGCATCACTTATCTTCACACCAAGAGCCATTGATTATTCTCAGGTTCTCCTCTGCCCAGCTCATTTCACTGTTCCGTTACTGTGCTACACGATCGTAGACCTATCGAGCTTCTTTGTCGTTCCTTGGGCACTTCTACTGGCCTTTCTCGTCTTTTTTGTGTTGGGTGTTAACTGTAGCCTCCTTCTTGGCTTTCGTAATCAGCTCTAATTCTGTTATACACCCTTTTGCCTCCCAAAACCTGCTTAGCGGACCTCATTATGTGCTCAGCCAGAGGACATTCCCCTAGAAAATGAACCTCTGTATCTATGTCGATATAGTTGTTGCCGTCCAACCACTCTATGATGGTATGTACAGTAGGTATTGCGTATGTCTGGAAATGTAGTGGATCAGTCTTCTAAATATCGTAATCTGTACACTCAAACACTGGCTGAAATGCTCACAGTAGCAGTTGGACTCACAGAACAGCCTAATTTCAGACAGTGCCAAAAAATTTCCTTTACCCTACATTAATAATATTATTCGTGATTCAATTACCTTTCCTCTCTATGTTTTCTATCTAGACTTGATAGGGCACGTTCTTCCTGGTGCAAATCTAAATATCTGTTGACCTTACGCCTTTGAGTTTTCTCTTGATTTATTTTAATCCATGGGTACCTTAAAAGCCATCCATTAAACAACAGAAATGTTGTGTGCCTCTTTCATTACAGTTACAAGAAGTTTGTCAAAAATACGTCCTGGCGACTGTCGGCTATTCGTGTTCACTAGACGTAACAAATTATCAGCCGACTGGCAAATCTTAATAGTTACTGCCTGTTTTGTAATCTATGCACAAGTGTTTCTCAATTAACATCCCAGAATTCTGGATTACGTATAGAACCCTGAAGGTACCATTTTGTAACACATATGGTAACTGTTGCCATAGGATTTGACATACCCACATATTAATCTTCAATCTCTCAGTAAACTAGTACAAAGCAGCACAACATTCTGGGGCAGATATTTTCCCTTCTATCCTAAAAAGGGAAGGCAACCATGTCAAACGTCCCAGAAATATCCTTAATTACAGTTATTCCATATTTTTCACGTGTTGTGTGTACAAAATTCTCGCTTCGTGAAAGGTTTCCACTTTACATTTCTCCTTCCTGCATCCTTAATGACACTTATTTAATCCTGTTAGAATCTCCTGATATTTAAATGTATTCACTTGTAATTTTTCAGCAATCTCACCCAGTAAATTTATGAGGCTGATTGGATGCTATAATTTGATGCGTATAGGATCGTTATCTTTTTCTTTATAATGCAAGCTGGATTACCCATGCACTGAATATGAAGCACAATTGGGGATTGGTCGTAGGTGTGTAGACTGAAGATTATATTAAGATGCTGTCGATATATTCGTTTGTAAACCTTAAAGACGACCTATAACCCTGAGGACTGACAGAGTCTTTGACGTGCATGAGTGAATAATACGAATGAACTAATCCATCAGATACTCACAAACAGCTTTGTATCATATCTGAGCCCTTTTAAATAGTACACTTGTTCAGATATTCAAATTATCTCCCACCACACTCCCTTTTCAATCAAATTTAGCTATAGGTAAAGCCGTTGTGGAATGACATTCATTTGACAGTTATTACTGGTATTACACGATAGTTTAAGCCTGGAATAAAACAAATTCACACAATAGCGTCGAATGTAGATCCAAATGTCGTACAAGAAAACCCACCATATAGAAAATCTACACGATGACTTCAACTACGTTCTCTTTCATACTGTCTAGAGACATTGCACTGCACTCAGAAGTGGACAGTTCTGTCAAATATCAGCTACACTTATTCGAAATCACTACAAGAAAAAATATCACATATGACGAAACGTGAGTTAGGACACAGTTTTTTCAGAAGTTGTGTGTGTAGCACAAGCAGTATTTATTGCAGGTAGTCAACCCTCCCCCCCCCCCCCCCCCCCCCCCATGAACCATGGACCTTGCCGTTGGTGAGGACGCTTACACGTGCCTCAACGATACAGATAGCCGTACCGTAGGTGCAACCACAACTGAGGGGTACCTGTTGAGAGGCCAGACAAATGTGTGGTTCCTGAAGAGGGGCAGCAGCCTTTTCAGTAGTTGCAGGGGCAACAGTCTGGATGATTGACTGATCTGGCCTTGTAACACTAACCTAAACGGCCTTGTTGTTCTGGTACTGCGAGCGGCTGAAAGCAAGGGGAAACTACAGCCGTAATTTTTCCCAAGATATGCATCTCTACTGTATGGTTAATGATGATGGCGTCCTCTTGGGTAAAATATTCCGGAGGTGAAATAGTCCCCCATACGGTTCTCCGGGCGGGGACTACTCAAGAGGACGTCGTTATCAGGAGAAAGAAAACTGACGTTCTACGGATCGGAGCGTGGAATGTCAGATCCCTTAATCTGGCAGGTAGGTTAGAAAATTTAAAAAAGGGAAATGGATAGGTTAAAGTTAGGTGTAGTGGGAATTAGTGAAGTTCGGTGGCAGGAGGAACAAGACTTTTGGTCAGGTGAATAGAGTGTTATAAATACAAAATCAAATAGGTGTAATGCAGGAGTAGGTTTAATAATGAATAATAAAATTGGAGTACGGGTAAGCTACTACAAACAGCATAGTGAACGCATTATTGTGGCCAAGATAGACACGAAGCCCACGTCTACTACAGTAGTACAGGTTCATATGCCAACTAGCTCTGCAGATGACGAAGAAATTGATGAAATGTATGATGCGATAAAAGAAATTATTCAGGTAGTGAATGGAGACGAAAATTTAATAGTCATGGGTGACTGGAATTGAAGAGTAGGAAAAGGGAGAGAAGGAAACATAGGTGAATATGGATTGGGGCTAAGAAATGAAAGAGGAAGCCGCCTGGTAGAATTTTGCACAGAGCACAACTTAATCATAGCTAACACTTGGTTCAAACATCATGAATGAAGGTTGTATACATGGAAGAAGCCTGGAGATACTAAAAGGTATCAGATAGATTATATAATGGTGAGACAGAGATTTAGGAACCAGGTTTTAAATTGTAAGACATTTCCAGGGGCAGATGTGCACTGTGACCACAATCTATTAGTTATGAACTGTAGATTAGACCTGAAAAAACTGCAAAAAATGTGGGAAATTAAGGAGATGGGACCTATATAAACTGACTAAATCAGAGGTTGTTCAGAGTTTCAGGGAGAGCATAAGGGTACAATAGACAGGAATGGGGGAAAGAAATATAGTAGAAGAAGAATGGGTAGCTTTGCGGGATGAAGTAGTGAAGGCAGCAGAGGATCAAGTAGGTAAAAAGACGAGGGCTAGTAGAAATCCTTGGGTAACAGAAGAAACATTGAATTTAATTGATCAAAGGTGAAAATATGAAAATGAAGTAAATGAAGCAGGCAAAAAGGAATACAAACATCTCAAAACGTCTCAAAAATGAGATCGATAGGAAGTGCACAATGGCTAAGCAGACGTGGCTAGAGGACAAATGTAAGGATGTAGGGGCTGATCTCACTGGGGTAAGATAGATACTGCCTACAGGAAAATTGAAAAGAGAACCACTTGTATGAATATCAAGAGCTCAGATGGAAACCCAGTTCTAAGCAAAGAAGGGAAAGCAGAAAGGTGGAAGGAGTATATAGAGGGTCTGTACACGTGCCATGTACTTGAGGACAATATTATGGAAATGGAAGAGGATGTAGATAAAAATGAAATGGGAGATACGATACTGCGTGAAGAGTTTGACAGAGCACTGAAAGACCTGAGTCGAAACAAGGCCCCCGGAGTAGACAACATTCCATTAGAACATTCCATTTGAGCCAGTCCTGACTAAACTCTACCATCTGGTGAGCAAAATGTATGAGACAAGCGAATTTCCCTCAGACTTCAGGAAGAATATACAGTAATAATTCCAATCCCAAAGAAAGCAGGTGTTGACAGATGTGAAAATCACCGAACTATCAGTTTAATAAGTCACAGCTGCAAAATACTAACGCGAATTCTTTACAGACGAATGGAAAAACTGATAGAAGCCGACCTCGGGGAAGTTCAGTTTGGATTTCGTAGAAATGTTGGAACACGTGAAGCAATACTAACCCTACGGCTTATCTTAGAAGAAAGATTAAGGAATGGCAAACCTAGGTTTCTAGCATTTGTAGACTTAGAAGAAAAAGCTTTTGATAATGTTGATTGGAATACTCTCTTTCAAATTCTGCAGGTGGCAGGGGTAACATACAGGGAGCGAAAAGCTATTTACAATTTGTACAGAAAGCAGATGGCAGTTATAAGAGTCGAAGGGGATGAAAGGGAAGCAGTGGTTGACAAGGGAGTGAGACAGGGCTGTAGTCTATCCCCAATGTTATTCAGTCTGTATATTGAGCAAGCAATAAAGGAAACAAAAGACAAGTTCGGAGTAGGTATTAAAATCCATGGAGATGAAATAAAATCTCTGAGGTTCGCCGATGACATTCTAACTCTGTCAGAGACAGCAAAGGACTTGGATGAGCAGTTCAATGGAATGGACAGTGTCTTGAAAGGAGGGTATAAGATGAACATCAACAAAAGCAAAACGAGTATAGATTTAAATGTCAGGAAGTCATTTCTGAAAGTATTTGTACAGAGTGTAGCCATGTATGGAAGTGAAACGTGGACGCTAAATAGTTTAGACAAGAAGAGAATAGAAGCTTTCGAAATGTGGTGCTACAGAAGAATGCTGAAGATTGGATGGGTACATCACATAACTAATGAGGAGGTATTGAATAGCATTGGGGAGAAGAGGAACTTGTGGCACAACTTGACTAGAAGAAGGGATCGGTTGGTAGGACATGTTCTGAGACATCGAAGGATCATCAATTTAGTACTGGAGGGCCGCGTGGAGGGTAAATATCGTAGGGGGAGACCAAGAGATGAGTACACTAAGCAGATTCAGAAGGATGTAGGCTGCAGTAGGTACTGGGAGATGAAGAAGCTTGCAGAAGATAGAGTAGCATGGAGAGCTGCATCAAACCAGTCTCAGGACTGAAGACCACAACAACGTCCAAAATTGCGGAAAAATGAAAGCGGGAGCGGAAATACGACGGTTGGGACTTAAATAATGGCAACTATTTACTCACAACCGATACAAAAGAGTTATATGTTTGCACCTGTTACTGTCCTTTAAAGTCCTCACCAGCGTTGTGTAGAACCCGTTGCCAGCTGTGTGTAAGACATAGTATAACGTTAGCAGAGCCTGTTCTGTTGATGGTGCGAATGGAGCGGTATAAAGTTATGGTGATTCTCGTGTATGGCTCTGATGGTGTTAAACTAACGCATTACGTTCCTCCACGGCAGACGTCAATGCACAGTATTACTGTTCGTTTTGGAGCATCACCTGCAACCAGCTTTGCGAAAGAAGCGGCGACACTCTCTGAGCAACCCATCCATCATTTGGCACGAAAATGCGCGGGTGCATACAACGCAAGCTGTGGCTGCTCTGTTCGGTCGATGGGTCTGGGAAGTACTGTATCATCCACCATACGTTGATTTGATTCCGGAGATTGAGGAACCACTTCGTGGCATTCGATTCAGAACTATTCCAGAGATTCGACAGGCAGTAGACCGCTCCATTCGCACCATCAACAGAACAGACTCTGATAACGATATACTACGCCTTCCACATCGCTGGCAACGGGTTCTACACAACGCTGGAGACTATTTTGAAGCACAGTAACAGGTGCAAACATGTAACTTTTTCATATCGATTGTGAATAAATAGTTGCCACTATTTAAGTTCCAACCCTCGTAGTTTACGAAAATGTTTGACTCAACGCATAAAACTAAATTTGATAAAGAGAAGACCAACAGATCTCCGTACACTAGTTGAGAGATAAAAAGAAATGAAAAAATGAAGACATAGATTGACGGAAGGCATGGACCAGGTACCTCACTATCTCAAGGGCTGTGAATAACTTGGAATGGGAACGCTGTAGTAGAGGAATGAATTTGAGGGATTATATAGGGAAGGTAGTAGGAATGAAACAGGAGGGAGATTTATTGAATTCTGCAATAAATTTCAGCTAGTAATAGTGAATACGGAGTTAAATAATCACAATAGGACGAGATATGTTTCAGAAAGGCATGGAGCCATGGTACAAACTAGTTGTCATACATTATGGTAAGACAGAGATGCCGATGTCAGACATTAGACGACAACATGTGCCCAGGGCCAGACACAGGTTTTGATCACAAATCAGTGGCAATAAAAAGCGGGTTGAAATTTCGGAGAATTATCCAGAAAAGAACATACAACAAATGTTTAGGAAAAGAAAGGAATACAGCAATATACACTCCTGGAAATTGAAATTAGAACACCGTGAATTCATTGTCCCAGGAAGGGGAAACTTTATTGACACATTCCTGGGGTCAGATACATCACATGATCACACTGACAGAACCACAGGCACATAGACACAGGCAACAGAGCATGCTCAATGTCGGCACTAGTACAGTGTATATCCACCTTTCGCAGCAATGCAGGCTGCTATTCTCCCATGGAGACGATCGTAGAGATGCTGGGTGTAGTCCTGTGGAACGGCTTGCCATGCCATTTCCACCTGGCACCTCAGTTGGACCAGCGTTCGTGCTGGACGTGCAGACCGCGTGAGACGACGCTTCATCCAGTCCCAAACATGCTCAATGGGGGACAGATCCGGAGATCTTGCTGGCCAGGGTAGTTGACTTACACCTTCTAGAGCACGTTGGGTGGCACGGGATACATGCGGACGTGCATTGTCCTGTTGGAACAGCAAGTTCCCTTACCGGTCTAGGAATGGTAGAACGATGGGTTCGATGACGGTTTGGATGTACCGTGCACTATTCAGAGTCCCCTCGACGATCACCAGTGGTGTACGGCCAGTGTAGGAGATCGCTCCCCACACCATGATGCCGGGTGTTGGCCCTGTGTGCCTCGGTCGTATGCAGTCCTGATTGTGGCGCTCACCTGCACGGCGCCAAACACGCATACGACCATCATTGGCACCAAGGCAGAAGCGACTCTCATCGCTGAAGACGACACGTCTCCATTCGTCCCTCCATTCACGCCTGTCGTGACACCACTGGAGGCGGGCTGCACGATGTTGGGGCGTGAGCGGAAGACGGCCTAACGGTGTGCGGAACCGTAGCCCAGCTTCATGGAGACGGTTGCGAATGGTCCTCGCCGATACCCCAGGAGCAACAGTGTCCCTAATTTGCTGGGAAGTGGCGGTGCAGTCCCCTACGGCACTGCGTAGGATCCTACGGTCTTGGCGTGCATCCGTGCGTCGCTGCGGTCCGGTCCCAGGTCGACGGGCACGTGCACCTTCCGCCGACCACTGGCGACAACATCGATGTACTGTGGAGACCTCACGCCCCACGTGTTGAGCAATTCGGCGGTACGTCCACCCGGCCTCCCGCATGCCCACTATACGCCCTCGCTCAAAGTCCGTCAACTGCACATACGGTTCACGTCCACGCTGTCGCGGCATGCTACCAGTGTTAAAGACTGCGATGGAGCTCCGTATGCCACGGCAAACTGGCTGACACTGACGGCGGCGGTGCACAAATGCTGCGCAGCTAGCGCCATTCGACGGCCAACACCGCGGTTCCTGGTGTGTCCGCTGTGCCGTGCGTGTGATCATTGCTTGTACAGCCCTCTCGCAGTGTCCGGAGCAAGTATGGTGGGTCTGGCACACCGGTGTCAATGTGTTCTTTTTTCCGTTTCCAGGAGTGTAGGTCGCTTGGAATGAAATCAACAATAAATTTAGGTAAGACAAGCAAATTGGTTGCAGCAGAAATGGAAATCATCGAAACGAAAACGATCGTCGAAAGGACAGATTCAGCGTATAGAAAAGTCAAAATTAAAAGCCGAGACGTAGGTGGGAAAAGTGCGTTGATGGCCTCCACAACAGAGAAGATTTTCTTCTTAAAATAGGGGTTGATTTTGAAAACATGGGTACGCATCATTACTGTAAGAATTTGACAGGGCCTTGGAAGACTTGCAAACAAACAGAGCAGTAGGAATCGATAACATTCCTTCCGAATTTCTAAAATTATCAAATGAAGTGGCAATAAAACTGTTGTTCAAGTTACTGTGTAGACGGTTTAAGACTGGCAAAAAAGCATTGGAATTACGAAAGGGTATCAACCACACATCTTGAAGACAGCAAATGCGGACAAAAGCGGGAATTAGTACACTGTCAGCTTAAGAGGTCATGCCTTTAGGTTGCTGATGTGAATGACGTTCAGTAATGGAAACAGAAATGGAAGTTAAGGCTCTGTTAGACAACAATAAAATTTGCTATAAGAAAAGTAAAAACAAAACAGAGACAGTTCTGACGGTGTGCTTCTTAATGCACTTAAGAAAAATCAGGAGTGCGTAAAATGATGGGACGTGTTAGAAATCCCAAAAAAAGTGATTTGAAACTGTAGGAAAAGATGGATAAAACACCTTATAGCGCAAGAGCCAGGAGGGAACAATAAAAGTTGTAGACCAGGCGAAAAGTGCTCCAACTAAAACGGGGATAGGACAGGGATGTAATATTACTCTAATATTGTTCGACATGATGGATAAAGCAATGACGGAAATAAAGAAAAGGTAAAGGAGTGGGGTTAAAATTCAGGGTCGAAGAGTATAAATAAAAAGATTCGATGATGACATCCTCATTGCAGCTGAGGAAGATCTACAGTAAGGCAATGTAGACGTGGAGAACCTGTTTAATCGGCTTAATTGTCTTATGAGCACAGAATATCGCTTGAGTTAAACCAAAGAAAGGCAGCAGTAATGAGGAGTAGCGGAAATGAGATTAGCGATAAACTTAGCAGCTTTCACACATCCATCCCATAAGGTTGGCCGGGCGTACATCTATTGTGCTAGTGATGTTGACATTAGGATAATGAATTTATGAGTATTCTGCAACATTGTTACGGTGTAGCATTTCCTCTATAACTCACTTCTACATCTGAATGAGGACCACGTAGCAGACGAAGTGAAGGACTTCTAGTAACTCGTAAGCAAAATAAAGTATGACAGTCGAAACACAGAGGATGTCGGAAGTATAGATAAAGAGATGATTCCTCGCTAAATGAAGTTTAGCAATATCAGTTACAAGATTTAATTTAGGGAAGACTTTTCTTAGAAAGTATATCTGTGAGGCACTGCTTTGTATGGAAGTGAAAAGTGGACTGGGGATAATCTGAACAGGAAGGATGTGTTTGAAATATATGTTAGAAAAGAATGCTGAAAACGAAGTGTAGGGATCAGTGAGACTTAAGGTTTCTACGCAGTATCGACGAAGATGACAACAAGAAGGGATGTGATTGTAGGACATGTATTTTTAGGGAATAACTATCCCCCAACTGTAAATGAGGAGAGAGAACCAATATATGCAGCAAATAATTAAGGACGCTGGGTGTAAGCACTAGTCTGAGATGAAGGGGAGAAACTCGTCGTATGCTGCATGAAATCAATTGGAGGAAAAAGATTGCTGATAAAAGAAAATACAAGTGACATGTTATTCAATGTGTATGTGGAACTACTTGCAGATCAGATGATAGTAAAATCACTAGTACACAATCCGCAATATACCAGTTTAACACTAGCAATTCAAAGAATATTAAAATGTTAGAAGAAATTAAGAAAGTTTTACAAGAAATATTTGCTAAAGAAAACGATATACGAAGCCATATAGCCTTTGAATCACTGGAAGCGTGGCCGAACGATTCTAGGCGCTACAGTCTTGAACCGCGCGACCGCAACGGAAGCAGGTACGAATCCTGCCTCAGGCATGGATGTTTGTGATGTCCTTAGGTTAGTTAGGTTTAAGTAGTTCTAAGTCTAGGGGACTGATGATCTCAGATGTTAAGTCCCATAGTGCTTAGAGCCATTTGAACCATTTGGAATAAAGACAGAATATCAACATAGCAGCAGAACTGGCAGTACCTGAAGAAGGCGGCTCGGTCGGTCCACGAAGTGTTGTGCGTAAAATGGAAGCAACAACTCCCTACAAAGACAGGAAGCTCATTATTAATCACATACGTAGACAAAACCTAAGAGATCACATCACTATGAATAGCTCCATTAACAAAATGTAATTTTTCCCGATGGCTTCTTAGTTATTCACAAAAAGTTGTGATGTCAGTCATACGACCACACCGCCGCCTGAGAGATCGATCTGCCGCATGCGATTCTCTCGATAAATGGAACAGAAGAACGGCTGTGTTAGCCAAAGAGTACACAGCCAGTCGCAGTACTTATGCTGGCCGCGAGGCGCCGCTAGGCCACTTCATGTGCAGCAGGAGAGTAGTGCAGTAGTGACAGTCTACAGTTCGTAGCCGCGCTCAGTGGCCAGTCAGCGCCAATGTTAGTCAGTCATCGTCTGCAGCTCAGTCATTGCTGCCATCAAGTCTTTGTAGCCCAGTTCCAAGTTAGTCTTCAAATTCACCGGATTCGACATTCAAGATTACGAGAGATTAATTCGTCACTGCAAGATTTGTCACTTGTAAATTACGTCATTCTACAGTCGCTTAATCTAGTCGCGTCTTCTATAATTGTCAACCAATTGACCGTGGACTACAGCAAAGTTAAGTAATAAATACTCTCTTATTTTGTACTACTGTTAATTAATTGTGTTTTCCAGTTGTAGCTACCAAGCACTCTTGGCATAGTAGAACCCACGTTTCCACCTCCTTGGCTACCTCACATTTGCCACTTCATGTTGATGGACTCGATTATGGTGGAAGATCGAGAGCCATCAGACGTAGAATCGAATATTAAGTATTGATCAAATATGATATTCAGGGCACAAAATTCCTTACCCACTTTGAAGAGAAAAGTTTACCTAGCAAAATCAGATTGGGTGCATTTTGAAAACGCAGTATGAAATCGAGGAGCTGGCAACACTGTCACACCACGGAGCGCATCGGAATGTACGTGTATCAGGTCGCTCTACCGTACCAGTCGTCGTAGCTCACTCAGTAGACTGCTAGGACATCATACCCACATCCACTATGGAGCTACAGTTCGTTCCTCGTCAGGTTCCATTATTTTCAGACGTCCAGTTGCTAGTTCTCGTCGTTTATAAGCAGGGCATGACGATACCCTATCACACGACAGTGGCATCCAATGAACTGTATTCGTGCGCAACCATAATTGATTCTGTCAAAATAAGTAGGGCGGCTTCCGATAGAGAACACCTATGATGAATACGTCTATATGCTTCCGGTGCTGAGTACATACGATAACGAAGCTGCTGCTGCTGCTCGTGCATATGCTGCACGGTACCCTCAAAGGCGCCATCTCAGTAAGAATGTTTTTCGTCACCAGAATCAACGCCTTCTGAAAACTGGTAAGCTTCGTCCACAAATAATGCACACAGGTCGCTCAAGGACTAGATGAACTCCACAAACAGAGGACGCGAGACTTGAAACTATGCACCAGTCAGCTCGGCGATGCACCAGTGATGCAGCAGGGCCGTTCCAGATAATTCAAAAATTGGCTTTGAACTGCAGCACTATGAAGAACTGAATTCTTATGATTAAACGTTAATTCAACACCAGTAGCGAGAAGCCTGCATCCGACGAGTAGGATTCTGTGAATGGCTTTTGCACCAAATTGAAGATAACGAACATTTTATAAATAACGTGAGATGGACTGACGAGTCTGTCTTCAGTCGTGCAGGTATTATCAGACTCCGTAACAGCCATCACCCGTGAATGTGGCATTCAGGCACGCTTTAGTATAAAACCTGGGGGCAGAAATCGTGGCAGGAGAGAGTTTGACTAATTGAATGCGCCCCTATATCGTACATTTCTTTGCAGTACTTTGCCCGACGCAGCAGAAAACTTTCCCCTTGGTGTTCGGCGACGTCTATATTTTCAGCATGACGGTGCTCCGCACACTTTGGAAAGAATGTGGGTAACTACGGCGAAGTGCCAAAGAAACTGGTATAGGAATGCGTATTCAAATGCAGAGATACGTAAACAGGCAGAATACGGCGCTGCGGTCGGCAACCCCTATATAAGACGACAAGTGCCCGGCGCTGTCTTTAGGTCGGTTACCGCTGCTAAAATGGCAGGTTATCAAGATTCAAGTGAGTTTCAACGTGGTGTTATAGTCGGCGCACTAGAGGTGGCACACGGCATTTCCGAGGGGCCGATGAGTTCGAGATTTTCCCATTACATCATTTCACGAGTGTACCGTGGATATCAGGAATACGGTAAAACATCAAATCTCCGACGTAGCTGCAGCCAGAAGAAGATCTTGCAAGAACGGGACCAACGACGACTGAAGAGAGAATCGTTCAACGTGACAGAAGTGCAACTCTGCCACAAAGTGCTGCAGATTTCCATGTTGCGCCTTCAACAAGTGTCAGCGTGCGAACCATTCAACGAAACATCATTGATATCGGCTGTCGGAGCCGAAGGCCCACTCTTGTACCCATAACGACCGCAGAAACCAAAGCTTTACGTCTCGCCTGGGCCTGTCAATACCGACACTGGACTTCGATGACTTGAAACATGTTGCCTGGTCGGACGAGTCTCGTTTCAAACTCTATCGATCGAATGGACGTGTACGAGTATGGAGACAACCTAATGAATCATGGACCCTGCATATCAGCAGTGGACGGATCAGGCTGGTGGACGCTCTGTAATGGTGTGAAGCGTGTACAGATGGAGTAATATGGGATCCCTGATATGTCTAGATACGACTCCGACAGGTGACAAAAAACGTACATAAGCGTCCTGTATGATCACCTGCATCCATTTATGTCCATTGAGCCTTCCGAAGGACTCAGGCAATTCCAGCAGGACAGTGCGACAGCCCGCACGTCCAGAATTGCCACAGAGTGGCTCCAGGAACACTCTCCTGAGTTTAAACAGTTCGGCTGGACACCAAATTCCCTAGACAAGAACATTATTGAGCGTATCTGGGATCCCTTTCAATGCGCTGTTCAGAAGAGATGTCCAGCCCCTCCTACACTTACGGATTTATGGAAAGCTCTGCAGGATTCATCGTGTCAGTTCCAAACATCACTACTTCAGAGATTAGTTGAGTCCATGCCACGTCGTGCTGCGCCACTTCTGCGTGCTCGCTGGGGCCCTTCATGATATTTGGCAGGTGTACTAGATTCTTTGGTTCTTCAGTGTATTTGAACGAAGCAATTCCAGTGAAATGAATTGTTCTTCGAGGTAAAATGTTCTGGCCTCCACGTTCAAAATAGCTCTGAGCACCATGGGACTTAACTTCAGAGGTCATCAGTCCCCTAGAACTTAGAACTACTTAAACCTAACTAACCTAAGGACATCACACGCATGCATGCCCGAGGCAGGATTCGAACCTGCGACCGTAGCGATCACGCGGTACCAGACTGTAGCGCCTAGAACCACTCGGCCACTCCGGCTGTCTAGCCTCCAAGTTCCCTGTACCTTTATCATTTAGATTTTTATTTGTGGGGACACTTGAAGGAACAAGTTTAGAGTACTGCATTCATGGATGTACACGACCTAATATCTCGCGTGCATCCTGCTTCAGCTGTGGTGGATGCAAGTGTGTTGCGTAGTGTATAGCAAAGAATGATACAGCTAGCGGAGAAATGCTTGCAACTGCGAGTTGGGCGCTTTGAACGTCTCTAACGTCAACGTTCCTGGTAGACATATGTACCGGCTCTTTTAAGATCAGTCTGGACGTCAAATACACCGAATGGAATTGTTGTGCGTAGCATAGTGCGCAGTCTTGTGTAACCTAACTATTGTGTTTCTTGCATCTCATTGGATGCGTACTGTGTTACTACATCCACTGTTATTTCCTTTTTACTTTGTTTGTGCCACGGACGAAAGAAATTGTCGCTTACGTCTGTAAGAAAATGTTATGTCTTATTGTTTCAATAAATGCAACACTAACGGAAAGATATTCACAAGATACCACATTATGGATATGTACATTGGGTACAGTTTGATGCTTTAACTGAAAAAAAGATAGTTTGGCGCGAACACTACTCCAGCATCGGCCAGTCTGCATATACGGTCCCCAGGGCATTGCCTTGTCTCATAAAACTAAAGGAACAGCTCCGGCACAGCGCAGAGTTTATCTGTTCTTGGCCATACTGCACGCAGCTACAAATTTGTCAGAGCATCGGTTTTTTAAATCGCACATTTATTAAACCTATTGGTTGTACTAGGTTTTGCTAAATACATTTTTGTCTTGTACTGAGATGAGGAATCACATGCCGACCACCAAGAGAGACTTTTTTTTTCAATCTTTATATCATACTCAAAACTTATCGTAACTGGTTCTAAAGATGTGTCTAATGCTGACATCTATCTCTCTTTTCCTGATGTTATGGGCTCGGCTTCAATTTCTCTATGATTACTTGATAAATATTTGTTGGCATTCTTGTATTACCTTACTGTGTTAGAAAAAAGAATGCACTTGGTAAACTGATATCAAGTAAATCAAATATCATCAAACATAATTTTCTTATATTTTAAAACAGTTCGTTTGACTGTACAATCTACACAAATGTTTTCGTTAACATTCATGACTTTAAATTTTTGTCAATATGTGAACGACTTGTCTTAACCTATAAAATAAAAACTGTTATATTCTCCTAATGCATGTCTGGGCTGTTATTACTGAAGTAAGAAGTGTATGTGACATCTGTCTGTTTGGTAGAAATAAACAGCCTAGAAAATCATAATTATATGTTTAATGATTACTGATGACTGTCTCATACAATGACAGGATCACAAGAACCTTTCGTTTGCAGCACAATACATTAAAAACAAAAAATCCTGTCTGCTGCAACATCAGCGTCTTCCGTTGTAGAGAATGTATACTCTTCAACTTACAAAGCAAGACTGTAGAGATAACACAATAAGCTAGAGAATCAATTAAATCCTGTTCTTTAGTAAATATCGTTCTCTTCATGCAGATGTTGACAGCAATAATAGGCTACTTATATTTTGGTAATTCTTCCTGTCTGCAGGTGGATCTGCTGTCTCTTAGTTATTTATCAGTAATAATCTGACTCCTTTTCATTAGTCGTATTGAAGCCAGTTTATTACATAAAATAATTGTACTGAATTGGGTACAATGTGCTCTATATGGGTAATGTTCTCTACCTGGAAGAGCATTCTACTCAAAACAAAAATATATCGAGAAATTTGTGAATTCAAGGAACTAAAGCAGAGAGTTTATAACATGAGAAGAGACTTAAAATAAGATCAGTCACCAAAACATAATTATAAGGACAGGAAATATTAATCACTCTCTACATATCAATCTTACTGCCAAATTTGAATCTTACATGAAAACTCAATTTGTACAAATAACCAGTAAGAGACATCACTTATGTGTAAAACAATTTCAAATTTCGCACTGGTATCGATGAAGAAACAGGACAATGAAGTAGTGCATGAACTACAGCTATGACATTTAAGCTGTACACAGTCTGTATAATAAAAGTGATTACTAAAGGAGAAACTACAAAGCCCTGTAATCTTGCAACATGGCAAAAGAATTAATTCTGGATTTATAGGTACTAGCAGGAACACAGAGAAAGCCAGAATTCTGCATACTGACACGAAGTCCGGGGAATATAACTAAAGAAGTGCTATATATTGTATCCAGAAAGAGCAACTAACAAAGGGAAAAAAACCACCATGAAACAGTTACAGTTCTGGTCCTGGAACGAATGTTGTAGAACACCCTATAAAGCAAAATCACACATCTAAAATTTATAAACAGAGAAATACAATACTTACCGATGCTACAGCAAAACTGGCGCCTCCAAAAGCAAATTTGAAAATCACATACACATAAAAATTAGTAATAGAGGCTGTAACGGGTTGTAGAGATAACGAAAGGAAAACAAACGTAAGGAGAGTCATCACCACTGATTACTCTGCACTGTGACGTCCCACACTAAAATAAAACTATGCACTCGAATTTAGGACATATGAAAAATTGAAAAATACGAATGACTCCACAAGTATAAACGTTTGTGAAATTATGTGTCAGACAACAGATACTGATGATGGGTATAGTGCTCACATGGTCTGGCAGAATGAAGAAACATTTTGTAGAACAGAAGAATAGGCAAGCTGTAGGATGTGTAGACGTAGGTCTTGGGAAACACTGTCATTGAAAATCAGAAATTTCAGGCATATTAAGATGTCAAATGTAATTTTTCCAACCTGGTAAGGAAGCTATGCGCAGATCTAAAGAAATTTCAGGCCACTCATGATAGTTTTGGAAATAAAGAAACACACATGGTTTAGATACACACTGTAGAGTGTCACTTGCACAATACACTACACAATTTTAGAAAAAAGCACATAATTTCATTTGTCACTAAAGGTATATAACATTAAATAAACTTTTCAATAGTGTAAATAACGAAAAGCTGTGTTTTCAACAAGGTGTAACATGAGGTTTCGATACTATAATGAACTAAGTAACTGACAGCAGATATACATAATGAATTTATTACCTGTACAACGTTGATGCACATAGATGTTAGGGCCAGACCGAATACCAAGTAGACAATGGAAGCCATCATGTACATTGGGTGCTGAAATGAGACACAAAGCATGATTAAAACACCTACCTCACTATTTGCAAGAGTTTCAGATCTACAGCTCTGAGATACATGACGAAAATTAAGATGCTACATTCTAAACAGCTGCCCAATAATGACTGATAGTACTGACTAACATTATTAAGATATGATTGCATGGAGTGTGAAACTGTGATTTTAAGTGTTAAAGTTCATCAAACATTTATGCTTTTAAGATGATATTATAAGTAAACTATCAAAACAATATATATATATATATATATATATATATATATATATATATATATATATATAAATGGAAACATTTCCGAACAGCTCTAAAAGAGTGTCTATAGCGACAATTAGCTGTCAGTAAAGTGTGTAAGACCGTTTCTCCTAGAAGATGGAAATTGTATCATTATGAACAAGAATCACTATTCCCATAGATTTTTATTTGAAAAATAAGAAAGCTGGTAGTAAAAGAGTAACATAAATTTGCATAAGCCACTGCAAGCTGTCTACCAAAATCAAGTCATTCACAGCAATCGCTAAAACACATCCTTAATATGAGTCATATGTAGCATGTTTTTCAGTTTATTAACTATATGACCTTCAACATTCCCGATAATATACTTTTTCTTTTAGAATATTTTATATCGGTTACATTCTCATCAGTTACATAAAATTTTCTCATCCATTAATGGTATTTTCTCATATAAGTCATATGATGTTTGTTGTATACTAAACTATGTAGTTAAATTTCATTTCCCTATACTCATCTACATAAAATATAATTTCACATTGATATTGCCTTTAGGAAAACACAGAAGAATTTTTTTAGCTCTTAGACTTTAAATTTTAGATTTTTATTACCTAATCACAGTATTATTTGTTAGGTGAGCGGTCTTACAAAAATTCTCAACTGTTCTTGTTTCTAGTGTACTGTAGAGAAATCACCTACATGAATTTTTATATTTTGTTTCACTGTTAAACAACAGTTTCATGTAAATGACATTTTAGCAACAACACTGATGCTGGAATCACACACTATTTTTTTGAGAAAATTGCAGAATATATTGATTTGTAGTTGAATGAAAATACAAGTAAATTGTACACACAATTTGTTTACATTATATTTACAAGAAAAAATAATCACATTTTAAAAATACGTCACCAACATATTTAAACATGTACTGGCAATGTCATGAAATGGGCTAAAATGTTCTCCAAAAACAGATCACTAATTCTCAAAGATTTTCATTATACGAGTTCATAATTATATTTATTCATAATTAATTAACGATGGATTTTTATGAATCAAGATAACAATATGATCCAAAAACAAATCAAAGCATGATATTTTACATCAGCAAAAAGCTGGAATTAACGTATAGAAAAATAAAAATAGATAAAATATGTTAATCGCAAATTTTCATGCAAGTAGATTTTATTACCAAAGAGTACGAAACTTGAGGTAAAACACAGAGCTAATTTAGCATGTTATTGTGAGGCAGCAGCTAAAAGGTTTGTATTTTACTCTGCAGCTTCCTGAGAACTGCATTGTGCATTAGGTAGTTAGTACCTATAGTGAAACACACTGTCTGTAAAATGTAGTGCAACACTTGTGTATTGTGTCGTTGTGCTGTCTGTACTGCTATGTGACAACGTATGACATGTGCTATGGAATATAGCATGACTGAATCATAGAGCACCTCATCATCTACTTACGCTGTCAGACTTGAGTTACGAAAGTTGCATGAAAAACGAGGAAATATTCGTTAACATATTATAAAGAAGAGAAAAATAAAGGAAATAAATAAAGATAAATTGATAGGAACAGGAATACACAAAGAAAGAGATATAGATATAAATTCATATTTCAAGGTTAATAATTAATAAATAAACAAGAAACTTTAAAACAAGTGTACTGAAGTGTGGTATTTAGTGGTTGTGTGCCAAATTTATTTATGTCATACAAGTTATGTGAATAAGTTAGCTGTTGGTTATTTATTAAAGGGCACTTCCGAACGAATTATTGTTAAAATAACATTATTTGTACAGAATTACATAAGTTGAATGAAATGTATCTTTAGAGGTAGACTATGAAATAAATTTATCAATGTACACATTCACAGGATCAAACTACTTACTATTACATAAAAATATTTGACGCACAATCTAAACAACAAAATCAAGTTTGACTGTATATACCACATACTGTGAATGTGTACATATATAGTAAAGAGTTTACTCTGAGATGTGTTGCTGGGTGAATTTTTCAGGAGAGCATGTTCCTTTATAATAACACAGCTGTGAAATACGGCACTGCATTTATTCAATACTCACATTGAAGAGTTTGAGTCTTAATTACTGCTTACAATAATAACAAAGTGTATATTGTATCTGATACAGGAATGTGTCATACCACAGGAGAAATGAAGTAAGGAAATATGTATATCCAACTTACAATACTGCAACAGTGTATTAGATTATATATTGTTTAATAAGAAACCCTTGTTCATGTTCATGTACAAACACCAGAGGTAAGACCCTGACTGCAAATTCACAATGGAGCATCTGCCAAAAAAAATTGATAAAATTTAAAACCAGCATATTCATTGATGCAAGCCTACACAAGAAAGATTTTCAGTGCAACAGATACTAATGATATTGCACTCATTTTAGAGATCAATATCAAAGAGCAATTGAACTGGTGTAGAGATTGTGCACAGATATAGCCGACGAAAAATGTTCAAGTCATGGTTATTTCTTATAGACACGTACTCATTAAAATGTGGTCGTAATTTCTTAGTCTCTTTAAACAAAGAAAAGATGTTGTAGCATTCTACAAATAGACAAATAACGAGTAATTTCAAATTTAGAGTATGACTGGCTCTAACAAATTTTCTGCACAACACGTGCTAAACAGTCGGTTCAAGGAGCGCTGACGATATTAAAATATAATGCCAGGTGTTTCAGAATGGTATATCGGATTTCATGGTTTCATAGCATTTATTATGTTCAACTTAAATTTTAAGGTATACACCAAGTGAAACAACAACCTAAACAGTTCTGTTTTATGCAAGTACAGGACGACCAAGAGTGATTAAAGAACGTGTCGGACAGGTGGAATAGGCTTTCGTGTGTAGCGCCAACAAATCAGTCTGGAATTAGTAGTCGTGGATTAGTAGTTCCAGTGAAATCAGTGTGGAGACTTGACAACGATGAAGGTTTCCTGGATAGCGTGGTCTTCAGGGATGAACTGACGTTTTACCTAGGCAGAAACGTGAATACACAGAAGGTGAGCATGTGAGGGATCAGAAAATCTCCAAGGGATGGTGTAATTTGAACGACACTCTCCTAAATTTAAAGTTTCAGTGCGATATACAAGCGGAAGGTTTATGGGTCTTCCTTTTTTGGTGGAGCAACAGGGGCTCGTGTATATTATCTCGTTGCCCTAGAACCATGGCTCTTTCCTCGATTCAAGAACCTGAACCACACAACTTTTATCTGGCAGCAAGATGGTGGGCCACCACACTGGCGTTATTTTGTTCGCGACTGGTTAAACTACGTTGTATCCGATCGCTGGATTGACCGCAAGGGGCCGGATGACAGAGCTTGTTACGCATGGTCTCCATGTTCATCCGATATGACGCTATGTGATTTTTGCCTTTGCAGGTTTGTAAACGATTATGTGCCTCCGGTACCAGCTTGTCTACCAGACTTCAGAGACAGGATTGAAGCAGTTGTTGCAACAATTACTCCAGTCACACTGATCAAGGCTTGGGAAGAACTCGTCTATCGACTCGATGTGTGCCATGTGACGAATGGTGCTCAGAGTGACCACTTGTAAGGAAAACTGTTTCAATTGCTGTCTCATTTTATGTATTACTTTTAACTGTAAGTGAAATGTAACAAATGCTACAAAGCGCTAAAATCCGAATATTCAGGTTGAAACTATGGACAAACATAACGAAACGTAACCATACCAGTTCGTGTATTTGAGAGAATAAAATCTATACTATTTATCTTAGTTTATCATCAAAATAAACATATAGCAATCCGCTATAAACGCCAACGAGAGGTGCTGCTAGAACCATCCTGAACTTCTAGTGAATGAATAGATATAAGTCAGTAAGTGTCCACTTTTAGGTAATGCCAAAATAGCTGACGAAAAACCTTTCTGTTTGCCCAGTCCATCCTTTTACATTGTGTAGAGTTGTAAACAGATTTTCTATTAATTTATTTTAGTGTTCTGTGATTGTGAATGTTTATTTTGTATAGATGGTTATAAATTCTTTGCTTTGTTTATTATTGTACTAGTATGCGTAGGAACCTCTTCGCCAGTACCCTAGACAGTGGGCTAATGGCGCAAGACCCTTGCCTCGATAAAAACAAGCTGGTATTGAAATAACGACAGATAAGTAAGTTTTTGTTGGCTTCACTTTATATTTAGATTCCATAACTAAAATCAACAGAGTGTAAAATAACCACGTGTACAAATTTGTAGAGTTATTAGATAAAATGAAAAAGAAACATTTTTGTTGTTTGACACAAAAGCACAGGTGCAGCCATTCCACGCTAGGGTTTGGTGAAGGGGTTCAAGCTTGACATCCCTTAGATCAACGTTTGCAGTTTTATTGACTGCTTCGTTTACAAGAAGTTGTCACTGGAACCTTATTTGCAATACAGTTACTTCTTACTGCTAAGAAGTGCAAGCTTTCGTTGCTGTTAGTAGTGTCCATCTCTCTGCACATACAG
This sequence comes from Schistocerca cancellata, assembly GCF_023864275.1. Classification (NCBI taxonomy): domain Eukaryota; kingdom Metazoa; phylum Arthropoda; class Insecta; order Orthoptera; family Acrididae; genus Schistocerca; species Schistocerca cancellata. The sequence continues at coordinate 330,831,355 of NC_064628.1, read as the reverse complement.
TTACATTAGTATTATTTAAGTTATGTTGTGTTCACATGAAAGATTCTACTTTTGTTTACAGGTTTCTGATAGTTGATTACACACTAATCGAGTTATCTGAAATGACTCACTTACGGGGAGGTACAATGGAATATTCTAACAGCAAGGCATCAGTCCACAGAACGATTTTCAGGGAGGAGGTCACTAAATCATGTCACATTTCAAAGACGTTTTGCATGTTTTTGTGAAACATGATCCCTACAGGGAACGGGTAAACCCTGCAGCCTTCGAACTGTTCGTTTGAGGAAGCGGCGTTGCAGCGAATTCAGGACAACGGTGGCAGCAGCGCACGATACACAGCCAGTGAAACTAAGAATCTTCAATGCCAGTGTTCGGAACGTCCTGCCTTGCATCCATTCAAGTATCAGAATGTACTAGACCTAGACTGAAGACGTTCTCCAGTGAGTGGAATTCTGCCAATGGTATCTACACCACATTATAAACATTCTTGAGTTGCGTATGTGTGTTTTAGTTGCTGAAGAGGATGCCCTCACAACAGAAGGAAAATTCAGCAGCCACAGAAGCCATGTCTTGAAAAATTCTAAGGCACGTCGTGTGTTCCACAGCTAAAAGGAGTGTACCCTAAATGTGCGAGATAGTATTGTTAACAGCCATTTGACTGGACCATATTTTCTACCTAACATGCTCGGTGGAGGAAATTACGGTATCTTCCTCCCTGAAGTGCCGGCCGCTGTGACCGAGCGGTTCTAGGCGCTTCAGTCCGGAACCGCGCTGCTGCTGCGGTCGCATGTTCGAATCCTGCCTCGGGGATGGATGTTTGTGATGTCCTTAGGTGAGTTACGTTTAAGTAGTTCTACGTCTAGGGGACTGATGACCTCAGATGTTAAGTCCCATAGTGCTTAGAGCCATTTGAACCATCTCCATGAAGTACTACCGCAAGTGTTGCAGAATGTTCCGCTAGCAGTCAGGCAACGATTATCACTCCAGCACGACAGGGTCCCACCAAACATTGCCCTTGATGACAGAGAACATTAAGACAATCGTTTCCCCAATTGTTGGGTTGGGAGGGTTGGACCTCTGGTGTCACCACAATGCTCTCTCGACCTGATTCCTTTGGGCTACTTTTTGTACTGGATCGGTGGTGGGAGATGAAGCATCTGGTGTACGGGACGCAAACAGACAGTCCAAAAGAGCAGATAGCCCAGTTTGCCTTCAACCGTTATTTGACTGGAGCGAGTCGGACAATTATTAGCACGCAGATACCTGTTGTGCATTAATGTAAACGGACGAAATTCTGTACAATATCTGTAAAACACTAGACGACAGACTGAACACCATCTCTGAACATCAAAACCTTCTTGGACTCCCAGCGGGGATATGATGGACCTGTGACACTTTTGACACATTAAACAAGTGTTTAGTTTCTTCGCCTCTAAACACTCCATGTATTTCTACACTTAGTTTTCTTACCCACTCTATTAACAGTGAAATAACATTTCAGAATTTCCCCACTGATAATAAAGGAGAAACGAGCAGAAGTAACTGCTCGCATTTTGTACTTATTATTGATCAGTGCAGTGATACTGAGTAAAACATTCCTGGGAACTCTATTGCACTCCATTGTGTTGTTAAAAACTCAGAGGCTACGAAGAGCAGGTTATTTCATTAATTGTCAAAGCGTGCTTTGTATGTACGAATGTTATCAATATAGATGCAAACATTATGAGATTAATTGTAATTTGTTGTAACGGAGAAATCAATTCTGTACCAAATGCCCTTTCTCCGCGACGCGCTTACCATTCCTAAGCGAACGAGCGACGAAGCATTCCACTCTTCTTTGTATTTTCACTATATCCCCTGTTACTCATTCCTGTAAGGGGCATAGACTGATGAGCGATGTTCACGCGCGTGTCAAACGAGGATTTAATAATTTTTGTCTCTTGAGGATGAACTACATTTTGTTAGTATTCTTACAATACATATCCCTTTTGCCTTTGCTTTACTAACAGCCAGTTTTATGCAGCTCTTGCAGTTTAGGTCACCCCAAACGCACACTAGATATTTCATGTTTGTAACCATTATCGGTAACTGGTCATTAGGCGTGTAATCGGACAATAATGGAACTTTCCGTTTGTTTATAGGGGGTAAGTCTCAAGAATCATCGGGCCTCGCAAGGTCTTCCTGTATTTCGCAACATTTCTAAAGTTTACCGAACTGCCGATATACAGTAGCATCACCCACGAAGCGTATTACGAAGCTTATAATTGGGGATATCCTGCCTTAGCTGCCTCACCCTGCATAATAAACAGTGACAATTCCTTGGGCTACTCTGGAAGTTACTTTTAATCTACATTTGGCTATTTAGATACAGAAAATATAACACTATATTTTACCTTACGTACTAAAAAATTTTTCCACAGAGTAGAACGTAGTGAAGTAGAATACACTCCAGGAAGGAATTATTTTAACGGTACGGAAATCAGTGGATGTGATGTACATGTAAATGCAAACAAATAATTATAATTTCAAAAAAACTGGATAATTATACAACAGAAAGAACTTCACGTTTTGAGCAAGTCAAAAACTCGTTGGTCCACCTCTGGCCGTTATGCAAATAGTTATTCGGCTTCGCATAGAGTTGTTAGCTGTGCTCCTGATGGATATCACCCAAATTCTGACCAATCGTTAAAATCCTGAGACTGTTGGAGGGTCCTGCCTGTAATGTACCAAATGTCCTCAACTGGAGAGAGATGAAGTGCCGCGGATGACAACCAAAAGCATCCTGATACACTATGTGATCAAAACAATCCAGACACCTGGTTGAAAATGACTTACAAGTCGCGGCGCTGTCTATCGCTAATGCTGGAATTTATTATGGTGTTGGCTCTTGATGGCGGCTTCCACTCTCGCAGGCATACGTTCAATCAGGTACTGGAAGGTTTCTTTGGGAATGGCGGCCCATTCTTCACGGAGTGCTGCACTGACGATAGGTATCGATGTCGGTCGGTGAGGCCTGTCACGAAGTCGGCGTTCCAAAACATCGCAAAGCTGTTCTATAGGATTCAGGTCAGGACACTGTGCAGGCCACTGCATTACAAGGATGTTACTGACGCGTAACCACTCCGCCACAGGCCGTGCATTATGAACATGTGCTTGATCTGTTGAAAGATGCAATCTCCATACCCGAACTGCTTTTCAACAGTGGGAAGCAAGAAGGTGCTTAAAACATCAATGTACGTCTGTGCTGTGATAGTGCCACGCAAAACAACAAGGGGTGCAAGCCCCTCCTTGGAAAACACTACCACAGCGTAACACCACCGCCTCCGAATTTTACTGCTGACACTACACACGCTGGCAGATGACGTTCACCTGGCATTCATCATACCCGCACCCTGCCATCGGATCGCCACATTGTGTACCGTGATTCGTCACTCCACACAACGTGTTTCTGCTGTTCAGTCGTCCAATGTTTACGCTCCTTACACCAAGCGAGGGTCGTTTAGCATTTACCGGCGTGATGTTTGGCTTATGAGCAGTCGCTCGACCATGAAATCCACGTTTTCTCACCTCCCGGCTAACTGTCATAGTACTTGCAGTGGATCCTGATGCAGTTTGGAATTACTGTGTTGGTCTAGATAGATGTCTGCTTTTACATATTATGACCCTCTTCAAATGTCGGCGATCTCGTCAGTCAACAGACGGGATCGGCCTGTACGCTTTTGTGCTGTACGTGTCCCTTCACGTTTCTACTTCACTATCACATCGGAAACAGTGGACCTAGGGATGTTTAGGAGTGTAAAAATCTCGCATACAGAAGTATAACACAAGTGACATTCAATCACTTGACCACTTTTGAAGTCCGTGAGTTTCGCGGAGTGCCCCATTCTGGTCCCTCACGATGTCTAATGTCTAATGAGGTCTCCAAAATGGGTTACCTGTCAGTAGGTGGCTGCACAATGCACCTAATATGAAAAACGTATGTTTTTGGGGTTGTCCGGATACATTTGATCACATAGTATATGAAAAGGAACCCCAGACATCACTCCTGGTTATCGGATTGTATGGCAGGCGACAGTCAGAATGGTATCCACCATGATCTGGGGCGTCTCCAGAGACGGCTTCGTGCTGGAATCTCATTCACTAAAGTACAGTTGTCTTGAGTGAGCACTCTCGCTTCGAACTGAACCCCGTTGCCCAGTGACGACGTGTCTGAAGACTCTCCAGACAGATTTGCGATGCGAAACTTATTGTCGCCCACCATAAGGCCTGACAACCAGCAGTGATGGTCTCGGGTGGCATTTATTTTCATATAAGAACCCCTTTGGTTGACATGCGCACCCTTACAGCACAGTGGCACCTCCATTATATTCTACGTCCCATTTGGATGTCTTTCATCGTAAGCCATCTTGTGCTTATTTTTCAACAAGGTAATGCCCTCCGGCACATGGCGAGAGTGTGCTTGTCAAACCTTACCTTGGTCAGCAAGGTCGCCGGACCCTCCCCAAGTGAGAACGTCTGGAGCATTGTGGGTAGCCGCCTCCAACCATCTCAGATTTTTGATAATGTAACGCGCCAATTGGACAGAATCTGGCACATTATCCCTCGGGAGGACGTCCAACAGCTCTATCAATCAGTGCCAAGCCGAATAGTTGCTTGCGTAAGGACCAGAGGTGAACCAAGGAGTTATTGTCCTGCTAAGTTTTTCAACATATGTCTTTTCAATAAATGTCTTTTCTGAAATTTTAATCTTTTGTTTGTCTGTACAAGTACATAATATCTAACGATTTCCCTCCCTTCAGCATAATACCTCCGTGGTGCTTCGTTTCCTTTGTCTGAGAGTGTATGTTAGTAAAAACCGCAGTAGCTATATTTAAGATACGTTTATTACTGCACTAGAGGTTTCGTTATTAAAGATCAGTTTCAGATGAGTAATAACGGAATTGTCCAGCCCAGCATGTCGAGAACTACAGTGAAATTTTTCACTCAGGAAGAATATCCAAAAAGAAATGCCTGCAGTTTTAGATACTAAGGCACACCGGAAGTATTGTTTTCTTTTTTTAAATGTTAGGATTACTCATTTTTTCCGCATGCAAACCCGCGTAACAGCGGCTTGTACAGCCCTTCTTGCTTAGGACGCGTGTCGGTGAATAAGAAGCCGTGACAAGGGTAAGTAGTGCCGCGTACCTTTAAGTCCGACGTGGACACACGTGAATTTTAGGCATTTAAACCGTACGAAAAAGTCTGAAATTATTAATTTTTAGACAACTTTCAGTTCATATGTAATTGTTGCAAAGAGTCTAGCAGAGGAAATTAAATCAAGGCAGTGTATAATGATACATTATTTTCATCAGTTAGGACATTAATTTGCAGACATTAAATATTTTATAACAGTTCATGTAGCAGTTCTTTTAATAATGTATGTTTTGTTGACAATGAAACAATTTCTTGTAGTCGTCATTAAAGTTCGAAGTGGCTATTGGATGACGAAAATTAACACTTTCGTTACACTAGGCACGCCTGACAAAAGAAAATTAATTCATTACGGAACTACTAGGAATTACTAGCTTTATTTACACAGAACTGAAATGCAGTCAGAAACTGTCGTAGGTGATGCTCTGAATTTTGTGCTGCGTGTCAGGCATATAATGAAGGAAAATGACAATGCAGTGATGACTTACGTCTATCGACACTCAGCCGCTGAGAAATCTGAAATGACAATGAACTATCGGAAATTATACTGTCCGACAATTTTCTGCAAAGTGCTTTACACTGTTGGAAAAACTTTTTATCGACAAGATGAATCACAATATTTATAAGTGTGACCTGAATTATATTTACATCTTTTCTCCGTACTCTTAAAGAGAGAGGTGTCGTTATGACCTGGACAGGAATCCAACAGAAGCAATGAGTTATTCTCTGCGTTTCGGATGTCACTTCAAAAATAATTGTATTTAATTTTTTAGATTTTTCTACGCTGATTACATAACTTTGGCACTAATTTTCCTTGATGTTCCTGCAGAGGAAGGGCTGCGGAAACAGTAATCGACTGATACCTATCAATCGGCTGCACAAGCAACTTTGTCTTTTTTCCCTGTAAATGACACAGTTCGGTTGCGCGAAACGTGACTGATTGACTTTATATGCATCCACTAGGAGGTAGCAAAAATCTTCGTCTTCACGTCAGCTACAAATTTCCCTGTAGTATGCCTATTAATGATATCTCCTCTACTTGTTTACGCGAGGTAAACTTCGTAATTTTGCGATTTCCTTTCCCTCATGATGTCTTGAACCCGTTTAACCAGGTCGAAGATGCCTGGAAATCAGTAATGTTCATCTCACTTGCAGTTCAGAGCGCCCAGTCTAGCACATTAACGCTGCACTGATTCAGAGGCGCAGTTCTAAATCTTCCGAATAATTACTCTCTCACATCTTGTCGAATTTCATTTTGGCGTATATTTCGCGTTTGGTGTAAATTTTTCTGCCATTTATATAATTCATGTTCAAATTTTACAAAACGAAAGTGTATTTTGGAACTGCTTAACTTTTAGTGTTTTTTCCATCCTTCGTTTAACCAAAAAATTTACAGTGTTCTCTTTCTCACTGAAAGCTGTAACTATGCATGATTTCTTTGCGCTTGTAAGGTACTCTGTTTTTGTTCTCGACTTAAGGTAGCACAAAATCATCTTTACAACTACAGTTCACAGAATTACTTAAGTTATTCCCTGTTCGTTATAATTTTTCCACATTTCCTTACCAACTGCGATATCATTGGAATGAATGACCAAGAAATTATAATTAGCTTCCACATTGCTGCAAAACTCTGGAACCTTTTATCTCCATCTTTAACACTTAGCGAAGCTGCGAAGGAAACTAATAACTATTATGGATATTAAACGACTTACAAATTCAAGCGAATAGTAAATATGAACAACTATGTTAGAGAAACTACCAATGGAACCTGAAATTCGCTTCACAAATTACGATAGCTTTGAGCCGTGTTATCTGTTTATCGATGTTCAGTCAACTGAGGATATGTGCCCAGCGTGTTGCGTGTTGCGTGTTACAGCTATGGCAGGAATGTGCATTGCTCCAGCCGCCTGTAGAGATAAGATTTTGATAAATTTCAAATTTTTAAAACAATATTTGCTGTGTCTTAGCGGCTAAAATTTTGGCGCTGCCTTTGTTTCGGTATGTTCTTGTATAAAAGATTTCAGGGGAGATTTCGACACGACGGATTCGACAGTTCAGCATGTTATTGTGTTCCATACATATACTAACGGCAGTGCTCGTGGCAGGCGGACAAATCGAAGTGTTCCATAAGATGTGGTGGCTGTTTATTTTGAAGTCATGACATTTATGCTGCTTTGTGAGATTTTGGTACGAAGTCTGTTGACGAACTTCGAGTTACATATAGATATTCATTAAAGGCAAAACTGGTTGTGGCGTATCTGAAATGCAGCTGTGGTGGTTTTTATTGACATTTACGTTATTTTATTCCCATTACTTCCCGTATCAAACCGAACAAGGATTGACAATTTTTTATTCCGGCAGTTTCAAGACACGTAGAATTATTTAACTGTTAGTACAAGATGAAGAAGAATATTAGTGTACTATTTTCATTGGTATGTGATTCTGATTTCGTAAAAATACAGTTATATAACACATAACACATAGACTACTCGTTGTGTGTAGAGTCAAAATATTAAATTAAATAAGCAAGGGACATCACCTACCTGAGGAACGAAGTCGCCGAATCCGATTGTCGACATCGATATGAAGACGAAATAGAAGGACTCGAAAAATCCCCAGTCTTCCCACACGAAGTAGATTGCGGCACCGACAAAGATGTAGGCGAGCAGTATGAAGATGGCGATCGAGATGGGCAGGTTGAACTCGTCGTCGACCTCGAAGGCGGAGGGCGCCGGGGTGCCGGGTTCGAGCCCGTCTAGGGGCAGCACCGTCTGTCCGGGCGGGGCCGTGGTTACCGGCGGCACACCTGGCGGAGCGGCGGCGACTGCGGGGGCGGCGTCGGACTGCGGTCTGTTGAGCGGCACGCTCGCCTCCGCGTCCTCCAGGGCCCCGGGGTCAGTCCCCGGCGGCACCTGGCTGGGCCGGCGGAACGTCGCGAAGTCGTACACCAGCTGCACGCCCTTCCACACCTCCTGCACCACAATCGGAGTCCAGTTGAAACGCAAACAAAACCCAATATCAATACATTTCTTCAGAAGATAATTTTCTGTAACCATATTAGCAAAACTCTCCAAGGTATACAAATATCAGTGAGAAATTAATAAACCGGTGGGATAAAATTGGAAAGCGAACTAATGCGTTGCAAAGCTACAGACATCGTAAGAAATGTTCTGGAACACATTAAACAAAGGTTCTACATCACGTACGGGAAATTACGACATTACAACACATTTACCGAAACAGAAGCTCTTCACGCGTCTGAAACCATGATTTAGCTGCAACAGGGTCCACAGATTTTTTGAAAGAAATAAGTAATTTGTATCGGTTGTTGTAGGTTCCCATTTTATTCTTCTTTTGCAGACTGCGTCGTTTCGGCTGCGTATCCTTTCTCAAGTAAGTGTATACATATTACAAAAAACGTAATTACAATACAAATTACAAAGCTACCACAGTTGATAGTCACCAAAAGAAAACCAGATAAAAGCAGCATTAAAAGGACGCTTACGACATTTAGCCCATTAATTACACATGTTTTGGGTCAGAGTTATTTTCACGGGCAGTCAGTGGCTGGCATGATATACAATAAAGTAAAGTGAAACACTATGAAAGTACAAGTAAAAATAGTCAACAGGCAATAGTTAAAAACGTTGTATAATATAATGTTTAGTCCTTTACGACCTCGAAAGCCGTACGCTCGATATTCAGTACAATCAGTAGCACACAACTAGGACATTCACTGTTGTCAGAGCGCCCTGAACTGTGTGCAGACACAAATAGGGGGAAACAAGTTAAAAATAAACTTCAGCGAACAGACACGCTCATATGTGGTCTGTGACAACCAGGAGATAAACATAAATATTATAAGGGAAAGCAGGAACAATTACTTCTCTTTATTCAGTGTACAAGGACTGTAACCGACGCTATCGAAATATACACTATGTGATCACAAGTATCAAGACAACTGGATGAAAATGACTTCCAATTCATGGTGCCCTCCATCAGTAATGCTGGTTTCTAATAGTGTTGGCCTACCCTTATCCTTGATGACGGCTTCCACTCTCGCAGGCATACGTACAGTCACGTGCTGGAAGGTTTCTTGGGGGATGGCAGCTCATTCTTTACGGAGTGCTTCACTGAGGTGAGGTATCGATGTCGATCGGAGAGGCCTGGCACGAAGTCGGAATTCCATAACATCCCCAAGGTGTTCTGTAGCATTCAGGTTAGGACTCTGTGCAGGCCAGTCTATTACGGGGATCTGTGGTTTAACCACTTCGCCACACGACGTCCTTTATGAACAGCTGCACGACTGTGTTCAAAGATGCAATCGCAATCCCCTAATGGCTCTTCAACAGTGGGAAGCAAGCAGGTGCTTCAAAAATCAATATCTGCCCGCATCTCGTGGTCGTGCGGTAGCGTTCTCGCTTCCTACGCCCGGGTTCCCGGGTTCGATTCCCGGCGGGGTCAGGGATTTTCTCTGCTGGGTGATGGCTGGGTGTTGTGTGCTGTCCTTAGGTTAGTTATGTTTAAGTAGTTCTAAGTTCTAGGGGACTGATGACCATAGATGTTAAGTCCCATAGTGCTCAGAGCCAATTGAACCATCAAAAATCAATTTAGGTCTGTGCTGTGATAGTGTCACGCAAAACAACAAGGGGTGCAAGGCCCCTTCATGAAAAACACGAGCACACCATGACACCACGGCCTCCGAATTTTACTGTTGGCACTACACACGCTGACACAAGACGTTCACCGGTCATTCGCCATACCCACACCCTACCATCGGATCGCCACATTGTGTACCGTGATTCGTCACTCCACTGTTCATTCGTCCAATTTTTACGCTCCTTACACCAAGCGAGGCGTCGTTTGGTCTTTACCGGAGTGGTGTTTAGCTTACGAGAAACCACTTGGCCATGAAATCTACGTTTTCTCACCTCGCCGCTAACTGTCATAGTACTTGCTTTGGCTCCTGATGCAGTGTGGAATTCTTGTGTGATGGTCTGGATAGATGTTTGCCTGTTACACATTACGACCCTCTTCAACTGTCGGCGGTCTCTGTCAGTCAACAGACGAGGTCGGCCTGTACACTTTTGTAGTGTACATGTCCCTTCACGTTTCCACTTTACTATTACTTCGAAAACAGAGGTGCTAGGGATGTTTAGGACTGTGGAAACCTCACGTACAGCAGTATGACACAAGTGGCACCCAATCACCTGACCACTTTCCAAGTCCGTGAGTTCCGCGGAGCGCCCCATTCTGGTCTCTCACGATGTCTAATGACTACGGGGGGGTCTCTGAAATGGGTTGCCAGGCAGTAGGTGGCAACACAGTGCACCCAATATGAAAAATGGTTTTCGGGGTGTCGGATTCTTTTCATCACATAGTGTAAGTTGTTCAGTAATAGCATCATAACAGCTGATATAAGCAATTAGCTACATACGAATACGATAATCTACAAATATTCGTCTTTGGTCTTAAAAAACAGAACTATTTAGAACATTACCATAAAATGATAAACCTTGATATCTGTTGGCGGATAGCAAGTAAGACCGATTTTCAGGAAAATCTTAGGACCAAAATGTGAGAAAACAGTTTGGGTGAAAAATAAATGAGGAAACGGCGAATTTACTATTATGAACAACAACAAGATTATAAAGAATAACCTAAATGTAGCGTTACCGATGAAAAAACACAATTGTCTAACAGAAGTTCACAAAAACCTGACAGAAATTGAAATTCGCATAGAAATTATTTATGATAAAAAATTTAATCTCTGATTTAAAAAAAACGACCTTTTTTTAGCAGATTACCCGACAAAAGTAGGGCTGAACAGAAGAACGTGAAAAGAAATTCAGTAAACGAATCAAGAGCTACTTACAGTAAAGGAAAGCAAAATGTGCTAAAGATGTTCAACGCGCCCCGTAGGTGCACACAAGGAAAATAAAGGGTATTGTAGAGGAAGAGACAAGTACTGAAATTAAAAAGGATGTAATGCGCGGTTGTAGTCTTTCTCCTGTGCTGTTCAACCTGTGAAGGTGATGTAGAATTTTAGACGACCCGAATATCGAAGAAGGCGAAGAAATTCAAAGAAGAAAAGTTGGAACTAAGACTCAGAGTGAAAAGATATCGAAGATAATATAAGATAATGAAGAACAATAAGAGTACCTTTGAATGGAGTACATAGTCTAGTACGCATGTAGTATGTGTTCAGAGAAAACCAATGAACGGTGAAAAAACGCGTCAATGAACTGTGAAAAATCGCGAAGTTCCAGAAGAGAGATTAGCCATAAATTTATCGAAGTTGTGGACCATGTCGACGGTGGAAGTCTGCTCCCTGGAAACAAAACAGTGCATGATGGACGAAGCAAGGAGCATACGAGACAAAGAGGCAAAGAGGTAATTTGTCAACAGAACTTAACACAGACTTTAATTTGTGAAACAAATTTTTCAATGTAAACATTTGTAGCATAGCATTGAATGCAAGTGATCATGTGCTGTGGGAGAACCGAAATGAGGAGAATCACAGTGTTTGAGATATTATTCTATACAAGGATTTTGAAAATTGAGTGCATTGTAAGATAAGAAATGAGTATCTCCGTAGAATCGGCAAGGAGAGGTATAAGTGGAAACACTAACTAGAAGAAAGGACGGGACGATTAGACATGTGTTACAACATCGAAGGATAACTCCCAGCATACATGAAAAATCAACAGAGGGCAAATACTATACCTGAAAACAGAGTTTGCCATATCTGTACATAACAAATAGTTTAGGTCGTTTGGTGTAACAGCTATTCTGAAATGGACATTGGCAGAGGAGAGAAACTAGTGGCTGGCCACATCAAACCATCTATCAGCAGATATGTGAAAAAAGTCCTAAGGCAACGGGAACATAATCATCGTGTAAAACATAATTAGAAGTGAGACTGTTAAGCATCACTTGTTGAAATGGTGTGATACATTAACCACATGTTTCGCGATTACGTTGTTTCATTATTAAGTGCCATTAAACAAGGACAAAAAAATCATTACACTGGAATACTATACATACTGACAACCACGTGAAACTGTTTATATTGTCATGTACTATTACAGACCGTGAAGGCACTGTGAAAGATTCTACCAGTATTGGCATACTCAGGAATTGTTCAAATGGCTCTGAGCATTATGGAACTTAACTTCTCAGGTCATCAGTCCCCTAGAACTAAGAACTACTTAAACCTAACTAACCTAAGGACATCACACACATCCATGCCCGAGGCAGGATTCGAACCTGCGACGCTAGCGGTCACGCGGTTCCAGGCTGTAGCGCCTAGAACATCACGGCCACCCAGGCCGGCATACTCAGAAAGTGACAGGGAAACTTCCAGTAACACATAAGGGAAAGTCGTTTATGAAGCTGTATTTCCTGGTTCTTTTTAAAACACAAAGTCATCACTAAACCACCTTTCAAATTACTGGGATGGCTTTGAAGACATTCACTACTCTCCTCACGCGCGGCCGTTGACCATACAGCCTTGTTGCGATATGAGATTTTTTTGACAAATTTTGGGGTACAGGAAGCTTGTTCGGTCCGTATAATACTTTAAAGTAGAAGCTAAATTCCTCTTGAAACATACATAGGCGTTTTTATTCATCGATGTAAGCCCATATAATCTCAATTAACCGTCCTCCCATGAATAATTATCAGAGTATCTCTCAAGTATCAATCATGCATAACTCAGAAGGTACTTTCATACACTGTCGATCTAGAAGCAGTACTGTGGATTTGAACCACAGTACCTCATACTTTTGAGTGCTGTCCTCAAACTCAACGCTTTAAAATAATTAAGCTCTTTTTCTGCCAAATCCCTGGCGTCACGAGAACTGTGTTCATCTCCACCAGTGTTTTCCTGTGTTCTGTGCTCTCTGACAGATCCTCGCTGTTATCTTGGGGACAGATCATGTGAAAGCGCTCCTGTTCGGTGGGTAACATACCTTTGTTGCTTTGAATACTTTAAAATTAATTTACAGTCACTATGTTGAATATTTCTTCCTACACAATTTAGAGTACTTTTTTGTATGATATCTCTTCTGCTTCCGTAACAACTACTAAGGTGTCGTTTTCATTTTTAAATTATTTTCACTTCCCGCCGTGTTTTCTATGCACTCAAAATTTGCCTTGGCTCCTGCACTTTAACCTGAACTCCCTCTTCCGCTCCACACTCATTGCTATACTAGGCATGGTTTTGATTGTTGTTATCGTAGCAAATCTCACTCCAAAAAGAAGTCTGTTGCAGCTCTCCACGCTGCTTTATCCCGTAAGCGACTTTATCTCTGAATAATTGCTGCAATCTACTTGTATTTAAACCAGCTTACTGTATTTTGCACACTTCCCTCCCTTGCCAAATAGCCTGTATCTTGATGCCTCATGACTTGTCCTATAAATTGATTTTTCTTATAGTGAATATCTGCACTCATAATCTTCAGCATTCTTCTGTACCAATATATTTCGAAAGGTTCTCTTCTCTTATTGTCTGTACTCCTAATCGTCCACGTTTCCTTCCGTACAAGACTACACTTCAGAGCAATGCCTTCAGTAAGGAAAAGAGTCGTAGATGTGTGTGGCCGGCTGGCAGGAGGGAAATCGGGCAGGTTTGCGCAGTCTTCTTCCGATGGTGAGAGACGCCTCGACCGACGACTCACAGTGCTTTTGTCACTGCCAGTCTTCCGTAGACATTCTGCAAGCGCCTATGAATATCTGCGATGCTCTAATTTTCCACAAAAAGAAACTCAATGACAGCTGTCTGCTTGGAACGCACTTCTGTTAAAGATGCCATTCTGAAGGCTACGTATAGCTCCGTCACCCATCGGAACTTTATGGAATTATAGGCGTTGAAGAGTGAATATCCCATGATGTCCCACATCAAATTCCGCATATTGTCAAAGAAAACTTTCCGAGAGTAAAATGTGTTGCAACGCCCCTCGTATCTTCGTTTTCATAACTTGCTGTAGAGTGTTTTTTCTAAGAAGTACATATATCATGTCTTTTGACGATATGTTAGTACAAGTAATCTTCCAATTACTATACACAGTGGTACGTACCGGGTAGCAAAGAAAACCTATACTTGGCTGCCTTGGTCATTTCGACCACTTAGTATCAAAAATATTAATCAATCGGGGGGAAATCAGCCAAAATATTTCTCATGGTCTGCTTTTTATTTCAGAAAAAAAGTTGCCAAATTTCGTTTTTTAACACTCCCTTCCCTCTTCGATTGCTATTCCATATGTGTCAGTTCTCGTTTCGTGATCTCATTTCTCTCTTTGTTATTCAGTCTCTCCTTCATCACGTTCTCCTTTCTCTAGAAAGCACAAAACCGTGTTAACACTTATAAGCTAGTGGATGGCATTTGCTTTCCTACACACGTTATTACAATTTGCGAGGCGAGCAGCTCCGCACGGTGGATGTGCGTCACGGGCAGCGTACCTGGACAGGGGCAGTCCTGCGCACGCGCTTGCAGCTGCCGGTGTAGTAGAGGCGGCGCACGAAGGCCCACAGGAACTTGATGGCGCGCGTGAACAGCTTGCCGAAGTCCGCCAACAGGATCAGGAACAGCGGAATGCCGAATATGGCGTACACGATCGTGATTGCGCGTCCCGTCGTCGTCTTGGGCGAGATGTGTCCGTAGCCTGCACACATAACGTTCCCAGTTCGTTAATATATCACCATGATCCGGAGCCGACAAAGACAGTTATGTAATCTAACATCATAAGTACTATTCACTTAATCAGCAATATATAGTTGGAAACAATATAAGAATATGATTTTCATAAATATTAAAGCAGTTGCTGTACGCTTTTGTATGCAGTTATGGCAAAATCCTTTCCAGGGTGACATCCGATTTGAAAACACAGAACTGCTCACAGTGAATCTTTCGGAATGAAATTCTTCTGATTGTGTGACTGCATCATGTGCTATAAGACTACGATGCCAACTTTACGAAGGCTATAGCAGGCACCGTGCAACAGGTTGATTAACACTGCCTGAAATAGCAGCAGCAGCAGCAGTACTAGTAGGTTGGATTATACCGATCCTTTTCTTGTTAACAATTGAAGTCGTATGCGCTTTATGGAGAAGTACTTTGAATCCTTTCAGGCTAATCGGATCGTCGTGAACGTACTGAACGAGTGCCATCTTACGTATAATGGCTGGGTGGGTCGCGTGGTACGGTGGTATAACAAGTCCTTTCGGTACACGCAGGTTCGTAAGAAACAATTATATTTATTTGGCGATACAAATATTGGCACGTCAACACTTATAGAAAAGGTGTTGTCTAAGAAGCAACACGTATTGTTCCGAATTCGGATTAGGTGGCTTTGATAGTCGCATTCATAAAGCTATTGTTTTTGAAGAGTTTGAATGGTCTAGGTGGCGTCAATATGCTTCTGTGTTGAAACGTATTGTCGACGGTCGTCCAGTTACTGTTAATGTGAAGAATAACCTGCTATGGTTATTACGCATCGTGGCTTGGTTATATTTGTATCGAACGAATTTAGTATAGGTGACGAAACACTTATTTTCAGATTGGAAGTTATTCATGCTGATTGTCACATTTTGCATTGTCGTTCAATGAAGGATGAAGTGGACCCGCCGGACGCGTCGGATGTGGAGACCTCGCAAGAGGTTGTCAACATATCGTCGGATGAGGATGTACCGGAGGTTTCGTGCTGCACGCCCACGGCGGTGGATATGCCGATGGACGAATCTAACTAGGCCCATCTTTGGTCGCATGTGTAGGTGGCGTACTGAGTTTATCCAAACTGACGGTGTACGATTTGAGTATGGTAAAATGACCGCTGACTTGATTACGATGCCAACGTTACGAATGCTATAGCAGGCACCGTGCAACAGGGTGATTAACACTGCCTGAAATAACACGAGAAACATACATAGTTTCGTGAAATAAGATGCTGTCACACACTAGTCGGCGAATAGAACCTACTACGAGGATCACTGTATAAGTAAAGAAAGTTTCATCTATCGTGCTACGAAATTTTTCTCCAGCTCCATCACCATATCAGAGTTCCTTTTAGTTCACCCTCATAGATCCTAGCGTCGGTATGACTATCAGCGAGCAGGGGTGGTCGTTCACTGTTAACATTTGCAATTTTAAAATGTGTGGGAAAATTAACTATCACGTGAAGTGTGGAGTTCATAGTATAATACGGTTTCTGGTTCATAGTACATTAAAGTTTCTTAATGCAAGAAAACGTTCGCCCTATCAGAATTTACAAACAGGTAACTGAAGTTTATGGAATGTATTGAATGAAACTGCAGTTCGAACATTGTGTATCACGTTTAATGTTGGGCGAATAAACATTCACAATGAAGGATGGTCAGTTCGACCTTCAGTTGAGGAAAACTTTAACATGACAGGCGATTCACTATTCGTGGACTGAGGTTGTGCTTTGCTGAAACTGCACAACCATTTCTTTATCAAAGTTTTGGTGCTATAGAAAAGTGTGTGGCAGCTTTCCACATATGAACTCAGAAAAGTAATGAATGTGGGCTGCACTGACTTTTGTCACTCTGTACGACAAGGATGGTGAGGAGTTTCTGAACTAGATGGTTACTGGTGACGAGATCTGGGTTTCGCACGAAAGTGCTGTTAATGGAACGGCGTAAGTCACGCTCTCCTAACAAAATCAAAAGCAGCCAAACAAATTCTGAGCACCAAAAAAATTGTGGTCACAGGGTTCTGAGTTCGAAGTGTTGTCCAGTTCATTGGATTTATGCCTACAGAAGAGATCAAAAGTGAAGCGACTTACTGTCAAATCTTTCACCTACCATACCACGCCGTTCAAAACAAATTGCGTATATTGTTGTCCGGCGGCGTGTTGCTTCTACACGATAAAGTTCACCAGTATTCCGGTGCGATGACGAATGATTTACTTCGGCAGTTAAAACAGGATGTTTTCGAACATTCATCTTATAGTCTAGACTTAGACCGAACGATTACCATTTTTTTTCAATAAACGACGGACAGCACTACAGTAATGACAATGAACTGAAAGCGGATATTAATGACTGACTCAACAACTTGGCGGCAGCTAAGTATGCAGTAGGCATAGGAAATCTTGTGGGGCGCTGGGCGCACAAAAAAAAAAGACACTGTAAGACCACCGTAAGCTTTACAAACATTCTTCATACAATGAATAAAAAATCTAACTTGACATTCGTTTTTCCCGAAGGCATCAATGATAGACTGATGTAATTGACGGTTGTGGTGACACATGAAAGGCTGCTTTGTTCACGCTCACTTCCAAGAGATGACGTAGCCTGTGGACTTATACTAATTACTTCCAAACGGTGATATTAAGCTCTGGAACCCATATATGTAAATTCGATTTACGTACAGCTGACTGGGACACATTGGGAAGTAGTATTTGAGTTGGAGACCCTGTTCAAAAGGTAGTTATATTTAAAAAATATTCTCACTTATTCATCGGTCTCAGTTGCATATTTTGACTTTCATGACATGCTTCGATGTCTCTGCATCATCTTCGTATCCAAAACAAAGTAAAGCTAAATATCTCTTGCCTAATATTTTACAATTAGTAGAAAAGAATTGTACTTAAATGTAGAATTTACGTACGTAACACCCCGTCTTCTTGTGTCAGGACTTCACGTCAGGGTACTATGCTTTGCAGTTGCGATCAGTGTTTTAAATTGGTATCTGGTGGAGATAGCGGAGAGGGGGTGAGGGAAAGGGGTTAAGAGAGGATGGGGAAAATGTAGCTAGGGTGTTTCAGAGAGGGGAAAGAAAGCAGCTCTTCTTTGACGTGCTTGTCTCGGGACTACACTATCTCGACGTGGCTGTCTCGGAACTATATATTTTAAGTTTCTGGTGTTACGTTATCAGACTGTGTTCATGGCACCTTACTCGATTATACGGTGGGTTATCCATCATTTCTTGGGTCTACCCGTTGGTGTACCACGTTTCTTTCGATTTGTGAAGTGCATTATTTTACGTTCCTAAAGATTTAAAAGAAGTGCTTAACCTTTTCACCACTTTTAAATCTTACGAAGATCAGACTAATATTATTTCTGCATCATTTTAGCATTTTTCAGACGGTACATTACAGACAACCACAACATCAGCGAAATCTCTGACGCTACTCTTAATATTATCTGCAAGTCCTTTAGTAGCAAGGGTTCCAACACACTTCGTTGAGCCACGCCTCAAGTTACTTCTGCATCTGTCCATTAAACTCCACCGAAGAAAATATGCTACACCCTTCCCACCCAGAAATCCCCCATCAAGTCATAAATGTTGTTTGACATCACATGTAATCATACTTTCATTAATAAATGCTGGACAGGTAGAGGGATAAATCTTTTTCAAAAGTCACGAGATACTGCATCTTGTCGAAGAGCTTGATAGATGATTTTCACAAGGTAATGTAAGTAAAGAGGGAGTTGAGTTTCGCATAATCAATGTCTTCGGAATTCATGCTTATAGGCTTAGAGGTGGTGATTCTTTTCTAGATACTTCATCATATTTGAGCTGAAATATGTCCCAATATCCTACAATAATAGGACGTCAAAGATAATTTCTGCTACTCTTGTTGTAGACAGGCATGACCTCTGCTTTCCTCCAACCATCAGCAATGGATACTTGACCAATAGGCGTCCCATAAAATTTCGACACTAAAATTTAATCACGAATGCCGTGAGGAACTTTTATTGTGAATACGTGTGGTTCATATGCTACATTATTCTCTCGTCGTAGAAATATATCGGCATTAAATATCGTCAAGGGAAGTAAGCAGGGAACCCGTGGTAGAACGGAGTACCGGGGCAGACTGAAGATGTACATATTTTCGTGTCTAGGATGTGCTGCCAACGATTGGCAGTAAGTAGAACTATTTCAGACAGTTACTGCTCAAACTTGGCAGCCATGTTTGTTTGGTTTTCGTAAGCGTTGCATCGTAAAGTTTTCTTTGCGCTAATTTTTGCTCCTTCCTTGTAACTTCTGGCGAATTGGAAGCAAGAAAAGTTGTACCTACTTATTTACAATACGACTATTGTTAGTAGATGCTTAAAATATGTTCAATAATCTTTAGTTTCATGAAGTTAAATATTTGTTTTCGTATCTTTGTTTAGTGGCCTTACCTCCATAACCTAAACCATGTACCTGGGGCGGAATGGGGAAGTATATAAGAGAAAAACAAATAGGCAGTCATGGTCTACTGAGGCCATGCACAATGCTGTAGAGGCAGTTAATTCTGGCTATTGTGGGTATTTGAACGCTTCAAACCAATATGAAGTTTCCCAGACTACTCTGGAAAGATACGTTAAAAAAGAAGGGAAAACCCTGACTACAAAATTGATAAAATGACTGGAAATTTTAAAAACGTATTTACAGAAGAACAGGAACTTGAGCTCGTTAAGTACTTAAAAAGTATGGAGGCTAGGTTATTCATCTTAACAATCAAAGACTTGCGTAACCTAGGTTATCAGCTGACTGTAAGAAATGGCTTTGTTCATAGATTTAAAAATGAAATTGCAGGCGAAGATTGGACGAACGGATTCCTTAAAAGACATCCAACTTGATCTGTCCGCAAACCCGAAGCAACATCTGGTGCAAGAGCGATGGGTTTTAATAAAGTAGCTGTCGACAGATGTTTTTCGTTACTAACAAATGTAATTGATAAACACAAACTAATGGCTTCTCAAATATTTACTTATATATTTATTTTACAGGCGTTTCGGTTAACCCTAAAAACCAATCACAGATAGTAGCTTGCAAGGGAAACGTAAATTAGAATTGTTAACATCTGCAGAAAGGAGCAAAACTGTAACCTGCCTCACTTGTATGTCAGCAAACGGAGCTTACATGCCTCCAATGCATATTTTCCACGAAAGAAGAAGCAGAAAGAATTTGAGTTAGGACTGCCACCAGGAGGTTGGTCTGAGGTCCATAGCACCAGATGGATGACCACAGAGTCATTCTTTGTATGGTTTAGAAAATTTGTGGAATTTTCTAAGGCATCAAAAGAATTCCCAGTTCTTCTTATATTAGATGGCCACTCAACACATACCAAGAACAGTGACGTTATAGACTAGGCAAGGGAGAGTGGCGTTTCGTTGTTGTGTTTACCACCATACTGCTCTCACAGACTTCAGCCGCTTGCTGTTTCTTTTATGAGGCCTTTAAGTCTTCATTATAGTGATGAGCTTCGAAAATGGCTACGAAGCATCTCAGGGAAAGTCGCAACTCTCTTTCAAATTTCAACGCTTTTTGGTTCAGCTTTTATCAAAATTGCAACAATAAAAACAGCTATTAAAGATTTCGAAGCTACTGGAATATGGCCCACGGACCCACACATATTCACCGATGCAGATTTCCTCCCGGCAGACACAAGTGACATGGGACTCGAGAGGCCGTCAGATAAAGAGGTTAATATATCTGGAGCTGAACAACTGGAATTGCCTTCACCTAGTACACCAGCTGAAAAAGACGATGCCAACAAGTTGTATGATCAAGCTGGCGAGGTTTCAGCTAACTGCCGTCTAAGAATGACAAAGTTATTGAGGCTAATTGTTCGAGTTCTGGGTGCTCTTGGGTGACAACTGACAATACGGCCTCCTCATTTCATATTTCACCAGAAATTCTGATGCTCTGGCCAAAAGTTAACGAAAGCACCAAAAGGGCGAAATGGCAGAGGGGGAAGACCGTTGTTTTAACTTATTCGCCGTACAAAAAGAGTTAGAAGCCATTATTGAGGAAAAAGAGGAAAAGAACTTTGCCAAAGAAGAAAGATCAAAG
Organism: Schistocerca cancellata; assembly: GCF_023864275.1. Lineage (NCBI taxonomy): Eukaryota > Metazoa > Arthropoda > Insecta > Orthoptera > Acrididae > Schistocerca > Schistocerca cancellata. The sequence goes on along the minus strand of NC_064628.1, from coordinate 330,810,357 downwards.
AGAAGCTATTTCCGAAACAGAATAAAATTAAGAATTCAAAAAAGAAAGGAAAGGGCCTGAAGATAAATGGAAAAAAGAAGGAGAGAGCATCCAATACTAATGAGAGTGATTGCGAGGAAATTTCTGACTATCAATGTTTATATTGTGGTGAGTTTTATTCAAAGTCAGTTGAAGGTTCCATGTGCAAAAAATGGGCACACGAATCTTGTGCAGGAATATATAGCGAAGATTATGAGTCTCTCCTCGTGTGTGAATTTTGTAAATAGCCTTAAGAAAAGGATACAATACATGAAAACCGTAGTTTGACATTAACATTCACTTTAAACTAAATAAATACCGAGCAAGCCAATATTTTCTGCATTTCCGATAATTTTATACGTTTTTATAATCACTTGTACTTATCGTGCACGGGGAAGAATGGGGCAAATGATATACCTTTCCGTTTTTGAGTGAAAACAATATTGTTCTTTTATTTTTATGGCAATGTGTTTGTATTTTTGTGATTAATACATCATAATGTGTTCATATAAATACTGACAACTCTCTTATTTTACACTTTCGTACTTTTAATCAATGTTTCAACTTTTTACCTATTTCTACCCCTGGTTCCCCTATATTCATAGAAACTGACTGAATTTTCTCATGTTTCTTAAGCCAACATAGCTTAAACGAAACAACGGGTTTCGACAGACTCTCATGTCATCTTCAGCTCTTCAAATCGTATTTTTGTTACGAAACGTGTTCATTTTAAGTTGGACCTCACGCCAAGCAGTCATGTGGATAAAAAACAGCATATTACGAAAGATTTATCATAACTTAAAAACAAATTGTTTCAAAAAGAATATACGTATTTCGAATGCGTATATTTATTAAACTTTAAAACATGCGAATAGGAGACTTTACACACATATTTACGAACCTCTGAAGTTCAGATTACAGGCGTTCAATATGTCCTCCATCACCGACATGAACAATATCACATCGATACTTAAATTCGTACCATAGTCGGGGAAGCATGTCCTTTGTCACTGATGTTATGGCAGTACGAATCCGGTTCTTCAGCTGTTTTAGGTTATTTGGGAGTGATGGTACATAAACGTTGTCTTTAATGAAATTCCACAGGAAGTAGTCAGAGGGTGTCAAATCCGGTGACGGTGGAGCCCAGCGGAGACATCTTAAGTCGCCAGCTCCTTGACGACCAATCCAAGGGTTCGGTAGAGTTTCATTGAGATATTCAGGAACTTGGCGACTCGTCTTGTTGAAAAATTACTGCAGCATCGGAAACAACTAGTTTTGTAACATAGCGAGATACTGCTGACCTTTACCCGTGACGGAGAAGAATAGTCCGTAAACAGATGCCACTTTTTTGCGTTTGTCATCAGGACGCAGATCCCGTAACAGATGTAACTTGTACGATATAATAACCAAGCGACGTCTCAAAACACGCCAAATTGTTGTTTTAAGTACTTGTAACTCCCGACTGGCATGGCGAGTTGAATTTGCAGAAATACGTTGGAAAGCAGTTTGAATTCGTGCAATATTTTCTTCAGGAACACTGAGGCGCCCAGGACTCTTTCCTTTAAATACACATCCTGGTTACCATCTGCGAATGTTCCACACATTCGGAGGATCAATTTGGTACCTCAACCTAAACGTCTTTGCACTGTAATCACTCGAGAACATAAAATGATTTCTGCTGCGAAGTAACCATATTAAATATATGACAGTTGCCAAGCAAAACAGAAGGCAACTGACACCTAGCAGCTATTAATATAAACTAGACTATGTATTCATTTCTCCAATAGCAGAAATGAGCTCAGCGATCGATTGTTTGGACAAATTGATACTTTGTAATACGTATATTCTTTTTGAAAGACCCTATTTTTAAAAAGATATAACACCTTGTGCATATTATCACGTCCATGTACAAAAATAGCCCGTGTAAATATAAAAGAAATGCAGTGAAACTACAGAAACGAAGAACTGAAATGGATTTACCAACTTTTTACAATGAAAAATATGGTGAAAAATACGTTTATAGAAGACATTAAAGTGACAGCCGCAACATCACTTCACAGTTGTGCACGTTTAAGGATATTCGGAGTCATCTGGATTAAAGTTCAAATATCGATGTCGCCAGCTTTATAGCTGATGTCGTCCTTGTGTGTAGATTTGTTTCATAGACCTTGCTGTTCAAATGTCCCCACAGGAAAAATATCACATGTTGTGAGGTCCGGCGAACGTGGTGGCTATAAATGTCTGCTGACAGTTCGTTCCTTAGTGAAGACATAAAGGACTCGTTTCTGGGATACCTTAGACTTGCGAGCTGTTGCCCCATCTTGCTGGAAAACACGGTATTGTCTTTCATTTTCAGCAAGTTGAGCTCAGAATGTATCATAAATTTCCATATATGCAACTGCGTTGAAGGTAGCGTTAAGGAATGTCAGTCCAAGTATACGAGTTCCTATTACACCGCACAAAACCTCGACTTTGTCATCATGGAGTGTTTGCTGACACACAATGTTAGGGTTCTCCGTTGCTCGGCACCTCGTATTCTGAGAATTGATATGACTGGGAAGATGAAACCATGCTTCATCATTCATGATGTAATGGAAAGGGTCTAACAAACTATCGTTGATATTACTCAAATGTAAAACTTTTGAATATCGGCTGGAAACTCCTGCTACTGACGTGCATCTTATGGGCCACAGCACGCCCGTTTACAGAAGCTGGACATATTCTAAACATTTAAAATCCACCAGTTGGATTTTCAACGTTTAGAACATGTCCAGCTTATGTAAACAGATGTACAACTGTGTACTATGTTTTGTGACATAATAGTCATCTGTGAGCGTTTTGTACGAATATTCCATGGTCATTTGCACAAGGTGCTTTATATTTTCAAATACTTTAGTTGGAACAAAATTCTGTAATGTGCCGTTTCTTGCCCACGTGATAACTAGGCGTGAGATCTTACTTAAAATGAACGTGTTTCATAACAGAAAGATTTTTTTAAGACTTGAAGATAACAGCAGAGTCTGTCGAAACCGGTTGTTTTAAATAAAGAAATATTTATGCGATCTTGGCTTTGGAAAGGTTTAAGCATTCATAAAAACATTTCTGATTTTGATTTGTAAACTAAAGTTAGTGATTTACATAAAAAAATGGGTAACACCCAAAGTAATCCATGACAGAGAATCTTCTGCGTTTTAATACTGTATTATGAACTGTGTGTAACGTAATATAACGTAATATACATTTGAACACCAGCAATCGTTTGTGTGTGTGTGTGTGTGTGTGTCTGTGTGTGTGTGTGTGTGTGTGTGTGTGTGTGTGTGTGTGTGTGTACTTGTGTCTGTGTGTACGTGTCTGTCAAGCTTAATAATGGCATTTAACACAGCCTCAGTGGCTGTGTGAAGTCGAATTAATAATTAAAGAATTTAAAAAAAAAAAACGACCAGTTGTTGTAATGGAAAGCTCACAATCGAAGAGCGGGCTGTTCTTAATTGAAGAACACTCTTAGGAACAATACATGCGAGGATATGATATTGTACTTCCACGTCTTCGAGTGACTGGAAAGTATTTCATGTGAGATCAGTCGGAATGTGGATGACGGAAAATGTTCATAGTAAGCATACTTTAGATGAAATTAGTAAAAAACAGTCCCGATCGCACAGTCATTTATTAAAAAAATGACTGATTTCGGTCACTAGTAGTAGGCCATCCTCAGATAATGCACCATCAGGCTAACGGTGGTGACTCTTGGAACACATGTGCTGATCCCAGATCGCTAGCAGCAGTTTTGTGACTGCACATGCCTGCACTCAGATCTGCTACATATCACCGCGTATCCTTCTCTACAGATCAAGCACACCTCCGACGCTGCTTTCTGTGTTGAGATGTCGACGTCCAACACCTATTCGTCTGCTCTTTCACCGCCATCCAACTATTTTCCGTATATTCCCATCACAGTAGCACGCGGACGGCCTACCAACTTCGCCGTTTCCGAGATGCTCATTCCCGGGGTAGGGTCATAAGAAGCTACTCTTCGTCAAAGTCGCTTACGTCAGTGCATTTCTCCATTTACGGCCTGTGTCGGCGCTAGAGTGATTCTCCGCCTATACACCTTCCTCACTCCGCCACACGTTCCCAGTGCCGCAAGACGGCTTCAGTCTCGTAGCTGACTGAGTTCGTACGTTTTGACTCGGCAGTGTACACGTGTGGCTGGGTCCATTTTATTTGAATTCCATCGACTTTGTTACTCGATATGCAAGTCGTGGCATTTCTATACTTTCTAGTTAAGTATGTTTCCAGTTCGGAACAGATGAAAGCAAGGTACGCTAGTTAAAGACCAGCTAGATAGAGAGTTGTCGAGAGTTAATGTTTCACTCAGCAGCGGACTGCCCTCTGTACCTACAAATTCCTCTCAGTTTAAAACCGTGTGTCGAAATGGGACTAGAACTCTTTGTTAAGGTCACTGACGGCGAAAAGGCGTGGTTCGGGGACAGAATGCATGTCGAGCGCACAATTTTAATCTGCCATGAACTTTCAGATACAGCTGCAGAATGAAAATTTAATTTTGGAGACAATTTCCTCTGATGTGGCTAAGCCGTTTCTCCGTAATAGCTGTGCCGTGCAGAGGGTATATCGATGGTTTCTTTGGTATCGATATACCTGTGGTTACAAGTTACGAAGTTCTTAGGGGACCGGCAGAGGCCAGAGGGATTCTGAGCTGAGTGAAAATGTGGAGCAGGGAGTCCCTGGCAGAGCTGCTGTGGCCATTGGAGAAAATTTGGCCGATGAGTGCTGACAGCGGCGGCCGATGTCTGGACGGCACGGAGTGAAGGCACGTGTAGTTCTGGTAATGCTGACATAGTCTGGAGCAAGTCAGAGCTACTTAGTACTATTGGAATTACAAACACTATGAGAAGCTCACTTTGGAAGTACATAAGTATCTAGCCCGTGGGGTTTCACTCGCCTTGCAGTGGACTAACAGTGTCACAGTAGTAAGTGCGTATGCCATAGTGGTTAGTATAACTTTATTGTTTGAATGTAACATTTTGATACCCTGTTATGTACAAGTAGTGCTCGTTAACCTTGATGAGTGAAACCTTAGGCCGCGCGTAGCACCAATCCTTTCCAGTATCTAAATGTATTGTATAAAATCTTTCCCTTGGAAGCGTTTCTTGATTAGTGCGCAGTGTTAACACATTTTGTTACCGAGTCTAACTGTCGTAAGTTTAGGCTGACAATTGCTTCATTTTCATTAGATTTATGGACCTGATTTTCGGACGGAGTTTGTTAAAGTTCAGACACGCTCGCAGTGACTGTATTAGCGCAGGACTGTGTCCACTGATGTCAATACTTTGTACTAAGTTCATTGTATTCTGTCCTTTTTATTTTACTTAATTACTGTAATTTGTTGTGGGCTCTCGTTTGCTTGCGAAAGCACATTTGTAAATTAAAAAGTGTCAATTGCGCCCAGGTGACTGTTGATCGTTGGGTCCGTTCCAATTTGTATATCGTCCTCACCATTATGAACTGCAGTGCGACGTATTCTCTGGTAGCTGGTACTGATAACTGTAACTAAGGTGCTTGTGTATAGGCTTGAGGCTCGGGTCCAGCTGACACGGTGACTAATTTGGTTCATTGAATAGCATTATCTTGAGGATTTTAAGTTTAACTAATATCATTTCAGCAGTAAGCGTTGAACCACCTCAGATTAAACTTACGCCTTAATCAAAATTTCTTCTGTTATTTCATAATGGCACTAAAGTTATTGGCATTAAGCCTTTATTGCTAACGCTCTCGTGTGTAATAGTGATTACTCCAAAATTTTGACGGATTCCTTTAATGTATACCCTGTATTTGACATTTTGCGTTGTGTGTCTCAGAGACAGCATTGGCCATTAAAGGTTTCTCGTTCTACCTATTGAGGAGCGGGCGGTGTTATACTATTTTCCACACCTGACATTGTTTGAATGAGATTAAGAAGGGACGACTTATTCTCTTTAATGACGCTGCATCTCACGGCCAGTTAATCTATAATTTGAGATTATTTTAACTAAAGGTGCTGCGTTTCTTTAAACTCTGCGGTGGCGTACATCGCGTCTAAGGAATATTATACTTTTCGAATTCTGTTTAAGTAAATTTCTGTTTTCTTACAAGTGCCATGCGTCACGCTTAGCCACGGTCTCTCTCTTCGTTCTGTTCAAGAAATTCCTGTTTCTTAGGAGTGACATATCTCATGTTTGGCTATTTGGTCCAGACTGTAGCACCTAGAACGGCTCGGCCAATCCGGCCGGCTGGCTATTTGGCATCTTTGATGCGGTTTAGGTAAAATCTCATCTTTCTACAAGGTGACATATGTCATGTTTTGATAAATAACACTTTCATGCTTTTAAAATAAACGCACATTTTATATAACGACAACGATGCAGTTAGAGTAGATGCGCATTTTGTTTGAGGAACACAAGTGTCCCTCTGTGTTTTAGAATATGAGAACATAGTAATGTTTGATTGGTTTAGCTCAGTGATCTGGCTAGTGTGGTTGATGTTTCCATTAAAGAGATCTTTTAACGATTTTATAAAAATTATTTATACCAAGGAAGAAATGATAGGAAAGAAAAATATACCCGCTGCCCAGCCAATTCAGTATAATTTGTTACGGGACTGGTAATGGAGCAAGTTATGTAGGAGAATGTCTGTCAAGTATACAGAGTAGGAAGTATGTACTGGCCTGCGGAAGTAACCCTGTAAAGGTAGGGTGTGACATTACTCGATAGGTCATTTGGTAAGAGTATTCACAGTGGAAGGTTGACCTAGTAGATAGTGTCGGAAGTTCCATGCGGCTTTTCGCGGATAATGCTGTAGTGTGCAGAGAAGATGCAGCATTAGAAAATTGTAGCGAAATGCAGGAAGATCTGCAGCGGATAGGCACTTGGTGCAGGGAGTGGCAACTGACTCTTAACATAGACAAATGTAATGTATTGCAAATACATAGAAAGAAGGATTCTTTATTGTATGATTATATGATAGCGGAACAAACACTGTTAGCAGTTACTTCTGTAAAATATCTGGGAGTATGCGTGCGAAACGGTTTGAAGTTTAATGATCATATAAAATTAATTGTTGGTAAGGCGGGTACCAGGTTGAGATTCATTGGGAGAGTCCTCAGAAAATGTAGTCCATCAACAAAGGAGGTGGCTTACAAAACACTCGTTCGACCTATATGAGTATTGCTCATCAGTGTGGGATCCGTACCAGGTCGGGTTGACGGAGGAGATAGAGAAGATACAAAGAAGAGCGGCACGTTTCGTCACAGGGTTATTTGGTAAGCGTGATAGCGTTACGGAGATGTTTAGCAAACTCAAGTGGCAGACTCTGCAAGAGAGGCGCTCTGCATCGCGGTGTAGCTTGCTGTCCAGGTTTCGAGAGGGTGCGTTTCTGGATGAGGTATCGTATATATTGCTTCCCCCTACTTATACCTCCCAAGGAGATCACGAATGTAAAATTAGAGAGATTCGAGCGCGCACAGTGGCTTTACGGCAGTCGTTCTTCCCGCGAACCATACGCGACTGGAACAGAAAAGGGAGGTAATGACAGTGGCACGTAAAGTGCCCTCCGCCACACACCGTTGAGTGGATTGCGGAGTATAGATGTAGATGTAGATGGAGATGTAGAAGGTTCTGGGTTTGAGTTCAGGTCCGATTTCTAGCTTTAATGTGACAGTAAGTTTCAAGAGGTTGTCGGTCTGCGTGGAATGCACCGTGGCGTGACGTGGCAGGTGCAAAACAGTGAAGCAGCGGCGGCAGGCGGCGCGTCGCGGGGTCTCGTGGAGCGCCGAGGGCCTCTATATATAGACGGGCTGGTCCTCTCCGGGAATAGCGCCTTGGCCCCACGCGCCGCCGTCTTCCCTAGCTGTGACCTGCGCTACGGTTGCGGTGCCGCTGCACACTCTCGTCTGCACACTTGTAAACGTACACAGAGTCAACGGACACCAAAATTTGTGTCAATAAGTAACGGTGAACGGACGACTCTGAAGATCAGTTAAACTCTTTCTACAGTGACCTAGAGAAACACAGCAACCAGTTACACTTTGTATAGCTTTACTTATGCCAAGACGCGGTTCGGGTTTTCACTCATCTTCAGTTGGCGTTGTACATTTATTATTATTAACGCTTGAGCGCTACTGGACCACACGGTGTACAACATGGGATTCTGAAAGAGATTTGTTTTAGCTTTCTTTTGCTGCCGTATTACTTCAGATCTCCTACAATGAGCTCTTGTTCTCTCGTCAGACCGAATTTGGTTTTTGTATCGTACGAACAGTAAAGTCGTGTATTTTCTGGCTATGTATTCTACAGTCTTGTACATCAAGTTACCTTATTCCCGTTTCCTTGAGACCTTCCTTTACGGCACCAGTCCATTTTATTGTTTCAGCTTTTCTATTGCCAGTTCTCTAGAATTCTCAATGGAGAGAAGTCTTCCGAAGTCTTCCGAAGTAAGAGTGATTTCAGGTGTGCAGCAGGCGAGTGTCGTAGGACCGTTGCTATTCACAATATACATAAATGACCTTTTGGATGACATTGGAAGTTCACTGAGGCTTTTTGCGGATGATGCTGTGGTATATCGAGAGGTTGTAACAATGGAAAATTGTACTGAAACGCAGGAGGATCTGCAGCGAATTGACGCATGGTGCAGGGAATGGCAATTGAATCTCAATGTAAACAAGTGTAATGTGCTGCGAATACATAGAAAGAAAGATCCCTTATCATTTAGCTACAATATAGCAGGTCAGCAACTGGAAGCAGTTAATTCCATAAATTATCTGGGAGTACGCAGGAGTGATTTAAAATGGAATGATCATATAAAGTTGATCGTCGGTAAAGCAGATGCCAGACTGAGATTCGTTGGAAGAATCCTAAGGAAATGCAATCCGAAAACAAAGGAAGTAGGTTACAGTATACTTGTTTGCCCACTGCTTGAATGCTGCTCAGCAGTGTGGGATCCGTACCAGAAAGGGTTGATAGAAGAGATAGAGAAATCCAACGGAGAGCAGCGCGCTTCGTTACAGGATCATTTAGTGATCGCGAAAGCGTTACGGAGATGATAGATAAATTCCAGTGGAAGACTCTGCAGGAGAGACGCTCAGTAGCTCGGTACGGGCTTTTGTTGAAGTTTCGAGAACATACCGAGGAGTCAAGCAGTATATTGCTCCCTCCTACGTATATCTCGCCAAGAGACCATGAGGATAAAATCAGAGAGATTAGAACCCACACAGAGGCATACCGACAAACATTCTTTCCACGAACAATACGAGACTGGAATAGAAGGGAGAACCGATAGAGCTACTCAAGGTACCTTCCGCCACACACCGTCAGGTGGCTTGCGGAGTATGGATGTAGATGTAGATGTAGATTCAATGACCCGTATAACTAATCCGGTTGGTTTCATTCTCTGAATACGCCTGCAGAATTGTAGCCTTCGACTTTTATTTTTATTTATTTTTTTCATATCAGTTACACGTTGGTGTTCTTTTCTCTTTGTCTCTCTTCTGTTTTTTGGATTTTGTCAAGGTCTCTCTTCCTGTTTAAAAAAAAAAAAAAGTGTACAGCTGCATAAGGAAAGTCTATTTGATGACAGAACTGTAGTGTCTCAGTTGGGTGTACATTGAAACGTAATTTTTGTTACAGATGACTCTTGGAAGCCCGAAAGCTGCTTCCATTTTATGACAACGGATTTCGTAATTAATCTTTTACAGGCCAGTTTCTGGAGTGGTTGTACCTAAATATTTCCACTGAATACTGTCTCGATTTTCCTGCACTTATTCTTTCGATTTTAGGTTCTATAATGTTTTCTGGCAAAACATGCTTTATAACTAAGCAATTACAATGTTATTTATATATAGACACTGATTACGACTGTGGACTCTGAATAATAATAGAATAGAGTTCTCCAATGTTTTTTTCTGTACACTGGTTTACTTTGGTTAATTGTATGTGCTAAAATATGTTGTTGCGAACAAATGAGATTAATTATTATAATACTGGAACTGGCTTCTTATTAAATGAACATTGTTTTGTCACTGTAACTCAGTAGAATGCACAACATCTCTGCTACAACTATCGTAAAAATGTTCTGAAATTATTTCTGTTATAAAAAATAATGAAGTTACCGTACGTAATGCTTAAAGAACCTCAAACCTTACAGTGGATTTTTCGACAACATTAATTATTAATCAGTACCACGGCTAACACTAGAGCATGAGACTATCATTATTAACCAGAAAATGATTTTTCTATAACTTTTGCCAGTCTAGAGTTTTGCACAGCAAGATTTCCTTTTGAAACATGAAAGAATTTTAACTTCGACTCTGTTAAAGTTTAAAATGTTAACAGCCCGCTTCCGCCTGTGAAACACAACATAAAATCTGCTGCTTTGTACTCCGATCTCGAACTGCTGTAAAAAACAACTTTAAATTCACTTTTTACGTGACCGCTTATTGCGGTATGATGGCCCTTATGACCAGATTTGAATCTGCCGCGGCGGCGGCTCGTTCCGCCGTGTCGCAGCTCTACACCACGATCACTACTTAAAAAGCTGAAAATGTCTAAAATAAATGGCTAAAATACCAGGGAAGATTCCTAATAATACCATACAAGTTCTCATTAAATAACTATATTTAAAACTCTAATAATAACAATTTCACACACCTTTTTTTATAATCAGCGCCTAACGGCGTCCTGATTACAATCTTGACAAACGAAAGCTACCTATGAGTTAAACATAGCGTCACAGGTTCCTCCTCTCTACGTGACTCCAAGAAGACAACAACGACATTATTATTCTTACACTACTATTTATATAATCGCTGATTGTCATGAAATCTCTGTGTTTTTCTTTACTAATTCAAATCTGTGGCGGTTTCAGAACTCGTCGACACAGATATTATTTCACAAATCCAGTATGTAATCCTTTACAAATAAAAATATAACACAATTGTCCACAGACGTAATCAATGCCTATATATAAATAAAACTGTAATTGTATAGTTATAAAGCATGTTTTACCAGGAAACGTTATAGTTCCAGTTTGTTGCTCTACACCTTTCCTAACTCCTGTATTAATTTCGCAATGTTCATAAGTTTATCCACTACATTTTCCCTTACATTTTGTATCTTTTAGTCCAAAAAATGGTGCAAATGGCTCTGAGCACTATGGGACTTAACATCTGTGGTCATAAATCCCCTAGAACTTAGAACTACTTGAACCTAACTAACCTAAGGACATCACACCCATCCATGCCCGAGGCAGGATTCGAACCTGCGACCGTAGCAGTCACGCGGTTCCGGACTGAGCGCCTAGAACCGCTAGACCACCGCGGCCGGCTATCTTTTAGTGATTCACTACTAAGTGCAGTAGTTTTGGAGCTCAGAGTTTGTTCAGTTTGGAAGCGGTCCACTGAGTCATAAACCTTTTTAAAATGTACGAGGGTAAAAACTACTAACTCATTGTCGATTTTTGCTGCCTGAGAATTAGTTTCAGGTCCAACATATTTTCTGGGTAAGATTTGTTTCGTCTGAAACCTGCTAGATACTAGGTGCCATATTTATATCTTCACAAATACACCGGTTTTACAGAATTCTTTTGATCACTGCAACTGTCCTGCGCAAACCAAAAATTAATTTATCTATCACTCCTCCATAGTTCTACATATAAGTTCGATTAATAGTCAGGTACGCTTACTTTTATTATGTAAATTGTATCCTCTTCCTCTGCACTTATGTGCATAGCACACAGCTTCAGTGATGAACCACAGGATTTGCTATGTGACCAATTTTATTTCGGAAATTGCATATAAGTACAGAGATGTATTACAAGTGTGTAAAATTTGTGTTATTACTTCTTACATGTTAAGTATGCATCATTGTCTTTCTGTTGTTAATTTACTCATAATTCTGGTAACGACGTCCAATCACTACAGCATCTGGTAGATAATCATTCACGTTAATTACAAATAAACTCATTTTGTACTAAAATAATTATTCCAGTGGAACAATCATCTTTCAGTCACACACATAATTACATCGGGTAAATGGAATCTCCCTTAGCGTCAAATATATAATTATATTATCTTAAAATGACAATAATTATGTACGTGATGGTGAGGTAATCGTCTCGTGACTTGAAGATAACCGCTCCGCTGAAACTTGTTGCCCGTAAATAAACATAGAGCTTTTGGTGGTTTCATGATGTCGGCCTTTAAATTTGTTTTATACAATTAATCGGAGTAATAAAACTACGTCTTAAATAACCTAGCGCGACTCATTGTATATTAACCTATTTTTTTATATGGAGGAACGTATCAACTTTTAAAGCCGAAAACATTAAGCATATAAACGTAGCTGACTTCAGAAGTAGTTTCGAATGTATATGAAAAGCGTAACTTAATTTGAGATGTAATTTCCTACGTATACAAAAAAAAATTACACATGTGGGCCACATGCGGAATTGGCAGCAGCATCAGTGCATCACTGAAGTGGGTGTTATTTATATAAAAAAGGTGTAAGTTGCTTAATAAAGTGCACCTACCTATTGAGTAAACGTAAATAAGGAACTTTGGAAAAGTCATGTTGCATTTTGTAAAGGGAAGTTGTAGTGTACAGAAGACAGTCTATGCAGCGTTGTATAGCTGAAGATATACTACTCCAACCGAAGAAGCAAGAAAACCTAGAAACGTATTGGCATAAATAATGCTATACAGAATGTGGCTGGTTGCAGAAATTCTTCAAGTAATTTAACCCACAGCTACTGGGTTCAACAACTATTAACATAGATAAATTAATGGAATGGACATTGTCTTGATAACAAGCTACAACATCATGAATTAAAAAAAGTAAGATAAATGTAATGGAGTGCTTAATAAAGTGCACCTACCTATTGAGTAAACGTAAATAAGGAACTTTGGAAAAGTCATGTTGCATTTTGTAAAGGGAAGTTGTAGTGTACAGAAGACAGTCTATGCAGCGTTGTATAGCTGAAGATATACTACTCCAACCGAAGAAGCAAGAAAACCTAGAAACGTATTGGCATAAATAATGCTATACAGAATGTGGCTGGCTGCAGAAATTCTTCAAGTAATTTAACCCACAGCTACTGGGTTCAACAACTATTAACATAGATAAATTAATGGAATGGACATTGTCTTGATAACAAGCTATAACATCATGAATTAAAAAAAGTAAGATAAATGTAATGGAGTTCATTGCGATAAGTCAGTGATGCTGACGATGGATGTCGTTATTTTGGCAGTAAAATAACGACTGCCGCCTTAAAAATATATAAAACGAGTAATAACAGCAATACCGCTTTTATGAGGAAAAGAAATAGGTCGATTCTGATTATAAGTGCCCGCGTTGGAAATTTTTCCTGAGGATATACACCCGCGGTGCTGTATTGTATGCCGTTGAAACATGAACGATAAAACATTAGCAAGCAGGCATAGCACAGTGTGTCGTGTCGAATGGCACGGTTGTTTTCTCTGTTTCCAGAGATGCATTTTGAGCGGAGTGTCATACGCTGCAGCCGCCAAAGGACAGAGGGCGCGGGCGCAGTGACTGCTGCGGGCGACGCCGTGACCGAGCTGACAGCAAGCTCAGATGGCGGGGTCAACCAATGGTAGCAACTGTTCTGGAGGCCAGCGCCTTCGCCGTTGTGGAAGCTGTGGATGGACCAGATTGGGGCGTTGGCCAAGTAGAGACAGGGAAAACCGACCGGTTAAATCCTATACCGGTATTTTAGTTCCGAGTAACCGGTATTTTTCGCTGTTTATTTGGCCTCTGTTATAACAAGTGTTTTTTCTTTTTTTTAGTTTTCGCTAGGAATCGGGTAGGAAGCGAAATATCGACTACCCATCTCAGCAGTGCCAAAATTGTTTGTTATTATATAAACCTTTTTCCACTCGTAAAATTTCCATTGCTTCAAATAATGCACTATAATAGATAATGGGAAAAGCGATCAGTGCTACTTTAAAAACAATGTCGATGGAAACGACCAGCAAACACACGGCATAAAAGTTGGTGAAGTGTTGCTAAGACAGTAATGTACCTTTTACCACGTGGCGTATCCTATTACATGATACACGTGTACGCGTACGTACAGCCAGGAAGACTCGCCTCATCTGGTCTGTATGGTAGTTTTTCGCTCTCGTCGCCTGACATCAGTTGTATTACAGAATGGCATCATTCCTAGTCCGGATGTATTTCACTAAATGCAATATAACTGAAGTACAATAATAGATTTGCTTTAAAACATTAAACGGAACAAACTTGCGACGTCATATGAAACGAAAACATAAAACTTAACAATTCATCCATAGTTTACGATAAAAATAGAAAGTAGCTGATCCGCTGTATGTCTACATAATATGCCTTTATCTGCTTGTAGCCGTTGAAAATAGACAAATGAGACGAAAAATAGAGTTGTTCAACCTCAGTTTTCACCCTTCAGCACTGACTATTTGTAAAGCAAAATTGATGGTGTGATCGTCGATTACAACTCTGATTTTCGAGCAGAGTTACAAAACATTAGAATCAATAGTATTCAATCACTTACCACTTAGCCTATCCAGGAAAACAGCGAACGGTGGACGGACTAAGCTTGCTTTTATTTGCTTATTTAATTTAATATTTTGATTCTACGTGTCTTGAAACTGACGGAATAAAAAATTGTCAATCATCGTTCGGTTTCTGCGTGTGCTACAGGAAGTAATGGGAATAAAAAACAGAAAATTGGTCATTTCGTCGGCCGGTGTGACCGAGAGGCTCTAGGCGCTTCAGTCTGGAACCGCGCGACCGCTAGGATCGCAGGTTCGAATCCTGCCTCGGGCATGGATGTGTGTGATATCCTTAGGTTAATTAGGGTTCAAGTAGTTCTAAGTTCTAGGGGACTGATGACGTCAGATGTTAAGTCCCATAGTGCTCAGAACCATTTGAAGCATCTCTTTTTTCGGTCATTTCGGAAACCAGCTATTTCGAGCAGTTTTAATTGTCAGGTTAAAAAGGGTTCGCAAAAACCGATTTAACTGAAAACCAGTTGTTTAAGTGACAACCGCCATCCCTTTGGCCAAGATGTCTGTAACAGCAGATCCCACTGAAATGCGTCAGTCGCTGCACAAGACGAATAGGCGAGTTCTGGGCGCAGCTGAGAGCGAGGGCTTCCACGATTGTTTGCTGCAATACTGTACGCTGGATGTCACTACAGTGTGCATGGGACATGGCCACTGCGTGGACACGACAGGCTGTCTTTTCCCAGCCGAATGAAAAGCGATCCCAGTGAAAGCGGAGAAAGGAGCTTCTGCTTATCAAGAGGAGTGCTACCTGACTGATTTTGCAGCTGACTGTTGGACGCTGGTGGTGTTTCGATTGATACTGTGCGCTGTGTGGTATTGGGGTGATGCATTGGGTACGTTAGCTAGCCACAAATTCTGCTCTGAGTCCTTGTTTGTTGTGTGACAAGTTGTGATTGTTTATTGATGGAAAACGTAAAGAATTTGTTTCAACTACGCTATGAGCTCAGTTTCGATTAGTACAGTGACCGTGTGAATCAAAAAAAATCACCGGCGTGCAACCGTTAGCTGAAAAAACACTCAGTTAGTTCTTGTCTTGACATGCTGAAGGCCGTTTCTCATTCTCCGCTGGGATTGCTGTTCGTCTCAGTCCCTGACGCAATTCTGCTGAGAACTCATCTGGTTGCTTGTTCTATGTGAATAATCGATTGTATTTGTTATTATATAAGAATTTATTAAGGTATTCGTAGGTAGCTTATTGTGGTGGCTATCTGATGACGCTGTAGTAGTAGCAGTAGACCTATGCGCAGTTCTACGCTATGATCCTAGGCAAGCACAAAAGTTATTTTGCCATTTTATATTTTACTGATAAAATCGTTGCAGATATGATGACTAGTTGTGGACGAGATCAGGCATTGTAAATTGTTAATGTTATTGCCCAGTCGTATATACCAAGGTGAAGTTGGATTTTACTCTGTTATTTAATAGAAGATATTTTTGTACTGATTGCGTGTAGCCCCACTTAATGGTATTCACGTGCTACAGAAATAATTTGCTTTGCTGAAATTGTATTTCAATTCTGTTGATGTTAAACAATATAACTGTTAAATTGAGCCCTACATCTGCACAGCCTCCATTCGAAACCCACTCCTACACTACAAATGAACTTTTGCAAGTGTCGTGTTAGAAAAGAACAGATAATCGGATAGCTGAAGAATACATACTGAATCGAACGTGGAAGAAAATGTCTATATACCACTTGACTGAAGGATGCGGTAATCGCATATTCATGTCCAATCCTTCTGCTCAAGTCGATGCAACTGTTTCAGGTATGAGTTACGGTTGAAAAGTAGTGAGTATTGGGACATGATTATTATTGGATGTATTTCAGCTTGTGTGCTATGAACATAAAACCGTTTCGCAATAATGCTGAAAGACAGTATACTGAGATACTGGATATATGTGCTGCACCTGTAATATTATGAACTGTCGGGTATGCGTGTCGTAGAGATTATATGTCATATCCGCCGTGGCAGTTTTCAGCAGACGTAAATACATTTGTCTTTCAGAAAACCAAACTGAACGTCATCTAATAGGTGCTCAGTTTTCTTTTCCTTTGTTCAGAATATAACTCTCATGTTTCTCAAAACTATTTTGCTTGTGATGCGCTCCAAAAGTTTATTAGCAGGCTTGTAATCGGATACTGTTGTAGGACTCTCATCATTCATTATTTTATTTCAAATTGGTTCAAGCTTAACGCAAGTTGTTAATTATAAAATAGATTCCCAGTCTGTAGTTGTGCTTTAATAGTCTATTTGTTCAGTGCCCTGAAGTCTGTCAATTTCAACATATAGGCAGTTATCTTTATATTTGTGAATACTTGCCGGCCGAGGTGGCCGAGCGGTTCTAGGCGCTACAGTCTCGAACCGCACGACCGCTACGGTCCCAGGTTCGAATCCTGCCTCGGGCATGTATGTGTGTGATGTTCATAGGTTCGTTAGGTTTAAGTAGTTCTAGGTTCTAGGGGACTGATGACCTCAGAAGTTAAATCCCATAGTGCTCAGAGCCATTTGAACCATTTTTGTGCATAGTTTTTGTTAGTGTAAACTTGTATTTCTCACTCTAGAAAACGTACGTGGAGAAATATTCCCTGTGATAGTATTAATGCATTGAGAAATCAAGAGTAGATCATGGTGTGTGGGTGTGTATGGGGGGAGGGGGACGACGAGGGGCAGGTTATGAAGCATTCATTCAGTGTATAAATTAGAGTTCTGCTCTGTGGCTAAGTTTTCACGCATCTGGCAAACGCCCATTGGTACATGTTCAACAGTTCCGGTTGTCGGATATCCAACAGATGCGCTGCTGTGATCTGCGCACACCTGCCGCCACAGCGGAGGGCGTCCGGGACCGCTGACGTCACAGCGACGCCTCCGGCTACGGCGGCCCCGGAGGAGGCGCGAACGCAGTGCGGCAGCTGTCGAAGCTATTGAGCGACGCCGCACTGCGCCACACACCTGTTGATCCCGGCGCCGGGAATCGCGCAAACAACTGTGCTGGTACGTGGCCCCCAGACACCCCTGCCGTCCCGCTGGAGTGTGGCTGCACAGTGGCTAAAAGGCACCGACTCCACTCACGTAAAGGAAGGGCGGCGTTGAAATGCCCGCCGTCCGTATATCGATTTGACACGGATTTCGTAAATCGTTCAGTTCGAATACTACGGTCGTTCATCTAAAATTGCTATTACAGCTTTTTTAAATTCCTATTGCACGTCCTGTCTCCATTGGCTACATCTTGTACGTTATAATAACACGCAATCCTCCTTCCTTCTGTACATGCACAGATTAATAGTTATCATCCTGTTGCCTTCTGGACGATCTCTCCAAGATGAACCCGAATGCCACGGACAAAAGTTCTTAGACTCTTAAAAGGTAACTACTGAGTACACTACTGGCCATTAAAATTGCTACACCAAGAAGAAATGCAAATGATAAACGGGTATTCATTGGACAAACATATTATACTAGAACTGACATGTGATTACAGTTTCACGCAGTTAGGGTGCATAGATCCTGATAAATCAGTACCCAAAACAACCACCTCTGGCCGTAAAAACGGCATTGATAGGCCCGGGCATTGAGTCAAACAGAGCTTGGATGGCGTGTATACGTACAGCTGCCAACGCAGCTTCAACAGGAAACACACTTCATCAAGGGTAGTGACTGGCGTATTGTGACGAGACAGTTGCTCGGCCACCATTGACCAGACGTTTTCAATTGGTTAGAGATCTGGACAATGTGCTGGCCAGGGCAACAGTCGTACTTTTTTTGTATCCAGAAAGGCCCGTACAGGACCTGCAACATGCAGTCGCGCATTATCCTGCAGAAATGTAGGGTTTCGCAGGGATCGAATGAAGGGTAGAGCCACGGGTCGTAACACATCTGAAATGTAGCGTCCACTGTTCAAAGTGACGTCAATGCGTACAAGAGGTGACCGAGACGTGTAAACAATGGCACCCCATACCATCACGCAGGGTGATACGCTAGTATGGCGATGACGAATACACGCTTCCAATGTGCGTTCACCGCGATGTCGCCAAACACGGATGCGACCATCATGATGCTGTAAACAGAACCTGGATCCATCTGAGAAAATTACGTTTTGCCATTCGTGCATCCAGGTTCGTCGTTGAGTATACCATCGCTGGCGCTCCTGTCTGTGATGCAGCGTCAAGGGTAACCACAGCCATGGTCTCCGAGCTGATAGTCCATGCAGCTGCAGACGTCGTCGAACTGTTCGTGCAGATGGGTTTTGTCTTGCAAACGTCCCCATCTGTTGACTCAGGGATCATGATGTGGCTGCACGATCCGTTACAGCCATGCCGATAAGGTTCCTGTCATCTCGACTGCTAGTGATACGAGGCCGTTGGGATCCAGCACGGCGTTTCGTATTACCCTCCTGAAAGCAGCGATTCCATATTCCGCTAACAGTCATTGGATCTCGACCAACGCGAGCAGCAATGTCGCGATACGATAAATCGCAATCGCGATAGACTACAATCCGACCTTTACCAAAGTCGGAAACGTGATGGTACGCGTTTCTCCTCGTTACACGAGGCATCACAAAACGTTTCACCAGGCAACGCCGGTCAACTGCTGTTTGTGTATGAGAAATCGGTTGTAAAGATTCCTCACGTCAGCACATTGTAGATGTCGCCACCTGTGCCAACCTTGTGTGAATGCTCTGAAAAGGTAATCATTTCCAGTGCCGTTTGTCCTGTTTGAAAACGAACGTGTTCCATTCAGTCACTATACTTGCTTTGACATCACTGATAGCCTCACTACTCAACGTTCTGAAGCTAATACGATGGTGGTTCCATAACTTATACACAACGCATATTCCGTCAAAACGAGACGGTTTTATTCACGATTTAAATACTTCATATTCCTTCGCAGTTCTTTTTTTCCAACGTAACCTCCTTTTAGTTCTGTGGCCTCAGTCTCCTTAATGTAGAGTGTGTGCCATCATGGCACCGCTTTATTGATCTGCGTGTCATCCATGTTCTTGCCACATCATTAACTTCCCCATCATGTCTGTAGTGCTACTGTAGTCCATGCCTCCTGGGCCAAAGAGACGGAAGGCTGAAATTGCGGATCAAGGCTGTAGTGTGGATGAGGAAGATCAGTCCATCGAGTCTTTGTGATCTCCTCTCAAGTACGCAGACTTACGTGTGACCTTATATCACCATGGAGAAGGAAAAAGGCGGTCGCATTTCTGAGGCCACGAACCCACTGTAAAATTTTCTACAGTTATCAAATGTCTCACTATAAACTCTGGAGTTTATCGTTTGTCCAAGAGGGAGGACGTCGAAAAGAATAACCCCAGAACACTGTATCCATGACTCTAGCAGCTGACGGTTCTGTTTTGAACTGCTACGAAGGAGACGTTGTGTGTTACCACTCCATGGAATGCTGTTTAGGCTCAAAGTGGTGAATCCATGTTTCATCGCGTCTGACAATGTTATCCGAGAAATCGTTAGCATCGGCCTCATAATGTGCAAGAAATTCGACACAGATGTTCCTTCTCTCCTCTTTATACTCTTCAGTTAGCTTCCAGGATCTGAAGCGCACAAACCTTTGTGTGACGTAACTGGTAGACGAGTATGTCAGGACTACCAAGAGAGATTTCACGCTGCTTGCTTGTTATTCGTCTATCACGTCGAATAAGAATGTTCACACGTTGCAACATCACAGGCATCACAGCTGTGCGGCCTGTCGGCGAGTGAGAGATAAGTCACATTTCCTTCTCCTTGTTCAGTTCACGACGCATCACCCAGAGAATTACCACGTTTCTATTCAGTGCCCGTTATTCTTAGACATTGTGTAAACGCCTGTGAATATTTTCGATGGTCTGGTTTTCCGCCTAAAAATCTTCAGTGACTGCTCTTTGATTGGAAGACACCTCAGTTATAGACGTCATTTCGAAGACTGGCTATAGCGCTGCCATTTATCAGGAATTGTTCGAAATATGAGATGAATGTTTTAAGATGTCACAAACAAATTTGTAGCTTTTCTTTTCAACTAAAATTGGCTGAGAAAAAATCGTGATGCCTTACTTATTGAACATTCCTTACTTTCAACACTCCTCGGTTCTGTCTCTAGTTTGTTTTGCCGAATGCGTAGGTTTACTAATGAAGAGGGTGTCATATGCTGCTCAAATGTGGGTTCACAGAAAACAATGGAAGAGCGGCCCATAGACACTATGGTGAGGTGTTCCCTCTTGGGTATGTAACCTGTTTCGTTTGGATGTTGTTGCATTACTCCGTGTTACGTGTTGTACCCGTTGGTGATTGCTTATTAGAGGCTATTTCACTGTTGTGCAGATATTTTCCCAATAATGAAGGTAACTGGAGTAACAAACCGAATAAACCATAATAATAATATCATTTATAACGAGCTACTTCTACTGAAATACTAGGGAAACATCGCTGAACAGCTTCCGAAATTTTGTCAATTTCATGCTAAACAACGAGCGTAGAGAATAAACGCTGGACTTCAGGATACGTAACGACTTGCTCCGAGTTAAGTTTCCTCACCCTTTGGTCTCCTCGCGACACGGACAGTCACACTTCCCGTGTATATGAGGAGAAATCCTTGAAAGCTGTCAAAAGATAGTGGATCAGCTTGATATAATTTTCCGCTGTAAATCTCTTCAGATACCCTGAGGTACATTGTGGTTCTGTCGCAGACCTCCCTTCCTTACGTCCTTACGTTCCTACTCAGGAAGCGAGACGCCGACAATGAGCATGACGTCAAAGTGGCGGAAAGCCCTTTCTTTTAGAAATTTTAATTCACTGTGACCACTCAAGTACCACAACAGGTTCCACTACGTTCCCGAAAATTACCGAAGCTCAGCAGAAGAGAGAAAGCTGTTTGTTAGCCTCTTTTAAAGTTTAATTTTTCTCTTTGTCAAAGCCTAAACAACTTGGAGAAAGTTGTAATACATGGATAAATTCTAAAAGGTGAAATAAATACCCATAAATCGACTCTGTAACTGTGTCTTTTACACACCATATAAATATGATAGAAGAGATGCTGACACCCAAAACTTACAGGGCACTTCAATGAAGATATTTAAGTACCTATAATTATAATAAAAAAGACAATTTTCCACTGGCTGTTCCTGAACCAAATTGGCGTTGCCAATCACTGTATGAAACTTTCTGACTCAAAATGTGGCATTTCAGTGGCGTGCTGCCTATTCGTTTATTAAATTTAAATTTTTTTGTCGTTGCATTCCATTTAGCGAACATCGGTATTGTAGCAGCAACTTTGATTGCAAGGACGAAAATATCATACAACGTAAAGTTATGTGAGTTTTAAGCTGCAAGTGTGCTGTCTTTAGCCACCGAGCAATATTGTGTTATTAAACTACCATTCTATGCATATTTAAAATATATATTTTACTGTATAAGAAAGTATCGTAAACGAAACATCCACACTGTTATACAGAGATTAGCAACTATAAATTGTCAGAGCAACATTGCACGCTCACCCAAATAAGATACGCAAGCATACTAAAGGACGTACCCTGTCACATACCATTATACCATACCTTAACTGATAGTATTAAAAAATTTTTTGGAGGTCCATAGTCTCAAAGTGTTTTTTTTTTTTTATCCGAGTGATCGACCAGTTTCAATCTTGGGTCATGTTCAAGCATCTGTAGTACGTTCAAATCTGGTGACATTGGTTTGTACAAGCATCTCATATATATGTGTACTTAATAACCCAAGTTATTACATACCTTAAACTTGCAGTTTGATCTTACATTGTAATATATCGCCAATACATGTAAATATGAATACGTCTTACTTCTGTGGGTATGTGAAACAAAAATAACAACATATTGTACATGGTTACCTCTGCCATCCAACACAAACAGAAAGATGTCACATCATGATATAGTCACAGCTATTATGACACAACCAAAGATGTTTATTAACCTATTTGTAGATGGTCGATGACATTAAGCAAACTACTGGCGCCATACTCAGCGGCATATTTCATTCATTATTCTCACTTGTGTTATCTTATTAAAGTAGGGGATCGAAAATTATGCATAGTGTCATACCACAGGTAGTATTAGAAATTGCAGTAGTAAGTGAGGACTATAAAAGATTATATTAGGTGTTTTAATGAGTTGTGCCTGCCAGTCTACAAAACAGAACGATACTGACGTAGCAGCAAATACGTCATATTTCGCTTTATCTTTTGTATGGACTAACAATAAAACTAGAAAACCTTAGAAAGCTTACAGCATGTCACTACAAGTATTTCACAATATATTGTGTTATAGCATTGTAACTTACAGGTACTATGTGAAGGGGAAAGGGCCATCTGCAGAACTGGATGTGACGTGGAAGTGGCAGTTACAGTTTTGAGGAAAAGAATCTCATTCAGAGCTCATACTTATCTTACAGTACAAGTTATTCATAACTACACATGAAACATTCATTGTCTTGTTGACATCGCTAGAAAATATTCCAGACGTCCTCTTGCGGCATATTGGTCATATCAAAAACTAAAATCTCCATTAGTAACTTATTAACGGGAGGAACATAGTGATTTAGACCCACACGAATATTTACACATAACATACCAAGCTGACTTTTCTGTAATTGTACATACATAAAATATTCAAATTCCTAGTAGACATACCAATTGCAGAAAAGTTGGGAGGAGTGTTTCAGAAAGGACGAATACTTACAAAATGTATGCAGAATATTACACAGTTCTGTCAGTTCTGTAGTACTGATGATCAGTGGCGATTTAATTCCAGTTAGGTTTCACATAGCTGATTAAGATTACAATATTAATAAAAGTGAAGGCATCCAGATGTTAAAGAGTTATCTAGCGAATTCACATTTCTATAACAAGTATAAACAAGACAAATTCTTGAGAAAAGGTGGTGTTATAATTCCAGGTGAAATGATTTAACTAAGTTGAACTAGTATAATAACATTATAACCCTACAAAAGTTTCAGTGTTATACACAAAAATCAAAACTCTCACCTCTTGAAGATCTAACACTAAGGCAAGATTATAGTTACAGGGGACTGAACCCAGTACATGTAACACATTAATGTTGTTGAATGTATGGGTAGACTATATTGTTATTATTTTATATATACACACATGTACTTACAAACATACATAGATACAGGCATACATAATTTTCTTGTGAAAACTTTATGTATGTACAATCACTGGAGCCTCAATTTAGTGTATTATGTATAAATATTTGTATTGATTTAAATCATTCTGTTCCTCCTGCTAATAAGTTATTACTGGAGATTTTAATTTTTAGTATGACTAATACGACACATGAGGACATCTGGCGTATTTTCTAGTGATGTCCACATAATAGTGAATGTTACGTGTAAACATGAGACATGATGCATGGCCTTATAAATCGGCTAGTACTATAAGACTCACAAGTATGAGCTCCAGATGAGATTAATTTCCTCAAAACTGTAACTAGTAGTTCCATGTCACTTTTAGTTCTGCAGGTGGACCCTTCTCCTTCACGTAACATCTGTGGGTTCCAATAGCTATAGCGCAATATATTTTGAAATAACTACTTAACTGAACTAACGTTGTGTAAACTATCTTAGGTCTCCTGGTTTTACTATAACACCGTACAAAAGATATAGAGAAAATGTCGCCTTGTATATATAGAATTTGTTACTGGTTCTTACGTATGTATTTGTTCTGGTTCTGTATGTATTTATTCTGGTTCTAACGTATGTATTTGTTACCACATCAGTATTGTTTAATTGTATAGACTTACAGGCAAACCTCTTTAAAACGCCAGGTATAACCTCTTTGTACTGTAATTTCTAATATTATATGTGGTGTATCATATGATATAAGCTTCGATTCACTACTTTTAACAAGATAACACATGTGAGAATAACGAACATAATATGCCAGTGAATATGGTGCCAGTAGTTTACTTAATGTTATCGACCATGCACAGATAGGTTCCTGAAGATCTTTATTTATATCATAACAGCTGTGACTGTACTATGAGATGTCAGTTTTTTCTTTGTATTACATACAGAAGTAAGACGTGTTGATGTTCACATGTAGTAACAACGTATTACAATGTAAAAAGAAGCTGGAAGCTTAAGGTATGTAAGTGATTAGAGTTATAAAGTAGCTTGTAGACAACTGATGTGTTAAACAGTTTCACCATTTTTGAAAGTTTTACAGATGCCTGAAAATGACCCAAGGTTGAAAGTGGCCGATCACACAGATAATAAAAAGAATACAGTCTACTTGGACCATGTTTTCATTCTCGTAACTCAAAGTGTAATCTCCGATGTACGACATCGGAATTAATACAATGTTTACCTTTACATGCCTATCCTGTACCCATAATTATCATCAATGTATACTTCAGTATTCAATAAGACTGGAAAATGCGGCATTCATCACGTTTTATTTTTGTTATCTGTCCATTAGTGTGGTGCTGTAATCAATCTCCCGATTATAATAATACAGTCTCTCATTTGATGCGGGAATTTGAGTTAAAATATAATAGCCCTTCCACTCTGACAAGAAAATACAAGTGATTATTATTATTATTATTGTTATTATTATTCTCGCGTCATAAACATACACATTCACACAATTAAGAAACAGTACATTTTATAGTGTGGTCATAAACAATCTGAAGGGTGTTGCAGGGTAGGTTGTGCTGAGAGATATTTCTGAAGAACAAAATTCGATATGTTGCCCCGTTTCCGAGTTAACTGGCATTGAAGTTAACCAGAGAGACCGTTACACGGGCAAATTCAAGCGGCCCACCAGATAGAATTAGTGTCATTTGTTCTCATGGTGTATATGATAACACACAAGAAGGCTCATCCTTTAGCTTGGGTTCGATCCTCACTACTGTCCCATGTCCAGTTTTTGTATCCCTCTCTTGTCGATTTTAGAAAACCAAACGAAAAACGCTTTGGGGACACCGTCTCGTTCGCGCAACGGGCTGATTGGCTAACTTCAATGCTAATAACTCCTAACGATGAGCCTACGCAGGCGACGACCCATGCATGTGCATGACCCCCGAGCCTCCCTCAGCATGCCAATGGGAGGGCCCGAATCCCTCATCTTCCAGAGGAACAGCTCTTGGCACCACGACAGCTAAGGAGTATCGTACACTGGTTGCAGTGGTTCCAGACCACGTACAGCCCATCATGACGATCATGTTTCCCGACGGCAGCAGCTTTTTTTAAACAAGATAATGCGCCCCGTCGCAAGACCAGGAGTACGATGGAGTGGTTCGAGGAACACAGTGGCGAGTTCTAATTGATGTGCTGCACCTCCAAGTTGCCAGATCTGAACCCGATCGAACACATCTGGGATGTAATTGGCCATGGCGTCAGAGATCATGTAACCCCTCCCCGGAATTTACGGGAGTTAAGTAACTTATGTGTGCAGATGTGGGGCGCAATTACACCAGCGACCTCCCAAGGCGTCGTTGCTTCCATGCGACGAAGTATCGCAGCTGTTATCTGTGCCAAACGTGGACATACCAACTATTAGGTACGTGGTCATAATGTTCTGGCTGATCCGTGCGTATATAGACGGGAGGAAGCGAAATAAGAGTGATACTGAAAATATGTGGCGGTGACATTCAGATGGAATACGGCACAGGCGGCCAGTGCGATATGTTAGAGCACATGTCGTCGACCAAAGGGATGGATATTTTGGAGAATGGTTTTGTCAAAGCGGGCTGCATTCTCATTTGTGGTAGAGGAGCTTTCGGAATAGAATGGTAGAATGCTACAGAAGCTACGAGGGTGGCCCAGAAAGTCATGCTTTCTTTTTTCTTCAGCAGTTCTTTATTGAACATAATGGGAATTACACACACGAAAGAACAGTGTTTTAACTACGCACCCTATTTTTCCACGTAATCTCCACCCCGTTCTATGGCCTTCCTCCATCGCGAAACAAGGGTGTGATTGCTATGTCGGTACCAATCCTTGTCCTGGTGGCGGAGCCAGTGCTTCACTGTGTGAATCACCTTCTCCTCGTCCTCAAAATATCTTCCACGAATGTCATCCTTTAATGGCCCATGCAAATGGAAGTCCAAGGGGGCTAGGTCAGGTGCGCCAGATGTGACAGCCGTGGATGGTCTCCCCGACCGCTGCAAACCGTGGAGCTCCGCCGAAATGCCTTCTGATGACCTGACCCTCCATGCCTAGGGACTAACTGTATTTCTGTCGACAGCAGATATTCCATAGACTTTGCACAAGCGCTTGTGAATATTCCCCACAGTTTCTTTCTCTGCAGCGAGAAATTCAGTGACGGCAGGTTGCTTGTACACAGATGCCATTTTGAAACTGTCTTGCTGTTACGGTATCCGTCGGAAGTGACGGAAACTTGGCGCGCTCACTCGGGAGGCTTCAAATAATACATACTTAACGTTTCTCATTCGCAGCATTGTTTTCAGATGAGAAAAAAATGCGTCGTATTACTTTCTGGACAACCCTCGAAGGAAGCCCAATTATGTCAAACATACGCCTTAATTTGAGGATAAATTTCTGAGAATACACATCTGAGCCACAACACTGCGCGGTGTGGGATCCTTACCAAATAGGACTGACGGAGTACATCGAAAAAGTTCAAAGAAAGGCAGCACGTTTTGTATTATCGCGAAATATGGGAGAGAGTGTCACAGAAATGATACAGGATTTGGGCTGGACATCATTAAAAGAAAGGCGTTTTTCGTTGCGACGGAATCTTCTCACGAAATTCCAAACTTTCTCCCCCGAATGCGAAAATATTTTGTTGACACCGACCTACATAGGGAGGAACGATCACCAAGATAAAATAAGTCAAATCAGAGCTCGTACAGAAAGATATAGGTGCTCATTCTTTCCGCGCGCTATACGAGATTGGAATAATAGAGAATTGTGAATGTGGTTCGATGCACCCTCTGCCAGGCAGTTAAATGTGATTTGCAGAGCATCCATTTAGATGTAATGAAGATGAAGTGAATCATGAGTTGTGAGAAAATCGGAAAAAATAGAAGCATTTTAAATGTGGTGTTACAGTAGGTTGTTGACATTTAAATGGTGAGATATGTAGCCCACCGTAAAGTCGACCAAGAATGCAAAAACTTGAAAACACTGACCAGTAAAGAAAGGGGGGGGGGGGTATGGCACGACTGGCTGGAAGCCGCCCCAAGAGAGAAGGTGCAAGTCTTTTAACTGGACGCTACTGTGGCGATTTGTGTATAGCTAATCTATCCCATTTACCGTACTGGAAGAAGGAGACCTACAATTTATCGTGGAATCCGATACACGTGTCATTCTGGCATATCTTCACATCACTTAGAGATAAAGAAAGAACGAAAAATTTAAAGGTCTGACCGGAACTATACCCCGTAACCATTCGGTTCACAAGCACATTCTATACAAATAATCACCAATTACGACAGCAGAAGAAGGGAGAGGATGGTGGGACAAATTTTAAGACATCAGGGAATAACTTCCATCGTACTCGAGGCAGTCGTAGAGGGCATAAATTTTAGGGGAAGGTAGAGACTGGAATATACCTGATGGCTTCTGTGTCGGTTTGTTCGAGTGATGTTTCTTCAACCTTCTTTCGTGTCCTTTAACCAACACGTGTGGTTTTACTGTCAAAGCTTTACTCTTCTTTTATGGTGATCACCACCAACAATTGCCAATGCAGGGCACTCGAGCCGGAAAAACAGGAAAATCGTTAAATAAACGTTGCTCGAGGAACACGACCCGAAGTCAGAATACAATTCGTCAAGAAATGGCCACTAAAGCCTGATAAATTTTATAGATTCGAATATGTTCATCAAAGTAGCGAAGACGTTGATTACAGGTGCTACTCTGGCATGAGAAGGTTGGCCCCAAAACGAGAGCTGCGACGGGCCGCATCAAACCAGTAGGTCGATGATCCAAAACAAAAGGTAGATTATCCACATTACCGTTTGAAGCGACCCCGCACTTTATCGAGTATAGTACCGCGACAAGGCCTAGAACCATCTGTGATTCCAGTACAAATGCATGGCGCATAACGTCAATGAAAATCTCGTGGTTTGTCGAAAGCTCTAGTAGTCAAACAAGGGCCGCATAAGCTTTATTAAGATATTGCTCCGTACCGATTAGATGAAGGCTGGATTTCTCTGTACACCTTGTAGAGCTTCACTGGATAAATGGATAGCAATAAGGCCATCTCCACACCATAACTTGAATCACACACGCTCAAACGTGAAGGTTATGCGAGAGAATGATTCACACCACATTTACTGGAATAGATGGTGTAGGATACGTAATGTGCGATTTAAATTTGGGACATTCATCACATGATTAGGCAAAGCACTGGAAACAATTTGGGAAGTTTCTTGCATATTGGGAGAGATGGTAATTGTAGATTAAACATTCAAGGCTACTACAACCAGGAACTAACACTAATTGGTACGAACTTCTGAGGGCATGGATGGGATAGACTACAAATGATCTCATTCCCCATCTTAATCAGTGACATGCACTGTCGTTGCGTAATTAATAGAAGATCCGACGAATTGTCCTGAAGAAATCTTCAACGTTCTAGGAAACACGCGACTTTGATGCGGGTAATTTCTCAGCTTGAAAACTTCGAGGGTTGTACGGGAAGAAAAAAAGGAAATTTTTAACTCCCATCGACGACAAGGATATTATGGATAATGCACATTCTCGGATTGCAAGAGGATGTATAGAAAACCATTTTCCTCCTATTTCAAAAGAAAGATTCCGACATATGCCTTAAGCGATAAAGAGAAACTACACTACTGGCAATTAAAATTGCTACATCACGACGGTGACGTGCCACAGAGGCGAAATTTAACCGACAGGAAGAAGATGCTGTGATATGCAAATGATTAGCTTTTCAGAGCATTCATACAATGTTGGGGCCGGTGGCGACACCTACAACGTGCTGACATGAGGAAAGTTTCCAACCGATTTCTCATACACAAACAGCAGTTGACCGGCGTTGCCTGGTGAAACGTTGTTGTGATGCCCCGTGTAAGGAGGAGAAATGCGTACCATCACGTTTCCGACTTTGATAAAGGTCAGATTGTAGCCTATCGCGCTTGCGGTTTATCGTATCGCGACATTGCTGCTCGCGTTGGTCGAGATCCAATGACTGTTAGAAGAATATGGAATCGGTGGGTTCGGGAGGGTAATACGGAACGCCGCGCTGGATACCACGGCCTCGTATCACTAGCAGACGAGATGACGTCGTCATCGCCATACTGGCGTATCACCCGGCATGACGGTATGAGGTGCCTTGGTTACACGTCTCGGTCACCTCTTGTTCGCATTGACGGCACTTTGAACAGTGGACGTTACGTTTCAGATGTGTTACGACCCGTGGCTCTACCCTTTATTCGATCCCTGCGAAACCCTACATTTCTGCAGGATAATGCACGACCGCATGTTACAGGTCCTGTACGGGCCTTTCTGGATACAGAAAATGTTCGACTGCTGCCCTGGCCAGCACATTCTCCAGATCTCTCACCAACTGAAACCGTCCGGTCAATGGTGGCCGAGCAACTGGCTCGTCACAATACGCCAGTCACTACTCTTGATGAACTGTGGTATCGTGTTGAAGCTGCATGGACAGTTGTACCTGTACACGCCATCCAAGCTCTGTTTGACTCAATGCCCGGGCGTATCAAGGCAGTTATTAGCGCCAGAGGTGGTTGTTGTGGGTACTGATTTCTCAGGATCTATGCAACCAAATTGCGTGAAAATGTAATCACATGTCAGTTCTAGTATAATATATTTGTCCAATGAATACCCGTTTATCATCTGCATTATTTCTTGGTGTAGCAATTTTAATGGCCAGTAGTGTACAAAAAACGCTCATCTGATTGGCCAGATCTTGATCTCAGCTCGTCCGAAATGCGAGCTCAGCGTCTTACACTCTGAGCCACCTCATTCGTTGCTTTCATTTTATTTTATTTTTGGCTGGTAAGTAGCACCAAATACATACGCTCACGTTAAACAATGCTCGTAAGTTATTGGCGCCAAAAGCGTCCCACACATATTCCATAGCGTTCAGATCAGGCGAATTTGTTGACCCTAGACTTTAAGAACTCACTAAAATGTTCACACACCCTTAACAAGAGTCTGTGCTTATGACTGGGAGAGCTATTGAGCTATTCTTCAGGATGGAGCTATCGCCGTCGGGGAAAACATCAGTCATGAAGTTATGCTGGTGGTCAGCTATGGTGTTCACGTAATCCACAGCTGACATGGAGTCTTCAGTTAATTACAACAGGTTCCATGGAAGCCCAGATGACTGTCCCACCGGCCCGCTTCCGTGGCGCAGTACGCGTTCCGCGCTGCCGTTCGCCTGAATGACGGCGTATCAGGACACAGCCACAGAAATGGTGTAACGAGAAACTTGATTCATCCGACCACGTTAATAATGTCCATTGATCCAATATCCAAGATCATCGAGATCTCAAACCCGCAATTACGACGGCTGACGATGTCCTTGCGTCAGCAGGGGAAAACATAGTGGTCCGCCTCTGTGGAACTCCAAGTTCAACAATGTGCTCCGAGACATCATACCTGCATCAGCACTGTGCTCTTTCGTCAGGTCTCACACAGACTGCTGTGTATACTGTTACACATAACGGGCAAAAAAATGGTTCAAATGGCTCTGAGCACTATGGGATTTAACTTCTCAGGTCATCAGTCCCCTAGAACTTAGAACTACTTAAACCTAACTAAGGTCATCACACACATCCATGCCCGAGGCAGGATTCGAACCTCCAACCATAGCGGTCGTGCGGTTCCAGACTGTAGCGCCTAGAACCGCTCGGCCACCCAGGCCGTCTGAACGACTTCGATATTCGAGCTTTTTAATTTCCGAAATGGGCAATGCAACCCTCGATACATTGGCAAGAAATCGTAATTCATTCGTATGCTGCAAAGTTAGCTATTCGCTACGCGCTTACTGCGTAATTTTAAATTGCATTACTTATGTTAGATCTTGGTTGCGCACAACATGTATTTGTTGCCATTGTGTGTGATATAGTTTAGATGGTTTAAAACAAATAACTGTATGAAATGGATAATCTTGTTCGTTATCTGGATATTTCAGCTTGAGAACGTCAATTTGGCAGCCATAGATACAACCATTCATTATAATGAGTATTGTTTACCGTAAAAAAAAGAAACTAAAATAAGTAATTGAAAGCCCCTTTATGAAGACGAAGTTTTAGTTCGCTATCCGACAATGGTCCGATGAACTGACACCCCATTGTCCCACGGCGGATACTAGAGGCCGTGTCCAAATATTTCCATCCTGGAGCTTCGCCAACCTGGATGGCGCATGCTCCTCGTATCTGAGTCAAGCTGAGTGCTACACACGGAAACAAACACAAGCAGTTGCTTCACTTGCTCAATCTGGCAGCGATGTTTCACCGCTGCGGAAACGCGGAAGCGTCCTTCGGCATCGTTTCCCGGTCTAATGAAAGAGTGTAGTAAATCCCTTTCACGGCCGCCAAGGTGTTTGTAGATTTTACAATGGGACTATTGACTGTTTGGTGCACAAATTATCGGAAATAGTTTCCACGTCACCAAAGGGAGACTGAGCAAACGTTTCCACTGTTCACTGGTCAGTAACTGATGTTCACCTTTGGTCACTGTTAATTAAAGTACTGTTAATGTTACGCAGAGGTACAACAGAGTAGGTTACACAGTATTTCACGTATTGAAGAATTTTTTTAAAGTCGTCAGTCTTCAGCTCAATGCGACCGGCCACGAATTCGTCTCTTGTGCCAACCTCTTTCTTCAATTCTTGTCATTCCTTTTTCGATGTCTAAATTTCACGTTAGGGTATTACCGCCATTTCAGTTCCAGAACATTGTTCTTAGTGTTCCATTCTTATTGTTCCCTGTTGTTTCTTATACATACTGCATGTTATCCTCTTCCCCTACAACTTACTTGTATTTTGCTCAGAACTTCGAACGTCTTGCACCGCTTTACATTGTAGATCGATCTTTTCAGGTAGACAAATCCTATGAACGTGCTTCGACGTTTCTGAAGTCTTGTTTCCATTATAAATGGCAATATCAGAACTATCTCTCTGATACTCTTATCTTTCCGAAAGCAAACTGGTCGTCACTTAAAGGACCCTCAATTCTCCTTTCCATTGTTCTATAGATTATTCTTGTCAGCAACTTGCCTGTATTGGCATTTCAGCGGATTATGCGACAATTGTGGAACTTTTGTACCTTCGGTTCTGTGTGTACAGTATTTTTCTGAAATTCTCATTGTAGTAGGTACTACATTCAAGGTCACCAGAAATTGAGTTAGGCCTAATACTCGAAATCTCATCTTGCACAATATCGAGAATTCGCATCAACCATTATCCGCTATGGCGCAGTCAGAATTGAAATTTAACCGAGGCTTAACGCTTCTGACCAATCACATTGTATTCGACAAGTCAATACTGTATGGTTTTACCAGTGTAATACAATACTAGACCGTCAGAAATCCAAATTTTTCAATTTATTTTTAGAATATACTTAACACTAAGGCACGTGCAAAATATTATACTCTCCAGCAAACATGTTTTGACAACATCATATTCATTATGTGGTAAAGCTTAATATGGCCGAAGCAATGTAATTTTTAATAAAGTATATTTATTAACGATATAGGAGACAATCTTAGTAGCCTTCTTAGATTGTTTGCTGATGATGCTGTCATTTACCGTCTTGTAAAGTGATTAGATGACCAAAACGAATTGAAAAATGATTTAGATGAGATATCTGCCTGGTGCGAAAAGTGACAATTGACCCTGAATAAAGAAAAGTGTGAAGCTATTCACATGAATACTAAAAGAAATCCACTAAATTTCGATTACGCGATAAGTCACGCAAATCTGAAGGCTGTACATTCAACTAAATACTTATGGATTACAATTACAAATAACCTAAATTGGAGCGATCACATAGATAATTTTGTGGGTAGAGCAAACCAAAGACTGTGATTCGTTGGTAGAACACTCAGAAGGTGCAACAGGTCTACTAAAGACACTGCTTACACCACGCTTGTCCGCCCTGCTCTGAAGTATTTCTGTACGGTGTGTGATCTGCATCAGGTGAGACTGACGGATGACATCGAAAAAGTACAAAGAAGGTGGCTCGTTTTGTATTATCGCGAAATAGGTGAGATAGTGCCACAGATATGATACATGTATTGCAGTGCCAATCATTAAAACAAAGGCGTTTTTCGTTGCGACGGGACCTTGTCATGAAATTTCAATCACCAGTTTTCTCCTCCGATTGCGAAAACATTCTGTTGGAACCCACCTACATAGGGAGAAATGATCATCACGATAAAATAAGAGAAATCAGGCATCGCACAGAAAAATTTAAGAGCTCGTTTTTCCCGCGCGCCATTCGATAGTGGAACGGTAGAGAGACAGTTTGAAGGTGGTTCATTGAACACTCTGCCAGGCACTTTATTGTGAATAGCAGAGTATCACGTAGATGTAGATGTTATTTGTCCAGTTCATTTTAGGATACCGTTATCCTTATTGCCAGTACACTCACTACTTTTTTGTTCATAAGGTACTAACAGGATTTAATGTGATGGTGCAGATTAACGGTATACGGGTGAGACATCCAAGAATTTTTATCCTACACTGGAAAAATCTGGAAGGTGAAGTAGTTAGTTCCTAGCAGATCAGAATTAAAACACATAGTGGAGAGTGTTATATGCAGTATATATAAGCAGAAATTGTACCGCTATGAGAGAATGGTTTAAAACGCAATTAGGTGAGTGTAATATGAAACTAGTCAAAAGACTGATGGCTTAAGACTGACAATACATTGAGTCAAATTCTCCTATTTCACCAAGAAAATTAAATTATTTACTCTAGAGCAAAGATTTTTAGGTTGCCATGGAAACTGATAACATTTAAAGAACTAAGAGGTTTACATGAAACGACTTCATCACATTACTTGTTTGTCATCATCTTTAGTCTTGTTAGAGCTGCGATGAGCAGTGAAGAATAGATCCAGCTGTATCAATAAATGTTGCTGCAGTTAATCTGCGGTACATACATTGTAAGTCACAAAAAAGGAGTTATCCACTTGGAACGGAAATCGGTAGATGCGATATACAGTACATGTACAGACAAAGAATTCATTGCAATTTAAGAAAACTTGGACTGTTTATTCAAGAGAAAGAACTTCGAAAATTCAGCAAGACAACATGCGTTGTTCCACCTCTCGTCTTTATGCAAGCGGTTATTCGGATCGGCACTGATTGATCGAGTTGTTGGATGTCCTTCCCAGGGATACGGTGCCAAATTCTGCCCATTGGTGCGTTAGATCTTCACAGTCCCGAACTTGGTGGAAGACCCTCCCCATAATACCCTAAACGTTCTGAACTGAGGAGATAAAACCCTCGCCGTGAGCAGGCAGGCATTATCTTGCTGAACTGTAAGCGCATGATGGCTTCCCATGAAAAGCAACAAAAAAGAAGAGTACAATATTGTAGACATACCGCCTCGGTGTAATGGTGCAGCGGGTGAAAATTGAAGGGGTTCTGCTGTGAAAACAAATGGCAACCCAGACGATTATTCTTGGTTGTCGGGGCGTATGGTGGGCTGCGGGCAGGCTGTTATCCAGGGTCTGTCCAGGGAGTCTCAAGATACGTCTTCTCTGATCATCGGGACTCACTTCGAAGCTGGACTCTTCACTTAAGACAATTCTACCCCAGTCACTGAGATTACAGGGCATCCAGGAGGACGTCAAACAACTTTGTCTATCACCGAGAAGCCGAATAACTGTTTGCGTAAGGGCCAGAGGTAGATCAATGCGTTATTGACTTTCCCAAATTGCGAAGTTCTGTCTCTCGAATGAATCATCCAGTTTTTCTGGAACTGCATTTGTTTGTCTGTACGAGGTGAATTCAAGTTCTAAGGCCTCCGATTTTTTTTCTAATTAACTACTCACCCAAAATCGATGAAACTGGCATTACTTCTCGACGTAATCGCCCTGCAGACGTACACATTTTTCACAACGCTGACCCCATGATTCCATGGCAGCGGCGAAAGCTTATTTAGGAGTCTGTTTTGACCTATGGAAAATCGCTAAGGCAATAGCAGCACGGCTGGTGAATGTGCGGCCACGGAGAGTGTCTTTCATTGTTGGAAAAAGCCAAGTCACTAGGAGCCAGGTCAGGTGAGTAGGGAGCATGAGGAATCACTTCAAAGTTGTTATCACGAAGAAACTGTTGCGTAACGTTAGCTCGATATGCGGGTGCGTTGTCTCGGTGAAACAGCACAGCCCTTCCCTGACGTTTTCGTTGCAGTGCAGGAAGGAATTTGCTCTTCAAAACATTTTCGTAAGATGCACCTCTTACTGTAGTGCCCTTTGGAACGCAATGGGTAAGGATTACGCCCTGCTGTCCCAGAACATGGACAGCATCATTTTTTCAGCACTGGCAGTTACACGAAATTTTTTTGGTGGCGGTGAATCTGTGTGCTTCCACTGAGCTGACTGGCACTTTGTTTCTGGATTGAAAAATGGCATCCACGTCTCATCCATTGTCACAACCGACGAAAAGAATGTCCCATTCATGCTGTCGTTGTGCATCAATATTGCTTGGCAACATGCCACACGGGCAGCCATGTGGTCGTCTGTCAGCATTCGTGGCACCCACCTGGATGACACTTTTCGCATTTTCAGGTCGTCATGCTGGATTGTGTGCACAGAACCCACAGAAATGCCAACTCTGGAGGCGATCTGTTCAACAGTCATTCGGCGATCCCCCAAAACAATTCTCTCCACTTTCTCGATCATGTCGTCAGACCAGCTTGTGCGAGCACGAGGTTGTTTCGGTTTGTTGTCACATGATGTTCTGCCTTCATTAAACTGCCGCACCCACGAACGCACTTTCGACACATCCATAACTCCATCACCACATGTCTCCTTCAACTGTCGATGAATTTCAATTGGTTTCACACCAAGCAAATTCAGAAAACGAATGATTGCATGCTGTTCAAGTAAGGAAAACGTCGCCATTTTAAGTATTTAAAACAGTTCTCATTCTCGCCGCTGGCGGTAAAATTCCATCTGCCGTACGGTGCTGCCATCTCTGGGACATATTGACAGTGAACGCGGTCTCATTTTAAAACAATGCGAATGTTTCTATCTCTTTCCAGTCCGGAGAAAAAAAATCGGAGGCCTTAGAACGTGAATGCACCTAGTACATGTACATGGACCTACTAATTTCCCCATCATTCGGAAAATTCCTTCGTGGTGCGTTCTTTCTTTCCCTCAGAGTACAGTTAGTCGGGGAGATGTATTTCAAATGGTTCAAATGGCTCTGAGCACTATGGGACTTAACTTCTGAGGTCATCAGTCCCTTAGAACTTAGATCTACTTAATCCTAACTAACCTAAGGACATCACACACACCCATGCTCGAGGCAGGATTCGAACCTGCGATCGTAGCGGTCGCGCGGTTCCAGACTGTAGCACCTAGAACCGCTCGACCACCCCGGCCGGCAGATGTATTTCAATGGAACATTTATTGGAGATTATGTCATACGGAATGCAATACTTGTATTTACCCGTTTCTGAGAGTCAATCGTCTCACAGTATGTTTAAGAATTTGACGCACTGCAAAGGAAGGAATTTAACAACGAATTCCTTCTCCATAATAACGAGAAATGTTCTGGTATTTAAGAATCTCGCCATGGAATACTCATTTTGTAACATGCTAGGCCTCCCTTAAATGGTATATTACCTCGATACGTGAAATAAGGGAAGTACCGGGTGATCAAAAAAACAGTATAAAATTGAAAACTTAATAAATCACGGAATAATGTGGATAGAGAGGTAAAAATTGACACACATGCTTGAAATGACATTGGGTTTTGTAGAACCAACCCATATTGCTAGACGCGTGAAGGATCTCTCATGCGCGTCGTTTGGAGATGATAGTGTGCTCAGCCGCCAGTTTCGTCATGCTTGGCCTCCCAGGTCCCCAGATCTCAGTCCGCGCGATTATTTGCTTTGGGGTTACCTGAAGTCGCAAGTGTATCGTGATCGACCGACACCTCTAGGGATGCTGAAAGACAACATCCGACGCCAATTCCTCACCATAACTCCGGACATGCTTTACAGTGCTGTTCACAACATTATTCCTCGACTACAGCTATTGTTGAGGAATGATGGTGGACATATTGAGCATTTCCTGTAAAGAACATCATCTTTGCTTTGTCTTACTTTGTTATGCTAATTATTGCTGTTCTGATCAGATGAAGCACCATCTGTCGAACATTTTTTGAACTTTTGTATTTTTTTTTATTCTAATAAAACCCCATGTCATTCGAAGCATGTGTGTCAATTTGTACCTCTCTATCTACATTATTCGGTGATTTATTCAGTTTTCAAATTTATACTGACGTTTTGATCACCCGGTACACCCGATAAGTGGGGCTTTGCCACACTGTCAGCGTACAGTCTGCTTATACGGGGTTTACCATAACCGTGAGATCTGACACGGGTGCAATTGCACTGTAACAGAAGGAAAAACCTCCCAGTAAACGTAGTACGCAAATGAAATGTTTGTGAGATAATTGCGACATTACGGTTACGAGACGCCAATGACTTTTGTACGCAGTCTTCTCCTTGTTAATACAGAAATGTTCGGAATGGAAAGTTTTAGCCGTAGTTCGTATCTAATTTGCCTCAAATTTCATCCTCGGGCCATGTATGCAGAATGATGTATATGCATGGCAAGCCGCTACCACATTTTGCAACTGATGTAAGCCAAGATTGGTAGGTCGAGTAGTTCCTGTACCTTGGCCGCCAAGATCAGCTGACCTCAACCCTGTGGATTTTTTCTCTGGGGTCATCATAGAAATGAACTGTGGAGAGCTCTTGCTGATATGGTCGACGAGCTGGAGTAGCGAACTGTGCAGTCTCGTCACTATTTACCAGATGCTCCACGGAAGTTTGATTAAATTAATAGCTCACTACAGAAAAGAGTACAACATTGTATGCAAATGCGATATGTTCAGTATCCCCCATAACAACTTCGATTGCTTTCCCGTCTAATTGGTCTCAAATATCACTCTGCGCTGCCATAACAAGGAGTACAACGCTACATCAGCACGTTACATATTACAGTTTACTCCAAATTCGTACCTTTAAAGGCCATGTTCTTCCTGTCGTTTCCGCATTCGGATGCAATACTGAACTCGTCCATGCACTGAGAAAAGGATGCGAAATGTTTAATATCCCCATAACAGCTTCGTCTGCTTTCCCATCTAATTGGTCTCATATATCACTCTGCGCCACCTTAACAAGGAGTACAACGCTACTTCAGCACGTTACATATTACAGTCTACTCCAAATTAGTATCTTCAAAGGCCGTGTTCTTCCCGTCGTTTCTGCATTCTGCATTCTGCATTCCGTCCCTGCACTCAGAAAAGAGTTCTTTCAAATATCCCCAATCACCTCGTAAATACCGTACAATTCGTAGCTCCAGTTCTTCAACTGTATCAGCAGGAGTGATGTTCACTTTCCTTCTGGGAAGATTCGAGACACCAAGGTCCAGTATATTGAGGTATGATGAACTTCGAGGTCCAAAAGTGTCGGATTCCCATTTAGCACGTTACGGAATGCGAACATCCTCAAGCAGTCCTAGAAGATCGTGCCGGAGAAACTGAAGCTACCCTCATCCAGTATGTGTTTTTGGAAGAATGTGTGGCTCAGTCACCTAGTGCTGTGATAAACGTTGCTGGTGATTTGTGAACTTCTTATAGATTTACTTCAGTCTTCACCCAAATTGTTCGAAAAGTCTATATTTTAAATACTTGTGTATTACTGGGATGACCAGTTTTGATTCCCGAGAAATGTACGAACACGCGGGGCAATACCTGACCCTACGAATTCTCTTAGAAGATACATTTAGGAAAGAGAAACCTAATTTTACTGTATTTTTACATTTAGAGAAAGCTTTTGACTACGTTGACTGAAGTACACTCTTTGGAATTCTGAATGTAGCAGGGATAACACGTAGGGAGCGAAAGCCTATTTACAACTTGTACAGTAACTAAAAATTGATCAAATGGCTCTGAGCACTATGGACTTAACTTCTGAGGTCATCAGTCCCCTAGAACTTAGAGCTACTTAAACCTAACTAACCTAAGGACATCACACATATCCATACCCGAGGCAGGATTCGAGCCTGCGACCGTAGTGGTCGCGCAGTTCCAGACTGAAGCGCCTAGAACCGCTCGGCCACTGCGGCCGGCTGTACAGTAACTGAACGGCTTTTCGAGTCGACGGCCGTGAAACGGAAGTGAGAATGGAATGAGACAGGATTTCAGCCTGTCTCCGATGTTACTGAATCTGTACACTGAGCAAACAGTAAAGGAAACTAAAGAAGAATTTATGGAATGAATTAAAGTTCAAGGAGAAGAAGTAAAAACATTGTGGTTTGACGATGGCGTTGTAATTCTGTCAGAGACAGCAAACGACTTGGAGGATCGTTTAAATGGAATGGGCAGTATCTTGAAAGGGGGATATAACATGAACATGAGCGAAAGCGATACAAGGGTAATGCAATGAAGTCGAATTAAATTAGGCGATGCTGATGGAATTAGACTATGAAATGAGACATTAAAAGTAGTAGATAATTTTTTATATTTAGGCAGTAAAGTAACTGGTGGTGGTAGAAGTAGTGCCAAAGAGTTTCCAAATGAGAGGAATTCGTCAACGTCGAATACAGATTTAAATGTTAGGAAGGTTTTTTCTAAAAGTATTTGCCTGGACTGTAGCCTTGTATGGATGCGAAACGTGGACGATGAACAGTTTATCAAGAACAGAATTGTGGTGCTACAGAAGAATGCCTCCCATTAAATGGATAGATAACGTAACTAATGAGCAGGCACTAAATAGAACTGCGGAAGAAAGTTTTTGGGCAACTTGACTAAAATGCATCAGTTGATATGACACGTTCTGAGACATCAATGTATCATCAATTTATTATTGGAGGGAAGTGTGGGGGGATAAAATTTGTAGAAGGAGACCAGGAGAGGAAATCAGTGAAAAGGTTCAAAAGAATGTAGTTTTCAGTAGTTATTCGGAGATGAAGAGGCTTGAAGAGGCTTGCAGTAGCAACGAGAGCAGGATCAAACCAAACTTAGATAGACCACAACAACAACACTTATTAATAAATACTATATTTCATACTGAACTCAATCGTGGCTGGTAAACAAACAGACATAATTATCTTGTAAGTGGTTCTGTGTGATCCTTGTTTTACAGGATGTGCCTGCATTGTACCATTAATCCTTATTTTTTTATTATTATACGGTGTATAAAGCAATTTTTTATGTTGTATAGATTGGTAATTCTTAAGGTCGTGAAATTAGCTACTCACAAATGAAGTTAAATAAATTGTTGTACAAATGTATGGGCCGGCCGGAATGGCCGAGCGGTTCCAGGCGCTTCAGTCTGGAACCGCGTGACAGCTACGGTCGCGGGTTCGAATCCTACCTCGGGCATGATTGTGTGTGATGTCCTTAGGTTAGTTAAGTTTAAGTAGTTCTAAGTTCTAGGGGACTGATGACCTCAGATGTTGAGTCCCATAGTGCGCAGAACCATAATGTATGGTCTCACAGCGAATAACTGAAATCATTAGTGTCACAGCGATGTAAATAAAATTCAGATTATAGCCTTATCAAGCGATTAAATATCCACAAGCATCGAAACTAATACTCTGGTCATAGTCAGATGCTAACAGTCACCATTTAATAATGGCTGTGTAGCACGTGTTAGCATATCGAGGATTTTTAACTGCTTGAAGTGGCTGGAAGCTAGAGTAAAAATAAAATGTTAGTTAGAAGTATAAAACAGTCTCGAGCACGACCGAGGACATTATAGCGGCTGTGGTGCCAAGGATTCTTCTGAGATATTAAGAATAACAAATAAACTCTTTCTTATTTGATGTGCTCAAGATATGTAAAAGATGGAAGCACATGGCGCCGTGACTGCTGGCAAAGCAGCCATTGTCACTCGGACCGGAAACACTTGTCGTAGCGGGAGGCGGCCGAGCGCCGGCGCCGGCGGTTACCTATGGTGGTGACGACGGTGAGGCAGTAGACGATGGCGTTGACGAAGCTCCAGGCGCGCTGGCCGCTGTACGAGGTGACACCCGCCTCGTGGGCGGCGTGCAGCTGGTTCTCCAGCTCCATGAGGCGGCGGCGCGCCACCGACTTCCAGTCCTCCTCGCGCAGGTTGTGGCTGCTCAGCCACAGGTCGTCGATGAAGTTCCGCTTGACGCGCTTCACGCCGCACTTGTAGAACGACTCGAAGGCGCCCTCCGTGAAGCGGAAGAGCAGCCCGCCGAGCCCGCAGAAGATGACCATCAGCAGTAGCTCGGCCACACACTGGTTGCGCTTCGACAGGATGCGGTTGTACTCGCCGGCGTACTGCCTCTTGAAAGCACCCCACTCCCGGTAGACGTCGCGCAGGAACGGGCCCCACACCGCTTCCTTCGGCGCTGTAGCTTCTTTCGCCTTAACTACTTTGTCTTTTTTCTCTGTCTTTTCTTCCGACCTAGGCTTGGCCTCTACCACGGCTGTCGTCTGAATTATATTATTGTCGTGGCTCGATCTGAGCTCAGTCTTCTCCTCCGCTGCCGCGAACTCCTTCTGGAGCACTGCCGGGTCCACCTTCTCCACAGTGAACCTCTTAGTGTGGGTCACTATAGTTTCAGTGGTGGTGGACACCTGACCATCTACGAAGGCGATCTTGCCGGACACGACTTGCTCCTGGCCGTTCTGGCTCGCCGCCGCGATGTCCGCCTCCACGGCGGCTATCAGTTCCTCGGCGTCCCTGCTGGCGGACTGGCTCCTCCTGGTGGCCGACTTGTCGCTGCGAGCTTTCTTGCGTGCCTTCACCGGGGGAACTGGAGGCTCGTCCCGCGGCGCTGGGGGCGGCGGCGACGACGGCCTGTCGCTCTTCGAGGCCGGCTCGTCGTCCTCCTCCGGAGGCGGCACGGCGTGCGGCTCCGGCGTGGGCGGTCGCCGGCGCGAACTGCCGCCCCCGGAGGGGCTGCGCCTCTTGCCGCTGGCGGAGGTGCCGCGCCGCCTCCGGGACACGCCGCCCGCCGCCAGCACCTGCTCTGGGGTGGTGGGCACCGCCTCCGCCTCCACGGCCACCGCGGCGTCCGACATCTCGCAGTGGACTGCGGCTGCCGCTGCCAGCTGCTGGGAGGCGTCGGCAGCTGTGGGCGCCGCGACTGCTGCTGCTCTGCAGGCACCGCAGCACGGTCGATCGTGGTTCGCGGCGCTCCCGCGTGGCGGCGCCAGCCTCTGGACGGCCTCATGCTATTCCCGGCGAGCGTCACAGAGAGGGCGCACGCCTTTCCTCTCGTAACCTTGGTTACCAGACCAGGTGATTCCCATGTATCAACAAGCGCTCCCTGCTACCCGTATTCATATCGCAAGAACGTACTTGTAACGGCATACAAAAAATGTTCAAGAATGTCTGCTTGCCTGCTCTCGTAAATTTCCGTCTTCGTAGCGTAGATACCACATCATCAGATTAGATACGTTAAATCATGACAATAAACTTGCAACATGGATGGAAACTTAATTTTATTTTATTTTGTTTTCTGTCATTTACATATGACCTGTCACATAGT
Organism: Schistocerca cancellata; assembly: GCF_023864275.1. Lineage (NCBI taxonomy): Eukaryota > Metazoa > Arthropoda > Insecta > Orthoptera > Acrididae > Schistocerca > Schistocerca cancellata. The sequence goes on along the minus strand of NC_064628.1, from coordinate 330,767,006 downwards.
TACTAAGGCAGGTCATATTTTCACAATATGGAACTGCACATGTATAAAATTTGAAATATCTGCCGTAAGAATAAATAATATGGCAGTTTAAAATATTTATAGACTTAACAGTAATTATGAAACGAGAATATAAAATGAATTGACGATATCAATTTAGGGAGATAAAAAAAGGTTATGACATATTACCACTTTACGACACATTATAAACTCGAAAAAAAAATCGAAAATAGCAAGAATCTTGCATTTCTGATGGAGAAATGAAAGATAATAGGAAAGTACACAGAATTTGTATTAGATATCCCACCACGCAATTATCTCTGGTGTGTGGGCGTAGATGCCACATCATCAGATTACATACGTTAAATCATGACAAAACTTGCAACATGGAAGGAAACTGTATTTTATTTTATTTTATTTTGTTTTCTTCCATTTACAAATGACCTGTCACCTAGTACTAAGGCAGGTCATATTTTCACAATATGGAATTGCACAAGTATAAAATTTGAAACTTTTTTATATATTTTATCTGCCGTAAGAATAAATAATATGGCAGTTTTAAATATTTATAGACTTGAAAGTAATTATGAAACGATAGTCTTAAAATGAACTGACGATATGAATTTAGGGAGATAAAAAGCGGTTATGACATATTATCACTTTATAACATTTTATAAACTCGAAAAAATATCGAATATAACAAGAATCTTGTATTTAAGAAGGAGAAATAAAAGATAGTAGGAAAGTACATAGAATTTGTATTAGCTGTCCCAGCGCGTAGTTATCTCTGGTGTGTGGGCTCGGCAAATCATCAAGACTGTCCTATGGGCGGGACCTCACGTTACTTGTCGTGAATAAATGTCGCAATTAACGAATCAACAAATAAGCAGAAAGTATGGACCCACGGTTCCTCAACCGTACCGTAAACCCGGAACGGACGACAGGCTTCTAGGCTATGAAACCAGTCGTTCAATAATTTATTAACAAGAACTGCCAAACGATTATTATTCAAGAAGTCTACCTATAGCTGCTGTTGTCCTCATAGAAGATTGTGTGTACAAAAAAAGTGGTCGCACTGCACTATTCTCCTCGTTGGTTACCAGTTTTGCCTTTACTAACAATAGTCGTTTAATCTGTAAATAATCGTCCTCAGTCATGATGCCTGCGAACGGTGACGAGTTAGATACGCTGCACATGTCGAGCAAGTCATGTTGTTTCGATGATGATCGTATTTTAATGGCCAGCATTGTATCATGAAGGAGTTGTAAAACAGACGTGGGCTACCGCAGACTACCATTATTAAGCGTAGACTGCGGTAGGTTTCCTAGTAGCCTTGCTCAGCTAAGACAGTAAACGCATTACATGCACGTTAGGTGTGTTGCATACTTAAGGGGCATCACCTCATATCGAGCGCTTTGTCTGCGTATGCGAGCAGTGTCTTACTACATTGCCCTAGAAACCGGAAGTGGTGAACCGTCTCGAAACTGGGTGAGGGTAAAACAGGGCCGCGTAAGGTACGGAGTATTTGTGTTCTACTTAGTTATCTTACTGTTTGTTGCTTAAAGATCGACAGTATTTGTATCAAAACTGAAGCTGTCAATGTTTAATTCAGGTTTCATTCGAAAATTTTTGATTTTTAACGTCAAACTGTGGGATGTAGTAAAACTAAGAAACAACACATATTAATCGCATATCATTAGGAAACGCAATGTCATGTTATTCATAAACAACATCACGCATGTCAGTAACAATAGGTAACTCTTGCCTTTGAGCATCATGAGGAACGATCCGTTGAGTACAAAATAATAACAAATATATATATATATATATATATATATATATATATATATATATATATATATATATAAATTTTTTATGTTTGTCCATGTAAACTGTACTTGCTATGGTTAAATAATAACTCGGAAGTTACGTGATGAAGTTGTTCTTATTACTATAAAATGCAATTTATCTTTTGTAAGGATGGAAAATATTAAAAGCACAAACGATGAACTATGTGCAAAGAAGCAGACTAAAAACAATGTTTCTCTTAAACGCATTCATTTATGTCTTTTTCCCTACGAATGCTAACAGTTCTTCAGATAATCCTACCATTTAATACGTAATTTGTGTACTGTACCAAGACTATCGAACTGTAGTTTTGTTAGAGTGTAAATCTACTTGTTCGACATGTGCAGCGTACCTATGACCACTTTGACAGCTGTGCACCCAGAAAATTGGTGATTCATCTCCTTATCATGACAAGTAGTATTATCACCAAGTCGTACTATCGCAGTATCATTTGTGTTAGATTTCCTCAGATTTATACTACAAATCGTAATTAATTAAGGGGTGAAATAAATTTCAGTCAGTCTTTGTATTTTTTCTGCTGTTTATTTACATGACCGATAACACTATATCAATTTAGGGTTGTTGCAATTCATCTGCGGCACCAATTCAGATAGTTTGTTTTAAAGAACTGTTTTGTATACTATTTACTCCTGTACATCTCACTATTGTGGCCCCGCCAGCGTAAAAGAAATACAGATCTCTAATTGCAAAGATATTCATTGCTCTCTGGGCTTCCAACAGGATTTTCATTTTCGGAGAGGAAGACGTCGCCGGAAAAATCTCTCCGTTACCCGTTAATCGTCTTCTTAATTAACAAGAGGCAATAAAGATTTGTTGCGCCATTACAAAAAAACGACGCAATTGCGGTTTGGGTATCTGTTCAGCGGTTATCACGTTAAAATATTTAACAGATGACAAAGTCCATAGTATTGTGTTGACTGAAGGACTGAGTAAAAAGAAACAGGGCATTCAAATTTTGTGGCATTTTATATGATAATAATCCAACAGAGCAATCTACTTATCCGACAGAGCAAAACTCGACATTTTCCATTGTTGAATGAAATTAATGTCGCTTTTATGTTATGCCAAGTACACCAGTTTATTTGCTACGCGTTAATCAACTTGGGTTAGATACAAAACAGTGGTCTTTTTTACGGAAAACGTTTAAAGATTAATACATACTTCACATTTCAAATACACTCCTGGAAATTGAAATAAGAACACCGTGAATTCTTTGTCCCAGGAAGGGGAAACTTTATTGACACATTCCTGGGGTCAGATACATCACATGATCACACTGACAGAACCACAGGCACATAGACACAGGCAACAGAGCATGCACAATGTCGGCACTAGTACAGTGTATATCCACCTTTCGCAGCAATGCAGGCTGCTATTCTCCCATGGAGACGATCGTAGAGATGCTGGATGTAGTCCTGTGGAACGGCTTGCCATGCCATTTCCACCTGGCGCCTCAGTTGGACCAGCGTTCGTGCTGGACGTGCAGACCGCGTGAGACGACGCTTCATCCAGTCCCAAACATGCTCAATGGGGGACAGATCCGGAGATCTTGCTGGCCAGGGTAGTTGACTTAAACCTTCTAGAGCACGTTGGGTGGCACGGGATACATGCGGACGTGCATTGTCCTGTTGGAACAGCAAGTTCCCTTGCCGGTCTAGGAATGGTAGAACGATGGGTTCGATGACGGTTTGGATGTACCGTGCACTATTCAGTGTCCCCTCGACGATCACCAGTGGTGTACGGCCAGTGTAGGAGATCGCTCCCCACACCATGATGCCAGGTGTTGGCCCTGTGTGCCTCGGTCGTATGCAGTCCTGATTGTGGCGCTCACCTGCACGGCGCCAAACACGCATACGACCATCATTGACACCAAGGCAGAAGCGACTCTCATCGCTGAAGACGACACGTCTCCATTCATCCCTCCATTCACGCCTGTCGCGACACCACTGGAGGCGGGCTGCACGATGTTGGGGCGTGAGCGGAAGATGGCCTAACGGTGTGCGGGACCATAGCCCAGCTTCATGGAGACGGTTGCGAATGGTCCTCGCCGATACCCCAGGAGCAACAGTGTCCCTAATTTGCTGGGAAGTGGCGGTGCGGTCCCCTACAGCACTGCGTAGGATCCTACGGTCTTGGCGTGCATCCGTGCATTGCTGCGGTCCGGTCCCAGGTCGACGGGCACGTGCACCTTCCGCCGACCACTGGCGACAACATCGATGTACTGTGGAGACCTCACGCCCCACGTGTTGAGCAATTCGGCGGTACGTCCACCCGGCCTCCCGCATGCCCACTATACGCCCTCGCTCAAAGTCCGTCAACTGCACATACGGTTCACGTCCACGCTGTCGCGGCATGCTACCAGTGTTAAAGACTGCGATGGAGCTCCGTATGCCATGGCAAACTGGCTGACACTGACGGCGGCGGTGCACAAATGCTACGCAGCTAGCGCCATTCGACGGCCAACACCGCGGTTCCTGGTGTGTCCGCTGTGCCGTGCGTGTGATCATTGCTTGTACAGCCCTCTCGCAGTGTCCGGAGCAAGTATGGTGGGTCTGACACACCGGTGTCAATGTGTTCTTTTTTCCATTTCCAGCAGTGTATTTGTCTACACAATCGTCGATGTCGCCTTTGATATAGGGTGTATGGGATGCTTCTTCTTCTTCTTCTTCTGATTTTCCCTCGAAATATTTCATCAGAAATTCCATTGTGAATGACAAAATCACTGGGCTTAAATTGGGTTTTTTATGAATTTTCAACAAGCTCATGCGATGCATCATGTAGAAGTGATGACTTCGGGCGAAGTTATGTACAGCAGCAATATAACCAACGGAACTCTTTGTCTTTAAATGTCTGTATAGCACCTGAAGATGGAAACCAGTTTGCTGTTATTAAGCACATGAACATATTAATTTTATTAAGGCTGGTTGTATGTGATTTATTCTGTTTACCTAAAATACTATATCGCAGTGGAATATTCAATTTTTGTTGTATTTTAATGCAGTTATGTTGATAATTTGTACTGTTTGTATCATAATCGCATTAACGGTCATATTCATAATTTCTGTTGCTAGCTGGAACCGACATTGATTAACGAAATTAAATGACCTGTGTTATCAAGTCGCTGATATCAAAATGTTGCGTGACCTTATTGCTTATATTTAAGCGCGTGGATAGCCGAGCGCGTTAAAGCGGTCGGTTCTGGGACAAGGGGAGTCGCACAGACACTGGATTAATGACAGGGGCCTGTGTGGCGACGAGAATGGATGCAGTCGTTATGACAGTTTCCACATAAACCTAGGTAAATATTCAGTTGGTTCGCACGTCTCTCCTATGAAACACGATACTCAAAATGTAAACGATAAATCACAATTGACTGAGCGATTGTAGTAGATGCCGGCAGAATGGGTACACTTCATTCTCCGTGGGGAGGAGGGGGAGAGTGTGGGGAGGTCTGACAACAAGTAATGGACTCCCTAAAACATTCTTTGTCGTCCCGAAATTTAGCCGGAAACCACCAGCAGCCCTTCTGGGAATTACTCTCCCTTGCGTAGGTTACGATTAACACCACATCATATCCAGCGTCCTCATGTGTTACTTGTCATCCGACAATAACTTTGTGCCATCTTGCAACATGATAACAGGATAATTCTGTTCCACAAGTGACACGTGTCTCTATGAAGTGTCTGCATAATGTTGACGTACTCCCGTGGTTAGCAAGATCACAGGTGTGTCGGGACGTCAACACCCCCCCCCCCCCCCCCCCCACGCGTGCTAGAATCCAGGACATCAGAAAGCTGCTCAATTGAATCAATGTAGGCACCTAACTCTGACGGAGTGCAATGTCATACTTATAGGGCCTCATACTGAGAAGTTCTTCGAAAATCTGAGTCGATTTTGCAAGCACTGAAATGATACGTCATATTCTCTCAACCTGTGAAGTTTCGTTTCGTTTACTCTTTCCGTTCTGGATGTACCGCGTTTTTGTCAGGCGCTATAATTCATTACTTAAAATTTATTTATATTGCCCATATTGCTGTCTAACATTCAGGAAACGATTTCACTCATTTTAAACATTTTATGCAACTTCGTGGTATTACAGACATTCACTACAAATGTAGCTGTCTTTCTGTCAAACGATATAATACCTTAATACTTAAATTCGGAGTCAGCATTTCCATCAATGGCGCAAATGATACGTACTGCTGTTGAAATGTTTCTACGCAGAGATAGGGCAAATGCGCCGTTTCGGAGGTCAGGATCGGGGACATAGTAAAATATCCTCACGTTATCGAATCAGAACTAAAATTTTTCATTCAGTTCACTAACTAATGGTTCATTAGGATCAGCCTCTCTGAGCACGGAAGTTAGATTTCTGTATCGAATTCACGATGAGGAGTATTTGGTTCAAATCCTTGTGCTGGAAGAAATTTTCCGCATCCAGCAATTAACCACTCAGGGTAGAAGAACTGATGGCGTCAAGTTAGTGGTCACCAGACTTGGCACCAATGTCCCGGATTAAATTCCAGAACTGCGATTTCGAACCTTATGTAATGAATTAATTCACAGCGTCGGAGTTATTAAGCTGATTTTTTATGAAAACATTGGATAATAACAACTCTCGACTCTGTTATATTGGGAACAAAGTCGTTCAGATGGTTCAAATGGCTCTGAGCACTATGGGACCTAACTTCTGAGGTCATCAGTCCTCTAGAACTTAGAACTACTTAAACCTAACTAACCTAAGGACATCACACACATCCATGCTCGAAGCAGGATTCGAACCTGCGACCGTAGCGGTCGCGCGGCTCCAGACTGTAGCGCCTAGAACCGCTCGGCCACTCCGGCCGGCAACAAAGTCGTGTTCTCCATTTCCAGTTCAGAACAGTGTAACGCTATCTTAGTGGGTGTTGTAGCAAAATGAATGTACGAACGATTCAGTAAATAAGTTTTCGGCTACAGGAAGTGCGTGACACCGACGAGGCAAAACAGTTCGTTGCAGATCACAGCAATCAGGCTGTCTTATTACTATTTCCGGCATACAGATTATAATTACTTTAGAGATAATATTTACTTTTTCAGCCACTTTTTACTAACACACTGACGGGAAAACTCCTTGTTTGAGTTGCGATTTTGTTCCCATGAGTGTAGTTATTACCACGACGTGCCTTTGGCAGCATCCTGCTGCCGACAGATACGTTAAGTTACACGTAAATTAAGCTGTAGTGTGACGAGGATTATATACTGGGTGTGGCAGTAGTGTTAGGTACTGAAATATAACCCTGTATCGAAAGACGCATTTACTTTAGTGTACACATAAAGTGTGTTCTACGTCTAAACGACACCGCCGGTGTCTTTCCTTAAGTTTTTGCTGGACATTTGTCCTACACACAGAGCACAGTCACATTCAGATGTTTGCATTCCAAAGCCTAACAGTTAAGACCAATTTATTTCAGCTGCTGAGGTTGTACAAATAATGGAAAAACAGTCTTTTATCTGTAAGCCTGTTTATGTCATGTCATGTCCAATAGTGCGATTACTTGGTATTTCTTGGTTATTCAGTAACGCTAACGTAACTTTCTTTCAGGTAATAATCATTTAGTGTTAAAGAAATTTACATTATTACTTTCTAGGCTTGTCATTTAGCAAACTTCTACCACGTGCTGGTCCATGAATGTAAATTTCTGGTTCCTCACACAGACGTTTAAATGTTCCTTGCTCATTTTATGTAATGTATGATCATCCTCGGAATCTAGGAAAGGGTGGCCAGTGCCCTTATGGTGGATACATATTTGGAAGCCTCTCAGTTTGGACCACGTAGGTTGGAACTTAAATAGTGGCGACACTGCTGTACAGACACTATGCAATGGAATCTACAATTTTCGCTGATAGCACACGTTGTTGACATACCTTCCTTGCCTCCAAGCAAATGTACTCGCCAGTCCCATGTCACCGGCGTGCGCACAGTCGTGGGAAACACATTCACTAGTGAGCGATCGGTCTAACGTGAGGGTGTTATCCTAACGCATCATGTTCTTCCATGGCAGACCGTCAATCCACAGTATTACTGTTCGCTTTCGGAGCATCACCTGTACTACCTTTGCGAAAGAAACGGCGACAATTTTTGCGCAACCCACGCATCATTTTGTACGACAATCGGCGGGCGCATACAGCGCAAGCTGTGGCTGCTCTTTTCGGTCGATGGGACTGGGAAGTACTGTACCATCCACCATACTCCCCGGACTTAAGTCCTTGTGTCTTTGATCCGATTCCGGGGATGAAGGATTCGTGGTATTCGCTTCAGAACTTTTCCAGAGATTCTACAGGCAGTAGACCACTCCATTCGCACGATCAAAAGAACTGGCTCTTCTAACGGTATACTACGCCTTCTACATCGCTGGCAACGGGGTTTTGAAGGACAGTAACAGGTGCAACCATGTAACTCTTTTGTATCGGGTGTGAATAAATAGTTGCCACTGTTTAAGTTCCAACCCTCGTATATAGAGAGCTTTCCACGTACTCCACATTGTTTTGTAAACGCTTTATTGTGTGTATTTATCTCTCTGTGCGCTTATGCTGTGTCTCAGTGTGTGTTGCAACATACAACCCACCTGGGATACACACTGAAATAAAAGAACTTTTATGTACAGGGTTAAATTTGATTACATAACCTCACTGGCACACCCAGCAAATAATCATCACCCTTCAGCTTTATGTGCATGTAAATGTAAAGCAATTGACGATGGCAGCATGTTGTTGAAACACTTCGTGGTAATGAATATCAATAAAAAGTGACTGAAGCAGTTGAAACTATTTCCTATATTCGTAATACAGTCGCTGGTCTCAACCAGTTCCACACATCATGAATATATTTAAGATTAAAGTGAGACAAAACCTACGATTTAGTAAAATAAATTATCAACCTCCGAAATTCCGTGATACCCACATTTCAAAACGATAATGTGCTAAACCCAGTGGATTTAATTCGTGATTTAAGTTACCTTCCAGATTCAAAACAATTTACATTTACAAAGCATCTAGAGTGATAGAAAAGACTTGTAATAAATTTGTGATAAATTGGATGGGTCGGCGGAACGAGCAAAATTTGTTGAGTGACGGCTGGTCGGAAATGTATCGTTGTGGACCCACTGCCATAGTACAGCAGTCGGTCAGTGATGAGGATGCATCATAGCGCACATTTAAGCTAACTTTCTCCAGATAATACCTGCTATGCTAAAGGTACCACTTACTGGTTAAATTGCCCACGATTATTCTTAAAACAAAACGGTCAAAAATTGGCAAACCTTAAATTTCAGTTCAAGGCTGATGTCTTTAATCGCGCTTCTTTATTTTAACTTTGACGTGAAGAGGATCGCCTTAAAACAAAAAGAGTATTCATTAAATTGTAATGTGTATAGATGATCAGGACTATTTCATTACGTCCCTAACGCGTAAATTTATTGAAAACGTAAAACGTACCAGTAAAGAATTTTTAACTACTTTTGTCTCTCAAATATCATTTTTTACAATAAATCCTCGAAATTTCTGCCCGCTGACGTCACTATCAAGCTGTCCTAGAAGAATGTTGCGCCACCCTCTCTAACACTCGCGGAGCATTGTAAATTATTGCTGTGGCCTCTTATAGGCCAAGGTTTATACGCACCGGTCGCTGGCTGCCGTTTTACTCGATCAACATCCATAATCTGATGATTCAGTGTCCCTGACCTGGTCTGTTTTGACGTTTTTTTTTTTCCTGCACCCTCTACAAGAGTTTTGGCGACGGCCTTGCCGCAGTAGATACACCGGTTCCCGTCAGATCACCGAAGTTAAGCGCTGTCGGGCGTGGCCGGCACTTGGATAGGTGACCATCCGGGTCGACATGCACTGTTGCCGTTTTTCGGGGTGCACTCAACCTCGTAATGCCAATTGAGGAGCAACTCGACCGAATAGTCGCCGCTCCGGTCAAAGAAGACCATCATAACGACGAGGAGAGCGGTGTGCTGACCACACGCCCCTCCTATCCGCATCCTCAGTTGAGAATGACACGGCGGTCGGATGGGCCACTTGTGGCCTCAAGACGAAGTACTACAAGAGTTTTGGACCACTATTGTCACCAGAAAAGTAACGCAAGTTTCAATAGTTTGTACAACATAGTTCATTACGTTTCACAACAACAAGTCAATTTCATGTTAACGTATCTGAATAAGTTTTTAAAAGACAGCGTTAAGGTGGCTTAAAAAATTATAACATTTTACCTATATGTACTTTCAACCGTTGAAATCATAATTTCTAATTTTTTCTTCGTTCAAGTCTCCTAAAATAAATCGGCTTAGTGCCATTAATCAGTCGCCAAAGCGCGGTTCAATGATTCAGAAAGGAATTGCACCAAAAGCGACCGTTACACACATTTATTCAAACATCCAGAGCACAACACTCCAGACTGCGTCATTCTCCGTTCTGAATTCGGTAGACATGGCCCCGTTCCCGAAGAAATTACCGAGGTAAGACGAGCTGCCATCCATCAGTTAGCAGCATGCAGTGAATTGCTGTTGTTTAGTACCCTACGAATTTCCATTTTCTATCTCCATCCAATACATTCCCAGTTGAGAAATCTCTTCGTCGCTCTTCTAGACCACTTGAATTTCAATAAATAAATTATAAAACTGACTGCCCTGCCCTCTGGGCTTGTAGTTAGTGACTGCTAAAAGTGAGAAAAAACATACTTTATCGAAAAAATGCATAAAGTATTCGCATTGCGATTAGATTCAGCACATAATATGATATTTTTTATCAGTTCAAAACATTAAAATCTACCGTATGTATGCCGCTCAATTAACGATTATCGAGCAGGATCGCCTCCAGCAACAAGTTATAAAGGGGGACGTACGTGAAAGTGACCAAAACTGAAAAGTTTTATTTGGCTCTTCATTTACTGCATGGTATTGAAATTTCTATTCTTGAACATTACGTTCTAATTCGACTAAGTGTGATAAAAATAGTAATTGGCAAAAGGTTGGGCAGTGTCACGTCACTTTCTTGTTCTGTATTTTCTCATATTAATTATTCCTGCGACGTCTTCCTCTAGTTTTATGTAATCACCATGCAGTGAATGTTTGAGCAATACATCAAGAAGGCTGTTGAATAGCATTACACACAATGATTTGGTATTCTTTGGTTTATAGTGTTTGTGTAGAAATGGTTGCCAAAGAATAAATTTTGCGGAGGTTGTGTATAGATCTATTATCAAAATCCGCAGCATGCCTCGTTCCAGCAAAGTATAATTCATGAAATATATTCGCAGTTGCCAGTATGGACAACCATCAGCTCTACAATGAAGTGACGACAGTGAAAAAACGCTACAATTAGGCTATCCGAGCACGTTTCATGGACAGACAAAACTTCCATATATCGTCATCATATGCTGTCATTCCTACGCCACAACCTGTACTTGTACATCCATTATGTCTATTCCCATACAGTAGAGATATTTTAATTGAAAGTCTCTTGCCCGGTGTCGGCGATATTGCACAGTACTTCTGAACAACAGAAGCACTGCAAAATCGTAAAGTGTAATTACTACAGTTTAACAATCTTGCCAGACTATGGACTATATAGATGGTAAGATTTGATCCATCAGCACTCACACTGTCGACATTGAAGGAAATCGATAATAGGAGAAGTACTGCAGCTAACATTATTACTACTCAGTTCGAAAATCAGATTAATCAAAGTAGAGAAGCAAAGGAAGACTGCTTGAGGATGAAGAGGAGTGTGTATATGGTTTGCATTAGTTCACCCTCTGAAGGTAAGACCTAATACAAACATCGTTAAATCTTTGATTTAGATTCCCGTAACTTACAATTTGGGAAATTTATGTACCTTCTCCCCCCAAACCATTGGCGTTAGAGTACTTAAATTTGTCACGCAACTAGTCAGTATTATAGTGAAATATCCTGTGGAGGGAAATGTGATTTGGTACAATAGTAAGGCGTTTATGCAAGAGAAAAGCCCTAAAATTTGGTGCTTTTACTCAGATATTTGGAAAGTTGTAAAAATCCAGCAAAAGTAGATTTTTCAAAAAAGGAACTTTGCTGAAAAACTTTTAGTTTTTTATAGTTAAAGACGTAAACATCAATAAACAAGAAAGCTTAAGTGTTTATGCGCATAAAATTTCGTAACAACTGTGCCTACTTTAGTTACATTTCTTGAAAATTTTTAACGTATATAAGGCTTTTTTTTTTTTTTTACTGCTTTGAAATTTCACATAGGTTCCCTCTTCAAATAAAGCTTCATTATATCGACGTTCGGTTCCGATTCGGGATCTTCGTCAGACGTTTCTTTAATAATTTTTCTGACGTTTCGCCACCCACAGGAGAAGCGTATGTAAACTCCAGCCCACGTCTGGACCTTACATTTGCTTTTTGGTCTAACGTCAAGGGGTTCGGGTGGGGAGGGGGTGTTTCCATGGTCATTGTCGTTGTAGCTCTTTCGTCGTTACCTGCAACGGTCGTTGCTGCGCGACGGCAATCAAAGACCTACCTCTACATCTATACTTTGCAAACCACTGTGAAGTGCATGTTAGGGGTTACGTCCCAATGTACCAGTTATTAGGGTTTCTTCCCGTTCCACTAACGTATGGAGCAAGGGAAGAATGATTGCTTAAACGCCTCTGTGCGTGCTGTAATTAACCTAATCTTGTCCTCACTACCCCTATGGGAGCAACACGAAGGATATTGTAGAATATTCCTAGAGACATAATTTAAATCTGGTTCTTGAAATTTTCGGTTTTCTCGGAATAAGTTAGTCTATCTTCAAGAGTCTGTCATTTCAGTTTCTTCAGATTCTATGTGATACTCTCCAATGTGACCTGTATTGCAGCCAGGTATTTGTATCAGTTAATCGACTCCAACTAGGATTCATTGATATTCTAATCATAAGATGCAACTTTCTTTTTCGTTTTGTGACATACATAATTTTATATCCCGAACATTTAAAACAAGTTGCCAATACGTATTTGTGCCAATTTGAAATTTTAGCAAGATCTGCTAAATCTTTATGCAGCTTCTTTCAGACATTATTATAGATAACTGCATCAACTGCGAAAAGCCTGCTGTTACTATTAACATCGTCGACAAGATCATTAAAATACAACGTGAACAGCAAGGTTCCGAATACACCACCCTGAGGAATTCCCGAAATTAATTACATCTGTCGGTTACTCTCCATCCAAGATAACTTTTTCCGTCCAACCTAACAAAAATCCTCAATCCAGTCAAAAATTTCGCTTGATACCCCATATGATCGTAATTTTGATAATGAGCGTAGATGTGGTACTGAGTCAAATGTGTTTCGGAATTCGGATGATACTGCATCCGTATGACTGCTTTGGTCCAAAGCTTTCAGCATGTCTTGTGACGAAATTGAGAGTTAGTTTCATATGATCGGTGTTTTCGGAACATATGCTGATTGGCATGTAGGAGGCAACTCTTTAGAAATACTTCATTATGTTTGGGCTCAGAATACGTTCTAAGATTCTACAATAAATCGATGTCGAGGATACTGATCCGTTTATCTTATGGTTTCTTTTTCTTGTTGAAACTATTGTTGCCTTTATGAATTTCATTGATTTTCCTGCATAAGAAGGCGTGGTAGCAGTTCTTCACAGTGAGAACGTGCGTGTCTGCGAGTTTTATCACGTAGTCGGTCTCATATAGCACTTGCTCCGCTACAGCCGATTTTTCCATCTGTCCCAACCTTCAATATCATTTATGTTCGAATATCTTTACGTTTACGGATCGTTTGATCATTCCAATTTAGACATTTCCACATGGGCATACCCCTAAAAACTGAGACACTTCCTCTTCATCTTGGTCGGTTTGTATATAGTCTTTGTCCCGTGTCTGCGCCATATACGTCGAATCTGTCCATCGTCCTGCGTATGTATGGCATAAAGACTGTATCCGACAGCTCATCTTCTAACATTAGGTTGCTTTTACCGGTCTCGGGGCACTATTCCCATCTTCAGATGTCAACACCTGGTCTGTTATATTGTTAATGATATCAAAAACATGCCGCCTGCTGTTGCGATGTGATCCAGTAAGAAAGTCTTTGTTCTCATTTGTGCTAGTGAGAGAAAGCAAGAAATACTGAAATGTTGACGCCAGCCACACTCTCTACATTCGAACATGGCAGACGAACACTTCTCGCTATATCTAGTGTCAAAAATATCAAGTAATTCACTAGAAATGAAAAAATGAAATTCAGTTGCAAAGAATAAAAACAGTTACTGATATGCAAACAGCAGGCTGGTATACGTAACAGCCTGCTACATATCGTCATAGCTTAATTAGAACGACTATATAACTTGTCACTTATATTTGGTTAGCAACCTACATTATGTCTGAAGACACATTATCACCCTTCTAATAAATTTTACACTTCACTCACGTCGCTAACCGTTGAATATATAAGCTTAGCTTTTCTTAGTGGTATGCCGGACGATTTAGCGTGCCGGTTAAGACAGTCTACTCATTTTCTGGAGGATTGCGGCTCTAACCCTTTCATCGCCGTCCTGATTTAGGTTTTTCATGGTCTCCCTTTATCACCCACGGATAAATCAGAGGACGATACCTTCGTAAATGTCTTTCGTACGCAGCTCGTATACAGTCTGAGTTAGTGTACCAGCTCTAATGATCCCTTCGTCGATGGGACGTCATTTCCTTTTACTTCTTTCCTTTCCTTCTCACCCGTTAGGTTTTGTAGAAGGACGTTACTCTCTGTTTGTGTAGCCGTGATACATAATGGAACTGGAAATTTACGGCGGGATCGAAGGATTCCTCAAAAAGCCAAGTGACCTATAGAGGGGTTTATAGATAAATCAATGTTCGTTGGCTTGCTGCGTATGACGTCCCTTGACTTCGACGTAACTTCAATTCAGTCACGATATTGCTTTATGACTCAACAGAAGACTCGATAAAGGACGCAACATGTGTCCGCAAATGCCTGGTTTCCGAGTTACGGCCTTCGAAGCAGTGGTATTTGCGGGAAAATCTTCCAGCAAATAGTTACCTTGACAGAAATTCAAAATTTCGATCTCACGGTTCCACCTTCTGTTCATGATCCTGCAAATACGATACGAACTTCCATGATTATTGCGTATTTCTTCACAACCTGGCACAGTTCGATTCCGAAGGGATTCCACGTCAGGCAATGGAGACGAATACACAGATAAATTTAAATGGCCCTACAAGTAGACGTCGATTGCCGCGTGACTATTGCTCTTTCAACAATTTCCGAACAGCAGTGTTAGTTAACACAACACCAACTTCGGTGTGCTGGTAGGAGGGGTTTCGTATGCACAGGACCCAAACTCTCCTCCTGTACATCTCGAGTTGTAGATCGACCCCTGTCCAAAGCAGGAGATGTAAGCTTCCCAAGAGCACACAGACGTCGGCGTAGACGTTCACATGTCTTCCGATCCAGACATCTTTGCCGTAGGTACCCCTCCCGGTACAGATGACGAACCAGCGCAACGTTGCTGTCCACATTACCGAATACACAACTATGAACGAAAACATTATGACCACCTGTTTAATAACGTATTGTTCCATTTTCCAAACACAGAACAACAGTGATTCTTCTTGGCATGGACTCTACAAGTCCTTGACAGGATTCCAGAACTATGTGGCAACAGATGTTTACGCACAGTTCCCACAAATTACGGGATGGTGGATTACGGGCAGGCACCTGGCGCCAGATGTGTGTTCCAACAGGTACAGGTCAAGCACATTTGCTTCCTAAGACATCAATATGAGTTCAGCAATGGTTTTTGAACGGTGTGCTCCGAAACACTTGCACCAGCATTGTGCTCTGTCGTTAGATCTGCCACAGATTGCTACCTATCCTGGATTACGCAGTGGATGATCCTCCCAACTCTACGTCTTGCGATGAGACGACATCGTCCAATACCTTAAGGCTCACTTGCTATTTCACCATCCTCCAGTCACTTTCCATAGGTTCTCAGGGCAGTAGTACACCAACAGGCGTCCTGCTTCGCAGTTCGAGAGATTCTGGTTTCCAGCTGCATGTCCATAACAATTCTTTTCCGCATTTGCGGCCTGTATCATTACTACAATGACAGCTCATTCGTCTCTCTTCCACTTACATTATTTCTCGTAATTGTAATCTCACGGCAACTACCTGCAGGAAACAAAACGCTCCCGTGAACTGTTTTGAAAGCCACAACCTGGAAACGAAGCAATTCCGGACACGTGACGTTACGAACTGAATCGTCTACTTATACGGAATAAATATCTGAAATTATGCTCTCTATTTTTTAACCATCCTGGTATTATAATTAAAGAACCATAGCTTTTTTAACACGAAATATGGAAAAATAAAAAAGGTTTTTCAATTTAAATACTCGGGGGTAATCATACAAGAAAGCGGTGTGGGAGAAGCAGCAAACGAAGATCGCTTTAAAAAAATGGTAACTGGATGCAGATTAACAAAAAATATTTGTAATAAAAATCACTTCCTAAATTCAGTAAACTTAGGCATTTCAGCCCTGTAAAATAAACCTGAATGTTTTAATGGAAAAGAATCTTTAATTTTAAGTAGAAAGAGGGATATTGAAAAAAACTCAAGACAAAGAAAGAAATGTTATTAAGAAAATATTAGGCCCCAAAATTACTGCTGGAGAAAATTATAGGCTGAGAAGCAATAAGGAAATAGAAGTGTACACGGACATACATGGTGACATGAGAAAACGAAGACTTAACTTTTATGGACACATTAAAAGAATGGCACCGTCTAGGTTGACTAAAAAAATAGTAGAATTCTACGAAAACAGAAGTAAGACAAAAACTGAGACAAATAAATGGATCGCTGCGCTAAAGGATGATCTTAAAGTAGCCGGTACAGCTCAGGCAGACGTTACAGACAGAAAAACAGTCACACAAAAGATATTTGATTGGAAAGTTGGTCAGAGGGAAGTTAGAAAACGGACTGGAACACCGTGGTCTGATGAAACAGACTTCATTCCGAAAGGACGAAACAAGTTTCGACGCAAAGTAAGGCCAACCATCCAAAGGAAAATTGATGGACTGTATCTCGCGTGGTCCCATTGGGCCCATACGTGAATAATAACTAATAAAGTTCCAGTTTCGAAACACTGTAAATAAAGGAACCGCTGCGCACAATGGCGTCAGATTTGAACTAATATTTTCAAAGAAGGGGGAAACATGGAAAAATGTATCGAAAATTTTTCTATTGGAAGGCGCTGTAAGCATCCTAATGTAGATAGGTTCGGTTAAAAATGACAAATGAATCGAAATACGTCAGCTATGGTGTAAGTTGCACATTAAACCAATTGACTGTATACTATGCATGACCGCACAATGTGGGGCATTCAACAATTGAGGCACTGTTTGTAAGGTAAGCCCTTCCACCACGGCAAGGTCGTGCCACCTCACAAGGAAAAATCGGTTTTTAATTATTCTGAGGCCATAAATCGCATAAAAAGCAACAACAACATCGGGTTTTAATTGTCCTGAGTACAAAACCCGCTAAAAAGCAACAATAAAATGGCTTTTAGGTCGTCCTGGCGCCAAGTACCGCATAAAAAGCAATAGTGAAATACATTTATAGTTGTCGTGAGACTGGTGCGAGATGTAAAATACGCTGTCCACTGTTTACTGACACAGGTTACAGCCGAAAAGCAGCATGTTTCACAATATATCGGAGTGTCTCAGAAGTCACGTTCAGAATTCGTAGCGCAATGCTTATGTTCAAGTTGAGTTAGTTTTGTAATTGGAGCACTGAATACAGAATCTTTCTTATATCGCAACAGCCAGAGGTCACACCGACTAAGGTCTGGTGATCTGGACAGCTAAGTTGTAGCGAAATGACAGCCGATTATTTCCAGAACGCCTCTACAGCAGTTGCTTTACTGGCAGTGCAATGTGCCGAGGAGCGACATCTTGCATAAAGATGATACTATCCATGCATTCGTGCTATTGAAGGGTTAAAATGAGGTTGGTGCGCTAAAGGCTCTCGTAGTGTTTACCAGTGTGGTACAGGTCATAGGCCTGCAGCAACAACTTCCCCGACGAAATATGGCCCTTTGCAGAATGAAGTAATACTGGTTGACGTGGATTTTTCGTCGCCCATATCTTGTAGTTCTGCTAGTAAGCTTGTTAGACGACGAAAAAGTAAGTCCTGAACAAGCTGTATGCATTTAGAACAAAATTAAAATGGGAATTAATAAGGTAATTCTTTTGTATCTTCCGTGACAATACACTGACTATGTCTGTGCAGACTGTAAGTCAAACTGCAGCTTACGATTTACTCCGCTAAGACACAGGATTAACGGCGCTGTTGCTATTTCACGTGGTAGCTCTCAACTTTCACTGCAAGAATACAGTGATTATGGAGGGTGTCTTTTTGATGAGTAATCTACATCACTTTGAGCCAAAAACTAAAACTTCTAACGCCTTATATCAATAATAGATAAGAATGGTAATGAAGAGTATCGATAACCCCTACACTTCGCAAGAAATTTAATGGCTTGTAGCTGGATTTAAACAAAGATGTTCACGCAATGAACCTTCAGTGTCATTAAAGACGGCTGTTTTCTAGCGCACTCGTCACTGAATTCCATCATGATTGTTGGTGTTCAGTGTACGATAACCCTAGGACATCTTCACAACACGATCTATGTTTCATATTTGTGGTTTTTTATGTTTGACATGTTCATGTTTCCTACTACCCTTCATAGTAAAACGACGCAACATCACTATGTGTCTTGCAAGTTTGTTTATATCATGAACTACTGTTAATATAAGCCATTACATTTCGGGCAAGTTTACACGCGAGTATTACTTCATCCGCCGATATTCTGGTCATCCTCAGAGTGATTCTCAAGACTGACGATAAGGTGCCAAGCGTGGCCTTATGTACTTAACTGCGGCGATAGTGTGCAAGCGGGTCGCAGATGCTGGTCGGCGCCAAAGAGACACACACTAACACACGCGGCACCTGTATTGAAAGCGTTCAGACAATCGATTCGATTATCTGTGTATGTTCGGTGGCGACGACTTCTGTGCAATTTCATTACACCAAGAGCCAGATTCTACATCTTATCCTAATTGAAACCATTATCTCTATTTCTAAAGTTACTTGTTAGCCTAATTTCTACGGAATCCTTGAAAAGAGAATCCCAAACGGAAGAGGTGGCTGTTAAAATCTTCCCGTCAATGTAGTACATAGAATGACCTATATCTATACAACGTTCTGACACAGCTCGCTTGTCTGGTTGTAGTAAACGTATGTATCTTCGGTATTCCACGCGCCTCTCATGAACGGTGCGTGTTGTCTGACCTATGTATACGACGTATCACCATTTCCACTGTGGGGCAGCGGGTGGAATTTAATTGTTAATATATGTAGAATGTTATGTAGAAAAGATGCATTTCCCGGCCGATTAACCATATGTGGGGTGGCGGGTGGAATTAATTGTTATAAAAATGTTCCTATTATCTATGCAGTCTTTTGCCGTTCTCAACAATGACTCTCTAACTACAATATTGGCAACCAGAAAGTGATTAGCAAAACGTGAAGCCTGTAATTAGAATTCCTAGTGCCCACTTCATCTGAGAAATACACTTATAGCTACAGCTTATGGCTCTGAGGAATTAGGAGATTGTCTGGGATTCATAATCAAAAACGATTCTCTAAAAATGTTCACTGTATTCTGAAAGTCACACACCAAAAAGAACCACACAATCCAACTACCAGAGACAGTTCAGTGTCTAATGCACTGATGCAACTACAACTGTTCAAATACCGAGCGAGGTGGCGCAGTGGTTAGCACACTGGACTCGCATTCGGGAGGACGACGGTTCAATCCCATCTCCAGCCATTCTGATTTAGGTTTTCCGTGATTTCCCTAAATCGTTTCAGGCAAATGCCGGGATGGTTCCTTTGCAAGGGCACGGCCGATTTCCTTCTCCATCCTTCTGTAACCCGAGCTTGTGCTCCGTCTCTAATGACCTCGTTGTCGACGGGACATTAAAAAACACTAACCTAACCTAACTAACCTAACTGTTCAAATTAAATGTTTAAGCGAATGCTCGCCATAATTTGATGATAATGTCCATCAAACGCCATGCTAAATAATGGTAGAATGTCTGTCCCGCGACGGCACGTGAAAATACGACATACGAAAACTGAAGATAGATCATTAAAGTCACCCCAGAATTAACACTTCACTCGAAAACGATTTCATGGTTACGCGTATCCCGAGTAACTTATTACGGCATCCGAGGCTGTTTATAGCAATGATACCGACGCGACGCGACTCCCGGCACAGGTGGTGTGCTATTCAGCGTCTGGAGAGAACTGGGGCCTATTTCTCTCGCGCCGCGTTCTTATATATAAAGCCGCGGTGCGGACAGCTAAGGGAACGCCTGATCAATTCCGCTCTACCGACTAGCCGCTGGTCTAGTAATGCACCACTTTAAGTTATTGAATAAATCATTGCTTCCTTTGCTGATGGCCAATGAAGCTCTCAATTTAAATGTGCAATCAGCACACAGGTAAGTAATCATAATAAAAGTCTGACATGGCTAAGTCAAATATTTTGGGCGAGAGAATTAATTTAATTACACTACACGCAGTAGACGAGCTCAGAACTTGCCCTTTGGAGATACACTATCGCTATAGTTTTATAGTTATTCAATTGAAACTTCTCACATCTTTATGATTATAGCGAATCTCCCTTCTACTTAAATTTAAACATCCTAGCCTTATTTATTAGCCTACTTAATCTATCTTGCTTCCTTAATTTCTAAGACAAAAACCAGAAAATCATGAATTTCAACAAAATTTTTAATTTGTGAGATCCAGAATACTGTTTCTACTAAATTATTATACAAAAGGAATCTAAATATATTTTTTTAAGTTTCTAGCTGTTTTCTGTTGCTCCAATGATTTTTACAGAGAAACGTCCAAATGTTGAAAATGGTTAAAGTTATTGAACTGATATTCAACACATATTGATTTAGTATTACTCCTGGCATGCTAGAAACGTTTCAGGTTATTTACTTGATTTTTAAAGTTTTGCGCAACATTTATGACGTCAGAGCTAGTTACAGCGGACTAGGCTGGCACACAATCGAAAGACTGATGTGAATTTTATACGGCGTGAGTAGGCTGCTTCCCTACACCACTACGTATGTGATACACACTTGGTTTTCGAAGCAATAAATCATCTTTTAGAGAACCGAATAAGCCTGCAGTCTTAGTAGTAGGATGGAAGACCATCTCAACACTGTGTTTCTCGAGAACACGATTTATGTTTGAGGAGAGAGCACATACACTCCTCTTCCAGATCACATACTTGAATTCTAGGATTAACACTGGATGCTCTGCGAATTTGTTGTTGGGAATATCCATTCGATTTAAAAATGCTCTTGAAGTGTGTGAGCTCTGGTGGAACAGGGTAAGTGGGAGGTGCGGAGAGGCGGGGTGGCTGGGTGGCAGTAGGGTATGGGCGGTTATAGTAGATGGTGTGCCCGGTGGAACGTAGGGGCTTCCTGGTCATCGCTGCCGGAGCACTTTTTTCTCTGGTGTGAGCTTCGGCGGTCGGCGTTCTCCGTGCAGGGCAGTGCGCCAGTGAAGTGTCGCTCTGGGCCAGCATAGTCCTGCCCTGGCTGTGCTTATTCACGCAGTAGCCAGGTTTCTCGTGGAGAATTTGGCGCGATTCGGCGAAGCCAGCCTGTCGCGTCCCCTTCTGCACTAGATGACCGGAACGACTTCATCATAGGATTTTGCTGGACACCGAGTCAATGTCTTCTTCGGGTTGCTTGGCCGAGAAAGAGCCAGGTCCTGCTTCCTTATGTTTACGGAGAATGTCACTTATATGTTCTCCAGCGACTCGTCTCCATTGCCTCTTGTTGGTTGCGTCTGAAGCAGCTTGGCGCTGGCCTTCCGCTTGGTTTTTGAATTTTATGTTGTACTGTGCTCCCTTACTTTCCATTTAATATTATTTTCAAAGGGTTTGTGGCACTTGCTTAATTCTCTCCCGTGGGCAAATTGGCTTATGCCTAGATTAAATGTTTTGTAAAATAAATTTGGGCACACAAGTTTAAATAAAGTTCATACTGTTGTCTTGGTCATTTAATTTTAAGGCCAAGAGGCCTGTGTCCAATTTTGAGTCTCATTTTTTCTTCTTTTTTGTTGTCAGTAAGTTCTCCCTCCCCCTCCCCCTTAGATCCCGCCAAAACTTTTAGAAGATTTACTTGGAAGTGCCTCTGTTAAATTACATGGAAGCCTGTGCTAAAAACTATTCCACGAACACAACTGAAGTTCTTGAAAACCTCTGATTTGACCATTAAGCTAATAAAAGGACATTTGGACACCTTGGGTTGTAGATACTAGTTTGAAAGCTGTTTCAGCATTTATTAACACTGTGAAGATATTTGTTCTACAGTTAATATACTAGTACTTCTTGATCTTCAGACGGTAGCAATTCCGGCTTTATGTGTGTACCTTGCTCGAACCTGTTAACATTATCTAGCATCGCGAGACGAGTTAATCTTAAGTTAATATTAGTTACAGGATTTCCTTTAGAGGCGGACCAAAGGCTTTGGTTTTATTTAACCTGTTCGCTGCCTAAGAGAGCTTTGCTGTATATGTTGCAATCCACTACCTATCCTCTCTCGTCCTGTCATCACCGGGGACCTGGGTCACGATGTGAACGTCTGGCGTGTGTTGTGTCGTCTGCGGGTTTCTCCTCTGACCTGACGTTGTGCTGCTCTGTTATTGCACTGTATTTTTCAAGTTATGGTGTGCCTCAGCATGACTTTCAATGTAAATTATTAATCACAAAGTATTTCATACTCCAGGCATCCGCAGCTGTTGAAAGGCACGATGTTAGGAAGAATTCCACTAACAACTGGTAAAATTGTTGTTTATTAAAACACAACTGGTTTCGCGGCCTAGAGCCGCATCATCAGGTGCAACAACGGTAAAAGAACCTACTCACACCCTTCGCTCGTAGTCGAAATTTACTGTTCAGTGAATATGGTCAATACCATGTTGAGCAGAACGTAACGAAGACGTGCTCCATTCTTTAAAACTTGTCTGCATCGGTGTAACGGCCGGGCAACTCGGAGCTGCGCAAAGTTTGAGCTAGTCTCTCTTTGTCGGTGGTGCTGGCCGATTTTACTGCACAGCACTGAGTTTCCCTGCCTTCGACCCGATGCAGGCAAATTTTAAAGAAAGGAACACATCTTCGTTACCTTTCGCTAGTAGGGGTAATCCACTAAATTACAGGTCCATATCGTTAACGTCGATATGCAGTAGGATCTTAGAACATATATTGTGTTCGAACATTATGAATTACCTCGAAAGAAACGGGCTATTGACACACAGTCAACATGGGTTTAGAAAACATCGTTCCTGTGAAACACAACTAGCTCTTTATTCACATGAAGTGCTGAGTGCTATTGACTGTTCAGACTTTCAGATCGATTTCGTATTCCTGGATTTCCGGAAGGCCTTTGGCCTGTACCATACAAGAGGCTCGTAGTGAAATTGCGTGCCTATGGAATATCGTCTCAGTTATGTGACTGGATTTGCGATTTCCTGTTAGAGAGGTCACAGTTCGTAGTAATTGATGGAAAGTCATCGAGTAAAACGGAAGTGATTTCTGGCGTTCCCCAAGGTAGTGTTATAGGCCCTTTGCTGTTCGTTATCTATATAAACTATTTGGGAGAAAATCTGAGCAGCCGTCTTCGGTTGTTTGCAGATGACGCTGTAGTTTATCAACTAATAAAGTGATCATAAGATCAAAACAAACTGCAGAACGATTTAGAAAAAAATAACTGAATGGTGCGAAAAGTGGCAGTTGACCCCAAATAACGAAAAGTGTGAGGTCATCCACATGAGTGCTAAAAGAAACTCGCTAAAATTCGGTTACACGCTAAATCAGTCTAAACTAAAAGCCGTAAATTAAATTAACTACCTATGTATTACAAATCAGAAGAACTTAAACTGGAAAGAACACATAGAAAATTTTGTGGGGAAGGCTAACCAAAGCCTGCGTTTTATTGGCAGACACTTGGAATAAATAACAGATCTACTAAGGAGACTGCCTACACTGCGCTTGTCCGTTCTGTTTTAGAATACTGCTGCGCTGTGTGGGGTCCTTACCAAATAGGTCTGATGTTGTACATCGAAAAAGTTCAAAGAAGGGCAGCACGTTTTGTATTATCGCGAAATATGGGAAAGAGTGTCACAGAAATGATACAGGATTTGGGCTGGACATCTTTAAAAGAAAGGCATTTTTCGTTGCGACAGAATTTTCTCACGAAATTCCAATCACCAACTTTCTCCTCCGAATGCGAAAATATTTTGTTGACACCGACTTACATAGGGAGCCATGATCACTATGATAAAATAAGGGAAATCAGAGCTCGTACCGAAAGATACAGGCGTTCATTCTTTCCGCGCGCTATACGAGATCGGAATAATAGAGAATTGTGAAGTAGTTCGATGAACCCTCTGCCAGGTACTTAAATGTGATTTGCAGAGTATCCATGTAGATGCAGATGTCATAGTATTGACATATTCACTGAAAAGGAAATTTTGACCAGGATCGATGGGTATGCCTGTCCGAGAGAATGGTCGTAATTAAAAACAACGATGTTACCAGCCTTAGCGGAATTCCTCCTGACATCATAAATCATTAAAATTTAATGTTCTGACCGAATTTTAATTTTTTTAAAAAATCTTTATAGAATGTCTAAACTTTCACTTTTAATGCCTTTCCGTAAGGGTGAAAATCCAATTTTTTTTTTTTGTTTTTATGTTGAACCTCGTCCTCGTACGTTGTTGGGCGGAATTCTTCCTAATATCATAAATCATTAAAATTTAAAGTTTTGATGAATTATAATTTTTTTAAAAAAAGCTTTAAAGAATTTCTAAACTTTCACTTTTAATGCCTTTTCGTAAGGGTGAAAACCCAATGTCGTTTTCTTTTTTTTTAGGTTGAACCTCGTACGTCGTTGATGACGAGGAAAAGAATTTATTGTTGGTTCATAAATTGTTTTAAAAAGCACTCGGTAACAATTGACGTTCAATAGTTTGGCCCAGCCCTTCCTCTAGGACCTGTTCGTTGGTGTCGTCCTGAGCTAGAAGCGCTTGTTGCCTGTATCAGAGAGTACACTCAGAGTGTGGTAGAGAGAGATAGAGAGGGGGAGAGAGAGAGACAGGCGGTCCTAGACGCCAGCCGTCGGCGCCGCACCTCCCGCAGAGAGGTCGATAAGGCGCCAGTAGAGCAAAGCGTACCGAGGCGCCGCTGGCTGCAGGCGGCCGCCCAGGCCGGGACGTCGCGCTGTGGCAGCTGATCAATTCCCACGGCGCGACCGACGGCCGCCGACGCGAAACCCGAGACTTCGGCGTCCCTCTCTGGAGAATTCCCAGATCCTCAGCGGCAGTTAAAGGAGATGACCAGCTGACACTGCGCTCAAACGCCTCGCTCCTAAGAAAAATGGTTCAAATGGTTCTGAGCACTATGCGACTTAACTTCTGACGTCATCAGTCGCCTAGAACTTAGAACTAATTAAACCTAACTAACCTAAGTACATCACACACATCCATGCCAGAGGCAGGATTCGAACCTGCGACCGTAGCGGTCACGCGGTTCCAGACTGAAGCGCCTAGAACCGCATGGCCACACCAGCCGGACCACTCCTAAGAGACAGAAAGCTGGAACACTACCTTGACAAGCAGCTGAACTGAAAACCTCTGTTCATCAATAATTTACTTCAATACAGGGTGGTCGATTGATCGTGACCGGGCCAAATATCTCACGAAATAAGCGTCAAACGAAAACACTACAAAGAACTAAACTTGTCCCTTTTGAAGGGGGAAACCAGATGGCGCTGTGGTGGGCCCGCTAGATGGCGCTCCCATAGGTCAAACAGATATCAACTGCGTTTTTTTAAATAGGAACCCCAATTTTTTATTACATATTCGTATAGTACCTAAAGAAATATGAATGTTTTAGCTGGACCACTTTTTTCGCTTTGTGATCGATGGCGCTGCAATAGTCACAAACATATGGCTCAAAATTTTAGACGAACAGTTGGTAACAGGCAGGTTTTTTAAATTAAAATACAGAACGTAGGTACGTTTGAACATTTTGTTTCGGATGTTCCAATGTGATACACGTACCTTTGTGAACTTATCATTTCTGATAACGCATGCAGTTATAGCGTGATTACCTGTAAATACCACATTAATGCTCAAAATGATGTCCGTCAACCTCAATGCATTTGGCAATACGTGTAAAGACATTCCTCTCAACAGCGAGTAGTTCGCCTTCCGTAATGTTTGAACATGCATTGACAATGCGCTGACGCATGTTGTCAGGCGTTGTCGGTAGATCACGATAGCAAATATCCTTCAACTTTCCCCACAGAAAGAAATCCGGGGACGTCAGATCCGCTGAACGTGCGAACCATGGTATGGTGCTTCGACGACCAATCCACCTGTCATGAAATATGCTATTCAATACCTCTCCAACCGCACGCGAGCTATGTGCCGGACATCCATCATGTTGGAAGTACATCGCCATTCTGTCATGCAGTAAATCATCTTGTAGTAACATGGGTAGAACATTACGTAGCAAATCAGAATACATTGCGCCATTTAGAATGCCATCGATAAAATGGGGCCAATTATCCTTCCTACCATAATGCCGCACTATACATTAACCCGCCAAGGCCGCTGATGTTCCACTTGTCGCAGCCATCGTGGATTTTACGTTGCCCAATAGTGCATATTATGCCGGTTTACGTTATCGCTGTTGGTGAATGACGCTTCGTCGCTAAATAGAACGCGTGCAAAAAATCTGTCATCGTCCCGTAATTTCTCTTGTGCCGAGTGGCAGAACTGTACACGACGTTCAAAGTCGCCATGATATTCCTGGTGCATAGCAATATGGCACGGGTGCAATCGATTTTGATGCAGCATTCTCAACACCGACGTTTCTGAGATTCCCGATTCTCGCGCAATTTGTCTGCTACTGATGTGCGAATTAGCCGCGTCAGCAGCTAAAACACCTACTTGGGCATCATCATTTCTTGCAGGTCGTGGTTGACGTTTCACATGTGGCTGAACACTTCGTGTTCCCTTAAATAACGTAACTGTCCGGCGAACGGTCCGGACACTCGGATGATGTCGTCCAGGATACCGAGCAGCATACATAGCACACGCCCGTTGGACATTTTGATCACAACAGCCGTACATCAACATGATATCGACCTTTTCCGCAATTGGTAATTGGTCCATTTTAACACGGGTAATGTATCACGAAGCAAATACCGTCGGCACTGGCGGAATGTTACGTGATACCACGTACTTATAGGTTTGTGACTATTACAGCGCCATCTATCACCAAGCGAAAAAAGTGCTCCAACTAAAACATTCATATTTTGTTTACGTACTACACGAATATGTAATAAAATAAATGGGAGTTTCTGTTTCAAAAAACGCAGTTTATATCCGTTTGACCTATGGCAGCGCCATCTAGCGGGCCAACCATAGCGCCATCTGGTTTCCCCCCTTCAAGCTAGACAAGTTTCGTTCTTTGAGGTTTTTTCGTTTGATGATTATTTCGTGAGACATTTTGCCCGGTCACTATCAATGGAACACCCTGTATATTGTCTCGAAACTATATATTCTGCAGTCTTTTGAAGTATTAACCGTTCCTCCCAAATAATACTGTCGACAGTATGGGTGAATGACGTTGTATAGTATTGTCCAGTTACGTTACTGTGACCACCTGTCAAGACCCTGAATAGCCAATATTTACAGCATGGATCGTTGCGAGACATGCGTGAAGAGACTAACAGAGGTTGTGGAAGATACCGAGAAGTTTATGGAGCCATGCCGACTCCAGTTCCATGGGCAGCTGCATTCTAGGATGCGAAGCTCTAGCGCGAATAGCCCGACCCGACAGATTCTCGGCTGGGTCTGAATCCGCGGAGTTTTGTGGCCAGAGGAGTACGGTAAACTCATCCCGACGCTCTTCGTACCAAGCATGTACACTGCGAGCTGTGTGGCGCGTTCCATTGTCCCGCTGGTGGGGTGTCATCCTGCCGAAGGAAAACAGACTATATTTAGGAGTTTGCACATAGTCCCCAAGGATAGATGCATACTTGCGTTGATCCATTATGTCTTCCAGAATGACGAGAACACCCAGGCAATGCTACGAAGATATTTGTCTGATGATAACGCTGCCTCCTCAGGCCTGGACCCTACCAACCACTGCTGCAGTGTGTTTGCTTCCAGACGTTTCACGCCGTACATGCCAAGGGCTATCTACGTCTACATCTACGTCATTACTCTGCTATTCACAATAAAGTGCCTGGCAGAGGGTTCAGTGAACCACCTTTATGCTGTCTCTCTACCGTTCCACTCTCGAACGGAACGCGGGAAAAACGAGCAGTTAAATTTTTCCGTGCGAGCCCTGATATCTCTTATTTTAACGTGATGATCATTTCTCCCTATTTAGGTGGGTACCAACAAAATGTTTTCGCAATCGGAGGGGAAAACTGGTGATTGAAATTTCATGAGAAGATCCCGTCACAACAAAAAAGCCTTTGTTTTAATGATTGCCACTCCAATTCACGTACCATTTCTGTGACACCATCTTCCCTATTTTGCGATAATACAAAACGAGCTGCCCTTCTTTGTACTTTTTCGATGTTATCAGTCAGTCCCACCTGATGCGGATCCCACACCGCACAGCAGTACTCCATAACAGGGCGGACAAGCGTAGTGTAAGCAGCCTCTTTGTAGACCTGTTGTCTGATGGAGCATAAAACACGATTAAATGACAATCCTGGCCTATGGGATGGAGGTTATATGGGACCACCTGACAGAAAAAAACGTAGAAACACTAGGAAAGGTAAAATCGACTTATCTAAAAAGAGCACTAGGTATCTCAAAGACAACAAGATCTAGACTAGTGTACCTGCTAGTGAGAGAGACATTCCTAATTGAAGACATCAAACTTCGATATATGATGCCACACACCAGGGATTCCAGAAATCAACTGAAGATCGTGGAGGATAAACGAGAACAAGTATGGGCGGAGTTCTATGGCACCGAATCAATGACGAACCGCCCATGGACAGCACCAAACTTCGAACTGCGACATGTCGTAACTAGATTATCTACTCACGGCTTTCATCATCTAATTTGCTAAAACAACACTTGTCACGACCCAACCACAACATGTCTGTGTGAACTGTGTAACGAAGCCTGTGAACGACATCACATTGAACTGTGCAGTAAAAGAGTGACATCTATAGATAAATATGCCAAAATGGAAAATGTAAGTGTGAATATAAATGTAAAATGTTAAGCAAAGTACCTGTATATGGCTATTTGGCTGCAATTTTATTAAACAAAATAAAACATGATTCATCTGAAAAAGGCCACCTGTCGTCACTCAGTGGACGTTCAGTTGCGGTACTGATGCAAATTCCAACCTTAGCCACTCCGCATGGATGCATCAACCTGGTGCCTGCTGAGGAGGCCCATACGCAGCAACATTCGCTCAACGGTAGTCGAAGAGACACTATTGTTCGTCCATTGGTTGATCAGGGTGTTCAGTTCCTCAACAATTGAACATCTGTTCGCCCGTACTCACCTCGGCAGCCGTAATTCACGCCTGTCATTCCCCGTCGGGTTGGGGATTTCCTCTGCCCGGGAACTGGGTGTTTGTGTCGTCCTCATCATCTCATCATTGGTGAAAGTGGCTAGACTGGACTGTGTAAAAATTGGGACTTTTTACGGACGCTGACGACCGCGCAGTTGAGCGCCCCACAAACCAAACATCTTCAACCCTGTCATCCATGGCACATAGTGCACCACGATTGCCTCGGCGCCATTACGGCATTCACGGTATAGATTAACCATGACGGAACACGAACAGTTCACAAACAAAGCCGTTTCGTAAATGCTTCCACCGTTGTCTCGAAAGTCAATGATCATGTCCCTTTCGGACGACACCTAAATCGCTCCGTTTCCGCGTCACGACAAAGACTGCACTGTTTTCTGCTTCCTCCAGACACACTTTATATGCCTTTCCTCTGCTAGTGCTGTCACCCACCGTCCGTGAGTGGTTGTTGCACGCTGACGTTGAACAGAGGCAGTGGTCGCTTTAATGTGGTCGGATCACATATGGCTCAAATGGCTCTGAGCACTATGGGGCTTAACACCTGAGGTCATCAGTCGCCTATAACTTAGAACTATTTACACCTAACTAACCTAAGGACATCACACACATCTATGCCCGAGGCAGGATTCGAACCTGCGAGCGTAGCGGTCGCGCAGTTCCTGACTGAGGAGCCTAGAGCCGCTCGGCCACACCGGCCGGCCGTATCCCATAGAATTAGTGATTAAGGAGATGCATACGCGGTATCCCAGAAGGAAAAGCCAATGCTCAGGGATATGACAGGAACCTTAAGCTGAAGTAAAAAGCTTCATAGGGGCATATTCTCTATTCCAAACGGTTTCCGAGGCGGAACTCATTTAACGTACATTTTTTGTGGGCTATTGGCGCTCACGTATGTCTCTTGCCCAACACCTACTCTGACGTTTTATTCTTGCCCAACCTACCTCGTTACTTTCAACATCTTTGTTCGAGATGTATTTCTGCCATTAAACTAGCCCGTTGAACGCGCAGTTGTCCATGGTGTGTTGTCAGTAAAGCTGTGCGAGGACTTTGAAAAGAGAGAAGCGCCGGTTAACTTGCCTGTACAAGCGCTGGCTGTAACTTTACACATTTACACTAGTGAAGAAGACACAGATATGGCGTACAATTACGGCTTTTGTGATGGTTGTGCTCCTGCTGCTGTCGCAGAATACCGCCCTCACTTTCGGACAAGTCGAATTCCTGTTATCAGGTTTTTCAGCTATTCTTCCAAGCTCCCATTTTTCTTCTGAAGGTGTAGTCGGACAAACTGTGCAAGAACAACAACACAAACTTAAAATGGTGCAGCACACAGAGACTTTCTGCACGTATCAATGTCCAAAGAACACGTCTGTGGTTGCCATTACATGCGGAAAACTTGTACCATATCACATACAGCGTGTCCACAATATTCATATTGGCGACAATGCCACACCATTTGAATTTTGTCATTAGTTAAATGAAAATCGTCATTTGCTTTCATTAATGCTATTCACTGATGACGCCACGTTTACAAGGAATGGAATCAACAACACACATAAAATCATCGACGTTTGCAGCAAAATCCACACACTACGGCGTAAATAGGGTTACCAGATGTCCGGAAATTACCGGACATGCCCTATATTTTAACCGTTTGTCCGGCGTCCGGCGGGAATTTTTGAAAAGTCGCTAATGTCCTACATTTTCAGAAACAAACAGTGATCGTTAGAAATAAACTGGCAGCTGTGAAAATAGAAACTAATAATTGGTTATTAGCCGCAATTGCAAGTCGCTATGGCAACGCGGCTACAGTGATACATCATATACATTCCACAGTAACAAGGAATGATGGATGTGGCTACACAGCATTTGATCTCTGGGTTAAAATGGACGGTGTCGGAGGTGTCTGCGTGCTGTGCAGATGTTGGTAAAGGTGCGATGAATGACGGGGAAAAGAGACAACGAATCATAATACAGATGTGAAGAGCCAATGACTTGATTTTCTCTCTTTTCCATTTGCAGTTTGGTTATCGAAGATTAAGATTGTGGAAAGTCAACAGTTAATTCACAGTGCTTTTTATACAATCCGAAATGCCGAAACGAAAATTCAAATTCAGTGACGCATTGTCGTTAAAGTATAAGTGTTTCAAGGCAAGAGGAAGCGAATGCGAAGCACAAAGCCTTATTTGTCCTCCAAGAACATATGTTTCTGTTGCACATAAAGGTAATGCTCTCAAATAGTTTTTTTTATCTTTCGTCTGCCTGTGGGTATTATAAATAGCACTTAAATTTGAAATTTACATACTTTTTAATTGAGCGATAATGTGCTACATTTTTGACTAATGTCCTACATTTTTACCAATGTGTCCTACATTTCCATTAGATAATCTGGTAACCCTACCTTTCCCAGTTTGTTTTTCGGACAGTGTTAGGTGCGGTATGATCGGTAACATGTTGATAGCTCCAGCCAGTTTAGAAGAGCGAATGACGAGACAGAAGTCCCCTTCTCTGACAGCTCCTTTGTTGAAAACTTCGAGGACGTCCCTTTAGCGACGAGGACTGCAATGTACTTCCAGCCTCACGGAGCCCCTCTACGTTTTATAAGACATGTGAGGGAATATGTCAACCGCATATCTGTTTGCTGAGTAGATCGTAGTTATACAATTAGCTTGCTACCAAGGTCGCCAGACCTAACGTCACTAGGGTTTTGTTTATAGAGTTGACCAAGCCGCTGTTGTACAAATAAATGGTGAATACGCGAGATGAACTATTAGGTCACACCATGGACTCTGCTGTCCTCGTTAGGGAACGTGCAAACGCACACGGACAAGCAATATTTTCTCCAAAGAGTGTACAAATGTATTAAAGTTGGCAGTGAGATATTCCAACATTTATAGTGAACTGTAAAGTCTCTGCAATGTGACGTGAACGATAATGCTTAGAGGTGAATCTGATAAAAAGACATATTTTCAAAAGATAATATGTAGAACGTACGTACTAACTGTTGAACATGCCTAAACTTGGCAATGTTTTGAGAGATACACTACATAAATATAAATTTAAATTAATGCATTCTATCTCGTAAACCATTCGGAGTATGTCATCTGTCTATGTGAAGTTTTTTGCTCGAACTTGAACCAGGCAACTGAGCTACACAACCACAAATGACGACCCCTCCTCACACCTTAACTTCTGCCAGTACCTCGACTTCACAGAAGTTCTCCTGCGAAGCTTGTCGGACTAGTAGTCCTGGGAGAAAGGATATTGCGGAGACATGACTTAGCTACAACCTGAGAGATATTTCAAGAATGAAATTTTCACTCTGCAGCGGAATATGCGCTGATTTGAAAATTCCTGGCAGATTAATGGTGTGAGGAGGGGACGTGAATCGTGGTTGGGCAGCTCAGTCGGTAGAGCACTTGCCCGCGAAATGCGAAGGCCTCGATTTCGAGTCTCGGCCCAGTACACAGTTCTCACCTGCCAGGAAGTTTCATCCTGAAAGTCTTGTCAAAGTCAAGGAACGCAACACCCACTGACGAGTTGTAACGAAAACCTTGTTGATGACACAGGTGAGGAGAGCCCTTTGGACATCACATAAGCAACACATCTGAAGGCAAATTTTAATGAAATGGTTTAACCAGTTACTGGTAATAGCTACAGTCATAGCCGAGCTCCAGTTATTTACCGAGATATACAGCAAGTTATCATCATGTGAGTTCGTTAAGCACAGAAAACCTGAATATGAAGACGTTGCAGGGATATGAAATTGGTTTCTTTAGAAAGGTATAACGTCTTAACATTACGTCATCTTCCTGTGTCCAAAATAATTCGTTTATCATTCTTATGAACACATTTTTACAGAATGATTGCATCAAATCTCATTTCAAAAGATAGTGAGGTATCCGACCAATTGTGTCGATACCCTTTCTCGATTCGTGCCAAGTACCAGAGACGAAAACTTTATTTAATATTGTTAACGACATGTGCGTAATGGAATTTAGTAACCTGCATCTGAGTCACAGCTTTAATATTCGCTTGTTGCAGACAAGTGCAGCTTTTATTACAGATAACACTACACAGGCGGCCACTGACCCTACTAGCTTCAACCACCACAACGTGGGCCAGTGACCGGCCGCTGCCGGCAGTCTGTTGCCAGAGAGCAAGAGGCAGCGGGAAGGGTGCCAGCGCATAGAGGCCACGCTAAGGCCAGCCACGACGCGTCACTGGGGCCCACGAGCTCTCAGGTTCAGCACAGGGCTCCATAAAGCATCGATTTCCTATACATAATACCCTAGTTATGAAATTATTATTTACATTCCTTATTTTACATTTCGTTATTCAACTGGGCTTTAAAACTATAAAAGAAAAACATAACCTTATCAAAGCTATTGAAACTGATGTCTAAGGCGCTGCAGTCATGGACTGTGCGGCTGATCCCGGCGGAGGTTCGAGTCCTCCATCGGGCATGGGTGTGTATTTGTCTTAGGATAATTTAAGTTCAAAAATGGCTCTGAGCACTATGGGACTTAGCGGTGGTCTAGGCGCTCAGTCCGGAACCGAGCGACTGCTACGGTCGCAGGTTCGAATCCTGCCTCTGGCATGGATGTGTGTGATGTCCTTAGGTTAGTTAGGTTTAAGTAGTTCTTAGTTCTAGGGGACTGATGACCACAGATGTTAAGTCCCATAGTGCTCAGAGCCGTTTGAACTATGGGACTTAACTTCTGAGGTCATCAGTCCCCTAGAACTTAGAACTACTTAAACCTAACTAAGGCAGGATTCGAACCTGCGACCGTAGCGGTTAGGTTAAGTAGTGTGTAAGCTTAAGGACTGATGACCTAAGCAATTAGGTCCCATAAGATTTCACACACATTCGAAATTTTTTTTTTAAATTAATGACGGCAAAATGCATCTGATGTTGGTTCAATCTCTTCTCACTTACTCTGCTTCTCTTTCCGTATTCACTGGAGAATATCTACACTACCTTCCTACAAAACTCTGCAGATTTAATGGCCTTGTTATTTCACTAACGTAGATCTTCTGCTGTGCAGACAAAAAATGGTTCAAATTGCTCTGAGCACTATGGGACTCAACATCTTAGGTCATAAGTCCCCTAGAACTTAGAACTACTTAAACCTAACTAACCTAAGGACATCACACACACCCATGCCCGAGGCATGATTCGAACCTGCGACCGTAGCAGTCCCGCGGTTCCGGACTGCAGCGCCAGAACCGCTAGACCACCGCGGCCGGCCCGTGCAGTCAAACTGCATTCGTGGACACATGTGCAAATTACACTGGTCATCTTCAGATTAACCCCACTTAACTATGTTTACTTTGCATTTACCGACTACTCTTCTTAATCCATTCAGTGCTCTCCATGTACTATACTGTAGTTACTGCCCTTGTGTTATTTCTTTTCTCAGGTGCAGGTTTGTATTTTGCTGAGAGTCCAACCATATCGATATGCGGCGGTCTCATGTCGGCCTTCCAGAGGTACTGCCCGTTGGATCAAGCTTTTCCTTGACTTAAGACGAGGTGAAACTGGTGGTTAAACATGAACTAGCGTGGATCGACGTGCTGCTTTTTCGTATTTCACTGGCTACTCTGTGTCTGATATTTGTTGGTGCTATGGCCGCAAGTGGGTAAGTTTTGTGGGCAGGTGCAGGCCTCAGGCATTCGGTGACAGCCTGACAGTCTCATTCAAAGCAACATCTACTTGTTTGGAGTTGCTAGACCCCACTCGTACTGCTGCTACATCCTCTCTGGCTCGAAATAGAGTCCCATTGCTGATGATCGAAGAATTCAGGTTGCACTCCCCATGACGAAACATTTAGTTTACGTATAATATTGTTTCTTGCACTTAATTTTTTTTCCATTTAGATGAGTGCAGCGATTTTAAATGGCAGTGCACGGCCTAGAGTGACTCCCAAGTATTTTGGTTTGGTGTAGTGTTGTAGTCTAACCCCTCTCCCTTCTATTTCCAACTGTCTACGCAGGTGGAATGCGTGTACTTACGTTTTATCTTAATTAGGTCACAAGTGATTTTTCTTCGTAGGAATTCCCCAAGGTACGCAAAGTGACTCTATTCTATCAACTTCCTCAAATGTTCTTCCTTGAGTAGTAGTTAGTGACACTGAACTCGCATTCGGGAGGGCGACGGTTCAAATCACCGTCCGGCTATTCAAATTTAAGTTTTCCGCGATTTCCCTAAATTGCTTAAGGCAAACGTCGGGATGGTTGTCTTGACAAGGGCACGGTCCATTTCATTCCCCATTCATCTCTAATCCGAGCCATGTGCTCTGTTTTTAATGACCTCGTTGTTGACAGGACGTTAAATCTTCATTCCTTCCTTCTGTTTAAGATTTAACGTGGAGGCTTCTGGTAATAGTTAGTGAGAGGGATGGGTAAAGTTGTTGAACGAAGAAGGTATTAAGAAAAAATACAGGGAAAAATATGTGTTTGGAGGCGTCTAGGGCTGCAGATAGGCAGCAGAAGGATCGGTTGGGACATGCATTTAGGGCGCAAAGAACAGAGAGCAGACAATCTTTGGTAGAAACTGTAGATTATTTCTGGGTTTGTCATCACTCTTCTGAATGATTTCATGGCGCCCGCCACGAAATCCTCCACTGTGTAAACCTTCTTACCTCAGAGTAGCACTTGAATCGTACATCTGCCACTATAAAGGGATGTATTCTAATCTCTGTCTTTCTCTACAGTTTTTACTCTCTGTTGTGGCTGTGCGGTCTCAATCCTCTTGCCATGGTTCGTGCGGCTCCCCCCCCCTTCCCCCCTCTCCCCGCCTCATCGGAGGTTCGAGTTCACCGTCGGGCATCGGGCATGGGTGTGTGTTGTGTGTGTTGTCCTTAGCGTAGGTTAGTTTAAATTAGATTATGTAGTGCGTAAGCCTAGGGACGGATGACCTCAGCAGTTTGGTCCCACAGTCCTTACCACAAATTTTCAAATTTCTCTGTGGTTCCCTAAGGTAGCACTGAAGTTAATTAAGTTATACCCTAAAGTCATAAGTCCTGTCATTCGGTTGCTTCTTCTTGTCAGTGCTCTCCATTTCTTTCTTTCTTCGACAATCACTCCACACATTTCACCACAACCTTCTATAGGTGCTTCAGAAAACTATGCCAAAACTTCAGAAATGGATTCCTCATATAACAAATAAGAGTGCACGCTGACGAGTTCAAAAAAATGGTTCAAATGACTATGAGCACTATGGGACTTAACATCTGAGGTCACCAGTCCCCTAGACTTAGAACTACTTAAACCTAACTAACCTAAGGACATCACACACACATCCATGCCCGAGGCTGCATTCGAGCCTGCGACCGTAGTAGCAGTGCGGTTCTGGACTGAAACGCCTAGAACCGCTCGGCCACAACGGCCGGCCGCTGACAAATGCCATTTGCCGGCGGACATAGGTCACACTTTTTACACAGTGCTCAAATTATAAATCAGTGTTTTCTAGCTCTCATTATCCTTCAGCACGAGCAAAGGAAGTATAGTGATCACCAGTTAAACAGGTAGCTGTCGGCATACCCGTAGTTAGTAGTTGAGGTCTGAAGAGACAGGTAAATACTAGAAACGTTAAATGGCTCAAAATGTTCAAATGGCTCTGAGCACAATGGGACTTAACATCTTAGGTCATCAGTCCCCTAGAACTTAGAACTACTTAAACCTAACTAACCTAAGGACATCACACACTTCCATGCCCGAGGCAGGATTCGAACCTGCGACCGTAGCAGTCCCGCGGTTCCGGACTGCAGCGCCTAGAACCGCACGGCCATCACGGCCGGCAACGTTAAATGTAACCGTAACCATTCGCAAAGGTGTATATGGGGTGGTTTGTAATTGCACATGACCGTGGTTTGCAGACTGGAAATTCACACTAACCAAGAGCTCGCAACCATGCGTTACATATACGGCTTGGTGGATGGCAATGCTTGTCTGCACGTCGCTTGTAGCAGGAGCGCTACCCATTGCGCAGGTTACCATACCGAAAGACATTTGAAGATATTCATCAGATGAATACGTGAGTTTCACACGTCCCCGAGGCTGCTGGTGTCGGCCGATACGTACAACACCAGACGACGGGGTAGGTCTACTCAACCCTGTGGAAGAAAGTTCTGGAACGGCCGTTAGACTTGTAGAGGGATGTGACGATCTGCAGACGTTTACGTGAAAACTGTTGTATCCATACCATCCGCAGTGTGTATAAGCCGTGTCTCCTGCGGATAATCCTTTAAGCGTAGCGTTCTGCCAGTGGTTCCTGTAGCAATGTGTTATGCCCAACTTGTGCTGTTTTCTTAATTCACAGATGGGGTTCAAAAATGGTTCAAATGGCTCTGAGCACTATGGGACTCAACATCTTAGGTCATCAGTCCCCTAGAACTTAGAACTACTTAAACCTAACTAGCCTAAGGATATCCCACACATCCTTGCCCGAGGCAGGATTCGAACCTGCGAGCGCGGTTCCGGACTGAAGCTCCTAGAACCGCTCGTCCACCGCGGCCGGCTCACAGATGAGGCTACGTTCGAAAGGGAATGGATCCAGAATTCACATAACAAGTACGTCTGGGCGGATGCTACCGAGTATTTCAGTCTGTCTACGCGGGGGCACGTGAATGCTTATTTTTACGGGTGCTGGATGGGTAGAGATGAACCGACTGCATGGGCACCCCGTTCGCCTGACTTAAACTCTATGGACTTTTACCTGTGGGAACACCTGAAGTCTCTTGTGTATTCGAACGCTGCTGCGGATGAAGCTTCTCCCCATGCACGCAAGGTGGCGGCACTTCAGACAGTAAGAACTACACCAGGTATTTTTGACCGTGTACGAAATTCAATGAGGCAACGAACGGAAGCCTGTATTTAGACTACAGGTCACTTTGAGCGTTTCCTCTGAAACGTAACCAGACTATACCACCCGGGGCTATTTGTAGGAAGTGAAGGTCGAATATATCTGCAATGATGCATTTCCGGACACATGTTGACACAATCTGTTTTTTCTTCTTGTTATTTGAGAAATCCGTTCCTGAAGGCTTACCGACGAATTTTGAAAAACCCTGTGTAGTACTGCATCTCAAACACTTCGTCTTCTCTCCCGATTGCTCCACTGCCCATGATTCACTACACAACCCTGGGCTTCAAAGGTACTTTAGCAGAAATTTGTTCCTCAAATTAAAGCCGAGGTTTGACACTGGTCTCTTTTGGTCAGAAACGCCCTCCTCCCTGTGCTGCTCTTCTTTTCAAGTCGTCCTTGCTACGTCGGACATATGGTGTTATGCGTGCCTGGTATTATGCTTCCTTCGTATACATCGTGGTCCCCAAATGTGATGTCAGTCTTATCGTTAATCTCATTTGTGCTGACTGCTCATTACTGCCGTTTCTCTTCGGTTTACTCTCAATCCACATTATGTACTATTTTAAATGAAATGAACAATAACAAAACTATATTTAAATCGGAACAGGAAAATTGGTTGGGTATTAGCTACACAGCCTCAGCTCTTACAGTTCTCTTGTTTACCAGTTCTACCCTCTACTTAAATTAATTCATATTATCAGTAATTAAAACTGCTGGCGATAATGACCATAAAATACATCGAAGAGGGTGCACGAGGTGTAGCTACC
Organism: Schistocerca cancellata; assembly: GCF_023864275.1. NCBI lineage: Eukaryota > Metazoa > Arthropoda > Insecta > Orthoptera > Acrididae > Schistocerca > Schistocerca cancellata. The sequence goes on along the minus strand of NC_064628.1, from coordinate 330,727,753 downwards.
AGCTACCACCTCTCTCTCTCTCTCTCTCTCTCTCTCTCTCTCTCTCTCTCTCTCTCTCTCACTCTCTGTCTCCCTCTCTCTCACTCTCTCTCTTTCTAGAAAAAAAAAACAAGTAATGCGTTTGAAACGGATTTATGTTATTATTGTATATTACGAATGCATTCGCTATTCTAACACTACAGAATCACACACTCCTGTCCATCCACCTTTCCACTACCGTACACACACACACACACACACACACACACACACACACACACACACACACACACAGCCGGCCGGGGTGGCCGAGTGTTTCTAGGTGTTACAGTCTGGAACCGCGCGACCGCTACGGTCGCAGGTTCGAATCCTGCCTCGTGCATGGATGTGTGTGATGTCCTTAGGTTAGTTAGGTTTAAGTAGTTCTATGTTCTAGGGGACTGATGACCTCAGCAGTTAAGTACCATAGTGCTCAGAGCCATTTCAACCATTTTTGAACACATACAAACACTCCAAACCATTTTCTCGTCGCATCTCTGTACATCCATATCATCACAAAATCTAGGTGTAATTTAAGAAAGTTTTGGTACGATGACTCAGAGCATACAATATCAGCAGGTCGTCATCCTTCTCGGTGTCCACCAGCAGATGTGCGGCGCTCACTTCTTCGCCGGCCCACAATTTAAACTTCCAGTCACCCACGCGTGTCTATTGAAGCACTGGTAACCTCAGAAAAATGCACACATGTGCCGTTTGCGCCCCTTCCTGCAGCTGCAACTCGAACATCGCGTTCTGTACAGAAATAGCTTCTCTGTGGATGTGAGGAATGGACACGTGGTATGCGTAGGCAGCATACGAGGCTAAGGCGTGGATATTTTACATCTGGTCCTCTAAGACATTCCAGTTCCTACACCACGGGATGACTGGCTGGAGATCCCAATATGAGTGTCTTATGAAAATCAAACTAAATCTCTTTAACCGTAATGTAAACATAACAATGTACAAACTGAATAAATTGCCAGGAACGTATAACATGAAGATATCGATCATTGAAGCAAATGTTGAAGACCAATTGCAATAGCTGCGTAAACGTTCGTTCATCATTTTGCAATATGACGTTTCAGCAAGCCAGAAGGTATTTATGAACACTCACTCCGACCTCGTAATTCTACAGGCATACAACGAACAATCGCCAGTGTCTGCATTTGTAGCGATCGTTATAGCAAAGCTGATTTTAAACAGTTTTGAGGAATACTGAAAACAAACTAAATTCATTACAATAAAGAAGTAATTCCGTGTCTGCCGGAGTGGAACAGCCTGACAGCCACGATGGTACACAGGACCCACTGCTACAGAGTTATGTTCACTTTCAGGAGATTTTCTTGGCCATAGCAATCTGATATTGATAAAACAGAAAATGAGGAAGACGAGTACGAGGTAGTAAACAAGGACGAGGGTCGTATGAATTGTGTTTCCAGTAAACTGTTCATCAAGGGTATGTTGCTGGTAGATATTTACTTAATAATTCAATCATCAGCCAGAGCAGAAAGGGATGCCATTAAAAGTCTCGTTGGCAGGGCCAAAAAATTTGCACACCAGAACACCTATACACCGAGTTAAAACATCTGAAGGGGGCTTCCCGGGGAAATGGCTATCCCGGAAATGTAGTAAATAGAATTCTGAGACTAAAGAATGAAGGTCAAGGATGAAAAACTGAACTGATTAGATCGTAAAATTCTACTGAAGTAGAACACCAGACAGACTTAAGACCAACTGAGAAAATACGTCAAGTCGCTAGATTTATGAAGGATAAATACACTCATTTGCTGGGATGCGTGGTACACGAGTATCAGATAAAACAGAAAATGAGGAAGGTGAGTACGAGGTAGTAAGCTAGGACGACGGTCATGTGAGTAGAGTTTCCAGTAAACTGTTCAACAAGGCTTGCTTGGTGGCCTACATACGAACTACATAGAGAAGCATGAGCATACGTCAGTAGGAATACAAAATCTTTCTCGAATAGGAAAAGGAGAAAAAACAGCTGTAGCAGAGCATGATCTTCCATCACAAAATCGTGATGTGATGTTTTCAGAAACCAACATTTTATTTACAATAACGAACTATTATCCACGGCTAAAGCACTATAGGAAAGCCAGTAAAATATATTATCATGGACACAATTTTAGTAGAAAAGAAGAAGGCAAGAAAGGTAGTATCAAGAGGACAGTTGACCTACAGAATTAATAGGTAAGTTTTATCTTCAACATATAACAATTCGGTAGTTGTATCTTTCACAAGGATTAGCTCTGCTGGTCACACTTGTATCTTTAACAAGATAACAATTCGGTAATTAAGTTGTACGTTTGACAGTGATTATCTCTGCTGGTCACACCCTTGTTTCAGGGTGTTTATGTCGCCCTCCGACATCCGACTCATCCGTCAGCACGACTCAACGATACCAGGAGTACCTGTGAAGCTGCCCAACGGAGGTCTGGGTGGAAGGTCAGGAAAAGAAATGCTTCTTGAACAACGACGATACAACCCAAAAGGTTCACCAGCAACTAAAGTAGTAGAAGATCAAGCTTCATATCAAGTAATTTCCTGTAGAATGTTATATTTGCTTGTGACCTTATGGCTAAGTAATCCAGGGTGGAAAGGGCCTTTAACAACAAAAAGATGTAGCAGTCAGTGCTGCACACCTCTTAACTTAAGCTAACCTATCCTAACCCGTTTATTGGCAGAACACTTAGAAGATGCAACAAATCTACTGAGATCACTGTCTACACTATGCTTTTCCGTCCTCTTCCGGAGTTCTGCTGCGCGGTATGGAATCCTTATACCAGATAAGATTAACGGAGAACAACACAAAAATGCGAAGGAGGTCATTTTGTTTTGTATTATCGTGAAATAGGGGAAAGAGTGTCATGGATACGATGCACGAGTTAGGGTGGCAATCATTAAAACAAAGACTTTTTCGTTGCAACGAGATCTTTTCACAAAATTTCAATCACGAACATACTCTTCCGAATGCAGTGTTATTTTGTTGATCCCCATCTACACATGGAGAATGACTCACGGTAACAAAATAAGAGAAATCATAGTTCGAACAGAAAGCCTTGAGTGTTCATTTTTCCCTACGTTCCATTCGATAATGGAGCAGCTATGAAACAGTCTGAAAATGTGCATCGTCATGTTTTCGCGGTGCAATGACTACCCCATTAAATTTCGGGTGTGAAGCCGCACAAATTCCGCATCTCCTTCTAATATTTCGGTCGTATATCGTTCATCCATCTTCAGAGTGAGCAAGAAGACTGATGCACCTCCACTCTTTCCGTTGTTGCGGACCGTGCCAATGGGCATGCGGTCACAGATGCACAGACGTCAGAGGTATGTGTGCGACACGTTTGTAGTTTGGCCCCATGGTGAAGATAAATTATAAAAATTGTTAAACGATCTGAATTCCGTCCATGGACAAATGCAATTTACAATGGAAATTGAAAAGGAGGGATGCCTTCCATTTTTAGATGTTTTGGTTCGGCGCAAAAGGGATGGCACTTTGGGACATGCAGTATAACGGAAACAGGCGCATGCAGATTTATATTTACGTGTAAATAGCTGCCACCATCCTTCGTAGAGTTCTTAGAACTTTTGTTCACAAAACACACATTATTGCTGACGAGAGCAGTCTGCAGGACGAGCTTCTACACATAAAGTGAGTTTTTGAAGTCAACAAATGTTCACCACAGCAAATACGTGAGGCGCTACGAATGAGATCAAAGATGACCACAAGCAATGCTGAAGAAGACACTGAAATGTTTAAATTCAGGCGTTTCACACTATTTTTCATCCTCCACCGAAGACAACAAGGTTATATTTGCTTGTGACTTTATGACTAAAGTGATTTAGGGCGAAAAAGGCTTTCAACAACAAAAGAATATACCACTCAGTGCTGTATACACTACTGGCCATTAAAATTGCTACACCACGAAGATGACATGTACAGACGTCAAATTTAACTGACTGGAAGAAGATGCTGTGATATTCAAATCATTAGCTTCTCAGAGCATTCACACAAGGTTGGTACCAGTGGCGACACCTACAACGTGCTGACACGCGGTATGTTTCCAACCGATTTCTCATACACAAACAGCAGTTGACCGGCGTTGCCTGGTGAAACGTAGTTCTGATGCCTCGTGTAAGGAGGAGAAATGCGTACCATCACGTTTCCGACTTTGATGAAGGTCGGATTGTAGCCTATCGCGATTGCGGTTTAACGTATCGCGACATTGCTGCTCGCATTGGTCGAGATCCAATGACTGTTAGCAGAATATGGAATCGGTGGATTCAGGAGGGTATTACGGAACGCCGTGGAGGATCCCAACGGCCTCGTATCACTAGCAGTCGGCATGACAGGCATCTTATCCGCATTGCTGTAACGGATCTTGCAGCCATGTCTCGATCCCTGAGTCAAGAGATGGGGACGTTTGAGAGACAACAACCATCTGCACGAACAGTTCGACGACTTTTTGCAGCAGCATAGACTATCAGCTCGGAGACCATGGCTGCGGTTATCCTTGACGCTGCATCACAGACAGGAGGGCCTGCGATGGTGTACTCAACGATGCACCTGGGTGCACGTATGGCAAAACCTGATTTTTTCGGATGTATCCAGGTCTGTTTACAGCATCATGATGGTCGCATCCGTGTTTGGCGACATCGCGGTGAACGCACATTGGAAGCGTGTATTCGTCATCGCCATACTGGCGTATCACCCGGCGTGATGGTACGGGGTGCCATTGGTTACTCGTCTCGGTCACCTCTTGTTCGCATTGACGACACTTTGAACAGTGGATGTTACATTTCAGATGTGTTACGACCCGTGGCTCTACCCTTCATTCTATCCCTGCGAAACCCTACATTTCAGCAGGATAACGCACGACCGCATGTTGCAGCACATATTCCAGATCTCTCACCAATTGAAAATGTCTGGTCAATGGTGGCCGAGCAACTGGCTCGTCACAATACGCCAGTCACTACTCTTGATGAACTGTGGTATCGTGTTGTAGCTGCATGGGCAGCTGTACCTGTACACGCCATCCAAGCTCTGTTTGACTCAATGCTGAGGCGTATCAAGGCCGTTATTACGACCAGAGGTGGTTGTTCAGGGTACTGATATCTCAGGATCTATGCACCCAGATTGTGTGAAATCGTAATCACATTTAATTTCTAGTATAATATATTTGTGCAATGAATATCCGTATACTATCTGCATTTCTTCTTGGTGTAGAAATTTTAATAGCCAATAGTGTACTTCCTTAGCTAAGCTAACCTGACCTAACCCCTTTATTGGCTGAAGACTGTATTTGATTGCGTTAGAGGTTGTTTTTTACAACATCGCCTGTGAAAGTGACCTTTCACACATCGGACTGACTATTCGTACAGTCCATGGAAGATGACAAAACACTGCCGATACACCCGTCTCTTACAGCCAAATAAACTGTCGGTAACAGAGCACTGGACTGATACCGGTACTCTACATTGTACGAAATCGTTGAAATTTTCGTGTCTACTTCATCTTCTTGGGAGTAGGTGGTGAGTGAGGCAATTGAAATTCGTTTGGCAACGTATTTAATGAATAGAGATAGCGGCTTCAGCTTTGATATGTCATAGAATTCCGTGCCTTTTGTAATAAACTTATAAAGACGTCGCGACATTGCACTCACAGTGATACATCGACATCCTAAATGGATTGACTGCGTGGCTACAGATATAATTCGTGCACATTGTACTTCTCTGCCGCCGATCAAAGACTCCCGCGGCTGTGTACCTGTGGTCGCAAGCGCAGTGGCGCAGTGCGCGAGTTTAAAATGACGGAGCGGGTGCTGGAGCGTCAGTCTGTTTGCTCACGCTGAAGATGATTGACAGATATGCAGCTGAAATCTTACAAGAAGTTGAATAGTTGAGTTTATGCGATATCGCACCCGAAATTTAATGGAGCAGTCTGAAAATGGGTCTATGAACCCTCTGACAACCAAATAAGGGTGAATTGCAGAATAGTCATGTTGATGTTGAAGGAGACAGTGAGGAGAATGATAATACTTTCACAGACTGAAGCTTTGCGACACTCTAAAATAGAGCGGAAAGTAGGTTTTAACAGAGTAGGTCGTCTCCACAACGCAAGATATTTTGTGGAAATACGCCACAAGGAAGTCTTTCGCAGCTGAAAAATCTCGTGTATGGCGAATGTTTGTCAGTTGCTCCGCTTGGCAGCCGCATTCCGCTAATTCTGAACCTTACCATACGCTTCCCGTGTTGCATTTCTGTAAACACATACCGATCAGTGACAAATGTAACCGTTCAGACGTTCGCAGATTCTAAATAGTGTGCGCAACTATAACCACAGCTCTCGCGGTGCTATCGTTTCTTTGAACTACGAACGATAATTTCAATGTTTTTAGCGCTATGTTCGTCTTGTATCCTGCTGGGCAAATTCCCACGGCAATGGTAGTCTTCACTTACGAGTACATTGTCTAGTCGTTCATAGTTATAATCATCTTAGGGTTGAAGCTCTTTTTTCCGTGTTTGCTTTAACAATACGTATGTTTTTGGATAGGGTTCGCCTTTATCAAAGTAAAACATACGTTCATAATTATGTTTGTCATATCCTGCTACAGATGTGTAAGCTTAGGTACCGACGACCTCAACAGTTTGGTCCTATAAGACCTTACCACAAATTTCCAAATTTTCCAGTGGCATTAGCCCCATACACGGCCCAAATGTTTCTGGCTGCCTCTGCTCTTGTCATTATTGCACTCAAAGAGAAGAATATGTCGGATTTCGCCATGTAGCACTCCATTTGCTAGCGTCCACAGCTCCACTCACTATCTCCACATGAAAAAAAAAACCCGCTATGTAAACTCTAATTGCAATAGTGAACTACAAATAACAACTGACAATCGATAAATGAGCATTTAGCAACCGGAGTACCAAAATGCAAAAAAAAAAAAAAAAAAAAAAAATATCACTGAGAACTTATGAACTAACCTAATATTATAGCTGATAGTAGCTCCAGTGGTATTAGTAACATCAGCAGGATTTAATTTAATCAGTGCCGTTAAACTCCTGTATTACGAAACAGGCAAAGCACGTACAGACAATGAGACTGGAAACTCCTTGATAAGGCAAGGTTTGGCGTGTGACCTTTATGTTTGATCTATACATAAACAAGATTCTAGACGAGTGACAAGAACCAAACATAAATAGAACGTAAGTGACATATAACAAAAGTACTACGTAAAGCTTTTCTGCACATAACCAGATGCTAATAGCAGTCTCAAAATATAAACTGTTAAGGAACGTAACAAAATTGAATAAAACATTCAAAACTGTAACAAACAGTACGCTAGTACAGTACGTTACTACAGCACGCTAGTACAGGGAACAGAGGCAGTAAAGCCGAATGTAAAACCCTAGATTAGACATCGAAACAGTCCTTCGAAACCAGATGGTACTAGAGAACTGCAATAAAACAACAAAGGGTGTTCCAGTCAAATCAACCCACGCCATTTATTTTAACTATATCTGTTCAGTTCCTGTAGCATCAAATAGTAGACACCATTCTTTTTTCGCAAAATATTAAGCGTTGGATTCTTCTACGTACATAGGAAATTTTTGAATCTTTTTCTTGAATGCCGGAGGAGATTGATACGATTCCACATATTCTCGTGTGATGAATTGCTTAGCTCGAATCTTACAATGACCAAAAGAAGACTGTATCGTTTTTGTTTATTACGCGGGTAAGGTGTTTGTCCTGCATCACTGTGGTTCATACAGATTTTTATGTGATAGTTCCAGGGAAGCCAGCGCATACTCATTCTGTCTATAGCCATCTGGTTAAAAATAGTTTGTTTCACCCATTCATCGCTACGTGCCTATTGACACAGAAATTTTTCTCTTTGGTTTACGACTACACTGGCGCTTTGGTATGCGTTTCCAGAGGATTTTTCCCAAAAAATATCACTGCCTCCATTTAGCAAATAATTTCAAAATAAACTCCCCTCCATGGCCAAGAAACGAATGACAATAGGGACTTCCTACGACCAGATTTCGGAAGATGATACATGTCGTATTAAGGAACGCTGTGCAAATTTCATAGGAAACGGCAGTGCCACTAATTGCGGAAAATAAATATCCCATTTTTATACGAAAATGTCTCTTTTTTATCTCATTCTATTTCCACGATGACCTTTTTGTAAATACTCTATTCAGAATGTAACTAGATGTCCCAAACTTCAAAATCCTTGGTCAGTCTGCTGTACAAAACATAGGTTTAAATTTAGTCAGTGCAAACTATAAAAAGTAAACTTCATACCATTCCTATTTTCTTTGCATTCTTTATGATTGACTGGAATACTCTCTATCAAATTCTGAAGATGGCAGGGGTAAAATACAGGGAGCGATAGGCTATTTACAATGTGTACAGAAACCAGATGGCAGTTATAAGAATCGAGGGACATGAAAGGGAAGCAGCAAGTTTGTAGCCTCTCCCCGATGTTATTCAGTCTGTATATTGGGCAAGCAGTAAAGGAAACAAAAGAAAAATTCGGAGTAGGTATTAAAATCCATGAAGAAGAAATAAAAACTTTGAGGTTCGCCGTTGACATAGTATTTCTGTCACAGACAGCAAAGGACTTGGAAGAGCAGTTGAACGGAATGGACAGTGTCTTGAAAGGATGATATAAGATGAACATCAACAAAAGCAAAACGAGGATAATGGAATGTAGCCGAATTAAGTCGGGTGATGCTGAGGAATTAGATTAGGAAATGAGACACTTAAAGTAGGAAAGGAGTTTTGCTATTTGAGGAGCAAAATAACTGATGATGGTTATGGCAAGGAAAGCGTTTCTGAAGAAGAGAAATTTGTTACCACCGAGTATAGATTTAAGTGTCAGGAAGTCGTATTGTATTGTATTGTATGGAGTGTAGCCATGTATGGAAGTGAAACATGACGATAAATAGTTTGGACAAAAAGAAAATAGAAGCTTTCGAAATGTGGTGCTACAGAAGAATGCTGAAGATGAGATGGGTAGATCACATAACTAATGCGGAGGTATTGAATAGAATTGGGGAGAAGAGGAGTTTGTGGCACAACTTGACTAGAATAAGGGAGCGGTTGGTAGGACATGTTCTGAGACATCAAGGGATCACCAATTTGGTATTGGAGGGCAGCGTGGAGGGTACAAATCGTAGAGGGAGACCAAGAGATGAATACACTAAGCAGATTTAGAAGGATGTTGGTTGCAGTAGGTACTGGGAGATGAAGAAGCTTGCGCAGGATTGAGTAGCATGAAGAGCTGCATCAAACCAGTCTCAGGACTGAAAACCACAACAACAACAACATGATTGTGGAAGTTATTTATTTCAGAATCGCAACGTCGGCCTTCAGCATGTATACATGTCCTCATCAAAAATAAGCCTTCTCACACTGTTAACATACTTCGAGTAAATCACTGCAAATCAGTGTTCTAAGAAACTGTTTACGCGTGAAAATGGCCAGGCGCACAGCTTACAATTGGACACCACTTCGGTGTGTATCTAAACTGCCTCAATAACCCAACTGTGGAAAGAGGACCTGCTGTCTAAGGTGGAATCCGAACCAGGTTTCCTTCCTGGCGATTCCTCGCATGAGAAGTTAAGGCTAGATTAAAAGCAGGCTGAAAATTTCCGTGGTCCGCCTCGGATTCGATCCCGCGATCCCGCGGTTCTCAGGCAGGCGCTTGACCACTGTACCACCACTATACACCATCCTCTCAATGACGAACACCGAACGTTCGTCGAACCTTTTATTTTTTTAGTTTTTCTTTTAGCTGTAACATCATTTAACCGTAGTTCGGTAAGGAGGTATCACTGCATATTGTTGCATCGATGTTAATTGTTAGGTTATTCATTTTGTAAAGTAATCGCTCACATGGTTACATGCACGTGCACACGCACGCACACACACACACACACACACACACACACACACACACACGCACGCACACACACATACGGATATGCAGTAGTAACCCGCTTACGTAATAACACGTACAGAAGGATAAAAGTCGCTGTGACCTGATTCTGCATTTATCCTGTTGTGACTTTTTAATTTTATAGGACCATGTCCCATGTGTTTATTACGACTGCCAGCGCCAATATGGACTATTTTTTGTTTGAAACATACACCCTTGCTGCGGAACGCGAACCAACGACCTACGCTTTCCGAGGCAGCGACACTATGCCATACAGTGGTGGCCTGCGTCACTTCCTGCTTCCTGGAGACGGGACTTACGACTATTCGGGCTGACCAGCTCGGTTGTAACTGTGTCTGGTAGCGACGGAAATGTGACTAACTGCTGCAGGTCACGCGATGCTGGAACTCCAACACGCCACGTGCGGGGCTTAACTTCTGAACGCTTATTGCTTTCATTTACGAGCCGCACGAGAGCACGCAATTACACCGCTAAGTAACTCACAACCACACGTTCCAGCCAGTGAGATCATATTCTTGTACAAAGTGGGTCTCACTTCATTCCGTTATTTTTCAGTGGCTCAAAAAATGGTTCAAATGGCTCTGAGCACTATGGGAATTAACAGCTGAGGTCATCAGTCTCCTAAAACTTAGAACTACTTAAACGTAACTAACCTAAGGCCATCACATACATCCATGCCCGAGGCAGGAGACGAACCCGCACCGTAGCGGTCGTGCTGTTCCAGACTGTAGCGCCTAGAACCGCTCGGCCACATCGGCCGGCTATTTTTCAGTGCAGTAGGGGAAAGAACACGTCTTTTCTGGCCGCTGATTAGTCGAGCACGTTGTGTTTGTGGGACATGGATAATCACAGGCTCTGCACTAAATAATTGAAAACTATTGGCAGTAAGGCTGTGAAACAAAATTCTTTGAGTATTAAAATGCGCATAGTTTGTTTTCGTACACCTACGATTTAACTTATCTTCCCAAAATATACTGTGAGCTGAGGAACGTGCAAGATAATGGTCGCCTAATTCGTCGTAATAATGGCACCTGTTACGAGAAAACGACGTCTAGTGGATTTAACACTCAAAGAATTTCCTGCAACGTTTGCGGAGTGAGCAGTTGCCTACCTCAAAGAAACCACATTGCTGCGATTACTTCGAATACCACGAGATTGGTAACCTCTGTTACTATTCGTGTACCATTCCCCTCAGAGAACTATTACCCAATTACAGCTCTCTACATAACGTGACACCACACAATCACTTTGTCACTATTAAGCGGACGTCTATACGCACGCCGCTAGTTTTATTTTATTTTATTTTATTATTTTTTTTATCTGACCGGCAGCGAAAGCTATGATTGAGAGAATAACCACATAAATGAAGCTGCGTTTCGTCACTCATCATGAACACCAACTCTGCAGTCACCACTCAAGCACTGGTTCTGAAAAGGCTACGTTTTGCATTGTCTTGAACATCTAGTTGTTGAACTGCAGCCATTTTCTAAGAGTGAAAGCTTTAACTTGTAGTAAAGCATTCGTTCTTACCCTGCGAGCGGAGAGATCCATAGCAGAAAGGCAACTATGAAATGGCCTGTATGTGCTAGTCCCTATAGCGTGTCTCATTGTAGGACTGACGGTGGTATCCCTTCCAGAGCAGAACCTGTTTCTATGAAAATTTCCACTCATAACGAAACTGAAATTGTGCTGTGATGAAACACGCCCGTTTCGACCCACGCCGAACTGCAAGGATTTTTCACCTTGAGTTGTATCAGAGCCACCTCTTTTAAACACTGCTTCCGCGACAAATGCACGGTGCCCACACAATCATAATTCCATGAGTAACGAAATAGCATCGCATCTGAAATAATGCATCGCTAATGTAATAACAAAATTGTTGTGTAATACATGGATTATTATTGATTAAAAATCGACATATATTTTTGTTGCAACCTGTACACGTCTATTATGTACATTACGTGTGTCGATAGACTGAAATAATGGAGTCTAAGACCATCAGTTCTCAGTCATCCTGTTACCTCTGATTCCCATTAGGCCAAAGCCTGAACGATATCAGTAGCAAAGTTTCAGTTCCCGTTTGAGTAATTCATCAAATATTTCATTTCTACATTTATTTACATCTACAGATTCGTATATACTCAGCACGCCACGGTACAGATCACGGCGGAATGTACATCGTACCAGTATTATTGATTTTCTTTCCTATTCCATTCAGCCATGGAGCTAGGGAAAAATGACAGTCTGTATGCCTCTACACATACCCCAAAACTCTCATATCTTATTAGGTCGCTTCTACGCTAGCTGTATGATGGAGGCAGTATAATGGTGTTGCCTACTTCTACTAATACAAATTCCCTAAATATACCCTACAAGATTTCGCGAAAAGTACGTTGACTTTCTTCAAGAGATTAATTTCCATGAATATTTCGTTTACACAGTTGTGTTTGTTTTGGGATTAAAGTCTCGTTGAATTATTTAAGTGACATCATGTTCGCCATCGACTATACTATTTATTATAATTTCTGCAGCTGTAATTTCCACCTTAGGTAATTTTCAAGTGGATAATTTAGTGAAAACACAGGGGTCATTAATGTTGACAGCTGTTGTGTTTTTAGCACCATTATCATTTTAAGATGACTAAAGACCAAAACTGAGATTGTGAATATTATAATAAGTACTTCAGTCTATGGTGAACATGGTGTTCTTGAAAAAAGTTCTATTATACTTTCTGTGATCTGTACCGAACTCATACGATGATAGCAATGCGTCTCTTATTTCGTACGATGTTTGCTGTCGTGCCTACTTGACAAGACAAGAGACATTGGAACAACAGAATTGCTTGTACTAGCGTTGTTTATACAATTTCTTTACACATGAACTGCACGTTTCCCAGGACCGTTCAAACAAATTCCCCTCCAACAATTCGCCGTCCAACAGATCGCCTTCTTTATTACTGATTTTACGTTGAACATCTTATCTTATATCGCTCCTTAGTGTTACAGTGTACATACCGAGTGGTTGAAATTAAAGTGCACCTACTCATGGAAGACCAGTGCGGGCTGTAATTAATTTATGGCATCAAAACCTGGTAGGTATGCTAATGCATTAATGCGGAATCGATTCAAGCTGGAAAAAAATCAGTTCCAATTTTGGCCACCAGGTGCAAATCTGGCGCTGTACAGCGTCCTCTCCACATCTCCTGTGCTCATATTGAACAAACTGTGTGAGCGGAGATTACTAATAAAATCCACATTATGCATCTCTCACTTGTTTGTCGTTTCCTGCCCGCATCCCATTTCTAATCCATTCCATTACATAAGGAAACATTTCTATACGTCGTTACTGCATTCACAGCGCCTGATTTGCACCTGGTAGCCAAAATGGTGACTACTGACTCAGCATACAGACACGCCAAACAACCTTTGGTGAAATTAAAAGCAAGGGCGGTAACATTAACAGCGCAATGGGAATTCCACTGTAAAATGCGCAGGACATAACAAATATGGGCTGAGTTGCCTGATGACATGAAAGAAGAAACAAGAGTCGACTGGGAAATGATACTCATCCAACCTTGGAACTTCATAGAGCTCTGGATGACATAAGATGAAATAAGACAGAAGGGATAGCTAACATTCCAGACTTCTAAAATCTGTAGAGGAAGCGGCAACAAAACTACTATCAACGTTGGAGTGTAGAACGGATGATGATGACGAAATACTATTAGAATTTTTGAAAACATCATCCACAGATTTGCGATGGTAGAAAGAGCCGAGACTTGCGAGAACTATCGCACCATCAGCTTAACAGATTCTGCATTTACTTTGATGACAAGAATAACATATAGAAGAATGGAGTAGAAAACTAACGATCTTTTTTATTAAAAATGGAACTCCTCCAGCTGTACTTAAGATTTCATATTTATTTGGCTACTAGTTTCGACGTTGCGTCAACGCCATCTTCAGGCCCGTACACTTTGATGATATCAGTTGTATGTGGCTGAGTACTAGAAGTCCGCGGCGAGACCAATACGTGCTCACCGCGGACTTCTAGTACTCAGCCACACACAACTGATATCATCAAAGTGTACGGGCCTGAAGATGGCGTTGACGCAACGTCGAAACTAGTAGCCAAATAAATATGGAATCTTAAGTACAGCTGAAGGAGTTTCATTTTTAATAAAAATTATACCAGCTAATATCCAACCATCGTCCAATTTAAATATGGGTGTACGAAGAAAAAAAAACTAAGGGCCTGTATGATGACAATGAATTTCGCTTTAGGAAAGATAAATGCACATTTTCTGTATCCAGAAAGGCCCGTACAGGACCTGCAACATGCGGTCGTGCATTATCCTGCTGAAATGTAGGGTCTCGCAGGGATCGAATGGAGGGTAGAGCCACGGGTTGTAACACATCTGAAATGTAACGTCCACTGTTCAAAGTGCCGTCAGTGCGAACAAGAGGTGCCTGAAACGTGTAACCAATGGCACACTATATCATCACGCCGGGTGATACGCCAGTATGGCGATGACGAATACACGCTTCCAATCTGCGTTCACCGCTATGTCGCCAAGCACGGATGCGACCACCGTGATGCTGTAAACAGAACCTGGATTCATCCGTAAAAATGAAGTTTTGCCATTCGTGCACCCAAGTTCGTCGTTGAGTACACCATCGCAGGCGCTCCTGTCTGTGATGCAGCGTCAAGGGTAACCGGAGGCAAGGTCCCCGAGCTGATAGTCCATGCTGCTGCAAACGTCGTCGAACTGTTCCTGCATATGGTTGTTGTCTTGCAGACGTCCCCATCTGTTGACTCAGGGACCGAGACGTGGCTGCACGATCCGTTACAGCCATCCGGATAAGATGCCTATCATCTCGACTGCTAGTGAAACGAGGCCGTTGGGATCCAGCACGGCGTTCCGTATTACCCTCCTGAACCCACCGATTCCATATTGTGCTAACAGTCATTGGATCTCGACCAAAGCGAGCAGCAATGTCGCGATACGATAAACCGCAATAGCAATAGGCTACACTCCGACCTTTATCAACGTCGGAAACGTGATGGTACGCATTTCTCCTCCTTAGACGAGGCATCACAACAACATTTCACCAGGCAACGCCGGTCAAGTGCTGTTTGTGTATGAGAAATCGGTGGAAACTTTCCTCATGTCAGCATGTTGTAGGTGTCGGCGCCAACCTTGTGTGAATGCATTAAAAAGCTAATCATTTGCATATCACAGCATCTTCTTCCTGTCGGTTATATTTCGCGTCTGTAGCACGTCATCTTCGTGGTGTAGCAATTTTAATGGCCAGCAATGTAGTAGCCAGATCAATCATGATACTTCAAAAAGAAACTGTACATTACCATTATTTACACGACGATTCTGATGGTGTAATGAGATTTACAACATATTTATTAGTTTAAGGTTTAGTATCTAACGGTTAATTATACAAGTAACCCCGGAAACGAATTTCCAAAATATAAACGCTCCATCCGATTTTGTCGATCGTCGTGTCTTCAGAACTTGATTAGTGTGAACCTAAGTAGGTGTGAATTACAGGGATGTAGCTTAAATAGTACATGTGTTATTGGAGGTCAAAGTGGCCGATTACTATCGATCACGTCAGGCCATAAGTTCACCACAGTTACACGAAAAAACGGTAGTAGCAGGCTTATAAATATATTGAGTCATCCACGTCTTTGTTAATATCCGATATATGCTATTCATGAAGAAATTGGTTAAATATTTAATGTGTGTTAGAAACATAGAGACATTAGGCTACTGGCCTACCTATTGTTTCTTTTCTTTTGATATATGTTTGTTTAATTGTTTATGTATTTAATAATGTGTGTTAGAGCGTGTTTATGGTCCAGACGTAGGAATATTTATTTAATTCCAAGTAGTTAAATATAAATCCAGTACTTGGTATGTGATTAAAAATGTGTGTGAGTGCGTTGGTTGAAGACATGGCGCGAACGCTCTAGCCAGTCACAGCGCTCGTAAATGGGGACACTGGATGGGAGCATCTTTTCCTGGGAGGACAGGACAGTTCTGGCAGTGCGGCAGTGCTGGACGGTACGGCACTGGACACGGCAGTGAGTGCTGGACGCGGACAGTACAGCGCGATGGACGCACAGACGGCGGAAAGAGTTGGACAGTGGAAGAGTTTGCGCGTGATTGCGAGAGATAGAGATACTTCGGAGTGCCGACTTGTGTGCTTGTGAGATTTCCGTGGCTTCTGCAGTGAAGACGAAGTACGCGTTTGGAACTGAATATCTCGCGAGCTGTGTTGTTGTTCTTAACTAATTACGTGAAGTGGGAATCTATTGTTTCCCTGTTACTCAACTTATATTTTATTTAATTACTGGACCATCGACACCAATAAGTGTTTTGCAGAAATATACCGCATTCTCAAAAGTACTTCTACTATCGTACTCATTTAAAGTCGTTATGATAGTACCTGCAAATTTTATTTAATTGCAATATTTCATTTATAAATTTATATGTTACATTCATAATTCGCAAATGCCGAGTGATAGGAACCTTCGACCATTCGATGCATGTGTATATTCAAATTGTATACTGTAGACTCAGCAGTATTTGGCCTGTAATGCGGCAACTACGTATCCCAGCCCCTAGACAACGAAACCAGCCAAAACTATTAATATTGCAACGTTGAGTCGGAGGGTGCGTAGTAGTTTTTTAGAAAGCCCGCACAGTTCAAGGTAGAAGGATATCAATGATAAGATTCTCTGATGACATTGCTATCCTCTGCGAAAATAAAGAAGCATTACAGAAACTGTTGAATGGAATGAACAGTCTAATGAGTGCAGAATACTAAACCGAAGAAGGTCGAAATTAATGAGCTGTATCAGAAATGAGAACGGTGAGAAACTTGGCATCGGTATTGGAGATTACAAAGTAGACGAAGTTAAGGGATTCTGTTACCTAGTCAGGAAAATAAACCATGACGGTCAGAGCTAGGAGGACATAAAGTGGAGATCATCACAGGCAAAAACTGCACTCTTGGCCGAGAGAAATATATTAGTATCAAACATTGGCCTTAATCGGAGGAAGAAATTTCTGAGAATGTGCACTTGGAGGACAGCACTGACTGGTAGTTGAACACAATTGTGGGAAAACCGGAACAGAGGAGAATCGAAGCATTTGACACGTCGTGTTACAAACGAATGCTAAATATTAGGTGGACTAACAGGGAAAGAAATTAGAACGTTCTCCGTAGAATCGGCTAACAGGAAAATATGGAAAACATTGACAAGAAGAGGGTACAGGATGATAAGACATATGTTGAGACGTCAGGGAACAACTTCCATGACACCAAAGGGAGCTGTAGAAGGTAAAAACTGTTGAGGAAGACACAGACTGGAAGACACACAGAAAATAATTGAGGACGTAGGTTGACAGCGCTAGTGTGGAAGAGATTAGCTCAGGAGAGGAGTTCGTGGCGGGCCGCATCAACCAGTGAGAATACTGATGATTCCAAAAACAAAACGTTCGGTTTTTCTTCCATTTAAAATCGTCAGATGTATTATAGAAAGCGGTAATCATTATTCTTAAATTGTGTTTATTCACTGAAGCTGATCTTAGCCTGGATCGGCGGAACTGTTTCTGTTACAGGAATTAAGCACTTGTAAACAGCACAGTTGAGCTGTACTAGAAGTACAGTTTGGTAGTTCTGGTACACTACATAAATGACGTAGTAAATGGTAGGCTTACTGGTAGTAATGGAAGGATTAGTAGAAAAAGAAACATAAATAAATGTGTAAGAGAGTCTAGGAGCCGACGACTTCTCTTTGGATTGTACTTGGAAGGATAAGTAGCCAGACAAAATCAATCCGGCACTGAAACGACTTGGTAAGCTGCGAAATACAAGTGAAACAATTTCACTATTAATCTTCTGCATGCAAGGCCGCCTTTTTGCAAAATTTCTTGAGCACAGGAAAGACCAGGAATTAGTCGAAGTAACTGTAGAAGCTCCAAGCATAATATAGTTGACGTAGTTACAACACCTTTCAGCAATGTCCGAATTCGGATGCATCTACGTTACTGGTGCATTCAAAGAGCTCTGAAAAACGTCAATACAATCTACAGGAATGAGAAGATAAAATTTTGAACTTTAGAAATAGAAAATTTTGTGGAGTGGTAAATTAATAATAGTTAACAATGATGCAGGCTGAACTAACGTATGTTCGAACTGTAGCTAAGATTAACGAAATTTTAGAAAAACTCAATGTTGTAACCATTGCGATAGGAACATAATATAACGGTAAAGGTAAATGCCCTTACAGAACGTAACACCAAATAAAATTAAGAAGAACGTGGTCAAATTCAGCGATACTTCAGAAAATGCAACTGAACAGCTCGAGAAGTTAGCAGCGATTGTTGAAAAAGTGGAGAAAACTAAACGTTGAAAGAAATCTCAGAAAGAGTTAAATATGTCAGACATATCAGGCCAGCACTTTGCTAAGTAGGCGAAGGAGAAATATGAACAGCACGAAAAGATTTTGGGCCCATTTTGAAGCAGGAGCGTCATCTTGAAACAGGTTACAAGACGAAGGAAGAAGTGTTTCATATGTTTCAGTACACCGTTCAGAACGAACTAGATGTTACTCAAGTCAGACACAAAATATGTTTATTCAGTTTACATGATATATAGATAACGGAGATGCGTCCGTGAAGTGCGCAACCGGAGACAGAAGTACGGCGGCGTGGAATGAGGTACGCGTCCTATCAAGCTATCGATCAGCACTTGTATTGAGACTCAGTCGCTTAGCAACATACGACCTCAGTGAGGGGTTACGGCCGTATTCTGTGAAGTCATAGCTTCGACAGTCCGAAGGGTAAGAGGTGAAGCAGTGTTCGGGGTGCGGTACACAAGGGGCGCTATTCCTTTCCAACCGAGCCCACACGATCTTGCAGGTTTCTTCCTTTTTCTTTTCTGTTGAGTCTCTTGCCTTGCATAAAACCGACTTGCAATGTATATGCACGTTCTGCCCTACGTACATCTCATGTTTATACTCACATTGAGCGCCAATAATCCGCTGTACCATGTCATCAACAAAGTCAGTAGCTCGTAATTATGTTACATTGAGCTGTGATCTGATCGGTGTGGTTGTTTGGAAAGAGATCTATAACGATGTCATATTGGCAGTTGCTAATAATCCCTTGTCTAAGAATAATAATATCTTGAAATTGTCGTGTCCTGACATAGTTGGGAGAGGGAAAAAGGGGTTGCTGGTCAGTCTGCGCTCCCGAGCGGTACAGAGCAGAAGACAGAAGGACAATTCACGGTGAAGGCATTTGATTGTTTTCTTCTATCTGAGCCAACACTGGTACAGGCATTTAATAGAAATGCAGGTGGTGAGACTCCGTAGGGAACTCGTTGTGGAGACTCTTGGGCAAACAGGGTTTTGAAATAGTTTTTATTCCAGACAGGACTAACTAATACACTGGAGGCTAGTTCTAGCGTTAGAAAAAGCTGAATAACACTGTTACAACAGAAGACAGTGCAGAAGTCCCAGGAGTGGATGCTAACCACAGTAGCAAACACTAGCAGCATCTTAAGGCAACAACTTAGTTGCAGAACAAAACTTACTGAAAGTGACACTGTTCACTGAGGTACTCCAAGAGAGAGAGAGAGAGAGAGAGAGAGAGAGAGAGAGAGAGAGAGAGAGCAGACTTATGCGGAGCTGGACCAAGGCTGGAGTCGACGGACGCCGATTCGGCGCCCAGATCGTCTGACTGAGAACTCTGCCAAAATGCGGAATCTAGGGGTTTTAAAGAGTGGCGTGGGGGCACTGTTTTTCCCACCCTGCCAATCCCGTAGGTCTCTTGCAGGTGCCTGACAATCATGGTTTAGTTAGGTCCCCTCTACTGCTCCCTAAGGCAGGGATGTTAATGCAGCTGCACTAAGCCCGTATTTGGTGTCAACATTGTTCAGCTGAAAGCTAAACGTAGCTGCTCTGCCAAACAAAGCTTGCAACATTATTGTTATACGTCATTTAGCCCCGCTCCTCGAGCTCCCTGGACTAGGGACTGCTAGGTCAACAGTGTTTGGCGTTTTCGCTCTCTTCCTAACCCTTGTGAGCCTACTGACGTTGCTGTTCTCAGGGGTGGTGTCAGCTGGCTTTATACACTAGTACGTGCCTGTTGGCTACAAAGTTCTACGGTGACAACCTACTACAGCGTCAGTCGACATATGAAGCTACATGTTAATTCCTTGAAGAGTAACTAACGCCCTGGGACCACGTCTGGGGCGTCTGCATTTTCGCAAGGCTCTCCCCTAACGGTTTACTTCATATAACAGTATGTCTCCTAGTTTCGTCTGCCCTCACCATCGTCTCAGCTTCCGCGCCTTGGAAAGCCTGCTGCCCCGAAAGCCAGCCTGAGAAAAAGAGCCATGGTGGAGGACCATATGTCACCATGCACACACCAATATAAGCACTACGATAACAACTAAAAAAACATAATATGCAAGCAGTATCTCTGTGTTGCAAAGGTAAAGGACTGTTTCAAACTTTTGTAGAAAGTAAAGCAGTCTGCACCACTCTGCACCACGTATTTATTTTGCAAAATATAGAAATCTGTCGTAATTAGTATATTTTTATGTCGTAGTATATAAGTTGTGAACTGTGTAATAAACCTAAAATTACAACAAGATTTTATTAATTACGATTCCTCGTAAAATCAAATGATTTGCAATTAGCCAGAGGTCAATTAAGCTAAAATGAAATCTGATCTGCACGATCGTGTCATTGCGTTTCCCATTACATTTTAGTAATTTCTTTAGCATTTTTCATCTATTTTGGCAAAGTATGATATAAGCCACCATTTTCGTAAAATAAAGTGGTCAAGTGGAAAGGTATATACTAAACGGAAGCTAGATGACCACCCGACACTGGCCTCCTCTATAATTTCACATTGTGGCGTTTGCGCCACCTAGTGCGATATGATTTATTACATCCTGCACGAGCCTCTAAGTAGCTGAGAGTAAACCGTAAAAAGACGAAAATAATGGAAAATAATAATAGCAAGCAACTTCAGAGTTCTGATGACGAAGCAGAGAAAGTAAAGGAATTCTGTTACGTTGGAAACAAAATAAAACATGACCGACACAGCAAGGAATATATAAAAAGCAGACCAGCACACGCAAAGAGAGCAAGCATTTCTGGCTAAGAGATGCCTGCTGATATCAAACATAGGCCATAATCTGAGGGAGAAATTTCTGAGAATGTACGTTTGGAGTACAGCATATTATTGGTAGTGAAGAGTTTGATATGTGGTGCTACAGAAGAACGTTGGTGGACTGATTATAGGAGGTTCTCTGCAGAATCGTCTACGAAAAAGTATTTGGAACACAGTGACAAGAGGAAGGGACAGGATGATAGGACATGTGTTAAGACAATAAGATCAATAACCTCCAAACACACTTGACGGTAAAAACTGTAGGGAAAGAGAGAGACTCGAATACGCTCAACAAATAACTGAGAGCGTCGACTGCACCTGCTACTCCGAGATGAAGAGGATAGCACAGGAGAGGAATTCGTGGTAGCGCGCATGAAACAAATTTGTAGGCAAATTTTTTTTTTAATTTTTCTTTTTATCGCAAGGCTACGGACCCTCGTCGGGAAGACCGTTTGCCCGGTTCCGGTCTTTCAATTTGACGCCACTTCGGCGACCTGCAGTCGATGAGGATGACAGGATGATGATGAGGGCAGCACAACACCCAGTCCCTGGGCGAAGAAAATTCCCCGACCCAGCCGGGAATCGAGCCCGGGCCCAGAGGATTGACAATCCGTCACGCTGACCATTCAGCTGCCGCGGTTGGACTGTAGGCATATGAGTCACAAAGAGGAAAAAGGAAACTGATAGAGACGATAGATTACCATGGCCACAAGTAACACGTGGTCATACCATAAGAACAGGGAGTGTGGGAAAGCTACGAGAGTGGCCCGGGTTGTCCTGGAGCGACGACGGGTAGAAGGGAACCTCTTGTTAGATGTGCAACCGAGACGAATAACTTCAAGTATTAATACTTAATGTTTAAATTATTAGTAACGTATTCGACAGTGTTGAAGATTTTATCCCCTCTGATATCTATGTAACTACAGTTTCAATTATTCAAAATTGACCTGTAATGATTAACTAAAGAATTAAATGACTGTTTCGAGTGATTTGCAAACCGATCATGAAAGCGATCTGTGCGGGCAGTCGGGAAGGAGTTAGCATAGCTCAGTACCGAGCTTGAGCCAAGCTTTCATACAGGCAACATGTGTGTGCATTGTGAGTGGTTATTTCGTTTAATTAAAAGTGAATTAAACCTTCCCTCGGGAAACGATTGTATGCAATCTAGTTCTGCCATCGAGGCTGTGAACACTTAGAAATCGTTAGTCCTGATTCTCAATTAAGAAAATAACTTGAATAAATTCTCATGTCGACAATTAGAACCGAATAATTACTATGCTCGAAAGTTTATAAACAAACTCCACGACAGTTACTCTTTTAAACAATTTCGGACTGGCCCTTAGAGAGGATTGGATGAGAAAGCGCTTTTTCCGTGATTTCATAAATGAGGTTGTATCCCATTTATTGAAACTTTATTGTAGCATCATAACAGTGTTTCCGAAAGTCACTCGTAAACTTACTGTCTTTACGTCGCATGTTAGGAGCCACAGCCTATGGAGAAAAATGCAATAGGGACATCGAGACATGTTAAAGACAGACGATGTTAGCAAGCTGCCTGGTGATGATCGACGGAGGAATCAGATGAAATTTTAGAGAAGCTATTTTCGCTTTTAATTCAGGGTAGCCGTCCAGAAGCGACCTTACGCAAACTAAAACTTGTGTTGTTACTGTGTCTCACGTAATAATGCGACACGGCAGCGATATATCTTCTCGTTCATTTGTTGGATAGGAGATAAAACGCTACATCGCCCTATCCGCAAAAACAAAACTTACAGGACTTCGTCTTTTTTTTTTGTGCTAGCACTTCACTCGAAAATATTATTTCTGCTAGATTATCTCCGGTGGTATTTCTTTTACGTGATCCCATTCAGTACTAGTTCCTTTATACGTGTTATCGACATATTTGTAAAAACCAAAGGAGAACATTTCACAATTAGCAACAATTAGAGTGCTGAGCAGTACTGAACGAATTCAATACTAAAATGACCTCTTCGTAGAACGAAGGCTATGAGAATGTATTTCGAAAAATAAACCATCTTCAGATAAAATTCGAACGAAACTCTGACTAATTGATTATTAGAAAACCCTCATCTTCTGCAAACGACTACTAATACTGATACCTATAACGTTGGGTTTACTGGTAAGAACGTCATTTCAGAAGATTCTCGTGCTGAAGAAGATAAAATAGGACCATGCTTCTACGCTCTGTACCTGTGTGAAGTGCTACAATAAAACAAACAAGGTTTACTCACAGCTTTTCAGAAGTATAAATATAATGTACAGTTTGGACGTAGAGTCTTTTACAAATGCATGTAATATAAATTTACCACAAAATATACAATATTTTCCCCCTCTAACTGTAAGAATTTAAAAAACAAATGTGTAAAACACCCCATGGGCAAGAGAAATAAAGCTGTCTATGAGAGAAACATGGCAATCTCGAGTCCATTCCACACTATGTTTTATTTACCGTGATCGGGGACGCAAGTGCACTGACAGTCCCTAAAAGTTACAATGGTGGTCAATCCATCCCGCAGAGACTATTACATGCTTCCCTTTTACTGTTGGACTATTCAGACTGTTGCTCCAACTAAATTGTACTGCAATTTCGTATACTATACACATTACCTCATTCCTATCGCCAGCACGATCGCTAGTGCTTAACTGTCATCAGAACTGCAACCTGCCAGCCTAGTGACCCCAAAATCTATCGATTCGACTGCACAACTCATCTTCTTCACAACTGCATGCTAGCCCCAAGCGAGGGTCAATTCAGCGATGAAGTTCTTTCCCGTGTGCCACATCCAGATAAAGGTACCCATTTACGGTTGGATGGTGCCGTATTGCGGGGATGTTGAATGTTACGTTCTACCAGCTGTTCCTAATAGTCCCAGATTTTTACAGTGGGATTAAGATCAGGTGAAACAGAGGACCAGTCGAGGTGAATTAGGGTGTCCGAGTGTTCGTCAAACCGAGAACATATGTATGCAGCCCTGTTGTCACTTTGGAAGATGTGTCTACAGCATGCTGATCAAGTAAAACAAAAGGCAACAATTTGGCACTGAAACTATTGAAATATATATAATGATTCGTAAAAATTAAAAATGTTACCTTCTCACTAGAGAACTTTTATTTCTACAGATCGCATTGAATAGATATATAGACAACTAGTTCCTGCAGTTTCAGTTGCCATCGTCAGATCATCTACATACATCATCCATTGTGTCACTCAATGTAGAGCCGGCCGTTGGTGGCCGAGCGGTTCTAGGCGTTTCAGTCCGGAACCGCGCGACTGCTACGGTCGCAGGTTCGAATCCTGCCTCGGTAATGGATGTGTCTGATGTCCTTAGGTTAGTTAGGTTTGAAATAGTTCTAAGTTCTAGGGGACTGATGACCTCAGATGTTAAGTCCCATAGTGCTCAGAGCCATTTGAACCAACTCAATGTAGAGCACTGTCATCTAGTCGATAACATATCTGTGAGCAACTCGGTGAAGAAGATGTACCAGTGTAACGTCATATGAATTTTTATGGAGAGTGTTTCTTAATTAGTTACACAGTAGTATCCTTCAATTGTCGAAAGGGTTAATAACTTACGAAAATGTTTGATACAGCACTGAATGCTGTATATCTACAAGTTTTATTTACTAATGTTGAGTGTGGCTACCTTCTGTAACACTACAAACGTCCCATCAGTAATGAGGTTCGTACCAAATCCTATGAAGCAAGTCTTAATGTATGGTGACAACTGCTTGTGTTATCCGTTGTCGCCATTCTTCGACGTTTCTGGGAAGCGGAGGAACAAACACTCTGTCTTTAATGTAACCCCATACACGTAAGTCCATTGGGGTTAATTCAGGTGGTCGTGGTGGCCAGGATATTGTGCCACCATGACCAATCCAAGTCGGTACATTCCGAAGGAGGCACGCTAAAACCTCCCGATGATAATGGGGTGGCGCGCCGTCTTGCTGGAAAATAAATTCTGTGCCTATATCCTGTTGTAACTGAGGCATTAGATCGTGTTCAAGTACCTCCGCGTACCATATGCCAGTTATAGCTGACTCGGGAAAAAGAAAGCTTACAGTTTACAGTTAAGAAAAAAAAAATTACCTTAGGCGAGTATCGTAGAAGTTCGACTACGTGATATGGTTTCCGCTTGACCCATATATGAACATTATACCGACTCACTTTACCACAGGAATGGATGGTGGCTTCGTCACTGAACACAATTGCATTAAGAAAATCACACAGAACTCACCTCATTTTTATCCCTTTCTTTTAGGCTTGCAAGCATTCCCGATTGTAGCGTTTGAATAACAGACGTTTTCATAATATCTTCCACACTGTGACACTAGGAATATACAGTTCTAAGCTGGCTTGTCCCATTGATATAACCGGACTACGAATGTAAGACTGCCGCGGTTTCAACTGATGCGTCGGAGACTGCTTGCCGAACCTGAACCGGAGTCCTATGTGATACACAGCCAGTCTCAGTGAAACGATTGTGCCAACTAAAAATAGTTTGTCTTTGAGGTGGTGTATTACGACATTTAGTCGTGAATTGTCTCTGAACTGTAGTAGCGGATTTGCATTCACGAAACCATGAACAACACTGCCCACGCACCTTTATTCTACTCCACGATATGTGTTGGGATAACTCATTCACACGTCGGGAACTAAGAGTGTTATGCGGAAATAAAACTTGGAGATATACTGCATTCAGCACTGTATCAAACATACCGGTAAGTTATTTCCTCTTTTCATAATTAAAGGTTGCTTTTGTATAATTAATTTATAAATACCCTCTATAATACATATATACGACTTTACCATGGTACGTCTTCTTCAACAAGTTGCTCCCAAATATGTTTATGACTAGATCGCAGTGCACTACACTGAGTGGCACAATTGTTGATGAGTGTAGATGACCTGAAGATGGCAATTTAAATTGCAGAAACAATATATACGGCAATCTGGTGAGATAAAACTAGTAAGAAGATTACATTTTCCAAATTCAGAGATCGTTCTCCTACTGACAATGTCAGATAACCATGATGATTGGCGTTCAAGGAATGCTGAATGAGTGGACCGAAACATTGTACGGAAAACAACCCCAATGAGTTTCAGGACGACCTCTTGCTGAACTGCGCACTCCACACACTGCGGGTTAAATGCCTTATTGGACAAACGGTGCTGCCGACACCCAGCATCAGTGGAAAATACGAAATACCGCGATTCGTCACACCTGTAGTCAGCTGCTGTCCAACTACCATGCCGTCTGGCCTACTAAGACGCACAACGTAATGTGGTCCTGCGAGCAATGGCTTTCTGTGACAGTTGTAGCTGGTCCCTGTCGTTGAGTTCTTTTACAATCATTGTCATTACGCCGTGTCATTCGCTCGAACTGCCCAGAACGATCTTCAAACCAGATGCAAATAATGACATCGAGCTGTGGGGACATAAAGTCCATGAATGGCTCAAACGGTCTCTAGGCAGCCGAACATGACCATTTTCAGTCAATGATCGTTTCAGTTGGACCATAGTACCCATTCCATTCCATGTAAACCCAGCCCACAGCATTATGGAGCCACCAACATCCCGCACAGTGCCTTGTTGACAACGTGGGTCCATGGCATCGTGAGATCTGCGTGATACTCGAAACCTACCATCAGCTGATACAAACTGAAATTAGGGCCCATATAACCAGATCTCGGTTTTCCTGTCGTTTAGAGTCCAACCAATATGGTTACGAGCCCAGGAGAGGCGCTGCAGGCCATGTCGTGCTCTCAGCAGAGGCACATGCGTCGGTCGTCTGCTGTCGCCAAATTTCGCCACACTGCCCAACTTTTTCCGTACGTTCCACGCTGATTTCTGCTGTTATTTCACGCAGTGTAGCTTGTCTGTTACCACTGATAACTCTCGGTCTTTAGGTGAAGGCTGTCGGCCACTGCGTTGGCCGTTGTGACAGGTATTGCCCGAAATTTGATGTTCCCGACACACCCTTGGCACTGTGAATCCCGGTGTATTAAATTCCCTGACGATTTCCTAAATGGAATGTCCCATGCGTCTAGCTGCAACTAACATTCAGCGTTCAAAATCTGCTAATACCCGTTGTGCGGCCATAATCACGTCGGAAACCTTTTCACATGAATCACCTAATTACAAATGACAGCTCCGGCAATACACTGCTCTTTTATTCGTTGTGTACGCGATACTTCCACCATCTATAGAAGTGCCTATCGCTATCCGACGACTTTTGACACTTCTGTGTATATGCAAAATGAGTAGATATATCGAGGTACAATTTTCATGAAGTTATGGTCAACAACGTGGCATATGTTCAGACGAACAGACGAAAGAGTGTTTTATAACTCTTTTCTTCCCAATGGAACGTAAAAGTCCCGACCATTTCCTACAGTCATAAAACAGTATGGATCTGAATGTATGTACTGGTATCCTGTCGGAAGGTCTGTGTACTTCTTCTGTAGTCTCGAAAACTCTTTTTCTGTGGTAGTTCAGTGTTCCTGCCAACAGAAAGAGTTCTGTCTTTCGCATCTTAGTAAGAGCTCACGGGCCATTTCGTGTGGAAGCACTTTATTATGAGTGCTTTGGTTTTTACAGTCTGATGTAATCTGATATTACTAATGCAATAAGTAAATAATCCGTTCAGAAACGAGAAATCTATCCCTATGAAATTCAGAAGTCCCACATGTATTTCGTACGTAAATTGAAAGATATACAAGGTGAAAAAAATGGCTCTGAGCACTATGGGACTCAACTTCTGAGGTCATCAGTCCCCTAGAACTCACAACTACTTAAACCTAACCAACCTAAGGACATCGCACACGTCCATGCCCGAGGCAGGATTCGAACCTGCGACCGTAGCGGTCGCGCGGTTCCAGACTGTAGTGCCTATAACCGCTCGGACACCCCGGCCGGCGATATACAAGGTGAGTTACTAACTGTTGCCAACAAGAGTAACTCCGAAAGTATGATATTAGCTGAAATGTTTGTGAGACAAATGTTGCGTGTGTCACCGGGGGCCATAATATAACGGTTTTTTGTTGAAAGATGGGGTCGCGTCAGAGAAAGGTTAACTTCGTTTTTTTTTAAATGGGATGCTATAGTTAATAATAAAGGTGTCATTCTTCTGAATCTGAAGTTAAGCCCATTCGCAGAATTCAATGCGACGCATACAATCCGTACCAGTTAATTCTTGGTGGAGACTGATATGGTAGGGATGATATTTATGACGATGCAGAGCACACTAACAACAGTACTCTGGCTCATGCCATATTCCTTTGAGATTTGACGCAAACTAACACAAGGATCTCGAATCACAGTGGCAAGAATACCAATTTCCGTTTCCTCGTTAGTATCTTTCCTTTGCCGAATATCTTTCCGATGCGTTAAAGATCCAGTTGTTCTCTGTTTATCATACATATATTTAAATGTACGACGTGTAGAGTGAGTACTTTGAGGATATCTTTCGGCGTATAAATCTCAAGCTCTCACTGAATTTCGTTGGCATTCTCTATAAATGAGAACTATATCGACCTGTTCCTTGAAGGAATACATTATTCACATTAATTGCTTCGCCGATACTAGTCTTACCGTTCCTATTAGTGTTGTGTTGCGAAGCCGTTGAATGGTGTTTACATGTCAATGGCACGTTAGATGGATACGCCGTATTCGGCGAATATTTACTACTTGCACGACATACGAGAGAGAATTGTCAGAGCATGTGCTTCGGTAAGTACCGATGTGATAAGGAATACCACTCAATCCACGACAAGGAGACTGCAGCACTTCATTGATACCAATGGTCATCACTTCGAACACCTTCTGTAAATGGACGTTCATGCCACGTTTTTGACATTCGTTGACCTTCAAAGACCTTATTGTTACACATCGTTGGATTCGCCTCGATAGCCGCTATCAGCAAATAAGTACCAAACTATAGCATCCCATTAAAAAAAAAAAAAGGCTGACCTTCATATCAGTGAAGCGACCCTACCTAGCAACAACAAAAACGTCATATTATGTCCACCGTGGTCCCATGCAACTTTTGTCCCACAAACGTTTCAGCTCCTATCATACTTTCGGAGTTATTCTTGCTGGCAGTAGTTAGTCACTCACCCTGTGTATGCACTGCAAAGCACTACAGTGTTCTAGTTGCTCTGGTAATATTCTCTCCAAACCAAATATTCAATCCCCTGGAACGGTTTTTCATAGTTGGGGTATGAATGGGTTAGCATATGCAGCTGCCGAATTATGGTACCTCACTTTTTAATATAACTATATAATTCCTTTATGTGGCTTAGTATTCGAAAATATTTCGAACGTATCTGGAACTTGGTCAGGTAGGAATGGCATAACAGCGATGCAACGTTAGTGTTCCACCGTCAGGAGAAGCGGTCCACACACGTCTCCCCTTCTGCTGCGCATGTAAACAAATACGTAACGGAGTCAGGGTTCGTGCGGTTAATACTGTGGCAGCCACATCAAGTGCTGAAAATGATAACATTGAGCATTAGTACATGTTATTAAGTAATTCCAGATGGACAAATATATTTATGTTTCCTTCCTTTTATGATTTCGCTACAATATTCTAGTAACACGCTGCAAGTAATTACACCTGCATGTAACGTGTTTACATATGTTGTACTGCCACGCCTATACGCAGCGAATCTGCGGACGTAATACAAACATTTGAGACAAGTGAAGATGTAGACAGTACAAAAAGCAGCTGATGAAAGCCTTACAAAGGGCTTTGTAATAGCTGTGGCGCACAATTCGCATGCCCGTACAGCTTAGAGTGAAATAAAACAACAGTATATACCATCAGTACAGCAGGCGTCTGAATTTTATCCTTTCACCAGTACAATATTCTCCTCGACTAGATGTCACGCTATGTCTTACTAGACTTCTTTGAGCTGTGTTTCCTGCAAGTGTATAAAGTGAAGTATTCTTGAAAGAGATTCTTTTTGTACATGAATCATCGTTTGCCAACTACGGACATGTCAGTGAGAGAACTGTAACGGTGATTACCACGGTGTGTCTACGTGTATTTCGGTCCTGCACACTGTCATAAAGGTCGCAGTGGTTATTGATTACTGCAGATGAGTAGTGACACCATTCAAATAGAAACAAATTTTTTTCTATCGCCATCATTCTCTGGAGGGAATCCGATCTGTTCTGTATGGGTACAAACTTCAGTAATGTTGACAATAAAACAAAAACGAATACAGTGTGAAGCAGAAGCACAAAATTTATCTATTTTCAAAGTAATTCCAATATTACAAAAGGTCCGTAGCTCGTGGTACGGTGGTCACCGCTGCTGCCTGTAAATCCTGAGGCCCCGGTTTCGATTTCCACCTGGGCTGGAAATCTTCTCCACCACGGGACTGGGTGTTTATGTAGTCTTCATCATTTCATATCATCTACATCAGCTACGTGCATGTCACCGAAGTGACAATAGAAAGACGTGAACTAGGCAGCCGAACTATCCCAGCTTGATTTCCCAGCCAATAGCGCCAAACCATCATTTCATTTTATTATCTTGTAACAAAATATTTTTGCAAGATTTAAAAAGAAACAGACATCGGCCGCGAAATGGCACTGAAATAAGTTTAACGGTTACAAGTGAAAATTTTTGTAAGACCGTGACTCGAACCCCAATTTCCCCTTTTACGTGCACCGTCTCCTGAAACACCCCCCCCCCCCCCTCTCTACGTCCATCCGCTCACGCTTGTCAAGACCCTAATTCTCGACTTGTCAGAATCTGGTAGCGTCTACTGACCGTTAACCCCTTTCATCGCAGCTTTTAGCTAAGTCCCATAAGATTTCGGACGTAGTGTGCATCCACAATGAAATTACCGTGAGCCATCTATCCTCGTAGACAGTACGATATATACACTGAAGCGCCAAAGAAACTGGTATAGGCTTGCGTATTCAAGTACGGAGGTATATAAACAGGCAGAATACGGCGCTGCGGTCGACAACGCCTATATAAGACCACAAGTGTTTGGCGCAGTTGTTAGATCGGTCACTGCTGCTGCAATGGCAGATTATCAAGATTTAAGTGGGATTGAACGTGGTGTTATAGTCGGCGCACGAGCATCATGGGGCACAGCATCTCCGAGGTAGAGATGAAGTGGGGATTTTCCCGTATGACCATTTTATAAGTGTACCGTGAATATCGGGAATCTGTTAAAACATCGACACTCCGACATCGCTGCGGCCGGAAAAAGATCCTGCAAGAGCGCGATCAACGACGCCTAAAGAGAATCGTTCAGTGTGTCAGAAGAACAACCCTTCAGCAAATTGCTGCAGATTTCAATTATGCGCCAGCAAGCGAGTGTCAGCATGCGAACCATTAAACGAATGGCCTTTCGGAACCGAAGGCCCACTCGTGATGAATGCAATACACAAAGCTTTACGCTTCCCCTGGGGCCGTCAACATCGACATTGGACTGTTGATGACAGGAAACGTGTTGCCTGGTCGGACGAGCCTCGTTTCTAATTGCATCGACTGGATGGACGTGTATGGGAATGGAGAAAACTTCTTGAATCCGTGGACACCCCATGGCAGCAGGAGACTGTTCAAGCTGGTGGAAGCTCTGTAATGGTGTAGGGCATGTGCAGTTGGAGTGATTGGGACCCCTGATAGTCTATACACGACTGTGTCAGGTGACACGAAAGTAAGCATCTTGTCTGGTCACATGCATCCATTCATGTCCATTGTGCATTTCGACGGACTTGGAAAATTCCAGCAGGACAATGCAACACCCCATACTTCCAGCGTTGTTACAGAGTGGCTCCCGAAACACTCTTCGAGTTTAAACACTTCCTCTGGCCACCAAAGCCTCCACACACGAACATTATTGAGCACATTTGGGATGCCTTTCAACGTGCTGTTCAGAAGAGATCTCCACCCCCTCTTACTCTTTCGGATTTATGGACAACCCTGCAGGATTTATGGTGACAGTTCCCTCCAACACTATTTCAGTCATCAGTCGAGGCCGCGCCACGTCTCGTTGCGGTACTTCTGCTTGCTCGCGGGGGGCCAACACGATACTAGTCAGGTGTATCAGTCTCTTTGGCTCTTCAGTGTCTATCTGTGGTGTCTATCCTGTCGGACGTAAACATTTAGGCCGGCTAAGTAATTATAATTGCTCAAATCATTCTTTCACAATTTCAGTTTCATTACAATAATTAGAAAGCTTCTAATTTAATAATGTGACTTAATAAAACACGCATTCGGGAGGACGACGGTTCAATCCCGTCTCCGGCCATTCTGATTTAGGTTTTCCGTGATTTCCCTAAATCGTTTCAGGCAAATGCCGGGATGGTTCCTTTGAAAAGGCACGGCCGATTTCCTTTCCAATCCTTCCCTAACCCGAGCTTGCGCTCCGTCTCTAATGACCTCGTTGTCGACGGGACGTTAAACACTAACCGCCACCACCACCACCACCTTAATAAAACAGATCGTACCATTCCTTGCATGAAGGTATAATGAAAATAGTGATATTGCTGATTAACTTCAGTTTAAATACTTTTATTTATTTGCGGAAGAGATATTTATTTATTTTATGTTTTGATTGATTAGTCATAACCAAACATAAGATATATCACAGTAACGGTCTCAATTCTTGTCATAAATTAACACTTGTTACCTTCCTGTTCCACCAAGCCACCGGTTCCTTTGGTAATTCACCCGACCCACATAATACGAAGTATAGATGTGAATACGCATCTAAAGACAATAGTGTCTTAAACAGATTAATGACTGCACGAAAAGACCACAGCTTTCGCCATACCCTACCAGTGTGGAAGTGCTGACCCACCAGTAACTCAAACACAAGTCACTTTGCCTGCCACGTAGTGCCTGCTGCTTACCCCAAAATTTAAACTCCGTGCTCCTGTGAGTCACCGCGCGTCTCATTAGAGCGTCTGGGAGCGGTGTCGTCACGGCTATTTCAGTAGTATATTTCAATCTGCTTTTTTCATTACGCTGACTAAAAATACTCAGGACAGCCGGAGCGGCGCAGCTATCACTTTCGCGGCTCGTGGTAATCGCTGGGGTCTGACTCCCAGATTATTAAAGACGTTCCATTAAACGTGGCACTTACAGTTCACAGTTGCTAAAATGCAGTTTAATCATACGCGTCAGACACACCCTACCGTTTAATTGTAGATTCGTCACATGTGGTCCACGTGACCAATAACCAAAATACACTACATAATTTCAATTTTTATTCTTCCTTTTTTACTTTTATTTTCTTTTTCTTTTATTTTGAGCCCAAGACGGATAGGTCAAGCTGTCGCTGTCCTTCTTATAACGTCATCAGACTTCCGAGTTGTTCTTTTGTTTTCTTTCATTTTTTTCTGTTGCGCTCTAATATTCTCGTCCCTGTATAACTCTTGTATCAACATCCTATACAATTTCTTTTGTATATTCTTATCTTCTTCCGTCCCTGCCAGTTTTCCCTCTCCGTCTTTTTTCATCGTCATGATGAGTATTTCTGCATGCCGAAGCACATGTTTAACAAACTTGCTGCCTTTTCTGGAAACGGTCTTCCACAGTCTCCTTTTCTCACTCATTATTTATCTATACAGTAAAACTTTAATTTGTACAGTAAAAATCTAATATTCATCGGAAACATAATAATTCAAATTCCAGTTTCTTCTTCTACGGGTTTCTTGTAGTCTACATTTTCCTTCTGCAAATGCGCGTTTATGGGAACGCTTTCGTCATTTTCATGTCAGTACTGATTCCAGTACAGTCCTCACTGAAGAGGGCTTTTTACGCCCGTGCCAAAGAGCTTCTTAAATCCTTGCTTCAGCCATCGAGTATAATCTTCCTTCCTAGACTGGAGAATTATTCCACTTTTTCAGTTCTGTGTTGCTCCCAGAGTTGATGTTTCTTTATTCTAGTACTCGTCACCACCGTCTTTCCGTTGTTTATCCTGTAAGTGGTACTGCGCGCTAAATATGCTGTCCATTCATTTGAGTAGATATTGTAAGTCTTCCATAAACCAGCCAGAAGGGCTTCGTTGTCTACAAACTTCAGAACTGTTATCTGATCTCTCATATTTTTACCCTTCCTTTCACTTTCTTGATTAGTTCCACAACGTACAAAATTAATGACAGTGGTTTTGAGCTCCACACTCCTGATGTTTCTCATATTGAACTTATATTACTTCACTTATTACTTTTACGTATTACCTCCACTTGCGGTTTGTAATTTACACTTCGGTGGCTACTTTCCGAGGACTGAACGCATGTTTTTCCCCTTACGTTATAGAATTATTTCTCTAGGGTAGGCGTCCTGATTTTGTTTCAGTCTGCCTTCTGTACATATGCTCTCTCACACCTGACATCAGTTCACTAATTAATTACTAGGGCATGCTGAAAAGTAATGCCCCCAAATTTTTTATGTGAAAATTCACAACGCTTTTAAAATAAAACAAACGTTATTAACATTCTTCCTGTCTATATATCTGCTGCATTCTGTCGCTAGAGATCTCCGAATGGTAGCTTGTTACACGGCGGTGCGTAACATAACTATGTTGGTACGTGAAGCCAGCCGCGGTGGTCTAGCGGTTCTAGGCGCTCAGTCCGGTACCGCGGGACAGCTACGGTCGCAGTTTCGAATCCTGCCTCGGGCATGGATGTGTGTGATGTCCTTAGGTTACTTAGGTTTAATTAGTTCTAAGTTCTAGGCGCTTGATGACCTCAGAAGTCAAGTCGCATAGTGCTCAGAGCCATTTCAACCATTTTTTGGTACGTGAAAAACAGCTTGCTGCAATCGAGTTTTGAATTCGAAGAGTTCGTCCACACACGGAGAGCTGCGACGTGTGCAACAATCCGACGCACTGGCTTCATTGTCATCGATTATCCTCTATACAGTCCCGACCTGGCCCCATCCCATTTGCGTTTGTTTCCAAACATTTAACAACACCTTCGACAACTTCCCTTTGACAGTGATGAGGCGGTGCAAGCAGAGATGATGTCGTGGCTCCGTCAACAAATTCAAACATTGTACAGTGACGGTAACAACAAAATGGTCTTTCGTTAGGAGAAATGTGTTCGGCGCCAGGGTGACAATGTTGAGAAATAAACGTGTAGACATTAACAATAGCGACACAGTTTGTTTTATTTAAAAAGAGATTTAAAACAAAAAAATATGGAAGCATTTCTTTTCAGCACGCCCTCTTCGCTAGCTCTTATGTTGGCTACTTCAGAGCAAGTGATATTCGTGATTTTACAAAATAGCGTTATGAGCATTGATAAATGTCGTAACAGGTCCCTCAGACATTGTTGTTGTTGTGGTCTTCAGTCCTGAGACTGGTTTGATGCAGCTCTCCATGCTGCTCTATCCTGTACAAGCTTCTTCATCTCCCAGTACCTACTTCAGCCTACATCCTTCTGAATCTGCACAGTGTATTCATCTCTTGGTCTCCCTCTACGATTTTTACCCTCCTCGCTGCAGTCCAGTACCAAATTGGTGAACCCTTGATGCCTCAGAACATGTCCTACCAACCGATCCCTTCTTCTAGTCAAGTTGTGCCACAAACTCCTCTTCTCCCCAATTCTATTCAATACCTCCTCATTAGTTATGTGATCTACCCAGCTAATCTTCAGCATTCTTCTGTAGCACCACATTTCGAAAGCTTCTATTCTCTTCTTTTCTAAACTATTTATCGTCCATGTTTCACTTCCATACATGGCTACACTCCATACAAATACTTTCAGAAACGAATTCCTGACATTTAAATCTATACTCGATGTTAACAATTTTTCTTCTTCGGAAACGCTTTTCTTGCCATTGCCAGTCTACAGTTTATATGCTCTCTACTTCGACCATCATTAGTTACTTTGCTCCCCAAAGAGCAAAACTCCTTTACTACTTTAAGTGTCTCATTTCCTAATCTAATTACCTCAGTATCACCCGAGTTAAGTCGACTACACTCAATTATCGCCGTTTTGCTTTTGTTGATATTCATCTTATACCCTCCTATCAAGACATTGTCCATTCCGTTCAACTGCTCTTCCAAGTCCTTTGCTGTCTCTGACAGAATTACAATGTCATCGGCGAACCTCAAAGTTTTATTTCTTCTCCATGGATTTTAATACCTACTCCGAACTTTTCTTTTGTTTCGTTTATTGCTTGCACAATATACAGATTGAATAACATCGGGGAGAGGCTACAACCCTGTCTCACTCCCTTCCCAACCACTGCTTCCCTTTCATACCCCTCGACTCTTATAATTGCCATCTACTTTCTGTACAAATTGTAAATAGCCTTTCGCTCCCTGTATTTTATCCCTGCCACTTTCAGAATTTGAAAGAGAGTATTCCAGTCAACATTGTCAAAAGCTTTCTCTAAGGCTACAAATGCTAGATACGTAGGTTTGCCTTTCCTTAATCTCTCTTCTAAGATAAGTCGTAGGGTCAGTATTGCCTCACGTGTTCCAACCTTTCTACGGAATCCAAAGTGATCTTCCCCGAGGTCGGCTTCCACCAGTTTTTCCATTCGTCTGTAAAGAATTCGCGTTAGTATTTTGCAGCTGTGACTTATTAAACTGATTGTTCGGTAATTTTCACATCTGTCAACACCTGCTTTCTTTGGGATTGGAATTATTATATTCTTCTTGAAGTCTGAGGGTATTTCGCCTGTCTCATACATCTTGCTCACCAGATGGGAGAGTTTTGTCAGTACTGGCTCTCCCAAGGCTGTCAGTAGTTCTAATGGAATGTTGTCTACTCCGGGGGCCTTGTTTCGACTCAGTTCTTTCAGTGCTCTGTCAAGCTCTTCACTCAGTATCATATCTCCCATTTCATCTTCATCTACATCCTCTTCCATTTACATAATATTGTCCTCAAGTACATCGCCCTTGTATAGACCCTGTATACACTCTTTCCACCTTTCTGCTTTCCCTTCTTTGCTCAGAACTGGGTTTCCATCAAAGCTCTTGATATTCATGCAAGTGGTTCTCCATTCTGCAAAGGTCTCTTTAATTTTCCTGTAGGCAGTATCTATCTTACCCATAGTGAGATATAAGCCTCTATATCCCTATATTTGTCCTCTAGCCATCCCTGCTTAACCATTTTGCACTTCCTGTCGATCTCATTTTTGAGACGTTTGTATTCCTTTTTGCCTGCTTCATTTACTGCATTTTTATATTTTCTCCTTTCATCAATTAAATTCAATATCTCTTCTGTTACCCAAGGATTTCTACTAGCCCTCGCCTTTTTACCTACTTGATCCTCTGCTGCCTTCACTACTTCATCCCTCAAAGCTATCCATTCTTCTTCCACTGTATTTCTTTCCCCAGTCTTGTCAATTGTTCCCTTATGCTCTCCCTGAAACTCTGTACAACCTCTGGTTTAGTCAGTTTATCCAGGTCCCATCTCCTTAAATTCCCACCTTTTTGCAGTTTCTTCAGTTTTAATCTACAGTTCATAACCGATAGATTGTGGTCAGAGTCCACATCTGCCCCTGGAAATGTCTTACAATTTAAAACCTGGTTCCTAAATCTCTGTCTTACCATTATACAATCTATCTGAAACCTGTCAGTATCTCCAGGCTTCTTCCATGTATACAACCTTCTTTTATGATTCTTGAACCAAGTGTTAGCTATGATTAAGTTGTGCTCTGTGCAAAATTCTACCAGGCGTCTTCCTCTTTCATTCCTTAACCCCATTCCATATTAACCTACTATGTTTCCTTCTCTCCCTTTTCCTACTAACGAATTCCAGTCATCCCCATGACTATTAAATTTTCGTCTCCCTTCACTACCTGCATAATTTCTTTTATTTCATCATACATTTCATCAATTTCTTCGTCATCTGCAGAGCTAGTTGGCATATAAACTTGTACTACTGTAGTAGGCGTGGGCTTCGTGTCTATCTTGGTCACAATAATGTGTTCACTATGCTGTTTGTAGTAGCTTACTCGTACTCCTACTTTTTATTTATTATTAAACCTACTCCTGCATTACCCCTATTTGATTTAGTATTTATAACCCTGCGTTCACCTGACCAAAAGTCTTGTTCCTCCTGCCACCGAACTTTGCTAATTTCTAATATATCTAACTTTAACCTATCCATTTCCCTTTTTAAATTTTCTAACCTACCTGCCCGATTAAGGGATCTGACATTCCACGCTCCGATCCGTAAAACGCCAGTTTTCTTTCTCCTCACACATTACTGTGAGTAAAAAGTATGATCGCCATAAAAGAGAGCTCGAATGAACACAAATTCGAAGAATATGTAGAGCAGTTTTTCCAGCGATAAGTGATTAGAATTATAGAGAGACTGGGTACACAAGGGTCAAATCCGAGTGACCGAGAGGAATATTGTTACGCCAAGCCCGTCTAAAACCCACTGTTAATCTCAACGGGAACGCGAAAGTAATCATCAACCTCCTCGGTGTAAAAGTGCACTGTATCAGCATGCGCCTTACAGCGAACCCATCAGAATAGTTGGTCTCTAGAAATCCGTTTGTCACCAATCTCACTGCAACTTGTAATCTCCCCCCTCCTTCCTTCGTCCTGCTGCTATCCATATTAAACAGTTCCCAGTTCAAGTAATTAATAGGCAAGGTCTTTATGAAATTCTGAGAGGAGCAAAGGTTGTAATAAACTTTCTAGTTCTCTTAGCTTGTCATGCTGAGATGGCTCCAGTTCTGCTTGTCTAGGGGTCTGATTCTCGAAGCTGAATATCTCAGGTCAAGTCCCTACGGTTGGTTTGAACTAAATTAATTTGAAGATTTTTGTTACAGAATTTTTTTACGTAAATATATTTTCTCATATTTTAGAATGCCATACAGTCTTTTGATTTTCACATTAACAAAGCCGAAATTACATTGATCACACCTATTATACAAAAATTCGTCTGACCACATCAGAGGCAAGCTTACGACTCACACACTCTGCGGCAAAAACAATGTTCCGAAGGGTTTGCAGTTTTTCTTAACATATGAACTCCTACTAGCTTTCGTTATATTATCAATTTCCATTATTATTTCACAAATGAATCCAGTGAACTCCTACTAGCTAAAGTTTCATTATCAATTTCGATTATTATTTCATAAATGAATCCAGAAATAAACGTAGTAAACAGTTCGGCATTGCGTAATTAATAATAAAAATCTTAAGTGTGCAAATACTTCGTAATTTCGAACGTTTAAAAAAATAATAATTTTAACTGTGCATTCAGAGCTAGTTCGATTATAAAATCGAAACTAAAATATTTTATAAAGTAATTCCTTTTCATAAAATTTTAGCTTGAAATATAACATACTGTGCATAAAATTACTTGAACGTTATCAGAAAATCAACTGAAATAATATTGACCTGTCCCAAATTCGAAAAATAATACTGGTATCGACAAATACTGTTGAGGTATGCTAAAGGAGGATGTCCTGATACAAACTCATGCGGGGCATGCTACTATGTCAGGCGTCTGAGCAACCAATTGACAGAAGACCGTTGGTCTCACTGACAAGCGGATGATGAATAGCATATTAAACCACATCATGGAAAAATAAGGACCTTGTTCGCATGGTAGAACATATTCGTCCATAGTGATGGTCCAAAACTAGAGCATAGGAAGCGATGTAGATATGATGGCGTTGACGATCCAAAGCCGGTTGCTGTAAGGTGGCCTGGTGGCACCCATGCATGTCGAAGTGGACGTGGCAAAATAATGTCTCCAAAACGTCTGGAGCAAGTTATACCAAAATAGGTACACATATATTTTATTACGTGGAAAAAATACTCTCAAGGAAGACTCCCGTTACATTCTCAATGTTTGGGTTTGGAAGTGAAGGGTGTGCCGTGAGTTTGTACACTGAGCTAACAAAAGTCATGGAAAGGCGATATGGACATATACAGATGGCGGTTGTATGGCGTACAGAAATCATGAAAGGGCAGTGCTTTGGCGGGGCTATGCTTTTTACTCATGTGATTCACGTAAAAATGTTTCCAACGTGATTATGGCCGCACGACCGGAATTAACAGTCTGAACGCGGAAGAGTAGCGGGAGCTATATACATGGGATATTCCATTTCGTAAATCGTTTACTGCCTACGGAGTTCTAGGGGAGGCAGCCGGGATTGATGGCTCCGGCTAACGCCATCTAAACCACAAGGCCATACAACTCACTGCCAGCAGGTGACGTCACCAACTTCAGGCATACAGACAGTGCCACCTACCTGTTGCAGCGTCACCAAGTTGCCCTTAGCAATGCCATGTGGAGACATGTAAACGACCGTTGGGCTGGAGTAATGTTAGTGAACAGAATTCTCTAGTGGTATCATTTGTTTTTCTGCTCTTTGAGAAGTATATACAGCCTGTAGTAGTTCAGAAGTAATCTTTAACATGATGAACAAACTTGTTGTTCCTTGCTGTGACGGTATTTCCAACGAGAAGAAGAAAGTTTATATTTTTAACTTTCCAGCCTAAGAGGATACGCAAAGGAAATGGCTTATCGCGATCAAGAGCAATAATTTCGTTCCTGGCAACCATTCTGTGGTAAGTAGCTTTCATTTCAAGCCATACGTATTGACGAAAGTGCACGTAAGTATCAGTATAAGTTTCAGAAACATATATGCTCTGAATTCTTTTTCATTTCGTAGGTATGTCATTTGCACTTCCTCAGAGATGAAATATTGTGGGAAACACAAGCAGTAGTCTAGGAATTTGGCACCACGTTAACTGCACCACTAAGCAAGCCGCAACTCAGAGAAAATGCAATCCCAAGGCAATTTCCCAACTACCCTCCGCATATCTCTAAAGTGACGCCAAGAACCAGAGAATCTCCTTCTAAAGTAGAAGAGAAGAGGGAAGCTACTGCACTGAATGCATCCATAGAGGACAGCATTAAATCACATGTTTGAAGTATGTAATGGTTGTATATTATTATATTACTGGTTTTCAGTTTGGACATACATACACTCCTGGAAATTGAAATAAGAACACCGTGAATTCATTGTCCCAGGAAGGGGAAACTTTATTGACACATTCCTGGGGTCAGATACATCACATGATCACACTGACAGAACCACAGG
Source organism: Schistocerca cancellata (assembly GCF_023864275.1). Taxonomy (NCBI): domain Eukaryota; kingdom Metazoa; phylum Arthropoda; class Insecta; order Orthoptera; family Acrididae; genus Schistocerca; species Schistocerca cancellata. Next base: position 330,686,456 of record NC_064628.1, on the reverse strand, counting down.
CACATAGACACAGGCAACAGAGCATGCACAATGTCGTCACTAGTACAGTGTATATCCACCTTTCGCAGCAATGCAGGCTGTTATTCTCCCATGGAGACGATCGTAGAGATGCTGGATGTAGTCCTGTGGAACGGCTTGCCATGCCATTTCCACCTGGCGCCTCAGTTGGACCAGCGTTCGTGCTGGACGTGCAGACCGCGTGAGACGACGCTTCATCCAGTCCCAAACATGCTCAATGGGGGACAGATCCGGAGATCTTGCTGGCCAGGATAGTTGACTTACACCTTCTAGAGCACGTTGGGTGGCACGGGATACATGCGGACGTGCATTGTCCTGTTGGAACAGCAAGTTCCCTTGCCGGTCTAGGAATGGTAGAACGATGGGTTCGATGACGGTTTGGATGTACCGTGCACTATTCAGTGTCCCCTCGACGATCACCAGTGGTGTACGGCCAGTGTAGGAGATCGCTCCCCACACCATGATGCCGGGTGTTGGCCCTGTGTGCCTCGGTCGTATGCAGTCCTGATTGTGGCGCTCACCTGCACGGCGCCAAACACGCATACGACCATCATTGGCACCAAGGCAGAAGCGACTCTCATCGCTGAAGACGACACGTCTCCATTCGTCCCTCCATTCACGCCTGTCGCGACACCACTGGAGGCAGGCTGCACGATGTTGGGGCGTGAGCGGAAGACGGCCTAACGGTGTGCGGGACCGTAGCCCAGCTTCATGGAGACGGTTGCGAATGGTCCTCGCCGATACCCCAGGAGCAACAGTGTCCCTAATTTGCTGGGAAGTGGCGGTGCGGTCCCCTACGGCACTGCGTAGGATCCTACGGTCTTGGCGTGCATCCGTGCGTCGCTGCGGTCCGGTCCCAGGTCGACGGGCACGTGCACCTTCCGCCGACCACTGGCGACAACATCGATGTACTGTGGAGACCTCACGCCCCACGTGTTGAGTAATTCGGCGGTACGTCCACCCGGCCTCCCGCATGCCCACTATACGCCCTCGCTCAAAGTCCGTCAACTGCACATACGGTCCACGTCCACGCTGTCGCGGCATGCTACCAGTGTTAAAGACTGCGATGGAGCTCCGTATGCCACGGCAAACTGGCTGACACTAACGGCGGCGGTGCACAAATGCTGCGCGGCTAGCACCATTCGACGGCCAACACCGCGGTTCCTGGTGTGTCCGCTGTGCCGTGCGTGTGATCATTGCTTGTACAGCCCTCTCGCAGTGTCCGGAGCAAGTATGGTGGGTCTGACACACCGGTGTCAATGTGTTCTTTTTTCCATTTCCAGGAGTGTATATATAACTTTTTTTAACTGCGTAATGAAGCCTTATACTGCCACAGTCTAGTACTTTCCTGAAGTTTTCAGTTGAATTTTCGTCTTTATTTCGATGTACAAACTGTGTATTCTTCAGTTTTGTTTGTGTAAATGAACTGTATCAGCATAAATAAAAACTTTGATACAACTGAAGGTATCGCCGAAAGAAAATGCTAGCCCTCAGTTTAATAAGGCGTAGATTGATAACGTTTTCTGTTGTTTCCGAATAAGCTTACTGGCATATAGTATTTAATATGTACGGTCAGAAAGCACAGATATTACATAAATTCTTCTATCTTTCTCAATTTTTGTTCTTGTCTTTCAAATTAATGGGACATATAACGTGCAAAAACTCAAAGTATTCTCTTGATAGGTGCACATTCATCAACCAGCTTCTACACTGACTATCTATTATTTTACACCTGATATAACTAAAGAATGGATGCTTACGCTTTATTTACAAGAAAATAAAGACCTGTCTCTAGTAGATTTTTATTTTCTTCTCTCAGTACTTCCCCCCGTGAACCATGGACCTTGCCGTTGGTGGGGAGGCTTGCGTTACTCAGCAATACAGATAGCCGTACCGTAGGTCCAACCGCAACGGAGGGGTATCTGTTGAGAGACCAGACAAACGCGTGGTTCCTGAAGAGGGCAGCAGCCTTTTCAGTAGTTGCAGGGGCAACAGTCTGGATGACTGACTGATCTGGCCTTGTATCACTAACCAAAACGGCCTTGCTGTGCTGGTACTGCGAACAGCTGAAAGCAAGAGGAAACTACAGCCGTAATTTTTCCCGAGGGCATGCAGTTTTACTTTATGGTTAAATGATGATGGCGTCCTCTCGGGTAAAATATTCCGGAGGTGAAATAGTCCCCCATAAGGATCGCCGGCCAGTGTGGCCGTGCGGTTCTGGGCGCTTCAGTCTGGAACCGCGTGACCGCTACGGTCGCAGGTTCGAATCCGGCCTCGGGCATGGATGTGTGTGATGTCCTTAGGTTAGTTAGGTTTAATTAGTTCTAAGTTCTAGGCGAGTGATAACCTCAGAAGTTAAGTAGCATAGTGCTCAGAGCCATTTTGAACCCATTCGGATCTCCGGGCGGGGACTACACAGGAGGACGTCGTCATCAGGAGAAAGAAAACTGGTGTTCTACGGATCGGAGTGTGGAATGTCAGATCCATTAATCGGGCAGGTAGGGTAGAAAATTTATAAAGGGAAATGGATAAGTTAAAGTTAGATATAGTGGGAATTAGTGAAGTTCGGTGGCAGGAGGAACAAGACATTTTGTCAGGCGAATACAGGATTATAAATACAAAATTAAATAGGGTAATGCAGGAGTAGGTTTAATAACGAATAAAAAAGGCGCTGATGACCTCGATGTTGAGCGCCCATAAACCCCAACACACACACACACGAATAAAAAATACGAGTGCGGGTAAGCTACTACGAACATCATAGAGAACGCATTATTGTGGCCAAGATAGACACGAAGCCCACGCCTACTAGAGTAGTACAAGTTTATATGCCAACTAGCTCTGCAGACGACGAAGAAATTGAAGAAATGTATGATGAAATAAAAGAAATTATTCAGATATTGAAGGGAGACGAAAATTTAATGGTCATGGGTGACTGGAATTCGGTAGTAGGAAAAGGGAGAGAAGGAAACATAGTCGGTGAATATGGACTGAGGCTAAGAAAAGAAAGAGGAAGCCGCCTGGTAGAATTTTGCACAGAGCACAACTTAATTATAGCTAACACTTGGTTCAAGAATCGTAAAAGAACGCTGTATACATGGAAGAAGCCTGGAGATACTGACAGGTATCAGATAGATTATATAATGGTAAGACAGAGATTGAGGAACCAGATTTTAAATTGTAGGACATTTCCAGGGGCAGATGTGGACTCTGACCACAATCTATTGGTTATGAACTATAGATTAAAACTGAAGAAACTGCAAAAAGGTAGGAATTTAAAGAGATGGGACCTGGATAAACTGACTAAACCAGAGGCTGTACAGAGTTTCAGGGAGAGCATAAGGAAACAACTGTCAGGAATGGGGGAAAGAAATACAGTAAAAGAAGAATGGGTAGCTTTGAGGTACGAAGTAGTGAAGACAGCAGAGGATCAAGTAGGTAAAAAGACGAGGGCTAGTAGAAATCCTTGTGTAACAGAAGAAATATTGAATTTGATTGATGAAAGGAGAAAATATAAAAATACAGTAAATGAAGCAAGTAAAATGGAATACAAACGTCTCAAAATTAGATCGACAGGAAGTGCAAAATGTCTAAACTGGGATGGCTAGAGGACAAATGTAAGTATTTAGAGACTTATCTCACTAGGGGTAAGATAGATACAGCGTACAGGAAAATAAAGAGACCTTTGGAGAAAAGAGATCCACTTGTATGAATATCAAGAGCTCAGATGGAAACCCAGTTCTAAGGAAAGAAGGGGCGGGAGAAAGGTGGAAGGAGTATTAGAGGGTCTATACAAGTGCGATGTACTTGAGGACAATGCCATGGAAATAGGAGGGGATGTAGATGAAGATGAAATGGGACATATGATACTGCGTGAAGAGTTTGACAGAGCATTGAAAGACATGAGACGAAACAAGGCCCCCGGAGTAGACAACATTCCATTAGAACTACTGACAGCCTTGGGAGAGCCAGTGCTGACAAAACTCTACCATCTGGTGATCAAGATGTATGAGACAGGCGAATGAGCCTCAGAATTCAAGAAGAATCTGTTAATTCCAACCCCAAAGGAAGCAGGCATTGACACGTGTGGAAATTACCGAACAATCAGTTTAATAAGCCACAGCTGCAAAATACTAACGCAAATTCTTTACAGACGAATCGAAAAACTTGTAGAAGCCGACCTCGGGGAAGATCAGTTTGGATTCTGTAGAAATATTGGAACACGTGAGGCAATACTGACCATACGACTTATCTTAGAAGCTAGATTAAGGAAAGGCAAACCTACGTTTCTACCATTTTTAGACTTAGAGAAAGCTTTTGACAATGCTGACTGGAATACTCTCTTTTAAATTCTGAAGGTGGCAGGGGTAAAATACAGGGAGCGAAAGGCTATTTACAATTTGTACAGTATCTAGATGGCAGTTATAAGAGTCGAGGGACATGAAAGGGAAGCAGTGGTTGGGAAGGGAGTGAGACAGGGTTGTAGCCTCTCCCCGATGTTATTCAATCTGTATATTGTGCAAGCAATGAAGGAAACAAAAGAAAAATTCGGAGTAGGTATTAAAATCCATGAAGAAGAAATAAAACCTTTGAGGTTTGCCGATGTCATTGTAATTCTGTCAGAGACAGCAAAGGACTTGGAAGAGCAGTTGAACGGAATGGATAGTGTCTTGAAGGGAAGGTATAAGATGAACATCAACAAAAGCAAAACGAGGATAATGGAATTAGTCAATTTAAGTCGGGTGATGCTGAGGGAATTAGATTAGGAAATGAAACACTTAAAGTACTAAACGAGGTTTGCTATTTGGGGAGCATAATAAGTGATGATGGTCGAAATAGAGAGGATATAAAATGTAGACTGGCAATGGCAAGGAAAGCGTTTCTGAACAAGAGAAATTTGTTAACATCGAGTATAGATTTAAATGTCAGGAAGTCGTTTCTGAAAGTATTTGTATGGAGTGTAGCCATGTATGGATGTGAAACATGGACGATAAATAGTTTGGACAAGAAGAGAATAGAAGCTTTCGAAATGTGGTGCTACAGAAGAATGCTGAAGGTTAGATGGGTAGATCACATAACTAATGAGGAGATACTGAATAGGATTGGGGAGAAGAGGAGCTTGTGGCACAACTTGACTAGAAGAAGGGATCGGTTGGTAGGACCTGTTCTGACGCATCAAGGGATCACCAATTTAGTATTGGAGGGCAGCGTGGAGGGTAAAAATCGTAGAGGGAGACCAAGAGATGAATACACTAAGCAGATTCAGAATGATGTAGGTTGCACTAGGTACTGGGAGATGAAGAAGCTTGCACAGGATTGAGCAGTATGGAGAGCTGCATCAAACCAGTCTCAGGACAGAAGACCACAACAACAACAACAACATCTCTCAGTAATGTCCTTTCTTATCAGCTCGATTTCCATAAAGTCTCTTTATGTCTGGTATTTTTGAGCATTCAAAAAGTTGTTAAATGGAAAGTTTTCCATTATTTCTACAGCTGATGCAACTTTTCTTCCAAGCTAACAACTTAACTCTCAGGAATTTCATTTATAGTCAGTTATATCGCCATAACGTCTTTTAGCGCCTGATATTATCAGTTTCTAAGACGCCGTTCGCGCGGCGGTTTGGCTAGGGACAGGGTTGACGCTAACTGCCTCTCCTGGACGGTGTGACGTCATAGTTGAGCTGTGAGACCTTGTCATTTATGTGGCGCTGTTAGGGTTGCGGTTGGAGGTGGGCAGCAGAGTAGGAGTTTCGGGCTGGCCAGTAGTTGAGCCGGAAAGAGCAGGGAGCGACGGACGGAGGCGGCCAGTTGCTGACCGGGTGGGAACGAGTCTGTTTTGGCAGATAAAGAGAGAGTGTGAGAGATTTGGAGGGGGGGGGGGGCTCGAGGGGCTGGTGCGCTGGTGCACTGTCGGCTAGACATCACTACCGGTCAGCACGGTGCGTGACTGCTGGAGAGTTTGGTGTGTTTTCCCAAGCTAGAGGACACCGATTCCAATGGAGGAGGAAAACGGTCTTCCATGCGGCAACATGAGCACTATTTGAGTACTTTAGCAGCTGACGGTTGTTTAGTTCTTCTATAAACTACGCTGAATTGGGTATTAGCGGTACACTTGGGTGTAATGGCTACCAAACAATATTATTCATGGAAGTCTGTGGTTATCATGCGACAAGTTTTGGTTGGTACTTGATGGCACGCTGGGGTGTTCTTTGTCAGCAAGAGCCATTTCATCTGTTATACTAGCTGAGTTCCTAGCATCGCCACGCTGTATCTTTGTTTCAGTCATCTTTTGGCCCATCTCGTCCTTCCCATTCTGTCCATCTCATGCTTCACCCCTCTCTCCGTCTCCTCCTCCGTCCTCTGTCCATTCCCTCCCACCTTACTCTGCCCATCTTCCCCCCTCTCCACTCCTACGCTTTTCTTTCTTTTATTGTCTCCTCATCTTACCTCTTTGTCCATCTCCTCCTCTGCTTTTCTCCGTCCATTTCCTTCTCCCCTGTCTCCATTCATCTCTTCCTCCTCTGTCTCTCTGCCCATCGCTTCCCCTCTGTTTCTGCCCATGTCCTCCCCTCTCTCTCATCTCCCCATACCTCCCCTCCCTGTCCACTTCCTCCTTTCCTTCTATCTTTCTGCCTCCTCCTCTCCCCTATTTGCGTCCATCTCCTCCTTCCCCCTCGCAGTCTCTCCATCCCCTCCTCCACTTTCTCCGCGTTTCCATACTCACCCCAATAGCACGCCGGTGTTCTTACCCCAACATATTTCACACGTATTTGTACATATACTTTACCTGAATCTCTAGCGAATTTCGCCTTGCAGTCCCATTTTTAGTGACTGCGTGCCCCCTATACTATGTGTCGTACAATTATATACTTTTCTAGCTACATTCAGCGACATATATGGATACTGCATGCAAACGTGTTGCGAATAGAGTTATTAGTGAGGAAGTAATAAATTAAAACGTCATAAATTATGCCGAAGTTTCTCACGTTACTCAATGCCTGACTGACCTCCTGAGTTGTGTTCTATAATTATATAAATTGGCTGGTACCTTCAGTATATGTATATGTGAATACTGTCTACAAAATGTGTCATGAGTACAGTTAGTATTAAAGAAGTAATAAATTTAAACGTCATGCTTCATACGGCAGTTTTACTGCATGAACATAAAAAATTTAGTAATCGATAAACTTTTTTTCATCATTTTGTGGGGGTTGTCACAGAGAAAAAGTTTATATGGGTTTAAAATTAAGTGTAAAGTTCGTTCCAAGTCACTGATTGCAATTATTAAAAAAAAACTAAAGTATGTTTACTCTCGGGTCGTGGGCTACACTGCTTTTTTTCACCCGCCACAGGTGATACATAGGTGGTTATTACCCCCACAGTGATTCTTTCCAAGCAGTAAGCGATATGTGTACCACGTTTGGTTGAAATCGGTAGAGTAGTTTAGGAGCTGTGGAACATACATACATAGACATGCACACCCATTTTTATTATACAGTATGGATGGCTTATGCGTTTTGACCGTGACCCCTCGTATTACAAGGAAAGTGATTTTGTTTGAATTATGCCGTGAGCGAACTAATTTCGTAACACAATTTGCACTAAGAAAATCACCTTGTTGTTCATTCTGTGGGCTTAATCAATTTGTATGTGTAATTTTAATATGAGTTTACGAGATATTTACGTAAGTGGTTTGGTAGAAGGTTGATAGTAGCTTGTTGTAGTAGCCACTCGGTAATGGCCATAGTATTAGTGGTTGAGTGCTATGTGGATGGTATGCAGTCTGAGAGTTACTTAATTGCAGAAGTTGTATTTTCTCTCTATGTCCGAGGATCATTTATTGTAATAGCCATGTACCCTCGGGCAAAGGATTGATTTTAACTTTTGTTTTTTGTACGGAAGATATTTTAGTTGCATTTTATTATTTGAGTCCTGTTTAAGGAACAGTCCTCGATTACAATTTTATATTCTACTTCACTCTTATTGTACTACTATTCTGTTATTCAGAAGTATTTTATGTTTAATAAATTAACTGTTAAATTGAGCCCCACGAATATGAAACCCAGAGCCCGAGCCCCAATCAACCCAAACCCTACGCTGAAGAGTTTAACGTTAAAACATGATAAAAAACGAACAATTACTCAACAGTCACTGCAGGCAGTTAAATCTATAAAATATCGAGGAATATGCGTACGGTGTGATTTAAAGTGGGACGACCACATAACTAGTCGCCGGCAAGGGAAACGTCAGACTAATATTCATTGGAAGAATCCTAATGTAGTGTAGCCCACCCACAAAGGTTGTAGCCTTCGAAACCTTCGTACGGCCAATATTCGAATATAGCTCTCAGTCTGGGAACCGTTGTAGATAGGACTGATAGACGAAATAGAGACGATAAAAACAAGAGTATGGAACGGAGACCTGGACAATTAACATGAAGCACATTAAAAAATTACAAGCTCTAGAGATGGACTTTTGGAGAAGATCGGCAAGAATCTCCAGGAAAGAAAGGATAAGGAACACCGAAGTAATAAGGAGAATGGAAATAAAAGAAAGAATATATGATGTAATGGATAGGAAGAAATTACAGTGGTACGGGCATATACGACGAATGGAGAAAACCAGAATACCAAAATTGATACTGGAGTGGGAACCGGAGGGGAGAAGAAGAAGAGGACGACCTATGACAACCTGGCTCCAAAATGTACAGCACACAATGAGGAGAATGGGCGCAGAGGAAGAGGACACACAAGATCGAAACACCTGGACAAATATTTTGAGATTATAGTTTAAGAACGTTTATTGTTTGTATTGTAATTTCCAAGTAAATTATTATGTTGGAGATAAGCCTCTGTAATGAGGAAAAACTCAAAAAAAAAAAAAAAAAACAAGAGCAGCACTTTTTGTTACAGGTTCATTTAGTAACAGGTAAAGTGGCACAGAGATGCTGTCAACTCCAGCGGCAGACGCTACGAGAGAAGCAGTCCCGAGTACTATGTGGTTTACTGTAGGAACTCCGATAGCATACGTTCGTAGAAGAAACATAAACTACTGCTTATCCTACACACACTAATAAAAGAAATAAACGGCACACGACGAAGGAATTATCCGAATGGAAATGAAAACGGTAGAAGTAGTGTAGGTGTACAGACAAACAGCCCAGGATGGCTTGCCGTGAAGGGCTACAAAATGGGGCGAAGAATACCGTCGCCGTATGGCTGCGCTGTGAGGCTGCGCGAATGACAGCCAAAGGGGTTCTGCTGTAAAAAGAAATGGCGTCCAGATTATCTCTCGTATCTGTCGGGCCGTATGGCAGGCGACAGTCAAGTTGATGTCCCACCGCTATCAGGGCGTCTCCAGCCAGACACGTCTTCGACCTGAAATCTCTTTGAGCAGAGTAGAATTGTCTTCAGTCAAGAGTCCCACTTCAATCTCAGCCCCAATGACCTGCGAAGACGTGTCTGAAGGTGCCTCGGTCACTGAACCTTACTGTCACCCGCCGACTTTGTCTGGGGCGCCATTTCTTTTCTTACCAGGACCTCTTTGGCTGTCATCCGCTGCACCCTTACAGCACAGCTACACGTCGGGGATATTCTACACCCCTTTTTGTTGCGCTTCATGTCAAGCCATCCTGGGCTTAAAATTTCAATGATATATGCCTGCTCGCAAACGCCGAGGGTTTTCTACCATTTGTCTTCGTGCTTGAAAAATCCTATCATGGCCAGCATCGTCGTGGGATCTTTCCCCAATTTGAAACACTGTGGGCGGGGCCTTCCAACCAGCTCTTTATATTGACGTTCTTTCTCTTAAATAAATCATCCAATTTTTCTGAAATTTTGATAATTGGTTTTTCTGTACGTTGCATCCACCCATTTCCGTCCCCTGCGCTCATCTTTTTTCCCCTGGCGTGTACTTCGCTCGAAAAGTCCACGATGGTAAAATCAAAGAGATTCGAGCTCACACGGAGGCTTACCAACAATCGTTCGTCTCTCGTAATTTTCGCGACTGGAAACGGAAACTGTAAAGATACACAAAGTAACTTCCTCTACACACCGCAAGGTGCTTTGCAGAGTATACTGTAGCTGCAGAGGGGAAGCGACATATCTCCATTTTAAGATTTTGCTGTTCCGACTTATGTTGGTGATCACGATCCATAAACCACACGGGCATTATTAACTACGTTAGAGTACGTTTGAGATTTCTACGTTTCTCCCCATGTTGTTTCCTTACGAGTGGATTGAGTGAAGGGCATTTTTATTCTTGCACTTGGAGCAAAAAGTAAAAACATTACATACTATTAAGAAGAGAAGTTTGTGGCACAACTTGACTAGAAGAAGGGCTCGGCTGGTAGGACATGTTCTGAGGCATCAAGGGATCACAAATTTAGCATGGGAGGGCAGCGTGGAGGGTAAAAATCGTAGAGGGAGACCAAGAGATGAATACACTAAGCAGATTCAGAAGGATGTAGGTTGCAGTAGGTACTGGGAGATGAAGGAGCTTGCACAGGGTAGAGTATCATGGAGAGCTGCATCAAACCAGTCTCAGGACTGAAGACCACAACAACAACAACAACAACAACTATTAAATTTTGTTTAAGAAAATATTCGACGGCTTTTTAACGTATATTTTATTTTTGTCTGCTGAACATATACTTTGAAAAACTTCTAATTAAACTATTTTGATTTTACACTGACCTACATTACAGTGATTTTCCTGGCTAATGTAAGCTTCGGGAATATAAGAAAATGGGCCGCGCGGCATAGTGAATGTAGTAAACTACAGAAACTGAATAGAGATATTTATTGAATTAACCATGTGTTTCTGTGTGTAGTACTGCGTGGAACTTCAAAGCCTATTTCTCTCGCAGCAGAGAAGAGAGGATACAGAATATTTCTCGTATTAACTGTGTATATTATCCTGAGTTACAGGAAATATAAATGAATCTCAAAGAGACACAAGTACACTGAGGGGAAGAAAACGGAACACCAAAACGTAATTAATAGAGAGTGATAAAATTTCGGGGATACATTTGCGTAGGTGTCACATTCAAGTGTTTAACATAGCAAGATATGGATGCACGCACAAGATAAGCCATCGGAAATGTGAATACTGCTACATTAATAACAGCTTCAACTGCCAGAATATGGAATGCAAACATGCAGACGTGCATGCTCTGTGTTATACATGCAGACGTGCATGCGCTGTGTTATACAGATGCAGAATTCAGTTTTTACATACCTGTTCCGCTTCATTGGTCAATACCTGGCCGGTTAATGCTTTTTGTGGAAGATGCTTGAGTTGCCGGCCGATTATGTCCCATATGTGCTCGACTGGAGGCAGAACTTGTGTTCGTGACAGCCAAGATAACAAGGAACCCTGTAGATCATACATACAGCGGTATGTGGGCGAGCGTTATGCTGTTGGAAAACACACCCTGGAGTGCTGTTCATGAATGGCAGCACAACGGATCGAAGCACCAGACTGACGTACTAATTTTCCGTCAGGCTGCGTGGGATAACCACCAGAGTGCTCCTGCTGTCATACGAAATCATACCCCAGACCATAACTCCAGGTGAGAGTCCAGTGTGTATATCACGCAGACAGGTTGGGAGCAAGTCCTCAACTAGCCTCTTTCTTACCAACACACGACCACTACTGGCACCGAGATAGAACCAGATTTCATCAGAAAACAGCCTTCCACCCGACCCGCCAATGTGCTCTCACTTGACATCACTGGAATCGCAATTGGTGATGGTTTGGGGTCTATGGAAAGCGTGTGGCTCGTAGCTGTCCTTGAAGTAACCGATATGTAACAGTTCGTTGCATCATTGTGGTGTCAACTACTGCTCAGATTGCTGCTGCAGATGCCGTACGATGTGCTGAGCCCTACACCGAAAACGATTGTCTTCCCTGTTGCTAGTGCCATGTGGCCGGTCTTCTTGCGATTGTATATTCTCCTGACCACCGCTGCCAGCGGTCACGTGCAGTGGCTACATTGCTGCCAAGTCTTTCTGCAGTATCTCAGAAGGAACATCCAGCTTCTCAAAGCCCTATTACATACCCTTCAGTGAGCTGTTGATGATGACGTCCTTGTCGAGAGACTGAGATAAACTTACCATGTCTAACCTCAAAGTTAATTAACGCCCACAACCGTTGCAGCGAGTATTTAAAGCAAATCTGATTTGCATCTTCATAGTAGCACTAGTAGCGCCACTCATGACTGGCCCGAAATTGGAACAGATGTCATCTTTCAAATGTACAAACTCGCCTTCCAACTTTCTTTTATGTCGTACAACTCCTTTTTGCTCTTGCGATTTTCTTGTCCGTCCGTGTATTTGAGTAAGCGCCGCTGTCAGCAACCGCCGACCCACTACGCCTGTTTACTAGGCAAGTGAAGAACTTACGTGTAAATAGGGTTACCGTAACGCAAGGCGTGTCTGGCGCTTCGCTAAGTAGAGTGCGACATGTTTCTAATAGAGACGTGGCTGTTAAGGCGGCTACTGGAGCGTTGAGCGTCGCCAGGTCCCGTCGACCCCGATTTACCCGCCGCGGAGATCAAAGGAAGCAGGCGGAACTTGGCAACAGGCAGAAGCTTTCATACCTGGCATTTCAGAATTCACGGAGGTTGACGTAGCCACTGCTCTTGCTGTTTGCCCTACATCACTTAACACGTTGGTACAGTTACAGGCGGTCTGTCATCTTCAGATTTTGTAAGTTCACTTGCTGACACATCCGGCTCTTTTGCAATTTTCCATTACAAGTGAAAACATCGTTCCTGTGAAACACAACTAGCTCTTTATTCACATGACGTGCTGAGTGCTACTGATAAGGAATTTCAGATCGATTCCGTATTTCTGCATTTCTGGAAGGCTTTTGACACTGTACCACACAAGCGGCTTGTAGTGAAATTGCGTGCTTATGGAATATCGTCTCATTTAAGTGACGGGATTTGTAATTTCCTGTCAGAGAGCTCACAGTTTGTAGTAACTGACGGAAAGTCATTGAGTGAAACAGAAGTGATTTCTGGCGCTCCCCAAGGTAGTGTTATAGAACCCTTTGCTGTTCCTTATCTATATAAACGATTTAGGAGACAATCTGAGCAGCCGTCTTAGATTGTTGGCAGATGACGCTATCGTTTATCGACTGATAAAGTCATGAGGAGATCAAAAAAATTGCGAAACGATTTACAAAAGCTATCTGAACGGTGCGAAAATTGGCAGTTAACCCTAAATAAGGAAAAACCTGAGGTCATCCACATGAGTGTTAAAAGGAACTCTTTAAACTTCGGTTACACGATAAATCAGTCTAATCTAAAAGCCGTAAATTCTACTAAATACATAGGTATTACAATTTCGAACAACTTAAACTGGAAAGAACATATAGAAAATGTTGTGGGGAAGCCTAACCAAAGACTGCGTTTTATTGGCAAGACACTTGGAAAATGTAACAGATCTACTAAGGAGACTGCCTACACTACACTTGTTCTTCCTCTTTTAGAATACTGCTGCGCGGTGTGTGATCCTTACCAGATAGGACTGACTGACGGAGTAAATCGAAAAAGTTCAAAGAAGGGCAGCACGTTTTGTATTATCGCGAAATATGAGAGAGAGTGTCACAGAAATGATACAGGATTTGGGCTGGACATCATTAAAAGAAAGGCGTTTTTCGCTGCGACGTAATCTTCTCACGAAATTCCAATCACCAACTTTCTCCTTCGAATGCAAAAATATTTTTCTGACACCGACCTACGCAGGGAGAAACGATCACCACGATAAAATAAGTGAAATCAGAGCTCGTACGGAAAGATTTAGGTGTCCGTTCTTTTCGCACGCTATACGAGATTGGAATAATAGAGAATTATGAAGGTGGTTCGATGAACCCTCTGCCCAGGCACTTAAATGTGATTTGCAGAGTATCCATGTAGATGTAGATGGAGACAAAACAGAACCGTATTTGTAGCCAAATATTGAAAAAAAATCACTTTCATATAACAGTCGTACAAAGAAATATGTATAATGTAAAAATATATAAGTACAGTTTCTGCACGCTGGGTGCAGCTGTTTCGCGCGTCTACAACGCGATTTTGTAAACTTCTCTATGGTAACACATCTTCATAGCTCTATAGATGGCTATCGTTTTCGCCTACAGCGTTTTGCACTCCGCAGTTGAAAGCTGTTAAAGCATTAAGTTGATTCGACTGTAGGAGTGTTTTAGTAGTAAAGAATAAACGTATTGCAACTTCGTGCATGGTGCGACATATTTTTACGCATCTCAGTGTGTACGACATCATATCTCCTTAACTATGTGTGGTTCAAAATGGCTCTGAGCACTATGGGACTTAACTACTGAGGTCATCAGTCCCCTAGAACTTAGAACTACTTAAACCTAACTAACCTAAGGACATCACACACATCCATGCCCGAGGCAGGATTCGAACCTGCGACCGTAGCGGTCACGCGGTTCCAAACTGACGCGCTTAGAACCGCACGACCACACCGGCCGGCTAACTATGTGTGGTAACACTACATACCTTATCAGATGGATTTAACGGCATGTGTGGATACTGCTTGCGAAATTTGTTGCGAATACAGTCAGTACCACGGAAGTAATACTTTTAAATGTCACACACGATGCGGCTGTTTTTTACTCATCTCATTATTTATGACATCTCCTGAACCATGATAGGCAGGTGGTTCTTACCGTCACAGCGATTGTTGATTGACGTTAAGGGATATGTGTACTATGTTTGGTTGAGATCGGTCCAATGGTTTAGGAGAAGATATGGAATACACATGGAACACACACATGCTAACATGGTACTCTCCAGACTATCTAAAGAGACACAGTGTATGACTGAATCATATCTGTTTCTACTGTACTTGATTATTCCTGATGTCACTACCTGTTACTAATATGTACTTTTCTGTGTAATCAGTTGCGACTCTTTTATATGCGAAGAAATTTATTCTCTTAAGTACATACGAAAATTTTCTTCTGCTAAAATTTTAAAGATGCAGGGATGATTTTTAATAGATCTGAAATTGTTTGAGGCAAGTGGCCACCATTGGAGACTATTTTTTCGTTGTGTTGGATAGTAGTTAAATGTTCAGATAAAAATTTATTTGAGAGTGCTTCTCTAAGCATCATTGTTCTTCTAAAATTTGTGCTCAGGGAAACTGGAGGAGAAATTTTAACTAAAACTTAAGATTTTCAGAAAGAGCAATAACGTAAATATCAACATAATGTGCACACCAGTAGAAAAATGTTACAGGTCTGTAGTAAAGCTCAAATATTAAAGCAGATGAGTAAATTTTATGAGTTACGGTTGCATGTAAGACGAAGGATAACTAAGTAGGGAAATATTAAATCACACGTACTTTTTAGTGTTCTGTCACCTTCCTATATGAAAAACTAAAAAAACTGAAACTTGAGTAATGAAAGAGCAGGAAAAAGAAAGGTGGAGGGATGGTTTTTCACTTGCGGGTATCTTTTGATGCAACCAAAAAACAATAGCTACAGAAAGCTCATAAACATTACGAAACTGTAATAAATTGTTATTTCGCTGTAAGATTAAGAAAAGCAGATATTGAATAACGGCTTTTAGTATAATCAGTGTGGAGCTGAAATCTTGTTATAAATTGGAACATGAGCAGAACCTAAAATGCCATTGGACCTGGAGAAGTGGAAAATATTCCAATAGTTTGAGACAGAGTGCAGAGTGTAATCAGAGAAAATACTAGAAACTAAGATGTCTTTTTAGCAAGGTGAAATGCATGAAAATCTGATTTGAAGATGTGTTAGCAAGTTTTTTGAAACAGCGCAACACAGTTTCATCTCTATTATCAAGTAAACGTAGAAAAAGTAATCTGTGTGATGCCTTGGCCATCGCACAAGGCAAATTTGTCGGCTGTTTCTGTGAAAATGTCGGGGTAAATTTTGATAAGCTTTATACAAAAACTAAAGTTAATAATGAAAATTCAGTCATATATTACATTAAATGATTATTATATTAAATGAATCCATTACTGGATTTGACAACCCTTGGGAAGGAAGAAGCAGGTATTATCTCAGGTGGAGAGCCACCGACAGATGTAGTAGTAACTTCAGGTGTATCGTGGGGATGTGTGTTGGGACCTTTGGTATTCATGTTGTAAATGACCTCGAAGATAGTATAAATAGTAAACTACATATTATTGTAGATCACACACTAATGTGTAATGTACTACTATCTGAAAAAAAGCAGCAGATACATCCATTCATCTCTTGATACTATTACCGCTACTACGAGTTACAACTTGGTTTAAATCAGAAATGTAAAATTGTACGCTTCACAAAATGCAAAAGTGTACAATCCTATGACCACACTGTCAATGAGTCACAACAGGAATCAGTCACTTCGTACATAGAACTCGGTATACAGATTTGTAGGAATATCAAATAGAATGACAACAGGTAGGTTACTGTATTCAGTTTACACATCAGATTGCTTAAAGCTTTCTTGTGTAATCTTTCCTGGAACATTTGTCAAACAATATTAAACGTAGACATGGAAAGGCAGCACGAATGGTCACACAGGTTTGTTTGACTCGCGGGAGAATGTCATGAAACTGCGAAGAAACCTGAACTGACGAACATTATAATATGGACTTTTGCTATCGCGCGAAAGTCACAAAATTGCAAGAACGAGAATTTCGTCAGGAATGTAGAATCACACTGTAGTCCCTTACGTGTCTCTCCCGTAGGTAATGCAATACGACCAGTTACAGCGCATGCAAAGTCATTTAGTCAGAGATTCTTCCCGTGTTCCATATGTTAATGTAAGAGTAAGAAGCCGTAGTATGTAGTACATAAGGAAATACCCTCTGCCGTAAATTTCTTAGGGGTTTTCTGAGAACGAGTGTAAATGTAGATGTAGGTGTAGGTGTAGGAGTTAAATACATATTTTTCGTTTCAAAAGTTATCGAATAGTTTCCTTTCATTTTGTTTGAAATTGGGTCAAGACTTGCGGACAACTTCTTTAAGGTCGAACGAGTGTTTTGTAAGCCACCTCCTTTGTTGATGGACTACATTTTCTAAGGACTCTCCCAATGAATCTCAACCTGACACCCACCTTCCAACAATTAATTTTATATGATTGTTCCACTTCAATTCGTTCCGTACGCATACAACCAGATATTTTACAGAAGTAACTGCCACCAGTGTTTGTTCTGCTATCATATAACCATAGAATAAAGGATCCTTCTTTTTATGTAATCGCAATACATTTCATTTGTCTATGTTACGGGTCAGTTGCCACTCCCTGCGCCAAGTGCTTATCCGCTGCAGATGTTCCTCCATCTCCCTGCAATTTTCTAATGCTGCAAGTTCTCTGTATACTACAGCATCATCCGCGAAAAGCCGCATGGAACTTCCGACACTATTTAGTAGGTCATTTGCATGTATTGTGAAAAGCAATGGTCCCATAACACTCGCCTGGGGCACGCCAGAGGTTATGTTAAAGTCTGTAGACGTCTCTCCATTGAGTACCACTTGTGTACCGTGGTACTTATGTTGGGTGTCGTGAAAGCCAGTGCATTCGCGGAATATCCCTAAATTTCAAGAACTCCTCCACCTGTGCTGTTCGATGCGGTCGCGCATTGTCATCCTTTAAAACAAAAGTCAGGACCGAATGCATGCCTAAACAGACGCACATGGGGAGGAGGAGTACAGTATCACAATACTGTTGACTGGTTACTGTACCGTGTTTAAATATTTGGGGGTCAGTATGGCCATCCTACATTATGCGCCCCCTCCCCCCAACCGCTCACCATAACATGTGGACCACGAAAACGAACGCATGCCACAATGTTCATAGGTGCATTACGTGTTCTCACCTCTCGACAATATGAGCTTACATACAGCAAAGGTAATGCAGGTGTTATGGTGTGAGGAGGAAGAACCTTGTATGGCCGAACTGACCTCTTAATCTTTGAACACGATACACTCACCGGTCAATATTTCTCTTCCTCATGTGCGTCTTTTTGGGGCTGCAGTCAGCCCCTTCTTCATTTATAAGGATAACAATGCCCCGTCATATCGTACTGCATAGGTGGAGGAGCCTCTGGAACGACAGGATATTCGGTGAACTGACTTCCATATCCGTTCATCCAGCTTAAATCCCACCGAGCATGTGCGAGAGGCCTTAGGGAGACATAATGCAGCGTGTCCATGTGCACCACAGACCATCCAGAAGCTGTCAACCACTCTGGTAGATGAATAGAATGCCGTACCACAAGGACTACTTACCAGTCTTGTGGCCAGCATGGGAGAGCGTTTCAGAGCGTGCATTGCCATCTGTGGTGACCATCTGCGGTGATCACACTCCGTATAAAGAACCACGTCCCGCCTTTTGTTGCGTCTAGAGGACCACCAAGGTGACTGAAGCTTGAATATGACTTTGAATAAAAGCGTAATGTTTGTTCATGTCATTGCGTATTTCTTTTTCAGTTCCCTTCTGTACTATACTGTCACAGTTCTTTCCACGTGTCGTCCAAGTTTCATCGATCTACACTCACGCTGATAAATTAAGAATAATTGCAGAATGCTGTGCCACACAACGTGGCACTACACAAAACTGGCACTAATGGCATAGGCACATAGAGAACATACACGACACAGATCAGTAAGTCCACGATATTGGTGATGAGTTGAGAAAACCGTCCCGAAACACATGTGCTACAAAACGTCACTGTTTCCTGCGCATGTACCCCGACATCAACATGGGATATGATCACCAATGACACTTACACAGGCCGCACAATAGGTTGGCATACTCTGGATCAGGTGGTCGAACAGCTGCTGGGGTATAGCCTCCATTCTTGAACCAGTGCCCGTTGGAGCTCCTGAAGTGTCCTAGGGGTTTGAAGACGTGCAGCGAAACGTCGACCGAGAGACATGCTTGGTGGGGTTTAGGTCTGGAGAACAGGCAGAACTGATATCTTCTGTTTCAAGGTACTCCTCCGCGATGGCAGCACGGTTGGGCTGTGCGTTATCATCCACCAGGAGGAATGTGAGACCCAGTGCACCCCTGACAAGGCGGACATACTGGTTCAAAATGACGTCCCGATACACCTGACCTGTTACAGTTCCTCTGTCAAAGATATGCAGGGATGTACGTGCAACAATCATAACCCCACGCCACACCATCAAACCACGACCTCCATACAGGTCCCTTTCAAGGACATTAAGGGGTTGTTATCTGGTTCCTGGTTCACGCCAGATGAAAACCCGGCGAGAATCTTAGACTCGTCTGTGAACATAACGTGGAACCACTGCTGCAATGACCATGTACTGTGTTCTTGACACTAGGCTTTACGGGCTCTCCTGTGACCAGGGGTCAATGGAATGCACCTTGCAGGTCTCCGGGCGAATAAACCATGACTGTTCAGTCATCTGTAGACTGTTCCAGTGGCTGCGGTAAGGTCCAAAGAAAGGTTACCTGCAGTACTCCCTGGTCGTCTGCGGGCACTGATGGTGAGATATCGGTCGTATTGTGGTGTTGTACACTGTGAGCGTCCCGTACTGCAGCGCCCAGACACGCTTCCTGTCTTCTGGAATCGTTGCCATAATCTTGAGATCACACTTTGTGGCACACGGAGGTCCCGTACTACGATCATCTGTGTTTGATCAGCCTCCAGTCGCCCTAGTATTCTATCCCTCATAACATCATCAATATGTGTTCTTTGAGCCATTTTCAACACACAGTCACCATTGGCACGTCTGAAAACGTCTGCAGACTTACTGGCTGCACCATACTGTGACATACACCAACACGCCTCTGCGTATGTGGACTGCTGCCAGCGCCACCGTGCGACGACGGCAGGTCAAATGCACCACATGGTCATACCCTGACGTGATTTAAACCCGCAAACCGCCCACCAGAGCCTTGTTTCGCTATGTATCACCATTATCCTTAATTTATGAGCATGAGTGTATGTACTTGGCAGTGATACATTATGCAAACGTACATTCATACTTCAGCTTTGGACACCCATGAATTAAAGAAAACAGCGTACAAGACAACATGTGGCTCCACTACCTACTTGTTGCCATTTTGGCAATAATTTTCCCCAGATGAAATCGTTATGTTACTATTCCCACCACACTGCTGCCGGTGGATACTTTCTAGCCTGCAAGGAGACTCTGTCCACGGACTGAATTCCGACAGGCGCATCGTTCCCTCTGAAATGCTGCGTAAAACTACACGCGTGTGCAGTCGAGCGCGTTACGAGGATCGTTAAACGGGGAGCAGGCAAAAACCAGCTGGCGTTTTATTGGCGGCGGTGGCGTGAGATATGCGCCGCGCTTAAATACACGGGCTCCGCCGTACTGAGTCAAGCGGAGCATCGCGTCGTCTGCGCTGCCTTCCGCGAATCACACCGTGCGGCGGCCGTGACGTGGCCGCTGCAGGCGGTTTCTCTATTTCTGGAAGAAACTGCCGAAAATCCCGCTGCATCACGTACAGTGAGGTGACAAAAGACATGGAACAGCGATAAGTACCTTATACAGACGGTGGTAGTATAACGTGCAACAGGTATAAAAGGGTAGTGCGTTGACTGAGCTGTCATTTGTACTCAGGTGATTCATGTGAAAACATTTCCGACGTGATTATGAAAGCACGACGGGATTTACCTGTCACCACGGATAACGCAGTGGCCTGCGGCCACCACCACACGACCGAGAGCAACGGTGTTTTCGTGGGATTGTCAGTGCTAAAAGACAAGCCAAACTACGCGAAATAACTGTATAAATCAATGAGGGACGTATCACGAACGTATCTGCTAGGACTGTGCGGCGAAATGTGACATTAATGGACTATGGCAAGAGGCAAACGACGTTAATGCCTCTGCTAACAGCACGACATCGCCTGCAGCACCTCTCTTGGGGTCGAAATCATTTCGGCTGGACCCTAAACGACTGGAAACCCGTGACGTGGTCGGATGAGTCCCGATTTCAGTTGGAAAGAGCTAATGTTAGGTTTCGAGGGTGGCGCAGACCCCACGAAGGCTTGGACCCAACCTGTAAACAAGGCACTGAGCAAGCTAGTGGTGGCTCCAAAACGGTGTAGGCTGGGTTTACATTAAATGGACTCCAGAATGAGATTTTCACTCTGCAGCGGAGTGTACGCTGATATGAAACTTCCTGGCAGATTAAAACTGTGTGCCGGACCGGAACTCGAACTCGGGACCCTTGCCTTTCGCGGGCAAGTGCTCTACCAACTGAGTTACCCAAGCACGACTCACGCCCCGTCCTCACAGCTTTACTTCTGCCAGTAGTAGAGCTACTGTAAAGTTTGGAATGTAGGAGACGAGGTACTGGCAGAAGTAAAGCTGTGAGGACGGGGCGTGAGTCGTGCTTGGATAGCTCAGTTGGTAGAGCACTTGCCCGCGAAAGGGGAAGGCCTCGAGTTCGAGTCTCGGTCCGGCACACAGTTTTAATCTGCCAGGAAGTTTCATTAAATGGACTGTTTCCCCTCGTCCAGCTGGACTGGAAGTGGTTATCTTCGGCTACTTGGAGACGTCTCCCAGCCTGCTGCTGTAGCCGAGCGGCTCTAAGCGCTTCAGTCCGGAACCGCGCTGGTCACAGGTTCGAATCCTGCCTCGGGCATGAATGTGTGTGATGTCTTTAGGTTAGCTACGTATAAGTAGTTCTAAGTCCAGGGGACTCCTGCCCTCAGATGTTAAGTCCCATAGTGCTCAGAGCCATTTGAACCATTTTAGACCTCTTCGAGCCGTTCGTGGACTTTATTTCCCCAAACAACAATGGAATTTTTCTGGATGACATTCCGCCATGTAACTGGGCCACAATTGTTCGTAGTTGGTTTGAAGATGATTCTGGACAGTTTCAGCGAATGATTTGGCCACTTAGATTACCCGACATGAATCCCATCGAACGTTTGTAGGACGTAATCTAGAGGTCAGTTCGTGGACAAAATCCTGCACCGCCAACACTTTCGCAATTGGGGCTGGCTCTAGACGCAGCATGGTTCAATATTTCAGCAGTGAACTTCGAACGTCTTGTTGAGTCCATGCTACGTCGTGTTCCTGCACAAAAGGAGGTGCGACATGATATTAGGATCCATCCCACGACATTTGTCACCTCAGTGTAATATTCCAAAACATCATCTACTCACATTAACAACAGTATCACTTACCTCGGCGAAATAGATAATGAGCCATCAGAAGTGTAGAAAAAATCTTGCCAACGCTGCGTTTGTGCCCCAAGTCATCTCTTCGTTTTGTCACAAACTGGTTAATCATTGTTTTAAGTATGACCTGACAAAAATAAAATTACGTAATTAATTTTTGATTGTTTGCAATTACATGTCAGCAGCCTTCGAATACACAGAAAACTCGGCGCAGCAGAGCTGCAGTAATCCACCAAATAAACCAAAATGAAAAGACAGAGCCCATTGATTTACTGTATTATCGTGGAGCATTTCGTTTCCTGCGTCAGCGGGAGAACAAACCTGGAACAATGCAATCTGCTTAATTTCTCGAGATCTGGGCTCACAGTCACATAATTTTTTAAAGGATATCATATTCGCCCCTGACTAGATAAATTATTTATTTCTGAATTGAAATTTTTTTCAAGTGAAACTACAAAAGATTTTGCTTCTGCACATGTCAGACTTTAAAATCCTCCGAAATGTATACACATCATCGTCAGAAAGAAACCTTTTCACTGTAGGAATACCAAACAAATGCAAAGCTCTGTACATCGTGAATGATGTAAAGTACGTTAAATCTCATCAATGTTAACATCCTTTACATAAATCGCAACAAATCGGTGTTCCAGCACACTGTTAACATGTCATCTAAGGCCGGATGAATGACAAAGTAGAAGGCGATTTCTCTGTGGACAACCGAAAGTCACGTGAGTAAGGGCGGGGGGGGGGGGGGGGGCTGATGCTCGAAGGTCGGTGTGTCGCAATCTAAACGCTGGGGGCAAAAGTGATGGATCAGTTTTTACAATATACTTTGTCTATGATAGGAATAACTGCCCACGCGGTTCCCTTACTAGTCACCCTTTTCAAAAAACCTCTCACCACCGTGGCAACACGTAAATATTGCAGCAGTTCAACACAATCAGTATGACTTCCTTACCACCATTCGACGAGTTCTTGGTGTATTATTATGACTCATAATTAAGGGGCTAAACAAGCAGTGAAAACATGTCGATTCACAGCAGCCGAAAAAGTCTAAGAACCAATAATCGTCCGGCAAACTGATTCTGCTGTGATTACCTTGGTGTGATTCTACCATATTAAGCTCGTAAGGGGCAAGCCGTCCCTGGATCATTCCACTGAAATTTCCTGAGGATGGTAACGGACACTGCCTGAACAAAGCGTCGTGGAAGGCTACCAGACGAGGTTATTTTGCTCTGCGACGACGCCACAGCTCATCCTGCATAAGACACTGTCACATAAGCTGCTTGTTTGGGCTATCAATATTTGCTTTATTCTCGTCGCATGGTATCTAGTGAGTTCTTTCTCTTTCCTCGAGTGAAGAATCCATCATGTCGCAGGAATTTTCAGAATGACGACAGAGCGATTTTCAACCTTGAACTTTTCCTGGACAGCTAAACTGTAGACTCCTAGAACCGACGTCCCCAGGAAGTCAGATATCGCTGAGAACTCTGGGTCTCACTGGATACTAATGAATATTTACAAAATGACTAACAACATCATCACCTTTCATGTTCGTAGCTTGATTTTTGGAGGTGACAATTAAAACCTTATTGCTACACTTCGTATATGTGAACCATAACCTGCACTTGTGGAAAAACGAATTAATTGGTGGAGAGCAAGGAGCTGAATGGATCGTGGTCTCGGGTCTCTATGACAGGCGATGGATTAGGACACCTTATCATTCCGTGACATAACATAACATTTACGTTGCTTGAGCCACAACGCAGACAGATAACCGACGCATGCTGTGTCCACTACTTCTCTGCTACTGTATCGTTAGACATATTCAGTCGTGGCTTCTTGCGGGCGTATGTCAGCTGAACATTAGCCCCAAAAGAGAGTAGTTATATTTACGCTGTCCAAAGAGTCGACTGAAGACGATGTCATTTTGTAAGTAGGCTGTTTATGTTTTCTTTATGTAAGTAGGCTGTTTATGTTTTCTTTATGTAAGTAGGCTGTTTATGTTTTCTTATTGGCAACGTTACGTAGCGCTCTATATGAAAATCACTGGCTGTGCTGTGTGCAGTCTGTGGCTAGTTTGCATTGTTGTCTGCCATTGTAGTGTTGGGCAGCGGCAGCTGGATGTGAACAGCGCGTAGCGTTGCGCAGTTGGAGGTGGGCCGCCAGCAGTGGTGGATGTGGGGAGAGAGATGGCGGAGTTTTCTAATTTGTCATGAACTGCTATCTATATTATGACTATTAAGGTAAATACATTGTTTGTTCTCTATTAATATCTTTCATTTGCTAACTATCCCTATCAGTAGTTAGTGCCTTCCGTAGTTTGAATCTTTTATTTAGCTGGCAGTAGTGGTGCTCGCTGTATTGCAGTAGTTCGAGTAATGAAGATTTTTGTGAGGTAAGTGATTTCTGAAAGGTGTAGTTTAATGTTACTCAGGGCCATTCTTTTGCAGGGATCTTTGATAGTCAGATTGCGTTGCGCTAAAAATATTGTGTGTCAGTTTAAGCTCAGTCCTATATAAATGTTCAAAGGGGATGTTCCATTTGTCGACCCTTAGCCAAGGATATCTCACTGGAATCTTCTGATTTTTTCTTGTAGTTTGTGTATTTAGTGTAGCTTTTGTTTATTGCTAGCGCGTAATTATAGAGAGAATTTCCTTGGTAGTTGTGGTTTTTCATTGTTGCACAGTAAAACAGTTGTGGCATGCATGTAGATTTGCACCAAGTATTTCGCAGCTGCAATTAACTAGATATTATTTTCAGTGCTATGTTAATGTGTTCTCTTATTTTTGCTCTTCAAATTGTGTTTTTCTGTGTTATCGTGTGAAATATTGTCACAATAATGGCGTGTGAAAAACGTAACACTAGGCTCCAAAGTAAATTGAGAAATAATAGTGACGACGAGCGTAGCTTATCAGCACCACTGTGTAGTGAATTAACAGACATTCGAAGTAGTAATTTGGTAATTGTGCATAGGGAAATGGAGCGGGCGGCAAATAATGGTGTAGACAGTGAAACAGGTTGTGAACAGGGAAGCATTATCGATCGATCGGTCGGCAATAGCTCGCCTCAGGAATCCGAAATGACAGGACACAATTTTACAAATACTGTAGATTCAGGTTTTGCGTCCTCACCGTTTTCTCAAATAAGTCAAGACACATTTTCAGCTTGTCAAAATGTGAATGTTGCCGGTGCAAATGCACTGCCGTAAAGTGTAGAGGAACAGATTCCAGACACTAATGCATTGTTATTACAACTAATGCAACAAATGGAACAAAATCAGAGACAAACACAGCTAAAGCTTCAAAAGTTAGACACAATGGAACAAAATCAGAGACAAACACAGCAATAGCTTCAAAAGTTAGACACAATGGAACAGCACCAGAGACAAACACAGCAACAGTTAGAGACAATGGAACAAAATCTCCGGAAGTTAGACACCACACTTGAACAAACACGTGAAGATTTAACTACTGAGTTACATAACATTGAATCGAAATGTCAAAAAGTCTGTAATGACGTAAAAACACAAATTTGTGAGCATTTCCAACCTATTTTTTCGCGTCATGAAAACGCATTACAGAATCACGAAGCAGCCATAAAAGAACTGCAAACTATTGTTCATGAAAATCATGAGACCTTGCAAGCTAAAATGGACTCAGTTGCATCTACCGATTCGGTTACGCAACTTGCAAAAACTCAGGAAAACTTAAAGGACACAGTAGATACTTTGAAAATTGGTTCAGAAAGACACATGGAGGAAATTAGTTCATTATCAGAGAAAGTAGCCGAACTTTCGGATCAGGTCACTAACTTATCTACGAAGGTAGATGATAATCTGAATGACACAAAACCGGTAGTCTTTAATGACACAGAAGAGTGCGAACAAATTAGGAAACTGAAACAAAATCTGAATCAAATTAATACGCAACACCAAAGAGAAATCGGGGAAGTACAAGATCGGCTGACACAGGTAATACAAGAATTACGTATTTCAGAGGACACTCGCGCTCCAATACGAGAAGAGGGACATAGAAATACGGAACAGCCACAAAATAATAACACAGGGCATTTCGGAAGTTATGAAAGAAATTGGCAATGTGCACCGAATTTTGAGATGGAACCGCCGACACGACGTAACAATGACCGACATGCTAATCGCCGACACGATGATTTTGACTATAAGCTGTTCATTACTACATGTAAATTCAAAACGTTTAAGAATTCTGCCAACGACATTCATCCACAAGCGTGGCTCCATCAATTCTCTCATTGTTTTCCTCCCAACTGGTCATTGGAGCACAGGTTAGAATTTATGTGTGGCTACTTGGAGGATGAACCAGCTGTAAGAACGCGATCGGTCATTCACGATTGTCACAGTGAAGGAGAATTTTACCATGCGTTCCTCTCAGCATATTGGTCACAAGCTACACAAGACCGAGTAAAACATAGCATCATGATGATGAAACACTTTGAACAATCTGAATTTTCCAGTCCTTTCAAATATTTTGAAGACATGTTGCACAAGAATCAGTACCTGTCAAACCCATACAGCCCCTCAGAACTCATCCGCATTTGCTTAATCAAATTACCAGAACATTTACGGCATATTATTTTGGCAGGACGTTGCAAAGACGACATTGAAGCTTTTCAGGGACTCTTACAAGAATTAGAAATTGACACAGACAGTCGCGGGATGTGAAAACAGGAAAACAATCACTACAGGTCACATCCGTCACAATTCCATGATGACAGAAACAATAAATGGCCACGACAAGCCTATTCTTACAAAGTAAATCGTGACCAAAACAAACACCACACGTATGACAACCATTGGCAGAGTAATAGTTACAGAGAGAGATTGCATTTCCGTAGTAATGAATATGACAGAGACACTCATAGAAACAGACAATTTGGCAACCAGTACAATTATTATCAAGGGAGACAGAATAACTTCAGATGAAACGGTCCAGCGCGCAGTTACGATTCAGGGAGAAATTCTCCACCACGTGACCGACAGGAAAGAAACTATGGAATGTACCGACATGACGACAGACGATATGATCGTAACGACAGACCTGAACTGCATCAGAACTGGCAGGATTTAAATAGAGCAGAGCCCTCTCGGCAAGGCGAATTTGTAGAAGTTAGGTCTCCTATCCAATAACGACGCGCGCCAACAAAGAAACAGACAATGACTCGCACCACAGGCAGCCACTTGCGCCCGCTGGCTCAGGGAAAAATAACATAGACGCTAACCTTGAGAAAAATTCCAGTATCCTTTACCGACTTATACCACATGATCATTGCATCCGAGTTGAAACTCTGCGTACTGAGAAGAGCAAAGGGTTACACCACATCTCACATGTAAAACCGTTTATTAAGAGATAAACTGTTTTTTAATTTTGTCTTTGCCATAAAAAGTTTCACTTCACGTTACTAGTATGCTTTAGAAACTGTTAACATGCAACAATGTTTGAAGTTAAATATCCAGTCAAGAACCAAGAGAACTTATTTAAACAGAAATTACGAATGCATTGTTATTGTGAACAGACGTCACAGTGTTATTGTGTGTGTGCATTCTTGCTTGTTAGTTGCACGATTACGTAACGACTATAAGGCTCACATACTTAGAACATTTACCAGTACTGCTAATGAGACTTTAATGCAACATTTTGGTGTACTTGAAAATACATTCTGAATTTAAGTACTTTCTGGGAGATACCAGATGACACAGTGGTTAGTTTATGTGACAGCTACACGATTATATCACGACGTTACTAATGTGTGACACAATTTACATTGTTGCTTTTGCGGAGTATCTGTTTTATATCAGCACGCTTTTTCTGAATTCTTCTGGAAAGCAAAACATGTTTTAGTAGTAACTTTTGTGGTATAGCTACAAGGAGACAGCCTTTTCTGTAGCACAACAATACGTTACAGCACAGTACTTTCTTCATCACGGCAATAAGCGTAATAAGTAAGATATCTATACGCAAAGCATTTCACTGTTGTTTATCATGAGGTAAGTACATTCACTTCTGCAGAACTTAGCTTTTGGAGAACGATAACTACGACACTTCCACAGAGATTATCTTACAGCAAGACGCACATCTAGCGCTACAGGACACGTATTTGAGTGATTAATTTTGTACTTAAAACATTTATTTTTAAAGATTTTTGAATTACAAAGAAAGTTTTTCGTGATACATTTCATTCCATTGCTGTAATCTGTAACACCTGAGGGTATAATTACAATAATCCTCAGGGGGGTAGACGCTTACTTTGTGTACCATGTGTTTGGGAAGCACAAGGAGCCCTAGCTAATATGGTATTTGCTTATACAATTTAACACATTGGTACCACATTTCTCTAACACATAAATTACACAGCTATCTGATCATTTAACTGAGAGAGACAAACTTTTTTACTACGTCAGTGACACATGTTTACGCAATTACGGAGTTGGATTACTTCACACTTACGAAATTGTATTTTGTCTGTACTTTGTGCACTGTTCATATTTTTTTGGAACCATTGTGATACTATGAGAGCTTTGAATGATATATTTGGTATGGGATCACGATTTTTAAAGTACGTTTAAGGTAGATGACACTTTTGACATGAGCAGAGAATTTTTTTTAGGTTTTGAAATTATTGGAGGAAGCTACGACGATTTTGAGAATTGACTGAGATGTTATGATATTTTTACGACGACGATGTGTATTATGCTGTAAGATTTTGCTCCTACACATTTGCAATGCAAATTCTTGACCTGTGAAATATTTTTATATGAGACTGTCACTGTAGCGGAAACTGCTGTCATAAATATTTCCGTAAGAAAGTTGAGTGACCACCTGCACATAATGCGTTTTGGGCGCCCAGCTGAGAGGTAGTCGTCTGACAAAAGAAAGCCATTAGGTGAAAAAAAAAGGGAGGCCATTATCCTCGCCATTGACATTCCTTTAGAGAAAACATTGCAAATGCGACACCCTCATTACTTGGAAGGATACTTACATCTGCACACCTGATTATGACAAGCGTCTTTCTACGAGAGTTGAGAGAATTTCAACTAACTTATGAAATGTCACATGACGACTGAATGATATTTTTATGTTTTGGTTTGCGTAAATGCTTATTTCATTTAATATCTGGTTTCCAGCTGTGTTGCAGCGTTAGTTTTATAAAATAAACTTTGATGCATTTGCTAATGTGAACACTTTCTGTCAACAGATCTATTAAATAATTATTTTATGACCCACATTCTTCGATAAAGGAGCTCTTGGAATGGAAAGAAAAATAAGAAGGGACTAATAACAGTAACTGCATACATAATTTTCTTTTCAACTACTTGGTAATATTTTTCGTAGAATAAGTTGTGGTGCACCACTTTAATTACATAGACATTAAGATGTGAATATGCATTTCCCTTGTCTGCATTGTTGTCTTTAGTGTAATGTTTTTTTTTTTTTTTTTGCTTGAGCTATGTCATGTTTAGATATAAGTTGCTGCTGCTGTTTGCCAGGCATAGTGTTACTGAACTTGACGTTGTATTACGCTGTTAAGCCAGTTTTACTACTAATTTATTTTCCTTGTTTCCTGCACAGTGCCTTATATTAGTTGTAGTACTGCAATTGCTTTGCCTATTTAAAATTTTTGTCCTTGATGTTTGTGTTAATTGTTTTATGCTGCTTCATTGCCTCATCCCTTAGTTTAGCATCTGAGCTCAGTATATTTAAGTTAGCTTAAGAGGGGGTAGACTATATAAGAAACTAACTATGATGAATTGGACGAAATGCATTAAGAAGCTATAAGAAAATAGTTGGGCCAAAAAAAGCAGTGCACAGTGAATAAAAACTATTTTTGAAAGAGGATATGAACAGAATACAGAAAGCATGCTTGGATAGGATGTTTTTTTGACTGGAGCAAATGTTGAAATAAGAGGGACGATATATGGAATGAAGTTTTGGGTTGGACTGCAGTACCAAATGTTACACTGAAAACGAACCCTGTCCTTTCCTTTTGTGTTATTCCACTATGTGTTTGTGTACCCTTGTGTATTTATGTTCTTCCTGTCTTTATATGTTTATCTGATAAGACTTATGTTGTAGAAATTTTCTAATACTCAGCTACATGAACTATGATGGGGAATACTGTTATCCTCAAATATACTTTGCATTAATAATATGTTATTTTCTTTGTAAAAATGTTAGACATTATGTGTTCTGTTTTGTTTTAATGCTCATGTGTGAAGTTGATGTTTCAATAATTATTCTGATCTTTTATGTATGTACTCATGTCATAATTCCTGTAACACTGATGTATATGTTTATTTCTATTTTTTTGTAAAGCTTGTACTACAAATGTTATCTGTATTGTTATGTTCTTTAATGATGTTTTCTGTATCTTTGTAATTGTATTCTCATGTTATAAAATTGTAATTGTCACCAGTTCATGATATTATTAACTTGTAAGCATTCATTTCACTGCACACATTTCTGTTGGTCGTAGTATATGGATAATATGTGAGAAGTTGGGACTGTTAGTGTTTGCACGTGTGTTAATAATTCAGCAAGGGACTGGATAACAGCATTGCTGGTTCTAAGGACAATTCCAAAAACTTTGTGAGTGCACAAGTGGTGGTTATGGACTTGCTATATTAACTGCAAGACACTTCAATGGTGATTGTGCACCCGCACAGTCACAACAGATGGCTGCTGGCCATCTCTACAAGGACTACAGTGGGTCTGCACCTCTGATGGCCCACCAATACCATACTCTCTACCAGTACTACAGTGGGCCTGTCCACAATTTCTACAAGGACTGCAATGGGTCTGCACCTCTGGTGTTCCACCAATACTCTCTACCAGGACTGCAGTGGGTCTGCTCTGTGATGATGGTTGGTTTGTTAGTGGTGTTTAACGTCCCATCGACAACGAGGTCATTAGAGACGGAGCGCAAGCTCGGGTTAGGGAAGGATGGGGAAGGAAATCGGCTGTGCCCTTTCAAAGGAACCATTCCGGCATTTGCCTGAAACGATTTAGGGAAATCACGGAAAACCTAAATCAGGATGGCTGGAGACGGGATTGAACCGTCGTCCTCCCGAATGCGAGTCCAGTGTGCTAGCCACTGCGCCACCTCGCTCGGTACTGTGTGATGACCTACCTACCAATATTCTTCAAAAATTCGACTGACTCTGCTGTGGGTTTGCTCTGTTGTGGCCCATTACCTGTCTGCATGTCAAGAGTCAGCACTGTCTTTCTGTTGGAAGGACAACACTATATCTTCAAGACTGGAAATCCACTACTTCTGTGTGCAATTTCTTTTACTAATGAGACTTTGTGAAAAGCAAAAACTGTAATTACTATTATGATGAATGATCAGGACTATCTTTATGGACTGTGAGAAAATTTTAGCTTTTGACCAACATTGTATTAATAAGTGTGTGCATTTGATATCTTTCTTACTGTAATTATGAAAAATTTTTTCAAATCTGTATTGGCCACTGCCCAAAAAAATTTGTAAAATTTTTTGTGGGTAGCGTGGGGGCTATGTAAGTAGGCTGTTTATGTTTTCTTTATGTAAGTAGGCTGTTTATGTTTTCTTATTGGCAACGTTACGTAGCGCTCTATATGAAAATCACTGGCTGTGCTGTGTGCAGTCTGTGGCTAGTTTGCATTGTTGTCTGCCATTGTAGTGTTGGGCAGCGGCAGCTGGATGTGAACAGCGCGTAGCGTTGCGCAGTTGGAGGTGAGCCGCCAGCAGTGGTGGATGTGGGGAGAGAGATGGCGGAGTTTTCTAATTTGTCATGAACTGCTATCTATATTATGACTATTAAGGTAAATACATTGTTTGTTCTCTATTAATATCTTTCATTTGCTAACTATCCCTATCAGTAGTTAGTGCCTTCCGTAGTTTGAATCTTTTATTTAGCTGGCAGTAGTGGTGCTCGCTGTATTGCAGTAGTTCGAGTAATGAAGATTTTTGTGAGGTAAGTGATTTCTGAAAGGTGTAGTTTAATGTTACTCAGGGCCATTCTTTTGCAGGGATCTTTGATAGTCAGATTGCGTTGCGCTAAAAATATTGTGTATCACTTTAGTGAATGTTTGAGTACGTTCAGTTTTGCTCAGCTGTTTGAAAAGCAAATAGTGTAAGAGGTTTATCAGCACAGTCGTGTATAATTGTTCTAAGGGGACGTTTCAATTTCTCTGTTTTTTGCATCACATTAGGCCTGAGTTTTCTACCACTGAATTGACGTGCCAATCTCCAGGAAGAGTAGTTTCACTAAAGCAGTTTTCAAAAAACAAATAAGTAGCAAAACGGAAAAATGACACAAAATGTTAACGAGAAATGAGATCGTATTGATAAAGGTGCCCACGATTATTATTAGCTTATACGAATAATACTGTCTAGATTTGTTAATGGTTCTTTTTATATTCTTGCTCCATCACCATATTTCAACTACTAGCATCATATGTTCCTGTAATCGTTGTATGCACATTACCAGCCACCAAAAGTAAAATATTCACTAATTGAAACTTACAGCTTGTTTCCATCTTTCGTTTAGGTAAATGCTGTGTTAGTCTCCAAATACCGAACACAAATAGTTAAAATACGGTAACATAAAGAACAAAGTTTACATGATTCACTGATCAACGGTGCACCCAACTTTGCTGTGGAGTTAGAAACGTCATCAGGGCACATAGTCATATAATGAAGGACACTTTTGCAAATCCTGAAAAAGTGGGCCCTATGCTTGAAGAGATAAACGCTAAGGAAATGATAACTTGTGAAATATTGTCCAGCGTCCGTTTCACCAAACTCCCAAATAAGCAGATATATTTTATTAGTCAATAACTTTAGAGACTTATTCTAATCGTAATCGAAAACCGTAATATATTGACTACATGGCATGCTAACGCATCAGTACATTTTATCTCTGACACAGAACAGAAAGCTACATCTGCAGTTTATTCTCAGTACATTGTTTCGATCGATACATAAACATGTGTGCCTTGAACGAGGCGATCTGCTGTTGTGGGATGACGTCCTGAATAGTAAAGAATGAATGTTTCTCTCAGCATGTCTAGAAAGATCCTGACGTTTGCTCATTTTAGTCTCCTTATTGTTCGTTTTCTTTCATTCATAATTTATCTCCCACTAATTGCAATGGACATATTGTATATGAAGCAACATTTATTTTTCAGTCACACAGAAGCAGTATTGATGAATATTATGCCTATAAACACACCTGATTTCAGAAGAAGTTTCGGAATGTATAAGAAAATTGTAATTTGAGTTTAGGTGTAGCAGAGAGTGAGCATCCCTGACATATGCCCTGCTTAAAAGTAAATTCTTCTTGATGTTCTCCACAACTTATCACACCAAAAGTAGAGAAATGGAGAAAGAGAAGTCAAGAGGAAGGCGGACGACAGCAATGCATGGCAAGCTGCTACTATCCAACTCGACGGTTGAAGAACTGCGAAGAAGTGTTCGGCAATCACCATTTGACCCGGTTGCTGCAGCAGCTCATGGTAAAGCATATCGCCCAGGAGGCGTTTTGCCAATAACCTCAAATTCGTTGTCTTTCAATCGTTGATGCCAGTCTTTGAACTTTGTAAGCTTCCACTGGCAAATGATGACGCACCGCAGTAGTTTTCTTGATATTAAAGCAGAAAAGTATCAAAACCCGACATGTTCAAAGCAGTATATACGTATAGTCAGTTAAAATCTGATGATGGTGTTGTAAGAGGAAAACTGGTTAATCTAAACATATTAATCCTGCAGAACATCTGTAATATACTGTAGTGCTATTCATTTATTATGTTGTTTTCACTCCACTGGAATGTCACACACACAGGTCTGAAAGTCATACGTTTCTTCTGTTAAAAAGTGGTCTTGTCGCTGTGCGCTATTCTGCACTAGGCTGACTACTGTCCTCTATTCAACAGTGAGAACTAATTCAGGCTCCGCGTAGCTACACAAGCATTTGCAAAGAAACTTACACAGACCTCCCAGCGAAACCTTTTAATATCCCGACTCGAATGAAAAACAGCCCACAGTTGCACTAAATTATGTTTATTTTAAACCTTGACCATGGTTTCAACAACAATAATATAGCCTTCTTCAGAAGTCCTAAGAAATGATCAAAATATCATCTAGACCAGTGGTAAAATCTACGCATAAACTTCAAAATTAGGTAAGTGATCACATATTGGTTACATGCACACTAATAAATGAAAAATGTCTTAGCCCAGCGGCTGCGTCAAGACCAATAAAATATCTTCAACAGGCGTAAACCGGGTTCGAACATAAGTAAAATTAGATATGGCACCGCATGTCCTCCGCCGCTACCTCTGTTATACTGGGCGCGCGGTCGTCAAATGTGCTGCACCCCGCGCACCTTAGGTGGCGCTCACCACAGTGAGCTACATCGCCCCGTTTATCAGGCAACTAGTCAACATATAAAAACTAAACTCCACCCAAACAGGCCGTGAACGCCCAACGGTACCGACCGGTCGCCGTGTCACCCTCAGCCCACAGGCGTCACTGGATGCGGATATGGAGGAGCATGCGGCCGTATGGCAGTTTACGAGACCAGAGCCGCTACTTCTCAATCAAGTAGCTCTTCAGTGTGCCTCACAAGGGCTGAGTGCACCCCGCTTGTCACCAGCCCTGGGCATACCGGATGATCCCCCATCCAAGTACTAGCCTAGCCCTATAGAGCTTAACTTGGGTGATCTGACGGGAACCGGTGTTACAGTGCGGCAAGGCCGTTGGCAGTTAGTCAATATATACGACAATAAATTAATAACAAGCCCACATATGCAAATGAAGGGCCATATACTTATTAATACAAATCTCCAACCAATGAAGTACTATTGCATACGATCATTAGAGTGGTAGAACATTAACAGTTTCACATAACAAAGTATGTCGTATTACTATTTGATGTATGATTCAGTAACGAGACTATCATATGCAAATATAAATTTAGCTTTCATTATAATCTCTAATAAAAATGGTTCAAATGGCTCTGAGCACTATGGGACTTAATATCTGAGGTCATCAGTTCCCTAGAACTTACAACTACTTAAACCTAACTAACCTAAGGACATCACACACATCCATGCCCGAGGCAGGATTCGAACCTCCGAACGTAGCGGTCGCGCACTTCCAGACTAGAACCGCTCGGCCACTACGGCCGGCATACGCTCTAACAGCTTATATAACTTCGTTACAGGAAACTGTCAATGTTCTACCACTCTAATGATCGTATGTAACAGTATTTCATCTGTTGGACATTCGTATTAATAATTATATGGTCCTTCATTTGCACATGTAGGCTTATTATAAATTTATTGTCGTATGTATTGCCTACTTGCCTGATAAACGGTGTCAAGTAGCTCACTCTGGTGAGCGCCACCTAAGATGCGCGGGGTGCAGCACATTTGACGACCGTGCGCCCAGTGTAACAGAGGTAGTGGCGGAGGACATACGGTGCCATATGTAATTTTACATATGTTCGTTCTAGGCGCTATAGTCTGGAGCTGAGCGACCGCTACGGTCGCGGTTTCTAATCATGCCTCGGGCATGGATGTGTGTAATGTCCTTAGGTTAGTTACGTTTAATTAGTACTAAGTTTTAGGCGACTGATGACCTCAGAAGTTAAGTCGCATAGTGCACAGGGCCATTTGAATCAACTTATGTTCGAAACAGGCTTATGTCAGTTGAAGATATGTTTTCGGTCTTGACGCAGCCGCAGGGCTAAGACATTTTTCATTTATTAGTGTGTATGTAACTAATATGTTATCACTTACGTAATTTTTTAAGTTTATGTGTAGATTGTACCACTGGTCTAATCGTTATTTTGATCATTTATTAGGACTTCTGAAGGAGACTATTATTATTATAGTTGAAACCATGGTCAAGATTTAAAATAAACATACACTACTGGCCATTGAAATTGCTACACGACGTAGATGACGTGCTACAGACGCGAAATTTAACCGACAGGATGAAGATGCTGTGATGTACAAATGGTTAGATTTTCAGAGCATTCACACAAGGTTGGCGCCGGTGGCGACACCTACAACGTGCTGACATGAGGAAAGTTTCCAACCGATTTCTCATACACAAACAACAGTTAACCGGCGTTGCCTGATGAAACGTTATTGCGATGCCTCGTGTAAGGAGGAGAAAGGCGTACCATCATGTTTCCGACTTTCATAAAGGTCGGATTATGGCCTATGGCAATTGCGGTTTATCGTATCGCGACAATGCTCCTCTCGTTGGTCGAGATCCAATGACTGTTAACAGAATATGGAATCGGTGGGTTCAGGAGGGTAATACGGAACGCCATGCTGGATCCCAACGGTCTCGTATCAATAGCAGTCGAGATGACAGGCATCTTATCCGCATGGCTGTAAAGGATGGTGCAGCCACGCCTCGATCCCTGAGTCAGCAGATGGGGACGTTTGCAAGACAACAACCATCTGCACGAACAGTTCTACGACGTTTGCAGCAGCATGGAGTATCAGCTCGGAGACCATGGCTGCGGTTACTCTAGACGCTGCACCACAGACAGGAGCGCCTGCGATGGTGTACACAGCGACGAACCTGGGTGCACGAATGGCAAAACCTCATTTTTTCGCATGAATCCAGGTTCTGTTTTGCCGGCCGGTGTGGCCGTGCGGCTCTAAGCGCGTCAGTTTGGAACCGCGTGACCGCTACGGTCGCAGGTTCGAATCCTGCCTCGGGCATGGATGTGTGTGATGTCCTTAGGTTAGTTAGGTTTAAGTAGTTCTAAGTTCTAGGGGACTCATGACCTCAGTAGTTAAGTCCCATAGTTCTCAGAGCCATTTGAACCAACCAGGTTCTGTTTACAGCATCATGATGGTCGCATCCGTGTTTGCGACATCGCGGCGAACGCACATTGGAAGCGTGTATTCGTCATCACCATACTAGCGTATAACCACGCATGATGGTATGGAGTGCCATTGATTACGAGTCTCTTTCACCTCTTGTTCGCATTGACGGTACTTCGAACAGTAGACGTTACATTTAAGATGTGTTACGACCCGTGGCTCTACCCTTCGTTCGATCCCTGCGAAACCCTACATTTCAGCAGGATAATGCACGACCGCATGTTGCAGGTCCTGTACGGGCTATTCTGGATACAGAAGATGTTCGACTGCTGCCCTGACCAGCACTTTCTCCAGATCTCTCACTAATTGGAAACGTCTGGTCAATGGTGGCAACTGGCTCGTCACAATACGCCAGTCACTACTCTTGATGGACTGTGGTATCGTGTTGAAGCTGCATGGGCAGCTGTACCTCTACACACCATCCAAGCTTTGTTTGACTCAATGCCCAGGCGTATCAAGGCGTTTATTACGGCCTGAGGTGGTTGTTCTGGATACTGATTTCTTAGGATTTATTTACCCTAATTGCGTGAAAATGTAATCACATGTCAGTTCTAGTGTAATATATTTGTCCAATGAATAGCCGTTTATCATCTGGATTTCTTCTTGGTGTAGCAATTTTAATGGGTAGCAGTGTAATTTTGTGGAACTGTGGGCTGTTTTTCATTCGAGACAATTTCGTAACGGTTGCTGTTGTTGCTGCCACGATGAAAATAATGTGTTAATATTCTATTTCTGTTTTCCAGTTTCAATTAATCTCGCTAATCAACAGTCAGCAGAAGTCTCGACCAGACCTACACGGAATTCCTGGAGGGCAGACGACATAAATGCGCAGATTTGAGCGCGCGCGCCTTCCGCTATAAATAAGGAGACGCGCGCCGGCTTGGGACTGGCGGGCACCGCCGCGGCGACACGCGCCAGATGTTGACTTAGCGTCCCCGCGAGACGGGCGCGCACATGTCTCTCTCTCGCTCTCTGTCAGACTGCGCGGTATGTGGGCCGCCGTGGGCGACGCACTGCCCACTGCGTTCGGCTGCAGCCGCAACCAGATTTACGGTCCGTTCTCTGCTGTTAGCGCGCCGAGAACTCAACTCCAGACTGCCGCGTCGCGTCACAGTAACTTAAAGTCTCCTTAAACTTCAAAGATAAGAAATTTCTTGTCATGTCGTTTATCAGCGAGAGAAAAAGAGTTGCTCTCATAGCCTATCGTGTAGATGTGAAAGACGCCTCAAACCAGGAGAAGTACGCTCCTCGGATTAGTATTATGAGTTTAACTAGCTCCTCGAAAATATAAAGTAACTTATTGTGTGAAATGAAGGTGGAGAGGGGAGAATGGAAAGGGAGGGGAAGAAACTACAGATGTCAGCTGATCATGACTTCATGCGAAATCAGCGACGAGGAGCGAATGTGTGTGTTGGACCGGGATTTGAACCCGAGATCTTCTGCTTACTAGGCAGTTGTGTTAACCTCTGCGGCATCAAGACACAGGGTTTAACGCAATTGCGCTAAGTCTTTCGGCAAGCCTCTCGGCCGAGCCAAACTCCCACCTAGTACGAATTATCCAGTCGGCCGCACTGACCGAGCGGTTCTAGGCGCTTCAGTCTGGAACCGCACGACCGCTACGGTTGCAGATTTTAATCCTGCCTCGGGCATGGATGTGTGTGATGCACTTAGGTTAGTTAGGTTCAAGTAGTTCTAAGTTCTAGGGGACTGATGACCTCATATGTCAATACCTTCGCTGCGCAGTGCCGATGGTACTGTTACCGACGACTGTGCCGCTAAAGCGGAGTTATTGAACGCAGGTTTCCGAAATTCCTTCACCAGGGAAGACGAATGGAATATTCCAGAATTTGAAACACGAACAGCTGCTATCATGAGTTTCTTAGAAGTAGATACCTTAGGGGTTGCGAAGCAACTCAAATCGCTTGATACGGGCAAGTCTTTTGGTCCAGATTGTATACCGATTAGGTTCCTTTCAGATTACGCTGATACAATAGCTCCCTAGTTAGCAATCATATACAACCGCTCGCTCACCGATAGATCTGTACCTACAGATTGGAAAATTGCTCAGGTCGCACCATTGTTTAAGAAGGGTAGTAGGAGTAATCCATCGAACTACAGACCTATATCATTGACGTCGGTTTGCAGTAGGGTTTTGGAGCATATACTGTATTCAAAGATTACGAATCACCTCGAAGGGAACGATCTATTGATGCGTAATCAGCAAGGTTTCAGAAAACATCGTTCTTGTGCAACGCAGCTAGCTCTTTATTCGCACCAAGTAATGGCCGCTATCGACAGGGGATCTCAAGTTGATTCCGTATTTCTAGATTTCCGGAAAGCTTTTGACACCGTTCCTCACAAGCCACTTCTAATCAAGCTGCGGGCCTATGGGGTATCGTCTCAGTTGTGCGACTGGATTCATAATTTCGTCAGGGAGGTCGCAGTTCGTAGTAATAGAAGGAAAATCATCGAGTAAAACTGAAGTGATATCAGGTGTTCCCCAGGGAAGCGTCCTGGGACCTGTGCTGTTCCTGTTCTATATAAATGACCTGGGTGACAATCTGAGCAGTTCTCTTAGGATGTTTGCAGATGATGCTGTAATTTACCGTCTAGTAAGGTCATCCGAAGACCAGTATCAGTTGCAAAGCGATTTAGAAAAGATTGCTGTATGCTGCGGCAGGTGGCAGTTGACGCTAAATAACGAAAAGTGTGAGGTGATCCACATGAGTTCCAAAAGAAATCCATTGGAATTCGATTACTCGATAAATAGTACAATTCTCAAGGCTGTCAATTCAACTAAGTATCTGGGTGTTAAAATACGAACAACTTCAGTTGGAAAGATCACATAGAAAATATTGTGGGGAAGGCGAGCCAAAGATTGCGTTTCATTGGCAGGACACTTATAAGATGCAACAAGTCCACTAAAGAGACAGCTTACACTACACTCGTTCGTCCTCTGTTAGAATATTGCTGCGTGGTGTGGGATCCTTACCAGGTGGGATTGACGGAGGACATCGAAAGGGTGCAAAAAAGGACAGCTCGTTTTGTATTATGACGTAATAGGGAAGAGAGTGTGGCAGATGTGATACGCGAGTTGGGATTGGAGTCATTAAAGCAAAGGCGTTTTTCGTCGCAGCGAGATCTATTTACGAAATTTCAGTCACCAACTTTCTCTTCCGAATGCGAAAATATTTTGTTGAGCCCAGCCTACATAGGTAGGAATGATCATCAAAATAAAATAAGTGAAATCAGAGCTCGAACAGAAAGGTTACGGTGTTCGTTTTTCCGGCGCGCTGTTCGGGAGTGGAATGGTAGGGAGATAGTATGATTGTGGTTCGATGAACCCTCTTCCAAGCACTTAAATGTGAATTGCAGAGTAATCATGTAGATGTAGATGTAGATGTTAAGTCCCATAGCGCTCAGAGCCATTTGAACCATTTGAACCAACTATCCGCAGACCCTGCCTTCCTGCATGGTGGCTACTGTGAGATTCCCAGAGGAGGTCGGACGTAATTGTGCATCTACATTGACAGTGGTGGATTCATTGCCCATCGAGGCGAATCATTTACACGGATGTGTGGTGTCTGTCCGAAAGAACAGACACCACACATTCATATCATATAAAGTTACGTTGTTTATATATCATTGTCCGCAGCTACAAGTCTGCGGTCCTGGTACACAATGAAATTCTAACAAGCCTCTAGAGGACCCATAACAAAATAAGAATATTTGGCAGCCAAGACCGCGTTCTGGTTCTATTTTTGTTTCTATTTTATTTCTTCAATGATCGGTTTCCACAGAACGCAGCTGTCATTTTCTGATCTTCTAGAAATAATATTACTGTGCATGAACTGCACGAACACACTGGCTTCTCAAGTATATAATAAAGAGTAAATAACGGCTGCTTTTATTAACTAATCTCCGCTCTGGGGCACACTGTTGGCGCTATGGACTTTTCATTTACTCTGTTTTATGTATTAATAAGAAAATGTAGCAATTTTATTTGAAAGTAGTGTGTGCTCTTGTTGTGTTCGTCCGATTCATGCACAGCAACATTATTTCTGGAAGATCCGAAGATGACAGCTAGACTCCGTCAAAACCGGTCATTTGGGAAATAAAATCTAGCTGCCAAATATTTTTATTTATCCAATGTCAGATCGCACCCAACATGTACAACTTATACCAAACCTAAACGGTGCATCGATTGATAAAGTGGAGTATCATGTGGTAATTCGTTTTAGGAAGCAATGGAAATATTCCATATGTGTCTGACCAATCCATATGACGTCTTCAGCTGTGGACTGACCTAGCAAAGCAATAACATTCACTGCCACACGAGTCTGCACTTTATCGACAGTGTCCGCCATTCCCTTTTACTCATGTGCTATGGCACGTCGACCTCATTGTGTAGCGGACTACAGGCATGTACACTGTACAGTCATATTAATGTGTTCACCTGTTAAAAGCACATTTTGCTGCGAGATGTGCAGGAAGCCAATGATTATGCCCCTTTGGACGTTTGATAAATTGGTCCGTTTCAACATCACCTCAACGTCTGCAATGTTGTCATGCGCCTCCGCAGGCGCTACTGCTGCCATATGCCGTCTGAGAGTGGTTATTCCACGTTGACATAGAACATATGCGATGGTCATGTTAATGTGACTGGGCCATGTATCTACAAACAAATTAAAAAAAATTAGTAACGTAAATTTATTTTTTCTTAGTGATAACTAAATTTCCATGACTACTTGTTGTATAAGAGATACTGGTTTGATTTAGGGGAAGCCGGTCGCTGTGGCTGAGCGGTTCTAGGCGCTTCAGTCCGGAACCGCGCAGCTGCTACTGTCGCAGGTTCGAATCCTCCCTTGGGCATGGATTTGTGTGATGTCCTTAGGTTAGTTAGGTTTAAGTAGTTCTACGTCTAGGGAAGATATCTACCGAGATACACATATTCAGACAACATTACATTGTGACTACCCCTTGCAGTTGCGCAGTATTTACTTGTAGTTGCTAGGCAGATTTCCACGTATTTTTAACTGAATGTAATGCTTGTTCTCACCTACGCCTGAGAAATAAAACAGTACAACAGATGAAGCATTAAGACAATCTCAAGTTAATAAGCATACAGTGTGCACGACATTTCTCCAGTTAAATTAAAACTTTCTTTTTGGTTTCAGTTATGACGTCATGGTACCCTTGGCGTAGGGGTAGCTCACTGATCACTAATCAAAACGTCGTCAGTCACGGGTTCGAACCTAGCCAACCCTTAAATTCTGAATAAAAATCGCAGTAATAGTGACCGAAGACTTCCGGCATAAGAAGTCACCCTCATACTGCTAACGGCCTTGTCAAAGAGGGCGGAGTAGCAGACAGGGCTTCAGGGCACTCTTTGAACTACGGATGGAAATTTCCCTAAACACTGAGGAATCAGCAGTGATCATTGGCATCTGGCTGCAGAATCCAACGTAAATCACTGCATTAAAGACACATAATGTGAGTCCGTACAACATGTGGCCTGTAATTGGGGTGTCATGATGATCTCTCCACTGCCAAAAGATTCCAGATTAGTTCCGCATCAGATCTCCGGAGGGTACTGCCAAAGAGGGTTATGAGAAAAAGACTGAATGACCAACAAAAGGATAACTTTCTAGGAGTCTGAACGTGCAATATCAGAAGTTTTAACTTGGTATGGAGACTAGAAAATCTGAAAAGACAAATGCTAAGGCTCAATCTGTGTACAGTGAAGTGAAATGGAAAGAAGACAAGGATATATTGTCAGATGACAGCAGAAGAAAATTGTGTAACGGGAGTAAGATTCATTATAAATAGGAACGTAGGGCAGAGAATGAGTTACTGTGAACAGTTCTATGGGAGGGTTCTGCCTATCAGAATCGACCGACGCCACCAATAACGTTTCAGGTATACATGACGACGCCAGAAGTTGAAGATGAAGAGACAGGAAATACTAATTGAGTTCAGCAATAAATTTCGACTAGTAATTGCGAATAGTCTGTTTTAGATTCGCAAGAGTAGGAAATATGCTTGGAAAAGACCAAGATATACGGGAAGATTTCAATTGGATTACGCTATGGTCAGGCAGAGATTCTGAAACCAGATATTGGATTGTAAGGAGTACACAGGGGTGGATGTATACTCAGATCGAAACTTAGTAGTGATGAAGAGTAAGTTGAAGTTCAAGAGGCTAGCCAGGAAAAATCAATGCGCAAAGAAGTTTTGTACGGAAGTACTAAGGAAGGACGAGATAAGCTTACATTTATCTGACCCTATAGATCCTGCGATAAGGTATAGCTCAGTAGGCAGCTCAGTTGAAGAGGAATGCATATCTCTAAAAAGGGCAATCACAGAAGTTGGAAAGATAAATATCGGTTTACGTATCCGGTAAGGCCCGTACAGGACCTACAACACACAGTCGTGCATTATCCTGCCGAAATGTTGGGTTTCGCAGGGGTCGAATGAAGGGTAGAGCCACGGGTCGTAACACATCTGAAATGTAACGGCCACTGTTCAAAGCGCCGTCAATGCGAACAAGAGGTGACCGAGACGTGTAACCAATGGCACCCCATACCATCACGCCGGGTGAAACGCCAGTATGGCGATGACGAATACACGCTTCCAATGTGCGTTCGCCGCGATGTCGCAAACACGGATGCGATCATCATGATGCTGTAAACAGAATCTGGATTCATGCAAAAAAATGACGTTTTGCATTCGTGCACCCAGGTTCGTCGTTGTGTACACCATCGCAGGCGCTCCTGTCTGTGATGCAGCGTCAAGGGTAACTGCAGCCATGGTCTCCAAGTTGATAGTCCATGCTGCTGCAAACG
Source organism: Schistocerca cancellata (assembly GCF_023864275.1). NCBI lineage: Eukaryota > Metazoa > Arthropoda > Insecta > Orthoptera > Acrididae > Schistocerca > Schistocerca cancellata. The sequence continues at coordinate 330,642,478 of NC_064628.1, read as the reverse complement.
TCGTCGAACTGTTCGTGTAGATGGTTGTTGTCTTGCAAACGTCCCCATCTGTTGACTCAGGGATCGAGACGTGGCTGCACGATCCGTTACAGCCATGCGGATAAGATGCCTGTCATCTCGACTGCAAGTGATATGAGGTCGTTGGGATCCAGCACGGCGTTCCGTATTGCCCTCCTGAACCCACCGACTCCAAATTCTGCTAACAGTCATTGGATCTCCACCAACGCGTGCAGAAATGCCCCGATACGATAAACCGCAATCGCGATAGGCTACAATCCGACCTTTATCAAAGTCGGAAACGTGATGGTACGCATTTCTCCTCCTTACACGAGGCATCACGACAACGTTTCACCAGGCAACGCCGGTCAACCGCAGTTTGTGTATGAGAAATCGGTTGGAAACTTTCCTCATGTCAGCACGTTGTAGGTGTCGCCACCGGCGCCAACCTTGTGTGAATGCTCTGAAAAGCTAATAATTTGCATATCACAGCATCTTCTTCCTGTCGGTTAAATTTCGCGTCTGTAGCACGTCGTCTTCGTGATGTAGCAATTTTAATGGCCAGTAGTGTATAACTAATTCGCCGGGTCAGTAACCTCGTTTGTGAAATTGCTTAGCAATAGTAAACGTGCAACGATAGCTGCGGTTTGAAGGGCTGATGTTCATAAAAAACGGAAGAGATTTAATAGACAGTTAATGCGAACAATTAAATTGAAAGTATCAGAGCAGCAAATTCTGTTACAGTAAATATCATTTAATCAAATGCTGGTAGAAACGTCTGCTTAATTAATTTAGATTTCATCCTTGAGGGCATTGCTGAATTGGTGAAATACACTGACATAAAGTGATGCTCACGAAAGTCCCCTGATGAAGCAGTGCTGCCTCGTGACTATTTCAGCTGACGTCATTTAGCGCTCGTCTTAATGTATGACCCTTCCTTTTTTCTTTTTCCTTTTCATCTCGTTAAGCTCTCTGCTCAGATACCATGACCCGTTACACCGCAGTCTTTACTTAATATAGGTAATGTATTGAGATATTTCGACGTATAGTGTAAACAAATTATCATCAGTACTAGAAATACAATGGTTGAATACTTCTATCATTTCCTTAGTTTATAATTTCAAGATCCCCAAATGTAAAGGTCATTAGGTCATAATAATTAACGAATCTTCACGTGCGAACCTACCTATTACAGTCATGACCGAAATTAAGAACTGTGGTTCTAGACGTAGAAGAATCTGGTTCGAATCCTAGTGAAGTAAGAAGTTTTGTTTGCCAGTGCCTGGTTAGTGGAAGAAAAAGAGGTTTCGTCATAGAGACCTAATAATGTCTTGATACACAGCCTTCCGTTTAGTGGTGGCCAGTATACTCCCGCTATCTGCAGGTATTACAATGAAACAAACGACGTCACCATTCTTCCAGTATAACTTTAAACCATTCTTATAAGAATTATTACTTCCATGGTACTAGAGGAAGCTGTAGTAGACAAAAACTGTAGAGGAAAACAGAGACTGGAAAACGTCAAGCAAGTAATTGAGAACGTAGATTGCATGTGCTACTCTGAGATGAAGGGGTTGACACAGGAGAGGAATTCGTCACCGGCAGCATTAAACCAGTCAGAAGACTGATGACAAGAAAAAGGGTAACTGAATGTAGCCGATTTAAATAAAGAGACGCTGGGGGAATTCTATTAGGAAAAGAGACATTAAAACCAGTAAATGAGTCTTGCTCTATTGGAGCAGCAAAAATTCTAAAATTCACTGTTAGCACAGTTCGTTCGTGAAAATAAGAAGCACGTCATCCGAGGACTAACGCAATCCAGTAAAGCTAAATATTCTGAGCATTGGTCGAAACAGATATGCGAAATGTATTGCTGACAGACTGACTTAATCGTACTAAGGTAATAAATTACCCACAAGTGGAAAAACACTGTATACGACTGTTGCCAACATTTGTAAGACGGCTGAACCGACGTGTTCTATAGATACTTCGGGGACTGCAGCTTAAATACTGAAGGTCTAAATTACAGCTAGAAAGAGCGTCGAATGTACTTTATCGCTTTTACGCTTGAGAAAATATAAATCCGAACGGGATTATTAACTATGGGTGAATAAGCTGTTCTCTTCTTCCGAAGCACATGTGAGTTCTCAACACTGGTGAGATGGTACAAGGGAAAACAATCAGGAAATATGTAAATTATCTGTACCTATTTCTATAGAGTGTACGGAAACGTCCGCAGCTCGTGGTCGTGCGGTAGCGTTCTCGCTTCCCACGCCCGGGTTCCCGGGTTCGATTCCGGGCGGGGTCAGGGATTTTCTTTGCCTCGTGATGACTGGGTGTTGTGTGATGTCCTTAGGTTAGTTAGGTTTAAGTAGTTCTAAGTTCTAGGGGACTGATAACCACAGATGTTAAGTCCCATATTGCTCAGAACCATTTTTTTTTTTTTTTGTCCGGAAATCCCCGTTTCAAACTTTTAGGATTTGTATAGGGGAGTGAATGTAATATATTCTGAATAAGAATCCATGTTAGGAAGCGTACCACTTCTGTTCTACAACGGTTTGAGTTCAGATGTTTAACTCATCCACTTCTGCTTGAGGCACTGAATTAGGTGTGACGCAGTACAATTTAACAATTCGAAAGGAAACAGAACGAATCAAAAATTTGTGAATTCCTAAGGGACCAAACTGCTGAGGTCGTCGGTCCCTGGACTTACACAATACTTAAACTAACTTTTACTGAGAACAAGAGACACACCCATGCCCGAGGGAGGACTCGAATCTCCGGCGGGAGGGGCCGCGCAATCCGTGCGCGGCGCCTCTAACCGCTCTGCCACTCCGCGCAGCAGAACGAATCATCCATTTATGACTTAAGCACATTCGTTTATTTAACAGTTAAACATTAGGTGCTTAGAATTTTCCAAAACAAGAAAGAATCCAGCACACTGTCACTACAGAACAGAGCTGATGCATTACAACAGCGGCTCGATGTGAGACCACCAACGTTGTTACAGACAATGTACCTACGGTGCATGTTCTGGTACACACTCTCCATTCCACCTGGCGTGTCTTCAGTTTCTAGTCCGGTGGCCAGAAATGATGCCAGCAGATCTTCCTCTGTCTCTGCAGGAGTCTTGTAAATTAAAGTTTGCATACGTCCCCACAAGTAGTTAACTGACATCAGGTGACAATCTAACGTAGTACGCGTCAACCTCTCCACACTATTGCATACAAGGACAAGGAACTCTTAGAGTTTTCTCTTTCCCTCGGCAGACACGATGCTTTACACATCGTTGTCGAGCAGAAACGGTACATTTCCGAATATGATATCCTCGTCCCCTCTACTAGTCCTTGAAGTTTGTAACGAGAATGTCCGAACAATCTGTATGTATATGTACTGCTAACAACCATAAGTGCATGGTGGGCGGGGAACGGGGTGGGGGGGGGGGTTTGTGTTCCTTGAACAACTACTAGTCATTCCCTTTCCTGTTCCAATCGGAAACTGAGCGAGGGAAAACTACGAAATGTTTCATTACGAGTCTTCATTTCTTCTTTCTTCGTGGTTGTTACTGGAGATGTATTCTACCTTGGAGGCAGTAGAAGCGTTGTGCAATCTAGCGCAAACGCAGTTTCTCTAAACTTTCTCAATAGCGTATCATGAAAAGAACGCCTTATTCCCTCCAAAGATTCCCTTTGAGTTCATGCAATGTCACTGTAATACGCGCGAGTTGAAGGAACATACCTGTAACAAATCTAGCAGCACTTCGATGTCTTCCTTCAATCGTATCTGGCGCTGATCCCAAACACTCGAACTGTACTCAAGATCGGGTCGCTGTAGTGTTCTGTACGAGATCTCCTTCACAGAGGAGCTACACTTTCATAAAACTGTCCCAGTACAGTGAAGTCTACTATTCGCCTTCCGTAAAGCCGATCTTTTGAGCTCTTTCCATTTCATATCGCTTTTCGTCGCGCCTAGATATGTCATAGGTGTGACTGTGTCAAGCTGCACCCTGCTAACGCTGGACTGTTTCTCATACTCATCTGCAAAAACTTACGTTTTTCTGCGTTTGTAGGTGATCCAGCATCCCAATGTTATTCAAGGACTGCATAGACTCAGAGTCCTCAACCGACCAATTAGAAATTGAGTGCAAGTGGTCCTGATCTTCCTGTAGTCATTAAAGGATGACACTTTCCCGTGCACTAACACCTCATCAGCAAACTGTCGCGAATTGCTCTCAACCTATGAGACAGATTGTTTATGTATATACAGAACGAGAGCGATCCTTACACATTTCCATGATCCATTAGTAATGATAACATCGCCTCTGACGGATGCTCCTCTTCTGAGTTTTGAAAGAGCGATACTTTCTTTTATAGAACTTTAGTTTCTATGTTGCATGGCAATGACGGATTCAAACTACTTCTATGTCGGGTCTGATGCCACATACAAAAACTCGGCATGATACAGTTCTCTGGCAACTAAAGCATTTTACTCTCATTTTAAAGACAATAATCTGAGTAAATTTCAGCACACACTAAAAATACGTGAACTGTAAATTTTAGAGGTGAGATTACTTATTTCGTAAGAGGAAATTAATTTAATCCACAAATACACTGAAACGCAGCACACTTTCAGTTGAGCGCCGAAGCTCAGCACTGCCAAAGAGAGCCAGGCCAAAGTGTCCGCCGGCATACGGTTGGCGGTCAGTGGCCGCGACCTGCGGGAGAACAAAAGACGTGCGCGACTGCCTGCAGCCGCGTCACAGTAATTGGACCCACCGGCTGTCCACGTCGCCGCGCAAGAGCAACAAGAGTCGTCGGCAGCTCGCCGACCGCTTCTGCACGGCTGCTGACTCTCACTGGGTGTCTGTGCTCCTCCACGGACCGTCCCGAACCACCCAGTCATAATAGCGGAAGCTCCCGTTGTCTCTTTGCCAGCATTTTGTTAAGAGTACAGTGGGGACACATAAAATTATAATGCCGACGTCTTCATAACAGTGTTACATAAGATGATTCAGCTACCCCTACCGCTGTCGCTTTATGCAACCCACGATATTATAGTTGACCCTCACAACCCATGCCCGCAGCTGCCATATTCCCTCCCTCGCTAAGCACAATTCAGCTGTGTTAGGTATAGATGCATTACTTATAAGTGACGTAAGAAATCTTGTACCAGACTGGGATTCGAGCTTGGATTTCCCCTCTTATCAAAAGCAGTCACCTTAATCACTTCGGCTATCTGTACATGCTTCCCCGACTGATCCAAACTTCCATATTTCACCCTGTCTACATCATTATATCGTAGTTCACTGCATTCATCACGGAACGTTCGCAACATTATTTGGATCCCCGCAACCGGAAGAATGAGCCCGCTGGCAATCGAGGCCAGTCTTGCTGTCGTCGTGTGCCCGCATAGGCTTGTAATACGTACTTGCATGTTTGAAAGAAGACACACTGTTGACGATCTACAACTGTACGAAAAACTTCGAAATTAAATCACTGACTGCGAATTCTTGGCGTCGTCTGTATGAGATAGGGCAGCGTGCACAGATAACCGAAGTTGTTAAAGCGACCGCTCGCTTTGAGTGGGAAATCCGGGTTCGAATCCCGGACCGGTAAAAATTTTCATATGTCGCTGTTGAGAAGCAAACGTATTCCAAATACAGTTGACATCAGGAGATTCGCAGTCAGCGAATTAATTGAGAAGTATTTCGTGCAGGTATGGACTGTCAACAGTGTCTTTCCTTCCAGGCATGGATGTAACCATAACATGTTGCTTACATTTTGGTACCTAGACCGACAACGACTTATTCTTTGAACTCCACGCCCATTTATAGACGTGATCAACGTCAGAAATTACGCTGTGTGGAAATAGTGTGTTATTACGTGTTAGATAATAACAAAAAATCTTGAAAATTAAAAGGAACAAGGACAGAACTGGTCGTTAGGTAAGCTTCTTTAACTAAGAAGGCATAAGCATAAATTGGCAAAATTATTAGGTACTATTATATCAAGTTGATTTTAAAATGCGAGGGGATTCACAAATGGCCGGCCGCTGTGGCCGAGCGGTTCTAGGCGCTTGAGTCTGGAACCGCGTGACCGCTACGGTCGCAGGATAGAAACCTGCCTCGGACATGGATGTGTGTGATGTCCTTACGTTGGTTAGGTTTAAGAAGTACTAAGTTCTAGGGGAATGATGACCTCAGATGGTAAGTCCCATAGTGCTCAGAGCCATTTGTACCATTTGATTCACGAAGTCCGCAAACAATTTATAGAAATTGACATTTTCTGCTTTGAATAATTAACAAACTATCAAGTCATTTTAATGAAAAATGAAGTTTATGAATGAGAAGCATCTGGTACGAAATTTGGGGAATAATCACTATTTAAGATTGGAACTTTCTTGAACACGAAATTTTTGTGTACGAACTATGTTCATTATCATTTATTGCAGTAATGTACGTTTAAGCTCTACAGCTGAAAAACAAAAGAAACAACCACACTGTTGTTGTTGTTGTTGTTGTTGTTGTTGTCTTTAGTCCTGAGACTAGTTTGATGCAGCTCTCCATGCTACTCTATCCTGTGCAAGCTTCTTCATCTCCCAGTACTTACTGCAACCTACATCCTTCTGAATCTGCTTAGTATATTCATCTCTTGGTCTCCCTCTACGATTTTTACCCTCCACACTGCCCTCCAATGCTAAATTTGTAATCCTTTGATGCCTCAGAACATGTCCTACCAACCGGTCCCTTCTTCTTGTCAAGTTGTGCCACAAACTCCTCTTCTCCCCAATTCTATTCAATACCTCCTCATTAGTTATGTCATCTACCCATCTAATCTTCAGCATTCTTCTGTAGCACCACATCTCGAAAGCTTCTATTCTCTTCTTGTCCAAACTATTTATCGTCCATGTTTCAGTTCCATACATGGCTACTCTCCATACAAATACTTTCAGAAACGACTTCCTGACACTTAAATCAATACTCGATGTTAACAAATTTCTCTTCATGTCCATTATAATTATCCGGGCTGTTATGCCGTGGTCGGTTGATGAATTCTGTGTCGATTCCCAACGTTTCGTCTCCGACTGCGGGAGACATCTTCAAGGGGGTCCGTAGCTCGATGGAAGGTCCAAGACACCCACTGGCTCGCTAGTAGTCAGTCAGTAGCGAGCCAGTGGGTGTGTTGGACCTTCCATCGAGCTACGGACCCCCTTGAAGATGTCTCCCGCAGTCGGAGACGAAACGTTGGGAATCGACACAGAATTCATCAGACGACCACGGCATAACAGCCCGGATAATTATAATGGACATGATATTTCCAGCCATGAAAGTCTAAATTTCTCTTCTTCAGAAACGCTTTCCTTACCATTGCCAGTTTACATTTTATATCCTCTCTACTTCGACTATCATCAGTTATTTTGCTCCCCAAATAGCAAAACTCCTTTACTACTTTAAATGTCTCATTTCCTAATCTAATTCCCGCAGCATCACCCGACTTAATTCGACTACATTCCATTATCCTTGTTTTGCTTTTGTTGATGTTCTTCTTATATCCTCCTTTCAAGACACTGTCCATTCCGTTCAACTTCTCTTCCATGTCCTTTGCTGTCTCTGACAGAATTACAGTGTCATTGGCGACTCTCAACGTTTTTATTTATTCTCCATGGACTTTAATACCTACTCCGAATTTTTCTTTTGTTTTCTTTACTGCTTGCTCAATATACAGATTGAATAACATCGGGGAGAGGCTACAACCCTGTCTCACTCCCTTCCCAACCGCCGCTTCCCTTTCATGCCCCTCGACTCTTATAACTGCCATCTGGTTTCTGTACAAATTGTAAATAGCGCTTCGCTCCCACACTATAAAAGGATACAAACTGATAACTATAAAAGGTTATAAAAGAATACATTGCAAAAGCATAATAAAAAGCTCAGTAAGTCGATCGAGAATGGTGGACTCGTTGTGGGAGGGACCTACAAGCTCAAAGGATGTGGGCAAACTATTGTAATCTCTAGTGCCTTAATATTCGTACAAAGTGTGGCTTTCCATATCGCTAGTACAGGTCTTCTTCCGTTCTCCGTTCGTGTTTATCTTCCATGGTACTGTAGACCGGTCCACAGACCTTTGAAGTACCTTCATCTCGAGGGCACAGATTGCTTCTTATGTTGTTACTGATGCTACATATGAAACTATCGGCCCGGATAGCGTCCTGTATAGATGGATCTTAATCTTCTGTCATATTAATTGAGATCTGAATGAATTGTTCAGTCTAAAGGACATACGATTTGCGCTTATTAGTCTTTGATTCACGTCATCACTTCTGTTGGTATAAATGCCAGTTACTTCAATTCTTGAACTCGTTGAAACGTCAACATCAACGGAAGGAAGGAGAGCTTGATGGCGTGATACGAGATACGTGGTTTTATCATCATAACCATAAAATTACGAAATTTTCTTCGCATAATGGGGAAATTGAGAAGCATCTCCTCCACGACGTCACCAAGAATCGTAACATCGTCAGCAAATGCCAGGATTGTGTCTTATTACACCATCTCCATTTCTCTGATTCGACCAGTGCCGCTGCTTACTTTTTTCAAGGCCTAGTTTAACAGTACTGGCGCCAGTCTTCGTGTCAATTCCTTTCGAATACTGAACGTTGGCGATAGCTGGTTGTCGAGCAGTATTTGAGAAGTTGATTGAGAATAGCAAGTTGCCATTAATCGGATGTATTTCGACGGTATGTCAAATTCCTGTAATGTTTTCCATGGCATCGTCATAAACTTGTCGAAAATGAATGAAGATAACGTGTAATGCCCAATCTTGTTGCCGCAAGAGTGGATAATTTTATCTTTTGTTCCTTAAAGATATCAATAAGCAAGCAAATACTTTTTTTCTCTGAATCAGCAACATATTATTTCTGCTTATATTGGTATTTCACTTAAATTAATCGTCAAATAATATTTCTTTCAATAATCTTGCATTAATAGGTACCTACTATATAATGTACACTTATTCGTCGGTATTATAACTGCTTTTGTACCATCCTGCTGATCACATTTCGTTAATATTGTCCTTACGCAGAAGAAAACCAATTACTCAGCAGTCGAGTTCCAAACTTTCTCTGCAATATAGTCTTCCAGAATATTTTATAATTGTACCCACAATATATATTAGTACTAATCCTTTCTTATTAAGTGCTGTTGAGTCTATTCCTCAAATCTTGGACTATATTTCTTTTCTTTTCAATAATACCGTTGCACTATACGCATTTATATTCAAAGTAGACGATGAGATTAATTTTAATCTTTTCTTTCAATATTTTTATTACGAAAAAATTTTAATCTTTTCTTTCAATATTTTTATTACGAAAGATGACGAAGTCGGGAACCTTTGCATTTTTTTAAGGGAGAATGTAATGGATTTTGGTCCAAAATGTCGATTTTTCAAAGATGTTATTTTCTTGATCTACACAGTTTAATTTATGTTGTGTGTGAATTTTATCGAGATAGCAGCTTTAGAAATGCCTTTAAACTGTCAAAACGATTAACTCTGCACAGGCGGACGCTCCCACCTTTTCTGGTGGGAGCTTCTGCTAGCTTCAGAAGAATTTTTGTCATTGTGAAGGCTTTTTTATTTTAATATCTTTGGCTGACATCTATATCTCTGGCTGACATCTATATCTTTGCCTAAAAACTTTCTTTTATGTTTTGACAATACTAACACATATTAGTAGGTGGAAGATTGAATTCGCAAACCTTTACGTGAAAGTCAAGATTTATGCATAATGGTTGGTGGGAAAACTGTGTTTAGGAAACGGAGGTTTCATGGAAATCGGTTTACCTTCAAAAAAGGGGAAGCAGCACGAAATGAAGAACGAAAGTTCTCATCTTTAGCATCGAAACTTGGCACAGGAGAATTGTACAGGTGAATGATGTTGATATGGGTTCCACTAGATTCAGACTTATTGATTTAGAGCTTCTCTGCCAGGCTATAAAGTTTTCATGTTCCTGTGTTAGCTGTAAAAATACGGAACGCATGATAGTTGTTGAAGGAAGAAGAGTAGGAATAGCTCGTGATTTTAAATTAATTTGCAATTCGTGTGGCTATGAATTTTCATTTTCCTCCTCCAAAACAACCGACACTGGTACCCATAAAAGCAATTTTAGGTTATCATCTGCTCTGATATGCCTTGGACAGGACAGGGAAGGAGGTAATTTATTGTGTGGGTTTCTGAACATGTCTCCATCTTATGCAAGGTTTGAAAAAACAAATGAAGAAATGTCTGGTGCTGTATGCGATACTGCCAAAGTTTCTATGAAGAAAGCAGTGGAGGAATTGGTGGAAATAAACCAAAAAGAAATAGATCCTGGGGTAGATATTCATGACAGTGAATCTCCTACAAATGTTACTGACCTGTGTGTTTCTGTAGATGGGATCTAGATGAAAAGAGGTCACACATCTCTGTATGGAGTTGCATCTGTTACTGGTACTGACTCAGGTAAAGTTTTAGACGTATAAATTATGTCAACTGCCACCAGTGTGCAACAAGAAAAATGTCCAAGAATGAACACAGTGAGAAACTGTGGCAAGAAAAGCATGCAGTAGCATGCACAAAAAATTATAGTGGCTAAGTGGGGCATGGAGGTTGCTGCAGATGTGAGAATGTTCTCCAGATATGAGGACCAGTATGGTGTTAGATGTAGCTCTTCGTTCAGATCTGTAACAGATAAGAATCCGTACAATACAACAACAGAAGAGTTGGACTATGTTGGACATATCCAAAAGAGACTTGGTGGTAGGCTTCGTCGCTTGCTGAAAGAGGCGAAAAGTGAATTGAGGATGGAAGACCACTAGGAGGAAAAGGCTGGCTTACTCTGAAAGATATTCATTCTCTTCAGTTATTTAACTGGAGAGCTATTAGGAAAAACACACGTAATTTAGAGGCAATAGGGCGTGCTGCGTGGGCAATTTTATTCCACAAACTATCCACTGACCACATACTAATGCACAAGCTGTGTCCGAAAGACGACTGGTGTAAGTTCAACAACAGAATAAACCAATCATTACCAGAACCTGTTATGAAAGCAATTAAGACCACATTCAGGTTTCTTGCAAACCCTGATATATATTGGAAGTGTCTTCACGGAAAGTCACAAAATGCAAATAAAAGCCTCAATAGTTTAATTTCGATTAGATGCTCAAAAAAGACATTTTGTGGACTTGAAGTACTCAAAATAGGTGTCTATCATGCAGTTTTGTATTACAGTAACTGAAATAATGGCAGAATTGAAGTGCTGAAGAGAGTTGATATAGATCCTGGTGTGTTTACAACAAAAGCATTTTACACCATCGGCGACAGCAGGGTCAACAAAGCTAGCAGATCAGTGTCTTACCTGCAAATACAGGCCAGGCAGATTCGAAGAGGAGTGAAGAGAAACTCGGAAGATGAGGAGTATCAGTATGGAGGATTTTAAAACTGAGGGAAGCTTATTACATGCAGAAATATGAGAAGAAAATCTTTGAACCTCATTTTCTCTGTTTTACATTTTTTACGTTATTAGAAGCCTTTTCTCAAAAAGTATAATTGCGGTAAGGCTATGAAATTTTCAGGAACTGTTCGCAACGTGTTGCTATCTCCCTTGATCTAAAAAAATACGAGATCCTGCAATTACATTCTGATTTTTAGATGATTGTATGTAGAAAAAAAAGTTAATTTTGGATGTGCTAAACTAAAAAGTCTGTTAATGATACAATTTGTGTCATAGATTAATAACTGTAGTTCTGTGGTCTTATAACCTTCTCAGGACACTAAAATAAAATTTTCAGATTAATTGTATGATTAGAATTTGAGTTAAATTAAATGTCATGTGACCAGGGCCTCCCGTCGGGCAGACCGTTCGCCGGGTGCAAGTCTTTCGATTCGACGCTACTTCGGCGACTTGCGTATCGATGGGGATGAAATGATGAGGATTAGGACAACACAACAACCAGTCCCTGAGCGGAGAAAATCTCCCACCCAGCCGGGAATCGAACCCGGGCTCTTAGGATTGACATTCTGTAGCGCAGACCACTCAGCTACCGGGGGCGGACAGAATTCGAGTTATGACTTTTCATGAAAGACAATAAAAAAATTAAAAATTCGAATTTCTGGCAAAATATTAACCCTGCACATTTTATTATATTTTTCCGTTGAAACACAGCTCTTTTTCTTTACACATGCTAAATTTTAGATTTGTACATTAATAAATATGGCTGTAATGATTTTTAAAAATATGTTTACATTTTCCATTACATTCTCCTTTAATAAATGACACATTCTTCATTTCTTTAAATACTAATACAATCCATCGGCGACCTGCACGTGTGTCCGTGTGTCCCAGAAGAAACTCTCGAGCTCCTAAAGAACAGTAAATAAGGTGTCACCGCCACCTTGGCCAGACATTTAATGATAGTACGCGAAAATCTCAACCTCTTCAAGAGTTAGCTCCTGGCTGACACTTTCTCCCGTAAATTGTTGAATATTTCGGAAACTCAACACTGAGTTTTCCTTTAAGTTGTTAACAGCATTGTTCGTGGTCCGTCTTAATGGTTCGTCGATGGTAAAAAAATACGTAACGAAATCAGGTGAGACTCTGTTCACAGTTTTGGGCCAGCTGTGTTTTGCTACAATTGAAGAGTTCCACAGTCGTAAAGAATAGTGGAAGCCTCTATTATGAAACGCAAATGAGTCTGAACTACTCAATCAGTGCAACTTATATAAATCCAATTCACACAATACTATCAGATACCACTCTTCACCAGTATTCCAGAATATCAGGGCGACTAAATATTTCCACCAATCAAAAACCACAAGGCGCCAACTACTTCGTCTTGCGTACCGCCGATTCCTGACGAAAACCCCATGCATTCAATTGCTTCTCAGCACCCCATCAATTAGTTGTGTAAGATCTCTTCTTTGATTTAATACCGACTAAAAATCGTAACTGACGGACACAACTCTACATCCGTGTTAGACTTCGAGAAATGATCAGCCAACATCTCTACCGCCACAACTTTCAATGCAAATTCAGCACACTCGCTGACATACCCCGTGAACTTCTAGTTCATGCAACGTCCGATCTGACACCGACTTCATCCAAGCCATTCCCCTTTGGTAACCGTACTGACCATTCAAAACATCAAAAACGTAGAAGGAACAGTAAGAACAAATAATCTAAGAGCGTTATCAGCACTTGCAACAGCTTGAAATTGTCATGGTGAGCCGTCCTGACTACAGCAGACAGTAGCAGCTTCTACAATGACTGAAAATCGCATCACCAACAAGGAGTTGTGCGACGTAAACGATAGTTGGCAGGCGTGTTTCTACATCTGAAAGATGACATCTATTCAAATTTCACGCCAGTCGCATAAGAGTGGCGCTAGTAGTGCCCACTATGACCATGTGAAACAGCTTTGATATAAATACACGCTGTAGCGGTCATGATCGTTAGTTACCTTTGAGAATGGACGTTGTGAGTTGATGGTAATCAAGAACGCCTTTCACGCAATAAAGACGGCGTTATCTACACCTCACTGAGCTTGAGCGAGGTCATGTAATCGGGCTACGAGAAGCTAGATTTCCCTTCTGCGATATTACAGAAAGACTTATCAGAAATGTAGCCACTGTACATGATTGTTGGCAGCTGTAGTCATAGGAATGTACGGTAGCAAGAAGATCGAGCGCTGCCATCTTTAGCAGCAATGAGAGCAGCAGTTAGCACCACAGTGACGCAACGAGCTGTTACCAATCGTTTACTTCAAACACAGCTCCGAACCAAATGCCCTGTAGCGTGCTACTAACCGCCATTTGCGACTTCAATGGTGTCAAGCGAAAGCTCATTGGAGGGCAGGGTGCAGGTGTGTTGAATTTTTTGATAGAAGGTAATTGTGCCTCGGCAGTAGTGATGGCCGTGTGTTGGATAGGAGGAGGCCCTTTGACAGCCTGCAACCAACCTGTCTGCATGCTACACAAACTGGACCTACACCTGGTATTATGGTCTGGCGTGCGATTTCGTGTGACAGTTCGGAAAGAACAGATACCATCTTCATACAGATAAGGCCTACCGGCCAATGATCTTTTTCAGTGCGGATGCACTCACATTGTTCAAACTCTTACGTAAAGCGGTAGATCGACTGCCGCAAGTAATGAGTATAGTAGGCAGGGGCACTACAGGTGTATCGTGTGGACAGAAAGTTGGAAATGTCGGTCTCACGGGGAGCGTGCCAGAGATAAGTCCCTGCAGTCGCACTATCCTGTGTGTCCTTGATGGCTCAGTCCGATAGAGCGTCCGCCATGTAAGCAAGAGATCCTGGGTTCGACTGCCAGTCGGGGCACACAATTTCAACTGTCCCCGTTAATATTTATCGACGCCTGTAAGCAGCTAATGGTCTGGATTTCATTGTAATTTCACAATTTGTTGTTGGCTACGTCTAGCCACTGTCTTTCTGACTCGGCCGACACAATCTGCCAAAAACGCTGCTGTCACACAACCAAGAGAATTCTAAGATTATAAATTATGTGGATTTAAGGGAAAACATTGTCAGTAAGCGACAAGAATATCCAGTCCTTTATCCAGTGTTGTACAATACGATACCCGAACAGTCATTTAAAATCTCAAACGTGTGCGTAGTACCAATATGCCATGAATTTTATAAACAGTACACTTCCTGCTTCAGCCAAGTTAGTAGCAATGTACTCAACACGTTTCGGCAGCATGCTGCTATCATGAGGTGCCCATCTAGTATGCTATAGCCACCTAATCTCTTTGGTACGCACAACAAGAAAAACGTATTTCCTGTTTCGTTTGTAGCCGACCAAACTTCAAACAATAATGATGGGCACATCAAACCTTAGAGAAAACAGTTCGCGTGTACGTAAGTTCCCTAAGCGTAATATAATCTTTATAATCTTTGGTGTAGACTTAAACCTTTCAACAACCAGTTGGGAAAATTACAGTTTTGTTGGTTTGATAAAACATCCTGTGAACATGAATAAATACCTTCTCTGAAAACTACCTAGAACAGAAGTTTGGAACCCCACTACTAATGGAAATATATTGGATCTAATAGCTACAACAAGAGCTCACCGCTTTGTCCACATCGAAAGTGGTATCAGTGACCCACATGTGGTTGTGGCGACAATGATTACCAAAGTACAAAGGACAGCGAAAACAATCAGAAGGATATATAAGTTCAGTAAATAGGATAAAAAATCAATTGTGTCATATTTCAGGAAGGAACCTGGAACTTTCAGCACTGAGCAGGAGTATGTAGAGGAACTATTTCTTAAGAAACACAGACTACTGCACAATATATTTAAAACAAAGCATATGACTATAGTTATAGAGATGCTTAATAAAATGCATTTGCGTGAAGCCTTCAATGACGACTGTAGCTGAATGTTGTCAAATGATCTTTCACAAAACGCAAAAAAATTCAGGTAGTATGTAGATGCTATTGGTGTACCAAAGTTAGTGCCCAGTTACTAGCGAATGAGACAGGAACTGAAACTGAGGGTATCAAAATAAAAGCTGAAATGCTTAACCATTTTTAAACGTTCGTTTACAAAGGAAAACCCAGGAGAACTGCCCCAATTTAATCGTAGTACCGTTGAAAAGATGAGTGAAATAAGTATTAGTGTCAGTGGAGTTGAAAAATAGTTTAAATCATTAAAATTAAACGAACTTCAAAGGCCCGATTAAATCCCTATCAGAGTCTATACCGAATTTGCAATCTGAGTTAGCCCCTCTTCCAACTATGATATACCGTAAAACCCTCGAACAAAAAACTGTGCCCAGTTCTTCGAAAAAAGCACAGGTCAACCCTGTCTACAAGAAGGGCAGTAGAAGTGATAAACAAAACTGTCGTCCAGTATCCTTGACATCGACTTGTTGCAGGATCTTAGAACATGTTCTGAGCTGAAACAGAATGAGGTATCTCGAACGGAATGAGCTCCTCCATGCCTACCAGCACTGATCCTGAAAACGTCGATCATCTGAAACTCAACTCGCACTTTTCTCAGAAGACCTATTGAAATTTTTGGATCAAGTCAGTCAGGTAGATGCCGTTTTTCTTGATTTCTGTAAAGCATTGGACTCAATACCACATCTACGGTCATTGTCAAAAGTACAATCATATTAGGTATCAAGCAATGGATTGAGAACTTTTTGGTAAGCAGGGAGCAGAATGTTAGCTTGTATGGAAAGTCATCGTCAGAAGCCGAAATAAATTCCGTTGTACCCCAGAGAAGTGTGTTGTGACGCTTGCTGTTCGTCTTTTATATTAATGGTGTCGAGGAGAATATTTATAGTAACCTCAGACTTCTCGTAGATGATACGGTTATCTATAATGAATCACCGTCTGAAAGAAGCTACATATGGATTTCAATCAGATCGTGATAAGATTTCAAAGTGGTAACGAGACTGCAACTTGCTTTAAATGTTCGGAAATGTGGGATTATGCACCTCCAAAAATGAAAAAACCTAGTATACCACCACTATACTATCAATGACTCAAGGCTGGATCGGCTGACTCATATAAATACCTGAGCGTGACACTTTGTACGGATATAAAATGGAATGATCACACAGTCTGAATCGTGGGTGAGCAGATGGTAGACTTCTATTTATTTGTAGAATACTGTTGAAATGCAGTCAGTGATTTGTGTGACGCATTCTAGAATATTGCTCAGGTGTGCAGGACCAATATATATTTGACGATGCTGGTGCTGATTCTGTGTTTAACGATGCCACTGTGGCTCCAGTACATTAGGACATGTTTTTGTAAAACAGATCTAAAGACAGTCATAACAGACCGAAACCGGTAGTCTGATGACCTAAACCTGTTACCATAGACGTGAAGTAAAGGAAATTTATTATATCAAATAGGACTAACAGGGGATATTGAACGTATACAGAGAAGAGCAGCACGAAAGGTCAGAAGTTTGTATGACCTGTGGGAGAGTGTCACAGAGATGTTGAAGAAACTGGAGTGGCAGACTCCTTCCTGAGAAAGTCTACTAACATAGTTTCAAAAACAGAGTTTAAATGATGACTCTAGGAGAATACTACAACCTCCTGCATAGCACTTGCATAGGGATAGTGACGACAAGATTAGAACAATTACAGGATGCACGGAGGCATTTAAGCAGTCACTCTTCCCGTACTCCATACATGAATGGAACGGGAAGAAACCCTAATAAGTGGTAGAATGCGACGTGCCCTCTGTTATCCACTTCACAGTGGTTCGCAGAGTATAGATGTAGAAGCAGATGGCAATATCCAGCAGAAACGCAGCTGTAATAAGTAGTGATTGCTATCAAACGTGACTCAAGCGGTCAAGTGCGTTGTTCATATTGTTCTAGTATTTGACGAACCACGGAAAATCATTCGAGACTACGGTAGAAACAACTTTTCCAGATATAGGTTCAGAAATTGTACGTAACTTAGACGCGTGCTGCCCACTGACACGTGTATATTTTTCGTAGTTATGCTGGTCCCTTTCGCGTCACACATCGCCGCCGATGTAACAAACAGTTGTGGAACGTCTATTTCTGCCGCCAGGCTCGGAATGTGTCGCTGTGGAACGCCCTACCGGTGATTTGGGAACTGCGTGCTGCTAAATATACGGGCGTCGTGGCAGAGCAGAGCAGGGCGCGAGGACGTTGCGTCAGTCAACAGGTGCGTCGCAGAACACAGTAGGCGCCGGCGGCCACGGTATCCCGCTTGCAACAAATGAGGCTGGTAGCCGGGAGGGAGAAGAAAAAAACAGGGGTGACGCGCAGAAATAGCGCCTCACCAGGTACGCGACCCATTCCTCTCGTGCTAGTGCCATCAGCACGGCAACATCCTTCAAAGAGAGACTAGTAACTGGCACACTAGCTGATAAAAACCATCCACGATAGCAACGGTGAAGTCACTGATGACAGTGCCGAACCAGATAAGGCAGTGACGATAGCCGCTGTGTCCTGCAGCGAAGTCAAAGTTCTAACTCATCGACAAGGTGTTCCACTGGGTTCAGGTTGGTACACTGGGCAATCCTGTCTATTTCAGGAATGTTAGTGTCCACAAGCTACTGCCTCACAGATGCTGCTTTATGACTGGGTGAAGTAACTTGCTGATACAATCATTCCGCACTGTTCCTCTACTGTACGCTGTAATTAATGCTCTAAAACATGTTCATATCATTCCGCATTTAGCGTTTGTTAACCATAACAAGGGAACCACAATCCAGCCAGAGAAAACTCTCTCATTCCGCAACACCTCCGCCGTACTTCACTGTCCTGGTGGCACAACATACGATGATAGGTAACATAACGTTCCATGGATTTTCGCCAAATCCAAACTGTTCCATTGGACTGCCGTAGGACATAATGCGATGCATCACTCCAAATCACTTGTTTCCAGTTATCCACGTATACCATTAATTTTTGAAATCACAAAAAAAAAGAAAATAAAAGAATGTGCCGTTGCCAAGCGGTTCTAGGCGCTTCAGTCTGGAACCACGCAACCACTACGGTCGCAGGTTCGAATCCTGACTTGGGCATGGATGTGTGTGATGTCCTTAGGTTAGTTAGGTTTAAGTGTTTCTAAGTTCTAGGGGACTGATGACCGCAGATGTTAAGTCCCATAGTGCACCGAGCCATTTGAAAAAATGTGCCAGATTTTTGTACACACGGTATTTAAAAATCAAAAGAATGTGAAGTCTTCATTACTTGATACATAAATACCAATGTACTTTACTAAGAAGTGGAGCCTGAGATGCTAGTCATAAGCCACATTATTTTCTTTGTCAACCTTATGTTTTAAATTCATTTCTAGTTTATGCAGGCTACACACATACCTTTCTCAATCTGATCGTGGTAGAAGGAACATGTAAATTTTGTGTATTGTCCTCTTACGGAATAATAAGTTAAAACATGTTATCTAACTGTGTTTCATTTCATAGTACCTCTTCAAATACCTTATCTGGATAACATTTTTGGGTTACTTGTATTTTATATGATTTTCAGAAGCTGTCTTCAAAGGGGTGGAGCCGGATTGCTCAATGACCTTAAGATTGGAGTTTCATTTATGCTCTTCCGTTAATCAATCTCTTAACTAAGAAAGAACTTAATTTCGACAATATCGAAGTAAGATAACATTCTACATTTCTCACTCTAAAAATCTTATTAAACTTTCATGGTCGAGGCTCACTGAACAATGACGGCAGACGAGCAAAACACTTTCGCCTGAGATATTATCAGTTTTTTAATTGCCATGGGAATAACCATTTATAGTATCTTTCATCTTTTCAGATCAGTAACGAATTCTTATAATAGGCATTTATGTCCTTTATACGCTTAAAAGGTAATCCCATCGCGGTTGTAATGTGACTTCTTCACGCGACAAAATACGCACGTGAAGCTGAAAAGGCTTCACAATTTTGAACTTCGTTTAGTTGTAGGACTGTTCTTTTGAAGAAATTTCTCTATCGGGAGGGCACACATTACACTGTACAGCGGCTCCACTCTGTACTGTGTTTGAAGCGTCGCTTAGCACTGACTGGACATGTGTATATGTGTGGTTTATGAGTAGCTACTTGACTATTGCACGCCCCCCGTTTAAAAACGAAAACAAAATAAACTTCCTACGTACAATAAGTGTGCTAGCCGGACTGTTGGTACCAGTATAGAACTGACGAGTCCGCCCCGATAGCTGAACGGTCACCCATGCTGCAGGGATTGTGATGCAAATGATAACTTCATTTTCACTCCCGCCCGTGACTAGGATTGTCATTTACTTTATTAATGTTAAAAAATTAAAAAAATAAAATAAAAACAATAAACAATAAGAGGGCCACTTTACGTTGATTTTATGGTTTCCAGATTGTTTTTGCTCTCTCGATACTTTTCTTATCCCTAGGACAGCACAATTGTACGAATAAAGATTGTTTGTTTACCCTGCCTTCCTGTTCCACAATAAAAAGTCTCGCCTTAGTCAATCTTTTTTCCTCGTTCAATTAAAAATACTAACGGTCAGCGGGTTGGAATGCCTCGCACGGGGGGGCCGAGTTCGATTCCTGGCTGGGGCGAGACATTTTCTCCTCTCAGGGACTTGTGCTGCCCTCATAATCATTTCATTCCCATTGTCGCCTGGGAACTCCCGGCCACTGACACCATACGATCATGTTTTCCATTTGGAACTGACGAGTGATTTCTTTCGCTGATTTCATGTGACTTCTAATAACCACCCACCGCAACGCTCAACAGCTCAATGGTGCCTTTCCGTCGGTAGACGATGTCTGCCTGGTCATGTTTAAGTGTGGTTCTTAATTGGTTGTTTCCACTTCACACCCGCGTCACCAACAGTCGACTTCGGTGGGTTTAGAAGGGATCAAATGTCCCCTGATATGTTTGTTATTTACCCAATGACTAGTTCACGTTGAAACTCCCGACCGAACCATCCTGCTGATATTGCTTTTGTACTAACAATCCGCCTCTTTTTATAAGAGTGCGCCCGCCCATCGTGACGTCTAGTGGTCAATCCCGCACCACACAGGAGTGTCCAGATACTTCTGATCAGATAGCGTCTTGGAGCAGGCAGGGTGGCGCAGATGTTTGCACAGTGATGTATCATTTGATGAGTATGGTGGATCAGATCCCTGAATGGCGGTCCATATTTAGGTTTTCCGTGGCTTCCTAAAATCGTTGAAGATAAATGCCGGGGTTGTTCTTTTGAAAAATACACCGCCGATTTTTCTCCCCACACTTTTTTCTTCCGTCAGAAGAAGAACACTCAGCAGTACATCCCGTTGTGTATGGGGTATTTGCAGAACTAAAGGATGCGTTGAGCACAGGTTTTAACAAAAGCACTTGACTGTTCGAATCGGGCTGCACTTTCCAGTTTGCAGATAAATGTTTAAGTATCTAGGGGTAATACAACGAAAGCCGGCCGTGATGTCCGAGCGGTTCTAGGCGCTTCAGTCCGAAACCGCGGTACTGCTACGGTCGCAGGTTCGAATGCTGCCTCGGGCATGGATGTCTGTGATGTCCTTAGGTCAGTTAGGTTTAAGTAGTTCTAAGTTCTAGGGGACTGATGACCTCAGTTGTAAAGTCCCATAGTGCTCAGAACCATTTGAACCATTTTAATACAACGAAGCGACCTGATATGCGACCGACACATGAAGTCTACAGTATGAAGGGTGATTAGAACCGTCTCTTGTAAAACTTCGGCGCATCCTCAAACAAAGAAGTCGGGTGCAAGACACTGCTGCCACCCATTTTAGAGTATTGTTCCAGAGACAGCCGTCCTCATCGACTTTGGATGACAGCAGATAGCTCCTATCAAACGAATTCTTAAAAATGCTGCTACTTTCCTATAAGGTCGGTAGGCTACTCGCCTAAGGCACATGAAATTAAATTTAGAATAGAGAGACTTGCAATAGCTCATGTGCAACAGCAATTAACTCCACGTTGTTTAATTCTTTTGCACACGTCTGTGTTACTGTGTAGCTTTAAACTAACGTGCCTTAGTTACTGCAATGAGCTTGTTAACTGCGAGTAGATTTAGGTATTAGTTCTTTATTTGTACACTGAGGTGACAAAAGTCTTGAGATAGCAATATTCACTTAGAAAGATGGTAGTAGTATCGCGTACACAAGTGTAAAAGGGTAGCTCATTGGAGGAGCTGTCATTTGCATTCAGGTGACTCATGTGAAAAGGTGCTTACGGTCACACGACGGGAATTAACTTTGAATGCGGAATGGTAGTTGGAGCTAGACGCATGGAACATTCCGTTTCGGAAATGGTTAAGGAATTCAATATTCTGACATCAACAGCATCAATAGTGTGCCGAGAATACCAAATTCCAGGCATTACTGCTCACCACAGATTACACAGTTGCCAACGGCCTTCCCGAAACGACCGAGAGCAGCGGACTTTGCGTAGAATTGTCAGTGCTGATAGACAAGCAACACTGCATGAAGCAACCGCAGCGATCAATGTGGGACGTACATCGAACGTATGCGTTAGCACAGTGCGGCGAAATTTCGTGTTAATGGGCTATGGCAGCACACGACCCATCTTAGTACTTCTGCCATCAGCACAAAATCGCCTGCAGCGCCTCTCGTTAGCTCTTGACCATATTGGTTGGACTCTAGACGACTGGAAATCGTGGCCTGTTAGGACGAGTCACGATTTCAGCTGGTAAGAGCTGAGAACAGGGTTAGAATGTAGCGCAGAACCCATGCACATTGTACCCACGTTATCAACAAGGCACTGTGCAAGCCGGTGGTGGCTCCCTAATGGGTTCGGCTGTGTTTACATGGAATGGACTTGGTCCTCTGGTACGACAGAAATGATTATTCACTTGAAAGAGTTATGTTCGGTCACTAGGAGACCATTTTCAGCTTTTCAAGGATATAATTTTTAAGGATAAGGAGGTCCGATGCAATGTCAGCAGATGTTCCATGACTTTTATCAGTATATTTTTTATTGCATGATAGTCCTGCTTACCGATATCAGTCACATGTGATAGTTAATGTTCGCTTACTTCCACTCATATAACACGACTGCGAATTAGAAATCGTTACACCCAAAACTATTTAGAATACATTTCATTTTAAAGGCGCTCCAAAGTTAATTTAAATCTTCTATAGATTTCCTTAAGAACAATGTCTGGTTAGCGTATTTGTCTCCAATTCAATTAAAACTGGGGAAAGTTACATATTTTTCAGCTCATTAATCTTCCTTCAGTCAACATAAACTAATTGGAAACTAATTATGTTCAGTATCAATTGTCTATTCAACCAACAGTAGAAAATTAATAGCTTCACCCAAAACACCATCGAGTTCTAAGAGCACTAATTCCTTGTTTAACTTCATTTTCCGAGTTCCCTAACCGTCTGTGTCTATTCGTACTCTAGCCACGCTATGCTCGCACTTTCATTGCCGTTACATACATTACAACACTGCTTCCTCTTTTTATGCACTCATATTCAAAGTTTTAATGTTTCCACATTCCTACTGAATGTTTTAAAAGAGTATCAATGCAGAAGATAGGGTACTCTTACTGAACCCACAAGTGAATGGAAATAAAC
Organism: Schistocerca cancellata; assembly: GCF_023864275.1. NCBI lineage: Eukaryota > Metazoa > Arthropoda > Insecta > Orthoptera > Acrididae > Schistocerca > Schistocerca cancellata. The sequence goes on along the minus strand of NC_064628.1, from coordinate 330,619,367 downwards.
ACTATTGTGCATACTTTACCAAACTACTGTCTTACTCTGTTTGTAAAACATACCAGGCTACAAAACAGAGTAGACATCACCAAACGTAAGGCGTGTCTTGAATAAAATCGGATCAGTATCTGTAGAGTGTTGAGGAGTCTGCATATTAGTGTTGAAGTAAAGTAAAGTAGCAGCCGGAAGATTACGTGCTGTCATAAATTTTTTTGCCGTCACGACTCGGTGCAATTATCTTAAGAGAAGCTGAATGAAAAATCAGTGTTTTGAGTTCCCAGCACACAGACGTATTCTCGCAATACTTCACACGGAGCTTCGGGTGTTGGCACAACATTGGATTTCAAACAGTATATCACTTTACCTTGAGACGTTTGGTTTATCAGCTTCAAAGGACTCTCACGAGGTGTAAACATCGGCAGAAATCCAAATACCTTGAGCCTTAGGTGAACTACCGGCTTGAATTGCAGTTGCAGGTTTAGACATCTTAGTTCATTAGCCATAATGCACAGATTACCTGTAGTAGATATATTTCAGTAATACTACTCTATAGAAAGATAATGCCAGCAGTTAATTTTACAATTATTTCCAAATCGAGCAGTACCATTCATAGTCATTCCATCAACAATATCATCTAACTGAGTATTCAGAGCCTACCGTTTCCCAAAAATCATGATAAGAGCGAAGGAAACAACTTCATTGGTCTCTTGTTATTACAGTTTTAAGGCATTCTTTGTAAGCTTCAAATATGCTGTATAGAGTGAACGACTTCTTCCATCAGAGAGCCAGCCGGTGTGGCCGTGCGGTTCTAGGCGCTTCAGTCTGGAACCGCGTGACCGCTACGGTCGCAGGTTCGAATCCTGCCTCGGGCATGAATGTGTGTGATGTCCTTAGGTTGGTTAGGGTTAAGTAGTTCTAAGTTCTAGGGGACTGATGACCACAGATGTTAAGTCCCATAGTGCTCAGAGCCATTTGAACCATTCCATCAGAGATTCGAATGTTTACATGATGTCAGCAAGAGACATGTAACAGCCAGTAGTTTTAACGTTTCTTATTGCTTGAAATCGAAACTGGACGTCAAGGAGACGCTTAATTGTATGTAGTGTTCGTATTTTATTGTAGAGGCCATTCATTACGTAGTTTCCATTCTACGTCAATAAAGAAGTAACACTGAGGTCATGCCAGCTCTTTAGGTGTTCGTAGGCACTAACTGCAATGTATAAGATGAAAGAAATTTATAGAGTATCAAGCGAGCACTGCGTCTCACATTTGCGAAAGTACTTCCCTAAGGAGCAGACGTTCAGTTGGGGCCAAGAAATAATACAGGAGTCACCTTAAAATTTGAGACTTATTGTTTCACCTTCTCTCGTATGAACATGAAAGTGTATATTAGTACGGCAATTACCTAAGTTTTGTTATAGATGTAAAATGATAATAATCTTCTGTCACTGGAGTATAATGTTCGTTTCAAATAATTTGAGTATAATATTTTCCAAATAAAGAGACAATTTAGAAGAACATGGCTTCTCTGAACAAATATAATGTGTCTGCTGGCCCAAAGACAAGAAATAACATAGAGTCCATAAATCATATTTTCATATGCAATACGTAAAGTGGTCAAAATGGTTCTGAGCTACAATTTTAAACGTTGCTGTTCCTCCGCAATCGCATTCAAGTTTCAATATACGAATCAGATAGCCAACCAGTTGCAAATAACTGTTTGGTACACTGACCTAGGTTTCGACACCTATAAGGATGTCTTAATTAGAATGATATTTTAAGAAAGTTACAATGCGAGAAAGCAGTGTTCAAAGTTTACGGCAGATATGCCCAAATAAAAAATTAAAATTAAAACACGCTCCAGCTTTTGTCACGTTTTGAGTTAGTCAGCTCCGGGCAATAGGCTGAATCGCCAAAAATATGTCATTTGAATAATGAAATGTTACTCTAGTTCAATTCGCTCAAACAATACCTATGTGATAGTTTCAGTTCACATCCCAACATCATGCCAATCACAGGTATTCGAGATAATCATTCGATTTGTGACGTTAACACTGCAGTCTGTTGGTAATTTTTCTTTTTACATTTCGTGAATGACACGTTTTTACATTTCTCTTCATCATGACCTAGTTACCAGTCGTAGGCTCAGGTTGGTAATTCGGACAGACCTGACTGAGTGCAGCAGCACATTTAATGCATGATAGCGTGCCCGATCCATTATCTGATTACCTAACTCCTTGGTGCTTTAGATTCCAGTCCCACAACAGCTGATACTTTTTCTGTATCTCCAGCTATTCCGCAATACATTTCTTCTTCTTCTTCTTCTTCTCCTTCTTCTTCTCCACTTCCTATTTTAGACTATTTATCACTTGTTCTTTCTCCCAGGGTCTCGTCTTCCTTTTGATGTGTGTTTCTTTATTTTTAAGCATAATCTTTCTCATCCATTCTTTGCAAATATTCAAGTCACTTTCTCAGATTTTATAATAACTTTTCATTCACACTGTGCATGTTTCACGTTTCGTTCATTTTTCATATCAACATTTCTGATTCTTTTAGAGCTTCTGCATCTACATCTACATACATACTCCGCAATCCACCATACGGTGCGTGGCGGAGAATACCTCGTATCACAACTAGCATCTTCTCTCCCTGTTCCACTCCCAAACAGAACGAGGGAAAAATGACTGCCTGTATGCCTCTGTACGAGTCCTAATCTGTCGTATCTTATCTTTGTGGTCTTTCCGCGAAATGTAAGTTGGCGGCAGTAAAATTGTACTGCAGTCAGCCTCAAATGCTGTGTCTCTAAATTTCCTCAGTAGCGATTCACGAAAAGATCGCCTCCTTTCCTCCAGAGAATCCCACCCGAGTTCCTGAAGCATTTAAGTAACACTCGCGTGATGATCAAACTTACCAGCAACAAATCTAGCAGGCCACCTCTGAATTGCTTCTATGTTCTCCCTCAATCTGACCTGATAGGGATCCCAAACGCTAGAGCAGTACTCAAGAATGGGTCGTATTAGTATTTTATAAGCGGCCTCCTTTACAGATGAACCACATCTTCCCAAAATTCTACCAATGAACCCAAGACGACTATCCGCCTTCCCCACAACTGCCATTACATGCTTGTCCCACTTCATATCGCTCTTCAATGTTACGCCCAAATATTTAATCGACGTGACTGTGTCAAGCGCTACACTACTAATGGAGTACTCAAACATTACATGATTCTTTTTCCTATTCATCTGCATTAATTTACATTTATCTATATTTAGAGTTAGCTGCCATTCTTTACACCAACCACAAATCCTGTCCAAGTCATCTTGTATCCTCCTACAGTCACTCAACGACGACACCTTTCCGTACACCACAGCATCATCAGCAAACAGCCGCACATTGCTATCTACCCTATCCAAAAGATCATTTAAGTAGATAGAAAACAACAGCGGACCTACCACACTTCCCTGGGGCAGTCCAGATGATACCCTCACCTCCGATGAACACTCACCATCGAGGACAACGTACTGGGTTCTATTACTTAAGAAGTATTCGAACCACCTATTACTTAAGTCTTCGAGCCACTCACATAGTTGGGAACCAATCCCATATGCTCGTACGTTAGTTAGGAGTCTGCAGTGGGGCACCGAGTCAAACGCTTTCCGGAAGTCAAGGAATATGGCACCCGTCTGATACCCTTCATCCATGGTTCGCAAGATGTCATGTGAAAAAAGGGCGAGTTGCGTTTCGCAGGAGCGATGCTTTCTAAAGCCGTGCTGATGCATGGACAGCAACCTCTCTGTCTCAAGGAAATTCATTAAATTCGAACTGAGAATATGTTCGAGAATACTGCAAAAACCGATGTTAAGGTATTGGTCTGTAATTTTGAGGATCCGTCCTTCTACCCTTCTTATATGCAGGCGTCACCTGCGCTTTTTTCCAGTCGCTCGGGACTTTACGATGGGCAAGAGATTCGCGATAAATGCAAGCTAAATAAGGAGCCAATGGAATAGAGTACTCTCTGTAAAACCGAATTGGAATCCCATCAGGACCTGGTGATTTATTTGTTATGGTACACAGTCCTAATAATCAATACACAATTTTATAAAAGTGCAATCAGAACAAACAAGTTTTATGTTTCTGATCCTGTCTACTCCCTTACATCTCTTGACACTGCTAAAAACCTCACCTCTGTTTTCTGGGTGAGTACCTCTTGCTCTATCGTAGTCACTATCAAATATTAATCTCTAAGGACAAAGGTGTGGAGCATAAATGGGTAATGCAGAAACACAGTATGCCATGCCTTAGACAAGTATTAACGGAGCGAATTGTGTTGTAAAGGAGATGCGAAAGCAAGGAGATCTCTATCTCCAATTTAAGCGAAGTGAAATCCTGGTAGACAGAAGTTGAATGAGGCCAAGATGAGCTCGAGGGGAGCGACGGGAAAGCATTTCGTACAATTCAGAGTCAAATTATCTGACCAAAAACTCTAAGACGTCTGGTCTTTAGAGAAGTCAATAAGCAGATCGTAATAACCTTTCTGTGACCACAGTCTCACCAAACAGAATATGAACGAGAGAAGACCGGAATACTGAATGTGCTATTCCGAAATTCTTTCACTGTAAAAGACCGTAATACGGTTCCTCCTTCCAATTATCGCACGAAAGTTGAAATGGCAGATACTGATATAATCGATCGGGGAATAGAAACCAACTAAAACAGCTCAACAGTGGAAAGACAGCTAGACCGGATGAGAAACCTCTGAGTTTCTGCAGTGTCTAGGAATCCTGCATACCCCGTTCAATAGACCTGTAATCAAACAACTCGTATTAATGAGTTTTATTACAACACAACAAATGCAAATACTTAACTTTGATCTGGGAATTCTTGTAGTCCTTTATACATGATCATCCATAAGTGCAATTATGCAGATGTGTCTCAAGGAAAGGGCGACGTACAAAATAATCAGTCTTCTTCGAATAGACTAACTCTAGTAATACTCTCCTGGAAATTGAAATAAGAACACCGTGAATTCATTGTCCCAGGAAGGGGAAACTTTATTGACACATTCCTGGGGTCAGATACATCACATGATCACACTGACAGAACCACAGGCACATAGACACAGGCAACAGAGCATGCACAATGTCGGCACTAGTACAGTGTATATCCACCTTTCGCAGCAATGCAGGCTGCTAATCTCCCATGGAGACGATCGTAGAGATGCTGGATGTAGTCCTGTGGAACGGCTTGCCATGCCATTTCCACCTGGCGCCTCAGTTGGACCAGCCTTCGTGCTGGACGTGCAGACCGCGTGAGACGACGCTTCATCCAGTCCCAAACATGCTCAATGGGGGACAGATCCGGAGATCTTTCTGGCCAGGGTAGTTGACTTACACCTTCTAGAGCACGTTGGGTGGCACGAGATACATGCGGACGTGCATTGTCCTGGTGGAACAGCAAGTTCCCTTGCCGGTCTAGGAATGGTAGAACGATGGGTTCGATGACGGTTTGGATGTACCGTGCACTATTCAGTGTCCCCTCGACGATCACCAGTGGTGTACGGCCAGTGTAGGAGATCGCTCCCCACACCATGATGCCGGGTGTTGGCCCTGTGTGCCTCGGTCGTATACAGTCCTGATTGTGGCGCTCACCTGCACGGCGCCAAACACGCATACGACCATCATTGGCACCAAGGAAGAAGCGACTCTCATCGCTGAAGACGACACGTCTCCATTCATCCCTCCATTCACGCCTGTCGCGACACCACTGGAGGCGGGCTGCACGATGTTGGGGCGTGAGCGGAAGACGGCCTAACGGTGTGCGGGACCGTAGCCCAGCTTCATGGAGACGGTTGCAAATGGTCCTCGCCGATACCCCAGGAGCAACAGTGTCCCTAATTTGCTGGGAAGTGGCGGTGCGGTCCCCTACGGCACTGCGTAGGATCCTACGGTCTTGGCGTGCATCCGTGCGTCGCTGCGGTCCGGTCCCAGGTCGACGGGCACGTGCACCTTCCGCCGACCACTGGCGACAACATCGATGTACTGTGGAGACCTCACGCCCCACGTGTTGAGCAATTCGGCGGTACGTCCACCCGGCCTCCCGCATGCCCACTATACGCCCTCGCTCAAAGTCCGTCAACTGCGCATACGGTTCACGTCCACGCTGCCGCGGCATGCTACCAGTGTTAAAGACTGCGATGGAGCACCGTATGCCACGGCAAACTGGCTGACACTGACGGCGGCGGTGCACAAATGCTGTGCAGCTAGCGCCATTCGACGGCCAACACCGCGGTTCCTGGTGTGTCCGCTGTGCCGTGCGTGTGATCATTGCTTGTACAGCCCTCTCGCAGTGTCCGGAGCAAGTATGGTGGGTCTGACACACCGGTGTCAATGTGTTCTTTTTTCCATTTCCAGGAGTGTAATTCCGGTCCTAGCGACCGCTACTAACAACAGTCTTTCAACTGAACTGCAGTGGCTGTTGATCTTTAACTGTGCTTTGCTGAGATTGTTAATGAGGAGGCTACGATGCGTCGGCTAACGAAGTGGCTAACTTTGAAGCTGCTATCGAAGTGGGCTGCCACCAGTTGGGCGCGGCGCTTATTTCGTCTTCACATAGGGTCCGCTGCTGTCGCGTTGTCGACCTGGATGGAGGTCGGTCAGCGTGCGATTGGCTGACCTCACATTCTCACAGCCTTCTCTTCTCTGTCGTTCCCGACTGGCGTGCCGGCGCTGACTTTACGTCGTAACAGATACTACAGAGACTATGAAAAAGAAATTGCTCCTCTTCTAACATCAGTTTATCTTAAGTGTCGAGAGCTAAGACGGGTGCCTAGTGACTGAAAAAACACAAGAGCAGGTCAATACAGTTTTCAAGAAAGGCCGCCAGACAGACGCACGTAATTCTATATCTATACCATCACTGTCGAATTATGGAACAAGTTTGAGTGGAACATATTTTATACTGCCTTATTATGACATGCTTGTAGAATGAAAATATATTCTACAAATATTAAAATGTATTCTGTAAACAGAGGTCTTGCAACACTCCGCTCGCTTTATTCGTCCATGAGATCCAGAGCGCCGTAAAGTAAGGTTGGTCATATTTTCCTTGATTTCAGGAATGTGTTCGGTACTGTCCCGCATTGTAGTTTAGCAAACAAAATACGAGCTAACCGAGTTCCGGCGGACCAGATTTGCGATTGGATACCGGACTCCCTTGCACAGTAAACTGAACATGTCTTTTTTACGGGAACAAAATAGGTAAATGTAAAAAAGTACTTTCGGGAGTACTCCAAGGAACTGTTATAGGGCAGCTTTCCTTAGCATTTACATTAAGGAACTCGTGGATAAGCTCGGGGGTTCCGTGAGGCCACTTGTTGACTATGTTGTTGTTTGTAGGAAGTGTGTATGTGTGTGTGTGTGTGTGTGTGTGTGTGTGTGTGTGTGTGTTTGTGTGTGTGTGTTTGGAGGTTATAAGGACTCGACGGCGAGGTCATCAGCTCCCTTACACACAGTAAAAGAAACGAAAGTGGATAAAATAATGAAAATGTTATACAGTGACGATGAAAAATAAAATGACGCTCATGCACTCACTCCCGCCTCACTCGAACTGACCACACAATCACTCTATCTCACACGCTATAGGACAACGGAGAATGAGTAGAACGTGCAATACATCTGATTGAAATACAAGTGAAACGACAGAGGAGCTGAAAGAAAGGCATAGAGAAATGTCACTGGCTGCTCACTTACACAAAAAACATGGATGCGTCAGTCACCCTGTTAACACATTAAAACCATCTCCCTAATACATTGGAAAAATGTTGGACAATCCACAAAACTTTAAAACTCTAATTACATTCGTTTGAACGTTACTTAAAATAGAGGGAGGAACGTCCGCAAATCCGTCGCGGACCACTGGCCGGAAAATAAAACACAGTCCAATAAAATGTGGTGCACAATGAGTGATCTGTACGGCACGAGCATCACACACTGGAGGGTCCTCCCGCCGAAGCAAGAAGTTATGCGTCATACGGCTGCGGCCTAAGGGAAGACGTGTGTGAAGGAGCTCGTCTTGTCGAGGTGGCTGGAAGAAAGTATACCACATCCGCACTGTAGGCTTCCCTAGGAGGAGCTGATTGTCTGCCACTTCCGGCCACTCATCCTCGCATCGATGCAGTCTGCACGAAGGTTGGAACGCCAGGAGACTGTAGCGGAATAGGAGAAGATCTTTAGATGACAGACGACTGATCCAGTGACTGGTAGCAGACGATGAAAGTAAATAAAAGTAATGCACTGAGCACAATTAGGCGGAGAGATCCAATGTTGTTCGATTTCATTATTGGCGATAAGTTGCTAGAAACGGTAACTACCATAAAATACTTAGGAGTAACCATACAGTGTATCCAAAGTGGAATGACTACATAAAACACTTGGTAAGAACAGACTTAGATTCGTCTTCTGCGTGTTCACGAAATTCACTCTGCAAGAAGTACACTTTGTGATCAAAAGTATCCGGACACCCCGAAAAACATACGCGTTGTGCTGCCACCTACTGCCAGGTACTCCATATCAGCGACCTCAGTAGTCATTAGACATCGTGAGAGAGCAGAATGCGGCGCTCCGCGGAACTCAAAGACTTCGAACGTGGTCAGCTGATTGGGTGTCACTTAAGTCATACGTCTGTACGCGAGATTTGCACACTCCTAAACATCCCTAAGTCCACAGTTTCCGGTGTGATAGAGAAGTCGAAACGCGAAGGGACACGTACAGCCCAAAGGCGTACAGGCCGACCTCGTCTGTTGACTGACAGAGACCGTCGACAGTTGAAGAGTTTCGTAATGTGTAATAGCCAGACATCTATCCAGATCATCACACAGGACCCACTGCAAGTACTATGGCACTTAGGCGGGAGGTGAGAAAACTTGGTTTTCGTGGTCGAGCGCCTGCCACACATCACGCTGGTAAATGCCAAACGCCGCCTCGCTTGGTGTAAGGAACGTAAACAATGGAAAAACGTTTTGTGGAGTGACGAATCACGGTGCACAATTTTGCGATTCGAGGGCCGGGTGTGAGTATAGCGAATGCCCGATGAACGTCATCTGCCAGCGTGTGTAATTCCGTCAGTAAAATTCTGAAGCGTTGATGTTATGGTGTGGTCGTGTTTTTCATGCAGGGGGCATGCAACCCCTTGTTTTTTTGTGCGGCACTATCACACCCCAGACCTACGTTGATGTTTTAAGCAGTTTCTTGCTTCCCACTGTTGAAGAGCAATTCGGGGATGGCGATTAAATCTTTCAACACGATCGAGCACCTGTTCATAATGCACGGTCTGTGGCGGAGTGGTTACACGACAATAACACCCCTGTAATGGTCTGGCCTGTCCGCCCTCGTGGTCTCGCGGTAGCGTTCTCGCTTCCCGAGCACGGGGTCCCGGGTTCGATTCCCGGCGGGGTCAGGGATTTTTCCTGCCTCGAGATGACTGGCTGTTGTTGTGTCGTCTTCATCATCATCATTCATCCCCATTACGATCGCGGGAAGGCAACGGCAAACCACCTCCATTAGGACCTTGCCTAGTAAGGCGGTGCGGGTCTCCCGCATCGTTCCCCTACGCTCTGTAAAGAAGCATGGGACTTCATTTCCATTTCTAATGGACGGGCCTGCACAGACTCCTGACCTGAATCATATAGAAAAGCTTTGCGATGTTTCGGAACGCCGACTTCGTGCGAGGCCACACCGCTCGACATCGATACCTCTCCTCAGTGCAGCACTCCGTGAAGAATGGGCTGCCATTCCACAAGAAGCCTTCCAGCACCTGATTGAATGTATGCCTGCGAGAGTGGAATCTGTCATCGAGGCTAATGGTGGGCCAACACCGCATTGAATTCCAGCATTACCGATGGAGGGCGTCACGAACTTCAAAGTCATTTTCAGCCAGGTGTCCAGATACTTTTGATCACACAGTGTAGTTTTATGACAGGTTAAATTTTCGTATATAATCAATAGTCGTCTCCGAACTTCTCCCCATCTGTACGTAATACACAGTGTTGTAAAATGTGTTCATATCCTTGTGTATCTATCTTAAGCGCAATAAGGAAACTACACCCAAACCATGAAAAACACTCACATATAGTAACACCACCTCCTCCGTACTTCACTGCTGGCACTACGCATAATGGCAGATGATGGTTTTCAGGCTTTCGTCATACCTAAACCCTCCATTCGGATTGCTATAGGGTACGGCGTGATTCATCACTCCAAAAATGGCTCAAATGGCTCTGAGCACTATGGGACTTAACAGCTATGGTCATCAGTCCCCTAGAACTTAGAACTACTTAAACCTAACTAACCTAAGGACATCACACAACACCCAGTCATCATGAGGCAGAGAAAATCCCTGACCCCGCCGGGAATCGAACTCGGGAACCCGGGCGCGGGAAGCGAGAACGCTACCGCGAGACCACGAGCTGCGGACTCATCACTCCAAATTTCTTGTTTCTTGTGGTGCCGCTCTTTACTAAGCGCCTCTTAGCACTGCCTACAGAAATATTTGGCTTATGAGGAGCTGCTTGGCGTTCGTACCCTATTCTTTTTAACTCCCTGTGCACAGTCACAATCGCTGTACTACCTGGATTACCGGTAGCACTTTGGAACTCATAATCACTCCATTCTCCGATTCCATGCGATTTTTTTTTTTGTTCAGTTGCAGTTTTTCTCTCGCGTTTCTATTTTACAATTCACATCTCGAACAACCGACTTCGACAGCTTTAGAAGGCTTCAAGTGTCCCTAATGGACTTGTAACTCAAATGACAGCTAACGACTAGTCGACGTTCGAAGTGTCTTACTTCTCCTGACTGACCCATTCTTCTGTTTCTGCGTCACTACTTGTGGGTACGCATTATATACTTTCATCCAATAGAATAAACATTATGCTAAAAAGCTCCATTTTCATGCTTCTTCATATCAAGCTTACATCGTCACATATATACATGTTTGTTTCTCTGTTTGCTACTCGCGTCCTCATATGACGTTCGCATTTACAATATACGTAACTGCCAAAAATTTTCTTTTTCTGCACAGTCATTTTCTTCCAGGATGTTACGGAGCGATATGATGTAAAGAATTTTCCCATTGTTCAATAATATTGGCCTTACAGTGTTAAGTTCTTTTAATTATTAAAGTTTTCTGTAACGATATCATTTATTCCGTTCAAAAAACTGCATTAAGAAAATTACGTTTTCCGCAAAGACGTAGAGACTGTTCCCGTTGCACCAGTTGGCATTATCTCTTTGTTTACTGTAAGTCGAGTTAATGTTGTAATCTGTTGTTCATTTTCCAAAATCGGATAAAATGCATTGACATGCTCTTGGAACCATGCGCTCTGTATCAATTTTTCTATGCGGCAAGTTCGTGTGTGTTTGGATGGTGAGATTTATTGTGTACGTTGACGTCAGTGTAATTTCTTCAGTTTATTGTCGGCATGTATTGCTATTACCTCATATTAACGATAATGGCAAGAAAACGAGTGAAATTTTCTGTTACTGTCCAACTATATGTTCCATGTTACTGTACAATGTGTATAATTCATAACATTTTTAGTCTGTTCCTTTCGTGCTGGTGTCAGGAAGACTAATGAGTCATCTTTGTTTAGAAGCTTATGATACGTGAAAAACATGAAAGGAAACCTAGTAGTAACTGCTCATAGCATTTGTTCTGATGTATAAATTTTGTCGACAAAAGTATAATAATTGCTTTTCATAATACAAATCAATCTGTCAGTGATGTCTCTGGAACCGCGCGATCGCTACGGTCGCAGGTTCGAATCCTGCCTCGGGCATGGATGTGTGTGATGTCCTTAGGTTAGTTAGGTTTCAGTAGTTCTAAGTCTAGGGGACTGATGACCTCAGATGTTAATTCCCATAGTGCTTAGAGCCATTTTTTGTCAGTCAAGAATGGTAAAACAAAATTACACATATGTAACAGTTTAAGCGTGATGCTAGCTTAAAAAAATCGAAATGGTATTGTAAATAGTACTTTTGAATATACTCAAACTGCAGTCGATGCAACACGAAACCATATAGGAATGTTTCGGAAGAAACCTAGTAATGATCAGGAGCCCATCAAGAAGTGTGTTGCGGATGGAAACAGCACCTGAATGTGACGCAACAGTGTTTAAGACCATTTTGATTATAAATGAATTTTTTGGCGCAATGACAGTTGTTGCATCCATTACTGATATGAGAAACGCTGTAAGTTGGCTGCAATAAAATGTAACATTTCCATCCTTAATTTACATACAGAATATAAAAGGAAATGCCTTTAGTTTACTGGATACACAGACTGAATTTACATTGATAAATCAATTTAGAGTCATTAAAGCGAAGTATTACCAAAATATATGTATTTGTGTGAGAACACTGGAAAGATGTAGGATCAATAACTGACAGATTAAAACGTAACTATGATAAGCAGTAATTAATCTGGATTAAAAATTTGTCTTGCCGTTATGGCAAAAACGAATGGTTTAGGGATTTTTTAGCAAAGTTGTTAGCTCGTTCGTTGAGGTATGCGTACAGCTGTTACAGTAGCGCAGTTAGGACAGCAAGTGTTGAACTAGTATAGCTGTTCTCATCAAGCCACAATCGATGCGGTGCCGACAAACGGGGTGCAGTGGAACACGCAATGCCAGGTCGGCCTTGACCGCCACGTCGCTCGGCCAGCTGACTCTCGAGTGGGAATGAGGCGACGTCACCTCACTCAATACGTGCCGTGCTCTACATTGGGCAACGTTGCTCAAGGTATCAGGACAGGCGGACCTCCGCCACTGCTGTTTTCGATAGTTGTGTAACGGGTGTCGTTGTTACTCCGAATATCTACAAAGGTAAACTCTGCCACCATGTGTTCTCCAAGTCTTTTCAATAAGAAAAGCAATCTAGTTCTGTAAATTGAAGGTGGAAGGGGCAGAGAGGTAAGGAAAGGGACAGGTGGACATCCGCTACTGCTGTTTCGATGGTTGTGTAACGGGCGTCGTTGTTACCTCGAATATCTACAAAGGTAAACTCTGCCGCCATGTGTTCTCCAAGTATTTTCAATAATAAAGGCAATCTAGTTCTGTGAATTGAAGGTGGAAGGGGCAGAAAGTAAGGTAAGGGAATAAAATTATGATAACAGTGCATCGCGACTTACCGGGAAGCAACGGCGACGAGTAAAAATGTGTGCTGAACAAGGGTTCAAACCGCGGATATCCTGGTTAGTAGGCAGTTCCACGAACCGCTGCGCCATCCGGATATAGCATTTATCTCAATTGCGCGGACTGTCTAGCCACGCTCCCGGACGACCTGTACTCCCACATAGCGCTTCATGTCCGCAGTCGCCTTCCATGTTCTCCATGCTCGCTAATTTTAGGGTCCCGCGGGAGGTCGAACGAAATGTGCATCCGCACTCAAGCTTGTAGCTTCATTGCTCATCGGGGCGATACAATTACACGCATGCGTGATGTATGTTTCTTCGGACATGTCGAAAAAACAGACACTACGCGTTCATATAAAAGCAGTCTAGGTTGCAAACGACAGCAGATAGTTTATTTATGCGTTTCGCCTTTTTGAGGTAGCTTCAGAATTTGTTTGGAAACTTAAGCATTGCTGCATGCCTTCGCCGAAGATGCACTCCAGAATTTTGATCTTTAATGAATAATGGTTTACCTGCAGTTGTCAATTCATTCTTAAGAAGTAGGAGTAATCCGCCATATCCCATATCTCTTACGTTGATTTGCAGTAGGGTTTTGGAACATATACTGTATTCGAACATTATGAAGTGCCTCGAAGAGCACATGGTCAGCAGGGATTCAGAAAATATCGTCCTTGTGAAACACAACTAGCTCTTTATACTCATGAAGTAATGAGTGCTATCGACAGGGGATGTCAAATTGATTCCATAGTTTTACACTTCCAGAAGGCTTTCGCCACCGTTGCTCACAAGCGTCTTCTAACCAAACTGCGTGCCTACGGAGTATCGCCTCAGTTGTGCGACTGGATTCGTGATTTCCTGTCAGAAAGGTCACAGTTCGTAGAAATAGACGGAAATTCATAGAGTAAAACAGAAGTAATACACGGCGTTCCCCAAGGAAGTGTTATAGGCCGTCTGTTGTTTCTGATCTATATTAACGATATACGAGACAATCTGAGTAGCCGTCTTAGATTGTTTGCAGATGATGCTGTCATTTACCGTCTTGTAAAGTCATCAGATGATCAAAACGGCTTACAAAGTGATTTAGATAAAATATCTGTATTGTTAAAAAGTGTCAATTGACCCCGAATAAAGAAAAGTGTGAAGTTATTCACATGAGTACTAAAAAAAATCAGCTAAATTTCGATTACGCGGTAAGTCACACAAATCTGAAGGCCGTAAATTCAGCTAAATACTTAGGAATTACAATTACAAATAACCTAAATTGGAACGACCACATAGATAATATTGTGAGTAGAGAAAACCAAAGACTGCGATTCATTGGCAGAACAATTACAAAGTGCAAACAGGTCTACTAAAGAGTCTGCTTACACCACGTTTGTCCGTCCTGTTTTAAAGTATTGCTGTGCGGTGTGGGATCCGCATCAGGTGTGACTGACGGATGACATCGAAAAAGTACAAAGAAGGGCAGCTCGTTTTGTATTACGTGAAATAGAGGATAGTGCCACAGACATGATACGTGAATTGGAGTAGCAATCATTAAAACAAAGGCGTTTCTTGTTGCGACGGGATCTTGTCATGAAATTTCAATCACCAGTTTTCCCCTCCGATTGCGAAAACTTTCTATTGGTAGCCACCTACATAGGGAGAAATGATCATCACGCTAAAATAAGACAAATCAGGGCTCGCACAGAAAAATTTAAGAGCTCGTTTTTCCCGCGCGTTGTTCGAAAGTGGAACGGTTGAGAGACAGCACGAAGGTGGTTCATTGAAACCTCTGCCAGGCACTGTACTGTGAATAGCAGAGTAATAACGTAGATGTAGACAGATGAAGATGTAGAAGATGCCTCAAAAAGGCGAAACGCGGAAAAAATTCTGCTGTTATTTGCTACTTAAACTGTTTTTCATACTGAAAATATATCGCTAAGGTTGTGCACCATTGCTGTGGAGTGGGAGGATTTATACGTTCTACAAGTGTTTACTGTCCAGTGGTACTTTTTTGGAACTGGCAGCAGCTCAGTGGATCGGTTTCTCTCGTGATCAAGGACTTCTGGTATGTAAATGGTAGCTTTGACAGGAATCGTTTACCGGAATTAATAAATAAATAATTTTTGCAGCCTGTACTGTTTTTTCAGTTGTACTATTAAATACGAAAGCCGTCGTTCTGCTAAGGCATCAAAAATGTGGGAAGAAGTAGTGACGGGTGAGTTCCTGGTTCCATAGTCTATGTTAAAGCACTGCGTTTCACTCCAGACCTCAATGCGCCGTTTCATGGAGTAGGGGCATCTGATGCTGATGATCCTCCTGTGACGGGAACGTTAGGTTTGGCTGATCCTTTTTGTTATTAGAAAGCGCAACACGTACGCTGACGCCATATCCTTCATTATCAACATCATCAAATCATGAACAACAACACAAATAAGACAATTAAATTTTACTTTTTTGGGTTACGCAGACAGATAATATTTTAACAAATTCCATCTTCACTGCATTTATTGATGCACATGAAATTATTCATCCGCGGCTGGGCGGTTTCCACTGTATCTCCAAAACTGCTTACAGCCAAAATCGGTGGGTTCATATCCCCTTAAGCTATTCAGTTTTACGTTTCCCGTATTTTCTTCATATCGCTTAAGCCAAATGCAGGGATGGTATCCGAGAAACGACATAGTAGATTTTGTTATGCATCTTTCCAGAGGTCGAGCTTTACTCAGTCTCTAATGACCATGCTCTCGACGGTACGATATGTACCTCCATCCTTCGGTAAAATAACATTAAATTTATTGTCATTCATCTCCAAAGCATACATTTTCCATTTCCGAGATTGTCTTCTAAACCGTATGAAGAGTACCTATCGTTTAAAAGATCTTGTATATGATATAAACGAGATAAATAAATGCAAATTCGTTAATAAACGCAGTTTAGGTGAAAAATGAAAACACGCCAGTACGCTTTGTTCACATTCATTACTATCGCTTATTGCTGTCAGTTATTCAGTAAAGGTAAACATCCAGCCCTTGGGCTTACGAGTTCACCTTCATCATTGCTTAAAATGTCACGTGCGGTTTATATTGTCTTCGATCCTGCAGCGTATACTTCCACTTACATTATGAGTTACTTTGTTTATTACGGGAGGGTTCAAAAATGGTTCAAATGGCTCTGAGAATTATGGGAATTAACATCTGAGGTCATCAGTCCCCTAGAACGTAGAACTACTTAAACCTAACTAACCTAAGGACATCACACACATCCATGCCCGCGGCAGGATTCGAACCTGCGACCGTAGCGGTCGCGCGGTTCTAGACTGAAGCGCCTACTACCACTCGGCCACACCTGCCGGCTTACGGGAGAGAAATCAGCGGCATAGAGTACACACAGGTCACTGCGATTCCTCATTGCGTGCAGTAATAGAGTGAAGGCAAACCTTTCGGGAACACAGTCGCTGCCTGATGGCTGAAATAGAGCTTTCCACTGCGCAGCGAGTTCTGAGCATTAAAGCGATCGAGGTGCGCCAGTAGTAACTCCCTGGCCTCGTCTTATGAAGGACGTGGGTTCAGATCCACTTAAGCTATTCAGTTTTACGCGTTTTCTCTAAATCGTTTAAGCAAAATGCAGAAACGGTATCTGTGGAAGGGCACAGTCGATTTGCTTATGAATCTTTCCAGAGCTGGCTGGTTCAAATGGCTCTGAGCACTATGGGACTTAACATCTATGGTCATCAGTCCCCCAGAACTTAGAACTACTTAAACCTAACTAACTCAAGGACAGCACACAACACCCAGTCATCACGAGGCAGAGAAAATCCCTGACCCCGCCGGGAATCGAACCCGGGAACCCGGGCGTGGGAAGCGTGAACGCTACCGCACGATCACGAGCTGCGGAATTTTTTACCAAGCACAATGCTTTTCCAGGGCCAGAGCTTATGCTCAGTCTCTAATGAACATGCAGTGGACGGTACTTTATATCATTCCTTCCTTCGAAATATTAATGTTAAATTTTGCTTAATTAATCTTCAAAGTATACATTTTCCAATTCCGAGGTTGTCTTCTAAACCGTATGAAGAGTACATATCCTGTAAAAGATCTTGTATATGATATAAATGACTTACAAGTAATCAATATTATTCGTCTCTGCAGGAAATGACTGACGCTTGTGTTCCATCCGTTCGGTGATTAATAGGGAAATAAACTTCAGTCCAGGTATTAGGTCGTCAAACCGAGCGTCATGCTTTTGAGCACTAGAATTCATCCAAGTCTCTTAGAGCCGATACTCGTACCTAACGCAGGCTGTGGAAGCGACTGCTGCATCGGGCGTGAATAGTCCTCATAGGCACATATGAGCCAAACCTGTATGATCACTGCCTTAAAAGCGTGTTGGTCCACACTTGGAGTGCAAAGAGCAGCGGATTTGCGTGCCGTGGATTCATGTACTTCATTGGTTTCTGGAGGTGTATGACACGAAATGACTATATAAGGATCACGCGGTTCCCGTGAATCACTACACTCATGCTTTTAAATTAACGATAATGCTGATATATTGTGAAACAATGCTCTGATGGGCGGTTTGCGGATTTAAATCACCTCGGGGTATGGCCATGCGGTGCATTTGACCTGCGGTCGTCGCACGGTGGCGCTGGCAGCAGTCCATATACGCAGAGGGGAGTTGGTGCATGTCGGAGTACGGTGCAGCGGTTAGTGTGCAGACGTTTTCAGACGTGCTAATGGTGACTGTGCGTTGAAAATGGCTCAGAGAACACATATTGATGACGTTATGAGGGGTAGAATACTAGGGCGATTGGAGGCTGGTTAAACACAGCAGGGCGTAGCACAGGCTCTCCGTGTGCCACAAAGTGTGATCTCAGGATTATGGCAACTATTCCAGGAGACAGGAAACATGTCCAGGCGCTACAGTACGGGACGTCCACAGTATACAACGCCACAAGAAGACCGATATCTCACCATCTGTGGTTACAGACTGTCACGCAGTATTGTGGGTGGCCTTGCTCGGGACCTTACCGCAGCCACTGCAACACTCACACAGTCTACACAGACACACTGTCTACAGACGACTGAGCAGACGTGGTTTATTCGCCCGGAGACCTGCAAGGTGCTTTCCACTGACCCCTGGCCACAGGAGAGCCCGTAAAGCCTGGTGTCAAGAACACAGTTCATGGTCCTTGGAACAGTGGTCCCAGGTTATGTTCACGGACGAGTCCAGGTATAGCCTGTACAGTGATTCTTGTCGGGTTTTCATCTGGCGTGAACCAGGAACCAGATACCAACCCCATAATGTCCTTGAAATGGACCTGTATGAAGGTCGTGGTTTGATTGTGTGGGGTGGGGTTATGATTGGTGCACGTACACCCCTGCATGTCTTTGACAGAGGAACTGTAACAGGTCAGGTGTCTCGGAACGTCATTTTGCACCAGTATGTCCACCTTTTCAGGGGTGCAGTGAGTCCCAACTTCCTCCTGATGGATGATAACGCATGGCCCCACCGAGCTGCCATCGTGGAGGAGTACCTTGAAACAGAAGATGTCAGGCGAATGGAGTGGCATGCCTGTTCTCCAGACCTAAACCGCATGGAGCACGTTTGGGATGCTCACGGTTGACGTATCGCTGCCCTAGGATACTTCAGGAGCTCCGACAGGCACTGGTGCAAGAATGGGAGGCTATACCCCAGCAGCAGCTCGACCACTTGGTCCAGAGTATGCCAACCCATTGTGCGACCTGTGTCTGTGTGCATGGTGATCATATCCCATACTGATGTCGGGGTACATGCGCAGGAAACAGTGGCGGTTTGTAGCACATGTGTTTCGGGATGGTTTTCTCAACTTATCACCAATACCGTGGACTTATAGATTGTGTCGTGTGTGTACCCTATGTGTCTATGCTATTAGCGCCAGGCCGGCCGGTGTGGCCATGCGGATCTAGGCGCTTCAGTCTGGAACCGCATGACCGCTACGGTCGCAGGTTCGAATCCTGCCTCGGGCATGGATGTGTGTGATGTTCTTAGGTTAGTCAGGTTTAAGTAGTTCTAAGTTCTGGGGGACTGATGACCACAGATGTTAAGTCCCATAGTGCTCAGAGCCATATTAGCGCCAGTTTTGTGTAGTGACATATTAGGCTAATTTGATGGTTGGCATATCAGCGTGACTTTACTGTGATGTTCCTCAAAGCGCTGTAGCACCATTCTGATTTTGTAACTCGCACAGTTATGCTATTGGAAGATGTCATCGCCTTCGCGGAAGACATCAAGCATGAAGGTGATCCGCAATAATGTTGACGTAGCCTACAGCTATCCTCAATAACTACCGCAGGTCTTACTGAGACCAAACGAATGGCCCCCACAACATATTGTGCCCACCGCCGTGCATCCGTAGCGCGGTGTACTCTTCGATCATCTGTGCGCCTAGATGACCGCGTCGCCACACGAAAATCAACCAGATAATTTATCTGACCTCACGACACGTTTCCGCTGATCGAGGTACATGATCTCGTGTCCACTGCAATCGTAACTGATGGTGTATTTGTGTCACTATGGAAACCTACAAGGTTCTTCTGATGCGAATTGTTTGTTCAAGAATGTGTACTCTACGGTGTACTTGGAAACAGTCATATCTGGCATATCTGACACAGGTCTCATATCCTGCTTTACACAGCGGACGAGTCTCCGACCTCCACGTTCTGTGACGATGTGTTACCGTCCGATACCTTGTCGCGTACTACTGGACTTGGCGATGCGTTAGCGTTCGATACCTTGTCGCCTACTAGTGAACTCACTGTCCTTCAACCACTTTCGGCAATCGATAGCAGCACATGAACAGGCGACCAGCCTCGCCGTTCCATAGACATTCTTTTCCAGGGGGAGACCATAACAGTCTGCCTCTAGAGAAAGTTGTATGTCAAAGTTTCGAACATGGCTGCGTGGTCACCGACCGTTTATAAAGTAAAATTAAAGCAATAACAGCCCTCGGTCGCAAAAAACGAAGCCTTTTGACCTAGAATTCGGCACTACTACGAGTGCCTTCATCAGAAGTGAAACACTCAAACTGGCCTATAACTTAATTACAAAATTCGGGGAAAAATTTTTTTTAACTGTAAGTACTGACTAGGAGTACAAAAAAGAAACAGTGCTTACATGTAACATGGCAAAATAAATATGAAGCGATAAATCTTTAGAAGATTAGATGGGCAGATCACATAACTAATGAGGAGGTATTGAATAGGATTGGGGAGAAGAGAAGTTTGTGGCACAACTTGACTAGAAGAATGGATCGATTGGAGGTGGTGCTACAGAAGAATGCTGAAGATTAGATCACATAACTAATAAGGAGGTATTGAATAGAAGTGGAGAGAAGAGAAGTTTGTGGCACAACTTGACTAGAAGAAGAGATCGGTAGGTAGGGTATATTCTGAGGCATCAAGGGATCACCAATTTAGTATTGGAGGGCAGCGTGGAGGGTAAAAATCGTAGAGGGAGACCAAGAGATGAATACACCAAGCAGATTCAGAAGGATGTAGGTTGCAGTAGGTACTGGGAGATGAAGAAGCTTGCACAGGATAGAGTAGCATGGAGAGCTGCATCAAATCAGTCTCAGGACTGAAGCCCACAACAAAAACAACAAATCTTTATTCACAAAATTTTTGAAATAGAATACATAGAAGGCAAGCCACTTTGGGCTGCTCGCATGTGTCGAGCTACGGTAGCATCAGTCTGAATTCTCACGTACGTAACTTTTAAAGTAACTGAAACCAAGAATATTTTACTTTCCCCAACATTAAGTGTGTATTGCATCAACACACACAAGCAAGGCTTATAAAATTATAAAATGATGAATATTCACACGTATAGGAAAATCAAAAATGTTTCGCCTTAACAAATTTCACTAAGTACACACGTCAAGTCCCAGTGAGCTACCGTTTGCTAACGTAATGGCACACAATGCTCAAATTCTGGACACACGATAACCTACATGAGAACTGGTGCAAAAACAAACGAAAATGCAAATTAAAAAGTAACGTCTGCAAATAACGCAAATAAATGTGCATAAAAAATTAAAGCAAATGAAAACTAAAGACTGAATAAGTTTGGTCTCATTGATTATAATAGCAGTTGTTAGCAGTAGTGAAGACTGTATCTGGAGAAATAAAAGTTACGATCGCAAACAAGTGACGTCTGTAATAATAATTAGTTTACTGAGTGAAAGTGAGTTTAATCTTCTTGTAGGAACAATAAGCAGTCAATCATTGCAAAATGGAAGTTTTATTTAAACCCCTTTACTGTGGTTTCAACGCTTATAAAAACGTCTTCTTCAGAAGCAAATATTGACAACTGATTTATATGTTTTGGCAGAGATACGTTAAAATACACTCGAAAGGCGTCAGTAAAATGTAAATTTTTCGGCACTTATGCAGTTTAGCAGGTACGGAAAAAATTTTTCATTTTTCTTCAAAATTTGATCGATTATAGTCAAATTTGATACGCTGATTACGAATACGATATTTATTTTCGCCCCAGTCAATTATTTACATCAAAAAATTGTTTTAAATTTTTTTAAATTTTTTTATTTTTCAATATTTTGTCGATATAGTGAATTCTGATGCACTGATTTCGAATATAACATCCATTTTCATTTTCCCTTGACCGTCGGCGATATCTTCTGCCCGATAAGCGCGGCGCTGCCGATGACGCAACAATGCGTAATACACTAAAGCCCGGTCCACACGCAACGATCTGTCTGCGCAGACATCGGCGCAGATGTGTGTACATGCAAAAGATCGCTGCAAATGTGGTGTGTTCACACGACACAAACCCCAATCTACTACTCGCCCGCCATCTGTCGCTGTAGAAAGGAAATTTTAGTGGCAAGCGACTGCGCTCCGCGTAAACGTCAAAAATTTAATTCAGTTATTTTGAAATATAGAAATGAAGGAAGTTCTGTTGTGGTCTGTGTTCGCAACCTGTGTTACAAAAAACATTCAGACCAACCGCAGGAAACAGAGAAAGCGGTCAAAATGGTGTAGACAGTGGCTGCTAAAGCGAAAGCAGTTTTCTCACGTAAATTTACTGCGAGATTTGAAGGGCGAACCTTAAGAAAGCCAAGCAGATCAAAATACCATAACGTTGGCTGGTGTACTTGATCTACTCCTACTTCAGATCTTTTAGACTTCTGAACTTTGGATAACTCTTTTCGGTAAACAGTTCGCAAAGAATTATTTTTTTTTAATTCTGTTTGCCGAGGCGTCAACTGCTCGCAATTTTTCAATTAGAGCATTGTATGGTGCTGTCTTTTTGTCTCTGTCACTATATTCTTTACTTTTAATCTTCCACAAACATGTGTGGTTTCTATATATTTCAATGAATTCACTGACAAACTCTCGAGAACACTGACGAGTATCAGCCACTTTAATGCCCTGTGCGCACAAATACAAACACTAGACTGAGCAAACAGCTGTTTCGGGCCTGATTTGCGGCGATCTCCTGTCCACACGCTCCAACTTGTCTGCGCAGATGCGGTTTGAACCCACAGATTTGAGAGGTTTCGCTCGAACCTCCAACTCCAACTTCCAGGTTTGCACACATCTCAGGTTGGTGCAAATCTTCTGTCCACACGCAACGATCTGTCTGCACAGATGTGATGTGCGCAGACATTTGCGCAGAAAGATCGTTGTGTGTGGATGGGCCTTAACTAATCAGTATTTTCAAATCATAGGCGGCCGCTGCCGCGGCCGCATTCCAAAAAAAAAACTCCCAACCTAACCTCAAGTGGGCTACGCTACAGATCAATTTATACAGTTTAGCAGGTACGGAAAAAATTTTTCATTCCAAATGTATCTGGCTTGGAGAGCTTTGTGGGTGAATATGTAAAGTTTGTTGGTGATTGTACTTTGTATTTTCATAAATAAAGTGATCTGTAACGTAGCCCACTTGAGGTTAGGTTGGGAGTTTATTTTTTGGAATGCGGCCGCGGCAGCGGCCGCCTATGATTTGAAAATACTGATTAGTTAGTGTATTACGCAATGTTGCGTCATCGGCAGCGCCGCGCTTATCGGGCAGAAGATATCGCCGACGGTCAAGGGAAAATGAAAATGGATGTTATATTCGAAATCAGCGCATCAGAATTCACTATATCGACAAAATATTGAAAAATAAAAAAAAATAAAAAAATTTAAAAAAATTTAAAACAATTTTTTTTATGTAAATAATTGACTGGGGCGAAAATAAATATCGTATTCGTAATCAGCGTATCAAATTTCACTATAATCGATCAAATTTTGAAAAAAAATGAAAAATTTTTTCCGTACCTGCTAAACTGCATAAGTGCCAATTTTTCACCTCCATTACAATTACACCATGCACAACATAATTCTTATCACTTCGTATTTCTCCACCAATGTACAGTCACTGCAGAGTACTGCCGGAAAAACAATTGAGCTATTGTCTGTTCATATTTCGTGCAAGTCCAATAAGAGTGGCCCTAATAGGGTCACTGTGAGGAAGGCAATCAGTTTGACTCTAAACACACGCTGAAACGGTCGTGAGTGTTAGCTACTTTGTAGTTTGGACATGGTGATGATGAGCGTATGGCCTTGGTAGCCGGGAGACCCCTCGCGGGGCGGTTCGGTCGCCGCTCCACAAGTTCTTTAACGCCACTACGACGACTTGCGAGTGAATGAGGATGAAAGACACACAACACCCAGTCATCTCGAGGCAGAGAAAATCCCTGACCCCGCCGGGAATCGAACCCGGGACCCCGTGCGCGGGAAGCGAGAACGCTACCGCAAGACCACGAGCCGCGGACTTCGACATGGTGAGTTGATGTTAGTCAAGAGTACCTTTAAGCCAACAAGGACGCTGTTATCAACATGTCAATGAGTTTGAACGAGGTCTTGTAATAGGGCTGCGAGGAGCTGGATGTTCCTTTTGCGATATTACAAAAAGACATGGCAGGAATGCAGCCACTGCGCATGACTACTGGTAGCGGTGGTCAAGAGAATATACGGTCGCAAGAAGACCAGGCTCCATAAGGCCAGGTGGCACTACTGAGAGCGAAAACATCGTGTTCGGCGTATAGCTGTGACGCATCGTACTGAATCTGTAGCAGCAATTTGAGCAGCAGTTGGTACCAGAGTGGCATAACGAACTATTACAAATCGGTTACCTCAAGGGCAAGTGCAGGAGAGTGCATTCCACTGACCCCAAACCACTGCCATTTGTGACATTAGTGGTGTAACCGAGAGCTTATTGGA
This sequence comes from Schistocerca cancellata, assembly GCF_023864275.1. NCBI lineage: Eukaryota > Metazoa > Arthropoda > Insecta > Orthoptera > Acrididae > Schistocerca > Schistocerca cancellata. Next base: position 330,594,942 of record NC_064628.1, on the reverse strand, counting down.
GGGTAGGACGGAGACGTGCTGCTTTTTCTGATGACAGTTGATTCTGCCTCGCTGTTAGTGATGACCGTGCGCTGGTTAGGGGAAGGACAGTTGAAGCCCTGCAACCAACCTGTCTTCGTGCTGGACACACTGGACCTACACTTGGAATTATGGCCCCAGGTTCGATTTCCTATGACAGCAGGAGCGCTTTCGTGATATCCCACGTATCCTTAGTGCATATTCGTACGTCAGTCTGGAGTTTCGACCTGTTGTGCTGCCACTCATTAACAGTATTCCAGGGGGTGTTGTGTTTTTGTTGTGTTTTCCAACAGGATAACGCTCGCCCACATTCTGTTATTGTGACGCAACATCCCCTACTGTCTGTCGACATATTGCCTTGGCCTGCTCGATCATCAGATCTGTCTCCAGTCGAGCACATATTGGACATCATCGGAGGACATACAAACAGCATTAATTATAACCGCTCTTTTGTTAACCAATCAAGTGAAACAGGCATGGTACTTCCCCCTACAAACTGACATCCGGCGCCTGTACAATACAATGCATTCATGTTCGCCTGCTTGCGTTCAACAAACTGTTGGCTACAACGGTTATTAATGAATCAACATTTCACATTTGCAATGGCTTATTTCGTGCTATATGTACGTATATGGCAATTTATTTTGTGTAGAAGTTTTCCTACAAACAGATGAAATGAGCATATGGCATTGTTGGCCGGGAGGCACCATCTGGGGAGGTTCGGCCGCCAAGTGCAAGTCTTATTTCAGTCGACGCCACATAGGGCGACTTGCAAGCCGGTGATGAGGACGAAATGATGATGGGGACAAGACAACACCCAGTCCCCGAGCGGAGAAAATCTCCAACCCGGCCGCGAATCAAATCCGGGCCCGCTTGCATGGCAGACGAGCACGATACCACCCAGCTAAGCGAGCGGTCTGTTGTTCTACAATCAAGAAGTATTGGAAAAAAGTCATTTATCAGAATCGCCAAGAGCCGCTAACAAATAAATCTGCCGTCAGTAGCAAAATATGTTGTATAGTTAATAGAAAAACGTACTAATACAGCTTACTAACATTTAGAATACACAGCTCCATTGACCCAGTATCAGGTATTTTTGATAATAGGAATCATCCTCACGGTAAATGAAGATTCTAGTATATCGTTCACTTATGGTTTGGTGGGAACAGGAAAGTCCAATAATTACACTCCACATTCTGGTCTCACATTGTGCAGAGGTCCTCAATGTATTAAGTTGGTGCATAAGTTCGTAGCGTTTTTGTTTTGCATGTTATGATACTTTTGTTACACTCACAACATGGAAAAAAGTTCGTAGTATAACAAAAGGATCATAATGGTTTTCATAGACATAGAAAAGGCATATGACTCAGTTAACAGGGAAAGACTCTGGGAAGAAATGAAGAAAATAGATATAGAAGATGGCTACATCAATGTAATAAAGACAATGTACAAAGGACACAATTGTAGAATTAGAACATCATTGGAGAACTCTGAATACTTCGAAATAAGACAAGGACTTAAACAAGGAAGTATTCTATCTCCTGCAATTTTTAATGTTGTGATGGAGGGAATGAATAGAGCAGTTAAAGATGCAGTGAAAGAAAAAGACAAAAAGATGATTTTTGCAGGTGATATGGTAATATGGGGCGATAAAGAGGTAGATGTACAGTTACAACTTGATGCAACGAAGGAAATAATGAAAAGGTATGGATTAAAAATAAATAAAGAGTGGAGTAATGGAATTGGGAAGAGACAAAGGGATCAACGGAAATATTACTTTGGATGGAGAACCTCTCAAAGTGGTAGACAGTTTCACTTATTTAGGGAGTGAAATATCTAGTGATGAAAGAATAACTAACAAAGTTAATAGGGGGTTACAGAAGGGAGCAATTCCTACCAAATAATAAAACACCTGATTTGGAATAAGGAAGTTTCGGTAAGAGCAAAACTCCTTATGTGTAAGAGTTGTTACTTCCCTATTGTCTCCTATGGAGGGGAAACATGGACAATGACAGAAAGGGACTGGAGCAGATTGCAAGCAGGGGAAATGAAATTTCTCAGAGAAGTTAAGGGAAAAACAAGAATGGACAGTGCAAGGAAGGTAGATATCAGAAAGGACTTTAAACAAAAAAGTGTGAGAGAAAAAATTGAAAAAAGGAGACTAAGATGGTTCGGGCATTTTAAGAGGATGTGTGGGCGGAGACTCCCCAAAATTATGGAAGAACTAAAGATGGATGGAAAAAGACCTAGAGGGCGCCCAAGAACACGATGGAAAACAGGAGTGAGAATATCTGTGGAAAGGAGAGGTGTGACCTGGCAGCAAGTGGAGGAAGAAAAGTCGTGGGAAGACCAAGCCAAGTGGAGAGGACTCGTCAGCACCCAGACCCGGCAGTAGCTGGAGCGATCCGGATATAGATAGATAGATGTTGGTATTCCGGTTGTTATAGGTTTATTTATCGATTACCGTTTTTTATTTGTAGCTCACTGCTGCTGTTTGAGTTTATGTATTGTCATTTTGTCATTTAGAGATGGTGAGCGGAGCTATGGATGCTAGAAAATGGAGTGCCAAGAGGAGAAATCAAAACATTTCTGACATATCCTTCTGTTTGAGTTCAGTAGAAAGATAGCAGCAGCGGAGACAGCCAGAAACATTTTTCCGTGTATGGAGATAATGCAATTGCACAGAGCACGGATGAAAATGGTTTTTTTCGATTGAGGAGGATCGTTTTGACATTTGTGACTGTCCACGTTCAGGAAGACCTTCGGGGTTTGACGAAGATTGTTTAACCGCATTCATTCACAATGAGCCTCGACAGTGTACTCGATAACTGGCTGATGTGATGAACTGTGAACAATGCACCATTGTGTGTCATTTGCATGTAGTGGAGAAGAATAAAAAAATCAGGTGTATGGGTACCACATGCTCCAAGCCAAAACCACAAAAACCAACGGGTGGCCTATGTGCATCTCTGCTTGCTCATTATCAGTTATCTCGTGAACAACAGCCATCAGGCCTATCCTGTATCATTACTGGTGACGAGGAAAGGTGTCTTTATGCTAACATAAGGTAAAGCAAGGGATGTACGAGCACAAACAAAGCAGCATCTTTCCGTACAAAGATCTGAGCGGATCCACAAAAGATGCTGTGCATCTGGTGGAGCAGCGCCGGTGTGGTGTAGTGCGATCACTGCCGACATTTGTTGCCAACAACTGAGACTTCATGCAGACGCAGTTCAAGAACAACGACCAGGAAGACTGCATGGAGTGTGCTACTCCACGACACCGCCCGCCCGCGTTCTGCTAGACACAAAAAAACTCTAAACGATAGTTAGGCTGGGAAGTAATTCCGCACCCACCTTATTCACCAGATCTTGCACCCTCAGAATTTCATTTTTTCCGCTCTCTGTCGAACAAACTTCAAGAAACTTTCTTTCTGGATAAAAATGCACTCCGAAAATTGTTCGACGAGTCCTTCGCCTCAAAACCACGTGATTTCTACAGTTGCGGAATCGAAAAGGTACCTCAGCGGTGGCACACTTCTGTAAATAGTGATGACTAAAGTCTCTGTTATGTTTATATGTATTGCATATTAAACTTATGAAGAAACTTATACACCAACCCAGTAAGTGATGAGGGTTTTCAAAACTCCGACTCTGTTTGGTCTGCTAGTTCACGTACGCTAACAAATGCAGCCATCTTCCGTCAAGGGAAAAGGATTTCGGGGTCAAGCTCTCCACCTTACACAGACAGCAAATAACCAGCTGCACCACTGGCGTCAAGCAACAGTATTCTGCAAACGATGCTCTACCGTAGCTTTGTATGGTTTCAATTTCAGTTTGCAAGCAGATACTACCGATAACGCCAGTGTAATGTAGTAAGTGGAGTGTAGTTATTCTCATTATGACTGTAAATAATATGTGAAAGCAGTGTGTTCAAGAATCTTGTGGGTATCAACATCATGTTAATGGCTGTCGGATAAAGAACTTCAAGAAAAAGAAACAGTAATGAAAAAATACCTCCTGCAACCGAACCTTGCCGAACAGTCTCATATGTGAACGTATGTGACACCGTCGATGTTAATTGCTCCATACGTTACATTTGGCGATGCGTTGTTGTGATTCAAGAATGTAAAGCTATTAGCTCACATAAGAGTTTCATCCGCCTATTTTCGTTTTATCCCGAGAGATACATTATCCTATACTAGCAATGATTACAGTCAATCGCAGGAGACAAGTATAACGTGACTAAATATATTTCCAGAAGGAGAATCAAATGGTTCAAATGGCTCTGAGCACTATGGGACAACTTCTGAGGTCATCAGTCCCCTAGAACTTAGAACTACTGAAACCTAACTAACCTAAGGACATCACACACATCCATGCCCGAGGCAGGATTCGAACCTGCGACCGTAGCGGTCACGCGGTTCCAGACTGTAGCGCCTAGAATCGCTCGGCCACTCCGGCTGGCTCAGGAGAAGAATCAATCAACGTAATTATTGGAATATGTGCCACCAACACACTCAAAAAGTGTGTTAGCCGTTTGGCTTAGAACTAGCGACTAGGCATCATAACTAGTTCCTTACACTTTGCAACGCACTGAACACGTTATTTCTTAGCTTCTTGCTGCTTCAGTAAACAAGAATTCTACAAGATTTTCCAGTAAAGAAAAAGGAAAAAAAGAAAAGAAACTGTTTCCTGGTAATGGACGAGCGCCGGATGGGCGAATTTGCCGCTAGAGCAGGATATTATAGGAACGATATTTGAAGCAAAAAAGCCTGGTAAATATGTGTTCTTAAACGCTTGCCTTGAGAGCTATGAGCAGTTTTCCATCTTTGCTACTGTGAAACACATCTTTTTTACCGAATAATTGCTCATAACTGTTAAGGTATACATTTTAGAGTCTATGTTTACTTGACCATTTTTCTTGGTTTAGTCCGTACTACTCCCTCTCAAAGTATGGAAAGCAAAGAGGTTGTAGTAGAAGAGATTTGTTTCAAAGTATCAAAGATGTGCACTTACTAATTACGTTATTGCGCTTTCGAGTCCATGTTTACCACACCTTTTTGCTTCGAATAATCGATCCTGTCATATCCTTGAATGATAAATATTCCTCCTGGGGCACTTTGTACATCAATATATATGTGTAAATTTATGTGGACTCTCTGTAAGTGATAGTATAGTAACGAATGCACCTTTATAAAATTTTAGGATCAGAAAAACGGATTTCGTAGTTTCGTGGTCCCAGCGCATGATCTGTTTGCACAGACAACAATTTCTTCTGTGGAATGCTAAGAACGCACAGTACTGTCAGATTGTAAACCGACAAGAAAGGTATGTGGATATTAGAATATTGCGGAGAACTTTCACCCATAGTTTGCCACAACATGAGTATACAAAATCTCTTGAATATGCTGTCAGGTACATGAGGCATCACAGAAAAAAGCGCCGGCACCCAGTTTAAAGAACACAAAGGCTGTTGTCGTCTGGGCAACAATGAAAAACCGATAACACGAAATCTTGCACTGCAACTAGAGCTGGGCCACCTCAGGTTTAAGCCAAACCGACTTAAGAGTTTTCGTAAACCGAGTTCAAATCGAGGTAAGCCGAGTTGCGACGGAAAACATGAGATAACATTCAACGCCGTTCTTCCTTTCGCATCTGCGCAGATTGCGGATTCAGTTCAGTTTACCGACCCTTGCTTCGCGGATTCCCAGGCAGTGATTATAGCCACGAGTGTGATGGCCACTACAAAGGGCGTAATTTTTGGTCTTTCGGCTTGAAATTTTGAAGGCACTCTTGTGAACTACCTGAAACATGCTGTATAGATTTACGGTTATCGGGCGATCGCATGGTAGCCAAATGGTTTTCCAAGACCATGACTGCATACCATGCTTCAGGCCCAGGATTTTTTTGTTCTTTTTTTTTACATGAAATTTTGAAGATGGTGATACACCCAGAATATTTTCCAATGGTTCTTCGGCGATTTGACGATCTTAAAGTAGACAAATGGTTCGTCACGAGCATTAACGGATGCCACACTACAGGCTAAAATTTGGAAATGCACTCAAGCGCCTCTTTGAAATTGGTGTAAGATTTTGACGGTGACAGAACGATCTTAAGGCAGCCAAATGCCACGTTATGTGCACGAATGTGAGGACGTAGGTTGCAAGTGCTACTTTGAGATGAAGAGCGTAGCACAGGAGAGGAAATCGTGGCAGTCTGCATCAAACCAGTCAGAAGACTGATGACCAAAAATAAATTAAAAAAAGTGTATGAATGCTTGCTGTGCTAGAGGCTACAGTTCGAAAATACACTCATGAGACGCCAAGAATTTGCTGCAAGGATTTTGACTTTTTTTTCTTTATTGAATTTCGATTACCCCCCAGAGGAGGGGCGGTCTAGCAGCAGCACAATACACCGCTCTGCAGCCTACAGAAAAGTTAAAAAACCAGACTCAGGAGATATGAAAAACTAACAAAAGCAGGCGATAAAACAGTGACTGTTAAAAACTGAAACTTTGAGATAAAGTTACGAAGAAAATATAAAAACAAAATGGTCGGCGATGCTGATTAGAACACATAGTAAATAGACAGGTACAATTAAAAAACAGGGTGGCAGTCTGGTTACTGTTTGCTATTGACAGTATGGTGGCTGCTCACAACACTGACAGGGGACACACAACACTGAACACTGACTTAAAACAGCACTATACAGGCGACACGGCGGCAGACTGGGGGAGGGGAAGGACCCAGACTGATGAGGGGGAAAAGGGGGAGAGGAGAGGAAAGGAAAAAAAGGGGGAAGCCGACGGAGGGAGGGGACATAGAAAAAGGGGGGCTGGGTGGATGCGAGAAGGAGAGGGAAAGGAAGTGGAGGGGAGAGCAAAAAGGACTCAGAGGAGAGAAGGGAGGCAGAGAGAGGGTAGGTGGGGAAAAAATAGGATGGAAGGGGGGGAGAGGGAGCCCAGGAAAAGGACAGAGGAAGGGAGGGGGAGGTGAGGATCAGAGTAGATACGAGGGATAAATGAAGGGAGAGACGGCATCATCCAGGAGGGGGAGTCGATGGAAGCCACCTTGGGAAAGGAGATGAAGGGTGTAGAGATGGAGGGTAGGGGGGACACAACAGTGAAGGTGCGGCAGAGGGTGGGGTTTGGAGAGGAGAGGAGCAACCAGGGGATGAGGGGGACCAAGGCATTGGGAGGTGTAGAGGATGTGGATACGTTTGAGGAAAAGGAGCAGATGGGGGAAAGGAATGAGTTCGTAGAGGATCCATGTGGAGGACAGGAGGTGTATACAGACGGCGGATTTTGACGAGGATCGGACGATTTTAAATTAGTGAAATACCATGACTCAAGCAAGGATGCTGGGAAGTTGCCGCTTCGTCGTTGCTTCCCTGTCACTTTCTACTATATACACAGGGCGATTATAATTAAAGTTAAACTCTCAAAACGCTGTAGAAACAACAACATTGGTGAGAATGATGTCAAATTGCAACGGAATATTATCGGAGAAGGAGGAAAACGTATGACAGAAGTAAAAAAATAGTGTGAAAGTTGATCAATAGATGGCGCTGTATGTGTCAGAATACGTAAATGAAAACACCTGTCATGTGCATGACCCATTGAAGTTGGTAGAAACACGCTGAGTACACGGCTTTTCCTCCTTTCGCGCCTGCGACGTTCGCCATGGCTGTCCCAATGCAGGATAGCACTCTGTTCGTAAAGCAGTATTACAAGAATGATGACTGTGCACACGCTGCTCTGCAGAAGTTCCGGACACTAAAGGGCTTTAAGAAAGGCATTGGTCTGATGACTGCTGTGGGTCTGGACAAAATGATTCGAAAAGACGGGTTCTTTCAGTGTGCAACCTGGTAGAGGGCGGAAACGAATTGACTCAACGACAGTGGAAGCAGTGGCCAGAACATTGCAGGAGGAGACGAGTGGTGGTGTGCAAATGTGTAGTGCACGGAGAATTGCCAAACATTGGACATACCCGTGAGCACGGTGCGTAAAATCCTACGAAACATCCTTCTTTCCTATCCATTCAAAATTACCCATTTGCTCGAGTTGCTTCCTGTTGACCTGTCAGCAAGAGAGACCTTTGCTTTGGAATTTCCTCCTCGTGCGGAAGAGGACAATGATTCGCCGTCGAAGATTTTGTGGACAGACGAAGCCCACTTCCATCTGACAGGGTACGTCAATACACAGAATTTTCGAATAAGGGCAACGGTAAATCCACATGCAAATCAACCAGTACCACTTCATCCTGAAAAGATCACTGTGTGGTGCGGGTTTACGGCATCATTTATCATAGGTCCATATTTTTTCCGAAAAGACAGGTGCTTCCTGTCCTGTTACCTGTACCGTCACTGTGGATGGGATCATTTTTATGCAATGTGGCACACATCTGCACATTGCAAATCCAATTAAGATGCTGATGAAGTGCCATTTCGGAAATGCTAGAAATCAGTCACCATTTCCCTACGGTCTAGCCGTCCCGATCACCTGATCTTAATCCGTGTAACTTCTCGCTGTGGGGCTATCTGAAAGATGTGGTGTTCAGTGTTCCGATTTCAAACTTAGCTGCATTGAAGGCCCGCATTGCGCAACACATTCTGAACGTGACTCCGGAAACACCTCGATCAGTTGTGGAATATGATGTTTCTCGATTTAAACTTGTTCAAAAAATGGCTCTGAGCACTATGGGACGCAACATCTTAGGTCATAAGTCCCCTAGAACTTAGAACTACTTAAACCTAACTAACCTAAGGACGTCACACACACCCATGCCCGAGGCAGGATTCGAACCTGCGAACGTAGCAGTCCCGCGGTTCCGGACTGCAGCGCCAGAACCGCTAGACCACCGCGGCCGGCTTTAAACTTGTTGCAGAAAACGGTGGACAGCATATTGAACATGTTTTCCACCAGTCACATGGAAATTAACAATCAGATTTGATTTTGATTGATGCTTTTTATGCGGTTTTTGGTCGCAGGACAATTAAAAACCGATTTTTCCCATCCGATGCGATATGTTCTTGCCGTGGTGGATGGGCTTACGTAACTAACAGTATCACACCTGTACACCCACATACACTGAGTAGTACAGTTTGTTTAACGTCAAACGTACATCTTAGGCATTGTTGGATGATTCATTTGTCATTTGTAGTTTACCACTATATGATGCTTACAGCGCCATCTATTGCTACATTTTGTAACAATTATATTTGTTCTGCAATACGTTTTCCCCCTTCTCCCATAATATTCCGTTGCAATTTGACGTCATTCTGAACAGTGTTGTAATTTGTACTGCGGTTTGAAAGTTTAATTTTCCCCACGGCTCAAGCATGAACGCTGGATATTTACCCTTTCGTCATCGCTTCCCTCAGTCAAGTACCGTCCGAGCTGCCGAGACAGTAATCATCATAATAAGCTACCGCAATTTTAAAGATCACGGTGAGCGACGTCGCATTATGGAGGCACAGACTCAATTCGCACGAAACCGTCATCGATAACGGCGCACCGCGTGAACAGAACTCTAGTTGGTAACAAGGTACCTCGGGTTCACTTGAAATCCCCTCAATCCGAGTTGACCTAGTCTGCTAACTCGAACTGACCCATTTCTAACGGGAAGCAGCGAACCAGCAAATTCGATTTTAAAATGTATTAGTTTCCTGAAGGTCAAGTGTTATTATGCTAGGATATACCAGACAGAATATTGAAATTTATACGAAACACACATATGCATAAAAGCAAGTGTAACATAAAAGAAAGAAGGATATAGAGTAAATATGTTGCAGGCCTTGGTATTAAATGAAGCAGCTATGCCAGTTACGATGGCGAACGTATGATGGATGTCACGACCGCACCGATCCGTGGTTTCATGTTAACGTGTTACGAATATGTAATAAAATGTAACACCTACAGCCGTCCTGGCCGGCCGGTGTGGCCGAGCGGTTCTAGGTGCTTCAGTCTGGAATCGCGCGACCGCTACGGTCGCAGGTTCGAATACTGCCTCGGGCATGGATGTGTGTGATGTCCTTAGATTAGTTAGGTTTAAGTAATTCTAAGTTCTAGGGGACTGATGACCTCAGATGTTAAGTTCCATAGTGCTCAGAGCCATTTGAACCATACAGCCGTCCTTACGATGTTATTTATTATACGGTTACCAGTTTCGGCGCCATCTCCAGGCCTTAACCGTCTCTGAGGGGGTAAACACCATCCGTATACACGATTAATCACTGGCCAACATCTATAGTTGATGGTTGGAGAGACAACATCGTTGTTACGGATAGCCTACGAAAACCAACTGTCCATGTTGGCCAGCGATGAATCATGTATATGGATGATGTTAACCCCCTCAGCGTCAGTTAAGGCCTGAAGATGGTACACCGAAGCGTCGAAACTGGTAGCCATATGATAAATAAGATAGTAAGGACGGCTGCAGGTGTTCCATTTTATTACGAATATGACCGGTCGAAGTCTCTCAGCCCTCCAGTCACAAGGATGGACATACAAAAACGTGATACGAATATGGTGACGAGCTGAATAGAAAAACTGTCGATATGGCTGATAAGCAATCTTTGCATCGTGAGTCGGAGACCACGGTGTTTTGTCGGATACCGTTCGAAACGAAAGCGATCCACCTATCCATTAGTAGAACGCGGAGGAAAGACTTTTCGTGGGCTGTTGCTGGACTACGTCGCCGGCAGTTCTAAAACAGGTGCGGCGTTGATGCGCGCCTGAGTGCTGACGTGCGCGTTATACAACTACTGCCGCCTGGCTGTTGACGGCGCTTTACGGCTCCCCGCGGCCCGAGCGGTCGACACCTTTCCCTCACATGTCACTGCGACGTTTGAACTGAACTCAGACGACGCCCACGACCTGGCTTTAAATCATCTGAACCAAAGTACACGAATATAACAACGAGCAAATTGCTGCTACTCCACATGTCAAAGCAGAGGCCGCTGAGCTTACTCCGATGTACGCTTCTTACAGTCAGCAGGACAAACTCTTCAGGGAAACTCAGCCACTTTCATATGTTAAGTTTGTTGACAGTGTCAACCAGGAGATAAGCGATCAGTCGTAATTTTTTTTTTTTTTTGTTAAATGTTCGAAACCCATGAAATCAAGGTCACCCGTGAAATGACAACATATTGTCACTTTAAGAAATATTTTTACGATGTGTGGAGCCGTAATGGCACCGACACTAATCCCCAGATGGCTAGATTGCTAGCCGAAACTATCAATCCAAATAAAGATTTCACGTGCTACCTCGATTTCATGTTTCTTTACAGTCGCTATCACAAATAAAAATATATATAAAAAGAGAAACGTTTTCATATGTTTCTTACAACTTATCTTTGTGTGAAAGTTTCGGGTCTTGTATGCAGTTACAGCTTGTCAAAACGGTTTTATACCTGTAGGCGCCATGTCGATAATAAACGAACTAATAACTCAGCTCTTTAATATTCCTTTAATGTTCGGCCAAGGGCGACATATTTCATGTGTCACGCTCATACTCAAGCACACTTGCCTGTAACAGTTACAAGTGCAGCTATGAAAACCTTTACCAGGCGTATGACAATAATCTCAATATATATAATAAACATAATAAACATAATTCTCTTTCATTGTGGGGTTCCTCAAATAAAACAGTAAAACGTTACCATTAAAATCCAAAGCTAATTATCACACATTACACGACAGGAGTCGTATGTCTTACTGTAAAAACATTAATAAAGATCAAGAACTTCTGGAAGAGGTGGGAGTATGTGACAGTCAGAGCCGATCCCTTTGCTTTCACTCATCAGTTACAGAAATATCAGTCATGACATACACAAAGTATTCTCCCACTTCTCCACATAGCGTGCGTCACTTATGACATAATCTGATGTTATGTTTATAGCATTAGTACTTCAGATCTGTGGAAAATGTACAAATGTAGTACATGTAACATAAACTAAAAAAATTCTTACACAGTGCTAACAGTAAAGTTCAAGCCATTATGTTGCCACATTATATACCATTCGTGCGAAGGTCGTAATCAAAGTACATCTATGTTTCTTCTTCTTCGCTGGAGTTTCTCTGACCGTTTCTTGTAAATAGAAGTCGCAATTCCAGGTCCTACGTCTGCCCGGTATACCGCTGCTGTTGCGGTCGTTCGTTCCGCAGCACAACCATCAGCCCCGATTCGTCCTCGTGTTCCCTACGTCACAAATTTTCGGGAGTAAATACCAGTCCCTAGTGTTGCACGGGACGATTTTAAAGCTCATTGAGCTTAAGTTCAAAAATGGTTCAAATGGCTCTGAGAGCTATGCGACTTAACTTCTGAGGTCATCAGTCCCCTAGAACTTAGAGCTACTTAAACCTAATTAACCTAAGGACATCACACACATCCATGCCCGAGGCGGGATTCGAACCTGCGGCCGTAGCGGTCACGCGGTTCCAAACTGAAGCGCCTAGAACCGCACGGCCACACCGGCCGGCCTGAGTTTCATTCCTAAGAAGATAAAATATATCTTGTCAACGGTCAATATGTGTGCTAACCCGAAATTCCAAATATTCAAGTTCAAAATGTACCAGTAACATTATATTTTTCTAGCGAAAAATAGGGTTAATTGGGTAAATTCATATGTTAAAAATGAGGCATTTTGTGAGGAAATACCGATTGTGCCCTCATGCGAAATGTATGAAGAGTGTTTATTCATATCTAATAAGAGGCAGAAAATCGAAGATTAACATTTTCGGCACGACCCCTTCAGTTTATCCGTATGTAGATCCTACAGATCCCATCTTTACAGCGTTAACGCCTCTTAATATAACCATACTCATCTTTATTGTCAAATAAATAAACCAGTCGTACAGTGAACCGTTTGTTATACGAGGTTTGTTACTTCAATGAGATGGTATAGCTATTCCATTGCTTCTGTCACAGAAAACCCATCTTTGGTAATATCTTATCGATGCCAATTTTTTAAAAAAAAGAAGAATACCAAAACGTGCGAAGAACGAAGGACAATTACTTTAATTTCTCTTGTAGCCAAAATACATTTGAGAACGTTGAGCAAAAGGTTATGTGGGAAGCTAGACTGGAACAACGCAGAGTAATAGTTTGGATTTAGAAAGTGCGAAGGAACAAGAGCTGTAATTGTACTACTAAGATGTACAGGAGAGAGACACATTGAGAGAGATACCGAAATTCCTACTCCATTTGTTGATTGGGATTTCGACAGAGTCCTATGGAGCAAGCAAACGAGAAAAGGAATTAATCGCAAAGTGAAAAAATTAATACGAAATTTGTATTTAAAACAGACGGTAAGTGTTAACAGTGGGAAATGAAGTCTGAGAAAAGTATGATCAGAACTGGAGCGAGACAAGAAATTGTCAGTTGAAAAAGGCGTAGTTTGTGTTGGAGTAAAGGAACTATCATGTCTACGATTTTCGGATGATATGGTGTTACCAGAAGGATGTGAAATTAAACATCTTAAAGAGATCTGTGAAGAATACGATATAAAGATCAGTAACATCAGTAACAGAAAATAGATGAAGAGCTCATCAAAATATACGTGCTTTTGTTTGTAGTGCGGAGCTCTATGAAGCCGAAACATGGACATTAAGAACAGAGAACGAAAGAAGGTTGCAAGCGTTTGGGATGCGGGTGTGCAGGAGTATGGAAAGGATTAGCTGTGTACTTAGGGTGACTACTGAAGAGGGGCTGGTAATAATATGGGAGAGAATAAGACTGGGTTGCTCACATGTTGCGACAGAACTGTTTGATAGTGAATGCACTGGAAGGGTTAATGTGCGGGAGAAGATTAAAACGAAGGAGAAGATACACGATGGTGGAAAACATTAATGGAAGTGAAAACTACGTGAAAAAGAAGAGATGACACGGAAAGACATAGAGAGCAACCATGTGAAATAATGCTTTTGGGCGGAACATATAACAACAATAATAACAATAACAATAATTAAATAATTATTTTTCATTTTTAATTTCATTTAGTTTCTTGATTTCTATGCAACCACCTTAGACAAAACCAACCGATCATAGAAAAAGTTAATACATTTACAATTCACAGGATGCTGGTTACCGAAACCATGTGAACTACAGCTTTGATGTAATTAGCACACATAACACAAATAGAGCGAACATGTGTAATCCACATTTCACACGAAAGAAAAACATCAATTTTCTGCTGCAGTCAGATGTTATTTACAGTTCACTATGCCTTTAGATGATCACACTATCGTCGTCATATTAATTGTCTTTATATTGTTTGCTTTATATCGTTGCATGTACCGTACTTGTAGCATGCATATGTGACGTCTATTTGGGAGACAACGGTGTGCCATGAAGGAAGGTTATGTAACGTTTTACAATTATGAAGAAATGTTAACGTTAACTGCAGCACGGAGCGATCACTAACATATATATAGGTAAGCTTCTGGCTGCAGTTGTAACTAACGCTGGGATTCCTCCAGTATCTGATGATACGAGTATCTTACACACAAAATGGGAACGTTCTGCGCCTGTCCTTTATTGGTATTTCTTTTCATCTCTGTGATCGTTCTGAGTAGCTCTAATGTTGTAACTACTATTATAATAATGTGTTGTTTTTCTTTTGCTCAGAAAAACAACGACAACTCACCGTTCCCTGGGTTTTGCAAGTCCAAAGCGTGATCAGATGCAAACGGTACCAGATTTTCAAGACTCGAGCGAAGGTGTGGGGAAGCCGAGCAAGTCCTTCGTGGAATCTAAAATTCACAATCAGAGGTCCTCACCATCGGACTATATTAGGAGCAGGTGTGACGTTTCAGGTGTTACGTCTTGTGTACGATCAAACGTTACTTCCCGGTAGAGGGGCATCTCATTATGATTTCATTTCTATTTCTATCGACTATCAATACTCTCTTTAGCAAGTGCGAGTGGGGGGAGGGGGGGGGGGGGGAAGGCTGACACGCCATCAGCCTTTTGCACGGAATTTCCTGCCGTGGAAATGTAACATATCCGAGGTGTTACCTCACTCAGCAATTTCTGAAATAATTAAACAAAGCGCGCGGACAGATAGTAAGTAAGTGACTCCTATTTGAACGACCTTATTTGCAAGTAAGTGGATGATGAAATAAACTGCGTGGCCGGTTATAAGATCGTTGAGCAGGTTTTCTTTTTGAATATCATCCGTAGGTGAAAAGTGGGCACCAATTGAATCAAGCTAAAAATGTAAACTGATCCTCTAGTGATTGTTTAAGTTTCCATCACAGCATCTGACTCAAAAAGGCATATATTTTCTAAATCTTTATTGCTATACAATAATTTTCTACTGTTTTTTTTCGTAAATAAGAGCCTCAGGCGCTGAACTGCCAAAAAAAAATTTAACAACTAGTACAGGGTATGTTTCGCTTCTTTCCGCGTGCTGCGATAGATAGTTTTTTTCTCTCTATTAATTACTGTCCTTTCTGTCGATGCACTCGTTATATAAGTCCATACCTTGTTTAACTTCGTCAGAGTTAGTTATTAGAATCTTGACATACTGGATACGTCATAAAGGTTGGATACAAAATGCTTCTTTTTACGACCAAGCGCTCTTATAAACTATTACCGCTGCATGATTTGCTGCAGTCGATTGATTGGTGTCGTTGCGTGTTCCATGACGAATAGCCTGAAATTCACTGACATATCAGACGATACTCCTGAAATCTGGTTTTGAATAATATATAGGCAAAAACTGACAAGGCCATTTTTGAAGTTCAGTTAGCTCCAAATATGATTCCTCCCGTTGCATGATGGTTCACGAACAAATCATGATAGATCTTCTCGTCAGTAACCGTCGGAGGCACGTGACTAGCAGCAGATAAATATATCCGAAGGGCAGCGTAGACCGACAGGTCACCTTCAAAGCTGTCGATATCATTTGCTCTGTGCAATTCGTCAGCCATTCGTAACCGATAACTTGTGTATCTTGAGCGCTACGTTTGTGAAATAGTTTGAAGACTGATTTTACCGAACTGTCCACTGCTTCCCAAGAAAACATGTCATATGGAATATTTAACCTGCTTTGCGACTGGACCAGTAATTTCCTGACAAGCATGACGCAACACGTTATCCAGGATGAAGTAATGTCTGTGTTGTCTCAGGTCAATGTAATAGAAGCACCACTGATCATAATATACAGCAGCAGAAATCAGAATCAAAGCTTAGAATTTTACAGAAAAATAACAGTATCTGTTGAAATATTTGTGTACGACGTATATTCAATAATATGAGAACCAGTATACCAAAAAATGCAGTCAAATAGTGTCGCGTTTGATATCAATACTACAGTATATAACAAGACATCAACGACTCAGGTGTTAGAGGGTGGAAAACGATATAAAGACAGTCGGCTCTGTGCCATGTTGTGTGTGCGTTTACTGCAGACAGGAAACAGACGCCATTAATTACACTGCGTTTTGTGTACATAAACCATGATTGTGACAATGCCACGCAGAAAAGGGGTATCATATGATGAAAAAGCAAAACTCAGAACGTTAAGGATCTCAGGCAGTCTAATAATCAAACTGCCAAGAGTTTCAACCATTCAAGAAGAGTGTTCGATAATTTCGTTAGATTGGGCAAACTTTGTGAACAGAACGGAAAAATATGTGAAAAGTAGAAGCTCATCTGTGGCTTGGAAAGAATTACTTTTTTTTTTCAAAGCAAGGACCACAAACCCGTTATTCTTCCCAGCTTGTTGCTGATTTACAGTTGCCAGTAACTACCAGGCGTGTACGACAAATTTTGTCACATGACAAAACCCTTGCATTCAAGAAACGACTGCAGAAACTTGCTCTAACACGCAACCATAAATAGGCTCGATTGGAGCTCGGTGAAAAACATGTTGCGTCATGGACTTCAGAATGTGATAAAGTGATCTTCAATGATGAGAAGAAGTTTAATTTAGATGGGCATGGTGGATTTCAATATTATAGGCATAATCTGAGAACAGAGCAGCAGGTAAGAAGAAGCAGAAATTCTGATCGTGGAAGTTTTGTGATTTAGGAGCCAACGTCTTGCTGCGTCAGAACTGTTCCGGCCTAAAAGTGAAGCGCCGGCACGACGGTCAGGAATGTTGGAGCAGACAGGGCTGTGAAGAAGACGTCAGGCAATATCACGCTGACCGACCCATCTGTAGGACGACGACACCGAAACAGCAGCGGCTTCTAGGCGAAGAGACCGCGACCCAGTTGATAACTGGCCTTTCTACGAGCTCTATAGCAGCGACTTAGGAACTGGATATTTCACTTGCATTAGAAATTGTCTATACTGAAGAGACTTCTTATTAGCCTGTCGCCATTTGCTTGTGGCACACCATTGTAAATTCTCAAAGTTAGGTATTGTCATTTACCTTCCTGTTATAAAATATCATTAATACGTTTTTCTTGAATTGCTGTCTAGCGCTCCGAGACAGCGTGTTTCCTAGGGACCCTATATTCGACGAGTGGGCACGACACAACAATAACCTCCCCATAATCCACGTACAGCCCGCGGAGTGCATCCTTCATTGGACCAAACAGAGGGAAGTCGGAAGGTGCGAGATGAGGGTGTGTGAAGAATGAGAGTCCAATGAATTTTATGTATATATAAGGACAGGCGAGTGAAAATTTGTGCCAAGACCAGGAATGGAACTCCGGTCTGCTTGCTAGGCAGGTGCGTTAGCCACCAAGCCACCTTGTTACAGCGGTTCACACAACTGCACGGATTACCTTGGCACGCCTCCCTCCTGGATCCAGATTCTCACAGCCGCCCCAGTATAGTTTAAATTCCCCCTTACACACGAACTGAATAGCCGAGGCGTGCCATGGTAATCCGTGCAGTTGTGTGAAACTGCTGTGCCAAGGTGGCTTGGTGGCTAACGCACCTGCCTAGCAAGCAGACCGGGGTTCGATTCCTGGTCTTGGCACAAACTTTCACTCGCCACTTTAGTATGTATATATAAAATCATATCGTATGAGACTAGTAAAGTCTCAGAAATTGTGTCATTTCATTTGTATAAGTACCGGCACCTGGGTTTCAGATTGGATAGCATTTACATTCGATGCTGAGGTGCTATTCCAGCACATGGAGAGCTTCGGCAACGCTCTTCCCGAGTAAGGAGAACTGAAAGTAGACTGGGGCGGCAGTGAGAATTTGTACCGAGGAGGGAGGGGTGCCAGGGTAATCGGCGCAGTTGTGTGGTGAACCATTGTGTCAAAGTGCATTAGTGACTATGCCTGCCTAGTAAACAGGAGACCTCGATTCGATTTCCGGTCTTGGTAAAAATTTTCATTCAGCGTTTCAGTCGATAAAAATAAAATCATATCTGTATCAGACTAGTAAACTCTATTAAATTGTGTGATTTCTTTTGAGTCCAATAAAGTGTGAGCCCCTGGTGCACAGGCTTGTGTGTGTGTGTGTGTTGTCATGGAGAAGCCCGTTTGCATATTTGCCTTTCTTCAGATTTACGAGGGTAGCTACATCTACATCTACATTTATACTCCGCAAGCCACCCAACGGTGTGTGGTGGAGGGCACTTTACGTGCCACTGTCGTTACCTCCCTTTCCTGTTCCACTCGCGTATGGTTCGCGGGAAGAACGACTGCCGGAAAGCCTCCGTGCGCGCTCGAATCTCTTTAATTTTACATTCGTGATCTCCTCAGGAGGTATAGGTAGGGGGAAGCAATATATTCGATACCTCATCCAGAAACGCACCCTCTCGAAACCTGGACAACAAGCTACACCGCGATGCAGAGCGCCTCTCTTCCAGAGTCTGCCACTTGAGTTTGCTAAACATCTCCGTAACGCTATCACGCTTACCAAATTACTCTGTGACGAAACGCGCCGCTCTTCTTTGGATCTTTTCTATCTCCTCTGTCAACTGGACCTGGTACGGATTCCACACTGATGAGCAATACTCAAGTATAGGTCGAGTGAGTGTTTTGCAGGCCACCTCCTCTGTTGATGGACTACATTTTCTAAGGACTCTCCCAATGAATCTCAACCTGGCACCCGCCTTACCAACAATTAATTTTATAAGATCATTCCACTTCAAATCGTTCCGTACGCATACTCCCAGATATTTTACAGAAGTAACTGCTAACAGTGTTTGTTCCGCTATCATATAATCATACAATAAAGGATCCTTCTTTCTATGTATTCACAATACATTACATTTGTCTATGTTAAGGGTCAGTTGCCACTCCCTGCACCAAGTGCCTATCCGCTGCAGATCTTCCTGCATTTCGCTGCAATTTTCTATTGCGACAACTTCTCTGTATACTACATGTTTGGTTTAGTGTCAAAAGATCTGTCGTTCCAGTGTATAAATGGAACAAAGTCTGTGCTAAGAAGACTATAAGGATGGCTTCCAGCTAAAAGCCACACATGCTATATGAAAAAGGATACAAGTTCAAGGGAAGCAGCTGTCAGTGCTAAGGTTCACGTACACATTGACTTTCTGGAAGAAGATATGTTGAAAGGAACAGACAACATAGTTACCATAGGATATGGCTTAAGGATAAACAAAGCAAACACACTGGTAACGAAGAGTGGCTGAAGGGGGAGCAGCGAATTGCTTAACAGCAAAATTGGGGAGACGCAGTAGTGGAAGAAGTCAGAGAATTCTGGTATCTAGCAAAGCAAGAGTAGGTAGGATACCAAACACAACAAAGTTACCAGAAATAGAATGGAGCAGAAAAAGTAAACTTTCGCTAAATTAATTATATTGATATGAAATAATGATATTTAATTGAGAAAGAATTTCCTGGAAATGGATGTCTGGAGGACAGCATTAAGGTGAAACGAAATGTGGGCCGTAATAACCTGGTAAAGAATGAACGGAAAGGATTTGGAATACAGAGGTATTAAGCAATGTAAAAAACTAAGTTGACAGACAAAGTACGAAATGAAGAAGTATTATAAAGAACAAACAGTATGGAATACCCATAGTAGGATTAGGATAGGTTAATACGACATCTGTTACTGAATCCACAAATGGTTACCGCCGGAAACAGTAGTAGATTACACTATGCACAACAGGTGATAGAGGATGTTACGTGTAATAGTTAAATGCAGATGAAAACATTGATACAGAATAGGAAAATATGGGGATGAGCTTCAAATCAGTCGAAAGAATTATGTAAAAGAATACTAGATTGAAATGTCGTATTTGTTCACTGTGTCATGGCTGTAGAATTTACGTCTTAATTTAATGGACGAAAATAATATATATACAGCAACCACTATTTTTGTACGTCAGAGTACGTATTTCAGAGCCTATTTCAAATGACAGACTTATAGTTATGTATGTCATACATTTATTTACTTCCCATTGCTTGTCTTGTTGGATATTTGGTCACTAATTAAATAATAGAAGCATATGTTTCAGTGGCGTCATCTCAAGCAATGTCACTTTGTTCCAGAAGTAGTATTAAAAAATGAAAATAATGTTGTCAGGACGATGTTAAGCCTTAGATTTCCTGTATCGGAATGATGTTCCCTGCATTCTGCTCTATTTTAAACTGGACTACCGATCTCTTGAGGGTTAAACATTTTTATCACAATTGGGCAAAGAATGTTGGGTCGTCTGATTCTACTTTCGAATAAATTACGAAATAAATATGTATCCCTGAATATATGGTTCTAACCCCGTGAAACGAGATGTATCATAAATAAAGATTTTTGAAGCGCCTGAACGTCCTATTCATCGCGGAAAGTAATATATTTTAGTATGATTTAATTCACTTTCGTTCCTTGTGCTACATATGTAGCACATACTAAACATTTCATTACCACTCTTTGATTTAATAAAGACGCACACGATTTCGATTCTTCCATCTTCCAGCCTGTTGGAGAAGATGGTCTTGGTGTACTGCCTATAAGGTGACAACGGTCTGAAGATGCTATGCTTGACTTCATGTAATGTAACATGGCAATTCTATAACAAGTTCTGTAAGGTCAGATGATGGAAGCATAATATTGTTGAAACCGGTCATCGTGGAACAATAAAAGTGTCTATACTGCGATCGCGGTGTACGAAGCCCCACAGCACACCATGTGTACCTTACAAGATGAACATCATATAGTCTGAAGGCTCGTTCTAGTGACAGACTGGTCGCAGCTGCGTGAAACAAACAAGTGGTTGTCACTTAGTTCGATGCACTGCGAGTGGAGCAAAAGAAAATTTAATCCAGTAACCAGTATATTAAAACAAAACACTTTCAGCCTTCCTGACTACCACAGTGGACAACTCCTATGCGTTTTGTGGCTGGTCGTTGCAGGATCAACCTTAGTTAAAATTTGCTCTTTAGTGTTGCTGAAGTGCTGTCTGGTTCTGGTTATGTTTTACATTGTAATGGTTATAGCTCCACAGCCAGAAGTTACGTTTCTTTAATGACTACTGTTCAGCGGGCATTATGTGCAAAATTTAATCAACTGAGGTTTTGTCACTGTTTATTGCCACTGTGTTTAAGGAATCCATATGCATAAGTCTAGCATCTGTGCATACTTGATTATGCTCTATTCTCACTACCTTCTTGTTATCTGTATTATTTACTATAGGCGCCTATTCCGTAGTGCTTAATTTAAATTTTTCCTGTTGGATGTCTATAATCTTAATAGTTCTTTTCTTTAATATAATCAGCTTGATTGATTTATAATTTGTTATTCTGAATTCTGAAAAAATTTCTTGTATTTACGGCTAAGCTCTATTAAACATGCTCTATTTGTTAGCCTGGAATTATCTGTTTTCAATTTTTTCGTTCTTTATGTTTTATCATTCCCCATATGTTTCCATGATGAAAATGTGAAGTCATCCAAACGAGTACTAATAGGAATTTCGACACATAATAAATCACACAAATCTGAGGGCTCTAAATTCAAATAAATACTTAGCAATTACGTTTACGAATAAATTAAACTGGAACGATCACATAGATAATGATGTGGGAAAAGCAAACCAGAGACTGATATTTATTGGCAGAATACTAGGAAAATGCTAGAGGTCTGCTAAAGAGACTGCTTGCATTACGCTTTGCCGCCCTCTTCTGTGGGATCCGAATCAGATAGGACTTACGGAGGACATCGAGAAAGTTCGATGAAGGGCAGCTCGTTTTGTATCATCGTAAGGGAGAGAGCGCCACTTCCATGATACGTGAACTGGAGTGGCAATCATTAAAAGAAAGGTGTTTTTTAGAATGAAAAGGTTTTTGTTGTGACAGAATCTTCTCATGAAATTCCAGTTACCTACTTTCTCCTCAAATTGTGAAAATGTTTTGTTGACGCCCACCTACACACAGAAAAATGATCATCACAATAAAATAAGAGAAACCAGAGCTACCACGGAAAGATTTAAGTGTTCGTTTTCCTTCGCGCACTGCTAGAAAGTGGAACATTAAGGAACTAGTTTGAATCAAGTCACAAAGGAATTAAAGACATTAGCGGCCAGTGGCCATTGATTTAAATCAATGGAAAAACTGAAAATTTGTGCCTTACCGGGATTCGAATCTGGGGTTCCGCCTCACTAGGCAAATTCGCAGACCACTGTGCCATCCGGAAACAATGGTTATCGAAACTACACAGACTACCCTAGCAATCCTCGCCTCACGCCCAAATTCTCAACCTATCAACACGCTACTCATGTAATGCCCTTGTTCATTAGCCTCATTACTCGCGGCATTTCGCCGATTCCTGTGAGAAATCGAGCTTGGTGTGCATTTGCACTGAAGGGTGGTGGTTGGCGGGGGGGGGGGGGGGGGAATTGGTGTTACTGGTATTTACCACTCCCTGCTCCTCGCTTAACTTTCTATTCACGGAGTGTGTGTGTGTGTGTGTGTGTGTGTGTGTGTGTGCTAATTCCTAAGGGACCAAACTGCTGAGGTCATCGGTCCCTAAACACAACTTAAAGTATCTTATGCTAAGAACAATACTCACACCCATGCCAGAGGGAGGACGCGAACCTCCGGCAGGAGGGGCCGCGCAATTCGTGACATGGCGCCTCAAACCACGCGGCCACACCGCGCGGCTTTCTATTCACAATTCCCACTAATTTTCAGTTCCGCAACGTGTCCTCCTACTACTATAGATGCCGGGCAGGAGAGAGGTCTCTTTTTTCATGCTACTTGTTGTCAATTGTGTGAGGTAACGAGCGAGTTGTGGCGCCCTGAAAATATTCTAAGTTCAGAGTCGGCGGCCACCGCTCGGGCCGTTTGGCAAGGCGTGGCTCGTTAGCAAGCGCGTGGTGCCTCACAACGGCCGGACCACGTGGTCCATCGGCCGCGTGGCAGGGAATTCCGCTGTGACGAGGACGGTGATTTGTGTCGATGAAGGAGACACGCCGGGAGTGCCAAATATGGCCTACTTTGTGAAGCCTTAATGGCAGACATTTCACACTTCGTATGGAAATTAATAGTATCCAGATGAATCATGACACCCCAAAAATAAACATGTGCATTACTATTATTTGCACTACGTTTCGGATGGTGTAATCAGGTTTCCAATATGTTTATTAGTATAAAGTTTAGTATCTGACGATAAATTATACAAGTAACACCCAGTAACGAATTTCCGAAATATAACTCTTCATCCGATTCTATCGATCGGCGTGTCTTTAGAAAGTTATTAGTGTAAACCTAAATTGGTATAAATTACAGGGCATGTAACTTGAATAGTACAGGAGTTATTGGAGGTCATAGTGGCCAGTTACTATCGATCGCGTAAGGCCATAAGTACTCCACAGTTACACGAAAAAACGTTAGCAGCATGCTTATAAATATATTGATTCATCTATGTCTTTGTTAATATCCGATATATGCTATTCATGATGAAACTAGTCAATTATTTACTGTGTTTTAGAAAGCACAGAGACATTAGGCTCCTGGCCTACCTTCTGCTTCTTTTCTTTTGATATATGTTTATTTAATTGTTTATGTATTTAATAATATATGTTAGAGCATGTTTATGGTCCAGCCGTACGAATATTTATTTTATTTCAAGTAGTCAAATGTAAATCCAGCATTTCGTATGTGCTTAAATACCTATGTTTCATTATGATTATGACTGTGCGTTGGCATGAAGACATGGCGCTAGCGCTCTAGCCAATCGCAGCGCTCGTGAATGGGTAGACTGGATGGAAGCGAGTTTCTGCAGAGGACACGACGGAGTCCCAGCAGGGCGGCGGTGCTGGGCGGCACGGCACGGCACGGCACTGGACACGGGAAATGGCGGGACGGGACGGCGCCACAGACGCACAGTCGCAGGTGAGACTTGGACAGTGGAGCAGTTTGCGCGTCGTCGCGAAAGATAGAAATACTTCCGAGTGCCGACTTGTGCACTTGTGAGATTTCCGTGGCTTCTTCAGTGAAGACGTAGTGTGCGTTTAGAAGTGAATCTCTCGCGAGCTGTGTTGTCGTTCATAACTACATTACTGGCCATTAAAATTGCTACACCACGAAGATGACGTGCAACAGACGTGAAATTTAACCGACAGGAAGAAGATGCTGTGATATGCAAATGATTAGCTTTGCAGAGCATTCACACGATGTTGGCGCCGGTGGCGGCACCTACAACGGGCTGACATGAGGAAAGTTTCCAACCCATTTCTCATACACAAACAGCAGTTGACCGGCGTTGCCTGGTGAAACGTTGTTGTGATGCCTCGTGTGAGGAGGAGAAATGCGTACCATCACGTTTCCGACTATGATTAAGGTCGGATTGTAGCCTATCGCGATTGCGGTTTATCGTATCGCGACATTGCTGCTCGCGTTGGTCGAGATCCAACGACTGTTAGAAGAATATGGAATCGGTGGGTTCAGGAGGGTAATACGGAACGGCGTGCTGCATCCCAACGGCCTCGTATCACTAGCAGTCTAGATGAGAGGCATCTCATCCGCATGGCTGTAACGGTTCGTGCTTCCACGTCTCGATACCTGAATCAACAGATGGGGACGTTTGCAAGACAACAACCATCTGCACGAACAGTTCGACGACGTTTGCACCAGCATTGACTATCAGCTCGGAGACCACGGCTGCGGTTACCCTTGACGCTGCATCACAGACAGGAGCGCCTGCGATGGTGTACTCAACTACGAACCTGGGTGCACGAATGGCAAAACGTCATTTTTTCGGATGAATCCAGGTTCTGTTTACAGCACCATGGTGGTCGCATCCGTGTTTGGCGACATCGCAGCGAACGTACATTGGAAGCATGTATTCGTCATCGTCATACTGGCGTATCACCCGGCGTGATGGTGTCGGGTGCCATTGGTTACACGTTTCGGTCACCTCTTGTTCGCATTGACGGCACTTTGAACAGTGGACGTTACATTACAGATGTGTTACGACCCGTGGCTCTACCCTTCATTCGATCCCGGCGAAACCTTACATTTCAGCAGGATAATGCACGAGCACATGTTGCAGGTCCTGTACGGGCCTATCTGGATACAGAAAATGATCGACTGCTGCCCTGGCCAGCACATTCTCCAGATCTCTCACCAACTGAAATCATCTGGTCAATGGTGGCCGAGCAACTGGCTCGTCACAATACGCCAGTCATTACTCTTGATGAACTGTGGTATCGTGTTGAAGCTGCATGGGCAGCTGTACCTGTACACGCCATCCAAGCTCAGTTTCACTCAATGCCCAGGCGTATCACCGCCGTTATTACGGCCAAAGGGGGTTGTTCTGGGTACTGATATCTCAGGATATATTCCGTGAAAATGTAATCACATTTCACTTCTAGTATAATATATTTGTCCAATGAATACCCATTTATCATCTGCATTTCTTCTTGGTGCAGCAATTTTAATGGCCAGTAGTGTAATTACTTGCAGTATGAATCTATTGTTTCCCTGTTATTCAACTTATATTTTATTTAATTGCTGGACCATCGACACCAATAAGTGTTTTGCAGAAATATAGCGCATTCTCAGAAGTACTTCTACTATTGTACTCATCATTTAAAGTCGTTAAGATAGAACCTGCAGATTTTATTTAATTGCAATCTTTCATTTATAAATTTCTATATTAATTAGCAAACCCAGAGTGATAACCTTCGACCATTCAATTCATGTGTGTACTCTTATCGTATAATGTAGACTCAGCAGTATTTGACCTGTAATGCAGCAACTACGTATCCCAGCCGCTCTACAACGAAACCAGCCAAAACTTTTAACATTTGCAACTCGGAGTCCGAGGGTGCGTAGTTTTTTGAAAGCCCGCAATTGTTGTTATTTGGCCACAAGTCACTTTACAGTATCGACTGACGTTTTGTGCACGGCTTGATATATAATCCACGTTTACGGGATGTACTAGTGCTTTGGCACTTACACCGGAGACAACTTTACATTTTCATCTCTACGAAAGAGAAACTGGTGACAGAAACAGCTGGAGGCGACGAATTCAAAAATAACAGGTTCATCCCGCATCCTCAGGGCAGCTGAAGCCCCTTCGCGTAACCGCCAGCTAATCTGCAGGCTATCGCAATCCTACTAACTCGCTCTGCTTCCCGATATAGCGGCTCGTAAAGCAGCACGAGACTGAGATATCTGAGCAAGAGACCGGACGCATGGCGAAACGTGTAATCGTCCCCGTAAAACACGCTGATGGACGACACCAGCTCCACAGTTGCGGGAAACCCTAAGCTACTCCGCCGTTAATTATGGTAGTAGTGTTTCGAAAGTAAACTCTAACTTTTTTTAAATCTACAAATAAAGTATAGAGAGTCAAGATCCTGAAAATATCGTTACAGGACGTATAAAATTACAGCTTTTATACGAAAAAATTCGGTCCGGACCAAACATATTATTAACAATAAAGTAATAGCGTCATTCAATTATTTAAACATCTTCACTGTAATACAACGCACGAGTATGGTAATATACAGGGTGTTACGAAAAGGTACGGCCAAACTTTCAGGAAACATTCCTCACACACAAATAAAGAAAAGATGTTATGTGGACATGTGTCCGGAAACGCTTAATTTCCATGTTAGAGCTCATTTTAGTGTCGTCAGTGTGTACTGTACTTCCTCGATTCACAGCCAGTTGGCCCAATTGAAGGAAGGTAGTGTTGACTTCAGTGCTTGTGTTGACACGCGACTCATTGCTCTACAGTACTAGCATCAAGCACATCAGTACGTAGCATCAACAGGTTAGTGTTCATCACGAACGTGGTTTTGCAGTCAGTGCAATGTTTACAAATGCGGAGTTGGCAGATGCCCATTTGATGTATGGATTAGCACAGGGCAATAGCGGTGGCGCGGTACGTTTGTATGGAGACAGATTTCCAGAACGAAGGTGTCTCGACAGGAAGGCGTTCGAAGCAATTGATCGGTGTCTTAGGGACATTCCAGTCTATGACTCGCGACTGGGGAAGACCTAGAACGACGAGGACACCTGCAATGGACGAGGCAATTCTTCGTGCAGCTGACGATAACCCTAATGTCAGCGACAGAGAAGTTGCTGCTGTACAAGGTAACGTTGACCACGGAGAGTGCTACGGGAGAACCAGTTGTTTCCGTACCATGTACAGCGTGTGCAGGCACTATCAGCAGCTGATTGGCCTCCACGGGTACACTTCTGTGAATGGTTCATCCAACAATGTGCCAATCCTCATTTCAGTGCAAATGTTCTGTTGCTGTGTGTTTCCATTCCATGATTAATGTGATTTGAAGAGAAGTAATATAATGAGCTGTAACATGGAATGTAAGCGTTTCCGGACACATGTCCACATAACATATTTTCTTTCTTTGTGTGTGAGGAATGTTTCCTGAAAGTTTGGCCGTACCTTTTTGTAACACCCTGTATACGAAATAAGGTGAAAAACTGCAGCAGTATCTGAGGAACAATTTAAAGGTATCTGAAAAACAAAACTCTGAATCATAAGCTGTTAAATTTTTGCAATACAATTTTCCTGTAAAAGTATAATTTCGAAGTAAGCTGTACATGTCCAGTCACATTGATGTCGCCACCTGTCAAAATGCTGAATAACCACATTTTGGAGCGTGGATCGCTGCGAGACGTGCGGAAAGGGAGTCAGTGAGGTACTGGAAGATACCGGCAGGGATGTGAAGCCACGCCGATTCCAGTGTCGTGGCCAGCTGCGCTAGGTTCCTCGGTTGAGAATCCTGGAGAGAACAGACCGATCGAGAAGGTCCCACAATTCTCGACTGGGTTTAAATCCTTGGAGTTTATTGGCCAGAGTAGTAAGGTAATCTCATTGTGGTGCTCTGCGAACCATGAGCGTACACTGTGAGCTGTGTGACACGTTGCATTGTCCTACTGGCAGATGCCATGGTGCCGAGAAGAACCAGACTGCATGCAGGGGTGAACATGGTTGCCAAGGATAGATGCATATTTGTGCTGATCCATTGTACCTTCCAGAATGACGATATCGCCCAGGAAATGCCACGAAAACATTCCCCAGACTAAAACGCACCCTCCTCCAATCTGGACGCTCCTATGAGTATTTCATAGCTGTACACGTCGAAGACTATATCCAACGGAGCGTAAAATGTGATTCATTCGTAAACGTAACATGTAGCCGCTCAGTGGACGTCCAACCTACGTCGCCGATGAAGAGCAGTCAGCATGGGTGCATGAACAAGACGCCTACTGTGGAGGCCCATATGCAGAAACGTTGGCTGAAAGAGAGGAGACAGCGTTGGTAGCCGCTTTGTTCATCTAAGTGGACAGGGACTGTGCGGCTGGTCCTGGTGGAGGTTCGAGCCCTCCCTCGGGCATGGGTGCGTGTGTTTGTCCTTAGGATAATTTAGGTTAAGTAGTGTGTAAGCTTGGGGACTGATGACCTTAGCAGTTGAGTCTCATAAGATTTCACACACATTTTTTTTTAGTTTACGAGGTGCATTCAAGTTCTACGGCCTCCGATTTTTTTTCTAATTAACTACACACCCGAAATCGATGAAACTGGCGTTACTTCTCGACGTAATCACCCTACAGACGTACACATTTTTCACAACGCTGACGTCATGATTCCATGGCAGTGGCGAAGGCTTCTTTAGGAGTCTGTTTTGACCACTGGAAAATCGCTGAGGCAATAGCAGCACGGCTGGTGAATGTGCGGCCACGGAGAGTGTCTTTCATTGTTGGAAAAAGCCAAAAGTCACTAGGAGCCAGGTCAGGTGAGTAGGGAGCATGAGGAATCACTTCAGAGTTGTTAACATGAAGAAACTGTTGCGTAACGTTAGCTCGATGGGCGGGTGCCTTGTCTTGGTGAAACAGTACATGCGCAGCCCTTCCCAGACGTTTTTGTTGCAGTGCAGGAAGGAATTTGTTCTTCAAAACATTTTCGTAGGATACACCTGTTACCGTAGTGCCCTTTGGAACGCAATGGGTAAGGATTACGTCCCCGCTGTCCCAGAACATGGACACCATCATTTTTTCAGCACTGGCGGTTACCCGAAATTTTTTTGGTGGCGGTGAATCTGTGTGCTTCCATTGAGCTGACTGGCGCTTTGTTTCTGGATTGAAATCCACGTCTCATCCATTGTCACAACCGACTAAAAGAAAGTCCCATTCATGCTGTCGTTGCGCGTCAACATTGCTTGGCAACATGCCACACGGGCAGCCATGTGGTCGTCCGTCAGCATTCGTGGCACCCACCTGGATTACACTTTTTGCATTTTCAGGTCGTCATGCAGGATTGTGTGCACAGAACCCACAGAAATGCCAACTCTGGAGGCGATCTGATCAACAGTCATTCGACAAATCCCCAAAACAATTCTCTCCACCTTCTCGATCATGTCGTCAGACCGGCTTGCGCGAGACCGAGGTCGTTTCGGTTTGTTGTCACACGATGTTCTGCCTTCATTAAACTGTCGCACCCACGAACGCACTTTTGACACATCCATAACTCCATTATCAAATGTCTCCTTCAACTGTCGATGAATTTCAATTGGTTTCATACCACGCAAATTCAGAAAACGAATGATTGCACGCTGTTCAAGTAAGGAAAACGTCGCCATTTTAAGTATTTAAAACAGTTCTCATTCTCTCCACTGGCGGTAAAATTCCATCTGCCGTACGGTGCTGCCATCTCTGGGACGTATTGACAATGAACGCGGCTTCATTTTAAAACAATGCGCATGTTTCTATCTCTTTCCAGTCCGGAGAAAAAAAATCGGAGGCCTTAGAACTTGAATGCACCTCGTACACTTGCTCAACAACTGCACGTCTGTTCGCCTACAGACATCTCCCCAGTCGTCATTCATCCCTGTCATCTATGTCCCGTGGTGTATAAAACTGCCTCAACTCCGATTTCGGAAGCACTCTTTTGCTATGCACGGCTTACTTTTACCATGGCGGCAGGCGAATTGTTTCGAGACGTAACCGTTTCGGAAATGGTTCCACCCTTGGGCGAAAAGTCAAAGACCATGCTCTTTTGGACGTCAGATAAATAGCTCTGTTTTCGCATTACGATAACCACTACATTATTTTACGCGTCCCCCCCCCCCCCTGACACTCTTTATATACCCACCACTCTAGCCCCGCCACGTGTCGTCTGCAAGTGATTATTGCACGTTGACGTCGAACATAGGTGGTGGTCACTTTGATATGACGGGATCGTGGAAGTGATTAACTACAAGCATTCGAACCATCTGATCAAAAGTAACCGGGTACCTATTACTGGACATTAACATGAGTTGTGTCCAACCTTCGCCTTTATGACGGCTTTTCTCACAGCACTTTCAATGAGGCCTCTGAAAATCTTTTTTCCAAGAGCTGAAGCGAGAGAAGCACGTTGGGTGCTGGAGTCTACAGCGAAGTTAACGTTATAGCACGTCCCAAAAGTCATCTATTGTGTGTAGGTTGGGAATCTGGAGAGGCCAGTCTATGTCAGGACTGTTAGTGATCATAAACCATGGCCCCAGAGATGATTCAGTGACGCAGTAAAAACACGTATATTAGTCACTAGGAGTCACCTGAGTAACAATTCCATTAGGATCATTGCAACATTTGTGGATCCGCCCAAGTGTGTTACAGGTAATGGTAATGTAAAACGGAAAAGCGAAGCCACAACCACAGACAAACCAAGGCCAGGCCGATCACCTGAACTGATGAACAGGGACCGTCGAACAATGCGGAGGGTACCTGCAAAAGATCGAATGATAACAGTGGAAGGAATCACTCGTGAGTTACTCATGAGCCATACTTATCTATAGCCAATACTAAGCGACGCTCGAGGTGGGGTAAACAGCGACGCCACTGGACGGCGGATGGCTGAAAGCAAGTGATTTGCAGTAATGAATAACGCTATACCCAACAATAGTGTCTGGCGTTGGTCAATGCCTGGCGAAGACAGTCAGTAGTAAAGTACGAAGGAGGTGATGTTACGGTACGGGGGTGGTTTTAGTTGTTAGGTCCTGGCTCCCTTATGGCGCTTACGATAACGCTAAGTAAGGCAGGATATGAAAACATTTTACAGCTGTGTGTACTGTATGCAGTAGAAGAACAGCATGTATAGCATGTCAGTACACCCTGTCATAAAGCAGAATCTGTACGGCAGTGGTTTGTGGACAAAATATGCCTGGAATGGACTGTCCTGTCCCGGGTCTTGACATGCACCCAATGGAAAACCTTTCGGATGACTTAGAGCATCGACTTGACTCCGGACCCCAGTGTCCTACATCATTACTTTCTCTGCTTTCGGCTCTTGAGTAGGAATAGGTTGCCATTCCTCCACATACGTTCAGAGACCTCGTTTAAAGTGCCCCAGAAACGAGAGTGGATACACCCCACGTAAATGTCCACTAATAGAGGTCAGGATACTTTCAATCAGATAGTGTATTTATAGCTGTAAAGCCGCGCGGGATTAGCCTAGCGGTCTCAGCCGCTGCAGTCATGGACTGTGCGGCTGGTCCCGGCGGAGGTTCGATTCCTCCCTCAGGCATGGGTGTGTGTGTTTGTTCTTAGGATAATTTAGGTTAAGTAGTGTGTAATCTTAGGGACTGATGACCTTAGCAGTTAAGTCCCATAAGATTTCACACACACATTTTATAGCTGTAAATTTATAAGTCTTCTGTATACCGAGAGAATCGACGTATGAACAGAATTTGGAAGTGTTTTCGTAACTGACATAGAGATGACAAACGTACCACATAACAGTAGATTGTGATTATAAAGTGACCACAAAAATGATTCTAATGAATTCGAAATATATTTATGAGTAATAACTTTATGTTCTAGGTTAAAGACCGGTAGATCAATCATTATACGTTTCTTCGCTTCATTACAAAAATAACTCTAGCATAGCGTATCACCATACATACCGGGTGGTTATCATTAAAAATCTTTGAAATCTTCAATGGGAACACGCGTTTTTTAATGCACATGACGATTCTACGGCACAATCTGCATATGTTTTGTCTGAAGCATTTTCTTCGTTTCGTCACAGATGGTGATGTAACCGAAGGAATGGAAATGGGTACACAAACGTAATTTACGATATGCTACTCAATGGCCCTTGAATATCCAATGTGTCACGTGGAACCCACTTCCATGCTGCGAGTGAAAGTATTTCATAACTTCTAACTGCAAACCCCATTCTCATTCTTGTATTCCTCTGACGTATTGAAAAGGTGATTATACGACGCGCCACTGTGACCGTGGCTCGAGGCGAACGCTACTCTATTTTTTCAGTTAGAGTAAGTGTTCAGACGTAGTACTGCCAACTTTAGGACACTTAGTGATCCGCTTTTCAAATGATAGTACACAGGACAGAAGCATATCTGGGGAAATGTCAGCACAGGCGTTTCTGATGTGGTAGACCATGTATTCACGGCCTGTTGGCAATTGCTAGTACACGTAAACCTTTGAATATCCCCGTAGAAAGAAAGCCGGTGACTTCAAATCCGCGACCTAGCAGGCCAATTAATATACGTGTAGCGGTATACTACATACCGCGCTTCAGTTGCGTAATGCGCTGGGCAACCGCCATGCCTAAACCACATACATTGTCCAACGTCCAGAGCAACATCCTGCAGTAGTACCGGTAGTTCCTGTTCCAAAACCATTCGCTATTTGCGTCCATTCACCGTGCTGTCAATAAAATATGGACAAATGAGTTTGTTTGCTATGATAACCGATCTACGACGTTGACGGTTAACTTGCCATAAACAGTGTGGATTGTCTACACTCCTATAATACATGTTATGCCTGTTAACGCTGCCTCGATTTGTGAATGTAGACTCATCGGGAAACAGTACCTCGGTAAAGAACGTAGGCGTCGTTTGCATTTGTTGATGTGCTCGTTCACGAAACAATATCCGGTTATCGAAATCGGCGTCATGAAGTGCGTGATGCAGTGACACGTGGTGTAAATGATACTTATGACGATGCATTATTGTGAAAATACTGCATGCGGACACACCATAATCGCGGTGTAATTGCCGGGCATTTATCCGTGGATTGTGGTGCACTGTAGTACAGCTGTTTCATTAGCTTCTCCTGTAACAAGTTTGCTTCGTTTCCTTTTGCCGATCTGTACGCTGTCATCAGACATAAAGGCGTTCAGAAAATTGTGAAAGAACAAACGAGCGTGTGCTTTCTCTGGGAAACGCTCGGCATATAACGCAACAGCAGCCTCAACATTTGTCCAGCATTCTCCGCAAATCAGGATCATTTCAATTTTTTCTTCTGTGGTTGCAACATTCACCGTCCACTTGCACCTCTGTTCTCCACGTGGTACTTATGTCTTCAGGTAATGAACACTGAGCAAGTGGTTATAAGACATTGGCCTGTCCTGAACTCGCAGCATAGAGGTGGGGTCTCATGTGCCAATGGATATTCAAGGACCATTGAGTAGCATATCGTAAATTACGCACAGGTTGGGTTGGTGGGACGAGTGTCGCGTCGTTGAATGTCCCCCTCCAATACAAAAAATTGGAATTATAACTTTTTTTATCCCATGTGTAGTTTTCGAAACATTTCAATGTCTTCAGTTACATTAGTAGATATCATTAGTAGATAGGCAAACAATAACTGTAAACATATTTTTCAAATAAAAAACAGATTATGATTTTTCTTTGCATAGTATAATAAAGCTAGCTGTCTTATAGTTACTGCCTCCGTGTGAATATTCTGTTTCCCACAGATATGTCAAAAAACGTTTTGCAACAAACCTGGTTCCCAGAACTCCTGAAGATAGACGCTGACTGTGGATATTGTATCATAGACACAGTCCCTTTGACAGTTCAGAGACCGAGCGGGGTGGCGCAGTGGTTAGCACACTGGACTCGCATTCGGGAGGACGACGGTTCAATCCCGCGTCCGGCCATCCTGATTTAGGTTTTCCGTGATTTCCCTAAATCACTTCAGGCAAATGCCGGGATGGTTCCTCTGAAAGGGCACGGCAGACTTCCTTCCCAATCCTTCCCTAATCCGATGAGACCGATGACCACGCTGCCTGGTCTCCTTCCCCAAACCAACCAACCAGTTCAGAGATGTCACTAAACCCACCCCAAGATTAAACAACCATGCAAGAGCAGCGCCTAGGGGGTCCGACAGCCGATCAGTTCCAGTCATTCCATCAGGAAGGAGGTACACGGCTTGTGTTGTCTGTAGTTCAACCATGCCTAGACGGTCAATACCGATGTTCGATCGCGTCCGCATTGTTACTTTGTTCAAGGAAGGGCTCTCAAAAAGGGAAGTGTCCAGGCGTCTCGGACTAAACCAAAGCGATGTTGTTCGGACATGGAGGAGATACAGAGAGACAGGAACTGTCGATGGCATGCCTCGCTCAGGCCGCACAATGGCTACTAGTGCAGTGGATGACCGCTAGCTATGAATTATGGCTTGGAGAAATCCTGACAGCAACGCCACCATGTTGATTAATGCTTTTCGTGCAGCCACACGATGTCGTGTTATAACTCAAACTGTACGCAATAGGCTGCATGATGCGCAACTTCACTCCCTTCGTTCATGGTGAGGTCTGTCTTTGCAACCACGACACCATGCAGCGCGGAACAGATGGGCCCAACAACATGCCGAATGGAGCGCTCACGTTGGCACTCATCTTCACCGATGAGTATCGCATATGCCTTCAAGCAGACGTCGGAGACGTGTTTGAAGGCAACCCTGTCAGGCTGAACGCCTTAGCCACACTGTCCAGCGAGTGCAGCAAGGTGGAGGTTCCCTGCAGTTCTGGGGTGGCATTATGTGTGGCCGACGTACGCGGCTGGTGGTCATGGAAGGCGCCGTAACGGCTATACGATACGTGAATGCCATCCTCCGACTAGTAGTGAATTCATATCGACATAATGTTGGCGAGGCATTCATCTCCATGGACAATTCCCGTCCCCAATGTACACATCTTGTGAATGACTCCCTTAAGGATAACGATACACTCGACTAGAGTGGCCACCATGTTCTCCAGACATGAACCCTATCGAACATGCCTGGTATAGATTGAAAAGGGCTGTTTATGGACGACGTGACCCACCAACCACTCTGAGGGATCCACGCCGAATCGCCGTCAAGAAGTGGGACAATCTGGACCAACAGTGCCTTGATGAACTTGTGGATAGTATGCCACGACGAATACAGGCATGCATCAATGCAAGAGGACATGCTACTGGGTATTAGGAGTACCGGTTTGTACAGTAATGTGGACCACCACCTCTGAAGGTCTCGCTGTATGGTGGTACAACACGCAATATGTGGTTTTCATGAGCAATAAAGAAGGGCGGAAATGATGTTTATGTTGATCTCTATTCCAATTTTCTGTACAGGTTCCGGAACTCTCTGAACCGAGGTGATGCAAAACTTTTTTTTGAAGTGTGTAGAAAAAAATAAAAACACAGCAATAAGTGAAGAAATCATTAATAAATTGACTCGAAAGTTATGTCATTTTGTAGTCATCGTATCGCTTCAGAAACTGCTGCTGCTACAGTCCGAACACGTCAAAATTATGTACGTATAAAATTACTGCCTGTGTCTGATTTGCCGTTGTTTCCGCTACAGCGGGGATGGTACATCTGGAAAACAAACGGCCGATTTCCTTCGCAATACAATTTCCTGCCCATCTTGTGCTCCGCCTATAACGATATAGACGTCGACACTCGTTAATACTGCAGTTTGCAATATTTTTACACATTTGAGAGTACGACAGAAAGGCAGAATGTGAGAAGGCAGCTAGAATAGCTAATTTCATAGATCAGTTTCTGTACATCGATATAAGGAGGAAAAGTAATGATAAACCTTTGAAAGATACAATGAAGGTCGAACGTAGACATGGGTCAGAAGTTAAAGGTTCTTCTTGTATTGTTCTGATGTTTCAAGCCATACTCTGATACTCGGTTCTTGCTGCTATGCAGCTGAAGCGGGGGACCGCGATGACATCCTAATTACGCTTTTTTCTGTTCAAAATGTTCTCTTGATCAATTAATCTCGTCTTTAAGGAAGCAATACCGTGTATCACGCTGAATATGAGTGCCAAAGCGATATTTTACGATAACGTAGTAATTCAGATCACTCGATGATGACGTCTCGGTTTGAAGTCGAAATATCGGGCGACTTTCAGCTACATCCGACGTGATACCCGAGATATTTCCGTCACGCAATTTCCACCGGGAACGATTTCAGACTCAAATTATTGCTTAGAAGAATGACTGAATGCAAGAATCTTAAACGAATGCGTTTTGCACGCTTGTATGGAAACGTATGCCGGTGCAGTTAAGTTAAATTATTTCTGCTAGATGACATTCGGTTTCATTGAGTTAAAAATCATAAAGAATTAACCGATAAGCTCAATCGGTCTACGTGACTCCTATAAAGTATGATCGGTGTTCTCTCAAGAGGAACGTTGCTTGTCATATCAGTCCACCTAGAAACTTTTTTTTTTTTCACGGGTTGAGACAGCATATGATGTTATTTCAGTTATTACAAAATCGAGTGAAATTTACAAAGAACCTGGCCGCATTGGCCCCCTTTATCACAATGACTGAACAAATTCAGGCTTAGATATATGAACTGATTCGGATGGGAAGTGTGTCATGAAGCCTCTGTGTCTTCTCCTGAAGAAAGCTGGCCCTTAAATATTCCTTGACATTTCGGATACTGGTACTGGGACCACGTCCGACCTGGCCCCACACATGTTTCTTCGCGGAAGATCTGTGCATCTTGCTGGCCGCGGGAGTATCTTAGTGACATGCACATACACTACTGGCCATTAAAATTGCTACACCAAGAAGAAATGCAGATAATAAACGGGTATTCATTGCACAAATATAATATACTAGAACTGACATGTGATTACATTTTCACGCAGTTTGGGTGCAGAGATCCTGAGAAACCAGTACCCAGAACAACCACCTCTGGCCGTAATAACGGCCTTGATACGCCTGGGCATTGAGTCAAACAGAGCTTTGATGGCGTGTACAGGTACAGCTGCCTATGCAGCTTCAACACGATATCACAGTAAATCAAAAATACTGACTGGCGTAGTGTGTCGAGCGAGTTGCTCGGCCACCATTGACCAGACGTTTTCAGTTGGTGAGAGATCTGGAGAATGTGCTGGCCAGGGCAGCAGTCGAACATTTACTGTATACAGAAAGGCCCGTACAGGACCTGCAACATCCGGTCATGCACTATCCTGCTGAAATGTAGGGTTTCGCAGGGATCGAATGAAGGGTAGAGCCACGGGTCGTAACACATCTGAAATGTAATGACGCTGTTCAAAGTGCCGTCAATGCGAACAAGAGGTGACCGACACGTGTAACCAATGGCACCCCATACCATCACGCCGGGTGATATGCAAGTATGGCGATGACGAATACACGCTTCCAAGCCGGCCGCAGTGACCGTGCGGTTCTAGGTGCTACAGTCTGGAACCGAGCGACCGCTACGGTCGCAGGTTCGAATCCTGCCTCGGGCATGGATGTGTGTGATGTCCTTAGGTTACTTAGGTTTAATTAGTTCTTAGTTCTACGCGACTAATGACCTCAGAAGTTAAGTCGCATAGTGCTCAGAGTCATTTGAACCATTTGAACACGCTTCCAATGTGCGTTCACCGCGATGACGCCAAACACGGATGCGACCATCATGATGCTGTAAACAGAACCTGGATTCAGCCGAAAAAATGACGTTTTGCCATTCGTGCACCCAGGTTCGTCGTTGAGTACACCATCGTCGGCGCTCCTGTCTGTGATGCAGCGTCAAGCGTAACCGCAGCCATGGTCTCCGAGCTGATAGTCCATTCTGCTCCAAACGTCGTCGAACTGTTTGTGCAAATGGTTGACTCAGGGATCGAGACGTGGCTGCACGATCCGTTACAGCTATGCGGATAAGATGAATGTCATCTCGACCGCTAGTGATAAGCGGCCGCTGGCATCCAGCACGGCGTTCCGTATTACCCTCCTGAACACACCGATTCCATATTCTGCTAATAGTCATTGGTTCTCGACCAACGCAAGCAGCAATGTCGCGATACGATAAACCGCAATCGCGATAGGCTACAATCCAACCTTTATCAAAGTCGGAAACGTGATGGTACGCATTTCCCTCCTTACACGAGGCATCACAACAACGTTTCACCAGGCAACGCCGGTCAACTGCTGTTTGTGTATGAAAAATCGGTTGGAAAGTTTCCTCATGTCAGCACGTTGTAGGTGTCGCCACCGGCGCCAACCTTGTGTGAATGCTCTGAAAAGCTAAACATTTGCATATTACAGCATCTTCTTCCTGTCAGTTAAATTTCGCGTCTGTAGCACATCATATTAAAGACAAGGTGTACATCAATAACCTCAAAACCGTCGATGAGCTGAAAGCAGCCATTCAGGAGGTCATATTCAGCATCGATGTTCCGACACTTCAACGGATCATGCAGAATTTCGCTATTCGTCCGCGGCACATCATCGCCAATGAGGGCGAGAGTATCGAACGAGTCATAACCTAAATCCGAATATCTGTAGAGATGTATACATGTCGAATAAAATGTTTACACACCATAGCTTCTAAGAAATTTAGGTTTTTTTCATATAGTTCAAGAATGGTCACCCTGTATGTACTTAGACGTATATAGGTGTCACATCCATGTAGAGGCATGTTTATCGATGTTCCCTATCTACTTAGTAAGTTTTAATTTCCTGCGCTGAGGAAGAGGATTGCACCTTTAGCCTGATCAGGCAGATTCCAAAAATATTTCTCGTAGACATTGCTGCACAGTGTCAGTTTATAGAAATAATTGTAATAACAGTTTTCGTTGGTTCCACGATGACTTTTTTTAAATAATGCTTTTGGTAAACTTTGTGCATTTTTTGCTTGTTTTGTTTATTTGTACTGGAGTCGCAGATTCTTGGAACTCCTGTGTTTGCGACAGGGTACGTGGACGTATCAATCGAAAGTGATAAGGAGCAAACATCTTTTACATCTGGAGCAAAACACTTGTCGGAACCCACCTAAAACCCATGTCACCTGCCTGAATAAGGCAGCGGTGACAGTAAGCGAGATTCCGCGTCACACGTGCAGAGGTCACGGAACTGTTCGCGTGATGCCGTGGCCATGGTCCACTTTTTTTCATGCACTCGCCGACCAGCGTTTACTGCCGGCCATTTGCCGTGCCCACGCTTTGCTTCCACTTTACGTCGGCACACACAAAAGTCAATATCCTTGCTCTCGTGTCCCATCTTGATTGCGAACCACCGATGTTTGCTAGCTGCATATTTGTGGCAAGGTCTTAGGGGATCAAATTGCTGAGGTCATCGGTCCATTAGCTTACACACTACTTAGTCTAACTTAAACTAACTTACGCTAAGGATGACACACACACACCCAAGCCCGAGGGAGGACTCGAACCTCCGACGACGGACGGAGTCGCGCGGACCGTGACAAGATGCCGCAGACCGCGCGGCTACCCCGCGCGGCCATCAATGTTTCTACGCAGCTCTTCATAGGGGAGAATATCGTCGACCAAAATTTATGGTAGGAGCTCCTCACCACTACCGAAGGAATTAATTTGGACTTGACAGTTGCATTATCTTTGTAATGCCATGTCAACAATACCTCTAATGACAAATAGGCTAAGATATCCTTGGCGTGGCTCGCAATGCACATAGCAGTGGCAATTGTTAATGCTACATCTGACGAAGAGATCAGAGGGAACACTTAGTACATCGAACAAAACTTCGTAGTCGACACTACTAAAAATTCTGAGCATCTGTATTGCAATACTTACAAATTCCGTCGACTATATAGTTTAACTGACACACAAAGTGGCACTATGGCTAACCTTTGTGACCTAATGAAGCGCGTAATGTCATTCTTCCCACGAATATGTGCAGGAGACAGGTCGGTCGGCTATTGATTAAATAATTCCGGAACGTTTCGCAAGACGTATTGTTTGGCAGCCTCAAAGAGCTGGTGCAGTGTGGACTGTCTTTAGAATTCCGTAAAGGAAGAATGTAACTTTTCTGAGTCTTTAATACGCCTTCCACAAGAGCGTCCTTACATATTTTACGACTTTATTGCGTTCTTTTTCGTGTGACCTCATACCAGTAACTTATAGGATGATAGGTGCAGACATTCTTCGACATATTTGATGATAGGAGCCAAGCATTAACTATCGCTGTTATCTCCACAGGTTGCTACTTGATTCTGACTCATAAGAAAATGGTTCAAATGGCTATGAGCACTATGGGATTTAACATCGGAGGTCATGAACCCCCTAGAACTTAGAACTTCCTAAACCTAACTAACCTAAAGACATTACACACATCCAAGCCCGAGGCAGGATTCGAACCTGCGACCGAAGCGCCTAGAACCGCTCGGCCACACCGGCCGGCTGACTCACAAGCAAAACGGTGGATAATGACCCTAAGGATTATGACTCTTTACAGTATAATTACGCACGACGTCTCCTTTCAGAATCTAGACACAGCCCCCCCCCCACCCCCGCACCCCACCCCCCACCCCCCGTCTCTCCTATAGCGATAAATAACAGCTTAGTGAGATGCTCGTATCCCTTTGAGTAATCCCAGGGTCATAAATAGAGTTGACACTGCTGTTTCACTACTTACAGTTTCTTCCCTGGAATCACTGTCACGTAGGTTTTGATCATTATTTACCAATTAAAAATGGTTCAAACGGCTCTGAGCACTATGGGACTTAACATCTGAGGTCATCAATCCCCTAGAACTTAGAACTACTTAAACCTAACCAACGTAAGTACATCACACACATCCATGCCCCAGGCAGGATTCAAACCTGCGACCATAGCAGCAGCGCGGTT
Source organism: Schistocerca cancellata (assembly GCF_023864275.1). NCBI lineage: Eukaryota > Metazoa > Arthropoda > Insecta > Orthoptera > Acrididae > Schistocerca > Schistocerca cancellata. The sequence continues at coordinate 330,553,673 of NC_064628.1, read as the reverse complement.
CCGGACTGAAGCGCCTAGAACCGCTCGGCCACTGCGGCCGCCACCAATTAAAACTGTGAGCCAGTGAGACAGATGAAGCCAGTAACCTACTTTTTGTTCGGGGGCTCCTGCAATTGAACCATTAGAACAAGTCTCACAAACAATAGCAAAACATTCATATCTAAAATTCTTGTTTATAAATTTAAGCAGCAGAAATGAGTTTTTTCAAGAAAGAGTGCTGCAGCGAAGGAAGACCATATAAGAAACGACAACATTAGGATCCAACTAGAGACTTAACACATTAATGAAAAGATTGAGAAAAGTAAAACATTATGTAAACATCATCTAGAGAGAATGACTGTAGAGAGAAACCCACGTCAGACCGTGCCGTATTATCCAAGAGAAAGAAGGGAAGTAGAAAGACCCAGAACGAGGTGACACTGGGAAGTGAAGACGGAACAGGCACAAGTGCCTAAACCTTGATGTGCAGAAGAAGAAGAAGGCAAATTTACGAAATTACGACAAATAGCCATACCATAAAGAATGTACTATAATAATGTAAGGAATAAATATGGTGCTTTAATAAGCACTGTTTACGCCTGCTGAACTCACTGACGCCGTTCTTAATTATTCTACACTGTTTCTTAATGATGACAGTTGACTGAACATATTTGCAACGGTGAAAAATGACACACTATCGAAAAACGTAAATATCCCAGTATTTGACCTTAAAACTATTCTACGTCCTCCACATGCGGTTGATCGTTTGTATAGGTAAGTTTAAATTGCCTTCCAAACTTTTTATGTAACTAATAGGTGTAATCTTCGACCTCTGAAGACTGTATGTGAATCTGCGCAACACTGTTGTTGATGTCGAACGGATGCACACGTCAATAGGTTTCATCTGAGTCCTCGTATGTTTCTGTAGCATAATTGTATAACTTGGTTAAAATAACGGTCTAGACTGCAATGACATTTATTTAATATGACCAGTTTAGATTTTAAGTTAAAGTCATCTTCAGAAAGTAAGCCCGTTACTGCTGGTACTGGAGATTGTTCTCGTGGCATCACGGTCATAACTGTACACTGACCATTACTGTAACCAAATTATAACGCGTGAGCGTTGTTCTCCATCGAAAATTTTGTCTCAGTTTGTGAATAATTTTATAAATTTTTAGTAATTTACAAATATTTGCATATTCAGCATGTTTTGCGTGCGTATAGTCTCCAGTGTACAATGATCACACATAGTACGCTTATTTCTTAAAATTATCTTTCAAAGAGTTTCATAACGGTATATTTTTTTGTTCTGAATGAGGCGATTCATCATCGCAAGCAGATGTGGTCCTCGTATATACTGACGAAGCAAGACATTATAACCGCCAGATTAGCAGCACGCTGGTCCAACTTCAGAACTCAAAGCAGCAGCGACTGGTAGGTTTCCGGAAGTATGTGGCAGCAGAGGTCTACGCACTTGTCACGCAATTCCCGTTAAGTACGGAACGGCGGTTCCTATGTGCGGATTTGGCGACAGTCAGCGTCCCAGATGTGTTTCATCGGATTCATATCACTTGAATTTGGTAGCCAAGACATCAATCCGAGTTCACCCTCATCCTCCTCAAACTAGTGTAGGAGCATTGTGGTTTATGACAGGAATAGTTCCGTTACTGGAAGATGCCACAGGTGATGGGAAACACATCAAGCATGAAGGGATACAGGTTCACGTAGGCCACAGCTTTTCTGGTTTCTTCACTTTCTACCACAGGTCCCATGGAAGCGCAAATTAATGTCCCCTATTGTGAAATACTGCCCAGACTGTCCTGCGTCCTTACTTCAACCGGACGCTCGCCTTAGAGGCAGCGCATCTGATAGCGACCATCGACCTGTTGTAAGAAGAAACGTGATTCATGCGACTACGTTTCCGTTCATTCACAATCCAAACTCGACGATCCCATGCCACGGCAATTATAATTGACACGATTTCGACACCTGCTGTGGAGCACCATTTTCAGCAACTCCCACAGCATGTGCCTCAAAGCGTTTGACGGTGCAGCATCACTGTATTCTGTCGTCAGAAGTGCCACAAACCGCCACCTGTTCTGCTTTGCAGAGCGTGCAATCCGACGTTCGTTAATGAAGCGTTGACTTCAGTACATTGTCACCTACACGTGGTTTCACCGTCCTTCAACCACTTTCTATAGACGCTCACGGCAGAAGCATACGAACAACCGACCAGTATCGCCATTTCCTAGATGATCGTTCGTAGACGCCTGACCATGACAATCTGCCCTTTTTCAGTGGTTTTCCCAATATGAGGCCCCTACGATCCAAGAACGAGTCCTCATTCCTACCCGCTCCACCTACGGAGTATACTTTCCTTATTCCGAGGCTGGCCGCGGTGGCCGAGCGGTTCTAGGCGACTGATACGGTAGCAGGTTCGAATTCTGCCTCGGGCGTGAATGAGTGTGATGTCCTTAGGTTAGTTGGGTTTAAGTAGTTCTACGTTCTAGGGGACTGACGACCTCAGATGTTAAGTCTCAAAGTGCTCAGAGCCACTTGAACCTTATTCCGACACGTGCCCACAACGTCACCAGGAGGCATTTAAGCTCGCAGTGGGCTGTGGATATCAGTGTATTTGCGTGTCGGTGAGCCATCATAAGCAAATCACTTATAGAAAATTTGATTTTTTTTCTATTTTCTGAAGAACTGAATTAAATTTAGAGTCATAGGGGTTTGTCATAAAGATTTGTGAACGTATCGGGGCCGGCCGGTGTGGCGTTCTGGTTCTAGCGCTTCAGTTTGGAACCGCGTGACCGCTACGGTCGCAGGTTCGAATCCTGCCTCGGGCATGGATGTGTGTGATGTCCTTAGGCTAGTTAGGTTTAATTAGTTCTAAGTTCTAGGCGACTGATGACCTCAGAAGTTAAGTCCCATAGTGCTCAGAGCCATTTGAACCATTTTTGAACGTATCGGGTGGTTATAATTGAAGTGCAGCTACTAAAGGAAGGCCATTGTGGTCTGTAATTATCGTATGGTAGCGAAACTTGGTAAGTATGCTAAAGCTTAATGCGGAAACGACCTACGTTGAAAATAAAAAGAAAAGCTCCAATTTTGGCCACCAAATTCAAATGTGGTACATCTCGTCGACGTCTCTGGTGCGCTCATATTGAACAAATTGTTAAGCAGCGGTTAATAATAAGCTCAACATTATGCCTCTCTCACTTGTTTGACCTTTTCTGCTCACGTCCCTTTCGTAATCCATTAAACACAGAAATATTTCTATACGTCTTTCTTAAATTCCCAGCACCGTATGTCCACTGGAACTAATATTATTTTCCAGCGTAAATCGGCTACGTATTAACACAGTATAATATCTACAGACGTCGCTGTGATACGATAATTACAACCCACACCGTCCGCCTCCGTAGCTCAGCGGTAGCGTTACCGTCTACCACGCAAAGGGGCCTGGGTTCGATTCCCGGCAGGGGACTGGGTGTTGTGTGTCCTTCATCATCATTGACACGCAAGTCACCGAAGTGGCGTCAACTAAAAAGGACTTGCAATACGGCGGCCGAACCCCGATGGGGACATCCCGGCCAAAAAATGCCACACGATCATTTCATTTCACCCACACGGAACTTCTATGAGTGATGATGATGAGGTCCCATACTACGAGGAGTGTAGGGGACGATGCGACAGACTCGCACCGCCTACTAGGCAAGGTCCTGTATGAGGTGGTTTACCATTGCCTTCCTTCTTTTTAATTATAACCACTCGGTATTTCGCATGCCCGCAGAACAAAGTGTATGGAAATAGAGAGTCTACGGCGAATGCATGATATTCAAATTGGACCAGCATCAAAACTGGGATCTATCTTTCTAAGGCGTGATAATAAGGTAATATAATGTTTTCAAGTGGAGTTCTACCAGCTTGAAGCTTCTTTTAGCGAACGTGTGCATATTACTGATGTCACCAGCTGTTCGTTTTGCACCGTGTCTTTGAATTTTCTGAACGTTCTTCACTTACTTGACAGATAAGCGCCGGCCGGAGTGGCCGAGCAGTTCTAGGCGCTGCAGTCTGGAACCGCGTGACCGCTACGGTCGCAGGTTCGAATCCTGCTTTGGGCATGGATGTGTGTGATGTCCTTAGGTTAGTTAGTTTTAAGTAGTTCTAATTTCTAGGGGACTGATGACCTCAGAAGTTAAGTCCCACAGTGTTCAGAGCCATTTTAACCATGTTGACAGATAAGCACGACACTAAACTATATTGGGAGTCAGTCTTCTAGGAGAAGAAATGGAAGAAAGATTACTGTTTTAACGACCTGTCGGCATCGAGGTCCTTCGAGACGTATCACAGTCTCGGATTAGGGAAGGATGGGAAAGAAAATCGACCATGGCCTTTCAAAGGGATCATCCAGGTATTTGCCTTAAGGGGCTCCGGAACGCCCTATACTTGCAATGTTAAAATAACGCTTATAAATTACATCTTTCCTCACAAAGTATTTGAGGTAGGAAGTTGAACTTTGTACAGATTATTTATTGGAATATGGGCTACAACTTAACACAGGGATTTTACAAAATTTTAGTTCAGTTATTAAAGATGATTTTTTTTTCAATTGTAATGAAAATTCACAACTTTTTTTGCAATTTTTTATTTATATATTCAAAAATATACAGTTTTTTTGGAAAAAGGCTGTGTTAAATTATGCAGAAGGTACTGTGTAACAATTACTGAAAGTTTGAACCAAATATGTTTGGAAGATCCTTAGAAAACATGTAATTAGTATGAGAAAATAAAAGTTTTGGGAATCGAGCGACAAAGATTGGATTAACTTTTTAGTGCATTCCAGGTCCATAGGATGGATTATCTTCATCCTCTGCAAACTCCTCCTCCAGCTTCCTCTTGTTCCTCCTACTGTTTACTCTTGCTTGTATTTCTAGACTCTTTACAGCCCTGTCTGCAGCCCGAAGGCGTTCCTTGTCTAAGGCAAGCATCGCTCGTACCATGTTAGAACCTATATTCATTCCCATATTTCTAAATACCTTGCACCTTACAATGTTGCCATCATTGAAAGTCGCAACAGCATCATACACACCAAAGTGAAGTGTTTCTATTCCAACAAATACAGTCTTGGGGATTCTCGACCATATAACACTATTTACACTTTCATTGAGGTTTTGAGTTTTTCCGTGAATACACTTTTTCAACAGTTCAGGTGCTGCTAAGTCTCTGAAAATAGGTTAGCCACAACACATACTTTATCTCACATCACTAAAATGTACCTGATGAACACGGACGTTAATAATAACACCATTTGACAGCAGTTTAACAGCGCCACAGTGGGTCACGCCCATGTAGAACACATTTCAAAAAAAATTTAAAAATAGTTGTAGTCTTCGGAATTGAATAAATTATATATCTATTAAAAGGTAATAGTCTGCAGATTCAGAAAACGCAAAAAAGTAAAAATTGAACTTTTCATGATTTTGAGCCTTTCCGGAGCCCCTTAAGCGATTTAACTAAATAAAAATGATCGGAAGTGGATTTAAATCGACGTCCTCCCGAATGCGAGTCCAGCGTGCTAACCACGGTGCTACCTCACTGGGTAAAATTATAGACAATGCCTCTAGATAATCTGGACTTCCTGTATGTTGTTACGCAGCCGTGAGTCAAAAAGTTTCCATGACTTGTCAGTTGAAACTAGTTTAGCCATTATAGAATTTGCGTGAGCATTTGACTGCAAGCTTTACTGTTATACTGATGTGTTTACTTCTGCTCCTTGCCAATAACGTGGCAAATTTGAACATATCATTGAAGAATTTCTTTCAGATTTTATTTTTCAGTTATCCATTCACTTTGCTGGAAAAAATGATTTCGACGAATGTTAAAATGCTCCTGTCGCCCTTAATCTCAATGTACGATTATTACGTATTGACAACTCTTGGGACTACTGGTTGAGCGCGAGAGACCCTTAGATACGAACAGACTAGTTTAGGATATGAAGTAATTGAATATTACTTTGCAGAGACCATAAAATCGCTTCTACCCACAAATCTTTAGTAGTGCAGACACAGTTTCGAGGAAAAATGACGTGATATGCGATTCCTGGTGTGGCGTTCTGTCGTACTGAAGTGCCGGCATCCTCGGGTGCCATACTAGGTGCCGGCTCCCACGGAGAACGTTCTGAGCGGCCGGTGTCACGTTTCTCGCCCACGCGTCGCCATCGCTTTTTTCGAAGCCGAAGACGAAATCGACTCGCTCGAGCAGCCAAGCAAAACATTGCTTCTGCCGGTGTCTCTTCGGAAGCACGCAGGGGAACCTGGAACGTTCCGACTGCAAAACCTGTCATATGAAACCCAGAGTTCCAGTCGCTAAGTACTTCTTCTTCCATATCACAGATGGTAAGTTTATAAGTCCCGAGAGTAGGTTGTACAAAACGACTCAGGTAACCAAGAATTAGCCGGCCGGTGTGGCCGTGCTGTTAAAGGCACTTCAGTCTGGAACCGCGTGCCCGCGTTCTAAGTTCTAGGCGACTGATGACCTCAGAAGTTAAGTCGCATAGTGCTCAGAGCCATTTAACCAAGAATTCCACTACTCTTTTCAGATGATTGTACATTCCTGTTTACTCATCTCAATGAAGAGTTGTTACATGTTGAATAAAAGAAAACGTATCATGTTGAGAAGGGAATGCCAGAAATTAATCAGCAGGAAATCTGAGATTTATCAAGATTTCTCCAAACATTTCCAAAAGATACATTGCCTACGTATTCCGTATAGCAAGTGCAACATTTTGAATTTTATCTTTAGGTGACTAATATGTCGACCCTTATAAATGACAAGATTGCAACTGGCAAAATCGAAGAAAATGAGTTGCTAATGTGACGAAGTTCTGTATAACTTGTGCTACAAGTAGACAGTACTCGTGCCGCAATGTGTCGGGAACTAGGAGTGTTCCAATAACGCCGAAGTTTCATCTGATATCACTTCGTTCGATTCGTTGGAACCAGAAGGTTCTATTTGACAGATTGAACTGTGTGTTTCTATAGATGAGTTTCAGTTGCGAATGACCGAGTTCCAAGTGTTCGGTTGGAACCTTGTCGTAAGAACTCGCTCTAGTGAGTAATTTTGGAACCATCGATTACAAGCATTGCTGTTCTGGGTTACTGTTTAGGTGGTGTTCATAATAAATAATAATGGATGCAAATAATGATTGGATGGCCGAATTATTAAAAGATTCCTGTTCACCATCCAATCCAGAAAATTACAGTATTTTAATCGGTGCCTGGATATTCAGGCATTCAAGAGGTTGATAGTGTACACAGTGACATTGAAAAAGCCACGGTACAATATGAGTTCTCCTCTTCCTATTGGATTCGTACTATTGCTGAAAAATATAGATCGAAAAATTCTCTTCGATCAGTATAGCTCTGGAATCCAAATATTTATGACTTTGGATCGATACCGAAGAAATTCAGTTTTCAAGTTATCCAATTTTCGCAGGTTATATTACTGAATTTACACAAAGCCTGGACGAAATTTCATACCAAACATCATTCTCTCAAAACACTGTGCAAACAACCACCTTGAAGTTTCGCGGAGGAACGCGATCGAAGGGCACAGTTTTCACTTCTGGAGATAATAAACGTATAGAATTGAATGGACAGTTAATTAAAGCACAAAACTTGAATAATACTAAACCATTACTAACCGAAGATGAGAAGAAAGATCTGAATGACATGTTGAAGTACATGCCTCCCGTGAATCAAGAGTATTATAGAGCTATCGTGGAGTTGAACTTCCTTATAAAAAATGAAACAAACCCTGACTTCATTGTACTGAAATTTAAAGAGACTTAATATTTTTATATAATTATTTTTCTTGTAAATAATGATAAATAATGTTGAAAATTTCTATAATTCATAGTTTTTTTGATTAAATGTTGTCATCCTACAAACACTAGTATTTAAACAGGGAAAATATCTACCATATAAATTCTTCATTTTTGTAAGAAAAGAAAACAAGAGAAAGGTAAATTGCTTTTATAAACCGACTGTAAAATAAGCGTAAGGGTAAATAGCACTAGTGCACGAAATGCTTGAATAGCATGATCAGATACAAATTCCTTGTACTTTTAAGATTTTTTTGCGAAGAATGATTTGGGAGGATAGGGAAGGGGTTAGGAAGGTTAATACAGCTATGTTGCACTTTTATTACAATATTTTTGTAAGTGTACTTCGCAGTTCATTGTGACACGCATTAACTAGTTCCATGTCAAAAAATCGCTACTGCAGATGGTGAGACAACTAGGTAATGTGTTCTATTTTATATAAGTTTACACGAAACTAGTGAAGTGTTGGTTGACACCTTGTGATTCCAAAGGGTCTATCTATCAAACAGTTTCACTGTCTGGCAGCAAAAGAGGACAAGTCTATTTTACTATATTGCTCAAAATAATGTGGATGATTACTAGTGATAAATCACTCTCGATTCGTTTGGTTGAATGCTGTGTTTTGAGCCTTTACTAAGTTCTGTTGCCAGAGAATGAAATGGTGGCCCAAAAAAGTCATACGTACAAATTGTTGCTGATGATGTTGGAGGTAAAATTCTCCATAACAAGCAGCGAGAAGATCAATAAATGAGACTAGTTACAAAAATATGTATTTTCAATTCATAGAGAACATTTCTCAAAAATCTCTTCCTTCGTCTTTCCTAACTGATCAACCCAAAAATTGCTTCATGAGTCAGAAAACTTTTCCTTTTCCAATGATTCAGACCTCTCATTCATTTCGTACGCTACATTTACAAGGAAAAATTTATGCTTTCTCGTCCTTTTCTTGTAAGCAGACAAAACCTAACATTCCATCACTCTTTTGGCACCAGTTCACGTACCTCAGAGGTCTGAAGCTAAATGTAACGCACGTACCATAGGTGCTGAAAATGAAACCGTAGCTTTGGCTGCAGGTTGCGAGTGTCAGGAAGCCATGGTAACACATGCTGTCGGCGCCTCTGGTTTCACGAGCAAGAAGCGAGTATTCTTCTCAAAGCCGCGAGTTGGTGATCCCGTAAACAGGAGCCGCCGTCTATCAGCGACCAGAGGTAAGCACTTCAGAAGGAAAATTCAGCGAACAAGTCGACGCAAGGCAGGCTTCCGTCACCGCCAGCCAACAGATGCAAGGGTAAAATCCAGCCCCCACAACGTCACCCAACGCGGCTCAGAGGGGTTCTACACACAACATTCGAACAACTTAGAAAACACTGGCACGGATTAAAGAACTGACGGTTCGTTTATAGAGTGAACAAGATTCCGTCTCTTGACATTGACATTGAACCCAGCGTTTGGAAACATTAATTAACGCTCGTATGTACATGGTACAGCTTACTTCACAGGTAAGGCGTTAGTGGCAAAGTTATTTCTTGTAAAGAAAAGCCATCTATGTTTGGTCTCCTGTTTATGAGAGTAGTTACAAAATACTCATATACATATGGAAAATCTTCAACGGTCAAAAAAGAGTGCTATAGTTACTAATGCGGTATATTATCATGATATCTAATTAAATTTAATGTCTTCTTTATTTCGAAAATTTGTAGATTTTAGTCATCATTTAGTCATCTTTGAAACACCACGTTTAGCGAAAGTAAAGATTTCACTAGGAGGAGCTTGGAATCCCACATCGTTGTGACACTGAAATAAAATGTCTGATGACTTTAACAGTATTCAGTATCATAAGCACACACACACACACACACACACACACACACACACACACACACACTCACACACCTGTGACGTTTAGTTGCGTGTATTTCCTTCTGGCGCCAACATATCATCAAAACATTGCAATGAACGCATCAGAAAATATATACATAAAAACAAAACGAAAGGATGTCACAATGTGGCATTTCTAAAGTGAGCTTCAGTTGCAGAACAGTAGCGGAAAAGCTTCCTTTCTGCAACATCGTCTATGCTAACAAGAAAACTAAAACTTCCCGAATGAGATTTTCACTCTGCAGCGGAGTGTGCGCTGATATGAAACTTCCTGGCAAATTAAAACTGTGTGCCCGACTGAGACTCGAACTCAGGACCTTTGCCTTTCGCGGGCAAGTGCTCTACCAACTGAGCTACCGAAGCACGACTCACGCCCGGTACTCACAGATTTACTTCTGCCAGTACCTCGTCTCCTACCTTCCAAACTTTACAGAAGCTCTCCTGCGAAACTTGCAGAACTAGCACTCCTGAAAGAAAGGATATTGCGGAGACATGGCTTAGCCACAGCCTGGGGGATGTTTCCAGAATGAGATTTTCACTCTGCAGCGGAGTGTGCGCTGATATGAAACTTCCTGGCAGATTAAAACTGTGTGCCCGACCGAGACTCGAACTCGGGATCATATCAGCGCACACTTCCACTGCAGAGTGAAAATCTCATTCTGGAAACATCTCCCAGGCTGTGGCTAGGCCATGTCTCCGCAATATCCTTTCTTTCAGGAGTGCTAGTTCTGCCAGGTTCACAGGAGAGCTTCTGTAAAGTTTGGAAGGTAGGAGACGAGGTACTGGCAGAAGTAAAGCTGTGAGTACCGGGCGTGAGTCGTGCTTCGGTAGCTCAGTTGGCAGTTCGGCGCTAGCGGCCGTGCGAAGCGGAGGTCCGCTACTTCCGCCTGTGCGGCGTGTGCGAGTGTTTGTTTACTTGTGGACTTAGTCTGCGCGCGGGCTAGTAACAACGATCATGGCGAACAAGTACAGGAAAACTACATTACGATTCACTTTCTGCAAAGACTACGAACGACCAAAGGCTTTAGCAGTGGAACGATTCATTCGAGAGGACGTCAAGATACCGCCAAACGATATTGTCGGAATTCATCTGTCCATCGTTAGTCCCACGGTGTATGTTAAGATGGTAAATGACGCGGCGTGTGAGAGAATTCTACAGGCGACAAAAGCAGGTCTCCGATTTTGCCATAGTGACGGGAATGTCGGCACGGTAACTGTAGAACATGCTGGTCTGGGTGTACGGACAATACGTGTTTTTGAGCTGCCTTTTGAGCTCCCGGCTGACGAAGTTATCGAGGCTTTTAAGCCATACGGCACGGTACATGGTCACACAGCAGAACGCTGGACACAATTCGCCACGTACCCAGTTCTTAACGGAGTGCGACAGATCACTATTGATCTTCAGAAGCATGTACCGTCCTATCTGACAATTGGTGGTTGTCGGGCGGTGGTGATTTACGATGGTCAACCACGTACATGTTCTGGCTGAGGCCAGGAGGGACACCTCAGGTCGAACTGTATGCAACGGCGGATTACGCAACTGCCTTCAGACGTGCGGGAGCCGTCGCCGGCGATGACAGTACTTCCGATCACCTATTCCAAAGCCCTCACTGCGTCCGCTGATGACCGAAAAGACACAGCCCTGGTGGAAGATGGCACTCTCCGAAACCTTGTAGCAGACGTCGGGATGACAGAGGTTGCTGCTCCATCGAGCATACAATCTACGGCGACAACATCCGATGAGACCGAACTCCCACCAAGCACACCGATAGTACATGAAGCAGTTCCAGCCACTACGGATGCTGTACCGTCTGGAACGCACTCTGTGACGACAACATCAGTTTCGACCGAACTCCCGCCAAGTACAACGATGGGACTCGAAACACTTCCTGTTCCTACGGATGCTTTTCTGTCGGGCAGCCGTGATTCCCTACAATCTGAGGACACGGAAGAAAGATCACGCAAACAACGTTCCCCGAAAAGGAGGAAACGGCGTCGTCGCACGACATCTCCTAGGGATGACTCCCCTTGCCCCGACGACGATGTGCCTGTGGACCAAGACGACACAACAGCCTCTACGAAACAGGATGAGGCAATGGAAACTGTTCGATCAGACCCGCAGCGGTCTGTCACATTGACGGTACCGGGACGTGGTGATGCTGAAGAGGAATCACAACCAATTGGCTCTCCCGAAGCAGATGCTGTGGCAATGGACACGAATATATTACCGCCTGCAAAGATGTGGTATGACGATATTGAGGAGGCGCCGGACGTCATACAGAGGCAGCCGGCACTCACGAAGACGGCCTAATAATTGCTGAAGGTGAAGGGAGAGGGGCGAGAGAACGTCTTATACCTCAGTCCCCAGCGCCGATGCAGGGAGATGGTGTTGCGCATCGACAGAGTGGGATTCAACGCCATGCGAACCGTATTGCGACATTAAATATCAATGACGTGCGTTCACCGGCCAAAATACACCTACTGAAGGAAACGATTTGGGCATCTGATGTGGATATTGCTTTGCTGCAGGAAGTCCACATAGCTGCACTCCCATACATCGCAGGCTACCAATCCTATTCGTCACATGGAGATCACAATGGGAGTGGGGTGGCAGTTTACGTGCGAGATGGCTTCCCAGTGGAAAACGTGTGTTACCTTCCCTCGGCTAGGGGAATGGCTTTCACGACGTTTGGGACACGCATCATCAATCTTTATGCACCGTCGGGAAACAATCGGCGGCGGGAAAGGGCGCGATTTTATGCAGAAGACATTGCCCCACTTTTCCATGGACGTTATGAATGTGTAATAATTGGTGGAGATTTCAACTGTGTTCTCAGCCCGAAAGACCAATGGCCGCAAGCAAACATCAGCCAAGAGTTGCGAATCGTTGTCAACGACCTTGTGCTTAGTGACACGTGGGAATTACGACATGGAGATGCACCGGGATACACCTATGTGACAAGTCATTCGACGAGCAGGTTAGATCGCATTTATATCTCACGCGCTCATGCAAATGATGTCCAGGACGCGGAACGCTGGCCATTGGCATTTTCCGATCACAGCGCTTACATCTGTACGGTGCTTCTTCCCCGTAGAGAGGTGTGGAACAGTAAGGCCGCGTGGAAATTAAACATTCAACATCTACATGATCCTGAATGCCGTCACCGGATCCTTGAGACATGGACGATGTGCGAGCGAAAGGTTGAAAGGTATGCGACGAAGCTTGATTGGTGGCTGACTTGTGCTAAACCGGCGCTTCGCCGTACGTTCATCTCATATAGCAGGGAGATGGCAGAATGGCGCCGCCGTACGACCGACTTTTATTTTGCAGCGCTGCGCGACCTGGACGATGGTCCGCCGGGACAGGACGTCTGGATCGAACGCAAAAGGATAAAAGCTAAACTAGTGGCTTTAGCTCGGAAACATCTTCAGGGAACCATGGTGCGCGCCAGATGTCACGATACGATAATGCACGAGATTCCTTCCATGCACCACGTCGTGAATGAACGAAAGCACCGACGACGCGTTTTGGTACGGGAATTAATTACCCGCGAAGACCGGAGAGTGACGCGTCAAGCGGACATTGTCTCTGCATTCGTCGACCATTACCAACACATCTATCGGGAAGAAGCAGCCCCTGTCGATGACCTCGAACGTATAGCCACGTACGTCTCCCGTACACTGACGGTGGAAGCCGCGGGAACCTTACTGGAAGCCATTAGCTGTGAGGAAGTACGTGATGCGATCGCAAAGGGTGCGTTGAACCGGTCCCCAGGCATTGATGGACTTCCCGCTGAATTTTATCGAGAATTTCGCAACGAAATGGCACCGCGATGGACGGAAATGTACAACGAGATGTTAAATTCCGATGCGCCTATTCCACCGACTTTTATGGAAGGCCTCTTGGTGCCAGTACATAAACCGAAGCCAGGAATTACAGTCACACATTATTGCCCCATCACCCTGCTTAATGCCGACTATAAGATCTTTGCACGGTTGCTAGCGTCCCGATGTCGTATGTTAATTCGTAGCGTTCTCTCTCCAGAACAGACGACACCGGGTGGATCGGTGAATGTGCAAACAGCTACTGGCGAATGCCGTGATGTGATAGCGCTGGCGGAGGAGTGCCGGCTAAAAGCGGCGATGGTGGCGGTTGATTTTGACAGTGCTTTTGATAAGGTGCGCCACAACTATCTGTACGCTGTACTGGAACAAATGGGATTTCCAGACCGTTTTACTGGTCTCATTAGAAGGATTTATGGGGGCGCACAATCCTTGGTACAGGTTAATGGGCGTATAGCAGGGCCCATTCAAATTCGACGATCCATTCGCCAGGGCTGCCCTCTTTCGATGCTGCTGTTCGCGATAGCGTTGGAACCATTAATTGGGAGGCTAACAAATTCTCTTTCTGGGATGGAACTGCGGGGCTACACCTTCAAATGTCGTGCCTATGCGGACGACCTCCTGCTGCTCGTTCGTTCTGAAGAAGAGGTGAAGACGGTCCTTGAACTGTTGTTGGACCACAGTGTGACGGCGGGTAGTGCAGTGAACATGAACAAATCGGCAGCAATGCCGGTTGGAAGGGGCCTTACGCCAGAAGAAATCAGTCCGTTTCCTTGTGTGCAACGATTCCGCTATCTCGGCATAGACTTTACCTCATCTGTAAAACATACTGCGGCAGTTAACTACCGACGTATTTTACAGACAACACGTACCATGGTCCGACAACATCTCCTACGGCGCCTCGATTCTTTGCAGCGAGTCGAATATCTGAACACTTTGAACACTTATGTGGTTTCTCGAATGGTGCATATTTCGCAGATCCTGCCCCTACCACTCACGCTCGGACGTCGACTTCAATCAGCACTAGGCTATTTTGTGATGATTGGATCGCCCCTCAAAGTGCGATACACAACGCTCACGCTCCCTACGGACAAGGGGGGACTCGGACTTACGAATGTTCACTGCCGAGCGACGGCGCTCCTTTTAGCCACGATGTACAAGCAATGGCGTAGCGGGCGTGATTCCCTTACATCCCGCCTACTGGATCTCCTAGTTCCAGCGTCCCTCACACCTCCGGTAGCGGTGGGCAACATTACGCCACATTTTGCGCATGTATCAACATTTATCGTGGAACTTAGTTATGTCAGAGACGAGCTTCCGCGCACGAGACCACCATGCGCGAAGGATTTTTATGTTTGGCTGCAACGACAGATAAGTCGTAATGTCATTGAACTCAAACACCCCAAGTTGCATTGGCCGAAGATTTGGAGACATGTGCACCAAAAATTCCTTCCTACCTTCGTTCGGGCACTGTGGTTCTCTGTCACCTGTGGCAAGTTCAACACCAACGAACGACTCTACGCAATTGGACTAGTGGACTCTCCACTATGCCCGAAATGTCGCCAAGTGGATGACGACCATCACCGCTTAACTTGTATCGCGGTGGAGGACGTATGGCTCTTAGGAAGACAGATAGTGGCTTGCTACCTCCGTGTGACCCCGCAACATATTACACCTGCTTCCTTCTTATATCCGGAGAGTGACTACTTTCCGGCGACTAAATCACACTCGATCATCTGGGTCAAAGGTTGGACGATCGCGTACCTCTATGGGGATGCTGCCAAGTCGCGACTCGACTTTTGGTATTTCTTGCAGCAAGCCCACAATGAGGTTCATAGATGGTCACACTATGGGAAAACCTTTGTCAGCTATCTTCACGCAGTCTTCCTCGACCCCCCACGCAGTTGGGATGTGCCGGGTGAAGTCGGTGTGCACATTTGACGCTTCTCTCACCGCTCCATATGTAATGCACATACTATACCATGAAATGATCTACATGTTCCTTTTAACAGAGTGATCTTTATGGAAAATAAATAAATAAATAAATAAATAAAAATGTTGGTAGAGCACTTGCCCGCGAAAGGCAAAGGTCCTGAGTTCGAGTCTCGGTCGGGCACACAGTTTTAATAAACTAAAACTTGTTCAGATCTGAAAGATTTTCATTTCTGCATTGAAGGGTAATCACTGGGAATCAGGTAATTCTCAAATAAAGAATAAAGACTTCACTTTCCTTCTATAAAAAGATTTTGTTGCAGTCTACAGGGAAAACACCAATGAATAACAAAGAATATGATGGCTCCTAAACACACATCGCAGAAGTTCGATGTTTGAAAGGGTGGTGTTGCACAGCCGTAAAGGCATGTTATAGCGCCAACCTGTGGACGAAGGAGCCAACCTCTGAGCATTAAATTGATGATCCCATAACAGTTCTACTGTATTTCACTTGATGAAAGATGGTTCAAATGGCTCTGAGCAGTATGGGACTTAACTTCTGAGGTCATCAGTCCTCTACACCTTAGAACTACTTAAACCTAACTAACCTAAGGACATTACACACATCCATGCCCGAGGCAGGATTCAAACCTGTTAAGTCCCATAGTGCTCAGAGCAATTTGAACCATTTTTGAACACACTTCTGTACAACGAAACTTTTTATCCTCATTGATGTGTTACCCCAGATTAAGCTGTCATAAGGCATTAGCGAATGAAGAGTGAAATCGTAAGTCACATTTCTGTATTTCTATTTCGAAAACTTGACATTATCTCTAACGCAAGCATAGACGCTTAAGAAAATATGTAACACGTGGCTTCGAGTTCATATTTCTAGGAATACGAATTCCTAAGAATGTAGGATATTCTGTTTCATTCATTGGCGTGCCCTCAAGCACTGTTTCTAATGATTTGGTCAGGTCTTGCACAGTACTGAACTGAATGTGTTGCGTTTTGCGTAAATTCAGTGGTACTCCGTTTGTAGAGTACCAGATATCAGTTCTCGAGAAAATATTATTTATATTTTGAATTGTCTAAGTTACACCATTAGTTACGATTATGATACTTGCATTGCCAGGAAAGAGATACAGTTCTACTTCATGGATGTGTCACAAAAGATCATTTACAAAAGAGCACTTTTTTTCAACTTCCAGTCGTTAGCTGAACTAAAATCACAGTGAAAATCCGGTGACGTTTTGCGTAGATGTTGACGCTGACGCTGTAGTGACGGGCCTTATCCTTGGCCCGAGGATGGTGGAGTTCTAGCTTGTTACAGCCTTGCCTCCTGTTCCTTACTGGGTGTGTGATGGTGTTTCCTCTCTTGATGATCTGTCCTGGCGTGGTTTGTCGATGACTCCTGGGTGCTGGCATGCGAACATGCTAGCGGTGGTCTTTGTTCTTTTGGGTTTTCTTCCCCTCGCGGGTGACTTCCTGAACTGCTGCCTCGAGCTCTGCTGTCAGCTGCCTCTCGCCTTCGCGAACCTCCTTCCTCAGCCGTACGACTGCGTCTTCCAGGATGTAGTCCCAGTCGCACGGAGTGAATACGGGGTTCGCGTTGATGACGTTGAGATCCTTTCTTGTGGCGAATTCGAGCATTATTGACCGTTGTGCGCCACGTGTTATGTAGTGTCCTGAGTATGCCCGCTTATCGCGTCGCGTCGCACTTTTCACTTATCAGTACACAGTGAGCACCTAAAGATACCTAGAATATAGTGTGAAGTCCTTCTGACATGTTTCGCCTGATTGCATGCAGCCCACATTACGTAATTGTTATGTGTTTCCTTCTTCACAACAGTTTTTGTCGGCATACTGCATATGCAACGAAGATGCTCCTGCAGCGTTTTAGATGGGAAGTGTTTCATCGCCCATCATACGGCATGGACTTGGCTCTCTCTGATTTTCGTGTCTTTGCTTACATGAACCGCTGATTATGAGAAGAGCATTTTATCACGGGCAAAAACTGCAGACCAGCGTTGGAAATTGGTGAAAATTAAAGGTGGCCACCTTCTATGAAGACTTTATTGGAAAGTTGGTACTGTGTGGCGACTTTGTAGAGAAGTAGCTGGAAAGTGTAGCTAAATGTTGCAAATAAAACATTTTTTATTTTCCCTGTGCTTCCATTTCACGACTGGTCGAAGGTTGAAAAAAATAGCCCTCATATGTACAAGCAACAAGAGAGGTCTTCAATATCAACCCTTCTAGTTGCACCTGTGTTTATCATTCTCCATTCTGAAGGACAACGCCCAGAAGAATTTTAATTATCTAAACCTACAATAACATAATTCGGCTATATCTCTTTCTTCTTTTGCTTGTAGTACGTTTCACCGGCTGATGTAAAATTTACGTGTGCTGTTAGAGAGACCATAAATAAGTTGCAAGAAACTTGTCTCTGTAATAAGTTGGTGGACGTTCTGTGGCAGTGCAGAACTTAGGATAACGTGCAGCTGCGTAGTTCGGCCTCACGCGGCTCAGAGGATCACAGACTTGCGCCCCACAGTCCTGTTGTGTAAACCGCCGTGTGCAGCCAGCCCGCTGCAGTCTGTTCGGCGGCCGTTGCGTGCCGCCGCCACCACGTCACATTGTCCTGCCGATGCGACGTGAGCTCGCGTGGCCGCGCGATCTGCGGTGGCTGCAGGGGCAGCCTCGAGGCAATCAGTCGGCGCCATCAGCCGTCAGCGCGACACGTCATGCAATGTGCACACTTCCTCGACAGATTCCAAGGACTGGCGGAAACTCGCACTTCTGAGAATTCGTTACCGCTCACGTCCAGTTCACAGGAAGACCTACACCTTGCATGACTTGCGTGGGTTTAGTCATTTGGCACTCTTAATATTGTGAAATACCGGGTGATCCAAAAGTCAGTATAAATCTGAAAACTGAATAAATCACTGAATAATATAGACAGAGAGGTACAAATTGACGCACATGCTTGGACTGACATGGGGTTTTATTAGAATAAAAAAATACAAAAGTTCAAAAAATGTCCGACAGATGGCGCTTCATGTGATCATAATAGCAATAATTAGCATAACAAAGTAAGACAAAGCAAAGATGATGTTCTTTACAGGAAATGCTCAATATGTCCACCATCATTCCTCAACAATAGCTGTAGTCGAGGAATAATGTTGTGAACAGCACTGTAAAGCATGTCCGGAGTT
Organism: Schistocerca cancellata; assembly: GCF_023864275.1. NCBI lineage: Eukaryota > Metazoa > Arthropoda > Insecta > Orthoptera > Acrididae > Schistocerca > Schistocerca cancellata. Next base: position 330,534,938 of record NC_064628.1, on the reverse strand, counting down.
ATGGTGAGGCATTGGCGTCGGATGTTGTCTTTCAGCATCTCTAGAGACGTCGGTCGATCACGATACACTTGCGACTTCAGGTAACCCCAAAGCCAATAATCGCACGGACTGAGGTCTGGCGACCTGGGAGGCCAAGCATGACGAAAGTGGCGGCTGAGCACACGATCATCACCAAACGACGCGCGCAAGAGATCTTTCACGCGTCTAGCAATATGGGGTGGAGCGCCATCCTAATGAAACCCCATGTCATTCCAAGCATGTCTGTCAATTTTTACCTCTCTGTCTACATTATTCCGTGGTTTATTAAGTTTTCAAGTTTATACTGACTTTTTGATCACCCGGTACTTAAAGGGTTTAGTGGTATAAGTGGGTATCCCTCACACTGTTGAAAACTGAATTATGTGCGTATTATGTGTCCTGAGTCTGGCCTCAGTTTATTGAACTCTCACTATGTGGGACAGCTCGTTGCCAATACTAAAAAGGATAACGTATCAGGCCTTATAAAGCAGTCTCGGACATCTCAGTGGAGTAAACGCAGTATCCCGCATCTCTCTGACACCAGAGTTCCAATCGTCTGATTACCTAACCAACCAATGGCTGTTATATCTTGAGTTCATAATCAACATACCCGACACAGAAAGTGGCACTTTGGCTATAAACGATGATAAAACAGAAATTGAAATCAAAAAGAAGAAGAGAAATTCAGAAAAGTGAACAGATAATAGCAGGAAGAAGGCGCATCACAGTGGAGAGGAGTGGGCAAGTCAGTAGTGGAAATGAAGAAAGAGGATGTTGTTGGCCCATTAACAAAAATCTAACAGAAAGAAAAACCTTTTGACACAAGCGTGGGCTTCCGAAAGGTATCTTCTAAAAATCCAGGGAAGCCATAAAGTAAATGTACAGTCTACATAGAATGAGACAGGCCATTACACTATCGTAAGTCTGAGATGATGATGATGTTTGGTTTGTGGGGCGCTCAACTGCGTGGTTATCAGCGCCCGTACAATTACCCAATCTTTGCTCAGTCCAATTTCGCTACTTTCCTGGATGATGATGAAATGATGAGGACAACACGAACACCCAGTCATCTCGAGGCAGGTGAAAATCCCTGACCCCGCCGGGAATCGAACCCGGGACCCCGTGCTCGGGAAGCGAGAACGCTACCGCGAGACCACGAGCGGCGGACGTCTATCGTAAGTCTGTAGACGGACATAGTTAAGGCACAGAAAACAATCGACCCTTTTCTGCAACCTAATCATCCAGCTGATAGACATCAAAGCGCTAAACTGTGTGCTGTAATGTCGATGTTGAAGTTCGTACCTCTCATTCACCTTGCCTTTTATTAAAATTTGAAACCAAACAGTGGAAATTAAATACAAAAAAAATGAATGTGATGTTACCTAGACTGTTTGTGAAAATCATGTTATTTTTTCGCTGTTGTATTTCAAAATATGAAGTGTTTCTACTTGATGTCCGCCCCTGGTAGCTGAGTGGTTCAAATGGCTCTGAGCACTATGGGACTCAACTGCTGAGGTCAGTAGTCCCCTAGAACTTAGAACTAGTTAAACCTAACTAACCTAAGGACATCACAAACATCCATGCCCGAGGCAGGATTCGAACCTGCGACCGTAGCGGTCTTGCGGTTCCAGACTGCAGCTCCTTTAACCGCACGGCCACTTCGGCCGGCAGATGAGTGGTCAGTGCGACGGAATGTCATACCTAATGGCCCGGGTTCGATTCCCGGCTGGGTCGGAGATTTTCTCCACTCATGGACTGCGTGTTGTGTTGTCCTTATCATCATTATTTCACCCCCACCGACACGGAAGTCACCAAAGTGGTGTCAACTCGAAAGACTTGCACCAGGCGATCGGTCTACCCGACGGCAGGCCCTAGCCCCACGGCATTTTCATTTCTACAATATGACTATAGTCAAGTGAAGTTTTCTCCAATAATAATCAATGCACTCTGCACCGCATTTATTGCACGTTAATGTAGTAGCTACATAACCTAATCCAGCAAACATTGTCTAATTCTCATTGTTCTGATAAAGTCACAGGCTATTCAATAAAATGCTAAATATCTCAGAAGCATACTTTTGAGGGATACGCTCCTTATTCTACAAAAACTTTTCAGTTGGATCCTAGTAATGATGTTGATTCAGGGTAAACCAAAGAAGAAACAAAATAATGAAGATTACCAGAAACGAGATTAGTCATGGGCTACACCTGGAGACTAGAAGTCAGACAAATGAAGGAATTCTGATATCTTCCAAGGATAATAACACTTTAAGGACGAACCAAGGAGGACCCACAAAAATATTCTAGCACATGCGAAGGGGACACTCCTGACACAGGACCCTGTCAGAGTACCTTCACTGAATTCTCGCTCTTGAATAGCCGTGTGGTTGCCACTTCCCCAATGATTTTAGAAACTCTGAAGGAATTTTATTCATCCCTTGTGCTTTATTTGGATGCAAATCTCCACTAAAGTGTGACTTTAATAGTGGATCCTCTCTGCCTTCCATATCGACTCCCATTTCTTCTCAACATCAGTCAAGTCCTCCTCCTCCTCGTAGAAGCCTTCTATGTACTCTTTCCACCTGTCCGGCATGTCCTCTGATCTTAACAGCGGAGTTTCCATGCCACTGTTAATATTGTCGCCATTGTTTTAATTTCAACGAAACTTGTTTTGACTAAAGTAAAAACAAGTTTCGTTGAAATCAAAACATTGTTACTAGATTGTCATCTGCTAATACAAGTTGAATCATCTAAAGTCAAAACCAGTTTCGTTGAAATTAAAACAAAGGCGACAATATTAAGAGTATTTGCTGAATCTGTCTGTCCGAGAAACATTTCGTTTTAGATTTTTCCTGCAGTCACTTCGCCATGGATTCCCCACACTTTCTACTTATTTCAGTCCTAATTGACTTGTACTGTCATATCTCTTTCGTTCGCCTGAACTTATTTGTACTTCTTTCTTTCCTCGATCAATTGTTTCTCGAGGTTTCTACCTTCCTTGCATCCACGTTTGTGTACAGCTTCTGTGATTGGCCTTTACGAAGGTGTCCACTCCTATTCTTTGCAGTTCGTTATAGCAGTATCAACAGCTTTAGAGAATTTCAAATGCATCTCAACATTAATCACTACCAGTATTCGCTATTCCCTTTCTTCGCACTTTGATTTTTCCGTAAAGCTCTCTTAAACTTTGTTCTACTCTTCATCATTACTAAACAGTCATCTGAATTTGTATCTTCTCCTTCGTACCTTTTACAATCCAGTAACTGATATCGTAATCTCTGTCTGACCAAAACGTAATGCAGCTGGTGTCTTCCCGTGTGTGTTGGCCTTTTTTTAGGATACCTTCTCCTCTTGCAAATTTTTTACCAATGTAATCGCTACTACTGCAAAACTCAGTATTTCTCCTTTCTCATTTCTGCTACCACGCTCACATTTTCTCACATCTGTTTCTACGATTCCTTCGCCTACTACCGCGTTTCAATCTTCCATTGTTACTAGATTGTCATCTGATAATACATGGCGAATCATCTAAAACTTGCAACGCAAATATTTCGGAAATGGGAGGTGCCACTGATGTGCAGGTTCCACAGAGTGGTTTGGTGGTCAGGGGCTCGTATTGTTAGCCAATAATAATATTTAGAAATAATATTTAGAAATTTTTTTTTTGTGCAAACATATGCTTTTTAACCAGAAAAAGCTCATTGAAATTAACAAACTAAAAGTAAGGTAAATCAGAATGTCAGTGGTGTTTGTTGCAGGATTCTACTGCGATTCGTTTACGAGATATGGGACTCTGAAAAGCTTCCACACTGACAGTTGTTCGTACCATTTAACTTGCGCAGTTGTTAGGTACGATGTTGTTATGTTTGCTTACAGTTTGCTTGTGTGTACCTGGAGTGCTTTGCGACTTGCTTGTGTGCTATTTGAGTGCGTTGCAATTTGCTAGTCAGTTAGTATGTGACAGTCTGAGCAGTAGGTCGCGAGCAGACGATGGGATTTACAACGCAGAAAAAGTCGACATGGTGTATGGAGAGTGTAGGAAGGAAGAATGCAGTTCGTTCTTGTACGGTGTATGCGGCAAAGTATACCAATAGACGTCAACGGTCTCGGCATTGCCGGCCGTGGTGGCCGAGCGATTCTAGGCGCTTCAGTCTGGAACTGCGCGACCGCTACAGTCGCATGTTCGACTCCTGCCTCGGGCATGGATGTGTGTGACGTCCTTAGGTTAGTTAGGTTTAAGTATTTCTAAGTTCTAGGGGACTGATGACCTCAGCAGTTAAGTCCCATAGTGCTCAGAGCCATTTGAACCATTTGATCTCGGCATTTCCTTATCAACCTCTTCAACCAGTTCCGTGGAAGTGTTAGTGTAACATATAGACAACGTAACAGAAGAAAACAAGTGACGACAGAAGAGGGGGAAATTAATGCTATTGTGGATAGTGCAGTTGATCCGCACGTTAGCTCCCACGCTATCGCACGAGGCAAGTGTCTTACGCATTATCCATCGACATAGGTTTCATCCCTTTCACATCTCTCTCCATCAACAGCTGCATGGAACGATTAAGAGAATCTGTTAACTCCTATACATGGGTCCGAAAATAGAATACTCCAAATGTATCAAGTTTAGTGATGAAGCCCCATTTACCAATAATGAACAGGTAAACCACCGGATTATGCGCTCTTGGTTTGTTGACAACCCCAGGTGGAACGTCAGCGTCCATGGAATGTAAACGAGGTAATGTGGGATAACAAACCATTACCTCATAGGACAGTTTTTCATAGACGGAAACTGAACGCGCACAAGTAATGCGGCCTCCTAACACACCATTTTCCACGGATGCTAGAAGACGCTCCTCTTCAGACTAGGAGAAACCTGTGGTACCAGTATGTTGGCTGCCCAGACCACAGTGCACGAAGTACTACAGCATGCCTTCACCAATCGTTTCCAAATCGTTGGACTGGTCGCAGAGGATCTGTACCTTGGCCGGCCAATTCCCCAGATTTGACGCCTGTAAACGTTTTACCGCGGGGAAAGCTGAAAAGCGCTATCTACTCGTACAAGCACATACCAGTCACAACCTATGATATGCAACGACGTATTACGGCAGCCATCTCGGACAGTTCCCCTGAGATGGAAACACCTGTGCAGCAGTCGTCTCATACCAGACTGGAAGCGTGTATTACCGCTTCCGGTCGTCATTTCGAACATAACATGTGATGGTGAGTTGCTTAGTTATTGGCCAGAATCCACAAAAGTAGTGTATGAACTTCTGTTGCTCCTTAGTGTGTGCTACCAGAGGTATCGTACATGTGTCGGTATGGGAACTTTTCAAAACATAATATCGAGAACGAATTGCACTAGAATCCTGCAACATATACTACTCACATTCTAATTTATTTTAGTTTGTTAATGTCAGTACATTGCTCCATTTAAAAAAGTGTATGTTTGCACAAAACATACAGTCTCTAAGTATTGTTATAATCCCTTGCTTGGCTGAATACGAGTCTCCGACTACCAACCCATTCTGTGAAAACTGCACATCAATACTACTTCCCATTTACGCAATATTTCCGGTGCAAGTTTTAGGTGATTCATCCTCTACATACAGGGTGGGGCAAATAAAAGTTTCTCGGACGAGTCGATGCAATTGGACATGACTGTAAGCATATAAGCTCACACCGTGAGACACACACACACACACACACACACACACACACACACACACACACACACACACCACATGTACACCCGTCAAGTGTTCCACATTGGTTCCTTGGAACTCCTTTACACATCTTCGCGCCTGACAGAGTTGTTAGCAGAGGTGAGTCTGGCCACATAGGTCACCTGATCTGTCAGTGTGCGATTATTTTGTGTGGGCGGGGGGTGGGGGGGAGGGTTCTCCAGTCCAAGGTGTACCGCAACAACAATACTCATAGTCTTCAAGAACTGCAGCAGAACATTTCGGATGAGTTTGCAGCAATTCCAGAAGTCCAGCTGCGATCCGCCTTCAGCAGGGCCCAAAATTGCCTAGAGATGAATGGTGGTCACTTTTAACATATGCTATAGTCAGGTTGGTACTGTATTTCGTTCCCTCTGTTGTGTTTCTTTGTACTCTGGAACTCTGTTCTCCAGGCCACTTTTACTTGCCACACACTCTATTTATGTATTACAGGATGCCCTACGGCAGCATTCCAATCCCCCATGACTCTTTGTTTTTCATCGCCCTTTACGTACTGAATTACCCGTTCAATATCCTCATTTACTATATCTCTCTCTTCATCTTCCACTTTTTATGCCGGTAAGCATACTTGAACTGTTGTAGCTACCGTTGATTTGTTGTCGATTCTGATGAAGAGTTAACTCACTCTCCTCCCTATATTTATTCTTATAATTTATCCTACTCCCGCTATTTTCCGCTGCTGTTGATGTTACCCTGTATTCATTTGACCAGAAATCATCCCTTCCTTTTCACTTCACTGACTTCCTATGCATATAAAATGAGGCTACGAAGTTCCCTTTTAATAATTTCTAGCTTCGCTATCACGTTCACACTTCTGACGTTCCACTCTACGTCTCCTAGAATGCTACTTTTTCATTGTTTCTCAAATCTTTTTCACCTCTCACTTGGCACTCCCACCCTCTGAATCCGAATGGTGGACTAATCTGGAATTACGCTTTTTCAGTTGCAGGCCACGTGCCCGCTGGATACATATCGTGTGTCTTTAATGCAGTTTTTCGATTGCCTTCTGCATCCTCCAGCCGTTGATCATCGCTGATCCTTCCACCTTTTAGGGGCGTTTCTCACCACCGAGGGTAAAAGATTGCCCTGAAATTCTGTCCGCTTCTCCGATCTCTTTAGTAAGGCCATTAGCAGGACAAAGAAGGCTCTCTATAACGAAACGCTTCGGGCGCCAATGCTCGTGACATTTATTCAAAACTTAGACAGTGGCTCGGATGTAACGCTGGATCCAACTACTCCAAGTGTCCTGGGTCCAGCGTTACATCCGAGCCACTGCCTACCATTGGACCATTGGTTCACCGACCGACTTTACATGAGGTCAAAATTTCTTAAGAATGAACATGTACAGTTACAACCGCAAGAAACTTCTTTTTTTATTTTATTTTTATGATGTTACCGGTTTCGGTCTATTTTAGACCTTCCTCCATGATGGTAGACGATGGCGGTGAAAGGGGCAAGCGCTATGTCTCCACGAACGCTAACTGCGTGGAGAGATAGCATCTGCTCCTTTCACCGCCATCTTGGTTGTAGGTCTGAAGATGCTCTAAAACAGACCGAAACCGGTAACTTCACAAAAATAAAATAAAAACAGCAGTTTCTTAGGGTTGAGACCGTTCATGTTCATTGTTGAGTAAAAGAACCGCTGCTCTCCAAGAGACATTTTCAAAAATTACTAAACATTCCTTAAGATAATTTCAGTCCGGCTGACTAGAAAAATTTGCCTTTTTTTTTATTACCTTCACAACTTTATTCTTCCATACTTATCTAACGCATTTTGGACAGTGATTTGAAATTTTATCCATTTTTGTCCCACAGTTTTCTCCTCAGAGTCGAATATTTAAAGTAACTGCTTAGATATTCCACAACTCACTTGGTGTCACATTTTCTCTGCGTGCATATTTTCCTCAATTTTTGTCATTCTTTGTGACACCTGTAGTCACTGATGCTATAACAGCTAATAGTTACTGATTTCTTCCTTTACGTTGACTGGTTTGGGAAGTTCTGGGCTGTTTCTTGCTAGGAGGTCTATGACGTTTCCCATACATTCTGTTCTAAAAATAACTCCTCAAAATATATTTTAAGAAAAAAACGCTAGTACTCCATGAAATGGACATATATCGGGAAACGCTTGATGACTGGATTTAATATAGACGGACACTCATCGTGTTTTCTCAGCAGGAGTCCGCCGTGTGCTTGCAACTGTCCATCCTTGACTCGGCGCCCTCCAGAGCTCTGCGTCGCGTCGAGCCGGACGCCCGGGGCCTCGTAAAGCAGCAGTCGCCAAACAGCCACGACTTTGGGAACAAACAGAGCGAGCTATAAAAGACAGCCTGTTTAAATTTCGGAGCCGGCTCTGCACAAAGGACAACTCACGCGCAGCGAATTCGAGTAATAGACAACGTTTTCCCGGCACAGCCAAACATCGGCGACGAATCACTTAGTGATATACAGCCATTGATCTATTGGCACCGGCGATACTAACGCAGCAAGCTATTCGCAGCCAAGCTGAATGCAAACTTCGGTGTTTCCACGAAATGTTCACCAAAGCATAATCGCGCTGTTGTTCCGGTCAACCTCTTCATTTAATTGAAGGATTAATTTGCTACCCACTCCAGCAGTTTTACAATTGGTCTCTGGAATACACGTGTAACGAGCGTAGTACGTAATCTAACGAATTGGTCTTTAGGTGAGGAGGACATAAACTGTGAGTTCCTAAAGGCACAAGATACTAAATGAATGGTCACACAAATTTTTGGAAAAACCATATTCTGTCTATGTAGAAAAGTGTTTCACTTATAAGTTTTTAAAAGCTTAGTCACATTACTTGTAAAAATACTTAGCAGTTTCCCCCAAACATCGACCATCATCAGAATATGTACACCACAGAAATTATGGTGATCCTGAATGCGGACACGATCTGCAGAGGCACGTGATTGAATTTTGTTGGTATTCCACAGCCGATCTGTATCAAAGCAATCAGTATAAAACGGTAATGTTTGTTATGATGACTGTGATACTTAAGTTCCTTGCAGAGTGCTAAATGTTCAAACAACTTACGGAAATGTAGTCGGGGAAGTCCTCGACGACTGTCGATTTATCGATTGGTGCACGTCTTGTCATTTGAAAGGCACAAATGTGAGACAGAACTGTGAAACGATATTTATGACTATTTTAGTTGAAGCTAAAGGTTATCTACAACTTGTACATAAACCAAATTGTTATTATAAGAGTAGAAGTACATTAAAGAGTAATAGAGGAGCGAGTTAGACGGAGTCTGCAGTGTTATTCAATCTGTATAGTGATGAAAGTGTAATTTCTCTCTAACGGCGAAGAACTTGGAAGAGCAGTTGAACGGAATGGATAGTGTCTTGAAAACGGATTAAGACAAATATCAACAAAAGTAAACGAAGGATAACTTAATGTAGTCGAATTAAGTCAGGAGGTAGTGAGGGAATAGACCAGTAAATGAGGCACTAGAAGTGTGCGAGATACGTAGCGTAAGCTTCATAATAATAACATAGCGCAGGAGAGCATATTTATTTGTATCAACAGTGTAGAAAGTAACTGGTTTTGTCGCTGTGTAGATATACAGGGTGGTCATTTGATAGTGACCTGGCCTAATATATCACGAAATGAGCATCAAACGAAAAAACTACAAAGAACGAAAATCGTCTAGCTTGAAGGGGAAAACCAGATGGCGCTGTGGTTGGCCAGCTAGATGGCGCTGCCATAGGGCAAAAGGATATCAACTGCGTTTTTTTTAAATAGGAACCGCCATTTTTATTACATATTCGTGTAGTACGTAAAGAAATATGAATATTTTAGATGGACCACTTTATTCGCCTTGTGATAGATGGCGCTGTAATAGTCACAAACGTATAAGTACGTGGTATCACGTAACATTCCGCCAGTGCGGACGGTATTTCCTTCGTGATACATTAACCGTGTTAAAATGGACCGTTTACCAATTGCGGAAAAGGTCGATATCGTGTTGATGTATGGATATTGTGATCGAAATGCCCAACGGGTGTGTGCTGTGTATGCTGCTCGGTATCCTGGACGACATCATCCAAGTTTCCGGACCGTTCGCCGGATAGTTACGATATTTAAGGAAACAGGAAGTGTTCAGCCACACGTGAAATGTCAACCACGACCTGCAACAAATGATGATGCCCAAGTACGTATTTTAGCTACTGTCGCGGCTAATCCGCACATCAGTAGCAGACAAATTGCGCGAGAATCCGTAATCTCAAAAACGTCGGTGTTGAGAACGATACATCAGCATCGATTGCACAAGTACCATAATTCTATGCACCAGGAATAGCATGGCGACGACTTTGAACGTCGTGCGCAGTTCTGCCACTGGGCACAAGAGAAATTACGGGACGATGACAGATTTTTTGCACGCGCTCTATTTAGCGACGAAGCGTCATTCACCAACAGCGGTAATGTAAACAGGCATAATATGCACTATTGGGCAACGGAAAATCCACGATGGCTGCAACAAATGGAACATCAGCGACGTTGGCGGGTTAATGTATGGTGCGGCATTATGGGAGGAAGGATAATTGGCCGCCAATGTATGCTGATTTCCTACGTAATGTTCTACCGATGTTACTACAAGATGTTTCACTGCATGACAGAATGGCGATGTACTTCCAACATGATGGATGTCTGGCACATAGCTCGCGTGCAGTTGAAGCGGTGATGAATAGCATATGCCATGACAGATGGTTGGTCGCCGAAGCACCATACCATGGCCAGCACGTTCAACGGATCTGACGTCCCCGAATTTCTTTCTAGGGGGGAAAGTTGAAGGATATTTGCTATCGTGATTCATCGACAACGCCTGACAACATGCGTCACCGCATTGTCAATGCATGTGAGAACATTACGGAAGGCGAACTACTCGCTGTTGAGAGGAATGTCGTTACACGTGTTGCCAAATGCAGTGAGGTTGACGGACATCATTTTGAACATTTATTGCATTAATGTGGTATTTACAGGTAATCACGCTGTAACAGCATGCGTTCTCAGAAATGATAAGTTCACAAAGGTACATGTATCACATTGGAACAACCGAAATAAAATGTCCAACCTACCTAGGTTCTGTATTTTAATTTAAAAAACCTACCTGTTATCAACTGTTCGTCTAAAATTCTGAGCCGTATGTTTGTGAGTATTACAGCGCCATCTAACACAAAGCAAACAAGTGGTCCAACTAAAACATTCATATTTCTTTACGTACTACACGAATATGTAATAAAAGATGGGGATTCCCATTTAAAAAAACGCAGTTGATATCCGTTTGACCTATGGCAGCGCCATCAAGCGGGCCAACCATAGCGCCATCTGGTTTCTCCCTTCAAGCTAGACAAGTTGCGTTCTTTGATGTTTTTTCATTTGACGCTTATTTCGTGAGATCTTTGGCCCGGTCACGATCAATGGACCACCCTGTATACGCGTGTCAATTAACCAGTTAACCAGCACCAGTTCTGTACCGACTTCTATTCTGACCGCTATTCATGTCTTCGCCGACAGTTTTCTCAGCTCGGACACGCACTCGGTTTAGTGCTTGCTGCTAAATACTGTAGTTCATTAATGACAATTGAATGCGAAACTATGTGACGGAAAGTGTTAACAAGATTTAGAAAGTGTTTTTGTTCTTAATCGACCGACGAGTCCTCAGTACCCAACTGATAAATGCTGCAAATGATGTTCCTATGGCACCCTCTGAAAGTGGTCTACGTATTCTCAAGGAGGCGGAGCTGCAACACAATACCGGATTTTGTTATTTCGACAGTGAAAACAAAGATGATCGCTGAATAGGAAAAATGACGGAAAATGTAGAGTTAAAACAGCAAAAAAAGAGAAATTTGTCAATACTGAATGTAAATCTAAATTTTACTCGATCTTTTCTGACTGGAGTGTAAGCTTCTACGGAAGCGAAACGTGGACGATACACACCTCAGACACGAAGAGAATGTGATGTTTGGAAATGTGCTGCTACAGGATAATACTGAAGTTTAGGTGGGTGGAATCGAATTGACGAGAGAAGAAGCTTATGGCACAACTTAACTATGAGAATATTTGCCACTATTGATGGTGAACCGTCCGTCGGATGGGGACGTTAAGCCCGCGGTCCCCAAGGTGCTATTTGAGAGGAGTTGGCAATGTGCCGCCAATGGATTTCATCCTCTCCCTTCTCTCATCATTATACAACACACACACGTGGTGGACAAAATTATGGAAACACCAACAAAGCAACACATTGTCATCCCCAGTAATGTGCAGGACACCCTGTGGCATTCAAAACAGCTCCCAGTCGTCTCGTAATGGATAAATACAGGTCCTCTAGGGCCGCTGGACCTGATGGGATACCAGTTCGATTTTACACAGAGTACGTGATGGAACTTGCAACCCTTCTTGCAGCGGTGTACCGTAGGTCTCTAGAAGAGCGTAGCGTTCCAAAAGATTGGAAAAGGGCACAGGTCATCCCCGTTTTCAAGATGGGACGTCGAACAGATGTGCAGAACTATTGACCTATATCTCTAACGTCGATCAGTTGTAGAATTTTGGAACATGTCTTATGTTCGAGTATAATGACTTTTCTGGAGACTAGAAATCTACTCTGTAGGAATCAGCATGGGTTTCGAAAAAGACGATCGTGTGAAACCCAGCTCGCGCTATTCGTCCACGAGACTCAGAGGGCCATAGACACGGGTTCCCAGGTAGATGCCGTGTTTCTTGACTTCCGCAAGGCAATTGATACAGTTCCCCACAGTCGTTTAACTAACAAAGTACGAGCATATGGACTGTCAGACTAATTGTGTGATTGCATTGGAGAGTTCCTAGATAACAGAACGGAGCATGTCATTCTCAATGAAAAGAAGTCTTCCGAAATAAGAGATATTTCAGGTGCGCCGCATGGGAATGTCGTAGGACCGTTGCTATTCAGAATATATATGAATGACCTTGTGGATAACATCTGAAGTTCATTGAGGCTTTTTGCGGATGATGCTGTAGTATATCGAGAGGTTGTAACAATGGAAAATTGTACTGAAATGCAGGAGAATCTGCAACGAATTGACGCATGGTGCAGGGAATGATAAATGAATCTCAATGTAGATAAGTGCAATGTGCTGCGAATACATAGAAAGAAAGATCCCTTATCATTTAGCTACAGTATAGCAGGTCAGCAACCGGAAGCAGTTAATTCCATAAATTTTCTGGGGGTAGGCATCAGGAGTTATTTAAAATGGAATGACCATATAAAATTAATCGTCGGTAAAGCACACGCCAGACTGAGATTCATTGGAAGAATCCTAAGGAAATGCAGTCCGAAAACAAAGGAAGTAGGATGCAGTACACTTGTTCGCCCACTGCTTGAATACTGCTCAGCGGTGTGGAATCCGTACCAGATAGGGTTGATAGAAGAGATATAAAAGATCCAACGGAGAGCAGCGCGCTTCGTTACAGGATCATTTAGTAATTGCGAAAGCGTTACGGAGATGATAGATAAACTCCAGTGGAAGACTCTGCAAGAGAGACGCTCAGTAGTTCGGTACGGGCTTTTGTTGAAGTTTCTAGAACATACCTTCACCGAGGAGTCAAGCAGTGTATTGCTCCTTCCTACGTATATCTCGCGAAGAGGCCATCAGCATAAAATCAGAGAGATTAGAGCCCACACAGAGGCATACCGACAATATGTCTTTCCACGACTGGAATTAGAAGGGAGAAGCGATAGAGGTACTCAAGGTACCCTCCGCCACACAAAGTCAGGTGGCTTGCGGATTATGGATGTAGATGTAGATGTAGATCGATGGATTCTACACTATTCTTCATGCAGTATAGTGGCGAGTTCAGGCAACGATGATGCAGACAGATAGCGATCACTGACCCTTCTCTGCAAAGTAGATCACAAAGATTCAATAGTATTGAGATCTGGTGACTATGGTGGCCAGGGTACACGCCATAATTTATCCTCATGCTCACGAAAGCACCAATCCTGGACGGTGCGAGGCGTGTGAAACAAAGGTGCTATCGTCTTGGGAAACAGCATCGCCGTTGGAGAATAAACGTTGCAGGTTTTACGGCTGCGGCACTACGTTTTCCCGTTACGGGCATTTGCCTCACAGGTTTTCAAATTCCAGCTCGCCGTGCAATTCCCTGCTTATGGAGCTCCCTTCGTGTTGTTTTGGCGCTGAGTGGGGCATTCAGTTCTGCAGTGACTTTTGCAGCTGTCGCACTCTTATTTTTTGTCACAATTCTCTTCAATGACCATCTGTCACTATCACTCAACACACACATTCGTCCGCGTTGTGACTTAGCGGATGACGCTTCTCCCGCTTTTCTGGTATGCGTTATAAATCTTCGATACGGTCCTTCTTGAAACAAAAGAAATGTGGCTTACCTTGGCTAAGGAAGCACCTACCATGCTACCACCAAAAATGTGCACACCTTCGAATTCATTCGCTCCGACGTAATGAACTCAAAACTACACAGAACACTCTTCTGACCACGACAGTGGATTTCAATGTTTTCATGGCATTGCACCTTTCTTTCATTCGCTTGTGCCTTTGTCCCGCAGGTACGCAGGGTCAACATGGTTAATCGGGTTTGGCAATGTTAGATTAAGGAGTGGCCAGATGCCCTTCCTGCCGCCACCCGTACCCCCCAAGACGGAATCAGTGTACCCCAACTGTCTGCGACTAGTGTAATCCTTGGAAGAATGCGAAAGTGTTCAGGTGACTGTGAGCCATGTAACTGAGGCGGGACGTGGGGAAGAACCCGGTATTCACCTAGGGGGATGTCGAAAACCGCCGAAACACCACATCCAGGCTGGCCGGCACACCGACCGTCGTCGTTAATCCACTGGGCGGATTCGATCCGGGACCGGCGCGCCTACCCGAGTCCACGAAGCAGCGCATTAGCGCTCTTTTTTATTTTTTTATTTTTTAGAATTTCAACCCATGTCTCCTGCTCCCTTTTTTTTTAAAAAAAAGAGTCACCACCACTTTTCATCCTATAACAAAGGAATCTGGTCCAGTTCAGGCATTGGCTCCTGACTAAACCTACCCCAGAGACCTGCCTGTATACCAGGGGAAATATGGGAATTCAAGGTTAGGGCTATCCTTACAAACAAAACAAAATTTTCCTTTTTTGTTTTGTTTATTTTTGTTGTGTAATTGATCAGAGGCCTTCTGCGCCCCACTGCGAATATGTGGAGTCACGTCTTCTCGATATTGAAGTGTTCCGTTCAATTGTTCAGAAATGTTCAATGGTTCAAACAGGAAACCTTCTTCTCTCTTGGCTTAACACATTCCAGCTGCGAGACGGGTCGGGGAAAGCACTCCCAAGGAAGTTCGAGAAAAATTGTCTGTATTTTGGGTGACAGTGTGTCGAAATAGCGCTCTCGGCTAACGTGGCGGGTTTTCGTGGCATTGCACCATACGTGGTCAAATACAACAGCGCCATCTGAAAACTTTGCTAGCATCAGCGTTTACGTTCATCCACGCATTTCTCACGGTGTTTCGCTATTTTTGTGCAACCTCTGTAACACACGCATCAATTAACTCATGTAGACCCAACAAGTACACGTTAGATGTTCAAAAATGGTTCAAATGGCTCTGAGCACTATGGGACTTAACTTCTGAGGTCATCAGTCCCCTAGAACTTAGAACTACTTAAACGTAACTAACCTAAGGACATCACACGCACCCATGCCCGAGGCAGGATTCGAACCTGCGACCGTAGCGGTCGCGCGGTTCCAGACCGTAGTGACTAGAACCGCTCGGCCACCCCGGCCGGCCCACGTTAGATGTAATGGTAAAAGATGACTGTAAGCGACTAAGGAAATCGATCTACATCTACATCTACATTTATACTCCGCAAGCCACCCAACGGTGTGTGGCGGAGGGCACTTTACGTGCCACTGTCATTACTTCCCTTTCCTGTTCCAGTCGCGTATGGTTCGCGGGAAGAACGACTGCCGGAAAGCCTCCGTGCGCACTCGAATCTCTCTAAATTACATTCGTGATCTCCTCGGGAAGTATAAGTAGGGGGAAGCAATATATTCGATACCTCATCCAGAAACGCACCCTCTCGAAACCTGGACAGCAAGCTGTACCGCGTTGCAGAGCGCCTCTCTTGCAGAGTCTGCCACTTGAGTTTGCTCAACATCTCCGTAACGCTATCACGGTTACCAAATAACCCTGTGACGAAACGCGCATCTCTTCTTTGGATCTTCTCTATCTCCTCCGTCAACCCCACCTCGTACGGACCCCACACCGATGAGCAATACTCAAGTATAGGTCGAACAAGTGTTTTGTAAGCCACCTCCTTTGTTGATGGACTACATTTTCTAAGGACTCTCCCAATGAATCTCAACTTGGTACCCGCCTTAACAACAATTAATTTTATATGATCATTCAACTTCAAATCGTTACGCACGCATACTCCCAGATATTTTACAGAAGTAAGTGCTACCAGTATTTGTTCCGCTGTCATATAATCATACAATAAAGGATCCTTCTTTCTATGTATTCGCAATACATTACATTTGTCTATGTTAAGGGTCAGTTGCCACTCCCTGCCATTCCGTAGGCTATGGGCTTAACCTAACGCTTACGGTCTCCTGACCAAATCGTCAATGATTTTACTTTTTGTCCCACCTAATACTGTCGGAGGCTCTCTCTTTGTACACAAATGCGAGAAGGTGTCCTCATTTTTCTTCAGTTTGTCTCCCATTACAAAGCATTTGGTAATGGGAAACAAAGTAAACTCATACCGGGCGTCAGATGTATTATCTGAACACCGTGGTGGTTCAAATGGCTCTGAGCACTATGGGACTTAACTCTTGAAGTCATCAGTCCCCTAGAACTTAGAACCACTTAAACCTATTTAACGTAAGGACATCACACACATACATCCCCGAGGCAGGATTCGAACCTGCGACCGTAGCGGTCGCGCGGCTCCAGACTGTAGCGCCTAGAACCGCTCGGCCACTCCGACCGGAGAACACCGTGGTGCCGAAGCCTTGTTTTGAGGCACTGAGTAGGCAGCGGCCGGGGCGCCAGCAGGTGGGAGGCAAGAGGACGGACGGGTGGCGCGCCATCAGTTCCGCCTGCGGCTGGCAGCGCCGTGATCCCGCTGGACCGCCTCCAAACTCGGCGCCGGTTATTCCTGGCTTATTAGTTGTCGCACCGCCGCCGCCCAGGTTCCTCGCGGCGTCTTTCGCAACCTGACGGGATTCCACACACTGCTGTCGGCTTCATCTCATACCTGTGGTCTTTACTCAAATATAACAGCTTACAGGCTGAAACGGTTTATACGATATGGCAGTACCTGTGTTGTTAAGAAGGACGATGCAATGTTCTTTCTGACAAGCATGCATGTCGGGAGGAACTGCGGCCACTACAGCCGTTATGAAATACATAAAGTGAATTCGCAGTTGCGAATACCATCAGCTTTATAAGGGGATGACGAAAGTGAAAATTTTTACTGGACTGGGACTCGAACACAGACTACCTGAGCTAGGCGAGTCGTCGCCTTAACTGCTTTGACTATCCTTCCACGACTCAGAGCCCTCCATACATGCATGCATATGCGAAGGACGTTGCGTCGTTCTTAACAACATAGGCATTGCAATATTGTATTTATCCGCCAATACTGTGCAGGGACTTTCAATAAAAGGGTCCTCCTCTGTACCGGAATTACATGCTGTATGTACGAGGATGTAACACAGGAACAGCGAGAGATGGAAGTTATGGTCTTGCTGTGAGTCGTGCGAGGATAGCCAAAGAGATTACCGTAGCTGAATAGTACCAGGTAAGAGCAGTTGACTCTAGTGTGCACTGATTCGAATCTCGATACGGACAACTGAATAAGACTCTGTTCCCAGGAGATGTACCCAAGTTCCTGCTGTAGAGAGATGGGACCGGACAGTGTTTATTTTCCAATATTTTGGAGTGGTTGTTGTTGTTGTTGTTGTGGTCTTCAGTCCAGAGGCTGGTTTGATGCAACTCTCCATGCTGCTCTATCCTGTGCAAGCTGCTTCATCTCCCAGTACCTACTGCAACCTACATCCTTCTGAATCTGTTTAGTATATTCATCTCTTGGTCTCCCTCTACGATTTTCACCCTCCACGCTGCCCTCTAATACTAAATTAGTGATCCCTTGATGCCTCAGAATATACCCTACCTACCGATTCCTTCTTCTAGTCAAGTTGTGCCACAAATTCCTCTTCTCTCCACTTCTATTCAATACCTCCTTATTGGTTATGTTTCTTCTGGCATTCTTCTGTAGCACCACATTCCGAAAGCTTCTATTCTCTTCTTGTCTAAACTAATTTCCGTCCACGTTTCAGTTCCATACATGGCTACACTCCATACAAATACTTTCAGAAACGACTTCCTGACACTTAAATCTATACTCGATATTAACAAATTTCTCTTCTTCAGAAATGCTTTCCTTGCCATTGCCAGTCTACATTTCGTATCCTCTCCGACCATCATCAGTTATTTTGCTCCCGAAATAGCAAAACTCATTTACTACTTTAAGCGTCTCACTTCCTAATCTAATCCCTCAGCATCACCCGACTTAATTCGACTACATTCCATTATCCTCGTTTCGCTTTTGTTGATGTTCATCTTATATCCTCCGTTCAAGACACTGTCCATTCCGTTCAACTGCTCTTCCAAGTCCTTTGCTGTCTCTGACAGAATTGCAATGCCATCGGCGAACCTCAAAGTTTTTATTTCTTCTCCATGGACTTTATACCTACTCCGAATTTTTCTTTTGTTTCCTTTACTATTTGCTCAATATACAGATTGAATAACATCGGGGATAGGCTACAACCCTGTCTCACTCCCTTCCCAACCACTGCGTCCCTTTCGTGCCCCTCGACTCTTATAACTGCCATCTGGATTCTGTACAAATTGTAAATAGCTTTTCCTCCTTGTATTTTACCCTTGCCATCTTCAGAATTTGAAAGAGAGTATTCCAGTCAACATAGTCAAAAGCTTTCTCTAAGTCTACAAAAGCTAGAAACGTAGGTTTGCCTTTCCTTAATCTATTTTCCAAGATAAGTCGTAGGGCCAGTATTGCCCCACGTGTTCCAACATTTCTACGGAATCCAAACTGATCTTCCCCGAGGTCGGCTTCTACCAGTTTTTGCATTCGTCTGTAAAGAATTAGTATTTTGCAGCCATGGCTTATTAAACTGATAGTTCGGTAATTTTCACATCTGTCAAAACCTGCTTTCGTTGGTTTCGAGTGGTAGTAGATCTTATATTGTACTACTGGAAGGATGCCACCATTTTGGATGTATCCTGTTTTACATCGTGTATTAATAAAATATAACGCTGCCCACACGTTGCATTTAAGATTGTAATTTTATTATGTACACTATTGTTACGTGCATTTGAGTCCACTAACTTAGAAAAAATTGAAAGAAATAGAAAAAATAAAAAAAGTCTGTTAAGACTACCGCGCGCATTAAGTGCAGTTTCGAGTCCCGGTCCGGCACAAATTTTCGTTGTCGTCATTCTCTAATACAGCTGATGGTTCTTCTCATTCGCAACCACGAATCCATTTCATGTCAGTCGGTTTCATCCATAAATGCAGATCTTTTCGGGAATAGTGCAAGACCTTCGGCAGGGAAGTAATATGACTTGTCTCTGCCGAGAAAACATAACCTCACTGAACTGTGTGTTGACTTTCATGTGATGACCGTACGTGAAAAGCTGTCAAATAATCAAACAAAATGATGTCTTTAGTCGCATGTTACAATTATTACTTAAATAAGGCACGACTAGTTCCCTGGCAAACATATTTCTGCATCTAAAACCAATAAAAACCACTGCAAGGTGCCTTGCAGGATGTACTTCTCATAGTACCATAAATCAGGTTTTCCTCCCGTTACACACGCGTCTAGAGTGCGGGATAAATCGCTGCTTAAATGCCTCTGTGTGCTCTACAGTTAGTCTAATGTTGTCTTAAATGTCCCTACCGGACTTATACGTAGGACGCTGCAGTATATTCTTAGCTCTCCCACTTAAGGCTCGTTCTTGAAACTTTGAAAGTAGGTTTTCGCGTGAGGTTTGACGCATATGTTGACGCATGTGTTGACAGTATACATTTTTCTAGATCATCCGCGAAGCTTTCCCGTCATCAGGGAAACCTATAACTGCCTGTGCTACCATTCTTTGTATACGTTCAACATCCACTGTTGGTTTCATTTTGTATGGGTCCTACGTATGTGAGGAATGTTTTCGGATTGGACGCACGAGCGTTTCGTAAACACCCTCTGTTGCAGAATGTCCGCGGTTTAATTCGCAGAATTCTGTCAAATAACAGGAAGTAGTAGGGCTGGGTTTAGCGGTGAGTGATCATAATTTTCAGCCTTTTATTTAACAACATGGTAGAAATTTTATATTACAACCATTGTTAAAAAACTTATAACACGATTGCGGTAAATTCCAATAACTAGTGGCTGAATAACAACAAATACTCAGTAATATAATAGATTTATACCCTCTCAATAAAGGTTACATACAAGAACCATTAAAATTCATTAAAATTCAAACCGGTTAACATTTCAGAACGACGCTAACCTTAACACCACAATCGAATAACATAATAAAATTACACTCAGGCAACACAGCGAATGAGAACAATTTAAAAACATTTCCAGCTTCAAAAATAAATTGACTGCACACGGGCCAGAGCGATAAATACTGTACAATCTGAATATAGCAGTGAGAATATGTCTATAAAAATTTTCTCTGAATGATCGTGCATCAGAGTCTGCCAAGTAACACGGCGACAAGATACCAGCACTATAACAAGGTATAAGGAATTTCTTTGCAGTCCAGAATTTCAACATGACGAGAGAACGTTTTCAAATGACTTCCCAAAATAGCTTTAGGCGATGTACTCAAAACCCGTGTTATGGCCAAGAACACGGTTCTAGGCGCTTCAGTCCGGAACCGTGCTGCTGCTACTGTCGCAGGTTCGAATCCTGCTTCGGGCATGGATGTATGTGATGTCCTTAGGTTAGATAGGTTTAAGTAGTTCAAGTCTAGGGGACTGATGACCTCAGATGTTAAATCCCATACTGCTTAGAGCCATTTGAACTTTTTTTTTTAACATCAACCGGTGGTTCACTCTTTACTACTGTACAACTGGCCGAAATGATTACCTCAGAGTTAGGGCAAAATATTAATAAAATGCTTAACAGCCACACAATAATAAACAGAAACCCTCGCACAATCTAAGAACCTATGCTCACACTAATACCCCTGTCTGATCTTTACTACTTATACGTACAAGGACGATAGTGGTCGGATAAGGGAGAGTGTTAATAACAGCTTGTACGAGAAGTGGTGAAAGTACTGTACGGCAACACATTCACACAGCCCGAGTTCGTGCCTTCCAGGAACCCCCAGGAACAGACTGCTCTGCCGCAAACAGTCCCAGGCCTGCCGTACTTCCGCTGTTCGGACAGCACACCCCTCTCGTCGAGCGCTGACTAGACCACGGCTGCCAAGGCCTCCGATCAAATACCTCCTGTTCGGCTGCTCGGCAGTATTTCTGGACTCCTACTCAAGCTGGTCGGCCGTACTCCCAGTTCTGCGTGATGTGTCCAGTTGGGACGGCACGCTGGCTCGTGCTGGTGCAAGGGTCGCAGAGCTCTCGCCGACAGCGCCCTCATGGAGTCGCTCTACCACAACAGCAGCTCTTTCAGCGGGTATCGGACAGCCACGGCTGAGCGACGTCTTGCGACGGCACAAATTCTTAGTCTTGGTGACATTTCATTTTGTATGAATGGTCAATAAGTTGCTGCATTAGAGCCATAACATCAGATCGTATAACCCAGCGACGCAGATTTAGTCATCGTCTGTGTCGCTGCCTTTTACAATCTGCTGATGGCCGTAATACAGCAACCGGTTGTCTGTTCACACAGAATAATATGTGACCAAGACTGTGAATTGTACGATTTGTTTCGAGTTACATGAATTATTTCTATTCCAGCGTCACTGGGCATCCACTAAATGTCAAAGAGATACCATTCCAAATTTCCATTTTACTATATCCTATCAATGAACCAAATATCTTTCACCTGCTCTACACACAAACGGACGCATATAAATGAACGTACGTGATAATTCCATTTCATACACCTATAACTGTAACACCTACGCATTTTATGATTGGATTCATCCGAATTGTGATATATTGAAACTGAAGTCATAAGTTACTGTATATTTGAGTTTCTACATTTATGAACATCTATAGCAAACTGCCAATTTGTGCACCACTTTGAAACATCAGGGTCTGACAGGGCCAAGCATTTTACCAGACGGTCTTTTCGAGAATGATATAAGTTTCTACACGAAGTTCTGAGATTGTTGTCCACATGAGTTACTACTTGTTGCTCAGAATCCTACACAGGAGATGCGCTTACGGACTCCCATACATCACAACGTTCGCTGGACAGTGGTCTGCGGTGTAGTATTCAAATGGTTCAAATGGCTCTAAGCACTATGGGACTTAACTTCTGAGGTCATCAGTCCCCTAGAACTTAGAACTATTTAAACCTAACTAACCTAAGGACATCACACACATCTATGCCCGAGGCAGGATTCGAACCTGCGACCGTAGCTGTCGCTCGGTTCCACACTGTAGCGCCTTTAACCGCTCGGCCACTCAGGCCGGCGCAGTGTAGTATTCTTGGTGTCTTATAATTGTCTTGTTTCCTTAGAAAATACTATTACTGCAGTGTGTGAGATATTTACAAATGATAGCTTGCTATAGTAACCATGTGGGATTTCCAAAGATCAGGTGATCGCTGACAGTAGACGTAACTTGTGCTAGTAACAATGGTGATCACTTCTGGCACCAGAGGTAATGGCCAGCTGGTGAGCGGGCAAATTTGGAAGTTCTACAGGACTTTTACCTGCGGGTGGGCTGGTGGCGAAATATTTATTGTCTCTCTGCCGGTATCAAGGTGTGCACATGTGCGACTAGAGATAATGCAATGGATAGTTCTGTGCTGCATGGAACTTCGACACAGAGCATATCGTCATTGTTGACCCACATGAAGTGGTGTTAACTATCAAATTTTCTTTCACTTGTAATTGGGATCATGCAGTTCCTAGGGACCTGGAGGAGTGCGGCTTCAGGAGGAAACAACAAAATGATGGGACAGTATCATCTGGAAGGGTTCAGATCTAGAGAAAAATGGGAATCGGAGCTCTAATCCCATTACAGTGCCAATATTCTTAAAACTTCATGGTCACTTAAAATAAGAAGTCAGACTCCTATGATTTTACATGACAACCGGTAAGTGAACTGATTTAACATTGCTGGTGTAAGAATGCTTACTAGAGACACAGTTTCTGCTAGCAGTGACTTCAGCCACTCACAGCCAAAACTAATCCGACTCTGTTACTGTCAGTAGCGAATGGACAGGTTTAATGTTGTTTTGGAACCACAGCACAGTCCTACGTTCTTTACTTGTCGTTGCTGGAGATGAAGTGGTTATGTTTGTGGATGTTAAAAACTGTTACCCCCAGCAGGAATCGAACCCAGAATTTAGCCATTACAAGCTAGCCTCACTCCAACCACCCACCGAATTTCACATGTGTTAGCATCACGTTTCTGTCATATTGAGGTACGCAGCATATGGTACGAGAAGTGTTAACTTCCACTTGAGCTGTTATTGTGAATAACCTGTTTCATGGTCTAGTAGTCAACGTCCGGCAGTGAGAACACAAAGCCGTAATACACTCCTGGAAATTGAAATAAGAACACCGTGAATTCATTGTCCCAGGAAGGGGAAACTTTATTGACACATTCCTGGGGTCAGATACATCACATGATCACACTGACAGAACCACAGGCACATAGACACAGGCAACAGAGCATGCACAATGTCGGCACTAGTACAGTGTATATCCACCTTTCGCAGCAATGCAGGCTGCTATTCTCCCATGGAGACGATCGTAGAGATGCTGGATGTAGTCCTGTGGAACGGCTTGCCATGCCATTTCCACCTGGCGCCTCAGTTGGACCAGCGTTCGTGCTGGACGTGCAGACCGCGTGAGACGACGCTTCATCCAGTCCCAAACATGCTCAATGGGGGACAGATCCGGAGATCTTGCTGGCCAGGGTAGTTGACTTACACCTTCTAGAGCACGTTGGGTGGCACGGGATACATGCGGACGTGCATTGTCCTGTTGGAACAGCAAGTTCCCTTGCCGGTCTAGGAATGGTAGAACGATGGGTTCGATGACGGTTTGGATGTACCGTGCACTATTCAGTGTCCCCTCGACGATCACCAGTGGTGTGCGGCCAGTGTAGGAGATCGCTCCCCACACCATGATGCCGGGTGTTGGCCCCGTGTGCCTCGGTCGTATGCAGTCCTGATTGTGGCGCTCACCTGCAAGGCGCCAAACACGCATACGACTATCACTGGCACCAAGGCAGAAGCGACTCTCATCGCTGAAGACGACACGTCTCCATTCGTCCCTCCATTCACGCCTGTCGCGACACCACTGGAGGCGGGCTGCACGATGTTGGGGCGTGAGCGGAAGACGGCCTAACGGTGTGCGGGACCGTAGCCCAGCTTCATGGAGACGGTTGCGAATGGTCCTCGCCGATACCCCAGGAGCAACAGTGTCCCTAATTTGCTGGGAAGTGGCGCTGCGGTCCCCTACGGCACTGCGTAGGATCCTACGGTCTTGGCGTGCATCCGTGCGTCGCTGCGGTCCGGTCCCAGGTCGACGGGCACGTGCACCTTCCGCCGACCACTGGCGACAACATCGATGTACTGTGGAGACCTCACGCCCCACGTGTTGAGCAATTCGGCGGTACGTCCACCCGGCCTCCCGCATGCCCACTATACGCCCTCGCTCAAAGTCCGTCAACTGCACATACGGTTCACGTCCACGCTGTCACGGCATGCTACCAGTGTTAAAGACTACGATGGAGCTCCGTATGCCACGGCAAACTGGCTGACACTGACGGCGACGGTGCACAAATGCTGCGCAGCTAGCGCCATTCGACGGCCAACACCGCGGTTCCTGGTGTGTCCGCTGTGCCGTGCGTGTGATCATTGCTTGTACAGCCCTCTCGCAGTGTCCGGAGCAAGTATGGTGGGTCTGACACACCGGTGTCAATGTGTTCTTTTTTCCATTTGCAGGAGTGTATCAAACTCATACTTTTCCTTTATTTTTTAATCCGTATTCCATCTGACAGCTAATAGCATCAGTCTGACAGAAGATCAGAGACAGTTTCGGCCATTTTCTGACCAGCCGGTAATAGAAAAACCCTTCAGAAACATGTTATGAAAAGACTAGTGGGTGTCTGAAACACATTAAGACCAGTTTCAATGGCGTCAGCCAACGTCGGCTTGATTCAGACCGGCGTTCGCGCAATTGACCGAAGCGCATCGAGCGTAGAGCCTACGAACTCCATCAGACTTTTCTGCGCTCGAATTAGCGACTATAGCATTATGTAACGTTGCATATGTATAATACTATGTTTCAGAATGGTCTGTGGCTATATTTTATGGCATGTTGCTATAAGAGTGTTTAACTATGGTCTTATTTTTTCCAAGTTAGTCGTATAGCTCGTGCCATGGCAACTTGAATATTTCCCATTTTTGACGTTATGTGGAGCGTCGTTGATGCAATAGAAAACGGAGTCTAAAGTAGAGGAAAGTCTAACATTTGTGACATTGGGTTGCGTTTGTGTTTAAAAAGACGATGAAAGCAGTGGAGGCAATTCGAAACACCTGTGCCCTATATAGAGTGAGTGTTATCGAGAAAATGTAGTTGTGTCGTTTCAAGTAGGATCGTTTTAAGATAAATTAATCGCCACATTCAGGAAGATAAGTCGGCGTTGATGAAGAACGTTTCATAGTTTTACTTCTATGGTCAATGACTGTGTATCCGATAAATGGCAAGTGTGAAGAAGAGTTCATCTTCGTGCGACACTTTCCTTCAGTAGACATATTGAGGTTAAAAGGAAGGAAGAAGGATTACGGTTCAACATCTCGTCGAAAACGAGATTAGACACGAAGCAGAACCTCGAAGGGGAAGGAAGTCGTCTGTGCCCTTTCAAAGGATTGATCCTGGCATTTGCAGTGATAAATTTAAGGAGGTCACCGTAACCCTAAATCTGATGGCGGCCTGATGGCGATTTAAGTACCGTATGGTAAGTTCATAATGAGAATATAGTGGCGAATACACACGCAAGAAAATAAACGTAATGCACTGAGTTACAGATTAATTTCATTCGCATTGACATGTGGCAAGGGTGTGAACAAATACTTTGTTCCAATGTTATGAAATATCCCGAAATATATTGCCTAAGGGAGAGTGGAGGAGAAATTAAAATGAACAAATGTAAGACGAAATCGTTTGCATAATGGGTATTTCAAATAACACAAAATACTTTTAAAGAGTCCATCTAAACTGATTACTTTATAAGTATCTAGACGTTATAAAAATGAAATACAAATAGAATGTTTAACAAGCCGTATAGTCAAAACAAACTCATTTCAATTAAACAGGCAATTCAAAGGAAGACTGACTCAAATTTTATTTTATCTGTTGCCAAGTGATCTTCCACTGGCTCTCAATAAGGAAAAATAAAGTAGCAGACGACATAACAAAATGTTTTAAGGACTCTAATATTACATCCAGAATCCCACATTATTTTGTACTTGTATCACGCGTCTTCCCATAGAATCTATAAGCCGTTCCTCCCAGTCATCAAGCATACAGACCCAAAGAGCGTCAGCTGTAGCTGGTAGGTTTTGTGACCAGTTCTTTGGTAACGCTCTGGCGACGTCAGCCCATATGGTTCAAATCAGCAGCCCGTGGCGTCCAGTCCATGACATTGACTCCAATCGTGGGGAGCTGCTGCTGAACGAATGTAGATCTATGAAGGGGAGAATGGTGGTCTTGCAACGTGATGTTCCCTTCTCCATACAGCTTTCGATCTGACGGAAGCATAATATTTTCCAATATGTGGGCGTATTGCTCGCTGTCAAGAGTAACCTCTATCCTGTGACGAATTTCGCTCCTCTCACAGAAATCCATCGCAAGCAAGAGGTAGATAACCGCCCACTTCTTCTCGTCATCGTTACATATTCGCGCCGATGGCGAGTCTCTTGTAAGCAACTCTCGGACCGTCGCTGCTGGTGGAAAACACCTTCTCGTCAGTGAAAGTGACGTTTTCTCATAACGCACTCAGATGAAGCTCCGCAAATGCCAGTCGGTATGAAGCACTGTCTTCGCTGAGCTGTTTCACGGTGGATCGTCGTGCATGCAGCCCAAAGTCCCTTAGCCTTCGGTGAAACATTTCACTGAAGCCGGGGAAGTTGGCCTCCCGCTGGAACTGCTTTGCGTTCAGAAAGAGATTTTCTCTGCTCTTAGACACTAGATCCCTGTCCTCCTGCTGTGAGCTCATTCTCTTCATGCCTGAGCCAGCAGCTCTGCTGGTATTGCCGCTTTCAAGGTAGTTCCTGCACCATCTCGTTGCAGTGGTATACATGTATGACACGCCATACCTTCTGCAGCTTCTCTGATGGAACATCCACCACTTTCTTCAATAAGAGCAACGACTCTATCTAGAGTTTATCCCTACCAATGAGCCATTGCAACAGACGGCCTGGTGCTTATTTCTGCTTGCCGCTCTTATACTGATGCCAGGAGAGGATATATACGTATTTAAGTCAAAAAGAGCGGCAGAGGCAGAGACATGCGCTACGGCCGCGCTGGCACAGCCTACGCGCGGGGGGGGGGGGCGGGGGGAGGGGGGGAGGGGGGCTGTGTACCTGCCACCACAGGTTCATTCGCTTTGTCGCTTTGGTCTCGCCTTCACACAGACTGTAGCTGGCCGTCAAGCCGGGCAGCCGTCCAGCCTGTCAAGCCCATAGACCACGAGCCTCCGCTAGTAGAGGCACAGGCCACAAAGCCACACTCGCCCTTTGAAGGATCACACGTTTCATCTACGATATCCAAGTCCGCAGTATGACGTTTCATTCAAATACTTAACGAAAAAAAAGTTGAATAATATACTCATGGCAAAAGTTAGCAACGCACAACGCAGGAAACTATTACACTACTGGCCATTAAAATTGCTACACCAAGAAGAAATGCAGATGATAAACAGCTATTCATTGGACAAATATATTATACTATAACTGACAAGTGATTACATTTTCACGCAATTTGGGTGCATAGATCCTGATAAATCAGTACTCAGAACAACCACCTCTGGCCGTAATAACGGCCTTGATACGCCTGGGCACTGAGATGGCGTGTACTGGTACAGCTACCCATGCAGCTTCATTACGATACCACAGTTCATCAATAGTGGTTCAAATGGCTCTGAGCACAATGGGACTTAACTTCTGAGGTCGTCAGTCCCCTAGAACTTAGAATTACTTAAACATAACTAACCTAAGGACATCACACACATACATGCCCGAGGCAGGATTCGAACCTGCGACCGTAGCGTCATCAAGTGTTGTGACTGGCGTATTGTGACGAGCCAGTTGCTCGGCCACCATTGTCCAGACGTTTTCAATTGGTGAGAGATATGGAGAATATGATGGCCAGGGCAGCGGTCGAACATTTTATGTATCCAGAAAGGCCCGTACAGGACCTGCTACATGCGGTCGTGCATTATCCTGCTTAAATGTAGAGTTTCGCAGCGATCGAATGAAGGGTAGAGCCACGGGTCGTAACACATCTGAAATGTAACGTCCACTATTCAAAGAGACGTCAATGCGAACAAGAGGTGACCGAGATGTGTAACCAATGGTACCCCAAACCATAACGCCGGGTGCTACGCCAGTATGGCGATAACGAATACACGCTTCCAATGTGCGTACGCCGCGATGTCGCCAAACACGGATGCGACCATCATGATGCTGTAAACAGAACTTGGATTCATCCGAAAAAATGACGTTTTGCCATTTGTGCACCCTGGTTCGTCGTGGAGAACACCAACCCCGGCGCTCCTGGCTGTGATGCAGCGACAAGGGTAACCGCAGCCATGGTCTCCGGGCAGATAGTCAATGCTGCTGCAAACGTCGTCGAACTGTTTGTGCAGGTGGTTGTTGCCTTGCAAACGTCCCCATCTGTTGACTCAGGGATCGAGACGTGGCTGCACGATCCGTTACAGCCATGCGGATAAGATGCCTGTCATCTCGACTGCTAGTGATATGAGGCCATTGGGATGCAGCACGGCATTCCGTATTACCATCCTGAACCCACTGATTCCATATTCTGCTAACAGTCATTGGATCTCGACCAACGCGAGCAGCAATGTCGCGATACGATAAACCGCAGTCGCGATAGGCTTCAATCCGACCTTTATCAAAGTCGGAAACGCAATGGTACGCATTTCTCCTCCTTACACGAGGCATCACAACAACATTTCACCAGGCAGCGCCGGTCAACTGCTATTTGCATGTGAGAAATCGGTTGGAAAGTTTCCTCATGTCAGCACGTTGTAGGTGTTGCCACCGGCGCCAACCTTGTGTGAATGCTCTGAAAAGCTAATCATTTGCATATCACAGCATCGTCTTCCTGTCGGTTAAATTTCGCGTCTGTAGCACGTCATCTTCGTGGTGTAGCAATTTTAATGTTCAGTAGTGTAATATCATCCCTTGTACGGCAGTGGCAACGAACACTTTGTGCACTCATAGGGGACAGATGGTGGATGAAATGTCGTAGAAATAACGTGCACCACAGTGAGAAAGTGTTTGTATTAATTTAGCGTCCCCAGATCATCCTCTTGCCCACTACCCCTCCTATCTCATGGAAATAAAAGAAAAATATCCGCAACACTCTCTCCCCTAAATCGCTATACTTCTTTCTACATTCTCCATGTCCTCCGTGAATTTCATCAGGTAAAGATCGCTCAGTGCTCAGTAGTATTCCAGAAGAGGTCGAACGCCTGTACTTCTGGCAGTCTTCTTAGCTAAACTCCTTGGGCCTTCTAACGGTTGTGTCAATAATCCAACTACTCTCACAGCCACACTGTCGTGTTTATGTTGTAGGCTGGGAAAGCTACTTGAGTACGACAAAAGGCTTCACACTTAATTAAGATTGCCATTCGTCGTATGGTATTATGATGAGACACCAGTTCTATTACTGTAGTCCATATTAATAGCGTTTCCCGCTATGTTACTGGGCAAAATAGAGACACATATGAGAGAAATTGCCAACAATATATTCCACCTCGTTATCGAAAACCTCCTGATGATGCGCAGGTATATATATATATATATATATATATACATATATATATATATATATATATATATATATATATATATATATATTATCCCACATACATAGCGACTTGTTGGTTCTGAGTTAAGCCACGTTTATAGCACAATCGCCAAAACAAAAACAAACAAAAACAAAGAAAAGAATACAAAAAATAACTTTCCTGGTTGTTGATCGGTAAGGGGTGGGCAAGGTAAAGAAATGCGGGTGCCAGATTAGATGACATGCGGTAAGCGTATTTACCAACCAAGCTCCTTGGTGCTGTCTTTCACGTCGCATCTGTTACTCTGCAGCTGCGAGGAATCTCATTTGTTGGCAACAAATCTCAACTGCGAAGGACACATCCCTGTGAAGCTTTAGTGGAAGTTAACACTTCTCGTACCACGTACTGCGTAACCCGTTATGACAAAAACGTGCTGTTGACACATGTAGAAATCGGTGGGTGGTTGGACTGAGACTAGCTTGTAATGGCTAAGTTCTGGGTTCGATTTCTGCTGTTCTGCTGGGGCAACAGTTTTTAACAGCCACAAAGACACCCTCTTCAGCTCCAGTAATGCCAATTAAAGAACGTAGGACTGTGTTGTGGTTCCAAATCAACATTAAACCTGTCCATTCGCTCCTGAATGGAACAGAGTCAGATTAGTTTTGGGTGTGATCGACGGAAGTCGCTGCTTGCAGAAACTATGACTCTAGTAAGCATTCTTAGACTAGCAATGTTATTTTAGTTCATGAATCAATTGTCAAGTAAGGTCATAGGACTTCGATATTCTTACATTGGCACGGGACTGGGATTCGAACTTTGATTCCAATTTCTCTCTGGATTTGAACCCTTCTAGATGACTCTGTCCCTTCACTTTGATGTTTCCTCATGAAGCCAAACTCTCCAGGTCTAATTACTAGTGAAAGAAAATTTGATAGTTCACACTTGTTCATGTGGAGTCTACAATGACGATATGCCCGGGGGTTGGAGTTCCAGTCAGCACACGACTATTCGTTGCATTACCTCTAGCCGAAAATGTCCACATCTTGTTGCTGGTGGCGAGATAATAAATATTTCTTGGATATTCATAGCTATAAGACAACAGATCAAGTTGCCCGGTTCGAATCCTTGCCAGGCAAAACTCAGTTTTATAGTCGTTTGGGATCCGAATATCATGCTATTGGTGATCATATTTAATATCTGACATCTTATTGTGCTAAATTAACAATTCATACAGGTACTGAGTTCTACTCTCCGTCCATCATCACAACTTTACTTCTTGGCGTTTCAAATTTTTGCGTTGCACTGTATTACTTGCCTTTCACGATTAGTTCTCAGGTGAAATATAAGCTTCATGCTGTACCTGGTACAGTGCTAAACGTATCGTCATTTATTTCCAGGTTCGGACATTTGGCCTTGTAATCTGATACTTGAGAAGGCTTCGACATTTTACCTCTCTTTATACTTCATCGAGTGTTGATCAGACACGCAAGCCTTTTTTGGTTAACAGTTGGCTCAAATTTGGATCACGAAGAATAGCTTTTCATGTCATTTGCTGAGTGTGGTAAGACTTCCAGAGCGTCAATTATTGTGATAATGTTTAATTTATGAGCGTCAGGGACTGTCTCATCTCTAATAACGTGGTATTTGTTTACACCTGGACTGACAGCCATAAGGCCGCGGTGGTCTAGCGGTTCTGCCGCAGCAGTCCGGAACCGCGGGACTGCTACGGTCGCAGGTTCGAATCCTGCCTCGGGCATGGGTGTGTGTGATGTCCTTAGGTTAGTTAGGTTTAAGTAGTTCTAAGTTCTAGGGGACTTATGACCTAAGATGTTGAGTCCCATAGTGCTCAGAGCCATTTTTGACAGCCATTATGAGCAGTGTTCTCTAGTGTATAATCACACGACTATACCACACACGGTTTCGGCTTTTAGAGGACCTGCGACACAGTTATCCGATATTAGTTGCATACCGTCAACTACGCCCTATACATTGGAATTCAAGGGTCGTCCGCCTTCTCTGATATCGAATGTACAAGGGTTAGAACCTTAAGACTTGTAACTATATATTTACAGCTCGTACAAGATAGATACGTGTTTCAAAGTAGTCACCAGCATTGTTTATAACCCGTTGCCAGCGATGTGGAAATCGTAGGATACTCTTAGTAGTCCAGTTGTGTTGACAGTTCGAGCGGCGCGATCTATTACCCGACGAATTCGTAGCAGTTCTGAAGCGAATGCCGTGACGCGTTTCCTTCAGTTTAGAAATCGAGTTGAACTCACCAGGGCTTTAGTCAGGGAAGTGCAATAGGTGGTATAGCTGTTAGCAGTCCCATCAGTCAAACAAATCAGTAATGTGTACGTGGCTGAGCATTGTCCAGCAAAATGATGGTCAGGGCCTGCAGAAATTGTCATCACTTCTGTCTCTACGCTGTTCATTTTTGGAAAACAACCTACTTAGAGACGGAAGTGATGACACTTTCTGCAAGACTTGACTATCATTTTGCAGGACAACGAACAAGCACGTACAATGCAAGCTGTTACTGATTTGTTTGACTGATGGGGCTACTATACTGCCTATTGCACTCCCCTGACTTAAGCCCTCGAAAGTTCAACTCGATTTCTAAACTGAAGGAAACGCGTCACGGCATTCGCTTCAGAACTGCTACAAATTCGTCGGTCAGTAGACCGGGCCGCCCGCACTGTCAACAAAACTGGCGCTGCTAAGAGTACCTACGACTTCCACATTGTTTGGAACGGGTTACACACAACGCTAGTGACTTCTTTGAGGGTCAGTAAAACTTTGAAACACGTATCTATTTTGTACGAGCTGTAAATAAATAATTGCCACTATTAAAGATCCGAACCTCGTACATATAGGAACATATATGTCGCCGAGAGCCATGAGCTAATCGTTAATTTCACAAATTTTGCAATCTTTTGTGGGTGTTGTTGTTGTTGTTGTTGTGGTCTTCAGTCCGGAGACTGATTTGATGCAGCTCTCCATGCTACTCTATCCTGTGCAAGCTTCTTCATCTCCCAGTACCTACTGCAACCTACATCCTTTTGAATCTGCTTAGTGTATTCATCTCTTGGTCTCCCCCTACGATTTTTACCCTCCACGCTGCCCTCCAATACTGAATTGGTGATCCCTTGATGTCTCAGAAAATGTCGTACCAACCGATCCCTTCTTCTGGTCAAGTTGTGCCACAAACGTCTCTTCTCCCCAATCCTATTCAATACTTCCTCATTAGTTATGTGATCTACCCATCTAATCTTCAGCATTCTTCTGTAGCACCACATCTCAAAAGCTTCTATTCTCTTCTTGTCCAAACTATTTACCGTCCATGTTTCACGTCCATACTTGGCTACACTCCATACAAATATTTTCAGAAATGACTTCCTGACACTTAAATCTATACTCGATGTTAACAAATTTCTCTTCTTCAGAAACGATTTCCTTGCCATTGCCAGTCTACATTTTATATCCTCTCTACTTCGACCATCATCAGTTATTTTGCTCCCCAAATAGCAAAACGAATTTACTACTTTAAGTGTCTCATTTCCTAATCTAATTCCCTCAGCATCACCCGACGTAATTCGACTACATTCCATTATCCTCGTTTTGCTTTTGTTGATGTTCATCTTATATCCTCCCTTCAAGACACCATCCATTCCGTTCAACTGCTCTTCCAAGTCCTTTGCTGTCTCTGACAGAATTACAATGTCATCGGCGAACCTCAAAGTTTTTATTTCTTCTCCATGGTTTTTAATACCTACTCCAAATTTTTCTTTTGTTTCCTTTACTGCTTGCTCAATATACAGATTGAATAACATCGGGGAGAGGCTACAGCCCTGTCTTACTCCCTTCCCAACCACTGCTTCCCTTTGATGTCCCTCGACTCTTATAACTGCCATCTGCTTTCTGTACAAATTGTAAATAGCCTTTCGCTCCTTGTATTTTACCCCTGCCACCTTTAGAATATGAAAGAGAGTATTCCAGTCAACATTGTCAAAAGCTTTCTCTAAGTCTACAAATGCTTGAAACGTAGGTTTGCCTTTCCTTAATCTAGCTTCTAAGATAAGGCGCAAGGTCAGTATTGCCTCACGTGTTCCAGTATTTCTACGGAATCCAAACTGATCTTCCCCGAGGTCGGCTTCTACTAGTTTTTCCATTCGTCTGTAAAGGTTTCGTGTTAGTACTTTGCAGCTGTGGCTTATTAAACTGAATGTTCGGTAATTTTCACATCTGTCAACACATGCTTTCTTTGGGATTGGAATTATTATATTCTTCTTGAAGTCTGAGGGTATTTCGCCTGTTTCATACATCTTGCTCACCAGATGGTAGAGTTTTGTCAGGACTGGCTCTCCCAAGGCAGTCAGTAGTTCCAATGGAATGTTGTCTACTCCGGGGGCTTTGTTTCGACTCAGGTCTTTCAGTGCTCTGTCAAACTCTTCACGCAGTATCGTATCTCCCATTTCATCTTCATCTACATCCTCTTCCACTTCCATAATATTGTCCCCAAGTGCACCGCCCTTGTATAGACCCTCTATATACTCCTTCCACCTTTCTGCTTTCCCTTCTTTGCTTAGAACTGGGTTTCCATCTGAGCTCTTGATGTTCATACAAGTGGTTCTCTTATCTCCAAAGGTCTCTTTAATTTTCCTGTAGGTAGTATCTATCTTACCCCTAGTAAGATAAGCCTCTGCATCCTTACATTTGTCCTCTAGCCAACCCTGCTTAGCCATTTTGCACTTCCTGCCGATCTCATTTTTGAGACGTTTGTATTCCTTTTTGCCTGCTTCGTTTAATGCATTTTTATATTTTCTCCTTTCATCAATTTAATTCAATATTTCTTCTGTTACCCAAGGATTTCTACTAGCCCTCGTCTTTTTACCTACTTGATCCTCTG
Source organism: Schistocerca cancellata (assembly GCF_023864275.1). Classification (NCBI taxonomy): domain Eukaryota; kingdom Metazoa; phylum Arthropoda; class Insecta; order Orthoptera; family Acrididae; genus Schistocerca; species Schistocerca cancellata. The sequence continues at coordinate 330,499,971 of NC_064628.1, read as the reverse complement.
CTGCCTTCTCTCCTTCATCCCTCAAAGCTACCCATTCTTCTTCTACTGTATTTCTTTCCCCCATTCCTGTCAATTGTTCCCTTTTGCTCTCCCTGAAACTCTGTTCAACCTCTGGTTCTTTCCGTTTATCCAGGTCCCATCTCCTTAAATTCCCACCTTTTTGCAGTTTCTTCAGTTTTAGTCTATAGGTCATAACCAATAGATTGTGGTCAGAATCCACATCTGCCCCTGGAAATGTCTTACAATTTAAAACCTGGTTCCTAAATCTCTGTCTTACCATTATATAATCTATCTGATACCTTTTAGTGTCTCCAGGATTCTTCCATATATACAACCTTCTATCATGATTCTTAAACCAAGTGTTAGCTATGATTAAGTTGTGCTCTGTGCAAAATTCTACCAGGCGGCTTCCTCTTTCATTTCTTAGCCCCAATCCATATTCACCTACTACGTTTCCTTCTCTCCCTTTTCCTACACTCGAATTCCAGTCACCCTTGACTATTAAATTTTCGTCTCCCTTCACTATCTGAATAATTTCTTTTATTTCATCATACATTTCTTCAATTTCTTCTTCATCCGCGGAGTTAGTGGGCATATAAACTTGTACTACTGTAGTAGGTGTGGGCTTCGTATCTATCTTGGCCACAATAATACGTTCACTATGCTGTTTGTAGTAGCTTACCCGCATTCCTTTTTTCCTATTCATTATTAAACCTACTCCTGCATTACCCCTATTTGACGTTGTGTTTATAACCCTGTAGTCACATGACCAGAAGTCTTGTTCCTCCTGCCACCGAACTTCACTATTTCTCACTATATCTAACTTTAACCTATCCATTTCCCTTTTTAAATTTTCTAACCTACCTGCCCGATTAAGGGATCTGACATTCCACGCTCCGATCCGTAGAACGCCAGTTTTCTTTCTCCTGATAACGACATCCTCTTGAGCAGTCCCCGCCCGGAGATCCGAATGGGGGACTATTTTACCTCCGGAATATTTTACCCAAGAGGACGCCATCATCATTTAATCATACAGTAAAGCTGCATGCCCTCGGGAAAAATTACGGCCGTAGTTTCCCCTTGCTTTCAGCCGTTCGCAGTACCAGCATAGCAAGGCCGTTTTGGTTATTGTTACAAGGCCAGATCAGTCAATCATCCAGACTGTTGCCCTTGCAACTACTGAAAAGGCTGCTGCCCCTCTTCAGGAACCACACGTTTGTCTGGCCTCTCAACAGATACCCCTCCGTTGTGGTTGTACCTACGGTACGGCTATCTGTATCGCTGAGGCACGCAAGCCTCCCCACCAACGGCAAGGTCCATGGTTCATGGGGGGGCTTTTGTGGGTACTCTTCCTATTTTGACAATTCTTTTCTGAGCGATCCGTTGTTGAGCGTGATGATTTAAACGTTTAATTTACCTACAAGTTATTAGACGTGTTGTGGGCATCGGAGTTTGTGAATAGTAAGCCGCGAATGTGTCATTCGGTGAGAAATCAGGAGTTAAATTCCGACCGATATCTCTTTGTTAATCTTATTCGCGCGATTACGCCAGTAATTCTATGCCTAGGCGTCACTTAGTGTGGGATTTAGTGGAAGAAAGATACTGTTATTGCAACTATATAATCCTCTAAGGTTGACCGTGGAAGAAAAGTTTCTTTTACCGCCCAAAAGTTTTTACCTTTAAGGTCAAGAGCCACCAAAGTCTACAGGCTTATTTCTTTATCAGAGTTCAGCGTGCTTAAGACAGTGATTTCGAGATAGTATACAGCGCCTACACGGCCATGTCACTTGCTTAGCTCGCCAGTGTAAAAAACATGTACTCGGAGACAAAAAATGACGTAGTTCTAAGGAATTATCCGAATGGAACAGATTCAGTGGATGTGATGTGCATGTAGAGACAAACGAATGATTACAATTACAGAAAAGTTGGATGATTTATTAAAAAAAAAGAGTTTCACAAATTGGGCAAGTGTATAATACGTTGGTCGCCCCCTCACCCATTGACTGATAGAGGTGATAGGTGTCTCCCGAGGGTATTCTGCCAAATTCTGTAAAATTGGAGTATTAGATCGTCAAAATCGCGACCCTGGTTGGCGTACCTTACCTTTAATGTTCCAAACGTTTTCAACTGATGTGAGAACATCATAGACATACCTCTGTTCTGTAATGGTTCCACAGATGGTAAATGAAGGGGTCTTGCTATGAAAAGAAGTACCATCCCAGACTATCAGTGGAGTTGTCTCCAGTGATGAGTCCTACTTCCAGTTGTCCTGACGACCAGTGAAGACGTGTCTGGAGACGCTATGGACAGCAGTCTGTTACTAACCTGACTGTTGCCCGCCATACGGCCCGACATCCAGGAGTCATGGTCTGGGATGACATTTCTTTTCGTAGCAGCTCCCCTTTGGTTGTCATCTGCAGCGCCCTTACAGCACAGCGGTACTTCGACGATATTGTACGCCCCGTTCTGTTGCCCTTCATGGCAAGTCATACTGGGCTCACGTTTCAGCAAGATAATGCCCGCCCGCATGTGGTGAGACTGTCTACTAATTGTATTCGTACTTGCCACACCATAACTTGGCCAGCAAGAGAGCGGGACCTCTTCCCAGTTGAGAACGTTCGGAGCGTTATGGGCAGTGCCATCCAACCAACAGGGGATTTTGACGATATAAAGGGCCAGTTGGACAGAATGTGGGACGATATCACTCAGAAGAACATCCAACAACTCTGTCATTCGATTCCAAGTCGAATAACTGCTTTCAAAAGGGCCGGACGTGGGCCAACGCGCTGTTGACTCGCACCATTTGTAAAGCTGTTGTTGTTGTTGTTGTGGTCTTTAATCCTGAGACTGGTTTGATGCAGCTCTCCATACTACTCTATCCTGCGCAAGCTGCTTCATCCCCCAGTACGTACTGCAGCCTACATCCTTCTGAATTTGCTTACTGCATTCATCTATTGGTATCCCTCTACAATTTTTACCCTCCACGCTGCCCTCCAATACTAAATTGGTGATCCCTTGACGCCTCAGAACACGTCCTACCAACCGATCCCTTCTTCTAGACAAGTTGTGCCACAAACTCCTCTTCTCCCCAATTCTATTCAATACCTCCTCATTATTTACGTGATCTACCCATCTAATCTTCAGCATTCTTCTGTAGCACCACATTTCGAAAGCTTCTATTCTCTTCGTGTCCAAACTATTTATCGTCCACGTTTCACTTCCATACATGGCTACACTCCATACAAATATTTTCAGAAACGACTTCCTGACACTTAAATCTATACTCGATGTTAACAAATTTCTCTTCTTCAGAAACGCTTTCCTTGCCATTGCCAGTCTACATTTTATATCCTCTCTACTTCTACCATCATCAGTTATTTTGCTCCCCAAATAGCAAAACTCCTTTATTACTTTATGTGTCTCATTTCCTAATCTAATTCCAACAAAATGACTGGAGTTAACTCGACTACATTCCATTATCCTTGTTTTGCTTTTGTTGATGTTCGTCTTATATCCTCCTTTCAAGACACTGTCCATTCCGTTCAATTGCCCTTCCAAGTCCTTTGCTGTCTCTGACAGAATTACAATGTCATCGACGAACCTCAAAGTTTTTATTTCTTTTCCATGGTTTTTAATACCTACTCCGAATTTATCTTTTGTTTCCTTTACTGCTTGCTCAATATACAGATTGAATAACATCGGGGATAGGCTACAACCCTGTCTCACTCCCTTCCCAACCACTGCTTCTCTTTCATGTCCCTCGACTCTTATAACTGCCATTTGGTTTCTGTACAAATTGTAAATAGCCTTTCGCTCCCTGTATTTTACCCCTGCCACCTTCAGAATTTGAAAGGCAGTATTCCAGTCAACATTGTCAAAAGCTTTCTCTAAGTCTACAAATGCAAGAAATGTAGGTTTGCCTTTTCTTAATCTAGCTTCTAAGATAAGCCGTAGGGTCAGTATTGCATCACGTGTTCCAACATTTTTGCGGAATCGAAACTGATGTTCCCCGAGGTCGGCTTGTACCAGTGAAGCTATTTCTCTAAAATAAATCATCCAGTTTTTCTGCAATTGAAATCATTTGTTCATCTGTAGATGTACATCACATTTTTTTAAAAAAAAGTGTATATCGAGGTTGCTGAATAGATTCGGAGGCTATATGTGTCTTCAGGAACGTTTCAGATAGGTGAATGGCGCGGAAGCTTAGTTGATTGGACATATACGTCGGTGGTAGCTCTGACGCTCGTTCCCGGACAGCTTGTTATAGGCAGATTGATAGGGTCCTCTCCACTGCGGTGAATGACTCTGATCCATATGTGACAGAAGCATCATAATAAATGTATGTCGTTTGTAGCAGTCGTAGAGTTACAGAACGCTTTTGACAGAGTATCGTCTCAGTTATGTGACTGGATTTGTGATTTCCTGTCAGAGAGGTCACAGTTCGTGGTAATTGACGGAAAGTCATGGAGTGAAAGAGAAGTGATTTCTGGCGTTCCCCAAGGTAGTGTTATAGGCCCTTTGCTGTTCTTTATCTATACAAACCATTTGGAAGACAATCTGAGCAGCCGTCTTCGGTTGTTTGCTGATGACGCTGCCGTTTACCGAAAAGAAAGCAATCAGAAGATCAGAACAAACTGCAAACCGATTTAGAAAAGATATCTGAATGGTGCGAAAATTGGCAGGTGACCCTAAGTAACGAAAAGTGTGAGGTCAACCACATGAGTGCTAAAAGGAACTCCTTAAACTTCGGTTACACGATAAATCAGTCTAATCTAAAAGCCGTAAATTCAACTAAATACCTAGGTATTACATTACGAACAATTTAAATTGGAAAGAACACACAGGAAATGTTGTGAGGAAGGCTAACCAAACACTGCGTTTTATTGGCAGGACACTTGGAAAATGTAACATATCTGCTAAGGAGACTGCCTACATTACACTTGTCCGTCCTATTTTAGAATACTGCTGCGCGGTGTGGGATCCTTACCAGATAGGACTGACGGAGTACATCGAAAAAGTTCAAAGAAAGGCAGTACTTTTTGTATTACCGTGAAATATGGGAGAGAGTGTCACAGAAATGATACAGAATTTGGGCTGGAAATCATTAAAAGAAAGGCGTTTTTCGTTGCGACGGAATATTCTCACGAAATACCAATCACCAACTTTCTCCTACGAATACGAAAATATTTTGTTGACGTCGATCTACAAAGGGAGGAACGATCACCACGGTAAGATAAGGGAAATCAGAGCTTGTACGAAAAGATATAGGTGTTCATTCTTTCCGCTCGCTATACGTTATTGGAATAATAGAGAATTGTGAAGGTAGTCCGATGAACCCTCTGCCAGGCACTTAAATGTAATTTGCATAGTATCCATGTAGTTGTAGATGTAGATATATATGAGATGACTGGAATATTCTCTTTGAAATTCTGAGGGTAGTTGGTATAAGGTACAAGGTACGAAATGTTATCACAAATTGTGCAGTGACCAAACTGCAGTTGTAACTGTCGAAACAGATGAAAGGGAGACAGTTACTAAGGAAGCAGTGCCATGGGGTTATCTACTGTTCTCCATGTTACTGAATATGTGAGAGAACAGTAAGGAGACCATGAAGAGATTTGGATTGGGCATTGAGGTTTGTGGAGAATAAATAAAAACTCTTAGGATCACCAGAGTCATTGTAATTCAATCAGAGAGGGGAAAGGAGCTGAAAAATCAGTTGAATTAAATAGATGGTTCAAATGGCTCTGAGTACTATGGGACTTAACATCTGAGGTGATACGTCCCCAAGAACTTAGAACTACTTCTACCTATGGACATCAGACACATCCATGCCCGAGGTAGGATTCGAACCTGCGACCGTAGCAGTCGCGCGGTTCCGGAATGAAGCACCTAGATCCGAGGTTATAAGATGAATGTCAACAATAATAAGACAGTGGTATGGAGATTAGGCGAATTAAAGCTAAGCGACTTGCATCAGAAAATGAAATATAAAAAATAGTAGTTGAATTTTCCTTTTTCGCAGAAAAATAACTGACCATGGCCGAAACCGAGAGGATATAAAACTCAGATTGGCAATATCAACTAAAGCATTTAGAAAATAGAGAGATTTGTTAAAGTCACATGTAAATTTAAATGATACGAAATCCTTTCTGAAAGTATTTGTGTAGAGTGTAGACTCGTACGGAAGTGAAACAAGGGCGATAACCAATATGAACAGAACAGAAGCTTTTGAAAAGTGGTGCTACACAATAATATTGAGGATAGAACATTGGTAGATCGACTTAATAATGAAGAGATAAGCGAAATGGGGAAGAAAGATACTTCTGGCCTAAAGAATGGATCGATTGATAGGACACGTCTTGAGATGAAGGAACCATTAGTCCGGTAATGGCGCTGTGTTGTGTGGGTAAATCGTAGAGTGAGAACTAGAGTTGACTATGGTAAGGCGGTTCAAATGGTTTTAGGTTGCAGAAGGAATGCAGACATGAAGACATTTGCACAGACTAGCGTGATGAGCTACATAAATCTAGTCTTTGCACTGAAGGCGTTACATAAACATCATCAGATCACGTAAAAATGTATATAGCCACCTACTCCACGTTTTATGATATCGGCTTCAATTAAGCAGATACTGTAGGCACTTTCTGTAGACAGCCCGCTTATTTGACAAGAATAGCCCTTACGTCGAAACAGGCACCGACCGAAGGTCAGTATAAACAAAACGAACCAGTCATAAACACCTTGCGGTCTCTCAAACAGCGACTTCCTCTACAAAACTGTACGCTGTCTGTTTGCAGTGAACTCTAGTCAGCAGTACAAACCGGGTTACCGCAATTCGCAAACCATGAATGTTCCGTGGATTCTCTATTAGACTCCTACGGTAAGTGGTGTTACTTGAAGCCTGATTGTTGTGAATTCGTGCTCATTTATACCTATTCTTATCTGTTATCTGGCCTAAAAAAATTGTTACCTGTTGATTAAAAAACATTTTAACTCTCACAGCTCAATAACTGTCCGCAGCTATCTACATCACAAAATTATGGAACATTTCAGTGTCGTTATTTCACTTCGACCTATCTTAATTGTTGAGTATGCATCTTTCGCTCATTTTCTGATAAAGTGACCTCAGAGCGAAGTAAAAGCTCTGACGACAATTCATCAAATGAAGAACTGAGTAAATACGGCTACGATTAAGACAGGAAAAAATGCAGACACTACAAAATTGCTAAATGCATTAACAAATTTAATATTATTCGCGTAAATTTATCATTTTTCTCACTGGGTGATAGACCATGACTCAAATCCGGAATGATAACTGCCACAGCCTTAATAACTGAGCTACCATTGTGAGGCTAACTAATGGCCGCAACTTCAGTTATCATCATTCTAATATTCATTTCGCAAACAGTTCCATACATATCAGGAACCCTCACAACGGTGCACCCTGCATTACAGCTTTAAAGATTCATTGTGATTTCTTACAACTAAACACTAGTTTTGTTGTTCCGTTTCTCGCACGGATTCCGGTCGTGGATTGCAGGCAGCTGATTTTCATATTGTACATCGCGGTTTTTATTTCACAATACCCAGAACAAAATTGATGCTGCAATAAATAAAATTATGCTGCCACAAAAGTCTTTGGTCACTTACCTAATAGCATCAAAAGTCTGACAGATAGCCATATAGCATTTAAAAGGAAATTAAAAGAATTTCTTAGTAGCAACTCCTTCTACTCATTAGATGAATTTTTGGATATAGTAAGTGGGTAATTTCGCCAACACCCACAAAAAAAATATTTTGTGTAATGTAATATCTTGTATAGACACATTTTATTAACCTGACACGTTCCACATCATTACGAAGTGTCGTATTCATGATATATGGAACAAGTACTTATCTAATCTAATCTAATCTAATTCAAGAAGGTGATTTAGACTCTACTGCGATGTACGTTCTTATACCTCCATCGTAAGGCTTTTGAAGCAGTCGTGTCGTATTTCTCAGTGATTCACGCTCAACAAACACATGTCGATCGCTCTTGGTGGAATGTCGGGCTGCGTCGCTCAGAAGTTGATTTATGTCCCCTCGTAAACGTTGGACTGGTGTGGTGCTGCAGTAAAGACAGACAACAGTTGCGTTCCAGTGAACGCTGTCTAGCACATACTTTTCAAGTGAGTAAGTCTCTTAGTCTTATAGCTTTGAAGATATGTTGAGAAATAGAAAAACCTTACTCATGTTGGTATTCTTGTAATGAGTGGTTGAACACATCCATGTTAATTGCACGACAGCAAATTCTCTAAACCGAAACTGTCCGTGGGATAATTACGAGCCCCTAACTTTTTATGCTTTCTATTTTCCGTAGAAAACTGTCGCAAACGACAGCACCTTTGAAACGCGGCAAGCGTTTTGCATGCCGGTTTCGTCAATAATTAGAATATATTATTAGAATATATCATTCCGACGCTGACAAAAGGGAAAATCGGTGATGAAAGGTTATTTACATTACAAAACAGTGAGTGGCAGCTGGATGCCCTCTGTACTTTTTCTCTCTTTATCGAACTGGTGACGGTATTTCACGAATTATGAATGATTCTGGGGTGTCTGAAAATGTGCAGAGCGGTGAACTCCAGACAGAGCAACACGAAGGGATTCAGCCAAGGAGGTCGGTGACCGTTGGATGAAATCGTGACCTGGGTAGCTGAGATACTTGGACGTGAGGACGGCGCAGGAGCGACCGCCTAGCATTGTCCTTCCACTGTAGTGTTTGCGGCTTGATTAGTATCTGCAGCTTGTAGAAAGTGAAAGCCACCGAAAACAAAGTCTACCCTCGCAGTAGTCCTCTCTGAATTTCTCGAACCAGCTGCGATGTTATGAACATCGGCTGGAGAAAGTTCAGTTGACGGAAAGATGTGCGAGGGTCACTCCAAAAGAAATGCACACTACTTTTATAAAAATACAGTTTTCATTCTGCATGTGTGAAAGTTTTACAGTGTGTAGATACATACTTCCTGCTTGTTTTCAAACTTAGTTCAACCTATTGCCGTGAGTGGCGCCGTCACAGCATGTCTTCAAGATGGCTGCTACACTTGACGTTCGTCAGAAGCAACGTGCTCTCATAGATTTCCTGTGCTGTGAAAACGAGACAGTGGGAAACATCCACAAGAGGTTGAAAAAGATGTACGGATTTGCTGCTGTCGCTCGCTGTACAGTTAGTCGGTGGGCAATCAGGTCACGTGATGAAAGTGGGCACGGCAATATTGAGGATTGTCCTCGCAGCGGCAGGCCTCGTACTGCACACACTCCAGACAATGTGCAGAGAGTTAACGAATTGGTGACAGCTGACAGACGCATCACAGTGAACGAATTGTCACACTACGTGGGGATAGGGGAAGGAAGTGTTTGCAGAATACTGAAAGTGTTAGCGTTAAAAAAGGTTTGTCCCAGGTGGGTTCCCAGAATGTTGACAGTGGCTCACAAAGAAACAAGAAAAACGGTATGCAGCGAACTTTTGAAACCGTACGAGAATGGTGGAGATGAATTTCTTGGAAGAATTGTGACAGGTGATGAAAAATGGCTCCATCATTTTTCGCCAGAGATGAAGCGGCAATCAATGGAGTGACATCATGCAAATTCACCCAAGAAAAAAAATTCAAAACCATATCTTCTACTGGAAAAGTTGTGGTTATGGTGTTTTTGAATTCCAAGGACTCTTGCTTGTGGACATCATGCCAAATGGAACCATCATAAATTCTGATGATGCATATGTGACGACATTGAAGAAACTTCAAGCTCGACTCAGTCGTGTTCGGCCACATCGGCAAAAGCAGGATGTTTTGCTGTTGCACCACTATGCACGGCCACATGTCAGTCAAAAAACAATACAAGCGATCACAGAACTGGGATCGACAACACTGAAACACACGCCTTACAGTCCTGATGTGGCTCCATGTGACTATCATCTCTTTGGGAAACTGAAAGACTCTGTTCGGGGAACAAGGTTTGAAGATGATGACTCCCTTGTGCATGCTGCCAAACAGTGGTTCCAACAGGTTGGTCCAGAATTTTACCGTGAGGGTATGCAGGCGCTGGTTCCAAGATGGTGTAAGGCAGTTGAGAGGGATGGAAATTATGTGGAGAAATGAAAACATTATTCCTAAAGGATGTATCTACACACTGTAAAACTTTCAAACATGTAGAATAAAGGACGGATAAAAAAAAAGTTGCATATCTTTTGGAGTGACACTCGTATTACGTCAGATCGCGCGTTGAAATTTAGGAGGGGAGAGCGTCATCACAGAAGGCTGTAAAATACACCCTGTTTTTGGCGGAATTCTCCGTTGAAGGGAATCCTCGTGATTTGCCTGCAGGGGTACGTAATTTTTTCGATTGGGGACTGGCATAGTTTGCCGGCAAGGGATACGCATGGGATAAGCGAGTGCCGCAAGAGAAGCACCGGCCATCGGGACGTGAACATGTCAGGTTCGACATTCCGCTAAGTCGCGAGGGTATCCTGATCGACTTGCCGTAACAGCACCGTAGAGGCCGACACATCTTGGAGTTCCACATAGGTGCTGACTATTCCGTCTTCGCTAAAAGAGCAGTACTTCTGCAGCCCACTTCTGCTTAAGGTGAGCGTAATTTGCGACACATGCAGGGTAGTTCAGTTTGATTTCACAACTGCTACTCCTGGACGATCGCCTGTCTCACTTCCGTTTGCACTGTTAATGAAAATGTGGACTTCTGGGTCTTAGTCACCAACTTCCAGTCACTGTTCCGACTGAAGATTACAAGATTAAATAGTTGTCATTTATCGTGAATATCGAGAGAGAATAAATTCTTAAGAGGGCGAGAAGTAATTTAACTGATACGAGAGTTGCACTGCTTTCCATTTAATTTTAATTCAAATTGAGATAGATATATTTGCCCCATGTTTTTGGTTCTTCATTTTCAGTATTGATTCCTTAATTCTGTTTATGAATAAATGGAACAGCTGGATTTAATCACTGTATTTGTTTGAGGCCTTCATTTACTTTAAGTTCTAGGCTTTTAATCTGCATCCAGAAAGACTTCAGCAATCAGATCAGAATCATAACCAACATATTACTCCAGTCAGAGAGCGTTATTCGGAATGAGACATCTGTCTTGCTATTTCTCCAATTTCAGAGCTAAGCCTAGGGCCGTAATTTTCACGTTATCCATTTAAGTTTGCGAACAGACGTTATGAGATTAGTTCTTGAAGAAGTGGCTTGCCCACAGTTGCTTTTGTAAAGTTAAGAAGAATTCTACTCAACAGGATTTTGTACCTTTTAGCTCTGTCTCCACATACGGCGCTATAACCGAATGACTACATAGTATTTTTGGTCTTAGAGGACACCACTGACTCGACAGAATTATGGATCATTTGTAACAGGCTGTTAGTTTAAATTATTAAGCACTGCTCTCAGTTTAGAGCTTGTGGTGACTCATTTTCAAATGCAGCTCGCAATAAATACCTATTGGAGATGGGTTGGTAACTTTTGCGTATGACTTACTTGTGGATACTTGCTTCGAGGTGCTGCTGAAAATAAGCACACGTTCTTAACTCTCCTTTCCACTAGCACTTAATGAAGTACTCATTTAAGCCAACACTCTGCTGGAAATGATGTCGTTCTTTACGTAAACAGTATTCTGGCCGTCACTTTCCCGTGGCAAATGATTGACTTTGACAGGCGCTGATGAATAATTTTAACGAAACTGTTCGCGTTTCAGTGTCCATCTGTTGGAAAATGGGGAGGTAATTCATGGCTCACTTCCATTTATAACTTCCTATTAAATTGTGATCCATCCGTGACTAACAGTCGTCTAATTGATTAATCCTAATTATATTTCTGAAATTAGGAATAATTAAATTAATATAACAAAGGTTTTCACATATACGTTGACTTTCAAGTCTACGTCTGTACAGCTAAAGATGTGACGTTTTCGCATAGTTGGTGTTATATTCTCCGTGACGTCATGTTAACTGTTGTGTAAGAAAGCCCTAATGCAAATCTGCAATGAAATGCTTGCTGTGAGCAATTCGCTTTTCAGTCTTTGAGTAAAATACTAGTGGTCTTAACTTTATGTTCTCCTAGATTACTTAACTGCTATTGTATTAATCTATGCTACATAACGTACAAGATATCAATTTATTAAAGAATTATGTGAGTGTAGAAGCTGGACATAGAGAAAAGACTGACTGGACACCACAAATATGGACATAACACGAAATGAAAATAATATGTAGATGGAAATGGAATAAAACTAGGACTGCGGAAAATAAATCAAAAGACGAGGCTAGTAAGAGAGACAGCAAGAAGTAAGGTGCTGTTTATAAGACGTATGTTTGGACACTGTACTTTGCTCATAAATATATTTGTAGTTGAGGTATTAGAGCCGGCCGCGGTGGTCTCGCGGTTCTAGGCGCGCAGTCCGGAACCGCGCGACTGCTACGGTCGCAGGTTCGAATCCTGCTTCGGGCATGGATGTGTGTAATGTCCTTAGGTTAGTTAGGTTTAAGTAGTTCTAAGTTCTAGGGGACTGATGACCACAGCTATTAAGTCCCGTAGTGCTCAGAGCCATTTGAACCATTTTTTATTAGACAACAATCCAGAAACATTCTTCTAGAAAAATATAAAGAGCAGAACAACCTGTAAAAGCGGTATGTAAATCAAAAGAGCGTGAAATGACAAAGTAGGTTGAAGTCTTTAAGAAATAAATGTACCATCTCCTAACACTGAGAATTTTTTGTGTGCCAATGTACTGTGCAGATGAGTACCGATCGCGTCAAAAAACCGTTTTAATCGCCAAAATATATTGCTGCCTCTTATATAATAGCGTTAGGTATAAAATACTGTAAATTAAGAACAGATCTATGTGCAATTATCGACAGCGCGTTGTAAAATAATTTTTGTTTGATAGTACTTTGTCACCCATATGTCGCAGAGAATCTTGATATCTGTCTCGTTCAACGTAGATGGTGAAACACATCTGCCAATACATCCTCTTTTATACACATTGGTAGCTATTTAGATAATGGCCCGCGTTTCCTTAGGTTTAGTGCATCTTAAATATTACTGGAATAAGGTAGAAAGGTAAGTAATAAGGAAAAAAGCGTTGGAAGAATTGGAAGAAAACGTGGTTCATCCTCTAAAGCTGTCGCTAATAAATCATTTGTTAGACCGATTCCTGAATACTGCTCGCTAGTGTGGGATGCTTATTGGGAGTAAAAGACAAGATGCAAGGAAGAGGGACGCATTTCGCTATGGGCTCCTTCAGAAAAAATTAGAATGCTATGAAATGTTCGTCAGATTCCTGTGGCATGCGCAAAAAGAGAAAAGCTGTGCATGGCAGAGAGGATTACGTTGAAATACTGACAGCATATATTTCAAGAATGGTCGAGCAATGTATTACTTCCTACCGTATAAAATTCACAAAATGATAATTCCGTTCAGAGATATTAGAGCTCATACGAAGCCTTATAACACTCATTTTTCCGTCACAGCATTCCTAAATGAAACAAGAAAAGAAATGCAGACTGTAGATACACATTTAGAAAAAAGGCGTGCATTGTGAGTACTGTAAGGAAATAACGAATAGCGTGTACACGCAGCCCTGTCCGGGAATGTGGTCTATCTTACTTTATTAATTAGAGCAAGAAGTTTTGTACAAATGTGCTGCATATTTGAGTTTATTCAGGTGTAGAATGAGTGTAACTGGCGGTCTCACATGTCTTTAGCATCTGAAAAAATCTCTCTCCTAATGTGCCACAATGCATTAAGCTAGTCCTGTTAGCATCAATGAAAACTACAAGAAGACTTTCTTGAGTCAGATATGTTTGAATTAGCAGTTACAAATTACATCCTAACTTCTGGCCAGGGAGATCAGCGTCAAAGAAACTAAATACTGCTCCTTCAACTGTCCGCTGCGTCACGACCGCCACGCCGAGTTAATTCGTTTTTAATTTTAGAGCGCTGACTGGCACAGAGACTTACATTCAAAGTTCGTGGAAGCCCGCCTGGGAGAAACATTCGCCAGCCAAGTGTGCCGAACAGTCTGCTGAGGTTTCTCCCAGTCTGTTGCTGCGGCATGGGGTGCTCTACCCCGTATCTCGAGGCAGCGCCCCGACACTAAAGGGCGGCTCTGAAGAGCAGCGGGGAATTTATCCCTCGCGTGACGGTTGTGCTCTTTTGCATCTATTTGCATTGAAAATTAGAGCCGTCCTGAATGCGAACGGTAGTGGGATCACAGGCTATCGACACGCAAGTAGGACTTGTGCAGCGGGTATCCTGTTCAATAGAAACATAATGGACCACGTGCGATGTTAGCATTAATATAGTATCGTAATATATCTTTCCTTCGTCGCCTACGTTGTGTGTAGAAGCTATGTCGATAGATGTTAAATCGATACATATTATAAAAATGTACACTACTGGACATTAAAATTGCTACACCACGAAGATGACGTGCACCGGACGCGAAATTTAACCGACAGCAAGAAGATGCTGTGACATGCAAATGATTAGCTTTTCAGAGCATTCACACGATGTTGGCACCGGTGGCGACACCTACAACGTGCTGACATGAGGAAAGTTTCCAACCGATTTCTCATACACAAGCAACAGTTGACTGGCGTTGCCTGGTGAAACGTTATTGTGATGCCTCGTGTAAGAAGGAGAAATGCGTACCATCACATTTCCACCTTTGATAAAGGTCGGATTGTAGCCTATCGAGATTGCGGTTTATAGTATCGCGACATTGCTGCTCGCGTTGGTCGAGATCCAATGACTGTTAGCAGACTATGGAATCGGTGGGTTCAGGAGGGTAATACGGAACGCCGTGCTGGATCCCAACGGCCTCGTGTCACTGGCAATCGAGTTGACAGTCATCTTATCCGCATGGCTGTAACGGATCGTGCAGCCACATCTCGATCCCTAGAGTCAACAGATGGCGACGTTTGCAAGACAACGACCATCTGCACGAAAAGTTCGACAACGTTTGCACCAGCATTGACTATCAGCTCGGAGACCACGGCTGCGGTTACACTTGACGCTGCATGACAGACAGGAGCGCCTGCGATGGTGTACTCAACTACGAAACTGGGTGCACGAATGGCAAAACGTCATTTTTTCGGGTGAATCCAGGTTCTGTTGACAGCATCATGATGGTCGCATCCGTGTTTGGCGACATCGCGGTGTACGCACATTGGAAGCGTGTATTCGTTATCGCCATACTGGCGTATCACCCGGCGTTATGGTTTGGGTTACCATTGGTTACACGTCTCGGTCACCTCTTGTTCGCATTGACGGCACTTTGAACAGTGGACGTTACATTTCAGATGTGTTACGACCCGTGGCTCTACCCTTCATTCGATCCCTGCGAAAACCTGTATTTCAGCAGGGTAATGCACGACCACATGATACAGGTCCTGTACGGGCCTTTCTGGATACAGAAATTGTTCGACTGCTGCCCTGGCCAGCACATTCTCCAGATCTCTCACCAACTGAAAACGTCTGGTCAATGGTGGCCGAGCAACTGGCTCGTCACAATACGCCAGTCACTACTCTTGATTAACCGTGGTATCGTTTTGAAGCTGCATGGGCAGCTGTATCTGTACACGCCATCCAAGCTCTGTTTGACTCAAGGCCCAGGCGTATCGAGGCCGTTATTACGGTCAGAGGTGATTGTTCTGGGTACTGATTCCTCAGGATCTATGCACCCAAATTGCGTGAAAATGTAATCACATGTCAGTTCTAGTATAATATATTTGTCCAATGAATACCCGTTTATCATCTGCATTTCGTCTTGGTGTAGCAATTTTAACGGCTAGTAGTGTATATATGTGTATATGTGCGTGTGTATGCTCCACATCTCCTCCTAAAGAACTGGACCGATTCAACCAAACTTGATAACCGTATCCCTTACTACCAGGCAACAATCATTGTCGGGGCAAAAGCCACATACCTAATATAGCTCGGGGGATATAACGTCATAAACAGTGAGATGCGCAAAAACCTGTCACATGATGCATGACATTTAAATGCACTACTAACTCTCTTCGTAGTAAATTTCACAGACAGTATTCACATATGCCGCCAAATGCTCCTGTAAAGTTATATCATGGTACAGTTAAGGAGATATGACGTCATAACACTGATACGTGTGAAAAACTGCCAGATTGTGCATGACGTTCGAATTTATTACTTCTTTGCCACTAACTGTATTCACAACATACCATTATCCATAACTGCACAAATAAATCACTGTACGTCACGTAGTTCAAGAGATATGACGTCATAAATACCTTTGTACATTTGTACATTATGCATATTTCTTTGTACGACTGTTTCATAATTTTAGAGGTGTTTTGGTGAATACCTGGCAATAAAATATTTTCGACACTGCGCAGCCGACGCATTTCATTTTTTTCTGTTTCCGTTTGTAATAGTAACTCGGGGAAGTAACTGCCGGAAATGCCAGTTTTGTAAGGTAGAACTCTATAAAAATGAGCGTTAATAATTACATTATCCCCACATCGCTGCCTACGTAATCCGTTAAATTTTTCTATTTACGGAGCAGTAGCAGAGGAAAATGTTTCAGTCTGCCATTACGTGGGACCAGGCTGAAAAGAGTTTCGATCCGCCCCAAGAGGAAAAGTAAGAGAACAAGAACCGTTCCAGAGAAACAGAAAATAATTGTAAGAGAAGTGTAATGTTTTCATCGGAGCA
Organism: Schistocerca cancellata; assembly: GCF_023864275.1. Lineage (NCBI taxonomy): Eukaryota > Metazoa > Arthropoda > Insecta > Orthoptera > Acrididae > Schistocerca > Schistocerca cancellata. Next base: position 330,483,223 of record NC_064628.1, on the reverse strand, counting down.
ATGACACAGCATAAAGGTAAATTACCTAAAAACTTCTCGGTATAGTGTAATGTTTATTAATCTTATTTTGAGATTGTTGTTTCCAGCCCTCTGACCTAGATCCATAAGTTTATTATATTCCACTATGAAGTGCCCATGCCACAGTCAATACACCGGTTTCCATGAGATCACCGAAGTTAAGCGCTGTCGGGCGTGGTCGGCACTTGGATGGGTGACGATCCGGGCCGCCATGTGCTGTTGCCATTTTTCAGGGTGCACTCAGCCTCGTGATGCCAATTGAGGAGCTACTCGACCGAATAGTAGCGGCTTCGGTCAAGAATACCATCATAACGACCGGGAGAGCGGTGTGCTGACCCCACGCCCCTCCTATCCGCATCCTCCACTGAGGATGACACGGCGGTCGGATGGTCCCGGTAGGCTTTTTTATTGAGTGCCCAAGCATTTCGAGCACAAACGCCAATGGTATAAGATATTGAAAGAAGGGGAAGGCGTATTATAGAATGGCGTGTGTGATATAAAGTCAACGAATTGTTACCTGTGAGGGCTCTTAGGAAAGTAAAACCCGATCAGTCGCGAAAGGGAAACGACAGTGAAACTCCCATAAAGATTTGCACAGATGTGTCGGGCAGCGCGTCCAGTATGCCTGCCGATCGCGTCACGTCGCTCTTTTCAGTTCTGAGTGCACAGCGAGCACGTAAAGATGCCTAGAAAAACAGTGTCTACCGCCAAATATGGGTGCCAGCTGCGAAGTTTAGCCTGGTTTCATGTCATGCATTTTCTTCTTCATGACAATTCTCTGCTGAACGCTGCAGGGGCAATAAGGACGTCCCTGCAGTGTTTTTGATGGGAAGTGTTTGACCATCCACTATACAGCCTGAAGTTAGTTCCCTCTGATGTTCATCTCTGCTCACATGAACCGCCGGCTATGATGACAACATTTTGGCACAGATAACAAACTGCAGGCTAGCATAGAGAAGAGGCGTAAAGAATAGGCGGCCGCGGTCTATGACGAGGGTATTGTAAAGCTGCTACAACGCTACGACAAATGTCCATAAGCCGGAGCGGCGACTATTTACAGATGTAGCTGCAAGATGTATCAAACTGTATCAAACAAAATATTTTTTATTTTCACTGTGGTTTCCTTTTCGCGACCTATCGGACCTTACTTTCCGAGTAGCCCTCGCATTACTTACGAGGGAAGCTGGTCTTACTCGTTCTTCGGACATTTGTTGTGCATTCTTAGTGGTAACGCTCCAGCAGTTGTTTCCGCGATACCGAAATTCAACGTTTTACGGGCCTATTGAATCCCATACGGGAGTAGTATCGTTAGAGGTACAGGCTAAGGTGGCAGAAGCCTGCGTGAAATGCGTACTAGTCTCGTCATTTCCTTAAGTATCCACCAAACACTCGTGCTATATTCACCGTCAAAGGTCCTTCTTTGCAGTATACAGCAGCGAAAGAACGTTCTGAGCCATTATAAAGTGTTGAATAAGATCTCGGTCACTTGTTGTACCTATATGGTCTGCAACAAAAGTAGGTAAGAAAGCATGCTACCCGGGGCTATTAGACTAACAGGAGATACAGCTCCTTTCTACCAATGCTCCAAAGTAAATAGCTATGTATTGTATATTATTCGAAGCAGTTGTAGTCTTATACTTCAATGTGAATGCCACATGAAGAAACTAACAAATAAAAATTTCACTTCGATTTCTTTTTATACATCACGAATGTACCACAGTGGCTGTTACCATTATTATTTCTTATCCCTTTATGAAGAACTGTGACTTGAGAAAAACAAGAGTAGGAGTCGTGCTCTGAGGGTTCTGAACAAAGATAATTACACTACTTGATCAAAAGTATCCGGACACCTGACTGAAACTAATTACAAGTCGTGGTGCCCTCCATCGGTAACGCTGGAATTCAATATGGTGTTGGCCCACCCTTAGCCTTAATGACAGCTTCCACTCTCGCAGTCATACGTTCGATCTGGTGCTCGAAGGTTTCATGGGGAATGGCAGCTCATTCTTCACAGAATGCTCCACTGAGGAGAGGTATCGCTATCGGTCGGTGAGGCCTGGCACGAAGTCGGCTTTCCAAAAACATACCAAAGGTGTTCTATAAGATTCAGGTCAGGATTCTGTGCACGCCAGCCCATTACAGGGATGTTATTGTCATGTTACCACCCCGCCACAGACCGTGCATTACGAACAAATGCTCGATCGAGCTGAAAGTTGCAATCGCCATCCCCGAATTGCTCTTCAACAGTGGGAAGCAAGAAGGTGTTTAAAACATCAACGTAGGTGTGTGCTGTGATAGTGCCACGCAAAATAACAAGGGTTGTAAGCCACCTCCATGAAAAACACGACCACACCATAACACCACCACCTCCGAATTTTAGTGATGGCACTACACACGCTGGCACATGACATTCACCGGGCATTCGCCATACCCAGACCCTGCCATCGGATCGCCACATAGTGTACCGAGATTCGTCACTCCATACAACGTTATTCCACTGTTTTTAATAGTCCAGTGTTTACGTTCCTTACACCAAGCGAGGCGTCGTTTGGCATTTACCGGCGTGATGTATGGGTTATGAGCAGCCGCTCGACAAAGAAATCCAAGTTTTCTTACCTCCCACCTAACTGTCATAGCACTTGCAGTGGATCCTGATACCGTTTGGAATTCCTATGTGATGATCTGTATATATGTCTGCGTATTACACATTACGACCCTCTTCAGCTGTCGACGGTCTCTATCAGTCAATAGACGAGGTCGGCCTGTAAGCTTTTGTGCTGTACCTGTCCCTTCACGTTTCCACTTCACTATCACATCGGAAACAGTGGACCTAGAGATGTTTAGGAGTGTGGAAATTTCGTGTACAGACGTATGACACAAGTGTCACCCAATCACCTGACCACGTTCGAAGTCCGTCAGTTCCGCGGAGCGCCCCATTCTGCTCTCTCAGGATATCTAAAGATTTCTGAGGTCGCTGATAAGGAGTACCAGGCAGTAGGTGGCATCACAACGCACCTAATCTGGGAAACGTATGTTTTTGGGGGTGTCCGGATACTTTTGATCACATGTTGTATATATATAAATAGTTCCTCCATCCCGGGAATCGAGACTCTCGATGATTTTTGCGTTTTTTCGATATCGATACTGGAAATTCCAAGACCGTATCAGAATTCCTACAGTAGTTCCTGAGACTAGCCCGGACATACAAAAAGAAGGGAGCAGGCGACTTCAGTTTATATATATAGAGAGGAGAAGATTTAATAAATGTGTCTCATTTACTTATTAAAACTTACCTATGACGTACATTTTTTGTTTGGCTGCAGTAATATTTTCCTGATATGCATTTGACGTTTGATTAGTGGGTTATAAGTTCTAACGGCAAAGATATTTTTATGTGACATAATTAAAATTTCAACATTTTTTTATTTTTTCCCTATTTTTACTGTTTCTTGGTAAATTTCATGATGCTAGGTCGACGGAAAGTACCCTACAGGTTTTGATGAGTGAGTTTGCGTTATATTGACCCAAATGGCCGTTTCTTTTAACTGCATTGACTTAGAAACTTAAATATTTTAAGACTCCAAGGGACCATAGACATTATGTCTTGTATGCACATAGCAGTACGTGACATAAATTTCAGCTTAATAAGTCTGAGCGCTTATTTCAAGAAGGACTCTTTACAGTGAGAGAGACAACCAGACGGACAGACACACAAGAAGGACAAAAAAGCAAGCCTACAAAGATTCCGTTTTTACCGACTGAGAATTATGAGACCCGAATTCAGTGCCGTTACGGAAGATTTATATTCCACCGCCTTTGCTGGTTGCGCTAACACCGCTGCTCGAAGGCCGGCTCTGCCGTGTGGTGTCCAACAGTTTCGTAAAACGTTGGACATCGTTTTCTCGAAAATACTTCAGACGCTTGTGTACTAGAGCAGTATTTGTTGCATCTAAGTATGTGAAAAAGGGGAAAAATCAGTGACCGATTGGGTGTAAGCTCCCCTTTTTAGTAAATAGTGCCAGTTGGACATAATGATTATTTTATGTAAGTCTGCAGACTTTCGTGGCCATTGTCACTAAAGTTAAAATCTTCTCGGTTCATAGGCCGCATCATATTTTCTTTTAAAATAATCGACGTTTCGATACCTGTGCTGGGATCTTCTTTAGGATATTTTGGTGTCCACTATTACTAGAACACTGCGATAGTGGCGACCGAAATATCCTGAAGAAGATCCCAGCGGAGGGGTGGAAACATCGGTTATTTTAGGAGATAATATGACGCGGCCTAACGAACCAGAAAATTTTAATTTTATATTGATTATTTGTCCACTACTGCTGGTTTACTCCCAACTCTTCGTTCTAATGACAAATGCATTATTCCTGGATGCCGTAGCAAATGCTCCAAGAACCCATCCCTTTCTCAGTTAAGCGTTTTTAAAACTCTTTCCTCACCCATTTTCTGTACTTCATTTCTTTCTTCATTGGTCCGCTTAAATATTTAAACTTCTTCGATAGTAGCACACTTCAGAAGCTTTCGGTTTGTTCTCCGTATTCCGATGGCCCACGCAACAATTCTATACAATCCTGTGCTGTGGCGTGCGCTTGCAGCAACGCCTTTTTCATTTATACAGCAAAAGAACTTTCTTACATACATCTGACCCTGTACTTCTTTCGATTAGCATGTGTAATCCTGCTTCCTAAAAAGAATTCCCCCACGTCCGTTGGTCTTCGGCAAATAAAAAAAACTCTTATTTTGACTATAGCTCAACATTTCGCTGCTTTTTAGAAGATGTTGCAGAATACTTGGAGTCATTCAAGTTGTAATGACTATAACTAGATAGCCCGTCAGCCCGATTTTGACAATCTTTTTAAATTTTATTTTTTATTTTTTAATTTCTCGTCAAATAATCAACTGTTCAACATTATACTCGGTAACAGTCGTTTCACGTAAAGAAATCGTGACTGCTAACAAAATTCAGATTTACATTTTAGAAGTTAAAATTTATTTTCTTAAGTCATTATTTAAGAAAACTAATTTTTCTAGCCGGCCGGTGTGGCCGTGCGGTTCTAGGCGCTTCAGTCTGGAACCGCGTGACCGCCGCGGTCGCAGGTTCGAATCCTGCCTCGGGCATGGATGTGTGTGATGTCGTTAGGTTAGTTAGGTTTATTTAGTTCTAAGTTCTAGACGACTGGTGACCTCAGACGTTAAGTCGCATAGTGCTCAGAGCCATTTGAACCTAATTTTCCTGACCATAATTAGTTTAAACTCCGTTTTTATAAAGGGTGATTTTTTTCCACCGTGTACAAACTCAGGGAACTGGTCGATGAGAGGATACAGAACAAGAAAGGTCTAATGAATTATACCCGGAAATGCATGGTTTCTAAGCTAGAGACCAGTTTTGTTAATCCGTCTTATGGCTATCAACTTAGCAGGTAGCAGACATGAAATGGGATATCGTTAAAATTGTTTCACCTAACTGGTACGAACAACAGCATGTATTCTGAACAGTCCTGCCCTAGCAAGAGTAATTTCATTTGTGAGGATATTGTGCGATTCGCAAATCTGACGATTAAGGTTCATCGCGTATGTATGAGGCAAAGAGCAGTACGACAGGTTGGTGCAAGTAGCACGGTTCTAGTTAGTGTTTTGATAAATAATAACTCATCAAGTCCGACGGGCAACCAACAAGAACGGAAGAAATTTATTCTCCTGTGTGAAAACGTCCAGAAAGTTATATGAATATACTCGACAACCTCTCAAGAGAAACTATGAAGTAACTATATTTTGCATTAAAAGTCTACGAAACAAACAATTCACATTGGATTTGAGAAAGCCACTATCATCAAATTATGAAGAAAGTCACCAAAAATATCGGTACAACATATCACGCTTGTGAACTGTTGACCACAATCGTATAGAGGAGAACAGAAAGAAAAGCTGACCATTTATTAGACAAAGATCATTTTGGTTAGGGAAGACAAAGGCACCAGAGAAACAAATTCTGTCTTAAGCTTAGTGGAGGGAGGAAGATGGAAGTGAGGTCTGAACATCTTTGTAGCAGTTTTAATCTTACGTTAGAGAAAACCTTCAGAACGAAAACTGGGATAAGAATCTCGTAATCGATAGAAAAATGTGTCGAAAGTAGAGATACAGACGAATAATCTACTGCATCTAGAATAACTGAGTGAGGGAAATGTAAGTGGAAGACCAAGCTAGAAAAGATCATGTTAAGAATGAGTGTAAGACAGGGTACATCACATGTGTAGATTTCTGTCCTATTCTGATAGTTCCTTCGTGAGTCGTTGCTCTTTTTTTACTGCCTTTCATTGTAAAATAAATCAGAGCAATATGCAGATGAAGAGCCTCTCATAAAACTTCCTACAACTGGCCGACATTTCATTAAGACGGCTTGGCAACAGTCACAGACGAAGCTGCTGCTGCCTGCTATGACTCACGATGTAAGATCTGTTAGCGCACTGTCTCTTTGTGTACACTGTCTTTCTGTTATGTACCTAAGCACCGTGTTGTAGAAGAGCTGATAAGCACTTACGTTACTCGATTAGATCCGGAGAAACTGAGTTCAGGTCGGCACTGTCTCGAATTGCATTTTTGAAAACTCTCTTGAGCAGCTAGTTCGAGAACCCACACTCATTTTAAATATTTCAACCTTGTAGCTAGAAACAGGCCTGATCTTATTGATAGTGTCAGTATAGCGACAGCGCTTACTGAATGCGATGTAATCATAGCAGCAAAAGTTACTAAAGTTAATAAATCCATCAGGAAAGCTAGGATAGTTTTGATGCTAGGAAGAACAGATAAACAGTTGTTAGCAACCTACTACGACACTGAATGGACACCATTTAGTTCCAGTATGATGAGCGTAGTGAAATTAAGGGAAAAATTTGTACTAATTTTAAATCACAGTGTTTTCATAACAAAATTCCGAAAGTGTTGAAGAAACAGAGAAACACGCAGAAGTGTCGACAGGGAAAAGTAAGTACAAATTCGTATATCTACTGAAATATTGGTGGGTGAAGCAACAAACAATTTCCATCGTCATACGTTAACGATAGATCATGCCGAGAAACCGTAGTAAAATCGTTAAGTGGATTGAATGCATCTACAGTCACTCGTCGACCGATATACGAAATAGGCCACCAGATATGTCAGTTACTTTTCGGCTTTTTAGGTAATAAAATTCTGCATTGCTAGTGTTCATCAGAGACAAAATTATCGCCAGGACTACCTCAGTTATATGACTGCTCTGTAAACAGAAACGATCTGACGTACAGAATGAGCAGCATTCTGCGACTGTTTGCTGACGAAATCGTAGTGCACGGGAAATTTTCTTCGTTGAGTGGCTGTAAGAGGATACTGGGCGACTTACAAGCGACTATACGATAATCGGATTTTTTAATTTTTTTACGTTTATGTTAGGTTAAGTTTGGAACTTAGATATATCTCTCTCAAAGTAGTTCGATGCCACTTCCAACAATAGCCGAGAAAATCGACTTTGAAATTTTCCGACCGTTTTTAATACGCTAAATTGAGGTGCTGTTCTTACAATAAGCCGGGTGGCTGTGTGGGAGAGTGCTAGCATCAGGTGCGGGGAGCCGTGGGCTCGAATGCTGTCCGAACCAAGTTTTTAGATGAATGAGAATGTCCTGTGGGTATTTCCGTAAAGCTTAAAATACAAAAAGATAGAAAAATTAATTTGTAACTTTCTGTAATTAGCAATATTGTAATTTGGAATTTCTTTCCAATTAAACTGGATTTTTGTGTGTAATATATAATTATGAATAATAAGATGTGTATTTTGCTTAAATGACAATTTTCACATCACAGGAATGCTCAGAAATTGCATTGTGGGGAGTTACAGAAAAGACGTTGATACATCGCGGAGAATATTAATCAACACATCCCCCGAGCCTACATTCCAAACGTAGTTTCATGTAACGAACAACACGCTAAAATTAGAGAAATACTGATTCATAAAGAAGAGTTCTGACAGTCTGCCTTCCCATGTAGCATCCATGAATGGATTAGAAAAGGAGAAATTGTTTCCTCTGCATCTTACACACACACACTCACACACACACACACACACACACACACACACACACTACGGGCTGGTTCAAATGGCTCTGAGCACTATGGGACTTAACTTCTAAGGTCATCAGTCCCCTAGAAGTTAGAACTACTTAAACCTAACTAACCTAAGGACAACACACACATCCATGCCCGAGGCAGGATTCGAACCTGCGACCGTAGCGGTCGCGCGGGCACACACTACGGTGAAAAATTATGTCTCCTCTGAGCCTCACACCCACGCTATGGTGATTTGCGGCGAACGTATATAGATGTTGATATCAGTTCAAGTGTATAATGAGTTTACACTGGTGAGCTATATTAATACGTAAAATTTCTTATAAAATACAGTGATGTGGTGAAGTGAATCGTTAAATTACAAGCGTAGCGTTGTTTAGTGGTGAACGCAGTAATCTTCTCTGGGCAGAATTTTCTTTACCCGGGATACTGCGGTGACAACACAGGCAAAGGTCAGGCAGAAATGCGTCGCCGGCAGCTAATGTATCGCTGTGGTTCTGGAAGGGTTCCAGCCTGGGTCAACAGCCGACGGTCGTCTGGTCTGCGGGAGACCGCTCTGCAGATGATTCTCGGCCACGTTCTGCTCTTTCACAGAAAGCTTATTTAAAGCGTGCCAAACAGCCTCCGCCGCAAGGGTAAACGCCTGCTCTCGGTACTGAGTCATTACCTGGGAGCTGTTGCCGCGGTAGCCAGCTGTGTCTGTCTTCCTGCAGCTCATGAGTAACGGATACCGTTGTCCGCTTCTACGAATTTAGCAACACCCATCTGTCCGTACATATACTGATCATTTTCAGCTTGCAATGCGATGCAGTTAAATGGAAAATCGTGGATGCTCGAGTTATTGACAAGAAGTACCCCATCTTAAATCTTACCAAATTGTTGGAACACAACACATATTTCCATTAATAGCAACTCATTAGTGAGATTCGTACATGCCTCTACATTCCAGTAACTCCATGTGTTTTTACATGGACAGTAATAAACAAACTAAACATGTTTCACTATATGATCTTAACTATTCAAGTTTATCCAACTTTTATACCGTATACTAGAACATTATATGAAACCAGTCTGAGATAATAGATTCCGTATGGGCCAGTTTTCATAAACTATTTACAACATATCTACGATTTAAAGCGGAGACGTGTTAGTGAAATTCTACACTTTTCCAAAACTGTTTACTTACATGTACAGCTAGGTCAATCTGTTTGATGGATGAAATTAACTCGATAAATCTTTTGCTTTGGCACATGAACTACTAAATTAATTAGTAATAGCCAATGAAAAGCTGAAAAAAACTATTATTCACTCAGACAAATTACGCGAACTTCAATTTCAGACCCAAGTTAAACATACAAGGGCAAGCGACTGACGGCTACAACAAAACATATGAATCATACTACAATGTTGCATAAACTTTGAATGAATATCGTTTTTGAGTGTTCGTTTCTGAGGTTATGGAGTTATAAAGTTACTTACATTTAAGACACACGCCTCAAAATATGACTACAGTCAGTTTTTGATGAGATTACCAATCAGATTTGACGGTTGTATGTAATCGTGATGTATTTTCCTTGATCATCTATACATCTTTCAGTTAGAACAAGCGCATTCTGATGTCAGTAACACCATCTTACTTTTAGCGATGCTTTATAGGTAAACCACCACCTGTGGTAGTACACAGTCGCTCGAGAGAGTTACTGTGCAGTCGTTGAACAGACTAGATAGTTGGCTGAGTGAGCATGTGCCGTTTGGAGAAACTTCTCAGATTTTGGTTCGGTGAAGCTCAGGTTGAACTCACTCACCTTTGCACCGAGTTATAAGACAACAATGGATAGGAACGTGCTGTTTATATTTTATTCCAGACCACATCATCCTGCACTTTTAAAATGAGCAATTAATATGTAGAGAAATTAATTTGGATTCTGGTGTGAAGGAATGGAGTCAAGAAATATGAAAGGTACGTATTGGCTTTCATACATGGACTGAGACTAGATCTGATGCGTACATTAAATAATACAGAGGATTCGAGCTACTTTTCTTCATAAATTTAAATTGAAGATTCCAGAAACCAGTTAGAAAGTGAACATTTTTGAAAATCCGAAAATGAAAATTTTCACACTGTGTAATACGCATACGTTGATGCTAATAATTTTAATTCACTTGAAGGGATTGGCAGCGTCTACAACAAAACTTCGTCTGTACGCTGTGTTTATGAACAAAGGAAATTTAAACTTCCTATATTACTATTTTCTGGTGAAAAATCATTTCTTAAGCTGTTTATTAGTAGTCTCTAAAACATAGATGCAATTGGCAAGCAGTTACAATGTCCAGCATGTTAGTCGGAAGGAACAAGCACTGTGGTGACTATAGTCGTTATGAAATACATGAAATGTGTTGGCAGTTGCGATTATTGGCAATCATCAGCTGTATAACAGAAAGACGACAATGAAAATTTGTGCTGGACTGAGACTCGAACCCGAATTTCTTGTTTACCGATAGCGGTCGCCTTACCACTTTTTTTTGCGTTTTGTTCGATGTTGCTCGTTGTGGTTGGTCGTTGCGGACGTCATATGACATCCGTTAAAGTTCGGTTTGCTGATCCTTCCACTCAGTTTTTTATTACAGAGGCCAACGAATCTCTCTGACCGAACACGCTGAGCTACCGTGCCGGCGACCATCAGGCTATCCGAGCACGACATACGGCCAGATCCAAACTTCCACATGTCGTCAACCATGTGTCTACAACCTGGACTCGTACGTTCATTATGAATATTCCTGCACAGGGGAGACATTTTCATTGAAAGCCACTTGCCCGCTGTGGGCATCCATGTCCGAAGGAGCATTGAACAACATAAGCACTGCAATAACTAATTTATCAACCGACACTGGGCAAGCAAATTTCAATCAAAATGTCTACACTGAACGGGAATATATACAGGATGGTCCATTGACGGTGACCGGGCCAAATATCTCACGAAATAAGCATCAAACGAAAAAACTACCAAGAACGAAACTTGTCTAGCTTGAAGGGGGAAACCAGATGGCGCTATGGTTGGTCCGCTAGATGGCACTGCCATAGGTCAGACGGATATCAACTGCGTTTATTTTTTAAAATAGGAACTCAAATTTCTTATTACATATTCGTGTACTACGTAAAGAAATACGAATGCCTTAGTTGGACCATTTTTTTCGCTTTGTGACAGATGGCGCTGTAATAGTCACAAAGGTATCACGTGGTATCACGTCACATTCCGCCAGTGCGGACGGTATTTGCTTCGTGATACATTACCCGTGTTAAAATGGACCGTTTACCAATTGCGGAAACGGTCGATATCGGAAACGTCAACCACGACCTGCGACAAATAATGATGCCCAAGTAGGTGTTTTAGCTGCTGTCGCGGCTAATCCGCACATCAGTAGCAGACAAATTGCGCGAGAATCGGGAAAGTCAAAAAACATCGGTGTTGAGAATGCTACATCAACATCGATTGCACCCGTACCATATTTCTATGCACCAGGAATTGCATGGCGACGACTTTGAACGTCGTGTACAGTTCTGGCACTGGGCACAGGGGAAATTACGGGACGAAGACAGATTTTTTGCACGCGTTCTATGTAGCGACGAACCGTCATTCACTAACAGCAGTAACGTAAACCGGCATAAATGCACTATTGGGCAACGGAAAACCTACGATGGCTGCGACAAGTGGAACATCAACGACCTTCGCGGGTTAATGTATGGTGCGGCACTATGGGAGGAAGGACAATTGGCCCCCATTTTATCGATGGAAGTCTAAATGCTGCAATGTATGCTGATTTCCTACGTAATGTTCTACCGATGTTACTACAAGATGTTTCACTACATGACAGAATGGCAATGTACTTCCAACGTGATGGATGTCTGGCACATAACTCGCATGCGGTTGAAGCGGTATTGAATAGCATATTTCATGACAGGTGGATTGGTCGTCGAAGCACCATACCATGGCCCGCACGTCACAGGATCTGACGTCCCCGGATTTCCATCTGTGGGGAAAGTTGAAGGATATTTGCCATCGTGATCCACCGACAACGCCCGACAACATGCTTCAGCTCATTGTCAGTGCATGTGCGAACATTACGGAAGGCGAACTACTCGCTGTTGAGAGAAATGTCGTTACACGTACTGCCAAATGCATAGACGGCGACGGACATCATTTTGAGCATTTATTGTATTAATGTGATGTTTACAGGTAATCACACTGTAACGCCATGCGTTCTCAGAAACGATAAGTTCACAAAGGTACATGTATCATATTGGAACAACCGAAATAAAATGTTCAAACGTACCTACGTTCTGTATTTTAATTTAATAAACCTACTTGTTACCAACTGTTCGTCCAAAATTGTGAGCTATATGTTTGTGACTATTACAGCGCCATCTATCACAAAGCGAAAAAAGTGGTCCAACTAAAACATTCATATTTCTTTACGTACTACACGGATATGTAAAAAAAGGGGCCTCTGTTTAAAAAAACGCAGTTGATATCCGTTTGACCTATGGTAGCGGCATCTAGTGGGCCAACCATAGCGCCATCTGGTTTCCCCCTTCAAGCTAGACAAGTTTCGTTCTTTGTAGTTTTTTCGTTTGACGCTTATTTCGTGAGATATTTGGCCCGGTCACGATCAATGGACCACCCTGTATAATGAATGTAGGAGTGTAGGTTTCAGACACATATCTGATGACATATGGAAGTTTAGGTCTTGGTGTGAGTCGAGCTCGGATAGCCTAATGGTAAGGCGACCGCTTGCGATAAACTAGTAGTCGTGCTTCGAGCCTCATGTCGGCAGTAACTTTCACTGTCTTCGTTTAATTATACAGTTGATGTTTTGTAACTGTTTACACATTTCATGTAGTCCAGGGACGAACTTTGACAAAGCGACCACTTTCAGAACAAATAAAAATAGGTTTCGAAACTCAAGAGACCATCGAAGATGTGCATGAGAAAATGCGAAGCATGTCCAAGATTTTCCGAGGATATATAGTAAATAAAGGAAAACGATCTCAAGGGGCAAAGACGTGTTATCCTGTATGTTAATATGAAGAGAGCTGATGCAACTGCAGCTAACTACGTTGTTGAGAGAAACTTACATTACAACTCACTGACCAGTTTAAAAAGAACTAAAATTGTTGTATTTACTTTCCTTTTTTTATTGTATCTGCAACAAGTTGGTCAGCTCTTTCCGTTGTAATCTTTTACGGTATCAATGAGAACAGGACCTGCGCTCTACCAAAACTACAGTTCGGTAGTCTTGGTACAACACATAAATGTAGTAGTAAATGGTAGGATTACCTGGTACGAAACGACATTGGTACGAAAGGAGCCTAAATAAATGTGTGACAGAGAAACTGGGGCCCGAGAACTTCTCTTTTTGTTTGCTTATGTATTTGTTTTTAACATAATTAGAAGCGCACAGCGTTCATTAATGTCCAGTGTACATTTTATATCCTTCAAAATATAAATTGCATTTTATAAGTAATAAAAATTAGTTAGTCGCGTAGCTTCTGCGCTTTTACGTAACAAAAGAAATTACTTTTGATGCAAGCAGTTTCCATGCCCAAATATAAAAAAATCTGTATAATTATTGAAGTTATTTATGTAATTGATAGAACTTCTTTATCATGATCAAAGGCAAAAATTTTCTATTATTATTTATATGTGTGACATCGTATTCAGGCGATGTTTGATAGGCTTTTGTTTTGTGTTTCTTTTAATTTTACATTTTTTTCAGGATATTGAGCATTTTAGCGCTGAATGATGTATCTGTATTGTTTTTGTTTTTACTGCAACATCCCTGTGTTTCGTTCTACAAATCAACAGCTTTTGAATAAAATCTCAATTAAACATTGACAATTTTAGTTTTTCTATAAATACTTTATTTTTAAGTAACAGACAGAAGGATAACTACGTAGAACAAAATTGTTTTGTAGGTTATGCGGCTCTTTATATGCATTCACTCATTTTCTTGATGGCTCATTGCTTGCGTTTTCTAGGAAAATATAGTAAAATACTGATCGCATACAAAACAAAGCGATCGAAATAAGGTAACGCCCAATAGAAATGCAACACACTTAAAGTACAGGTAACGCGGTTAATCTTCACTGACTAATGCTACTAGGAAAAGTACCGTAGTCTACGCTTGCTTATATTGTGGGATACACTTTCGTAGTTTTTCAACTCTGATAGGAATGCGTTGTGCTCTCTTTTTAGGAATATTTAACGAGCCAAATGATTGGAGAGACTATTTTTCTTCGGACAAAATTGGAGAATTTAGCTTTCAGTCCTTTTATTTGAAGAATGACGATTGATTGAAAATTTCTATTTGTTCATTTTTATTTTTGATATATGTACATCACAAATATTTCTTTCGAGAGTAAGACGTCTTATTATCGAGGTAAGTCAAGAAAAATGCGGTATCATTAGGGCGCTCTGAGCAAGTTCAAAGGGCAGCACTAGCTACACATGTACGATGTTCATGAATGTATAAGGGACAGAAGAGAGCATTTCACACAGGAGGATAGAAGCTGAAGAAGGCAGTCTACTCTAATTGTTTAACTATATCAGTGCATTTTACTGCGAATTGTATAATACATTTTACTACTGGCGGTAGTTTCAGTGGCGCTGAATTATTTTCACTTTATTTTATTGAAGCCTTAGTAAGAACGATGTCACACATGCTGACGTAAGTAATTTCATGCTATCGGATTTAGTCGATTGCCCAAAATTCGTAGTAAGTAAAGATTTAATTTGTCATTTGCTCTTGATGGTACATAAATATTATTTGTTTCAAATTTTTACGACGTGTAGGGTATCACTTGCACAAATTGTGAAAGGACAATAAAACCTTAATCACACATGAGGCACTAGTTTAAATGAAAGGGAAAATTGTAAAAGTTTCTGGACTTCAACACAATGAGGAGAAGAAGATCCTGCAAGGGTCCACTCTACACCTGAGATGTACTGTCGCGTATGTGATGCCCGTCTACGGATGTCGCCGTGTGCAGCCCCTGCAACCAGGCAACACGCGACACTGCGGCGCATGGCTGGCAGCACAGTGGAGATACGGGGGCAGTCGACACGCAAGCTCTTACCGCGCGCGGCCGGCAGTGGGCGGTTTGAGGTGGTGCGCACGTCCATTTAAGTACATGACGAGTCACATTTTTTGTCGCCAAGAGAAGGAGATCCTTTTTCCCTATCCTGACATTCATACACAGCCTTACTGACTGAACACTCCTTTGCTCCAACATTAATGACATTAAAGTTTATTTAGATTTACTGATCAAATTGGTAACTATGGATGATTTTTCCTTCATGTGGAGCCATGACGTATAAAACTTACGGAAATATATAACCGTCATTTGACTGTACGATTTTACAGTAGGCCATTTTCAAGCGTCACAGATGTCAAAAATCATCTGATTTGTCTGGTACACAAGTCACTGCTAAATATTTGTCTTTTGTTATATAAACCTGATGTTTCGTAAGCAAAAGCGAAAACTGGATGGCGACTTGCTTGACTTAAAACGTGTGATTTGGTCATCCGTTTCATTTCACAACCTGATCCTGTCAATAAGTCATGCAAGTAGTCAGGCACTTACCATATCAGAAAAATGTTCTCACTTTTACATACGAAACATCTAATTTATATAACCTAAGATATATATTTTAACAAATCGGGTGATTTTTTGTCCTTTTTAACACTTGGAAATGCCCTGAGGCAGAAATCTAGTTCGTGTAATAATATCATACAGTCAAATGGCGGTCTTTCCGTAGGTAAATCATCTGTGGAACCTCCAACGTGCAAGCCAGCTTGTCATTATTCTTTGTGTTCTCACTCTTCCTTCGCAAAGGAAAATTTCTTGGAAGTACCCAGCCACCACAGTTGTGTGAGCTATATAGATATTTTTCCCAACGAATTCTATAGATTGTATACAATATTCTCATAAAACTTCCTCACGAATTCACCGGTTCTCAGATTCAAGAAGATTTAGAGGCTAAAAAACGTAGATTACATGATGGGGAGTCTGGGTATCGACAAGTATTCTATATCAAAATCAGATTTAAAGTAAATATTCAGCGCCGAGTTGTATTAGCTACCATGAATGTTCTTCAGTGTTGTGGACTTCAGAACGCTCTGTAACGTATCCTCTTGTATATGGCCGATAGAGCTTCTTTTCAAAAACTCAGTTCAGAATGCTTGAAAAACCAGATAAATAGGATTCGATATTACGTCTCTACGTCGTGCATACTTCTTACTAAAACATTTTGAAACATGTCTTCGAGAAAGAGGGCATTATTTTCACGAAGGCTATTCTCTGGGAGAAAGTCTGATTTTGTACACACAACATTAATTCTAGAACATTCCGTTCTGTTACTGTTCCATCACACATGGGGAATATTTATTACGATGCACTAGTGTCTGAGAATCTCACACAACTAGCGTTTTTTAACATCTATGTGAATACAAAATGTTAAACTTTGTCGTAATATTTAAAGAAATTTAATGCAGAATGAGAGTCAAGACCTTTCGTGGGAAGATTTTCCCGATAAATACAACAACGCCTGGCGAAATTCAGTTCTTTACAGAGAAGTGGAAATAATAGTATCGCTCTAAACCATGATGTTCAGATACTATAGTATAATTGTAATGACATCACTACGCAACAAACACTGCAAGAGCTTCATTTTCCACCATTATAAAAGTTCATTTTTGCATCGTTGTGGACTTTTTTCATTTATTAAAAATGTGGTACATTGTGCTGTATGGAACACAATAACAATACTGTGAGCACTTCCGCACAAGAGCAAATTTACAACAAGCGCAATCATTTTCTTTTCTCGTTCAGCGAATAACGCACACTCATGAGCGTCACGCAGTGTAGCTGTCAGCAGTGAAGACGTTAAGTGTTGACTGAAGAGCAATCTTGAATGCACAGTCACTTTGTGAATGACCGGTCCTGGAAGTTTTAACTGTGGCCCATCGAGTAGCTGTTGCACCAGACGGAGGAGACGATAATGAAGATCGCAGTACTCACCGATGGTGGTGTAGATGGTGCCGCAGTAGAAGACAGCGTTCCAGAAGGTCCAGACTTTCTGGTCGGTGTCGGTGAGTCCTCCAACGCCGTGGACCTCGAGGACGTGCAGTTCGAAGTCGCGCATTATCCGCGATGCTTGGCCCTCGTAGGCCTTCTCGTCGTCGGCCAGGATTGGGTCGTTCACGAGCTCCCGCAGCTCGCGAATCACCTGCGGACAGCCGTCCCGCCTCGTTGTCTACAACTACAGCAATATCATCTTAAATCTGGTTCACAGCAGTGCTCGCAGACACACACACCCGATGTTCGTACAGGGTGGACAAAACAAACATGGTTCGGAAGGTATTTCATGCAACCTAATATACGCAACCCAACTTACGTCATCCACTCCCCGGCGGATGATGTAAGTTGATTGCCCAGCGAAGAGGCGTGTTATTTGCTTGAAACGTACATACACTAAATTGCAAGCGGATTTAAATTCAGTGCAAAGTTTCTCTGAGAAACAGTTCTTCCGGCTATAAGTAAAGAAGCACTACCGAATCCAATGAATAACCTATTCAGAATAGAAATTAACAATAAGCAAACCGTGGACGAAAGTGATAGAGTGTGTATGAAAGTAGATGATATGACAAATAAAATGAGTAGGTGGCTAGATCAAAATGAATTCTGATATCCAAGGAAAAAGACAAGAAAGACAGCAGAATTTACTGAATGCAGGGACTGAGAAAGATTACAACTCTATCAATGCGCTCTCCATTATCGTATGTTGGCATTCAGGTCGTAATTACGCAACAGGAAACAAAAGGTTTCCAGTAGGAAAGTGTATTAAGTATTAAGAAGTATTATGATATTAGTCTTCATGGGTTTATGTGCTGTCCTACAAGATTACATCTTAGGGCCGTAATTTTTTGCATGTTTTAAACACCTTTCAAGAACAACACTATATCACGTTTCGTTTCTTTTGTTTTTAGGTATCGCAGGTGTTGTGGCAAGATGAAACAAATTATAGTTTTAAAAATAATTGTTAATGACATTTCAAACAACGTTAATAAATGGTTTTGAGTCAGTCCACTGTGGTTAAACGTCGAAACAGCTCACCGTCTGTAACTCGGAATCTGCAGAAGGTTTTTTAACCAAAATACTTACAATACATGAATACATGCGGATTTGAGATTACAGCTTGATAACAAATTCCGTTGGGTGGAGCAACATCGCACAACTACTGAATTGCCTAAATAAGTCTATTTTTTCTCAACATGCTCGGAAACGACTGACAGTGCCGTCGAACAAATGGCTTTCCGCGTTGTTAGATGGCAGTCTCGATGAGATTTTATCCCTGAGGGTCAGAACAGGAGTGTAAACGGAGTGCCAGACAAAAAGAAACGAAAAGAACTGAAATTTGTGTCAAATCCATTATTTCCGTAGTCACCAGGCTGACCAGTGCTCGTTCGGATGGCAGGTGACAGAGATTGGAAGGGTGTTATGCGGAAATATTGAAATTATCAGTCTGACGTGTCTCCAAAGTATCTGCAGTAGTAACCTTCATATGAAATCAGTACTATAAACGAATTCGCAGATGGTTATGATTTATAATCTGTCCAACGTATTTCTACGTAAATAAATAAAAATTTTTGTTCCTATAGATTGATTTCATTCCTTTTCCTACCATAAGAAGTGGATAAATTATGATTCAATTACGGGTAATAAGCTGCATTTAAAAGACAAAACTGACTGTACTGCGATTTGTGAGAAGCAACCGTGGGTTGTAACATCCGTATCGCGTTTACATACAGAACGACGACACAATCGTAGCTAACACAATAGCAATAGCTTGGCATTGGCAGTTTGTAGCGCATTTTTCCTCCTGGCTTCTCAAGAGCAGTAGCAAACAGTAAGCTGAAAGTCATAGCTACGCTCACTTTGCCAACACAGGTCTCTTTAATCGAACAGAGTCTCTCTCTATATATCTAAAGAGACTAAAGGTATAGATAATACAGAGCATCGATTTGTCCCGCTGGTATACCGTTACGTGAGGCACGCGATGATACAACACGTGGCAGAAAGGAAATATAGCCAAACTGATTTTAAATGTCACCACTGCATACTAAGTCTTGATTTCTTCCTAAATCATTTATCGTAAGCTATAGATGGCATTTAAATTCGTTGCTGACTGTATACATATGTAGTTTCCGATACATCGTACTTCTGTCTCTTTACCCAGGTCCTTTTTCGTACATTTTACAAAGAAAACCGAGGCCTATGAGTAAAATGTTTCAGATATGGTTAAAGCATTGTATCCCATTGAAAAACAAAATTTGTTCTATTATTTATCCACCTAAATGGATGAAAATGTGTTTACTATGGCATATATATATATATATATATATATATATATATATATATATATATATATATATTATTTTTTTACCGGCACTTGCGGTTTATGTTCTTATCGTCAGCTGCGTTTGTATTAAATCATGTTCGCATGGTGGCTGATACTGTAGCCGTCCCTGATTCGGGGTCGTAAAAATTTCTCTTTATAAAACCGTTAATACAAAGAAACCTTCTGCTCAAAGTTTGCCGGTTTTTGAAGTGCAAGGAGGGAGCAGAAGTGTTGGAAGTATCCTGACATAATATGTTGTTTACCAGAACTCCCTGCAATGTCTCATGGGCTCAGAGCGTATAACACTGTTGATGGTGACCTGTCAATCTACTAAATTTACTGGGGGTTCAGCTCGCTTTTAATCTTATTTATTTTCTTTCGTTGCACAGTTACATATTCAGCCCTAAGTTTCGATGAAATTGCTCCACCCCTTCCCCTAAGGCTTATGTCAGCAGGACCGACACCAAACAGCTCGAGGACCTCAGTAACTATAGATTCGACACTGAAAAACTGTTCATCTTCGATTCCCAGCTGCCGCTCGGGATTAGCCGAGCGGTCTAAGGCGCTGCAGTCATGGACTGTGCTGCTGGTCCCGGCGGAGGTTCGAGTCCTCCCTCGGGCATGGGTGTGTGTGTTTGTCCTTATGCTAATTTAGGTTAAGTAGTGTGTAAGCTTAGGGACTGATGACCTTAGCAGTTAAGTCCCATAAGATTTCACACACATTTGAATATTTTGATCCCCAGCATCCTCAGGACGCTAGAGGTGTATTGAGCAAGTTATATACACTACTGGTTGAGATTATTGAACGTAACAGTTATGTTTACACGTAACCCCCTTGTTCCTTGTCCGAAATTGTACCAAACGCATTCCCCGAAAACTTTTTTGAGCTATTAGTTCAGGAGCCTATGCGAAGTGTGAATGGTCATGATAACATATTAAATCTCTTGGCGACAACAATCCTTAACAGATAGACAGCATCATAACATATACTGGGATTAGTGACGACAAGGTCGCTGTATCGAGAGTGAAGGCTATAACATCGAAATCCATAAAAAATCATAGCAAAATGAGAGTGCGTGCTGAAAAGTAATACTCCCAATTTTTATATGAAAATTGTCAAAGCTTTTTAAATAAAACAAACGTTTTTAACATCTAGATCTTTATCCTTCATGTTTACATACTAAATTCCCAACACAGTCACCCTGGCGACGAACACATTTCTCTCAAAGAGAGACCATACTGCCACTAACGAATGTTTGATATTGTTAGTAGAGCTCCTATCTAACCTCTGCTTGCACTGCCTCATCACTATCAAATTGAAGTCCTAGAAGATGTTCTTTAAATTTTGGAAACAGATGAAAATCGGATGGGGCCAAGTCGGGTTGTATGATGGATGACCGATGACAGTCAACCCGAGGCATCGGATTGTGGCAGATGTCGCAGCGCTTTTGTGTGGTCTCGCACTGCCATGCTGAAGGACAGGCTGCTCCATGTGTCGATGAACTCTTCGAATTGGAAACTCGATTACGGCACACTGTTTCTCACGCACCGACATAGTCACGTTACTCGCCGCCATGTTACAACCCACAATTCGGAGCCGTCTAGTGGCAGAGGGCTGCGAATATGTAGACGTTACTTTTCAGCTCGGCCTCGTTATATGTTTAATATAACAGATAAAAATTCGTTTGACGGTTCCCTAACTAATTAACTGCGGACAGGTTTGGACTTAAATTCAGTGAAATAGTATTACACTACGGGCCATGAAAATTGCTACACCACGGAGATGTGCTACAGACGAGAAATTTAACCGACAGGAAGAAGATGCTGTGATATGCAAATTTTTAGCTTTTCAGAACATTCACACAAGGTTGGCGCCGGTGGCGACACCTACAACATCCTGAAATGAGGAAACTTTCCAACCCATTTCTCATACACAAACAGCAGTTGACCGGCGTTACCTGGTGAAACGTTGTTGTGATGCCTCGTGTAAGGAGGAGAAATGGGTACCATCACGTTTCCAACTTTGATAAAGGTCGGATGGTAGCCTATCGCTATTGCGGTTTATCGTATAGCGACATTGCTGCTCGCGTTGGTTGAGATCCAATGACTGTTAGCAGAATATGGAATCGGTGGGTTCAGGAGGGTAATACGGAACGCCGTTCTGGATCCCAATGGCCTCATATCACTAGCAGTCAAGATAACAGGCATCTTATCCGCATGGCTGTAACGGACCGTGCAGCCACGTCTCGATCCCTGAGTCAACAGAAGGGGACGTTTACAAGACAACAACCATCTGCACGAACAGTTCGACGACGTTTGCAGCAGCATGCACCATCAGCTCGGAGACCGTGGCTGCGGTTACGCTTGCCGCTGCATCACAGACAGGAGCGCCTGCGATGGTGTGTACTCAACGACGAACATGGGTGCACGAATCGCAACACGTCAATTTTTCGGATGAATCCAGGTTCTGTTTACAGCATCATGATGGTCGCATCCGTGTTCGGCGACATCGCCGTGAATGCGCATTGGATGTGTGTATTCGTCATCGCCATACTGGTGTACCACCCGGCGCGCCATTGGTTACGCGTCTCGGTCACCTCTTGTTCGCATTGACGGCACTTTGAACAGTGGACGCTACGTTTCAGATGTCTTACGACCCGTGGCTCTACCATTCATTCGATCCCTGCGAAACCCTACATTTCAGCAGGATAATGCACGACCGCATGTTGCAGGTCCTGTACGGGCGTTTCTGGATACAGAAAATGTTCAACTGCTGCCCTGGCCAGCACATCCTCCATCCTCCAGATCTCTCACCAATTGAAAACGTCTGGTCAATGGTGGCCGAGCAACTGACTCGTCACAGTATGCCAGTCACTACTCTTGATGTACTGTGGTATAGTGTTGAAGCTCCATGGGCAACTGTAATTGTACATGCCATCCAAGCTGTGTTTGACTCAATGCACAGGCGTATCAAGGCCGTTATTGCGGCCAGAGGTGGTTGTTCTGGGTACTGATTTCTCAGGATCTATGGACCCAAATTACGTGAAAATGTAATCATGTCGATTCTAGTATAATATATTTAAATGAATTTTATCCATAGTGGATGCTGTCGAACTCCGTGACTGTTCCTTTATGGGCTTGTAGAAAAATATCCGCTACCAGTCACAATAAAAGGTTGTTTATTCGTCACACGACCGGTTTCGGGCTTGCGCCCATCTTCAGATGTTTATACATTCGTTTTCATGTTTCTACTGTTGGAGATCACTGTATAAATACAACAAATTAATTGCTGGTGACTACACAAATACAAGTGGGACAATTGTAAGTGGTAAGGCAGCATTTGACGAAGATATATCTGTACCTACAAAAAGAAGAAGCACCATTATTACAGCATAACTGTAATAATGGTGCTTCATCTTTTTGTAAGTACTGATATATTTTCGTCAAATAATAATGGTGCTTCATCTTTTTGTAGGTACAGATATATTTTCGTCAAATGCTGCCTTACCACTTACAATTGTCCCACTTGTATTTGTGTAGTCACCAGCAAATAATTTGTTGTATTTATACAGTGATCTCCAACAGTACAAACATGTAAACGAATGTATAAACACCTGAAGATGGGCGCAAGCCCGAAACCGGTCGTGTGACGAATAAACAACCTTTTATTGTGACTGGCGGTGGATATTTTTCTACAACCCTATAATATATTTGTCCAATGAATACCCTTTTATCATCAGCATTTCTTCTTGGTGTAGCAATTTTAATGGCCAGTAGTGTAATAGCAGCTGAGATATTCATATCCGGTAAATTAATAAGAGACGGAACACAAAAGACTGTTACCAAATCAACAAAAAATTCATGCCACACTTAAAAGAACGCACAATCTCCAAGACTGGCAATGTTTTACATAAGCTCGAAATTTAGTGCGGACTTGAATGCGAGGTGCTTTTTAACAGGTTCCACAATGAAATTTCTCTCGGTAGGTAACAGAAAATCCAAAGAGTGTCCATTTATGTGTAAAGCAGACCAACGCCAACACGCAAGGAATACTTTTGTAATGCGATAGCAATGGTAGTTTTACAAATGACAGTCCCATTGAAGCGGAAATACTAAACACGGTTTCCGAAATTTATTCACCAATGATGATGCAGTATTATTCCAGAATTCGAATCAAGTTCAGATAACTATTTGAATAACTTAGAAATAGATTCCCTCGGTGCATTGAGGCAAATTAAATCAGTTAATAAAAGAAAGTCTTCCGGTCCAGAATGGGCAGTGCCAGCTCGTATCGGTTGAGGATGTCCGCCATTATCTGTGGCAGTCACCCAGCAACGATAGCGCCAGCCTCGCTGTGCAGACGGGGACTCATTCTGTTTTGGCGTTCTGACTGCAGCGGATTGGCAAGGTAGCGCCTGCCTAGGGTCGCGCACTGAAACTGTGTAGATTCGCAAGGGCAGGCGGACGTGGTGGCAGGACTCTATTCAGCGAATATATTTCGGAGTCTGAGAGAACTGGCTCATGGCAGGTGGAGAATAGGACAAACTGAAGAACTTGCTGCTGTGGACTCCCTTCAACGCGTCAGCTGCCATCACCTGGGGAAATAAAATTGGTGAGTACTCTTCTGAACATTTGCTCCTGACGTTTCTGAATTTTGCAAACTGTGCCTGTTGATATCCCGGTTAGCTTTGTTTGGGCTGTCAGGGTTGATCAGCTGCTGTGAACACAGGTTCTGATATTGTATTAGGTGCCATTACCTTGCTTCTGGTAACAATAGGAACCTGTGAACTTGGATTAATTGAATCCTGTTCGGTGTTTTGGAGGTTGACCAACTGATTAATTTCTGTTTCCTTAACCTCAAAATTTTTATTTTATTGGTGTTGTTGTGTATCTTTGAGCTTGACAGACTGACTATCTTGTAAGGTGATAAGATTTTGCCACCAATACATTTAAGATCCTGAATATTGTTTTAGATTTATATTTATATTAGATTATTGTTTACGATGCACAATAAGACCATTCATCATTTCATTGTCTACGACTGACTAGCACCACATACTAACAATTTCTGTAGCACTGCTTGTCTCAAAGTTAGTTAGAGCCGTTCACTAATAGAGAGGGAGACATGAGCCACGAGTTCCTCAGAAGGCGCTATCAGCTAAAGAGGCGCTGGAAAGAGACTTCCCGAGTTCTACCGGAGCGGACATTTACTTCCCTGAGAGAGAGCAGAGTGAGGAGGTCTCGATTTACAATGCTGGAGGGTAACAAACAATGTAGTGAGACATAACGTTTTTGTCCTGACTGCCTGAGCCACACGGAGATGCCGCATGTCCCTGTGGAAATCAACTGAGGTCACTTCATACGGGGATCGATCCAAGACAGTTCCCTCCAGGGATCGACCTAGAGACTTCACTCGTGAGAGCCACAGTGGAGAATCTGGCAGTTAGATTTTGAGAAGTATTGCTTTCGACACAAGGAGCATGTGTAGTCGTTTCCCTGTGGACAGAGTTGTTATTCTCTGTACTTGAATGACCACTGCTCAGCTCTCTGTGGTTTCTGACACACATTGAAGTGCTTCCTTATGGAAGAATACTTTAGCCGAATTTCTATTCCTTCCTAGTCAGCAAAGAGAAAGTTTGACTCGTGTTCTGTCTTGAACTGATGTAGTTCCAACCCTAGCAGTTTTCGGATGGCATACTGTGTCCACTGTGTAGGCAGAGAATTGCAGGAATCGCATATACATCATATGCACAGCGGCCAGTGCCCCAACAAGTAGAGCATCGTTGCAGTACAACGGCAGTCCGTATTTCAACAGGTGATATGCGCACTCTGGTTCGGCTTGTAAGTAGGCTGTTTAGGTTTTTTGTATTGGTAACGCCACGTAGCGCTCTGTATGAATATCACTGGCTGTGCTGTGTGCGGTCTGTGGCTGGTTTGCGTTGTTGTTTGCTATTGTAGTGTTGGGCAGCTGGATGTGAACAGCGCGTAGCGTTGTGCAGTTGGAGGTGAGCCGCCAGCAGTGGTGGATGTGGGGAGAGAGGTGGCTGAATTTTAAGAGCGGACGATCTGGACGTGTGTCCGCCAGAAATAGTAAATTCGTAATACTGGATATCATGAACTGATATATATATATATATATATATATATATATATATATATATATATATATATATATATATATATATATATATGACTTTTGAACACTATTAAGGTAAATACATTGTTTGTTCTTTATCAAAATCTTTCATTTGCTAACTATGCATATCAGTAGTTAGTGCCTTCACTAGTTTGAATCTTTTATTTAGCTGGCAGTAGTGGCGCTCGCTGTATTGCAGTAGTTCGAGTAACGAAGATTTTTGTGACGTAAGTAATTTGTGAAACGTATAGGTTAATGTTAGTCAGGGCCATTCTTTTAGTAGCGATTTTTGAAAGTCAGATTGCGTTGCGCTAAAAATATTGTGTGTCAGTTGAGTCTTGATCAGAATAGGTAAAGAGCGAAATGTCTGAGTACGTTCAGTTCTGCTCAGCTGTTTGAAAAGCAAATAATGTAAGAGGTTTATCAGCACAGTCATTCATTAATTTTTCTAAGGGGAAATTTCAGGCTGATAGTGAAACACTCACAGTTAATGTGTTGAATTCCATTTGTTTGTCCACTGAGTTTTTTCTGAAAGTGACAATCAGAATGTTGGTATTCTGTTTCTCACCACTAATCGGTATCAGCCAAATTTGAGTCCGCATAATAAAGGTGCGCGCTCTAAAGAAAGTTACATATGTTCTGCCAACCTCGAAAGTATATGTACTCGTAGAGTGGAGTGAGACATAGTGTACTACATTTTGTACATGTTTTTTGAGAATTAATAGCTTATTGTATCAACTTTTGATTCATCTGGTAGCATCTCAATAGGAATGATTGGTTTGATGTGCTAAAGTGAAGTGAAGTAAAACCACAACACGATATTTCGTTTCATGGAGATCCCTAGGTATAGCTTTTAAAAGTAAGGTTATTTTAATCATTTGTAGACGTGACAATTCTATTGCGGCGACAACATTAGGCCACCTCATTTACACACGCTGTACATTACATACACCACAGGGGTTTACTATCTTGCGTTTTTCCAAGGCTTAAAACTGTAGTTTCATTAATATTACTGGGTGTTTTCCTTGGGTTAACAACCCTAGTGATTGTAATAGTAAGATCACATAGTTTTATTAATGTTTATTGATGTTTTCTTAACTGTTAAGTACTTCCGAAGCTTAAGAGATAATGAGGGTGTTAGCCCTGTTTCATTTTTTGTGTGAATTTTGACTAGTGACTGGGACCCGCTCCTACTTGTATGGATTATCAATCGCCGGCCGCGGTGGCCGAGCGGTTCTAGGCCTTTCAGTCGGGAACCGCGTGACTGCTACGGTCGCAGGTTCGAATCCTGTCTCTGGCATCGATGAGTGTGATGTCCTTAGGTTAGTTAGGTTTAAGTAGTTCGAAGTTCCAGAGGACTGATGACCACAGATGTTAAGTCCCATAGTGCTCAGAGCCATTTGAAGTATTTGATTTGATTATCAGTCTAGTAGTAAACGTATTTTGGTGTCTTTGGAGCAATGTGATTTATTTTGTAAGCCTTCGGACAACTTAGGCACTTCTTATTTGATTAACGCAGTTCTGGCCTGAGTAAATAAAACTTTGGTTTCTTTTGGGGATTTTTTTCCGCTCTCAGCTCCTCAGTCTCTCTCATTTACAGAATATTTACGAACTAGGTTCCTTGTAGATTATACTGATTAAATACCTCCATACTTAATAAACATACACAGCCGCTAACTCTACGAAAGATCTGTAGCTGAAGAGTGGAAAGTGGCACAGGTCACACCAGTATGTAAGAAAGGAAACAGTAGTTATCTAATGAACTATAGATTCATCAGTTTGCGATAATATTTTGGAGCGTTCACTGTCTTCTCGAAATACCTTGAGGAAAAAGATCTATTGACACGTAGTCAGCGTGGACATAGAAAATATCGTTATTGTGAAACTCAACTGGCAGTTTATTTACACTAAGTAATGAGTGCTATCGACAGGGGATCTCAAGTTGATTGTATATTTCCTGATTTGCAGAAGGGTCTGACACCATTCATCACAAGTAGTTTCCATTCAAATTGGGTGCCAATGGAGTCCGTCTCCATTGTCCAACTAGATTCTTGATTTCTTGTCAGAAAGGACTCAGTACGTAGTAATTGATAGAAAGTTATAGAGTGAAACAGAAGTGATTTCTAAGGTTCCCCCAGTAAATCTTATAGGCCCAATGCTACTTCTAATGTACATAAAAGATTTGGGAGACAATGTGAACAGCCCACTCAAATTGTTCGAAGATGGTACTATCGTTTACCGTTTAGTCATCATAAGATCAATAAAAAGTACAAAATGATATAGACAAGATAGGTGTATGGTGTGAACCTTGAACAATAAAAAGTCTGACGTCCTCCACATGACTGCTAAACATAATCCGTTAAATTTAGGTTACACTGCAAATAAGAAAAATTCCTAGGTTGTCGATTCAGCTAAATACCTAGGGATTACTATTATGAACATCTTAAATGGGAACTATCAAACAGAAAAAGTTATGGGAAGGGTGAAATAAAGACTGTGTTTTATTGCCAGAACACTTAGGTGCAACAAATATACTAAAAATTTGTGATTTGACCTAGAAAAAGCGTTCGACGATGTAAAATTGTGCAAGGTGCTCGGAATTCTTAGAAAAAATGTATTATACAGAGAAATATAGGTAATGCACAATACGTATGAGAACGAAGAAGAAACTATAAGAATGAAAGGCCAAGAAGGGTGTGATCGGTTTATAAAGTGATGCAGTCTCACACCGCCCCATCCCTCCGCGTACTCTGGCGGATTAAAATACAGGGTGAAGGAATATCAGTGATAAGATTCACTGAGAGCGAGATAGAGTTACAGGTCATACAAATGGAATGTGCATTCTGTTGAGAACAGCTGATTGGCTGAGATTTAACCGAAGAAATACGAAATTAATGAGAAGTAGAAGAAATGAGATTAACAGTACATTTAACATCAAAACTGGAGACTTGAACTAGACAAAATGAACGGCTACCGTACGTTGAAAGCAAAATAGCACAAGGCGAAAGAAGCAAGGAGAACATGAAAACCAGACTAACACAGGTGAAGACAGTATTCATGGCCGAAAGAAGCCAACTAGTATCTAACAAAGGCCTTTATTTGAGGAAGAAATATCTTAGATTGTACGTCTGAACACAACATTGTGGGGTAGTGAATCACAAACTATGGAAAAAGCCAGAAAATCAAAACGTTTGAGACGTGGTACTACAAAAGGATGTTGAAAATTAGAAGCACTCTTAGGAAATTAAGAGTTTCTGCGCAATATCGTCGAGGGGAGAAATATGTCGAAAACACTGGCAAGAAGAAGTGACAGAATGACAGGACATGTGGTTACACACAAGGGAAAAATTTCCTGGGGCAGGGTGAAGCAAAACATCCTCCCTAAATGAAATATCTAAGAAAAAACAGATGAATCAAAATAAAGAGACTGTATTAACAGCAATTATATCAGTACAGTGGGAGTTTTTGATTTCTCAAACAATATGTCACTCAAGTGGTCTCCTTCTCTATAAAAGGATTATTGAAAGCATCTTCGGAATTTCTGCATCACTCTGACGGGCACTTCTTGAGCAGTAGGACCAATTTCGTCCTATACTGCATTTATCAGAAACGGCAAAGTCCTCAGCCGATGTTTGAGCACCTCTGCCTTAGGACGCCCCCATAGCAAAAAATCGCAGGATGTAAGGTCCTGTGATCGTGCTGGCCAGAAGATGTTGCCACGTGAAGAAATTAAGTGTCCAGGACACATCTGCCTTAGCACTTGGGAGACAAACGTCAGCCATATGGGGCCCTCCCTGCTGATGCCATAGCTTGTCAATCTGGAGTACATTGTATCTTGGAGCAAAAAAGATGTTAAACATACAAGTGTATCATTGAGAGTTTACTATCACAGGAGCATCATTCTCTTGAAAAAAGTGATTACCAGTTATCCCTAGCCTTCCAACCGTGCACGACACACGAACACGGTCATTATGGAGCGGTTTTTTCTTGTATTTCACGGGAGTTCTGTCCACTCCAGTATCGGAAACTTCGTTGATTAACGCATCCTAATAAGTGAAAATATGTTTCGTCACTACAAACGACCACAACATCTTCGGGCACATGACCTCACACGATTGTCATAACCACGTTCAAACAAATGATGAGAAATGATCATCACGTACCGATGAAATCGCAAGTCCCTTTGCAAAATTCGACGTGCACTCCGATCGTATAAGTGAAGAGCTTTAGCGCGTATTGAAACTGATCTCTTTGGAGACTGCTGGAATTATTGCTTACAGCATTAGTGTCTTCTGGACTTCGAATGCTGTGTGGCGCTCCTCTCCTTTTTTCGCGTTCCGCGCCTCAAACGGTAAAAACAGAAGCCGATTTAGAATCCCTTTGTAGTCCGTCCAGCTGTCTGTGTGTCTTTCATCCCGACTGTTGAAAACACTTTTTCTCATGAATGAGTTGAGAAGTCAGGTTAAAGCTCTATCGTCTCTTCACCGTGTACAAAAATTGATGCTTCTGAGTCAATGCAATCAAAAGATACGGCCATTTATGTCGAATATTTTTATGCTCCCAAACTCACTCATAAAAACCTCTAGTACACTTCTGATTGACCTGGGACCTAAAATTTAGCAATATCTAAGATTTTGCAGTACAAATAAAGGAAAAAAAACGAAAATGGTAAATTTGTATTTATGTCACACAAAAAAATATTAAAACCCCTTTTTCTCAGGAACGGGTAAACATACACAACTGGTCATTAAAATTGCTACATCAAGAAGAAATGCAGATGATAAACGTGTATTTATTCGACAAATATATTATACTAGAACTGACATGTGATAGCATTTTCACGCAGTTTGGGTGCAGAGATCCTGAGAAACCAGTACCCAGAACAACCACCTCTGGCCGTAAAACGGCCTTCATACGCGTGGGCATTGAGTCAAACAGAGCTTGGATGGCATGTACAGGTACAGCTGCCCATGCAGCTTCAACACGATACCACAGCCACCATTGACCAGACGTTTTCCATTGGTGAGAGATCTGGAGAATGTGCTGGTCAGGGCAGCAGCCGAACGTGTGGTCGAGAATAATCCTGTTGAAATGTAGGGTTTCGCAGGCATCGAATGAAGGGTAGAGCCACGGGTCGTAACACATCTGAAATGTAACGTCCACTTTTGAAAGTGTCGTCAATGCGAACAAGAGGTGACCGAGAAGTGTAACCAATGGCACCCCATATCATAACGCAAGGTGACACGCCAGTATGGCGATGACGAATACACGCTTCCAATGTGCGTTCACCACGATGTCGCCAAACACGGATGCGACCATCACGATGCTGTAAACAGAACCTGGATTCATCCGAAAAAATGACGTTTTGCCATTCGTGCATCCAGGTTGGTCTTTGAGTGCACCATCGCAGGCGCTCCTGTCTGTGATGCAGCGTCAAGGGTAACCGCAGCTATGGTTTCCGAGCTGATAGTCCATGCTGCTGAGAACGTCGTCGAACTGTTCGTGCAGGTGGTTGTTGTCTTTCAAAGGTCCCCATCTGTTGACTCACTGATCGAGACGAGGCTGCACGAACCGTTACAGACATGCGGATAAGATGCCTTTCGTCTCGACTGCTAGTGATACGAGGCCGTTGGGATCCAGCACGGCGTTCCGTATTACCTTCCTGAACCCACCGATTCCATATTCTGCTAACAGTCATTGGATCTCGACGAATGCGAGCAGCAATGTCGCGATACGATAAACCGCAATCGCTATAGGCTACAATCCGACCTTTATCAAAGTCGGCAACGAGATGGAACGCATTTCTTCTCCTTACATGAGGCATCACAACAACGTTTCACCAGGCATCGCCGGTCAACTGCTGTTTGTGTATGAGAAATCGGTTGGAAACTTTCCTCATGTCACCATGTTGTAGGTGTCACCACCGGCGCCAACCTTGTGTGAATACTCTGAGAAGCTAATCATTTGCATATCACAGCATCTTCTACCTGTCGCTTAAATTTCGCGTCTCTAGCACGTCATCTTCGTGGTGTAGCAATTTTAATGGCCAGTAGTGTATGAAGCTCTCACAGACTGAGGTCCTTTTTCCCTTTGCGATACAAAACATTTGACCTTCTGAGTCGATACAATCAAAAGATACGGTCTCTGATACCTCGCCAGTATCGGTAGTGATAAAAGCAAAAATCGTCGAAAATCACGATTACCAGATTGGATGAACTATCTACATACATAATTAAGTTTGTACGAAACCGTCATTGCGTGAGTGCTACTCATATTCACTCGGAATTTTTTTAACCATATTACCACCTGTAAACAATATGTCCCACTCCATAGGCATCATTTAGGTTAAAACAGTTTCTTTATTTAGATCCATTTGCTTTTATTTTATCTTTAAATTAGGTAGCATCGTTTGCCATATCATTTGTTAGAGGGAGTTGTCGACCGAAAAAACTGTAGGGGAAGACATATTATTATATATCCAGCAAATAATTGAAGAACTTGGGTGTATGTGATACGAGGTTACCACAGGAGAAGAAATTATGGCGAACCTCATCATACCGTTGTTGTTGTTGTTGTTGTTGTTGTTGTTGTGGTCTTCAGTTCTGAGACTGGTTTGATGCAGCTCTCCATGCTACTCTATCCTGTGCAAGCTTCTTCATGTCCCAGTACCATCTCTTGGTCTCCCTCTACGATTTTTACCCTCCACGCTGCCCTCCAATACTAAATTGATGATCCCTGGATGCCTCAGAACATGTCCTACCAACCGATCCCTTCTTCTAGTCAAGTTGTGCCACAAACTCCTCTTCTCGCCAACTCTTTTCAATACCTCATCATTAGTTATGTGATCTACCCATCTAATCTTCAGCATTCTTCTGTAGCACCGCATTTCGAAAGCTTCTATTCTCGTCCTGTCCAAACTATTTATCGTCCATGTTTCAGTTCCGTACATGGCTACACTCCATACAAATACTTTCAGAAGCGACTTCCCGACACTTAAATCTATACTCGATGTAAACAAATTTGTCCTCTTCAGAAACGCTTTCCTTGCCATTGCCAGTCTACATTTTATATCCTCTCTACTTCGAGCATCATCAGTTATTTTACTCCCTAAATAGCAAAACTCCTTTACTACCTTAAGTGTCTCATTTCCTAATCTAATTCCCTCAGCATCACCCGATTTAATTTGACTACATTCCACTGTTCTCGTTTTTCTTTTGTTGATGTTCATCTTATATCCTCCTTTCAAGACACAGTCCATTCCGTTCACCTGCTCTTCCAAGTCCTTTGCTGTCTCCGACAGAATTACAGTGTCATCGGCAAAGCTCAACTTTTTTATTTCTTCTCCATGTATTATAATACCTACTCCGAATTTTTCTTTTGTACCCTTTACTGCTTGCTCAATATACAGATTAAATAAGATCGGGGAGAGGCTACAACCCTGTCTCACGCCCTTCCCAACCACTGCTTCCCTTTCATTCCCCTCAACTCTTATAACTGCCATCTGGTTTCTGTACCGCTAAAAGAAATGATAACCTCGTACGCGCTGACAAGTTGAAAATAAACAGTCCTGTAATTAATTTACTGCGTCTTCGCAGCAGCTGCAGTGGGGGCTCACCTTGTAGCGCTCCTGGCGGATGTCGTTGAGCGCCCTCTCCTCGCTGGTGCCCTCGACGGCGACGAACAGCATCGCACCCAGCAGGCTGTAAGCCAGCACCACGGCGAACAGGAACATGTGCGTGAACCAGCGCTTCGACCATGACCGCACCTGCAGCACACGGCAGCAACATTCGTGAAGTCAGAACTACAGCGCGCTTAAGACTTTCCAAACCATTCAAGGAGTGAGGAGGTGGGGTGCGAAATCCAAAATGTGCTGTCACCATTTATACGAGAGTCACTCCAAAAGAAATGCACACCGTTTTTTTTAAAAAAAATACAGTTTTCATTCTGCATGTGTGAAAGTTTTACAGTGTGTAGATACATCCTTCCCCCTTGTTTTCAAACTGCATGTGAAAGTTTTACAGTGTGTAGATACATCCTTCCCCCTTGTTTTCAAACTTAGTTCAAACTGTTCCCGCGAGTGGCGCCGTCACAGCGTGTCTTCAAGGTGGCTGCTGCACTTGACGTTCTGTGCTGTGCTGTCATAGAATTCCTGTGCTGTGGAAACGAGACAGTGGGAAACATCCACAAGAGGTTGAAAAAGGTGTGTGGAGACGCTGCTGTCGATTGCAGTGCAGTTAGTCACTGGGCAAGCGTGTTACGTGATGAAAGCGGGCACGGTAATATTGAGGATTGTCCTCGCAGCGGCAGGCCTCGTACTGCACACACTCCAGACAATGTGCAGAGAGTTAACGAATTGGTGGCTCTTGCCAGACGCATCACAGTGAACGAATTGTCATGCTACGTTGGGATAGGGGAAGGAACTGTTTACAGAATACTGAAAGTGTTGACGTTAAAAATGGTTTATGCCAGGTGGGTTCCCAGGGTGTTGACAGTGGCTCACAAAGAAACAAGAAAAACGGTATGCGGCAAACTTGTGGAACAGTACGAGAATGGTGGAGATGAATTTCTTGCTAATATGGCTCCATCATTTTTCACCAGAGACGAAGGGGCAATCAATGGAGTGGCATCATGGAAGTTCACCCAAGAAAAAAATAATTCAAAACCACAGCTTCTGCTGGAAAATTTATGGCTACGGTGTTTTTCGATTCCGAAGGACTTTTGCTTGTGGAAATCGTGCCAAGTGGAACCACCATAAATTCTGATGCATGTGTGACGACACAGAAGAAACTTCAAGCTTGACTGAGTCGTGTTCGACCACATCGGCAAAAGCAGTATCTTATGCTGTTGCACGACAATGCACGGCCACATTTCAGTTAAAAAACCATTGACGCGATTGCAAAACTCGGATGGACAACACTGAAACACCCACAGTCCTGACCCGGCTACTGATCCGGCCCCACTGAAAGACTCTCTTCGTGGAACAAGGTTTGAAAATGATGACTCCCTTGTGTACGCTGCCAAACAGTGGCTCCAACAGGTTGGTCCAGAATTTTACCGTGCGGGTATACAGGCGCTGTTTCCAAGATGGCGTAAGGCAGTTGAGAGGGATGGAAATTATATGGAGAAACGAAAATATTGTTCCTAAATGATGTATCTACTCAGTGTAAGACTTTCATACATGTAGAATAAAAGATGGATTAAAAACAATAGTGTGCATTTGTTTTGGAGTGACGCTCGTAACTGCATAAATAAAAAATAAAAATCTTGCAGTTATTTATGACGCGCAAGACTGTAGAGAAGCTTTTAAATTTGTTGCGGGTAGGTGGCGCTAGCAATCTGCATCACGCGTGCGCGAATGGTGCGGATGGCGCGCGACGTTATAGCGGAAGACGGTCACTAACAAACAGTAGCCAATGTAAGGCTACCATTTCTATACAGAAAAGCTGAAATCGATGCACGAGAATATTCACGAGTTACAACGGTACTAGCAGAAAGAGTCTGGAGCTCGGACACTTACACGTTGAATAACTGCCCAGACACGAGATAAGTTCGAAGCCAACGTAACTGTTACAGATATGCAGAAGGCAAGGTACGGCCTACCACGAATGGCTGTAAGTCGGAATTCAGTACTGCGGTATGGCAACATTTCTTCTGGTCACTGCGGAAATCAGAGACTGAGAGCGCCAATTTGAGAAGAGTGGGTCGAATGCAGTAAGCATTTTTAAGGATGCGAAGTGGAAAATGCGCATTCGAATAACCCTACACGCAATGGAGAATGACGGCGTGGACTGAAGAATTAAGTACTGCGAAAAGCTTTAATACATGATTCGTGGGACGCAATTCACACAGAGTGACAGCCATTGAACTATATGAAGAAAAGAAACTTAAATTAGTTGCAAACTACGGCGTGTACACACTTTAGTCGACATGTAAACGTCACTACAGATATTCAGATTTAAGTAATGTTCGATATGCCTGCCATCATTGGCGATGATGTGGCGCAGAAGAATTGAGAAATTCTGCATGATACGTTGAAGTGTAGGAACATCGATGCTGTCGATGACCTGCTAAATGGCTGTTTGTAGCTCAGTAATGGTCTTGGGGTTATTGCTGTGCACCTTGTCTTTAATGTAGCCCCACGAAAACGAGTCTCATGTGTTTAGACCCCGGAGAATATGGCGGCCAATCGAGGCGCATTCCAGTAGCCCGGATATCTCAGAGCCAGAATGCGGTCCCCATTGTGCTCATCCAGACATCAAACACGCTCCTGCTTCGATGGGATCGAGCTCCGTCTTCCATGAACCACTGCCGCTACACTCCGAGGCAGCAGCCTAAGACGACTGACCGCGGCCATCAGCGCGTTCAGCTGTTCGCAAACAGTGGCCAGCTCCTCCTGCGTCCGTACACAGCAGTCACACATCCTATTCATCCTCAGAAATCAACAATTTACTGTAGAGAATTAAGTAATTAACTTTTAACTAGACTGCTAATTCACTAAAGGCGGCTGATAGCTGACTAAACTGTGGTTACTGGACACTTCTTGTTGGAAACAATGAAAATTATCACTAACTGTCTCTGGAGTGTATTCGAAAGTAAAGTTCTATGTACTGACCTGGCAGAAAATCGTAAGAAATTTTGGCCTTATGTCAAAGCGGTAGGTGGATCAGAACAAAATGTCCAGCCACTCTGTGACCAAAGTGGTACTGAAACAGAGGATGACAGACTAAAGGCCGAAGTACTAAATGTCTTTTTCCAAAGCTGTTTCACAGATGAAGACTGCACTGTAGTTCCTTCTCTAGATTGTCGCACAGATGACAAAATGGCAGATATCGAAATAGATGACAGAGGGATAGGAAAACAAAATCGCTGAAAAGAGGAAAGGCCGTTGGACCTGATGGGATACCAGTTCGATCTTACACAGAGTACGCGAAGGAGCTTGCCCCCCTTCTTGCAGCGGTGTACCGTAGGTCTCTAGAAGAGCGTAGCGTTCCAAGAGATTGGAAAAGGGCACAGGTCATCCCCGTTTTCAAGAAGGGACGTCGAACAGATGTGCAGAACTATAGACCTATATCTCTAACGTCGATCAGTTGTAGAATTTTGGAACACGTATTGTATTCGAGTATAATGGCTTTTCTGGAGACTATAAACCTACTCTGTAGGAATCAGCACGGGTTTCGAAAAAGACGATCGTGTGAAACCCAGCTCGCGCTATTCGTCCACGAGACTCAGAGGGCCATAGACACGGGTTCCCAGGTAGATGCCAGGTGTCTTGACTTCCGCAAGGCGTTCGATACAGTTCTCCACAGTCGTTTGATGAACAAAGTAAGAGCATATGGACTATCAGACCAATTGTGTGATTGGATTGAAGAGTTCCTAGATAACAGAACGCAGCATGTCATTCTCAATGGAGAGAAGTCTTCCGAAGTAAGAGTGATTTCAGGTGTGCGGCAGGAGAGTGTCGTAGGACCGTTGCTATTCACAATATATAAAAATGACCTTGTGGATAACGTCGGAAGTTCACTGAGGCTTTCCGGATGAAGCTGTAGTATATCGAGAGGTTGTAACAATGGAAAATTGTACTGAAATGCAGGAGGATCTGCAACGAATTGATGCATGGTGCAGCAGGTCAGCAACTGGAAGCAGTTAATTCCATAAATTATCTGGAAGTAGACATTAGGAGTGATTTAAAATAGAATGACCGTATAAAATTAATCGTCGGTAAAGCACATGCCAGACTAAGATTCATTGGAAGAATCCTAAGGAAATGCAATCCGAAAACAAAGGAAGTAGGTTAAAGTACACTTGGTCGCCCACTGCTTGAATACTGCTCAACGGTTTGGGATCCGTACCAGATAGGGTTGATAGAAGACATAGAGAAGATCCAACGGAAAGTAGCGCGCTGCGTTACAGGATCATTTAGTAATCGCGAAAGCGTTACGGAGGTCATAGATAAACTCCAGTGGAAGACTCTGCAAGAGAGACGCTCAGTAGCTCGGTACGGGCTTTTGTTGAAGTTTCGAGAATATACCTGCACCGAGGAGTCAAGCAGTATATTGCTACGTCCTACGTATATCTCGCGAAGAGACCATGAGGATAAAATCAGAGAGATTAGAGCCCACACAGAGGCATACCGACAGTCTTTCTTTCCACGAACAATACGAGACTGGAATAGAAGGGAGAACTGATAGAGGTACTCAAGGTACCTTCCGTCACAGAGTCCGGTGGCCTGCGGAGTATGGATGTAGATGTAGATGTAGAAATCAGGGATATTTCGGATAATGGGGATGGAATCATCTTCCAATACCTTCGCACCGATTATTCGGACATTGCACACCACACAGTCACCCGTTTATGGTGAAGAGACTTCTCGATCCCGAAATGCGTTTTCTAAGTCCCCCAAATGCGCCAATTTTGCTTATTGACGAACCCATCCAAAATGTTCAAATGGCCGACAACAACAAGGCCCCGTGCGCATGAGCGTACTAATTCCCATCATGCCCCGCGGCCAACCGTGCAGTTTCAACGTCCTGACGCAAACCGTCCAGAAACTATGATGATTTTATTTCATTTAGTTCTTTGTTGCCCTGTAACTTTAGTGTGAACCGCCAGGACTGTATCTACTATAGTCTTGAAAATCCTCACGATATGTGGACGGCAGGTAAA
Organism: Schistocerca cancellata; assembly: GCF_023864275.1. Taxonomy (NCBI): domain Eukaryota; kingdom Metazoa; phylum Arthropoda; class Insecta; order Orthoptera; family Acrididae; genus Schistocerca; species Schistocerca cancellata. The sequence continues at coordinate 330,444,841 of NC_064628.1, read as the reverse complement.
TCTGCCAAGCTTAATGTATCATGTTGTCTATCATAGCGCGATTTAATTCGTTTTCTTCTTCTTCGAGGGTTATATAACTATCCACATGTATCCTGATATTAAACATATATTTTTCCTGCACTACAAACCTTATAAACAGACGAAACGTTTTACACGCCACATGGTGGACGTCCGCCACAGTACCATCGAGTTGTCAGGGTATATCTGGGTGACAATGTACACGGAAGTTGAGTTGGTTCAAACGGTTCAAATGGCTCTGAGCATTATGGGACTTAACATCTATGGTCATCAGTCCCCTAGAACTTAGAACTACTAAAACCTAACTAACCTAAGGACATCACACAGCACCCAGTCATCACGAGGCAGAGAAAATCCCTGACCCCGCCGGGAATCGAACCCGGGAACCCGATGGTCTCGCGGTTCTAGGCGCGCAGTCCGGAACCGCGCGACTGCTACGGTCGCAGGTTCGAACCCTGCATGGGGCATGGATGTGTGTGATGTCCTTAGATTAGTTAGGTTTAATTAGTTCTAAGTTCTAGGGGACTGATGACCACAGCTGTTAAGTCCCATAGCGCTCAGCGCCGAGCCGAGAACCCGGGCGCGGAAAGCGAGAACGCTACCGCACGACCACGAGCTGCGGACGAAGTTGAGTAGGTGGTGGAGGAGATCCTGTTAGATACCCACTTCACTGTCCTAATTTTACATCAATGGACTTCTGGTCTGGGTAGGATGATAGTCGATCTATGTGAATAAATAGTAGCGTCATGTTCCGGCAGTTAGATGCCATCTGTGTTGCTTAGAAGCTGCTCTGTGTCATTCCGAATATAGCCCTCTCTTGGTGTCAAAAATTGTAGTTGCAAGTCTAATTTTAAGGCCGGCCGGTGTGGCCGAGCGGTTCTAGGCGCCTCAGTCGGGAACCGCGCTACTTATACGGTCGCAGGTTTGAATCCTGCCTCGAGCATGGATGTGTTTGATGTCCATAGGTTAGTTAGGTGTAAGTACTCCTAAGTTATAGGTGACTGAAGACCTCAGATGTTAAGTTCCATAGTGCTCAGAGCCATTTGAACCATTTTCTAATTTTAAAAAGTATATGGGCTATCGATAAGTGAGTATTTTTTCGATGCCGTTGTATATGACTTTTATTTGTCACAATTTTCTTTATTAACTGTGTAACCACCAGTTTCGACAACTAATATTATCAAAGTGGCGTTATCTCTACCATACCAAACCCATGATCCGCCCAAAATCTATCTGTTAATGGACACATGTAGTTAAAATCTAGCAGTTAACGGCCTACTAGTGGTTTAGTGTAAGGTGACACCATTTGGACTGATCGTGAAACAACGGTAGTCTAAGTAAGAAGAGAAACGTTGTATGTGTCCCACGACTAAGTTCTTACATTCCAGGTACGTTGCTTACTTATCCGCAAGTAAACTTGCGCTGCAGAATGGAACTCGCTTATGACCTTTCAATGATAGCGGTCACCTGGAATTTAACTTTCAATCGAATGGAGGTTAACACAGAATCTCAGCTTTAGTACTCACATATCCACGAAGGACCTGGAGGTAAGGCAATTTGATGACAGCGTTATTGAAATCAGGAGTGACAGTTGTAACACAAATTGAGGGTTTTACTAACAAGTAAAAGTGAATATATTTAGCAAATTCTAAAGCTCTCACGGTGTTGCGGTATGATTCGGTTTCTAACATGAATATTATGCAAATCTACGGATTACTGGCGTGATTGTGGAATTAGACAAAGAAACAAGGGTGACACCAAATCACCGTTCGATAGTAGTCCTTCGCACTGCTCTCTATTGAGTAGCTAATCAGTGGTATATTAATGTAAGCAAACCAAGAATGGATAATAATAAAATCTAAAATAGGTTGTAGTGTTCATTTCTGTCATCAAACCTCCCTCACAGGGCTACCAACATTTTTATCACCATACTTTGTTTCAGAGACTAAAATGATTCACAATGGACAATTGTTAAGCGACCTCTCTTATTCGCCAGGAGAAGCAGAAATTGTCAGAAGATGCTTCCAACAGTGCAAAAGTCAATCCGTCATGGAACACTAGATAAGATTTTGAACTAAACAAATAATTCAATGATAGTTAGGGAAGGGGAAAAATCGAAGCGTAATATATAAAGAGACAACTAGGAATGTCTGACTATAACCAGAGTACTTCTGTACTTCGACGTAGAGAATGAAACATAAAGTCAATGGCAGGTACGGCGCTGAATAAATATGTACAGTAGGAACACAGTCAAAACAATAACGTTTGTCTCTTGTCTCAGTCAAAGAACTAAATTACTGTAAGTGTTTACATTCACAGTAACTATGGAAACAAATCTGGCATCGTTACTTTACAAGAACTCCAAGAAAATGCCGTAAAAGTATTTAAGTCATACTCTGGCCAACGGGGACTACACCTCTTCAATTTTCCCCTCGCTTTGACTGGCGTTACTGCACATTCTTAGTTTCAGTAAAACCAAGTATACGGCACTGCAAAGATATTTACCAAAAACATAAAAATAGGAAACGGCTGAACAAAAGTGTTTCGTTGTTGAATAAAATAGCTGGCAACCCAGCCGGAAAATGGACCAGTTATTTACTGTAAGTCCTCGTAAAACATAGACTGAAATGTAAACCAAAATTTAAATCTACCCTCGACTTGCACATGATCAGATAGAATACAAGAGAGTTCTAGAAATGACCTGAGGACAGCATTATTCCTTACAGATACGTTGCGCTTTCAGTGAAAGTATTGCACAATAGTGCACGCACATGAGGAGCACGTGTGACTGTCAAATTGTGTGCTGATGCCTCAGATTTTGGTAGCAGGTTTGTCTGAAAGCTTATCCGTGGTACAGCTTGTATGCAAAGGTACGTAGAAGGCATTCGAATCAACAGGTAGGTGGTGGCAACTACGTAAACAACAGATTGGAAACAAAGTAAGAAATACGTTACTGATCAGCATCAGTCCGTACTGCAAATAGGAAAGTAGGTACTATTACACCAATAATATTTAACTAAAGAAGAAGGAAACTGTCTGAACTGCAGATTTCCAACGGGAGTGGGAAATAGAGAAGAAATGCTACCCCCCGGTGAAATGTTATCCAGTTATATACATATTGAATGAAAAGGAGAATAATAATGTTAAGAGCAGTTATAAACACGAAAAATAGAAAAAATCTAAACGGAGACCGTAATGCTGTAGAAGTTTCTCTTGTTTGTGACAAACGCGTATTTGTTGAAGCCAGCACTGTTTCGGGTAATGCGGGAGTGACAGTGAACTGAGGCTAATTTAAAACGAACCGTTTTCATATAAAGTAAAAGAAATGCCACGCTCGTGTGAAAACACGTCTGGCTGACTGGTTACACTATATGTCCAGCAATGATATACTGAGAAATTGTTTGAGAATTAATAAAAGGGAGACGAGAGGCGGAGGCGGGAGAGAGTGGTGCCCACCTTGTTGTAGAGCCAGAAGGCGACCTTCTCGCCGACGCTGAGGCCTGACTTGGCGGTGTTCATGGTGAAGTCCTTGAAGCCGGCGAACTGCTTGAACATGAACTCTGAGGCCTTTGTGGGGTAGAGCTGCATGATGCCGAAGGGGCCCATGGGGTTGGCGATGGGCAGCGCGCCAGCCGTGCCGGGGGTGAGGGGCGTCTGCTGGCCGGCGGCGGCGCCTGCGCCCGCGCTGCGGGGGCGGCCCACCCCCGCCGCCAGCCCCACGCCCGGCGTCTGCGGCGGCAGCTGCAGCGACAGCGGCGGCTGGCCCTGCGGCGCCGTGAACTGCTGCTGCTGCTGGTGCTGCACGTAGGCGTACTGGTGCGGCGGCACGCCTCCTGTCAGCACACAGTCGGCAGTCAGCAACACTTCTCAAAATACGCGGCCGCCGACAAGTAGACCGAAACGTAAGTACAGTAGAACCTAGCTCATCCGACCTCGGATGGCCCGACTCCCAGCTTAGGCCGACCGCCCCATTTTCGGTGTTTGTTTACCTACACGGGTCACTGCTAAAGTCAGGACTGGCCTTGTGGGTGCCTCATTCTCTGCTACATGGGTCAGCACACAGTTCATCGTTGCTAGGTGCGATAATTTGATCACTTTCAGTATGAAACAACTTGTTCGTTAACTCGATCAATAAGTGATATTCTGCACAAATTTCTTTATAAATTAGTGGCAATATTGAAACTTCCTGGCAGATTAAAACTGTGTGCCGGACCGAGACTCGATCTCGGGACCTTTGCCTTTCGCGGGCAAGTGCTCTACCAACTGAGCTACCCAAGCCCGACTCACGCCCCGTCCTCACAGCTTTAATTCCACCAGTACCTCGTCTCCTCCCAAACTTCATAGAAGCTCTCATGCGAACCTTCTGTGAAGTTTGGAAGGTAGGAGATGAGATACTGGCAGAATTAAAGCTGTGAGGACGGGGCATGAGTCGTGCTTGGGTAACTCAGTTGGTAGAGCACTTGCCCGCGAAAGGCAAAGGTCCCGAGTTCGAGTCTCGGTCCGGCACACAGTTTTAATCTGCCAGGAAGTTTCATATCAGCGCACACTCCGCTGTAGAGTGAAAATTTCATTCTAGTGATAATGTTCTTCTTATAAATTAAAATGTGTAAAATTAAATTGTGAGAGCAACTTAACGTTAACATATGACGCTGTTCTTACAAGTGGACATTAAGCCCAGTGACGTAAGGGAGTGAATCAGTACAGCTGTACAACGGAAGCAAAATTAAAGGAGACCAACTCATTGATGCTGTAGCTGGTACAACCGAGGAGAACGAGCAATGATGATGATAACGAAGCCACTGAACCTGCGGCTCGAGTTTAACATACAGATGCTAAAAATGCACTTGATATAATCCTTCAATACATCGAAAAAAGCTCTAGATCTACCATACTAGACATTTTGTGGATTACGGGATGGCAGAACATAGTGACAAGATCAAAGTTACTGTTTTAACATGGTACAATATTTGAGACAGTAACTCCACTTGAACATTAAGGTTGTTCTGTACTGTATTGCAACATTACGGGTCAATAAAAGTGTTCCTCTGATAATCCGAACTTTTTCGCGTTCCGACCATGCTTCCGGTCTCGTAGGAGACGGATTAGCGAGGTTCTACTGTACGTTCGAATATAAGTTTCAGGAATGGTGAAGATCCTTCACTGTCCACCGTGCATATACTGAGTGTTTCAAAAACTTTCAGCTTATTTCATAAGACCACTTTCTTCTATAGTGTATCCGAGAATTCCACATACGCCTAGGTAGAGACATTACATTGTGTATTACATATTTCTTACTGAAGTACCTACATAAAAATGATGTGTAACCATCTCGCGGATCAGTTAGCGCACCATCGTGGTCGATCAAAGTTCTGTGTGTCTCCACGTCCGTGTTGTCATCTCGCGCAGGATCTCAGGAGTCACGCTTCGAAACACTTCCTCAACGCTTTTACGCAGTTCTTCACTAGTCTGCGACTGACGGTGATCCACCTGAGACTTGATTATTAGTCTCCACAATGAGTTATCTTACCGGGTAAGGGCCGTGCTTCGTTGTGGCCATTTCAATGGTGCTGGACGTTTTGCTGAAAGGCACTCAAACCAGTGGCCTCGAAGTCGTTCGTCGAGAAACTCACGCATCTGAATAGCAAAGTGCGCTGGAGCTAGTCTTGATGGAACTGCACATGGTCCGTGATTTCCTTCCCATCACGTTGAGGAATTAACCACGTTTATAAAATGCCAAATTAAGAGTTTTCATTCATGTACTCTTCAAAAATATATTGTATACATTGGTATAGGTGATGACAATTTGGTCCACGTCTTTCACATAACTGACATTTCCCTTTGATCAGAAAATTACATTGTTGCTGTGTAAACTGCAAAAGATTCAACAGAAATAACAGTTTTGATCGAGGCGTAAATTATGCCAAAAAAGTACTGCTGCATCTTATTGATCCATGTCATTGTCAAACAATTCATTCACAAACGGCGGTTTATACTAGTCAATAAAATTCTTCTGTGTTTGAGGCCGCATTGTTAACTATAAAATTCCGACGTGTCAACGACTATTCCAAGACGCCTTCCTCAGGGTGTATTGCTAACTGCTGAATGAGCACTAGTTTGGTTACGTATATACCCGTACTATGGAGGAGTGCTGTCGTTGGATACGAGGGTGCGGAGGTAGGGTCTAGGCGTTCTTTAATTGGTCTTTGCATTGCGTGTTGTCATTGACGGAGATAAGCGTTTTCCATTGGAGCTTCCTTTAATGCTTGTCATTGGTGGAAGTCGGCAAATAGGAAACTAAGCGGCTACTGCAGCGAAGCGTTGTTTACTAACTGCCTAGTATCGACTAAGGCGCGTCAGCACTCTTTGTACCCTCGGCTCTGTGGCCTACCGTGCGCCTGTTGCTTCGCGAGAGCTGTCCTTCCTCAAAATTGTCACTGCTGGCAGCCAAGGCGCTGTGGAAGTCTTCACCTGTCTTCTCTATTTATGTTGTCGGGCTTGGCTATTTCTGCAGCCTCTCTAATCTTCCTCCACAAACTAAACGGCTGTTTCGCCAGTACGCGGGCCTCTCGAAATTCGATCTCTATCCTGCACTGTTCCTGGTGTTCGAAACCGCTGATTTGTTGTATTGTTTGAGAAGGATACATCTCTAGTGTTCCGATACCCTTGTGCTTATTGGACGCCCAGTGTCACCTACATACACCAGTCCACATTCGCACCCGATTTCATAAATTCCGGTGACATGAAACTTGTCAATTGTATCTTTCGTCGAACTCAGAACGTAATTTATTTTGTTATTGCTACGAAAAATCGGCTTAATACCTGCCCAACGGAGAATTTTGCCCAGATGTGCAGTAACCCCTTGTACGTATGGTAGCAGGACGGTGTTTCGTGCTTCGTTCTACGTTTGCCTATTGCCCTCCTCCTTCGGCGCCATAGTTTTAGGTATCATCCTCCTGTAGTAGCCATTAGCTCCAAAAATGCACCTGCCGGCCGCGGTGGTCTAGCGGTTCTGGCGCTGCAGTCCGGAACCGCGGGATTGCTACGGTCGCAGGTTCGAACCCTCCCTCGGGCATGGGTGTGTGTGATGTCCTTAGGTTAGTTAGGTTTAAGTAGTTCTAAAGTTCTAGGGGACTTATGACCTAAGATGTTGAGTCCCATAGTGCTCAGAGCCATTTGAACCATTTGAAAAATGCACCTGAGGTTCTGTAGTTCAGCTTTGAGATTGTGTTCATCGCTGATCCAGTAGGCTCTCTTAGTTAAATAGAAATAGTTAAACGACTCGAAAACATGAATAGAGAAGACGAGTACCGACTTCCAGCGTCTTGGCTGCCAGCAGTGACAGCTCTGCAGAAGGACAGCAACAGGCGCGCAGTAGGCCACAGCGGTGGAGGGTACACAAAGCGCTGACGCGCCTTAGTCGATGCTACGCAGTTAGAAAACAACACTCCGCTGCAGTCGACCGATTTCTGCCCCTAGCCATCATCCAGGAACAGTACCAAAGTGGAATGAAGAAAATAAAGTTTAGAAACCTACAATGTCGAAATAACATGATAGCAATTTGGCGCTTATAAAAGAAAAACAATAAGGCCTTCACCTGTCATACGTCAAGCAGCATAAGAAAAACATCCTTATTACAGTTACTATTATTGATCGCAACAAAACAACAGAGATTCACAACGAGATTATCTTGCCCATTCACTGGAAAAGGACAAACTAAAGTTATGCTTTTTGGTGCTCTCCGGTTACAAGTCAGGTAGCAGTGTTGAGATACCGCTGCATTTTGACCAGTGTCATTCTGAGGAAGTGTCGAGATGAATGTCGCTGTATAGAATTGTAGGAGAGGGACAGCAAGCCTTCACCTGGCTATGGTCGCCAGGGTCATGCGCGGACGGTGATGGTGAAGGCGGGGGGGGGGGGGGGCAGTGGGAAGGGGGTAGGGGACCAATCGTCGCTGTTGACAAGATTCTCATGAATACTTGTTTTTGTAAGTTTTTTTCAAAGTGCTTTCCCAATAGCCATTTGCTCGGTACAGCAACTTGGTGTGCTCAAAAATCGAACACATGTTCTTCGTGTAGCGCTTTGGCACCGCTGATTTCTCAATAATGATTATTATTGTGGCAGATGTCGTACATAAAACCTGGTCAGAAAGAAAGAGGGAGGCAGAAAGATACAAGAAACGGAATTTTCTGCCTTCCATTCCTCCAAATTTACTCTAATAAACAGTCAGAAGAATTATGTGTGTTATCACATCTGCTCTCCATGTACTCCCTAAGCATATGTGCCTCTGGCATGATTATTATATTAATTCACTTCCGCTAACACGAAATTTAATTAAATTTCACAAGCACACACTTTATAAGTACCTGAACCATTAATGTTGTTGTTGTTGTTGTTGTTGTTGTTGTGGTCTTCAGTCCTGAGACTGGTTTGATGCAGCTCTCCATGCTACTCTATCCTGTGCAAGCTTCTTCATCTGCAAGTAACTACTACACCCTACATCCTTCTGAATCTCCTTAGTGTATTCATCTCTTGATCTCCCTCTTCGATTTTTACCCTCCACGATGCCCTCCAGTACTAAACTGGTGATCCCTTGATGCCTCAGAACGTGTCCTACCAACCGATCCCTTCTTCTAGTCAGTTTGTGCCACAAATTTCTCTTCTCCCCAATTCTATTCAGAACCTCCTCATTAGTTTCGTGATCTACCCATATAATCTTCAGCATTCTTCTGTAGCACCATATTTCTAAAGCTTCTATTCTCTTCTAGTCTAAACTATTAATCGTCCATCTTTCACTACCATACAGGACTACACTTCGTACAATTACTTTCAGAAGAGACTTCCTGACACTGAAATCTACACTCGATGCTAACAAATTTCTCTTCTTCAGAAACGCTTTCCTTGTCATTGCCAGTCTACATTTTATATCCTCTCTACGTCGATCATCATCAATTATTTTGCTCCCCGAATAGCAAAACTCATCAACTACTTTAAGTGTCTCATTTCCTAGTCTAATTCTCTCAGCATCACTTGATTTAATTCTAATACATTCCATTATGCTCGTTTTGCTTTTATTGATGATCATCTTATATCCTCCTTTCAAGACACTGTCCATTCAGTTCAACTGCTGTTCCAAGTCCTTTGCTGCCTCTGACACAATTACAGTGTCATCGACAAAACTCAAAGTTTTTCTTTCTTCTCCACGGATTTTAATTACTACTCCAAATTTTTCTTTTGTTTCCTTTAATGTTTACTCATTATACAGATTGAATAACATGGGGGATAGGCTACAGCCCTTTCTCAAACCCTTTCCTACCACTTCTTCTTTTTCATGCCGGTCGACTCGTCTAACTGCCATCTGGTTTCTGTACAAATTGTAAATAGCCTTCCGCTACCTGTATTTTACCCCTGCCAACTTCAGAATTTCAGAGAGAATATTCCTGTCATCACTGTCAAAAATTTTCTCTAAGTCTACAAATGCTAGAAACGTAGATTTTCCTTTCCTTAATCTATTTTCTAAGATAAGTCGTAGGGTCAGTATTGCCTCAGGTATTCCAATATTTCTACTGAATCCAAACAGATCTTCCCCGAGGTCGGCTTCTACCACTTTTTCCATTCGTCTGTAAATAATTCGTGTTAGTATTTTGCAGCCGTGACTTATTAAACAGATAGTTCGGTAATTTTCACACGTGTCAACACCTGCTTTCTTTGTAATTGGAATTATTATATTGTTCTTGAAGTCTGAGGGTATTTCGCCTGTCTCATACATCTTGCTCACCACATGGAAGAGTTTTGTCATGGCTGGCTGTCGCAATGCTATCAGTAGCTCTAACGGAATGTTGTCTACTCTCTGGGCCTTCGTATATAACCTTCTTTCATGATTCTTAAACCAAGTGTTAGCTATGATTAAGTTATGCTCTGTGCAAAATTCTTCCAATTATTTCATTCCTTACCCCCATTCCATATTCACCTACTACTTTTCCTTTTCTCCCTTTTCCTATTATAGAATTCCAGTTCCCCATGACTATTAAATTTTCGGCTCCCTTCACTATCTGAATAATTTCTTTTATATGACCATACATTTCATCAATCTCTTCGTCATCTGCAGAGCTAGTTGGCATACAAAATTGTACTAATGGGTAGGCGTGGGCTTCGTGTCTATCTTGGCTACAATACTGCGATCAATATGCTGTTCGTAGTAGCTTACCCGCGTTCCTACTTTTTTATTCATCATTAAACCTACTACTGCATTAGCCCTATTTGATTTAGTATTTATAACCCTGTATTCACCTGACCAGAAGTCTTGTTCCTCCTGCCTCTGAACTTCACTAATTCCCACTATATCTAACTTTAACCTATCCATTTCCCTTTTTAGATTTTCTAACCTACTTGCCCGATTAAGGGACCTGACATTTCACGCTCCGATCCGTAGAATGCCAGTTTTCTTTCGACTGATAATGGTTGGTTGGTTGTTTCGGGGAAGGAGACCAGACAGCGAGGTCATCGGTCTCATCGGATTAGGGAAGGACGGGGAAGGAAGTCGGCCGTGCCCTTTCAAAGGAACCATCCCGGCATTTGCCTGGAGCGATTTAGGGAAATCACGGAAAACCTAAATCAGGATGGCCGGACGCGGGATTGAACCGTCGTCCTCCCGAATGCGAGTCCAGTGTCTAACCACTGCGCCACCTCGCTCGGTGACTGATAATGACGTCCTCTTGTGTAGTCCCCGCCTGGAGATCGGAATGGGGAACGATTTTACCTCCGGAATATTTTACCCAAGAGGACGCCATCACCATTTATCCATACAGTGCAGCTGCATGCCCTTGGGAAAAATTATGGCTGTAGTTTCCCATTGCTTTCAGCCGTTCGCAGTATCGTCACAGCAAGACCTTTTTGGTTAGTGTTACAAGGCCAGATCAGTCAATCATCCAGACTGCTGCCCCCGCAACTACTGAAAAGGCTGCTGCTCCTCTTCAGGAACCACACGTTTGTCTGGCCTCTTAACAGATACCCCTCCGTTGTGGTTGTACCTACGGTACGGCCATCTGTATCATTGAGGCACGCAAGTCTCCCCACCAACGACAAGGTCCATGGTTCATGGGGGGCGGGGGACCATTCATAACTGCCAAAAAATGTTGATACACGCCGTACTCTAACACCTACATACTGAAACTGATGGTTCTTTCCGTTGCCAGGTAATATTTCAGGTAGCTCACTCACTAGTCATTTGTAAGCTGTCAGTAAATGACAGGTGCCTAAATACTGAAAATAACACATCGGCTTTCTACATCAGAGAAAACTCGCAAAATTATAAAAAGTTTTTTATATATGACTTTACAAGCATATTTAATTGTTTCCAGGATATGATCTTCGATGTAGATAGATGGCTCGTACACACCTTCTTTTACGTGAACTCATCGCGAGAATCCAGGTGGGAGCAGATCAGGTAACAAACTGTCCACGCAACGGGACCTCCTTTTCCTAACTATACTTCAGTGAGCGTCTGACTGAGCTGCTCATGAGCAACATTTGCTAATTCATCTGGGGTATAACTCACAACACGAGAAGTATGTCTCTCAAAAAAGACACTTGACACCGGAGCTCTTAAGTGCGGGGAAGATGATACAGGACTATTATCCAATCACTAAGCTCGGCAGACCTGTGTTGATGGTTCCTCGTAACTGTAGCGTCGAGATTGTCGACAGTCCATACAGGATTAGTGCTGTCATCGATTACTCCGTATTTAATGAAGCAGGCTTCATCTGAGAAAAGTACACATGTAGGACAGTCAGCATACGACGCAGCAGCAACCAACGCACAATACGACGCGGTGTGATATGTCAGCAGGTTTAAGGCCCGCACTTTTTGTGAACGGTAAGCTTATAACTATGTTGTATTTTACTTTTCTACACATTACTACGCACAACACCCATTTCACGTACCAATGCTTACCAATGATCCGCCGTCGTCTCTGCTCACCACCTGATGATATACGGTCTGAAGGTGATTTTTTTGTGAAATCGAAACCTGTTACCAACTAACTTATGATTCAGTTTTTAATAAATACTTCTGATCAAGACTAATTAGTACCTTAGCTATCAGATAGTTGTTAACTTCTAACAATGTTTTCAAAAGTAATTAGCGCATAAATGATTTTTTTTTCCATAGTGGATGCTGTTGTACTCCGTTACTGTTCCTTTATAGGGTTTAGAAAACTTTGATAAATCCACCTTTGCATTGCATCTAAAAGACCATGGTCACTCAGCCACAGCCATTACAGACAACCTACAAATACTACACACTTGGACAAAGGAAAGAAAATGAATCTGCTCGAAGATCTAGAAATTTATATCCACAGCACATACTCACCAGACCTTATTATCAACGAATAAGTGGAGCTTGCAAACAAGTCTTGTCTACACATATTTAATGAAATATTCAAAAACAAAAACTAATTATCCTCTGATATAGTAACTAAGTAATATTCTATGGAAATTCAATATAGCAGTCATACAACAGTTCAAGTGTCATTATCGTAATTTGTAATAGTCAATTTGTAAACACTAGCTGTAACTGTCATTGTATAATTTGCAATAGCTTTCAAAATTTCATGTGTGTAACATGATTGTACTTCCTAGATCTAAGGTCTCTCACAACAGTGTGGCTCAAAACAGTTCTAGCTGATTTTTTAAAATTTGTAATAGCTTTCAGTAATTTCATATATATAACATCATTGTACTTCCTAGCTCTAAGTTCTCCAACCAAAATGTGGATCAAAAAAATTTCATAACATGTATCAAAAAACGTCGCAGTCTATAATAACTTTTCAAATTTCTATATGTGAAACACCCTTGCACAGCCTGTGGCTAAGTTCTTTGACCATAACCTACATGTTTCTGTATGAGCAACATCTTTACATCTGCTACGTCCAAGTTCTTTGACCACAGCCCACATGTTTGTAAGTAAACACAGTGTATTTCACGAGCGCACATCGTAATAGTGAAACATGCAGCTAAACTTCATAAAACTGAAATATGGACGTGAAAATGATAATAAGTGTGTAACTAAGTGGAAAAACGGTCACCACAGTGTAACTATAATAATGATGCTTCAGCTTTATGTAAGTACAGATATATTTTCGACAAATGCTGCCTTGCCACTTAGAATTGTCCCACTTGTATCTGCTTAGTCACCAGCAAATAATTTTTTTGTATTTATACAGTTATCTTCAGCATATAAACATGTACATGAATGTATAAACACCTGAAGATGGGCGCAAGCGCGAAACCGGTCGTGTGACAAATAAATAACCTTTTATTGTGACTGGTACTGGAAATTTTTCTACACCCTGTAACCCATAAATGATTTTATTCTTCCTGTTCATGGTAGTCATCCGTTTCCTTAACTCTTTGAACAGCCTTGGTGACATGGTGTGCACTGGATGCCTTCTGTGCGGTTTCTTTGGAGCGAACACTCTGCCACCTTCTCTATGGTCACCATTTGGAATCAGTCAACGAATATAAACAGGGTAACAGTTTATGAAGAAATGAAATGAAATAACGACATACGTTCAGTCGTAGGTAAAGCAGGCGTCAGACCTCTGTTCGTTGGTACCATACAACAATAATGCGGCGTACTCGTTCAACACATCTCACAAAATTGCTTAATTGGGTTTCATAGTAAATAGGAACCACACGGTATTTTGAAGGTATACAACGAAGGTCAACAGGAGTGGTCACAGGTTTTTTTATCTACGAGTGAGCACCATTGAGACGTTGAACAACCTGACGCTTGAAAATAGACAGCAGTTATCCCACGAAAGCTTACTTACATTCAAAAACAGAACTAAGTGGGCAATACAAGAATACACAACACCCCCTACGAAGGGGATGCGAAGACACAATTAAATCAATTACGGCGTGCACAGAGACTTTTAAGCAATCATTATTCCTTCGCTTCATCGACGAATGGTACAGGGAGAAATGTTAATACATCGTACAGAACGAAGTGTCCTTCCAAATGGTTTCTGCAGATGTAGATGTTAATTATGTAACCGCGTTCACAGCCAGTTCAATAGGACTGTTCGTATGTCAAGACTGAAGATGTTGGTACACGCTTCATGCATCTGCAATGTATTCTCTGGTCGCATCTCCATTGTGCAATTGTGACCAATAAAAGGATGTCAACGGCATATTTGTTGGCTGCCCGAACAGATACAACGCTATAAGTCACCTACTCAACGTCTGGTCACTATCTGTTGCTGTTTGCCGATATTTGTTACCATAGTGCACTGTCTGAGAGACTTGAGGTTATATCGCCTTTCATTTGTTCTTTTATTTGAACAACAGATCTAGTTTTAATATGATTCAGCTGTAATTTTATGTTTATGTTGATGTAGAATGTATGAAATCCTATGTGTACGTTGCTCTTGATTGTGTTAACACTTATATGTGTGATGATCGCTGTATGAGACCTCCTCAGATGCCAAAATAATTTTCTTTTTAAAATCCATCTTCAGTAGGTTAGTAAGATTTCCTGATTACACCTTTCATAATACATTCTGTCAGTCCAAAAAGTATCTAGACTAATTAATAAAAAAATAGAGAAAAGTTAAGACGGTTGTTATAATACTTTAGATGTTATATGTAGTTTCCCCTGACTTGAGTACAACGCAAAGAATGTTCATGAAATCATGTTAAATTGGCAGAGAATTCCTTCTTCGAGATGTTGTCCAATTCGCGCGTCACATTGGTTTGAATGTTGTTTATGTCGTCCAAGCTTTACCCTTCATGTGAATTTTTGCACTGTGTCGTTTCGTGGTAGGTTCGTATTGATAACACCCAGTCTCGTCGTCCTCATGATTTTGTCCAGAAAAGATCTGTCCGCGTTTTACACTACAGTCAGATCTCGATAGGCACCCACATGTTGGTGTCGTTCTGAAACCAAGATGTGTGGGGCAAGCATTGCACACCCTTTTCCCTTTTTCAAAACATTCTGGAGAACGTCTTGAACATTTGATTTAGAAATGTTGGTCCATTGCGGTTTGCGACACAACAATGTTGAAACATCAGAACGACACGTCTACTATTTCCCACTCCACTCATAAAACTGACTGCTCGAATGCACATCTGTTGTTTATAGTTATTAATTCAAGCCACCAAGATAGCTGTATTCTAAAGTATTGCATGGAACTGGGGACCCAGAAACGATGGAGCGGCTTCGTCCCCGCGGTAGTCCGCAGTGGGACACAAACCCACAACAGGCTACAGCAGTCCACTGACCCCACCGCCGCCCTACTGCAACCCAGGGTTATTGTGCGGTTCGGCCCCCAGTGGATCCTCCGGGAACGTCTCACACCAATGTTCGCGTGGTAGAGTAATTATGGTGTACCACTACGTGGAGAAAGTGTTTGTGCAGCAATCGCCGACATAGTGTAGCTGAGGCGGAATAAGGGGAACGAGCCCGCATGCGCCGAACAGGTGGAAAACCGCCTTAAAAACCATTCACAGACCGGCCGGTTCACCGGACCTCGACACTAATCCGCCGGGCGGACTCGTGCCGGGGACCGACAGGCCTTCCCACCCGGAAATCAGTGAATCAGACCACACGGCTAACCGGGCAGGAACGAAGATAGTTACTGCATTGATGTCGCTTATACGCCCGGAATAAAATCAGTCTTCGGACTTTTTGAAGGAACACCTTAGTCGAGTTTCTCTACCCTACAGTCTTAGGAACTAGGTACATAATGACTTCATTAATTTCTCCAAATAACTATTCGTAGTTTTATGTATTTCACCGACACAGTTTCATCGTGGCAAATGTGGGTTCGTAACCTATGACTCAGTCATTTCGAGGCTAGTGTAAGTAACGTTACATTGATCTGTATGCCCTTCTGTTTCTTCCCTGAACGACTATATCAATATTAAGGAAGCTATCATATTGCTTTCTAGAATGAGTGACTCAATAACAGCGTATAATCAGATTTTTATGATGCTGTTTAATATTCATGTCTGCTTGTGTACCACGTCACACGTCTATTTGGCATGTGCAAATAGAGAAGAGAGCTTTCTGTTTCTCATTAAGACTTTCTCATAACTAGTGAGTAACACTTCAACCAAGACCTTCACCGAGTAGCCAAGATAAACCACTTATCCCATGGTCACAGATCCTGCCCAGTTCGACTGTCACTTGTCCTACTGACCCACAGTTAACATAAACTTTTCGTTACTCTTTTCATTACAGATTCCTCTCATATTATCGATATGACTCACATTTCGTAAACGTATTCATTTAATTAGTAACTAGAATGTTTTCTTCACTGGTGCACCTTCGAAGCCCACGTGGCCATTAGCCGAACAGTTAGTTATCACGTAACCTTTCTCATATATCATATAAATGCTTTGCCTCGCAATATTTTACTATATCTTACTTCTGCATGTGCAAGCTTAATGAATTAGCGTGGCAAGACGTTGATTAGAGTTTCTTATCACGTTCTCTTTTGTAAATTCAAATGCTGTCACTGTGGCACCATTTCGGTCGTGTTGCTCGTAAAAGATGAGGAATTTGGTAACCGTTTGACTATCAACGGGACACATTTGTCCCACTATACGTTATCAGAGAACCAATTTGAATCTGTGGCTTCTTATTGCTATGTATCAGTGTCCTACTGGTAGAGCAAAACCTTCTAATGTTTAGCAGAATTCTTATAATTACGGTTGAGCTGTCTTCAAGTTTCATTGTTAACCTTTGTCTACGTATTGTCACATCGAATTAGTTCGCACCTGGAGATACGCAACCCAATTACCAGATTCGCAAAGCGTGTTGCCTTCCCGCACACATCGCTTCAGTGACACGCACCAACGAATTGCCCTCTTGCCACATCAAAATAGAAGTCCAACTGAGCACCTGTAGTGTGAATTACCAGCTTGAGAAGTCTTTTCATTTGGTTACGACAAAGACATTACTTAAAATAGCCATGTTTTAATGTTTTGAAATAAAATAGGTAGTTATTATTATTTATCGATTGGAAATACACATGCAATTTACAGGGTTAAATCTAAATATGTGGAATGGTATTAGCATTCTGGAGTGTTGTCACTCTTTGAAAATTTGAGATTTCGTGTACCACATGTTGTCTAGTGACCATCCGTGCGGTTTTTACGCGGGAGAGATACCCTCTTACATTGCTTGGCAATTTACAGTTGGATCAGTATCGATGTAGTTTTATTTAACTGTAGAAAATTGAAACCTTTGGGTCACATAAGTGTGTAGAATATGTGAGAGAGCCTCGAGGCTCGTTTTATCGAGTTACTTATACATTATATGCCACAAATATATATATATATATATATATATATATATATATATATATAAACATTCCACAAGGGAAAAATATATTAAAAAAAGAATGCTGTGACTTACCAAACGGGAAAGCGCTGGTTGATAGACACAAAAAAAAAAGAACACACAAATACCAAGCTTTTGCAAACCACGGTTGCTTCATCAGGAAAGAGGGAAGGAGAGGGAAAGACGAAAGGATGTGGGTTTTAAGGGAGAGGGTAAGGAGTCATTCCAATCGCGGGAGCGGAAAGACTCCTTACCCTCTCCCTTAAAACCCACATCCTTTCGTCTTTCCCTCTCCTTCCCTCTTTCCTGATGAAGCAACCGTGGGTTGCGAAAACTTGATATTTGTGTGTGTGTTTGTGTGTTTTTTTATTGTGTCTATCTACCAGCGCTTTCCCGTTTGGTATATATATATATATATATATCCCGTGTGGGGTTGTTGGTACCCCCATCGGGCGCCTCCCCGGGTGGCGGATAGGGGAAAGTTTCCTAGATATAGGTGGTACTGGGGAAATGAAAAACCCAGGGCGGACCAAAAACCAATAAACCCAGTGGTGTCTGTTCAGCATCTGGCGGCCAGTGCCCAGCGTCTGTTCCTCTAGTTGAGCCGGCTGCACAAAATCTTCTCGAACTCAAAAATCGAGTCGTATACCTGTGATCTCAACAGAGATCACCACAAAAACTAAAATTCAACTTGAACGCGTGATGGAAAAGACAACCAACTGAGTCACTACCCCAGGCACCAGTCGATAGTTTGGATTCACCTGATCATCGGATTCTGGGGGATCAGGGGCACCATGCGGAGAAGAATCGGAGCTTCTCAAAAACTCCTCACACTTTCAAAACGGAACGTAAAAATTTTATTGGTACAATTAATGTGAACACCCTCACTAAAACAAGCAAATTAAAGCAACTTACCAACGCAATGGGAAAATTTAACCTGAAAATCACTGCACTGCAAGAGACCAGATTCACAGATGAAGGACACTTTAACACAGAGAATTACAGGATCAACAAGGGCAAACCTGCCATAAAAGTAAGAGACAAACTACCACTTTTCGGAACAGGATTCGCCGTACACACTTCCGTACTCGACTCAGTATTGACTTCACGTCTCCCAATGAATCAGCTAATAAAGCATACACTCTGATCAATGTGCACGCCCCCACAAATCACCACAATAAAATCTACCCTGAAACAGTGGACAATTTCTGGGAAACACTAGAAGAAACAACAAATAAAGTACCTAGGCACCATGTGAAAATCTTAGTAGGCGATTTTAACGCACAATTAGGGAAGGAAAAAACCAAACACAAACGTACCAATAAGAATGGTGAAAAACTAATCGATTTCTGCAGAAACTTTGGACTTAAAATAATGAGTACCCAGTTTCAAAAACCTGCACATAAATTAACTACATGGAGATCACCCAGTCTTAGACAGGGTGAATACCAAACAGACCATGTCGCAATTTCCAAAGAAAACATAAAAGAAATTCAAAACATCAGAACCCGCAAAGGTGTCTTTGAATCAGATCATCATCTTCTCCAAATAAAAACAAAATTCCAACCCAACAGAATGCTAAAAAGGCCACCCAAAAGTACCAAACCAGCTCCGGAATATCTGCAACTCAACAAAGAAAAAAATCATCATGCAAATTAATCAGGAAAAATCAACAGACTGGAAGAATTTAACAGAGAAAATTCAGGAAGCCCTCAAATTAGGACAACCCCCTCGCAACAGGAAACATCGCTGGTGGAATGCAACCTGTGATGAGGCAGTCGATAACCGAATAACTGCATGGAAAAAATTTAGCAGTCACAAAACTGAAGAAAACTGGGAGAACTTTCTTAAAACTCAAAAACAGACCGCAAAAATAATTAGAAAAGAAAAACGGGGATACGACAACAACAGACTCTCTGAAATCCAGCAGGATTTCATCAAAAATAATACAAGAAATTTTTATAAGACTTTCAGAGAAAACGTACAGGGATACCAAGCGTCTAGCTTGTGCTTCAAGAAACCCGATGGCTCTTTGGAAACCAACACGAAAAATAACTGCAAAATCTTAGCCCAATATTTCAGTTCCCTCCTCAACTGCGAACCACACCAAGAAAAACTTGTCTTCTCTTCTCCAGTATTCACACACCCAGACTCGCATGCCCCGGATCTTGAAGAAATTATGGAGATAGTCAAGCAGTTGAAAAATAACAAAGCACCAGGAGAAGATGGGATCATTGCTGAGTTCTGGAAACTAAACGATCCTATACTTATGCAGAAATTACACCATATAATGTCAGACATATGGATAACGGAGCAGATACCAGAGGACTGGAAATGCGCTCTAATTCACCCGCTACACAAAAAAGGCGACAAGACAGACATGAAAAATTACAGAGAAATTTCCCTGCTCCCAGTCGCTTACAAAACCCTTTCCAAAGCGCTTTTAAACAGGATAGAATCCCAAGCAGATACACTAATTGGTGAATACCAGGCCGGATTCAGAAAAGGACGCTCATGTGCGGAACAGATCTGGTGCTTAAAGACAATATTACAAATGAGGAAATGCAGAAACACAGTAGTTACATTCATCGACTTCAGGAAAGTATATGATTCAGTGGACCGTGGAACCTTGTTTAAAATCATGGAAGAATTTGGGATCGACCGAAAGACACGAAAAATCACAGAACAGACACTTACAGGAACAACGGCCAAAGTGAAATTCATGGGCGAAGTATCAGAACCCTTCGAAATCAAATCTGGAGTCCGACAGGGGGACGGACTATCCCCTATCCTTTTCAATATTGTTCTAGAAAAGATAATCAGGGAATGGGAACCTCACGTAAAGGGTATCCAAATTGGTATCAAGAAAGAGAACCGAATTAAAGTCAAGTGCCTTGCTTTCGCTGACGACATTGCAATTATCACCAATAACAGAACAGAAGCGATTCACGCAGTGGGAAAACTACATGAAATTTCACAAAAAACCGGACTACAGATATCTTATGAAAAAACCTATTATATGGAAAGGCAGCCAGAAAATAAATCCCCTTTAATAACAAAATATGGTAAAATTGCACAAGTCTGCCATTTTAAATACCTCGGTGAAACTATACAGTCCTCAGGATTAAACCGAATTGCCAATGAACAAAGAATCACCAAGCTCCAGAAGGCCCACAAGCTAACATGGACGCATTACAACAAGAAGTGCATTTCGACAGACGCAAAATTAAGGCACTATACAACAGTGATTCTTCCAGAAGCAATCTATGCAGCTGAAACAATGGTGATTGATGGTCATTCAAAAATTAAGGAAATAGAAAAGCAGGGAAGAAAAATTCTCAGGAAGATTTACGGTCCAATCAACAAAAATGGCATTTGGATGAAGAGACCACAAAACGAACTCTATAGAAAGATCAACATAGTAACAGATGAAATCAGAAAGCGCCGAGACAAATTTTATACACACATCTACAGGATGGAAGACTCCAGAACAGCAAAGAAATTATTCAATATTATAACAAGGAGTAAATGTGTCACAGAACGGCTGAAAGAAGTCCAGAGGGATCTACAGCAGATCAACATAAAAAATCTCGAAGATCGCACCGAGTGCCGGCATAAAATCACAAGTGTGAAGTTTGGGGAAAGAACATCACGTCAGCCTGGTAAAAAATGGACAGAGGAACGGAAGAAGGAGCATTCTGAGAGGATGAGGAGGTTTTGGGAAGCAAAGAAGAAAAACATCTGAAGATGAAATTATGAATTCAAGTTCAATCGCTCTCCTAAAGGGGAACAATCGTTATAATATATATATATATAATGTGATGAACTCCCGTACCCACAGAAGCGCAGGGGGACGATGCGGGAGACCCGCACCGCCGACTAGGCAAGGTCCTAGCGGAGGTGGTTTGCCATTGCGTTCCTCTGACCGTTATGGGGAAGAATGATGATGATGATGATGATGATGATGATGATGATGAAGACGCCCCAGTCATGAGGCAGGGAAAATCCCTGACCCCGCCAGGAATCGAACCCGGGACCTCGTGAGCGGGAAGCGAGAACGTTACTGCGAGACCATGAGCTGAGGAAGGAAAATATCTGTCATGTGCTATTTTGCTACCGAAATAATATATATGCTACGCTGGTAGGTAAACAGCACATGACAGACGAGTATTCTGGCACGGGCAAAGAGGGCATTTATGGCCGAAAGAAGCCAAGTAGTTCCAAACATTGCCCCTAATTTGATAAAGGATTATCTCAGACTGCACGACTGAACATAGCATTGTACACTCTAAGAGAAAAAAAAATAAAAACGAAGAAAGACACATTACAAAGAAATTCGAATACGACGGAAATCGGTAGATGTTACATGTACAGACAAACAGATGATCACAATTTCAGAAAAGTTGGATGACTTATTTTAGAGAAAGAAATTAAAAAAAAAAGAAAATGTGTGAGAAATCTTATGGGACTTAACTGCTAAGGTCATCAGTCTCTAAGGTTAGACACTACTTAAGCTAAATTATCGTAAGGACAATACACACACCCATGCCCGTAGTAGGACTCGAACCTCTGCCGGGATCAGCCGCTCAGTACATGACTGCAGCGCCCTAGACCACTCGGCTAATCCCGCGCGGCAAGTAATTCAGAAATTGAGCAAGTCGGTACCGTGTTGGTCCATTTCTGGTCCTCGTGCAAGCAGTAGTTCGGCTTGCCAATCATTGACGGGGATACTGGGTGTCGGCCTGTTGGATGTCGTGCAAAATTCTGTCCAATTGGCGAGTTAGATCATCAAAATCCCTAATTTTTTGAAGGGCCCTGCCCATAATCCTCCAAACGTTTTCAGTTTCTGACGGATCTGGCGACCTTGCTGGCCAAGGTAGAGTGTTCAAGCACAAAGACAAACTGTAGAAACTCTACGGCGGACGGATATTATGTTGCTGATATGTAACTCCAGGATGGCTTTCCACGAAGGGCAAGAAAACTGGGCGCAGAATATCGTCTACGTACCGCTGTCCTGAAAGGGTGCCGTGGTCGTGCTACGAAAAGGAATGCCACCCAAGACCGTCACTTCGGAGTGTCGTACCTTATGACGGTCGACATGGATGTTGGTAGCCAGAATGAGATTTTCACTCTGCAGTGGAGTGTGCGCTGATATGAAACTTCCAGGCAGATTAAAACTGTGTGCCGGACCGAGACACGAACTCGGGACCTTTGCCTTTCGCGGGCAAGTGCTCTGCCAGGAAGTTTCATATCATCGCACACTCCGCTGCAGAGTGAAAATCTCATTCTGGAAACATCCCCCAGGCTGTGGCTAAGCCATGTCTCCGCAGTATCCTTTCCTTCAGGAGTGCTAGTTCTGCAAAGTTCGCAGGAGAGCTTCTGTAAAGTTTGGAAGGTAGGAGATGAGGTACTGGCAGAAGTAAAGCTGTGGGGACGGGGCGTGAGTCGTGCTTGGGTAGCTCAGTTGGTAGATCACTTGCCCGCGAAAGGCAAAGGTCCCGAGTTCGAGTCTCGGTCCGGCACAGTTTTAACCTGCCAGGAAGTTTCAAGAATGTTGGTATCCCACTGCTCTGCGGGGCGTCTCCAAAAGCGTCTTCGGGTGGGGCTGGAGTGATGAGTCACGCTTTGAATTTAGCCCAAAGTCCAGCGGAGAAGTTTGTTATCAGTAACTGATATTTGACCTACAGCCTTCATTGTCCGCATCTTCGTCTTACTCCGACTGAATATTTGCACAACTTCGTGAAGTCATATAATTCGTATGCGGCAAATAGACTTATTATAACCAACTGTTCAGGACAGGTTAAGATAGGGTTGGGATATGAGAAGAGAGGTGAGTTAATGTGACATTACCATTTCAGTGGAAGTGTTACAAGCTGCACATGATACCACTGGGAGATAGAAACACAAGTGACGAAACTAACATGAGCCTACGGATTTACTGTCGAATCAAAGTGTAGTAAAATAATCAAAACTTGATGCATAATCGCTGGTACGAATATAGTAACTTCATTTGTAGCGTTGATAGAAATGACATTTTGAATTTGTTATTGACCTCTTAAGTTTCTTTGTGTTTGTACGTTTTCGTAAGGCCAGTTACTTCCAAGAAGAATACTTCTTCTTATTACGGAATGTAATTTCGAGCGGTAACAACGGTCTCTGATATTTTATGGTGAGATCATGATGAATGGAGCTTCGCAAGCTTTTTCCAGTGAGACGCTCCTTGTTCTCACACTATCTGAAGTGAGTGTGCACTTCACTTAAACTGTCACAGTCACCGTTCTCAGCAATAAATGACGAAAATTCCTTCACACTAACATTGTTGGGACACATTGTTACGAATACACACAAGCAACCAGAGTAACCAGTTTCTAATTTCACTCTGTTATTTACTGATGTGCTAAAACATTAGGGTTAAAAGCGTATTGCTTCACTTTTAGATCGCATTACAACAGCGATTCTGCACGGCATTGCACCGAGGAGTCCTTGGGAGAGTTTAGGAGCCTTGTGGCACCAGCTGTCCACGCACAGGATACGAAACTGCCGTGATATAGGTGGTGGTGTTTTGTGGGCGCTAAGCTGGTGCTCGATAGTGTCCCAGATGTGTTGGATCGGGTTCAGATCAGGATAATTTGATTGGCGTGAGTTCAGTGTCATGGTCCTCAAACCACTGAATCACAATTCTGGCTTTGTGACGCGGACAGTTACTGTACCTTCCTTGAAGATGTCATCGCTGTCGGAGAAGACATCAAGCGGTCAATCGATGCAGGAATGTTAATGTAGTCCACAGCTCTTTGTCGCCTTCGATTACTACCAC
This sequence comes from Schistocerca cancellata, assembly GCF_023864275.1. Classification (NCBI taxonomy): domain Eukaryota; kingdom Metazoa; phylum Arthropoda; class Insecta; order Orthoptera; family Acrididae; genus Schistocerca; species Schistocerca cancellata. The sequence goes on along the minus strand of NC_064628.1, from coordinate 330,420,666 downwards.
AGGTCCCACGCAAGTCCAGATGAATCTCTCCACAGCTAATACTGTCTGAGGAGTGGTGCACGTTCGAGTAGCTGTTCCAAGCAACCTTCGGTAGTAAGTTCCACTGTCACTTTATTTTCCTGTTTATGTTTTACATTCATCTGATTCTCCTAATTAATGTAAGCGCTCTCTACTGATATAGTTTATCTCATTCTTATATACTGCTCGCTCACAGAAAGTTCCGTACCTAAAGACTGAAAAATAGTTCAAGTCACACTAATAAGCCTACCCAAAAAGGGAAACGGAAGTAACACGGCGAATTACAGGCCAATATCACTAACGTCGATTTGCAGTAGGGTTTTGGAACATATATTGTGTTCGAATATTATGAATTATCTCGAATAAAACGATTTATTGACACATAATGAGCACGGATTCAGAAAACACCGTTCTTGTGAAACACAACTAGCTCTTTATACTCATAAAGTAATGAGGGCTATAGACAGGGATGTCAAATTGATTCCATACTTTTAGATCTCCAGAAGGCTTTCGACACCGTTCCTCACAAACGTCTTCTAACCAAACTGCGTGCCTACGGAGTATCGCCTCAATTGAGCGACTGTATTCGTGATTTCCTGTCAGAAAGGTCACATTTAATAGTAATAAGCGAAAAGTCATCGAGTAAAACAGAAGCAATATCCGGCGTTCCCCAAGGAAGTGTTATAGGCCCTCTGTTGTTCCTGATCTACATTAACGACATAGGAGACAATCAGAGTAGCCCTATTATATTGTTTGCAGATGATGCTATCATTTACCGTCTTGTAAAATCATCAGATGATCAAAACGAATTGCAAAATGATTTAGATAAGATATCTGTATGGTGCGAAAAGTGGCAATTCACCCTGAATAAAGAAAAGTTTCAAGTTATTCACGTAAGTACTAAAAGAAATCCGCTAAATTTCGATTACGCGATAAGTCACACAAATTTTAAGGCTTAAATTCAACTTAATACTTATGGATTACAATTAGAAATAACCTAAATTAAAACGATCACATAGAGAAAGTTGCGGGTAGAGCAAACCAAAGACTGCGATTCATTGGCAGAATACTTAGAAGGTGCAACAGGTCTACTAAAGAGACTGCTTACACCACTCTTACACCTGTTTTGAAGTATTGCTGTGCAGTGTTGGATCCGACGGATGACACCGAAAAGAATGGCAGCTCGTTTTGTATTGTCGCGAAATAGGGGAGATAGTGTCACAGACATGATACGTGAATTGGAGTGGCAATCATTAAAAGAAAGGCGGTTTTCGTTGTGTCGGGATTTTCTCATGAAATTTCAGTCACCAGTTTCCTCCTCCGATTGCGAAAACATTTTGTTGGCACCCACCTATATAGGAATAAATGATTATCACGATAAAATAAGACAAATTAGGGGTTGTACAGAAAAATTTAAGTGCTCGTTTTTGCTGCGCGCCGTTCGAGAGTGGTACGGAAGAGAGACAACTTGAAGGTGGTCATTTAACCCTCTGCTAGGCAATTTATTGTGAACAGCAGAGTAATCTCGTAGACGTAGATAAGAGTAACGCATAATCACAAAAGACAATTTGTAACGTTGTGACCATTATTGTGACACATTACTCTATACCAAACTAAATGGCTATTTCGATATCGTCCAGAGATCTTGGTGCCACACCATAGTCGGCAACAGGTATCAATTCCACATTCGTAAATGTGGACTCGCTGCAATCCGAGATGACATACTGGAGGTGCTCCTGCAGACCCTCTCAGCACAGCAGCGCCCTCATACCAGATGTCTGTATAGAGCCAAGCACACAAGCGCTGTGCCCAGTTCGTGACCTCATCTGAAGCACTCAGCATGATAGTGTAGGACTGACTAGTCGTTCACAGTTTCTGATGAACTTCTACTTCAGTAAATGTTGAACATTGTATCTCAAGAGGTCTGTTAGTTTTTGCATCAACTGATGCTTTGCTGGTCAATGAACAGCTGTAAATTATTCAGTACTCCTGTGGCAAAGAAGTGTGGCAAAGAAGTGTGGCAAAGTTCAGTAAATTTCTTATTCATTTATGTAATAAAGTGAACTAATATTTCATGAGTTATAGTTCCTATGAGCTACCTCACTGAGCAATCAAAGAACCCTCAGTTATGGCTGGACGAAAATATAGTTTCGCCCGGTCACAACAGGTATGTTTCCACCAGTATGTACGTACTTCTTTTAGTTTTCGTATTTTATAGTAACTATTTCAATTCTTGAGTTCTGATGAAGGCTTATTTGCATCTGAAATCTTGTTATTATTTCCTATGTTCTACGATCAAAACAATTTCGATGGAATAAATCGGCCGTTTGTCAATATAGCCTGTGTCAGTGGATTTCCTCTTTAAGGGCCGTATCGTCGCCAGAATGTTTACTCATTCGTTTATCCTCCGCTTACATACTTTCTTTAACGTGCCATCTTTTTTTTCTGACCACTGTGTGTCAGCTTCTCAGTCCTCGCACAGTCCAGTACTGATACTACAAACCACCTGTCGTTAAAAGAATACTGGTGGCAACGAGGGTGATAAAATTAAACTCTTCACACTAATCAACGGGATGATTGAATGAAACTAGATGGAAATGATGAATAAACAGTAATGAAATCGTACGCAGAACGAGCTGCTTAATTATGGAATGGAAGCAAGTAATTGCTTTCGCTGACGTTTTCACACGCTGTAATCAAATAGTGGTTCCATAATACAGTTTCATCGTCACAGCGAGTAGGTTTACATCATTTCTCTACAGAGATTCATAGTATAATATTTACATGGGATGTGGTATGTAATGAATTTTACCGTGGTAAATGAAAAATGGGGTAACATGTTACTGTTATGAAGAGGTATTGCACGATGTGTGTCTTCCTCTCATTGTTCCGTTGGTGTTTCCTCGTATGTCTTATACGTATAAAGTTAAAGCGAGTAGAGTGTGGTCGTCGTTTTGCTTCGGAACACGTCCTTGGCATCGTTGTTGCACTTATCTTCAGGAAAATTACTATCGGCAATGAACACGTGCTACTTCAAGTGAGCAAATAATGAGCTTTCTCTACAGTTTGGTGATGTTTCCTCGCTTTATGTTAATAGGCATCCTTGGCATACCATACGTGACGTGGTTTCGGAGCTTTCTAACGTTTCAACCTGTCGATTCAATTTTGATACAAATAAAGAGTGTTTCATTTAACCTACGTTAGTTAATTGAGGTATGCTCAGTGTTGAATTAAGTAACCTAAATCGACACATGTACATTTTCACTTACTTCCTATTCAATGGTTAGTTCTGTGAATTAACAGTTGGAGCTGAGATAGGGAGCCGTTTGTCGCCTATTATAGCCTAACTGTTGCATCATTGAGACTTTCATGCTTTATTGGTATGTAGACGATACTTTTGTCTGATTCATGGCAGTGAGAATTTAATCAGCTTTTCAAACGTCTAAATCATTTCCTCGCTTCATTATAATCGACAAATTGAGGATGCAGAAGGCAAAAAATCCCACTGCATTAAAGACACATAATATGTGTCCACAGAACATGTGGCCTTTAGCTGAAAGTGTGATGGTGATCTCTCCATTGGCAAAAGATTCCGGTTTAGTCCCCCTTTCGGATCTCCGGGAGGCGACTGCCAATCGGGAGGAGAAACATTAAATAACCAACGAAAGGGTAACATTCCACGACTTGCGGTATGGAATGTTAGAAGTTTGAACTTCGTAGAAACGCTAGGGAAAACTGGAAATGAAAATAGTGAGGGGGCCCCAAAGTGATGTGGGGAGAAAATAAGGATTTCCGTCAGACGCCGGCCAGTGTGGCCGAGCGGTTTTAGGCGCTTCAGTCTGGAACCGCGGGACCGCTACGGTCGCATGTTCGAGCCCTGAATCGGGCATGGATGTGTGTGATGTCCTTAGGTTACTTAGGTTTAAGTAGTTCTATGTTCTAGGGGACTGATGACCTCAGATGTTAAGTTCCATAGTGCTCAGAGCCGCTTGAATCGTCAGACGAATGTATGGTAATATCAACATCACCAGAAAATGCTATTACGGGAGTAGGATTGATTATGAATCGGAAAGTAGGGCAGAGAGTGGGCTACTGTGAACAGTTCAGTGACAGGGTTGTCGTCATCAGAATAGATTGGATTGGATTGTTTGTGGGAAGAGACCAAACAGCGAGGTCATCGGTCTCATCGGATTAGGGAAGGACGGGGAAGGAAGTCGGCCGTACCCTTTCAAAGGAACCATCCGGGTATTTACCTGGAGTGATTTAGGGAAATCACGGAAAACCTAAATCAGGATGGCCGGACGCGGGCCTCCGTCTTCCCGAAGGCGAGTCCAGTGTGCTAACCACTGCGCCACCTCGCTCGGTGTCAGAATAGACAGAAAATCAATACCGTCAACAATTTTTCAAGTATAAATGCTGACGTCGCGGACAGAAGATGAAGAAACAGAGAAAGTATTTCACGATACTGAACGGTTAATTAAATATTTAAAGGGAGATGAAAAATCTAATAGTCATGAGCGATTCTAACGCTGTTGTAGGGGAAGACGTGGAATAAAGGGTTACGGCAGAAAATAGGCTTAGCATTAGGAAAGGTAGCGGAGAGACTATAATTCGTTCAAAATTCACAAGAGAGGAGCTTTTCGTGAAAAACACTTCGAGACATTCTGAAATCAGATATTGGATTGCAAGGAGTACACAGGTGTGCATATATATACAGATCCAAATTAATAATGGTGAAGGGTAAACTGAAGTGTAAGAGAATCGTCAAGAAGAATGTGGTTGGAAGTACATGGGATGCGCTTGAAGTTCGTTTAGGATGTGGATGCTGCTATAAGGAATGCCACAGTAGGCAATTCAGCGAAAAGGAGTGACCATCTCAAAAAAGGGCGATCACAGATGGGGGACGGTTAAATAAAGGCATAATGAACGTTTCCCCGAAGGAAACTTGGCTAACAGAAGAAATAGCTCGTCTGATCAATAAAATAAGGAAATACCAAAATGTTCAGGGAAAGGCAGGAATACAGCAATATAACTCACTTAGGAATGAAATAAATGTGAAGTTCAGGGAAGCCAAGGTGAAATGGCTGGAGGAAATATGTGAAGAAATTGAAAAGAAATGATCGTCGGACGGACGATCTCCGCGAATAGAACATTCAAAAAAACCCTCGGTGAACTTAAAAACGAGAGTCGTAACATTAAAAATGCAACAGGAATTCCTTTGTTAATTGCAGAGGAAAGAGTGGATAGGTAGAAAGAGTGCATTGAAGGCCTCTACGAGGGAGAGGACCTGTCTGATGACTTGATAAAGGAATAGACTGGAGTCGATAAGGACGACGAACAGGATTTAGCATTAGTTATAATTTAAGATGCTCTGAAAGACTCGTGGCTACATGAAGCCGAAGGTATAGCAAACATTCCGTCGGAATTTCTAAAATCATTGGCGGAAATGGCAAAGAACTGACGGTTCAAGTTGGTGTGTAAAACCTATGAGACTATCGATGTACCGTCAGACAACCGCTTATAATGTACACCGTGTGTCATGTCTGGAAACAAACTTGCTCCATTCGCTCTCGGTATTTCTTGTTGACAACAGCAATGCCCAAGTCACTCTCACCGTCAAGCTTCCATTGAGTACTGCCCGTCCTTGTCTCGGATCTGATTTCTTGCTGTGTTAGTTGTACGTTAAGTGGCACTCAGCAGTATCACAAGATTTTCTGACGAAAAGATGCTCGATGTGCACCGTGAATAACGGGTTCATTGAATGCCGTGGAAGAAGGGGACAACTATGCTGGGCTGAGATCTTCCAGCAGCGACGGCAACCACATCCGAACATAGATTCATCTGTAGGTTGTTGCATTACTCTGTGTTTTGTGTCGTACGTGTCGATGACTGTATTTTACAGGCTTTGTCACTGTTGTGAAGATATTTACACAGAAACAAAGGTTGTGGTAATACTTCAAACAAATCAAAATTACATTATTACTTTGTTATTACCGGAGATCACTGGTCTCTCATGCGAAAATGCTCAGAAAAAGTCCCTGAAAAACCTCCTAAATTTTGTCTGTGAAGTTCTGGTTCACTCCGTTTAATGGGACGCCGCTATAAACTGACCTTTCCCTGAGGTAAAATAGCGTGAAATTTTGAAAGTGGTTTCCTACCGCGATTTATAGTAAATGCATGGTGGTTATAATTAAACTTTCGCTACCTGGGACAGTGCAGACGGAAAGCAATTTATAATATGAATACCTAACCTTATAGGAATGATGTTCAGCATCATTTGCGTTGTTAGAGGTGTTGCTGTCCTGACTTGCCTTTAGGCGCCGGTAAAGCTACGACGATGTAGGATTGAAAATCAAACATCTGTGTGCATTACAGCTGCAGACAATCAACTTGATCTGGACAAGGTGATCAGGATTTTATTAGTGAAGCTGTTTCACCAAAGCAACAGCAGTAATTGTACTTCTCTTCGTGAGTATCGACGCATTAAAGGATACGGAGAGGTCATTTTTAGGCACCGGTGTTGTAAAATATAATACGGAAGTTCGAATTAACATGCTCGCTGCCACAGTAATTGGCCTTGTTTTGCCACGTAACCAATTATTTTTTAAATAGAATCCCAAACTGTATTGCTGAAAATAATATAAAATGTATTTATTTTATAAGTAAAACATAAAATTTTTCTCGTGAATCAATTTTTTTTGGGGGGGGGGGAGGGGCACTAAGGCGTCAGTGGCATATCAGGCCACGTTCTGAAGCGGGTGGCCAGGGACGCGCTAGTGCGTCACGTTTATTTTTCCTGAAAATTGTGACAGTTTAGAGTACCACATTTTTATTTTATATTCAAAACTAAAACGAAACATCCTACTGACGAACGACATATTTATTGAACAAAAAATATAGTAGAAACAGCATTCAAAAACAAATACCAGATGTTGAAGAAACTTCTGAAGTACAAGGTATGTCAAATCTCAGAAAACATACAATTAAGAACTTTACCGGTTACCCGGTTACACTCAAACAAATAAAATAAATACGAAGTTCAAGAATAGTACCTACAAAAAAAAACAACGAAAGTGCTATCTGCCTTTGAGGGGGCGAATAACACAACAATTCAGACAGTATCCTTCTTTATTTGGGCAATCTGGGCACACGTAAAGCGTGTCTGTTCGTTGTCCTCAGCTGGCGCATGATCTGCACTTTTTTCTCGGTGTTTTTGATTTTCCAGTTGATTCTCGTTTTACGAAAACCTTCTGGGGATTTCTGACTGGCTGTTCTACCTGCTTTTGTGGCCATAGTGCTCTTATAATACTGGGCCTGAATTCTTAGAGGGGCATTTTTGTGCCAGAATATTTACTATGTAGGGCATTTGCGTTTGTCAGCATCATTTCCATAACGTGGATAAAAAGTTTCTTGTACCAGCGTGTGGTTTTTCGTTCCGAGAGGTAATATGATAACATCTGATCGTGCCGATCAACTCCCGACATAAATTTATTGTAGTTTCCAATGGCCAAGGGCTTAGATTTCATCTCGTTTCTTTTGTTTCAACCTCAACCATTTCATTTGTAAATGCATTAGAAATGTAGCAAACCTCCCTCTTATCACTCCACTTACCTACCATAACTCCTTCCGCAAATCTGGCAACGGCTTCACCTTTTCGTAATTTTGCCTTCTGTATTTCCTTGGGTGTATCCTTCCTATTCGCCCTCAGTGAGTCTTCTTATCCAGGAGCAACGTAGCCAATGCGAAGCTATTATAGTAATTGTCCATGTACACGTAGTGACCAGAAATGAATTTTTTGCGCATGGCCTCTTCCTCCTAAATCGTCCAGTATGCCAGTGTATACCCCGAATTTTAGCACCATTCCAGTGGGAGTAGTCAAAATATATAGCTTTATGCCATATTTATGCTTTTTATTTTTGATGTATTGGCGGAAAAGTAATCTTCCACGCCAAAGGATCATTGATTCGTCCACTGACATTTCTCGTCCAGGGCAGTACACTTGGCATACCCGTTCATTGAAAAAATTGATAACTGGACGTATTTTATACAACCTGTCGGATGGTTTTGGTTCGCCCTGTTTTGGATTTTCAGAAAAATGCAATGCACGTGGTATTAGAAGAAAACGATTTCGTGAAATACTATCGGCAATTCCTTTCACGTGAAATAAAGGGTCCTTTTCCAATAGTCCTGCAACTTCCTCATCTTTACATTTCCCATGTGCAGGAAAACTCACAAGAACGCTAAAAATTCGCCAACCGTCACATCTTTCCAACAATTTATTCGTGATTGTTCTTTGGTTCCCACAGAAAGGAATAATTCAATTGCGTTTCGATTTCTTCCTTCTAAAACTTCCAATAGAAATTCGTTAGTCAGCAAACGACGAAAATACTCTAAGGGAGTGTTTCCCGTTGGTTGAATTAGCAGTCCCTCCTTTTTTTATAAACGGACAATTTACCTTTCCAACTGGCTTGCTTTCCCATGCAACACTTGTATCAGCTACGTTACCACTTGTTACCACTCCTTCTGCCCTTTCCCTGTCGCTTGGATCTACAGTCTCATCTAAAGCAAACTCGGCTCCGTCCGACTCTTCACTGGATTCCCACCCGTCCTCCGCACTGGCCAATTCCGTTTCCGAATCGCTTTCTTCTAATGTTCGTAATAATTCCGCATCCGTTACTTGTTGTACGTTTATTGTGTCCCGTATTTTACGTTTCTTAGGTTCTGAAGAGCCCGCCGTGTCACGATTGTTTTCCATTTTCAGTCCCACAACAGAGCAAAACTGCAGGGATAAAACGCGAACCGCACCCGTATAAACTGAAAACAATACGTTGTTAGAGTGCCTGCGCAATAAACCATACCGAATGGCTGTTCCCGACTACACCGTGGTGCCCCGCAACAGCTGAGTCCCTCGCCGCGCAGCTGCGTCCACGACATGAGCACCAGTATCGGCCGGACGCGCTGGTGCGCCGATAGCAGCGAACGTGTTAACGGGCGATTTGGAAATTGCTCCTGGAAGAGGCCGACGGCCAATTGCGCCACAAAACGTTGAAGACGTTTTTGGCGCATCGAGTCTTGCCACTGTAGCGGAGTGAATCGTCTTTTAGCCATTGCCTTTGATGGAAGAATATGAGCGCAAGCAGGACACAATGGAGCTTACTCCATGCTCTGGTGTTGGAAGTCCGAAATTCAATACGCTGATAACGCTACGACTTGTTAACCTGCGAATAGTGGTACTGAGCCGGAGCACTGCTTGATTTCGACGGTCTAGAGATGCTGCAGTCTGCAGACGGGAAGCTGTATAGTATTTTTCAATTGTGATGAGGCAAGCTTACTCCACGTTCCTTTTAGTTTTTCAAAGGAAGGGCCACTTCTTTTCTTTCTGTTTGTTGTGTTTGAAAAGAACCATACATGTGTTTGCTACTATCTTACGATTTTTTTAATCATTGACAACTTGATATAACAGTGTTTCTGTTAAACAAAAACTTCAGTAGTCGTGCATATCTGCAATATCTTGCAAAATGTGTTGCTTTCACAGTACTCCTTTAATTACGCAATTTTAATGTGGTAACTTAAATAAAAGTTCGTTTTGTTCTTTCATCTATAATTGAGACACAGCCCACAGTAGTCAAATTTTGCCTGACTGCTGTTTCACGAAAAATCTGTCTAAAAATTTTAAATTAAGTTTGTTATTCCGGTAGTACATTGAAGATTAGCAAAGTTTTGTAATGAGAAGATATATCTATTTCTGAAACAAATATAGGAACCTACTGCTTTTTTCATTCAACGTCTTCAATAAAGCTCAAAAATTTTACCAAAAAATACCGATAACTAGCTGGTTAAAGTAGAAATATTAGTCCAAAAGAAGCAATGACCGATACTAAATATAAGAGTTTTAGATAGAATTTCTAAAGATAATTTGTACCAGTTCCTGCCTCGGCTGGCTCTGCAGTTCTTAGAAGAAAAGTATTATAACGAACCATTAGTCAGGTAAGCAGTAAAAATATCAGTGTTAACCTGCATCAGAAACAGTCTTACGTTTGTGTATTAGATTCTTTGGAATTACGAATGCATTGAAAGTGACAAATGTAGTTTCATGGTCCACATTTGGTTAACTAAAACTTATTACTTAAATTAAAAACATAATTTTGAATTCACGGTTTGGAAGGAACTGTTTCGAACCCCAGTGCGTCATATTGGATGGCGAAGTGTCTTACAGAAGAGTCTCTGGGTGTTGGTATTGCTGCGGCACGTACAAGTACAGGCGTGGATTTGGGAAATAATTTTTTTTTTCTTTTTTGAGTCGTTAGTCTTCTGAACGGTTTGATGCAGCCCGCCACGAATTCCTCTCCTCTGCCAACCTCTCCATCTCCGAGTAGCACTTGCAACCTACTTCCTCAATTATTTGCTGGATGTATTCCAATCTCTGTCTTCCTCTACAATTTTTTCTCTCTACAGCTCCCTCTAGTACCAAGGAACTAATTCCCTCATGTCTTAATAGATGTCCTATCATCCTGTCCCCTCTCCCTGTCACTGTTTTCCAAATGTTCCTTTCTCTCCGATCCTGCGCAAAACCCCCTCAAACCTTACCGTATCAGTCCACTTAATTTTCAGCACTCGTCTGTAGCACCACATCTCAAATGTTTCGATTCTCTTCTGTTCTGCTTTTCCCACAGTCCTTGTTTCACTACCATACAATGCTGTGTTCCGGACTTACATTCTCAGAAATTTCTTCCTCATGTGAAGACCTATGTTTGATACTATGAGACTTTACTTGGCCAGGAATGCCCTTTTTGGCAATGCTAGTCTGCTTTAAGATGTCCTCTTTCCTCCGTCCGTCATTGGGTATTTTGCTGTCTAGATGGCAGAATTCCTTAACTTCTACTTCTTCGAGACCATCAATCCTGATGTTAAGTTTCTCGCTGTTCTCATTTCCGCTAATCCACACTTTCGTTTTTCTTAGATTTACTCTTAGTCCACATTTGTACTCATTTTTTTTCCATTTTCTATTCAGAAGATCATGTATTCACTTTCACTTAAGATGGCAATGTCAACAGCGAATCGTATCATTGATATCCATTCACCTTGAATTTTAATTCCACTCCTGGGCCTTTCTTTTATTTCCATCATTGCTTCTTTGACGTACAGATTGAACAGTAGGGGCAAAAGACAACATCCTTGTAATACACCCATTTAATCCGTGGGTTTTGTTCTTGGTCGGCCATTCTTATTATTCTGTTTTGGCTCTTGTACATATTGCATATTACCCGTCTCTCCCTACAGCATAACCCTATTTTTATATAATTTCGAACATATCCACGATTTTCCATTGTCGAATGCTTTTTCCAGGTCGACAAATCCTATCAACGTGTCTTGATTTTCCTTTAGTCTTGCTTCCATTATCAACCGCAACGTCAGAATTCCTTACCTTTCCTAAAGCCAAATTGGACGTCATCTAACACGTCATCAATTTTCCTTTCCATTCTTCTGTATATTATTCTTGTCAACAAATTGGATGCATAAGCCGCTAAGCTGACTGTGCGGTATTTCTCGCAGTTGACAGCTCTTGCAGTCTTCGGAAGTATGTGAATGATATTTTTTCGAAAGTCAGATAGTATGTCGCCAGACTAATACATTCTACACACCAACGTGAATAGTCGTTTTGTTACCACTTCCTCCAATGATTTTAGTAATTCTGATGGAATGTAATCATACCGTCTGCCTTATTTGATCTTACGCCCTCCAAAGATCTATTGAAGTCTGATTCTAATACTGGAAGATCTGTCTTTTCTAAAAAGACTCTTGTTTGTTCTTATATCACGTCAAACAAATCTTCCCCCTCATAGAGGCCTTCAATGCGCTTTTTCCACCTATTCGCTTTCTCCTCTGCATTTAACAATGAACTTCCTTTTGCACACCTAATGTTACAACAGTTGCTTTGCCGGCCGGCGTGGCCGAGCGGTTCTGGGCGCTACAGTCTGGAACCGCGCGACCGCTACGGTCGCAGGTTCGAATCCTGCCTCGGGCATGGATGTGTGTGATGTCCTTAGGTTAGTTAGGTTTAAGCAGTTCTAAGTTCTAGGGGACTGATGACCTTAGAAGTTAAGTCCCATAGTGCTCAGAGCCATTTGAACAGTTGCTTTCCATTTCACCGAAGGTTATTTTGACTTTCCTATATGATGAGTCAATCCTTCCGACAAATATTTCTTTTTGAATTTCTTCACGTTTTTCATGCAGCCATTTCGTCTTCGCTTCCCTGCACTACCTATTTACACTGAAGTCCAAAGAAATGCGTATTCAAACACGGAGATACATAACAGGCAGAATACGGCGCTGCGGTCGGAAACGCCTATATAAGACACCAAGTGTCTGCCGCAGTTGTTAGATCGGTTACTCCTGCTACAGTGGCAGGTTATCAAGATTTAAGTGAGTTCAATCGTGGTGTTACAGTCGGCGCAAGAGCGACCATTTCACGAGTATACCGTGAATATCATGAATCCGCTAAAACATGAAATCCCGGACATCGCTGTTGCCGGAGAAAGACCCTGCAAGAACGGGACCAACGACGACTGAAGAGAATCGTTCAACGTAACAGATGTGCTCTGAAGAACCCATACGATGTAGTTACAACAGCGCATAGTGACCTATGTATGTAGGCCGAAGCGGGATGAGGAAAGTTGACGTTGTAATTATGAAAGAGCATCCACTTGTCGCCTCCAGAGGACATCCTCCAGCGGACTGAAAGCTTCCGTCTGCAGGGGCGTGGCCGGGGCCCGAACTCGCTGCCTTCCGGGTACAGAGCTGTCTGCGGTCACTGACTGAGCTGCCCTAAGCGGATGGCTCACTACAACGACAGCGGACAGCTGTTTTCCTTCGGCGCTCTACATGCGGTTCACGACTTGCGCTTGACCAGTAGAGTGGTACCATGCAGGCATATAGGCCCTCTCAACAAGGTGGCGTAAGGCCGTCGCATTGAACAGAAATTACGTTAAAAAACAGGATTTTGGTATTGGTTTACTGGAAACCAGAATAAAACAAACTTGAGTTCAAAAAAAATGTGTTCCACTACTTACTGAATCCTCCTCACATTAGTCTGCATAGTTATATAAAATATTGTATATATACAGCTACGGTAACCGCTTCTGTAGGGTGGTAAGCTGTATTCGGAATTACGTAATCTCAAAAGTTCGAAAGAACCTTTTATCGGCTGGTGTTTGGCGCTTTTATTTCGCTGGTATTTGACTCAGTGTTTTTGGGTAGGTATGCAGCCGATTCACACTTCAGCGCAGTTCTTGTTACGTCAGTGCTTAACGAAAATACCGTAGACACCTGTACCCATCAAGAAGCAGCAAATTAAGCAAAGTACACCCAACATTATGAGCACTGACCACATCGATACAAAATGCCACCTGGTGGTGTTGCAGTCAAGTGAGTCACTAAGGAGAGTATATAAGCGGAGCACAGAGCAATGGGGAATCATTCTATAGGTGATATAGGCCGCAAGTGAAGAAATTCGCTGATAAAAGCACCTTTGACAGAGGGCAGAGTGTTATGGCTCGGCGCCTCGGAAATTCCGAAGCTCTTAGAATGTTCGTGTACTCCTGTCTTGAGCTGATATGGAAAATGGTTGAAGGACGGTAAAACCGCAAACGGGAGACAAGGTGTTGGGCGTCCACGCCTCACATCACAAAACGTGGGCATTGGCAGCTTGTCCACTTGTAAAGCAGGGTAGGAGACAATGTGTTAGATCTGACGACAGAATACAATTCTGGCGCAGGCACAAGTGTTTCAGAGCACACATTTCGTTGCACATTGTTGAACATGGGGCTCCACAACAAAAGATTCCCGGGTTTCCCATGTTGACCCAACAAAGATGTCAATTACGATAGCAATCAACACGGGGTCTACATCTTCACCTACAGCTACTTACATATTCCGCAAGCCACCATGTTGTGCATGCCAGAGGGTACATTGTACCTGTGATATCACATTTCGATACCATCCCAGTGGAATTCTACGGTTGGTAATGGAATTGCAAGTTTCCGTCCAACTCCGATAGCAGTTGTGCGGGACCTGGCGGACTCAATGGAGTATGCCTGCTGAGCCACGGCTCCAGTGTGCCTCTATTACAAGCGCCCTCTGCCTGCGCAGCATAGGACGGCTGGTGGCAGCGGCTCGCCCCACTCACACTTGGAGCGACTCCGATATGACACCTTCGTTCGTGCTTCATCCTTGTGGATTTTGTGATACCTGTACTCTGTTTCTTGCTGCAGTGTTTATGATGAATCTTTGCACGTTTGGAGAAATTGAAATTCAGTAAACCTTCTGTTTGTTGCCTTAACTTGTTCACTAATTTTCTGCTCCTATCCAGCTTTCCTACAACAACAGTTGCCCCTCCACTCTGTAGCCCACCTCTCCTTACCATTGTGTGCGAAGTCATGCCCAAAAATACCACTAATAGTCCTGTTCCACTCTCAGAGCCAGAGAAAAACAACAGTCTAAATGCCTTTCATATCTTAGTGATTCTTGCGCAAAATGTACGTTGGCGTGTAGAATCATTCTGCAGTTAAATGCCAGTTCTCTAAATTTTTCAGTAGTGTTCCTCGAAAAGAACGTGGCCTTTTCTCCAGGAATTTCCGTTTGAGCTCCCGAAGAATCTCCGTAATACTTGTGTACTGATCGAACCTACCGGTAACAAATTTAGCAACCCGCCTCCGAATTGCTTCGATGTCTTCCTTTAACCCGACCTGGCGGGTTCCCAAATACTCGAGCAGTACTCAAGAATGGGTCACCCTACTGTCCTGTATGAGATCACCTTTGCAGATGAATCACTCTTTCCTAAAATTCTCGCAGAAACCGAAGTTCATTCGCCTTCCCTGCTACCGTCCTCACAAATTCGTTCCATTTCATATTGAATTGCAACAGTACGCCCAGATGTTTAAACGACGTGGCTTTGTCAAGCAGGATGCTAGTGAAGCTGTATTCGAATGTTACGGTTGGTTTTTCTTACTTATACGCATTAAATTAAATTTTTCTACATTTAGAGCCAGATATCATTCATTACACCAACTAGAAATTTGGTCTAAGTCGTCTTGTCTCCTCCAGATAGTTACTCAATGACGGCAACTTTCTGTATACCACAGCATCACCAGCAAACAGCCGCAGATTGTCGCTCACCCTGTACGTCAGATCATTAATGTAAGATGCGCGTTCAATATGTAATGCAACAGATATTTTTTTTCTCGGACAATTTCGCTTAAAAAAACGCATAATTTGTTTTGGGACGTTGTGCAATACTCCCTCTTCAGCCCCTATGTTTTCATGAAGACCATGAAGTTACGATAGGTGGCGGATCCCTACGAGCCTTCCAAATGGCGTTTGTGTGCGAGGTGCGTTTCTGAGCAGAGTGCTGTCATTGAGTTTCTTTTGGCGGAAACCAGAGCATCGCAGATATTCACAGGCGCTTGCAGAATTTCTACGGAGACCTGGCAGTGACCAACAGCACGAAGCACGGCGAGTCGTTGGGCGAGGCATCGTCATCATCGCAACGATGTCACGCAAATCCATCCGATCTCGTGCTGGCACAGCTGTGACTGCTGCAGCGTTGGACTTCAGCGTGTTCCTTGTCACAAAAATTCAAACTAACCTCTCCCTCTCCATGACAACGCAAGGCCTCATACAATCTGCGAAAGCGATTAACTGGACTGTTCTTCTTCATCCACATCACAACTCGGATCTCGCACCTCCCAAAGTCGATAGCATTGTTTCAAAGAAGGAAGCACTCCGTGGGAAGCAGTACGTGGATGATGGGGAGGTTATTGACGCAGCTACACGTTGGCTACGACGTCGACCAGTACAGAGGTACCATGCGGACGTATAGGCCCTACCAGCAAGGTGGCATAAGGACTTCGCATTGAACGAAGGATTTTGGAGCCAAAAGAGTGTATAATAATATGGTGTATTTTAATCCTGAATAAAAAGAACCTGCTTCAGAAAATAAGTGTTTTACATTACTTATTGAACTACCCTCGTATATAGAGAATAAAAGAGGTCCTACCACACTTGGAATGCTAACATCTGCTTATCTGCTTTTTCTGGTATGAATACCCTCGTAACCTTCTTGATGGATTTATATACTTCAGTAATATCGTTTCATGCCACCTACGTGGCGTTGCACTTTTAATGGCAAGCAGGGTACACCAGAATACGTGAGATTAAATCTGCCCTGCAGTCCTCTTGCACTAAAGTGCAGAGAAATAGCTAATTCCTGTCGAGGGTGTATTACCTGACTGCCCCAAAGCGGGGGCTGAACTGAGAGCGGGCAACCCGCGTTACGCTGCTCAAACTGCAGTGCGGTTCCGGCCGCGCCACTTTGCGCGTTGCGTATGGATTGGCTGGCCCGGGCGCTGGGCAGCCGCCAGTAGGGGGGCGCTGTCATTCACTGCACGTCCCTTACAGAATCCGCAAAAGAAAAGGAGAAAGAAAGGAACGTCTTCCATACTTTGTAGCTTCCTTTTAAAAATGAAAGGCAGTATATCTCACAGCAGAAACACCCTCTGAGAAATTCGGACCATTTCTTCTTCCATTTTCCGTACGAGTAATGACCTGGAAACAAGTCTGTCATAACCAGCTGTCATATTCAACAACATTCTGACAAAATTATTCTAACGTGTGGCTGTGATTTACAGCTTTCAATTTGCTGCATGTGATACACATTTTTTGCAGCCTATCAGGTGTTTAATAAAAATTTGTCCATGAGTTAGAAACTGTAAAGGGAAGTGATTTTATATTAGATTAAAATATTTCCTTTTTATCTATCACACATTTATATTATTTGGGAAAGGAGGATATTTTTTTTTTTTTTTTTTTTTTTTTTTGAACTGCTTCCTAAGCTGCTGACACCCTGAGTAATGGGAAATAAAGATCATTTTTTTCCTCTTGTGTTATAGGTACGGATATCACTCTTCTTCTCAAACTGTGATGGATTATTTATGATGAACTTCATTAGCGAAACTATACATTGTGATGGGTGAGGTAAAAATACCTGAAACCTTAAAGAGGTGCTGATATGAACACTGCGGCTGTACGCTGCATATTATTCTTACAGCTCGCTTTTGTGCAATCAATATTCTCTCTCTATTCCATAAGACATAACTGAGTGGGAAAATGTTGTTGTGTCAGAAGATTGACTCGTTTGTTTCCAAGACTAGCTATTATACGGAGAACAAAAGCAGCTGAACTTAATTGTTCGAGAAGCTAATATGCTTCTTCCAGTTCAAATTTTTATCAATATGAACAACCAAAAATTTGTAGCATTCTATCCTGTTTACTAACTTCCGTTTACGTTCTACATCAATTGTTGATATGACTATATTTGTTGTACAGAAATGAATATAGTGTATTTCCTCAAAATTTGGTGGAACTCGATTTTCAGAAAACTACTTAATAATTCTTTGAAAAACATCGTTAAAAATCTGTTCTGTTTCTTTCTCTGTAATTGCATTTACTATAACACTAGCATTGTCTGCAAAAAGCACTAATTCTGCTTCATGAATGTTAAGTGGACGTTCATTCACATATCTAAGAAACAGAAATGGACCAGAAACTGCTCCCTTGGAATTTCCTTCGTGATTTTTTCTCTGTCACTAAAATGTTGTCGTCTTCCAACATTGTTTGAATTTTTCAGCACAGCTTTCTGCATTCTCTTTATTAAGTATGATTCAAACTAGTTGTCTGTAGCGCTCTATGAAACCGCAGATTTTGGAAGAGAGTAACATGATCTATGCTATCAAACGCTTTGGAAAGATCACGGAAAACACCAACTGGCAATGTTTTGTTATTTAAGACTAGTGATATTTGGTAAATGAATGTAGGAAGAGCATTTTCAGTCGAGCAACCTTTTTTGGAATCCGGACTGTGATGTGCTAAGTAAATTGTTTCTAATTAAATGTGAGGTCTCTCTTGAGTAAATTACTTTTTTCAAATATTTTTGAATAGCTCGCCAGTAAAGAAACTGGACGATAATTATTGGAGTCTTTATTGTCCCTTTCTTAGATATAACAACTGATTTTTTTAATCTGTCTGGAAAAATGTCCTGTGCCAGTGAAGCATTACTTATGTAACTGAGGACATTATTAAGTTAGAACATCTGTTGCGTTTGAAATTACATCAACACCACATGAGCTTTGGTGCTACTTCTAGTTGTTTAATTTTTTTTGAAATGACATTTTAATATAATCTCTTGCTTCTTCTTTTGAATCACTTCATCCTTTTTACTACAACTACCAGATCAGAAAAACAATAGACGAAGCTTTTCTTATATCTGAGTGTGGTCTGTGTTTAAACGAAACTGGTAGTTTTCATGAAGTGAGAAATAATGGATTTTAAAATGTGTAGCAACAGAATGGAAAACTGGTAAAGTTTCAAACCTCTTCCTTCACCTATCACGAGGTGGACGCATAAAGTAACGGAACTGACTGCACAAGACAAAATCCATAGTGGCCTGTAGATGGTATACTGCTAAGCAAAGTTTTTGCTTACTAAAATGTTCAGGAAGAAGAAGTATACTTTGAGATGACTTGATGATTCTGTCACAGACTGCAGATGAGCTGTTGAACAGAGCGGAGAGAGTTTTAAAAAGGAATTGACAGATGAATTTCAAGAAAAGTATAACAAAGATAATAGGTTGTAGTCGAATTAGGTGATACTGAAAGAATTACGTTAGGAAGCACTAGACGAGTTTTGTTACGTATTTGGTCTGCAGAATAACTGACGACGGCCGAAGTACAGAGGATATAGGTGACAGCAAGAAAAGCCCTTCTTAAAAACAGAAATTTCTCACTACCAAATATAAATTTAGGTGTTAGTAAGTCTTTCCTGATGGTGTCTGTCTGGAATGTAACCTTTTCATAAAAGTGAAACGTGAACGATAAACAGATCACACAAGAACAGAATAGAAGCGTTGGAACTGTAGAGCTACAGAGGGATACTGAAGATTGGATAGGTCGATCACGTAACTGTTGAAGAGCGGTATAACGCAACTTAACTAAAAGATCAGTTCATGCGACGCACACTGCAGGTTCAAGGAATAGTCAGTTAGGTGATGGAGAAAAGAGTGTATGTGTGTGTGTGGGGGGGGGGGGTAAAAACTAATAGGGAGACGATGGTATGAGTATAGTCAGGGCTGCCATAAGGCTGAAGGGACAAATACAGTAGTTTGCGCAGCCGAGCTGCTGAGAGGGGCGCCAATTTCTATTCAGAATGTATCATGATTAGTAGTGAAAATAGCCCATTTCACGCTTACTAGATTTAGATTTATTTTTAAAAGTCTTACCAAGAGCTCAAAGAAAGGCAAATAACGTATAAGGAAGGAATGGAAGAGTCAGAGGAACATCAAAATGGTCTGTGGCATGTGTGGGAAAATGTTTTCGATTCAGCCATGACTATAGCAAGCAGGTTGAAGCTGATGTGGGTTGCAGTAGTTACACAGAAATGAAGAGGCTTCCAAGGATAGACTAGCGTGGAAAATGCATCAGTCTGAAGACGACAACAGAGTAGTAACCACTTGATGAACTGAGAAACGTAAATCATTTTATTGGTACGTACTGCAATGAGACATCGCAATTAAAGGTTACATTAATTCTAGTACATTCCTCATATATGATTCATAAACTACGCAAATAAACGTCAGTGTGGTTTATGTGCTTAAGCGTCCAAAATTGTATAACGGTGTCGCTATCGATAGGCGCACCAAGGTAATCGAATCGAACAATAACTGTGAGCGCCATTTAAGTTGAAAGGTCGTCCTAGCTGACAAAGACCATGCTGGTTGAGTGCGCCTTTCCGGAAAAACATCTTGGGAATAGTCAAATATTATACACTGTCCACTCACATTGATGTGACCACCTGTCAGAAACCGAATAACCACCTCTTGCAGAGTACCCCGCTGCAAGACGTGCAGGCAGATAATCAGCGAGGTTCTGGAAAGTATCGAGAGGGATGTGCGGCCCCGTCGACTCCAGTGCAGTGGACAACTGCCATTGGTTTCTCGACTGTGGATGTATCGCACGAACAGTCCGATCGAGATGGTGACACAGATTCTTCATTGGTTTTAAATCCGAGGAGTCTGATGGTCAGGGGAGTACGGTGAACCCAATCCGATGCTCTTCGAACCACGCACGTACACTGTGAGCTGTGTGACACGTTACATTGTCGTGCTGGTAGGTGCCATCGTGCCGAGACGATGAGCGCTCAACTGAGTGGTCATCAGCGCCCGTACAAACGCCAAATTTTAACACTGTCCAATTTTTTTTACACAGTCCAGTCTAGCCACGGTCACGAATGATGATGATGATGAGTCCCCGGACAGAGAAAGTCCCCAACCCGGCAAGGGATTCGAACCCGGGACCCCGTGATTCAGAGGCAGCAAGGCTAGCCACTAGACCACGAGCTGCGGACCCATCGTGCCGAGGAAAAACATACTACATGTAGAGGTGGACGTAGTCCCCAAGGACACATGCATAGGTTGCTGAGGTCCATTCGCAGCAATATTCCCTGAACGGTCGTTGAGGCGACACTCTGTGTAGCCCCTTGGTTCATCTGCCCAATCAGCTGTTCAGCAGAATCACATTTATTCGCCCCTACACATCTCCACAGCCGTCGTTCACCCCTGTCTTCTATGGCCCTTGGTGCAGCTCAGTTGCCTAGTCACCGGCCTCGGATAGCGCCAATTTGTTGTGCACGGCATAATGTAACCATGTTGGCATGCGAACAGTTCACAAACTTAGCCACATCGTAAATGCTTACCATCATCGCCTGAAATCCAATGGTCATGCCCTATTGGACGTCAGATAAATCACTCCGTTTCCGCATTACGACAACGATTGCTTTGTTTCCCCTTGTCTCCGTGGTAAGCTTTTTAAACCCTCTACCGTTAGTGCTGCCAAATGCACGTCATAGTTGAACATAGGCGGCGGGCACATTAGTGTGACTGGACCGTGTAGCGAGGAGGATTCTGTTTACCAAACACTATGTCTTGATGGACGTAAGTGGACGAACGTAAATGTAAGTCGAGACTTTTCGACTAAACGATGTTAATGCATGACTACTGCGTAAGACGACGGCTTTTTTGCTGTTTCGCATGTTAGGATGCATCTTTTTAATTATTTAGGAATGGACAGCCAGATGGTGAGAAGTGATCATCGAAACCAACTGCTGCATATTTACATTGTTTTAAGTGGATGTATGATAAATAAATACAACTATCACTGAAACTGTTGTCAAATTACATTTGTAGCCTTATCGTCAATGTGGTATTTATTGTTAGCATATCGTTTCTTCTTCTATATTGTAGATACTTGAAACCCGGCATTGTGTTATGCCTGCTTTAATTTGCGCACACACAGTTTTGTCAGCATCTCCCTCAGCAGTGTCACTCCCTCCTCCTTTTCGTGGTTAATAAATTTAGTGGCGTTAACAGAAACCCAACTTGGTTGGTCGTGAAAGGATTTTCTGGTATGGCTTTTTTTCGCGATCACATCTCGTGTTTCCACTGTGACGTTTATTTCTATGAACTGTAACGTGACTATACCTGGTCTCTGACCGAGTTAATTTCCTTGCATCCTGGTCTGCAGTTCGCTAGTTAGTTAGTTAGTTGTTCGAAAGAGCAAATTCACGATAGAATTTACAGTATCGTTTGTGTCAACGGAGTGCACATAGAACACTTATACACAACTAAATTTTAATAAAATGTTTATATGGCTCTATGCTCGCCATTTTCAGTATCTTCCTTGTTTTTAAATATTATTCTAACGTCTTGAATCTATATTTGAAAAGATTTCTGCTATCTGTCAGACATTTTATTTCGATGGTTACATTGTCAGCGTTGTATAGCTGATTACGTCACTGCTTTTTAGATTCATTAATGGGTAATTTTTCCTTCTAGTGTTGTGAATATGTCTGTTACTCTCAAACTTAGCTGGATTGTTAATAACAAATTTCGTACGTGAGTGAATGTACTGTGAGTCTATGGTTAGTTTTCCCAGTTTCCCAGCTACTTAAAAGGAAACCTACAAGATGTACATGTCTGAACTCCAGCCATAATTCTAATTACTTTCTTTTGTACAACGTAAACATTTTGCCTAAGCGAGGAGTCACCTTGGAATGTTAGCCCATGGGACATCATGAACCAAAATATGCAAAATATGTTAACTTACTGACTATATCCACAATCTTGGCGATTATTTTTATGGAAAAAGTATCCTAACCTAAAAGTTTGACAGATCGGCTATGTGGTCTTTCCAGTTTAAGTTTTCATCGATATGAAGATCTACTAACTTATAATTTTCTACCCTGCTTACTACTTCTTGTTGGAATGCTAGGTTAAAAGGGCGACGGATATCTTTGACTGTACAAAACTGGGTGAACTGCGTTTTTTGGAACTTTAAGCCTAGCCAATTAGTGAAAAACCAATCAACAATTTTCACAGAAACATCATTTACTACTTTCCCTGCTGGAGCTCCTTTGATCGACTTCACTACAACGCTTTTATCATATGCAAGTAACGTCATCTGATTATAATAAAGTGACAGATCATTAACGTAAAGCAAGGCCTGTAGTGGGCCTGTGATCGAACCCTGTGGGACTCCCACCCAAATTTCTCCTCATGCAGATGATGTGGCGTTCCTCAGTGTATCACTAAAATAGCCTAAAGTAGCTTTCTGCGTTCTGTTTCTTAAATAAGAACTAAACCAGTCACTTGGTAAACTACGTGTTCCATAACAACTTTACTTGTCTAAAAGAATATTATGATTGACACATAAGATCCCAATTAAAATTATCATGCTTTTGTGGGTAATTCACAAATGACTTCACTTTTATTCTTACTGCTATGGTCCTGTTTGTACATATAAATGATTCAATGTATTTCCTTATCTCTTTTTCCACACCTGCTACTAATTAAGCCCACTGACCTTGCAAGTGATTTCATAGATATGACTTTTTGCTATGTTTTAGCAAATGAATGTATACTGGGAGCCTATGCATCAACCCTGAAAAATATCCACATTACTGTGTACCACCTAATAAGCTTTTCGGTCGAATATCCCAGCGTCTTAGAGCCACAAGTTCCTTAGGATACCAAAAGGTAAACACTCGAAGACGTCGCTGAGTTCACAAGCGTGACATGGAGCGACGTGTTCTACATTTAGCGCCAGGGGTGTGTCATTCTCGTCTGCGAGGTATTTCATGAACATTTGCTGCAGGTGTATCATCTCCAGTGCGTGAGTCCAGGCCCCAAGACGACAAGATCACTCTGGGGGGGGGGGGTTGGAGTTCTATCAATGGCTCTTACAAAATTCCGATTCAGTTTCACGGTTTACATCCCAGGTTTTGTTTGATGAAGAAGTATTGTTCATAGAAGATTGTGTTGCGAATTCTAATAATCGTTATGAGTGGGTAGTGAAAATCCCCATGCATTTGTGGACATATATCGGCACCCCCGACTCAATCAGCATATGACTATGCATTATTGGCTATATATTAAAAGCGCCACACGTGCTACCACAGCGATCGAAGAGGGTATGTGCTTCATGCAAGACTGCGCCCCAGCACATTTTCGTAGCACTGTGCGTTAACACCTAACTCTGTCATTTCAGTACCTCTGGGTTGGGCGGGAAAGCCCTACACCATTCCCTCACCCACCCCCACTCCCACCCCAAACCCATTCTCTAAACCTCAACCACTTGATTTTTGGTCCCTAGGATATTTGAAGCAATTAGTCTACAGCCTTCCGGTCAACAATACAGGGTTGAGTCTGAAGTAAGAAGACGTTCAAACTCTCGCGGTTCAATGGAATGGGTAATGAATAACAAAAATTAAGAGAATATTTAAGTAGCTACAGGCAGAACACTATGTCTAACAGACACGAATAAGAAAGGACTAGTCTTATTGCTGGAGCGAAGTAAGCATTCATCTAGGTGACTACAGAAAACCTAACTCAGTGTGATCGAACAGGCAGTGGAATCTCGACAAGCTTTGAGAACTATATGTCTGATCTGAGCTGTAAAGACTGGGGCCTGTGATCTAGCTATTGTCCTGTTTCTGGTGCCCAGTCAAGGAACCCTTATTTTGTTCATTTCTTATACACATAAAAAATAAAACATTAAAACAGATAAATAAGAATTTAAAAACTAGACAATCGGTTGTGAGTTAGTTTCGTGTTCAGTCAGAGCATTTCTCTCTTCACTCGTTACTGATAATTATTTGTTTTCTCAATTTGCGGCTCACATTACATCATTATATTGACTATGGTCGTCTGAAAGTTCATGAACGTACCAAGTCAGTCTGACAACAAGAATAAAAAAAGAATGGCGTCTTTGACTATTAATCAGAACGTCATGAGTCCCAGGTTACAAGGTAGCCACTGCTTACGTTTTAAATAAATACCATAAGCAATGACGATCGAAGACTTTTGGCATAAGAAGTCACCCTTCTTCCACAAACAGGCTTCTCAATAAAGGCGGAAATGTGGACAAAGTTTCTCTGTTGCCTTTGGGTTGGGAAACTGCCCCTAAAAGACGGTGAATTAGCAGTGATCAATGTCGTGAGGGTGCAGGTGGCATGGAAACCACTGCATTAAAGACACATAAGATACATACAACAAGACAAGGAAGAGATGACCATAACAGAAACATTCAATAAAGAACGAAATGGTAACATTCTGCGAATCTGGACATTGAATGTCAAAAGTTTTAACGTGGTAGAGAAGCAAGAAATTCTGAAAAGGGAAACGCTAAGGCTCAGTCTAGATATACTCGGTGCAGTAAATTGAAATTGATTGCAGAAAAGGACTTCCCGTCTAAGGAGTAAAGGGTAATACCAACAGCAGCAGGAAATGGTATAACGAGAGTGGGATTCCTTATGAACAGGAAGACAGGGAAGAGAGTGGGTTACTGTGAGCAGTACAGCGAAAGAGTTGTTCTCGCCAGAGTCAACAGCACACCAATGCCAACAACGCTGATGTCGCAGGCAGAAGACGAAAAGATAAAGTATATGATGGTACTGAACGGGTATCTCAGTACGTAAAGGGACATGAAAATCTAAAAGTCATGGGAGCCTGGAATGTGGTTGCAGGGGAAGGAATAGAATAATGAAGAATATAGGCTTGGTAGTGCGACTGAGAGAGAAGAGAGACTAATTGACTTATGCAAAAAATTTCAGCTAATAACAGCGAATAGTCTTTACAAGAATCACAACAGAAGGAGGAAAACTTGGGAAAGACCCGGAATACGGGAAATTTCGAGCGGATTACGTGATAGTCTGACAGAAATTCAGAAATTAGATATTAGATTGTAAGGTATACCCAGCAGCATATATAGAGTCAGATTAAAATTTAGTAACGAATAAAAACAGACTGTATTTTAAGAAGTACAGAAGAGTCAGCGTGGAGGGAAGTGGGATACCGAAGTGCTTAGGAAGGATGTGACCTGTGGTGTCACCGCAAGACACCACACTTGCTAAGTTGTAGGCTTCAAAGCGGCCGCGGTCCGTCAGTACACATCGGACCCGCGAGCCGCCAGTGTCGACGCTAGCAGACCGAGCGCCGCCACTCGGCTGGTCTCACGAGACAAGCTAGCGCACTGGCCAGTTCTACAGCCGACCTTAATAGGAATGGTTCACTCGTTATAGCTTCAGAGATCGCATTTGCAGAGACGCTAGTTAGCATAGACTGCAGCTAAGTCAGTAGCTACGACCTAGCCAGGTACCACATACAGTTTATGCAGTGACAATTGATCTATATGTGTGAAGCAATCAGAATTGTAAAGAAGTATTCGCAGTTCAGTCTAGAACTGCACTTGTAAATATTGTTGTACAAAGTCAATATCGACGTCACCGCTGATGCTGAATTAAAGCTAAGTATTTAATTGTATTCCTGTTTACTAACTTTCTAATCACCCAAGATGTTCCAGATACTTCCCGTCGAGTATAGTTCATTGACCCTCACGTCAGCCTACGTGATCAACGCGTGCAATTAATGGCCATACCTCGTGATCAGACTAAGAGTCAAATTGCTTGACTCAGCCGGGTCACCCTTTTTCCATGAGGCCCATAGTTCCGCCTCATACATAACAAGACCCGTTTGAAGTTCGTAAAAGATGTGGATTCTGTGATAACGACTAACAAAATAGAAGATAAGATGACATTTCTGAAAAGACCAATCACTTATATTCGAAAGGCAAACTCACATATTAGAAAGGTGACTGCGAAGAAACCTTGGATAACAGAAGCAATACTTCAAACAATTGAAAACCTAGGATGGAATGTAAAAGTATAGTTTCAGTTGTCCGAGACTGCAGTCGTGTGTGTGAGTTGCGTTTGCGTGAGCGTGCGTGTGCATATGTGTGTCTATTGTTGACGAAGGGCAATGGCCGAAAGCTATAATTGTGAAAGTCTTTTTTTTTTTTTGTTTGTTTGTTGTGCTTAACTGCGACTCAGCATCTCCACTATATGGTGAGTAGAAGCAATACTTCAATTGACCGTAGAAGGAAGGAAGTACAAAAATTGTGAAATTTAGAATTTCGTCCCCATAAAAGCGTTTGATGTGAAAGTTAAACTTTTCCCGGTGAATTATATGTTCGACGACATTTCGGGATTGCAGCCGGTCGTCACAAACTTCACTCCACGATATTTCGATAGAACACTTGCCAGTCATCTTCAGGTGACCCATCGAAGATTGAAGAAAACGTTCTTGGCTCCGCCTTATAAAGCGTGCTGAGAGTGCTGACGTTCATGTGTCAGAGCTACGGTGACAGAAGGACCACACCGCCCTCTGTTAAAGCCCTCAATGTTGGAAGTGCAAAGATCAGCTGTCTTCGACGTTGCCGCTCGCCGCAGTCACTGGGGTGCGGAGGATTTTGAGGAAGGAGCACTTGAATCAGCGGTTATTGAGCGAACTGTTTTTTGGAGGTACGTGTAAGATACTCCACGGAGAAGTTAAGTTAGTGGAGTTTTCACATCATCTTAACTCCATTCATGAAAACATTCGATTCACTATGGAATTAGAGAAAGATGATTCTCTCCCATTACTGGATGTTTTGGCTTGACGGAAGAGTGACGGCTCCCTGGGACTTTATGTCTATCGTAAGCCTACTCACACTGATTTCTAGATTTCTACTTACACTCTTTCAAGTTTCCATCACCCACCTCAAACCATCAGTGTGCTCAAAACACTTGTACACAGAGCCGACGAGGCGTCTGCTGCAGATAATTTGCCTAAAGAGCATGATATTTTAAGACAGTGTTCAGAGACAATTGATACTCCACCCGGAAAATTAACAGGGCATAGAATGAAATTTTCACTCTACAGCGGAGTGTGCGCTGATATGAAACTTCCTGGCAGATTAAAACTGTGTGCCGGACCGAGACTCGAACTCGGGACCTTTGCCTTTCGCGGACAAGTGCTCTACCAACTAAGCTACCCAAGCACAACTCACGCCCCGTCCTAACAGCTCTAATTCCGCCAGTACCTCGTCTCCTACCTTCCAAACTTCACAGAAGCTCTCCTGCGAATCTTGCAGAACTAGCACTCCTGGAAGAAAGGATATTGCAGAGACATGGCTTAGCCATAGCCTGGAGGTTGTTTCTAGAATTAGAGCTGTGAGGACGGGGGGTGATTCGTGGTAGAGCACTTGCCCTCGAAAGGCAAAGGTCCCGAATTCGAGTCTCGGTCCGGTACACAGTTTTAATCTGCCAAGAAGTTTCTTAACAGGGCATTCGCAGCTACAACCAAGAAGCAGGAAATGCACGAAGAGGAGTACGCGCCAGCAGAACCCATACCTTTTCTTACCTCCTTTGGAAATGTTTCCTTCGAAATAGCAAGAATCCTTTGCAATTTTCAAGTGAATATGATTTACCGCCCACCACTTAAGATTTCAAACTGCTGGGATCAGTGAAGGATACTGCGGAAGGCAGGAATTTACAAAGTACCTTGCCAGTGCGTTATGGCCTATACAGGACAAACAACACGCAAAGTGGAAGAACGCTGCTTATAACAAATAAAGTTGCACTCGCCTTCTGCAACCAAGCAAGTCTGCAATTGCGGAACGTTGTATCCCCAGTGGACATTCAGTAGAGTATGACAGAACATTAATTTTGGACACAGCAAACTCTTTTTGGGACTTCGTTAAAAAAGAACCGTTGAAATAAGCATCGTGGAAAATTTAATAAACCGTGACAGGGGCTACCAGCTGGATAATGCGTAGAATCCTGTCGTCTCCGAGATTGGCTCCAGACGAAGACCCCACTACACTCCGATGACTACAGCGGGCGGCAATGCCGAAGACAGCTGATCTTTCCGGCTCCAGCAGCGAAGGCGCTACGGGCGGGAGAGTCCTTCTGTCACAGAGACTCTGACGCATGCGCCGCAATACTCTCAGCGCTATATGTAAAGCGGAGCGGAGAACATCTTCGTCAGTTTTCGATGGCTCCCCTGAAGTTGACTATAATCCATTCAGCACAATAATAAACCTGATATAAACATTGCACTATGTATTCTTCCGCGTTCGCTCGGACCTCATTAGATTTCCGTTTCACTTGGGATTGCAGCCAAGCTGTCTCGAGTACCGTCAAGTACGATAATAAGGGTACGTTTTGTGCTGTACGTTACGCGCACGTCGACTTAAGCCGTCGGCACACGGATAGTGCTGTGGAACGTTAACGCTGAGCGTGCCAAGTTCAACGTGCTGCTGAACGCTCAGGAACGATGCGAGTTGTGTATACGGTGGGCCCCAACTTGGTATACGCGATCGCAACGCACTCCAGCGGCAGTTGAGGGATGTTTCTAGTTCGTAAATCACACTGTTTACTCAACGAGCGCGCGTAAAATTCCCACGTTAGCTCTATTAAAACGCACATTTCCTCCATCGTCCACGAAAAGGAAAGTACTATGTCCGATCAATAAGGACACAGACTTATAAAAGTTCCATTACAAACAGTGTGGTACAAATTTGGAATACTTCTCCGCATAAAATAAACATTTTCATGATTCCCACATTTTAGTAAAACGCCAAGGTCAGTCTTAATTGATCACTGTTCCTACCCAGTAGCAGAATCTTTGCAACATGTGAATTACGAAGCGTAAAAGAAAAAGGAGCAAAATATCTCTATACAAGTAGCGCAAGCTGTCCTGTAGATTAAGCCAATCGAACAAAGTCACCCCTCAAAAAAAGGTGAACTTATATAACATCAAGTATTATAGTATATACTTATATTAAACTAATAATGAAGTATCAGAACCTAATAAATGTTACTGAAAAAAAATTGGAAGTATCAAGACGCGAGCCACAGCCTCAACAAATAACTCAATACTGGACAGTGACGCTACTCATTACACTAACCCAACAACACACGCTATGTATCTAATCATATTATGTTACGTCCTGCTAGAAACCTTATTCGTAGATGTGTTACTGACTAAAATTTAATTATAACAAATTGTACCAAGAACAATGCGGTTTGGGTGGATCTTCAGTGTGTCGCTGCCTTCAAATAGTAGCCTACTCTCATAACACGCAAGTTACAATAATTCTTTTGCCACGAATATGATGTGTCTTATTATTTTATTGGAACGAATCACACAACTAACGACGGGTTTTCCAGTGATTCTCAAATTGCTGGTGCTCATTGAAATCAATGCCAATATGGCGCCTCACAACTCTGTACTCAGGGTTGACGGCGTGGGTGTGACGTAGGTGGCGTTGTGCCATCTCATTGGTCAACGCTCAGACGCACGCTCAGGATATCTGACATGCCAGACGCTGCTCTGCACGTTCGGAAAGACTCCTGAACGTGCTATTCCGCGCTATGATGTCAGAAACTCGGCACGCTCAACGCTCAACGTTCGGATGCACGGTCCGTGTGCCGACGGCTTTAGCGATAGTACGGGACAACAGCCTTACCGGCGCATTCAACTTTGACAGCACTGGCCTGTCAGCTGGTACAGCTAGCCTGCAGTGACGTGGCCAGCTGCAGTTCACACGTATAAAGAGACGAGCAGAGGAGCAATACAGCTTCGAATGTCATTTAATTTTAAGCAGAATGAAATAATACACTGCAAATCTTTCACAATACACTCCTTAGACGACTACACGAAAACCGCAACACGTTATTGGTTTTAGCTGACGTACTATTGTAATTAAAAACAAGAATGATGAAAATTCATGACTTAACCACAGGGTAATTTTTCTGCATAAGCTACGTGTAACGTAAGAGAGAACGGAAGGATTTCAGCGTATAGTTACATATTGAAGCCACTGAAAGTATTACTTACAGTCAGTCGTCTGGTAATCTATTATCTCCTTCCTCATCCGAATCCGGGAAATACATTTCAGCTCTGGAAGTGTCACCTGCTGCGTTAATAACGAGCCTGTCAACAACAGAATCCAGGAAGCCAATCAGGCGCAGCATTTTCTCTTCTTCTTTTATGACGAGCCGTTTTATGTCCCGCCAGCGATCGGCAGTGACGTGTGAAAAAGCTGCGTGCGTTAGTTCCAGTACGTCTGGTAGCTTAACAGTCTTGTTACTTTTCGGGCCAAATCCCCCACCTTGATTCCAGATCAGTTCTGTTGGGTTAATATTGTAATGGCACAGTGCCAATTAAAAATACAGCATTTGTATGATGGGCTCGACGCTGTGAGAATGATTGTTTTTTATGTTTCTACGATGTTTATCTACCTCTGTGGTATAAAACGATTGACATAGTCCAATTAAAGAGAATTTGGTTTTTCATTTGTTCCTCAAAAATTAAATTGTTATGTTTCCTTAATTTAAACAACTTTTAATGACAGTCTTTCATAAAACATAGATGATTTGTATTTGAAATGGAAACAAGAATTTCGCGTCTAATATGTAATTAGAAACATGACGACGAGCGTTTTTCATAAAAAATGATGATGAATTTTATAATTACGAGATGTAATGAGAAGTAGTAGAAATGAGAACAGCGAGAAACTTAACATCAGGATTGATGGTCACGAAGTCAATGAAGTTAAGGAATTCTGCTACCTAGGCAGTAAAATAACCAATGACGGACGGAGCAAGGAGGACATCAAAAGCAGACTCGCTATGGCAAAAAAGGCATTTCTGGGCAAGAGAAGTCTACTAATATCAAATACCGGACTTAATTTGAGGAAGAAATTTCTGAGGATGTACGTCTGGAGTACAGCATTGTATGGTAGTGAAACATGGACTGTGGGAAAACCGGAACGGAAGAGAATCGAAGCATTTGAGATGTGGTGCTATAGACGAATGTTGAAAATTAGGTGGACTGATAAGGTAAGGAATGAGGAGGTTCTACGCAGAATCGGAGAGGAAAGGAATATGTGGAAAACACTGATAAGGAGAAGGGACAGGATGATAGGACATCTTCTAAGACATGAGGGAATGACTTCCATGGTACTAGAGGGAGCTGTAGAGGGCAAAAACTGTAGAGGAAGACAGAGATTGGAATACGTCAAGCAAATAATTGAGGACGTAAGTTGCAAGTGCTACTCTGAGATGAAGAGGTTAGCACAAGAAAAGAATTCGTGGCGGGCCGTATCAAACCAGTCAGTAGACTGATGACCAAAAAAAAAAGGTATTTCAAACTGAACGAGAAAAAAATGTTAGTGGATAGATTTGAACCAACGCAGGAATAAGTCCATCTGGTTCACATTCAATTACGCTACTGACTTTTTTTTAATTTTCATTTTGTTCGCTTTTGTTCATTGCATGTGCTCGGGGCGGACGTCGTAAGACGTCCTTTTTTAAAGTTCGATGTTGCTCGATTAACTCAGTTTTTTTTATTACAGAGCGCAGCTAACCCTCTGGCCGAACACGCTGAGCTACCGTGCTGGCTGACTGGGCTACACGTCCATTGGTTTGTAGTTATCATCTACAATATGTACAACACGGGAAAAATTCGAAGACGATTACCTCCGTAAATTTATAAAAAACATTACGAACAGCTATTTCTCGGCACTTTTAACGGTGTTCCACGAGCGTGTTTCACTACGGAACAGAAAGCAGCCTCAGCCATTTTCACACTGCGTATTAACAGCGCGATAATCAGAGCACAACGCTGCAGAGGCTGTGACTGCACGCGATTTTTAAAATGAAAACTACGTAGCTGAAAAAGGTTAATGGCTCTTAATACATTTTAATATCTTAAAGTTTCATTTAACCTAACTTAGCGATAAGATATCTAATACATAGTCAGGACCTTCTTCCAAGAGCGTAACAACACCAGTGTACATGTGCTACGACTTCTGACCAATCACCGCGTTTGTGTTTGTTTACATCAGGTTTCTTCTGATGCTGAATGGATTATAGCAGCGGCCAAGTCGAAATATCGTGGAGTGTAGATCACGACGACCAGTTGCAATCCCGAACTCTCTTCAAAGAGCACAAAATTTTCACGCAAAGACTGGAAAATAGCAAAATAAATCAGTTAAGAATGAAAAAAAAAAAACAGGAAGTGCAGGGCAGACAAGGCGAAACGACTATAGGAAAAAGAAATTAAGAAATAAATGATCGTTGGAAGGGCAGATTCAGCATACAGAAAAGTGAATACAACTTCCGGTGAAATTAAAATCGAGGGTGACAACATTACGAGTTCAAGGGAAATTTCATTGTTAAACGTCAAGGAGAGAGCTGATAGGCACCTGTGTGGGGGAGGAACTGCCTGATGATGTGAATGGTGAAGAAATTGGAATCGATATGGAAGCGATAGGCGTTCGAGTATTGGAGTCAGAATGTAATAGAATGCAGAAGGGATAGATAACATTCCATCGGAATTTCTAAAACCATTGGGGAAAGTGGTAACCAAATGGTTACTTGAGTTGGTGTGTAGAATCTATGAGACTTACGACATACCACCAGACTTTCGGAAAAACATCATCCACAAAATTCCCAAAGTAGCAAGAGCTCAAATGTGCGAAAAGTATCGCACAGTCAGCTTAACACTTCATGCATTCAAGTTGCTAACAATAATAACATACAGGAGAATAAAGATCTGTTAGATGACTATCAGACTGGCTTAGGAGAGGCGAAGGCACCAGAGGGCAGTCCTGCAGTTGCGCTTGATAATAGAAGGGAGACTAAAGAAAAATCAAGACACTTTCATAGGATTTGTCGACCTGGAAAAAGCGTTCGACGATGTGAAACGGTGCAACATGTTCGTAATTCTTAGAAAAATAATAGTACGTTATAAGGAAAGACGGTTAATATACGATATGTACAATAAACGAGAGGAAACAATAAGACTGAAAGATCAAAAACTGAGTGCTGTGATTGAAAAGGTTGTAAGACAGACATACATGCTTTCGCCCGCACTGTTTAGTCTGTGCATCCGAAAAGCATTAACGGAAATAAAAGAAAGTTTAAAGAGTGGTAAAAACTATTCCATTCCATGGAGGCATATTGGTACAGCAATCTTATTATAAGTTGATCGCGAAAACAGTTGTAGGTTGCTAATGTGAAATTTATTTATTACGCGTTCGACCGCGTATGGATTCATCAAATAATGTTAAAATTAATGTCAGAAGCATGTATAATGTTACAATTAATGCCAACGGCATACTTCACATCGAAAGGAACACCAATACGGAAGATATTTAGGTACGACGAAGGCGGTTACAGCAGCAGAGAATACGACAACGCGTCCTCACACAAGGCGCCGGTTCTTTCACTCTGGTGGGTGACACATCACTGTAAAAAAATTTTTTGTCATACACCAGCGTGGAAGAAGCTTCGATGTCGCCTTGTATGGGGACCGAATATCTTCATGTCATGCTATGACCGCTTTGTCGTCTTACCGAAGTATCTTCCATTCTGGTAGTCGTTTCGATGTGACGTATACTGCTTCTATTAATTTTAATGTGACATTTGCTCCTCGGATTAATTTTAACGTTATCTGATGAAGCCCTGCCAGAACGAAAGGCGTAATAAATAAATTACAAACCAGCACCCTACGGCCGTTTTTAAAATCATTTCAAGAGTGGATTTAAAGGGTGAAAGGATATCATTGACAAAGTTCGCTGATGACATTGCTTCACCTTAGAAAAGATGAAGACGAATTACAAGATCTGCTGAACAGAACGAAAGGCGTAATGAGTACAGAATGTAGCTTGAGAGTATACTGGAGAAAGACAAAGTTGAAAATTATATGGAATGTTAAGGTAATGAGTGAGGACGTTCTTCGAAGAACTGTCGAGGAATCGAGGAAAAGCACGGAAGGAAAACACTGAAACGAAGAGGAGACAGGATGGTAGGAGATCTGTTAAAGACGTCAGGGATAACGTCCATGGAACTAAAGGGAGTTGTAGAGGATAACCAACTCTAAAGGAAAACAGAGATTGGAATACACTTAACAAATAATTGAGGACGTCGGTTGGAAGTTCTCCTCTAAAATGAAGAGCTTGGCACAGGAGAGGAATTAAGTCTTCCTCGAACCCTATACGAAGGTTCTACCATGTTAGTTCCACTCATACCAGAAGAATACCTTTCAAAAACTGGAATAACGCGCCTCGCGGGGTTAGCCGAGCTGTCTAAGGGCGCTGCAGTCATGGACTGCGCTGCTGGTCCCGGCGGAGGTTCCAGTCCTCCCTGGGGCATGGGTGTGTGTGTTTGTCCTTAGGATAATTTAGGTTAAATAGTGTGTAAGATTAGAGACTGATGACCTTAGCAGTTAAGTCCCGTAAGATTTCACACACATTTGAACATTTGGTATAACGCAACTGACTCACCTGTCGCATTCCTTGCTTCTAAAACGTTCACTGCAGATCGGCATTAGGTGCAGTGCATACAACACACTGCGAAGGGAACAACTGTACTTTTGTATATGCATTTCAGGAGAAGATACAGCACTCGTAGCAGTCACACTGGATTTTACGATTCAGACATTTTAGAGTACCGCGTATAGCTCATGAATCTGGGAATATTTTGGTGGATGTTGTGTACTGGAGAGAAATTTCACTTTCGAAAGAACATAAACTTAATTATATTTAAATAATGTAGCAAATCTCTCATTTTAATTAAGAGAATACTCGTTAATTCTGCAAAAACAGCCTTGTGTACCGGGTTGCTATAATTGAAGTGCAGCTGCCGACTGAAGCAAAACTTGATAGATACGCTAATGCGTTAATGCGGAACCGATTTACGGTGAAGAAAAATTAGTTCTAAGTTTGGCCAACAGTTGCAAATCTGACGCTGTTTGTCACGTCTTTTTACGAATGCCGCATCTTGCCGACGTCTCCGGTGCCCGTATTGAACAAATTCTGCCTTTCTCAATTGCCTTCCCTTTTCTACTCACGTTCTGTTCCTAATCTATTACATATGAAAATATTCCTATACATCTTTCTTGCATTCGCAGCGGCGGATTTGCACATGGTATCCAAAACTGAAACTAATTTTTTTCCAGAGTAAATGGGTTCCGCATTTATGCATAATCATATCCACCAAGTTTCGCGACCATACGATAATTACAACCCACAAGGTACCTCTGTGAGAAACTGAACTTTAATTATAAGAACCCAGTATTTAATGTGTAGGTAGTTTTGAGCAATTAATTTTTAGAGTGTTGTGATAAGATGATGAAAAATCCTTTATCATTAACAGATGATCCCTGACTGAATAAATAAAATAAGTAAATAAATAAGCGAAATCCGGTTGACGTAGGAAATCATTTACTCACAATATCTAATTAACTTTCACGCACCTTTCTGACTTCAATCAGCTTTATGTTACTCATGTATAAAACTATAGTGATACCAAGTTTAACATAGTATCCGAGCACTAAGTAAAACACGGATGTCTCATTGTTTCACATGATAGACGGTTTCACGGACACCTTGTTTACAAAAAGAAATGAAATGGAACTGAGTTATCGTCAACATTTCAAACCACAATTAACAAGAGTACTGTATCCTAAGGGAACCATTTTTGGGAATGGAGAGAATTGTAAGTTTACTGTTATAAACTGTCATCACTATCATACCTACGAGGATGCTCATATGCCAAGCAAAATGTTAATTTTATCAGCAGCTTTCATATTTTTATGCATCTGCAAACTTCTGTTAAAAACTGGAAAACGTCCCTTTGCGAGTACACACTGCTATGGCACAAGCTTAAAGATTAGTTTCTGTGTATCAGAAATTACGATATCTATACATACACGGAGCCAGAGGCGCAGTCGGCTGTACTCTTTACGTCGGCTCTCTGGACTGTTCCATACGCCGCTGCTGAGGCACGCTTTCTTTCTGTGAGTCAAGCTAGAAGTGGAGAGCAGTGTACGTAGCAGGTAGTTACTGGAAACACAATGAGTCACTAAGACTGTGTATAGACCGTTGATGTGTAGCAGAGTTAGTAAAACACAATTTACTATCACAAACCGCACAAGATATCAAAAGATTTGCTGGCTTTTGAAATAGAAATAGCACAATGAACCATCTGCAAATCGGGAACAAAGGACATAGCAATAAACGTGAAATGCCGCTTTGTCTGGGAGTTGCAGGTTTCTGAGTACGCGTTCGATACAGCTTCACCAAAAGTGTCCTGATAAGCATTAAGAAATGAGGTATTGTTTCAATCTGTATTATCATACTGAAAAATATATACGATGGTGCTGAAATATCCAATAGACCATCAACTAGTCAGTAATTCAAAATTGAAAGAGCACTCGGGTGAGATGATTCCAAATTACTACAGCTATTCCTATCAATTACAGAGGGAGTTTCCTGACTCTTAACAGAACATGTTTGAATCACAGTCGTTTAGAGAGGTATGTGTCTATATAGGCGTTTAGAGAGGTATGTGTCTATACAGGGTACACTGTTCATCCACATCGTAAAAACAAATTTCTTTTAAGTTAACTCTTAGATTGTTTGTGAGGTCGATAACGCGTTTATATTAGTCACTAACTTTAATCCTATTCCAAATACTATATCTAGTAGTATTTTTGACTTACGATAGGTCACCTACTTTGGTTACTGATCTCTCTGTCTTTGAACAGCCACAAGTAGCAGTATCGATAGTTATGTTATATTCTTGACTGGCGTCTCTGACGTTTGCTTTAGACAACAATTCGCTTTGTCCAGTTCCTCATGTGATATATCCCTTCCACAATAATTATTTCAGGTACTCCCTTCAAATCTCTGAAGGTCATTCAACCAACTTCCCCACACTACCGTTTATCTTTCATTACTCGGATCCTTTACCAACTCGTCAACATTCCAGTCCTCCTCACCCACGCTGCTCGTCCCAGTATACAGGGTAATCCCAAAAGTAAGGTCTCCTATTTTTTATAAGTACATAGATCTGTTTATTTTTACAATGGTTTTCATCAGTTTACACCTTGAACATTTAGCTATTTTTCGACATAATCACCATTTCTGTCGATGCATTTTTGTAGACGCTGTGGCATTTTTTGTATGCCCATGTCGTACAAGCTCGCCGCCATGCTGTTCAGAAAGTTATGAACCTCTTCTTTCACCTCGTCGTCGGAGCTGAATCGCTTTCCGGCCAGATGTTCTTTTGACCTAGGGAACAGGTGATAGTCACTGGGCGCTAGGTAAGAACTGTAGGGTGGGTGAGTGATTATGTTCCACTGAAACTGTTGCAGGAGAGCAACTGTTTGCCGAGCGATGTGTGGGCGAGCGTTGTCATGGAGAATGTGTACGCCCTTACTCAACATTTCTCCGGTTTTGAATTGCCCGTTTGAGTTTTCCAGAGTCTCACAGTACCTGTCAGCGTTAATTGTGGTCCCAGCGATTCAGCTCCGACGACGAGGTGAAAGAAGAGGTTCATAACTTTCTGAACAGCATGGCGACGAGCTGGTATGACATGGGCAAACAAAAACTGCCACAGCGTCTACAAAATGCATCAACAGAAATGGTGATTATGTCGAAAAATAGCTAAATGTTCAAGCTGTAAACTGACGTAAACCAGTGTAGAAATAAACAGGTCTATGTACTAATAAAAAAATAGGAGACCTTACTTTTCGGATTACCCTCGTATATTACACTATCCGTAAACTCAACAGTCTCATTTCCAAAACTGCATGTCGACACACTCTACCAAAACTACACTGCGCAGCACAATTAAAGGATCATCTACTCGAAACGTCCTAATTTCCTCCCATTGCTACGCATTAGGCACCTTTGGCTCAAAGGTGCCTACAACATTCCTCTGCAAAGGTGAAAAAGCGTGACACCCTGCCATGTCATCCTCGGGCTCGGCGATGGTTCAAACACCAACGTGGCGACACATGCGAAAAGAAGGGCAGAGATCAGAAGTTCATGTGAGGTGTAAGGTGGGATAATAACGTCAAATTGACACCAACTTTCATCAAATACATGCCGAACGCCACCGTGGGAGTGTCACACGATGGGAAGATCTTCACGCCCACTTCTTACACACATTTCACCGCTTCTTTTGACATCTCTGCGATGGAGTTCAGAATCCCGATGCCCAAACATTTACACCACGTAGTTATCTTGTTGGTGGCCGAAGAAAACAGTTCAAACACACCACTTCCCAGAATCGACACGAAAAGGCTTAAAGGGTGGCGTTAAAGGCGCCCGTGAAAACACCCCTCTCCTTGGGACGTTGATTCTCACACATTTGTCAGTCGAAATCAACATTTCGTAGTGCGATGAGCGACAGGACGACCCTCTTGACAACCTCTGACCCTGCTGACACCCCTCGGACGATTCAATCCTTCTCTAAGACCGTGAGCCACCGACAACACTGAACGTTATCGCACCCCTTCGAAGTGCAGTGCCACCGCAATTTTTTGTTCTGTTGTGTAAGGCGGGACCACTAGAGACCGTTACAAATCATTTCTTGAAATTTGAACGCGATCAGAAGCAGCAAAGGGTGCTGGTGCTTCTTCAGACCTGCTGTTAGATACCCTCCTGTGACGTGATCACAGAGTGGTGCGACATCGACATATCCGTAAATAAAACAGGAAAGGGTCCTTTCTAAGACACTCTTACCCTCAAAGTTCGGTAAAACCCTCGGTGGTGCCACTCACCACCCGTTACTAAGCACTTTAAAAATGTAGCTGAACGGAGAAAACCTGTGACGATGTCCTAGGCGCTTGCAGACAGGCAACCGCCTTCGTCACTTCTCCCATTCCGGAT
This sequence comes from Schistocerca cancellata, assembly GCF_023864275.1. Lineage (NCBI taxonomy): Eukaryota > Metazoa > Arthropoda > Insecta > Orthoptera > Acrididae > Schistocerca > Schistocerca cancellata. Next base: position 330,381,478 of record NC_064628.1, on the reverse strand, counting down.
GGCACACAAGCTGCCGCAAGGGCAACATTGCAGCCTGCAGGCAGGTGCCTAGCTCTATCCTATCCTATCGTATTCTGTCCTGCTGTGCATAAGGGCTTGTGACATACGAGAAGCTGGCTCGCATAGCGAGAGGCAGTGCCGAGTGTTTTGACAGCTGGGTGAGTATGCGAAGAATGCAGGTGACTGAAAGCCGAGGCAAGAGCGTGCACGATCGGCCGAAAGGCGGAGATGGAGCAATGCAGCTAAAATGGACGAAATAAAAGACGAATCCTATCTATTTCTACGAAACTACGTTACTCATCCTGCAAATACACTATGTGATCAAAAGTACCCGGACACCAAAAAAAACATACGTTTTGCATATTAGGTGCATTGTGCTGCCACCTACTGCCAGGTCCTCCAAATCAGCGACCTCAGTAGTCATTAGACATCGTGAGAGAGCAGAATGGGGCACTATGCGGAATTCACGCACTTTGAACGTGTTCAGGTGATTTGGTGTTACTAGTGTCATACGTCTGTACGCGAGATTTCCACACTCCTAACCATGCCTAGGTACACTGTTTCCGATGTGAAAGTGAAGTGGAAACGTGAAGGGACACGTACAGCACAAAAGCGTACAGGCCGACCTCGTGTGTTGACTGACAGAGACCGCCAACAGTTGAAGAAGGTCATAATGTGTAATAGGAGACATCTATACAGACCATCGCACAGGAATTCCAAACTGCATCAGGATCCATTGCAAGTACCATGACAGGCGGAAGGTGAGAAAACTTGGATTTCATGATCTAGCGGCTGCTCATAAGCCACACATCACGCCGGTAAATGCCAAACGACGCCTCGCTTGGTGTAAGGACCATAAACATTGGACGATTGAACAGTGGAAAAGCGGTATGTGGAGTGAAGAACCACGGTACACAATGTGGCGATCCGATGGCGGGGTGTGGGTATAGCGAATGCTCGGTGCCAGCGTGTGTAGTGCCAACAGTAAAATTCGGAGGCGTTAGTGTTATGGTGCGGTCGTGTTTTTCATGGAGGGGTGGAGGGGGCTTGCACCCCTTGTTGTTCTGCATGGCACTATAACAGCACAGACCTACATTGACGTTTTAAGCATCTTCTTGCTTCCTACTGTTGAAGAGCAATTCGGGGATGGCGATTGCATCTTTCAACACGATTGAACACCTGTTCATAATGCACGGCCTGTGAGGGAGTGGTTTCACGACAATGAAATGAAATGAAATGAAATGAAATGATAGTATGGCTTTGTTGGCCAGGAGACCCCATGCGGGGAAGTTCGGCCGCCGTATTGCAAGTCCTTTTTAGCTGACGACGCTTCGGCGACTTGCGAGTCAATGATGATGAAATGATGATGAAGAACACACAACACCCAGTCATCACGAGGCAGAGAAAATCCCTGACCCCGCCGGGAATCGAACCCGGGACCCCGTGCGCGGGAAGCGAGAACGCTACCTCAAGAACACGAGCTGCGGACTTCACGACAATAACATGTCTGTAATGAACTAGCCTGCACAGAGTTCTGACCTTATAGAACAGCTTTGCGATGTTTTAGAATGCCGACTTCGTGCCAGGCCTCACCGACCGACTCCGATACCTCTCCTCAGTGCAGCACACCGTGAAGAATGGGCTATCATTCCCTAAGAAACCTTCCAGCACCTGATTGAACGTATGCTTTCGAGAGTGGAAGATGTCATCAAGGCTAAGTTCCTGCATTACCGATGGAGGGTGCCATGAACTTGCAAGACATTTTCAGCCAGTTGTCAGGTACTTTTGACCACATAGTGTATGATACAGAAAAACCAAGCACGACAGAAAAATTTCAACGATGAGGTGTGCTCATTGCAACTTCAAGTCTGATTCTAGGATTAATGTTAAGAATGTTGAAATTGTCTTACTGTAAGTAGGCTGTTTATATTTTCTTATTGGTAAAGTTACGTAGCGCTCTATATGAAAATCACTGGCTGTGCTGTGTGCAGTCTGTGGCTAGTTTGCATTGTTGTCTGCCATTGTAGAGGGGCAGCTGGATGTTAACAGCGCGTAGCGTTGCGCAGTTGGAGGTGAGCCGCCAGCAGTGGTGGATGTGGGGAGAGAGATGGCGGAGTTTTGAAAAATGTCATGAACTGCTGTATATATTATGAATATTGAGGTAAATACATTGTTTGTTCTCTATTAGAATCTTTCATTTGCTAAGACTATCAGTAGTTAGTGCCTTCAGCAGTTTGAATCTTTTATTTAGCTGGCAGTAGTGGCGCTCGTTGTATTGCAGTAGCTTGAGTAACGAAGATTTTTGTGAGGTAAGTGATTTGTGAAAGGTATAGTTTAATGTTAGTCAGAGCCATTCTTTTGTAGGGATTTTTTGAAAGTCAGATTGCGTTGCGCTAAATAATATTGTGTGTCAGGTGAAGCACAGTCTGTCAGGTTAAGCACAGTCTTGTACAATTGTTCTAAGGGGACGTTTCATATTACCTATAACAGACGAAAAATTTGGAACAGGTAAACTACTGGAGCAGTCTGTCGATATGACGTCCGACATGAAAGTTGATGACATCAGTAAACACCACAAGCTACTTTTCAAATCAAGCATATTTATAAATAATTACAGACGAGTTTATTATAAGCTCGTATGCAAACGTACCAGTACCATAAAGCCTGCACAGTTACAAGTAGTATAAAGGGAGAATGAGTTTTCCAGATCCTTATTTTCTGAGCGGATGAATGGCCATATATTTTACTTAAGTTTTGTCGCATTGTAGAACTGGATGTAGGCATGTTTCGTGAACTTTGTTAATAGCCTTTTTAATACTGAGTTGTTATATTAATAAGAGGTCACAAAATGACTGCAATGATTTTCTCCGTTCTCTAGTGTCTTATATGCATGAACAGTTAGGTTTAAATTTGAATAGTGGTTATTATCTAAGTATCTAACTTAGACTGAGCATTGTATGACGTCAAAGAAATTATTTAACCGTGAACAGTTGGATACAAGTAGTCTTATGTTATTAGTCTCTCGTTGGTTGCTTTGTGTGTTAGTCGGTGATTGTTGGTGACTCTAAGAGTGACTGTGCAGCTGACCAGTAAGAGTGACTGTGCAGCTGACCAGACACGTGAATTAAATACTTTAACTTTTCATTCGATTTGAAATACTGCAGTGACCGCTACTTATAGACTTCATCTTTTCACTGGACTTAAATGATTTGTCTGTGTTCTCAGTGACTTATTTTGCCCAACTATGTGAACTATAATTATGTTTACAGGATTTCATGCTGGTGCGAAAGTTAGTTATTTGCTGCAGTTGATATTTTGTATTCGTGTGTATTCAGGATAAGAAAATGTAACTTTATATCCCGATCGATAGTGGGGAACTACACTTCCAGAATTTGAGTGTTTGCTGTTAATTTTCTATTTTAGATGCTGCGGTCACTTTACATACACTAATTATTGCTTGATTGATTTTTACATTTGAATTTCCAGTTCATGTAAGGTCACCATTCGCACATGTGTGAACAATATTCAGTAAATACTTATTTGGTAGAAAATACACCGGTCGTGTCAAGTCAACATCATAAATCCAACAGGACACATCCAACAATCTTTCTATTTATTTATGTACTTTTCGCTAACTTGAATGCTTATTAAAGAGTATGTGAGGATTAATTCTACATTAAATGTACTGGCTTTAAAGCGGAAGTCCGTGACCGATCCCTCTGATAAAAACGAGTCAAGCCAGCAAACTAGGTCGTACATTGCTACACCGATAGAGACCAATAAAACCGCACGTAGGCTTCCCTCTTCATTTCCACCTTTCCAGTCTACACCGTGGACGAACTCATACACCAGTCATCTATTCCTTCAGCTCTCCTGACATCCATCTCCTACCTACACTAATTTCCACGGTACAAATCACTATGTCTTATGCTTGTACACTCATCCTACTACCCTACAGAACCTCTGACCTGTCCCACACAATCGTTTTCCTTTCCAATTTCTAATGTACAGTGCTTCCTTTCGATTCCTCTCTTTCCGTATCATCTTCTTATTAAGAACCATACTGGTTGACCATTTTTGCTTCAGAAGTAAAATGTACAAATAATTAGTACATGACAACACACAGAACAGAAACTTCCAGATTGCCAGATTGGCACTCCAACCCAGATCCTTGTTTTTCGCTGACAATGCTCCTATTATTATAAGTCCATCCTTCTATCGCACTTGGGACAGCGGCTGAAGACATAAATAAAGAAAACAAACCACTTTAGCCGTATCATCAAAGAAATTAGTTTGGAACGACTAGTTTCCGTGCAACTCTTATGACATCTTCAGGTCCACTATTAACCTAAAGAGTACGTTCATTCCGCGGCCCGTGTATCGTGGGGGCCATATAGTACTAATTGTCGTAGACTGCAAGCATCAGGAGTGAATTCCGTACGTCGAAAACAGTCATTGCCCATAACAGCCTATGAAACTACACGTCTTCAACGTGACTCACGTCGCAGAAAGTGGACAGTAGCTGAATGGAAGCGTGTACTCTTCGCCGACGAGACGCGATTTTGTCACTTTTACAAACGACGAAGGCGTGAAGTGAACCGACGGCCCAGTACGACGTTTATCTCGAAATGTGTAGCGTGTGTAGCTCAGAACTAGAGTTGGTTCTGAACCGCAGATTTTTCTTTCTGTTTGTGGCTTGAGCCACTCATTCAAGCTACCGTGAACATGAATCACCTGATGGATAATGTACAAGGATCCAGCGTCTTTGAGGCTATCCGCTGATAACGCTGTTGTCTGTAGGAATTTTTCAACATCAGAAGACTCAAATGAAATTAAAGAAAATCTGCAGAGGATCGTAGACTGGTATACATTCTGGCACTTGAATCTGAACCTAAAAGTGGCATACTACTGTTCGTTTACACTACTGGCAACAACTGACTGGGAAATTATAGTGAAACAGATAAGAGTAATCGTCCGGAACGACCTAAAGTGAAATGATCACGTTAAGCAAACAGCAGCAAAAGTAGGAGCCACACCCAAAATGTATTGGGAGCCATAAGGTAATGTAATTCATCCACGAAAGACAAGAGCTAGAGAAATTCCAACGAAGAGCAGCTGTAGTTTCAGCGCAGGATCGTTCAGTCGGCGTAAGGGCATTACGAAGATATTCAACAAACCCCACTGCCAGACGCTACAACACAGACGTTTTGCATCACGGAGAATTTTACTGTTGAAATTTTGAGAATGTACGCCCCAAGGAGAGGGAGGGAATATATTACTTTGCTCCTGGTAAACCTTTCTGAGTATAAGTTCGTGGTCCTCGAAACACTTCTGTCCGCAAGGTTTCGTCCAGAGCTGCGCTGGACATCTTCAGAGTCATCCGTTGAGTCAGCAAACCTTCTTGATCCGTCCGTTTCACCCTCTCGCTTCTCTCATCACCATCCAAGTGATAAATGACACCACGCTACACACTCTTAACAGTCACCTACCCACATCAGATAAATCAGTTCTCTACTGTGTGTTTTCGTATGAAATTTAGCCCAGATTTACCTCCCACTCTCTAAAAAGTCTAAGTATTAACAAAACTATGTCATCCAACTTAAACTGTATGATAACCTTTTACTAACCACAACCTAATTTGAAGGGAACTGCAGCTAGTCTGAATATAACTTGTCTATATATTAAATGCGCAACTTAAGTAAAACAATTATCTGGCCCTAATTACAATTTCCACTTACTTCGCGTCTTGACAACATTGTTGCAGATTTCTCAAAAGCACAACAGCAAACAGGAAGCAATCGGCGGCTAAGTTAGATTTCTAATTTTTAAATACATGTGTCTTTCAATAAGTAATGCCCCATACTTTTTTTTTCAAAAGCCATTAATACACATAGACAAACGTCCCTGTTGGTGCTTCACATTTGATGCTTGTCCTGCGCACTGGTGAAGTTTCAAACCGTTCTGGCAGATGGCAGAGCCGTAGTACAGCGTCAAAATGGCGTCTACATACAACTCACGTTACAAGCAGCGTGCAGTTATTGAATTCTAGTGTGCAGAGAAAGAAACCGTGATGAACATCCATAAACGTTTGTGTGCAGCGTATGGCGATGCTGCAGCTGATAGGAGTACAGTTGGGCGATGGGTAAAGAAAGTTGTAGCCTCAGGAAATGCAGAAACAGAGCTCCATGATCAGTCACGCTCGGGTTGGGCATCATTGCCTCGTCCACCCTACAGTTCAGACCTGGCAGCCACGGACTTCCATCTTTTTGAGCCGCTTTTAAAGATTCTCTACGGGGAATGCACTTTGAAGACGACGAGAGTGTCAGTCATGCAGTGAAAACATGCCTACGCCTACAGGACAAGAGCTTTAACCAGCAGGGAATACATGCTATTCCACAACGTTGACGTACGGCCATAGAACGTGAAGGAGACTGCTTAGAAAAATACGACATGGACAAAACACGTTGATGTATATTGTCACCTTATTCTGACTCTTAACAATAAATGTGTTCTGAGAAAAAAGTTGTGGGGCATGACTTATTGAACGACTCTCGTAAAATTTCCAAAAAATACTCAGACTGTTGCATACCATATGGTGCAATGTGGTAATCTATTATGGTAAACCTTCTTTAAAAAGTGGGATGGGGAGAGTGACGATGTCTATGAAATGATATTCCGAGACAACAATTTGGGAATGGAGTATAATACAGTGTAAAACTTCGAGTAATTTTCACACATAACATTGCTCTGAACAGTACTATGCTTATGAAAAAGTTATATTCTTTTGGCCTTTCAGTAGATACATCATATTCATCCTTGCTGGCCTTTACATTAAATCTTTCTTCATCTAACAGATACAATCGCAGGTCAACACAGCGCTACTGAATACGTTTATCACCCATCACACTTCAACTAAAAATGAATCGGACTGCAAAGAGGCAAATACTATGCCACAACAAGACAAAGGTTGTTTAACAACAACATAACTTGCTCTCTCTGACGTGCATATTGACATCTTACAAAAAACAAAATGACTTGCCAAACTTACAAACTTAAACAGACAACTGTCACACTTCCTGAAGGAAAGGTGCTACTGTGCGGGAAAGACAGGCTAAACCTTTCCAACGAGGTGGCTGAACCTGCTTTCTGCGGTCTCTCAGACAACAGTGCATTACATCTTTCGTTAACTTTACTCCCTTCCCCATGCGTCTCACAAACTTGACTACGACGAAAAATCAGAGAATTAAGAGATCATACGGAGCTTTACGGTCGTTCTTATCATGTGCAATTTTTGAATCAAACAGCGAAGAGGCGAAAAGATAGCCGTACTGGAAGTAACCTCATCCACACTCAATAAAATGACTTGCGAAGTATAGGTAAAGATGTAGATGCAGATGTGAGTATGCTGTGGACACTCCTATCTTCCATGGCAACAGCCGCATTCACTGTGCTACGTTCCTATTCGGACAACGCTGAAGTGCCCTATTGCATCTGGACTTTCCAGATAAATTGCATGATCTTTATCTTATCTGGCCTAGAAGCGGTCTACGACTATTTTAAACATCGTGTGGAACGTAGTAGTCATTATGCCTGTCCGCCTCGGTAGGTGTAGTTTCACAGTGGTAGATTGCTAACCGAAAGTATCCGGGGTCGATTCCCACCCGGGCTGGAGAATTTTTTATCCAAACGGGGAGTTGGTGTTTTGCCTTCCTCATCTTCCTACCGTCATGACTGAAACGAAAACCGTCTGCATGGTGTCACAAGAAGAGTCTGACCATATGTAACTTCGTTCGAGGATCCTCGTAATGGTGAAGCTCTAGGGGGTATAATAATCAACGACTAACCTCAGATGGGTATGTGGACTCTTTTCCTGCCCGAACTGAGCTCATTATCACAGAATGAGATTTCCGCTCTGCAGCGGAGTGTGCGCTGATATGAAACTTCCTGGCAGATTAAAACTGTGTGCCGGACCGAGACTCGAACTCGGGACCTTTGCCTTTCGCGGGCAAAGGTTAGGTAGGTTTAAGCAGTTCTAAGTTCTAGGGGACTGATGACCATAGATGTTAAGTCCCATAGTGCTCAGAGCCATTTGAACCATTTTCTTTCAGGAGTGCTAGTTTTGCAAGTTTCGCAGGAGAGCTTGGAAGGTAGGAGGCGAGGTACTGGCGGAAGTAAAGCTGTGAGGACGTGGCGTGAGTCGTGCTTGGGTAGCTCAGTTGGTAGAGAACTTGCCCGCGAAAGGCAAAGGTCCCGAGTTCGAATCTCGGTCCAGCACACGGTTTTAATCTGCCAGGAAGTCTCATTATCACGACTACAGACAGTGTAATATGTTCTGAGCATGATATTCCTATGGCTGACTAATATTTTGTCCGGTGTGCTTGTAATATGTCTAATACTGACAAAGAGCCACAAGCTTTCTGTGTATAGGTTGCGCGTTTGTGCCACGTCGAGCATGAAGGGTCGTGAGTAACGGTGAATAATGCAAAGCAGCGCCGCCGTTCTCCGGTAATCAGAGCGAAATGCGCGCCACGCAGGCCGGTCGCACAGTGCGGTGCGACTAGAGCGAGCATTATCGACAAGGCCATCTGTGGGGCCCGACCGCACACCGGCTGCCTATTCACACGCCTCGCTATTGACTCGCCGCACTGGCTTAATTATGGCTTATGACGAATAACTGCCACTCAGGCCTCCAGTGACTCGTTCATTAATCTCTCATTACTGTGAAGAGGCCGTATCACCGTGAAATAGCTTCCATATTCTGCAAAGCACTTTTTCAGCATTTTACATTTTTCCCTATTAGCACATTCAGCGAATTTGTAGCTTACGTGAAGCTCAGCTGCTGAACTCCATTCACGAATGCCCTGCTACACGCAAATGATGTGTATGTTGTTGTCAGTGCGTAGACAGATTTGATGCAGTTCACTGTGCTAGTCAGTCGTGTGCAACTCTCTATACTTCTGCGTAACTATGGCAACCCACATCCACCTGAATCTACTTCCTGTCGTCAAACTTCAGTTTCCCTCAACAGATTTTGGCATCCTAACTAAATTTACTATTCTTTAATACCTCAAGAAATCCTTGGGTAACAGAAGAAATATTGAATTTAAGTGATGAAAGGAGAAAATATAAAAATGCAGTAAATGATGCAGGCAAAAAGGAATACAAACGTCTCAAAAATGAGACCGACAGGAAGTGCAAAATGGCTAAGCAGGGATGGCTAGAGGACAAATGTAAGGATGTAGAGGCTTAACTCACTAGGGGTAAGATAGATACTGCTTCCAGGAAAATTAAAGAGACCTTTGGAGAAAAGAGAACCACTTGTATGAATATCAAGAGCTCAGATGGAAACCCAGTTCTAAGGAAAGAAGGGAAAGCAGAAAGGTGGAAGGAGTATATAGAGGGTCTATACAAGGGCGATGTACTTGAGAACAATATTATGGAAATGGAAGAGGATGTAGATGAAGATGACATGGGAGAAGAGTTTGACAGAGCACTGAAAGACCTGTCGAAACAAGACCCCGGGAGTAGACAACATTCCATTAGAACTACTGACAGCCTTGGGTTCAAATGGTTCAAATGGCTCTGAGCACTATGGGACTTAACTTCTAAGGTCATCAGTCCCCTAGAACTTAGAACTAATTAAACCTAACTAACCTAAGGACATCACACACATCCATGCCCTAGGCAGGATTCGAACCTGCAACCGTAGCGGTCGTACGGTTCCAGACTGTTGCGCCTAGAACCGCTCGGCCACCACGGCCGGCTGACAGCCTTGGGAGAGCCAGTCCTGACAAAACTCTACCATCTGGTGAGCAAGATGTATGAGACAGGCGAGATACCCTCACACTATAAGAAGAACATAATAATTCCAATCCCAAAGAAAGCAGGTGTTCACTTGTGAAAATTACCGAACTATCGGTTTATTAAGTCACGGCTGCAAAATACTAACGCGAATTCTTTACAGACGAATGGAAAAACTGGTAGAAGCGGACCTCGGGGAAGATCAGTTTGGATTCCGTAGAAATATTGGAACACGTGAGGCAATACTAACCTTAAGACTTATCTTAGAAGAAAGATTAAGGAAAGGCAAACCTACGTTTCTAGCTTTTGTAGACTTAGAGAAAGCTTTTGACTATGTTGACTGGAACACTCTCTTTCAAATTCTGAAGGTGGCAGGGGTAAAATACAGGGAGAGAAAAGCTATTTACAATTTGTACAGAAACCAGATGGCAGTTATAAGAGTTGAGGGACATCAAAGGGAAGCAGTGGCTGGGAAGGGAGTGAGACAGGGGTTGTAGCCTCTCCCCGATGTTATTCAATCTGTATATTGAGCAAGCAATAAAGGAAACAAAACAAAAGTTCGGAGTAGGTATTAAAATTCATGGAGAAGAAATAAAAATTTGAGGCTGGCCGATGACATTGTAATTCTGTCAGAAACACCAAAGGACTTGGAAGAGCAGTTGAATGGATTGGATAGTGCCTTGAAAAGAGGATATAAGATGAACACCAACAAAAGCAAAACGAGGATAATGGAATGCAGTCGAATTAAATCGGGTGATGCTGAGGGAATTAGATTAGGAAATGAGACACTTAAAGTAGTAAAGGAGTTTTGCTATTTGGGGAGCAAAATAACTGATGATGGTCGAAGTAGAGAGTATATAATATGTAGACTGGCAATGGCCAGGAAAGCATTTCTGAAGAAGAGAAATTTGTTAACATCGAGTATAGATTTAAGTGTCAGGAAGTCGTTTCTTAAAGTATTTGTATGGAGTGTAGCCATGTATGGAAGTGAAACATGGACGATAATTAGTTTGGACAAGAAGAGAATAGAAGCTTTCGAAATGTGGTGCTACAGAAGAATGCTGAAGATTAGATGGGTAGATCACATAACTAACGAGGAAGTATTGAGTAGGATTGGGGAGAAGAGACGTTTGTGGCACAACTTCACTAGAAGAAGGGATCGGTTGGTAGGACATGTTCTGAGGCATCAAGGGATCACCAGTTTAGTACTGGAGGGCAGCGTGGAGGGTAAAAATCGTAGAGGGAGACCAAGAGATGAATACACTAAGTAGATTCAGTAGGATGTAGGTTGCAGTAGGTACTGGGAGATGAAGAAGCTTGCACAGGATAGAGTAGCATGGAAAGCTGCATCAAACCAGTCTCAGGACTGAAGACCACAACAACAACAACAATGTTTCAGGATGTGTTCTGTCAACAGTTCCGTTCTTTTAGTCTTTTTCTCCGCTGTCCGATCCAATACGATTTAGTTAATTAGTTAGATCTACCACTGAGTCTTGCCTGGCTCGTTTTCCCGTCATCATGTATTTTACACCGCGTTTTTAACGTATTTCCATCTTACTACGTTAATTTGAGCTGCTGCTTTGCGAGACCGTGACCGGCGCTAGCAGCGCGTATCGAGATAGTCCCTCTCGTAGTATTTTTGCTGAGTTCGGGTTGCGAGTTCGGCTCTGCCAGTCAGTTGGAACGCGTCTGGAGCGCAGTCCGGATCTGCCAGTCGGGGAGTTGTAATGCGGCACTAGTGCAGTGGGGTTGTAGCAGCAGTGGGGTCTGCGTCGACATGGCTCGCCCGACCACTGCCGCCACGCAACACTTGATCTAGGCCGCGGTCTTGGTGGCTCGTCGGTCGGTCATCCTTCCGGACGACGCGTTTTGGCTCGCCGATCGTTCATGAGTCGGCTCTGTGTTTGTGTGCATCGACTCCCGATTTGTCTTCGTGTGTGCTTAGTTACTGCTGGGTATCGTCCAGGTCTTCGTGCACGTGTTTGTCAGATTGTGTGTGTAGTTGGCGTTATTTCCACTGACGACTATTTTAGATGCTGCCGGCATTCTGTGGCGAGTCGGTCGGTTACTGCGGACCAGGGAAGTTATGTACGTGCGATGCAGTCGGCTGGGTCCGCTGGCGTTCCCTGCGTAGTGTCGGAGCGGGTGTGGAGCTGTCCGATCGCTACGAGCTTCGTGGTTCACCGACCCAGGACGTCAAAGTTGAGTAGTGGTTTCAACTACCCAAGCCACGTCGATTCATGTTGTGGTGGTTCGTTTCGGTGGTTCGCTGTTTGGGAGGTTTTCCTGAGAGCAACACCGAGTGTTTCTATTGCTGAAAATTTAGCCGCCATGCGGCGCAGTTAACTATATTGGTTGACTACAATACGAGTGCACCACTGGAATTTTCTGCCTTGTGGCCGTTAGTGTTGATTAGCTGCCCTGGCCACCGACGTAAATTCAGGCAGCGTCCTCTCCTCACCTGTTGTCGCTGTCCAACATGGTGTGTAAATTTGACAGCTAATACATGTTTGTAATCTTTTGTGTTTAAAATTTAAGGTTTGTGGTTTTTTATATATATATATATATATATATATATATATATATATATATAGAGAGAGAGAGAGAGAGAGAGAGAGAGAGAAAATAAAGAAAAGATGTTATGTGGACATGTGCCCGGAAACGCATAATTTCCATGTTAGAGCTCATTTTAGTTTCGTCAGTATGTACTGTACTTGTTCGATTAACCGACAGTTGGCCCAATTGGAGGACGGTAATGTTGAATTCGGTGCTTGTGTTGACATGCGACTCATTGCTCTACAGTACTAGCATCAAGCACATCAGTACGTAGCATCAACAGGTTAGTATTCATCACGAACGTGGTTTTGCAGTCAGTGCAATGTTTGCAAATGCGGAGTTGGGAGATGCCCATTTGATGTATGCATTAGCACGGGGCAATAGCCGTGCCGCGGTACGTTTGTATCGAGACAGATTTCCAGAACGAAGGTGTCCCGACAGGAAGACGTTCGAAGCAATTGATCGGCATCTTAGGGAGCAAGGAACATTCCAGCCTATGACTCGCGACTGGGGAAGATCTAGAACGACGAGGACATCTGCAATGGACGAGGCAATTCTCCGTGCAGTTGACGATAACCATAATTTCAGCGTCAGAGAAGTTTCTGCTGTGCAAGGTAACGTTGACCACGTCACTGTATGGAGAGTGCTACGGGAGAACCAGTTGTTTCCGTACCATGTACAGCGTTTGTAGGTACTATCAGCAGCTGATTGGCCTCCACGGGTACATTTTTGCGAATGGTTCATCCAACAATGTGACAATCCTCATTTCAGTGCAAATGTTCTCTTTACGGACGAGGCTTCATTCCAACGTGATCAAATTGTAAATTTTCACAATCAACATGTGTGGGCTCCGAGAATTCGCACGCAGTTGTGCAATCACGTCATCAACACAGATTTTCTGTGAACGTTTGGGCAGGAATTGTTGGTGATGTCTTGATTGGGCCCCATGACCTTCCACCTACGCTCAATGGAGCACGTTATCATGATTTCATACGGGATACTCTACCTGTGCTGCTAGAACATGTGCCTTTACAAGTACGAGACAATATGTGGTTCATGCACGATGGAGCTCCTGCACATTTCAGTCGAAGTGTTCGTACGCTTTTCAACAATAGATTCGGTGACCAATGGATTGGTAGAGTCGGACCAATTCCATGGCCTCCACGCTCTCCTGACCTCAACCCTCATGACTTTCATTTATGCGGGCATTTATTTAAAAGCTCTTGTCTACGAAACACCGGTACCAAATGCAGAGACTCTTCGTGCTCGTATTGTGGACGGCTATGGTACAATACGCCATTCTCCAGGGCTGCATCAGCGCATCAGGGATTCCATGCGACGGAGGGTGGATGCATGTATCCTCGCTAACGGAGGACATTTTGAACATTTCCTGTAACAAAGTGTTTGAAGTCACGCTGGTACGTTCTGTTGCTGTGTGTTTCCATTCAATGATTAATGTGATTTGAAGAGAAGTGATAAAATGAGCTCTAACATGGAAAGTAAGCGTTTCCAGACACATGCCCACATAACATATTTTCTTTCTTTGTGTGTGAGGAATGTTTCCTGAAAGTTTGGCCGTACCTTTTTGTAACACCCTGTATATATATATATATATATATATATATATATATATATATATATATATATATATATATATATATATATATATTAATTTTGGAAAATTGATTGCGGGCTTTCAGCCTTGCAACCTTAGTCTTGAAATTATCTTTCAAGCTTAAACATTGCGGTCCTCTGCCTTTAAAGATTATGGTAATATATTTTAAAATTTTGAAACTTAATTGTGGCCTTCAGCCATTTTTATTGCACCTTTCATATGTTTGTTCTATTTACTTTGCCTTGAGGCTTTCCACTTAGCTGTGATATATATGATTTTTTAATTATTTTATTTGCTATTTTAATTGCATTTTTATCTTGTTGATTTTTAAGATTTCTTGTTTTGAGGCTTTCAGCTGTGAAAAAGTTGCATTTCGTAAAGGTTCGGCTATGTGCTACTTCGGTTGTAAATGTGTTATTAAATTACAATATATTACAATTGAAAGGTGAAACTGACCCCAACCTTATTTGGCCCCTTCCACAATCCTAATTGCTTTTCTGCCCTGCGAGAATAGCGGGCGTCTCAACCCATTCTTCTGAAACACTACGTCTGAAGTGCATCTACTTTCTTCTTCCTTATATTCATTGCTACGACACTTCTGCATAGCTACGGCAACCCACGTCCCCCTGAATCTACTTCCTGTCGCCAAACCTCAGTCTCCCTCAACAGTTTTGCCCTCCGTACTCCCCAACCCCCACCCTCCCGCACCATATGAGGCCTCGTTTCAAAGAAATACTTTCAGGAAAGACGTCATCCCATTTAAATTAAACTGAGGTGACAAAAGTCCTGACATACTTCCTAATATCGAGTCAGACCTCCTTCTGCCCGGCTTAGTGCAGCATCTCGAAATGGGATGGACTCAATAGGTCGTTGCAGGTCTCTTGCGGAAATACTGAATCGTGCTGCCACTGTAGCAGTCCATAAATGAAGAAGTGTTGCCGGTGCAGGATTTTGCTCACAAACTGACCCTCGATTATGTCCCGTGAAAGTTGGACGGCTTGATGGAATTCATGTTGGGCGATCTGGATGGCCAAACCATTCGCTCGAATTGTCCAGAATGTTCTTCAAACTAATCGCGAACAGTTACGGGCCGGTGACAAGGCGCATTACAATCCTCAAGAATTCTCCCGTTATTAGGGAACATCAAGTCCATCAGTCGCTGGAAGTGGTCTCTATGCGGCCAAAAATTCAGCGGACCCACCCCATTCGTTGTAAACACACCCCACACCTTTAAGGAGCCAACACCAGCTTGGACAATGTCTTGTTGATAACTTGGATCCATGGCTTTGTGGGTCTGCGCCACTCTCTAACCTACCCTCAGCTCTTACCAAACGAAATCGGGACTCATCTGACCAGACCCTAGTTTTCCACCAGTCTAGGGTCCAACCAATACGATCACGAGCCCTGGAGAGGCGCTGCAGGCGGTGTCGTGCTGTTAGCAAAGCCATAGCCCGTTAAAGCCAGATTTCGCGACACTGTCCTAACGGATGCGTTTATCGCACGCTCCAATTTCATTTCTGCGGTTATTTCATGTAGTGTTGCTTATCTGTTACCACTGAAACTCTATATAAACGCAGCTGCTCTCGGTAGTTAACTGAAGGCCGTTGGCCACTGCGTTGTCCGTGATGAGAGGTAATGCTGAAATGTTGTATTCTCGGCACACTTTCGGCACTGTGAATCGCAGAATATTGAATTCCGTAACGATTCCCGAAATGGACTGTCCCATGCGTCTAGATCCAACTATTACTTCCGCGTTCAAAGTCTGTTAATTCCCGTCCTGTGGCCATAATCACATCGGAAACCTTTTTACATGAATCACGTGAGTACAAATGACAACTCATCCAATGCACTGGCCTTTTATGCCTTGTGTACGTGATGCTACCGCCATCTGTATCTGTGCACGTCGCTATCCCATGACCTTTATCACCTCAGAATTGTATTAGATGCATAAGTATTTCTCTTTCTCAGAAACAATTTTCTTACTGTTACCAGTCCTCATTTTTCATTCTCTATACTTCGGCCATCGTCAGTTAGATTGTTGGGCAAATAGCAAAACTGATTGATCTATGTATTATTTTTAGTGTCTCACATAATTCCCTCATCATCATCTCACTCAGTTTCGCTCTACATTACCCTTATTTAACTATTGTTGACATTCAGCTTATATTTATTTCAATACGTTTTGTCGTCATTTGGGAGGCACAGCGACCGAAGAAAAAAAATCTGGTCTTCCAAGCCCTTTTTTACTGTCTCTGACAGCATTGCGAGTTCATCGGCAAACCTTAAATTTTTACCTTCCTTCCTGAACTTGTATTACCTCTCCAACTTTTTCTCTGTTTTACTTTGCTGCTTGCTCAGTGTACAGATTGAATTACATTGGGTATCAGTTACAGCAGTGCCTCATTCCCTTCTCATCTAAAGTTTCCCTGTAATGTTCTCCTCTTTCTTATAACTGCAGTCTGATTTATGTGCAGTTTCTAGATAATCTACCACACTTTGTGTTTTATCCCTGTTACTTTGAGAGTTTCAAAGGGTCTGTCGCAGCCGCGCTCTGAAAAGCTTTCTCTAAATATATGAATGCTGTAAAAATGGATTTACCTTTCTTAAGTCTATCTCCTAACATAAGTAATAGGATGAGTATTCCTCTCGTGATCATAGATTGTCCCAGGACCAAAACTGATCTTCTCCGAGATTGGCTTCTACCAGTTGTTCCAGTCATCCGTAAATAATTTGTGTTTACATTTTGCAACATTGACTTATTATACTGACCGTTCGCCAGTTTTAATACCTGTCTGTACCGTCTTTTGAAATGGAAAGATGGATACTCTTTCAAACACCTCGCTGGAATGTACAGAAGAGCACCTGAACACAGTGGACAGCAAGTTGCATCCGCTTCTGAAACTTTGAACTTTTCTAGCTCCCTATCCAAAGTTAATAGGGATTGCAGACTTGATTTAAATACATTAGCTACATAATAGAAAAATATTCTTGTATTTAAAAAGTTAAAGTTCGTCACTCTAACTCCCTGAAAAATTATTAATTAAATGATGTTCCTAGTTTTGCAGAAAGAGTAACGTTTTTCACGTTTGTCTGGTCGGATAATTATTTGTTTCACTTACTATTTTGTTTGAATTTTCTCATTTTGAGAAGACCGAAGGAGCGACCTATTTACTTGCTAAAAACCATCACTATTTCTTTGTTTAAGACAGCCGGTTTCGACACATTATAAGCAGCACGTTCAGTTGCGTGTTGTAACAAACAGCTGCAACAGTCATCGCGTTTCTACAGAATGATCTGCCAACGTTGCTCGAAAATGTCCCACTGGAAACGCGTCGACGTATGTGGTATCAGCATGATGGTGCATCTGCACATTCCGCAATTAACACTAGGCTGACCCTTGACAGGATGTTCGACGGGCGTTTCATAGGACGTGGAGGACGCATAAATTGCCCAGCCCGTTCTCCTCATCTTACACCTCTGGACTTCTTTCTGTGGGGTACGTTAAAGGATAATGTGTACCCTGATGTGCCTACAACCCCAGAGGATATGAAACAACGTATTGTGGCAGCCTGCGGCGACAACGCCAGAGATTGCAATTGTGTGCAGCAGATGATGGCCACCACATTGAACATGTATTGGCCTGACATGTCGGGACACACTCTATTCCACTCCGTAATTGAAAACGGAAACCACGTGTACGTGTACCTCATGGTAATGTACATGTGCGTCAGTGAAAAAGACCAATAAAAAGGTGTTAGCATGTGGACGTAATGTGCTGTTCCAGTCTCTCCTGTACCTAAGGTCCATCACCGTTCCCTTTGGATCCCTACGTAATTCGGTGCTCTCCGATACACACGATCAAACAGCGGAGGAGTGGTACTCAAGCGTCAACTTTAGGTTACAATATCTCCGGATGTAATTAACATTTTACAATGCAACAAAGGGTACTGATTACGTATTTGTTTATATGTTCAGATGTGCTAACAAAACTAACGGGGTTCCATTTAAAAAACGTAGGTTTGTGTTAAAAAACATACTTCCGTGCATTTTTTTATGGTTTGTATTAACCAATTACACTAGCCCCTCTCCTCACGTTCGGTCTGTGGAATCGATTCGTCAGTATTTGATGTGGTTTACGAAATATATCCAGCGGTAATGTTAAGTGACTCACCCTGTATATGGCAACTTGGCATGAGGTCCAACGTGAAATGATTACGTTTCATAGCAAAAATATTTCTTAAGACCTGAAGATGACAGCAAAGTCTGTCGAAACTGGTTGTTTGAAATAATGGAATATTATGCGATCTAGGCTATCGAATGTTTTAGTCATTAATTTGTAACTTACAGGCGAAAATACCTCACATGAAAAACCCAACTTATCTTTCTTTATGACCACTATGCTAGAATTAGAGAAATTAGGGGTGAGACAAATTTTTTTCTTACCGCGTGTCGTCCATGAATCGAATAGAAAGGCGGAATAATTATACTGGTACCTTCACTCACTTGACGCTAAGTGATTTGCGGAGAGAGCATTTATCTTCAGATGTAGATCTTTCGACCTATTGCATAAGTGAATTCGTCATGTTATTGGTATTAGCAAATGAAATGAGTTGACAGTAATATAACTTCAGCATATCAGCTTTACACGATACAGCAGTGTTTTCGCTAATAAGGTGTTCAGACATCGCAGTCGCATTCCGCTAGGCGGAAACTACGTGTAGCTTTCATTCAACTACACTCATGGAAATGGAAAAAAGAACACATTGACACCGGTGTGTCAGACCCACCATACTTGCTCCGGACACTGCGAGAGGGCTGTACAAGCAATGATCACACGCACGGCACAGCGGACAGACCAGGAACCGCGGTGTTGGCCGTCGAATGGCGCTAGCTGCGCAGCATTTGTGCACCGCCGCCGTCAGTGTCAGCCAGTTTGCCGTGGCATACGGAGCTCCATCGCAGTCTTTAACACTGGTAGCATGCCGCGACAGCGTGGACGTGAACCGTATGTGCAGTTGACGGACTTTGAGCGAGGGCGTACAGTGGGCATGCGGGAGGCCGGGTGGACGTACCGCCGAATTGCTCAACACGTGGGGCGTGAGGTCTCCACAGTAAATCGATGTTGTCGCCAGTGGTCGGCGGAAGGTGCACGTGCCCGTCGACCTGGGACCGGACCGCAGCGACGCACGGATGCACGCCAAGACCGTAGGATCCTACGCAGTGCCGTAGGGGACCGCACCGCCACTTCCCAGCAAATTAGGGACACTGTTGCTCCTGGGGTATCGGCGAGGACCATTCGCAACCGTCTCCATGAAGCTGGGCTACGGTCCCGCACACCGTTAGGCCGTCTTCCGCTCACGCCCCAACATCGTGCATCCCGCCTCCAGTGGTGTCGCGACAGGTGTGAATGGAGGGACGAATGGAGACGTGTCGTCTTCAGCGATGAGAGTCGCTTCTGCCTTGGTGCCAATGATGGTCGTATGCGTGTTTGGCGCCGTGCAGGTGAGCGCCACAATCAGGACTGCATACGACCGAGGCACACAGGGCCAACACCCGGCATCATGGTGTGGGGAGCGATCTCCTACACTGGCCGTACACCACTGGTGATCGTCGAGGGGACACTGAATAGTGCACGGTACATCCAAACCGTCATCGAACCCATCGTTCTGCCATTCCTAGACCGGCAAGGGAACTTGCTGTTCCAACAGGACAATGCACGTCCGCATGTATCCCGTGCCACCCAACGTGCTCTAGAAGGTGTAAGTCAACTACCCTGGCCAGCAAGATCTCCGGATCTGTCCCCCATTGAGTATGTTTGGGACTGGATGAAGCGTCGTCTCACGCGGTCTGCACGTCCAGCACGAACGCTGGTCCAACTGAGGCGCCAGGTGGAAATGGCATGGCAAGCCGTTCCACAGGACTACATCCAGCATCTCTACGATCGTCTCCATGGGAGAATAGCAGCCTGCATTGCTGCGAAAGGTGGATATACACTGTACTAGTGCCGACATTGTGCATGCTCTGTTGCCTGTGTCTATGTGCCTGTGGTTCTGTCAGTGTGATCATGTGATGTATCTGACCCCACGAATGTGTCAATAAAGTTTCCCCTTCCTGGGACAATCAATTCACGGTGTTCTTATTTCAATTTCCAGGAGTGTAGTTCGTCATGTTTTCCTATATATCTGTTTATTTTTGCTATTACTTACATTGTGTATTTCATAAGTTCTTTCACAACATCCCTCTTGATCTTTCAATAATCTCTCTGTTACTTTTTGCTAGTGCTGCTTAGCCGCAACTTACATACCAGATCAGGACACGTATTTGTATAAAACTGTCTCTGCCTAAAGATAGCTACTTTTTATTTCGAAATTACAAGTTTTGAGCAGCGTAACTCATCTTGAGGTCTGTTAAACAATGAAGTAAATTACAGTTTGGTTCCCGTTCTATCGTTACAAAACATATTGAAGAAAAACTAGTTAAAATGCGTAAGTTGTATTATGCACCATAAATTGTAGCTGCGGTGTATCTTTACAACTGGTTACTGTGTAACTACCACATATGCTATGTTACACATCTTTTGAATTGTAACTAGGTTTAAAAAGATTTTTTTAAATTTTTTAGCCAAATTGTAATTTATTTCATTATTTAACAGAGACAAATTGTAATTTATTTCATTATTTAACAGACCTGAGCGACATAGCACGAAACAGATAATTTGGAAATAACAAGCATCAATCTGCAGATCGATGAAATTACGCAGTTCTGTGTAAGTTACATGAGCTACAACAGGGAAAAGAAACCAATCCTTCTCTTTCGTTATTATTTTAACTCCAACCAGTTATAGCTACAGTTTTTTCATTGTTCTAGATCGATTTCCCCCCCCCCCCCCCATGAACCATGGAGCTTGCCGTTGGTGGGTAGGCTTGCATGCCTCAGCGATACAGATGGCCGTACCGTAGGTACAACCACAATGGAGGGGTATCTGTTGAGAGGCCAGACAAACGTGTGGTTCCTGAAGAGGGGCAGCAGCCTTTTCAGTAGTTGCAAGGGCAACAGTCTGGATGATTGACTGATCTGGCCTTGTAACAATAACCAAAACGGCCTTGCTGTGCTGGTACTGCGAACGGCTGAAAGCAAGGGGAAACTACGGCCGTAATTTTTCCCGAGGGCATGCAGCTTTACTGTATGATTAAATGATGATGGCGTCCTCTTGGGTAAAATATTCCGGAGGTAAAATAGTCTCCCATTCGGATCTCCGGGCGGGGACTACTCAAGAGGATGTCGTTATCAGAAGAAAGAAAACTGGCGTCCTACGGATCGGAGCGTGGAATGTCAGATCCCTTAATCGGGCAGGTAGGTTAGAAAATTTAAAAATGGAAATGGATAGGTTAAAGTTAGATATAGTGGGAATTAGTGAAGTTCGGTGGCAGGAGGAACAAGACTTCTGGTCAGGTGACTACAGGGTTATAAACACGAAGTCAAATAGGGGTAATGCAGGAGTAGGTTTAATAATGAACAGGAAAATAGGAATGCTGGTAAGCTACTACAAACAGCATAGTGAACGCATTGTTGTGGCCAAGATAGACACGAAGCCCACGCCTACTACAGTAGTACAAGTTTATATGCCAACTAGCTCTGCAGATGACGAAGAAATTGAAGAAATGTATGATGATATAAAAGAAATTATTCAGATAGTGAAGGGAGACGAAAATTTAATACTCATGGGTGACTGGAATTCGAGTGTAGGAAAAGGGAGAGAAGGAAACGTAGTAGGTGAATATGGATTGGGGCTAAGAAATGAAAGAGGAAGCCGCCTGGTAGAATTTTGCACAGAGCACAACTTAATTATAGCTAACACTTGGTTTAAGAATCATGATAGAAGGTTGTATACATGGAAGAACCCTGGAGATACTAAAAGGTATCAGATAGATTATATAATGGTAAGACAGAGATTTAGGAACCAGGTTTTAAATTGTAAGACATTTCCAGGGGCAGATGTGGATTCTGACCACAATCTATTGGTTATGACCTGTAGATTAAAACTGAAGAAACTGCAAAAAGGTGGGAATTTAAGGAGATGGGACCTGGATAAACTGAAAGAACCAGAGGTTGTACAGAGTTTTAGGGAGAGCATAAGGGAACAATTGACAGGAATGGGGGAAAGAAATACAGTAGAAGAAGAATGGGTAGCTTTGAGGGATGAAGTAGTGAAGGCAGCAGAGGATCAAGTAGGTAAAAAGACCAGGGCTCTTAGAAATCCTTGGGTAATAGAAGAAATATTGAATTTAATTGATGAAAGGAGAAAATATAAAAATGCAGTTAATGAAGCAGGCAAAAAGGAATACAAACGTCTCAAAAATGAGGTCGACAGGAAGTGCAAAATGGCTAAGCAGGGATGGCTAGAGGACAAATGTAAGGATGTAGAGGCTTATCTCACTAGGGGTAAGATAGATACTGCCTACAGGAAAATTAAAGAGACCTTTGGAGATAAAAGAACCACTTGTATGAACATCAAGAGCTCAGATGGAAACCCAGTTCTAAGCAAAGAAGGGAAAGCAGAAAGGTGGAAGGAGTATATAGAGGGTCTATACAAGGGCGATGTACTTGAGGACAATATTATGGAAATAGAAGAGGATGTAGATGAAGATGAAATGGGAGATACGATACTGCGTGAAAAGTTTGACAGAGCACTGAAAGACCTGAGTCGAAACAAGGCCCCCGGAGTAGACAACATTCCATTGGAACTACTGACGGCCTTGGGAGAGCCAGTCCTGACAAAACTCTACCATCTGGTGAGCAAGATGTATGAAACAGGCGAAATACCCTCAGACTTCAAGAAGAATATAATAATTCCAATCCCAAAGAAAGCAGGTGTTGACAGATGTGAAAATTACCGAACAATCAGTTTAATAAGCCACAGCTGCAAAATACTAACACGAATTCTTTACAGACGAATGGAAAAACTAGTAGAAGCCGACCTCGGGGAAGATAGGTTTGGATTCCGTAGAAATACTTGAACACGTGAGGCAATACTGACCTTACGACTTATCTTAGAAGAAAGATTAAGGAAAGGCAAACCTACGTTTCTAGCATTTGTAGACTTAGAGAAAGCTTTTGACAATGTTGACTGGAATACTCTCTTTCAAATTCTAAGGGTGGCAGGGGTAAAATACAGGGAGCGAAAGGCTATTTACAATTTGTACAGAAACCAGATGGCAGTTATAAGAGTTGAGGGACATCAAAGGGAAGCAGTGGTTGGGAAGGGAGTGAGACAGGGTTGTAGCCTCTCCCCGATGTTATTCAATCTGTATATTGAGCAAGCAGTAAAGGAAACAAAAGAAAAATTCGGAGTAGGTATTAAAATCCATGGAGAAGAAATAAAAACAATGCGGTTCGCCGATGACATTGTAATTCTGTCAGAGACAGCAAAGGACCTGAAAGAGCAGTTGAACGGAATGGACAGTGTCTTGAAAGGAGGATATAAGATGAACATCAACAAAAGCAAAACGAGGATAATGGAATGTAGTCGAATTAAGTCGGGTGATGCTGAGGGAATTAGATTAGGAAATGAGACACTTAAAGTAGTAAAGGAGTTTTAGTATTTGGGGAGCAAAATAACTGATGATGGTCGAAGCAGAGAGGATATAAAATGTAGACTGGCAATGGCAAGGAAAGCGTTTCTGAAGAAGAGAAATTTGTTAACATCGAGTATAGATTTAAGTGTCAGGAAGTCATTTCTGAAAGTATTTGTATGGAGTGTAGCCATGTATGGAAGTGAAACATGGACGGTAAATAGTTTAGACAAGAAGAGAATGGAAGCTTTCGAAATGTGGTGCTACAGAAGAATGCTGAAGATTAGATGGGTAGATCACATAACTAATGAGGAAGTATTGAATAGGATTGGGGAGAAGAGAAGTTTGTGGCACAACTTGACCAGAAGAAGGGATCGGTTGGTAGGACATGTTCTGAGGCATCAAGGGATCACCAATTTAATATTGGAGGGCAGCGTGGAGGGTAAAAATCGTAGGGGGAGGCCAAGAGATGAATACACCAAGCAGATTCAGAAGGATGTAGGTTGCAGTAGGTACTGGGAGATGAAGAAGCTTGCACAGGATAGAGTAGCATGGAGAGCTGCATCAAACCAGTTTCAGGACTGAAGACCACAACAACAACAGATCGATTTCAAAGTACCAAGGCTTCAACTACATGGACGTAACGTGTTAGCCCTGTCTTTACACATCAGCAACTATCTACATCTACATCAACATATATACTCTACAAATCACATTTAAGTGCCTGGCAGAGGGTTCATCGAACCATCTTCACAATTCTCTATTATTCCAATCTCGTATAGCGCGCGGAAACAATGAACACCTACATCTTTCCGTATGAGCTCTTATTTCCCTTATTTTATCGTGGTGATCGTTCCTCCCTATGTAGGTCGGTGCCAACAAAATATTTTCGCATTCGGAGGAGAAAGCGGTTGATTGGAATTTCGGGAGAAGATTCCGTCGCAACGAGAAACGCCTTTCTTTAACGATTTCCAGCCCAAATCCTGTATCTCATCTGTGACACTCTCTCCCATATTTTGCGATAATACAAAACGTGCTGCCTTTCTTTCAATTCTTTCGATATACTCTGTCAGTCCTATCTGGTAAGGATACCACACCGCGCAGCAGTATTCTAAAAGAGGACTGACAAGCTTAGTGTAGGCAGTCTCCTTAGTAGGTCTGTTACATTTCTAAGTGTCCTGCCAATGAAACGCAGTCTTTGGTTAGCCTTCCCCACAACATTTTCTGTGTGTTCCTTCCAATTTAAGTTGTTCGTAATTGTAATACCTAGGTATTTAGTTGAATTTACGGCTTTTAGATTAGACTGATTTATCGTGTAACCGAAGTTTAATGAGTTCCTTTTAGCACTCATGTGGATGACCTCACACTTTTCGTTATTCGGGTTGAACTGCCTCTTTTCGCACCATTCAGATATTTGTTTATAAATCGTTTTGCAGTTTGTTTTGATCTTCTGATGACTTTATTAGTCGATAAACGACAGCGTTATCTGCAAACAACCGAAGACGGCTGCTCAGATTGTCTCCCAAATCGTTTATATAGATAAGAAACAGCGAAGGGCCTGTAACACTACCTTGGGGAACGCCAGAAATCACTTCTGTTTTACACGATGACTTTCCGTCAATTACTACGAACTGTGACTTCTCTGACAGGAAATCACAAATCTAGTCATATAACTGAGACGATATTCCATAAGCACGCAATTTCAATACGAGCCGCTTGTGTGGTACAGTGTCAAAAGCCTTCCGGAAATCCAGAAATACGGAATCGATCTGAAATCCCTGGTCAACAGCATTCAACACTTCATGCGACTAAAGAGCTAGTTGTGTTTCGCAGGAACGATGTTTTCTAAACTCATGCTGACGGTGTGTCAATAGACAGCTTTCTTCGAGGTAATTCATAATGTTTGAACACAATATACGTTCCAAAATCCTGCTGCATATCGACGTTAACGATATGGACCTGTAATTTAGTGGATTACTCCTACTACCTTTCTTGAATATTGGTATCATAAACCAGCAGCAATTGGCATTTCAGCCGATCTTGCCATTCGAGCTATAGGAATACGAGATGATGCTTTCTTACGATGACCCGATATACTTGCGGATGTATAAGACATAGATGACAACGCTACACATCTGAAGACGAATGCTTTGTGCTTTGAAATTCATTGCAAACAGCAATAATGACGATTTCAAATAAAACATTAATAAATGAAATTTAGCATCTGATGTCCCTAATTCTTCCAACAGTATGGAAACTACAAAGTATTGTAGTAGGTTTCATGGTTTTCTAAAGACAGAATAAGACTTTACTCTGTTTAAGAAACGTTCCATTTTAACCCAAAGCGAAAGACTGTTGTGGTAATGCGTCTCACTCTCTACGCAAAACGAATTGTAGATCAGAGTTCACATTTTGCTGAAGAGGATACATCACAGCTTACGAAAGTATCATCCTTGCAGAAGAAACCCACAGAAAATGTTCATTCAGTAGTAATATCTCTTAATACTCTCCCTATTAGGAGGATTATACTATTATATCTTCTACCATTACTTTTCTGAGAAGCAAACACGTTATAGTTTACGCAACAGTTCTCGATAGGACGGTCGGATGTCAGTGACCAACGGGCACAATGTTTCGGCAAGTTACCACTTTGCCATCACCAGGTGCTCTGACGAACTGACTGCTTAGGGACCGGTGTGGTGCTTTTATATTCCCCCCCCCCCCCCCGCCTATGATCTGCCGCTCAGTATGCTGTCCGCGTCCAGCACCCCCTCTCCCCCCCGCCTCTTGCCAACACGTTGCACCGTCCTAACTCGGTGCGCAGGTACGCGCGCTGGCGGCATCTCGTTGCTCCTCCTGCAGTCCCTGATGTCAGTTCGTCGTGAGATATCTCCTTTGTTTTCTTAATCAGGCTAATTGAGGGCACCCAGGCCTTAGTAAGGATGTAACCACTACGACAATTGATCAGTGGTTTTCTCACTCCAATCCCAATACATTCTTTAATGGGACAATTCCAGAAGTTTGACGCCTGTGCCAGAACCTTAGTGTGGTCGTAATCCAGTCCTCATAATTGCAGCAGCAATGATTCGTGACTGTCATCTGCTGCAGGCTGGTGTGAAGTTCGTGTCCTCGGCAACGATCTCCGGCACTACAGATCGTCTGACCTGTATATGTGTTGCCACGTAGTCATGGTATCTGACAGGTCCCGGATTTCCATAGTCCGAGATCGTATATTGTACCCGTTGGATATTGACATTCGGCCGTTTACCTGTGAACTGTTTGGTCATGATGTAGGCCAAGTGAAGATGAAGAGCCATGTGTGTACAGCTCCTTAACTTTCGTATTATTTTTAGGACGCTTGACAGACTGATAATTTTACTCTAAAATTAATAAAGACACAAAGGAATTACAGACATTGGCTGCGAGCAGTATTGATTGAAATCAATGGAGAAAGGTGAAAATTTGTAAATTTCTGCTGCACCGTGATTTGAACACGTGTCTCGTGCTTACTACGCAGATCCTCTGAGCACCTTCTATTTTGCTGTTTGTTTTTTTTTTGTTTTTTTTTTAACCTTCGTGGCGCCCAAATGGAGGGCTGGGGAAAAAGTGAACAGGGATCACAACCCGAGGCCTGGCCAGCATTTCCCCCGCCCCCCTCCTCTCCACCTCCCTCTCCAAGGAACCAACGAAAGTGTAGGGAACGTGGATAGAGATACAAAGAACATCAAAGATTTATTTATCTAGTAATTTCCTTTTTTGTTGTATATTTCTAATTATTATGAACACCATCGAAACTGGCGTTGTGTGGAAGGAGTGACAATTCGCCAGACTCGGTGAGACTATTGACGCATAGTTCTTCAGGGAAGAACATTCCGAAGTATAACTTGTTCTAAGAGTGAAAAAGGCGTGGACGAATTCCTCATTGCAGTAACACCCCAATTCTGTGGTGAATTAAGAAAGGCACTACATAGGAACTTGGAGAAAAATTGTCTGTATTTGGGATTGTGGACGACGGCAGAATGACATTCATTAAGGAAGTGCCAAAAATCAAGAGTGTTTTTCTCGCCGTCATAAAACATCCAGTGAACCGCCTGTCCACAAATCCACTTCACAGAGTTCGTCTTCGTTTGCAGGAAGCATCTCGAGTCCGGAAAGAGGAGCAGATGAAGAGGCCAGCATCTGTCGCATCAAGAATCAGACACCTATCACCGATCCGCGCAACAGGTGGTGCTCGTCCGTGCCCAAAATGTCACAGGCGACACACAACGGGGTATCTACAAGGCGTATCCCGTGAAGGCCTGACCGGTATACTTGCTTCCCATTGACCGTAAGGTACCACGCATACTGGACGTCAGTGTCAAGAGAAGGAGAGCACACCAACCGCCAAACAGCACGCCAGCTGCAGTGGAGATGCTTCTCCTCAACCACATTCGATTACCTGTGCTGCTGAAGAAAGCCATAGATCACCTTCATGGATGTCGAACGCGATGGCGATATCGCAGTGCGGATACAGCTCAGTTCGAGGAAAAATTGTCGGAAGTAAAAGGAGGGGGCGGGACGCCCAAAAGTTGGATAGGTGCTGAGAGAGTGTGTCTTGTAAGGGCATCAATGACAGGTTGGTAACGCACGTGGGACAACGGCACCACAGCGCCATTTGAGAGCTGACGGAAAGGGCTTTCGCCCTGTCAGGGACGTGATACAGACCTAAACCGTCCCTGCACCGTGAGAAGTCCTACCATTGTATCTTATCTTCAACAGAAAGCCGTAGCAAAAACATATGCACCCAATGCCTCTAGCATGCACCGGACCAAGGACGGTGGAATAGGAAGTGTCTACGCCACGTGGGGGATACGTGACACCAAATATACATTTACATATCGTGTTCACTGTAGAAGAACGAGGGCTCGTAAATGATGATCTAGGAGCCCAGTTCATAGATAGGACAGTAGGCACCGACAGTTGAAGGCAATCGTGCCCCCCAGATTACTTATGAAATCCAGTCCCAAGCATAGATAGTAGAAGCTACACCCAAAGTAGCAGCGCTGTTAGCAAGAAGCCCCGCACCTACAGCCATGCTGCTCGATTTGCGGACGTTAAGGCCGTTACCAGAAGCTTGGCCGTACGTGGTAACCTTTGCCAGTGACTCCCTGACCTCAGAATCGCTACGAAGAACTATTACGAGATCGTCCTCATAAGCAGTGCAACTGAATACATGTCCACCGAGAGAATCCCGCCTCGGACATGGATGTGTGTGATGTCCTTAGGTTAGTTAGGTTTAAGTAATTCTAAGTATAGGGGACTGATGACCTCAGATGTTAAGTCCCATAGTGCTTAGAGCCATTTGAACCATTTTTGAAGTGACATCCTACCAGACGCTGACGGAGGCCACAGAGCAGAGCAACGGTTCCATGGAGGGCAACAGTTCCATGGAAAAAAAAACATACAACAGTGCAGAGAACGGGTGGCCTTGATGCATCGAATGGTGAATAGAGATGGGAGGAATTATAGGCAACACGGGATGTAGCCCCACAAAGGAGACGAATTACGACATAGATGGTAGTACAAGGGTATCCCATATGACGGGGCACCCATTCCCGGTAACTCTGATCGACGCAATTGAACGCCTGGCTGAAGTCAAGAGCTGCCGAAAGTTCAGGCACACGGTGAGCATGAGCAAGAGCGATTATCTCCCGATACCGATAGAGGGTAGTGCAGATGTTATTTGCACCTCTCAGAGAAGTTTGATCAGAGGAAACCACTGGCCCGACTGTTTAAGAGTTAAAGCCGTGCAGCCAACAGCCAGGTGAAGAGCTTCTTGTAACTGTTGAGCAACATCAAGAGGCGGTATTCGCATATCCGTGAGGTACTCCAAAATTTGTGAATGAGAACGAGAAGATGGTCGAGGTAACCCTCTGGGATCTGTACGAGCGGCGACGTAAGGTCGCGATAAATTGCCGTCCACACTGGCGCAATTAGGTGACGAAATGTCTCATAAAATTCCTGTAGGAAGCCGTCGGGGCCAGGCAACTTGCTCGTGGAACCCACCTGGATATCATCATGGACTTCGTCCTCTATGACGTTAGCAAGCAGATCCATCGTTGTATCCGCAGGAGCCGAGCCAAAGGAAAGTCGGGAAACCTCCATAATGTTGGCAGGGTGGTGTCGTTGTGCAGAGTATAGCACAACATAATGTGCATGGAGGGCAGAGCCTATACCATGTTGGGTATCTAGACATCGCCATCATCAGTCTTTAGGACGTTAACAGACGTTTTCCGACGGCGGTGGCGTTCCGCTATCACATGGTACATAGACGGACACTCCTGCACTAACCCGTTACGTGTGCGCTCAGCGACCTTAGCTCCTTCAAGGTGACTGCGAGTGAAGGATGTGAGCTGTGTCTTGGCACGGATCATCATGACCTGGCGCTCTGGCGAATACATCATAGTACGTTTCCAGTGATTGGTGAAATAGAAATCCTAGATTCGTCGCCGCCACGCCGCGACGTCCCTTCCATAACCAATCATGGCATTGTGGAGGATAGGCCTTGCGCAGACGACCCACTACGACAGGACATACTGCTATGCATTACGGCGTCAACGACTAGCTGTCCACGTGGTCCCGATGAGCTGGCAGCAGTCAGGAGAAGTAAGATATATCGTCTTCAGTTTCCATGGTCCACGGCCGTGTCACACACGATGGCGGCAGAGATTGTTGGCACAGATATACGTGTCATGGTCAGAGAATAAAAGGGACAGACTTCAGCAGCCTACACCCCACTGACATTATCGCAGGTGATATAAATACGACGGAGGTGGCTGAAAGAATGGCTAGTAAAGTGCATAAACCCCGGACAATCACCACGAACAGGCTCCCAAAATTGAGGTGGTGAAGAAAGTAGCTAGCGCCGCGTACGGAGAGTGACGCAGAAATTGGTCTTTGGGCGCCTAGGTGGAGTTGAAATGCCTCCTATGACCAATGTATTCTAGCGTCACAGAAGAAAGTCTGACTGCCTCGGAGAAGAAAGTGTCTGCTGGATCAAAAATGGTGTCTTTTCTTTCAGACATGTTCGCAAGAACTGGCACCATACATATATACTAAAATTAATAATCGACAGCAAAGGCATTGTTGGTTGGCTGGTTGATTTGGAGGAGGGAACCAAGCAGCGAGATCATCGGTTCCATGGGATTAGGGAAGGATTTGGAAGAAAGTCGGCCGTGCCCTTTCAAAGGAAACTCCCCGGCATATTTCTGAAGCGCTTTAGGGAAATCACGGGAAACCTGAATCAGGATAGCCGGACGTTGGTTTGAACCGTCGTTCTCTCTAATGCGCAGAGTGAGCAGAGAAACTGGTTTGTTCAGTCAACGTGACGAAGTCGCAGGGAAGGTCAACAAACTGCCGTTGGACACATTACAAAATAGACGTTTAGCATCGCAGAGAGCATTTCTCCTGAATTTCAAGAGCCCACGATGCCGAAGGAGTCAACAAACATATTGCATCCTTAAACGAGTATCCCATATAATGAGCAAGACTTTAAAAATAATTAAGTTCGGGTTCTTACAAACAACTCGGTTCACTTGTCGTGTCAGATTCGTATAGTATCCCAAGCTTTTGATTACTGCCTCCATCATCCTCGTAGGGGCTAAGTCGTACTGTGATTATCTTCCTTATCATCCTTTCACGTACCTACTGCGATTGGATTAGGAACCGGGGAAAATGACATTGGTACACTGTGTAACCCCTGACATACGCTCATCAGGCAAAACATTATGACCAACTGCTTATTAACTTGTTTGTCCATCTTTGGAACAAAATACTACATCACTGATTCTGCGTATCAGAGACCCAACAGTTCGTTGGTAGATTTGTGGAGGTATGTGGCATTAGATGTGTACCTACGGGTCGTGTAATTCGCGTAAAAAACGGGCTGCTGATTTGCGTGCACGTGATGGAGTCCGATAGCGACGCAGGTGAGTTCTATAGGATTTAAATCAGGCAACCTAGGCCCCCGAGACATCAAGGTGAGTTCACTCTAATGCTCCTCAAACCACTGTAGCACGGTTCTTGCTCCGAGACACGGACAATAAACTGCTGAGAAACGACATCGTTATCTGAGAAGACATCAAGCGTGAAGGGATGCAGCTGGTTCGCAGCTGTCAGCGTGTCTTCGAGTACTATCGCAGGTCCCGTGCAAGCTCAGGAGAATGTCTCCCATAGCGTAATAATGCTCCCACCAGCCTGTGTCAGTGGCGCGCTGCGCGTTTGGAGCCGGGGTTCACATCGATGACGGTGTTTGAGGGGACAACCATCCGCCTAGAGTAGCAAAAATATGATTTACCCAAAGAGTTGACACGTTTCCGTAGATCGAAGGTCGAATCCCTGTGGTCCCGTGTCCATTGCAGCTGCAGTTTACGATGTCGCTCGGTTAACATTTGAACAAGGAGGGGTGGTGCGCTGCGGAGCTCCATGTTCAACAATGTGCAATGAACGGTGTGCTCCGAAGCACTTGTGTGTGCACCAGCATTGTGCTCTTTAGGCAGAGATGCCACAGATCACCACTTATCCTATTTTATAGAGCAGACAATTCTATGAACCTCACGTTCTGTGAAGAATCGTGGTAGTTTCACTGCCCTTCTGTCTCTTTCCGTACATGCTCACGACAGTCGCACGTGAACATTCGACCAGCTTCGCCGTTTTCGAGATACTGGTTCACACGCTCTGCGTAATAATAATCTTATCTTTGTCAAAGTAGTCTAACTCAGCGGATTTCCCCATCTTCAGTCCTTATCTTCGCTAAGGGTGACCGCCCGACCGTGTCTGCACCGCTTACAAACTTGTTACCAAGTCACGTGCCCTCAACGCCACCAGGTGGCTTCCAGCATCGCGGTGGGCAGTGGTCGTAATGTTTTGGCTGACCAGTGTTGTAGATGTAGAAACACTGATGAGAAAATTTCCCCGTGACAGGCAAAAGTTCATATTTATTGGAGCATTTCCACGTGCAGACAGTAAATTATTGTTTGAAATCTTGGAATTTTCAGGAAGAATAAATTCTTAAACACTTCGCTGAAAGTCTCAGAATAATAAAGTAACATAAACAATGCGGCTCTAAACTTCATCCAATTAAACCACGTTGGATGACTTCCGCAGATACAAAGGAAAAAAAGTTGTATGAGAACAGGTCTCGTACAAGCTGTTTTTTACTTTAGCTATATACTTTTCTACACCTTTCATGCTATGTTCAACGAAGTTAGTACTACATTTCCTGCCTTACTAAAAGATAGCTCCTGCCGTATGTTGGCAGTAGCAATGAATATATTTTAGAGTTTTTTATTGTTATTTGTACATTGTCTCCTTAAACGTGCTATCTAGATATATATGCAGCTTTCCCCATTTACTTCTTTCACTCTAAATACGCATACGTTTCAATAAAACATTATAAATTTGTTTTCAACAAGACGAATACTTATTACAAGTTGACAAAATAATGACAAACGCTTTCCACGGTAAAATCGTCAGTTTGGATTAACTTCTATGTTTCTTTTACCTTACTTAGTAACATTTCTCGGCAGAAAATTCGCTAAAATAACTATTTTGTAGGTCTGACAATGATAAGAAGATATTTTGCAGCAATGAAAAATGGAAGCATTATAAAAAGGATGCATTACGTTCCATTTCACGTTTTTTTTAATGTCTCTCCAAAGAGCTCCGTAATACTTTTTCCTAGTTTCACTCTCGACGTCAGAGGTGGCAAATGGTGCTATAAATGGCATAAACTGCCGTGAGATGCTTGGTTCGTCTCGCCACAAATACTAAACAGAAAAGTCCCAATTAGAAGTGACGTTTCTCTTCATAGCTCCATAGCAGATCTACCTAGTAATTACTATGTTTCTCTTATTTGTAATTGCTACTCCATTAGCATAAAACCTTGTTTTTAAATATAGTTTTATTCACTAAGACTATGATAAAATGTTGTTCATTGTTTAATCACCCTTGTGACTATTAGTCCACGTGAAAATGAAGATCTTTAACTCACCGGAATGTATTTAGAGCGATAGGGCCCACCTACGTAGTTAACTGAAAAGAATTCAGTGTATTATAACCTTCCTGCCCGTAGCGTTACTGAAACAAGCGAAAGGTCAACTGTATTTGTGTTAGTCGACTTCGTTGCAGACTCATGCGTGGATGACACATATTTCCATGACCAAGTACAATAATATTTCAGGAAGTATCGCTGATGCATTTTCTTCAGTTGTCTCATCTCAGAACACAGATATTGTGCGTTATAACAATCAATGTTGTTTCATGTTACTGTGAGTTTCTTTAAGTGATTTTTGCAGATGGTCTATTTGGAAAGGGCCCAACAAGTGAAATTCGAATGCATCGTATTTCGAAGTCTGAGTTATTTAGACGAAAAAGGAAGAGATGACCACAGGTCACTCGAGATTCGAAAGTAATTTGTGGGGCAATCATGCTGCTCACTATCTTATATCTCGCATAGGGACGGCGATATACGAAAGCTTAGGGAAGATACCGAGGCCTGCAGGAAGTCTTTTTCCTTCACGTAGTAATCTCACATGGTTCAGACGGCTCTGAGCACTATGGGACTTAACATCTGAGGTCATCAGTCTCCTAGACGTAGAACTCCTTAAATCTAACTAACCTAAGGACATCACACACATCCTTGCCCGAGGCAGGATTCGAACCTGCGACCGCAGCGGTTCCGGACTGAAGGGCCTGGAACCACTCAGTCGCAGCGGCCGGCACTTAGTAAGCGAACTTAATAGAAGAGAAACCCGCCCGATAATATTGGATATTGGTGAACGTACTGTGAAGCAATTAAAAAAAAGCGGGGAAAAAGTGTTTAACCCCCCCCCCCCCCCCCCACGAAAAGGGGATGTTGTGTCTGTAGATACATGTGTGGCAGGATGGAAGTTTGAATAAAATAACTTGTGTGTTAGGCACAGTAATTATAAAACACTAAAACAACTCTTAGTCGCACTGAGGAGTACCGCTGGAAAGACAGTCGAAACTTATGTGGTTCAGTCACACCGGTCCTCTTCAGCGTGACTAGCAACTGGTCGCCCCGAAGAAAACCTCGCGAAAGACAGACGAAACGTCTGTTTTAATGTTTTTTCAATGAAGCAAAGGTGATAACCTTAAGAGTGCAACGGGAATTCCAGTGTTAAATACAGAGGAGAGAGCGGATAGGTGGAAAGAATACATTGAAAGCCTCGATGAGTGGGAAGATTTGTCTGATGTGATAGAAGAAGAAACAGGAGTCGATTTAGAAGAGATAGAGGATCAAGTATTAGAACCAGAATTAAAAGAGCTTTGGACAACTTAAAATCTAATAAGGCAGAAGGGATACATAACATTCCATCACAATTTCTAAAATCATCGGGGGAAGTGGCTACAAAACGACTATTCACTTTTGTGTGTAGAATGTATGAGCCTGGCGACATACCATCTGACCTTCTGAAAAGCGTAATCCACACAATTCCGAAGATGAGAAGAACTGACAATTGGGAGAATTACCGTACAATCAGCTTAACAGCTCATGCATCCAAGTTGCTTACAAGAATAATATACAGAAGAATGGAAAAGAAAATTGGGAATGAGCCAGATGAAATCGGTTTGGCTTTATGAAAGGTAAAAGAACAGAGAGGCAATTCTGACGTTGAGGTTAATAATGGAAGCAAGACTAAAAGGATTTGTCGACCGGGAAAAAGCGTACAACAATGTAAAATGGTGCAACATGTTCGAAATTCTGAGAAAAGTAGGGGTACGCTATAGGGAGAGACGGGTCATATACGATATGTACAACAACCAAGAGGGAATAATAAGAGTGGACGACCAAGAACGACGTGCTCGTGTTAAAAAGGGTATATGACAAGGATATAGCCTTTAGCGCCTACTGTTCAATCTGTACATTGAGGAAGCAATGAGGGAAATAAAAGAAAAGTGCAGGAGTGGAATTAAACTTCAAGGTGAAAGGATATCAATGATAGGATTCGCTGATGACATTGCTATCCTGAGTGAAAGTGATGAGGAATTACATGATCTGCTGAACGGAATGAACAGTCTAATGAGTACAGAGTGTGGATTGAGAATAAATCGAAGAAAGACGAAGGTAATGAGAAGTAGCAGAAACGAGAACAGCGAGAAACTTAACACCATGATTGATGG
Source organism: Schistocerca cancellata (assembly GCF_023864275.1). Lineage (NCBI taxonomy): Eukaryota > Metazoa > Arthropoda > Insecta > Orthoptera > Acrididae > Schistocerca > Schistocerca cancellata. The sequence continues at coordinate 330,345,751 of NC_064628.1, read as the reverse complement.
TCACGAAGTAGATAAAGTTAAGGAATTCTGCTACCTAGGCAGTAAAATAACTAATGACGGACGGAGCAAGGAAGACATCAAAAGCAGACCAGCAATGGCAAAAAAGGCATTCCTCGCCAAGAGAAGTCTACTAATATCAAATATCGGCCTTAGTTTGAGGAAGAAATTTCTTAGAATGTACGTATGGAGTACAGCATTGTGTGGTAGTAAAACATGGACTGTGGGAAAACCGGAACAGAAGAGAATCGAAGCATTTGAGGTGTGGTGCTACAGACGAAAGTTGAAAATTAAGTGGATTGATACGGTAAGGAATGAGGAGGTTCTGCGCAGAATCGGAGAGAAAAGCAATATGTGGAAAACACTGATAATGAGAAAGCACAGGATGATAGAACATCTGTTAAGACATGAGGGAGTGACTTCCATGGTAGTAGAGGGAGCTGTAGAGGTCAAACCGTAGAGGAAGATAGAGATTGGAATACATCCAGCAAATAATTGAGGACGCAGGTTGCAAGTGCTACTGTGGGATGAAGAGGTTAGCACAGGAGAGGAATTCGTGGCGGGCCGCATCACGCATCAAACCAGTCAGCCAGTCAGAAGATTGAGGGAAAAAAAAAAGAAAAAAAAGATGAAGCAGCCGAATATCCAAGATTATTTTTTTTATTTTTTTCTAGCTGACTGTGGCTGGAGAAGAATCTAACGTACGAAAACAGCTAAAAAGCGACAAGAAGTAGATTGTGCTTAACTTTTCGCGACTTTTAAGAAAACAATGTATCGCTACCAATACTTTATACGGCCCGCACGGCTACCCGAGTGGTCTAACGCGCTGCTTCCTGAGCGGAAAGGCGTGCCGGTCCCCGGCACGAATTCGCCCGGCGGATTAATGTCGAGGTCTGTTGTGCTGGCCAGCCTGCGGATGGTTTTTAAAGCGGTTTTCCATCTGCCTCGGCGAATGCGGGCTGGTTCCCCTTATTCCGCCTCAGTTACACTAGGTTGGCGATCGCTGCGCAAACACGGTCTCCACGTACGCGTACACCATGACTACTCTACCACGCGAACATTTTGGATTACACTCGTCTGGTATGAGACGTTCCCGGGCCTGTGTGGCCTGTGTGGCCTGTTGTCGGGTTGTGAAACACTGAGGGCTATGGAGGGACGAAGCCTCTCCGTTGCTTCTAGATCCCCGGTTCAATACACGCAATACACAATACTTTATACTGTAGAAATAACATTCAAGTTTCTGTGTTGAGTACACTAGGCGTGTAGAAATAAAAAACCATTCATCCCAGCGAAACAATAAGCCGACAACCGTCTCTATTAGAAAAATGTGGCGATTTTTGAAAATGGCGTGCATTTTCCTTCAAAATCAAAGCGCCTGAAATAAATGAGTCACTTCAAGTGGTAAATGATGATAACGGCTTGTCGTTTTTCAGATGAAGTAGTTTCTACAAAGTAATGATTGAATATTGGTTTTCAGTACGAAAATGGGAAACGAAATACCGTAATATCAGACAGAAACGATATTTCGTTGTGATCTGTTGCGATGGTGAAATGTCCTAATTAGACATCTGGCATGAACTGCTTTGTGCCCACAGTCTGAATTCAAGCATTCAGGAGCAACAAGAGTATTCCAGAATGGTTTTTCACTCTGCAGCGGAGTGTGCGCTGATATGAAGCTTCCGAGCAGATTAAAACTGTTTGCCGGACCGGGATTCGAACGAAGGACAAACGTAATACTAAGACACACAGGGATTAAAGACATTAGCTGCCAGTGGGCACTTATTTAAGTACATGGCTTACTAGGCAGATTGCGACTGTACGGACTATCCTAAGCAACAGGATAATTAAGGTGAAGGCGCCGTATGATCGCTTCAGTGCGGATACAAACCAAGCTCGAACTCTTACAGGAATTGGCGAAATGCATCGAATAACGAGGATAATGGGCAAGGGCAAGGGGCACATCAATAGTGTGGTTGTGGGTCCGGCGAGAGGCGTCATCGGGTACTCCGTGCAGTTGCGCTGACCACTATGTCCGGACGCGACAGCTGTCATCGCATCTGCCTAGTAAGCAGCGGACCCAGGTTCGACCCAACTTTTCAACTTTTCCTGCTAATTTAAATCAATGGCCACTTGCAGTCAATGTCTGTAATTCCTTTGTGCCTTGATTCATAATGCTTGCAGGATCCAAACTCCGTCTGCTCTCTGGGTCATGTCCGAAAGAACAGGCACCACATATATATGTACTACTTACTAGCTTAAGGAGACGTGTTAACATAGGACAAGTGACGCAAAAATATGAACTTCCAGTAACTGATTACAGAAAATCTTTTCTTTCAGGTTTGCCACAGGGCGTAAAGAATCAGGCGGGAAAAGTAACTATTGAATGTGTGCGAACCAGAAATAATTTTGTGGAGGACGCTCATTTGGTTTTCAAAACAAAAAATACTAGTGTTTTTCAAATACGGTGCTTCCGGACGTTTTGCCGAGTTTTTATTTCCATTTGATCCACAATATGTCGACGACCGACCCAGCCTTCTTGTCCGCAGATCGACCGGAAACACATTATTAACCAATAGCAGCCCGAAAACCTTAGAGCTCACAATGTTCAAGTGCTTAACAACTGATTCAGTGATATTCTGATTAAGCCGGAGCCCCCTGCGTTATAATTACGGGCAATATTTCATATGATAGCCTCAACGATATATTCATGACACGAAAATCTTAGAGAAAGGAAGACATTATGAAATGGCTGATCTCAAATGAAGCCACTGTATATATTTTATATACTACCGCAGTTAAGTTCAAACTGGATACAAAGATTTAAGTTTGTTGTAGCAGACTGGTACATTGTTGATGAGATAGCAAAAGCTACGGATCATATTTTCGTTATATCATGGCGCCACCATTTTAAGTTGCATATTTTTAACCAGGTATAAGGATTGTTGTTGTGGTCGTCAGTTTGGTTTGATGCTGCTCTCCATGCTAGTCTATCCTGTACCAGGTTCTCCATCTCCAAGTAACAACTGCAACCTACGTCCCTCTGAACCTGCTTAGTGAATTCATCTCTTGGTCTCCCGCTTCGATTTTTACCCTCCACGCTGGCTTCCAGTACTAAATTGGTGATCCCTTGATGCTTCAGAACATGTCCTACCAACCGACCACTTCGTCTAGTCAAGTTGTGCCACAAATTTCTCTTCTCCCCAATTCGACTGAGTACCTCCTACATGATCTACCCATCTAATCTTCAGCATTCTTCTGTAGCACTGCATTTCGAAAGCTTCTATTCTCTTCTTGTCTAAACTATTTATCGTCCATGTTTCACTTCCATACATGGCTACACTCCATACAAATACTTTCAGAAAAGTCTTCCTGACATTTAAGTCTATACTCAATGTTAACAAATTTCTCTTCTTCAGAATCGCTTTCCTTGCCTTAGCCTGTCTACATTTCATATCCTCTCTACTTCGACCATCATCAGTTATTTTGCTCTCCAAATAGCAAAACTCATCTACTACTTTGAGTGTCTCACTTCCTATTCTAATACCCACAGCATCACCTGATTTAAATCGACTTCATTCTATTATCCTCGTTTTGCTTTTGTTGATGTTCATCTTACACCCTCCTTTCAAGACACTGTCCATTCTGTACAACTGCTCTTCCAGGTCCTTTGCTGTCTCTGACAGAATTACAATGTCATCGGCAAACCTCAAGTTTTTATGTCTTCTCCATGGATTTTAATTCCTACACCGAATTTTTCTTTTGTTTCCTTCATCGTTTGCTCAATATACAGATTGAATAACATCGGGGAGAGGCTACAACCCTGTCTCACTCCCTTCCCAACCACTGCTTCCCTTTCATCCCCGTCGACTCTTATAATTGCCATCTGTTTTCTGTACAAATTGTAAATAGCCATTCGCTCCCTGTATTTGACCCTGCCACCTTCAGAATCTGAAAGAGAGTATTCCACTCAACATTGTCAAAGCTTTCTCTAAGTCTACAAATGCTGGAAAGGTAGGTTTGCCTTTCCTTAATATATCTTCTAAGAAAGTCGTAGGGTCAGTATTGCCTCATGTGTTCCAACATTTCTACGGAATCCAAACCTATCTTCCGCGAGATCGGCTTCTACCAGTTTTTCCATTCGTCTGTAAAGAATTCGCGTTAGTATTTTGCAGCTGTGGCTTATTAAACTGATAGTTCGTTAATTTTCACACCTGTCAACAAGGATGTATCGCTATTAATAATAAGGTATTCAAGACACCGAATGTACTTAAATGAACGCGCGATACCCAGTAGGAAGTCACGGCCGGGTTGCAGAACGACATATAAAACAAGAAAACAAAATGCGCCACATCCTTGGCGTCATGGACGATCTGATGCGCATCCTGGCACGCTACGCAAACAGATGTAGCAATTCAGCATCAGTTCGGAGAAAGACGGAACATCTTATAGATAGTAGCATTTGTACCATAAGCAACTTAAGCCGGCCGGTGTGGCCGAGTGGTTCTAGGCGGTTCAGTCTGGAACCACGCGGCCGCTACGGTCGCAGGTTCTAATCCTGCTTCGGGAATGGATGTGTGTGATGTCCTTAGGTTAGTTAGGTTTAAGTTGTTCTAAGTTCTAGGGGACTGATTACCTCAGATGTTAGGTCCCATAGTGCTCAGAGCCTAAGCAACTTATCGTGAAATCTCTAAACTATTTCATCATTCGCGCTATAGACTTACATTGCTGACTTCAGTATCTTATAGAATTTTACTAGATGTATTATGATGTTTCCGGAGATGGAAAGTCTCCTCAGTGGGAATCAACATGGGTTTTCGAAAACAAAGATCGTATGAAACGCAGCACGATCTTTTCGTCCACTACGTACAGAAGGCAGCATAAAATCTTCCACGTTAAAGTACCTTGGGGTGTATGCCGAAGTGAGTGCTGTAGGACCATTACTTTTCAGACCATATACAGGGTGTTGCTCCTAAGAGTCTTCAGGCACATTTTGTCTGTTATATCAACAGTTATTTGCAATTTCGTTAACGCATTGTGCAGCTGGAGTCAAACCAAACAATTATTAATCCCCATATGTCTCATGAAACGCCTAGTGACAACAGAAAGAGTGGTTTGCTTACCAGTACCAATACAATTACTTTCGAATCGGAATTTTACGTGCCCATTCAATAGAGCGCTCCAAAATTAGTCAAGTGCGATATTTGTTTTATCGATATGTGTTAATAGCGACAGTAAAACTAGTGCTCCAGGACGGATAGCACTGCCCTGGCCGCGTTGACTGCTACTGCCAGCCAAGCATTCAGCGAGACTGAGTCACTGCTGGACTGCTGTTTTACTGTCCCTGTTGATACACATCGATAAAGAAAATATCACACTACACTAATCTGCGAGCGCTCTACCGGATGGACGAATGTTCACGTAAAATTCCGACTTAAAAGTAATTTTATTTGTACTGGAAAACAAGCTGTCGCTTTCTCTTGTCATCGGGCATCGCATGAACGACGTGGCGAGCAGTAATTGTCTGGCCTGACTTCAGCTACTCAATACAAAAACGAAATTACAAATACTTGCGGAAGCAGCGAGGGAAAATGCGTCTGATGATTCTTATGAAGGACGCCCGGCACAAATAACCTAGTGAATACCATCGGAAGTTCCGTGAGGCTTTACGAGCATGATGAACTTATATGCAGAGATGTCGCAATGCTAGAAAATAGTAGCGATATGCAGGAGTACCTGAGGAAAATCGACACTTAGTACACGGATAGATGGTTAGCCATCAACATAAACAGATATAACACATTCCGCATGTATAAATAGGAGCATAAATGTATGATATTGATCATAAAGTACTGTATGATTACCACATTACAGAACAAACACTGGAAGCAAACACATCCAGTAAATAACTGGGCGAATACGCGCGGAGAGATTTAAAGTGGAACGATCGCATAAAACTAACCGCAGGTATATCAGAGTCCAGACGGAGATTCACTGGAAGGAACATCAGCAAGTGTAATCCACCCACAAAAGGAGACAGATTTCAAAACACTCTTGCGGTCAATATTTGAATAGTTTTCGTTAGTCCGGGATCGGTACCAGATAGGATTGACAGAGGAAACAAAGAAAAATTTCTAAGAAGAGCATCATGTTTAATTACATGTTCATTTCATAAGCGCGAAAGCGTCACGGAGATCCGGGATCGGTACCAGATAGGATTGATAGAGGAAACAGAGTTAAATTCGAAGCCGGCCGCGGTGGTCTCGCGGTTCTAGGCACCTCAGTCCGGAACCGCGCGACTGCTACGGTCGCAGGTTCGAATCCTGCCTCGGGCATGAATGTGTGTGATGTCCTTAGGTTAGTTAGGTTTAAGTAGTTCTAAGTTCTAGGGGACTGATGACCACAGCTGTTAAGTCCCATAGTGCTCAGAGCCATTTGAACCATTCTGTTAAATTCGAAGAAGAGCGTCATGTTTCGTTACAGGTTCATTTAGTAAGCGCGAAAGCGTCACGAAAATGCACATTGAACTTCAGTGGCACACACTGTAAGAGAGGCGTTCTGCATCAAGGTATGATTTACTGTTGGAATTCCGAGAGTGTATGTTCCTAGAAGAGTCGTCCAATATGTTCTCCCTCCTACGCATACCTAGAGAAAGACGATAAAGGTGAGATAAGAGTGTTTCGAGGTCACACGGAGACTTATCAGCATTCGTTCTTCCTGCGACTGGAAGACGAGAGGGGGTAAGTGATATTGGTACACGTAGTACCCTTCTCCACCCACCATTAGGTGGCTTGCAGAGCTTAGACGTAGATTTTAGAAGCTACCATGAGTTGCCTCAGCACCCTCTAACTCGATCCTGAGTACGCATTTGTTCGTGGATCCTGTTGTTAGTAGTTTCATTATCAGTGTGGCAGATATCATTTGATTTGGAAGTGATTGAGAGAAAACCAGACGACTTCTGTAAGTATTCCATTCTGTGGCTTCAATATATCTTAGTTTAAACGCACCAAGCGTAAGATTATTGTCCTATGTTGGCGACAGCTTTTTTGCCGCTTCTCTTCTCCCCTTTCTGACTGAATGCTTGTGAAGTGCATACTGAATAAGTGGAACTTGTTACAACGTAAAGGTTCGTTATTTATCCGCTGTTCACTGTTTTCACTATCGCAGACATCTGTATTTTGACTTAAATGTATCAATAAAGGCAAGAGGATTGTAAGAAATGCAACTGAAGGAGGGGAGGGGGATCACAATTTTCTCTGCACACACTAGCATTAGTGGTTCAAATGGCTCTGAGCACCATGGGACTTAACTTCTGAGATCATCAGTCCCCTAGAACTTAGAATTGCTTAAACCTAACCAACCTAAGGACATCACACGCATCCATGCCCGAGGCAGGATTCGAACCTGCAACTGTAGCTGTCGCGTGGTTCCAGACTGAGGTGCCTAGAACCGCTCCTCCATAGCGGCCGGTACTGACACCCCACCTTGCCCAATATTTAAACATTTAAGCTGCGCACCAGCGCTATGAAATTTGAGTTGGCGGATTCTAGCCGGAGTTCGGCTTTGTCACCAGCACGGACTGGACCAGGACAGTTGTGTTGGGATCTGCAGCTATAGCGAGACGGTGCGGCGTCGAATGAAAATCATGTTGTCAGGAACATTTTAATGATACTACTAATGTTATAATTTTGCCGCAATGTAGACTGTATGATGAGAGGATTCGAAACTGCGACCGTAGCGGTCGCGTGGTTCCAGACTGAACCGCCTAGAACCGCTCGGCCACGTCGGACGGCTAGCACTAGTGAATATCCATTATTGCCCTGGCTTTCTTCAAACTGATAGCTATTACGTGTGTCTGTTTCGTGAGTTTGTAATTTCTTTCTATTTACTTATGTACTTTTAAAATTTTCTCTAGGGAAGGGCAGCTACCGTCTCCTTCTCCTGGGTGAATACGCTAATACGGGGCTGCAAGAGCCACATAATTGCCGCATAAACGTTCCTTTACAGTCGTACGCGACTGTATTCGTAAATGTGAGAAGCCGAGTCCAGTGACGCAATAACAAAGGCGGAGGGATATAAAGCGTTGTGTTGCCACGAACAGAGTATGTACGACGTGTTTGTAAAAGTCATCCGTCAGCGTGAGCAAGTAAACAAAAAGGTGTGTGCCGTGTACCTTGTGTCGCCGCGGAGTGCTGCGACGCCTGGCTGGGGGTGGACGGCGCCGAGGGCGGCAGGTGGAAGATGGGCAGCGTGATTCGGGGGCGGTGGCCGCGCCGCGTCGGCCGCGGTGGCTCCGGGGGCTGCGGTTCGCCCTCCGCCGCCGGCACCGGCGCCGTCGTCGGCGTCATCGTCAGTGTCAGCGCTCTGGTTTACCCCGGCCCTGAACTCAGCGCCCGGGATGAGCGCGTCCGCACACGAGGAACGACACCACCCGCTGTGCTGTCCGGATATGAACTACCTGTCTCTTCCGTGGACACTGCAGCCTACTTACCAAAATGTTCTCTACTTCGAATACCGCGCGGTAGGACAAAGAAAACAGGCAACTGTTCTTTACACTTGTGGGAACCGCCGGATCAGCAACAGAGCCGCTTAGACCTACTCGTCCTCGTTGACAAAAATTTCTATGTAGGTCTGCAATAACCCTACAACTTCGTATCAAAAATATCAATAAAACGTGCGCATGCAGCTTTATGTTCTACAATACCTAATGATATGCAAATACTCGCAGCGGTAAAAAGGATTTCCTAAAGTAAAAACGTGTAGCGAAAATTGCCTTATGAAATTCAGTCTCAATTCAGGTCGTTTGAAATATCAGGTGTTACTGCTCTATTTGTGAACGACCAAGGCACCTATACGGTCCACTGGTCCCCAGAAACTCTTGCTAGCTTCTACCTCCGATGCCAAGCTTCCGTAATATTACATCTTCGCAAGTATTAGGCGCAACGTGAAAGGCAAGTAGCAGTGCTAGCTTAGCATCAGCTGATTTCGGAAGCCACCAGCGCAAAAGAGTACCAAAGCAAAGCGAATAATTTCACTGGAAGCTTGGTCCTGGCAGCACTCATCAAACAAGAGCCGCGCGTGCGATCACAACTCTCGGACTGCCGCTGCGTACGGCTGACAGCTACTAACTTACCAGAAATTACTGCGATAGAGATGTCATCTTATACCTCCCTTAACGATCTCTAAAGCAGGTGGAACGTCTTATTCACTGCCCACACGCAACGGACCGCCAGCTAGTAGTAGGTGCTCTGAATTCGACTTCTGGACAGGAGACGCCGCTCAGTCAGCTGTGCAGAGGGTGCGCGGGTGTCGTCTCGGACTGGCGGGCGCCCACCGTGCGCAGCGGCCGCTGGTAGGGGTGCTACTGGCGGCGGAGTGGGCGCCGCGAGCACGTGCTCCAGTGAACGCCCACCCGGCGGCGCCGCACGACCGCACCCGACGGCGCCCGATCATCGACGTCGCGACGCCGCACATTCCCGAAATACGCGACGCCAGCGCCGCATACCGTCCGTTCCAGGTGCAGCCGCGCTCCGATTTCAAGATTCGAGCATTGTTGTTGCTGCTCTGTATCCAAAACGAAAGAAAACTACATCTGAAAATTATGGTAGTCTGTTTATGAAAAACCAGCATACATAAAGAAAATATTCGACAATCGATACAAAGAAAGCAACAAAGATTCGTGGTGAAAACCTTCAGCTGTCTCTTATTTTTCGTAGTGCCACTAGTTCGGTCACAGACCCTTTTCAAGCTTAGCTTAAACAAGGAAATATAAAATCTTAGAGATTGTACAATTTGACAAGATAGTGTAAGGTTATAAACACCGTAATTACTGGCATAAATGGCAGGAATGTTACACCATGATATAGTCGATTAAAAATTGCTGTTGCAGGCCAACTGTAGTCAGTAAAGTTGTCAGCAGTACAATAACTTTGCAGAACAACTGTCACCAGAAGGTTTATTCAGGTCTAAAGTACACACGGAAACAGGTCAAGCAGTACATGAAAAACAGACAAAGATAATCATTATTTACTGTGGTTGACCTGCAACAGCAACTTGTAAACGTTTATATCAAGGTGTAACATTTATGTCATTTATGCCTGTAGGAAGTACGATGTTAATAACATTACACTAACTTGTGAAATTGTACAGTCCCTATAACCTCGTTTACCCTAAGCTTGAAGATGGTCTACGACCGAAACTCGTAGCGCTATACAAAATGAAACGCAGTTGAAGGAGTAGCTGAAGGCCTTCGTTGTGAATTTTAACGGTTATTTAGCAGCTGATTTTCCCCACCTGCATGCATACGTGAATGTAACAGACCCTGTAAATATAAGACAAGCGACTCATTGTTTTGCAGAACATTTAAGAGAAATGAATCACAAACCAACTACAAGAGAATGACATGAAAACGGAATACAAAATGAAAGGCACTTCGTACCTTCAGAGCAAAATTATCATATACACAAATCAAAAGCAGAAAAACCAAATCAGAAAAATAACAGAGCCTGGAAATACAAGTCATTCATTTTTTGCAGAACATTCAACAGAAATGAATCACAAGCCAACTGCAAGAGAATGACATGAAAATGGAATACACAATGAAAGACCCCTGGTAGCTTTAGAGAAAAATTATCATATGCACGACTCAAAAGCAGAAAATAAACTGCTATAAAATGACCAAGTTAATACCACTAACCACTCATTGTTCACACTTATTCTTTGTATAATGGACAAACATTCCAGTAGATGATCACAAATTCATTCCTCTCCCAAGCAAGGCATAGAAAAAAATATAGACACACACACGCACACACACACACACACACACACACACACACACACACACACACACACACACACACACACAACTTCAACACACATAAAATCTTACAAAAAGAAGTGAAAGCTAAAATCGGGAAAGTTGGTAACACAACAACAAATGACACTAGACACCGAAAGTGACAGTTGAAATGTTGTTACGAAACCACTCATTAGACACAAAAGTGGAGGCTTTCAATCGGTTTTCCACAAGAGAGAAAGTCGCATGGTTTTAAATGGCTATTTACTCTGTACTGTAAGTAAATTTCCATTTTATTACAAAAGATTTTTCCATGACCTGTTCTTAAATCTGTGACCAATAGGTGATATTGCAGGGCACCCGCTAAAGACGCCTTGCAAAAGACGCAACACGCATTTTTCTTGTGAACTACAACAATTTATATACATCCACTGCGAAAAATGGCCATCACTAGAAACTCGTTATACACAAAGAGAACTTTTTAAAACTTTGTGTGTCACGATCGATACATGAATGCCGAACAAAAGATGTAGCGAACTTCTACAAATGAGTATATTTAAAAATGTTAATGTTGAGAACGAAGCACACTTCTTGCGTTCGCGTTTATTTTCAAATAAATATAGTTGGAAAAGGATTCTGCCTCGAGTGATTTTATTTACCTTTTTTTTTTTTATAGGAATGGTCTTCGTTTTTCTGCCACACATTTTTCTGTGAATTTTCACCATTGTCAATGGATTCCCTCCAAGCTGGTAATAACCGTACTCGTCCATTAGCCTACTGGCGGAAGTTTACTAGGTCAGCAAATACGAAGTAAAGCGTTTTGTTTAAATTGCTCCAGCACAGGAATCTTTTCGAAAATTAGTGAAAATTTCTGGTGTTCTTGACAACAGGCGTTTATTACGTTTAAAACATATGTGATCACATAAATGAACTTCCAGTGTGATATACTTTAAAGCACTCTACACCGCAGTCTCTTCCTGTGAATTTCCAACAGTTCTGTTATGATACACAACCTGAAATTTATACGTCGATGTTTCGTTTTATTTTCAATGATTTGATAAATAGTAAATGCTTTGTGCACTGAAATAGTAACTTCCTAAGTATTTTCACTTATCACTTTGACATTTTCTTTACAAGAGGACGGTCTGTAGTTTCCGATTTGTCATTTTCTGACAAATCCCGACCCGCTCACTTTCTGACAAAGATCCTAAATGTGCCTCAGCACGGAGCTCCATTTATTTAGCTGACTAGTTAGTATAGTCACTCGTTAACAGCTGACAGCGTAATACAGTTTTACGTATAAAACTACACTTAACGAGTACACTATCTAATCAAAAGTATCTGGACTCTTATTAGTGGACATTAATATGGGTTGTGTCCACACTTCGTCTTTATGACGACATGGGCTGCCTGGAGAAATTTTCAGTGAGGTGTCTTAAGGTTTGTCGAGGAATGCCAACACATTCTACAACAAGAGCCAAAACAAGACAGGGCAGGGATGCTGGACGCTGGAGAACGGAGGGAAATCGATGTTCTAACTTATCCCAAAAGTTTTCCACAGGATTCAGGTCGGGACTATGTTCTGGAAAGTCCATACCATGGACGTTACTGGCCACAGTCCATTGCCTCACAGACGCTGTTATGACAGCGAGTATTGTGGTGCTGATACAATAATTGTCTCTGTGCTGTTCCTCTACTGTACGTACAACGCTGACCTGTAAAATGTGCTATTCTTCCGCATTTAGAGTTTTCTTAAGCAGAATAAGGGGGTCACGTCCTAATCACTAAAAATAACCCCACAGCATAACACTCTGTTCTCTCATTTCGCTGTTGGCACTATACACGGCAGTTAACGTTCTCCAGGCATTTGCCAAACCCAAACAATTCCATCGGATTGCCATGGTGTACATCGTGATTCGTCACGCTGAATCAATCGCTTTCAATCATCCCGTGTCCAGTGGCGCCGCTGTTTACAACACTCAGGCATAGCTTAGCACTGACCGCTGATGTGTGGATAAGACGAACTGCTTGACCACTGCATCCCATTTTTTAACTGGCTACGCACAGTCTTTTAGCTATCTGGACTAATGGTAGCACTTTGGAACCCAAATTGATTTCTCCCGCTGATTTCATGCAATTTCTTACAACCACCCTTGACGATAACTGTTCATAAGTACACGCGGTCCACTTGGTCTTTGTTTTGCTGTGGTTCGTCTGCGTTTCCACTTCACTGAACTTCGAATTGGTCGACTTTAGAAGGGATGAAAGGTCCCTGGTGGTTACCCAGGTGACATCCAATGACAACTCTTGTAAGTAGGCTCTTTAGGTTTTTATGTTGGTTACGCCACGTAGCGCTCTGTATGAAAATCACTGACCGTGCTGCGTGCAGTCTGTGGCTGGTTGGACTCATTGTTGGAATGTTCGCTATTGTAGTGTTGGGCAATTGGATGTTAACAGCGCTTAGCATTGGGCAGTTGGAAGTGAGCCGCCAGCAGTGGTGGATGTGGGGAGAGAGATGCCAGATTTTTAAGCGGACGATCTGGACGTGTGTCCGCCAGAAAATGAAAATTTGTAAAGATGGATGTCATATATATATATATATATATATATATATATATATGTGTGTGTGTGTGTGTGTGTGTGTGTGTGTGTGTGTGTGTGTGTGGTAACTTTTGAACACTATTAAGGTAAATACATTGTTCTCTATCAAAATCTTTCATTTGCTAACTATGCCTATCAGTAGTTAGTGCGTTCAGTAGTTAGAATCTTTTATTTAGCTTGCAGTATTGGCGCTCGCTGTATTGCAGTAGTATGAGTAACGAAGATTTTTGCAAGTGAGTCATGAAAGGTATACGTTATTGTTAGCCAGGGCAGCTCTTTTGTAGGGATTATTGAAAGTCAGATTGCGTTGCGCTAAAAAAATTGCGTGTCAGTTTAGTGATGATCAGAATAAGTAAAGAGAAAACTGTTTGCGTACGTTGAGTTTTGCTCAGCCCTCTGAAATCAAATAACGTAAGAGTTTTTCCAGCAGTGTCATTCATAATTTTTCAAAGGGGACGTTTCACTCTTCTTTTGAAGTCAGTAAGCTCTTCTGACAGGCCCATTCTGTTGTTATTGCTTCTCAACTGACAGCACAGCACTCCCCGCCTCCATTCATAATGGGGGTTCCATCTCTTGTGACGGCCAGTGGTCGATTCCGCATTACATACGAATATTTCTGGAAGTGCAGCCGGCGCTGTGGCCGAGCGGTTTTAGGCGTTTCAGTCCCGCACCGCGCTGCTGCTATTGTCGCAGGTTCGAATCCTACCTTGGGCATGGATGTATATAATGTCCTTAGATTTGTTAGGTTGAAGCAGTCATAAGTCTAGGGGACTTATGAGCTCAGATGATAAGTCCCATAGTGCTTAGAGCCATTTGAACCATCTGGAAGTACAGACGTCCCCAGGACGCGAGTGTGTGTTTGGTTCCTAGTTTGAGCGATTAGTAACACATACTGTTGTTCGTGCAGTTTTCTGTCGTCTACAATACGACGGATATTTTGGTACAGTCGTTCCCACGTCGTCATGACTGTAGGAAAACTGTACTCTCAGGCAGGTGTACTATACTTATCACATCGTGTGGACATTTCCCAATGTGCAGGTGGTCAAGGTGGGTTTTTGCTCACCGTAGTGGCACTGAAGAGTATGGTGGCTCAAATATCCAACCATCTAGATTTAGATTTTCCTTGGTTTCTCTAAAACGGCTGAGGCAAGTGGATAGATGGTTCATGTGAAGATACGGCCAATTTCCTTCCTTGCTCCTCCCCTCCCCCCCCTTCTCCCCTTCCCAAAAAATCCAAACTTGAGCTACGCCTATAATGATCTTGCACAAACGGTACGACAAACCCTAAAATTGCTCATCTTTCCTGGAACTGCGCAGCTCAGACTTGTACAGTTGCAGTAAATTAAGAAACGTGATAAACGAAATCCATCGAAAGATGCTGCTATTAATGAAAAGAATATTACGCTGTGTCAGCAACAGAGAAAGCTCTAAGTCTTGTGCTCGCATATTATTACTTCTCTGGAGACAGGAAATCATCCCTGAGGGAATCAGCAATCAGCAACAGCTGTCATGTGACACCCAGCCCGCAATGATCATCTACGAGACTTAGAAGGCAGTATATCCGACACGCAGATTGATGCGTGCCCTGACATACGGCTGGCGTTCGATACAGTACCCACCGTCACCTAATGGACAAAATACGAGCGTACAGAATATCAGAGCGTATTTGAGATAGGACTGAAGGGGTCCTAGCAAATAGTTGTTTAGGACATACCCAAGGACAGTGGTATATGGTCTTCGTCGCTGGCAACATGCATAAATGAACAAGTGAATACTTCATAATGTCCACAATGCCGTTCGCGGATCACACTAGTGTTACACGACATGAAATTGTATCGAAACATAGATCTAGTCCAGCGTCTGGCAGTTGACACTCAGCGTAAATAAATGTAACGTAGTTTACATAAATATGAGTACATATAGTGCAGTACATGACCTCAGTTCATGGCTTGTAGAAAATAAACTAACGCTAAATCACAGTAAGACTCAGTTTTTACAGTTTCTGACACACAATTCAACAAAACCTGACGTTTTAATGTCACAGAATGGACATATGATTAGTGAAAATGAACAGTTCAAATTTCTAGGTGTTCAGATAGATAGTAAGCTGTCGTGGAAAGCCCACGATCAGGATCTTGTTCAAAGACTTAATACTGCCATTTTTACTATTCGAACGGTATCTGAAGTGAGTGATCGTTCGACACCAAAATTAGTCTACTTTGCTTATTTTCATTCGCTATTGTAGTATGGTATTATATTTTGGGGTAACTCTTCTCTTTCTAAAAGGATATTTTTGGCTGAAACGGGCGGTTCGCGCAATAAGTGGTGTTAGTTCACGAACCTCTTGTCGACCTCTGTTCACGAGTCTGGGTATTTTGACATTGGCCTCTCAGTACGTATATTCCTTATTGTCGTTTCTTGGTACCAATATTAGTTTACTCCCAAGAATAAGCAGCTTTCACTCGGTTAATTCTCGGCAGAAATCAAACCTGCATTTGGATCGGACTTCCTTAACTATAGTGCAAAATGGTGTGCAGTCTACTGCTGCATCCATTTTCAATAATCTGCCACTCGAATTCAAAAATCTTAGCAGTAATCCACGCTCTTTCAAATCAAAACTGAAGAGTTTCTTCATGAGTCACTCCTTCTATTCTATCGAGGAGCTCCTTGAAAAATTAAGCTGATTTTTATCGTATTGCTGATAGCGTTTATTTAAACTTATGGACTGACTTTTTTAAGGTTCATGAACATTTATTTTTATCTGTTATTACGCTTATGTTGTAATGTCATGTACTGACACGTTCCATGACCTTGCAGATTTGCTCCTCAATTTGGTCTTAAGGAACTTGATGAGTAAATAAAATAAATAAAACCACCACTTCTGATTGTTGGACTGTATGGCAAGCGACAGAAAGGTTTTCCCACCAATTTCTGGGGTTTCTCCTGACATGCCTTCGCTGATCATCGGGGTTCATTTCGAAGCGGGACTCATCACTGAAGACAATTCTTCTCTAGTCAGTGCGGTTCCATGCTGGAAACTTCTCTGCAGACGCTCCGGAGTGCATGTGGATACCAACTTGACTTTCGTCCGCCATACGGCCCAACAATCAGAACTCGTGGTCTAGGGCGCCATTTCCTTTCATAGCAGGACCCAGTTGGTTGTCATCCGCGGCGTCCTTACGGTACAGTGTTACGTCGACGTTATTCTGCAACCTGCTTTGTTGCCCTCCAAACCATCCTGGGTTTACATTTCAGCAAGATAATGCCTTCCTGCGTACGACGAGAGTTTGCAGTGTTTGTTTTTGTTCTTCCCAAACGCTACCTTGACCACGGCCCAACTGAAAACTTTTGGACTATCATTGGCAGAATCTTCCAACCATCTCGGGATTTTGACAGTCTTAGCTCCAATTTGATAGAATTTTCACGATATCCCTCAGGAGCTCATCCAGCAACCTTATCAATGTCAGCCGAATAACCGCTTACGTAAGGACCAGAGATGGACCAACGCTTTATTGACGTCATCAATTTGTGAACTCACAAAACCCTCGTTCGATCGATCCTTGAATA
Organism: Schistocerca cancellata; assembly: GCF_023864275.1. Lineage (NCBI taxonomy): Eukaryota > Metazoa > Arthropoda > Insecta > Orthoptera > Acrididae > Schistocerca > Schistocerca cancellata. Next base: position 330,328,791 of record NC_064628.1, on the reverse strand, counting down.
TTGATCCTCAGTCTGAGACCCTTTCCAGGTAGGATTGGTAGAGGAATCAGGGAAGATCTTAAGAACGTCAGCGCACTTCGTCACGAGTTATTTCAGTGAGATACTCATCCAGCTCCAGTGGCAGAAGTTACAAGACAGGCATTGTGCTTCAAGGCATGATTTCTGAGAACGTACGTTTCTAGAAGAGCCATCCGGCATACTGCCACGTACTACATATATCTCGTCAAAAGCGCATGTAGGTTAAACCAAAGATATTAGAGCCCGCACTGAAGTTTACCGACAGTAATTTTTCGTCCGCATCATTCGCGACTGGAACAGGAAAAGTCAAAATTGACAGTAAGTAAATAAGTAAAGTTGTACGGCATGAATGGCTAGGAAAGTCAGAAGATTCAGCCGACTAATTGTAAAGATTTTTCCCGTTCTCCACACCTGCAGGCACCCTTGTTTCGCCATGTATGAGATCTGTGTGTGGAAGTGTATCTGTTAAGTGTAGATGACTGTAATAGTGCGTGTGTAGTGTTCTCCAACACCAAAAGTGGCAGTGGAACATAAATTATCCTCCATTACAAAGTGCAAGGGTTCCTGAAGATTAAACATATTTCATCCTACTAGAAGAAAGACGTGATTCTTTGATTCAAAAGCACACATTGACGTCACGCTAAACAGTGTCATTGTTTAGGTTTAAAGATGTTTCTCAGAGCAGCGATTTCAAAAGCTTTACAAGTACAGTAAGCAGGGAAAGAGGGGTTTCTCAACTTCGTTACATTTCCAGTATTACACAATTAGATGCAATGATGCCCACGTATCATCTGTTTCTAAGTATTGCTCAGAGGAATGTACAAATTCTTTTTGCTGAACCTGCATGACTTCGCACATACATAGTTTCCCAGTAATGAAAGAAAACGGAATTGCATGTGTAGGCAAAAATACGCAGCTAACGCTGAGTCATGCAGAAGTAACAAGCGGTTCCCTATACGAGTGGCAATATGCCAGAGTTTATGACACCACTGGCACCTTGCCAAAAAGGCAACATTTAATCTAACTGTATGCCTATGGAGTATGGTTTCAGTTGTGTAACTGTAAGGAAGATCACAGCTCGCAGTGATAGACGGATAGGCATCGAGTAAAATAGGAGTGATATCTAGTGTTACCCAAAGAAGTGTTGTACGCCCTCTGCTGTTGCTAGTCTATATAAACGATTTAGGAGACAACGTGAGCATGCATGTTAGATCTTTTGCGGGTGATATTAGAAGATCAACAGCAAATGCAAAATGATTAAGATATAGCTGTAAGTGTGAAATGTGGCAATTGATTGTAAATAATGAAATGTGCGAAGTCATCCACGTGAGTACTAAAAGGAATTCGTTAAGTATCTATTGCACTATAAATCACAGACGTCTGAAGGCTGTAAATTCCATTAAATACCTAGATATTACAACTGCGAACAACTTTAATTGAAACGTTCCCATAGAAAATGATGTGAGGAAGACGAACCCAAAGTCTGCGTTTTATTGGCAGAAAACTTAGAAGATGCAACCGATCTACTAAAGACATTGCCTCCACAATGTTTGTCTGTCATCTTCTGGGATTCTGTTGCGTGGTATGGGATATGTACCATACAGGACTAACGGAGGACATCGAGAAAGTTCAAAGATGTGGAGCTCGTTTTGTATTATTGCGAGGTAAGAGAGAGAGAGAGATAGAGAAGGACAGAAAGAGTGGTGTGTGTGTGTGTGTGAGAGAGAGAGAGAGAGAGAGAGAGAAACCAAGAGCCACAGATACAATGTGATACGCTACTTGGTATGGCAATCATTAAAACAAAGGCGTGTTTCGCTACGGTGATATCCTTTCATTCAATCATCAGCTTTCTCTTCTGTATGCGAAAATATTTTGATGACGCCGGCTTACATAGACTGAAGCGGTCATCGTAATAAAATAAGAGAAATTAGAGCTCGCACGGAAACATTTAGGTGTGTAAGTAGGATGTATAGGTTTTTATATTGGTAACGCCACGTAGCACTCCGTATGAAAATCACTGGCTGTGCTGTGTGCAGTCTGTGGCTGGTTTGCATTGTTGTTGGCCATTGTAGTGTTGGGCAGCTGGCTGTTAACAGCACATAGCGTTGCACAGTTGGAGGTGAGCCGCCAGCAGTGGTGGATGTGGGGAGAGAAATTTCACTGCACGCGTTTCTGTTGATCATAGTATCTTATATTAGTTGTAATATTGCTGCTTGCTTGGCCAATTTGAATTTTTTGTCATTGCTGTTTGTGTTAATTGTTTTGTGCTGCTGCATTTCCTCGTCCATTGGTATATATATCTGAGCTCAGTAGATTTAAGTTAGCTTAAGAGGGGTAGACTATATAAGAAACTAACTATGATGGATTGGAAGAAATGCATTGAGAAGCTATAATAAAATGGTTTGGCCAAACAAGTATTTTGAAAGAGGATGTGAACAGAATACAGAAAGCATGCTTGGATAGGATTTTTTGGTGGAAACAAATGTTGAAATAAGATGAAAGATCTATGGAATGAAGTTTTGGGTTGGACTGCAGTACCAAATGTTACACTGAAAACAAACCCTGCCCTTTCCTCTTGTGTTATTCTGCTATGTGTTTGTGTACCCTTGTGAATTTCCTGTCTTTGTGTGTTTAGCTAATAAGATTTATGTTGTAGAATTTTTCAAATACTATGTTATTTTCTTTGTAAATATGCTTAGACATTATTTATTCTGTTTTGTTTTAATGCTCATGTGTAAAGTTGATGTTTCAAAAGTTATTCTGATCTTTTATGTATGTACTTAAGTCATAATTCTTGTAACACTGATGTAAATCTTTATTTCTATTCTTTTGTAAATCTTGTACTACAAATGTTATGTGTATTGTTATGTTCTTTAATGATGTATTTTGTACCTTTGCAATTGTATTCCTATGTTGTAAATTTATAATTGTATAGACACAAGCTCATCAAATTAAGTAACTTGTAAGTTACATTTCACTGCACACGTTTCTGTTGGTCATAGTATATGGACAATATGTAAAAAGTGGGAACTGTTAGTGTTTGCACATGTGTTAACAATTCAGCAAGGGACTGGATAACAGCATTGCTGGTTCTAAGGACATTTCAAAAAAAAAATTTGTGAGTGCACAAGTGGTGGTTCATGGACTTGCTATATTCTCTGCAAGACTCTTCGATGGTGATTGTGCACCTGCACAGTCGCAACAGATGGCTGCTGGCCACCTCTACAAGGACTACAGTGGGTCTGCATCTTTGATGACCCACCAATACCATTATTTCTACAAGGACTACAGTGGGTCTACACCTTTGCTGACTCACCAGTACCATTATTTCTACAAGGACTGCAGTGGGTCTGCACCTCTGGTGGCCCACCAATACCACAATCTCTACCAGGACTACAGTGGGTCTGCACCTCTGTTGGCCCACACCAATACCGTAATCTCTACCAGGACTACAGTGGATCTACTCTGTGATGACCTACCTACCAATATTCTTCAAAACTTCGAATGACTCTGCTGTGGGTTTGCTCTGTTGTGGCCCATTATCTGTGTGCATGTCAAGAGTCAGCACTGTCTTTCCGTTGGAAGGAAAACACTACTTCTTCAAGACTGCATGGAAATCTACTACTTCCGTGCACATTCTCTTTTACTGTTCAGACAGAGGAAAAAAAAAACAACACTGCAATTTTACTGTGATGAACGATCAGGACTGTCTTTATGGACTGTGAGAAAATTTTAGCTTTTGACCAACATTGTATCAATAAGTGTGTGCATTTGATTTATTTGTTATTGTAATTATGTAAAATTTTATCAAATCATTATTGGCCACTGCCCAAAACAATTTGTAAAATTTTTTGTGGGGAGCATGGGGGCTGTTTAGGTTTTTATATTGGTAACGCCACGTAGCACTCCGTATGAAAATCACTGGCTGTGCTGTGTGCAGTCTGTGGCTGGTTTGCATTGTTGTTGGCCATTGTAGTGTTGGGCAGCTGGCTGTTAACAGCGCGTAGCGTTGCGCAGTTGGAGGTGAGCCGCCAGCAGTGTTGGATGTGGGGAGAGAAATGGCGGAGTTTTGAAATTTGTAAAACTGGATGTCATGAACTGCTATATACATTATGACTTTTGAACACTATTGAGGTAAATACATTGTTTGTTCTCTATCAAAATCTTTCATTTGCTAACTATGCCTATTAGTATTTAGTGCCTTCAGTAGTTTGAATCTTTTATTTAGCTGGCAATAGTGGCGCTCGCTGTATTGCAGTAGTTCGAGTAACGAAGATATTTGTGAGGTAAGTGATTTGTGAAAGGTATATGTTAATGTTAGTCAGGGCCATTCTTTTGTAGAGATTTTTGAAAGTCAGATTGCGTTGCGCTAAAAACATTGTATGTCAGTTTAAGCACAGTCTTGTACAATTTTTCTAAGGGGACGTTCCAGGTGTTAGTTTTCACGCTCTATTCGAAAATGGAAACGCAGACTGAAAATGGTTCGATGAACCCTTGCCGGTACTTAGAATAAATAACTGGAGGGCAGAATAAAATTTCCCTTTTTGAACGGAATATGAATAAATGTGTAGTTATTTACGATGGTCTATGATATACTAACGTCGGTTTTACGTTTTTGAATACCAGTTGCTTTACTTTGTGAAAAAAAGAAACTTTTGTTTTGACTGAAGTAAAAACATATTTTAATTTAACTTCTTCTAGGTGTATGAAAATTGATGAACCAGACCCAAAGGCAGCTTCTTTCGTTACGGCCGTTCTTGAAGTGATATCCTCAGTATTGTTGTTTAAAACTGTCACTGCTGTATCCCGTCTTAGGTTGTTGCGCAAGTGTGAGACTAAAAGGGAGCACTGAACTGATACGTAGGACAAGACGGTAGTCTCTAGTTTTTTCAGCTCACGGAAAAACGTCACGGAAATACTGAGTCACCTAAATTGGTATACACTTATAAAATAGATCTCTATAAAGACTACTTACAAGAATCTACTACAACTCTTCATGTATTACTATGGTAATGACCTTGAAGTCAAGAATAGACTATTTACAACTTGAACATAGGCATCTAAACAACTATTCTTCTCATGCTTCATACACCAGTGGAATGAGAAGAAACTCTTGTAAGAGATACAGTGGGAAGTATGTGACGGGCCAAATAGCATAAGTATTGTCGCAGTAGCTAACAGCACCATTTGGAAGCGATTAATTAAATTTTTTCCCAGAATGATCACATGTTCCGTAATTTGTTGTTTTCATACGTAAATAAAATGAGTTGCAGATGTGTTAAAAGGCACAGCGACTCTAAGGCACAGACCGAGGAGAAACAGCTGGACGGAAAATCATATCCTGAAGTGGCAGTGCTGGCCGCCGGGAAATGCAGAGCAACATATAGAGCCACCTACAAAACTAAACTGTTGCTGCAAGTACTAAAAACGCTATTCTTTTGTCAATGTGTATGGCTCCATAGCAGTACAGGTTGAGGCTGACAGTAAAGTTGATGATTTGGTCATAAAACGATCATAATAGGATACAGATATTGTACCATTACTGAAGCCACAATCACCTAAGGGATGAGGATCCTACTATATGAGACCGTACAGGAGAATTTGCGATCCTCTCTGTGAATTTAAGGAACCATGGACTATGGGAGAATAGGGTTTTCAGTCACTTGATGGGGAAGATTGATCGAGTTACCACAATTTGCTGTATTAATTAATTGTAGGCGGTAACGGTACCCATCTATTACCATTTAAGATAGGCCAAATTGTAGTATGATAGGCTGTACAGTGGAACTTGATATCATCAGGTAATGAATAAATGGCTAATACGAGTAAATTCAGTTGAGTTTATTGCTATAAAAAGGTAAAAGATTGGTCATGATATTTTCTTAGAAGTTGGATCTAGTAAAAATACAGTTTAATTAGACTCCAGTGTACTTGGCAATAATTTTGTCATAACTTTAACAGGAAAGACTAATTAATACAAAAGAAAAATATAAACAGAAAACAGGGATCGTAGATGAATCCATAAATAACGGAAATCCTTTTTGAAAGAAAAAAACAAAAAAGGCTCTTAAAAACTTAAAGCGTAACCATGAGAAAAGGGAAAGAAATAATTACTTATGTTTTACAAGATATTCTCATTTAGTAGAAAGTAATGATATCTATACCATCTGGATTGCGAACTGCAGCTGTCTGAACGTGCAGGCCAAAGACGTTCGTTTCTTTCATAATTGTTAGGCTGGTGCATCATTTCGTGGCATTTTCCACAAGTTTAATAAACACAACAGATACACATAACAGACACTTTAGTCATCAATACTATATTCTCCTTCACTGTTTACGGCAGTCTGCCAACGCTGGGGCAACTTTTCGATTCCTCGATTATAGAAATCACGTTGTCTTGAGGAGAAGAACTCGTCGAGCCATGTTCGTAGCGCATTTTCTTATGGAAAGGAACATCCTTGAAGGTCGTTCGATAGAGAGCGAAAAGGTGAAAATCTGAGGGCGCAAGAACAGGTGAATAAGGTAGGTGAGGAATGACGTACTAATCCATCTCCTGTCTAGTGTTTTTTGTCAGTCTAACAGAATGTGGATAGGTGTTATCGTGGTGTGGCATCACTTCACGTCGTCTTCCTAATAGATTTTCTTGGGTTGCGTCTGATAGACGCCGCAGTTGTTGAGAATCAGTGTCAGCAGAGATGGTGACATCTCAGGGAAGCAATTCGTAGTACATCACACCGTCGTTGTTGTTCCAGGCGCATAACATTATCTTTTGTGGATGCTCGCAGGCCTTTGTACGGGGAGTTTTTGCATTGTTTGGACACAACCATTCCTTCCTTTTCCTTATGTTATCCTAAGGACACCATTTCTCGCCACCAGTAATCATGCAGGATAGGAATGGTGGGTGTTGTACACGAGTCAATTGATGAGGAGTAAGCAGAGACGTACGTATGCCCACCCGCTGATTTTCGTGATTTTGGCTTAGAGCATGCATTCCCCAAACACCAGATTTTTGAACGATCCCCATTGCATGCAAATATTTGCCAATTCTTGAGTATGCGGACGTGAATCATTGTGGATTAATACGTTTATACGATCTTCATCAAACCCGGAAGGTCTTCCGGAACTTGGAGAGTCAATAATGTCAAAACGAGTATCCTTACAATGAGGAAATCATTTTCTTACCGTGCTCTGTCCAATAGCATTATACCAATTGACGGTGAAAATGTTTCTGACTCGCTCTGCTGTTGTCGGCCCTCTGTAGAACCCAAACAAGAAGAACATCTCGAAAATGTTCGGATCTCTCCACTTGGTATTCCATTTTCTAGCGTTCACAACTCTACTCACTGTCTCCAAATGACAGATGACGATATATAAACTCAAACAGCAACAGAGAAATTAACAATCTACAAATAAACGCATAGCAACTATCAACTGGAGTACCAACATATAAAAGAAAAATGTTACTAACATATGCACTAACTGTATGCAAAATAGCTGCCACGAAATATCACGAGAGCGCAAAATGAAAATACATTACGATTCTGATCCCACATCCGTAAATGATACACACTGAGGTGACGAAAGTCGTGGGATACCTCCTAATATCGCGTCAGACCTCCTTTTGCACAGATCACTGCAACAGCTCGACTTGGCGTGCACTCAACAAGTCGTTGGTAGTCATCTGCAGAAATATGGAATCGTGCTGCTCCATATCCGTCGAGAACTGCGAAATTCGTGCCGGGCAATCTGTCTGGCCAAATTATTCACTCGAATTGTCAAGAACGTTCTTCAACCCAATCGCGAACAGTTGTGGCCAGGTGATAGGCGCATTGTCATCCATAAAATGTCCATCTTTGTTTAGAAACATGAAGTCCATCAATGGCTGTAGATGGGTTGGGTTGTTTGGGGAAGGAGACCAGACAGTGAGGTCACCGGTCTCATCGGATTAGGGAAGGGCGGGGCACGAAGTCGGACGTGCCCTTTCAAAGGAACCATCCCAGCATTTGCCTGGAGCGATTTAGGGAAATCACGGAAAACCCAAATCAGGATGGCCAGACGCGGGATTGAACCGTCGTCCTCCCCAATGCGAGTCGAGTGTCTAACCACTGCGCCACCTCGCTCGGTGGCTGTAGATGATCTCCAAGTAGCCGAACATAGCAATTTCCTGTCACTGATCGGTTCAGTTCGACCAGAGGACCCGGTTCACTCCATGCAAACACAGCCACACCATTATGAAGCTATCACCAGCTTTCACAGTGCTTTGTTGCCAAATAGGGTCCATGGCTCTGTGGGGGTCTGCGCTACACTCGAACGCTGCCATCAGCCCTTGCCAACTAAAATCGGGACTCATCTGACCAGGCCACGGTTTTACAGTCGTCTAGTGTTCAACCGATGTGGTCACGAGCCCAGGAGAGGCGCTACAGACGATGTCGTGCTGTTAGCAAAGGAAATCCGCTCGGCCTTCTGCTGCCATAGACCAGTCACGCCAAATTTTGCCACACAAGTTCGTTCTACATCCCACATTGCTTTTTTAAGTTATTTCATGCAGTATAGCTTGTCTGTTAGCACCGACAACTCTACGTAAACGCCGCTCTTCTCGGACGTGATGTGAAGGATGTCGGCCGCTGCGTAGTCCGTGGTGAGAGGTAATATCTGAAATTTGGTATTCTCGGCACACTCTTGACGTTGTGGATCTCAGAATATTGAATTCCCTAACGATTTCCGAAATGGGATGTCCCATTCCGTCTATCTACAACTACCATTCCGCGTTCACATTCTTTTAATTTCCGTCGTGCGGCTATAATCACGTAGGTAACCTTCTCGTATGAACCGCTTGAGTACAAATGACAGCTCAGCCAATACATTGTCCTTTTATACCTCGTGCAAACGAGTCTACCGTAATCTGCATATGTGCATATCGCTATCCCATGACTATTGTCACATCAGTGTAAAGTGAATAGCCAGAAATAAGGTGCGTAGCCAGAAAGGATAAAGAATTCTTTATCACGTACAGACCGGTGGAAATTTTTTTACCTAATTACAACAAGACGGGCTATGCAGGTGACAAAAATCTGCAGACACGTTCCATGTTTTGAGATCAGAGATCTACATCCAGGTAGTATAAGTATCACTGGTAGAGAGTTACCGTGTACTAAATTGTAGCATCTCTGACTTAAGTGCTGCTAGATATTTTTTCTGTTACTGTAAGTGTGGAAACAAAATAAGGAGCGTTACTCGAATTGTCAAAAGCTTCTGAGCAGTGGCTGGCTCATGTTATGCGTTGGATTAAATCTTGGTTGCTATTCTGTATTTAGTCTCCCGCGGTTATCGCGATTATGCTGTTATCCTCTCTCTCTCCGCGAGTGGCAACAGCGGTGTGTATCGATATTCGCATCTTGTACTATCATTGGCCTGGCGCTTATAGTTTCCGGCTGTGCTGTGTACAGCCAGCAGGTCGGTTGGCGTGGAGCAGCGAGGAAATCTCCGCGGTGCGTAATTTGGCCGTGGCCGCTGCCGGCGTCCATGCGCGGTCGAAGTGTGTGGCGCTGTTCCCATTGCTACGAGATCCGTGGCTCACCGATCCTGGACATGAAAGTTGAGTCTTGACTTAATCTGCCAGCAAGTCACGACTGTTCACATTGTGTCGTTTGCATTTCGTTGTCGGCTGTTGGCACATTCCCGCGAGCAACAACGTGTGTTTTCAAGTTGGCAAATTTTAACCACCCTCCGGAGGAGTTTAGCTGCACTTGGTTGTTTGAATTGAAATGCACCAGCGGAATCTTCTGCCTTGTGGCCGTCAACGTTCCGGTTACCTGCCCTGGCCATTGACGTAAATTCAGGCAGTGTATTTTCCTCATCGTGTTGTCGCTGTCCAGCACGGTGTGTAGTTTGACAGCTCAATGTATAATTGGTTGTGGGCGGCGCCAATACTTTCTACGTTGCTCCCTTGAGCTCCCTGTTGTGTGCTGGTCGGGTGGAGCGGGAGTTATCTTGTCGGTGGGTCCGTTGACTGTCCGTCGGTTGGGCTGTCGTCGAATCGAGAATGGTTGGGCCGACTGCCTGTCTCACCTAAGCGAGCGTTAGTGTTTGAATTCCAGGCCGAACATCGGAAACTCCTGAGCGCCGTTGGGTGTACTGCCTTTTCTTATTTGTTCTTGTTGTTTGTATTTGTATGGCTTGTAGCCGATTTTCAAATTAAGGTTGTTTTGCCCTTAAGGCGTAAGACTGTTTGGGCCTTCAGCTTAATTTAAAGAACTGTTTTAAGTAAGGCCTTTGGCCTTTTTTTTAATTTAATTTTTTTGACTCTTAAGTGATGGGCCTTCAGCCGATTATGAATTAAAGCCGTTTTGCCCTTAAGGTGTCAAATTGTTTGGGCCTTCATCCTAATTAAAGAACTGTTTTAAGATTAGGCCTTTTGCCTTTTAAAAATTTAATTTTGGTTTTAGTCTTAAGAGATGGGCCTTCAGCCGATTTTTTTTAAAATTAAAGTAGTGTTGCTCTTAAGGTGCGAGATCGTTTGGACATTGAGCCTAATTGAAAGAACTGATTTAAGATAAGGCCGTCTGCCTTTTAAATTTGTGATTTTGTTTTCAGTTTTAAGTTATTGGCTTTCAGCCGATTTTAAATTAAAGTGGTCTTGCCCTTAAGGCATGAGATTGGTTCAAATGGCTCTGAGCACTATGGGACTCAACATCTTAGGTCATAAGTCCCCTAGAACTTAGAACTACTTAAACCTAAGGACATCACACACACCCGTGCCCGAGGCAGGATTCGAACCTGCGATCGTAGCAGTCCCGCGGTTCCGGACTGCAGCGCCAGAACCGCTAGACCACCGCGCCCGGCAGGCATGAGATTGTATGGCGTATTCAGCCGGTTATTATGTTCCAAAAATTAATACTGTTTTTTTTTTATTTTCTTGGCTCTTGTGATGTTTGGTCAACTAAATAAAGTTGTATGTTCGAGTGTAACCGAAAGCCGCTTATATTGGTCCCTTTCCACAATTTAAACTACCTGACCTGTCCTGCAGGCTTAGCAGGGCGCCTCAGCTTCATTATGTGAAATTAAATATGTTACGCCAAGAAAAAGTATAAATGACAACTGATGAGTGTGTACCATCCTAAAAGGGTAAGATTACACGTGGTCATTTCACGATTTATTATATAGTAGCAGTAGTTCTAAACTGCTTATACAGTATCGCAGTACGGCAGGAAAATATTCAGGCAAACCGAACGCATGTAATAAAACATTCAGATTTGTATATTAATCAGTGCTTTTGGTATACCGTCGTAGATAAGTTACCCGTTAAGCCAGAAACGTTAATTTCTGACAAGAGAAACGTATTTATGGATTTTGTAACTGATGTCTCTTGGAAGTTATAGGACCTACAGCGTAGTTACAAAACTGGCATACCTGCCAGAGGATCCCTGTCGAATGTAAATAGACTCTAATAGTAAAAATTTGTGGAAAGCGTTTAGATCGAACAGTTCTACATAATTTGTATGTAAAAACATCAGTGCAGGAAAGAGGAAGCTGAGGCGTGAACCTTACCACGAATGGAAGACGTCACTATACCATCGCTGGTTGCCAGTACGCGTCAGCGGGTTACAAGTCTACGAGTCATTATTGAAGGCATGCTATAGATCGGCACGGTGCTACGTTTAAATATAAGCTTTTACTATTTTGTCTGAAGCGAATTTTTAGATTCGTAGATGTATTTGATAGATGAATCTACGACTAGTACCGGAGATTAGTGGTGTGTTGCGAATTTTTTAATCAAATGTTTTTATATAATGTAACATTTGATGGGTAAAAGATTACTGCAGTAGTTAATGAGTGTGTTTAAGATAAAGAGTGAAATTTGTGTCCTGAAGCTCAAATTTAAAATTTTAATTAGAAAAGGGAGGAGAGTCTAAAAGAGATGTTTGCCAAGCTAACTGCAGGACAGGAACAGTTAAAAGAGGAAATGAAGCAAAGACAGCAACAGTTCATAAAATAAATTAAGGAAATAGTGAAAAGTAACAGGAAAAGATCGATAATAATTTTAAGAACTATAAGCTAGAGAACAAAGAAAAATTTTCGCAGTTAGATAGAGGTAGAATTGAAGGTTTGGGGACTGTGTCAATATAAACTTTAAAAACACTCAAGAGTGGGTAGCCCAGATGGTTAAACAGGCTAGTATACTTATAAAAGAAGTTAGTTTTACTGAGAAAGGTCAATTAGAGTTGGAGTATTCGGTGGTTTGTAGCTTCAACTCCGTGAAGTACAAACGATGAGAATAACGATACATCTACATCTACATGCTTACTCTGCAATTCACACTTAAGTGCCTGGCAGAGGGTTCATCGAACCATTTTCATACTACTTCTCTACCATTCCATTCTCGAATGGCGCGTGGGAAAAGGAACACCTAAATCTTTCCGTTGGAGCTCCGATTTCTCTTATTTTATTATGATGATCATTTCTCCCTATGTAGGTGGGTCTCAACAAAATATTTTATAATTAGGAAGAGAAAGTTGACGATTGAAATTTCGTAAATAGATCACGCCACAAAGAAAACCGTCTTTGTTCCAGTGACTGCCACCCCAACTCGCGTATCATATCAGTGACACTCTCACCCCTATTGCGCGATAACACGAAACGGGCTGCCTTTCTTTGCACTTTTTCGATGTCCTCCGTCAATGCTACCTGGTAATAATCCCATACCGCGCAGCAATATTCCAGCAGAGGACGGACCAGTGTAATGTAGGCTGTCTCTTTAGTGGGTTTGTCGCATCTTCTAAGTGTTCTGCCAACAAAGCGCAGTCTTTGTTTCGACTTCCCCACAATATTATCTATGTGGTCTTTACAATTTAAGTTGCTCGTAATTGTAATTCCTAGGTATTTAGTCGAATTGACAGCCCTTAGATTTGAGCGATTTATCGTATACCAAAAATAAAATTATAAACAGCCGTCCAGTTGCAATGGATAAAGAAATCTTTACCTAGGTTTCAACAAATTTAAATTTGTCTTCTTCAGAAGGTGGCAATTTTACATTAGTATAGATTGATGTATCATCGTCGTTTTTACAAATATCTGCATAGATCCATTTACCCAAATTAAAATATAGCCCTGAAAATAGGGTTTGTCGTGTAAATGTAAATTAGTAACTGGATGTTGCAGAGCTCACAAGCGACTATATACCCAAAATTTATTGGATTTCTTTTAGTACCCATGTGGATGACCTCGCACTTTTCTTTGTTTAGTGCCAATTGCCAATTTTGGCACCATACAGAAATTCCTTCTAGATAATTTTGTAATTGGAATTGATCGTCTGATGATTTTACTAGACGGTAAATTACAGCATCATCTGCAGACAATCTAAGGGGGCTGCTCAAAGTATCACCTAGATCATTTATGTAAATCAGGAACAGCAGAGGGTCTATGACCACTACCTTGCGCAGCGCCAGATATCACTTCTGTTCTACTCAATGATTTACTGTCTATCACTAGGAACTGTGTCCGCCCCCGGTAGCTGAGTGGTCAGCGTGACATACTGTCAATCCTAAGTGCCCGGGTTAGATTCCCGGCTGGGTCGGAGATTTTCTCCGCTCAGGGACTGGGTGTTGTGTTGTCCTAATCATCATCATTTCATCCCCATCGGCGCACAAGTCTCCGAAGTGGCGTCAAATCAAAAGACTTGCACCGGCGAACGGTCTACCCGACGGGAGGCCCTAGTCACACGACATTTATTATTATTTACTACGATCTGTGACCTCTCTGAGGGGAAATCACGAATTCAATCACACAACCAATACGATACTCGATATGCACGCAATTTGATTAATATTCGCTTGTGAGGAACGGTATCAAACGCCTTCTGGAAATCTAGGAATATGGAATCGATCTGAGGTCCTTTGTCGACAGCACTCATTACTTCATGGGAATAAAGAGCTAGCTGTGTTGTACAAGAACGATATTTTCTGAATCCGTGTTGGTTATGTATACCATAACAATGGTCAGGGATCTAACAAGATACACAGGTTACATAAGAATTATATATCGTACGTTAAAGTGGTAGCGATGGAGTGTTTTGCAGATTCATTAGAGACCCAAAGAATAGCCAGTTGCTTTAATTTATTGGAAATAACAGCCAACCAGTTGCCAAATACAGGTTTAGTAAACCTTGACCATGATTTTGACAGTTTTAAAAACTGTTTTCTTCATATTGAATTGTATGTATAATTACATATTATAAGCCGGCCGTGGTGGCCGTGCGGTTCTAGGCGCTGCAGTCCGGAACCGCGGGACTGCTACGGTCGCAGGTTCGAATCCTGCCTCGGACATGGATGTGTGTGATGTCCTTAGGTTGGTTAGGTTTAAGTAGTTCTAAGTTATAGGGGACTGATGACCTAAGATGTTAAGTCCCATAGTGCTCAGAGCAATTTGAACCATTTTTGAATTACATATTATCTAAATTCGATTGAGAGTCGTTGCCTCTGTGTAATACGTGCTCGTGCCACCCCCTTAATCACCATCTGAAATACGTAATTTAAAAGTAGTAGCTCTCTATTGTAGCCCATTGTCTTAAAACTTTTTTAAATACCACAAATTCGACAATGGATCTAACAATGTGTATTGTGTCCTTTAAAGATTTGTGTCTATGTGATATTTAAATATAAAACGTGGCGTGGGATCCTACAGAGCGTAAATATTCCATCTACAGAGCTAAACTAAGCAACTGGTTACAGGATCAATTCAAAGTTGAAAAAACGATAATGGTGTTCTTGAGAATTTTACAATAAGTGAGACAGAGAAAGTAATTGATAATGAAACAGAGTATGGCAGAATACTAAAAGCCCGTTATCTGTGCAGCTGGTTAGGGAAAACTTGAAGAATTTTAAGTGAAGGTTGTCACCAAATTTAGGCTGTACAATATGTACAAAATGGGACGAAAAAATTGTAAAACAATATTAAGGAAGAGAAAGAAATGAAAGTATGGTGTAGAAATTAGAAATCCTCGTGCCTATATAAAGTACAGAAGTAAGTATGGATTGGTAGGTGTATATTGCAATGGGATCGCGGAAGCACTTATCAGTTACATATAGCAACGAGTGGTTAGATCAATGTGCTACTAGGTTGGCTATATTAGAGCTGTGAGAGAACATTTTATGTGTAACTGTGATGACAATTACCAAAATATTAAATACGGTGCATTAATAGATAAATATCGAAACAGAAAGGAACAAAAGAGAATTTGGGAAAAGACAGAGTAATATTTTTTTTTTCTCTCTGAGATAATTGTAGACGAGATGAAGTTATGCCTGGAGGAAACTTCTGAAGGAATATTAAGTATTCAGCAGGAGAATTCCAGATGGAATGCAATTATTATGTGAGAGCTTCTTTTGTACTATTGGATAACCGTAGCATGGTCTGAGAACTGAAGGGGTACTGGTCTAACTGTTGTAAAACAAAATTGGGTAAATGTAAATTGATTATGGTCTAGAAAATTAGGTGAAAGTGTTCAAAGAAAGATACTTTGCTGTGGCAGTGGTTAAAAGATAGGTGAAAACCTTAATATAGTATGAAGTGAGCCAGAAAATGGACCTATTGTTTGTAGTGGCTATGGATGGAGAAAGTCCTGGCTTAAGGGAGTTAAGTTGGCCAGTAGGATGGGTTATGGGTAAGGAGCCTTGTGCGGCAAATGGGCATAATGATCAGTTATGCTTTTGCTTGTGGACTGGACGCACATAGAAGGAGATGTCTTAGGAAATTCCGAAACAGGTGTACTTATATGTGTTTTATTAATTACCTGGAAATGTGGTGAAAAGCAGTTACCTATGCTTTTGCTTGTGGACTGAACGCACATAGAAGGAGATGTCTTAGGAAATTCCGGAACGGTGTACTTACACTCCTGGAAATGGAAAAAAGAACACATTGACACCGGTGTGTCAGACCCACCATACTTGCTCCGGACACTGCGAGAGGGCTGTACAAGCAATGATCACACGCACGGCACAGCGGACACACCAGGAACCGCGGTGTTGGCCGTCGAATGGCGCTAGCTGCGCAGCATTTGTGCACCACCGCCGTCAGTGTCAGCCAGTTTGCCGTGGCATACGGAGCTCCATCGCAGTCTTTAACACGGGTAGCATGCCGCGACACCGTGGACGTGAACCGTATGTGCAGTTGACGGACTTTGAGCGAGGGCGTATAGTGGGCATGCGGGAGGCCGGGTGGACGTACCGCCGAATTGCTCAACACGTGGGGCGTGAGGTCTCCACAGTACATCGATGTTGTCGCCAGTGGTCGGCGGAAGGTGCACGTGCCCGTCGACCTGGGACCGGACCGCAGCGACGCACGGATGCACGCCAAGACCGTAGGATCCTACGCAGTGCCGTAGGGGACCGCACCGCCACTTCCCAGCAAATTAGGGACACTGTTGCTCCTGGGGTATCGGCGAGGACCATTCGCAACCGTCTCCATGAAGCTGGGCTACGGTCCCGCACACCGTTAGGCCGTCTTCCGCTCACGCCCCAACATCGTGCAGCCCGCCTCCAGTGGTGTCGCGACAGGCGTGAATGGAGGGACGAATGGAGACGTGTCGTCTTCAGCGATGAGAGTCGCTTCTGCCTTGGTGCCAATGATGGTCGTATGCGTGTTTGGCGCCGTGCAGGTGAGCGCCACAATCAGGACTGCATACGACCGAGGCACACAGGGCCAACACCCGGCATCATGGTGTGGGGAGCGATCTCCTACACTGGCCGTACACCACTGGTGATCGTCGAGGGGACACTGAATAGTGCACGGTACATCCAAACCGTCATCGAACCCATCGTTCTACCATTCCTACACCGGCAAGGGAACTTGCTGTTCCAACAGGACAATGCACGTCCGCATGTATCCCGTGCCACCCAACGTGCTCTAGAAGGTGTAAGTCAACTACCCTGGCCAGCAAGATCTCCGGATCAAAAATTTAGTAATGAAAGAATTTTTTACGTGTTCATATAATAATCAAATTTTCATGCAGTAATCAAATTTTCATGCAGAATAAATCATTTGACATTTTATGCTGTCACAAGTGGAAAGATGCAAATTTTTTGTACGATCTCTAAACATAAGGTTGTTACGATTCGAGTAAATGTTTCATATTTCCAACAACTAACAAACTTTTATCAGCTGTATCTGCCTTAATAAATCGAAATGACACTAAAGTTCATGTTGTGGACAGACTGTACACAGTGTGAATAACATATCCGTAATGTAACAATCAAACAGTTTGTCATACTGAAATAGGAACAGTTCAGTATAATAGGTACACTCATACTTATCACACAATTCAAAAGCAACAATATGTTCAGAATCTGTAAAGCATTCTTTATTGAGTCACTGAGTTATTTTCACACTCACTTCTGAAACAAGCATTTAGATCATAATCAAAACCAGTGACCTTGTAAATAAGAAGTTAACACTATTGCTGATTTAAACATAGAGCTACAACAGTCTTCTTTTACAGAGTGAACATTAACTTCCCTTACAGTTCCTCTGTGTGACATCTTCTGAATAGAAACTGACATTTCAATACACACAGATTTTCTAATAGACGTACATAGTAATTCGTATGAATATTTTCAAAACCAATTTTATTAAGCTTTTGAACATGTTTAGTGTACTAATCAACTAGCAGTCACGAAAATTCTGTGATGTGCTCTGCTAATGCGTGAGCAGAACACATCAGGCTCATTTTCTTTTCGACACGTGGGAGGTGACGAAAGGGTCCATTCAGAGGTTGAAGCTCCCAGACGCCAGTTAAAATTCGCGTTCACAAATCTGTCTATAATTACTGCGCTGTGTCCAGACACAGGTCAAAGATAGCTGGTGGTGGCCACAAAGAGCTCAACTCAGTAAGGCCCATGCCAGAGCGTAGAATTACAAAACTCAAAGTCACGACAAGTAATCTGTGCATCGCGATCCCAGCCCATGACTTTGAACCAGAAATAACTATTCCAAAAAATTGGGTAGATGGACAGCTTTGACTGAACTGAAAGAGTAATATACTGGCCCGTCATCAGTTTCCATTCAACCAAGCATGGATAGCCCACAGCTTTCTATTTTACCACGTATAAGTACATTACTGTCCCCCTAAACAGGGAGTAACCGTGACTAAGCAATGCCGAAATAACCTGACAATTTTCTCTAAGCTTCACTTTGACAAATAACTGAGTCTCCACATCAGCACGGATCGTTGCCAGACAAAGGCAGTCCTCTGTGCAAAGTGGAACACAGAACAGAGCCCGTCGCCATCGAGACACAGAACGGATCAGTAACAGAAACCAGAAGCAGAAGAATGGTGAATACTTTTCAAACTAGGCCACGCTCGTGGCTTCCAACCCATGAAGGCTTCTCATTGGTCGAAACAAACTGATTCCCCAGAGACACGAGATCGTATGCAGCAACAATACAAAAATGTTGCTCGCACTGCTTATACTGGTTAATCGAAACCGAAAACACAAAATATATCCGCTGGCCTCTGTGGCAAAGCGGTTCTAGCCGCTTCAGTCCAGAACTGCGCTGTTGCTACGGTCGCAGGTTCGAATCCTGCCTTGGACATGGCTGTGTGTGATATCCTTAGGTTAGTTCGGCTTAAGTAGTTCTGATGACCAGTCCCATAATTCTTAGAGCCATGTCACCCATTTTTTGACAACATATATCTGTAAAGTATTGCAAAGATAAATACCGCTATCTAATAAAAGCAAAGCATAATGGGAAGAAATGAAAGAGCCAAATGAACAGGCAACTTTCAACGTGTCATGGTACCTGCCAATTTCTACCCATGAAATCAACGTTATTAGAACGGTGATGAGGCCTGCCCACAGTATTATGGAGCTCCTGCCAGCCATGCTTAGATCGTAACTCGACTTACTTCCTTAAGAATTTCTCATTTAAGGACAGGACAATCAGTATCGATTGAATAATTTGTTTGCTCATGCATCTGTTACTCGCTTATTTTACGCTTTTGTGACGTACGAGACACTTGCATAGAACTCTTAGATTGTTCAAAATGTTATTCATTTTGCTTAACATGGTGAACTGTAATCAAAACGAACATACGCTAAAGAAACTTCCTTTAAGATTCAAAAGTTCTGTCATAACAGGACGAGGCAAACCTCTTACCTAGTGTGTTATCTACGGAGCACTAATCAATCTGTGTTACTTCTCTTCCACTTTGCAACCAAGTGTGACCTAGTTTGGAGCTTCCTGGTAGATCAAAATAGTGGACTGAACCGGGGATTAGAGCTAGGGGCCTCGTCATCAAGGGGCAACGCTTTTACCAGATGAGTTATGTTAGCAAATGAGTTATACAGCATAGCTCATGGGTGCATAAGAATCTCAGTCCCTATCTACAATCTTACCTTGAAACACCCCCGATTAATTCCTTATTGGATTTTGTGTAATTCGTCCAAGCCGCCAAACAGTTAATTATTATGATTATATGACCGTGTGCTTAATGGATGAAAGGCTATCGGTTTTTCCTGCTGAAGTTTCGGGGGTATTTCAACCAAGTGCGGCTGTTCTGAGACTGAATAGTGGAATGATTATAAGTTCGTCTATTATTAACGACCACGAAGGTTGCGATGTACAAACTGATATATATTTCCTACTAACACACAAATGCTGAGGCAGTTGCTACCTTCGCCGTACACGTCTAATTACGGTTATCTCTTTTTATTGATTGCTGGTTTTCAGTACTTCGTCACACGCAATGCTGATGGTTAACATTCACAACAATCCTCACTGCAATCCATGGTTGTTGCTGGCCGACGCGGTTGACGCGAAACACGTAATTCGGCACTTGTCACTTCCTGTTCCATATCACTCGCGAATCGGTATTAGTGAGGGTCAACCCCACGACGATCAGGGGGACGCGCTCACTCCTCATACTCCGGTGATTTTCTCGACCACCATTCTTGCTCATCTCTCCAACACCACTTGTCACTCGACACTCTCCAGTACTACTCTTCACTCGACACTCGTCTCACTACTGCTTACTCGACACACCTGCAGCGCTCGACAATCGATTCCTGTCTACTATCGACCTGGGCGTCGGATACTAGTAGCTATGTTCTTGGGATCACGGATCCCTTACATCCCCGTCCTAGAAACCTTCTTTGTAGCCACATGCGAAAAAGAATAATAGGAAAACATTATCACATAGCAAATAAATGAAAATGAGAAACATAAGTTCTGGTTCACATACTGAAAAGTTACATAATATCACAAATAATACCCTATTGGCTCCGGTAGTAAACTGCCCCTACAGAAACATAATACAAAATTAACATACTCAAAATATCTTACGTAACATAGCATGGTAAATATTTTTATAAAACTTTGTCTTCATTCAATTACCAAAAATCTTCACTTTCAAAGGCTTGTACGAGCCATTAACTACATATTTACTATAACTTGCTACAGCAAAGACAGAAAAACAAATTAGTTGAATGCCAGCTACCCCTTCGGTATGCCATCCTTTCAGCGGGGTTCGTGCTGTGCATACTACTATCACGCTAACTTATAACTCACTTGGCCAAAACACATCAAAGTTAAGGAAGAAATTTACAACTTATTCATTTGGGTCTTTAACACAAGCGAAACTGAATACCAAAACAAAATATAGCATTTACACCTTGAATTATGCAATTATTTTACGATTCCTCATACCTCCACAAATTGATTCCATAATATTAAATGCTGCATTATTCCACTAAGTATGCCTTAAATAACTATTTACATCGCCATAACTAATGTGGTCATCCAATGAAAAATTTTAAATTACTGATCATTTCATTTTGCCAAACATTTACACTGCCATATGTGAATTGTTACCACTAATGCACAGATGAGAGGTACAATATTTCCTGTTATACTGAAATTAATTCAAATCTGCTATATGGATATTTGTTATTCATTACACAGTGCCAGAATTCTGCTTCTAAAGCTTGACGTAAGCATAACCATAATTGACTCTGATAACTAATTGGATACATGAATTACTCATTACTCATGAGTTACACTTTCTGTTTTATCAGCATACTTTAGATCAACATGTATATCTACAAATAACTTGCGAACAGATGTTGCTCATGTGCTAAATTACATACTTCAGTACTTCAAACATCTCATACTCAATACACTTCATTGCACATAACTCCCTCAACTTAACAGCAACTTCAACTGATATATATCTTCAACCTACATCAGCCCTCCATATTCGCTGCAATAACCACATAAAAATACTACTCCAGGCTCCTTGGCCTCTCTGTTCATCATATTTCACATCATTTATTCGAACAACTATCTCCTCATGTATTTGTTTCTTTATATGTTCATCTACTAACAAGCTGATACATTACTTCAATTCTGTTACAATTGCTTGACCTTTTTGTGCCTCATAAAACAACTCTGTAAGGTTACACAAACTCTTGTTTGACCAATTAGCTTCCCACCACATTTTATAAACATTAAATTTCTAATCTGGTTCTCCTTTTATTACTTCTGGAACTATTAATTTTGTAACATACTGACACTAAGCTGATTTTTAAGTTATTGATTCTCTAACATCACACACTCTACATCAACAGTAACTACTATAAATTTACTTTATGGTTCCTGACTGAATTATTTGGATGACCACCACCATTCATAACTACTACACACTAACGTTCCTAACCTAAGGATAGAGAAAGATGGTAGAGGAGTGAAACTTGAAACAAGAAATGAAGTCTCACCCAGCTGGGAGTGTACCAGTCGCCATTTGGTATACCAGCAAAAGAGTTGCTGGCTCCCTACACCTCTCTTATTTCTTCAATTTGTACCTCATGATGCCTTCGTCTATCTTCTCCCTTCTCATAATTCCTGTCGTTATCATCATCATCTCTCCCATGATTGTGGTGAAACTGTCGACCACTGCCATGGTTCCTATGTCCATTACCCCCACCTCTACCTCTGTAATTTGCTGGGTCATTAAACTGACTTTGATGGTATTTATTTCCACCTTGGTTCTGATCATTCATCTGATTGTTTTCCTGTGCACAAATAGTTTCTAATTGCTCCAATATTTCCGTTAAAGTATCTTTATCTTTAATCAGGCTTCCAGATAAGTTTTCTTGCATCCTGTGACTTAACCTCCTTTTAATTGCTGATATCATTATGTCGTCATTCAATGGCTGCTCCAATGTTTCAGTCAACTCCCACAGATGCTCAGCAATTTCTCTCAAGGTACCTCTCCAGATGTTAAGGGACATGCGATGCAGTAAATCTTCAAGTGTTGCACACTGGTGACTTTTGGACCAGTATTTCTTTAAAAACTCTTCCTCAAACTGACTGTAGCTGGTAACTTCTTCTTTCTTCCTAACTCCCCAGCTGAAAGCTTCACCTTCCATTCTGTCTATTGCAAACTGGATTTTATCTGCATCTCGTAAGTGTGCTAGGAAAACTCCTCGTAACCACTTAGTAAATATCATTGGATGCAATGCCCCCTTGGCTTTATATTTTTTCCTCATGTGGGTCTGGGTATACCTATTATCAGCATTTACTAGTGTAATGAAGTTGCCCTCCCCTACTGTTAAGGCGGCACTATTTATCTTCCTATCAATCTCTCCAGTTTTAGTTTCTAGCTGTTGGACTCCCTCCTGCAGCTGTTTGATCTCATTTGTGACTATATGTTCCACAACCTCCTCCAATTTCACTTGCCTATTTCCCAGTTTACCAATATTAACATGGCACTGCTGTTCTATTTGTACCACATCTTTAATCTGTCGAAGTTGATGTGTTTCAATTTTCTGCATCCTCTCTTCCAATTGAGTTTTGACGTCTTTGACATCCCCCTCCGCTTTTCCGATTGTCTCTGTCTTCGTATTGTTAATCTCTTCTCGGAGTTGATCTACCTTCACCTGTATCTTGTCATCTCTCTCCTGAAGAGTTATTCTCATCTGTTCCTGGAATTCCTGCAGTCCTTTCCTTAAGCTTTCTTGGTTTTCTTGGGACATCTCTGCTATACTTTTCTTGATTTCTTTGTTCTCTTCCTTAATTTCTTCATTTCCTTTGGACATTTCTTCTATACGTTTGTTGATTTCTTGGAGCATCTCTCCCATATGCTTGTCGATTCCTTGGAGCACCTTAAGTATTACTGACTGCGATTCTCCATACTCAAGACTCAGTTCCTTTCTAATTGGTTTTACTGGTGTCTCAGGGTAACCGGTTGAATGACACAATGGGCTGTCCATTGACATTCCACTACTACCAATTCCTGACTCATTATTGTCCTCCTGCCCTATCTCCATTTTTCTAACTACCCCCTCCACAACCTTCTATTTCAATTCTGGATCCATTCTCAACTATTCACTATGCACAGATAAGAAAAAAATAAAATAAAATAAAAATAACCTCCTAGTAACCCAAACACTCACTGATTAGCTAATAACGAAATAATCCTCCACTGTATTAGGTTACACCGGACTGGCAAAATAGACCTCACCATAAATTACAGAAGCCTACCACATCAAACAGCAAAGACTGCTTTATACACAAAATCACAAAGTAACATACACACAACTTAGAAGAAGAATCTACGATCTTACCTTGAAACACCCCCGATTAATTTCTTATTGGACTTTGTGTAATTTATCCAAGCCGCCAAACAGTTAATTATTATGATTACGTGACCGTGTGCTTAATGGGTGAAAGGCTATCAGTTTCTCCTGCTGTAGTTTTGGGGGTATTTCAACCAAGTGCGGCTGTTCTGAGGCTGAATAGTGGAATGATTATAAGTTTGTCTATTATTAACGACCACGAAGGTTGCGATGTACAAACTGATATATATTTCCTACTAACACACAAATGCTGAGGCAGTTGCTACCTTCGCCGTACACGTCTAATTACGGTTATCTCTTTTTATTGATTGCTGGTTTTCAGTACTTCGTCACACGCAATGCTGATGGTTAACATTCACAACAATCCTCACTGCAATCCATGGTTGTTGCTGGCCGACGCGGTTGACGCGAAACACGTAATTCGGCACTTGTCACTTCCTGTTCCATATCACTCGCGAATCGGTATTAGTGAGGGTCAACCCCACGACGATCAGGGGGACGCGCTCACTCCTCATACTCCGGTGATTTTCTCGACCACCATTCTTGCTCATCTCTCCAACACCACTTGTCACTCGACACTCTCCAGTACTACTCTTCACTCGACACTCGTCTCACTACTGCTTACTCGACACACCTGCAGCGCTCGACAATCGATTCCTGTCTACTATCGACCTGGGCGTCGGATACTAGTAGCTATGTTCTTGGGATCACGGATCCCTTACATCCCCGTCCTAGAAACCTTCTTTGTAGCCACATGCGAAAAAGAATAATAGGAAAACATTATCACATAGCAAATAAATGAAAATGAGAAACATAAGTTCTGGTTCACATACTGAAAAGTTACATAATATCACAAATAATACCCTATTGGCTCCGGTAGTAAACTGCCCCTACAGAAACATAATACAAAATTAACATACTCAAAATATCTTACGTAACATAGCATGGTAAATATTTTTATAAAACTTTGTCTTCATTCAATTACCAAAAATCTTCACTTTCAAAGGCTTGTACGAGCCATTAACTACATATTTACTATAACTTGCTACAGCAAAGACAGAAAAACAAATTAGTTGAATGCCAGCTACCCCTTCGGTATGCCATCCTTTCAGCGGGGTTCGTGCTGTGCATACTACTATCACGCTAACTTATAACTCACTTGGCCAAAACACATCAAAGTTAAGGAAGAAATTTACAACTTATTCATTTGGGTCTTTAACACAAGCGAAACTGAATACCAAAACAAAATATAGCATTTACACCTTGAATTATGCAATTATTTTACGATTCCTCATACCTCCACAAATTGATTCCATAATATTAAATGCTGCATTATTCCACTAAGTATGCCTTAAATAACTATTTACATCGCCATAACTAATGTGGTCATCCAATGAAAAATTTTAAATTACTGATCATTTCATTTTGCCAAACATTTACACTGCCATATGTGAATTGTTACCACTAATGCACAGATGAGAGGTACAATATTTCCTGTTATACTGAAATTAATTCAAATCTGCTATATGGATATTTGTTATTCATTACACAGTGCCAGAATTCTGCTTCTAAAGCTTGACGTAAGCATAACCATAATTGACTCTGATAACTAATTGGATACATGAATTACTCATTACTCATGAGTTACACTTTCTGTTTTATCAGCATACTTTAGATCAACATGTATATCTACAAATAACTTGCGAACAGATGTTGCTCATGTGCTAAATTACATACTTCAGTACTTCAAACATCTCATACTCAATACACTTCATTGCACATAACTCCCTCAACTTAACAGCAACTTCAACTGATATATATCTTCAACCTACATCAGCCCTCCATATTCGCTGCAATAACCACATAAAAATACTACTCCAGGCTCCTTGGCCTCTCTGTTCATCATATTTCACATCATTTATTCGAACAACTATCTCCTCATGTATTTGTTTCTTTATATGTTCATCTACTAACAAGCTGATACATTACTTCAATTCTGTTACAATTGCTTGACCTTTTTGTGCCTCATAAAACAACTCTGTAAGGTTACACAAACTCTTGTTTGACCAATTAGCTTCCCACCACATTTTATAAACATTAAATTTCTAATCTGGTTCTCCTTTTATTACTTCTGGAACTATTAATTTTGTAACATACTGACACTAAGCTGATTTTTAAGTTATTGATTCTCTAACATCACACACTCTACATCAACAGTAACTACTATAAATTTACTTTATGGTTCCTGACTGAATTATTTGGATGACCACCACCATTCATAACTACTACACACTAACGTTCCTAACCTAAGGATAGAGAAAGATGGTAGAGGAGTGAAACTTGAAACAAGAAATGAAGTCTCACCCAGCTGGGAGTGTACCAGTCGCCATTTGGTATACCAGCAAAAGAGTTGCTGGCTCCCTACACCTCTCTTATTTCTTCAATTTGTACCTCATGATGCCTTCGTCTATCTTCTCCCTTCTCATAATTCCTGTCGTTATCATCATCATCTCTCCCATGATTGTGGTGAAACTGTCGACCACTGCCATGGTTCCTATGTCCATTACCCCCACCTCTACCTCTGTAATTTGCTGGGTCATTAAACTGACTTTGATGGTATTTATTTCCACCTTGGTTCTGATCATTCATCTGATTGTTTTCCTGTGCACAAATAGTTTCTAATTGCTCCAATATTTCCGTTAAAGTATCTTTATCTTTAATCAGGCTTCCAGATAAGTTTTCTTGCATCCTGTGACTTAACCTCCTTTTAATTGCTGATATCATTATGTCGTCATTCAATGGCTGCTCCAATGTTTCAGTCAACTCCCACAGATGCTCAGCAATTTCTCTCAAGGTACCTCTCCAGATGTTAAGGGACATGCGATGCAGTAAATCTTCAAGTGTTGCACACTGGTGACTTTTGGACCAGTATTTCTTTAAAAACTCTTCCTCAAACTGACTGTAGCTGGTAACTTCTTCTTTCTTCCTAACTCCCCAGCTGAAAGCTTCACCTTCCATTCTGTCTATTGCAAACTGGATTTTATCTGCATCTCGTAAGTGTGCTAGGAAAACTCCTCGTAACCACTTAGTAAATATCATTGGATGCAATGCCCCCTTGGCTTTATATTTTTTCCTCATGTGGGTCTGGGTATACCTATTATCAGCATTTACTAGTGTAATGAAGTTGCCCTCCCCTACTGTTAAGGCGGCACTATTTATCTTCCTATCAATCTCTCCAGTTTTAGTTTCTAGCTGTTGGACTCCCTCCTGCAGCTGTTTGATCTCATTTGTGACTATATGTTCCACAGCCTCCTCCAATTTCACTTGCCTATTTCCCAGTTTACCAATATTAACATGGCACTGCTGTTCTATTTGTACCACATCTTTAATCTGTCGAAGTTGATGTGTTTCAATTTTCTGCATCCTCTCTTCCAATTGAGTTTTGACGTCTTTGACATCCCCCTCCGCTTTTCCGATTGTCTCTGTCTTCGTATTGTTAATCTCTTCTCGGAGTTGATCTACCTTCACCTGTATCTTGTCATCTCTCTCCTGAAGAGTTATTCTCATCTGTTCCTGGAATTCCTGCAGTCCTTTCCTTAAGCTTTCTTGGTTTTCTTGGGACATCTCTGCTATACTTTTCTTGATTTCTTTGTTCTCTTCCTTAATTTCTTCATTTCCTTTGGACATTTCTTCTATACGTTTGTTGATTTCTTGGAGCATCTCTCCCATATGCTTGTCGATTCCTTGGAGCACCTTAAGTATTACTGACTGCGATTCTCCATACTCAAGACTCAGTTCCTTTCTAATTGGTTTTACTGGTGTCTCAGGGTAACCGGTTGAATGACACAATGGGCTGTCCATTGACATTCCACTACTACCAATTCCTGACTCATTATTGTCCTCCTGCCCTATCTCCATTTTTCTAACTACCCCCTCCACAACCTTCTATTTCAATTCTGGATCCATTCTCAACTATTCACTATGCACAGATAAGAAAAAAATAAAATAAAATAAAAATAACCTCCTAGTAACCCAAACACTCACTGATTAGCTAATAACGAAATAATCCTCCACTGTATTAGGTTACACCGGACTGGCAAAATAGACCTCACCATAAATTACAGAAGCCTATCCACATCAAACATCAAAGACTGCTTTATACACAAAATCACAAAGTAACATACACACAACTTAGAAGAAGAATCTACGATCTTACCTTGAAACACCCCCGATTAATTTCTTATTGGACTTTGTGTAATTTATCCAAGCCGCCAAACAGTTAATTATTATGATTACGTGACCGTGTGCTTAATGGGTGAAAGGCTATCAGTTTCTCCTGCTGTAGTTTTGGGGGTATTTCAACCAAGTGCGGCTGTTCTGAGACTGAATAGTGGAATGATTATAAGTTTGTCTATTATTAACGACCACGAAGGTTGCGATGTACAAACTGATATATATTTCCTACTAACACACAAATGCTGAGGCAGTAGCTACCTTCGCCGTACACGTCTAATTACGGTTATCTCTTTTTATTGATTGCTGGTTTTCAGTACTTCGTCACACGCAATGCTGATGGTTAACATTCACAACAATCCTCACTGCAATCCATGGTTGTTGCTGGCCGACGCGGTTGACGCGAAACACGTAATTCGGCACTTGTCACTTCCTGTTCCATATCACTCGCGAATCGGTATTAGTGAGGGTCAACCCCACGACGATCAGGGGGACGCGCTCACTCCTCATACTCCGGTGATTTTCTCGACCACCATTCTTGCTCATCTCTCCAACACCACTTGTCACTCGACACTCTCCAGTACTACTCTTCACTCGACACTCGTCTCACTACTGCTTACTCGACACACCTGCAGCGCTCGACAATCGATTCCTGTCTACTATCGACCTGGGCGTCGGATACTAGTAGCTATGTTCTTGGGATCACGGATCCCTTACATCCCCGTCCTAGAAACCTTCTTTGTAGCCACATGCGAAAAAGAATAATAGGAAAACATTATCACATAGCAAATAAATGAAAATGAGAAACATAAGTTCTGGTTCACATACTGAAAAGTTACATAATATCACAAATAATACCCTATTGGCTCCGGTAGTAAACTGCCCCTACAGAAACATAATACAAAATTAACATACTCAAAATATCTTACGTAACATAGCATGGTAAATATTTTTATAAAACTTTGTCTTCATTCAATTACCAAAAATCTTCACTTTCAAAGGCTTGTACGAGCCATTAACTACATATTTACTATAACTTGCTACAGCAAAGACAGAAAAACAAATTAGTTGAATGCCAGCTACCCCTTCGGTATGCCATCCTTTCAGCGGGGTTCGTGCTGTGCATACTACTATCACGCTAACTTATAACTCACTTGGCCAAAACACATCAAAGTTAAGGAAGAAATTTACAACTTATTCATTTGGGTCTTTAACACAAGCGAAACTGAATACCAAAACAAAATATAGCATTTACACCTTGAATTATGCAATTATTTTACGATTCCTCATACCTCCACAAATTGATTCCATAATATTAAATGCTGCATTATTCCACTAAGTATGCCTTAAATAACTATTTACATCGCCATAACTAATGTGGTCATCCAATGAAAAATTTTAAATTACTGATCATTTCATTTTGCCAAACATTTACACTGCCATATGTGAATTGTTACCACTAATGCACAGATGAGAGGTACAATATTTCCTGTTATACTGAAATTAATTCAAATCTGCTATATGGATATTTGTTATTCATTACACAGTGCCAGAATTCTGCTTCTAAAGCTTGACGTAAGCATAACCATAATTGACTCTGATAACTAATTGGATACATGAATTACTCATTACTCATGAGTTACACTTTCTGTTTTATCAGCATACTTTAGATCAACATGTATATCTACAAATAACTTGCGAACAGATGTTGCTCATGTGCTAAATTACATACTTCAGTACTTCAAACATCTCATACTCAATACACTTCATTGCACATAACTCCCTCAACTTAACAGCAACTTCAACTGATATATATCTTCAACCTACATCAGCCCTCCATATTCGCTGCAATAACCACATAAAAATACTACTCCAGGCTCCTTGGCCTCTCTGTTCATCATATTTCACATCATTTATTCGAACAACTATCTCCTCATGTATTTGTTTCTTTATATGTTCATCTACTAACAAGCTGATACATTACTTCAATTCTGTTACAATTGCTTGACCTTTTTGTGCCTCATAAAACAACTCTGTAAGGTTACACAAACTCTTGTTTGACCAATTAGCTTCCCACCACATTTTATAAACATTAAATTTCTAATCTGGTTCTCCTTTTATTACTTCTGGAACTATTAATTTTGTAACATACTGACACTAAGCTGATTTTTAAGTTATTGATTCTCTAACATCACACACTCTACATCAACAGTAACTACTATAAATTTACTTTATGGTTCCTGACTGAATTATTTGGATGACCACCACCATTCATAACTACTACACACTAACGTTCTTAACCTAATGATAGAGAAAGATGGTAGAGGAGTGAAACTTGAAACAAGAAATGAAGTCTCACTCAGCTGGGAGTGTACCAGTCGCCATTTGGTATACCAGCAAAAGAGTTGCTGGCTCCCTACACCTCTCTTATTTCTTCAATTTGTACCTCATGATGCCTTCGTCTATCTTCTCCCTTCTCATAATTCCTGTCGTTATCATCATCATCTCTCCCATGATTGTGGTGAAACTGTCGACCACTGCCATGGTTCCTATGTCCATTACCCCCACCTCTACCTCTGTAATTTGCTGGGTCATTAAACTGACTTTGATGGTATTTATTTCCACCTTGGTTCTGATCATTCATCTGATTGTTTTCCTGTGCACAAATAGTTTCTAATTGCTCCAATATTTCCGTTAAAGTATCTTTATCTTTAATCAGGCTTCCAGATAAGTTTTCTTGCATCCTGTGACTTAACCTCCTTTTAATTGCTGATATCATTATGTCGTCATTCAATGGCTGCTCCAATGTTTCAGTCAACTCCCACAGATGCTCAGCAATTTCTCTCAAGGTACCTCTCCAGATGTTAAGGGACATGCGATGCAGTAAATCTTCAAGTGTTGCACACTGGTGACTTTTGGACCAGTATTTCTTTAAAAACTCTTCCTCAAACTGACTGTAGCTGGTAACTTCTTCTTTCTTCCTAACTCCCCAGCTGAAAGCTTCACCTTCCATTCTGTCTATTGCAAACTGGATTTTATCTGCATCTCGTAAGTGTGCTAGGAAAACTCCTCGTAACCACTTAGTAAATATCATTGGATGCAATGCCCCCTTGGCTTTATATTTTTTCCTCATGTGGGTCTGGGTATACCTATTATCAGCATTTACTAGTGTAATGAAGTTGCCCTCCCCTACTGTTAAGGCGGCACTATTTATCTTCCTATCAATCTCTCCAGTTTTAGTTTCTAGCTGTTGGACTCCCTCCTGCAGCTGTTTGATCTCATTTGTGACTATATGTTCCACAGCCTCCTCCAATTTCACTTGCCTATTTCCCAGTTTACCAATATTAACATGGCACTGCTGTTCTATTTGTACCACATCTTTAATCTGTCGAAGTTGATGTGTTTCAATTTTCTGCATCCTCTCTTCCAATTGAGTTTTGACGTCCTTGACATCCCCCTCCGCTTTTCCGATTGTCTCTGTCTTCGTATTGTTAATCTCTTCTCGGAGTTGATCTACCTTCACCTGTATCTTGTCATCTCTCTCCTGAAGAGTTATTCTCATCTATTCCTGGAATTCCTGCAGTCCTTTCCTTAAGCTTTCTTGGTTTTCTTGGGACATCTCTGCTATACTTTTCTTGATTTCTTTGTTCTCTTCCTTAATTTCTTCATTTCCTTTGGACATTTCTTCTATACGTTTGTTGATTTCTTGGAGCATCTCTCCCATATGCTTGTCGATTCCTTGGAGCACCTTAAGTATTACTGACTGCGATTCTCCATACTCAAGACTCAGTTCCTTTCTAATTGGTTTTACTGGTGTCTCAGGGTAACCGGTTGAATGACACAATGGGCTGTCCATTGACATTCCACTACTACCAATTCCTGACTCATTATTGTCCTCCTGCCCTATCTCCATTTTTCTAACTACCCCCTCCACAACCTTCTATTTCAATTCTGGATCCATTCTCAACTATTCACTATGCACAGATAAGAAAAAAAAATAAAATAAAAATAACCTCCTAGTAACCCAAACACTCACTGATTAGCTAATAACGAAATAATCCTCCACTGTATTAGGTTACACCGGACTGGCAAAATAGACCTCACCTAAATTACAGAAGCCTATCCACATCAAACATCAAAGACTGCTTTATACACAAAATCACAAAGTAACATACACACAACTTAGAAGAAGAATCTACGATCTTACCTTGAAACACCCCCGATTAATTTCTTATTGGACTTTGTGTAATTTATCCAAGCCGCCAAACAGTTAATTATTATGATTACGTGACCGTGTGCTTAATGGGTGAAAGGCTATCAGTTTCTCCTGCTGTAGTTTTGGGGGTATTTCAACCAAGTGCGGCTGTTCTGAGACTGAATAGTGGAATGATTATAAGTTTGTCTATTATTAACGACCACGAAGGTTGCGATGTACAAACTGATATATATTTCCTACTAACACACAAATGCTGAGGCAGTAGCTACCTTCGCCGTACACGTCTAATTACGGTTATCTCTTTTTATTGATTGCTGGTTTTCAGTACTTCGTCACACGCAATGCTGATGGTTAACATTCACAACAATCCTCACTGCAATCCATGGTTGTTGCTGGCCGACGCGGTTGACGCGAAACACGTAATTCGGCACTTGTCACTTCCTGTTTCATATCACTCGCGAATCGGTATTAGTGAGGGTCAACCCCACGACGATCAGGGGGACGCGCTCACTCCTCATACTCCGGTGAATTTACTCGACCACCATTCTTGCCCGTCTCTCCAACACCACTTGTCAAATGGTTGAAATGGCTCTGAGCACTATGGGACTTAACATCTATGGTCATCAGTCCCCTAGAACTTAGAACTACTTAAACCTAACTAACCTAAGGACAGCACACAACACCCAGACATCACGACCACTTTTCACTCGACACCCTCCAGTACTACCCTTCACTCGACACTCGTCTCACTACTGCTTACTCGACACTCCTGCAGCGCTCGACAATCGATTGCTGTCTACTTTCGACCTGGGCGTCGGATACTAGTATCTATGTTCGTGGGATCACGGACCCTTTACAACCTCTCCCTTCCCTCAGCAGTTTTATCTGTAACACCTTTTAAATTTTGGCTTGATATTGTTCCTTCGCTACTTATCTTTACTTTGGTGCAAAATTGCATTCACAATGCAAATATAAGATTCCAGCATATACGTAACATTGGACATCTGTAAATTTTACTATACAGGGTGAGTCACCTAACATTACCGCTGGATATATTTCGTAAACCACATCAAATACTGACGAATCGATTCCACAGACCGAACGTGAGGAGAGGGGCTAGTGTAATTGGTTAATACAAACCATAAAAAAATGCACGGAAGTATGTTTTTTAACACAAACCTACGTTTTTTTTTTAAATAGGACCCTGTTAGTTTTTTTAGCACATCTGAACATGTAAACAAATACGTAATCAGTACCCTTTGTTGCATTGTAAAATGTTAATTACATCCGGAGATATTGTAACCTAAAGTTAACGCTTGAGTACCACTCCGCTGTTCGATCGTGTGTGTCGGAGAGCACCGAATTACGTAGGGATCCAAAGGGAACGGTGATGGACCTTAGGTACAGAAGAGACTGGAACAGCACATTACGTCCACATGCTAACACCTTTTTATTTGTCTTTTTCACTGACGCACATGTACATTACCATGAGGGGTGAGGTACACGTACACACGTGGTTTCCGTTTTCAATTACGGAGTGGAATAGAGTGTGTCCCGACATGTCAGGCCAATAGATGTTCAATGTGGTGGCCATCATTTGCTGCACACAATTGCAATCTCTGGCGTAATGAATGTCGTACACGCCGCAATACATCTGGTGTAATGTCGCCGCAGGCTGCCACAATACGTTGTTTCATATCCTCTGGGGTTGTAGGCACATCACGGTACACATTCTCCTTTGACGTACCCCACAGAAAGAAGTCCAGAGGTGTAAGATCAGGAGAACGGGCTGGCCAATTTATGCGTCCTCCACGCCGACCGTGGCCCGTGTTTGTTACATTGCGCAACTGAACGTCGGAGGTTTCAAGCGTCAACTTTAGGTTACAATATCTCCGGATGTAATTAACATTTTACAATGCAACAAACAGCACTGATTACGTGTTTCTTCGGATGTGCTAACAAAACTAACGTGGTTCCATTTAAAAAAACGTAGGTTTGTGTTAAAAACATACTTCCGAGCATTTTTGTATGGTTTGTATTAAACAATTGCATTAGCCCCTCTCCTCACGTTCGGTCTGTGGAATCGGTTCGTCAGTATTTGAGGTGGTTTACGAAATACATCCAGCGGTAACGTTAGGTAACTCACCCTGTATATGATAGTTTATAGATAGTTTTATAGTAATATTGTGTTCTTTTAATGAGTATATTACTTAACAAATTAATTTCAGGTCTTATAAAACACTAAAGCGGGCCTGAACAAGATTTGCGCTCGCTCCCAAGGCGCGCTCATACTCTGCGTGTGCAGGCGAGTCTGCCCAGCGTTCTGACTTCC
This sequence comes from Schistocerca cancellata, assembly GCF_023864275.1. Taxonomy (NCBI): domain Eukaryota; kingdom Metazoa; phylum Arthropoda; class Insecta; order Orthoptera; family Acrididae; genus Schistocerca; species Schistocerca cancellata. The sequence continues at coordinate 330,294,365 of NC_064628.1, read as the reverse complement.
CCCACCACTGAGCTGTTCCGACCACATGTGTGAGCGAGATGGCTGTATGCTGAAGGCTGCACACATGGGGAACTTAGGATGGCGTTCTTGCAACACTGTGTAACTACTTCTAAGAGGCGAAAATGGTCCAGCCGCGTGGCTGGGAATTCCAGGGTGACGCTGTGTCAGTGAAAAAGACTTGTATGCGGAGAGTGCCAAAGATGGCGGACTTTGTGAAACCATCATGGCAGAGATTTCACAGTCCGTATAGAAATTAATAATAGCCAGATGAATCATGATACATCAGAAAGAAACGTGCACATTAATATTATTTGCACGACGATTCTGATGGTGTAAACAGGTTTTCAATATCTTTATTAGTTTAAAGTACAGTATCTGACAGTAAATTATACAAGTAACACCCAACAACGAATCTCCGAAATCTAAACGGTTCATCCGATTTCGTCGATCTACGTGGCTACAGAAAGCTATTAGTATAAACCTAAAATGGTATAAATTACAGGCATGTAACTAGAATAGTTCTTCAGTTATTGGAGATCAAAGTGGCCTATTACTATCGATGGCGTCAGGCCTTAAGTGCTCCACAGTTACAATAAAAAACGGTAGCAGCATGCTTATAAATATATTTATTCGTCTATGTCTTTGTTTATATCCGATATATACTATTCATGAAGAAAATGGTTAAATATTTACTGTGTTTTAGAAAGCACAGAGACATTAGGCTACTGGCCTACGTGTTCTTCTACTCTTTTGATATATGTTTATTTGATTTGTTTATGTATTTAATGATGTGTGTTAGAGCGTGTTTATGGTCCAACCGTAGGAATATTTATTTAATTTCAAGTTATTTAAATAAAATCCGGTATTTCGAATGTGTTTCAATACGTTTGTGAGTGTACATTTGCTTGGAGACAAGGAGGGAGCGCTCTAGCCAATATCTCGCGAGCTATGTTGGCGTACATAATTAATTACATGCAGTAGGAATCTATTGTTTCCCTGTTATTTAACTTATATTTCATTTAATTGCTGGACCATCGACACCAGTAAGTGTTTGGCAGAAATATACCGCATTCTGAGAAGTACTTCTACTATTGTACTCATCATTTAAAGTCGTTAAGATACAACCTGCAGATTTTATTTAATTGCAATCTTTCATTTATAAATGTCTATATTACGTTCAAAATTCGCAATTGCCGAGTGATAGGCACCTTCGACCATTCTATTCATGTGTCTATTCATATTGTATACTGTAGATTCAGCAGTATTTGGCCCGTAATGCGGCAACTACGTATCCCAGCCCCTAGACAACGAAACCAGCCAAAACTTTAATGTTTCAACTCTGAGTCGGAGGGTGCGTAGTTATTTGAAACCCCGCAATTGTCAACTCTGTGTACTTCGCTTGTATTAGAATTGTTTGTACTGAAGAACCTTGCTTATTTTGCGTGTCGCCCTTTGCTTGCGAAACATGTGTGTAACATAAAGTTAAGTATTGTAATTGCTCATTTTGTATTAAAACTCGTTAATAGGATTTGTTTGAATGTTGTCTAGCGATCCCAGAAAGCAGGTTTCGTGATACCCCATATTGGACGACTCGGCACACCAAGAAGAAATGCAGATGACAAACGCGCATTCATTGGACAAATATACTAGAACTGACATGTGATTACATTTTCACGCAATTTGGGTGCATAGATCTTGAGAAATCAGTACCCAGAACAACCACCTCTGGCCGTAATAACGGCCTTGATACGCCTGGGCATTGAGTCAAACAGAGCTTGGATGGCGTGTACAGGTACAGCTGCCCATGCAGCTTCAACACGATACCGCGGTTCATCAAGAGTAGCGACTGGCGTATTGTGACGAGCCAGTTGCTCGGTCACAATTGACCAGACGTTTTCAATTGGTGAGGGATCTGGGGAATGTGCTGGCCAGGGCAGCAGTCGAACATTTCCTACATCCATAAAAGCCCGTACAGGACCTGCAACATGCGGTCGTGCATTATCATGCTGAAATGTAGGGTTTCTCAGGGATCGAATGAAGGGTAGAGCCACGGGTCGTAACACATCTGAAATGTAACGTCCACTGTTTAAAGTGCCGTCAATGAGAACAAGAGGTGACCGAGACGTGTAACCAATGGCACCCCATACCATCACGGCGGGTGATACGCCAGCATGGCGATGACGAGTACACGCTTCCAATGTGCGTTCACCGCGATGTCTCCAAACACGGATGCGACCTGGATTCATTCGAAAAAATTACGTTTTGCCATTCGTGCACCCCGGTTCGTCGTTGAGTACACCATCGCAGGCGCTCCTGTCTGTGATGCAGCGTCAAGGGTAACCACAGCCATGGTCTCCGAGCTGATAGACCGTGCTGCTGCAAACGTCGTCGAACTGTTCGTGCAGATGATTGTTGTCTTGCAAACGTCCGCATCTGTTGACTCAGGGATCGAGGCGTGGCTGCACGATCCGTTACAGCCATGCAGATAAGATGCCTGTAATCTCGACTGCTAGTGATACGAGGCCGTTGGGATCCAGCACGGCGTTCCGTATTACTCCCCTGATCCCACCGATTCCATATTCTGCTAACAGTCATTGGATCTCGACCAACGCAAGCAGCAATGTCGCGATACGATAAACCGCAATCGTGATAGGCTACAATCTGACCTTTATCAAAGTCGGAAACGTGATGATAGGCATTTCTCCTCCTAACACGAGGCATCGCAACAACGTTTCCACCAGGCAACGCCGGTCAACTGCTGTTTGTGTATGAGAAATCGGTTGGAAACGTCCCTCATGTCAGCACGTTCTATGTGCTGCCACCGGCGCCAACCTTGTGTGAATGGTCTGAAAAGCTAATCATTTGCATATCACAGCATCGTCTTCCTGTCGATTAAATTTCGCGTCTGTAGCACGTCATCTTCGTGGTGTAGCAATTTTAATGTCCAGTAGTGTATTTGGCGACGAGAAGGTGGCCTGGCTGCCACAAAGTTTCGTGGATTTTTGTGTTTTATTGGCGCCTTAATTCTACCTTGTCTTTCTATTACAAGGGTGTGTTTACATGTTTTATTAATGTTTTTGCTCATCAGCGTTTTCAGGTGGGCGTTGTTGCAATTTTCTTTGGTTGCGTGCTTATTTTTATTGCTTGCCATGTTTCTTTATTGCATTTCTCTCTTCCACGATGAGCAACCCACGTCTCCACTCCCTGCTCGAGCGCCACCGCTGCAAGCGATAGATACCACACAGCTAACACAGATGTATCAGTTTCAGACATAACAAACTGCCTCGTTGCTAAACGTGGACTGCAGCTCTTGACAACTCAGGTCACCGGAAATGGAAATGATCGTATGGTGTCAGTGGCCAGGAGTTCCCAAACGGCAAGTTCGGCCGCCAAGTGCTGGCTCTACTGAGTGCGACGCCACGTTAAGCGACCTGCGCGTCGACAGGGGGGTGTAATGATGATGAGGACAGTACAACACCCAGTCCCTGAGGGGAGAAAATCTCCCTCCCCAGCCGGGAATCGAACCCGGGGTCCCCGTGCGTGGCAATCCAACGCGCTGACCATTCAGCTAATAGGGTGGGCAGTCAAGCCAGTAACACAGTGCAAGAGGCAACGCCCGTAGTTCCGAATGCCACGCCGCCTTTTCGCCAGTTTAACGAAAAAGACGAGGACTGGTTCGAGTGGTTGCAACAGTGTGATGCGCACGTAATTGCTCACAACTTACCAGGTACTGAACTACATTACTTTTTGTCAGTGGTAGAAAGTGCAGTTTTCCGCCTCATCCAGAAAATGTTCCCTATCGCAACTCCGAGTGAACTTTCCTATGATCAGGTTGTAGATTCGCTACCTACCTATTATGACCATCAAGTGAATGAGGTGTCAGCTAGGTACCAATTCTTTAATCGCAAGAAAAGGACAGAACAATCTTATCGCAAGTGGGTAACAGATTTGCAGGGTATGACTAGGAAACACAAATTCAGATGTGCTTGTGGTGCTTTATATTCTGAGATTATGTTGAATGATGCAATAGTGTGCAATGTAACTGATGTCAAACTTAGAGAACAGATTTTAAAACAGACATATCCATCATTTCAACACGTCGTGCAAATACTAGATCAATAAGATTCCGATGCCACGTCGGCCGATAAATTTGAGCAACAACCAATTTGTCGGATTGAGCTGCCCGCCGGCCGGGGTGGCCGAGCGGTTCTAGCCGCTACAGTATGGAACCGCGCGACCGTTACGGTCGCAGGTTCGAATCCTGCCTTGGGCATGGATGTGTGTGATGTCCTTAGGTTAGTTAGGTTTAAGTAGTTCTAAATTCTAGGGGACTGATGACCTTAGAAGTTATACAGTCTGGAACCGCACCACCGCTACGTCGCAGGTTCGAATCCTGCCTCGGGCATGGATGTGTGTGATGTCCTTAGGTTAGTTAGGTTTAAGTAGTTCTAACTTCTAGGGGACTTATGACCACAGCCGTTGAGTCCCATAGTGCTCAGAGCCATTTGAACCATTGGAACCTTAGAAGTTAAGTCCCATAGTGCTCAGAGCCAGTTTTTTTTAGTTGTCCCTTGCTCGCAACCGACCCATTAGGCAGAAACAGCCCACGCACGCCACACCGGATAAACAGATCTCTAAACAGGCGAACGGAATTAAGTCATGTACTGGGTGCTATTCACGGCACAAACGCCAAGACTGCCGGTCCCAACAAGCGCAGCGTTACGCTTGTGGCAAGAAAGGTCACGTACAATCTGTACTTTTACAATGGACCAAACATAAGAATTCTACCCACTCACAAAAATCTAGTCACAAGGCCCACGTAATCAATGCAGTGTATACAAAGCCTGCAACAGGCATTAGCAAAACTAGCAAGCAAACAGTTTCACCAGTGCTACGCCAGTCCAACAAGCTATTTGTTCGTTTACTTATTAATGGAAAACGTGTGAAATTCCAGTTGGACACGGGTGCCTCTGTTAAAGATGCATTGGTCAGTGATCGATGCTTGTTACACTGTTACGCTCCCCACGCCTGTCTAAAACTTGAGCGCACCTGACTGTATATAATGTACAAGATATTCCCGTTGTCTGAAAATGAAATTTGCCTGCCATGTATCGTTCGCATACGCGAACTGTGACTTTCACTGTGCTACAATCACGCGATTGTCAGAACATATTGGCCTTGATTCGTTTGATTTGTTTGGCTTTCAAATTCAGTACAACGTGTGACTGCATTCAATGCTAAAGAAAATGTAGCTAGCTTGCTGAAAGAATTCCCTGAACTCTTTCCTGGAGGTTTAGGTAAGGCTAACAATTTTGTTGCACATGTTACTATGAAAGACAATCCTCGGCTGAAATTTTTCCGGGCCAGAACTGTTCCCATTACATCCAGAAACAAATTCTCTGCTGAACTTAAAGATTTGCAAGGTACCGGAGCTATTGCGCCCTTACAAGCTAGTCAATGGGCAAGTCCACTGATTTTCCTCCCCAAACCTTCAGGTCACATTCACCGTTGTGTTGACTTTAAATCTACAAAATGTGATTGATACTTGTCCATTGCCACGCCCAGAGGGTCTCATGGACAAATTAGGCGCTGGTCGCTGATTTGCCCGACGCGAATTTTCAAATACCACTGGATGAAGAATCTCAAACCATTTGTGTTATGAGCACTCATTTGGCTTATTTAAATATTTGTGTTTGCCTTTATGCAGTGCTTTCGCGCCCACCGTTTTCCAACGGTATTTGGAACAGCTGACTGCTGAAGTATCAAATTGTTCAAACAATTTGAACGATATTGTCGTAGTTCGTCGTACACCTGAAGAATACATATCAAATTTGATTGCTTTCTTTCGTGTGTTATCTGATGCAAGACTAAAGTGTAGACTAGACAGGTTTGATTTTCTTACCTGAGTTGCAGTATCTTGGTCATGTTATAAACAGGGAAGGGGTACATCGTCTTCAGTCACATTTTTTAGCCATATGTGATCTGCCAGTTCCTCCCAGTGTCACAGAATTGAAGTCAATCTTAGGGTTCATACCGATTGCTGCACAAGTTGCAGCTCCATTGCCCCGCTTGCGTCGCAAGAACGTTCCCTTTGTTTCGACAGATGAATGCCAACAAACTTTTCAAAAACTAAAAGATGCATAAGTTAAATGATCGATGCTTGATACACTTTGATCATGACAAGCCGGTTATGTTGGAAGTTGACGCTTCCTCTTATGGAATCGGTGCAGAGCTTTCGCACAGATTTGGTGATGAAGACAGGCCTATTGCTTTCGCATCGAAAGTGTTGTCCAAAGCTAAGTGTAATAATCCACAAATAGAGAAAGAGGCATTGGCTGTTGTGTATGGTTTCATCAAATTCCACGACTATTTGCATGGCAGAAAATTGTACATAGTAACGGATCACGAGCAATTGTAGTCCTTGTTTCATCCGACGAAGACGAATCCTATACGAACTACCCAAAAATTGCACTGATGGGCTTTGTTGTTGTCTCGACATAGGTACGAGATTTTGTATTGTCAGATTGCTCAACATGGTAATGAGGACGCATTTTCACATCTTCCGACTGGCCCAGATACAGACTTTGACGCTTCTGCTGCGTCTTCTTGTCACATTGATGCTCAGGATTCTGAATTGCTTCAATCCTTACCTCTCCGCTGTAGGAAAATAGCACAGGCACGGAAGATGATCCAGATTTGAACGTTTTGCTAAGATACATTCGCACATCTTGGCATCGCTCATTGCATAGCATCAAGAACTCTATAGTGCGCCGATACTTTGCACGTCGGCATAGCCTCGCTGTACGGCACTACGTGATTCTTGTTGAGCATTACGTGCGTTGATTTCCAAAACATTGAAAAAAGAAGTGTGGCAGTTACTTCACCAAGGACACTGGGGGATTGTTCATACGAAAGAGTTAACGCGACAACACTGTACTTGGCAGGATATGGACACCCAAATAAGGCATATGACGTCACAGTGTTGCGCATGTGCGGAAAATCAGTCCGCTCCGCCACAAAACTTCTGTTTTGCCTAAATCGCAACGTGTGCACATACACTTTGTAAGCAGGCTGTTTAGGTTTTTATGTTAATAACGTCACCTAGCACTCTATATGATAATCATTGGCCGTGCTGTGTGCAGTCTGTGGCTGGTGGGCATTGTTGAAATAGTCGCTATTGTAGTGTTAGGCAGTTGGCTGTTAACAGCGCGTAGCGTTGCGCAGTTGGAGGTGAGCCGCCAGCACTGGTGGATGTGGGGAGAGAGATGGCGGAATTTTGAGAGTGGACGATCTGGACGTGTGTCCATCAGAAAGAGTAAATTTGTAATATTGGATATCATGGACTGATATTTATATTATGACTTTTGAACACTATTATGGTAAATACATTGTTTGCTCTCTATCAAAATCTTTCATTTGCTAAGTATGCCTATCAGTAGTTAGTGCCTTCAGCAGTTTGAATCTTTTGTTTAGCTGGCAGTATTGGCGCTCGCTGTATTGCAGTAGTTCGAGTAACGAAGATTTTTGTGAGGTAAGTGATTTGTGAAAGGTATAGGTTAATGTTAGTCAGGGCCATTCTTTTGTAGGGATTATTGAAAGTCAGATTGCGTTGCGTTAAAAATATTGTGTGTCAGTTTAAGCACAGTCATGTATCATTTTTCTAAGGGACGTTTCATATGTCGACCCTTAGCCGAGGATACCTCACTGGAATCTTCTGATTTTTTCTTGTAGTTTGTGTAATTAGTGTAGCTTTTGTTTATTGCTAGCGCTTAATAGTAGACAGAATCTTCTTTGCAGTTGTAGTTTTCATGGTTTTACAGTAAAACAGTTGTGGCATGCATGTAGATTTGCACCAAGTATTTCGCAGCTGCGCTCGCAATTAACTAGATATTATTTTCAGTGCTATGTTAATGTGTTTTCTTATTTTTGCTCTTCAAATTATGCTTTTCTGTGTTATCGTGTGAAATATTGTGACAATAGTGGCGTGTGAAAAACGTAACACTAGGTTCCAAAGTAAACTGAGAAATGACAGTGAAGACGAAAGCTGTATGTTAGCGCCACCGTGTAATGAATTAACTAATGTTCAAATTAGTAATTTGGTAATTGTGCATAGGGAAATATAGCGGGCGGCTAATAATGGTGTAAACAGTGAAACAATTAGTGAACAGGGAAGCATTATCGATCGATCGGTCGGCAACAGCTCGCCTCAGGAATCCGAAATGACAGGACACAATCTTGCAAATACTTAGATTCAGCTTTTGCGTCCTCACCGTTTTCTCAAATAAGTCAAGACACATTTTCTACTTGTCAAAATGTGAATGTTGCAGGTGCTAATTCACTGCCGAAAAGCACTGAGGAACATGTTTCAGACACCAGTGCATTGTTATTACAATTAATACAACAAATGGGACAAAAGCTTCAAAAGTTAGACACAGTGGAACAAAATCTTCAAAAGTTAGACACAATGGAACAAAATCTTCAAAAGTTAGACACAATGGAACAACACCAGAGACAAACACAGCAACAGTTAGACGCAATGGAACAAAATCTTCAAAAGTTAGACACCATGCTTGAACAAACACATGAAGATTTAACTACTGAGTTACATAAAATCGAATCGAAATGTCAAAAAGTCTGTAATGACGTAAAAACACAAATTTGTGAGCATTTTCCACCTATTTTTTCGCGTCATAAAAATTCATTACAGAATCACGAAGCAGCCATAAAAGAACTACAAACTATTGTTCATGAAAATCACAACACCTTGCAAGCTAAAACTGACTCAATTGCATCTACCGATTCGGTTACACAACTTGCAAAAACTCAGGAAAACTTAAAGGACACAGTAGATACGATTCCAACACAAATGGGCACTCTGAAACTTGGTTCAGTAAAACACACTGAGGAAATAAGTTCACTATCGGAGAAAGTAGCCGAACTTTCGGATCAGTTCACTAACTTATCTACAAAGGTAGATGATGATCTGAATGACACAAGATCTGTAGCCATCACTGACACAGTAGAGTATGAACAAATTAAGAAATTCAAACAAAATCAGAATCAAATTAATACGCAACACAAAAGAGAAATCCGGGAAGTACAAGATCAGTTGGCACAAGTAATACAAAAATTACATATTTCAGAGGACACTCGCGCTCCAACACGGGAAGAGGGACTTAGAAATACGGAAAAGCCGCAAAATAATAACACAGGGTATTTCGGAAATTATGAAAGAAATTGGCAAGGTGCACCGAATTTTGAGATGGAACCGCCGAAACGACGTAACAATGACCGACATGCGACTCGCCGACATGATGATTTTGACTATAAGCTGTTTATTACTACTTGTAAATTCAAAACATTTAAGAATTCCGGCAACGACATTCATCCAAAACCTTGTCTCCATCAATTCCCTCATTTTTTTCCTCCCAACTGGTCATTAGAGCACAGATTAGAATTTATGTGTGGCTATTTAGGGAATGAACCAGCTGTAAGAATGCGATCGGTCATTCACGATTGTCACAGTGAAGGAGAATTTTATCATGCCTTCCTCTCAGCATATTGGTCTCAAGCTACACAAGACCGAGTAAAACATAGCATCATAATGATGAAACATTTCGAACTATCTGAATTTTCCAGTCTTGTCAAATATTTAGAAGACATGATACATAAGAATCAGTATCTTTCAAACCCTTACAGCCCCTCAGAACTCATCCGCATTTGCTTAATCAAATTGCCTGAACATTTACAACAAATTATTTTGGCAGGACATTGCAAAGACGACATTGAAGCTTTTCAGGGACTCTTACAAGAATTGGAAATCGACACTGACAGTCGCGGGACGCGAAAACAGAAACACAACAATTGCAGGTCACATCCGTCACAATTCCGCAATGAAAATAACTCGACACGACAAGGCTATTCTCACAATACAAATCGTGACCAAAACAGACACCACCCGTATGATAACCGTTAGCAGAGTAGTAATAATTACAGAGAAAGATCGCATTTCCATAGTAATGAATGTGACAGAAACAACCATAGAAACAGACAATGTGGGAACCAAAAGAATTATTATCAAGGGAGACAGAATAACTTCAGACGCAATGGTCCATCGCACAGTTACGACTCAGGGAGAAATTCTCCATCACGTGACCGACAAGAAAGAAATTATGGAATCTACTGACATGACGACAAACGAAACGATATAATCATAACGACAGACCTGAATTGCACCAGAACTAGTGGGATTCTAACAGAGCATGGCACTCTCGACAAGGTGAATTTATAGAAGTGAGATCTCCAAATCCCAATTACGACGCGCGCCAACAAAGAGATAGCAGACAATGACTCGCACCGCAGGCAGCCATGTGCGCCAGCTGGCTCAGAGAGAAATAACATAGATGCAAACCTTGAGAAAAATTGCAGTATTCTTTACCGACGTATACCACATGATAATTTTGTTTAAGTTGAAACTCTGCGTACTAGGAAGAATAAAGGATTGCACCACATTTCACATGTAAAACCGTTTATTGAGAGATAATCGTTTTTTAACTTAGTCTTTGCCATAAAAATTTTCACTTCACGCTACTAGTACAATTTGTCACACTGAGTAACTGTTAACATGCAACAATGTTTTCAAGTTAACTGTCCAGTCTAGAACCTAGGGAATATATTTAGACAGTATTTACGAGTGCATTGTTATAGTGAACAGATGACATAGTGTTGTTATTTGTACACTCTTGCTTGTTAGTTGCACGATTACGTAACGAATATATGGCTTACATACTTAGAACATATACTGCTGATGAGATTTTAATGCAACATTTTGGTTTACTTGAAAAGACATTCTTTATTTGAAGTACTTTCTGTGAGATTAAAGATGATTTAGTATTTGGTTTCTTTGACAGCTACACGATTATATCACGACGCTACTAATGTGTGACACAATTTACATTGTTGCTTTTGTACTGTATCTGCTTTGTATCTGCACAGTTTTTCTGAATTCTTCTGGAAAGTAAAACTTGTTTTAGTAGTAACTTTTGTGGTATAGCTACAATGACACAGCCTTTTTCGTAGCACTAGAATACGTTATAGTGTAGTACTATCTTGATCACGGTACTGTGTGTAATAAGTACGATATCTATACGCTTTTGTTTATTACGAGGTAAGTACATTGACTTCCATAGAACTTTGCTTATGGACGACGATAATTACAAGACTTGGCACATTTTTTACCCTTAAGTAATGACAGAGATTACGTTACAACCAGATGTACAATTTAGCGCGTCAGTACACGTATTTGAGTGATTAATTTTGTACTTAAAACATTTATTTTTAAAGATTTTTGAATTACAATGATACAAATTTTTTCAGTGATACATTTCATTCCATTGCTGTAATCTGTAACACCTGAGGGTATAATTACATTAATCCTCAGGGGGTACACGCCTACTTTGTGTACCATGTTTCTGGCAAGCACAATGAGCCCTAGCTAATATGGTATTTGCTTATACAACTTTACACATCGGTACCATATTTCTCTAACACATAAATAACACAGCTATCTGATCATTTAACTGAGAGACAAACATTTTTTTTTACTATGTCGGCGACACATGTTTACGCAATTACACAGTTGGATAACGTCACACTTATGAAATTGTATTTTGTAAGTACTTTGTGAACTGTTCATATATTTTTCGGAACCATTGTGATACTATGAGAGCTTTGAATGATGTATTTGGTATGGGATCACGATTTTTGAAGTACGATTGAGGTAGATGATACTACTGAAATGGGCAGAGAATTTTTTTAGGTTTTGAAATTATTGCAGAGAGCTACGACGTTTTGAGATTTGACTGAGGTGTTATGATGATATTATTACATCGACGATGTGTACTATGCTGTAAAGGTATGTTTATGATCAATAAGCTGATGCTATATAAGAAATTTGGTTATGCTACAAATTTATTAAGATGAAATATTAAAGAAGTGTCGACGAATATGCATGTGTGTAATAACGTAAGGAATAATGAGTAGTGGTTAGCGACTCTGATTGGTGAAAAAGGATGTTAGAAACCAAGAATCGTACTTTAAGAGTTATGAAATGTGTGTATATGCGTGAATGTATCACAATGCCGGCGAAAATTTTTTGGACACTTATATTTATAGGATTTTGTTTCTACACATTTGTAACGCAAATTTTCAACCTGTGAATTTTTTTTATATGAGTCTGTCACTGCTGTCGTAAATATTTTGGTAAGAAAGTTAAGTGACCTTCACGTAATGCATCATGGGCGCCTAGCTGTGTCACCTGCCTGGAAAAAAAGCCATTAGGTGAAAAAAAAGAGACCATTAACCTCGCTATTGACATTCCTTTGCTGAAAGCATCGCAAATACGACACGCTCATTACTTGGAAACATATTGTACTTTGTGCTACTTACTGAAATGCTTCTGAATTGGTTGGAAATATTCTTACATATGCACACCTGAGTATGACAAGTGCCTTTCAACGAGAGTTGAGATAATATCTACTGATTTATGAAATGCCATGTGGCTATTGAATGATGTTTTTATTGTTTGCTCTACATAGTTGCTTATTTCATTTGATATGTGTTTTCCAGCTGTGTTGCAGCATTGGTTTTATAAAATAAAATTAAATGCATTTGCTAATGTGAACACTTTCTGTCAACAGATCTATTAAATAATAATTTTATGATCCACATTCTTCGAAAAAGGAGCACTTGGAAAGGAAACAACAATAAGAAGGGATTAATAACAGCAACTGCATACATAATTTTCTTTTCAACTACTTGGTAATTTTTTGGGTAGAATAACTTCTTGTGGTGTACCACTTTAATTACATAGACATTAAGATGTGAATAGACATTTCCCTTATCTGCATTGTTGTCTTCAGTGTACGACTTTTTTTTTTTTTTTTTTTTTGCTTGTGGGTTTGTCATGATTAGATATAAGTTATTGCATTTGCTGCTGCTGTTTGCCAGGCATAGTGTTACTGAATTTCACTTTGTATTACTCTGTTAAGCCAGTTTTACTACTGATTTATTTTTCTTGTTTGCTGCACATTACCTTATATTAGTTGTAGTATTGCATTTGCTTTGCTAATTTATATTTATTGCTGCTAACTTTGCCAATTTCCATTTTATTGTCATTGCTGTTTGTGTTAATTGTTTTGTGCTGCTACATTGCCTCATCCCTTAGTTTATGCATCTGAGCTCAGTAGATTTAAGTTAGCTTAAGTTGGGGTAGGCTATATAAGAGATCGAGTTGTGATGGATTGGAAGAAATGCATTGAGAAGCTATAAGAAAATGGTTTGGCCAAAAAATGGGTAGTGTACAGTGGAGAATAACTATTTTCAAAGAGGGTATGAATAGAATACAGAAAGCATGCTTGGATAGGATTTTTTTTTTGATGGAAACAAATGTTGAAATAAGAGAAAAGATCTATGGAATGAAGTTTTGGGTTGGACTGCAGTACCAAATGTCACACTGAAAACAAACCCTGACCTGTCCTTTTGTGTCATTCCACTATGTGTCTGTGTACCTTGTGTATTTGTGTTCTTCCTGTCTTTATGTGTTTAGCTAATAAGATTTATGTTGTAGAATTTTTCTAATACTCAGCCACATTCACTATGATGAGGAATACTGTTATCCTCAAATATAATTTGCATTTATAATATGGTTATTTTCCTTGTAAAGATGTTTAGACTTTATTTATTCTGTTCTGTTTTAATGCTCATGTGTGAAATTAATGTTTCGAAAACTATTTTCATTATTTTATGTATTTACTTATGTCATAATTCCTGTAACACTGGTGTATATGTTTATTTCTATTCTTCTGTAAGGCCTGTGTTACTATAAATGTTATATGTACTGTTATGTTCTTTAATTATGTATTTTGTATCTTTGTAATTATATTTTTATGTTGTAAATTTATAATTGTATAGACACCAGTTCTTCAAATTAAGTATCATTTCACTGCACACGTTTCTGTTGGTCATAATATAGGCACAGTATGTGAAAAGTTGGGACTGTTAGTGCTTGCACGTGTGTTAATAATTCAGCAAGGGACTGGTTAACAGCATTGCTGGTTCTAAGGACGTTTCAAAAAAATTTTTTGTGAGTGCAGAAGTGGTAGTTCATGGACTTGCGATATTGTCTGCAAGACTCTTCGATGGTGATTGTGCACCTGCACACTCGCAACAGATGGCTGCTGGCCGTCTCTACAAGGACTACACTGGGTCTACACCTTTGATGACTCAACAATACCATTATTTCTACAAGGACTGCAGTGGGTCTGCACCTCTGGTGGCCCACCAATACCGTAATCTCTAACAGGACTACAGTGGTCTGCTCTGTGATGACCTACCTACCAATATTCTTCAACTTCGACTGACTCTGCTGTGGGTTTGCTCCGTTGTGGCCCATTACCTGTCTGCATGTCAAGAGTCAGCACTGTCTTTCCGTTGGAAGCACAGCACTACTTCTTCAAGACTACATGGAAATCCACTACTTCCGTGTGCATTTTCTTTTACTGCTCAGACTTTGAGAGATGAAAACACTGCGATTTTACTGTGATGAATGATCAGGACTGTCTTTATGGTCTGTGAGAAAATTTTAGCTTTTGACCAACATTGTGTCAATAAGTGTGTGCATTTGATTTATTTGTTATTGTAATTATGGAAAATTTCTTCAAATTTGTCTTGACCACTGCCCAAAACAGTTTCTAAAATTTTTTGTGGGGAGCATTGCGGCTATGTAAGTGGGCTGTTTAGGTTTTTATGTTAGTAACGTCACCTAGCACTCTGTATGAAAATCACTGGCTGTGCTGTGTGCAATCTGTGGCTGGTGGGCATTGTTGAAATAGTCGCTATTGTAGTGTTGGGCAGTTGGCTGTTAACAGCGTGTAGCGTTGCGAAGTTGGAGGTGAGCCGCCAGCAGTGGTGGATGTGGGGAGAGAGATGGCGGAATTTTGAGAGCGGACGATCTGGACGTGTGTCCATCAGAAAGAGTAAATTTGTAATATTGGATATCATGGACTGATATATATATATATATAATGACTTTTGAACACTATTAAGATAAATACATTGTTTGTTCGCTATCAAAATCTTTCATTTGCTAACTATGCCTATCAGTAGTTAGTGCCTTCAGTAGTTTGAATCTTTTATTTAGCTGGCAGTAGTGGCGCTCGCTGTATTGCAGTAGTTCGAGTAACGAAGATTTTTGTGAGGTAAGTGATTTGTGAAAGGTATAGGTTAATGTTAGTCAGGGCCATTCTTTTGTAGGGGTTATCGAAAGTCAGATTGCGTTGCGTTAAAAATATTGTGTCAGTTTAAGCACAGACGTGTACAATTTCTCTAAGGGGGCGTTTCAACTTTGCGGGACCTTTATTGAACATTCGTTGGTTGATTGTAGTAGACTCTTACAGCAAATTTCCTTTTGCTGTGCCAATGAACTCGACAACGTCACGTGGCACAATTCAGGCGTTTTCCTCCATATTTTGCCTCGATGGTTTGCCTGAAGTCACAGTGTCGGACAACGGCCCTCAGTTCGTCAAATAAATTGGAAACATTCTTTGAACGCACCAGGTATCAAGCAAAGCAACAACTGTTTCACGCCTCTTATCGTTCGCATCCACGAGACGGACTATCGCCGGCGGAATTCCTTCACGGCCGCCCCAATCGGACACTGCTCTACCTGCTCCATCCTCCTCAGCATCCGGCGCCGAAGGGAGGCCGCAAGTATGGCTTCGCACCGCATGATATTGTGTTTTTCAGGTTTTTTTTGCGGCAGCAGACGGTAGGCGCGAGGCAAGTTCTTTCGTCGACTTGGGGGCATGGATGTATCTCATTTCAGGCCCAGAGCGACTGCAACACCAACATCACAATCAAATTCGCCACTGTCTTGTGCACGGTTATCCTTCTTTATCTCTTTCTTCAGATTCACGTATTTCGAGGACAGCGCGGTCACAGCAGCCGCCAAAGGGTTTCATCACGACACCGCGAGACGACCCCATGGAGATGGAGCCTTCACCCCCTCCGCCTCCTCTCGTCCTACCGACGGAGCTGGATCCACCCACGGTCACGCCTTCTACATCAACCTCTGACACGCCAGTCGGGAACGATAGAGCAGAGAAGGCTGTGACAAGATGTCAGCTAATTGCACGCTGACCGACGCCTCTCCAAGACGACAACGCAACAGCAGAGGTCTCTATGCGAAGAGGACATAAGCGCCTCGCCCGACTGGTCGCGTCCCAGTCAAAGAGAAGCTTAAGGACTAGCAACCGGAACAGAACTATCTATTTCTTCGCTTGTATTACGATTGTTTATACTGAAGTGCCGTGCTCATTTTGCATGTCGCCCTTTGCTTGCGACACATCTGTACAATATACAGTTAAGTATTGTAATTGCTCATTTGGTCCGCCCCCGGCAGCTGAGTGGTCAGCGCGACGGAATGTCAATCCTCAGGGCCTGGGTTCGATTCCCAGCTGGGTCGGAGATTTTCTCCGCTCAGGGACTGGGTGTTGTGTTGTCCTCATCATCATCATTTCATCTCCTTCGACGCGCAAGTCGCCGAAGTGGCGTCAAATCGAAAGACTTGCACCAGGCGAACGGCCTACTCGACGGGAGGCCCTCGTCACACGACATTCTATTGCTCATTTTGCAATAAAACTCTTTAATACAATTTGTTTGAATATTCTCTAGCGATCCAAGAAAGGTTTCCTAGACACCCCGTATTCGACGACTAGGTAGGATTTAACAGCGTACGTTTATAGTATTAGTTTTCTAAATAAAAACCACTATTTTATTCCTTCAATGAGTTTCATTTGTTCCAGGCCCCTTTCGCATTTTACCGTAAAAGTTTTTCAATGGAGTAGTTATTCAAATTTTTGGCTGGCATCTGCGTTTTATCTCACCTGTTTATGTACTGGAGGTCGCATTATACATTCATTTATGAAACATAAGCACATTTGCACGTTATGAATTGTCCTTTTCAGGATAATCGTGTTCTTTACGCTAATTGCTGTGGAGAAACATTAATCTTTTGTCAATATTTATAGTAATTTTACCGAAAGCTATGATTTAAAACCGTAACTACTGTATGTTCACTTTATGGCCACACAAGCAAACTTGATACTTTTATAAGCTCGATTTTATCACTTTGTTTTTATTTTCAACTTTTATCTTTCCATCAAAGTAATAACTTATATCTTTTTTAAGTACATTCTATACTGATAATATGGTGAGTATAATTACAAAAATATTTACACACTGGTTTCAGAATATCAAATATACATTGAACTATGGTTCCTGTTACAGTCAAACACATGAAGTTACCTACGTTAAAATTTGTCAGACCTGAACTTTCGTGGGACATTGCCACCTTCATAACAATAAGATGTGTCCGCACACGTGAATTGTACTAAACCCTGATATAACTCTAGCGTCTCATCCGTGCAGTCAAGGATAATGTTCTTAAGTTAATATTTTATAAGTCTTATAAATTACTGGTTTGCACAAACAGGTCGTTGATCTGGATGTTAAGCTGCACGTCTGTCAGCTCAAGTTGGAAGTAATGAGGTCCATTAGCAACCGAAAGCGAGAACGGTCTGACAAATAAATCAAACCGAAATCCGTCTTCAGTTGTGTAATGTCTTGGAATCTATTTGATAACTCATCATGAAATGTTTCAGTTACTGAACCGTAGTGAGTAATGTCTGGTCCACAAATGACTGCCTTGAGTTGCGGGACATGTTCCACGTCATGAACTTGAAGCTGATTTCTCAATAGACGTACGTGTCTGGTAGCATCATTCCTGACCCCCATGCCTGCTACAGTACGAATCACCGCTTGCATTAAGACACTTAATTAATTCAAATAATTAGTGATGTAAACCATAAAAGATTTAGTCACCATCCTACTCACTCTTAAATTTCCGTAATATCTGCCTTCAGTTCCACCAACATTCAATGTCGTTCGTCAGAAGACAAGTGCATTGTATTGTTTTTTTGGCTAGTGTTGTACTGAGGTTCCAGTAAGCGTTTTTTTTTCTTCAGTTCATTATAGTGTAATGGCATGTCAGTCACTCTGCATGGCTTCCAAACTACACAAAAAGTAAAACCAATTCCCACTTCGCGTTGAATAATGTGGCTTCTCCACTTTTCCTGAAGCAGGACATACAGCTAATTCGAAATGAGTAATATTGTTAGCAAACTACCTGGTGTGTGACAAGGCCACTGCTTTTGTCTAGCGCTGTCCAGCTGGGTTCATTTTTCCCCTCCTCCTCACCCCTCATCCCCAATCGACGCTGCACTCGCAGTGCTAACCTGGAGTGCTACTGGAGCACTCCAGCTCGGAGAGCGCTGTTTGGCCAGGTCTGCAGTAAAGCAGTAAAACTGACAACGTCTCAACCGACTCCGCAGCGGTCCCTCACAGGGGCTTCCTTTACATGCTGTCCACCTCGGTTGTCTGATTGCTGCCAACGTTACGTATCCGGGATGTCAGTGGGCAATTTGAAGAGAGGTTTCTGTGGAGGGGGTGGCTGTATAGGCTATTGTCTGTGCTGTTCTGATAGGTGAGTGAAGGGCAATTCTAGTAGGTAATGAAATGAAATGTCGTGTGACGAGGGCCTCCCTTCGGGTAGACCGTTCGTCTGGTGCAAGTCTTTCGATTTGACGCCACTTCGGCGACTTCCGCGTCGATGGGGATGAAATGATGATGATGAGGACAACACAACACCCAGTCCCTAAGCGGAGAAAATCTCCGACCGATTAGTAATCAATAGCGAATTGGTAGTCTATTGCCTACGCTACTCTAATAAGTGATTGGAGGCAACTCTGCGTGACTGGTAGATAATAGCAGATTGGCAGTTATAGCCAGGGATGGTTCTTTGCTGCAGTGAAACGCAGCTGCTGTTTAAGCCACTAAACCTAGGTCAAGTTGTGCTGGAGGTCGCTAGGCTGGACTCACTGGCTGCAAAGCCGCAGGTGTTCTGCTATAGCTGTCTTCCTGTTGTGCCCCAGTCGTACGTAGCGTTCATAGTCCGACATGCAAGTGCTGATGGGTCTCCAGATGTTCACCAATATAGATTTTACCGTATTCACATCGACGTCAGGAGAGCATCTACAGGATATTACGTGAGCTTCAATAGATCTCGGATACTACAGCCACTCTTGAAAATGGGTTTAATTTCTCCGAGATGCAGAACCTTGCCTACACGGTCGCTGACGCCTCTCACCTAAGGTAAGGGAGCAACAGGAAAAAATGTCTTCTTAAATTTTGTTTTGTATTCGCTGTATCTCATAGCTCGTTACATGTCTTCATCTTCGGAATCATATCAAAGTCACAAGGACTTAAGTCAGGGGAGTCTGGTGGATGGTGCAGTACTTCCCAGTCCGATAGACCGAACAGAGCAGTCACAGCGTGCGGTGTATGCGCTCGCGCATTGTCGTGCAAAATGATGGGTGGGTTGTGCAGAAACTGTCACCGCTTCTTTCGCAAAGCTGGTCGCAGGTGATGCTCCAAAAACGAACAGTAATACTTTGCGTTGGCGATCTGCTGTGGAGGAACGTAATGCGTTAGGATAACACCATCACAGTCGTACACGAGAATCACCATTATCTTAGACCGCTCCATTCACACCATCAACAAAACAGGCTCTGCTAACGGCATACTACGCCTTCCACATCGCTGGCAACGGGCTCTCCTCAACGCTGGTTACTACTTTGAAGGACACTAACAGGTGCAAACATGTAACTCTTTTGTATCGGTTGTGAATAAATAGTTGCCACTATTTCAGTTCCAACCCCTTTATTTGATCGCAACGACTAGTATATAATTCTAGGGTTGCAATCATTTATTAAATAGAAAGGCCACATAAAGCAATTAGGTGTGCTATGCCCTCGCAAAAGTATTGCCTAGTGGTTAATCACTCTCATCACAATTCTCTAAAATGCTGTTTTCTAAATATATGACTGACACAGTAGCTCCTCTACGTTCAGGAATAGCTTACAGCATCCACACAACAAAAATATACATATATATAAATGTGTAATAGACATACATATAAATGTACATATTTCAGGGAACATGATTGTGTAGTGCGATACCTTGTATGCTAAAGTGCAAAGATGTCTTACTGTCTTACAAAATTTCGTTTCATGTGTACTTTCGGTAGAAAAAACAAGAAAGAAAGGCAGTATCGCAACATTTTAAACACATGTAAGACAAGCATGTTAAATCCATGCTGTGTAGTTTTGCACAGTTGGTGCAGTGGGTAAAGTATTGTGTTAGAGTACTCGATTTCGCGCCTCTGATTTTGGGTCCATTTCTGTCTTTTAATTACCTATGTTTACACTGCATATTCCGGTTTCTTAACAGTTATACAGCAACTGAATCAAGACTTATTCAAAAGGCATGTAATTATTTACTTCTAACACAGAAATTAGAATACAATCGATCTCATTACTCACCTTTTAATCGAAGAGTTCAGCGTAACATGACCCAGCGAGTCACCTATTGTTTGGAGATGCAGGGAGGTATGTTTGACCATCTGCAGTGAAGACTGTGTGTATTTAAAATATTACTACAGGTATCTCTTGCTGAACTTACTAAGTACGTTTAACATGTCCAGACAGTCCGCCCCCGGTAGCTGAGTGGTCAGCACGACAGAACGTCAATCATAAGGGCCCGGGTTCGATTCCCGGCTGGGTCGGAGGTTTTCTCCACTCAGGAACTTATTTCATCCCAATCAACGCGCAAGTCGCCGAGGTGGCGTCAGATCGAAAGACTTGCACCCGTCGAACGGTCTACCCGACGGGAGGTCCTAGTTAGACGACATTTTATTTTATCTCCAGACAGATAAATTTTGGTATCATTTTTGTACCATGGTTAAAATGGCTCTAAGCACTATGGGACTTAACATCTGAGGTCATCAGTCCCCTAGACGTGGAACTACTTAAACCTAACTAACCTATGGACATCACACACATCCAAGCTCGAGGTAGGATTCGAACTAGTGACCGTAGCAGCAGCGCGGTTCCGGACTGAAGCTCCTAGAACCGCTCGTCCACAGCGGCCGGCTTCTATGCTATAAGAGGTAACATATTTTTGACTGACTGTTACCCTTCATAAATACCTCTGAGGTATCTGATCAATAATTTTTACGTTTAACATTAACAAAATGAATTTCTAAGAAACGTATCGTTTATAAACAGTGTTTCGACAGCATTAGTGAGAAAATCAAAATTGAAAGATAAAACAAATACCCCTATACCCAGAATCGAACTCGTTAACTCGAATATTCTAAAGCAAAAATCTACCCACTCCATAACTGAGCATCATGGCTGTATTTACTGAATGAAGATGATTTAGAAAATGTGACTACAGTGTTGCCAAATTTCCTTTCTTTGACGACCATTTTCTACCGAAAATATTCACGCAACGAAATTTTGTAATCCATATTTCGTTGCAAAGCGGCAGACGCTTTCCAAATAATAAAGGACTTCTTAGAAACGCCGTACTGTGTCGAAACTGTATGGTGCAAAGATTAATGTATTCAGTGACAAGTAACTTGCAACATACAGTAATCGTCGACAATTTAATTAACGTTAAATCGTATTGTTGCGGAATAACTGCAACCTGCGTTCACTTCTGCTTGCTGACTGTATTCTAGTCTGTCCTTATCCACAAATTTTCTCTCACCAGCCCTCCTCCCTTTCTAAAATATTTCAAGATGATCCAGGACGTTTCCTATCAACCTATCCTTTCATTGAGTAACGTTTTACCATACAGCTCCTTTCTCCTCGAATCGATTCAGAATCTCTTCATTATTTATCCTATCTATCTATCCAACACCTTCTTTAATAACACATTTGAGAAAAATTCTCTTCACGGTTACATTGTTTGTTACATGTTCCACTTACGTATAAGGCTGCACTTCTGATAAATACTTCGAGGAAAGCGTTCCTTAACATAAATCTCCTTTTCTAAGAAGCTTTTTTTCATTCAATCCCAACCCTACATTTTGTTTCCTCTCTGCTCCTGCCATCGCCAATTATTTCGTTGCCCAAGCATGGAAACCCATCTAGTACTTTCAACGTGTATCCCAAATTAATTCCTCCGGTCGACTACAGAAGACTATCCTATTTTCCTTATTCCATTCCAATGCTGTGATCTTCAACGCAGTTTCTGTCTCTGACAGAACTGCGTTTTCATTGCTGGACTTAAATCGCTTTTGGAAATATCTCCTTAGATTCATTTCCTACTTGTTCTACTCATAGACCGAATAAGTTCAGGTCATACTGTTACCTTGTGTCACTCCCTCCTTAATTACTATGATACTCTCATGTCCTTCCACTCTTATCACAGCAGTGTGGATTCAGTACAGAAACTTTCACTTCTACATTTTATCCCTAACAGCTTAAGAATTGAGAGTCTTACACTGAAAACTTTCAAAAGCTTTTTTCTAAATTTAGAACTACTATAATTTAGGTTTTTCTTTCTTCTATTCTATTAATTTTAATTCTATTGAACAAACAGTTCTCAGAGCGTCGATCGTTTAAGGTTTTGTGACTCCCTGTGACTCGAGTTTATTTGTAGTAAAAGCAACTGCGCTGTTCTAGAAGGCAATTTAGGAGCCCTCAGGGCTTGTCTGTCTCTTCTTGAAGAAATGTACAACCTGTATACTGTCCGCAGCTGGTCTATTTAAGCGTAGCGCTAACAAGCCTCACTGCTGCCAAAACAAACATAAAGTGGGAGACAACGAGCCAGAAAGCGTATCCGCCCACGTCGAGGTACCCATTCCGGAGGCTTCGACCCTAATCCTCATTTCCATTCGGAAAAAAGGGCGCACTGCCCTGCTGGTTCTCACTAAATGGACGAATGGTGCTCCTGGCTTTCCCACATCGGTGTATATGTAACAAGCGATCAATCAAATGGCGATTTCAAATAAGTAGTGCGTCTTATACACAGGATGAGGCATGTAAGTGACAGCAAACCATCTACTTCCTGAACGATTCAGCAAACTACATTAACAGTCTGTATGCAAATGAACAAAATTAATATTTGTTTTAAGAGGCGCGTTTCACCTCAGTTTATTTAGACAACTTTAGTGGCTGTGTGTTGATACTGTTTGGCACGTGCTGTTTGCGCACTGGTGGTAGGACGGTTGTTCTGCAAGTAGCACAAAAAATACTTTTCAGCACAGTGAAACAAACTGCGCACACAATCTTCCACTTCTTTGATCTATTTACCATTTAGAGCAATACAGTTCACATAAAGGCATTACAAAAAATCAAATGGTTCAATTGGCTCTGAGCACTATGGGACTCAACTGCTGTGGTCATAAGTCCCCTAGAACTTAGAACTACTTAAACCTAACTAACCTAAGGACAGCACACAACACCCAGCCATCACGAGGCAGAGAAAATCCCTGACCCCGCCGGGAATCGAACCCGGGAACCCGGGCGTGGGAAGCGAGAACGCTACCGCACGACCACGAGATGCGGGCAAAGGCATTACACTCTAAGGAAAAAAAAGTAAACGACTAATCACGAAGGAATTATCCAAACGGGACGGAAATCGATAGATGTGATGGACTACATGATTACTAATCTGCCAGGAAGTTTCATATCAGCGCACACTCCGCTGCAGAGTGAAAATCTCATTCTGGAAACATCCCCCAGGCTGTGGCTAAGCCATGTCTCCGCAATATCCTTTCTTTCAGGAGTGCTAGTTCTGCAAGGTTCGCAGGAGAGCTTCTGTAAAGTTTGGAAGGTAGGAGACGAGGTACTGGCAGAAGTAAAGCTGTGAGTACCGGGCGTGAGTCGTGCTTCGGTAGCTCAGTTGGTAGAGCACTTGCCCGCGAAAGGCAGAGGACCCGAGTTCGAGTCTCGGTCGGGCACACAGTTTTAATCTGGCAGGAAGTTTCATATCAGCGCACACTCCGCTGCAGAGTGAAAATCTCATTCTGGAAACATCCCCCAGGCTGTGGCTAAGCCATGTCTCCGCAATATCCTTTCTTTCAGGAGTGCTAGTTCTGCAAGGTTCGCAGGAGAGCTTCTGTAAAGTTTGGAAGGTAGGAGACGAGGTACTGGCAGAAGTAAAGCTGTGAGTACCGGGCGTGAGTCGTGCTTCGGTAGCTCAGTTGGTAGAGCACTTGCCCGCGAAAGGCAAAGGACCCGAGTTCGAGTCTCGGTCGGGCACACAGTTTTAATCTGCCAGGAAGTTTCATATCAGCGCACACTCCGCTGCAGAGTGAAAATCTCATTCTGGAAACATCCCCCAGGCTGTGGCTAAGCCATGTCTCCGCAATATCCTTTCTTTCAGGAGTGCTAGTTCTGCAAGGTTCGCAGGAGAGCTTCTGTAAAGTTTGGAAGGTAGGAGACGAGGTACTGGCAGAAGTAAAGCTGTGAGTACCGGGCGTGAGTCGTGCTTCGGTAGCTCAGTTGGTAGAGCACTTGCCCGCGAAAGGCAAAGGACCCGAGTTCGAGTCTCGGTCGGGCACACAGTTTTAATCTGCCAGGAAGTTTCATATCAGCGCACACTCCGCTGCAGAGTGAAAATCTCATTCTGGAAACATCCCCCAGGCTGTGGCTAAGCCATGTCTCCGCAATATCCTTTCTTTCAGGAGTGCTAGTTCTGCAAGGTTCGCAGGAGAGCTTCTGTAAAGTTTTGAAGGTAGGAGACGAGGTACTGGCAGAAGTAAAGCTGTGAGTACCGCGCGTGAGTCGTGCTTCGGTAGCTCAGTTGGTAGAGCACTTGCCCGCGAAAGGCAAAGGACCCGAGTTCGAGTCTCGGTCGGGCACACAGTTTTAATCTGCCAGGAAGTTTCATATCAGCGCACACTCCGCTGCAGAGTGAAAATCTCATTCTGGATACATGATTACTACTACTACAAATGATTACAGTTTCAGAAAAAGTGGATGATTTATTCAAGAGAAAGACGTTCACAAACAGAGCAAGTCAGTAACGCGTTGGTCCACCACTGGCCCTATGCAACCAGTTATTCGGCTTGGCATTGATTGACAACGTTGTGAGATGTCCCCGTTGGCTGATATCGTGCCCAGTTCTGTCCAATTGTGGCATTAGATCGTCAAACTCCAGAGATTGTTGGAGTGCTCCATAATGCTGCAACGTTTCCAATTGGTGAGAGGTCCGGCAGCGGCATTGCTGGCCAGGACAAGGTTTGGAAAACACGAAGACAGGCAGTAGAAACTCTCGCCGGGTGCGAGCGAGCAATACCTTGCTGAAAAAAATGGTTCAAATGGCTCTGAGCACTATGGGACTCAACTTCTGAGGTCATTAGTCCCCTAGAACTTAGAACTAGTTAAACCTAACTAACCTAAGGACATCACACACATCCATGCCCGAGGCAGGATTCGAACCTGCGACCGTAGCGGTCTCGCGGTTCCAGACTACAGCGCCCAGAGCCGCACGGCCACTTCGGCCGGCTCACCTTGCTGAAATATAAGCCCAGAACGGCGACCCTTTAAATTGTAGTCACGTGTTTGTCTGTACATGTACGTCACATCTACCGATTTCCGGCCCATTCGGATAATTCCTTCGTGGCGCGCGTTATTTGCAAGTGATACCGTGCCCATTACAATCGAAACTGACGACGTCGTTTGATCAACACGGGAACACGTAGCGGTGTCTGCCGCGGAGCCCGATGTTGGACAATACACGGTGAACGGTGCGCTTCGAAACACTTGTTCCTGCACCACCATTGTTCTCTGTCGTCATATCTGTGACAAATCGGCGCATATCCTGCTTTACAGAGTGGGTAAGCCTCCGACCTAAACGTTCTATGAAAAGCCGTGGACTTCTGCACATTGTCGCCTAATCTCGATTTCACTGTTCTTCAACAACTATCCTTAGATGCTGACGACAGTAGCAATACACAAGATAAAAGTGACTATAGATTAAAGCAAATATTTTTTTTCTATTTGTGTTGGTCGCTGCTCGAACCGACTGTGTGGCCAACCAGCGTCATTGTTTCCGAGGTGTTCGTTGCCAGGCGGCGAGCCATCACAATCTGGCCTTTGTCAATGTCGTTTATGTCAGTGGATTTCACCAACTGCGTCCCATGTCCCTGCTAGAGTTATTCCCTATTCGTCTCTGCTCGGCTTACATAGTTTCCCTACTGCGTCAAGAGTCCATAATGCCATGAGGCAGCATTCAAGAAAGAAAAGAGCGAAGACTAATGTTGAACGTCCCGTCGACATCGAGGTCATCACAGATGGAGTACAAGTTTAGAAGTTTCAAGGGTGCAAGGGCGGGGAAGAAAATCAGCCGTGACCTTTCAAATTAACCAGGATCCTGTCAAAGAAAGCATCCCTGAATTTTCCTGGAGCTATTTAGGGAAATCACAGAAAACCTAAATCTGGATGGCCGGACGCGGACTTGAAAAGTCGTCTTCCTGAATGCGACCCCTCTCCGTAAGGCGATGTTTAATCAGGGCAGTCGCCATAACATTTTGGATCAGATATAGAGTGACAGTTACGGAACTACATGAAATGAAATCTTCATAACTTCCGAACGTTTTGCGTTAGGACGTTCAAACTGCACGGTTGCCCGCGGGGCATTATGGAATTAGTATGCGCATGCATGGTTTGGTTTAGTGACGAAGTCGACTTTCATTTGGATGGCTTCTTCAATAAGCAAACTTGTCTCATTTGGGGGACTGAGAATCAGCATTTCGCGATCGAGAAGTCTCTTCAGACTCAACGGGTCACTGTGTGGTGCGTCACGGAATAATCGGTGCGATATTCCTTGATGGCACGGTGACTACCGAACGGTACCTGACGGTTTTGGAGGATGATTTCATGTCCATTATCCAAAGTGACCCCGATTTCCAAATGGTTCAAATGGCTCTGAGCACTATGCGACTTAACTTCTGAGGTCATTAGTCGCCTAGAACATAGAACTAATTAAACCTAACTAACCTAAGGACATCACATACATCCATGCCCGAGGCAGGATTCGAACCTGCGACCGTAGCGGTCGCTTGGTTCCAGACTGTAGCGCCTAGAACCGCACGGCCACTCCGGCCGGCCCTATTTCCACAAGCTGTAGTTCATGCAAGACGTAGCTCGACCTCATCGAAGTAGCAGAGTGCTTGGTATCCTGGAAGAGTATTCTGGTGACCGCATTCTGGCTCCGGAATATCCAGGGGCCACTGGCATGGGCCTCGATTGGGCGCCATATTCTCAGGGTCTGAACACATGCGACTCCATTTTGGGGGGGCTGTATTAAAGAAAAGCGGTACAGCAGTAACCCCAAAACCACAGCTGAGCTGAAAACAGCCATTCAATAGGTCATCGATAGCATCGATATTCCGATACTTCAGCGGGTCATGCAGAATTTCGCTATTTGTCTACGCCACATCATCGCTAATGATGGCAGGCATATCGAACATGTCGTAACCTAAATACGAATATCTGTGGTGACGTTAACACACTGAATAAAGTGTGTGTGTGTGTGTGTGTGTGTGTGTGTGTGTGTGTGTGTGTGTATGTGACATTACGCATGTTTACATACAAACAGGTCAAACTGTCTAGACAAACAGTTGAAAATAGAAATAAATTTCCTATGTGAGTCAGCGATCATTTTTGATTTTTGCGAATAAGGCTTCGCCTACATGTTCGTTTTATTGCAACTGACGTTGAACTCTGCTTTGCTAGTTTTAAGTTATGATCTGTTGAAGACAGTTTCCGAAATATCTTAATATTTAAAGGGATATATCAAGCAATCTAGTCGAATTTGTTTGCGAATATCGAGACAAGTTATTCAGTTAGAGGCAATATGCAAAAGGCAATTGCTTTATTTTTTTATCCCACGAAGTATATGGGAAAATATATTTTCAAGCGTATTAGACAAATCTTGAAAAGAAGATGGCAATGGAATATATTTTTTGCTTGCGGAATCCCTTTTCTCAAAATCAGATACAGAAGATCTGAACTTCCAACACACTGCTACCGGTTTGAAGCAGTTTTTAATGCGATTAGCTACGCTTGAATGAAAGTGTATGTGGAACATGTCAGTCAGACAATCTGAGTATTCACATCTTGCAGATTATTACGGCAAGTATTAACTAAATATACATGCTGGATGAATGGTTTATGAAATGTAGTAGTCATTTTGTTGCTCTGTAATGACACCGTCCGTTAGTGACATTACAAAATCTCATGCATTTCGGCGTTTCGCCATTTTGAAAGAATCCAACAAAAATAGATACACAGTCTCCCGTCAATGTTACTGTCATAAAGCATAATTGTAGCCTTACATCTTTGTTCTGTGCAAGAGCTACCGAATGCCTTCAACAAGTAACCCATCCCACTTTAAGGAACCCTGGTAGATAAAAAAATTGCAAGATGTAACTACATAAGAAAATTTTCGCCCATTGTTTGCTATCAGCTATCGGAAACCGTTTTTCAACATCTTGAACTGTTTACCAGATGTTAGGAGTATCTGCTTCGTGGTCTAAAATCATGCAGACTACGTAGTTACGAGGATCCTAAGCTTGTCTACCACTTCAGTGTCGTCACTAGGTTTCGCAGATACACCGAATACATTTCCAGGAGAAACAAGTGGGACGAGTTTTCCCAGAAGTAGATAACGACTTTAGAGGACAGTGCTATCTGCGCTCTGTTTCCGCGTTACCACTCCGTGAACCTAGGTTATCAAAGTAAGAGAATGCATGAACGTTATCACAAGTTAAGGGGGTTTTCAAAGTCACGAGACAACATTGGGCATAGTGATACTGGGCTCACGGAAAAGTGCCCTCGCAACACTGCCTCTGGTATGAATAGAATATATTCTAGAAAACTGGCAATAGTCAAATACTGTGTGAGGGATCTCTCCTTTGGTATCATACAGAGTGTTAATGAGGGGTGGAGTGCTTTCACAGTTCTTCGCCGTTGTAGGGAGCAGGCCAGGAAGCATGGATTTCGAAGACGCCTCTCAATGCTAGTGATCAGCAATATTCTGTAGTGGCGTTGTTCAGACCGAGAAGTGTACCATTCGTGTTCGATCGGACTCAAGTATGAGGAAACTAGAACACTCGTGCCACGATGTTTCTCCTTTAAACAATACTGGCTGCGTTTCAAAATAATCTGGACGGTCGCCAAAGAAATGAATAACTGGAGTTCCTCTCCAGCTAAATTGCAAGTTATCTAAAAGCAAAACACAACGCTTTATGGGTGTGTCCACATAGGCTTGACAACCCACAACATTCGGCGTCCCAAATTGTACTTTTATGTAAAGGGCATACTCGTCGAATGTGTGGAAACTGACAGAACGAACAAACCTGATGGGAACGCATCCTGATGCGAACGTGAATGGTTCAGCAATTCACAGCATATTGTGGTTCAGTGATCTCAAAATCGTTGTAAGTGATAACCTTCTCTATGCATCGTGAAATCTCTATAAATAACTTTGGAAATCAAATATATTACAGACAAATTCAAAGTTCAGAGATCAAAGGAAAACGAACGACAGAAGCGTTTACTGCGAGCATGTGCAGGGTGTTTCAGAGTCTTGCATCAAACGTCTAAAGGTGACAGATCTCATAGTGAACAATTTTAGTTAGAGGCAAAATCTTTGCTGACGTTTCCTGGCGACGCTAGGGGTTTTTATTGTTGGGAATAACACTGAAAGGGACGGGACACAGGCACACAGCAGTCTGTGTATGCAGCATGAGTTGCCTATACTCCAGTCATCTGTTCCGTGTGACATGTAGCATGACGGTTCATGACTGGCTTCTAAAAGATAATTCTTCGCTTACAGAGACTCAAGATATCCTTGTTAAAAATCACTCAATCATTTTACCTGAGTACGTAGTATGCAGGTGCAGCACATCAGGTTAGTAGACCCTGCTAGTTCGGTGAAATATCATCGTCCCCGGTTCTGCGAATTCAATAAAAATACACTTAGCATCGGCAAACATCTTGTCCGTAACAGCAGTTGTTCCTCTTGACATGATCTATTACATCTAGACGTTTTATTCAAAGATTGTGAAACACTATGTGTGTATACAGGTTGTAACAGGTATAAGAGCTTTAACTGCTGAACAACATTACACCAGTATTTGCGTCATTTGCCGACTATAATAATTATAGCTATTACAAGTCGTATGTTTTTAGGTTGGGTAGTACCTGCAAGTACATGTGTCAAGGGCTAGTCCTTAAATTTTATTTTCCCTTGGACAGCAGGTGAGGTCTGAAGTCTGAAGTATGGACACGTGGACGCAGAATGGTTAGTCTCTGCTGATAATCGTAGTCCAGCTAGTGATGTAGTTACAGCCGTGCGGAAAACATCAGGTCATAAAGGTTGTGCCTTGTTTGTATGAAGACTGTTCGATGCAGACGAAAAACAACCAACACGCCGTTTTGTGTACATATTAAGACTCCACATATAAAAATATCTGCTCTTATACCCGTAATACTTTGTATACAAGGCAAACCAAACTTCGCTCATTCGTTTACCACATGGCAACTACTTGCCTAACAGTTCAAAAATACCTGAAATAACATTTCCTCCTGCGGCTATTTTCAGTAGAAAAGACGTCACAGAAAGGTAATTTTGCAGCCATTTAATCACGTGTGCAATAAGTATTTTTATTCAGTATTTTGCGTCTGTGCTGTCCAGTTAGAGAAGTGAGTAGAGATGTGTGTTCAAACACTCGAGTTCAAGAGTGCGATTCCAGGTCTAGCAGTATTTTTTTTTAATCTCTAACCAATGAAGCCAGCAATTCTTCGTAATTGCTACCTATGTATCGGAATTGAATCTCCTCCTCGCCCCTCTCTGTGTCCATCTCTCCTTCCCTCTCTCTCTCTCTCTCTCTCTCTCTCTCTCTCTCTCTCTCTCTACCTAGGACGAGAAGGAAAAGAAGCTGCACGTATTCACAGTAGAGGGAAGCATACCATTTTCTTTCTCAAAGTCGCTTATAACAGAAAACTTGTACACCTTTGTTTGAAAAAAAAAAAAACATAGCATACGTTCATATGAATGTTTAGCA
The DNA here is from genome assembly GCF_023864275.1 of Schistocerca cancellata. NCBI lineage: Eukaryota > Metazoa > Arthropoda > Insecta > Orthoptera > Acrididae > Schistocerca > Schistocerca cancellata. The sequence continues at coordinate 330,263,320 of NC_064628.1, read as the reverse complement.
TAGCGTCCTGCAAAAATTTGTATTAAATTGGTCAAGAACTTTTCGAAATGTTTGCTGATGTGGTCTGCTTACTACATATTGCATATACATTTATAACTTGTATATATATATATATATATATATATATATATATATATATATATATATATATGTGTGTGTGTATGTATGTATGTATGTATGTATATATGTATATTTACCACATGTACAGTCGTGCTCAAAAGTATCCGAACGACCTGAATTGCATTTCACCTGATTCGCATGCAACCCACATAACGCAGCTGTCTAGCAGGTCCTCTAATCGCTCCTTGGTACAGTCGTTTGACTATTGCAAATGGGGTTAAAACAAGTCATCACTAGAAAACACTGCTCTGTATAGCAATAACTCAAGATGTAAAGTAATACTAAGATACTACAAATATCAGGGAACACCTTATCACAGATAAGACTATCCTTAAGGCTTGTAAGCTCACATTTATTACAATAAATAACATACCTGAAATGTTAGCACTCTCATTATTACGTCAGACAGGTAATGCATGTAGTAAGTTCGTCGTATTCATGATTTTCGTATTCATGATTTCCTCATCAACGTGACATGCCGTACTTATTATTTACCACAAAATGACATTGAAAATTTAAGTTATTCCAGAGCAGCTAGTTGAGAATATGCATGAACTTCAAACGACAAGACGAACCGTCTCGTTCTGCATATGGATTCAAACCCAGGTCATGCAGACTAAGCAAAGATTTCGTGACTGACGGAAATTAACAGTCATTCCTGATTAAGTATACAAAGAGTGATATACCTCGATTTTAGACAGTATCAGTTAGCAAATACCAACTTTAAATTACATAACGCAAAAATTTTTAACGGACGCGAATTCCTACCCAGCACCTATTGTCCCTGTTAACGAACTACGAGAGATGTTAAATATTGCTTCTTAAAAAGTAACTTATTTGAAATGCCGTGAGGTAAAGCTTTGTGTTGGACAGGTATTCGAACCCAGAACCTAATCGGATTGTTGTCGAAGCACAATCAACTGTGACATATCGGATTTTGTCAGCAGTAGCTAGATGTTTTAAGTGAAATGACGAAACGAAACATTAATCTTTTCCTTCCCAGGACTCCAACCCAGCACCTACCGCTGTTATATTCTAGAGAAAACGAACGTTAAATATGGGTTTCTTGCACCATCAGCAACATGTGAGCATGTTTGAACTAGAAATAATACGACGAAGAGTTCAGTGCGGACAGGGAATAGTGCCCCACACATTTCGTTGCTGGCTACACACAAAGAGTCGTCAGATACCGAATTTTTCTCCACCAGCAGCTCGGAATAACATCTTGAAATTACAGTGATCTCGCAAATAGTTCTGTGTTCCACTGGGAGTCAAAAACGTCAAATGTCGATAGTGTTGACAACGAATGAAAATGCATTAAAAATCGAAATTATTATCCACCAGCAGATAGGTGTTCTCATGCTAGATCTTGATAATACATAATGAAATCTTTAGTGCCGGGCCAGGATTCGAACCCATTCACGCGCAATATGTGGAGATGTTGAGGAATCTGCAGTTTTGAACAAACAACAAATTGTAGTCGAGCTGTATTGTCACAAAGGGATCAAATTCCGCGTTAAGGGCGGTCTGAGTTGCATTCCCAGTTCAGAACCAATTTTATCGACATACAGAAGCTAAGATAAAAGATGGAATAAGGGTCCTGTGAGCCCACATAGCGTTTGTTTCGTCACTAGAAATAAATAACTGGTATAAGAAAGGTTACTGGTGATAGAATTTCTACATGTCGCCACTCCAGACTTTAGTGTGGCTCAACGTAAAGTGTACTTGGTAGAAAAGGAATATCATTTTTAATGTGAATGTCAGACCACAATGCCATTATATGTTCTTCACTTGGTATAGCCAGAAGAGAATGGAATCTGTCTCTCCCTATCTAAAATTAATGACCGAAGTTGGAATAGAACCCAGACCATACATATATGAACCTATCATCAACCCAACAGACAGCCAAATCCTCTTCTGAGTGGTTCATTTTTCTATCATAACACCGTTGTGTCACATTGGCTGAGAATTCTGACACGCAGGCTCCCTGTATCAATTTGCAGCATGTTCAGTAAATTCATTTACTTGGTTGACCGAAACACCGTGAACTAGCTGCCTCGGCTACCCAGTGCGTACATTCAACTTTATTTTGTAATCACCAAAATAAAATCACGTAACTGCCACCAACACAGAACTGCCAACAGAGTAAGATGTAGAAATTTAAATAGGAAGTGTTGCTTTGCACTTGAGCTACCCTACTGCCCTATCTGTTTGTTGAAAACGTCGTGCAGTGCAAAAGAAAAGGTATAACTGTTTGTCTCTCATAAGTATTGACCTGGCCATATGCATTATCCCACAGCGCTGTGGAATGCAGAAATTCTGGAGTGATTGTTGTTGACTTCTGGAGCGGTTGTAGCTGCGTGTCAGCTAGTGGTGTATTGGTAAGTATCTTGCACGGTAGATAAGATGTCGCGAGTTCCGGTACAATCTCTGCTACTTTTTTTAAAACGCAATTCTGCTGTCTGCTAAAGTTATCAATCTAATGGAACTTTTAACATAATTCCCTTCACTTCTCAACCCAAAATAGTCATATGTGGAAAAAGGGCTAACTTCTGCGACATTTTGCTCATTTCAGGTTTAACACACAGCCAGACAGTAGACGCATCTCGAAACTTTTGTATTATGTATGGTAGAACGCATCGTGCCAAAATACATCGGAAAAGTATTTTCTACATTAGCTGTCGTCTTTTAGTGGCATTTTATTCTTCTTCAACCCTTGTTTGAGAGCTTTAACTCAGAACACGTTTTCTACATGCATGTAATCAATAAACCACATGCGCATTTTCAGACTGTTATACATAATATCAGGGAATTCGCATATATCGTTGGTGATTAATTTCTCTCTCATGTTTACTATTGTTTTAACGACACTAAAGGAAACCTTACGAAAATTGTGAGCTGTTTTATAAGAAATGTAATAAAACTACCACCAATAACCTTACGACGAAAGTCTGTTTTAATAAAACTGAGAATCTTTACACAAGCGTGCCTGCATCGTCACGAATTGGTAAAATACTACTCACTTAGATTTTGATTGGGTCTCTGTTTAATTGGTATGCAGTGTCATACTCAAGAGGTATGCAAGTGCGGCATTTCATAAATAAAGTTATGTATTCCTAGAAACCCAAAATTTGCTTGTCAGCAGCGGAATGAGGCGTTGCCTGTTGTGCAGCATTGTGAGTTTTTCACCATTGCACTATGAGCCGAAAGTATTTTCTTGCGATTTCCTTATCGATGTTTGGTCTGACTGTTTGAAACTTTTTCACAGAATGGATAAGAACGCTACACTCAGTGAGACTGCAACTGCGAACAGTAACAGACGCTTTTTCAAAGGTCAGCACGTTACCACAGAGCTGGCGAAGAAGTATATGTGTCAGCTTCCTCTCACGAAATCAATAGCGCCTAGAACTCGTAAACCGCTATTTGAAGGACGAGATTAGTTGCGATTTTCACGTGCAACGAATTTCCTGGGCTGAAAACCATAAATTTACAATCTTTTGTTACACCTCAAGCGATAATAACTCAGATTATTCAATGGAAAAGACAGGTAAAATGAAGTGAACTTTGAGGCTTAATTCCGTGCACACCGGGAAGTAACTCATCGATCACAGAGTTGCCAAACATACATTGCCTTGTTGCCAAATCTCAGTTACAATACCAGCAGGAAGAAGACGATCCGATGTGATCTTACAGTGGGCTGGGAAGCGACCATAGCTGGTGTTTCCAAGTCGCAGCTGCTACGGCCTGGAATACGTAATGCGTCTGATTCGCATTTCTGTAACTAGGTTTAGGGACTGGAGCGTAGTTACTAATAATACTCAGAACTGACTGCAAACTAAGCATCATAAATCGGTAACTGTCATAGTTGTTTTTATATTTCTTTCGTTAGTGTACTCAAAACTAAGAAGTTCATTCACAGACGTTTTCGTGCCTCACCGATAGTCGAGCACAACGAACAAATAAAAATAGAAAAAAGAATGTTTGTGTGTGTGCGTGTGTGACATAGAGAGAGAGAGAGAGAGAGAAATCAAAAAGAATGAGAGAGAGAGAGAGAGAGAGAGAGAGAGAGAGAGAGAGAGAGGGAGAGAGAGATAGAGTAAAAATTATAAAGAAATTCAATCATGGTATGTAAAGAAATCTTTCATTAAAATGACACGTTTCACATCATTACGAAATATCGTATTCATGATCTATGAAACAAGAATTAATCTAATGTAATCTAATCTAATCATATATTGATGACTAGACATGTAGAGTCATGAGTTATCGAAGTTTTTGCAAATACCAGTTACCAAATCTAAACTTGAAAATAAAAGATGACAATTTTTGTAATAAACTGGGACTTCTGTCAAGACCCTTTCGTCCCTGTTAATTAACCACGAAAGATGTCTGATATACCTCTATTCTGAAGTAACAAAGTGTGCATGCATTTAGAGATGAAGTGCGTGATGTGAAGTGTGTGACAGAGATACGAACCCAACACGGTTCTTTCCCTGTCTACCGAATGCTTTTTATGTTAATATCAAACATCAATAATTACTCGTAGATTACATTAAAACTAAGGTAATTGTGAAGACGTTACTTGATAGCAAAAACTCGCTGCCTTTCTTCATTTACTTGCGCCTAGAAATGGCTATCGAGTACTGCCAAACCAAAAGGCAAGAGATCTTACTGCCTTCCGATATACGTCGCTGTCAGTTCTCCCATATGATTTGGTCGACATGACCTGTTTCAAGTTGTGTATGACAGAGAATGTTTTAGAAAATCAATTGTTCTCCTTTGCAATAAACAGAGAGAATTTCATTCTAAGCTATCCAAGTACAACATTTTCGCAATATTAGTTCAAATTTGATATTCGCTTCTATAATGTAGGAAAGTATTTCACAGTTGCAAAACTCGCATCCGACTCATTGACCTTACACTTAGTCGCTGACCATAAATTTTAGCTCAGAGTGACACCAGTTTAAGTAACCTAATGTAGCGAAGACTGTTTGCCAGTGCTCTTTCTCACCGGAAAATACGCAATTCAGTCATTGGGCTCCATAAGTACACTGTAACAGTAATTTATGTGTGTATGCAATGCATACGGATTATAATTTAGTGATGCTCTCTCTTCCACTTCTGTATACAATATGCCTGACCTAAACGAGCCTTTTATCATTACAAGCCCTGGGCAATGCAACATCATACTGACAACAGTAATGTGCTTATACTGTCAACCTGACTGATTTTGTAATTATTTAAATAAAACAACATGACCTTCCAGTGGGAGACATTACATCCCTCTTTTTCTTATGTGAAATCTGTCAGTAAGCTTTTTGCCTTCCAGCCAGCGAAATTCGGCAGAGTACGGCCGGTAAACGATTCACAAACCACTATTTAGTGCCGTTAAGACGATTTCTTTAAACATTGGCGTAGCTGAAGGAATTTAGTTTCGTCTTAAATCGTCTCAAGCAGCAATGTTCACAGACATCTCAAATAGGAAAAAGCTCATTATCCAGGTACGAAGATTGTAAAACAAACTTCCCACAGTATGTGTCAGGTTGGTCTTTTCGTCTGATAGCACTGCGTAAGTACTTTGTCTATGAGGTATCACAAGTAGTGTTCCTGTAGTTGTGGGAATCATTGGTTGAAAACGAGTTTAACACCAATGGGTACAGTACTGCTAAGTATTCAAAATGATTGTCAACCTAAGTCTGAGTTCACCCGCAAACTGAGGCGAATTTATGATATTGGAGCTAGACTGTGTATCCTTGTCTTCCTTGAGTGGGCATTGGAAGGCGTTTACACAAACGTATACAATACTATGAATACTTCGAACGCTATAGTTAACGTTGCTCTCATAAACTACTTTTGTTTTTTAATTATTCTGGGTCTTCAGCGTGCAATATGTGTTGTAGATACAGTCTTAGAGCAAAAAATTGACCACCGAGTCGTTCACGTAAGGGGTGGGCAATACAGTCGTGCTCCGCTCAGAATCCTATGTCCGGCAATATGCTCGATCTGGCAACATTGTAGACTGCGGCACTTCCCAGAGGAAGTCTTGACTTCAGTCTTAGTACTTTACTCTTGACTACGACCGTAGTCTTGAGGTAAAACGCGAGACTAGCTAATACGACGTCTGGTAACTAAAAGCCCACGTCGACAACGTTTTTATCGCCCCTTACTCTCGGTGCTGAAGCTATGAGTGTAATTCAAGCGAATCTACAATAGATTTCGCTTTCTGTCACACTGGTAATAACAGTTTGGCCCAACAATGTTTTAGCGAAAGATTTCTTTGCCGACCATCTGCCTCTGAACACCGCATGCGTCTGAATTCTCTGGGACCCGTTTACTGCCTACCGGCGGGGGCTGAGGCACTACATTGTCTCGCCTTCTGCCGTCAACGTCTGCTCCACTCCGCACTCTCGACCATGTAAAATGCTTTAATGTTGTTGAGTGGTGACCCATAAAATCTGTCTACGATTTGTGTTTAACTCTTGATTACAAAGTAGGCACAAAAACGTTTTTATTTGACGATTATTTTGTTACACTAGAATGCAATACATCAATGTGTCACAGAATTAATTTCATTGTTTCTGATCCAGTGCACTACAATTAAAGCGTCACATTCTGTTCTTTTTCCTTTCACGGGAGGTTCCTCAAATAATTTATTATTGTCATGGATTCATATGTATTAGTCAAGTCACTGAGAGTAAATGCAATGTAATGTGTTTGATTTCTTTCTTTGATTCTCTATGGTAAATGGATGCAAAAGATTGTGTCAGTACCTATCAGAACCTGCTCTATAGCTACTTAGGTAAATTGCTTGTTTTGAGTAATCAAGAGGTTCATTTCATTCATACTTATCACCCTGGCATGTGAGTCTTAAGTGAATAACAATACTGAAATTCGTATCGCTGATGGTCGATTCGAATTTCTTCAGAGACGCTGGTATTGCGAAGCAGCTCCGCAGTCAGAAAGCCAATATCTATGACCGTTAACACAACTTACTGAGTCGAGCTACCAAGAGGATTTGATGTGTAAAGGTTTTCTTCCGATTCCGATACAGAATTTTTTCTGGAAAATCGAAGCTCCATAAAATATATCAGAAAAAAAGCTCGCATACGCCGGCCCCTACCACGGTTAGAACTGACGACTGATTGAGCCGTTGTGACCCGAGACACGGGCGGTACCAGCGGGATAAGGATACACCGCTGCCTGCACATAACTCTCATCATGTTATTTGTCGCTCAACCTCATAACGCATCGTGAAAGATAATAAAAGTTGTCACTTATGTGAAGAATAGCATTTCTGTAGGCAAAAAATTGAATTTTCTGTCTCAGTTTCTTAGTTTACATGAGGATTGTATAGCACGAGTCATTCATATGGAAAGGGAATATCAAGTGAATTTAGTGAGTCAATTCAGTACCATACGCGGAAGTGATTGCACTGTCACAGTGTTGCCTAATGTTTGTGACGATGTTGCCAATTCTCAGCTGTGCTTGGAACAGCTCTGTAGCGGTATGCGAGTAGAATCCCGTGCTCGTGTCGTAGGATGATATGGAGAGCAGGGGCGGGGTTTGGTTAATATGCAGCGTTTTCTCCTACCAGTTGTGTCAAACATTCAGGTGTGTAATCTTCCATCGCGATTACAGTTTCCTACAAAATATATACGAATAAAACACTTGCCTTGTTACTTTGTGACAAAAGATTATTTCAGTACAATAAAAAGTCTTTGGAAATCACTTATGCCCACCTCTCACAAAAGTAAGATAACAAATACTTTGCATCTCGAAATCGATTGCATCTATGTGCAGTCTAGTGACGTTTAAATAAACCGTCTTAACGCACTAAATCGTGGTTCGTGAATCGTTTACCGGCCGTACTCTGCCGCATTTCACTGGTTGGAAGGCAAAAAGCTTACTGACAAATTTCACAGAAGGTAAGGAGGGACGAAATGTCTCCCACTGGAAGGTCATGTAGTTTTATTTAAATGATTACAAGATCAGGTAAAACGAACAGTCAGGTTGTCAGTGTAAGCACATTACTGTTGTCAGTATGATGTTGCACTGCCCAGGGCCTGTAATGATAAAGGGCCCATTTAGGTAAGGCATATTGTATACAGAAGTGGAAGAGACAGCACCACTAAATTATAATCCGTATGCTTTGCATACACACAGAAATTACTGTTACAGTGTACTTATGGAGCCCAATGACTGAATTGCGTATTTTCCGGTGAGAAAGAGTACTGGCAAACTCTGGTGTCACTCTGAGCTAGAATTTATGGTCAGTGATTAAGTGTAAGGTCAATGAGTCGGATGCGAGTTTTGCAACTGTGAAATACTTTCCTACATTATAGAAGCGAATATTAAATTTGAACTAATATTGCGAAAATGTTGTACTTGGATAGCTTAGAATGAAAATCTCTCTGTTTATTGCAAAGGAGAACAATTGATTTTCTAAAACATTCTCTGTCATACACAACTCGAAATAGGTCATGCCGACCAAATCATATGGAAGAACTGACAGCGACGTATATCGGCAGGCAGTAAGATCTCTTGCGTTTTGGTTTGGCAGTACTCGATAGCTATTTCTAGGCGCATGTAAGTGAAGAAAGGCAGCGCGTTTTTGTTATCAAGTAACGTCTTCATCAATTAGTTCAGTTTTAATGTAATCTACGAGTAATTACTGATGTTTGATATTAACATGAAAAGAATCTGTTCTTGGGAAATTACTTCTATAGTGACCAAAAGGCATCAAATGATCTTCAAGTACAGTGTTCCAGCAGCGGTATGACGAAAATTATAGTAATAATGACGGTAATAATCGAATTATCCGGTAATTTCACACTTCCAAGTGGAATTTCTCTAACTAGGAAATCTGCTGAATTTGTGAAAATTTTAAAATAGCTTCACATCGAGCCTATGATGCCTAGAAGAGTCTTTACATACTGTTGACTTGAGAATAGAATAATCTCCGCATCAGAAGCTTGCTTCTACTTAACCATTTAATCGACTCGCGTTTTTTCCACCGTGACTAATTTTGTAAGCTAAGCACATCATCTGTTACAGCACACTCCTGGGGCTGGCCAATGTGGCCACAGTGGTCTGGCGGATCGAACTGTCACAGGTGCAATGCGTGGGTTCAGGCATTTACTTTTAAGAGGCACAAACAGATTTACTTTACCCCTGGTAACATCAAGAGAAAGACGTTATAATCCAGAATCCGCATTAAAGATCACGTTCTTTCATTACCAACTGGGCAGAGCCGGTTTACGTTGGGAAATGATTTAGCGGAAGTGATGGTAACCAGAAATATAGTCGCCAGTAAACTTACTTACATTAGAAAATTTTATTTTATTTGATGAACCGATAGCCATTTCAAGGGACAAGGCTCTTATTTTACTTGTATTTCATTGAACTAGAGACGTTGAAAAAATTGGTGCTGGACTGTGATTCGAATTCATATCTCCTCTTTCGAGGATCTGAATCTCTCGGAACAGTATAGTTCAATCATTTCGTTCCTTTTCTCAAGACTACAATCTTCTCTAGGTCTCCTCCAAAGGTAAGTATGTGGGTCCGAATCCTGATGCAGTACAAAAATATTCATAATTTCTTTTCAAGCCCTATCACGTGCACATCGGCGTGTTAGTAAAATTTAACGTACATTTTTAATGTCTGTTCATGTGTTGCCAACAATCGCAATAGGTGTCGATATTTCTGCTCAAACACACACACATCATATTATTGGCGAGTAAGCAACTGATACTTAAGCTATATTCGTGGATGCACGGTAGGTGTGCAGTTCGATTGACGCATAGGCACAAAAGTTTGTATCCTTATTTTAGATTCAAACACGTAGCAGCTGGTAGGAAAAACCGATACGAAACGTTTGATTTTACTTAGTTAACAATCCGATTATGGGTTGGGTTCGTATCTCCGTCACACAACTTCAGGTCATGCACTTCATCTTTAAATGCATGCACACTTTGTTACTTCAGAATAGAGGTATATCAGACATCTTTCGTGGTTAATTAACAGGGACGATAGGGTCTTCATAAAAGTCCAGGTTTATTACAAAAAATGTCGTCTTTTATTTTCAAGTTTAGATTTGGTTACTGGTATTGGCAAAAACTTCGATAATTCATGGCTCTTCATGGCTAGTGACCAATATGATATGATGAAACACGTATGTAACATAGCAGCGATGGTGAGGCACGTTAAAATCTTTGACCAGAGAGCCTATAATCGTAGTTAGTCTGCGCTTGACCGCGCGAGTGTTGCAAGCAGTTCAGTGGTAGTCGTCGTGGAGTACAGTAGTAGTGCAGTTGAGCAGTACTCTGTTAGTAGTCGTTGAGAGAAGTTTTGTAGTAGCCGTCATGCAGAGCAGTCGGTCAGTAGTAGCAGCCCAGTGCGGTTGTGTGATGTAGTCTGTCGGCAACACTGGTCAAGATGCTGAATGAGGTATATTGTTAAATAAGGTAATCATCAGATAATGTAAAGTTCATTTATTGTAATTAATTTCCAACAAGTGCCCCAATAATAATTATGATTTCAAAAGCAATTTTATTGAACTAAATTTCGTTCCACTTCCCTTAAACAAATTTCAGTTAAATTACAAAAAAAAAGGAATATTATTATTTGCAATGCAGTTCCTCCAAGCTGTGCGCAAGAATAAGAGCAGAAATTTGACTAGCAGTTACAATGAGGTAAGAATTTAATTGTGATTTTTGCACAGGGCCAAAGACCGATATTTCGGTTTAATTGAATTATCGTTATCACTGAGATTTTCTTATCACTGAATGGACTTTCATTTTTTGTGAGGAGCTTATACTTGGGTCAGATTGCGATTCTCACATTTTTGTTGTCATTATATTTAATTGCTAGGGAGGTTACGCATGGCTCCCATTTTTATTAAATATTGTCATTTCCTTTAAAATTTTTGTGGGGAGGTTACACTTGGCGACACCCAGTCCAGGATCGTATTTCGTTGAGAATCTTTTGAACAACAGTCAGATATCTGCTCTTATTTGCTTAGATATAATTAGGATTTGGCGCAACGCTTTTACTAATTTTGTGACTTTCTTTCTACAGGTCAACGGCAATTCGTTGCTCTGTTGTATTTGTGTGTTGCTTTTGCATTTATGCTTATTTGTTTTGTGAATATTTGTGACTATTGTAAAAATGCCGCGAAAGACTGTGAATAGTGTATCGCGAGGTATTGTGAATGAAATTACCGACTTAAACAACGTGACCGATAGTAGTTGTGACACGCAATGTAATGATGACAATCCTGCGTTCACTAACAATCAGTGCATTCCATCCACCCATGATGATTTTTGTCTTAATGATGAACAAACGAACTCGGTTATGTCCTCTGTTGACTTGACGACAATCGATGACGCGGGGCGCCCTATTGTAATGAGCGCTGCCCAGCTTAACACACCCGGTTTGGAAAATTCAAGTAACGTTCAGACGAATTCTTCTAATGAAAATGAACAGGATACACAAAGTACGACGGATCCATTTTATTCCGAAATAGTGACCGACCGTGTACATTCGACTGGCAAACCTTTTTGTAAGTCTCAGAATAACCAAATGATTACAGAAAACGAGACAATTCCAGATCCACTACTAAACAGCACAGAGAATATAAACGTTAATTTTGACTTGGTACGAATTATGACAAGTTTGCTACAACAGCAAAGTGAGAAAATAGACAACAATTTCAAACAACAGTTTAGTGAACAGAACAGACAGTTAAATGAAAAATTAGACAACAATTCCAGACAGTTAAGTGAACAAATTAGAGCCGTTGCCGCGCAGTGTCATGACACTAAGGAACAGTTACGCGTGGAAATTGAGGCTTGTTCACGTAAAAATAGCGAAGAAATTAAGTCTGTTGCGCAAGAATTAAGGGAAATGCAAACAGCCGCAACAGAAACACTCAGAGAGGAAATTAGCGGAGTCGCTAAACAATGCTCTGAAAAAGCTACACAATTACGCGACGAGTTTAAAGCAATGACAGCAGAACTTTCGCGCACAATGGATGAAAAGATCGACGCGAAATTCGAGCAACAGAACACTCAGATTGACGAACGCTTTAATCTGCACATACAAAACAGTGATACGCGTTTCCGCAAATTTATTCAGGATCAAAATAAAGTCAAACGTCAGGTCATGGAAACAATCACTGCACAAAGACAAGAAGACAAACGTAAAATGTTCGCGAAAGCGAAGACGTATGTAGACAACAATATTGCGTCAGTGTCCGACGAAATTAATTCCATCAAACAGTCGAACACAGAATTACGTGACGAAATTTCCAATCTTAAATCAAAAACAGATACACACACAGTAAATATTCAAACAGTGACAGACAGATTCGAACAATTAGAACTAACACAGGATTGCGATGTCATTAAAGCTGATGTTATAAAACTGAGCGAAACTACGCGTAAGTTGCAAAAACAGATTAATGCGTCCGATTCTAAAACCGTTGATCAGGCAAAAATACTGACTGAAAAATATGATGAATTAGCCAGTCGTATTGATGCTATTGAAAGTAGTAATGATAATAAATCAGACGATACTGCACCGATTTCATTTAACCAAAGACCTGAATTTCAAAATTTACAGCAGACAATTAATGAGATCGATTCGTCTAATAACACGTTACGTAGAAAATTGTCGAGTTTACAACAAGAAGTAACAGAGATGAAAAACATTTCAGTTAATAACATCCCACAACAGACGCCACTTTATGAACATTTGTCAGACTCGCGCAACGCGTATAATTTGAGTAATCTACAGAGAGTACGGGACTTAGATTCCGATCAACCACAGTTCAATAGATTCTCTTACGATCCTGAACATGTTCCTTCACACAGAGATGATAATTTCGACTACAAACATTTTCTGTCAGTGAGAAAGTTTAAAGTTTTTAAAAACGATAGAACGCAGATTCACCCACTAGATTGGATTCAACAATTTAGCTTTGCTCTTCCACCGACTTGGCCTGTAACGCACAAACTTGAATTTATTTGTAGTTTTTTGGAAGGCGAGCCGGCAACTCGTATGAGACCGATCGCGAGACAATGTTACTCGGTAGAAGAATTCCAGAATGCTTTTCTGTCAGCGTACTGGTCGAAGACGACACAGCGCGGAATTAAAGATCAGTTAATTAGCTTACCAAATTATGAGAACACAAATTTTCCCAGCGTCACGCAATTTTTTGAGCACATGGTACAACAAAACCAGTACCTAAGTGAACCGTACAGTGAATCCGCACTTATACAATTATGCATTTCCAAATTACCACGGTCATTACGAGTGTCACTTCTAACGGGGCAGCAAAAGGAAAACATTTCAGCATTCAGAGATCTTTTACAGCTCTTGGAAGTACAACAATCTGATTATTCTTTTGTAAACAAAAATTTTTCGTATAATAATCAAGGTCAACAAAAGTACAGGAATTATGATCAGACACGTAATTTCAATAGAAAAGATAACAGACGCTTTAGAAACGACAACTACCAGAACTTTGGTAACAGCCAAAATTCTAATTATCAATATCGTCAAAATTTTCAGCAACAGGAACCACACTTTAGTAACAATAGAGGTATTTCACAACAACAACATCAAAACCAGCCGGTTAGCACACCTAACCAACAATGGAATGCACAAGGTCAACCAGGCTTTAATGTTCCGCCGCGTGCACGTATAGTTCAAGATCCAACAAATAGTAACGCACGGGAGCAAGGAAACAACTATGTACAAAGAAGACAGTATTTCAATTCCCATCGCAATACACCGTATAGGAACGACTATTACGACAGACGTAAAAATAATGAGAACAATTTTCAGCGTACATCTAACAACAGTCGGTCATACCAACAGCAAAATTATGCACGAGAACCTATTCTCATGAATGAACCCGACAGTAGGTATCATCCAGAGCGTAACACGTCTGGAAGAAGTAATAGAACGGTTCAAATCGTAGAAATGCCACAGAATCCTCCTAATAATAATAACACGTCAGACAGAATCTGACTAGATAATGTACAGATCGCATCTTCCAATAACACAAGCACCACGTTTGACACGCAAAATGTTGTTCACGAGAATGTAATTACTTTTGACGATATCAGAGACACTCTCTTGTAGGAAAGACCATTTGTTCAGAAAACTATTTCACATCCTGTCATCGAAATTAAAATTGGTTCATCAAAATTCTCAGCAGTAATCGATTCCGGATCACCTATATCAGTAATAAATGAGGAGACTTTTAACGTGTGCAACAAAGAGAATACTTATCCGACATTACCTTTAGGCAAAACAAAAGTGAAAGGAGCAGTATCAAGTAAAGGAGTAGACGTTAAATTGCAGACACATTTATCATTTTGTATTGGAGGTCATACTTTCCACTCTAATTTTTGGATTGTTCCTTTACTGACAACAGACGTAATTTTAGGTAATAATTTTCTGGTACAACACGACGCTATTATTGATTTTCAAAATTCCTTTTTAATGTTAAAGGATGAGGATGCACAATTGGCTTTAGAATTTCAGTACTCACTATCTGCGGAAGAACAAACAATTAATCGCACAGAGGTCATTTCCGCAACACGTAACATAGACAGTAATCCCACATTGTTCACGGATACATACGTACACAACTATAATACTCCAGACGAAGCTGACTACGACGTTATACAGATGATTTCTGATAAGGTTAAAGAGAGCAGTGCAACTACAGACGACGAACGAATGCAACTACACAAAATTCTTTTACAGCAAGCTCCAGTTTTTGATAACATTCCTGGTACTATGTCCGGATTTATGTATGAATTTCAAGTGAAACAGCACGACACATTTAAAGCAAAACATTATCCCATTCCGTATATCCACAGAGAACAAGTTAAGAAAGAATTGCAGGATATGCTTGACCAAGGAATTATAGAACCAGCAGTTAGTCCGTACATAAACCCGCTACATATTGTTAAGAAAAAAGATGGCTCACTTCGCCTCGTACTTGATTCACGTCACATTAATGACATTATTATTAATGAAACAGATCGACCACAGACACTAGAGGAACTTTTACAGAAATTTCACGGTACTGCTATTTATTCCAAATTAGATTTGAAATCGGGATTTTGGCAAATTCAACTTCATCCTAATTGCAGAAAATATACAGCTTTTCTCTGTTTTGGCGACTGTTATCAATTTTGTAAATTACCGTTCGGTTTAACTATTTCTTCTGCAGCTTTTATTCGCGGTTTAAATACAATACTTCCGACAGAACTTAAAGACAGAATTACGACGTACGTAGACGATATTCTTATCGCAGAAGCTAACTGGTCTGATCACAATCTGATTCTTGAACAACTGTTACAAACTTTCCATGCACAAGGACTCACAGTTAATCTTAGTAAATCGCACTTTGGCAAAACTTCTATAAAATTTCTTGGACACGTAATTTCAGCGGAAGGCATTGCACCTGATCCGGAAAAACTTCAAGCTTTACGTGACATTACTGTTCCTACGACGAAGAAACAATTACGCAGCTTTTTGGGTTTAATTAACTTTTTTCGTAAATTTATTCATCACTCCGCTTTAGACACACCTAGATTATGTCAACTGACAGGTAAAAACACTATTTGGTCTTGGGATAAGCAAGCACATTCTGAATTTGTGAACCTGAGAGAAACCTTGTTGAATGCTCCACTTTTATCGCACCCAGATCTTACCAGAAATTTTTCCATTGCCACCGACAGTTCCAACACAGCTTTAGGCGTACATATTTTTCAGGAAATTGAAGAAGATGGTTCTACAGTAATTAAAAACATCGCATTTGCAAGCCGCATTCTATCACCTGCTGAACGAAATTATTCCGTTACTGAACTTGAAACATTATGTGTTGTATGGGCTTTTACGAGATTTCGGCACTTTCTTTATGGCAGACATACAACCGTGTACACAGACCACAGAGCGATACAATTTTTACTTTCGGCCAAATTCACGCACGACAGATTAAGCAGATGGAAACTTTATTTACAGGAATTTAATTTTACAATAGTTCACATTCCCGGCACACAAAATGTTGTAGCAGACGCACTATCGCGTTCTCTCAGCAACAATCAGCAAGACGTAGCAACCAACTTCTGCAAAGCAAATTTCAGCGTCATGTACATCCAGCAAGTTGCATTTGAAAATTTTATTTCGTCTTCATTACAGGACATAGCAAATGAGCAGAATAAAGACAATGTGTGGAAAGAAATTAAACAGCTTTGGCAAGATAGGAATAATGTTACGATTAGGAACCACTACACTGTACGCAATGACATTCTGTTTCGCCGCTCTCATCCTGACAACAACAATTGGTTATTATGCATTCCTGACGAACTTGTTAACAAATTAATCTGGTACACTCATTTAAGCTACGCACATTACGGAGCAAGAAAATGTTTTCTTATACTGAGACAGAACTGTTATTTTAACAACATGGAGAAACGTATACGACGAGTTTTAGCGTCTTGTAAAATTTGCCAGAAAGCTAAATCAGACACCACTTCACATATTCCTCCTTTATATCCCATTGTACCTGTTAAATTAAGACACATGGCCGCAGTAGATATTTTTGGTCCGATTCCGAGAACTAACAGAGGTTTTTGCTACATCTTTGTCGCTGTTGAGCTCACTTCAAAATTTGTTACTTTCACTCCGTTACGCAAAGCTACTGCTAAAACTGTTTCGAAAGCATTTGTAAAACATTTTCTATTTCATGTAGGGCATGTGATGAAAGTAATTTCTGACAATGGATCTCAGTTTCGTAGTGCTATATGGACACGCATGTTACGAGCCAGAAACATTTCTCCGATCTATATATCCAAGTACCATGCTTCTTCGAACCCCTGTGAACGGTTAATGAAAGAAATTGGTAAGCTGTGCCGAATATACTGCCACAAAAGACATATTGATTGGGATACACACATACTCTCATTCCAAGATGTAATTAATTCCATTCCAAATGAATCCACTATGCTATCTCCGTCTGTTATACTGAAAAACGTTGAACCACCAAACAAAATTAAAGAATTTATAAATTTTCCTACATCTCGTCGCTTACGACACCACGAAATAATCGACATTGCGCTGAACAACATCAAACGTGCCGCAGAGCGCCGGAGAAGACAGCAAAAACAGGTTTGTACACGCCGCGACTTTCACGTTGGACAGAAAATATTAGTACGTACACACTATTTATCCAGCAAATTAAAAGGTAAGTGCAGTAAATTTGAACTTCTATACGCAGGTCCATATCGGATTCGCAGCATCCCTCACCCCAATGTTGTACACGTCGAAACTTTGAGAACCAGAAAATCGAAAGGCAATCACCATATCTCAAACATTAAGCCGTTTATTGAATGAAATCACTTTATGATGTAACATGCTATGATGCCATTTACTAATGCCATTATTTCACCTGACTAATTACTGATGATTATCGTATTTTTTCTTGGCAAGTGCCCGGCAAGGTAAGGTTAGCAGGTCGCTTTTCTTGTCGTTACACATCAGACCATGCACATTTTCCACTTTTTATGTACGATTGTATTCCAGTTTTGTCTATATGCACTGTGAAATAGTTAAGATATAACACACACCAGTCGACTTTGACATTTTTTGGCCTTATGACATCTCAACATCGTGACTTTTACATTTTTTTTTTTTTTTTTTTTTTGCTGCTGCATTGTGATATTCCGTATACATTTTTGCCTTTGAACACTGTCTGTGCTTTCGACATATTACGTTTTCTGTCATGTTATTCTGTATGCTTAATTATATTACCGTTAATCAGTAATTACTTAGTGGGTATATGATGTAAATGCAAGACATTAATCTTTGTTCATCATTTTCAGAAAGAAATAACGTGTAAAGGAAATAAATTAAACAGAAATGGGAATTTCAACTACGGAATAGACGAAAGAAGATGCAATAACTTTATGAGGAAGAGTAAATGGATCAGGATTGACAAGCATTAACAAGAATATACTATACTCATCGTAGAATAGCAGTCTTAACTAATTTTTTCTTTCAGAATACAAGGTGATTGATGCAGGCTGTCAGACAGAACTACACATCTTAGTTTTAGTGATGAAATATGTTAGAGATAAGGAATAGTTGTGTAATGAGTAATGAAGTGATTTTTTGCAGATGATAATGAGTGATGATGAATAATGATGAAGAATATGCTACTATGAATAATGAAGTTTTTCTTTACAGGTGATGATAATGATGGAGTTATGAATAATGAAGTGATGAATAATGAAGTTTTTTCTTTACAGATGAGGATAATGTTGAAGTTATGTATTTATGCTACATAGTTATTTAAGTATTTGTTGCAGTTTGTTTTGACAGCAGGTGTTATATTGCATAGTAGGATGACGGAAAGTTTTGGAAAGGACAGCTATGGAACACATTTTATACACATTTCACTACTTGTTAATTCGAAGTTCACTACTTTTCAGCATAGTGTGCATTTCTTCTTTCAGGTCAATAATCCATTTTGTATTTTTTCCAGGAGAAGTTTTTCATGATACATACTAAACCTATTACTTATTATACCTGTTCTAGTACTTGCATTTATTTTTTTTTTTTACCCATTTGTGTGTATCATTTATACATGTGATCACATTACTGCCTTGTTTCACAACCTTGCTACAGCTGACTCATGACGAATGACGTTACACATTTTTCATTTACAGGAACAACCCAGAACCAATTTTTTTTCTTTTTCTCTTCTTGCTTTCCCTTATAATAACTGCACTGTTTATTGTAATAAGACTACTTATAATGTGTATGATTGTTAATACTATGACTGTAATTATCTGATTTTTAATAATGACTTCGTAATGATCTAAATGTCACTCAATGAATTGTTATTACTTCTTAATGATCTGAATAATACTGAATGAGGAACAATGTTTTATTCTATTCAATACTTGATGGCCACTTGAGTGCCAATAATTAATGACAATCAATGAATTAGGTTATTAATTATGCCATTAATTAGCTCTTGTTTTCAATGTTGATACTTTGTAACTGGAAAAGAATATGATTCTTACTATATTGAAATGACAAATGATTAACTATGCTTTATAATTGGGAAAGAATGTGATTGTTTAATAATGCTTTGTAATTAGGAAAAGGCTAATGATTATTACTATATTGGAATAACAAATAATTAATTAACGATGCCATACTTTGTAACTGGAAAAGAATGCGATTGTTTCATAATGCTTTGTAATTAGGAGAAGGCTAATGATTATTACTATTGGAATGACCAATGATTAATTAACTATGCCATACTTTGAAACTGAAAAGGAATGCGATTGCTTCATAATGCTTTGTAACTAGGAAAAGAAGGTTACTGATTCTATGTAAAACAATTAATGAACATTTTTCTGTAATACTACATACTTGGTACAGAAATGTTCAATCACTAGGCTATGAATGCCGCAAATGAAAACTGTAATTGTCAATATTATGTGACTTAATGTCCTTCACCTCATGAGCTAACTACCCTGAATTACTGCAATGTCCATTTGTCCTGTCTATCCTAGTGATCATGGAGCACTACCTTTGGGTTTGCACTACTTCTACGTTGGTGTGCCTTGTAAAAGCGTGGTGTTGACACGACATGCTGTCCACCACCATGAGCGATGAAGACGTTATTATGGTCCCACTGTTTGGTGTACCTAATGTACTGCCAAAATGAGAACATGAAATATTACTACGAGAGTTCAGTGTCTTGGCTACACTGATGAATTCTGATGGGAAAAGAACTGCAAATTGTGTCACTTGGTGTTGTACTTCTGTGGAAAGATATGGACTTTCAGAACAGCTGTGTGCAATCTAAAGTGCTACAACCATGATGCAATCCTTCCCTTTCCTATCCTAATTCTTGTCACATAGTGAAAATAATTTTTTGCTAACTTTATTTATGTTCATGACTATACATTTTTTTTTGGTTCGCTGAACTCCAGTGCGAGTACAGTTATGTCACTTGTCGATATGATTTTTGCCATTATGTTTATTTATTGCAAAAATACCTAAGACATTTTTTCGATTTGTTCTCAAGTACAGTATGTGCACTCTTGTCTTTTATATTGTATATACATTTTTTTAGTATTTTATTTTAATGATATGTTCTGAACTACAGTGCATGTGCACTTATGTTGTGTGTTAATATGTTTTCTACTGAACTTCAGTGCCTGTGCACTTTTCTCATTTTTCAATATGATTTGTACTCATTCTGTATATTCAATACTTCAGTGCGCATGCACTTATGTCATTTGTTACTAATTGTACATACATTTCGTAAATTGCTAATATGTTCTCAACTGCAGTGCATGTGCACTCATGTCACTTGTCAACATAATTTTTTTTTTGCCATTCTATTTATTTGTTCTGAAAATGCTAAAGAATTTTTTCAGTGCGTGTGCACTTTGCTATCTGTCAAATAATTTGTATATACATTTTTCTGATTTGCTACTATGTTTTGTACTCACTTTGTCTTTGTCTGAAATGTTTTGTACTCGGTGCATGTGCACAACATTTAATTTATGTACTAAATTTGAATATTCTGTAAATTGTAAAAATTTCTTGCGATGGCAAGTCCAAATGACTCACCATCGCTGCCAAATTTTTGCCCCCCCAGTGGAGGGTTATGAAACACGTATGTAACATAGCAGCGATGGTGAGGCACGTTAAAATCTTTGACCAGAGAGCCTATAATCGTAGTTAGTCTGCGCTTGACCGCGCGAGTGTTGCAAGCAGTTCAGTGGTAGTCGTCGTGGAGTACAGTAGTAGTGCAGTTGAGCAGTACTCTGTTAGTAGTCGTTGAGAGAAGTTTTGTAGTAGCCGTCATGCAGAGCAGTCGGTCAGTAGTAGCAGCCCAGTGCGGTTGTGTGATGTAGTCTGTCGGCAACACTGGTCAAGATGCTGAATGAGGTATATTGTTAAATAAGGTAATCATCAGATAATGTAAAGTTCATTTATTGTAATTAATTTCCAACAAGTGCCCCAATAATAATTATGATTTCAAAAGCAATTTTATTGAACTAAATTTCGTTCCACTTCCCTTAAACAAATTTCAGTTAAATTACAAAAAAAAAGGAATATTATTATTTGCAATGCAGTTCCTCCAAGCTGTGCGCAAGAATAAGAGCAGAAATTTGACTAGCAGTTACAATGAGGTAAGAATTTAATTGTGATTTTTGCACAGGGCCAAAGACCGATATTTCGGTTTAATTGAATTATCGTTATCACTGAGATTTTCTTATCACTGAATGGACATTCATTTTTTGTGAGGAGCTTATACTTGGGTCAGATTGCGATTCTCACATTTTTGTTGTCATTATATTTAATTGCTAGGGAGGTTACGCATGGCTCCCATTTTTATTAAATATTGTCATTTCCTTTAAAATTTTTGTGGGGAGGTTACAATGATTAGATCAGATTACATTAGATTAATTCTTGTTTCATAGATCATGAATACGATATTTCGTAATGATGTGGAACGTGTCATTTTAATGAAAGATTTCTTTACATACCATTATTCAATTTCTTTACAATTTTTTACTCTCTCTCTCCCATTCTTTTTGATATTTATCTCTCTCTCTCCCTCTCTCTCTCTCTGTCACACATACACACACACACACACACACACACACACACACACACATATTCTTTTTTTTTTTTATTTGCTTGTTGTGCTCGACTATCGGCGAGGCACGAAAACGTCTGTGAATGAACTTCTTAGTTTTGAGTACACTAACGAAAGAAATATAAAAACAACTATGACAGTTACCGATTTATGATGCTTAGTTTGCAGTCAGTTCTGAGTATTATTAGTAACTACGCTCCAGTCCCTAAACCTAGTTACAGAAATGCGAATCAGACGCATTACGTATTCCAGGCCGTAGCAGCTGCGACTTGGAAACACCAGCTATGGTCACTTCCCAGCCCACTGTAAGATCACATCAGATCGTCTTCTTCCTGCTAGTATTGTAACTGAGATTTGGCAACAAGGCAATGTATGTTTGGCAACTCTGTGATCGATGAGTTACTTCCCGGTGTGCACGGAATTAAGCCTCAAAGTTCACTTCATTTTACCTGTCTTTTCCATTGAATAACCTGAGTTATTATCGCATGAGGTGTAACAAAAGATTGTAAATTTATGGTTTTCAGCCCAGGAAATTCGTTGCACGTGGAAATCGCAACTAATCTCGTCCTTCAAATTGCGGTTTACGAGTTCTAGGCACTATTGATTTCGTGAGAGGAAGCTGACACACATACTTCTTCGCCAGCTCTGTGGTAACGTGCTGACCTGTGAAAAAGCGTCTGTTACTGTTCGCAGTTGCAGTCTCACCGAGTGTAGGGTTTTTATCCATTCTGTGAAAAAGCTTCAAACAGTCAGACCAAACATCGATAAGGAAATCACAAGAAAATACTTTCGGCTCATAGTGCAATGGTGAAAAACTCACAATGCTGCACAACAGGCAACGCCTCATTCCGCTGCTGACAAGCAAATTTTGGGTTTCTAGGAATACATAACTTTATTTATGAAATGCCGCACTTGCATACCTCTTGAGTATGACACTGCATACCAATTAAACAGAGACCCAATCAAAATCTAAGTGAGTAGTATTTTACCAATTCGTGACGATGCAGGCACGCTTGTGTAAAGATTCTCAGTTTTATTAAAACAGACTTTCGTCGTAAGGTTATTGGTGGTAGTTTTATTACATTTCTTATAAAACAGCTCACAATTTTCGTAAGGTTTCCTTTAGTGTCGTTAAAACAATAGTAAACATGAGAGAGAAATTAATCACCAACGATATATGCGAATTCCCTGATATTATGTATAACAGTCTGAAAATACGCATGTGGTTTATTGATTACATGCATGTAGAAAACGTGTTCTGAGTTAAAGCTCTCAAACAAGGGTTGAAGAAGAATAAAATGCCACTAAAAGACGACAGCTAATGTAGAAAATACTTTTCCGATGTATTTTGGCACGATGCGTTCTACCATACATAATACAAAAGTTTCGAGATGCGTCTACTGTCTGGCTGTGTGTTAAACCTGAAATGAGCAAAATGTCGCAGAAGTTAGCCCTTTTTCCACATATGACTATTTTGGGTTGAGAAGTGAAGGGAATTATGTTAAAAGTTCCATTAGATTGATAACTTTAGCAGACAGCAGAATTGCGTTTTAAAAAAAGTAGCAGAGATTGTACCGGAACTCGCGACATCTTATCTACCGTGCAAGATACTTACCAATACACCACTAGCTGACACGCAGCTACAACCGCTCCAGAAGTCAACAACAATCACTCCAGAATTTCTGCATTCCACAGCGCTGTGGGATAATGCATATGGCCAGGTCAATACTTATGAGAGACAAACAGTTATACCTTTTCTTTTGCACTGCACGACGTTTTCAACAAACAGATAGGGCAGTAGGGTAGCTCAAGTGCAAAGCAACACTTCCTATTTAAATTTCTACATCTTACTCTGTTGGCAGTTCTGTGTTGGTGGCAGTTACGTGATTTTATTTTGGTGATTACAAAATAAAGTTGAATGCACGCACTGGGTAGCCGAGGCAGCTAGTTCACGGTGTTTCGGTCAACCAAGTAAATGAATTTACTGAACATGCTGCAAATTGATACAGGAAGCCTGTGTGTCAGAATTCTCAGCCAATGTGACACAACGGTGTTATGATAGAAAAATGAACCACTCAGAAGAGGATTTGGCGGTCTGTTGGGTTGATGATAGGTTCATATATGTATGGTCTGGGTTCTATTCCAACTTCGGTCATTAATTTTAGATAGGGAGAGACAGATTCCATTCTCTTCTGGCTATACCAAGTGAAGAACATATAATGGCATTGTGGTCTGACATTCACATTAAAAATGATATTCCTTTTCTACCAAGTACACTTTACGTTGAGCCACACTAAAGTCTGGAGTGGCGACATGTAGAAATTCTATCACCAGTAACCTTTCTTATACCAGTTATTTATTTCTAGTGACGAAACAAACGCTATGAGGGCTCACAGGACCCTTATTCCATCTTTTATCTTAGCTTCTGTATGTCGATAAAATTGGTTCTGAACTGGGAATGCAACTCAGACCGCCCTTAACGCGGAATTTGATCCCTTTGTGACAATACAGCTCGACTACAATTTGTTGTTTGTTCAAAACTGCAGATTCCTCAACATCTCCACATATTGCGCGTGAATGGGTTCGAATCCTGGCCCGGCACTAAAGATTTCATTATGTATTATCAAGATCTAGCATGAGAACACCTATCTGCTGGTGGATAATAATTTCGATTTTTAATGCATTTTCATTCGTTGTCAACACTATCGACATTTGACGTTTTTGACTCCCAGTGGAACACAGAACTATTTGCGAGATCACTGTAATTTCAAGATGTTATTCCGAGCTGCTGGTGGAGAAAAATTCGGTATCTGACGACTCTTTGTGTGTAGCCAGCAACGAAATGTGTGGGGCGCTATTCCCTGTCCGCACTGAACTCTTCGTCGTATTATTTCTAGTTCAAACATGCTCACATGTTGCTGATGGTGCAAGAAACCCATATTTAACGTTCGTTTTCTCTAGAATATAACAGCGGTAGGTGCTGGGTTGGAGTCCTGGGAAGGAAAAGATTAATGTTTCGTTTCGTCATTTCACTTAAAACATCTAGCTACTGCTGACAAAATCCGATATGTCACAGTTGATTGTGCTTCGACAACAATCCGATTAGGTTCTGGGTTCGAATACCTGTCCAACACAAAGCTTTACCTCACGGCATTTCAAATAAGTTACTTGTTAAGAAGCAATATTTAACATCTCTCGTAGTTCGTTAACAGGGACAATAGGTGCTGGGTAGGAATTCGCGTCCGTTAAAAATTTTTGCGTTATGTAATTTAAAGTTGGTATTTGCTAACTGATACTGTCTAAAATCGAGGTATATCACTCTTTGTATACTTAATCAGGAATGACTGTTAGTTTCCGTCAGTCACGAAATCTTTGCTTAGTCTGCATGACCTGGGTTTGAATCCATATGCAGAACGAGACGGTTCGTCTTGTCGTTTGAAGTTCATGCATATTCTCAACTAGCTGCTCTGGAATAACTCAAATTTTCAATGTCATTTTGTGGTAAATAATAAGTACGGCATGTCACTTTGAAGAGGAAATCATGAATACGACGAACTTTCTACATGCATTACCTATCTGACGGAATAATGAGAGTGGTAACATTTCAGGTATTGTCATTTATTGTAAAAAATGTGAGCTTACAAGCCTTATGGACAGTCTTACCTGTGATAAGGTGTTCCCTGATATTTGTAGTATCTTAGTATTACTTTAAATCTTGAGTTATTGCTATACAGAGTAGTGTTTTCTAGTGGTGACTTGTTGGAACCATTTTCAATATTCAAACGACTGTACCAAGGAGCGATTAGAGGACCTGCTAGACAGCTGCGTTATGTGGGTTGCATGCGAATCAGGCGAAATGCAATTCAGGGCTTTTCGGATACTTTTGAGCATGACTGTACAGCCGACCGTTTATTAGAGTAACGAGTAAAAATTTGAAGTAAATCAGTCAAGTCCTTCTGGAGATTTTTTGTAACAACATTTCCACATTATACTTTACATACTATAACGGTACTTTGCGGGCAGGCGTGTCAATTAGCATCATATTAATTGAAATCGGGGAAGAACTAAAAAGGGGAAAGTAATACGAAACTTTAGTAACAGCACAGTATTACTAAGAAGCAATATAATGAAAAGTAATAAAAAACAAAGTAGCAAAGACCAAGCGGGACAGAAAGATATAGGGGCGCGTTTGTTTTTTAATACATATAAACGAACATGTAACACATTATTGAGCTCTCTACCTTCAGTTATCGCGATCGGGCTAGTCGATGAAAAAGTGGTACGCGGCTGCGAAATTCGTTAAGGAGATTATTTAAAGACTCTTCAAGCACGTTTAAAATACATTGCGTGTGACGAAGTGATCAAAGACGTTTATTGTCGGGTGGAGTGAAAATGAATCCGACAACATAATTCGAACTTGGTGTTAGCTGGGAAAAATACTCTTGGTAAATTATTATGGTTGTGGAACCCACGAAAATTGTGCGCAACGGAAAGCTATAGTTTACGTAATTCTGCATTTTATAAAATGGTGAAACGCATGTGCGCGGAACATTAATAGAATCTCATCCTTGGACGGTTGCGGGGGTAACTGATACAAACAACGCGCCAGCATAAAAAATAGTTCGATTATTAACTACCAGATATTAATTAACGGGGACCTAAAATATTAAAAAAGAAGGATAGGATCATCACTTCCAATCCCGATTCATATTTCACATTTAATTAGTGAAAAGAGAAGTGTTAATAAACAAACTACATTTCAATTTTATTCACGATTTTGGCTTCATTACGTAGTCTTGACTACATGACAAACAATATCTGTGGAAGTTGTATGCAACGTATCGTCATAATATTTAGGCAACCAATATTGTGGGACACCAAAAACGTAAATTCATGAAATTGTTCTTACAGCGGATGTATAATGTGTGAGTGCGACGAACTATATTGAGAAACTGAACATCCATTACGTACTTGCATTTTTATCTGCAAAATGGTCCCTGTCGGTACATCAGCATAGAGTTCGAACAGAATCGCTGGAATGTTGCAAACCATTCATATTAATCGAACATCTAAATACACATAATTCTGGTACCACTAGGATGTGTTCTTTCTCCTCACCCCCGAGGCAGTGATTGAATTAAGAGTCAGCCGGGAAATACATTTAAATCAATTGACGGCCACTGAGCTAGCGTCACGAATTTTCAAACGTCCACTGCCATGTATGAAGGCGAGTGACATCACGAGTGTTAGCGTCGATCGGGGTTTGTCGTCGTGATCGTATTGAATGACATTGAGCGGTTACAATACCTATATATTATAATATTAAAATATGTAGCCTATGTCCACCTGACTGTTCATTAGAGTATCATGTACAAATATCTAGTAAATCCGTCAAGAACTTTTTGGTAACGTTTCCTCTTTATATTATAAAAATATGTATCCTATGCCCGTCTAAATGTTCATTAGAGTATCGGATGAATGTCTGAAGTAAAGAGTAAAAATCTGAAGTAAATTGATCAAGAACTTAAAGATTTTTTGGTAATAACGATTCCCCTTTCTGTATTAAATATGCATCTATAGACAGCCTACCTGCCCACCTTTGTTGAGGACCTTAAAAGTGCACCTGCAGTTATCAGTCAGCAGTCGTTGCAGGCGGACACACTAAGGCGCCTGGAAGTAAACAACAGCAGTGGCGTAGCGTTGCCATTTGTTTTGAATATAGACCAGGCTTACAGCAGTTTCCGGGTTGTGTGAGAAGATGTGTTCTAAGGTTCGGGAAGTACACCTAATATTTGTGGATTTAGAAAAAACGTATGATTCTATACTCATCAATGGAGTACGGTAAGCGATGGAGTAAATAAATATAGAAGCACAACAGATATGCCTCATTCAAACAATATACACCGACCGTTAAAGCACTTACAGTAAGGAGGAAGTGAGTGAGACATTCCAGACACTGAAAGGACTTAAGATAGGACTTTAGTGTGTCGCTGACCTTGTATAAAATATATATGTGATATATATTGGAACGATAGAATCAGTCGTGGGGATGTGTGGGAAGACGTCAAATTTAAGATAAAGAAGCTAATGAAAGTATTTGAACGAGGAGGGTTAAGAATACATATGAGTAAAACAGAATATCTAGCAGAGGGATGAGATGGAAGGCATATACAGGGTGGGGCAAATACACTCACGCTCATAAATTAAGGATAATTGCAGAATGTGGTGCCACACAACGTGAAACTACACAATACTGGCGTTAAAAGCATAGGAACATAGGGAACACACACAACACAGATCTATAAGTCCACCGTATTGGTGATAAGTTCAGAAAACCGTCCAGAAACACATGTGCTACAAAACGCAACTGTTTCCTGCGCATGTACCCCGACATCAGTATGGGATATGATTACCATGCACACGTACACAGGCCGCACAACGGGTGGTATACTCTGGATCAGGTGGTCGAGCAGCTGCTGGGGTATAGCCTCCCACTCTTGCACCAGTGCCTGTCGGAGTTCCTGAAGTGTCGTAGAGGTTTGAAGACGTTCAGCGATACGTCGACCGAGAGCATCCCAGACGCGCTCGATGGCGTTTAGGTCTGTAGAACAGCCAAGCCACCCCATTCGCCTGGTATCTTCTGTTTCAAGGTACTCCTCCACGATGGCAGCTCGGTGGGGCAGTGCGTTATCATCCATCAGGAGGAAGATGTGACCCACTGCACTCCTCAAAAGGCGGACATACTGGTGCAAAATGACGCCCCGATACACCTGACCTGTTGCAGTTCCTCTGTCAAAGACATGCAGGGGTATACGTGCACCAATCATAATCCCACCCCAAACCATCAAACCACGACCTCCACACAGGTCCCCATCAAGGACATTAAGGGGTTGGTATCTGGTTCCTGGTTCACGCCAGATGAAAACCCGGCGAGAATCACTGTTCAGACTATACTTGGACTCGTCCGTGAACATAACCTGGGACCACTGTTCCAATGACCATGTACTGTGTTCTTGAAACTAGGCTTTACGGGCTCTGCTGTGACCAGGGGTCCTGGAATGCACCTTGCAGGTCTTCGGGCGAATAAACCATGTGTGTCTGGAGACAACTGTTCCAGTGGCTGCGATAAGGTCCCGAGCAAGGCTACCTGCAGTACTTCGTGATCGTCTGCGGGCACCGATGGTGAGATATCGGTCTTCTTGTGGTGTTGTACACTGTGGACGTCCCGTACTGTAGCGCCTGGGCACGTTTCCTGTCTGCTGGAATCGTTGCCATAATCTTGAGATCACACTTTGTGGCACACGGAGGGCCCATACTACGATCTGCTGTGTCTGACCAGCCTCCACTTGCCCTAGTAATCTACACCTCATAACGTCATCAATATGTGTTCTTTGAGCCATTTTCAACACACAGTCACCATTAGCACGTCTGAAGACGTCTGCACGCTTACTCGCTGCACCGTCCTCTGACATGCACCAACACACCTCTGCGTATGTGGACTGCTGCCAGCGCCATTGTGCGACGACCGCAGGTCAAATGGACCGCCTGGTCATACCCCGAGGCGATTTAAACCAGCAAACCACCCTCCAGAGCGTTGTTTCACCATGTATCGGCATCATCTTTAATTTATGAGCATGAGTGTACAAGGAGTCCGGACGAGTGAGTACGATTGGATGTCAATGTATGCATATAGCTCTACACCTCCTGACGCGCACACAACGTATACGCCCGACATTTGGTCCACATCGGTTCAGAGCGTAGTGTAGGTTGCGTCAGTGTGAGCGGAACAGTGGAAAGGGGACGGTGGTACCCACAGTGGAGCAGTGGGTGCTCGTTGTGGAAAGTAACGTGACAACAAATCGTGGGAACAGTGTGGCCAGATGTTTGCAGAGAAGTTTAATGGCGTGAAAGTGCCAGCAAAAAGTGCGATGCAACGCTTAGTCCGAAAATGGCGTCAAAAAGAATCTGCTTTGAACAAGTCGAAAAACATTCCGAAACGTTCCCGCACAGCACACAATACGGCTACAGTTCACCAGAAAATGCTTCAGAGTCCTACCAAATCAACCTGAAGCCTGTTGCAAGAGACTGGCATACCACTTCGATTATTAGGACAAATATTCCACATGGATACGCACATGCATCCCTGTCGACGTCTGTTTTCATCCATTGAAACCAGCAAATGGTCATCAGCGCCTCCATTTTGTGAGTGACGGTTCACTGTTGGACAATAAAAGGTTTGTGCATGTATACGTCCTTTACGTCTGATGTAGCCTGGCTTCACCTGTCAACGCACAGAATCACAGATTTTTTGTAGCAGAGAATCCGAAAAATTTCCACGAAACACCATTGCATGAACAGGAGGTTGTGGTTTTGGTGTGCAGTGTCCCATCTTCTTTCATCAGAAGCTGACGTCGGTGCGTTAACATTGCCAACATTTTGAGAAAAAATTTGGCACTATTAACGGAAGAGGAAAAAACCTAGTTACTTCCAACAGGACTTCGAACGGCCGAACCTTGGATGACACTTACACAATCTTCACGGCTGACAGAGTTGGCCGGCCGGGGTGGCCGAGCGGTTCTAGGCCCTACAGTCTGGAACCCCGCGACCGCTACGGTCGCAGGTTCGATTCCTGCCACGGGCATGGGTGTGTGCGATGTCCTTAGGTTAGTTAGGTTTAAGTAGTTCTAAGTTCTAGGGGACTGATGACCACAGAAGTTAAGTCCCATAGTGCTCAG
Source organism: Schistocerca cancellata (assembly GCF_023864275.1). Classification (NCBI taxonomy): domain Eukaryota; kingdom Metazoa; phylum Arthropoda; class Insecta; order Orthoptera; family Acrididae; genus Schistocerca; species Schistocerca cancellata. The sequence continues at coordinate 330,232,753 of NC_064628.1, read as the reverse complement.
AGCCATTTGAACCATTTGACAGAGTTGTTAGCAGAGACCGCAGCCCTAACTGATCACCCAGGTCACCTGATCTGTCAGTGTCTGATTACCTTGTGTTGGGAGCCCTCAAGTCTAAGGTGTACCGAAACAACTCTCAGAGTCTTCAAGAACTGCGACAGAACATTTCAGATGAGACTGCAGCAATTCCAGAAGTCCAGCTTCGATTCATCTTCAGCAATTTCCTGACCAGGGTTCAAAACTGGCAAGTTATGAATAATAGTCACTTTCAACATCTGCTATAGTCTGATTAGTACTGTATTTCCTTTCCTTTTGCTGTGTTTCTTAGTACCGTGGAACTTTATTCTCCGGGACGCTTTCATTTACCCAACCCTCTAGTACTGCCGCAAGGAACTATCAAAGCTATAAAGCAGTTTAAACACTTAGGTTCGACTATCCATTCCCCGGGACGCCATGTAGCAGATGTGGAACACATGACCCAGTAGGCCAGAGGAGCAATTAAAATGCTAAATGGAGTTATGTGGAACCGGGCCATATTAAAAGAAACAAAGAAGAGGATTGTGCAAGCAGTAGTGGAAAGTACACTAATATAAGGTGCAAAAGGATGGACCTTGAGGGAGCGGCAGGGAAACAGAATACAGGCAGCAGTAATTGATGGAATAAGGAAGGCAGCCAGGATAACCAGGACAGAGCGAAGAAGAAAAGAGGAACTCAGGGAGATAATGGATATGGAATAATCAATCCTGCAAAGAACTGAGAAGAGAGCTCTTTGATGGTACGGTCACGTATGGCGAATGGAGCAAAGATGATGACCAAAGGCAATCCTGGAAGGATGAACCGTGTACGATCGAGATTAACATGGAAAGCGGGAATAATTGGTATGATGAGGAGGAGAGATCTGAAAGAGGAAGACTGCCCTGATCGTGAAAGCTGTTGAATGGAAATACAGGGCAACTGTTGAAGAGTGGAGAAGCCCTCAAAAGTAAAAATAAGTAAGTGTCTTGTTTGATACTGATCTTACAAATATTGTGCTTTTTAGAATTTTCATTCCTTTAATATATTCGGTGGTTTCAAACCTATGTGGAAGCTTATGTGAAAATCAGTGGTGTGTTTACAAGCAAGTGTTAACTTCTGCTCGTTGTATAATCATTACGTGTTGTCTTGGATCCACTACAGTGCTTTAAATGACTTCCTGACAGCTTCGGTTTAGGGGTGTTGTTAGACAATATTGTGCTTTCATAGTTCCCGAACTTCGTGTCTGGTAGTACCTTGGTTCAACGACCTTCAGTCGTATTATTCTTCGTCTGCCTGACGCCTGGAAGATAGCTGCACAACTCGACGAAAGGTGAGTTTTTTTGAAAAATTGTGTTGTAGTGTTTTTTGGTTTAGTGTAAGAGTAGCGTGATGTGTGACAAATGTGGATGTTCCCGTAGGTTAATTGGTAGGCAAGAAAGATGTCAAGACTGTGGGTTGGTGTTTCACTGGGGAGAATGCAACGAGCAAGCTAAAACTGTGTCAGATGAGGTTATTCCATGGAGTTGCAGTTTATGTAGTTGAGAAATGAAAATCGTGGAACAGTGAAAAAGGACTTGTGCCTACAGGCAGATTAGAAACAGCATACTTTCATTTAGATAGGATGAAGGGGGACAGAGACGATGGGGTCTGCGAGAAGGTGACAAGTAATAGGCAAAAGGAGAAAACGTCGGATATCACTTTTCAAATTCTTGTTCGCAATCAGTTTGAATTGTTACCTGAATTAGGGGAAGAGCATCAACCAGCTTTTGAGATTAATATGGTGTAACACACAAGTAGGAACGACTTTAAGACTAGGTTGGTACAAAAGTCATGTAGAATGAAAAGAGGATTGCTATTAGGGAGCAGTTATCGGAGAGTTGTAGGCCATTTGCTACAGGAAAAGCTAGGTGTAGGATACCAGATCACACGCATCATGAAACCTAGTGCGAAGATTATCCAGGTGACAGAGAACATAGCGGGCTTTGTGCAGAGATTTTAATGCCGAGGATAAGGTACTTACAGTACGAGGAGCAGGAAACAGCCTGACTAGCAACCCAGAATATAGCTTTAAAGGTAATCTAGAGGAAACGGGATCAGCAACAGCACACATTCGTGTGAGGTTTGTCGATGTTTTGGAGCGACACGGCTGTCAGCCGTCTAAAAAAGAGCTGGGCGGATTGCTTCTGTCTGAAACAAAGTCTCACACCTGTGTCGTAACTGTTGCTGCGATTGACACGACAGAGATGAAGATACACTAATCATGGCCTGTAGCTGAATACGAAGGGAAGGAAAGATTAGCTGAGCAGCTTGCAGAAAGTAGAAGGGGGGACACAAGCACACAGGACACAGTCCCTGTGATTACCGCACCGCAATAAAAGAGACATATTTTTAGGTTAGTGTCAGATAACAGACAGAGAGTACCGAAATAAATTAGAGCAGTTCATGACTATAATACGTGTAACAGCTTACAGAAAAATATAATTAATTTATTTCATCAGAACATCAGAAGGTTGAAAAACAAGATAGATGATCTTTCTGTACGTGCAAAAGATGTGGAAAATTCTGAATGTCTTGTGTCTCTCTGAGCACCATGTAAACGAAGGGATGGAAATGGAAATGCCGTGTGGGTAGGGCCTCCCGTCGGGCAGACCGTTCGCCTGGTGCAAGTCGTTCGAGTTGACGCCACTTCGGCAACTTGCGTGTCGATGGGGATGAAATGATGATAAGGACAACACAACACCCACTCCCTGAGGGGAGAAAATCTCAGACCCAGCCGGGAATCTAACCCGGGCCGTTAGGTATGACATTCCGTCGCGCTGACCACTCAGCTACATGGGGTGGACACCACAGGGATGAAGAAGTTAAATATCAGGAATTATAGACATGCATCATTTTCGTGTAGAGCTGACAAGGAAAGAGGAGTACGTGCAACGTACATAAATGTTAGACAAAGTCGAAAACATTGATACAAATACTTTTTTTGTTGATCAGAACCTATAAGCGTGTGCTTCTGCGTTGTTACTGCATAACACTCCTCTGATAATTATAACAGTATACAGAACGCCCTCTACGAAACCTTTAGCTATTTACAAGAAATATAGATACATTAGCCAAGAAGAAACAGTTCGTAGTTTTTGGAGACTCCAGTGTAGATGTGTTAAAAAATATGGTTAGGAAAAATGAACTAGAATTATTATTTCGGTGTTTCAGTCTAATTTCAGTAGTCAGTTTTCCAACTCGTGTGTAGAAAATAGTAGGACACTGATTTAATAACGTTTTTATAGACAGTTCTCAGACTGGAACAATTAGCGTGTGACCAGCAGCTAATGGGCTACCTGATCGTGATGCACAATTAATGGAAATAACAATGTAGCGCCGGCCGCAGTGGCCGAGTGGTTCTAGGCGCTTCAGTCTGGAACCCCGCGACCGCTACGGTAGCAGGTTCGAATCCTGCCTCGTGCATGGATGTGTGTGATGTCCTTAGATTAGTTAGGTTCAAGTAGTTCTAAGTTCTAGGGGACTAATGACCTCAGATGTTAAGTCCTATAGTGCTCAGATCCATTTCAACCATTTAACATTGTATCACCTCACAGCCCGGTCGCATTTTCATACAAAGCAATGAGGCCTATTAATGAGAACAGAATACAATGTTTCTAGAATAAATTAAAAGAGGTGGTATGGGTTGAGGTATGTATAGAAAGAGATGCTAATATCAAATTCGATTTACTACATAGTAAACTTGTGTCACTATTTGAAAGTTGCTTTCCTAAAACATTATCCAGAACGTCCATAAAAAAAGTACGCTGTGGATAACTAAGGGAATCAAAATCGCATGTATGAAGAACAGGAAAATTTGTGTAGGGGCCAGGGTAAGTCGAGATCCAACATTACTCGCATACTACAAAAAATACTGTAGTATTTTAAGGAAAAACATTAAAATATATCCTGACGGAATAAATAGGGCGGGTAATAAGATTAAAACTCTATGGTACATTCTGATTCCTCAGATTCTCCTGACGTATTTCATGTTGAAATAGTTCAAAGTGAAAAAAAGGACAAATGAACTGCCGGATATCGGTGTCCAACTGCCATAATATTTCCAAAATACTGTGCCTATTGGTCACCGGCATCTCACAGTTCACCCATGAACGGGAGAGAGGACAGCCAGTAAATGTACAAGATTCCATAACAAGTAGACTAAACCACAATATTGCGACTGATATTTCACAGGCTGCAAGTACTTTTAACCGTTACCTTCTAAACATAGCAGCAAATATAGTATTAAGTGTTTCAGTTGAAGACGCAATAGAATATATCAAAAATGTCATTCGACTAAACTTTAAGCAACTAGAAATAGCACCAACGCACTTCATTGAAACTGTTATACCTACGAAAATTCTAAAAAACAAACGCTCATGTGGGGTTGGTGGAATTTCAAACAGAATTCTGAAAAGTTGTTCCAACTTGATAAGTAATGTCCTTAGTGATATTGATATATTCAATGCATGACTGCCACAGGGAATTTTTCGAGACGAGTTAAAATATCCATGACAGTATTATTCATAAGAAAGGCTACAATTTCCCTACTGACATATTTTTCCAGAATATCCAAAAAAAGTAATGCATTCAAGAGAGTTTGCACACTAAGTGGAAACAATTTAATCAGCATATCACAGTTTGGATTCCAGGAAGAATGCTCGACTGACAATTCAATACATTCATTCGTCAAATAGTACAAGTCTTACATAATAATATATCGTCAGTATTTTCGTGACGTCTCCAAGGCGTTTGATTCTGTAGATCATGATACTTTCTTAGAAAAACTTAAGGCTTCACACAAAGTTGGTTTGAATCATACTTGAAAAACACAATGCAAAAGATTTTGCTGAACAATTCAGACACTGTTGGAAAGCTAGAAAATTTTTGTGAGTGGGGTAAATTCATAAAGGGAGTCCCTCAGGGTTCGATTCTTGGTCCACTCCTGTTTCTTATATACATGAACGACATTCCTCTAAACATTCAAGAAGTAGAACTGTCACTTCTTGCAGATGATACTAGTGTTATAATAGATCCCATTAGCGCAAAATCAACAGAAGATATGGTAATTAATATTTACCACTGATTTATTAATTTTTTATTTGTTAACCAGTTAAAAAAGGAAAAAGAAAAAACTCTTGTTTTAAGTATAGTTGCACGAGTAAGGATAAAGTAATAACAAATTCATTAATGTTAACTCTAATCACGTATACATATCCTGTAAACTGACTCGTTCCACATCACTTCGATAGAAGAATAATTAGAATGATCTATAGAACATGTAACTAACTAACTAACTTACTTAACATGTATTTACACTCCTGGAAATTGAAATAAGAACACCGTGGATTCATTGTCCCAGGAAGGGGAAACTTTATTGACACATTCCTGGGGTCAGATACATCACATGATCACACTGACAGAACCACAGGCACATAGACACAGGCAACAGAGCATGCACAATGTCGGCACTAGTACAGTGTATATCCACCTTTCGCAGCAATGCAGGCTGCTATTTTCCCATGGAGACGATCGTAGAGATGCTGGATGTAGTCCTGTGGAACGGCTTGCCATGCCATTTCCACCTGGCGCCTCAGTTGGACCAGCGTTCGTGCTGGACGTGCAGACCGCGTGAGACGACGCTTCATCCAGTCCCAAACATGCTCAATGGGGGACAGATCCGGAGATCTTGCTGGCCAGGGTAGTTGACTTACACCTTCTAGAGCACGTTGGGTGGCACGGGATACATGCGGACGTGCATTGTCCTGTTGGAACAGCAAGTTCCCTTGCCGGTCTAGGAATGGTAGAACGATGGGTTCGATGACGGTTTGGATGTAGCGTGCACTATTCAGTGTCCCCTCGACGATCACCAGTGGTGTACGGCCAGTGTAGGAGATCGCTCCCCACACCATGATGCCGGGTGTTGGCCCTGTGTGCCTCGGTCGTATGCAGTCCTGATTGTGGCGCTCACCTGCACGGCGCCAAACACCCATACGACCATCATTGGCACCAAGGCAGAAGCGACTCTCATCGCTGAAGACGACACGTCTCCATTCGTCCCTCCATTCAAGCCTGTCGCGACACCACTGGAGGCGGGCTGCACGATGTTGGGGCGTGAGCGGAAAACGGCCTAACGGTGTGCGGGACCGTACCCCAGCTTCATGGAGACGGTTGCGAATGGTCCTCGCCGATACCCCAGGAGCAACAGTGTCCCTAATTTGCTGGGAAGTGGCGGTGCGGTCTCCTACGGCACTGCGTAGGATCCTACGGTCTTGGCGTGCATCCGTGCGTCGCTGCGGTCCGGTCCCAGGTCGACGGGCACGTGCACCTTCCGCCGACCACTGGCGACAACATCGATGTACTGTGGAGACCTCACGCCCCACGTGTTGAGCAATTCGGCGGTACGTCCACCCGGCCTCCCGCATGCCCACTATACGCCCTCCCTCAAAGTCCGTCAACTGCACATACGGTTCACGTCCACGCTGTCGCGGCATGCTACCAGTGTTAAAGACTGCGATGGAGCTCCGTATGCCACGGCAAACTGGCTGACACTGACGGCGGCGGTGCACAAATGCTGCGCAGCTAGCGCCATTCGACGGCCAACACCGCGGTTCCTGGTGTGTCCGCTGTGCCGTGCGTGTGATCATTGCTTGTACAGCCCTCTCGCAGTGTCCGGAGCAAGTATGGTGGGTCTGACACACCGGTGTCAATGTGTTCTTTTTTCCATTTCCAGGAGTGTATAATCAATCAAGAAATTAAACAACTTGCATTTTTAAGGTACATGACCTAGTTGGAAGACACATTGTACATCAACTGTTCAGTGTGGGACCCTGAAACAATCCTGTATGTCATTTACAAATATTCATCCAGCGGACGAGTGCGATTCAGCCTACATGAAAAGTGATAGTTCCTTCCGGGACAGGTGTTGCTATACTATACGTTGAAGTCGCAAACATCTTAAGACAGTGAGCTCCCTAGCAATCAGGCGAGGATCGTCAGTTAGCACAAATGGATGGCGAGATCTCACAAGACTCGCAGATCACGTCAAAAGCGACAACATCACTTCTCATGTCTGCAGCCCTTTTCAGTTATTATGCCTTCTCCCTTCTGCTCCTTCTGGGACACTGGCTCTTGTCCATTTTTGTGCTACTGGTTGAAGTAGAATAACGTTCAGCCAATGATGGATGATATTACATCAAGTTTACGTTCCTGTAAACTGACTCGTTCCACATCATTTCGATAAAAGATCTATGGAACATGTAACTAAGTAAACTAATCTGAATCGAGAGTACTAGACGCCTGCAGGCAGGCTATACTTTTGCTCTTTGGCCGCCACACCGCTGTTGCTAGACCTGATAATATGCCGTTCAGAATCAGAGAGTGTCGAAGGGGTTGCCCGTTTGAAAGCGCTTAGGTCGTCGTCACGGGCTCTGTCTGTACACTTACATTTTTAAGCTTCTCAAAAAAAGGTGGACGCTTCCCACTGACGGTTTTGCCGAACTGGTGGTCTTGGAGAAACTCTTTGGCATTTTATTCACGCATGTGCCAGTGTCGCGTGCACCCGTTCTCACGCCATGGGAGGACACAAAATATCTAGGAGCGCTGGAATACCATAAGCACCCGTAGCTGCTTCGGGACATGTTCGAATTCCTTCGAATGGTTTTGAAAGGTCCCTGGTGATTCTAGTCTGTACATGAGAGCAAAAATTGTGGTCACATTGCTCACGAAACTGGTGAGATCACGTTCGATGAGGATGCAGCCCCACAATGAGGCGCTGTGTCTGCAATGTTTTCCTTGGCCACTCATGAGAAAAAAACCGCTTGATTTCAAGGGGGGGCGTCGCGGTTGGAACCTCCATCACCAAGGCGTTATAAGGAAGGGTGAAATGTGGGAAAGAGGGGGTGTGACGACCTTCCGATGGTTTGACACGTCCACGGTTACATTAGGCAGAATTGTGGGGAAGTTTGGTGGCGATGGTACATCATTTACCCACGTTACACGTCATATGAACTTTTGAGCTCTGGCCTTTTTCTCGCACGTGTTGACACCTTGCTGTTTGAAGCGTCTCCGAGTCCGAGTGTGACGTCGCAGGACGCCACGCTTATGCACCATTACAGAAGAAGCTTGTACGCACCTTTGGAGAAAATTTCAAATTTTAGCATCGCGATGTGTGATCATTTAATTCTGTTGCGAGATGTGTCTGATAAGATGACGCCCTAGTAGGTATACAAAAACATACGTGTATTGGAATACAGTTTTGTGCCAAAATTTCAAAGCAATCAGTCAATAACTTTCAGAGATATAAGATTTGGAATAAACGAATATCTATATAGAGTTTAGACTGTATGGTATGATGTATGGTTTCTTCAGCGTTGTACAGCAATTACAGTAAGTCTCATACAAAACACATGTAATTCTTTAAGACTAATACGTATAACCCTCTTACTAATATTTAGTTTAGTTTCCAAATAAAGTACCATATGGGAGGATAGTCCTGTTTATAGGAAAAGTTAATCAATAGAGTAATCCTTTTTCCAGGATTTGACCATGTGTTGTGTCTAATGGATAAGTAAATCAGACTATTCACTTCTTATTCCTAAGATCTTACCCAGCGGTTAGATAGAAATGCAGTATGAATAATATTATATTGAAGCTAGGACAACTCGGTTCCAAGTTCATTTAGTGGTTTAAAACATGGACTAATGGTCGCCAGCCTACCCAGACAAGGAGACAATGAAGTACTGGAAAATGAGAAGTATGAATTTTGCCTACTTTCTTGATACTGTTTAATTTGGTTCTTCAAATAAATATTACTCCACTCAAACAATGTTGAACTACACCCTTATACTGTACATGACATTTTTAAATGAGAAAAATCCCAGTAGAGGGGGGGGGGGGGGCTCTAGAAAAGCACTTTCTATAATCAACAAACTTAAATACTAAAATACTTAGGTAGTAAAGCACAAATTTTTATACTGCACATTTCACTTCCAGAAAACCTCTTTCATACTGAAATTTAATTTCAAAAGCTATTATTCTTTGAACTAATTCTGTATAGTCATTTAACAGATTCTAGTAACATGGCTTCACTCTGATTGAATTTTGCGTAAGCAAACTTTTACTATAACACTTTGAAATAGTTAAGGAAACTGTTTTATTATTTAAACAAAAACAATTTAAATGGTGCTCTTTATATTAACTTGGCACTTCATAAGTCTGTAAAACAGGATACTTGGATTAATCAAACACCAGGAAGGAACCCTATATAAGATGAAATAACAGGGTTAACCAGTTTCTTTAAAGTTCAAGACTGATTATTAAAACACAGTTTAAACGAATGGTTCACGCTGTACAAAAGTAAAAATACAAACAAAAAAACTTATCTGGTGGCTGTAGGCTTGGCTGTGGCGAACAATTATGACGGATACGCTACTCACAGTACGGCCGCCAAGTATCTTGCTGTGCAGGCTCAATTCTTGGCGTCGTTCAATTTTACATACAGAAGACCGACAATTCGCAGCTATGCCGTAAGCCGTCTGCGGTCTTCATCCGAGGCATCTGAGTGCAAATTTCCAGGCAAAGCTTCTCCTGCTCCACAAAGAAGTTATCTCAATCACTGCTGCCTACAGACTTTCTGACTTACTTCCAGCGCCAATTCGCCGCGGCCGCTTTTTCCACTCCCCAGAGTCACTTTCATTTCACACAAAAGCGCACTGGCTTTTAAATAACACTTATTTCTTACATTGTTCCTAAGCGTGATCATTTCTTAAATTGTCAAATTTACATCAACATGAATAATTTATACACACAAATATTTTAAATACAAAAGTCATCGGAAGATTATTTAATGTAATAAACAATTTTCATAGCATTTTACATACATTACTCACATACAATGCAAAGAACTTCAGACCCCAGTATAGCAAAAAAAGGGCTCTGAGCACTATGGGACTTAACAGCTATGGTCATCAGTCCCCTAGAACTTAGAACTACTTAAACCTAACTAATCTAAGGACAGCACACAACACCCAGTCATCACGAGGCAGAGAAAATCCCTGACCCCGCCGGGAATCGAACCCGGGAACCCGCCCAGTATAGCACACTTTACATCTACAGAAAGTATAGTACCAATATGCGAAAATTTTAAAGCAAAAAAATTACAAATATTTAAATGAACCATAAACAAATATTATATACGTTTTGCTCGTCTTCCTGTTGTACACCCGCTTCCTCTACATCTTTGACCGTCATGAGGCACGCTATTGTTGTTTTCGGTTATCCTCACAATTCCGTGTGGCTCAACGGTTTAATGAGAGCCTTCCAAATGGACGCCACGTATCCAATTTGCGTGTCCCTAACCTATACCAGTGACCCTAATTTCGGAACCACGTGTCGTTCCTAGTGAATCTGCACATAGCTGAGAGATAAAGCAGATTAAAAATTCCGTGGTCCGACGCGGATTCTATCACATAACATTTTGGTTTGCAGGAACCCGCTTTAACGCTGGACCGCCAAGTTTAGTGTTTTCGGTTTTGAGTCACATATGAGGTCCGTCACGAATTCCTCTTTTGCACCAACCTCTTCATCTCAGAGTAGAACTTGCACTATACGTCCTCAGTTATTTGTTGGATACGTTTCTATACCTGTCTTCATCTACAGTTTTTCACCACTAAAGCTCCCTCCAGTACCATGAAAGTTTTTCCTGATGCCTGGATACATCCTATCATCCCGTACCGTCTTTTTGTTGGTATTTTCCACACCTTCCTTTCTTCATCGATTCCGCGGAGAATATTCTCATTCCTTATCAGTCTACGTATTTTCGACACCCTTCTATGGCACGACTTCTCAGACGCTTCGATTCTCTTCTTTTCTGGAGTTCCCATGGTTTACTACTATACAATACACTGCAGTAAACGTGTCTTCTCAGGAGTTTCTTCCTCAGAGTAGGGCCTATGTTTGATGCTACTACACATCTAATGGCCAGGAAAGGCCTCCATCCTTGCCAGTCGTCTTTTTATGTCCTCCATGTTGCGTACGTCTTGTATTATCTTTGAATTCCTCTGCTTCATTTGCTTCGTTGTCACCAATTTTCACATTGTTTTCACCACTAATTTCTTTTCTGTCACTTCCCATTCCTTTCTTATTTCTTCGATTTTCTCTCAGTTCATTGTGTGTGCTCATAAGACTATCCATTCCATTCAATTTTACTGAATACATCACTGTTATCAGCGAATCATATCACTGATATTCCTTTACACTGATTTTTAACACCACTCTTGAACCTTACTTCTATCTCGTTCTTTGCATCTTAGATATATACATAGATTGAACAATAGGGGCAAAACACTGCAACCTGCCTTACATCGTTTTCAATCCGTTACTTCATTCCCATCCCCTATGACTATTAGCTTATCTTCTCCTTTAACAGTTCAATTACTCGTTCAGTATCCTCATACACTTTCTCCGTCTGACCGTCGTCTGCTTTCGATGTCGTCATGTACACCTGAACTATTTTGGTTGAAGTTGGTTTTTTGTCGGTTCCGATGAGAACAACCCCATCGCTGAACTGTTCACAGAAACTGAGTACCTTACCTACCTCCCTATTCATAATGAATCCTTCTATCATCAAACTACTTTCTGCTGCTGTCAGTATAAGGGACGATCAAATAGTTTCCGTTGCTGCGGCTAGTATGGAACGAAGCGCGGCTCCGATACGGGTATATAAGCATCGATATGTAGGCAAGGGATTAGTGTGGTAAATGTGCAAACGTGAATACTAGCGACTTTGTTACCAAAAAGATCTAAACAGGACCAACGTGCTGCTATGTTTTTCTTGGCTGCCGAAGAACAAACACCGATAGACACCCATCTCTCGAAAACCACCATCGTGGAATGGTGCTCCAAACTGCGTGCTGGTCGTCATTTGACACAAGACACCAGTCGATCTGGAAGACCAGCCTCTTGGTGTCTTCAGCATTAGGGCACGATACTGCGTAACGCTAGAGAAAGTTCGGCGTGCAACTCTATGACTAAACGTGAAGGAAAACTACGATAAGGACTTCTGCTGCTTCGTGCTAAGACACATTGCCATATTGCAAATGCCTTGACGCACAAGTTCGGCAACTCAAGTGGGAGACGTTTAGTCAGCCACCCTAGAGTCCTGTTCTGCCCCATGCGATTATCACGCCCTCGATCCCTTAAAAAGGTCTTTGAAAGATCGACAATTCCTGTCGAATGAGGACGTGCAGCAGGCAGTTAAAGACTTCTTCACACAACAGGATACGGTGTTTTACCAAACAGGTACCTTCAAACTGGAGCGTCGATGGGATGAGGTAGTGGTAGTCCTAAAGCTTTAATTATCACCTCGAAAAACAAAACGTGCGACTACGAAATCTGGCGATACTCCTAGCCTTTCTCTTCATACTCCAACGGGATGCACCTATCCAAGAAAAGAATGACTTGATAGTTTGTAGAGTACTTCGGCGCAAAAGGCAGAATTTCCAGGTTCGAGTCTCGGATCGACAAACAGCTGTAATCTGCCAGGAAGGTTGAAATACAGGCAATATTTAATAGTAAGAGCCAGATCGTATTTCCCACCAAGCAACAGAGCTTCTGACAGAGAGAAATAGATGGAATGGATAACATTATCTTACAACTGCATGAGTCCTTATACACTGTTCATTTACATTAATGTGACCGCCCCCCCCCCCCCTCCGTTTAAGCCCGAAAAACCTAATTTTGCAACGGACATTGCTGCGAGAAGTGCAGGAGGAGATACAGTGAGACTCTGGAAGGTACCGACAGGAATGCGAAGCCATACCATCTCCAGTGCCAATTGCAGGTTTCTCGAATGAGGATGCAGGGAGCGTAAAGCCCGACAGAAGTGTTCCCACAGGTTTTCGATTGGGTTTAAATCCGGGGAGTAGTGGCCAGGGGAGTAAGGTAAATTCATTCCTATGTTGTTCTAAGCACAAACGTATTCTGTGAGCCCGTGGGACTCGTTGCGTTGCCCTGCTGGTAGATGCCATCGTGCTGAGGGAAAATAAACTGTTTATAGAGATGGACACTGTCTCCAAGCATATTTGTGTTGATCCATTGTGCCTTGCAGAATGACGAGATCATCAAGTGAATGCCACGAAAACATCTGCAGACCATAAGACTACCCCATCCGTCCTGGGCGCTATCGAAGATTGTTCAGGTTGTATGTCACCTGTTCTATGGACCATAAAACGCGGTTCACCTGAAAGGGTTACCTCTTGCCATTCATTGGACGTCCAGTTGCGGAAATTCTTTGTGTCAATGTAAGCTATTGATGAACGTCAAATCGGCATAGATAAATGGACGAGGTGCCTGGTGCAAACGCCCATTCGCTGTAGCGTTCGCTAAACAGTCATTGGGGAGAACTTTTGGCAGCCCCTTGCCTCCTCTAGAAGGTCAGTTGCTGAACAGTTGCACATCTATTCGCTCGGAAAAATCTCCGTAGCTGTCGTTCACCCTTGTCATCTATGGCCCGTGGTGCATCACAGTCGCCTCGTTGCGAGTTTTGGGTAGCGTGATTTTGCCTTGCGCCGTATACATAAACCACGGCGGTACGCCACCAGTTGGCAATCTTAGCCGTTTCGGAAAGCCTTCCATGCTTAGGCAGACTTCTGTATTTTGACTGTTCAGGAAACGTCCCAACTCCAAATTTGTTTGGCTGTCATTCTGTAAATGCCTATAATGCAATGGTTTCTTCACCTGAAGTAATGAGAAGAAGTAATTGGGTGCAGTGGCGAGAGAAAACGGCTGGGAGGAGGGAAGGGCGAGGCAAAATTTGACAGCCCAAAGAAGCAGCATTTGTAATCGTGTGCTGTGAAGAATAAGCTGCAACGAAAGCATCCTCCTGGACAGCTTCCGGCAACACTTCGTCTTGATAGTCTGCTGTGACCTCTTCATGACATTTCGATAACCATGCTGTTTTAACAATTTGCCCCGTATGAGGATAATCTTTCGCACCACATAAAGGCAGTGACAAAAACAGCACACAGCTTGCTCGATTCATGGCTGCATCTTCAGATTTTTCAGTGGTGGTGAACACACACGTTTCCATGTTACTTCATTTGCTCTTCTGTTTCTCTGTAATAGTGGTGCAACAAGCGCTCGTCTATGGTGATTAAGTAGCTAATACGTCATCTGGATTGGGCTGACACTGCTACAACATTATCAATGGTGATTTTCACTTTTTCACTATCGCCTCAATTGTGACCCACCGGTGTTAGAGGACCAGGTCTTTTCTTACAATTACCAATCCGCGCTTTCTTCTTTTCTTGTCAGTTTTTACTAATCAAACAGTAAAACTCGTCTACAGTTTTTTGAATATCATTTGCTAATTCTGTCAGCATTAACTGTTTTAATTCTATTACATTCTATTATCCTCGATTCACTTTTATAACACCTTTAATACACAATTCATCGAACTGTCATCAGTTATTCTTAAAGTTTTTATTTAATCTCCATGAACTTCAATTCCTGATGCGAAACTGTTAGTAACTGAATGCTGATAATAATATAGGCCAAACATAGATAGTAGCAGAAAAGCATTTCCCCAATCATAGTTCGTTAAAGGTAGTTATTGCACGCTATGATTATTAAGTATACGCTTGAACTGATAACGTGGAACTGCAACAGAAATGTAGCAACAAATAGGAAACAACAAATAATACTTATTAAGGGTATGTTTCAAAACGCTACTTAACTTTGGTATAATTTCATGCATGGCTCTTCATGCACTAAACGTAATACGGCTAGAATGCAATCTAAATAACTTTCACAGCCTCTTGGGAGTCCGTAATATTGTCACTAGAGCTGACTCTATTGATAAGTGACACTCTTGATACTCCAGTCAGCATGTAAATAGCGACCGCTAATCCACAAGGTAGTCTTCGGAGTTCTGTACTGAGCTGGCTGCAGGCACTAAAATGTTTTCTAACTCTTGGTTCAAAATTGCGTCAGTGTCTGCTGCGAGTCTTGTTTCGTGCCTGTCAGAGAAAGTATTTCCAGGTTCCCCAGTTCGTGGCAGAAGCAGTGTGGTCAACAGTTGGTAGTACTCTCTCTGGCGGCTGTCCAAACTGTCAGCGAACGAGTATGACGTGCAGACAGACGTGGCGCAGAAGCAGAAAGAGGTCAGACATTGTCAGCGCCATCTGAAGGCAGCTGATTGTAACTAAGTGGTACCAGTCGAGTGGTCGTGGCGGTGTGGTGGCGACCTCTGTGGTACATGTCAACCCTCAAGCCTCGTACACAACAATTTATTTAACAATTTTCTTTGGTTTACTTTACTGCTTGATCAATGAACAGGTAAACCCTGTCAATGTCTCAATTATCGATTAACTTTTACATATCTTGAAACTTATAACAGCAACCTGATTTCCGTATAAACTATCGACAACCTTGTTCTCCTTGTATTTTCTCCCTGTTACTTTCAGACAATGCAGTTTTCCCATCTACATAACCAAAAATTACAAATGATATAATCGTAGGTTTATTTTCCTTCAGTGTATCTTCAAAGATAAGTCCTCTTTTCATTCTTCTATAAATACTTCCATGACAGTTCACACTGATGTTTTGGTAATATGCACGCTGACCATAAACCGTTGCCTTAGGTCAGGGGCGGGCAAACGTTGCACGCGGCTCATGAGCGCACAGCGATGCACGTGTGCTGCTCGCGTGCAGTCGTCGACCGGGGCAGTGGCGACAGCCGGCAGGTTGCGGCAGTGTTGTACCGGGTAAGCTGTGGACGTCGATGCGAAGCCACCACTACGTAGTGAACGTTGTATTTCAAGAACCGGAAAATGCAGAGTGAAACAAGGAAACGGAGAAGTGGAGATTTGCTATCTTTTAAAAAGTAATGGGAGAATCATTTTTTCTTTGTGCAAAAATGTGAACATTCGAAATGTTTAATATGTGGCAGTATTCTCGCTGGTCAGCGGAAGTTTGGTACTGAAGTTCATTATAACAATTTTCAGAAGGACGAGTACAATTTATTGTCGGATTCTGAGCGGATGGGGAAATTAACTGAGCTTAAGAAGAGCGATCTGACGATACTAGATGAATCTGTCGTAGTTGCTGTTGTCACGAGAGATCTGTGACGTTCTTTCCCCATGTCTCTCATCTAACTGATTTAACATTTTATGGAGCACTGTTTTCAGTTTTTCAGGACGACAACAATAATAGCCCAGCGGTACGTACAGTTATAAGATTGCGCTTAATATAGCGAGAGCTGGAAAACCATTTGCTGAATTAGTAAGTGTTGTGTCTAGACAAGACAGCCTAGACACAATGAGAGGAAGCCGAAAGGCACGCGCGTAAACTCACGCAGGCTGGCATGAGGTATGAAACAGGATACGTAATGAATGCTATAAAGAAAAGTACGTAGCTTATGGAATACTTTAATCCACATTTGTAGAACATCGCTCTTGATGATACATTAATAGAATCTGAATGTCAATTGAATACGGCGCCTTGCTAGGTCGTAGCAAATGTAGCTGAAGGCTATGCTAACTATCGTCTCGGCGAATGAGAGCGTAGTTGTCAGTGAACCGTTCCTTGCAAAGTCGGCTGTACAACTGGGGCGAGTGCTAGTACGGCGCTCGGTCTGCAATTACTGACAGTGGCGACACGCGGGTCCGTCGTATACTAGCGGACCGCGGCCGATTTAAAAGCTACCACCTAGCAAGTGTGGTGTCTGGCGGTGACACCACAGTAAGTGTCGGTTAAGAGCAAACGTCAGAGATGAAAATTTAAGTAACTGTTTGCGTTTGTCTGTATGTAGAAATTTTGTTCCACACCACCTGTGATAATTAAATAAAACGCATCGTAGGTAATAGGTACTCTTTCAAAACACGACATCTTTCAAGCACTCCTACTAATCTTATTCCTTCATTCAATAAAGCAAGCTAGGAAACAAAATCCATTGCACAGGAAGGAGCGGACAGAAGATATGGTGGAGAGGGGAGATAAGCGGGTGGCCAGCTTGCCCCTGTGTGCACGCAGAACACCTGTTAACTGCACGCGTGCAAGTGTACCGCACACGTGCAGGATTCCTGCCCGCCCCTGCCTTAGGTTATACACTAAGACGACAAAAGTCATGGCATAGCGACATGCGTATACACAGATGGCGACAGTATCACGTACACAATGTATAAACGGGCATTGCATTGGCGGAGCTGTCTTTTGTATTAAGGTGATTAATGTGACAAGGTTTCCGACGTGATTATGGCCTCACAACCGGATTTAATATAATTAGAACGTAGAATGATAGTTGGAACTAGAAGCGTGGGACTTTCAGTTTCTGAAATCGTTTGGGAATTCAGTATTCCGAGCTGCACAGTGTCAAGAGTGTGCTGAGAATACCGAATTTCAGGCTTTACCTCTCACCACAGACAATGCAGTGGCCGAGAGCCTTCACTTAACGACAGAGGGCAGCGGCGTTTGCGTAGAGTTGTCAGTGCTAGGAGATAAGCAACACTAAGTGAAATAACCGTAGAAATCAATGTGGGACGTACGATAAACCTATCAGGACAGTGCGTCGAGATCTGGCGTTAACAGGCTATGGCAGCAAACGGCCGACACTAACGCCATTGCTAACAGCAGGACATCGCCTGCTGCGCCTCTCCTGGGCTCGTGACCATATCGGTTGGACCCTAGACGACTGGAAAAGCGTGGCCTGGTCAGAAGAGGCCCGATTTCAGTTGCTAAGAGCTGATGGTAGGGTTCGAGAGTGGTGCGAACTCCACGAAGCCATGGACCCAAGCTGCGAACAAGGCCTTTGCAAGCTGGTGGTGGCTCCATAAAGCTGTGGGCTGTGTTAACGTGTAATGTACTTCGTCCTCTGATCCAACTGAACCGATCATTGACTGGAAATGGTTTTGTTCGGCACTTAGAGACCATTTACAGACATTCAAGGAGACCATGTTCCCAAACAACAATGGAATTTTTATGGATTGCAATGCACCATGAAACGGGCCACAATTATGGCTTGAAGAACGTTGTGGACAGTTCGAGCGAATCATTTTGCCATCCATATGGAACATCATGTATCCAATCGAATATTTGTGGGACACAATGGAGACATCAGTTCGTGAACAACATCCTGCACCGGCAACATTTTCGTAATTATGGACGGCTATAGGGGCAGCATGGCTTAATATTTCTGTAGGGGACTTCGAACGACTTGCTGAGTCCATGTCACGTCTTGTTGCTGCAATACGCCGGGCCAAAGTCCCTCCGATACATGACTGCACCTCAGTGTAGTGTTGGTTTAACTAATATTTACTGTTGTTATCTTTGTCATCATTAATTTTAACCACCGTCCATTATACAGGTAAGATGTTGCAGCGTAAGTGACTATAGATTGGTGGATGATTTGTGCAAAATAGTGATTCCATTTCACAAGGTTTATGTAGACGCATTTCGCTTAGTCGTGCACCTGTCGGTATTAAGGGATTAACTGCGAATCTTCATGTCACAAAGAAGCGAGCTGCATTTAATACGACCATTGCTTTTTAATCTGATTCTAATAATTATTGTTGTTTTCTCAGACGCTGAGCTTCCGAGACAGACATTTACGAGGGGCCTTTGAAAAGTCCGTGCAGAGTCAGAGAGATGGCACCACCGTCGCGCAGCGAGGTCACGTTTAGTTAAGAGCATCTTTGGAAAGAACGCACACGAAGTTTCAGCCATATTGGATTATTTCTTTGTGTTTGGCATTCGTGTGAATCAAGGAAGTCAAGTGATTGTCAAAAAACGCACGAAAAAGAATTTCGTGTGGTGATTAAACATCACCTTATGAAAGGCAAAACGCCTCAGGCTACTAAATAGAAGCTTAATAAATATTACAGTGACTCTGCACCTTCGATTATAACAGTTTATAGGTGGTTTCAAAATTTTCGGAGTGGCCATATGGGCACAAGTGCTGCTGAACATTTTGGACGCCCAGTGGAGGTTACGACTCCAGAGATCATTGATAAAATCCAATATATTGTGACGGATGACAGAAGAGTTAAGGTGTCTGAGATTGCTAGTGCTGTGGGCATCTCGAATGAACGGGTACATAATATTTTGCGTAAACATTTGGACATCAGAAAGCTATCTCCAAGATGGTTCGTGCGAAGTGTTGCAAGGATGGTTTGCAGCTGTTCAGGAAGAATCCGCAGGACTTTAAGCGTCGTTTCGTCAATGTAGTTGAAATATGGATACATTATTATACTCCTGAGAAAAACAACGATCTAAACGATGTTTTACCAAGGGAGAATCTCCACCAAAAAAAGCGAAGACCATTCCCATCGACTATCTGGAAAAGGGTAAAACAATCACAGGTGCATATTATTGATCGTTATTGGAGCGTTTTAAAACCGAGCTGCAAGAAAAACTCCGGCAATTGGACCGCAAAAAAGTCCTTTTCCATCACGACAATGCACCAGCACACACCTCAGCAGTTATGGTCGCAAAATTAATGGAAATATAATTCCAACTCGTTTGACATCCCCCCCCCCTGTTCTCCAGACTTGGCTTCCTGGGAC
Source organism: Schistocerca cancellata (assembly GCF_023864275.1). Classification (NCBI taxonomy): domain Eukaryota; kingdom Metazoa; phylum Arthropoda; class Insecta; order Orthoptera; family Acrididae; genus Schistocerca; species Schistocerca cancellata. The sequence continues at coordinate 330,213,146 of NC_064628.1, read as the reverse complement.
TACTATTTGTTCCCCAATTTGAAGAAATAGCTAGCGGGACAAAGATTTTATTCAAACGAGGAGGTGATTGCAGCAACTAATAGCTATTTTGCAGACTTGGACAATTCCTATTATTCGGAAGGGATCAACATATTAGAACAGCGTTGGACGAAGTGTATAAGTCTAAAAGAAGACTATGTCGAAAAATAAAAATGGTTTACTCCTAACACGTAAGTAGTTTCCATTTTTGCACCGACTTTTCATACGCCCCTCGTATGATTTCTGATGTTCGTCGCCCTACCATTCTTACAGACGATAATGAATTTTATAGTGTTGGCGACATGCCCCAAATACAAAAAAAGAAAAAAAGAAAGTGATGGGAAACGCCACAGTTTAAGTGCCATTGTCATCAAAGATAATGTAGACTGAGTAAAAGCTCAACTGAACGACGATGAAAGAAGAAATTTGGCAATGTTCTCTTTAAGGATGCAGGGTACTTTTCAGCTCAATATTATGTAATATTATGTAACAATCAACATCTGTTTCTTTCAGACGCTGTTTATAATGTATATGTTTTACAGTTTTTTTGTTTATATCAGGTAAGGCAGCACATTTTCTAAACAAATTAGAAGCATTCTGAATATTTTTGAACCTGCTTAGGGTTATTAAAAAATTACAAAGAGTTTGATGCATTTTTTTCCAAAATGCTTCCTCAAATTGAGGTCCTATTTCATCCAATGTTATACATTTGAAGGAGACCAAATTTTTAGCAGATATATGTGACATGATTAAATTCTACCTATTATGTGGTAAAACAGGATAAAAGACTACATATTACATTTTAATTTTTATAATTTTTTCCTAGTATAAATGTTAATTTTTTCTATAATTTAGTTGATTCTGCAGTAAATCTTAGGGCTACTAAATAAGTATGGACTATTGCAAACTACAAAAAAATTTTAAGCAATGCTTTATAAACTTTAGGAAATATTTGCACCTGTTGTTGTTGTGGTCTTCAGTCCTGAGACTGGTTTTATGCAGCTCTCTATGCTAATCTATCCTGTGCAAGCTCCTTCATCTCCCAGTACCTACTGCAACCTACATCCTTCTGAATCTCCTTAGTGTATTCATCTCTTGGTCTCCCTCTACGATTTTTACCCTCCACGCTGCCCTCCAATACCAAATTTGTGATCCCTTGATGCCTCAGGACATGTCCTACCAACCGATCCCTTCTTCTAGTCAAGTTGTGCCACAAACCTCTCTTCTCCCCAATCCTATTCAATACCTCCTCATTAGTTACGTAATCTACCCACCTAATCTTCAACATTCTTCTGTAGCACCACATTTCGAAAGCTTCTATTCTCTTCCTGTGCAAACTATTTATTGTCCATGTTTCACTTCCATGCATGGCATCACTACATACAAATACTTTCAGAAACGACTTCCTGACACTTAAATCTATACTCGATGTTAACAAATTTCTCTTCTTCAGAAACGCTTTCCTTGCCATTGTCAGTCTACATTTTATATCCTCTCTACTTCGACCATCATCAGTTATTTTGCTCCCCAAATAGCAAAACTCCTTTACTACTTTTAGTGTCTCATTTCCTAATCTAATTCCCTCAGCATCACCCGACTTAATACGACTACATTCCATTATCCTTGTTTTGCTTTTGTTGATATTCATCTTATATCCTCCTTTCAAAACACTGCCCATTCCGTTCAACTGCTCTTCCAAGTCCTTCGCTGTCTCTGACAGAATTACAATGTCATCGGCGAACCTCAACGTTTTTATTTCTTCTCCATGGATTTTAATACCTACACCGAATTTTTCTTTTGTTTCCTTTACTGCTTGCTCAATATACAGATTAAATAACATCGGGGAGAGGCTACAACCCTGTCTCACTCCCTTCCCAACCACTGCTTCCCTTTCATGTCCCTCGACTCTTATAACTGCCACCTGCTTTCTGTACAAATTGTAAATAGCCTTTCGCCCCCGGTATTTTACCCCTGCCACCTTTAAAATTTGAAAGAGAGTATTCCAGTCAACATTGTCAAAAGCTTTCTCTAAGTCTAAAAATGCTAGAAACGTAGGTTTGCCTTTCCTTAATCTTTCTTCTAAGATAAGTCGTAAGGTCAGTATTGCCTCATGTTTTCCAACATTTCTGCGGAATCCAAACGGATCTTCCCCGAGGTCTGCGTCTACCATTTTTTCCATTCGTTTGTAAATAATTCGTGTGAGTATTTTGCAGCTGTGACTTATTAAACCGATAGTTCGGTAATTTTCACATCTGTCAACACCTGCTTTTTTGGGATTGGAATTATTATATTCTTCTTAAGGTCTGAGGGTATTTCGCCTGTCTCGTACATCTTGCTCACCAGATGGTAGAGTTTTGTCAGGACTGGCTCTCCCAAGGCCGTCAGTAATTCTAATGGAATGTTGTCTTCTCCGGGGCCTTGTTTCGACACTGGTATTTCAGTGCTCTGTTAAACTCTTCATGCAGTATCGTATCTCCCATTTCATCTTCATCTACATCCTCTTCCATTTCCATAATATTGTCCTCAAGTACATCGCCCTTGTATAGACCCTCTATATAGTCCTTCCACCTTTCTGCTTTCCCCTCTTTGCTTAGAACTAGGTTTCCATCTGAGCTCTTGATATTCATGTAAGTGGCTCTCTTTCTTCCAAAGGTCTCTTTAATTTTCCTGTAGGCTGTATCTATCTTACCCCTAGTGACATAAGCCTCCACATCCTTACATTTGTCCTCTAGCCATCCATGCTTAGCCATTTTGCACTTCCTGTCGATCTCATTTTTGAGACGTTTGTATTCCTTTTTGCCTGCTTCATTTACTGCATTTTTATATTTTCTCCTTTCATCAATTAAATCCAATATTTCTTCTGTTACCCAAGGCTTTCTACTAGCCCTCGTCTTTTTACATACTTGATCATCTGCTGCCTTCACTACTTCATCCCTCAGAGCTGCCCATTCTTTTTCTACTGTATTTCTTTCCCCCATTCCTGTCAATTGTTCCCTTATGCTCTCCCTGAAACTCTGTACAACCTCTGGTTTAGTCAGTTCATCCAGGTCCCATCTCCTTAAATTCCCACGTTTTTGCAATTTCTTCAGTTTTAATCTACAGTTAATAACCAATAGATTGTGGTCAGAGTCCACATCTACCCCTGGAAATGTCCTACAATTTAAAACGTGGTTCCTAAATCTCTGTCTTACCATTATATAATCTATCTGATACCTTTTAGTGTCTCCAGGATTCTTCCATGTATACAACCTTCTTTTATGATTCTTGAACCAAGTGTTAGCTATGATTAAGTTATGCTCTGTGCAAAATTCTACCAGACGGCTTCCTCTTTCATTTCTTAGCCCCAATCCATATTCACCTACTATGTTTCCTTCGCTCCGTTTTCCTACTGTCGAATTCCAGTCGCCCAAGACTATTAAATTTTCGTCTCCCTTCACTACCTGAATAATTTCTTTTATCTCATCATACATTTCTTCAATTTCTTCGTCATCTGCAGAGCTAGTTGGCATATAAACTTGTACTACTGTAGTAGGCATGGGCTTCGTGTCTATCTTGGCCACTATAATACGTTCACTATGCTGTTTGTAGTAGCTTTCCTGCACTCCTATTTTTTTATTCATTATTAAACCTACTCGTGCATTACCCCTATTTGATTTTGTATTTATAACCCTGTATTCACCTGACCAGAAGTCTTGTTTCCCCTGCCACCGAACTTCACTAATACCCACTATATCTAACTTCAACCTATCCATTTCCCTTTTTAAATTTTCTAACCTACCTGCCCGAATAAGGGATTTGACATTCCACGCTCCGATCCGTAGAATGCCAGTTTTCTTTCTCCTGATAACGACGTCCTCCTGAGTAGTCCCCGCCCTGAGATCCGAATGGGGGACTATTTTACCTCCGGAATATTTTACCCAAGAGGACGCCATCATCGTTTAACCATATAGTAAAGCTGCATACGCTCGGGAAAAATTACGGCTGTAGTTTCCGCTTGCTTTCAGCCGTTCGCAGTACCATAACAGCAAGGCCGTTTTGGTTAATGTTACAAGGCCAGACCAGTCAATCATACAGACTGTTGCCCCTGCAACTACTGAAAAGGCTGCTGCCCCTCTTCAGGAACCACGCGTTTGTCTGGCCTCTGAACCTCCGTTGTGGTTGCACCTACGGTACGTCTATCTGTATCGTTGAGGCACGCAAGCCTCCCCTCCATCGGCAAGGTCCAAGCACTTCTTGCTTCTTTGGTTACTTGAAGAGCGACTCTTTCAGCTTTATGCACTCATTGTCTGTCACACGTAAGTAACTGATCTTCCACATTAGAGCCACATTTTATGCCTACATTTCCCAGGACTTCCAATCTTCCTATCACTCCATTACTGAAACATATCACTGCATCTAGTATACCAACTCTTAATGTATTTAGTCCTACAAAAACGTTACTGAGTAATCTTTTGCATTAATTTGCATTCCGAGTGCCCCCATGAAGACATTTACTCAGTTCTCTAAAAATTGTTTTTATTTCATTCATAACAGTGTAAGGAAGAGAATGCTTATGACCGTATATTTGTCCACTTTCTTTTGCTTTTTGGTAACAACGCTAAGTATCTGCTCCTTTAGGGCAAAATCTGTGAAGAGGGTGGTCATCTGTGGACAACTTATGAAAGTAGTTGGCTCATACAGCTTTTCTCATTGCTGTAACTTCATTCAGAGGTGCAGTTTGCGTAATTGCCAGTCCATAATAACTCTGAAGAAGGTCTGTTTCAGTTTCTGTCAATCTGCATTGGCCAGACATAGATTTTACATCAGACAGCAACTTTCCTTTCATTTCACTTCGTAGCTTCCTCAATCTAGCACCCATCCTCTCTTGCACATGTCCACAACACTCCAGTTTTGTTACCAAGGTATCACCATAAGCACTGAACTCGTTAATTTTATTGAAAGCTTTAGAGTCCCCATCGCCTAGGTACTTCGTATATCTAACGTTATAAACGGGCACCGACCTCTGAAATACTTTTAGAGCTCCATCACACTCCATACCTCCACTGTAACCATCATAATTTTTAGAACACTAATGTTCAATATGTCCGTCAGCGTTAGGCTGTACTTAGATAAGCACTCAACATCAACAACTTTTCCATCCTCCAGAGAAGTAGCACTTACAACACCATTCAAGGAACGACGTCCTCGACGTTGCCCTGTCCCACCAAGTGCAACATCAATGTCCCAGTTTCTTCAACTGCATGTTTCATAGATGCTTTATACACAACCGTCAAGGCAACTAAAAGTATTTTTATGTACTTGCTGAACCTACTGGGAGGAGTAGAAAGGTCAATAAAACTACAAAACGTTTGAGCAGCCTTTTTTCCCTTTCCCTACTGCACACATTGTACACGCTAACTTCAAATTCACATCATATGAATTATGCACAATGTTCGAAGTCATTTTCGAGATAGATTTATTGCAGGATCTACACAGAACAACTAATTTTGACGCTAAATCCTTCCTGCTATTTGTTGTTCAGTTATTTCCAGACAGCCTACACCATCATGTTGTTTACATTTCGCCACTTCTTTTATCAAAGAAGATAAGATGCCCACATCAACAACAACAGATCCACTACAAACAGCGTCATTGTTAACAAAAAAATTTGAATCATCAGGAGGCGTGCCATGTGGGAGTTTCTTCCATGAAGAACTGATACATAGGTTACTTTCAACAGTGTGGCTTGCTTTTTTTGTGAACTGGTTACCACGGAACTTCTTCACTGAATTTCTTGATGCGCGGTATAGTTCGTATTTATTCCACAGTAAAGGATATGTACTTCCACAAATATATGTAGCACTTGAGCAACAAACATTCAGTAACACGTGAACAGACTTTTTCAGCGAATGATCATTTGCAGACACTGGAAGCCTGCACTGTTACCAACATATACATTGTATCATACGTATAATCGCTGAAAACAGAAAGTTCACAGTTCTTTTCAAAATACTACTAGTTTCTGTAACAAAGGTTAAGGGGGTGTGGAGGCATACATGACTGTAGCTTTAAAATTTGGTATATATAGGTCATTTTTCATTTGAAATCCTATAATGTAAGTATCAACGTAATCAGGAAAGACTACGGAATTTAGTAAAGGCATAATAAAATTTCCATTTTTCCACCATTTATAAGTACCCTGAATCCTTAAAGGCACAATGTAAGCAATCTAACAAATTCTGACAAAGTAATGATAGCAACTACGACAGTACTTTGGTCTGTCATTTCCTGAATAACCGTTATGGCCTGTCAGTTAGTGCAATGTCTGCCCCCGGTAGCTGAGTGGTCAGCGCGACAGAATGTCAATCCTAAGGGCCCGGCTTCGATTCCCGGCTGGGTCAGAGATTTTCTGCGCTCAAGGACATGGTGTTGTGTTGTCCTAATCATCATCACTTCATCCCCATCGACGCGCAAGTCGCCGAAGTGATGTCGAATCCAAAGACTTGCACCCGACGAACGGTCTACCCGACTGGAGGCCCTAGTCACACGCCATTTACATTTTTTACTTCATGCAATAATTGGCGCCTAAAGCTGCATCTAATTCCGTTAGGATATCTGTGCGAAAACCGATACGAATACCTCTGGAAACTTGTACCTAGACGCTATTAGGTCCCACAGTCACAATTCATGTCATCGCTGTCGCTATTTCTATGTAGATTGTGCGAAAGAAGTGTCTCCTGTTATAACTACATTCACAGTGAATCTCTAAGCTTGTGATCTGTACAGGTGATGGACATTTCAGTTTATAATTATAATTAGAGGGCGTAGTTTTCATCAAACAATTGACATCAGATTGTTCCGCAGTTACGAGAGACGTGCAGTTTGCGGGTCCGATGAAGTTTTTGAAGACCAAACAACTTACACCATCAACTCCGATCATTTGAATACTTTTCATAGATAGTGGTATCATTGTTTACTCTGTGTGTTTTTTTTTTACTTTTTGTAACTCTAATAACTGTTTCTTGCTAAGCAAAACTCATAATGTCGTTCTTAACACTGATACATCGTCAGAAGTACAAGAAAGAATAGAACGGTTAAACGTTTTGTGAAATGATTTCTCTAAAAGAAAGAAATGAAATTAGTTATAGAAACTTCTGACGCGCTTTTAAATGGTGCTCGATACTATGTACAGCAAATGAGGTGCCAATTAAGAATGCACATTCTCCCTTCTGATAGTATAAGGATTCTCTAGCGAAGAATTTTCAAGACGAAAATTTTTGGCACTTTTTCCCACCATCGTGCATAAATGATAAAAATATGTCAAAGCCACACAACACTTACACAGTCCAGATGATCCACCAATCAAAAATCCTCTATCACTCTTCAAAATTCTAGGATTCTAAGCTAAACATTAAACTTTAAATTCTCGATCGCCTAACAAGTTTGTTTGCGTGGCCATCATTCGCAAAAAGCACAGAAACGTTTTTTTTTTGTAATGAACATCGCTTTTTCTTGCTGCAATGTTTTTTATTTCTACCAGACGTGTTTTGCCTTTTAATTTAAGGCATCTTCAGCGGGATGTAGAATGATAAATTTTTGTTTTGATTCTGTGATATTTGCGGATTCCAACCAAAAACGCAAAGAACTATAAGTAATCACTTATTTACATAAAAAACGAGACGTGAACTGTTTAATAATCTGAAAATATCACCTATCAAGACAAAAGTGTATCATTATAGACCCACTGAAGATGTATTAAAGTAAAAGATGAAAAGCATCTGGGAGAAATAAAATACATTGCAGCAAGAAAAGGAGATTTTTATTTACAAAACAGATATCTCAATAGCCTGTTGCGCATCTTCATGTTTTCGCGGCGTAAAGACAGTTCCATAAAATTTCGGGCATGCAGCCGCATAAATTCAGCTTCTTCTTCTAATATTTCGGCTGAATACCGTCCAGCCATCATCAGAGTGAGCCGAGGTGACTAACGCTCCAGCACTTGCTTCGCCCTGTAACGTAGCAAGTTATTACGAGATAAAATTCTTTGCAGTAAGGTATGCAGCCGTGTAGCACGGTGGTTTCAGGATGGTCACGTTTTTTCTTCACTCTGCCTCACAGCACAGCTGACGCTACCGGCTGAGTGAACGCTCTCAAGTAACATTCAGTCAGTAAGCAAATTCATACCCCCTACGAATCTAAATAAACCACAGTAATTATCCTAATGTCCTAAAACCAACACTTATGTTTCAAAACTCAGTTAGGAACAATAACTAAATTTCATTTATTATCATCTGAAGTCATAACAAAGCTCACAGTATATAAAATCACTTAATTGCAATTTTCTTTTCAAAACTTTAATTACTCTACGTTACGCAGTATAATCCTCCCCCCATGAACCATGGACCTTGCCGTTGGTGGGGAGGCTTGTGTGCCTCAGCGATACAGATAGCTGTACCGTAGGTGCAACCACAACGGAGGGGTATCTGTTGAGAGGCCAGACAAACGTGTGGTTCCTGAAGAGGGGCAGCAGCCTTTTCAGTAGTTGCAAGGGCAACAGTCTGGATGATTGACTGATCTGGCCTTGTAACAATAGCCAAAACGGCCTTGCTGTGCTGGTACTGCGAACGGCTGAAAGCAAGGGGAAACTACAGCCGTAATTTTTCCCGAGGGCATGCAGCTTTACTGTATGATTAAATGATAATGGCGTCCTCTTGGGTAAAATATTCCGGAGGTAAAATAGTCCCCCATTCGGATCTCCGGGCGGGGACTACTCAAGAGGATGTCGTTATCAGGAGAAAGAAAACTAGCGTTCTACGGATCGCGAGTCTAGCTTTACAAGAACATATTTAATTGCTTGACTATAATCAGGGTAATTAAGAAAGAAGCTTAATCACTGATTTGAGGCCAAATTGAAATATTTCACGTGCAGCCGCTGCTAGCTATGTAAATGAAGTGTCAAAAATGTCATCTCTTGAAGGCCTAGCTATTTTACGCATGGCTAGTTGCATAGGTTTGAGATTTAACTTTGAAAGAGATTTACTTCGAATCTGGTTCTAAATTTAGGAAATTTCGAGAAGAGGACACTAGGGAAGCAAATGAGGTGTTAGAAAGATCATACTTTCCAAAAATATCTTGAAAATAACATAAAAAACAGTCTAATGTTATATCAAAAGATTCGTACAAAAGTAGGAAATAAAATAGATTAGAGAAATATTTGACTTCACCTTTGAATAATGTTCGAAGCACCAAATCGTCTTTAATGGAACCCAGCAGTACTGCAGTCTTTGGTGGAGGGCGAGAAATCACTTTCACTTCGTGTTTACTGAGGATCCGTCCTATTTTGACGAAAGGCTTCCCACGTATGGCAGGAAAGCCATAGATTTAAAACTTTCCGTGTTTTCTTCTGCTTTTACCGTCCCCACTTTTCATTTCATTTGTAGTGCCTTACGTATCTGCTGTGGAGAGTACCCGTTGGCTTCAAAAAGTCTTCTCAGGTGTAGAAGTTCGTACTCCAGACTGCTCTCGTCAGCAATGACATGTGCTCTGTGTACTACAGTTCTGAGTACACTCATCGTCTGCGAAGGATGGTGGCAGCTGTTTTCACTAAATATAAATCTGCATGGGTCGGTTTTCGATAAACTTCCTGTCCAAAAGTGCCACGATCCTTCGCAGATGATGAGTGTACTCAGAACTGTAGTACACAGAGCACATGCCATTGCTGACGAGAGCAGTCTGGAGTACGAACTTCTACACCTGAGAAGAGTTTTTGAAGCCAACGGGTACTCTCCGCAGCAGATACGTAAGGCACTACAAATGAAATGAAAAGTGGGCACGGTAAAAGCGGAAGAAGACACGGAAAGTTTTAAATCTATGGCTTTCCTGCCATACGTGGGAAGCCTTTCGTCAAAATAGGACGGATCCTAAGTAAACACAAAGTGAAAGTGATTTCCTGCCCTCCACCAAAGACTGCAGTACTGCTGGGTTCCGTTAAAGATGATTTGGTGCTTCGAACATTATTCAAAGGTGAAGTCAAATATTTCTCTAATCTATTTTATTTCCTACTTTTGTACGAATCTTTTGATATAACATTAGACTGTTTTTTATGTTATTTTCAAGATATTTTTGGAAAGTATGATCTTTCTAACACCTCATCTGCTTCCCTAGTGTCCTCTTCTCGAAATTTCCTAAATTTAGAACCAGATTCGAAGTAAATCTCTTTCAAAGTTAAATCCCAAACCTATGCAACTAGCCATGCGTAAAATAGCTAGGCCTTCAAGAGATGACATTTTTGACACTTCATTTACATAGCTAGCAGCGGCTGCACGTGAAATATTTCAATTTGGCCTCAAATCAGTGATTAAGCTTCTTTCTTAATTACCCTGATTATAGTCAAGCAATTAAATATGTTCTTGTAAAGCTAGACCCCCGCTGTTCAGTCTGATATTCCATTTGTCCATTCACTCTGTACCGTTTAGTTTTCTTGCCGCAATCAGCTTTGTATCTTTATTGCACGGAAAACAGTGCATAATAGTGCAAACGTCGATGGTAAGCACCGTGTGTCTTGTTTGCATGCGCTGACGGGACCGGCTGTTGACAACCATAACGCTCTCCTTACCCCACTGTCCTCAAGTTTGCGTTCAATACTGCTCTGGTCTGTCTAGGGTTTTGATTTTCGGGAGAGTTAACTGTGCGTTATAATTGATACACAGCAGTATTACGGACAGGTTTACTGATAAAGGTTGGCCGATATGCACCTCGTCGTGAGTGTGTGGGTTTTATTCTGTCAAGTTGCGCAATGGATTGATCCATCAAGTACCCTTTGGCTCCTGCAAGAAACAATTTCCATCTCACACTACTACAGAATTCAGGCAGACGCTCCTAACGTACCAACAAGAACTGCTTGAAAAACATTCAGCAACAAATATCTTCTGGAGTCGTCCGCTGTAAGGAAAAGACACAAAAATATTCTATATTCTTACATAACTAGTGCGATACTTGGGTACTGGAGTATTGCTACTTAGTGTAAGAAAAACATTAAACGAACGAAAAACATTATTTATTACAAAAAATTCAGAGAAATCAAGTGAAACTTTTTCTTATAAAATAATAATAAATTTCTGGGTTCTTTTCGGAACAGTAGATTGCCTCTTATGGATAGGAATGATATTATTTTACAAAGTATGGAAAGGTACTTTTCTCCTTTTCTTTAAGAATGTTATTTACGCAGCAGAATGGCTGAGAGCCGTGACTACACAACTTGAATAACTTTTCTAGGTACGGTCAAGGCTGTTGTGTGAGAAATGTAATGGAGTGTACTGTTAGGAGGGACAGGTGGGGCCCGCATACACTGTAGCGCACAATACCATGAGCTGCGACGACTGCTGCCTGCGTCGCTCGCCGCTGACAAATACCACAACTATCTGTTTCTATCTGGATTGTCCTTCACCAATCAAACTCTCCCTACGCCTTGATGAAGTCAAGGACTCGTATCCACCCCTAGTATAACTGTTGGCGTCGTACACCAGTCAGATAACCAGTCCACCACGATGCCACTCAATAGTCGCTCGCAGGCATTTAACTAGTGCTCTGTCTGTGTTCACAACACACAATAAGTGTGGTGCCCAACACAGAGAACAACACTTAATCGCGAGCGACTCAATATAGAGTGTCACCCTGATTCATTAACAACATGGTGCTCTCTCAGTGAAGTAATGAGGAAAGACTTTGTTCCTCGCTATTTGCATACACATACGAGAGCATTCGCTCTCGTTACATGTTCCCGCTCCAAGAGCGACAACGGAACGGCTCTTTTTCTGGAAAAGTTGCAAGGGTATATCATTCACTGTCTTCCCTCACTCTTCTGACTCTTTGCATCAGAAATATTCCACCAATTAGTGTTGCTCTTTAAACGGGAGAATGACGTTTCGTTTAAGTGGACCAATGCGGATATCTGTAGCATCTCCGGTAGGCATATACTGTCCTCCTGTGAGAACTCCGTAACTACGCAGTTGGTCTGTGAAAAAATGCGTCTTCTGGGCGCTCCCACACAATGTAGCGGAATTTGGTTTTAAGTCGAACACAGGAGTCGTTATCCCTTCACTCCAGCAAAAGCTGTCTTCTCTCTGGGCGGTTGCTTTGGACAAAGTAGGTATGTTGTTGACTCAGCCCTTTGAAGGGACGGCCTTCCCAATGGGCTGGTTTCCTCTTTAGAACGAAAATTCCTGTGGCCGTCATGTTGTGTACACCAGCCTCGACTTTTTTCAACCTCTGTGTGCACTTGCGATTTACTTATTAGATTTGCATATCGCTTACATGAATTCATACAAAATTGACTCTACCTCATCGAGTTTCGGTTCGAATGAAGCCTCTTGATGTGCAGAATACGATTGTGAGGACGGAATATGTAAGAAATGATGGTCAGGAGACCACGCCACCCTACATCGTGTATTGGTTCACTGAATGCTGTGTTTTTTCTTTTGCCTCCAGAATATGCACTCTATTTAGAAATCTAAAATAGAGTGATGCAGTGGACACTGAATTGTGTGAAAAGAATTCATACATATGTTCATTATTTCAGATATAAGAGTTCAATCTGTCACAACTTTTGCCACTACATATCGCTAACAAAATGATTTAAAAGTAAACTGAATAATTGTGGTATATCAATTCACACCATTCCATAAATGGTATTCACAAGCAAAACAAAAAAATTAGAGACACGTAGCAAAAGAATACAAATTTTGCCAATACTCTTGTGAAAATTAACAACCACTTTATAATGGCCGAAAGTGTGAAGGATGTGGTTCCCCATACTCAATAATATATTCAAGACATCCAAGCTCTTACAGTCAAATCTGGGATGCAAAAACAAGATACGGTTTATGTCCGGTTCCGTTGCAGGAGATGTGTAAAATGTTGAGTCACTGTAGATAGAGATTGGAAAAGAGGCGTGGTTGAAGCGGAGTCGAATCGTGGTGGAAACTGTTGATCGGCCGAAATGCGTCGTAAACCACGGCGTTGCAGCGATTCGAAGTCGTAGCACCGCATTATAACAATCTTTCGTTTGTTTGGACATGTTCCACGTCACTTGCCATTGATGTTTTCCGTCCCGCTTGACGTCACGTAAATAGTTTGTATACGGTAATTTCAGATCAAGGACAGTGCCTGTGGAGGCGGCTTGCTTCGCTAAGACATTGGTTTTCCAATTACAGCTGATGCTAGCGTCAAAATTCACCCACAGGTAATAGATGGTCTGAACCGCTCGCACACTGCGAAAATGTTCCAAAATTACATTTAATTCGTAACAGTTCCTTCTTTTACTCCATATCGGGTGCTGAATATTTTAAGGGCACTCTGGAAGTCAGACATGATTAATATCTGCAAAGAAAGAGTTGAAGACACAAATCTGAAAGTGTCTGGCAGGACCACTGTCTCCTTCATAAATACAGAAACGCTGTCACGCAGTTACAAGGCTAATCATTGTAATGTTACGACCATGTTAAGTAAACCTTTATTTCAGGGGCAACCTACAACAGATTTGCTAATATGTAATACAGATACTGACCACTTAATGCTTCATGCTCACTCTTGATAAGCTGCCTAATAACTCCCTGAGAAGATCTGCATGTCCGACCTTCGGCGTTCTGTTGGTTTCTCCACCGGTGTTCCTGACAGGTCATAGGGGGTCACAGGGGGACGACCAACGTCCTCTTTCGTCACATGTCCATCAAACTTCATTCCACTGAACGCATTGTATTCGTGTCTGTAACAAAAACTATAAATTAAATTACGAATCAACTTTTGTAATGAGAGAAAGACAGTATTTCATTTCCGGCGTTGAATATTTTTTAGGGCACTCTGGGAGTAGGACACGATTAATATCTTTGAGAAGGGAGTTGAAGATACAAATTCGAGAGTTTCCAAAAGTATCACCGTCTCCTTCACAAAAATAGGAGCGGTGTGAGGCAGTTTGGAGGCTTTCTGGACTCGGGGCGGAGGGCACAGAAAAGCACATCCCTCTTGTGGAAATATGAATCCATTGCTATAAGTGCATAGATAATCAGGTTATAAATGATCTGAAACGAGACGACTGAAACTGCAGTCGGCATCAAGACTATCCGAGCTGGTCGGTTGAAAATAATGGACTGGAATCAGGTAACTAAGTGAGTCGAGGTCATATTCAAATAAAGGCATATGCCAGGAACATGGAATACAAGATACGACAAGCGATCAGGTGTCCAAGCTGGTACAGACGGTTGGATGTTTATTACTTCTAGGGGAGGCGCCTGTGGTTGGTTCTGAGCACTATGGGACTCAACTTCTGAGGTCATTAGTCCCCTAGAACTTAGAACTAGTTAAACCTAACTAACCTAAGGACATCACAAACATCCATGCCCGAGGCAGGATTCGAACCTGCGACCGGAGCGGTCTTGCGGTTCCAGACTGTAGCGCCTTTAACCGCAAGGCCACTTCGGCCGGCGAGGCGCCTGTAATAGTTAAATGTAGTCCTGACATTTAAAGACAGAACTGTCGACGAAGGCGATGTCTTAAATTTAAAATTTATCTGACAACATCTGGCGTCTAATGGACAAGGGCATTTCCCTCGCCTCCACTGAAAGGGTATTTGAGGGCTTCGAATGGATGACTCCAGGACAGATACGAATGGCTCTGTAGTGAAAAGTGTCTAATTTTGAGAGACAAATTTTAGTACACCGGGATGCAGTGGATAGTCATAATCCACACTACATCGACTAATCCCTCAGCATACCGTGAGTAGTGTACTCACACTGGTGAATGAGCGAATTACATTTAAACCTTCTTCGCACTCAGTAATATCAGTTCGAATGTGAGTCACCTAGCTTAACCGAGAGTCAAATATCGTTCCTAGGAATCGAGCATAAGATTTATGACATTTCTGTGTTTAATCTTCTGAGCTGAAACAGGGGTAAACTGAACTGCTGTTCTTTATGACTCGTTCATCTGCGTTATAATCGTGAACAATACAAGTGGTGGAGTTACGGAAACGCTATCTGTAAATGAGTCGCCAAAACTGAATTGTATAACTGTGTTTTTATTATTCCAGGCTTTTCATCTATGCTGACGATACTGCAGTGGCTGCTCAGGGAAAGACGTTTGAAGAAGTAGAGGAAACGTTGACTTCTGCGCTAGATACGCTTGGCTTCTGCTACAAAGCCAATCATCTGAAGCCGTATCCCAACAAGACTCAGGTGAGCGAATTTCACTTGAAGAACAGAGAAGCTCGGCGGGAACTGAACGTTACGTGGCAAGGCAAACGAATGGAGCGTTGTTCAATACCAGTATATCTGAGTGTTACCCTTGACCGAACTCTGTACTTCAAGAAACATTGCCATAACACCAAGCTGAAAGTTAGCTCACGGAATAACATCTTGAGGAAGGTCACATCCACCGCCTGGGGAGCAAGTCCCATCCTGAGAATTTCGGCTCTTGCTTTGTGTGTGTCCGCTGCAGAGTATGCTTCACCTGTGTGGTTTGCATCCACTCATACCAAACAGGTTGATATTGCAATCAATGAGACCGTCCGAATCTTGCCGGGATGTATGAAGCCAACTCCAGTCGATAACATCTACCCGATAGTTGGAATAGTTCCCCCCACTATTAGTAGTGCTATTGCTGCCGATGTAGAGAGGGTTAAGCAAACTTATGATCCCCGACGCCCATTGCGTGATCATCAGGCCATATTCCGTTGACTGAAGTCGAAAAAGAGCTTCATCGCCAGGACTCAATCAAGAGAGGGAACACCAGGGTCTAACCGCATCACCAGGTGGAAGAGCAAGCTACGACCTGATATCCATATAAAGGAAGAGCTAGCTCCAGGAAATGACTTGCCCTACCCTATTTGGAGATCGCTCAATCGTCTTAGGGTGGGCGTTCCTCTTTACAAGACCAACATGCGAAAATGGGGCATTCTTCCAGCCGACGGAGATACATCCTGCGAGTGCGGAACAACGCAAGACCCGGCCCACCTGCCAATTTGTCCTCAACTTGAACAGCCCTGCACAACACAGGACCTGATCGAGGGAAACAATAAGGCCATCGCAGTTGCTAACTTCTGGAAATGCTGACCGGACACGAAAATGAATGAATGACTGTATTTTTATTAATTTATATCAAATTAATTCGAAAACCAGAACTGAAAACTAAACGAACTGTCCTGTGAAATTATTATTGTGCCGTGGACAAACAGCGCTATAATGCATGAGATCACAATACGTGATTTGCAGTTCCAACACACAAAACTAACGGAATAAAGATGCAAACTCAGTCACAAACAATTTTGAAAGAATAAATGACCAAAAATATTTCCATAAAAGTGCTCTGTGAGCTTACATATGCGAACTAATTAAATAGGAATCCGTACATTGAATAACACAGACGCGAGCGTAGCACTGCACTTTGAAAATAAAACTGTCTGTATAGGAAATGAAAACTTAAATGAACTTTAAGGAAACTGAATTGATAACGAATTTTGAAAACCCAAGCTGACTGTCAATGACCCAACGGTAATCTGACTCTAATGTAAAACTGGTCCTAGCAAATTTGATATGACTTACCTGTGGCAACAGAAACTAATTACTGGCCGAAGTGATGAACATAAAATATGCAGCACAGCAGCAAGCGAGCTGAAAGGAAAGAAGACGCTGCGCAGTGCAACGCAAGGATATGCAACTATTCTACGTAGATCACGCTTCACTTTTCAAAACACTATGTTCCGCTCTGTTCAATGGGGCGACACACGTGATCAGAAAACGACTTTCTTTCTGGAGCAGACAATGGTGGAATTTGAACTTGCTAAATGACTGAACGAAAGGTGACCTTTAAAAACAGTATTGCAAAAAGCGAAACTCATTGACTATTATAATCATATTTACAAAATTTGTATTTTATAAGAAATTTTACTCTGCCAAGCGATTACTTACTGAAAATGGTAAAGAAGTAGTAAAATCTATAACCTCTGGGTGCAAGCCATATCAATAGATTACTTAATCACGTCTGAACAATGAAATTAACTAATCCAATCCAATAAAGAAAAATCCTACTAAAACTTTCCGTTAATCAAACACCTCATAATTACGCAAAAGCAAGCAGTGCAGCAACAACTGCACCTCGTAATCTTCACTTCTGAAATTAATCTTTACCAAACCATATTTCAAAATTCATCCTTCTCTGTATCTTTACCTGTGTTCTTTGCAAACTATTTGAGACCGCTCAGTAGCGAGCCAACACCCGACTCACTAGCTACTCTTAGAATGCATACAGCAACAGCAGTGCTACTAGAAACCAAAGGTCACGCTGCTTGTACCCAGAACCTCTGTGACATAACATATAAACTGTTGAAAACTACTGGCTGAAAAATGTTTAGAGTGCAAATATGAAATATGACACAGCCAATGAAAATTTAAAGCTTACATCACTTTCCTTGAATACCAAAAATAAACTACAAATCTTACAGACATTAAATGAAAAGTGTACTTTCCACATGTGGCATGACCGTCAATTCGAACAGCGTTCGATTTGTAAAAGGGGACGCTCGCCGATTCCTCAGTCGAAACCTCCAGCCCGTTAGCATACAGTCATTCATCGATGTGCGCTATGGTAGTGAGTGATGTTTTGGCATGAAGATGCGTCTCAGCAGTGGAATATACATAACTGCAGTATTTTAGTGGAAGGAAATAACAGTGCGTTCTAAATCATAAGTATTTATAGCATACAACAGAAACTGCATCCTGTGGCAAGCGCTGAGAGTCAAGGGAAAGTCCGAGCAAACTATCTTTGAACCTGACGTAGATAGTTGTTGAGCGACCAGGGTCCTGACGTCGTAAACCATCCTTGATCGACTTCCGCATTCTGCCAGCTTGTCCAAGAGAATTAGTATATGTACGTGAACATATACTCCCGTAACGCAAGAAAAGCGGTGACGACTGTTTGCTTCGTTTGAAAGGCAAGCGAATACAGATTGTCCGTGGTCCCTTTGCCTTTTCTGGATCAGTATTAGTTCCGAGAGGGCCTGCCGCGGTGGTCTAGCGGTTCTAGGCGCTCAGTCCGGAACCGCGCGACTGCTACGGTCGCAGGTTCGAATCCTGCCTCGGGCATGGATGTGTGTGATGTCCTTAGGTTAGTTAGGTTTTAGTAGTTCTAAGTTCTAGGGGACTGATGACCACAGATTTTAAGTTCCATAGTGCTCAGAGCCAAGCCATTAGTTCCGAGACATCAAGCCACCGTTCCGGTCTCCTTTCTACCATTCGCTCCCGTGTTTTTGCATGACGACAATGCGACCGGTTGGGGCTTAGAGCCCATATTGGATGTTTTCCACTTTTCAGAACTTGAATTATGATCTGTGTTGTTTGTGCTACCATGAGGTCCTGTTGCATCCAGTACCGATTAAAAATATACAAGGGCAAATCTTTCACTTCTATAGGCAGGTTCGCAAGCATAGTGAAATCGGCACAGCTGTCACACGGTGATTTTGAAGCTTCACTTAGTTCTTCTTGAAAGAAAGGGCGAAGTAAGATGTGATGTCAGTCGTCGTCAATAGGAGACGGATAGTTCAGGAAAGGGACCACGGGAGGAGCGAGCATGTCTATAAATTCCTCTACTCAGGCAATGGGTGGTAGGAAGAAGAGAAAGCAGACGACTTTTTCTAAAAGCCTTTGTTTTATACCAAATGCTTGCTTGCTTTCTGAGGAGAAGAGCAAACTTTGATAGAACTGTCCTTTTTTTCATAAATTCGTTAACATGCCCATGTACTTTTCGCACTTCCAAGAAGTTATAGAAGACAGGAGTCTGGCGATACGTTTTCAAAGTAAAATTGCGTTTTGCAACTTCTCGAGAACATTCTACGTACCACGACGGAGGGGAACGTTGCTTCGTGACAGTAAAAATGTTTTTCTTTGGAATGCTTACACCCGCTGCGAATTTCATAGCGTTGTTTAAAGTATATGTCTTCTACCAAAAGTCACGTCGGTATTTCTTTTTTCTTTTCTTTCTCTAGCGTCCTTTCAACTGAGACCCTATATTGGTTCTAGTCGGCTTCTGAAAATATCCACTTGCTATTAGCGTATCATATTTCTGTAGTACAGTGGAATTATACTGGGAGACGATCGGATTCCATCGAATCAGTCTTAGCATGCCAGTTATAAAGTTCAGTAAAACGAGGGGCCAAAGCGTAAACTTTACGAAAAGGTGAATATACCACAGTAGAAGTTCCGGCGAAAGACCCTCGATCTAGGGTTTGCCTCTTTGGCCTATTATAAAAAACATCTTGGGTCCAGGGTTCGAACCTCGCCACAGCTTAAATTTTGAATAAAAACCATCAGCAATGGCGGTAGAAGACTTCCGGCATAAGAAGGCACGCTCGTTCTGCCAAAGGAGTTATCAAATAGGGCAGAGAAGTGGGCAGAGTTTCAGAGCACTCTCGTGCCCTTGGAGTGGAACTCCTCCACTAAAAGGCAGAAGAAACAGCTATGATCAATGGCATGAGGATGCAGAGGGCAATGGATAACACTGCATTAAAGACACGTATATGCATCCACAGGACATCTGGCTTGCAGTTCAAGAAATGTCAAATTGATCTCTATTGGCAAAACATTCAGGATCAGTCTCCCACTCGGATATCTGGGAGGAGACTACCAAAGGGGAGGTGACAGTGAGAAAAAGTTTGAATAACCAACGAAAGGGTAACGTTCTAAGAGTCGGGAAGTAGAATGTCAGAAATTTGGTGGGGAAGCTAGGAAATATGAAAAGGGAAATGCAAAGGTTCAATCTAGAGATAATGGCGGTCAGGGAAGTGGAATGGAAAGAAAACAAGAATTTATGGTTGGATGAGTATAGGGTAACATCAACAGTAGCAAATGGCTCTGAGCACTATGGGACTTAACTTCTGAGGTCATCAGTCCCCTAGAACTACTTAAACCTAACTAACCTAAGGACATCACACACATCCATGCCCGAGGCAGGATTCGAACCTGCGACAGTAGCGGTCACGCGGTTCCAGACTGAAGCGCCTAGAACCGCACGGCCACACCGGCCGGTTCAACAGTAGCAGAAAATGGTATAACTGGAGTAGGACCCATTATGAATAGGAAGGTAGTGCAGCGAGTCAGTTACAGTGAACGGTTCAGTAAAAGGGTTGTTCTTATCAGAATCGACAGCAGACCAACAACGACAATAATACACTCCTGGAAATGGAAAAAAGAACACATTGACACCGGTGTGTCAGACCCACCATACTTGCTCCGGACACTGCGAGAGGGCTGTACAAGCAATGATCACACGCACGGCACAGCGGACACACCAGGAACCGCGGTGTTGGCCGTCGAATGGCGCTAGCTGCGCAGCATTTGTGCACCGCCGCCGTCAGTGTCAGCCAGTTTGCCGTGGCATACGGAGCTCCATCGCAGTCTTTAACACTGGTAGCATGCCGCGACAGCGTGGACGTGAACCGTATGTGCAGTTGACGGACTTTGAGCGAGGGCGTATAGTGGGCATGCGGGAGGCCGGGTGGACGTACCGCCGAATTGCTCAACACGTGGGGCGTGAGGTCTCCACAGTACATCGATGTTGTCGCCAGTGGTCGGCGGAAGGTGCACGTGCCCGTCGACCTGGGACCGGACCGCAGCGACGCACGGATGCACGCCAAGACCGTAGGATCCTACGCAGTGCCGTAGGGGACCGCACCGCCACTTCCCAGCAAATTAGGGACACTGTTGCTCCTGGGGTATCGGCGAGGACCATTCGCAACCGTCTCCATGAAGCTGGGGTACGGTCCCGCACACCGTTAGGCCGTCTTCCGCTCACGCCCCAACATCGTGCAGCCCGCCTCCAGTGGTGTCGCGACAGGCGTGAATGGAGGGACGAATGGAGACGTGTCGTCTTCAGCGATGAGAGTCGCTTCTGCCTTGGTGCCAATGATGGTCGTATGCGTGTTTGGCGCCGTGCAGGTGAGCGCCACAATCAGGACTGCATACGACCGAGGCACACAGGGCCAACACCCGGCATCATGGTGTGGGGAGCGATCTCCTACACTGGCCGTACACCACTGGTGATAGTCGAGGGGACACTGAATAGTGCACGGTACATCCAAACCGTCATCGAACCCATCGTTCTACCATTCCTAGACCGGCAAGGGAACCTGCTGTTCCAACAGGACAATGCACGTCCGCATGTATCCCGTGCCACCCAACGTGCTCTAGAAGGTGTAAGTCAACTACCCTGGCCAGCAAGATCTCCGGATCTGTCCCCCATTGAGCATGTTTGGGACTGGATGAAGCGTCGTCTCACGCGGTCTGCACGTCCAGCACGAACGCTGGTCCAACTGAGGCGTCAGGTGGAAATGGCATGGCAAGCCGTTCCACAGGACTACATCCAGCATCTCTACGATCGTCTCCATGGGAGAATAGCAGCCTGCATTGCTGCGAAGGTGGATATACACTGTACTAGTGCCGACATTGTGCATGCTCTGTTGCCTGTGTCTATGTGCCTGTGGTTCTGTCAGTGTGATCATGTGATGTATCTGACCCCAGGAATGTGTCAATAAAGTTTCCCCTTCCTGGGACAATGAATTCACGGTGTTCTTATTTCAATTTCCAGGAGTGTAGTTCATGTATAAATCCAGTCATCTCAAACAGAAGATGAAGAGATACAGAAACTGTGTGAGTGTACTGAATGGGTCTTTCAGTACGTAGAAGGAGATGAAAATCTAGTAGTCACGAAAGATTGGAATGTGGTTGTAGACGAGAAAGTAGGAGAAAGGGTTATGGGAGAATATGGGCTGGATAGTAGGAACGAAAGAGTAGAAAGACTAATTGAGTTCTGTAATAACTATCAGTTAGTAATAGCCAATACTCTGTTCAAGAATCACAAGAGAAGGAGGTATACTTGGCAAAGGCCTGGAGATACGGAAAGATTCCAGTTAGATCACTCCATGGTCAGGCAGATATCACAAAACCCGGTATTGGATTTAAGGCGTACCCAGGAGCAGATATGACTCAGCTCACAACTTACTTAGTAATAATGAAGAGTAGGCTGAAGTTCAAGTGTTTTCTAACACACAATTCAACAAAAGCTGTCGTTTTAATTTCACAGAATCGGCATATGATTAGTGAACCTGAAAAGTTCAAATTTCTAGGTATTCACATAGACAGTAAACTGTCGTGGAAAGCCCACGTTCAGGATATTGTTCAAAGACTTAATGCTCCCATTTTTACTATTCGAACGGTTTCTGGAGTGAGTGATCGTTCGACACTAAAATTAGCCTACTTTGCTTATTTTAATTCGCTTATGTCGTATGGTATTGTATTTTGGGGTAACTCTTCTCATTCTAAAAGGATATTGTTGGCTCAGATACGAGCGGTTCGCGCAATAAGTAGTGTAAGTTGACGAACTTCTTGTCGTTCCCTGTTCACGAGTGTGGGTATTTTGACATTGGCCTCTCAATATATATATTCCTTACTGTTATTTCTTGTTAACAATATTAGCTTATTCCCAAGAATAAGCAGCTTTCACTCAGTTAATACTCGGCAGAAATCAAACCTGCATTTGGATCGGATATCGATAACTCTTGTGCAGAAAGGTGTGCAGTATACAGCTGCATCCATTTTCAATAAGCTACCACTCAAATACAAAAATCTTAGCAGTAATCCACTAGCTTTCAAATCAAAACTGAAGAATTTCCTAATGGGACACTCCTTCTATTCTGAAAAATTAAGCTGACTCTTGTTGTACTGTTGATTCCGTTTACTTAAACTTATTGACTGACTTTTTTCAGGTTCATAAACATTTTATTTTTATCTGTTATTACTTTTATGTTGTAATTTCATGTACTGACACGTTCCATGACCCTGGAGATTTGCTCCTTAATTTGGTCCTACGGAACTTGGCGTGTAAATAAAAATGAATAAGGTCTGGAGGAAACAGTGCGCAAAGAAGTGGGGTACGGACGTTCTAAGGAGTAAAGAGATCCGTTTGAAGTTCTCTGAGGTTATAGATACTGCAATAATAAGTACTTAATAGGCAGGCCTGTTAAAGAGGAATGGACATCTATACAAAGGGCAGTTACAGAGGTTAGAAATGAAAAAGTAGATACAAGGAAGGTAACTGCGAAGAAATCATGGACAATAGAAGGGGATATCCTTTAATTGATCGACGAAAGAAGGAGGTATAAAAATGTACAAGTATACAGAAATATCAGTCACTTAGGAATGAAATGAATAGGAAGTGCAGAGAAGCCAAAGCGAAATGGCTGCATGAAAAATTTGAAGATATCTAAAAAAAAGTGACTGTCGGAGGGGCAGACTCTGCTCTTATAGAAAGTCGAAACCTTCCGGTGAAATTAAAAGCAAAGGCGGTAGCATTAAGAGTGGAATGGGAATACCACTGTTAAATGCAGAGGAGAGAGCAGATAGGTGGAAAGAGAACACTGATGGGCTCTTTGAACGGGAGGATTTGTCTGATGACGTGACAGAAGACAGCGAAGAGACCAGGGGATCCAGCACTAAATCAGAATATTTAGAGAGCTTTAGACAACTTACGACCAAAGTAGGCTGAAGGAATTCATAGCTTTCCATCGGAGTTTCTAAAATCATTGAGGAAAGTGGCAACAAAACGACCGATCACGTTGATGCGTAGAATGTATGGTGATATACAATCTGGCTTTCGGAAAAACATTATCACAACAATTCCGAAGATTACACGAGCCGACAAGGGCAGAAGTTATCACACAGTCAGCTTAAAAGCTCATGCACCCAAGCTGATGACAGGAATAATATACAGAAGAATGGAAAAGAAAATTGAGGATCTGTTAGATAACGATCGGCTTGGCTTTAGGGAAGGTAAAGATGCCAGAGAATCAGTTCTGACGTTGCAGTTGGTAATAGAAGCAAGACACGTTAATAGCATCTGTCGAGCTGGAACAAGTGTACGACAGTGTATAATGGTGCAAGATGTTCGAATATCTGAGAAAAAAAAGGGGTAAGCTAAAGGGAAAGACGGATAATACACCATATGTCAAAAACCAGGAGAGACCAATAAGACTGGAAGACCAAAATCAAAGGTTCGGATTAAAAATGGTGTATTAAAGGGCCGTACTCTTCAATCTATACATCGATAAAGCAATGAGGGAAGTAAAAGAATGGTTCAAGAGTGGCATTAAAATTCATGGTGAAGGGATATCAATGATAATATTTGCTGATGACGTTGCTATCCTCAGTGGAAGTGAAGAGAATCACAGGATCTGTTGAATAGAATTTGCTATGAGTAGGCAAAGCCCTGCCGTTTCTGTCTGCCATGTTTCCTCGCCACGCTACGTAATGAGTAGTCAAGTGACCACCTATTATAAAGCGAGGCCGAATTTGGTTAACTGTCTCGAGCCGTCTTCCACGATAACTTAGTGGGGAACTTTATTCGCCGAGACAACTGTAAACGTTTTGTGAGCAGATTGTATTTGCACAGCAACTAATTCGACGTCGTCATATCGAACATGTACCGGGTATTGTCGATGCGGCAGTAAATTTTTTTTACCAATATAGTAGTGCCACCCTACCCATCGAGGAAGTCCTTCCTTATTATGAGATACTTTTAAAGCGAAAATTCTGCTGTCACTTGAACTATATTCCCCAAAACAGGAAGACATCAGGCAGACTAATGAATAATTCTCGTTCGGAGGTTTCTCTGTTGGAATTAGCTGTTCGATCCGCGGATGAGTGTTGTCCCTCACAGCTACCACAAATAGCAATAGGAGTGGCGCAGAATGCAAAAGGATGAGGACCACTACATTATTTTGACGTAACGCGTCTGGGACAGATATTGTCTACTGATGTGTCCGTAACGAAGGCAGTTGAAGCACTACCTGACAGTTGGCACATAAAGATGTACAGGATATCTAGTTCCATGAATAGATACATCTTCGGCTAAGGTTTGAGAGTCGAAGGTTAACAAGCAAGCATGCAGTTTGGCAATTTGTTCTTTACCATTGTTCATAGACATGCGAACGCTTATAACGTGGTAGACAGATTACATTACACCAGTTTCAAAATCTCTGCTTCTTCAAGTTCTGTACTTTTCTTATTATCCCCGCTATGTGAATAACAAAAGAAATCATGTAAGCTTCTACATTTTAGACTTAAATACTTCACTGTTGATTAAGAAATTAGCCATGTCTGTAGTTTTCAATTCGAGCTTCACTTACATTTTTCCCCACAGAAGAGATATGAATGAAGATCTCCATGAAAGAAGGTTTTATATCACAATTTTATAACTTTTCAGGAAATAAAAATTGTTTTCCTTTGGTACTATTTATTTGTAAGATTTATCATGTATGATAAAGGGAAGCAGTATGTACTACAGAACGCCGACATGTATCTAGCACATTTCACAATATTTAGAAAGTTATCTTAAGTTTTATGTTTTCCATGTAAGAACGTTGCATACCCTATAAAAGTACAGTGTTCAATAACACTGTACTTTACATAACATTGTATTTTACAAATGTGATCTTTTACTTTAATGTGATCTTTTACTTTAATGTGATCTTTTACTTTACAAATGCGATCTTTTCTTGCAATGTCAAAAATGATGGAAAGTAATGAATAGAATATAGTATCAGACATGCTGAAATAATACCAAGAATTTTCTCAATTACTCTCCGAATTAAAGAACTAGTTCTATGCCGGAAGAGAAATAACAATAACAGCTAAACACAGGAAATAAGGTAAATTCACATAATATTATCTTTAAAGTATACCAAGGTATTTGTATACATCCAACACCGCCCTCATTTTCTCTACCACTAGAGGAGGATGCTCTTTGTACAATAAACGAATTTTTGGAGTGACAGACGACATCGACATCGAAAAACTTCAAAGAAGGCAGCTTGTTTTGTAGTGTTCCTGTGTCACGCATATGATACGTGATCTGTAGCTGCAGTCATTAAAACAAAGGCGTTTTTCATTGCGGCGAGATTTTTCCACGAAATTTCAATCGCCAACGTTCTCCTCTGGGTGCGAAAATATTTTGTTGGTACCCATCTACATAGGGTGAAATGATCTTTGTAATAAACTAAGATAAATCAGATTTAAGTGTTTGTTTTTTTCGCAACCTCTTAGAGAGTGAAACGGTACTGAAATAGTATGAAAGTGGTTCGATGAACCCTCTGCAGACACTTAAATGTAAACTGCAAAGTAGTCACGTACATGTATCTGTGGGCAACCTCGTAACTGGTATAGGGACTGATACGTGGTACTTACTGGTTCAAAATTGTTCAAACGGCTCTGAGCACTATGGGACTTAATATCTGTGGTCATCAGTCCCCTAGAACTTAGAACTACTTAAACCTAACTAAGCTAAGGACATCACACACATCCATGTCCGAGGCAGGATTCGAACCTGCGACCGTAACGGTCACGCGGTTCTAGACTGAAGCGCCTAGAACCGCACGGCCACACCGACCGGCTGTACTTACTGGAATTAAGGAAAATGTGGAAGGGAGGATCCACGAATATAACATTTTTTTCACACAGCCTGTTTGTTTAACAATATATAAACTGTGCTTTACAGATAATCTAAGCATTTAACCATAAAATTTTCTTTAATAAAATGAACAGATTTACAAAATTCTTTTCACCTTAAACTTTAAGTTGACTAATGTTTTAATCTTTGCAAAACAAATGTGAAGTGCTGTATTATAAAACAGCAAATAATGTGACAATGTCCGCCTGCTTAGCTGGGTGGTAACGTGCTTGCCTCCCGTGCGTTGGGTCTGGGTTCAGTTCCGGCCGGGTGTTGTGTTATCATCATTTAATCCACATCGTCGGCCGAAAGTCGCCCAATATGGCGCCGAATGAAATAAGACTTGCGCTTGATGGCCGAAACTGACTGCGACATCGCAGCCAACGATGCCATACGATAATTTCCATATGAAAACGATTACAACAATCGTTCTAACTTTAGAATGTCCTGAGAGCAAAGACAGCAATTCCGTCTGTACCAAAAAAAGCTGATACTGAGCGACGGTCAAACACGGGCGATCAAAACGGAAGACCTCTTTCTCTCCATCGCTGGCTTCCCAGCAAAGCTCGGCTCTCTTCCCTCGTAACCGCAGAAAGCGAATCATTCTTGGAACCACGGAATATTCTCTCTCTCTACAGATTCTTCCGAACGCCGACCAACCATATTTTAGTCTTTTCGTCCAGTGTGGAAAGTTTGTGAGGTAATACCTATCCTCGTTAATTACGAATACATACAATAGTACGCTTCTCAGAGTAAAATTCCTGGGAAATAACCCAGTCTGTGTCATTTTCGAGGCAACGCTTCCTCGTTCCTCTCTGCTGTGTCCAAGATTTTCAGAGTTTCCGAAGTATTATCCGGTTATCCTTCCGGCCCCCCTACAACACCAGCCGGCCGCTGCTGTATTGTGCTTCACCACTCAATTGCCCCGACCGACCGTCTTGGCTACTACTGTGTTAAGCAGGACCAACACACCTGTGCGGGCTTTTCTACCCACAGCTTGAGTTACGCCTGCCGTTTCGTTTCCACTGGCGTTCCAACCTCTACTAGCATAGGCAATCATTCATTACACCATTTTTATAATAAAGACACTCCATCACCTTTCATGCAATAAGCGTTAACAACTATTTACGAGGTCTACTTTACCATGTCAGTCTTCTTTAAATATACATATATAAGATGTACAACCTATCAAATGATAGCTAATTCTGCTTGTACATCATGGCAAAGTATGTAGATGAGTGCTTGTAAGGTGCGAAATTATAGCCACCTTACAAGCTGAACAGGAGAAGGCGTCCACCACTACGAGAATATATGAATTGCCTTTTATCGTCCAGGGAAGCGGGCCCACGTAATCAACAAACAGTTTGTCCAATGGATGCTTTTCCCGTTCTGACTGCAACACTCCCCTCGCCGGGTAGTTACTTCGTTTTCCCTTCTTACAATTTCGGCATTGTTTGACTAAAACTTGACCTTCTCTAAGGTTCATGGGAGACAAATTCTAGCTTCCCCAGACCTACCCCTGCGGTTACACCGAACGCCGTTCTTCATAAGATAGTCACTGGATTCCTGTCCATCTAATATTTGCTTCCTGAGGTCGTCCCCCCCCCTCCCCCGCCCGGTCAATTCATTTCGCTGGATGTCGGCAAAGGAGAATTTCATAACAGAGTTGTAACGTTGTTGCTTTACTTTGCTATGAAAGCGGTGCTGATCGACAATAAAAGCGGGTTAAAAGCTGTGAGCTGTCTGGGGAAGTTAACCTTGCATTACTGCGCAACTGTTTCACCAGGTATCCAGTCTAGCTTACCAAATTCCCAACCAGACTAACATTAATTATAATCTTTTAATAGTCCTACGACAACTGGTGATATATATGTAAAAAAGAGAATTTAAATAAAACGAAATAAATCAGTTTATATTTGGAAATTTATTTTAACATTGATCATTGAAATTTCAGCATATTAAATTTGATTCATAACTAAACTGGTGCCTTATTTAGGATTGTGGAAAATGTGAGTTTGTAATCTTACGGAACACATCAAACATGGAGCCAAGATTGTGAGACTGCATACAACACTGCATTCATAAAATAACACACGAAGAACGTTGAAACATATGCAAGAGGAAATTAACCACAAACAACCGATTTAATTTTCACCCAAAGAAGTTACGTTCGTAGCACAATCCTGTCCGTCATGTAATTACCACACACTGGTATACTAAATTCATACTAACTCTCTGTGAAATCTTCCCAAAAAGAATAGCTCAGGGCTACTTTGATGATTACACCACATGCTTCACGTGGTCAACTTGGTTTACACAAAGCCTGTAACTCCGCAATAATTTTGATAATTAAAATAAATTAGATCGAAAAGCAATTTACAAAAGAAAAACCTCGAACTGGTTACTAACGTCTTACTATTAACCTGATGGGTCAAACAATTATATAAGCACGTGGTAGTGGTCTCACATAGTACACCCCACGTGGGTTGAACATAAAGAAAAGTTGCTATATTGAAAAATATTGTCAAGACGAGACGTTATAATCTCACGCACATTCGCATTGAAGATTGATGATGCTAGTTAGAGTTACTGATCAACACGTGGTTCCACTTTACTCACAAAGTAGTGACAAAGCAACTACCGGAATATATTCTGAACCGTACACTCTAATCACACTGCGTTGCAATTTAAGATAACATTAGTTATTTTAGAGTTAAACCTGAAATAAAGGTGATTAAATTTTCAGTTAGGCTGAACTTAAGAAATCCATTGTCCTACGGACTTAGCAGAGACACGCTTAGCCGGAGATCTTACCACTTCAGACGCTCGCCATGGACAGACTGACCTGGTCCCTTCCTGAGGGGTGGCTCACAAATACAAACGGAAGTGGCCAGAGAGGCAGCTTCCTATACCAACATGACAAGGGACGGACAGGACCATACTAAGGATAGAAACCTCTTTGCTTTTAGAAAGCGTAGCTACCTGTTCAGGCGTTGGTCCTACTGTTCTCTAGCAGACAGGCTTGTCTGCTATCCTCAAGCAAGCAACTAGAAATACATTTGCTCATTCATCCTCTCACACAGAAGGGAAGGGGGATGACAGTATCTTATCATATACAGTATATAAAAGAAAGCGGATGTAGGTTCCGTATGAGACTGTGTGACGTGAATTACATATAAACTGTGTTTTAAAGTGTAGTAGTGTGACTGATCGTTCTTGTTTATGTGTAAAAGTAACACGTTCCACTACTCAGTCTCCTCCCAGATAGTCAGAAACGCCACAGTAAATTTAGAATAGGAATTTATGCCGTAAATGACAACAGATTTAAGAAATTAACATGAAAGGAATCCAACAGAGACCTTTCAGAGTTAACAAGATTCTCTAACTCACGAAGAGTGGCCGAACAAGGAAAGAGTGCGATCCAAGACATATCTTCAGGCCGAATACCTTCCAAGACATTAGCAAGTAAATTCGATTTGGGAACATCCATACGTAGTGCCGACACTGCCTCACGAACCCGCTCTACATATTCAAACAACGATTCGTGGGAGTCCTCCACGCATCAATAATGTCTACACTCTAGCTCTGGGTGCATACGGTCTGATAACTTACCCTCCACGACCGATTGCCTCAGTTGCCCGATCGTCTTACCCTGCTGTAGGGGTGCGGATAGCAGATTACTTAATCTACCGCGTGCTGAGGGGTAGAGTGCGATAAGTAGTACGTGATGGGGGATCCTTAATGCGTCAGCATGCGACACAAACGTAACTAGCAGCCACGATACCTATTGTATATTTTCCAAGGTTTTAACTGACAATTCCTGAATACTATTTAAGAGACACATCGTCGGGTTAGGGAGGTGGGCAAAACATTTCCCTGACCGAACACTTAGACCTCGGGTGACGGATCCACATTCGGCTACTGGACTGTCAGAAACACATTCTATATTATTTGTCAGCCCCACTTTCTAATTCTAAGGCTGCAGTTTGGATTTGCAAATCAAACAAAAGAATATTTAACTGAATGACACGTGCTAACTGCTGAGGGCTCGGTTCTAGAACTTTAACTCTATTCGCAGGTGGACTATCTATGCATGAATGCGCTTCACCGCCTCACGGTTGGGTGGTTATTTTGAAGAAAGGAGAGATTTTCTTGTAACTGATTCAATGCTACCATAATGGTCTGTAAATTTTGGCTCACCTCGCCCACCGTAACATGAACATTTTGTTGCCTAATGCTCAGTTCATATTCGAACTGATCTTGTTTTAGGTATGAAATACCGGGACACTGACGTGGATCCATGTTGCGGCTGCTGTAGACAAAAGAGAATAATTAGACAATGTCCCAAAACAATAAGGTAAAAATCCACGCTCTGCTACCAATGATACGTGCTGCTTACTAGAATTAAAGAAAAGATGGAAGGGAGCACCAACCAATGTTACTTTCTTTTCACACAACCCGTTTATTTAACAAAATATAAACTGTGTTTTACCGATAATCGAAGCGCTTAACCATAAAATTGTCTTTAATAAAATGAACTAATTTATAAAATGTTTTGACCTTAAACCATACGGTGAATAAGCTTTTAGTCTTCGCAAAAGAAATGTGAAGTGCTGTATTCCAAAACAGCAAACAATATGACAATGATTACATTAAGGCCGAACCTGGAACCCGCCCATTATCGGGTGAAACAGTGATGTTTACTACTGTGCTGGACACAGTCTGTATTATTAACTGCCCTTCTACAACACATGAAAACTATGTATGCACCACTAATGACAAGATCGATTCAATTACTCAACACAAATGACTTAATTTTAATTTGAAAGCTGTATGTCGAAAGGCCGCCCATGAACCATGGACCTTGCCGTTGGTCAGGAGGCTTGCGTGCCTCAGCGATACACATGGCCGTACCGTAGGTACAACCACAACGGAGGGGTATCTGTTAAGAGACCAGACAAACGTGTGGATCCTGAAGAGGGGCAGCAGCCTTTGCAGGGGCAACAGTCTGGATGATTTACTGATCTGGCCTTGTAACACTAACCAAAACGGCCATGCTGTGCTGGTACTGCGAAAGGCTGAAAGCAAGGGGAAATTATAGCCGTAATTTTTCGCGAGGGCATGCAGATTTACTGTATGGTTAAATGATGATGGCGTCCTCTTGGGTAAAATATTCCGGAGGTAAAATAGTCCCCCATTCGGATCTCCGGGCGGGGACTACTCAAGAGGACGTCGTTATCAGGATAAAGAAAACTGACGTTCTATTGAACGGAGCGTGGAATGTCAGATCCCTTAATCGGACAGGTAGGATAGAAAATTTAAAAAGGAAAATGGATAGTTTAGATATAGTGGGAATTAGTGAAGTTCGGTGGCAGGAGGAACAAGACTTTTGGGCAGGTGAATACGTGGTTATAAATACAAAATCAGATAGAGGTAATGCAGGAGTAGGTTTAATAATGAATAAAAAATAGGAGTGAGGAAGAAATTGATGAAATGTATGATGAGATAAAAGGAATTATTCAGGTAGTGAAGGGAGACGAAAATTTAATAGTCTGGGTGACTGGAATTCGAGAGTAGGAAAAGGGAGAGAAGGTAACATAGTGGGTGCATATGGATTGGGGGAGAGAAATGAAAGAGGTCTGGTAGAATTTTGCACAGAGCATAACTTAATCATAGCTAACACTTGGTTCAATAATCATGAAAGAAGGTTGTATACATGGAAGAACCCTGGAGATACTAGAAGGTATCACATAGATTATATAATGGTAAGACAGAGATTTAGGAACCAGGTTTTAAGACATTTCCAGGGGCAGATGTGGACTCTGACCACAATCTATTGCTTATGAACTGTAGATTAAAACTAAAGAAACTGCAAAAAGGTGGTAATTTAAGGAGATGGGACCTAGATAAACTGACTGAACCAGAGGTTGTACAGAGTTTCATAAGGGAACAATTGACAGGAATGGAGGAAAGAAATACAGTAGAAGAAGAATGGATAGCTCAGAGGGATGAAGTAGTGAAGGCAGCAGAGGATCAAGTAGGTAAAAAGACGACGGCTAGTAGAAATCCTTGGGTAACAGAAGAAATATTGAATTTAATTGATGACGAGAAAATATAAAAATGCAGTAAAAGAAACAGGCAAAAAGGAATTCAAAGCATGAGCATCAAGAGCTCAGATGGAAACCCAGTTCTAAGCAAAGAAGGGAAAGCAGAAAGGTGGAAGGAGTATATAGAGGTTCTATACAAGGGCGATGTACTTGAGGACAATATTATGGAACTAGAAGAGGATTTAGATGAAGATGAAATGGGAGATATGACACTGCGTGAAGAGTTCGTCAGAGCACTGAAATACCTGAGTCGAAAACAAGGCCCCGGGAGTAGACAACATTCCATTAGAACTACTGACGGCCTTGGGAGAGCCAGTCCTGACAAAACTCTACCATCTGGTGAGCAAGATGTATGAGACAGGCGAAATAGCCTCAGATTTCAAAAAGAATATAATGATTCCAATCCCAAAGAAAGAATGTGTTGACAGATGTGAAAATTACCGAACTATCAGTTTAATAAGTCACAGCTGCAAAATACTAACGCGAATTCTTTACAGACGAATGGAAAAACTGGTAGAAGCCTACCTCGGGGAAGATCAGTTTGGATTCCGTAGAAATGTTGGAACACGTGAGGCAATACTGACCTTACGACTTATCTTAGAAGAAAGATTAAGGAAAGGCAAACCTACGTTTCTAGCATTTGTACACTTAGAGAAAGCTTTTGACAATGTTGACTGGAATACTCGCTTTCAAATTCTAAAGGTGGCAGGGGTAAAATACAGGGAGTGAAAGGCTATTTATAATTTGTACAGAAAGCGGATGGCAGTTACAAGAGTCGAGGGGCATGAAAGGGAAACAGTGGTTGGGAAGGGAGTGAGACAGAGTTGTAGCCTCTCCCCGATGTTATTTAATGTGTATATTGAGCAAGCAGTAAAGGAAACAAAAGAGAAGTTCGGAGTAGGTATTAAAATCCATGGAGAAGAAATAAAAACGTTGAGGTTCGCCGATGACATTGTAATTCTGTCAGAGACAGCAAAGGACTTGGAAGAGCAGTTGAACGGAATGGACAGTGTCTTGAAAGGAGGGTATAAGACGAACGTCAACAAAAGCAAAACGATGATAATGGAATGTAGTCGATATAAGTTGGTTGATGCTGAGGGAATTAGGTTAGGAAATGAGACATTTAAAGTAGTAAAGGAGTTTTGCTATTTGGGGAGCAAAATAACTGATGATGGTCGAAGTAGAGAGGATATAAAATGTAGACTGGCAATAGCAAGGAAAGCGTTTCTGAAGAAGAGAAATTTGTTAACATCGAGTATAGATTTAAGTGTCAGGAAGTCGTTTCTGAAAGTATTTGTAATCGTAGAGGGAGACCAAGAGTTGGATACACTAAGCAGATTCAGAAGGATGTAGGTTGCAGTAAGTACTGCGAGATGAAGAAGCTTGCACAGGATATAGTGGCATGGAGAGCTGCATCAAACCATTCTCAGGACTGAAGACCACAACAACAACAACATGTCAAAAGGATTGGGCTTAAGATGCGCACCTGTGCTTAAAGGTTAAACTGTTTAGCAAACAATATGACAATGTTAAGGCTTACTTCAAGGCAACCAATCTCTTAATTTCAATCGGCAACCAAGGTGCGAGTAGACTCCAACCCGTCTCTCCTGACAGTTGGCTAAAGTCCTGATGACAGCTGGCTGTTAATATTTTCAAGGTTTATCTGATGGTCAGTTATTAAGACCGCTCTGGAGGAATATCTTGTGAACACTTATCGTGGAACCACAAGATGCAGCTAAATACACCTGATCTTCTGAACAGGAAACGAACAGCTTAGTACAACAGGTTGATCAGATTATAACTAATGACTATGAAATGCAATTACAATCAACGAATTAACTGGTTATCAGCTAAATCTTACCATAAGGTCCTTCTTTTGTTTAACAGTAACCTGTGCCTTAGTACAATTGTTCCGGCCGTATTTACGACCAAAAGCTGATTAATTAGAACATTAAGCGTCGTGTACACACCAGAAGGTAATAAGGCGGGCAGATAGGCAATGAAACAAATCACCATAAGGATTACAGAATGTTACCCCCCTGAGTGGTGCCGATGAAAGCCACGTAGAAGAGGGCAGACAGGAAAAGAGGGGACGTCCGACACGAATGTTGCCGGCCAACCGAGAGGATGTCGGCCTGCTGCTTGTAGTCGATGCTGACCCCAGTGAAGTACTCTGTATCTTCGTTCTGCGCAGGCCCTCCTTGCGCAGCCCGTGGCTTCGGCCGCTCGGACTTCGTGACCATTTCGGACAAGTGCACTACCGAGTTAGTTACCCAAGGACGACTCGCGGCCGGCCTCACAGCTTCAGTTCTGCCAGTACCACGTCTCCTAGCTTCCTAACTTCTCAGAAGCTCTTCTCCGAAAAAAGGATATTGCAGAGACATGGCCGGCCGGAGTGGCCGTGCGGTTCTAGGCGCTACAGTCTGGAACCGAGAAAACCGTTACGGCCGCAGGTTCGAATCCTGCGTCGGGCATGGATGTGTGGTGTCCTTAGGTTAGTTAGGTTTCATTAGTTGGTTGGTTGGTTGGGGAAGGAGACCAGACAGCGTGGTCATCGGTCTCATCGGAATAGGGAAGGATGGGGAAGGAAGTCGGCCGTGCCCTTTCAGAGGAACCATCCCGGCATTTGCCTGGAATGATTTAGGGAAATCACGGAAAACCTAAATCAGGATGGCCGGACGCGGGATTGAACCGTCGTCCTCCCGAATGCGAGTCCAGTGTCGAACCAATGCGCCACCTCGCTCGGTGTTTCATTAGTTCTGAGTTCTAGGCGACTGATGACCTCAGAAGTTAAGTCGCATAGTGGTCAGAGCCATTTGAACCATTTTGCAGGGACATGACTTAGCTGCAGAATGCGGGGTGTATCCAGGATGAAATTTCATTCTGGCTGTTTTCAAGTTTGGGTCACACTCCTGAATTCCTTCAAGACCACTGACAGCAACAAATTCATTCGGTTCATTTCCTTTATTCTGAAAGACGTACTTTAAAAAGCTTCAGATATTCCATACTTCCATCCATAGATAATCATGACATTCATTACTCTTCTTTTTTCCGATTAATGCAAAAGGACGGTACCAGGGCAGAAAGCTATGTCCCCAAACAATAAACTTTGCAGTACTATCGTAAAATGTACTACCATAGCGAGGTAGTCGTACAAAAAATGTCACTGTCCCATTGTTGTTTTTCCCTAACCAATGACCAGACCAAATTGTTCAACTGCACATTTTTTACGTTATAATGATAATACAACGTTCTTGCACGTGCCACCTTTGAGCAGTTTTTTCAGGTATATCGTTACGAGCTGTGAAATATAAGATTTTCAACTGTTTCTCCTACTTTTCTTGATATTGTGCTTCCATGTTTGATCAATCTAGTTTTCTTCCTAGGCTTTTATTTAACAATACAGTATCCTTTAGTGTAAAATTACTGCAACCACACTCGCCGTTTTCATTGATATAAGTTTCTTCGAGGATGGTCAGTTTTACAACAACAAATAGTTTATGTTGTCTTCTTTGTTTTCCAACCTCTTTTTTCGGCACTTGCAGATACACAAGTTGTATACGTTGATTACCTTCTTTTGTAACTGTAATGAAGTCTTATTAAGACCAGACACGTTTCGCTTTTTTCTAAAGCGTCTTGAGTAGTCACTGTAACAATATGGTTTTCTTCTCTTACAAGTTTGTTTATTACGATCACGAGCAGTTCGCATGCTTCACTTAGAAACACTAACAGTTTTAACTCTTATCCTTACTGTTTTTTGTTGTTTGCTTCATTCTCTTTGTTCTTCCACATGTGTGCCATGGCTGTTCACCACGCAGCACTTTCTCTGCACTAAATAATCAAGTTTCTGTTTTGAGAAGAACTACTCTTATCTCGCTATTTCGTGTGTTTTGTTTTGCTGTTGCAGGAAGCGTTCGTCTTTTGTTTGTTTTGGTATTGGTAGGAGCGTCTGCTATCGCTCGGTAAGAATTTATATTTTCCGACTAGTGAGTGAGTGTGTGTGTGTGTGTGTGTGTGTGTGGTTTTTTTGGGGGGGGGCTGTTAAATATGTACTTTTTCGGCCTGGTTCTCTCTCTCTCTCTCTCTCTCTCTCTCTCTCCCCCTGTGTTTGTGTGTGTGTGCGCGCGTGTATGTGAAGGGACCTATCATGTCTTGACTACTGGTGTGTAAATTATTGCTTTACTATGGAACTGTGGTGGATGATTTAGGGTGAGCGTATTACTTTGACGTTATTTTATTGTCTCTAGGGGGATTGTCCTTTCTCTACAATATATTTTATTAGTCTAAATAGTGTCTGATTGCTGATGTTCCTCTGATCATCCATGATGTGTTTCTTCTCTATCATTGATTTCTGAATGTGGAAGTTCTCTTGTAAATTTATGAGATGTTTCTTGTTCCTGAATCTATTTTCATTACATTTTCTATTGCGGTAGGGTAGGGTCTGATTTCAAAAGTTCTCCTTGTTTTGCCTAAGTACAGAGCATTACATCTGTTACGCTGGAGTTGGTAAATATCAGATTTTGGCACATTGCAGTGTTATTTTCTTTTTTTAGACTTTTTTTATAGAGTTATTGCTTTGGTACGCTATTTTTACTTCTTGTTTCTTGAGGATGTTCATAATTCTGGTGCAGTAGTTAGCACACTGGACTCGCATTCGGGAGGACGACACTTCAAACCCGTATCCGGCTATCCTGATTTACGTTTTCCGTGATTTCCCTAAATCTCTTCAGGCAAATGCTGGGATGTTTGCTTTTGAGAGGGCAACGCTGACTTCCTTCGCCATCCTTCCCTAATCCGATCGGACTGATGACCTCGCTGTCTGGTCCCCTCTCTTAAATCAACCAACCAACTATAATTGTGTGTTTCTTTCCGTATGTGAGTGTGTACCATTTGTCCATTAAGTTCTCTGTTGTTCCCTTGCTGCATTGTGGTGGTGAAGTTGGTGTGTATGTTTGTGGTGTGTGTTGTGGGTCTCTGGATTTGTGTGGGGTTTTGTTTTCTTTGTTATTTTCATGTTTTCCTTAATTTTATTGTTCAGTTTTGTTACTACGGTGCTTACAAGGGAACCTCCCCATCGCACCCCCCTCAGTTTGTATATTTTTCTTATTTTTTCATAGTTCCACACAACTTCTTCCTGTTTTCTCGATTGATCTGTGTTCAGTTTTTCAAGGCCTATCCAGTGTGCCAACTTATATCTAAATCTGAGGGGGGTGCGATGGGAAGGTTCCCTTGTTAGTATCCATAAGTTTTGCCATCTGAATAACTTTGTCCAGTTGCTTATTGTAGTTACGTTAGTAAGTGGTGCTGTTTTTGATCTGTGGATCAAATATCTGAGGGCAGATTCGATTTGGGCCTCTGGGCAGTTAGATTATTGAAGTAACACTGTGTATTTTGTGCTGTTTTTTCTGAAAATGTTGAATGAGTGTTGGTTACTTTCTCTTGTGATGGTTGTATCTATGAAGTTTATTTGGCCTGTTTGTTCTGTCTCTAAAATGAACTTTATGTTTATTTGTAATGTACTTATCTCTGGATGTAGTTGTTCTATTTGACATTCTGGTTCACCTGCCAAGCAGAGGATGTAGTCCATGTATCTCCACCAATACAATACATTGTATTTTTCTCGAAAATTCTTTCTTCAGTTTTGTTCACGAAGATGTTTGCTAACTTTCCTGAAATTAGGTATCCCATTGGCAATCCTTCTTCTTGTAGGCAGAACGCTTTGTTGAACTGAAGGTAACTGTGTTGAGTTGAGTGCAGTAGTTAGCACACTGGACTCGCACAGTCCAGTTCAAACCCACGTCCGGCTGTCCTGATTTAGGTTTCCCATGATTTCCCTAAATTTCTTCAGGCAAATGCTGGGATGGTTCCTTAGACCTTCTGGTGACAAACAGACCCGAAATATTTGAAGCAGTTAACGCAGAACAGGGAATCAGCGATCACAAAGCGGTTACTGCATCGATGATTTCAGCCGTAAATAGAAATATTAAAAAAGGTAGGAAGATTTTTCTCTTTAGCAAAAGTGACAAAAAGCAGATTTCAGAGTACCTGACGGCCCAACACAAAAGTTTTGCCTCAAGTACAGATAGTGTTGAGGATTAGTGGACAAAGTTCAAAACCATCATACAGTATGCGTTAGATGAGTATGTGCCAAGCAAGATCGTAAGAGATGGAAAAGATCCACCATGGTACAACAACCGAGTTAGAAAACTGCTGCGGAAGCAAAGGGAACTTCACAGCAAACATAAACATAGCCAAAGCCTTGCAGACAAACAAAAATTACGCGAAGCGAAATGTAGTGTGAGGAGGGCTATGCGAGAGGAGTTCAATGAATTCGAAAGTAAAGTTCTATGTACTGACTTTGGAGAAAATCCTAAGAAATTTTAGTCTTATGACAAAGCTGTAGGTGGATCCAAACAAAATGTCCAGACACTCTGTGACCAAAATGGTACTGAAACAGAGGATGACAGACTAAAGGCCGAAATACTAAATATCTTTTTCCAAAGTTGTTTCACAGAGGAAGACTGCACTGTAGTTAAAAAAAATGGTTCAAATGGCTCTGAGCACTATGGGACTTAACATCTGTGGTCATCAGTCCCCTAGAAGTTAGAACTACTTAAACCTAACTAACCTAAGGACATCCCACACATCCATGCCCGAGGCAGGATTCGAACCTGCGACCATAGCAGTCGCGCGGTTCCGGACTGAGCGCCTAGAACCGCTAGACCACCGCGGCCGGCCACTGTAGTTCCTTCTCTAGATTGTCGCACCGATGACAAGATGGTAGATATCGAAATAGACGACAGAGGGATAGATAAACAATTAAAATCGCTCAAAAGAGGAAAGGCCGCTGGACCTGATGGGATACCAATTCGATTTTACACAGAATACGCGAAGGACCTTGCCCCCCTTCTTGCAGCGGTGTACCGTATGTCTCTAGAAGAGCGTAGCGTTCCAAAGAATTGGAAAAGGGCACAGGTCATTCCCGTTTTCAAAAGGGACGTCGAACAGATGTGCTGAACTATAGACCTACATCTCTAACGTCGATCAGTTGTAGAATTTTGGAACAAGTATTATGGTCGAGAATAAGGGCTTTTCTGGAGACTAGAAATCTACTGTGTAGGAATCAGCATTGGTTTCGAAAAAGACGATCGTGTGAAACCCAGCTCGCGCTACTCGTCCACGAGACTCAGAGGGCCATAGACACGGGTTCCCAGGTAGATGCCGTGTTTTTTGACTTCCGCAAGGCGTTTGATACAGTTCCCCACAGTCGTTTAATGAACAAAGTAAGATAATATGGACTATCAGACCAATTGTGTGATTGGATTGAAGAGTTACTAGATAACAGAACGCAGCGTGTCATTCTCAATGGAGAGAAGTCTTCCGAAGTAAGAGTGATTTCAGGTGTGCCGCAGGAGAGTGTCGTAGGACCGTTGCTATTCACAAAATACATAAATGACCTTGTGGATGACATCGGAAGTTCACTGAGGCTTTTTGCGGATGATGCTGTGGTATATCGAGAGGTTGTAACAATGGAAAATTGTACTGAAATGCAGGAGCGTCTGCAGCGAATTGACGCATGGTGCAGGGAATGGCAATTGAATCTCAATGTAGACAAGTGTAATGTGCTGCGAATACATAGAAAGAAAGATCCCTTATCATTTAGCTACAATATAGCAGGTCAGCAACTGGAAGCAGTTAATGCCATAAATTATCTGGGAGTACGCATTAGGAGTGATTTAAATTGGAATGATCATATAAAGTTGATCGTAGGTAAAGCAGAGGCCAGACTGAGATTCATGGGAAGAATCCTAAGGAAATGCAATCCGAAAGCAAAGGAAGTAGGTTACAGTACGCTTGTTCGCCCGCTGCTTGAATACTGCTCAGCAGTGTGGGATCCGTACCAGATAGGGTTGATAGAAGAGATAGAGAAGATCCAACGGAGAGCAGCGCGCTTCGTTACAGGATCATTTAGTAAACGCGAAAGTGTTACGGAGATGATAGATAAACTCCAGTGGAAGACTCTGCAGGAGAGACGCTCAGTAGCTCGGTACGGGCTTTTGTTGAAGTTTTGAGAACATACCTTCACCGAAGAGTCAAGCAGTATATTGCTCCCTCCTACGTATATCTCGCGAAGAGACCACGAGGATAAAGTCTGAGAGTGTAGAGCCCACACAGAGGCATGCCGACAATCCTTCTTTCCACGAACAATACGAGACTGGAATAGAAGAGAGAACCGATAGAGGTACTCAAGGTACCCTCCGCCACACACCGTGAGGTGGCTTGCGGAGTATGGATGTAGGTGTAGATGTAATGAGGTGTAGGCGTCTGCTTATTTTTGTTACATGTTACAGTGGTAACAGATTGTAAATAACTAAGTCTTTTTCTATTATCTTGATTGTTCCTGTCACGGGGGATGTTGAGTACATGTTTTCTACATTAAGTCAGACCAACACAACTATATCTGGAATATATAAGCCTTTTATGTGGTTTATTACTTCCTACGTATTTTTCACTGTTCTGTCATTTTGTCTTTTATACTGTTGTGTATGTTTATCACATATCTGGTGAGGATGTATGTGGGTGCTTTTCTGTAAATTACAGCAGGCCTCACAAGAGTATTTTCTTTATGAAGCTTTGGTTGGATCGGGAGTAATGGGGCATTAGGTTTCATATGGGTCATTCGAGTTTTTTGTTTGTCTCAAAATATGTGTTCTATTGTCTTCAGTTCGTTTTTCATTTTGTATGGAACTTGTTTGTTGGGTGTACTTTAGTTTTGTAATTTTATTCTGTGAAATGAATTCTTGTGTCTTGTTATTGGGTTCTTGTTTATGCATAAGGACAGTTGTATTCCCTTTGTGAACCATTATAACGATTATGATGTCTCTGTGTAGTTTTCCACTAAGTGTTTTCAGGATTATACCCTCTCTGGTTATATCTTTTGTGTTATTGTCTTCACGTCTTGTATCTATGATGTTGTTAATGTCTTTGCCTATTAATTAAAAATTTATTAAATTCTCAATACTTATTAACAGTCACGTGTTGAATCGTCTGATGAAGTTTGAAATGGATATTTTGGTATTTCAGGTGAACGCCTCCAGGAAATGCTTCACTGGGCGTCATATAGATGTTGTCTCCTTTGTTTTTCGATCTCTCTGTTGCACAGTAAGGAGCAGCCTGTCAACATTTGCGGAACACCTCAGGCAAGAAAACAACCACACTACCACATTATAAAATGACATGAAAATAGATTCAGCAACTACAAGCGTCTCCTAACCCTACAAAAGAACTTCCACGTACTAGTAGTGGCCGCCGCCGAAGGGCTGCACAAGTGACTAGTAAAAAGTTTTCCATGGTATTGAGCAACAGACATTCAATACCTTTCGAATTAATAATCCAACGTTTTACTGTGTATTACTGTATTTATCTTCTGAACTATCTAGATTTCGGCTTTTATGCCATTATCGAATACTATGCTAAAAGTTCTTAGAAATTAACACGTCATATCTGTTAAGGCAGGTAAGCAAGACTAACGCATGTTTGAAGATGTAAATATTACAAAAACCAAGTGACTAGCTTACTTCTTACCGACACTTAGCCAGTTATAACGTGTTTACTTCCAGGGGCCAGTACGGACGTAGGCTCGGGATGGGCAAAACTATTTTCTCCTTCAGCACTCCCTGAGGATACTCAGACTTTGGCTATCAGAACACTCTCCTCCTGCGCTGTATAGTGGCTAACTACAGCTGTACATTTCGAATAGTTCTGTAAATTGCACAAAAAGAGTAAACAAATAAATAAACAAACTCATTTTTAAAAAATCTTAAAAGTACCTGTTAAGCCCAAAATTCTGTACCGTGAATGAATACTTACCTTACACAGAACAGGGGTTTGATAATGAATGCAACACAAGCAAATAATAATAAAACACCTCTCTCAATCCACAACAAGATTTCGGGCTACAATGTTCTTTTTTCTGAAAAAAAGACGTATACCAAAGCTCTCTAAAGGACAATACTGGCATCTTATCGTCGTTTTCAGCTTAATATCTCACTCATTATGGAAGGATATTGGCACTTTTTTTATTTGGTAAGCAAAGGAGTAGTTGCGATACACTTAAAGGAAACCAGACACCTTCGTCATGGGCCTGGTATCAGCTAATGGTGTATAGTGTGTGCAATTACCGGTGGGATGTGAATCAACAGCGTAATACTAGCCTTTTCCATTATGAAATAATGCATTTATAGTGCGTGTAGCATGTGTGGTGATCGGTGTTGAGAAATGAATGAAGAGTATAGAGCCCCAGCCGTTTGTATTATAAAATATCCTGACAAGCTGCCTATTGGCTTCGGATGAGCGACGTTTGTTTTATGGCTTTTCTGGCGTTTCACCAGCACGATTGGCTAGCATTCTCAAAGATTCACCTCCCATTTCTGGTGGTGGAGTCTAGCAATGGAGGGTGTGGCTTTGATAATGCCAGTTACTCGTGCTTGCGAAACGTCAGAAAAGTCATCAATCAATCGTTGGGTGGTAAACCCGAGACAGAAGTCAACAGGCAGTTGGTCAACAAGTGACCACGAAAGCCTTAACAATTTTGTATTAAATAAGTTCTTTGTGTACACAAATAATTATCGTACACTTGGTACTAACCGAAAGACGTTGTACTGTTTTAACCTCATTCGGAGAGAAGGGGGCTTCTCTCTATCCAATAGTCCTTTTTTTAGATTTTCCGTGGGTTCCCTAAATTACTTCAGAAAATTTGTTACAGTCAACCACCAGTCTCATGTTTGTCAGACTACACATAGAAGCAACTTTTTATTCTTAAAACTACTACGCGCCGAATATCCTTGCAAAAGTGGTCCATAGAAGAATATAACTACGAGAGACTGGAACTTATATTCCAAAAAACTTTATTTCAAAAATTTACAAATTCAAACACCAAGCGGTTGTCCCATCTTTGTTGTCACTCGTGCAAGGAGTAGTAAGTCAGTTCTTTCTTCAAAATCATCCCCAAAGCTTTCATAGCCAGGATTCATTATCAGAATGACATTCCTTAAGGTTCGGTTTGACAGTAGGGCAGAGGAAACTTTAACGTTGAAGGTCTGGACTATAATTTGTTCGGGATACCGTACAAATGTTATTTTTTTTCTAGTTGAAACTCCGATCAGAGTCTGGGCAAAGTGAAGCTTCCACCACCCAACAACTCATCTGCGCGTTTAACTGTTGGCTCAGGATCTAACTGTAGTTTTCTGCAGTGGCTGTGGTAAGTCTTGGAACAATAAGAGTGTACACCAGGGCAATGTCATGATCATGGCCTTATTGGCAGACTTCTGTACATATGGTTTATTTTGTGATGGTTGGCCACATTTCTCCCACTTGATACTAGTACGTTTCAATTCTGAGTCATAATAGTACCCCACTTTTCACTTGCAGTGATGATGTTCTACCATTACAGCTCACTCTCATACACTGGTTCCGGTAGTGGCACACGTTACAGGATCCTGCTTTTGCTTTGGTAAAAGCAATATTACAGTATCTAGCAAGCATACAACTTAAAGAGTTTGCAAATGTTCCTGTAAAAGAGTGTGAGCCCTTCCAGTTGATATCTCCAGAATGTGCTAAGTTGACTGATAATGAGACGCGGTTCATTGTGAATAATGGTGGCCCCACTACTGACTGTTGACTCTGCAAAGGCTTGTACTTTCTTCACGATCTTGAAATTCCTTGTGGCAACGAATACAGGCTCGAAGAGACACAGGCTGATCAAAATCTTTCTTCAGTTCGTCACGTGTCACAAAAGCATTTTTTCCCCCATGCAAAAATGTACACCCACTTCTTTTCACTGTTGCAACCCAACCGTTAATGCGGGAGAAACGTGGGTCTGCAGAATCAGTGAAAGGAAGCCATAAGTTTTTAATGTTCAC
The DNA here is from genome assembly GCF_023864275.1 of Schistocerca cancellata. Lineage (NCBI taxonomy): Eukaryota > Metazoa > Arthropoda > Insecta > Orthoptera > Acrididae > Schistocerca > Schistocerca cancellata. The sequence goes on along the minus strand of NC_064628.1, from coordinate 330,168,580 downwards.
CTCGAGAAAGTGTACTTACTGAATGTATTTAATTTATTGGTAGGTACATATCTGCAATCGTGATTCTTATTGGAATCCTCGCGCAAAAGTACCGTATCACGACGGCAGACGAGCCAAAATAAAATGATGTAGCCCCTGTACAAAGTGAAGTACGTCACGGTAATTCGTTTCCCGCATTTGAAGGAGAACAATGCTGTGACAGTTGACCCTAACATGGTGGAACTGTAAGACGACAACATGCCATGATATGACAGAGTGGTGCTTTGGCACAGACGCTTCTAGTCTGAATGAGGAAGAATATGCGAATTTGTCTGTAAAGAACCGGGAATCGCAAGAGAAATGGAGGTCCTGGTGCTGAAAGACGGGGGTATCACAGTCTAAACCAACGCTTAAGGCAAATGGCGGGGTGTGTTTTCGGAAAGAACACGGCCGCTTTCCTTCTCCATCCTTCCCTAACCCGAGTCTGTGCTCCGTCTCTAATGACCTTGTTGTCGACTGGACGTTAAATATTAATCTCTTCCTCCTCCGTGAAAAAAAGTGAAAGTCATTCATGGATCAGATGTCAACATCCTTCATGACATTTTGAACTTGAGAAGTTTCAGCACCCGCCGTATTCCGTGACTGCTCACACCCATTCAAAAATCACGCCGAACCGAGGCAACAGCGGATATTTTGCAGTTGTGTCAGATGGAAATGGAAATTCCGTGTGGCTAGGGCCTCCCGTCGGGTAGACCGTTCGCCTGGTGCAAGTCTTTCGAGTTGACGCCACTTCGGCGACTTGTGTGTCGATGTGGGTGGAATGATGATAAGGGAAACACAACACCCAGTCCCTGAGCAGAGAAAATCTCCGACCCAGCCAGGAATCGAACCCGAGCCGTTAAGTATGACATTCCGTCGCGCTGACCACCCAGCTACCAGGGGCGAACGTTGTGGCAGATCAATTCAGGTGTCTTCTTCAGCCGTCTAGATAGCATAGAGGAGTGCCGAGTGTATAGCCATGATTCTACATCTACATCTACATCCATACTCCGCAAGCCACCTGATGGTGTGTGGCGAAGGGTACTTTGAGTACCTCTATCGGTCCTCCCTTCTATTCCAGTCTCGTAATGTTCGTGGAAAGAAAGATAGTCGCTATGCCTCTGTGTGGGCTCTAATCTCTCTGATTTTATCCTCATGGTCTCTCTGCGAGATATATGTACGTGGGGGCAATATACTGCTTGACTCCTCGGTGAAGGTATGTTCTCAAAACTTCAACAAAAGCCCGTACCGAGCTACTGAGTGTCTCTTTTGCAGAGTCTTCGACTGGAGTTTATCTATCATCTCCGTGACGCTTTCGCGATTACTAAATGATCCTGTAACGAAGCGCGCTGCACACCGTTGGATCTTCTCTATCTCTTCTATCAACTCTATCTGGTACGGATCCTACACCGGTGAGCAGTATTCAAGCAGTAGGCGAACAAGTGTACTGTACGTTACTTCCTTTGTTTTCGGATTGCATTTCCTTAGGATTCTTCCATTGAACCTCAGTATGGCATCTGATTTACCGACGTTCAATTTTATATGGTCATTCCATTTTAAATCACTCCTAATGCCTACTCTCAGATAATTTATTGCATTAACTGCTTCCAGTTGCTGACCTGCTATATTGTAACTAAATGATGAAGGATCTTTCTTTCTATGTATTCGCAGCACATTACACTTATCTACATTGAGATTCAATTGCCATTCCCTGCACCATGCGTGAATTTGTTGCAGATCCTCCTGCATTTCAGTACAGTTTTCCATTGTTACAACCTCTCGATATACTACAGCATAATTCACAAAAAGCCTAGTGAATTTCTGATGTTATCCACAAGGTCATTTATGTATATTGTGAATAGCACACCTGAAATCACTCTTACTTGAGAATGACATGCTGCGTTCTGTTATCTAGTAACTCTTCAATCCAATCACACAATTGGTCTGATAGTTCATATGCTCTTACTTTGTTCATTAAACGACTGTGGGTAACTGTATCAAATGCCTTGCGGAAGTCAAGAAACACGGCATCTACCTGGGAACCCGTGTCTATGGCCCTCTGAGTCTCGTGGACGAATAACGCGAGCTGGGTTTCACACGATCGTCTTTTTCCAAACCCATGCTGATTTCTACATAGTAGATTTCTAGTCTCCAGAAAAGTCATTATTCTGGAACATAATACGTGTTCCAAAATTCTACAACTGATCGACGTTAGAGATATAGGTCTGCCCATCTGTTCGACGTCCCTTCTTGAAAACGGGGATGACCTGTGCCCTTTTCCAATCCTTTGGATCGCTACGCTCTTCTAGAGACCTACGGTACACCGCTACAAGAAGGGGGGAAAGTTCCTTCAAAGGCAAAGGAGTAATTAAATCAATGGAAACATGTTGATTTACTTCCGCCGAAAAGTAAAGGCCCAGCCATCATCAAAATGGTTCAAATGGCTCTGAGCACTACGGGACTTAACTTCTAAGGTCATCAGTCCCCTAGAACTTAGAACTACTTAAACCTAACTAACCTAAGGACATCACACACATCCATGCCCGAGGCAGGTTTCGAACCTGCGACCGTAGTGGTCGCGCGGTTCCAGACTGTAGCGCCTTTAACCGCTTGGCCACCACGGCCGGCCCAGCCATCATCGGACAAGGTGATGCTGAATGTTTTTGGGGTTATATGACATGGTGCTGACTGTGCTCGGAAGAGAACGTTCGTTACAAGAACATAGCAGGTGGTTACAATTAAGTGCAATTACGTATGGAGGTCCAGTGTGGTTTGTAATTATCGTATGGCACCGAAACTTGGTACATACGCTAATGCGTTAATGCTGGAAGAAAATTAATTAGTTCAATTTGTAGTCACCAGGTGCAAATCTGGTGCTGTGCAGTGTCTGTATGATGGTATGACAACCACGCCATCATTTGACAAGTCATCATGTGAGTGAACAGTATAGCTATCGAGTAGGGAAACCGTGCCCTGTTAGTGAAACTGTTTTATGTGAATGGCAACAATTACAATGCTAAGCGAGTATGCCAACGGTCTTATCGCAGTGGTTACACCGGTTCCAGTCAGATCATCGAAGTTAAGCGTTGCCAGGGCTGGCTTGCGCTTGGAGGGATGACCGTCCGACCCTGCCGATCGCTGTCGTCAAGCGAGGTGCACTCAGTCTCGTGAGGCGAATCGAGGAGCTAGTTGATTCAGAAGTAGCGGCTCGAGTCACGGAAGCTTACAACCGCCGGGAGAGCTGAGTGGTAACGACATGCTCCTTCATATCCACGTCCAGTGACGCCTATCTGCTGAGCATGACACTTCAGTCCGCCAGTGTCGTTGGACCTTCCGAGGCCTTTTTGGACAGAGAGAGAGAGAGATACTGAGAGAATATTGCCAACTGAAAGGTGTGTGGAGACATCCGATATCATTAAATGATTTAAAGAAAGGTAATGTGACAACTGAAAGAGGAAGACCTCCCATCCCAGTGGAAGTTATTGACTAGGTTACTGTTGGTGTAACTGACCACGCAACACTTACCTTAGGCCAGGGCTTCACAACATACGTGCTCGCGGAGCAAGCTGTGAGCAGGAAGGCGCGAGCACGGAGCATCGCGAGCACGCTACCCCCACTACCGGACCAGAGCAGAGAGTGGGGAGAGTCACGTGGGGCACACAACAGCTGCCGCCAGTCAATGTAAATCCGCGGCCACCTGCAGGGATATCACTCACGAATTATTACTGCGACAAATGAAACAAATAAAGGAGAATGTACACCTGCAACATATGTTTATTAGCTTAGTGTATACATTCGTATTAATTTGTGAACTGTTACACAATAAAAGGTATCACTGAAGTGTGGGATTCTCGGTTATCTTGTACTTTTTGCCCTTTACAATTGCATCTACGTTCGGAGTAATTGTTCTTTTGCATTGTAGGCGCAGCGTGCAGTTTAAATTTCGATCAGATAATGCGTTTCTCAGGCGTATCTTGTTACATTTCATTGCAGAGAACAGTTGTTCACAAACATACGTGGAACCGAACATTGATATAATTGTAGCCACCAGTTTGTGCAAACGAGGAAATCTATCCTGAGGGAAGTGTCTGTAGAATTCCAAAATGTTTTTCTTGTTCTGAAATTTGTCTCTGTATTCTCTGTCACACTGCAGGTCAATAATTTCTAGTTGCAGCTCAGGACGAATCTCTTCAATATTCGCCGAATATGGAGAGGAGAACAGTTCAAAATCACTGTCTACTGTTGTCAGATCTTGAAAGCGTTGATCAAATTCTTCCTTAAGGGCAACTAAACTATGTGAACAACGTTCACAGTCTCTATGAACATCTTGCATGGATAATAATTTAGGAAAATGAGCTAGATTTCCTGTTTCCAGCTGACTCACCCAAAGTGTCAATTTCATTTTAAAAGCTCGTATTCGATCTATGAAATGAGTAATTAGCAGATCTTTACCTTGTAGTGAAATGTTCAAAGCATTCAGATGGCTAGTTAAATCTGCTAAGAACGGGAGATCACATTTCCATGAAGGCTCTTTCAATTCAGGAACACACGTGTTATTTATTTCCATGAACATATTTATCTTATCTAATAGCCAAAAAAATGGATTTAATAATTCGCCACGACTAAGCCAGCGGACCTCGCTGTATTAAGACAGGCTACCATACTGGCTTTCTACATCCTCAAGAAAGCTTTTAAATTGCCTGTGTTGTAGCCCATGCTTCCTTATATAATTGGTTGTACGAACAACAACACTCATCACATTTTTAGAGCGATACTCTTAGCACATAATTTTTCCTGGTGGATCACACAGTGAACGCCCCTTATTTCATTCGGCACGGTCATTTTTTGCATTTTCTCCTTCAACAGCGCAACGAAACCTGATTTTTTCCCTGTCATCGCTGGTGCACCGTCTGTAGACACTGAAACTAAAGAATTCCACGACAATCCTATATTTTCAACACTTTCTTCAACACTACTTAAAATATCACCTCCAGTTGTAGTGTTCTTCATGGCTACTACATCGAGGAGTTCCTTCCTCGCCTGAAGATCTCTATTAACACCTCTAATAAATATGGCAAGCTGTGCTGTTCCAGTGATATAAACACTTTCGTCCAGAGCAAGAGAATACGCCATAAAATCTTTACATATATTTGCAAGCTGGCTCTGGACGTCGTCTGCCATGTCCTGTATGCGACACATAATGGTCATGTTAGATAATGGCACAATCCGAAACTGTTCAACTTGAGATGGACACAAATGTTCCGCTGCAACTACCAAACATTCTTTTATTAAATCGCCATCAGTGAAGGGGCGCAGGGCTATTGCTAAAAGCAAAGCAATTTTGTAACTCACTCTGAGAGCTGCCTCGGTTGATTTTTCTTCGTCGTCCAGGTCTTCTTCGGATAGCTTCCTTTTAAGTTTAATAACTTCCTGTGCACATCTGGTCCATCACATTTCCCACTTCCGTGGTCTTTCGCGTGGTACGACATATAATGTTGCTGCAAATTAAATTTCCTAAAAGAATTCAGCGTTTTGTGACATACTAAACATTTTGCAACACCATCTTGCTCTGTAAACCGATACAATTCATCCCAATGGGGGTTGAACTGCGAAAGCATGGTTGGGGTTACACAATGGCGACTTGACATGATTCTTAACCAGCGAAGTGACTGTTATCTGAGCTGATCGTAGTACTTTAAACGTTACACAGTCGGCGCGAATTCAATAGGCACGCTGCAGCCCTATTCAAACGTGCGCGCGCATTTCCCCTCCCTCCCCACCCTCCCTACTCCGCGACCTTTCACCTGCTCGCGAGCACGTGCCTGAGCAGACGCGAGTACTCGCGCTCAAAACCGGCCAGTTGTTAAGCCCTGCCTTAGGCAGTACAAGTGCTCTTTAAGTGTCACAAGTATTATCCATCCATGGTCAACAATACGGAAAGTTTTGCGATCTATTTTACGCTGGAACCTGTACAATATCCAGACGGTGCAACAACTGAAACCTCAAGACCCGCAGCAATGTTCTGAATTTGCTCTTCGGTTTCTGTCCCGCAGTGAAGTTGATGACATGCGGCCGGGCAATATTCTCTGGAACGACAAGGCACATTTTACATACAGGGTGCAGTGAATAAACACAACTGCCGAATTTGGTGTGCTGTTAAAAGGCGTGTTGTGCACGAAACGCCATTCCACTCGCCGTATGTGACTGTCTGGCGTAGATCCACAAGCACCTTTATTCTTGGTCCGTTGTTCTTTGAAGAGAATACACCCAGAGGGACTGTCAAGTGTACCATAACGTCTGCAAGTTATCGAAAGTTCCTTGTACAGCACGTGATTCCCGTTTAGGAAGAGCACAACTCTGTAGAAACAACTATTTTCACGCGAGATGGGGCAACACCTCATATCACTCGCCCAGTGAAAGAGCCGCTTAACGCAACCTTCCCCGAAAGTGTTATCTCCAGGGGTTTTCGAAATGCATGATCTGCAAGATCACCTGAGTGGCCGAGCTATTCTAGGCGCTACAGTCTGGAACCGCGCGACCGCTACGGTCGCAGGTTCGAATCCTGCCTCGGGCATAGATGTGTGTGATGTCCTTAGGTTAGTTAGATTTAAGTAGTTCTAAGTTCTATGGGCCTGATGACCTCAGATGTTAGGTCTCAGAGTGCTCAGATGTTAAGGGGGGTAGGATGTCAAACGGGTCAACTTGGAGCAGGAGAAGCACCACAGGACATTTTAATTTGCACTGTCTATACTTTTACAAATAAATTCATAAAACTTTGTCAGCATGACCAGGAAGGATTCAGAATTCACACTCATAGCAGTGGAAGTTCGAAAACATAACGAAGTAATTTTTTTTTTTTACATGTGAAATTTCATCATTTTTTTCACTTACTAATTGCAGCATTTGTTGCTATAGGTACAATTTTCTTCATAAGTAAGAGAGATTCTTCGATGAATTTTGCACACCATACAAACCATACTTAAAGGTGTATGAAACTCTAGAATTTTCCGAATCTATTAAAAACTGTGGTAAAAATTGATGTAATTAACTATAAAACCTGTGTTTTTCCTAAACATGAAGTTTAAAATATAACAGCTGGTTCGTTTTTTTCATAAATTAAATAAATTCTCGAGTTTCATACACCTGTAAGTATGGTATGTATGCTGTGCAAAATTCATGGAAGAATCTCTCTAACTTATGAAGAAAAGTGTACCTATAGCAACAAATGCAGCCATTAGTAAGTGACAAAATACAGAAATTTCGCACGTAAAAACGAAAATTATTTTGTTATGTTTCCGAACTTCCACTGCAATGAGTGTGAATCCTGAATCCTTCCTGGTCGTGCTGACAAAGTTTTATGAATTTATTTGTAAAAGTATAGACAGTGCAAATTAAAATGTCCTGTGATGCCTCTCCCGCTCCAAGTCGGCCCGTTTGACGTCCTACCCCCCTTAAGTAAAACCTCATGACTACGCTCCGCAGCATGTAGTTCTCCCAGACGGCGATAGATGGCTCCCCTACTCACTGCACGCTATTCAGTCAGTGCGAGTCTTTATTGAGCATCCTTCGTTTTATTACTGCTAATACGTAGCTTGTGAAGTTTTCAGAGACTGAGCTGAACAGCTGATGTGCGAAGTTAGGCTCCCCCCGAAGAATCGGGTGGAAGAACTGCGTGTCGAGAACGTAGCGCAGGAGTCACACACCTGACAAATGGCCGGTAGAGCACAGGGCGAGGTCCTGGGGACACGGGAGGATGGGATGCGATTGCGCGCCTGGGCAGCGGCGGAGGGGCCGGTGACCTTGCAGGCGCGCGAAGGCCGGCGCGCGTCTGCGCAGCCAGACAGTCCGGCAGCGAGCAAGGTCGGCGCGCATTCCCAGGCGTCGCGACCGCCAAAGACGCCGCCAGCGCCGCGGCGGGCCGTCCACTCCCTGCCTCGCGCCCGTGAGAGCCGCCCACTCCGAGAAACTATACCGGCTGACACCTAGCCATCCGAAACAACGTCATTTAGAACCATTCGTGAGTTCTTACTGGCTCCCAGAAGAGGTTTTTCGCTCTGCTGCAGAGTGGGCGCTGTTTTGAAACTCCGTCACTTGTAAAGTTGTGTGCCGGACCCGACACCAACCCATAGCCTTGCATTTGGCGGGCAGTGCTCTTACCAAAAGAGCCATCCTGGCACGACTCACGACATGCTCTCAAACCATCAGTTGTACCAACACTGAAAATCAAAGCACTTGTTCTGCATACATGAGCGGGACTGTGACTCCAGGAAGAAATGAGATGGCGGGAAAAGAGTAACACACACCATACAGAATTATTTCCAAGAACTTTTCGTTTTGTAATGGTTTGTGCGCGTTTATGAAACTGCCTGCCAGATTAAAGCTCGAACCCAGGACCAGTGCTACTCACGCAAAGTAAGTGGGAGAACTTCTATGAAGTTTGGAAAGTAGGAGAGGGGTACTGGAATAAATGCTGTGATTTGTTTTGTGTGAATGGGGAGGGGAGGTGTAGAGGGGGTGTTCCAGATCGTGACACGTGCCATGATAACTGGCTCTGAGCACTATGGGACTTAACACCTGAGGTCATCAGTGCCCTAGAACTTAGAACTACTTAAACCTAACTAACCTAAGGACAGCACACACATCCATGCCCTAGGCAGGATTCGAAGCTGCGACCGTAGCGGTCGCGCGGTTCCAGACTGTAGCGCCTACAACCGCTCGGCCACCCCGGCCGGCATGATAACTCAGTTGGTAAGAGCGTTTCAGCAAAGCCTACATCTACGTCTATACTCTGCAAACCACTGTGAAGTGCACAGCGGAGGGTACGTACCAACGTACACTTACTAGGGTCTCTTCCCTTTCCGATCACTTCTGGAGTGAGGGAAATGTGTTTGATTGAATACCTCTGTGCGTTTAATAATGAATCTAATCTTGTCCTCACGATCCCTATGCGAGCGACACGTAGGGGGCTATAGTATATTCCTAGAGTCATCATTTAAAGGCGGTTCTTTAAACTTTGTTTAGTAGGCTTTTTCGTGACAGTTCACGTCTCTCCAAGCGTGTGCCAGTCCAGTTTCTTCAGTATAACAGTGACACTGCCGTCGGGTCAGACAGGCATGTGACCATTCGTCCTGCCCTTCTCTGCAAACGTTCAATATACCCTGTTAGTCATACTTGGTACAAGTCTCATACACTTGAGCGGTATTCTACACTACCGGACACTGTTTATTTTTCCGATATTTTCTAGTGGTAGTAGTTCTTACACTATTGGCCATTAAAATTGCTACACCACGAAGATGACGTGCTACAGACGCGAAATTTAACTGATGGGAAGAGGATGCTGTGATATGCAAATGATTAGCTTTTCAAAGCATTCACAATAGGTTGGAGCCGGTGGCGACACCTACAACGTGCTGACATCAGGAAAGTTTCCAACCGGTTTCTCATATACAAACAGCAGTTGACCAGCGTTGCCTGGTGAAACGTTGTTGTGATGCCTCGTGTAAGGAGGAGAAATGCGTACCATCACGTTTCCGACTTTGATAAAGGTCGGATTGTAGCCTATCGCGATTGCGGTTTATCGTATCGCGACATTGCTGCTCGTGTTGGTCGAGATCCAATGACTGTTAGCAAGATATGGAATCTGTGGGTTCAGGAGGGTAATACGGAACGCCGTGCTGGATCCCAACGGCCTCGCCTGACTAGCAGTCGAGATGACAGGCATCTTGTCCGCATGGCTGTAACGGATCGTGCAGCCCCGTCTCGATCCCTGAGTCAACAGAAGGGGACATTTGCAAGACAACAACCATCTGCACGAACAGTTCGACGACCCTTGCAGCAGCATGGACTATCAGCTCGGAGACCATGGCTGCGGTTACCCTTGACGCTGCATCACAGACAGGAGCACCTGCGATGGTGTACTCAACGATTAACCTGGGTACACGAATGGCAAAACGTCATTTTTTCGGATGAATCCAGATTCTGTTTACAGCATCATGATGGTCGCATCCGTGTTTGGCGACATCGCGTTGAACGCACATTGGAAGCGTGTATTCGTCATCGCCATATTGCCGTCTCACCCGGCGTGATGGTATGGGGTGCCATTGGTTGCATGTCTCGGTCACCTCTTGTTCGCATTGACGGCACTTTGAACAGTGGACGTTACATTTCAGATGTGTTACGACCCGTGGCTCTACCCTTCATTGGATCCCTCAGAAACCCTACATTTCAGCAGGATAATGCACGACCGCATGTTGCAGGTCCTGTACTGTTGCCCTGGCCAGCACATTCTCCAGATCTCTCACCAACTGAAAACGTCTGGTCAATGGTGGCCGAGCAACTGGCTCGTCACAATACGCCAGTCACTACTGTTGATGTACTGTGGTATCGTGTTGAAGCTGCAAGGGCAGTTGTACATGTACACGCCATCCAAGCTCTGTGTGACTCAATGCCCAGGCGTATCAAGGCCGTTATTACGGCCAGAGGTGGTTGTTCTGGGTACTGATTTCTCAGGATCTATGCACCCAAATTGCGTGAAAATGTAATCACATGTCAGTTCTAGCATAATATAATTGTCCAATGAATACCCGTTTATCATCTGCATTTTTCCTAGGTGTAGCAATTTTAATGGCCAGTAGTAAAGAATGGGTCGCACGAGTAAGTTGTAAGTAGTTCCTTTGTAAGCTGACTACATCTTCCCAGTATTCAACCAATAAACCGAAGTCTACCACCCGCTTTACCCAGAACTAAGTGTAAGTGATCATTTCACTTCATATCGCTACAAAGCGTTGTACCCCCATAGTTGTATGAGTTGACCTACTGCAGCTGTGACTCATTTCTATCATAGGCATAGGATACTACTTTTTTTTCTTTTCGTGAACTTGAAAATTTTATATTTCTGAACATTTGAAGCAAGTTACCAATCTTTGCATCAGTTTGAAATCTTTTCTGGATCTGACTGAATATTTACGCAAATTCTTCCAGATATTTCTTCATTACAGATAAGTGCATTATCTGCAAAAAGTCTGAGGTTACTCTTAATAATGTCTGTTAGATGATTAATATACAACATGAACAGCAAGGGTTCTAACAGACTTCCCTGGGACACACCCGAAGTTAGTTCCCCATCCAAGGTAACATACTACGTCATCTCTATCAAAAAATCCTCAATCCGGTCGAAAATTTTTCTTGATACCGTGTATGATTGTACTTTTCACAGGAAGCGTAGATGCTGTACTGGGTCTAACGCTTTTCAGAAATCAAGAAAGATTGGTGAAGCAAGAATGTGAGGAAATTAAGAAAGAAATGGTCGCCGGAAGGTTACATTCAACATGCGGAAACGCCAAAATAATCATCGAAAAATCTGAAGTCGAAGGCGCCAGCATGAGCGTACAGAAGTATTCTGCTGTTGAACGCAGAAATGGAACTGAATAGGTGAGAAAAGCTCCTTCAGCGCCTCTACCATGGGGAGGGAGAGGCTGTCTGATAACGTGATAGAAGAATCTCTTGCATCGACTTCGAGAACACGGGGGACAGTTAAGTAGAGCTTTAGAAAACCAAAGATCTAACAAGAGAGAAAGGGTAGATAACATTCTGTCAGAATTCTTGAAATCATTGGGGGAAGACGCACCCAAACGATGATTGAAGTTAGTGTGCAGTATCTATGGAGCTTCAGCCACACCTAGAAAACACTATTGAGCATCTGTTAGATGCGGAGTTCCCATTTTGGAAAGGTAGAGGCACCAGAGGCGCAGGTTGACTGTACGCTTGATAGTGGTAGCAGGACTTTAAAGATATAATTGTTAAGATTCACTAATAATATTGCTCTTCTTTGTGTAAGCGAGGAAGAAAGCAAGACTTGTTGAACTGAAGCAACAGCCTTCAGAGCAAACAATATGCACAGAGAATGACGTAGGAAACGTAAAGAATGAAAGGGGGCTCTAATCACAGTAGCGACAAGATCACATACAAGAAGGCGGAATAGTTCTGCTATCATGGATAGGAAACAGTGCGTGATACACGAAGCAGGTAGGTTATAAGAAGCAGACAGGCACAGGGAAGAGGATGTCCCTCGCTAAAAGAAGTGTACTGTAATCAAACATAGGTCTTAGGTTTCAACAATAAATTTCTAAGGATGTATGTTTAAAATACAGCGTAATGTGAAAGTGAATTTGCACCCTGGGCAAACCGGAAAAGAAGAGAGCCGAAACGTTTGAAATGGGGTGTTAGAGAGTGTGCCTTAAAATTTAGTTAATTGATAAAATAATAAATGGAAAGGTTCTTTGGAGAATCGACAAGAAATTAGTATTCAGGAAAGCACTGACTACAAGAATGGACAGGATGATAAGACATGCGTTTAGACAACACGTACAAACTTCCACTTACTAGAAGGAGCCGTAAATGCAAAAATTGAAAGGGAAGGAGATATATCAGAAGACATGCAACACGTAGTGTAGCCGTGTATGGAAGTGAAACATGGACGATAAATAGTTTGGACAAGAGAGAATAGAAGCTGTCGAAATGTGGTGCTACAGAAGAATGCAGAAGATTAGATGGGTAGATCACATAACTAATGAGGAAGTACTGATAAGAATTGGGGAGAAGAGGAGTTTGTGGCTCAACTTGACTAGAAGAAGGGAAAGGTTGGTGGGACATGTTCTGAGGCATCAAGGGATCACCAATTTAGTATTGGAGGGCAGCGTGGAGGGTAAAAATCGTAGAGGGAGACCAAGAAATGAATACACTAAGCAGTTTCAGAAGGATGTAGGTTGCAGTAGGTACAGGGAGATGAAGAAGCTTGCACAGGATAGAGTAGCATGGAGAGCTGCATCAAACCAGTCTCAGGACTGAAGACCAGAACAACAACAACAACAACATGCAACACGTATTAGAGGACATTTGTGTAACTGCTACTGTGAGATGGACAGAATAGTATAACAGAGGAAATCGTGGCGGACCGTGTCAAACCAGAAGAACTGTCATCTAAAATAGCCACCAACACACCAGCTGCCCTTTCTGCTTTTCGTGTGAATGCCACCACACCACCACAAATTTCCAGAACTCCCCTTCCCTTGATGTCATTGTTACATCTAACTGCGCACAATTCCAAAGCAAGCACAACCAGATATTGTTTGCCTCACATTGCGCTTTTCCAGCTCACATAGGTTCATCACCTTCTCTCCTACATTCGACTTCCAATATCCTTTTCATAATCACGTTTCAATCAATTTTTCGACCAATAGTTCGTCACAAAGCCTCCCCCACGAAAACCTCGAGTAAACTCACAGTTTAGCTCAGCAGCATAACGACGCCATCTCCAATACCAACGCAATCATTCATGGGAACATTAATGTCCCTTGTTTTAATTAACGAAACCTGTGTCTTTCAATCTAATGTTATTATTTTCTTCACTTACGATAGACACCGTTACAACAAGCTGCACTGTATAAATAGGTTATTATTAAACACTAATAATTTCGAGCGTGACTCATTCTCAATAGCATCTGCAACAGATCTGCTTTAGATGAACGCAAGAATTAGCTGCTCTCGAAATAAGTAGTACTTAATAAAGCACAGTTATAAAATGCAGCCTGATGGAACGATGTCTTTATTCAGGTTTATGAAGACTGTGTTGCCACTCAAAAGTGGCTGACTTTCGCCTTTTTGCACTGATGACGGTAAGGCGGTAGAACAGGTACTTAGTTGATGCTAGCTCCCTTCGGCAGGGGAATGGAAGACAACAAGTAAATAAAATCCGTAATATCACAAACGAATTACCTGCAGTCATAGGCACTATTTAACGTACTCAAGGATGTTCCGTGGTGCTTATTAAGGAATTCCAGACCAGCTGTCGTGATTTAAATTTTTTTCTTCTCCTTTTACTCCTGTCACTTAATCAAAATGCCGGCGTTCTCGGTAGCTGCGCGGTCAGTGTGGCGGATTGCTAACCGGAGGGGCCCGGGTTTGATTCCCAACCGCGTCGGAGATTTTCTCCACTCGGGTACTGGGTCTTGCGTTGTCCTTACGTTCGTATCGTCAAAACTGACGTTAAACTGTGGAGACGGCTGTGTGGGCACGTCCCAAAAGCCAATATTTTTTTAAAAAATGTAGCCATTTCTTATTGAAAAATAGCTGAACGACTGAGAAATGAAATCCACACAAAATGATGAGCAAAAATATTTGGATTATCTGTTTAATAATAGCGTCTTGATCCACCTTTGGAACTCAATTAACTTTTCCTTTTCTTTTTTAGTCGTCAGTGTGATGATGATGTTTGGTTTGTGGGGGGCTCAACTGCGTGGTTATCAGCGCCCGTACAATTACCCAATCTTTGCTCAGTCCAATTTCGCCACTTTCCTGGATGATGATGAAATGATGAGGACAACACAAACACCCAGTCATCTCGAGGCAGGTGAAAATCCCTGACCCCGCAGGGAATCGAACCTGGGACCCCGTGCTCGGGAAGCGAGAACGCTACCGCGAGACCACGAGCGGCGGACAAATAATTAGTCGTCAGTGATCAGTCTACTAACTGGTTCGATGCGGCCCACCATGAATTCCTTTCCTGTGCCAACCATCTTAGAGTAGCAATTGCATCTGAGGTCCTCAAATATTTCCTGGATCTCTGAGTTGCTCTACAGTTTTTACCCTCTATCGATTCTTCAGTACCACGTAAGTAATTCCCTGGTATCGTAACAGATACCCGTCACGCTGTCCCTTCATATTGACAGTTTTTTCGAGGTATTCCTTCCCTCGCCGATTTTGCGGAGAGCCTTCTCATTCTTAATCTTGTCAATGCATATAATTTTCAATATTCTTCTGTATCATCACACATACTTCGGTTCTCTTCTGTTCCTGTTTTCCCACAGTCCATGTTTCACTACCATACAATGCTGTGCTCCAAATGTGCTTTCTCAGAAATTCCTTCTTCAAATTAAGGCCTATGCTTGATAGACTCCTCCTGGCCAGGAAGACCCTTTCTGCCAGTGCCAGTCTGTCTTTTTAGTCCGTCATAAATCTGTCTACGTAGTAGAACTGTTTAACGTCGCCTACTTCGTGATCTCCAATTCTGATATTAAGTTTCTGGCTGTTCTGATTTCTGATACTTCTCATTACTTTCTTCTTTCTTCGATTTACCATCAATCCATATTCTGCGCTCTTTACAGTATTCATTCCGTTCAACAGATCCTGTTATTCTCTTTCACTTGCAGTGATTATAGCAATGTCATCAGCAAGTCTTATCACTGATGTTATTTCACCCTCAATTTTAATCCTACTCTTATTTTTTTATTTCCTTCATTGCTTCTTCGATGTGTAGATTGATCAGTAGGGGCAAAACACTACTACTTGTCCCACACTCCTTTTAATTCGAGCCTTGCCTTCTTGGTCTTCTAGTCTTAATGTTCCCTCTTGGCTCTTGTAAATATTGTGTATTACCCGTCTTTATCTATAGTTTACTGCTGTTTTTCTCGGAATTTCTAACATCTTGCACCTTTCTCCACCGTCGAATGCTTATTCCATGTCGACGAATCCCATGAAAGTGTCTCGATTTTCCTTCAGTCTTCTTTCCATTATCAATCGCCACGTCAGACCATTCCTAAAGCCAAACATCGTCATCTAACAGGTCCCCAGTTTTCTGTTCCATTCTTCTGTATATTGTTCTTGTCAGCCACGTGAATGCATGAGCTGTTGAGCTGATTGTGCAGTAATTCTCGCAGGTGTCCGCTGGAATGCAATACAGTAGTGAATCTGAGACGCATGAATTTTAGAAGCGGTTGGTAGGTTTTTAGAGCCATGTGGCGCTAGACTTCTGCGTACATCTCACGCAGTTAGCGTAAATTAAGGGCCGCTGGTTTGTGGTCTCGGAACTGACTCTGGATAGCACCCCAGACGTGTTCCATCGGATAAACATCAGGCGAATTTCATAGTCAATGCATCGGCGAGTCTTTACTATTATGTTCCTCAAACCACTGTAGCAATATTCTGGCTTTGGAACACGTATAGTTATCACTTTCGAGGATGTCATCGCCGTCAGGTATGACATCAAGCAAGAACGGATGCAGTTGGTCCGCAATAATGTTCACACAATCTACAGGTGTTATACTGTTTTCGATAACCACCACAGGCCCCATGGCAGCCAAGGCAATTTTCCCACACAGCGGAACACCGCCCCCAACGGCCTGCGTCCATGACGTGGTACCTGTTTCGAGCAATCTCTCGTCTGAATGACGACATATCCGGACTTGCGCATCGGCCTGTTGTAGCAAGAAACGTAGCTCCCCCGACCAGGCGCCCCGCTTCGATTGATCCATGCTCCAGTACTGACGATTCCAGGTCATCTATAACGTGATTGTTGGATCAATATTAGCGTGAACATGTAGAAGGCGTCTGCTGTCGAGACCCAATTTTCACAATTTGCACCTAACGGTGTGTCCGAAACACTTGTACCTGCACCAGCATCGTACTTTGTCGTCAGATCTGCCACAGATACCTGTCTATCGCAGTTTTGCAGGTCATGCAAGCATCAGACTTCCATGTTTTGTGATGAGGCGTGGACGTCCAACATCTTACCGCCTACTCGGGACTTCACATCCTTCAACCAATTTTCCATAGATGCTCACAACAGCAGAACGACGCCAGTCTAACAGCTTCACCATTTCGGATACGGTTGTTCCCAAGCGCCAGGGTACAATAATCTGCCCTTTGTCCGAATCGCTTAGGTCAGTGCATTCCACCGTTTCCAGACAGTAGGGTCATCGCTAGAATGATCCCCCATTACTCTGTATTCAGCTTATATACTTCCCTTACAGCGTCACGTCGCCGATTTTGCAACGGGCGACATTCAATCTCAGTGTGGGCAGTGGCCATAATGTTGTGGCTCACCAGCATTTCTTTGTCCAGTTGAGTTTGTAGTTCGTCTCTGATTACTTGCATTTCCATGGTTCAAATGGTTCAAATGGCTCTGAGCACTATGGGACTTAACATCTGAGGTCATCAGTCCCCTAGAACTTAGAACTACTTAAACCTAACTAACCTAAGGACATCACACACATCCATGCCCGAGGCAGGATTCGAACCTGCGACTGTAGCAGCAGTAGATGACAGCAATGCTAACTGACTCGGACGCAACGTATCGAATTTTTTCTTAACAAGTATTTCTCAGCGCTGCCTACCCTGCTGCACCCTTGCAAGCTTTTCACGCTGTATCTGGCCAACCTGTGTAGAGCAAACGAGTTGCACTCTTCAGGAGCGCATCGTGGAACACACGGGTGACATATCCCCCTCCTCAGTGCCAGCAAATCAGCTATCTTAGATCGCTGTCTATTTACTAATCATTCTATGAAAAACTATGAAACAATAACGGTAGTGAAACTTCCTGGCAGATTAAAACTGTGTGCTCGACTGAGACTCGAACTCGGGAAAGGCGAAAGGCAAAGGTCCCGAGTTCGAGTCTCGGTCCGGCACGCAGTTTTAATCTGCCAGGAAGTTTCATATCAGCGCACACTCCGCTGCAGAGTGAAAATCTCATTCTGGAAACATCCCCCAGGCCGTGGCTAAGCCATGTCTCCGCTATATCCTTTCTTTCAGGAGTGCGAGTTCTGCAAGTTTCGGAGGAGAGCTTCTGTAAAGTTTGGAGGGTAGGAGACGAGGTACTGGCAGAAGTAAAGCCGTGAGGGCGCGGCGTGAGTCGTGCTTGGGTAGCTCAGTTGGTAGAGCACTTGCCCGTGAAAGGCAAAGGTCCCGAGTGCGAGTCTCGATCCGGCACACAGTTTTAATCTGCCAGGAAGTTCCATACCAGCGCACACTCCGCCGCAGAGTGAAAATCTCGTTTCTGGAATAACGGTAGTTCATTTTTCACAGACCGTGTGGTTTGAGGCGCCATGTCACGAATTGCGCGGGCACTCCCGCCGGAGGTTCGAGTCCTCCCTCGGGCAAGGGTGTGTGTGTATGTGTGTATGGTGTTCTTAGCATAAGTTAGTTTAAGTAGCGTGTAAGTCTGAGGACCGTTGACTTCAGCAGTTTGGTCCCTTAGGAATTCACACACATTTGAACATTGATATTTCACACTTTTGGAATTCCATTACCGATGAATCAGTTGAACTAGGACTGTGTGAGCCTCTTTTCAACCGGCACTTTGATTTCCTGTTTAATGCTGCATAGATTTCTTTCAGGTCCATCTAACCGTTCATTCTGCTATTTACCGTGGGAAGGCGATCGACCTTTTGCCACGGAGGGCGCTCGCGGCTGTTAACAGACCCGCCGAAATATCGTGGCAGCAAGTTCGAGACATCCGGCAGTTCGCCCGAAATTTTATGGAACATTCTATGGTGTAAGAGTTTTAAATTTCACAGCAACTTGCTTATTGGTGCCATTGTGTCGGCAGCTAAAAAGTATGTCCCCAGTATATACAGAAGTAAGCATACATGGCTGGAATAAAGGTAATGAGGTTCTGTGTGAAGATTGTAACTGAAAGTAGTGAGTGAGGCATGCGACCATTGCTAATAATTTTGTAGTGAGCCATTACTTTTTAACAAGATTTGTTTTACAAAATGTGCATAAACTTTAATATTAAAATTTAAAATATTGTTTTTTTTTTCATGCCATTATATACCCAAAATAAAATGTATTTAAGACAAGTAATAAAACAAAATATAAAAAGATTAAACCTAAGCAATTAATCGTAGTTACAGAGTAACTCATTTTATTTGACTCTATGTGTACGTCACAAATAAAACGGAAGATAGTATATTTGTACTAGCGAAAATTGCAAAAGATAAATTAATCCAGCAGGTAAAATGTGGAAAAACGGTTAAGTGTTACTTGTTACTTGTTCATTGATTACAGAATGTGGATTAGTACGAATACGAGCATAAACCCAAGGTCTTCTAAGATCTTCAAATTCCTTACTTTTGGTTCAAGGTATAGAATATTGGAACTTATCTCAGTAGGAGGTAACTGGTGGTCATTGTCCATCAACAGCCAAGAGCACAATTCTGCTCGATGAATCTTGTTTTAAAATCCCTTCCCATTTGGCCTATGTAAACATCGTCTCAGGAACTGCATCTAATTTTATAGGCGCCTGCCTTACTGAATTTACCTAATTTTTCATCCAAACTATAGAACAGAAATAGTTCAAGTTTTTTCTTTGAATGGGATCCAAGCTGCACTTTAGTCCTTCTGTACGAATTGGCAATTTTGTCGCACCAGGGGCCAAAATAAGACCTGGATATGTGGTGGACCTTGTCTTTAAGTGAAGTTGAACGGTTTTCTACTTTATTAAAAATCATTTTACCCAAATCTCAAATTGTTTTTCTGCAGAGTCGTTAGCTAAAACAACCTGTACTATCGTATTAATTTCTTTGTTAACTGTGTAATTGTCCAGTCTTAATTTCGCCACCCGAGAGAATACTGAAGAAAAATACGCAGGTTTATGTGCTGATGACTGGATAACAGGAGTCAGCCGCAGTAATTATGTAAATCGGTAGTGGTTGGCTTACTACAAATGTCAATATTCAGCTTTGCGCCCACCCTTCGTACATGCAGAAGTACGAAATTTAACAAACCCTCATTTCAAAAATCTAGCGTAAATTGGGTTTTTTCATGCATGCGGGTAAAAGGTTGCGTTAATGCCGGAACTTCATCATAATTACGCAAATAAGTAATTGGTGCCTACAAAGACGTTTATAAAAGAAGTCTTCTTTACCCCAGGTATGCTGATGATATTTTCATTATTCACACTTACACGCCATGTAGCATAAGCGAGATTACCTTTGTGGTGTTGAAGGGCGCTAAATTGGTCTGTTAGCTGCCTAAATGCCGTATCATTATTTCTTTCTTTATATGAATGTAGTAATTTCATGGTCTTAAAAGTAAAAAGACTTTATCGCACCATTTTAATTATAAAGCATTGCGGTACATATTTCTGTAAAAAAGTAAAAAAAAATGAATTTTGGATTTCAAATCTTTTCCATGGGTTCACATTTGTACTATAAACATATTTTATTAATTTAGCAGGTAATCCAAAAGCGGGTTATGCCCGGAACGTGTTATGAAAATAAAGGAGTTCCATTAACATCTATTGACTATTTTTTGCTACATATCAGATTTTTTAGAATCATAAGAAAAAAATCTGTATGAAGGGTTTGTTGGAAGTGGCAGCAATGATCGTGGGAAAGAACTGCTCCAAATTATAGGTCTGGCTTGTATAGAAAAATTGCTGTAGACTACAAAAACTCTTGTTTTCTAACACTCCAGTAGAGAAGCTTCGACAGCGCTGAAGGAGCGTGGAATACGTCCAGCTGCTAAGAAACTCTAAACTATACCCATACATCTTAACTCAAAACCCAGCAGGCCATGTTACACGAGAATGACAAGACACTGAACAACCTTGAGCTTCCAGTTCATGACTTTATCCCCAGTGCTACATATGACACGCTAAAATCTAGACAATTAACAATAATAACTGCTGCTGGAACTGTAGATCCAGCAAGCATCACCAGAAGTCCAAACCGACTTAAACATTTAAACTAACCCAGCAGCCCTCGATTTCCACAAGTGGAAGACAGGTGATAGGCTGCATACAAACACCAGAGTCTGCAAGGACTTATTACGGTATATTGATAATTTTTATTTATAGACCGTCTGACAGCAACTGAGTAAAATACAATTTTAGTGCCATACGCGTTTCGCCTTTATTTTCTGCAAGGCATCATCAGTGGCAGGTTGCGTGGACAATTTCTTACATATTACACTCCTGTTGCATTTTTGGTGTTGTCCTTCTTCTTATGATCGCCAATTTGTGGTTTTTTCGACATTCCACAGCACTATGCACTGAACGCTTGTTTTAATGCAATCACGAGACTTATTTTTCAAATGCGAATAAGCTCTCGGCCCTTTTTGCAGTTGTGGTATGACACCCGATACCATCCCGCATATCGTGCAGGAGTATACTTCAATATCATACCCAAGCAATGCAAAATACTTCCTGACACTGACCCCAGATGCTGCTGATTGGATTGCGAAATTAAAATTAATATTATAAACAAGTTTACCATATATATACAAGATATCTGAAGTCTATGTGTTTACTATCGCTTTATGCGTGTAAGATAATTTATAATGCCGGCCGCGGTGGTCTAGTGGTTCTAGGCGCGCAGTCCGGAACCGCGGGACTGCTACGGTCGCAGGTTCGAATCCTGCCTCGGGCATGGATGTGTGTGATGTCCTTAGGTTAGTTAGGTTTAATTAGTTCTAAGTTCTAGGGGACTGATGTCCACAGAAGTTAAGTCCCATAGTGCTCAGAGCCATTTGAACCATAATTTATAATAATTCTACGTGACCTACCATAGCTACCATACGCTAAATTAACAAAAACCAAAATATCTGAATAAAACTGTTTATGAATGTCTTCCTCTTTCTCAAGTACCGTAAATGTCACTGCCAGTTAGAACTAAATCACAATTGTTGATGTGTATGTGCGTATATGATTCACACACGTTCGACACAGAAATTAACAATAGCATATCTATTCACTTTCAGTACGGGCAAACGGGCAAACTGGAACATCATGACGCCCAAAGTATCCTCGTCTTCAGCTCAGAACATAGTTTCAAGTCTCATCAGCAGTTAGGAGAGGATGGAGGACAGTGATTAGAAATCGCATACGAAGTTGTTGCGAGATACGCATATGTACAGGACTGCGTTCTCACGATGTGTTGTCAGTGCCATCCGGGACCTATAACAAAATAACACAAACATACTTATCGAAACATCGGAAAAAATTCGCGTCATGTTGCTGTTGTTGTGGTCTTCAGTCCGAAGTCTGGCCTGATGCAGTTCTTCAGGCTGGACCAACCTGTACGAGCCTCCTGCACAACTGTACCAACCTCCATCCCTTTAACGTGCTTCCTGCACTCACTTCTTGGTCTCCCTCAAGAGTTTTTACTCTCACACTTACCCCTACCCCTAGACTCCTCACGATGTCTAGTATCATCTGATTCCTTATTTTAGTCAAGTTGTGCCATACGTTTATTTTTCTCTCGTTCGATTCACTACCTCTTCATTTGTTATAGAGTATGTCCATTTCTTCAGCATTCTTCTGTAGCACCACATTTTAAGATCTTGTGTTCTCTTCTTCCCTGCAGTGTTTCTTTTTTGGCGTTTCCACTTTTTACTTTCATATGAGGCTACATTCTAAGCAAATAATTTCAGAAAAGGCTTCCTAACAGTTAAACTTATACAAATGTTACCATTTTCAGTTATTTTGCACCCGAAAATCGTATAATACTTTTAGTGTCCCGTTTCCTGGTCTAAATGTCTCGGCATCCCATTAACTGAATTCCATTTTCCTCGTTTTACCTCCCTTGATTTACAGTTTATAACATGTTCTCAAGGCACTATCTACTCTTATTTCGTTCAACTAACCTTCCATATAGCTCACGGCATATCTAAAAGATATATTTTAATTGTTCATTCGAATTTCTCACTGATTTTCACTGCTGGTTTAACGTGTGGATTAAATAACGTAGGTTAGTGATTACAATTCTCTCAACTACGGCCTCCATTTCACGCTTTCGTCTCTTATTACTGCATTCTGATTTCTGTACAAGTTGAAGATAACCTTTTGCACACTTCACCTTGTCCCTGATTTCTTCACAATTTAAGGAAGTATATTTCATTCTAAAGCTAAAAAGTGGCTCTGCTTTTCCAATCTGTCTTCTAGGATAAGTCGTAGCTTCGCTAGATACTAAATTTCACTGAAGCCCAATCTGACTTCTCCCTGAAATCAGCTTCTACTAGTTTTTCGTTTCTTCTGTAAATATTAGGTTGGCGCATAGCTTCTAAGACTTTTTACGTATGTTTAATAAAAACAACAGACACACATAAGAGAAATTTTAGCCATCAATAAACAAAAAATATATTCTTCACTGTTTACAACAGTCTGCCAACGCTGGAGTAACTTTTCGATTACGTGACAGAAGAAATCAAGTCGTTCTGAAGCGAAGAACTCGTCGAGCTAGAGGCTCATTTTCATCTGGAAAAGAAGTTCCTTTAAGGCTGTTCGATAGAGACAGTAAAAGGTGAAAATCTGAGGACACAAGATCAAGTTAATGAGGTGACTTGCCAACCCAACTCTTGGACAGTGTTTCTGTCAGTGTAGCAAACTGTATGCAGATATTCTCGTGGAGTAGCTTCACTTCAGGCAGACTTCCTTGTCGTTGTTCTTGGATTGCGTCTGCAAGACGTCTCAGTTGTTGATAATAAATGTCAGAAGTGGTGGTTACACCTCAGGGAAGCAATTCGTAGTACACCACACCATTTCTGTTCCACCAGATGCATTACATTATCTTTTGTGGACGCGCAGAGCGTGCAAAATAGGAGTGGTCAGTGTTGTTCACGAGCCAGTTGATGATGATCCAGCAGGGATCTGAATGTGGCCATCTGCCGAAATTTATGATTTTGGCTTAGAGCATGCCGTACCCACAAACCCATTTTTGAACCTTCCCCGTTGGATGCAAATGTCGCAAGATGGTGGAATGATCACATTTCATCACATCTGCCAGTTCTTGATCACGCTGACGTCAAGACCGGATCCGGGGGGGGGGGGGGGGGGGGGAGGGGCTGGAGGGGAGGCAAACAGGGGTATCTACCCGAGCGCATGTTGGTCTACCGATTATTCATATGATCTTGAAATGCATCCCAGCTGGTTTTTGAACATTTTTGAACACATTCTAAGCTGATTTCTGAACTAATCATAAGTTTATTTTTGAATACGTGCATAGTGTACGTGATATCTCTGCCAGGGGAATAAAGAACTTTTCTGCAGACGAAAGGGGACGGGGCTATACGAGCTGAGCCGAATAAACACTAAAGGGTGAATGCCAATCGCTATTTGTTTATGTGGCTGATTGGGTCTGCGAATGATCAGCGTTGTTATAGTTATTAGCAAAATCCATAGATTCAGACCTACCAGGGGGGAATAAAAGACGAACAGGAATGACATGCAAAACATATTACATATTGTCTTCTTGGTGTATCCAAGAAAATGAAGTTTTGACAGAAAATTTTTGCCAGGACAGTACTCTAATAAAGGCCAGTTGTACAGTCCCCGGTTAGCAGGCGCTTAAGTTCTGTTCTCGGAATAGCGCAGAAAACGCGTTGTACGAACGCGTAAAAACATTTAACCGGAGAATAAACGAGGAATAACTTAACCGGAGATTCTGGTAGGGTTAGTGAAGTTAATCAAAAATGGTTCAAATGGCTCTAAGCACTATGGGACTTAACATCTGAGGTCATCAGTCCCCTAGACATAGAACTGTTTAACCCTAACTAACCTAAGGACATCACATACATCCATGCCCGAGGCAGGATTCGAACCTGCGACCGTAGCAGCAGTGCGGTTCCGGACTGAACGGCCTAGAACCGCTAGACCACAGCGGCCGGCTGAAGTTAGTAGGAGAATAAGTTTTGACAATGGCAGGAATAGTTACAGAAGCAGTGACGACAAGATTGTTAGCTAGAACGAGGAAGGAGAAGAAACTGGGACATCACACAAATTATGTGGAAGAATATGACGACTTTTCGATCTCATATTTGAGAAAGTTGAGTGTATGAATGAAATGTGGAACTATTTCCTAACATAGCACTTTTTACTTGTGGTAGGCTTAATAGGCATTTGAAATTGGTAGTTCGTGAATTATATTCTGTCGTGTTATTCATGTAAATGAGATACATAAAAATGACCATTTGTGCTGAAACAGTGTCGCTGATTTGACGTGTGTTACAACTGCTGCAATATTAGAACGACCTATTTCGTTTTATCTAGCAGGCAGTGACAAAATAGACGCAATCAAATCGAGAAACCACACCAGCTTGGGTACCATTTATATTAATAACTTTTTTGGTATTAGATAGCTACATTTTGATTTTTCATGTACTGAACCGTTTGATGAACTTTGATGAGGTAACGAATTCTTTCACAGAAAGGAGAGTACGCCGTGTAAAGCTATAGCAAGATTAGAGAGAAAAAAATACTGGGACCTAAGGATTGAAGAAATGTGTGCTGTTTTGCTTGTCTCTTGTCTATACTGGTTTTATGTTTCGTATATGTCAGTTTATGTCCACAAAAGAGAAAGTTATTAGCTAATAGGCAATAAACAGTGCAAATTTTCTGATGAGTTCTTATTTTCTTGCTCACAAATAATGCCTCCAAGTATTAATTGTGACTTTTTTTAAGGGGGATAGGATGTCAAACCGGTCGACTGGGAGGAGAGGTACACCACAGGATTATTTTATTTCTACTGTCTTGAATATAGTTTTGATGGCTTCCATTACAAATACATACGTTTGAATTCCGCAGAGCGAAGTACAGTGACGTGCGATAGAAGAATGCTGTATTAAGAGGTGTGCACTGCACTTTGGCACATTTAAGACCAAATGACATGTCTTACATTTCATGGATCACACATGTTTTATACATCAAAACTCTTCAGAAAGATGTGCGCTACAAAATGAACAAATTTTTGAGAAATCAATTTCTTTTAATTTTTGACATCAGATCTCAAAATGTCTAGGGTAGGGAGAGGGCGCCACTATCAAGTTTTTGCCCCGCTTCGTAAATATCGTAGATCTGGGGTTGACTGATGTGGATCGTTGTGTATTAGTACGTTTAAACGATCTTCATCAAACTTTGAAGGTCTTCCTGAAAGCTGAGAGTCACCATTTTCTTGCTGTGATTTGTCAAGTGGCATTATCCCAAAACACGTCGCAAATGTTTTTGGTTGCCTCCGCTGCTGTCACACCACTAACGGATTCAAACAAAAGAATATGTCAGAAATGTTCCGATTTCTCCAGATGGCACTACATTTTCTTGAGTCTACAGGTTCACTATTTCGAAATGATAAACTGACAATATGTAAACTCAAATAGCAACAATGAACTGCAAATAAAAACTGACAGTCAAGAAATAAAGCGATAGCGACCGGAATACCAACATCCGAAACAAAAACGCTACGAACTTATGCGCCAATCTAGTAATTGGATGGGACACTGGGCCACAAGGTATATAGAAAGAACACTCACACGGATCGATACGTCCACAAGGAATCTAACCATCATCCTAGGCAAAAAGAGGTGTCATGGAAACCTTGCTGGACAGAGCCAACAAAATCTGCGAGCCGGCTTACTTACAAGATGAACTGAATCACCTACGGTCAGCCTTCATGAAAAACGGATATACCAGCAAGGAAATTGATCGAGCCCTCCATCAAAGAAGAAAAGAAACCAGAAGTCCATAGCAACAACGGTCACATACTGTAAAAGTTTTCCTACCGTTCGTTAATAAGGTCACGGACCGTATCGGGAAAGTGCTGGCCAAGTATGGGATCGAAATAATCTTCAGAGCCACCAAGAAGATTAAGGAATACTTAAGAACTGCGAAAGACGCCCGACATCCCCTAGCAACACCTGGGGTATACAAAATCCCATGCAGTTGTGGACAAGTATATATTGGAACAACGAAAAGAAGTGTAAACACCCACTTAGCCGAACATAAAAGAAACTGTCGCTTAGGACAAACCGAAAAATCGGACGTAGCTGAG
Source organism: Schistocerca cancellata (assembly GCF_023864275.1). Classification (NCBI taxonomy): domain Eukaryota; kingdom Metazoa; phylum Arthropoda; class Insecta; order Orthoptera; family Acrididae; genus Schistocerca; species Schistocerca cancellata. The sequence continues at coordinate 330,141,968 of NC_064628.1, read as the reverse complement.
CATGTTTTTCGAGATGGGAATCACGAAATTAAATTTAATGAGACAAGCGTTCTAGTACGAACATCCCATTATCATGCGCGCATTTATAAAGAAGCAATAGAAATTCACAAACACCATAACAATTTTTTATAGAAAAGAGCAAGTTTTAAAGTTGAACAAAATATGGATGTCGACGTTGCGCCAGCAGAATGACAATCGATTACTCTTAATCTAGAATGATGACGCCTTCCAAAGATAGGCATACCGTCGGCATCACGTGACGAATGGTGGTGCCCTCTATGCGCTCTATAAACGTGAGAGTACCTGGAACCTCAGTGGCAGTAGCCGGACGACCTCAGAAGATGTCTCCCGCAGATGGAGACGAAACGTCAGGTGGAAATTTTATACATCGACCACGGCATCTCAGCCCGGAAGTTTCAACTGAAGACAACGCCGGCCGTGAAAGCCTACATTGTATAATAATTCAAAATGGTTCAAATGGCTCTGAGCACTATGGGACATAACTGCTGTGGTCATCAGTCCCCTAGAACTTAGAACTACTTAAACCTAACTAACCTAAGGACATCACACACATCCATGCCCGAGGCAGGATTCGAACCTGCGACCGTAGCGGTCGCGCGTTTCCAGACTGAAGCGCCTAGAACAGCTCGGCCACTTCGGCCGGCGTATAATTATTCATGTTAGTATTTTACAACCATGACTTATTAGAATTCACCTTTATAAATATGCAGTAACGCAAAAATGAAGTTATTCTTCTTATAACGTATGCTAAACAGTACCCCCACTTATATATGGTGAAAATTCATACATTTTCTCGAAAGCTCATAAACCACTGATAAAACGTCGCATCAGAGTATTTACTTCAAAAAACGAAGTACTTACAGCACAGAAAAAGTTAATAAATCATTTAAATGGGCGCAAAGAAGCTGCTTTGTTATACTTCTGTGTTGTCGTGTTGTTGCGCCGTAAAAGCTGACTTCTACGTCACTGGTGATCGCGTGCTGCCGGTATGCTATCAGCGACTGTTCCTGAAAATGTGACGCTGCACGTGAACGCTGTCCGTTGCTGAAGTGATACCCAGGACTATGAAGCTTTTCCTATTTTGTTATGGGGTTTTATTTTCTGTACATCACGCTGTTCTCCCCAAGCTTGCCTTATAACATTTCCTTTACTGGGTAATTCGCAAGATGAATCTGGAAACCTGATTCACATGTAAGTACCTACCTCTGATTCCCTGGCCTCCTTTCAGTTCATTAAATGCAACGAAGTAGCGCCCGTTAGCTTCTTTATTAATCTATTAATATTATGTCCTCTCGGTTAGTTACGCAAATCTTGGCAGTTGGCGAGTTCGACGATGTGATGTGCTCAACGAATGAATGCACACCCGCCTGGCGCGTTGCGTTGGATTGCTCAATTTCCGTGAGGGTGTAATGTTTCATTGGCGTTTCTTAAACAGAATGTCATGGGGACACGACCGAAAGTGTCAAATAACAGCTGTGTTAAAACAACTGTTTGACGGACTCGAATTTGACTCGCAACCTTACCTTTCGCGGGCAATGTTAGTGCCCGCAACTGCCAGTAACTGTCTGCTACTTTCCGAATCTCACAGAAGCTCTCCTGCATAAGTTGCTGAACTAGAATTCGTAGAGGAAAGAAAATTACAGAGAAATGTCTAAACCAGTGCCTAGGGGAACGTTTACACTAGATGTTCCAAAATGAATTCCGGCATTTTAAGATTTTGTACATTTATTACCTTCGACTTACACTTATAAAAAAATACATGAAATGAAAGAGCAACTCAAACAATGATCAGTATGTCCAGATTAAATGTAGCAATAACTACCTCAGTCCTGTTTCTTAAGTAGGGTAGATCAGCTGGTAACGGAGGCACATACACATACACATGATAAAAATCGCATGGCATCAGATCGGGTGAACATGGAGGTCACGTGAAACAAGCTTGTCACCCAGGAGTCGGATACAGCGTCGTTTAACCTACCGCGTTCTGAGTTAGCCAGTGATACGGCGTGCCATTTTGCTGCCAAACAAAAAGTTCAGCTTCTTCCAGTTGAGCCGCTCGGGGATAGCGGCGCGGTCTTGGGCGTCCTACCACAGTTCGCGCGGCTCCCCCGTCAGAGGTTCGAGTCCTCCCTCGGACGTGGGTGAGTGTGTTCTTAGCGTAAGTTAGATTAAGTAGTGTGTAAACCTAGGAAGGAAAACATAGGTACAAAGAAGGTAGCTGCGAAGAAACCATGGGTAACAGAAGAAATACTTCAGTTGATTGATGAAAGGAGGAAGTACAAACATGTTCCGGGAAAATCAGGAATACAGAAATACAAGTCGCTGAGGAATGAAATAAATAGGAAGTGCAGGGAAGCTAAGACGAAATGGCTGCAGGAAAAATGTGAAGACATCGAAAAACATATGATTGTCGGAAGGACAGACTCAGCATACAGGAAAGTCAAAACAACCTTTGGTGACATTAAAAGCAACGGTGGTAACATTAAGAGTGCAACGGGAATTCCACTGTTAAATGCAGAGGAGAGAGCTGGATAGGTGGAAAGAATACATTGAAAGCCTCGATGAGGGTGAAGATTTGTCTGATGTGACAGAAGAAGAAACAGGAATCGAAATTAGAAGAGATAGGGGATCCAGTATTAGAATCGGAATTTAAAAGAGCTTTGGAGGACTTACGGTCAAATAAGGCAGAAGGGATAGATAACATTCCATCAGAATTTCTAAAATCATTGGGGGAAGTGGCAACAAAACGACTATTCACGTTGGTGTGTAGAATATATGAGTCTGGCGATATACCATCTGACTTTCGGAAAAGCATCATCCACACAGTTCTGAAGACGGCAAGAGCTGGCAAGTGCGAGAATTATCGCACAATCAGCTTAACAGCTCATGCATCGAAGCTGCTTACAAGAATAATATACAGAAGAATGGAAAAGAAAATTGAGAATGCGCTAGGTGATGATCAGTTTGGCTTTAGGAAAAGTAAAGGGACGAGAGAGGCAATTCTGACGTTACGGCTAATAGGATTTGTCGGCCTGGAAAAAGCGTTCGACAATATAAAATGGTGCAAGCTGTTCGAGATTCTGAAAAAAGTATGGGTAAGCTATAGGGAGAGACGGGTCATATACAGTATGTACAACAACCTAGAGGGAATAATAAGAGTGGACAATCAAGAACGAAGTGCTCGTATTAAGAAGGGTGTAACACAAGGCTGTAGCCATTCGCCCCTACTCTTCAATTTGTACATCGAGGAAGCAATAATGGAAATAAAAGAAAGGTTCAGGAGTGGAATTAACATACAAGGTGAAAAAGGATATCAATGATACGATTCGCTGATGACATTGCTATCCTGAGTGAAAGTGAAGAAGAATTAAATGATGTGCTGAACGGAATGAACAGTCTAATGAGTAAACAGTGTGGTTTGAGAGTAAATCGGAGAAAGACGAAGATAATGAGAAGTAGTAGAAATGAGAACAGCGAGAAACTTAACATCAGGATTGATGGTCACGAAGTCAATGAAGTTAAGGAATTCTGCTACCTAGGCAGTAAAATAACGAATGACGGACGGAGCAAGGAGGACATCAAAAGCAGACTTGCTATGGCAAAAAAGGCATTTCTGGCCAAAGAAGTCTACTAATATCAAATACCGGCCTTAATTTGAGGAAGAAATTTCTGAGGATGTACGTCTGGAGTACAGCATTGTATGGTAGTGAAACATGGACTGTGGCAAAACAGGAACAGAAGAGAATCGAAGCATTTGAGATGTGGTGCTATAGACGAATGTTGAAAATTAGGTGGACTGATAAGGTAAGGAATGAGGAGGTTCTACGCAGAATCGGAGAGGAAAGCAATATGTGGAAAACACTGATAAGGAGAAGGGATAGGATGATAGGACATCTGCTAAGACATGAGGGAATGACTTCCATGGTACTAGAGGGAGCTGTAGAGGGCAAAAACTGTAGAGGAAGACAGAGATTGGAATACGTCAAGCAAATAATTGAGGACGTAGGTTGCAAGTGCTATTCTGAGATGAAGAGGTTAGCACAGGAAAGGAATTCGTGGCGGGAAGCATCAAACCAGTCAGTAGACTGATGACCAAAAAAAAAACCTAGAAACCGATGCCCTCAGCAATTTGGTTCCAAAAATTTTTCGAGTTGAGGAAAGAGCCGTAGTTCTAGCGCATCAAGATAGAAACACCAGTTACTGTTGCTTCACCGGCAAAGAAAGGCCCATAAACTCTCCGCCGGGACAGATCAAGTGAATATGTAGCGTTCTTATTTACCTTGAACAGGTGTACTAAAACTCCTGACAAGGTGAACTGTATTACTTGAAATTTCGATAGCCGGAGAGTAAGCCGAAATTTTGGTTATTTCGTTTCATATCCCGTGGATCATTTTGCACGCTAAATAGTAATGATGTGAAATGAGTCATTTTATATTCACATTACAAATTAATTTGTAGATATGACTACATGCTGACATTTATAACGATTTTTTAAACAAATGTACAGATGTGAGTCAGTAATTCCTACCCACCACGTTTCACACATTATTACAATAATACAAATTATTCAAAGCAATACAAGGAGTTGTCAAGCAGAAACTTTTTCAATTTCTTTTCAAATTTTAATTTGTTGTCTATTTGATATTTTATATCACTGGGTAAGTAATCAAACAGTTTAGTTGCAGCATTGTACACCCCTTTTTGTACTGAAGACCTTATCGTGGAGCAACGAACGTTATTTTTCCTTGTAGTATTGCAAATGTGTACATCATCGTCCTTTTGCAACGTAGTGGATTATTTACAACACACTCCACGAGAGAATAAATACACCGTGAAGCAGTAGTCAAAATGCCCAACTCCTCAAATAGATGTCTACGACATGATCCTGGATAACCACCACGTGTTATCCTCATAGCACGTTTTTGACTGATGAAGACTTCCTTCAAGATGAATTACCCCAGAACTTTATTCCATATGACAGTATTGAATGAAAATATGCAAAATATGTCAGCTTACTGATTCACCTCTCGCCAAGATTGGCAATGACTCTAAGTGCAAATGCGGCTGGACTAAGTTGTTTTAGGAGTTTCAAAATGTGATTTCTCCAGTCTATATTCTCATCAATGTGGACACCTAAGGATTATTTCTCCTCAGTCCGAATTACGTCCCCAGGCTATATTGGTTGAATTACTAAATACTACTTCTGCATTCTTTTGGTTAAATACTAGGCCGGCCGTTGTGGCCGAGCGGTTATAGGCGCTTTAGTCTGGAACCGCGCGGCTGCTATGGTCGCAGGTTCGAATCCTGCCTCGGGCATGTGTGTGATGTCCTTAGGTTAGTTAGGTTTAAGTAGTTCTAAGTTCTATGGGACTGATGACCTCAGATGTTAAGTCCCATAGAGCTCAGAGCCATTTCAACCATTTTGATTTGTTAAACACGACATTGTCCGTTAGTTAGCTACAGTATCAGTCACATAAAACTTCAATTTAGCTAAACGATTACTGTGTTCACATAGTCAAATGCCTTAGATTGGTCTCAGGAAACAGCAACCAGCGCTGTTTTATTATTTAATGTTTGTAAAATTGGGAGAGTGAACATGTAAATAGCATTCTCAGTAACGCAACTCTTCTGAAACCCAACCTGTAATTTGCTGATGATATTATTGTTGCTAAGACGAGGTAATATTGTAGAATGCATAACCTTCTCAAAAATTTTGGAAAATGATGTCTGTAACGAAATAGGTCGGTAGTCATTAACATCTCTTCCACCAGCTTTCTTAGATAGGGATTTGTCAACGGCACACTTCAATCTATGTGGAAAAATGCTTTGCGTTAATGACGCATGCCGTATTTCACATAAGCAGTCTTATTACATGGAAACAGATCTTTAGTACTTTATTGGAAACACTATTAAAACCAGATGAGCTTTTATTTTACAGAGAATGTATAATTTTCTTAATTTCATAAGGAGAAGTTGATGATAGATTCATATGATTAAAATTTATGAAAGCTACTTTTTCAACATGCCGCGGTGATTTTTCTCTTGAAGTGTTTGTCCCTCTGCTTCCTACTATACTTAAGAAATTATTAAATGCATTTTCAATCTGTGACTCATCATTTATAGCCCATCCAATCAGTTCAATAGGGATGTTATTCTGTTCTGTGGCTGACTGTCCTGTTTCTCGTTTCAGTGCACTCCACGTGCATGTTCCTCGATTTTTTTTTTTAAAAAACTTTCTTATTAATTTTGAGTAGTTCTTGTAGTGCACAACTACACCAAAAAATGTATTTCCTTTCTGCTTTTACAAGATATTTTAATCCCTCTTGTGAGCCAGGTTTTTTACGTAGCTTGTCCTTTCTAATGAGGTTATGCCAAAAGCTATTTTCAGATGATAATACGAATTTATCATGGAACAGATTAAATTTTATGTTAGCATTTGATTCAAAAATGGTTCAAATGGCTTTGAGCACTATGGGACTTAACTTCTGAGGTCATCAGTCCCCTAGAACTTAGAACTACTTAAACCTAACTAACCTAAGGACATCACACACATCCATGCCCGAGGCAGGATTCGAACCTGCGACCGTAGCAGTCCCGCGGTGCAGGAGTGCACCACCTAGAACCTCACGGCCACCGCGGCCGGCAGCATTTGATTCATTATAAATTTCATCCCAGGTCATCTCTTGCAAACCATTCCTAAAATTCATATAAAGTTCAAAAATTCTATTTAAAGTAACAGTGGAACCACTAGTTTCAATAGTGTCAATCCTTGCTATAAAAGTCTAATGAAATGTTTGTAAATCGTACTTCCGACCAGTTTCGTGTTATTTACCAATTAGATGGATGCGATGTAGTCCAAAAATTTTTCCGAGTTACAAACGATTAAAAATATATCCAAATTCTCTAAAAAACAAAGCAACTATTAACTCATTCTCCCGTCATATCTCTAATTCAGTACAAAAACAATAGAAATTATGTCGTTTTTGTTTACACACTGCCGAACTCGCGTTCTTGATTGACTTAATACTAAGTTCTTTAAAGTTAAACTAAATTCTTTTTTCAAAATTGGATATGAGTGATAAATGCGGAAAATGTTACGGAGTACTGAGTAGGGGGACTTATTTCCAGTATTGTACGAAATATTGTCACTGGGATCGATTCAGTGTGGACAGTGTGGACAACACTGCGAAAATAGAAGAGACTCTCTTCTGGATCTGCAGACTATGCAGCAGAAATATTTAGATTGGGGACAGGAAGGGAAAATTTGTATCGTTTAGCCGCAGTTGGAGGAAACAAGGAAGGAATTTACCATGATTAAGAAAGATATAGAGGAGGGCGTGGCTGGGAACTCGCAGTTGATAGGAAGAAAAGTTGAAGGAGAAAGAGAACGTGAGCAGTTAGTTTTATTATGAACACTAAAGACAAGTATCTGCCACTGCTAGAGCTAAATTCAGAAGAACCTTAGGTAAGACCAAGAGCAGTAAATGAGCAGCACATTTCAACGGATATAAGGAAGCTTAGCAATGTGCAAAGAGTTAGGAAGACGAAGAAAGTGCCGTTGTTAGGTAGTAGCTATGAGCGAGGTGTTGGCCCTCAGTTGCAGGAACGCTTAAGGGCAGCGTATCAGGGCATCTGTATTTTCAAACTAAATTCTGGGACAAGCTAAGTGATAGACGATTGAGGATTTTGATCTAACGATTTTTCAAAATGGACCATTTAGTGAAAGTGTGTGGGGTGGGAAAAAGTTTGGATACGGATAGGCCATATGAAGTAGTTGGTGTTCAGAACAAGGCAGTTTTCCTGACTCTTCACACGAAAGTACACTTCGTCGAGTAGTTCCGGCGTCATGATCGACGGCACCTTAATGGTGCCTGAGGGGGATTAATTTTGGGATTAGAGATGGCACTGATGGTATGTGACTTTTCATATGTTGTTGTGGCACCAGTCGGGACTACCAATAGATAGGGTTTTACTACCCATGGACTACACCTAAATAGGAGTGGAAAGGCAATATTAGTATGGCTAGTTCATTAAAGCGTTTAAGTGGATCTTGGCACAATCATGGCCAAATACCTGTTGCTACGCATAGGAGAAGAATGTCTTGTTTAGCATAAATTCAGACAATAGGTTCCCCTGCCTAAAGGGTATCTCCTGCACTTCAAAAAATAATCACTCACACACACGAAATGACACATAATGTCACACATACTACATGTCGCAAAGAAAGAGAAACCATTGGGAAAAGTAACATGAGACATTTCACAGGCTTAATAATGCTTCATCAAAACACGAAATCAATAAAAAATAAAATATAACAATTTAAGGTTGTGCTCCAATCTTTGAACTGCACAGTAATTTGTATCACTGAACACTGGTGCAGAAACACGGAAACCTACCATGCGGTATTATATTCGTAATATTATGAAAAGACAGTTAGTGGTGGACTGCTTGAAAGGGTGGATGATCACACATTTATATTGGGAAAAGAACAGTTTCAGATCAAGCCACGGTCTTAATACAGTAAATGAAGACAAACACTTTGAAACACCAGCTGCTGATTTAACAGGGCTTAACATCACTAAAAAATTAACTATTATGTGTGCATATCGACCACCCTGTTGTAGTGTGGATACTTTTTTCAATAAATTAAGGGAACCTAGACGTCATTGCCTGTAGTTTTAAAAGCATTTTGAAATTTAATAATTCAAAACTTTAATAGATGTTGGAATAAAATTTTAACCAAATGATTAGTGTATTATGACCTCTATGTGAAAAAAATTGAAAACTGTGCACTAAATAGTGTGGTGAATATTGGTTTATATCTCACGTACTGAATAACGCGCAATTTTTTTATTTTAGGTACACTATACGTCCACACTGTGCATGTCTTGCCCCGTTCTCTTCAACACATATCTCATAAACTCCATTTTTTATTTCCATTTCACCATATGGTTTAGCAGCCACAGCACTATTTAAGCCTTTGGAGTCACCATCACCAAGGCAATGGGTGTATCTCACGCCACGCCTAGCATCTGACCTACTACAAACATTCATAGTCCAGCAACTTGCCTGTATCTACAGAGGTAACCGTGGTAGCTCCATCCAGCGATGCGTGGCCTATCTTCTTCTGACGTGCCATTACAATTTTGCTGGATAGGATTTTTCTCTTACTTACGTCCTCCCTAAAAGTAAGGGATTTTTCACTCTTACATTGTTTACATTTATTTCTGAAATCTTGCACCTGCTAATTAAAATGTAACCATTATTTTCGATATTTACAACATCAACATCTTGTTCACTCTCGGTAAGGTGTTCCAACTAGCTTTTTGAAGATCTGTGTGGTGAACTTCTAGGCCTGACCTCACTTCACTGCTGCATAGTAGTTTCTTCATTTCTACTATTTCCAGCAAGACGATCGCGTTGATTACCGTAAAATTTGCGACTGCAATTAATTTTTTTTTTTATTTTGGCCATTTTACGGCGTAATATGCAGTCATAACGAGTTTATCACACGAATACACGCAAAAAACATGAGTAAACTCATGTAGTTTTCTGGTGTCGACAGAAAGATCGATTGCAATAAATCCCTGCTTATAATACAGCCGATTTGTTCGCCAATAAGATTACATAAAGGAATTTCTATGGAAATAAGTACGCCAAACTTAAATAACGTCATTGGAGGCAAGGCTTTGTGTTTGACAGTAGTGTCCCAGTTTGGAATTCAGGCGCGGTATCACCTTTAGAAAGGCATTTAAACATGAGAATGATAATGCTATGCGCAAAGTGCATATTTTTATAATCAAGAGGAATCACAGAATTTTATTAAATAAAAAAAATCCATTTTTTGAACCCTCATGATATCACATCCCCTTAACAGAAGTTCTAGATAAAGTATCAAGTACAAAAGTCAAGATAACTTTGTGCGAGGGATAAACGTAAACATAGACATCATAAATGAGAATAGCAGCACCCTCATAAACTTCCTATAGAGTGTGGTACGTCTTTGTTGGTTAGTAATTCAACGAGGCGTACTACAATGACTGAATTAGTAATCGACCACTTGGCTACCAATATGAACAGAGTAAAATGTAGCTGTAAAAGGTCTTGGACTAACAGGCCATTAGTGCCACAGAATAACGCGATAATCGGGTATGACCGAAAGCTCTCGTCTCGCGCATGCTGCAGGGGCGTGGCTGACCACACAGCTCTCCCGACCGTTGTCAGCTTTCTTGTCCTAGAGTCGCTACTGTTCGGTCAAGTAGCTCTTCATTTGGCACCACAAGACTGAGTGCACCACAAAGACGAAAACTCGTTGGGAGCACCGGGACTCGAAACTGGTTCCTCGTCACAAATGTCAGCCTTGCTGATCACTCAGCTACTGAGGCGCACATATACAGTTATTAGCTATTAATAAATATTTTTAAGACTTCCGTTAATATTCAGAATCTTTAATTCACAGGGGAGGCTAACAAATATTTGCAAGCCTGAGTACTTTTTCTCCCTTCTGTGCTAGAGTTAAGATAAGGTTGTGGACGGTGAAATCACTTTATGTTCCTTGTGTCAAATTTATAAAATCAACTATTATTTTTAAAAGTGGGACTTGTTCTTCTAGACGAACCTCAGAGTGAATTAAGTTTATGGTCATTGTTAGGAAGGCATTCAATAAGCCACGTGTAGGAACGTAAACCTCGAATCTGGTTACGGTTTTGGCTTCCCTTCCTTAACTGGTGATATGCGAGCGTTATCGATCCTCTCACCAGTCCTCTCTAACTCTTAATCTGTTGGCACGCTTCAGTGAGCACGTGAGACGCAATGATGGAACGTTCGGTGTCACAGATGGATGAGATCTTGGCTTAATGGCTTGCACTGCGAGAATGAAACGAGACTTACCGCAAAAAACCATACACCTCTAGGTGTGCCGATAGGGGGCTGACTTCTGAGGCGAAACAAGCGTTAGTGAGCAAGCTTCGGGGCAACTGTTGCACACAAGTTGCATAAGCCTCATTCAGACAAGTATACCTCTAGTTGAGTTAATGTGTATTTCAATAGCGTTTGTTGGCACAGCCTCTCTCAAAATGGTTCAAATGGCTCTGAGCACTATGGGACTGAGGTCATCAGTCCCCTAGAACTTAGAACTACTTAAACCTAACTAACCTAAGGACTACACACACACATCCATGCCCGAGGCAGGATTCGAACCTGCGACCGTAGTAGTCGCGCAGTTCCGGACTGAAGCGCCTAGAACCGCTCGGCCACCGCGGCCGGCTCCCCTCTCTCAAAATTACCTCCAGTGTATTGGATGAACGACATGTTGATAAAAAAATTTGGAAATTTTTGGAAATTTGGGAATTTGTGGTAAGGTCTAATGGGACCAAACTGCTGAGGTCATCGGTCCCTAAGGTTAAACACTACTTAATCTAACTTAACCTAACTTACGTTAGGGACGACATACACACTCATGCCCGAGGGAATACTCGAATCTCTGACGGGGGGAGCAGCGCGCACCGTGACAAGACGCCCAAGACCCCGCGGCTAACCCGCGTGATGACATGTTGATACAAGCATCCAACTAACTAAGGTAGATCGGTAGCCTAGTCCTCCAACATTCAATAACATAAAATAAAAACATCGACAGTAACAAGATGCGGCTCTACCAGAATGCGTTCCTTGTCATTCAACAAGAGAAAGAAACTTTCAAAAAGTTTGACTCTTCTGCATACAAAAAGCATTAGAAGTCATTACTTCGGATTACTAGCCTGTGAAATGTCTGTGTAATGAAACACATCGTAGAGAAGCTGCTGACAAACGGGAAAAACATATACCTAAATGTCATTAATTACTTGAGCTCTGTAGCAACACAGTTCTCTTAATGTCATTAAAAGACATTTTACATATGTACCACAACGTAATGAGCATCTACACAAAGGAATTATAGTATGAATGTATTCGCAGTTGCGAGTGTGGACAACCATAAGCTGTAGAACGGAATGACGACAGTGAAAATTTGTGCCCGACCGGGAGTCGATTCCGGATTTCTCACTTATCGCGAGCGGTCTCCTTACCATTTGGCTAACGATGCACGATTCAAATTTCAATACATGTACTCGTACATCCACTATGTACATTCCCGTACAGGAGACACAAATGCTTCAAATGGCTCTGAGCACTATGGCACTTAATATCGGAGGTCATCATTCCCCTAGAACTTAGAACTACTTAAACCAAACTAACCTAAGGACATCACACACATCCATGCCCGAGGCAGGATTCGAACCTGTGACCGTAGCAGTCACGCGGTTCCGGACTGAAGTGCCTAGAACCGCTCGGCCACCGAGGCCGCCCAGGAGACACATTTTACATGCATGTCCAAAGGAACTTTGCACTGTAATTCGGATTATCGAAAACAGCATGAATGGTTTGCTGAAGGCATAACTGTATCTACATCTACATACATACTCCACAAGCCACCTGACGGTGTGTGGCAAAAGGTACTTTGAGTAACTGTATCGGTTCTCCCTTCTATTGCAGTCTCGTATTGTTCGTGGAAAGAAAGATTGTCGGTATGGCTCTGTGTGGGCTCTAATCTCTCTGATTTTATCCTCATGGCCTTTTCGCGAGATATGCGTAGGAGGGAGTAACATACTTCTTGACTCCTCGGTGAAGGTATGTTCTCGAAAATTCAACAAAAGCCCGTACAGAGCTACTGAGCGTCTCTCTTGCAGAGTCTTCCACTGGAGTTTATCTATCATCTCAGTAACGCTTTCGCGATTACTAAATGATCCTGTAACGAAGCGCGCTGCTCTCCGTTGGATCTTCTCTATCTCTTCTGTCAACTCTATCTGGTACGGGTCCTACACCTGTGAGCAGTATTCAAGCAGTGGGCGAACAAGTGTACTGTAACCTTCTTCCTTTGTTTTCAGATTGCTTTTCCTTAGGATTCTTCCAATGAATCTCAGTCTGGCATCTGCTTTACCGACGATCAACTTTATATGATCATTCCATTTTAAATCATTCCTAATGCCTACTCCCAGATAATTTATGGAATTAACTGCTTCCAGTTGCTGACCTGCTATATTTTAGCTAAATGATAAAGGATCTTTCTTTCTTTCTATGTATTCGCAGCACATTATACTTGTCTACATTGAGATTCAATTGCCGCTGTCATGGACTGTGCGGCTGGTCCCGGCGGAGGTTCGAGTCTTCCCTCGGACATGGGTGTGTGTGTGTTTGTCCTTAGGATAATTTAGGTTAAGTAGTGTGTACGCTTAGGGACTGGTGACCTTAGAGGTTAAGTCCCATAAGATTTCACACACATTTGAACATTTTTGAATTGCCATTCCCTGCACCATGCGTCAATTCGTTGCAGATCCTCCTGCATTTCAGTACCATTTTCCATTTTTACAACCTCTCAATATACTACATCATCACCCGCAAAAAGCCTCAGTGAATTTCCGATGTTATCCACAAGGTCATTTGCCGGCCAGTGTGGCCGTGCGGTTCTTGACGCTACAGTCCGGAACCGCGTGACCGCTACGGTCGCAGTTTCAAATCCTGTCTCGGGCATGGATGTGTGTGATGTCCTTAGGTTAGTTAGGTTTAATTAGTTCTTAGTTCTAGGCGACTGATGACCTCAGAAGTTAAGTCGCATATTGCTCAGAGCCATTTGAACCACAAGGTAATTTATGTATATTGTGAATAGCAATGGTCCAACGACACTCCCCTGCGGCACACCTGAAATCACTCTTACTTCGGAAGACTTCTCTCCATTGAGAATGGCATGCTGCGTTCTGTTATCTAGGAACTCTTCAATCCAATCACACAATTGGTCTGATAGTCCATATGGTATTACTTTGTTCATTAAACGACTGTGGGGAACTGTATTGAACGCCTTGCGGAAGTCAAGAAACACGGCATCTGCCTGGGAACCCGTGTCTATGGCCCTCTGCACTACTACTGAAGACTATTACTAAAACAGTGAATTATTAGCTCAAAAAGACAGGCACCTGTGTAAAGACGCATGAATCATCTAGCATCGAACGTCAAACTTTCTGTAGTTTTTACTATACTTCAAGGGCCAGCAATATGAATACATGCAACCTGCATATCAAGGACAAGTTATATTTGGCATTTGTGACATCTCCCTCAGACCAGCCGTAATATGTACGTCTCCTGCAGATTGCGTGGGTTGCTCCATAGTCGTGTTTCCTTGAACGTGGCTGCCCTGTACTCCTGGAAGAAAAGATGGTACCAGACATTAGAATGACCTATCGTAGTTTAACCTAAAATCCTAGTGAAAACCTCCACTAATAAAATACCTTATAATTAAAGAACGAAAATTTTCTATCCTTACAGCCATCTGCTCACCGTTTCAGTAATTTCATCCGTGGTAAATATCCTGTAACAGAAGTTGATACAACCAACTAGACACATACTAGCAGCGTATGTACAAATGTAAATCTTATTAATTCCAATTTTAAGGTAATTACTTCCACTCTAGTAGCCATCAAGTCATCTCTGGTATGATCTGACTGCAACAAAAACCTGCCTTCAACAACCAGTTTAAAAAACTGTGCACCAAGTTATGCGAAGCGACCATGTTCGCTACGGAAACATACAGTGAAAAATAAATGAGGGAGGGATCCCAAACCCTCTGAATATGCTTCACTAACACTATGAGCCGAATTAGAGACAAAACAGAGTGCGAAGTTTGCCGGAGCGAGCCAACTAGTGCGTCTTCATAGCTTTCGAAGGTGTACGCTTATAGCCTCCGTAGCAATACAAGGAAAACGAAGGAGGGAAACCTCACCGACAAGTAGTCCCCACACTTCAGTGGAACGTCAGTGCGTTCATCATGCGCGTGAAGAAACGGTTTGGTATTATGTACAGTGCATGAAAGCTTGAAAACATTGACACATCTGGCGTTCGTGCCTGCTGGAATGCAACAGTACTACGTTATGCATCTAAAGCCGCTATGCTCCGTGAGTGACCTTTACTTGTCGAGCAGAACACGGCATATACAAGATGTTGCGAGAATACAGCCGCAACATGCACCCTGGATAACAAACAATCAACAGCGCTGGACAAGAGATCGTTTGCCACGAAAAACCCGTCAGCAATAGGTTCTGTTACGTATAAATCAAGTTTCTGGTTTTCAGGGTGACGTGAAAGAATAACTCTTCGAGCATTGTCTCAACTCGATCTAGGAGAGTCGTTACGATTGCTAAAAAGCTGTTACATCATGACGTGCCACTGTGTCACACAGAGATATATCGTGAGAGATGCAGACTTATGCAAGGAAATACATTTTATGTTTCGATGTTTGATGATTAGAGAACAACGAAATAAGAAGGGAGCAACAGCGATTGAGAAATTACGTTAATACAATGCATATGTTAACTATTATCGCTCCCATTTTGAAAGGTTACTTGAAGTTTTGAAGACTGTTTCTTGATCTGATGTCTGGGAGGCATCGCTATACATACAGGGTTATTACAAATGATTGAAGCGATTTCACAGCTCTACAATAACTTTATTATTTGAGATATTTTCACAATGCTTTGCACACACATACAAAAACTCAAAAAGTTTTTTTAGGCATTCACAAATGTTCGAAATGTGCCCCATTAGTGATTCGGCAGACATCAAGCCGATAATCAAGTTCCTCCCACACTTGGCACAGCATGTCCCCATCAATGAGTTCGAAAGCATTGTTGATACAAGCTCGCAGTTCTGGCACGTTTCTTGGTAGAGGAGGTTTAAACACTGAATCTTTCACATCACTATGCGTGAAACTTGCCCGCACGCGTTCAACCGTTTCTTCGCTCACTGCAGGCCGACCCGTTGATTTCCCCTTACAGAGGCATCCAGAAGCTTTAAACTGCACATACCATCGCCGAATGGAGTTAGCAGTTGGTGGATCTTTGTTGAACTTCGTCCTGAAGTGTCGTTGCACTGTTATGACTGACTGATGTGAGTGCATTTAAGCACGACATACGCTTTCTCGGCTCCTGTCACCATTTTGTCTCACTGCGCTCTCGAGCGCTCTGGTGGCAGAAACCTGAAGTGCGGCTTCAGTCGAACAAAACTTTATGAGTTTTTCTACGTATCTGTAGTGTGTCGTGACCATATGTCACTGAAAAAAATAACATTGTGTTAACATTACTGAATAATCAAGAAATATCAAATAATCACACTATTTAATATATGACATGCCATAAGTATGCTTATATAAAACAGAATGTAATTTCATTACGTTATGGAATATAAATATCTGAATGTGAAAATGCTAAGTGTTATCTATGTTTTTAGTACTGTGCTCTGGGTGCCAGAAAAATAAATTTCCATATAAATTTAAGTAAAGACATTGATGAAATGGTTTAAACATACAGCTCACACGAGGAATGCACTGAAATAAATGAATCTGTCTGTACAAGGTTAAATATCGGTAAATAGCCTCAATGACACACCTAGCAAACAATCCTCACCATTCTTGATATAAATTTACATGTAACTGTAATGCACCTGGCGATGGCAGCATCCTGCCAATATGCATCATGCTAATAAGTATTAGTAAAAAAAATGGTGGAAGCACAAAAAATTATTTTATAAATTTGGTGTCTGTACAATAATATGGAATAACCAAATGACTGCTGGAACAGCAACCAATGAAACTGATTATGACTTTATATGCTTTTTGCAGATGTGGTCTAACAGATTAAGAAAACTGAACTCTACTGAAAAATCTCTGATAAGACAGAGTGCTGCCCTCGATGTAGCATCGAGTTTTCTGTCTGGTTTGGAGAAAAATGTCAACCAGCTATGAAGACAGAAAGACAGAAATATACAGCTAAATCAAAAGAAGTTTGAGATTCCTCATCCATCCAAAGCAAACTGGACGTTAAAAGACTGAGAAAGATAAAGACAATGGCTGGAGAGATGATTGCCAGGCACACCTGATGTGTGCTAAGAAACTACACTGACTGTAAAAAATCGCAACACCAAAAATTGGTCAAGACAGAGTAATGAAATTTCTGCAATACATTGGTCTAGGTGCCGGTCGTTGTGGCCGAGCGGTTCTAGGCGCTTCAGTCCGGAACCGCGCTGCTGCTACTGTCGCAGGTTCGAATCCTGCGTCGGGCACGGATGTGTGTGATGTCCTCAGGTTATTAGGTTTAAGTAGTTCTAAGTCTAGGGGACTGAAAACCTCTGATGTTAAGTCCCGTAGTGCTTGGGGCAATTTTTTTAATTGGTCTAGGTAACATAAATAAGTGATCAGTGTTGCAAGATCACAGGTTAAAGTAAGCGCGAGATTAGCCATTGCAAATGTGAAATGATGCTACATTAATACCTGGTCTAACCGCTAGACTGTTGAATGCAAGCATGCATTTTTTCTTTTTTCTTTTTCGTACATGTGCCGGATGTCAGTTTGTGGGTTGGATTCCTGTGCCTTTTTGCACTTGGTCGCTCAAAACAGGGACGATTAATGCTGTTTGTCTATAATGAGTTGTCGTCCGATGATCTCCCATACGTGCTCGCTTGGAGACAGATATGGTGATCGAGCAGGCCGAGTAAACATATCGACACTGTGTAGAGTATGTTGGGTTACAACAGCGGTATGTGGGTGATCGTTACCCTGTTGTAAAACAGCCTCTGGAATGCTATTCATGAATGGTAGCACAACAAATCGAATCACTATATTATCGCACAAATTTGCAGTCTGGTTGCTTGAGGTAACCACGAGAGTGTTCCCACTGTCAGACTAAATTGCATCCCAGACAACAGCTCCAAGTCTAATTCCAGTTGTATAGCACGCATACATGTTGGCTGCAGGTCCTCAGCTGTCCTCCTCTTGACCAACACATGTCAACCGCAGGCACCGAGGGAGAACCAGCTTACAGCAGAAAACTCCACAGAACGCCACCATGCCCTCCAATGAAATCTCGCTGTAAATGGCGGTGGTTTGGGGTCGCTACAGGGCACCTGACCCGGAGCTGTCATTGAAGTAACCAATTTGTAACAGTTCGTTGTGTCATTGTGATGCCAACTAATGCTCAAATTGCTGTTGCAGATGCAGTATGATGCGTCAGAGGCATACGCCAAACACAATGGTCTATCCTCTCGGTGGTGCTACATGGGCATTTAGAACCCGGTCTTTTTATGAATATACATTCTCCAGACCATCACCTCCTCTACAGAGGTTACATTCCTGCCAAGTCTTTCTGCATTGTCCCAGAAGGAACAACCAGCTTCTCATAGCCCTTAAGCCGTGCACTGCTCGCGTTTATCCCATTTATTGTTTGTCATCTTCTATTATGGTACTGCCGCCTCGTTTTCTTATTCCATTTACTGGTGCCTTACTTGCCCGTGAGCAGCAGCAACAGTGCTTATCAGTAAGTGCACTGTTGTACTATCTCCAGAGCGACCGATAGTATTTCTGAGTCGTCGTGTGTCTGGCAGTCAGTTGGAAACGGACCAGCACTGTAGGCGGGACCCAGCAGCAGTGAATTTGGGGACAGAGCGCTGGTGAGGCGCCGACAGCCAGTGCTCGCTGACCGCTGGCGACACACATGAGCCGTCCAATGGAGGGAGACTGGAGTTGTACGACCGTTGGTTGGTCGTCTCATCGGCCGACATATATTTGGTCCTTTCACCGTTTCCGGGGCCTGGCAATCGGTCAGTTGGCGTGGAACAGCGAGGAATTCTCGGTGGGGCGTGGTCTGGCCGGACCTGAAGGCGGTCTCTACGCAGTACTGGAGTGTGTGGCGCTGTTCCCATTGCTATGAGGTCTGTGGCTCACCGACCCTGGACACGAAAGTTAAGTTTTGATTTAACCTACCGGCAAGTCAAGACTGTTCACATTGTGTCGTTTGGAGTTCGTTGTCAGCTGTTGGGATATTCCCCCGAGCAACAACGTGGTTTTCAAGTTGGAAAATTCTAGCCACCCTCTGGTGGAGTTTCACTGTATTTGGTTATTTGAAGTGCACCAGCGGAATCTTCTGCCTTGTGGCCGTTAACGTTCTGATTACCTGCCCTGGCCATTGACGTAAATTTCAGGCAGTGTACTTTCCTCACCATGTTGTTGCTGTCCAGCATGGTGTGTAGGTTGACAGCTCCATGTATGATTGGTTGTGGGTGCCAATATCTTCTAAGTTGTTCCGTTGAACTCCCAGTTGTGCCTTGGTCAGGTGAAGTGGAAGTTATCTTGTCAGTGGGTCCATTGGCTGTCAGTCGGTTGAGTTGTCGTCAGATCGTTAATGGCTGGCGTGACTGCCTGTCTCACCTAAGTGAGCGTTAGTGTTTGAATTCCAGGCCGACCCTCGAACATTTGAGCGCCCTTGGGTGTACTGCCCTATTTTTTTTAAATTTGCTCTTGTTGTTTGTACTTGTATGGCTTCTAGCCATTTTTAAAAAAATTAGAATTGTTTTGCTCTTAAGGCCTTCAGCCTAGTTTAAAGTACTGTTTCACGTAAGCCCTTTGGCATTATAAAAATTTTAATCTTGTATAATTTTAAGTCTTCGGCCTTCAGCTGATTTTGAGTTTGAGTAGTTTACTTTTAAAGCCTTCAGCCTAGATTAAAGAACTGTTTCACGTAAGGCCTTTGGTATTTAAAAAAAATAATGTTATGAAGTGTTGTTTACTTCAGCGTAACTAAAGAATTGTTTTAAGATAAGGCTTTCCCTTTAAATTTCTAATTATGCTTGCATTTTAATTTATTGGCCTTCAGCCGTTTTTAAATAAAAGCGACTTTCAGCTGGTAATTATGTCCCAAAGATTAAAGCTGTGTGTTTTTGGGCTCTTGTAATGTTTAATCAAACAATAAAGTTGTATGTTCGAGTGTAACTGACAGCCCCCGTATTTTGGCCCCTTTCCACAATTTATACTATCTATCCTGTCCTGCGGGATTAGCGGGGCGTCTTAGCCCTATTACATAAGTTCGTTCGAACTCAGTGGGGTGTTTATAATGATGTCTTTGCCACTTTAAAGGCATTCTTTTCTAATATCAACTCGCCATGTCCAGTCTCAAAGGTAACTAACGCTCTCGACTGTTACAGAGTGTGTTTAAAGCAAACTTGATTTGTATCCTCACAGTAGCGCAAAAATCTCAATATACATTATGTTTCAGGTGTACGAATACGACTACTACCTTCTGTTTGTGTAGAATAACTCCTTCTTGTTGCTGTGATTCTTTTGTCAGTGTATTTGACCTAATGTACTTCACAGTATGCGATAAAATAATAAGTGAAATGAAAAACAACACTTACTCATATCACACTCGTTCATCTGAGTTTAATTTTCTGTCAGGAAGCGCCTTAAATAAAAGCCTTGTATTTTATTTTGAAAAATGTTCAGTTTATTTTCGTGCCAACTATAGCAGAGCTATTTAACAATACAACTAATTTCAGGTTCCAGATGAATCAGCTGATGAACAGCGTTCACACTGTTCACTATTTCGACATTTTGAACGTGTTTTCAAAGTATAAACAGAGAAACCCGTATTGAAACACAGAAATAGGTTTCAGGATATTTATGAAAATCCCAGTGCCTGCATCGTCTTAGGAAAACATTCTCGGCAAATTAAAGATGCAGAATGCTTCCTAATGTCGAGTATGTGTGATTGGATTGAAGAGTTCCTAGATAACAGAATGTAGCATGTCATTCTCAATGGAGAGAAGTCTTCTGAAGTAAGAGTGATTTCATGTGTGCCACAGGGGAGTGTCGTAGGACCGTTGCTATTCCAATATACATAAATGACCTTGTGGATGACATCGGAAATTCACTGAGGCTTTTTGCGGATGATGCTGTGGTATATCGAGAGGTTGTAACAATGGAAAATTGTACTGAAATGCAGGAGGACCTGCAGCGAATTGACGCATGGTGCAGGGAATGGCAATTGAATCTCAATGTAGAGAAGTGTATTGTGCTGCGAATACATAGAAAGAAAGATCCCTTATCATTTAGCTACAATATATCAGGTCAGCAACTGGAAGCAGTTAATCCCATAAATTATCTGGGAGTAGGAATTAGGAGTGATTTAAAATGGAATGATAATATAAAGTTGATCGTCGAAAGCAGATGCCAGACTGAGATTAATTGGAAGAATCCTAGGGAAATGCAATCCGAAAACAAAGGAAGTAGGTTACAGTACACTTGTTCGCCCACTGCTTGAATACTGCTCAGCAGTGTGGGATCCGTACCAGATAGGGTTGATAGAAGAGATAGAGAAATCCAAAGGAGAGCAGCGCGCTTCGTTACAGGATCATTTAGTAATCGCGAAAGCGTTACGGAGATGATAGATAAACTCCAGTGGAAGACTCTGCAAGAGAGACGCTCAGTAGCTCGGTACGGGCTTTTGTTGAAGTTTCGAGAACATACCTTCACCGAGGAGTCAAGCAGTACATTGCTCCCTCCTACGTATATCTCGCGAAGAGACCATGAAGATAAAATCAGAGAGATTAGAGCCCACACAGAGGCACACCGACAATCCTTCTTTCCACGAACAATACGAGACTGGAATAGAAGGGAGAACCGACAGAGGTACACACCGTCAAGTGGCTTGCGGAGTATGGATGCAGATGTAGATGTAGATGTATGGCTGAAATCAGACCATTAAATTCGGCTGTTGTGTCGACAGAGTAAGACACAGCTGCTAAACCTGACCTCAGTGACGTAATCAGTGAGTTTTCTTCCTTCAGAGCAAAGAGATGCAAAGTAAAATTACAATGAAAACACAAGGGATATTTTTTCACCACCTAATGAAGGTACTTTTTCTTTCGTTTTCAATTAATAATTCAGGCACTATTGATATTTATCACGAGCAGATAAAATATGTACATCACCCTTAAACCACAGTACAGCTCAAGTTTACAAATAATTTATTGAACATAAAATACTACTCTTGACAATCGTGAAATGGTAACAAATCAAAAGTTAATTTACAGCTTAATAAAGTTCTTGACAGCAGGGACCAACAACTGAATAACAACGTAAAATATCTTTAACACAATGAAAACAAAATTCAAATCTGCTTCACACCGCAGCTATAACCAGGACAATAACTGTTTACTATAACAGTTCACAATATATGACCCCCAGCCACAGCAAGAAAAATAACAATAACATTAACAACCACAGGATGACAAACTAGAAGACAACTCTACGAGTTAATTAAGGTTGTTTACACTAGCACGCAACTAAATATTGATCTATGAACACTCTCATCACCAGCTGATCACTAAAGGAAAGCTACTATCGACCATCTACAGGACCAGCTATGCAAATTTCTCAATACCATTTTCTGCTCAATATCATATACAAAATAGATCACTATTACAGCATAAAATATAGAGATAATTTCCAACATTATTGGTGGTTAAATATATCTTGCGATGCCACGTCTCTTCTGTCTAACTCCACTTAATACGAAAAGCTTCTAACCTGAGCGGATGTTTTCATTCAAATGTCTGAGCACTAGCTTATCTCCTTGCACCTGAGTGACATGATTCACATGGTATACAGATTCACCCACACGCACACTTGCAAATAAAGAATGCAATAAAACACCTAAAATATACGAAGTATTATAGTTGTTGCTGTAGGGATAATTGCTGTCAGTTTTCAATAAGGTGTGAAGATACATGTGAGGGAGTGATTATACAGGAAACGAATAAGGACAATAACTTTGCTGACATGTACTGGCAAATCAATTGAGCAAAAGATCAGATTAACCGCAATAATTAACTGTCAATTATTGTATCTACTAGTAACATCTAATGATCTGAATCCTAACTAGAGTTGGATTACTCATAATATTGATTACTACTTGAATGCAGTGAAACTTAATGGCTCCTCTGTATGTAGTCTCAACCCAAAATAGCTGTCAGCCTAGCGAAGTTTCTGTTACGCTTCCAACAAGCTGTATCATTAATTTTGTTTACCGATTAAATTACTATAGTCTTTATTCTCATCTTTAGCTCTTTCTCGTTACATGAAGGTGTGGCAAAAAACAGAAGGGACAAGGTATTGCCCCGATGTACAAACTCTGTGGTAAACACCAATTACACATCTGATTGTGAAGTTCTCAATGCTAGTGAAAATTAGGTACGACTAATACAATTGATATTCTGAGTAACACTGTTACTTATTTGTTAATATAGTTAATATCACTCTGTGTGCATTTCGTGTTTATCTGGTATTAGGATAGTTATTCTGTTCTTACGTGATGTATAAAAAGGTAGAACCGAGTCTGAAGTCACAGATGATTTCGTTTGTCTAACCTGTGTCTCTACTGTTGTGGAAGTTATATTGTGGATCCGACGCTCTGTTGTTCTCAGAGGCCACTGATCTGCTGCAGGATCACCATCCTGATAATTACTAAAATTATGACCAAACCTGAAAACGAAAATTTACGATCCCCTTGTCAGGCCGATTAGAGGCAGAACTCACAAAAGAAATAAACTGTTTTCAGACTAGGTATGGGACTAGGCCCTAACGGATTACAAATTGATTCACGTTAACAATGACAGCAACTTAATTACGTCTTAAGACATATAGCCATCATATTATTATTCCACTCAAAACCAAAGGCTGAATGCCTGGCCCTCACACTTCTAAACAATATTTTGTACGAAGTAAATAACAGTTATGCATTCAGAACGAGTTCAGTAAAATTCCCACTCCTCAGTAAGGCAAAACAACAAAGATCACAGTCTCGAGCTTGTGTTATAAAAATACGAAAATATAGTTTTGTTGACTGCTTAACACGAATCACAATGAAATTGCTTTCTCCATAATGTTCCTTCCTTCCAAACCACGAAAACAACTCTTCTTTCTTAATCTAACAAACTATCCTCAAAATTGCTCCACATTCGCGACTTCCCGTCTCACACATACGTAGTTCCGCTTGGAACAAACTCGCTCATCAACTTTCTCTTTTTCGTTCGTAAAGCATTTCCGCATATATATCATTTTTTCTACTAGGCCAAAGTTTCCGGAAATGCATATACAATATACACGGGTAGAATGCGAATAATATTATAAATCAAAATAGTGACATTTTCTTATTACATGTTTTGTGTTGCTCCCTAAGAGGTATCGGCTTAGCGAAACACGTCCGTTACAATATTTCTTCAATCTCAAAGAAAATGGATTTGTCATCAGAGAGCCTGAATATTGATATCCCTTCACCCTGAATTGTTATTACACTTCTGAACCCTTCTTTTTATCCTTCATTTCTTCTTCGACATACAAGTTGAACAGGAAGAAAACTATTATCTTGCCTTACTCCCTTTTTAATCTGAGAACTTCATTCTTGGTCTTCCTTTTTTCTTACATCCTCTTAGTTTCTGTACATACTTAATATTATCCGTTTATCCTCACACCTGTTTTTCTAAGGATCTCAACCACATTGAGTCACTTTTCACTGTCGAAATCTTTTTCTTTTCCAATAAATTCTATGAAAGTTTCTCGATTTTCTTTAAGTCTTGCTTCAAGTATCAAACGTGCCGACATAACTGGCTTTTAATGTCCTCACCTTCTCTAAAGGCGAAGTGATCATCATATAATGGATTTCTCTTATATTCCTCAGTGTGTTATTCTGGTCAGCAACTTGGTTGCGTGAGCTGTGAGGGCGACTGTGCGGTATTGTTCGCATTTAACTGTCCTTGCTATCGTTTGAACTGTGTGAATGACATTTTTCCGACGTTTCAATGGAAAGTTTCCAGTCTGACGTGAGTAGTGATGTAGTTGGCGATTCCGCCAGTGTTAGAAATTTCACTGGAACGTTATTCATTGTTTCTGCCTAGTTTGATCGCAGGAGTAAGAGTGGAACTGTCAAACTAGTGCCACATCGTTAATTAACATTTTATTTTCAACATATTGACATCATTTACCATCTTATTAAAACACTGACAGTTATAAGCTCGTCCACTAACGACATAATATGGACGTCACATCACTCTAGACGCACTTGAAAATAGCGATAAAATGGAAATAGTCTATCATGAATAAAGATTACTTATTATAAGCAGCTATTTGGTGCATCTACTCTAACAATGCTTGTGTTGTTTAAAAGGTTTAAGAGATTTCACATAAAAAATTTGGAAGAGAAGCACACATGTATGCCGTGAAGCAATTCACTTTAAACGAAAATAGCAGAACTTATTTCTTTTTAACAGAGTATAGCCAGATTCCACGCCGAGAAATTCAAAGGAAGGGCGGTACTTCGTAGTTGGCACGTCACTTTGCCAAGAAAGAGTTCTGACAACCTGTACCTTCCAGAGCATCTTCACCGTAAATTCACAGATCAAGATTTCTAAGAATTTGGTCTCCATGCTCGTAAATTATACAGTTAGGAACAGAAGAGAACAACCATCGCTTTGTATCTCAACTCGAGCCTACAGCACACAAATTTCCAGGAAAACATAGATGTCTACCGCTGCAGTTGCAGTACAGAGAAAAGTAACAAAGTCACAAGCAGATCGCAAGCCAAAGCAAATGAGACAACGGTGCGAGGCGGTGTCTCTTCTGTCCGAGATATTTAGGGTTCGCTTTCAGAAGAGAAAGACGTTTCTGAGGTGCTGCCTGTATTCAGCAAGTAAACTTTGGACCACCGCTCATGGCACCTGACGAAGATCTACGACATGCTGTTGTTGTTGGTTTCTTCAGTTCAAAGACTGGTCCATGAAATCCTCCATGATGCTGTAGCTTGTGCGTTTCTTGCTTCTTGTGTACCAGCTATAATTCAATTTAACATACAAGTTTGACAGAGCAAAAGTTTTATATAACCTTCAGATCACGTATTTCTAAGTTTTTTCATCTGATAACTGCTGATTTTATTCCAAATATTTCTAAACGTACTCGTTTCATTACTATCGCACTTTACTTCGAAGCCCAGGTATTGCAATTGTTTGACTTTTTCTCTTACTTTGCTCTTTATTTTTGTGGTCATATTGTGCCTAGTTGCTCTGTAGTTCCGCCTTTGTAACTACAAGAAAATGCATGCTTTCATCATCAAGCGCATTTCGTTTTATTGAAACAAAACATCATCATTGGCGTGTAATGAAAAATAATAGTTTGTTTTCTATACCGAAAAACAGTTATTTACAGAAATGTTAATTGAACTTCCAGTGTTTAAAGTCTGGTTCTCGCTCACATCAGGAATCGACGTCTGTTTGTAAGTTTTTGAAGTATTTCTTCGATTCTCATTGTTGCTTCGGCCCTAATCCTACACTGCTTTGCAGAACTACGCATTTCTTCATGTGAAACACAGAACAAGAACTATTTCAACATGTCTTTCTGACTCAGTTCGTGCGTGTAGCGTTGCGTTACCTACTTTGACACTAGCTTCTCATTGATTTAAAAATGTTCTCTTCATTTGCGTTTTGTCACGGGTGTATTACATCGTTGAATCATGTTACTATGTATTTATTTAAAGTGTAATGGAAATTAAGATGTAATGCTGGAACTGAAGATCTAAACGGAGAGTAGGTGGGAAGGGGGGGGGGGGGGCAGGCTTGGGGAGGGGGGTCAAAGATGAGTGAACAGTGACACGAAGTATTGGAATGGAGAGTGTGTTGAAGGAAAAGGAGTGAAGAGCAACCTGGGGTAAAATAAAGGCGTGGTTGGGAAGGGGAGAGAGGACAGGAGAGAGAGGTAGAGGAGAGATAGCGAATGACAGGAAAGGAAATAACTTTTTTCTGTTGCATCATTTTTTTAATAACATTGAAGGAGGAAAATCGCAAAACCGAAAGTAAGTAATCTAGAGTAATGAAACTTCGCGAATATATTTCTCTAGGTAAGATATTTAAGTGATTAACATTGCAAGACCAGAGGTAAATGAAAGTGCGAGATAAGCCAGCGCAAATGTCAAATGCTGGTATATTAATAACCGGTGTAACCACCACAATGTTGAACGCAAGCATGCAACTTGCATATATTGTGTTGTACGGGTAACGGATGTCAGTTTGTGGGCTGAAGTTCCATGCCTGTTGCACTTGGTCGGTCAATACGGTTACTGATGTTTGTAGATGACGTCGCAGTTGTCGCTCAGTGATGTCTCATATGGTCCTTTACGTACTCGGCTGGTAAGCAGACATCTGGTGATCGAGGAGGTCAAGGCAACATGTCGACACTATGTAGAGCAAGACTGGTTACAACTGCGGAATGGGGGTGAGAGTTATCCTGTTGGAAAACAGCCCCTGGAATACTGTTCATGAAGGGCAGCTCACCATGTCGATTCACCAGACTATCGTGTAAATTTGCAGTCAGGGTGTGTGAGATAACCACAAGAGTGCTCCTGCTGACATACGAAATCCCCGTCCAGACACAACTTCAGGTTGAGGGCCAGTGTGCATAGCACGTAGGCAGATTGGATTCAAGCCCTCAACTGTCCTAACCACCACGGCCATCACTGACATCGAGGCAGAACCAAATTTTATCAAGAAACACTACAGACCTCCCCCCTGCCATCCTGTGAGCTCTTGCTTGACACCACTTAAGTTGCAAATGATGGTGGTTTCGGTCAGTGGAATGTAGAATACACGCTACAGGGCATCTGGCTCGGAGCTGTCCTTGAATGACAGGTTTGTGACAGTTCGTTTTGTCACTGTGATGCCAACTGCTGCTCATATTGCTGCTGCTGCCAAACACGACGGTCTTCCTTATCGGTACTGTTGCCTTGTTCGTAGCTGCTGGAGATCATACATTCTTGCGACCACCACTGCCAGCAATCATGTACATTGGCTACATTCCTGCCAAGTCTTTCTGAAATATCCCAGAAGGAACAACCAGCTTCTCGTAGCCCTATTACACGCTCATTCGAACTCAGTGGAGTGTTTATATGTGCTTCTTTGTCGCCGTAAACGCATTCTTGAGTAACGTAAACTCAGGACGTCCAATCTCAAGGGAAACCTACGCTCACGACCGTTACAGGGTAAATTTAAAGCAAATCTGATTTGTAGACTCGTAGTACGCTACTAGCGCCGCTGTTACACGATTGGCTCGAAGTTTGATTGGACATCATCTTTCAGGTGTAGAAAAACGCCTGCCAACTTTCGTTTATATCGTACAACCACTTCTTGATGTAGGGATTGTTTTCTCCTTCACTGCTTTTTGTATAGTGTGTGGTTCAAAAATGGCTCTGAGCACTATGGGACTTAACTTCTGAGGTCATCAGTCCCATAGAACTTAGAACTACATAAACCTAACTAACCTAAGGACATCACACACATCCATGCCCGAGGCAGAATTCGAACCTGCGACCGTAGCGGTCACGCGGTTCCAGACTGTAGCGCCTAGAACCGCTCGGTCACCCCGGCCGGCTGTATAGTGTCTGGTTTCCGACACTTACCCTGGTCACTGAGTAAGTGCTCGTTTTAGGTCTATGGCTTGTGTAGATAGAAATTTTCTTGAGGATGGAGGGTGTATCTGTCTTTACTGATTTTTGTGACGTACCACCTATTGTGCTTGAGCTATGGCATTCCTGTTTAAGGCTGTCTGAAAAATGTTGAGTGGTTTGTAGTGTATTTCCATGCCCTGGTGTGCTCCTTATATTCGTATCTTGCGCCTAATGTTCTGCCACTCACCCCAATGTAGATTTTTTCACATTTCCTGTAAGTGAGTTGATAGGAACCAAATTTCTGGTGTCTGTCTGGCTTTGATTTTAATTTAGAGGTGCATTTCTGTACTGAGTTATTTGTTTTGCAGGCAGCGTTTCTGAATGTACAATGTAAGGCAAGGAAAATACGCATCACTAAGGATTTATCCGCATGGAACGAAAATCGTTAGATGTGATGTTTGTGTACAGACAAACAAATTATTGCAATTTCAGAAAAACTGGATGCTTTATTAAGTAAAAAGATCTTCACAAGTCAATAATGTATTAGCCCACCTCTGGCCCTTATTCAAGCAGTTATTCGCCTTGGCATTGATTGATACAGTTCTTGGATGTCCTCTTGATGGATATAGTGCCAGATTCTGTCCAAATGCCGCGTCTGATCGTCAAAATACCGAATTGGTTGGAGGGCCCTGCCAATCATGCTCCAAATGTCCCGTGTTGGGGAGGCCAAGGTAAGAGTTGGCAAGTACGAAAAGCAGTAGGAGCTCTCGCCCTGTGCGGTCGTGCATTCTCATGCTAAAATGTAAACCCACGATTATTTGCCATGAAGGGCAAAAAAACTGGGCGTAGAATATCACCGACTTACTGGTGCGCTGTAAGTGTGCAGCGGATGTGAACAAAAGGTGTCCTCCTATGAAAAGGAATGGCACCCCAGACCGTCACTCCTAGTTGTCGGACCGAATGGTGGGTGAAAGTCAGATTTGTGTCCCTCTGCTGTCTGCAGCGTCTACAGATACGGCTTCGCTAGACAACGGGGCAACCCCACCTTGGCCGGTAAGTCTCTCCCAAACTGAAAACGTTTGGAGCATAATAGGCTCATCCCTCCCACTAACTCTGGATTTTGATGCTCTAACTGGACAATTGGATAGAATGTGGCACGGTATCGCTCAGAAGGATATCGAATAACTGTATCAGTCAATTACGATTCCAATAACTGCTTGCGTGGCCGGCTGCTGTGGCCCAGCGGTTCTAGGGGCTTCAGTCCAGAACCACGCGCCTGCTACGATCGCAGGTTCGAATCCTGCCTCGGGCATGGATGTGTGTGCTGTGCTTAGGTTAGTTAGGTCTAATTAGTTCTACGTCTAGGGGACTGATGACCTCAGATGTTAAGTTCCATAGTGCTTAGAGCCATTTTATTTGAACTGCTTGCGTAAAGATCAGAGATGTTATTGATTTGCTCAATTTGTCAAGCTCTTTGTCTTAGTTGTATCAACCAATTTTACTGAAATTGCAATCATTCGTTTGTCACTACACGAACATCACATCCAACGATTTTCCTCCCGTTCGGATAATTCCTTCGTGGTGCGTCGGTACTTATTTCTTAATTTGTATGTTATTTTATTGTGATAGATCATTCTGTTTCATTCTGCTGTTTGTATTATGACGCGTGGTTTGTTTTATTTTTTCATCGAATGTGTCCTTATTTTTCTGTTAGGATACCCACTACTGTTTCATTACATCCATTTTTAATGCTAGCTTTACAGTGGCTAGCTCAGATGTGTTCAGGGGACTTTTATTCAGTTTTGCATGTGTCTGGGTGTAGCTCGTTAGTGTTTGTGTAGGCGTTCTGAGGTTTCATTTATTATTATATCTGCTAGTGTGCATCTGTATACTGGACAAGCAGTAAAGGAAATACTGACCCTACGACTTATCTTAGAAAATAGATTAAGGAAAGACAAACCTACGTTTCTAGCATTTGTAGACTTAGAGAAAGCTTTTGACAATGTTGACTGTAGTACTCTCTGTCAAATTCTGAAGATGGCAGGGGTAAAATACAGGGGGCGAAAGGCTATTTACAATTTGTACAGAAACCAGATGGCAGTTATAAGAGTCGATGGGCATGAAAGGAAAGCAGTGGTTGGGAAGGGAGTGAGACAGGTTTGTAGCCTATACCCGATGTTATTCAGTCTGTATATTGAGCAAGCAGTAAAGGAAACAAAAGAAAAATTTGGGGTAGGAATTAAAATCCATGGAGAAGAAATGAAAACATTGAGGTTCGCCGATGAAATTGTAATTCTGTCAGAGACAGCAAGGGACCTGGGAGAGCAGTTGAACGGAATGGACAGTGTCTTGAAATTAGGATATAAGATGAACATGAACAAAAGCAAAACGAGGATAATGGAATGTAGTCGAATTAAATCGGGTGATACTGAGGGAATTAGATTAGGAAATGAGACACTTAAAGTAGTAAATGAGTTTTGCTTTTTCGGGAGCAAAATAACTGTCGATGGTCGAAGTAGAGAGGATATAAAATGTAAAGTGGCAATGCCAAGGAAAGCGTTTCTGAAGAAGAGACATTTGTTAACATCGAGTATAGATTTAAGTGTGAGGAAGTCGTTTCTGAAAGTATTTGTGTGGAGTGTAGACAAGTATGGAAGTGAAACATGGACGATCAATAGTTTAGACAAGAAGAGAATCGATGCTTTGGAAATGATGATGATGATGATGTTTGGTTTGTGGGGCGCTCAACTGCGTGGTTATCAGCGCCCGTACAATTACCCAATCTTCGCTCAGTCCAATTTCGCCACTTTCCTGGATGATGATGAAATGATGAGGACAACACAAACACCGAGTCATCTCGAGGCAGGTGAAAATCCCTGACCCCGCCGGGAATCGAACCCGGGACCCCGTGCTCGGGAAGCGAGAACGCTACCGCGAGACCACGAGCGGCGGACACTTTGGAAATGTGGTGCTACAGAAGAATGCTGAAGATTAGATGTGTAGACCACATAACCAATGAGGAGGTATTGAATAGAATTGGGGTGAAGAGAAATTCGTCGCACAACGTGACTAGAACAAGTTATCGGTTGGTAGGAAATGTTCTGAGGCGTCAAGAGATCACCAATTTAGTATTGGAGGGCAGCGTGGAGATTAAGAATCATAGAGGGAGACCAATAGATGAGTACAGTAAGCAGATTCAGAAGGATGTAGGTTCCAGTAGGTACTGGGAGATGCAGAAGCTTGCACAGGATAGAGTAGCATGGAGAGCTCCATCAATATAGTCTCTGGGCTGAAGACTACTACAACAAAAACACGTCAAAGTTGTAGTTATATTGCCTATCCTTATGGCTATTTCTAGAAAGTTGAATGCATTTTCTTATACTTCTTTTATTGTGAACTTCATTTTCTTGTGTACAGTATTTATGTCTTTATCTAACCGTCGTGTTTTGTTCTAAGGTTCAGAGTCGGCTTGGCCATATAGTCGAGGTGGTGTCTGCCACCCGGGCACTAGCCTGCGCGGGTGCCCTAGCCCTTGGCTTACGATCTACACGTAAAATAGTTCATACATACAGCGAGCAGTGAAAAAGAAAAATTTGAAAAATGGGAAAGAAAAATTTGAAAAATGGGTAATCCTGAGGCCATCTCTGAAACTTACGCTATTTTAGAGCTAAGAGCGTTCAAAAATATTTCTGGTCGTCATTATTGAGCTCTTCTAGCTCAAAAATAAGGTTCGTTTTTGACCATTTTCGAGCTCCTGGAGCTCGGAAAATAATAATGGGGCTTTATAATTTTTTTTAAAACTGAATTGTGGCATTCAATGCTTTTTTAGTACAATAAATAACGTCTCTTCAAAAATATTGCTCCATCAAGATATTTGAAAGTTATTTTGAAAAGGCTCTTTTTTCAAGTCTTTTTGTAGCAATATCTTCTAAATGAATTAACCGATTTCGAAGAGGTATTTTAAGTACTAGAAATTGTTTCCTTACAAAAAATTCTGTTCGTTAGGAAATATCAAAGTTATATCGAAAAAACACTTTTTTGGGAATTTTGAAACGGCGATAACTTTTGACTGAATCAACCGATTTTGATCTGATATGCTGACTTTGACGTCGCTTATTGAGAGAAAGTGCTGATTAGATTTTGAAGTTAATCAGTTGTGTCGTTTAAAAGATATTTAAGAAATACATTTTTAAACAACGCATTTTTGTCTTTTCTCAAAAGTTATTCGGCCGATTTATTTCAAATTTTCAAGAAATCTAAGTTTGGTGAATGCCTTCCAAACGCCGTGAGTCTCATTTTGATCGGTCAGTGCTGATGGTGTTGAGACAGCAACCAGCCGAAAATTTATTTTAGTTCCTTTTTACAAAACGTATCATTACCTGTTTCGAATCAGTGCAATTCATCGTCAGACGGCTTTCATGCTTTCCTTAGAACATGTGGTGAGTTTTTTATTGATTAGTTGTCCTAAAATATAAATAATACATAATTATAAGCACGCAACATAGATGGTTGCGTTACATATTTGCACTGGGATGTGACTTACGTGAAACGTCAGTCTGGAGTCATATCCCGACCCAGTCCGACACTGCTGAAGTTCGTCAATAATGCATATTATTTCATTCATGTACCTGTACCAGCAGATGATGGTGATGCAGCATTTCTTTCTTATTACATCTTCAGATATGAGTTTTTCTATTTGGTTCATGAAGCTGTTGGTTGGTTTTCCTGAAATAGGTGAGCCCGTGGGTAAATTTTCTTTTTGTGTGTAGTATTCTCGTTGAATTCAAAACAGTTTTGCTATGTTAAAACCGTAATAATTTGATTCAATAATGAAACTATTTTTAGTCTGCAAAGGAGCGTGTGCTGTTATGAATCTTCCCGGAAGAAACTCGAACTCTTGCTTTTTGAGGGGCCAGTTCTCTACCAACCTTTTTTTCTCGGCATTTTTTTATTTTTTTCCAGACAGCAGCCAGGTCTCTCACAAATTCGCTGAGCTACCGGGCCGGCACCGGTCGAGCTATCGAAGCAAGAATCACGACCCGTCGTCACAGAATTATTTCGACCAGCACCTTATCTCGTACCTTTCGAAATTCACAGAACCTCTCCTGCGAAATATGCATGACTAGCGCTCCTGGAAGAAAGGATATTGCAGAGACATAGCTAACCACAGCGTAGGGGATGTTTCCAGAATAAAATTTTAGCTCTGCAGTGGAGTGTGCGATGATATGAAATATCCTGGCAGATTAAAACAGTGTGACGACCGACACTGGAACTCAGGACTTTTGCCTTTTTCATTGTCTCATGTATATAATCATGAGGTAGTTGATTGTCTGTTTTCAGGTTTTTTCAATTAGTTTAATGGTTTCATTAACAGGAATGCAGGTGTACGTATTTTCTGCATCAAAGGAGAGCAATGTTGCTGTGCATGGGATTTTCATATGAGAGTCTTTTATTAGCTGAGTGGTATTTCTGTCACTTTCTAGTTTATAGTATTGGGTAAGCTGTGACTGCAATTATTTTGCTAATAGGTGTATGCAAACTGCTCTCAGTCTCTCTCGCCCTCTCTTTCCCTCTCCCCCCTTTCATTTCACACCTTGATGCTCCTCACCCCTTGTCATCCAACACACTCTCCATCCGATTTTGATTTTTGCTTCACTGTTCACTCGTCTTGCCCCCCACCCCCCACCCCTTTTCCACGTCTCCCCTCCCCCCCCTCCTACCCCACACGTATTCACAGTTTAAATCTTCAGCTCCATCACTACACCCTCATTTCTCTTAGATATCAAGTAAATACACAGTAAGATAATTAAATGACGTAACACACCTATGATAAATCGCAGAGGAGAGAGCACTTTTACGTCAAAGAAAAAATTAGTATTAAAGTTGGCAACAGAATAACACAAAACACGAGAGATATGTTTAGCTAGAGAGATGCAGACAAGTAGTAGCAATGCTTCACTACGGTGTGATTCCCACCAATAAGTCACAGTTCACTAAAGCAATGCGGGACCATTCCAGAATCGACAGTGCCAAACGAAGGCGTTTTTTGGAGTGAGCGAAAACCAGTACCGTAAGTAAAATACATATCTTTCGCAAAGAACTGCTTTTCCATCTAGAAAGCAGGCCAAATCGTAAATATTGCTCTTTACAGACCAAGGATATGTTTTATTTCAATACACTAGTTCAATAAAACAGTTCAACAAAATTCTAGATTAAAGTACGTTCAATCTTGTTTTGTTGTTAACGATGATCTTAGTCCGTGTTGTGTTTTTAGGTGTAAAAGCCATCGTTCCAGTGCCCTGCACCGAAAATTACAGATGGTATTTTTAACATCATTTATTCAGTAACAGCTGTGTTCAAGTCATTTCCTTCCATTTAAATCAGTGTAAGGTTGTCAACATAAGAAAGTGTTTTTCATATTAACAGATCGTTTTTACATAACTCATTGCACTCCCTCGATTAACTGCTCCACATAAGTATCCAGAGATTTGTAAATTTCTGAACTTTCACCACGTCTCTTATGTGCTTATTATACAGTGTATTACACTGCTAATTGTTATTCGTTTGATGCCATTTCCAGTTACAATGAAATTTAGACAATACCCTTTTCATCATGTATCACCAACTCAGAATGTAAACAAGGATATGCGATTTGTCTTGCAATTAGGAGGAAAATAGACAGACGTAGTACCAAAAAACAAAGGAATGAAATAAGAAGTAATAGAGCGGGTCGTGAGCCATGTCTCGATAGTAACTTGAACGTACGCAACGCATATGACAACAGTGTCGAGTTCTTTCTTAATGGTGACGGATAGTTAGAAGCATGTTGTATCCGACCGCCTTTTGAGTATCTGCTTCAGCAGTGAGCCATTTATCGTACAACATTTTCTGACTCGAATATTTTTAGCTTTATGCAGTCCAGGTTGTCTTGTCATAAATAAGTAGCGTATACCCGACAACATGTCTATAACGTGGTGATTTTACGGGTACATAAGGTCTAGCAAGTGATAGGTTAATACAATAATCCAAGGAGACATCCCTCAGTTAAATTATGGCGTCTTCAGAACTGTATATCTGGTTGCTCGGTCTGCAGTTAAACAGTTTAAACTCTATAGAATTTTATGCGACTCAGAGAAATCATGAAAAAGCTGAGTTATGGTTATTGTTTGCAGTCGTTAGACTGTTATTTGAATGGAATTAATGAGAGCGAAGAGCAACAAAAGCAATGTATCTGGAACGGTATTTTAAATTACCTTTATTGAAAAGTTGTTATATCAAAATGGTGATCTTGCTGCAGTAATCTATTTTGTTCACATTCCGCATCGTAGTACAACTAGAATTAGCACTGAACAGTGTCTGGTGAATATCATCATCAATTTTTTTCCTAGAAGCTGTGAATTTACGAACTATATTGATTGTACCAAGAAATTTGTTAGAGATAGGCATTCAGCAAAGTAAACGTCAAAAGGAAACTTTCTGCAAGCCAGAGTAAGTGATTTACAAATTAACAATATTATATCAATCATTGCCTGCTGATTCAGGGAAAAAGGAGCTCTAATGAGCAAGGGCAGATTTTTGTTACTGTATTTACCTCTATATATGTTTATAAGATGATAAACGTGCGACTAAAATCAGTTTAACAGTAAAAGTTTTGTAATATTATAATTTCTACACAAAGGGGCAAAGTATTAAATGTTAACTCACATTTTTCCTGAGTGTCAGCTAACATCTTTCCACGACAGCAGTTCCAAACAGCTAGGACGTAAAATCGGGCAACAAACTCTCTCCTATTTTAAATAACGTGATGTGGCTTTCACAGTCAGGCAGCATGACGACGTGGACGGAGATCGCTTTAGAGACTGCGTCACTTTCAAAAATATCCACCGCACAAGAAATTTTTTTTTTGAGCCAGGCCAATAAATGGATGAGCGATGCTCTATGTATTTCATCGTTACTCCGTTTAATTTAACGGTGAGCCTGTTTAACCAGTCATACAACAGTGAAATATAAACACGAAATCTAAATGTTTTGTCGATGTGCGTTGCTACAGAACACACGGAAATACCGAGTGTACCAGAAGATCCTGTTATACGAATAACGGCTGTTTTGTGACTGTCAAGTGCTGAGAAATGGTCCTATAACAGCTTGCAGCTAGAATGTCACAACATCGTGTGGGAAGCATGTAAGTAGGCTGTTTATGTTTTCTTTATGTAAGTAGGCTGTTTATGTTTTCTTTACATAAGTAAGCTGTTTATGTTTTCTTATTGGCAACGTTACGTAGCGCTCTATATGAAAATCACTGGCTGTGCTG
The DNA here is from genome assembly GCF_023864275.1 of Schistocerca cancellata. Lineage (NCBI taxonomy): Eukaryota > Metazoa > Arthropoda > Insecta > Orthoptera > Acrididae > Schistocerca > Schistocerca cancellata. The sequence continues at coordinate 330,105,302 of NC_064628.1, read as the reverse complement.
TGTGCAGTCTGTGGCTAGTTTTGCATTGTTGTCTGCCACTGTAGTGTTGGGCAGCGGCAGCTGGATGTGAACAGCACGTAGCGTTGCGCAGTTAGAGGTGAGCCGCCATCAGTGGTGGATGTGTGGAAGGAAATGGCGGAGTTTTGAAATTACATATATTATGACTTTTGATGATATTAAGGTAAATACATTGTTTGTTCTCTATTAAAATCTTTCATTTGCTAACTATCCCTATCAGTAGTTAGTGCCTTCAGTAGTTTGAATCTTTTATTTAGCTGGCAGTAGTGGCGCTCGCTGTATTGCAGTAGTTCCAGTAACGAAGATTTTTGTGAGGTAAGTGATTTGTGAAAGGTATAGTTTAATGTTAGTCAGGGCCATTCCTTTGTAGGGATTTTTGAAAGTCAGATTGCGTTGCGCTAAATAATATTGTGTGTCAGGTTCAGCACAGTCGTGTATAAATTGTTCTAAGGGGACGTTTCAAGCAGAGTCAGTAATAGACGTTTTACCCCATTGTTTTATTCGTGTTATCAATGAAATATTTTATCGGACTGACTGGAAACCATTGGTTATTCTATGCAAACTTCGGTTGTTTTTCGTTGTGATTTCCTAGACTTATGCCATAGGAATGAAAACTATCAAAGCTCTGCTAATTGTTCATAAGCGCACTCTATACAAGGAAAGAATATACTACTGTCACCGGATCTCGGACACCTCCAAGCGCCCCTTAAACACAAAATAGGGCCTGTTTACATGTGTCATACATGCACAACCTTACGTCGTAGCACTGGTCTGACTAGTTTTCGTCTAATCAGACCACTGCTAGCACGTTGTGCATATATGACAGATGTAAAGAGGCTCTATTTTGTGTTTAAGGGACGTCGTCTCCGTATGATGATTTTTTTTGTGCTGTTGACAGAATTTTTGCTTTTTAAAAGTTACTTTTCACCTTACCATATGAGAATTCGCCCTTATGACATTACTATCTAGTGTTGTGTCACCATGTCACCACACTATTGTAAACCTTCAACAGGTACAAATTGCGACTATAGGCATTGTTCCGTATACGTGCACTTTGTCCGTTTTTGCCTCGGCGTAATTTTATACGTTTGACTTCTCATTTCGTGAGGTGATTATTTACCCATAGTTCGACTGTCTGAAGATGCCATTAAATACATGTGAAATTCGTCGTAAATAAAGAACTAATAAAACCATCTTTATTTCTAACCACGACTGAATTAACTGTGTAACAATACCATGGTTGCTGTACAAGTGCCACAGAGTTTGAGGATGGAGAGGAAGGACTCTTGAACATTTTCATGTCCTAATGTGATAAATTTATGGTTAATATACCGAAAACGAATTTAGTTGGTAGGTTGGTTGCTCGGTTGATTAGGGGGAAGAAGACCAAACAGCGAGGTCATCGGTCTCATCGGATTAGGGAAGGAAGTCTGCCGTGTCCTTTCAAAGTAAGAAAACCGGCATTTCCCTGAAGCAATTTAGGGAAATCACAGAAAACCTCAATCAGGATGGCTGGACGCGGGTTTGAACCATCGTCTCCCCGAATACGAGTCCAGAGTGCTAACCACTGCGACATCTCACTTGGTAACGATTTTAGTGTTCTTGATAAAGGGGTGATTCAAATGGGTGTGAAATCTTATGGGACTTAACTGCTAAGGTCATCAGTCCCTAAGCTTACACACTACTTAACCTAAATTACCCTAATGACACACACACACACACACACCCATGCCCGAGGGAGGATTGATAAAGCGGACGGTGTACAGTTGTGCAGAGTCTACGCTAATGAAAAAAAAAAAAAAAACGAAAGTACTGTTGTACACTGAGACTTTTGACGAATATATCAAGCACAGTAGAGGCGAGTGTCGCTGTAACATGATTACACAAAAGAGGGTGGTTCACTTACTTAGGTTGATGTGTCTTTTCACAGAGTGTCGTGAGTCAGAAGGCCGTGCACTGCTGTTATATGGCCCTGGAGTAAGGCCACTGCCTCCATCAGCTGCCTCATGGCAGCCGGCATGAGCCATTAGGACTATCCTCTGGTCGCTGTCCTCTAGACGCGTCGAGTCTCGTCCAGACTGGCAACACCTAACAACTATGTGGTTAACTCGTCTATACTGAGCCAGAGAACTGCAGAGAGCTCATGAACAATAACATATGAAATGAAGCAGAATAGGGTCCACATCTGTATACTTGTCTATGGAAGTGTCATTGGAAGTAACCACTGCAGTGGGGTCTCGTACAGACAAATATGCGGATTCTCTGGAAAGCCCAAAGTTGCAGAGACACAACCTAGCTTTTATGATAATGGTACAATCCTAGAGTCAAACCTCAACGCTTGCAATGGAGACGCGCTGCCATTAACAGCAAGCAGCATGCCGGCTGGCCTGGATTAGTCGGCCGCCGAAGGCGTTGCCCCTTCCTCCACTCTAGTTTACGCCGCCGCGGCGTCAGCGTGCATCCGGGTGGCAGTCCAATGTCTCGTCGCTGCCACCGTGTGAAGCTCGGATTAGCTCTCCTTCAGACTTCTGTCCTTGTCGCGGTGCTGTCTGGCCGAACCTGCAAAATACTACTGCTATGCGTTCACATTCTGCATGGCTGAACAACAACATGACATGAGACACAAGAACTAAAATAAACAGTACACCGGCAGTACACCCGTGGATATTTTTATTATCAAATACGCCGAGAGAAACTCAAGAATCACATCATACACCTTTACGGGGAGGAGATGTACCGCAGCATGAAGAAATTTGAAAAGTTGCGCCACCGTAGATGCCGTTTGCTAAGTACTCTTGCCTTTCTAAAGAGATGTCGTTCCGAGAATGTTGTTCTAAATTTTGCTAAGGTTATGCATCACATCGATTCTGCAGCAGCTAAGAGAATCAAGAAACGAGCCAGCCTCGCATTGGTACGTGAGAGAGTGCAATTCACCCGCCGGAGCCTTGAGTTTATCTCACAGGAATTACTCAAACTACATTTGCAACTGGCTGGTAATTTCACTTCTTTTTCCTGGGATTGGATTGATGGTGTCACCTGGATTGCACCTGATTCCGCCCATAAGAAGGCAACGGGACGTCAAACAGCTAAGTTCTCACGTCTCCTTGACATACCATCTCTGCAGGTTCCGTGCAAGACTGTCATCAATTTGAGTGGCATGGTGTTGAGTGATGATGCGGTCTCGGTTTTGCAGAAAGGTCTCAACTTCGCTCCACCCCCAAGCTCATTCCGGTCGCAGAAATTTTTAGTGCTGCTGAACAGGTTGCAGTTCGACTTCCGCCTGAATCAGCTGAGGAAATACGTCGTGAAACTTGTCGTGCGTTGACGAAATCCAAGTCGATGAAGTCAAATATCACCAGTAAAGAGAGGGCGGCCATTAGTGATCTGAGGAAGCGCTCTGAAATTGTTGTCTTACCGGCTGACAAAGGCAATGCTACAGTTGTTGTCTCCCATAAGAAATACATTGATAAGATGCAGAGCGTGCTAAATGACGATTCCTACAGGAAGATCAGCGTTGACCCTACAAAGAAGGTGGAGAACAAGACGAGGTCGCTTCTCAAGGACGCAGATTTACAGGAGGGTGACGCTAAGAGATTGTTACCCCAAGGTCCGACACCGCCTAGACAATATGGACTACCGAAGGTTCACAAAGAGGGGGTACCATAACGCCCATTGTGAGCAACATCAGGGCACCTACATATTTGTTGGCCAAATACCTGATGAGAATATTAAGTCCTTATGTGGGTAAATGCCCTCATCGCATCCGTAATTCCGTGGATTTTGTTAAACGCCTTGATAGCTTCAGGTTGGATGAGTCAGATATCATGGTGAGTTTTGACGTCGTTTCCTTGTTTACGAGGGTACCCCTGCGAGAGTCGCTAGAATTGATTAGTCAGAAGTTTGACGAGAAGACCACTGAACTTTTTAGGCATGTCTTGACTTCCACGTATTTTCTTTTTAATGGAGAATACTACGAACAAACGGAGGGAGTCGCCATGGGTAGCCCACTCTCACCGGTGGTAGCGAATTTGTACATGGAGAACTTCGAGGAGGAAGCCCTGTCGTCATCCGAATGGAAACCTACTTGCTTTTTCCGTTACGTGGACGACACGTTCGTCATCTGGCCACATGATATGGACAAACTTCTTGACTTCCTTACACATCTAAACTCCATACACCCCAACATCAAATTCACTATGGAGACTGAAACGGAGGTAAATTACCTTTCCTTGACGTCTTGGTCAAGAGAAGGGCTGACGGCACCCTAGATCATGGGGTGTATCGGAAGACAACGCACACTGATCTGTATTTGCACGCAGACAGCTGCCACCACCCTTCACAGAGGAATGGGGTACTTAAAACTCTAGTACATAGGGCGCGCACTATCTCTGACGCAGAGAGTCTACCCTAGGAATTGGAACATCTGAGAACTGCATTTCGAAAAAATGGGTACTCAGAGTGGCAGATTCAACGTGCTCTCCGCCCAACTACTACAGCACAACCTGTGGAGATGGATGAAATCACGAGGGAGGAGGTAGGCACTGCGTTTATTCCATATACAGGCGCACTCTCGGGGAAAATCGCCCGCATTTTGAAGAAACACCGGGTCGGAACTGTGTTTTGTCCTCCGAATAAAACTCGTGCACTGGTGAGGAGCGCCAAAGATGACCTCGGTTTGAGGAAGGCCGGCGTGTACCAGATTCCGTGTCAATGTGGCAAGTCGTATATTGGTCAGAGGATGCGTACCGTCGAGAATCGATGCCGCGAACACCAGAGGCTCGAACTCGACTGATGTATCCGGACAAGTCGGCGGTCGCTGAACATTGTTTGTCAGAAAATCACGCTATGGAGTATGAACGCACGAGGATTCTGGTACAAACGTCGAGATACTGGGACAGCGTTGTTAGAGAGGCCATCGAAATTCGCACCAATGACGACCTCATAAACCGTGACTGTGGCTATAATCTTAGCAGGGCTTGGGAACCAGCGATTGCGTTAATCAAGAGTAAATCGAGCAAATGTATAGTTGTGACGACCACGGCGGACAGAGCCATCACACCGACGTCATCTCAAACGCCGTCGCAATCTGTTCCACTGCGTGACCTTGACGCGGGGTGCGGATGGCGGAGGGAGCGCGCCGCGGGCGGAGGGTATTTAAATCGGCCGCCACCGCCACCGAACCCAGTTCCCTCTGAGCAGCCATAGTGTACGGATCTCCATGCCGGTATGTTCACAGGAGCTCAGTCCGTCAGTTCACCTGATGATGGCGACATGTATGATCGCCGAAATATTGTGCCCGTTGGACACCGTAGACTGGCAGTACACCCGTGAATATTTTGATTATAAAATAAACAGTATCACTATTAAAAATTGTACAGCTAAGTCTTTAAGCCATGGCTACCTAAGACATGTACACGTCCACACACTCCACACATTCACATCACTGGGATACTTAAGGAAACTATGCGACTACTAATCTACCAGTGAAATTAAAATTGTAACTTGGCCCTGTAAATGAAAGTCATATGATTAAAGATATAAAAATACACGCCCTCTTCTTCTACCTTGTTGGCACCTTGTCTTTAGTTCAGACGTTATTGAGCAGAAACCTGTCTTGAACCTCCGGCCGGCCGGAGTGGCCGTGCGCTTCTAGGCGCTACAGTCTGGAACCGAGCGACCGCTACGGTCGCAGGTTCGAGTCCTGCCTCGGGCATGGATGTGTGTGATGTCCTTAGGTTAGTTAGGTTTAATTAGTTCTAAGTTCTAGGCGACTGATGACCTCAGAAGTTAAGTCGCATAGTGTTCAGAGCCATTTGAACCATTTTTGAACCTCCTTTCGAATCAATATGAGAAAATTGTTGACCTAACCTGTTGTGCACAAGTGTGGCCTTTTGTGGATTGAAAGTAGAAAGAAAAGTTAGTGTCTTGTTTCTTGTCGAAGGTCGCATTTTCTTACATGCAATGCTGCAGACTCTGTTCACCTGCATGAGAGACAAACTTCATTATTTATGCATGACAAGCGCCGATGCCCCCTGGCAAAACCTAAATCTCCACTCTCTAGATATGATTCCAGCAACGGTGGCGTGGATTTGTCCCAAATAAAAGTGGCATCCTGCGTACACTTAACTGGCGGTCCATCGTATACCGGAAAAAATTTGGGGCATACACATTTTTGTCGACTGGAAAGGCGGAAGAATATCAACAGTACTTTCTCCCACACCAGATACAACCGAATCATTGCCTTTCCTCAGCACTCTCCTTTCTTTTGATGGCCACTGTCCAGATTCTGTGCGACTCTTGGTACACCATCTCGGCAGGTCGTTTTCGCGCTCTGGGTAAATAATCCATGATCTGTCTCAGTTTATCCGGTGAATGTTGGTCTTGACCACAGTGAAGGGAGGCCACAGTGTCGTGTAATATGGTGACTCGTTCACCACATCTTGGAAGTCCTTAAAAAAAGATGTCCCAAGACGTCTGCTGTTTCGCATACTAGAGCAAGAATGGGTTGCCTGATTCCTTCATGATCGTTTCCGCACAGTTTGAGGATAGGTGACAGACTGATATGAAGAATGGCTTGATTTTGCGGACTCTCAAAGTCTCCTTCCATTTCTGGGATTTGAATTACGGCCATTACCGGATATGAGCTTGTCGACATGACTGGTCTATTGGAGGAAGTCTTTGCATACTGCTTTGGAGACGTCTGTCCTGTCGCCTAACGTAATGGCGTTAGGTTTAGTAACTTGGGGGTTAGTTCCATCACCACCATCATAAAGCAGAAGCCACCCCTAATTCTGGGGAGGGTTTCCTTCACATCTGTGGCCCCAATTTGTCACAATTTGACAGGCACGACTGCACAGAGAGGAGCCTGAGTAGCCTGTGTCGAAGGTTTGGCCTTTTGGCAAATCTTGCATACGGACAATACCTTCTTGATGCACCTCTCCATATTTCTAAAGTGACACCTTCTCCATATTTTTAACGTGGCACAAGGTCCTGAATTTGAGGAAACATTTCCGCGGACCGAAATGCGCATAGCTGTGATGTGGTACCAAATTACGTTGTTTATTAGGCTGTCACGGATACACATTACTTACACAGAGTCCACCGTTTTCATGCCGTAATAGCAAGCCGGTGTGGCCGAGCGGTTCTAGGCGCTTCAGTCTGGAACCGCGCGACTGCTACGGTCGCAGGTTGGAATCCTGCTTCGGGCATGGATGTGTGTGATGTCCTTAGGTTAGTTAGTTTTAAGTAGTTCTAAGTTCTAGGGGACTGATGACCTCAGATGTTAAGTCCCATAGTGCTCAGAGCTATTTGAACCATTTCATGCGGTAATACAAAATATCCATTCTCAGGAGGTAGAACTGTCTGATGTATACGCATTACTCCTGTCTTTCCAAATATTTTTCAAATTTACGAGAGCCGGATCTTTGTCCCGGTCTCTTGCAATATGTCTCATAGTGTAACTTCGTTTTCCAACTTGAACTTACGCGTGTAGAAGAGATGGAAACGGTTTTCTTCTAAACTACCATGAACCTCACCCACCATACCTGTCAGTGAGCGCAGTTATGTTGGTCTCTCGTAGCACACAAGTAATTGTGAAGTCGGACTCCTGCAACGCAACGTAAAACCCATCTAATTGCCCGTTTACTGCTTGGCGGTCAAGAGAAATTTCAGTCCTTTATGACCAGTTAAGACATGCCTTCCGGTCCTACAGGAAATATTGAAACTTCTTACAGCCCCAGACGACGGCTAGAGCCTCTCATTCTGTGATCGAGTGGTTTCTCTCGCACTTGGTATGAACTCGACTATCGAGAACAACAGTTTTGTGCAACTGTACACGATTTTCCTTTATCTCTTGAAAGACCAAAACTCCCATGCCCGGTTTGGAACTGTCAGTTGCCATACAGAACTCCTGAGAGCTCGGAGTGTGACAGAATAGGTGCTCTGAGTAAAGCGTCTGTCCCACATCCAATGCGTCGCAGAGGCGTGGGGTCCCTACTGACCTTACCATTACGAACTTTTTGTAGATGTTAATGAGACCAAGAAACCCTCTTAATTGCTTTATCGTCGTCGGTATCGGAAATTTGTCTATCACTTCTACTTTGTCTGGGCAAGGAACAATTCCCTCCCCAGAAACGATGAGGCCGAGGAATTCTACCTCGAATGTCCCGAATCGTGATTTCTCCACGTTGGCTGTAACACCGTGGCTCCTTAATGCGGAGAGTAAATTTTTCAGGACCTTGTTGTGTTTCGCCCCATATGCTTTCGGTGACCAAAATGTCGTCCACGTAGCTTGTAATTCTCTCCTTCAGAGCGTGACTAAGGATACCATCAAGTCCTCGTATGAAAGCGGATGAAATGTTCAGGTCAAACGGAAAACGCTTGAACTGATAGCAGCGTCCTAAAACAGGAAATGCCGTGTACTGCCTACATACAGGATACAAGATCACCTGCATAAACGTCAAGCGGAGGTCAATGGAGGAAAATACTCTTACCCCGTAAAATTTTTGCAGTAACTCTTCGAGTTCCTGTGGTCGGTATGTCTCTGGCATTGATCTGTCGCGAATAAGTACGTCGTATCGACTCGTCTTTCTTCTCGACTACACAGAGGGGGCTGTTACACATTGACACAGCCTGTTCAATTACTCCGTCATCGAGCATCCGTTGTGTTTCGAGTGCAACTTTCTTCTTATACAGCAGTGGTATCGGATATGGCGCAACAAAGAACTTGCTGTATTCTTAATCTTAAATGCTTATTTTAAATCCTTAATGACTCCATGACTGTTAATACCTCCATGCTGAAGCGTAGTACGACACGCAGCTGTTCTGTATCGTGGTGGTGTTCGATTCTTTTAGCTATCTGACTCACAATCTCCTGTCTCCTGTGTAACCTCATCTTCCTGTACTTGTTGTCGACGGTAATCATAAAGGTCCTCTCTCAGTTTTACAGAGCGTTCTTGTACATAGCCAAGTTTCAGACAGTTTGCAGGGATTTGGGAACGACTAGCTAGTTCTTCGAAATGCAACTGGATCTCCTTGCCCTCTTTTAATGCCACACACCTCTCCCGAGATCGGAGTACGATCTGTTGGTCTTTTTTCGAAATCTACTCCAATGAAGAGATCAGTTGCTAGTTTTGCACCAGCAGGAAGTTCGCCGTTAATGTGTGTCCCTGACCCTTGAAGCCTAACCTCGTCTGTATTTTTTCTACAAAGGCCCTTCCCACTTTTTGCTCTCTTCACCGAGAGGACCGGCCAATTGAATTCGGAAGCACACTTTTTAAACACCGTGTTGCCGAGAGGCGAAATTTCACTTCCACCGTCCAGAATTTCTTTCAGTTCTGTATACTTTAATGACTGGATGCCGTTTCTGCGATTCTACTTCGTCGTTTTCCTATAATAGAATGGCCAGCCGTTGTGGCTGGGTGGTTCTAAGCGCTTCAATCTGGAACCGCTCGACCGCTACGGTCGCAGGTTCGAATCCTGCGTCGGGCATGGATGTTTGTGATGTCCTTAGGTTAGTTAGGTTTAAGTAGTTCTAAGTTATAGGGGACTGATAACCTCAGATGTTAAGTCCCATAGTGCTCAGAGCTATTTGAACCATATAATAGAATGTCTAGCTTTTCCGGCAGCTGCATAACCAGTCCGGCTTATATGCTAGCCATTGCTGCCATGGACTTCCCTGGTCATTATTCCTATTAGGATTCGATGGACACCTTCAAGGACCTCTCCATGTACTCTATATTCTTCCGGAGAAACCCTGTTTTGCCCGAACTGCCTCCCATTATTATTACGGTGTTAGTAGTGGTTATTCCAGCCTCCAGTTTGACGGGGAAGGTTGTGGTTGTGTTTGCTGTAACCTGCGGTTCTGTCACCGTTTGCATGCCCTTCTTCGTAATAGTTACCTTTCTGCCGGTTGTTGTCTCCGTAATCAGACCCACGTCTGCATGCCCTCATGCTCTGTTCAACTAGTTTGAGCTCCATTTCTCGCAGATTCTCTTTAAATGATTTGATATTGTCCCCACACTTGCCAACCAATATTTGTTGGAGGTGTGGTGGGAGCTTCATATGGCAGAAGAGGATTATTTCGGCATCGCTACATGGGTCATCGAACAACTGGTTCTTTTTGACTAGCGCCTCGAAGAATTTCACAGGGCTCTTAAATGCTGAAGCGACCACATCCTTGCTAAACCTGATCTCATGTTTAGTGCGTTCCTGCGTCTTGGTCGACCAATAGTTCGGCAAGAACGCATCCCTATATTCCTTGTATGGTGAGCATGTTGCCGCGATCATACGCATTCTTTCTGTGACACTTCCCTCGAGGCCCCCACCTACGAAAATTTAATTTGCATTGAGTGACCACTGTGAAGGTAACAAAAGATCAAACTGAGAAATGAAGGTCTTCGGTTGTGGGGTATTCCCGTTGTTTCTGCTGAAATTTTCTGACGGACACAAAGTGTTTATAATCGAACGTGTCGTCCGTACGTTTGCGTAATGATGTTCTTGAGAGTCTGCCTGGTACTGACTCCGAACTAGTAATGCCTGCGTCGTTTTCTATAGGACTCGCCCCATTGCTGAAGTGCTCGTCAGTTCTGCGTAGTGGTATACAGTTGTTTATACCACTTGTCGTTGTATCGTCTCGTGATATTTGATCCATGGTAAAATTATTCGCAATTTCGACACAATGGACGATGACTTTCATGTTCGCATTATCTGTTTCTCGCTTCACCTCGCGACCTTGCTCTGTTAACGCCTTGATCGTCGTGTGAGCCCTCTTCGCCTCTCTGGCCGCTGTTGTCGCTAACAGTTTAGCTTCTTGTGCCTCCTTTAACCCATGAATAGCTACTTTTTGCGATTTTTTTTTTCGCTTCCGATTTAATCTTCTCGTTCACTACTTGTGCCCCGTGTTCTCCTCTCTTCATTACCCTGTCTTGCAATTATTTTCCCCTTTGCTTTACCCTTGCTTACATATCTTCTTCCCTCTGTTTCCTGTCTTTTACCTCGTTTTTCTAGTACGAGGTGTGATTGGAAAGTTTTAAGAATGGATCAGCTACTGCTTACTGGTTTGGCGGGCAAGTATACGGAGGGTGGGGAGTGAGTCATTGCCTTGTCCTCGAATGCCCTCTGACAGGAAACTGCGTTTCCTTTATTCAGTTCGTTGTGGCAACTGGTTGAGTGCAGGTCTGTTAGGGCTTGTTGCCGGATTCTGTCTGCGTGAAAATGGACGTAAAAATGGAGCAACGAGTTCGTGTGAAATTTCATTTTAAAACCGGGAAATCAGCTTCTCAGACTTACGAACTATTAAAAACAGCTTTTGGAGATAATTGTATGAGCCAGTCAAATGTTTTTGTCTGGTTCAACAGATTTAAATGTCCGCAAATCATTTGAAGATGAACCACAGTCAGGCTGTCCTTCCACCTCAAAAATGAAAATGTGAAAGTTCGCGACTTAGTGCACTCTGATCGCTGACTTGCAGTTAGGGAGACGACTGAGGAACCTAATTTAAGTTTCTATGCAGTTCAGTCAATTTTAACTTAAGATCTGAACATGCGTCGAATGACCGCAAAATTCATTCCAAAAGTATTGTCAAGTGACCAGAGACAATACCGACTTGAAGTGTGCCAAGAACTGGGTATATGGATATGATCCGGAAACCAAAGTGCAGTCTTCGCAGTGGAAGACTCCAGGTTCACCACGACCGAAAAAAACATCACAAAGTCGGTAGAAGGTGAAGACAATGTTGGTTTTTTTCGATTCTAACGGTATAACGCATCATGGATTTACCGCTGGAGGACAGACAATTAACCAGGAATACTGAAATTGTGTCCTTGAGCGTTTGCACGAAAAGGTATGGAAGAAAAGGCCTGCATTGTGGAAAGATAGGAGTTGGGTGCTACACCATGACAATGCTACAGCTCATCGTGCTTTCTCCATCGTTGAATTTATGACCAAATTCAAAATTCCTGTGTTCCACAACCGCCATACTCCCCCGATTTGGCCCCTGTGGACTTCTACCTGTTTTCTAAATGAAGTTTTCACTGCAAGAGAAGCGATTTGACTCGATTGAAAACATTCAGGCAAATACAAAGAGCGTCGTTAACAGACTTCAGGAAGAAAATTTCCAGGAGGGCTCCAAAAGTGGAAACACCGTTGGAGTCGGTGTGTTCAGTCATAAGGGGACTATTTTGATGGAGATGCATCACAGTAGCATGTAAGTACCACACTGTAAAATTAGGAGCCCATTCTTAAAACTTTCACAACACACCTCGCATTTTCTTGAATTCTTGTTCCCTCTCTACTGCTCTACTGCACTTCCTTCCATTTTCTTTAAGAACGTGAACAAATCGTCACCACTCTGTTCGTTTGCACCCTACTATTGCTTGAGGATGTGCGTTAATTTGGCTGTGATGTGACCCTGTCATTGTCCTCAACAATGCTATCACCACAGTGGTGAATAACAGCCCCAAACTGGATCTGATCGACCCCTCTATCTGAGAGTGGCTGTACTGCAGTAATGACAGCCTTATTTTCTCCGTGTTGGCGACACTGCCAGCCTGACTGTTCTCTGTATTTCCCATTGCGTCAACTTGTATTACAATAATTTTTCCCGTGTCTTACTATGTGTAATCATGCACACAGAATACCAGTGTACGTGTTTACCAAACGTTCGGCGTAACACAATAGAGCTGCCTAATACCTGATGCCACGAAAGATAAATGTCAACTATAATGAGTGATCATAACGTGTAGGCTTTCACGGCCGGCGTCTTCAGTAATTAAAACTTCCGGGCTAAGAGGCCGTGGTCCAATAGTAGAAATACTTCTCCCTGACGTTTCTCCCTCACGTTTCGTTGCCAGCTGCGGGCAACATCATCTGAGGTGAGTCTACGACTGGCTGCTAGGCCGTGGAGGTCCTGTGTATATAGAGCGTGTAGAGGGCGCCACCACTCGTCACGGTTGTCAACAGTAAAACTATCTCTGGCTGGCGTCATTACTCTCGATCGAAGGTAATCGATTATCATATACGTTCATAATAATGCGATGTCTTAGCTAGAACGCTCGTCTCAATAAATTTTATTTCATGGTCACCCGTTTCAAAAACATGTTCCGCTACAGGCGATTTGACCGTGTGCCCCAGTCGACAGTTCCTTTTATGTTCAGTTAGGCGAGTATTGATACTTCTTTTTGTGGTTCCAATGTAAACCTTCCCACAACTACACGTAATCTTATACACACCAGGAGTAGCTACAGGGTGTCGTGCCTCTTTCGCCGATCTTAAGCATTCACTAATCTTCTTGGTGGGTCTGAAGATTGTTTCAACTCTGAACTTGGCCAGCACTTTCCCGATACGGTCCGTAATATTGTGGATGAATGGAAGAAAAACTTTCCCCACCGATGGTTGTTGTTGTTGCACGTTTTCGGACATTTTTCTTCTGGGATGGAGTGCTCGATCTATCTCCTTTCCAGCGTACCCATTTTTCTGGAAAGCGGTTCGCAAGTGATTTAGTTCCTCTTGCAAATAAGCTGGCTCACAGATTTTATTAGCCCTGTCCACCAATGTCTTGATAATACCTCTCTTCTGCCTGGGATGATAGTTTGAATCCTTATGAAGATAACGATCGGTATGCGTATCTTTTCTGTAGACTTTGTGACCCAGAGTCCCATCTGCTCGTTTAATTACTGAGACGTCCAAAAAATTAATCTGTCCATTACTTTCTGTCTCCATACTTTAATTACTATAATGAGTGAATTGAAGGAAACTATGTGCTACTTCAAATAAAAATGCAAATGAAGTATAAACCGATTACTTATTTTATTCAACAATTACAAATTATTGGCATCAACATTCTATGAAAAACAAAGTTAATTGCGGACGACAACTTATAACACCGCAACTGGATTTACGCAGCTTGTGCAATCAAGTACCAAATTTGGTTTATTCTGTACTATGCCTCAACAGAACAAATAGTCCTGTTACGGAAAAGCCACATATAACACTTTCGTCTGCTACTGCTGTACCATAGGCTGGAGGCAGTTTGTATAATGAAATTATTTTTATTCAAGCAATTATAGTATAAAGAAGCAGAACAGTGTTACCCTCTGAGAGGAATTTTGTTATGTTGACCGTGCTGTACCTAATGGAGGTGGCGTATCGGAAATGAAAGTCGAAATTACGTAAATATTTAAACAGTAACAAACAATGTTTTACCTATCTACACTGTTCAAAGAATAAAGAAAACGGTCGCCAGCCTAATTAGGCAAGAGAATGAGTAACATTCTTATTCAAGAACTGAAAATAAGTAACTTCAATGGGCAAACACAGCCTATACTTCTGTCACTCGAGAGTGCAATGAACTCTGACACCTGCACATGTTCACGGTAAGGTTGGATCTGACAGAGCAGACAGAACAAACTATTTGCATAAATATAACAGATAACCATACACACTATTACTTTCAGGGCTTATTCAGACTTAATGGTCTTTATAACATTACTATTAATATTCACTGTACAATCATAAATTGGACATAGGTTCAGTGTTACTTTTCAAACATTTTACTATCTGACAAAAATTGTAAGTGTAGTTCACTGCATTATTATGAACTGGTCATAGGTTAAGTCCCTCTCAGCTAAATACTTTTCTATGCAGAATGAAAGTTAAATGTATTTCACTAACAAACAATTTCTCACTGAAATTTGAATAAAAGTTACTGTTGTCATAGATAGTGGTCTTTCTATTAATTGTTATTTATCATGAACATAAAGGATTAACTGTGGATCCTATGCACTTTCAATACACAACAGGAACCCAATATTGTACAGAATTTGACTTGAATAGGAAGAGTAATCAAAACTTTTAGTAATTAAGTAACTTTGTGCATTTGAACTACTTTCAATGGAGGGGCCCCTTAATCTTGTCCACTATAGCAGAGCAAACTAAACACACTTTCAATACACTAGAAAAACAAGTACTTAGCAAGCATGAACATTTAACTCTCAACAGTCGCAGTTCCGAACTTTTACTGCAGTGAAACACAAATTTGAGATATTTGTAAGATCCTTTCAACAAACAATATTAATTTTAGCACATTCTAATGCCATATTAATTTTAATATGCGTTCAATGAAGGACATTCGGTAAACTCTTTAGCGTCGGAGGGACGCTAAGTGGATATGTGACTGAGGATAAATCACAGTAAGTACAAGAGTTCAGCAAATTTTACCTTATATTTGGGTACACAATAACTTCCTATGAGCTGATCCTTCACTGTACATTACTATAGTGTTCCATTACAGTGATAGCGCAATGTGGTGGCGATTGCATGTTGGTAGGTGGATTTGCAGGTAGAATTGCTGGACTCTGTCATTTCTTGGTGGCGATGATAGATACCAATTTCAGAATAGTTCCAGCTCTTTATCCATCCATCCGAGGCACTGGAAGCGTCAGGAAAAGCCTCTCTCGGAACCAGCACAATACACAACCTTTACATGAGTAGTTGATAGTTTGGTAACTCGTTCCCGACTGACTCTTGGTTCCACCTTTCCTACCTAGGCCAACCACAATTTGCGCGCGCTACACAGTTCCGTTCCCTAGGGGAACTACAATACCTTTTACGTACAGAATAAGTAAGAACCCTAAGTGAAGGTCAGCAGTTTACATAACAGCACCAAACATATTAAATAAAACAGAACCTTTGCACATATTGACATTTCTATAAAAAATTATGTAAACAAAATTATTCAACCTCGAAGATAACCAAAGAGATTATATGAGAAAGAGAAAACATCATTTGCTCATATTGTGCACATTACAGAGATTACCCTTCATTACAGTATCGAATTAATCACACACTAATTACAGAAGTTCAACAATGGGATGTTGAACATTAAATAAAACAAAAGGGAAAATAAATCAGTAGAGAATTAGAGCTATGGTGTTACAAACTAACAAGATATGCAAGCCGAGGGATGGCTGCTGCATCCTAGCTGCACATTAAATCATTAACCCAATACAATCAAACGATTAACTTCATTGGTCGATTGAATACCACATGAAACGATACTAAGTCATCAATCTTTTGTGTCTGGGAATCCTACCTATTTGGTTCGCTAAATAAACAAACAACTCGTATTAGTGGGTTTTATTTCAATAAGACAAGATACAATTCGTACGTTTGGCAATTACACCGATGTGCCGCAAGCAAAGGGTGACATACGAAATAATCAGTCTTTCCAGTGACAGCTGATCTCTAACTGACGAAAGTCCGTCCTGAACTGCTATAGAAGTCACTATCGTTGACGATTCTATTCACCAGTTGGCCGCGGCGCTTATGTCCTCTTCACCTAGGGGCCGCTGCTATCGCGTTGTCATCTTGGAACGGAGGTCGGCCAGTGTGCGATTCTCTTCTCTATCGTTCCCGACTGGCGTGCCGGCGCTTGACTTTACGCCCCAACAGAATCGGGTTTAGCGGAGCTATGGCAACGGTACGCTTCCTGCCTTCCCATTAACCCCCATCCAGAGAGCCGTGCTGCTGTATGCTCTCACCAATCTGCTATGGCTTTAAGTCGGAGGATCGTGGTCGTAATGGAGAATCAGAATCTCGCTCGTCAGGACTCTGACACCTCCAAGCGCCACAATGTCTCGAACCAGCGACCTGTCTCCCTCCACAATCAAACAAAGAGTGTCTCTTCTTCTCCCACCAGCTCTCGACTCAGCATTTTGCGCCAATCTGGCTGAAAACGCCGCTCAGAAAAAAAATTTACTCTTTTCCGCCAACATCCTGTCAGTGCTACTTTTAACAAATTCCCACCTCGGAATGTTGTCAGTCACGGGCCAACCAGAGCACAACTTCGTCACTAGTTTGTCCCAGAAATCTCCGTCTGATGTCTGCCGGCGATGGACGAATCAGAGCGTTGTTCAAAACTTGTGAATTTCCCGAGGCCAAACCAACGTGATGTCTCTGTTCTCACCGTGATTTCCCGAAAATTACAAGACTTGTACTTTTCCGTCACAAATTGTGGTGTCCCAGCAAGCACTTGAAACTGTTGTCCTTAGCCTTCTCAAGAGGCGACTTGTGCCACAGGCCACTAACGCCGACTTATTGAAAAGGGCCGGCAGGTTCTGTGAGCTTCTGTCAGCGGCCTCTTGACACGCGCGAGCGAGCACACAGTTTTGAGTGCCCTCGACACAACTGCCACATTCAGAACAGTGTGTGGGCTGTGCAGTTCTCACGTATTCACAGATTGGAACTATTAGCCCCTTTACCGATGACGATTTAAATTTAATAAGATTCGTTTCCCTGTAATAAATCAATGAATGAGAATTTAAGTAGATGCAGCCAGTCATGACGAGGGGCAGAAAAATTTAGTATAAATGGAAGGAGGCAAGCCAGCCGGCTTTTAACTTTCCAGCCATAGTGACAAAAACTAGCAAGGCCCTGCTAATTATTCGTAGGTGCACTCTATACAAGGAAATATAACGTAATGTTGTTGCATGATAATGCGTGTACCTCTTATATCAGCAGAGATAATGAAGGAAGTTTATTTGTGCAACAGTACACATTTTCACGGTATTCCGATGCTCTTGCAACTCTGAAGTCAGTAAAAGGACGTATCTTAATCAGGGCATTTAAACTTTACGGGAAAGTATCTGAAAAACGTACTAAAATTGAGAGGCTAGGCGGTCAGCATACACTATTGTGGTTTAAACATCACCGATAGGCCCTGACATTGTATGCAGCAAGAAGACAGACTTAGGCTACCGGAATAAAATGTATTCCCCTTTGGCATTGCTTTATACGACAGAGACACAGGATCACCTTCGATATTGGCAAAGGCGATTGCTTGTTAACAAATGCAGAATCAGACGACGAACATGAAAATTATTTCAGATATGCATTCGCCTTCACATGTACTATAACATGCATATAACGACACAGCTTGACATGAGAGAATCTCTGCTTGCTGTCGTCACCCGGAAACTTCTTTCGATAATTACGATCGTGTAACAAATAAATGTCATATTGGATGTTATTGTTTATACGTGAAAAGTGACGATGATAAACCATAGTACTTCTGATCAACTGTAGAACCACTGGCGCAAATGTGCAAGAGTTTTAGTTTAGGCCCGAAAGGTGTGAAGTACACATAATGCTCGATACTGGGACTCGGTTTAAGCCATAAGTTGAAAATGGTGAAACCTTCAGGACATATCTTTTTATCTAAATTACTAACATCATTAAATGAAATGTGATGCGTTCATAGAAGAAGACAAGAATTTTAAATCAAATTTGGTGTGCATAGAATTATTTTGGGCAAGAAGAAGTGTCAAGGTCAGATTAAAATCTGGTGCTTCTGCAGAAGTGACTGAGAATTTTAGACAAATTACCGATCCGTTAAACTTCTGAAGCGACGAATAAACATGTGAACTAAGGCCGGGATTCGAACTCAGGTCTCGGCTCTCTTGGCAGGTGCTCTAACCACTACACCATCCAGGCACAGTAACTTTGCACAACTGCAGGAACTACCCTAGCATGCCTCTTTCCTCATGCCCCTGCCCACTTGGTATTTCCCCTAAACTCGAATAACTCTGCAGAGGCTCTTAAGCCGTATTGAAATAGCACCTCAGCGTAGAACGCAATGTGGGATCCACCCTGAAACTTAGGCATAAGTGTTGTAATCAGACGAACACCAAGAGGTACAAATTTTCTTCATCGCTTCAGTCTGCATATACACATCATTGATGTCTGATACTTAAAAAAGTCTGTGGAAACATATAGTTTCGTTTGTTTAGAAGAGGTATCTCAGAACAGTAAACGTAAAAGATATATTTTAAGCTTCCTCGAAGCAAATGAAGCCTGACAAATATTGCACAACTTTTCTTTTTTTTAACTGCTGAAAGAAATGTTGTGTAACTGGAAATTGTTCTACCCTCTAACGCCCACAATATAAATGTTGCACTTCTTCCTTTTGAATGAGTCCAGACCATTGGGCTTAAATAATATGAGCGGATAAGTGCACAGTGATAACAGATTAAGAATTCCGAGTTGTGCAAACAACTTTATCCATGAGGCTCGCGAAGTCACATCAAAAATCGTTCTGACTACCTTTTTCTAGACTAAGAATAATTTTTGAATGCATAGAGTTATCCCAATATGTGAAACCACAGTATACAGTGTAAGTAAATCAGTTTTCATTGTCAGAGACACTGGAGGTTATTGCTGTAATAAAGATAGCGGCAGTTAGTTTTTCGTAAGATCCGGGTTTATCCTTACAAGAAAGCATTAATATTCTTTTTGTACTAAGAATTCGAAATATCTGACGTTACTGATTATTTTATCATTTTGTGTAAAAAGAATTGTTGATAAATACATATGTGTCAGAGACTTTACGCACTACACTTCATTGCAGTTGCTGCTTTCAGTGTCCATACCTATTGCTTGTATTATAGTTTTAGTTTTTACAATGATACTTATTCCTCCTGAAAACAGATAAAAACGAATTACCTCTCATATTTAACAGCACGATCATTAACAATTATTAAGAAAAGCAACGGGTCCAGAATAGAACCCTGAATCACTATCCACTTTCCATTACCTCAGGCCAGTTTTGATCTGGTCCTTGTTTGTTACTCTAGAAGTGATACGTAAAATTGTTAGCGCTAAGATTTTTTAGTAAATCTAAATGTAATATTATTATTGTTAATGTTTGTTATTATTATTATTATTGGAGGAGGTTATGATCATCAGAGAGCTGTTTGGGACAATTACAGTTCTGTATGTGAAAAAACACGAAATTCTTTTTCGGAAGGCTGTTTAGAACAGTTTGGAAATCCACTGATGTTGGGAATATATTAAATCTGGTGGCACAAATATACATAACCTCTTTGAAGATGTCCACATAGAAAATGGCATCAGTGACCGAGAGGCAGTTCTAAAAAGTTGTTCAAAGTTCAGAAGACCACGTAATAAGTAGAAAAAAATTGCATGTTGAATGAATTATATAAACGGCCATTAGTGTCATATCTCTAGCAGCAACTCGAAGCTTCTAGCTCTGTTCAAGAGAATATAGAGAGTGTGAGGCTTATATTTACAGAAATTGTTGACCGAAATTTAGATAAATATCTACCAAGTAGAAAATTCACGATTGGAGAGGTCCTCCATGGTACATTCTCTGTGAGACAAATTCTTAACAAACAACGATTATTGTTCAATAGATGTAAAACAAAGAGTACGGCTGTACATAGAGAGATGTTGAATGAAACGGATTTGGCTGTTATGGTGTTACCTACACTTGGGATCGATGAAGAAAATGTCCGAGCTCCCATTCCATACCACGTACCACAAATCCTATATCGCCTTGTATGCCGTTGTTAACATTTTATGTGAGTATGTGACATATTATTATGCATGTTTTTAGTATACAAGTACACGAGTTAAAGGTATATTGACAGTTCAGTTGATGGATCTTTTCGTGTATTATTTCCGTTGGTATACAGTATATTTCTTGATGGTCCGTGTATTGAAACTGCTAGTACAAGGAGCAAATTTTAATCAGCAACTCTCTGCCGCGAGACGTGACGTTATCCAAATCTTCGATTTAAGGAATGTAAAAGCCTGGTAGACAAACAGAAGCTGGATGAAAGCAAAACGAGCAATACGAGAAGCAATCAATGATTTTCAAAGTGAAATTTTATCAAATGATCGGATAAAAAATCCTAAGATGTACTTACCTTAGGCAAAGTACTATAGCAAGCGGATCGAACGACTCTCTTCAGACGGTCAGTGACAATACTGGCATCGTAACAGAAGATGTTGGGGAGAAGGCTGAAATACTGAATTAGGTGTTCTGAAAGCATTTCACCGTGGAAGATCGTAATACGGTTCTTCCTTTCAATCATTCCACGAATGCTGAAGTGACAGATATTGTGGTAAGCGATCGCGAAGCAGAACGTCAACTAAAACTGTTAAGTCAACTAGGTCACATGAGCTACCTATTAGGTTCTACGGAGATTACGCTCGAGTGATAGTTCTTATTAGGTCACTGGAGCAATGAAGTTTATAGCAGATCACTGGAGCAAGGAAGGGTGCTTAGCGATAAATAATAAGCCCACGTCGCTCCAGCTGTAAAGGCGTGTATAGTTAGAGATCTGTATCGCCTACGCTATCTGCGGCAGAATTAGATAATACATTTTATGCTGACTCATTACATTTTTGGAGGACGAAAATCTTTCCTACAAAAATCAGAGATCCGTGAAAAGGCTGCTCGCTCTATTCGTCCATGACATCCAGGTCGCCGTAGACGAAGTGCTCAGGTTGGTGTTGTGCTCCTTGCTTCACGAAGGCAATTGATACCATCCCATACTGTCATTTAGTGAACAAAATAGTAGCTAATATTAAAAGAAAACTGTGAACTATAGCAAGGGAAGGCAAAAAAGACGCTAATACTAAATAACTAACTAACGACTCACTGTTTACAGTAATTGATTATGTAGCAGACCAACACCTCGCTAGATGATCACGAATCTCATTCCGTTCGTATGTACATAATTTAAATGACACTCTACATACAGATAAATCGCAGTTAAAATCGTTTGTTACTAAAACATAGTGACTACACGAAAAATTTGAGGCTTCCTATCGATTTTGCACTTGAGAGAAAGCTGGTCGGTTTTCAAATAATGTCTTTGTATTGTGAAAAACTTCCATGAGCTCTTTCAAATATATAGCCAATATGTGGCATCTAAAAAATAATGTAATATTCCTGGATAATCTTGAAAACGCTTTCTTAAAAATGAAAAACGTGTCTGGGTGCATAAATAAAATCAAAAATTAACGTGTAGCTTAGGAAAGGTGCTTTTCTCGTAAGCTAGTGTAATTTATATACAGGTGCTACGTAAGTGGCCACCACAATACAACCTTACCCAGCATCGGACCAGATTTGTCATTGGATGCAGGACTTCCTTACAGATAAAACTCAAAACGTCCTTCTTAAAGCAACAAACTCGACAAATGCTAACTTCGGGAATAGCCCAAGGAAGTGTTATAGGGCCGCTACTGTTTGCAGTTTGCATTAATGGTGTAGTGGATTACGCTGGGGGCTACGTGAAGCAGTTCGTAGAGGATTCTGTTTTCTATACGACGGTTGCAGTGCAAAAGGGCTGCATTGAAATGCAGGAAGACCTGCAGGGGTTCAGCGACTGGTTCAGGAACTGACAGTTGATTCTAAGCGTAAACAAACGTAACGTGTCGTGCATAACTAGGCAAACAGATCCACTACTATTCGATTAAACCATTGGCGAGAAATCGCTGGAAACTGAACTACAGTAAAGTTCCTACAAGTAACAGGTCAGACCAGCCTAAAGCGGAATGATCACGTAAAACAAATAGCACAGATAAAAGCAGATGTCGCATTGAGATTCAGGGGGAGAATCCTAAGGAAATGTAATTCACCCACGAAGTGAATTACAAAACACTGGTTCGACCATTTCATGAGTTCTGTTCGCCAGTCTGCAGTAGGATTAGCAGAGTGGGGTAGGCAAGGTACAACCGAGGGCGGTACGCATCGTTCAGGGGTCGATTACTCGGCGCCAGATGTAGCAGAGATGCTCAACAAATTCAGTGGCAGACACTGTGTACGACGAAGAGGTTGACGGTTGAAATTTCGAGAACGTTCGTTCCAAGAAGAGTAGGACGAAGTATAACCTCCTCTCACATATGTCTCGCGAGGCAATTAGAGAAATTAGATGTCATAAGGAGCTGTACCTACAGCCATTCTTCCCAGCGCCATTTGTGAATGGAACAGGACGGGGGGCGAGGGAATAGTTACCGGTATCATAAATACTCCCCGCCACACACCATAAATTAGCTTGCGGAGTATAGTTACAGATGATTCACAACTCCCTCTCTGAAATCTATTGAAAAACACACCTCTTCCCATCAGTTTAACGTACTCGACGTTAGAAAACGAAATTTAAAAATGTACTTTAACGCAATAATTAAGCTGTGTGAAGGACAGTGCTCTTTCAGTTTATATTAGTTTTTACCTAAGAGAGTTTTTTTGCATATTAAATTTGTTACAGTCTCTATTAATGCGATCATTATTTCCATAAACCAATCTGCCGACTTAGAAAAATAAGATAAGTGAAATTTTTAAGAAACTGAAAATGACTAAGGATTTATGTGTAACGTGTCTCACGTAAAGGAATTTTCGTGCTGATTCCATAAATTGCCTTAGATTTTGAGTCTTTAGTATTTCCCGACTTATGGAGAATTTTAATTTTACGATGTTTATTAATCGATGCGTTTCGATTACAGTTGTATGTATAAAATATGATATTTTGTTCTCCAGAGTCTGCTGAATAAATGATTCTTTTTAAAATTGAATTTGTATGTTACGCAACATTTTCCTTTGTGTATATGTGGCACAGATTTGGAGTTAGCTAAAAGAGTGGTCCTTATGAAATCTATAACTCTGTTATAATCTTTAATTGTTACCGAGCCTCAGCTCATTGTAACAAAATATGGGTAATACATTAACGTGGTTTCTGTATTCTAAATATGGCTTTCTTACAGAGATGCTAAAACACATTTTCCGATAAATCGTGAGGTATCTACAAATCCAGGAAGCTGTTCTCATAATTATTTTTTACATATTAAGAATGAAGTATATTTCACTTGACGTAGATTTCGATTGTTAGATGTCACGTTTGACGTTCTTTCGATAATAAATTACGAAATTACGTCACTGCCAAAAGGGCACTGCGGGTACACAACACGATAATAAATTCTGGTCATATGTAAACGCTATCAGTACTATCAAATATTTCGTCCATACATTCACGTATGACATAGCAGGCGAAGGTGAGTGTATCAGACCAAAAGCAGAAATACTAAACTCCGTTTTGAAATGTTCCATTATTAAGGACGATCCGGCAGTAACTCCTCAGTTTCAATCTCCTGCAATTATCAAAATGTGCTTTATTGATATTAGTGTCAATTGTATTGATGAAAACTGAAACTGCTAAAATTTCAGTACGTCGAGTCCAGTGGCATCCCTGTTAACTTCTATACTGAATTTCCAGTTGAGGCAGCCATTCTCCCAATTATAATATGCCACAGAACAATGGAACAAAAATCTGTCAAAAATCCCACGATAGTCTACTTTCAAAGATTCAAGAATCATTATTACCAGAAGAATCGAGAAATATAGTACAGCCCCCAATTATCGCACTTGAAGGGACCATGAAAAGTACATCCGTCTAATTGAAAGCATTTAAGCAATCGTTCTACCTTAATCTATACGTGACTGAAACGGAAGGAAACTGTAATATGAGGTACAGTGACTACTGTACAACTGGTTTGCAGAGTACCGACGTGATGCTGACTGTCGAAATTGAAAAGTCCGACATTAGCTACAATCGGGCACTGAAATAAATTCAGTGGCGACAAGCGAAACTCTGTGCCAGACCGGGACGCGAACCCTGATCTCCCGCTTTACCCAAGTGGTCGCCTGTGGCTATCCAGTCACGCCTCCCGTCCAGCCCAAATTCCCAACTTGTCACACATTACATACGTAGCCTCCCCTACCTTAGCCTCGTTACTCACAGCCCCATGATGATTCTTGCAAGAGGTCGGACGAAGCGTGCAACTGCACCGAATGATTCATGGCCATCAAGGCGCATATATTTAGACAGGGTGGACAGAAAGCTTCTAAGGATGTGGCGGGGTACGTTGTGCTGAGTAACAATTGTTAACAAAAAATTCGATATATGACACCGATTGGGGGAGTCATTTGCATCGAAATTAGCGAATCAGGCCTTTGCACGTAAATTCAAGCGTTCCGCCAGATACTATTAGCGTCAGGTGTTTTCAAAGCACAGACGATAATGCACGAGACTCTTCAGTCTTTGTTTGGGGTTCGGTCCTTACTACCTTCTGGAATAATTTAGCGGATAAACAACTAAATTCAGTACTGATGAGATTTCCTCGATTGCAATTCTTATAAAATTCAGTGTAATATTTGTTTCTAGGTACATGACCGTGCTGTACCTTGGAACGGGTTTTCCCATTTAGAAATACTTTAATTTTCCAGAGTAAATTTTGTAATTTCGGAAAAAGCTTGCAGCACATAAAAAGTGAATGCCACCATTTAAAAATGGATTAAAAAGATATATTAAACTCCTATTACAGACCTGAATAAAGACTAAAGTCTGAAAAGTGTCCCAAGTTACAACACTCTTCCCTACTGAGAATCATGGAAAGCGGTATATGAAAGCAGCCTAAGGTCTGAATCCATGAAGTGATACAGAGAACAGTACACCACATTAGGACTACTCCATGCGACTACTCTGGAAGGCAATGTAACGTGTTTCTATATTTGTCAACTTCGCTAGTTATCTTCTTGTAGAATTAATAAGCAGCCAACCAATTGCTAAATAGGAAGTTTACTTCAATCATTTTACCGCGGTTTCAAAGTGTATAAAAATGTCTTCTTCATAAGGAAATAGTAACAAACTACACAGGTTAACAGTGAAAACATGTTAAAAATATGCAGGTACAATACTATCTCGTTACGAATATGATCTGGCTTTTTACTGTCGTTATTTTAATTTTAACGTTTTAAACAAGTTTAGCATACATATGTTCATTCATTATCGCGCACCCTCCTCGTTCATGCCCTCTCTTGCCGAATATTCCCTTAACCCAAGCGTCATGGTGGTAGTGGTAAGATCCTATGGGACCAAACTGCTGAGGTCATCGGTCCCTAGGCTAACACACTACTTAATCTAACTTAAACTAACTTACGCTAAGGAAAACACATACATCCGTGCCCGAGGGAGGACTCGAACTTCCGACGGGGGGAGCCGCGCGAGAAGTGGCGAGGTTCCCTCAGACCGTGCGGTTACACCGCCAAGCGTTGTGTACTCGAGGCTAATGCACTAGCTCTACGTTAGTGAGGTACTACTAAATGACAACAATCGTGTTTTGCGTGTTTTCGCTATAAAGGAGGTAAAATTTTATATCTGTCTGACATATTTGGGCAATATTTCAACGTACGTTCGCCGCAACATGTAGCCCAATGAATATATATACACTACTGGCCATTAAAATTGCTACACCAAGAAGAAATGCAGATGATAAACGGGTAATTCATTGGACAAATATATTATATTATAACTGACATGTGATTACATTTTCACACAATTTGGGTGCATAGGTCCTGAGAAATCAGTACCCAGAACAACCACCTCTGGCCGTAATAACAGCCTTGATACGCCTGGGCATTGAGTCAAACAGAGCTTGGATGGCGCGTACAGGTACAGCTGCCCATGTAGCTTCAACACGATACCACAGTTCATCAAGAGTAGTTACTGGCGTATTGTGATGAGCCAGTTGCTCGGCCACCATTGACCAGACGATTTCAATTGGTGAGAGATCTGGAGGATGTGCCGGCCAGGGCAGCAGTCTAACATTTTCTGTATCCAGAAAGGCCCATACAGGACCTGCAACATGCGGTCATGCGGTCGTTCATTATCCTGCTGAAATGTAGGGTTTTGCAGGGATCGAATGAAGGGTAGAGCCACGGGGCGTAAAACATCTTAAATGTAACGACCACTGTTCAAAGTGCCGTCAATGCGAACAAGAGGTGACCGAGACGTGTAACCAATGGCACCCCATACCATCACGCCAGGTGATATGCCAGTATGGCGATGACGAATACACGCGTCCAATGTGCGTTCACCGCGATGTCGCCAAACACGGGTGCGACTATCATGATGCTGTAAACAGAACCTGGGTTCATCCGAAAAAATGACGTTTTGCCATTCGTGCACCCAGGTTCGTCGTTGAGTACACCATCGCAGGCGCTCCTGTCTGTGATGCAGCGTCAAGGGTAACTACAGCCATGGTCTCAGAGCTGATAGTCCATGCTGCTGCTAACGTCGTCGAACTGTTCGTGCAGATGGTTGTTGTCTTGCAAACGTCCCCATCTGTTGACTCAGGGACCGAGACGTGGCTGCAGGATCCGTTACAGCCATGCGGATAAGATGTCTGTCATCTCAACTGCTAGTGATACGAGGCCGTTGGGATCCAGCAAGGCGTTCAGTATTACCCTCCTGAACCCACCGATTCCATATTCTGCTAACAGTCATTGGATCTCGACATACGCGAGGAGCAATGTCGCGATACGACATCCCGCAATCGCGATAGGCTACAATCCGACCTCTATCAAAGCCGGAAACGTGATGGTACTCATTTCCCCTCCTAACACGAGGCATCACAGTAACGTTTCACCAGGCAACGGCGGCCAACTGCTGTTTGTGCATGAGAAATCGTTTGGAAATTTGCCTCATGTCAGCACGTTGTAGGTGTCGCCACCGGCGCCAACCTTGTGTGAATGCTCTGAAAAGCTAATCATTTGCATATCACAGCATCTTCCTCCTGTCGGTTAAATTTCACGTCTGTAGCACGTCGTCTTCGTTGTGTTGCAGTTTTAATGGCCAGATATATACGGTTATCTTGCAGCCACGTACAAAATTTTAAGAGTGGTTAGCCATGGTTACTAAAGCGAAATGAATAGCGCATTTGATTAATGTGGGGAAGTTTTCGTTACGTTTACGTGCTGTATTTCATCGGAGTTGTGTTTATAAAGCCGGTATCTCCTTCCTCAAACGTCTTCTCCATTTTATGTTTTTCGCGACTGAAGACCAGGTCTTTGTGTGATAGTTGCGTTAAAACATTGTCTGGGATGTCTACTTTATAGAGTTCATCCCAAGTTTGTCAGACATCTGTTATCAAGTTACAAGGCGATTTCTGAAAGTATTTCTCCGAAAACCATACTCAGCGAGCATAAACCGTCGCGCGTGTAATTTCAGCTACGGCCTAATGGCCGTTATCGAAATTATGAACGTGCTCTAACTGGAGGTGTGGACAGCCTGTTCCAACTTCTGCACAAAAACGGACGAAAAGCGTGTCGAGCGAGTAGAGGAACGGATGACAGAAACTGCCAAAGAGGCCGCGGGACCACCATGGCCACAAAGAAGTTGAAGGAGCGCCTCCTTTTGGATCTGGAAGGGTTGCTGTTGGGTTCAGGGATCGCTGACTTAAGGTACGGTTAAGTTAACTACAAAAAATGTAGCCCAAAACTTTAAAGTCGTTTTTCTCAAAACCGTATTTCTTCAAATTGGCGGAAAACATAACATTAGAAAGGTATATATGATTTTGATCAGAATTTGATATCGGCATTCTAAACTGAATTCTCTATCAGCGTAATTAGACGTTTCGTGATATCTTCAAAAGTCAGTTATTAGTTTGATGATAGTCATTTCTCAAGTCGTACAGATTGTACCGACAGAAATAATTTCTAT
Source organism: Schistocerca cancellata (assembly GCF_023864275.1). Taxonomy (NCBI): domain Eukaryota; kingdom Metazoa; phylum Arthropoda; class Insecta; order Orthoptera; family Acrididae; genus Schistocerca; species Schistocerca cancellata. The sequence goes on along the minus strand of NC_064628.1, from coordinate 330,076,926 downwards.
TACTTTAATAATCTGTTTACAGATCCAGAAGGTAAGTCTGCCGCGAGAATTCCGGACAAGAAGTTGTTCGCCGTATTGATGCAGTTTTGTGGGGACGAAGTATTAAAACGTACGAACACTAGTCAAGTGTTATAAGCCACAACGGAATCCACAATTATGATACAAACTTTACTGTTACGCGTAATCTCTATGATGCTTATGGGACCCAATGTTCGATATAGCAATGAGAAATTTGATCAGTTAACAATAGTGAATCATTTCAGAAGCCACGGAATATTCATTGTGCTAACTATGAACGATTGTTTCGAATCATGCCTGAAGGGCAGTCAGATCGCGTAATAATATTATCTTTTAGAGCTTTATTCACGAAGTAAAGAGGACATCTTTAATCAGTTCAATTTTGACGTTAATGACCACTGTTTTATAGACGCGATGCAATTCTTAATCGCTATTTTTTAATCTGGTCATATAAATATGCTAGAAATCTATGATGAAAGTAAAATGAGAAGCATTTCACTGATGAGGGCTAGCAAAGTAGGTATGACAGTTTTGCATCTAAGCTGGATGCGGCTCTGTACAACAAAAAATTACACGTTGACAATTTCACTGACGGTCTTTCCTATTGCTTTCGCCGACCACGGCCTCTGCATCAAGATTATTTTTAAAACTAGACGATGCGTGTGACAGGCAGAAATGCTGCCAGGAGCTCTACGTAAGGCTACCCGAGAGGCCGCTTACTCAGCAACTTCTTCAGTAAAGCGTGAGACTCGTCTCCAGGCTTTGCTTGGATCCTGGAACCGAGTGCAGTCAGAGGCCACCCGCACGGGACTGATGTGGGTGCCAGGACCAGATTTCAGAGAATTTGCCTGTTTCCTCTTGCTCACTGTGCTTCTGGATCTACTGAGACATTTCCCGGAGACATTTCGCCTTCCTTTATGTGTAGTTGTGACATTAACATCCGTGTAACAAAGCATTCTCATCCTCTTAGCGTTCCCTGTAGCATTATCGATTACATTTTATTTCTTAAGTTTCAATCCCTGTCCTAAGGTAGGGTGGGCTGTCTGAGGTCTCGGAGCACTGTGGAGCTCGAATATTTTAGCCTTGCCCCAATGAATTGCGATTGCTGAGTCAAGGGAGGAAGATTAGGGTTTAACATCCCACTGAGGTCGAGGACGTTAGAGCTGTAGTACAACCTCGAATGGGAAACAAAACAGACGAGTCGTTATCAGGGGAACCACCCCGACTTTGGCCTAATCGTTTTAGGAAAATCATGGGAAAATCGAAATTTGTATGGCTGGCTGAGACTTCGATTGAAACCTAATCTTCCTTCCATCACAGTGTTTATCATACGAGTCGAGGATATATATCGCTGAAAAACGTCACATACCATATGAGTTGCTGCTGCACGAGATAAAGAATCTCATTCACAGTGATGAAACATACACGCGAACAATCCGAAACTATGTCGTACGAGAGGCGTTTGAAAAATCCGTGCAAAGTCCGAGAGATGGCACCACCGGCGCGTATCGAGGTCATGATTAGTTAGCAGTATCTTTGGAAAGAACGCACACAAAGTTTTTGCCATATTGGTCTATTTCTTTGTGTTTGGCATTCGTGTGAATCAAGGAAGTCGAGTGATTGTCAAAAAATGGACGAAAAAAAATTCGTGTCTTGATAAAACATTACTTTATGAAAGGCAAAACGCCTCAGGAGACTAAGGAGAAGCTTGATGAACATTACGGTGACTCTGCACCTTCGATTAGAACAGTTTATAAGTGGTTTCAAAATTTTCGGAGTGGCCCTATTGGCACAAGTGATTCTGAACGTTCTGGACGCCCTGTCGAGGTTACGACTCCAGAAAGCATTGATAAAATCCATGATATCGTGATAGATGACAGAAGACTTAAGGTGCTTGAGATTGCTAGTGCTGTGGGAATTTCGAATGAACGGGTACATAATATTTTGCATAAACATTTGGACATGAGAAAGCTATACGCAAGATGTGTTCCGCGATTGCTCACGCTTGACCAAAAACGGAATCGTGTGAAGTGTTGCAAGGATGGTTTGCAGCTGTTCAGGAACAATCCGCAGGACTTTAAGCGTCGTTTCGTCTCTGTGCGTGAAATATGGATACATTACTATACTCCTGAGACTAAAGAACAATCTAAACAATGGGTTACCAAGGGAGAATCTGCACCAAAATAGGCGAAGACCATTCCTTCGGTCAGAAAGGTTATAGCAGCTGTCTTTTGGGATTGGCAAGAGATAATCCTCATCGACTATATGGAAAAGGGTAAAGCTATTACAGGTGCATATTATTTATCATTATTGGACCATTTGAAAACCGAGCTGTGAGAAAAACGACGTCTTGGACCGCAAAAAGTCCTTTTCTGTCACGACAATGCACCAGCACACACCTCAGCAGTTGTGGTCGCAATCGTCCAAATCCCCCGTATTCTCCAGACTTGGCTCCCTCTGACTACTATTTGTTCCCCAATTTGAAGAAATGGCTGGCGGGACAAAGATTTTATTCAAAAGAGGAGGTGATTGCAGCAACTAATAGCTATTTTGCAGACTTGGACAATTCCTATTATTCGGAAGGGATCAACATATTAGAACAGCGTTGGACGAAGTGTATAAGTCTAAAAGAAGACTATGTCGAAAAATAAAAATGGTTTACCCGAAACACGTAAGTACTTTTTATTTTTGCACGGACTTTTCAAACGCCCCTCGTATACTGCTCGCCTGCACTGAACACAACTTAGTGACCTCTGATACAATATTTACCGATCGCGTAAATGATAACTGCTGAAAGACACTCCGCTAGAGCTTTCTATACAGAGAAAGCTGTTTAGCCAACATACTTATTGGCGCTCTTTACGTCTTATCATTACACGGCATACCCTATATGAATATTTTGGCAGTCTGCTATCATGTGCATCTGCACTCTTCCCCTAAACAGTTGCGTACTGTTAACCAGAAGTACCTCCGAAACCTTTATGAACCACGTATGTGCAAAGCGTAACATCCACAAAGAATACCATTAACGCTACCAACCTACTGCCTAATGTACCTATGGGATTTGGCCAAAAATGTGGAAACGATGCGAAAAAAGGATCATTCAACATAAACGCAGATGCTAACCAAGCCTGCAGGTTGCGCTGTTCTATTTTACGACGAACGGCAGCTGCGGAGTACCCTCAATACGTTGCAAGTGTACTTGTGAGTACGTTATGTCGAGCTAAGTGAATTCTATCGCTAGCAAATTGTCCGTATGATGGGTAGCAGAACTGTTAGGTATTTCAAATGGCACCGTATCACGGATTTACACTGCATACAGGGAAAGTGGAAACACATCATGCGCTAACTCACAATGCGGACGAAAATGTATGTTGCATGATCGAGAAAGACCGTCATTAAAGAGGACAGTGACGAAAAATTGGATGATGACAGCTACAAAAGTTACTGCAGAACTGAGGGCCGCAATCGCAAATGGTGTCAGCATTAAAGCAGCAGGAAAGTAGCAATTCCAAAACATCTTCCAAGGCCGGCCGGTGCGGCCGAGCGGTCCTAGGCGCTACAGTCTGAAACCGCGCGGCCGCTACGGTCGCAGGTTCAAATCCTGCCTCGGGCAGGGATGTGTGTGATGTCCTTAGGTTAGTTAGGTTTAAGTAGTTCTAAGTTCTAGGGGACTGATGACCTCAGCAGTTAAGAGTCACAATGCTCAGAGCCATTTGAACCATCTTCCCAGTGACGCAAATGCCCGTAAAAGGAAGCATTGGAAAAACATCATTTGGTCTGATGAGTCTTGTTTCACACTGTTTCCATCATCCGGACGAGATTACTTCTGGTGTACGTTATCTCAAGGCTACGATGGAGACTGCTTGCTCCCAAGAGTGAACAATGGAGGGCGTTCGGTGATGATCAGGGCAGCCATATAGTGGTATTCCGTGAGCCCTATGGTTTCTTTTATTTTATTTATTTATTTATTGTTCCGTGGGACCAAATTAAGGAGAAAGTCTCCATGATCATGGAACGAGTCGGTACATGAAATTATAACACGATATTAGAAACAGATAAAATGAAATATAAAAAAATATTTTCAGGTGACAAGTCGTAAGTTTAAATAAAGAAAATCAACAATGTAACACTTGAATTTGTTTAATTTTTTAGCTCTTCCAGGAGCTCCTCGACAGAATAGAAGGCGTGAGCCATGAGGAAACTCTTCAGTTTAGACTTAAAAGAGTTTGGGCTACTGCTAAGATTTTTGAGTTCTTGTGGTAGCTAATTGAAAATGGATGCAGCAGAATACTGCACTCCTTTCTGCAAAAGAGTCAAGGAAGTGCATTCCACATGCAGATTGGATTTCTGCCTAGTATTAACTGAGTGAAAGCTGCTAACTCTTGGGAATAGGCTAATATTGCTAACAACAAACGACATTAAAGAAAATATATATTCTGAGGGCAATGTCACAATTTTCAGATTATTGAATAGGGGTCGACAAGAGGTTCTCGAACTTACACCACATATAGCTCGAACAGCCCGTTTTTGAGCCAAAAACACCCTTTTTGAATCAGAAGAATTACCCCAAAAAATAATTCCATACGACATAAGCGTATGAAAATATGCGAAGTAGACTACTTTTCGTGTTGAAGTGTCACTTATTTCAGATACTGTTCTAATGGTAAATAAAGCAGCATTTAGTTTCTGAACAAGATCCTGGACATGGGCTTTCCACAACAGCTTACTATCTATCCGAACGCCTAGGAACTTGAACTGTTCCGTCTCGCTTATAATACGCCCATTCTGTCTGATCAAAATATCGGTTCTTGTTGAATTGTGAGTTAGAAACTGTAAAAACTGAGTCTTACTGTGATTTAGCATCAAATTATTTTCCACAAGCCACGAACTTATTTCATGAACTACATTATTTGATACTGTTTCAATATTACACACAAGATCCTTCACTACCAAGCTGGTGTCATCAGCAAACAGAAATATTTTTGAATCACCTGTAATACTAGAAGGCATATCATTTATATAAATAAGAAACAGCAGTGGCCCCAGCACCGAACCTTGGGGAACGCCCTGCTTAACAGTGTCCCATTGGGACTGAATATCACTACCACTCTCAATATTACGGAGAATTACCTTCTGCTTTCTGTTCTTAAAGTAAGAGGCGAACCAATTGTAAGCTATTCCTCTTACTCCATGATGGTCCAACTTCTGCAGTAATATTTTGTGGTCAACACAGTCAAAAGCCTTCGTTAAATCAAAGAAAACACCTAGCGTTCGCAACCTTTTATTTAATCCGTCCAAAACCTCACAGATAAAAGAGAATATAGCATTTTCAGTTGTTAAACCATTTCTAAAACCAAACTGAACATTTGACAGCAAATTATGTGAATTTAAAAGCTCCAGTAACCTTGTATATACAACCTTCTCGATAACTATAACAAACACCGATGGCATAGAAATAGGTCTAAAATTGTCAACATTATCAGTGTCTCCCTCTTTATAAAGTGGCTTCACTACCGAGTACTTTAATCGGTCAGGAAACCGACCACTCCTAAAGGAAAAGTTACAGATATGGCTAAGTACTGGGCTAACATACATAGAACAATACTTCAGTATGCTGCTAGATACCCCGTCATATCCATGAGAGTTCTTGGTCTTTAGTTATTTAATTATTAACTCAATCTCCCTCTTGTCAGTATCATGGAGGAGCATTTCAGGTAACAGTCTCGGAACACTTTTTTCTAAGAGTGCTATATGATTCCCTGTTGGGACAGGTTTCCATTTATTTCACCTGCTATATTCAGAAAATGATTATTAAATACTGTACATATATGCGACTTATCAGTAACATGGACATTCCCACTACGCACTGATTCTATATCCTCGACCTGTCTCTGCAGACCAGCCACTTCCTTTACGACTGACCATATGGTTTTAATTTTATCCTGAGACTTAGCTATTCTATCTGTATACCACATACTTTTTGCCTTCCTAATAACATTTTTAAGCACCTTACAATACTGTTTGTAATGGGCTGCTGCATTTATATTTTGACTGTTTCTAACGTTTTGATATAATTGCCACTTTGTTCTACAAGATACTCTTATCCCTCTAGTCAGCCACCCAGGCTGCCCGTTTGTGCCAGTACCCTGTTTTGAACGTTCTAACGGAAAGCAACTTTCAAAGAGCACGAGAAAAGTCTTGAGAAAAACATTATATTTATCGTCTACTGTATCAGCGCTATAAGCATCTTGCCACTCTTGTTCCCTGATAAGGTTTACAAAGGTCTCTACAGCAACTGGATCAGCTTTCCTAAACAGCTGATGACTATATTTAACACGTGTTGCAGCACAAAAATCTTTTAGAGTTAAAATTTGTGCATCATGATCTGAAAGGCCATTCACCTTTTCCTTTTTGCTAACAGAATGTCCTTCTAGTAATGAGGAATGAACAAAAATGTTGTCTATGGTTGTTCTACTGTTCCCTTGCACTCTCGTTGGAAAGAATACGGTTTGCATAAGATTATATGAATTAAGGAGGTCTACCAGCATCCTCTTCCTTGCACAATCACTTATACAATTAATATTGAAGTCACCACATATAACTAACTTTTTGTATTTCCTATAAAGTGAACCAAGAACCCATCTAAAACCCAAGCAGTACTTGTTGGTCACTATACCAGCATCCTCTTCCTTGCACAATCACTTATACAATTAATGTTGAAGTCACCACATATAACTAACTTTTTTTATTTCCTATAAAGTGAACCAAGAACCCATCTAAAACCCAAACGGTACTTGTTAGTCACTCTAAACTCATTAGCCCAAAACATCGGGAATCCGTACCACCTCTTATCCTAAATGGAACAAATATAAACTTCTCTCCCTCAGCAAAGAGTTTGGGAGTAATAATAGATGAAAATCTAAATTGGACAGAGCACGTAACTGCAGTGTGCAAAAAAGCATCAGCATCCCTTCATGTCCTACAAAAATATAAAAAACCCTTCCCTTTCGACCTGAAAAAGAAATTAGTACAAACGCTTATACTCCCAATCATTGACTACAGCGATATTATCCTACAAGGCCTCTCTCAGGAAAATTCCCGACGTCTAGAACTGGTCACGAATGCCTGCGTCCGATATATCTGTGACGTTCGACTTTTTGATCATATTTCACCAGCATATGAAAAATTGTCCTGGCTGCGTGCAGTCAAACGCAGAGATTTCCATACACTCTGTCTCATCTACTGCCTTATAAATGTGCACTGTCCCTCATATCACTCCTCGTCCCTAACGCTCATGTCGGAACAACATGACAGACTCACACGTTCCTATTATAATAAAATCCTCAACGTTCCACTGCATCGCTCAGTCACCTTCTCCAAGTTCTTTACAGTAGCGGGAACCCGACTCTGGAATAACCTCCCGCGTTATGTTAGAGAACTTAAAAATATAACCGGCTTCAAAAAATACAGTTAATGAGGTATGTACTTAAGCAACAGTAATGCCTTCCTCTGTACATGAGTGCACTTCACCTCATTACTTCCCTCTTTCCCCCTCCTTAAATCTCCCTTATCCAAAACTCGCTATACTAGTAAACATCTACTTTACATACCAAGATATTAATGTACATATGCAGAAACCTTCATTACTATTGCCAATCTTCCTCATGTTTGTCACTATTATTTGATTTTTTTACTGATATTATTATTACTTTCACCATAATCTGTATGTGTAGCACCTGATGTAAAAATACTGCCATCATTTACTTTATTAGGTCTTAGTCATGTTTATCATTATTATTTGATTCTTGTTTTACTGTTATTATTATTGCTTTTATCATAATCTGTATGTGTAGCACCTGTTGTAAAAATACTTCCGCATTTACTTTAGTAGGTCTTAGTCACTACTCTTTATTCATATTGTCACTAGAGTAAGCTAATTTTCTCATTTAAACTATGTTCATGATGTAACTCTGATGTGTGAAATGCTGCATGTGTGGAACACTGGTCCGATGTAAGAGAGGGCCTGATGGCCCTAATCTGATCAAGTTAAATAAATAAATAAATAACCTCCTCTAGCTTTCGCAAAAATGTTGTGAAATCGGAGTCTGGGGATCTATAAATAACAACAGTTAGAAGTTTAGCTCCATTAAATTTAACCACACTTGCAAAACATTCAAACACCTTTTCAGTGCAGTACTTTGAAACATCAATTGACTCAAATGGGATGCCGTTTTTCACATACATGGCTACTCCCCCACACCGCAAAGAGCTCCTCGAAAAGCTGCCAGCCAACCTGTATCCTGGTAAAGGAAGCTTCTGAATTATCTCCTTATTTAAGAAGTATTCAGATACACCAATAATTTCAGAGTCCACATCTATAAGCAGTTCACAAACTTTATCTCTAATAGCTTGTATATTTTGATGAAATATACTAATTCCCTCATTACTCGGATACCTAAGCTTTGTCAAAAGTGGTTCCTTTGTTAGAGAGACTTCCCTTAAGCAAAAATACCTATCAGCTGACTTCAATCTAAAAAAGGTGCAGCTCGAACACCCACTACTGCAGGAATTTTCCCATGAGTGATCCCACAAATCCCACCTATGCTGTCACCTATAAGCTCTACAAGGTATCATTAATGTCAAGGGCTCTATGACCATTTTGGCTGATCAGGTTGATCCCATGGTACAATATTTGTTCCCGAATGATGTTGTTGTGTTCCAAGACGACAAGGCTCCTGTTAAAGCAGCTTACATCGTCCAGTACTGATTTTGTGAGCACGACAATGAATTTTCGTATTTCCCCTGTCCACCAGTCACCAGATTTCATTATTATTGGACCTTTGTGATCTGTTTTGAGGAGAAAGATGAGGGATCGCTATCCACCTCGACATTGTTACCTGAACTTCCCAGTGTTTTGCAGGAAGAATGATACAAAACTTCCTGGCAGATTAAAACTATGTGCCGGACCGAGACTCGAACTCGGGACCTCTGCCTTAAAAGCTGTGAGAACGGGGCGTGAGTCGTGCTTGGGTAGCTCAGTTGGTAGAGCACTTACCCGCGAAAGGCAGAGGTCCCGAGTTCGAGTCTCGGTCCGGCACACAGTTCTAATCTGCCAGGAAGTCTCATATCAGCGCACACTCCACTGCAGAGTGAAAATCTCATTCTAGAATGATACAAGATTTCCTTGAAAACCATACAGGACCTGTTTTTATCCATCTCCAAGCGAATCAAAGCTGTTCTGAACCCTAACTATTTTCCTACACTGTATTAGGCATGGTAATGTGTTGTGTGTTTGGTGTTTCCATACTTTTCTCCATCCCTTGCAGATCTTCCTGCAGCTATCGCTACGTACGCCCGTTAACTACTGCGTGGTAGGCAAGCCACTGCACACAAGCGAATGCTATTTAGTGAACACAGTAAAAGAGAGACGTTCCTGCTAGTGAAGAGGTGCTGGATAGGCTGACAGTAACTTCACCTAAGATAGGCTCGACTTGTACAAGTAACTCTGAGGTAGTTGTAATTTCACTTTTTAACGGCTATTATTGCATACAGCAGTCTGAGAAACTCGTATATGTCAAACCTTCGTTCGTTAGTTTGTGGTAGCTATTTGTTTCCTTGTTTTTGTGCTACACGCATTCAGCAAAAATTCGTTGTAAGTGTTGTTTGCCCCATGGAAGAGGATAATATGATCATTAACTTCTAAGGGCTATGGATTGTCGTTGCAGCATCTCTTCCCCGTTTTATTCTGTCCTCTTTATTTGTTGATAATTTTTACATTTCTGCTACTTCTAATTTTTAAAAATCTACTATTTTCTTTATTAACCGCCCGTTTGTTTTCTTTCCCGAAATTTTTGCTTTCAGTTTGTTGATATTTATTACATTAATATACAAAATTATTAAACAATTGCTATTACAATTTTTGGCTTCGTGGTTTCTTTCATAACAGCTTCATTGTACCTCCCAACTGTCAAGGTGAATCATGCTAACCTTGTCAATAGCTACACTTTCTTCACTTCTAAATGCTTCGTGTCTGTGTCACATACTATTCATATAGAAATATACTCAGATGCCATCTTTAGTTTCCTTTCTACAGTAATCGACATGTTCGCTTATTGTTATATTTCGTTGATTATTTTTGTTTTTTTTCCTAGTCATCAGTCTTCTGACTGCTTTTATGCGGCCCGCCACGAATTCCTCTCGTACACCAACCTCTTCATCTCAGAGTTGCACTTGCAACCTATGTCCTCAGTTATCTGCTGGATGTAATCCAATCTCTGTCTCCCTCCACAGTTTTTGCCCTCTCAGCTCCTTCTAGTACCATGGAAGTCACTCCCTGATCTCTTAAACAGATGTCCTTTCATCCTGTCCCTTCTCCTTGTCAGTGTTTTTCACATATTCCTTTCCTCTCCGATTCTCCACAGAACCTCCTCATCCCTTACCTTATCAGTCCCTCTAACTTTCAACCTTCGCCTGTTGTACCACGTCTCAAATGCTTCGATTCTATTCTGTTCCGGTTTTCCCACAGTCCATGTTTCACTATTCCAAACGCACATTTTCAAATATTTCTTCCTCAAATTGAGGCCTATGTTTGATTCTAGTAGACTTCTCTTGGCCAGGTATGCCCTTTTTGCCAGTGCTAGTCTGTTTTTGACGTCCTACTTGCTCCATCCGCCACTGGTTATTTTGCTGCCTAGGTAGCAGAATTCATTAACTTCATCTTCTTTGTGACCATCAATCCTGATGTTAAGGTTCTCGCAGTTCTCATTTCTGCTACTTCTCATTACTTTCGTCTTTCTTCGAATAACTCTCAATCCATATTCTGTACTCATTATACTGCTCATTCCATTCAGCATATCGTGTAATTCTTCTTCACTTTCACTCAGGATATCAATGTCATCAGCGAATCGTATCATTGATATCCTTTCACCTTGAATTTTAATTCCACTCTGAACGTTTCTTTTATTTCCATCATCGTTTCTTCGATGTACAGATTGAAGAGTAGGGGGAAAGACTACATCCCTGTCTTACACTCTTTTCAATCCGAACACTTCGTTCTTGGTCGTCCTCTCTTATTATGCCCTCTTGGCTCTTGTACATATTGTATATTACCCTTCTCCCCCTATAGTTTACCCCTACTTTTCTCAGAATTTCGAAAATCATCCATCATTTTACGTTGTAGAACGCTTTTTCCAGGTCGACAAATCCTATGAACTTGTCTTGATTTTTCTTCAGTCTTGCTTCCATCACCAACCAACCTCAACGTCAGAATTGCCTCTCTGGTGCCTTTACCTTTCCTAAATCGAACTGGTCGCCATCTCGTAACACCTCCTCAATTTTCTTCTCCATTCTTCAGTATATTATTCTTGTCAGCACCTTGGATGCATAAACTGTTAAGCTGATTGTACGGTAATTCTCGTACTTGTCAGCTCTTACAGTCTTTGGAATTATGTGGGTGATATTTTTCCGAAAGTCAGATGGTATGTCGCCACACTCATAGATTTAACACACCAACGTGAATAGTCGCTTTGTTGCCATTTCCACCAATAATTTTAGAAATTCTGATGGAATGTTGTCTATCCCTTCTGCCTTATTTCATCGTAAGTCCTCCAAAGCTCTCTTAAATTCTGATTCTAATAGTGGATCCCCTATCTCTTCTATAGCGACTCCTGTTTCATCTTCTATCACATCAGACAAATCTTCCCCCTCAGAGAGGTCTTCAATGTATTCTTTCCACCTGTCTGCTCTCTCCTCTGTATTTAGCACTGGAATTCCCGTTCCGGTCTTAATCTTACCACTCTTAGTTTTAATTCCACCGAAGGTTCTTTACTGAGTCAATCCTTCCGACAGTTACTTCTTTTTCGATTTATTCACATTTTTCATGGAGCCATTTCGTCTTAGCTTCCCTGCACTTCCTGTTTATTTCATTCCTCAGCGACATGTATTTTTTTATTCCTGAATATCTCGGAGCATTTTTGTACGTCCTCCTTTCATTGATCAGCTGAAGGTATATCTTCTGTTACCCACTGTTTCTTCGCAGTTACCTTCTTTGTGACTATGTTTTCCTTTCCAACTTCTGTGATAGCCATTTTTAGAAATTTCCATTCCTCTTCAACTGTACTGCCTCTTGAACTATTCCTTATTGCTATATCTACAGCCTTAGAGAACTTCAAGTGCATCTCGTCATTCCTTAGTACTTCCGCATCCCATTTCTTAGCATAATGATTTTTCCTAACTAATCTCTTTAACTTCAACCTACCCTTCATCACTACTAAATTGTGATCTGAGTCTATATCTGCTCCTGGGTGCACCTTACAATCCAGTATCTGATTTCGGAATCACTGTCTGACGATGATGTAATGTAACTGAAATCTTGCTGTATCTCCCGGCCTTTTCCAAGTATACCCCCTCCTCTTGTGATTCTTGAACAGACTGTTCGCTATTACTAGTTGAAATTTATTTCAGAAGCAAAGCACTCCGCCTTCAGGCCACAAGTGGCCCATCGGGACCAACCGACCGCCGTTTCATCCTCAGCTGAGGATGTGGAGAGGAGGGGCGTGTGGTCAGCACACCGATCTCTCGGTCATTATGATAATTTTCTTTGACCAGAGCCGCTACTATTCGGTCGTGTAGCTCCTCAATTGGCATCACGAGGCTGAGTATTGCAGAATTCAATTAGCCTTTTTCTCTCATTCCTTGTCCCAAGCCCATGTTCTCTTGTACCGTTTTCTTCTATTCGTTCCCCTAGAACTGCATTCCTGTCCCACATTACTATCAGATTTTCATCTCTCTTTATGTAATCTATTACCCTTTCAATATCCTTCAAAAATGGTTCAAATGGCTCTGAGCACTATGGGACTCAACATCTTAGGTCATAAGTCCCCTAGAACTTAGAACTACTTAAACCTAACTAACCTAAGGACATCATACACACCCATGCCCGAGGCAGGATTCGAACCTGCGACCGTAGCAGTCCCGCGGTTCCGGACTGCAGCGCCAGAACCGCTAGACCACCGCGGCCGGCCTTCAATATCCTCATATACTGTCTCTATCTGTTCATTTTCAGCTTGCGACGTCGGCATGTATACCTCAACTATCATTGACGGTGATGGTTTGCTGTCGATTCTGATAAGAACAACCCTATTACTGAATTGTTGACAGTAACACACTCTCTGCCCTACCATCTCCTTCATAAGGAATCCCACTCCCGTTATCCCATTTTTTGCTGCTGTTGCTATTACCCTATACTCATTTGACAAGAAATCCTTGTCTTCTTTCCATTTCACTTCACTGACCATTACTATATTTACATTGAGCCTTTGCATTTCCCTTTTCAGGTTTTCTAGCTTCCCTGCCACATTCAAGCTTCTGATATTCCACTCCCCGACCCGTAGAACATTAGTCTTTCGCTGGTTATTCGATCTTTCCCTCATGGTCACCTCCACCTTGGCAGTCCCCGCCTGGAGATCCGAATGGGGGCTATTCTGGAATCTTTTTCCGATGGAGAGACCAGCATGACACTTTTCATCTACAGGACACATGCACTGTGGATATATGTTATATGTCTTTAATGCAGTGGTTTCCATTGCCTTTAGCATCTCATGCCGTTGATCATTGCTGATTCTTCGGCCTTTAGGGGCAGTTTCCCACCCCAAGGACAAGAGTGTGCCCTGATCCTCTGTCCGTTCCTCAGCCATCTTCGACAAGGCCGTTGGCAGAATGAGGGTAATTTCTAATGCCGGAAGTCTTGCGCCGCCAATGCTGATTATTAATCAGAATTTAAGCGGTGGAGGCTTTCGAACCTGGGATCGATGATGGTTTGATTACTAAACGAAAACGCCACGCCTAGACCACGGGAGCTGTTGCATTTCGATTATATCACCTTTAACTGTTGCAATTCTTTCTCTGATTTATATTCAGCATCGATTGTCTTCTGTAATTATGGTGCCTCAATAAGTAAAATTCACCAAACTTCACTGTCAGCTATTGGGGTATTTCCTTCCACAGTGAACAGGAAGCCTATTCACCTTAACCACCAAGTTTTGATCTGAAGGCCTTCACAGCCTTTTTGTAAGAAGGTTAATCAGATACGATGAAAAACATCAACTTCGTCTCACTCATTTACAATTTTAGTTTTCAGTTGCTCACCACTAATATCTACCTTCAATTTTTTGTGTATGTTATTACTGATGTTCCATTTTTCCAGCCTGAATATCATCAAGATCATCAAGAGTTTCTTCCAGCAAAAGTTGTCAAACTTTTTTTTATTCGTGAATAAAGGCAACATAAATATTTCCATTTAATTGCAACCTTCTCTACGTTTGAAACTTCCTGGCAGATTAAAACTGTGTGCCCGACCGAGACTCGAACTCGGGACCTTTGCCTTTCGCGGCCAAGTGCTCTACCAACTGAGCTACCGAAGCACGACTCACGCCCGGTCTCACAGCTTTACTTCTGCCAGTACCTCGTCTCCTACCTTCCAAATTTTACAGAAGCTCTCCTGCGAACCTTGCAGAACTAGCACTCCTGAAAGAAAGGATACTGCGGAGACATGGCTTAGCCACAGCCTGAGGGATGTTTCCAGAATGAGATTTTCACTCTGCAGCGGAGTGTGCGCTGATACGAAACTTCCTGGAAGATTAAAACTGTGTGCCCGACCGAGACTCGAACTCGGGACCTTTGCCTTTCGCGGGCAAGTGCTCTACCATCTGAGCTACCGTAGGACGACTCACGCCCGGTACTCACAGCTTTACTTCTGCCAGTATCCCGTCTCCTACCTTTAATGTGAGCTGTGAGTACCGGGCGTGAGTCGTGCTTCGGTAGCTCAGATGGTAGAGCACTTGTCCGCGAAAGGCAAAGGTCCCGAGTTCGAGTCTCGGTCGGGCACACAGTTTTAATCTTCCAGGAAGTTTCGTATCAGCGCACACTCCGCTGCAGAGTGAAAATCTCATTCTGGAAACATCCCCCAGGCTGTGGCTAAGCCATGTCTCCGCAGTATCCTTTCTTTCAGGAGTGCTAGTTCTGCAAGGTTCGCAGGAGAGCTTCTGTAAAGTTTGGAAGGTAGGAGACGAGATACTGGCAGAAGTAAAGCTGTGAGTACCGGGCGTGAGTCGTGCTTCGGTAGCTTAGATGGTAGAGCAGGTGACCGCGAAAGGCAGAGGTCCCGAGTTCGAGTCTCGGTCGGGCACACAGTGTGATTATCTATATTGATACAAAGCAAAATGTAATATGTTGGTATGTAAATGTGATCAGAATTTTTCATATGTATCAAAATGTGTAAAGCCACGAGATTTATGTGAAAGAGACTGCTTTAAAGACATTCTATATACATCGTAATGCCAGTAACTGCGATGAAGTATGTGCACAAAATTATTAAAAACTATTCTTCCTATATCGCTATGAGAACGATCGCGATGAAATATTTATGTACATAGCCAGATAAACTGTGTGCGAGATGGAACTGTGCATGTGAAGTGCAATAACATTTGTAGTGCATCGCCTGATGACATTTAACGCGATGCAGCTGTGCAAAATAAGGAACTGGTAAACCACTGGACCTACAGTCACGACGCACAAAACCACTGAAGACAACTCCAGAGGAGGAGGAATTTTGGATGGGACTTCAGGGAGTGTAATGCTCTCGGAATACGACAGCTACTCTCACCAGCACAAATCCATGATCGATGCCAACATTTTGCCGTCCGAAGTCTTGCATCCATGCCTTCACGGAACGTACGTTGTGGAATGGAAATCCACTGGTCTTCAATCACGAGATGCATGACCTAGGAAGAACAGTGTTATCAGTGGAAATAAACAGTAAAACGAGTGAACAAGCCCGCATATCGGTTTTCAAAGCTCTGAACAGTGACGTCGATATGCAATAACATTTATTACGTTATGCAAACTACCAAAACAATGGTTAACTTTGCGTTATTATAGTATGTGTTATGGATATGAACTGCAAACGACGGCACGTCGTACAAGACATTTTATAGGCAATACTGTCCATGAGAGACAATGACCAATAACGAAATGTATTTTGCTTTAACATATGTAGTAGTTCTGAGAGTGGGCAGCGGCCTTGCCGCAGTGGATACACCAGTTCCCGTGAGATCACGGAAGTTAAGCACTGTCGAGCGTGGTCGGCAATTGGATGGGTGACCATCCAGGACGCCATGCGCTGTTGCCATTTTTCGGGGTGCACTCAGCCTCGTGATGCCAATTGAGGAGCTACTCGACCGAATAGTAGCGGCTTCGGTCAAGAATGCCATCATAACGACCGGGAGGGCGGTGTGCCGACCCCACGCACCTCCTATCCTCTTCCTTTACTGAGGATAGTCCTGGTAGGCCACTCGTGTCCTGAAGACGGAGTAGTTCTAAGATTATTGTACCTGTTTTAGGTGTTAGTGAATGTTTTTTTTTTTTTTGTAAAAAACTTCATGCAATGTCCTGTCACAGTGATGTCTTGCACACAGGCACATACGAACTGTATATAAACTGTGATCACCGTGTCGCGAGTTCAACTAACGGCTACTACCACATTGAAATACACACGACTGCGCATGCGTGGCAGCCACAATACCAACATTGAAATCTTCTGGGCGCACGCGCCTCATTCAGATATTGTATAACACGAATTGTATTTGAATGTGAATTGCTCGCCTGCAGCTGCGTCCTTTCGTCACGTAATTCTTGGGGAAATTTAAAGGCACATTTGCAGGATGGGCGTGGATACATTGCAAAAGAGTAGATATAAGTTCAGAATATAAATAACGAATTACTTAAGATATTAATTAGTATAAGAGGTTGTATCGATTGTGGCGTGTAACAGCTCAAACACTACAATAATATGCAGTTCTGTTGTCTTGAAGAGAAGACGGCACCTTTTTTGTTCTTGTAGCTGTCCAGATAGGATGCATATCTGCCATTGCTGCAGCTAATTATTTGGCACTCCGCCATTGTTATATTTTATAGAGACGCAATCTCACCAGGCATACTCATAGTTGCACACAGCAACAAAATTTATGTAAGTGTCTATAGAATTTAATTTAGTATAATATTTTGTGAATACAGTGATGTTATTCAATCTTGTGTTTCATTTATGGTGAAAGCTATTGTTCCAATTTAATGGCATTTTGGCAAGGCTAAAGGTTCCGTGTTACAAATTATATCAAAGGTCCTGTACGAACCAACGCTTTGGAATTATTCAATCTACGAAGTCTGATAAAGGAATATTTTCAGAAAAATCACTTACAGTCAAACTTACAATGAACGGACCTCACGCAAAAAGCGATTGTCAAGCGCCAAAGTTTGTATACTCTGATCACATACTATCATCACCTACTATTATTTGTCTTTCTTTGATGCTCTCAAACCAAACAGGAAAAGCCACGATAAATCAAACGCCACAAGCAGTTTCTCACATTTTCTATAGTTTTCGTTGTGGTGAGACATGAGGTTGTGTTTTGGGCAGCGTTTCGTAATTTTAACAATTTTTCATATTAAAACCAAAAGGAGGATATTGTTAATTCTTCAGTTATAGAGTTTTATGGTCTGTAAAATTCTCTATTTTTTTAAAAAAAACTAGTTACATAATGTGTGGACTGTTAAGGCATAGTTTCTCAGTCGTACATAATTTTATACCTTTAAATGGAAGCTCTTATACCGTCGAACATGTGATTCTGCAAATGAACTGAGTTTCATTAATACCTAAACAATTTTCTTTCCTCTTGAAAATGGAAATTTGTGTTATTTGCCAATAACTTCTATTTCCAAGTTATATTTGGTTTTTGATGATATTTCTTCTTAATTTGATTTCACTTACTGACTATCGGTGTGTAGTAGAGTAATATTGTAATGCGTAGACTGTTAAATACAGTGCTTACATGATTTTGTCGATTACAGCAGTCTCAAATTTGAATAGAATATTTGTTCCTAGGAACAGTATTTGACAGTTGGAGAAACCTTGCTTTTCCAGAGTAATTTTTGAAATTTAAGAAAAAGACTGCAGCACACACAAAGTGATCCCTATCATTTCAGAAAATAATAACAAACTATAGCCGGCCAGTGTGGCCGAGCGGTTCTAGGCGCTTCAGTCTGGAACCGCGTGACCCCTACGGTCGCAGGTTCGAATCCTGCCTCGGGCATTGATGTGTGTGATGTTCTTAGGTTAGGTTTAAGCAGTTCTAAGTTCTAGAGGACTGATGACCTCAGATGTTAAGTCCCATAGTGCTCAGAGGCATTTGAACCATTTGAACAAAATATTAAACTTATATTATAAGGCTAGCTAGAGGCAAAAGTCTGAAAAAGTGTTCCACGGTACAACTCCCTACCGTACAAGTAAATTACAAATTTTACAAAAAATTTAAGACTGTGCATAACCGTGCTACTAATCTTCAACCTTTACAGCTGCAGGAAGCGTCTACCAACGACGTTACTAACGTCAATGAAGGTAGTTGTAACGCTCCCTTGACGTTGGAAAAGATAAGATGTAGAGACCGTTATACTCAGGCCTGAAGTACATATCCACCTCATCAGGATCGTTGTACGCACACATCCTCTAACGAACATTTTTATGAAGACGATAGGCAACAGTCTTCTCAGTTCAATATGTCCCATATTCCATTTGCAGTTTCGTTTTAATAAGGCTCACTCTTAACACTAGTCTATCTTCATGTTTCTCAAAAGTCCTGGGAGAAATATTGCAATGCCTTACAGACTGGTGACATTTATTTCATGATACAGAACAGTTTTTTCGATCAGTGTTTTCTGTAATAGGTCTTTTAAAATGACACTACATTCATAGACGCCACTGAGATATGGGTTGCTTATTTGATTGAAGTCTATATATTTCTTTTCGATACGACACAAGGAAATCAATTAGATCCTCTCAGGCCATTACAAAGAAACGAATTTTCTTTACGTAAATTTCTAGTTCATTCTACTGAAATGTTATGGATATCTTAACTATCTTAGTGTTCCAGTCAATCCTACATTTTTTTGGGTTACTTTACATATCGGATATCACAGAAAGCCTCCCAGAGGAAAAGTTGCCATTGTTTGCGCGCTAAGAAATCCTTTCCAATAAGGTGTCGGAGCAGCCACTCGGTAACTTTGTCAGTTAATAAGACATGTATGTGTTCAGGGTGCGACTCTCGGGTAACCTGCGGCACTTGCTAGTAGTGTAAGACAAAAGAAAACACTATTTCAGAGCAAGGCTCAAAGTTCTTTGATGGGGAAGGTTAACAGTAAATAAATGTAAATGCCTCTAGTGGTTAGAGTTTCACTTCCTGTCTTGTTTAAACCACGTACACAAGTAATCGTTATGGGAAGTCCCGTGTTTGGAGCCATGTGTTTTGTAAGAAGCTCAGATTTCTATGTGTTCCTTAAAAAACTAAGTGTCCCTTACAAAATCAGCTTTCTCATAGGCTGATGTTGAGTCACGTGGTAACCACACCAGACGATACTAGCTTACGCAAATTAGATATTCTTGCCGAGGAATACGACCTCGATTAACAAATTAATGTGCTTGAAGATGAAACTTAGAGTATCGAAAACACAGTATAAAAAAAAATCAATACATAATACGTTGTGGTGTCTACGGGAGTTATTAACTGCAGTAAATAAATTTCACCCCTCCGCAAAGCCCTTTATTAATAATGCTATGAGTTTCAGAAAGTTAGCCCTGCAGTTGCAGGTACTTTAAAGCCGAAAAATACAGCCACGTGGCAGATAGTTTATCTTTTCCCAAGTAGCTGTTATTGTCCGCTTTAAAGAGCGTGAAGTGTTGAAATAATGCTCTGAAGCTGATAACACTGTTAATAAATGACGCTGTGGCAGAGGTAGTATTCCTTATAATAGTTAAAAATATTCTCCGTAAACATCAATCGAGCTGCACATAACGCTAACAACATGAAACATCTTTGAGAAGCTTGTATTGTGATTACTTGCATAGATTTCGATGCCTAACTATAACATTGGAGATACTATTCTGTGTATACGACTTTTGGATAACCTGCGGCGCTAGCTGGTAGCATAAATTATAAAAAAAAGAGATCAGCTTTCAGAAACATATTTCACTTTTTTGCATGCGATATTCATCACACAGATAACGTAACACATTTTTGTTTTGAATTTTGTAGTGCATACCAACCTGTGATGTGATTTATAATGATCAATGCGCACCCTCACGAAGAACATGTTGAAACAGAAATTACAGATGACGTTGAACTTAATGAATAAATTCACTCATGCTCATAAATTAAGGATAATGCTGATACATGGTGAAACAACTCTCTGGTGTGCGGTTTGCAGGTTTAAATCATCTCCGAGTATGACCGTGCGGTGCAATTGACCTGCGGTCGTCGCACGGTGGCGCTGGCAGCAGACCACATACGCAGCGGTGTGTTGGTGCATGTCAGAGTACAGTGCAGCGAGTAAGTGTGCAGACGTTTCCAGACGTACTAATGGTGACTGTGTGTTGAAAATGGCTCAAAGAACACATATTGATGACGTTATGAGGGGTAGAATACTGGGGCGACTGGAGGCTGGTCAAACACAGCAGGTCGTAGCACGGGCCCTCGGTGTGCCACAAATTGTGATCTCAAGATTATGGCAACGATTCCAGCAAACAGGAAACGTGTCCAGGTGCTACAGTACGGGACTTACACAGTGCACAACACCATAAGAAGACCGATATCTCGCCATCAGTGATCGCAGACGGCCGCGGAGTAATGCAGGTAGCCTTTCTCGGGACCTTACCGCAGCTACTGGAACAGTTGTCTACAAACACACAGTCTAAAGACGACTGAACAGGTGTGGTTTATTCGCCCGGAGACCTGCAAGGTGCATTCCACTGACCCCTGGTCACAGGAGAGCCCGAAAGCCTGGTGTCAAGAACACAGTACATGGTCATTGGAACAGTGGTCCCAGGTTATGTTCACGGACGAGTCCAGGTATAGTTTGAACAGTGATTCTCGCCGGGTTTTCATCTGGCGTGAACCAGGAACCAGATACCAACCCCTTAATATCCTTCAAAGGGACTTGTATGGAGGCAGTGTTTGATGGTGTGGGGTGGGTTTATGATTGGTGCACGTACACCCTTGCATGTCTTTGACAGAGGAACTGTAACAGGCCAGGTGTATCGGGACGTCATTTTGCACCAGTATGTCCGCCTTTTCAGGAGTGCAGTGGGTCCCACCTTCCTCCTGATGGATGAAAACGCACGACCCCACCGAGCTGCCATCGTGGAGAAGTACCTTGAAACAGAAGATATCAGGCAAATGGAGTGGCCTGCCTGTTCGCCAGACCTAAATCCCATTGAAAACGCGTGGGATGCTCTCGGTCGACATATCGCTGCACGTCTTCAAATCCCTAGGACACTTCAGGAGTTCCGACAGGCACTGGTGCAAGAATGGGAGGCTATATCCCAGCAGCTGCTCGACCACCTGATCCCATTATGCCAACCCATTGTGCGGCCTGTGTACGTGTGCATGGTGATCATATCCCATACTGGTGTCGGGGTACATGCGCAGGAAACAGTGGCGTTTTGTAGCACATGTGTTTCGGGACGGTTTTCTCAACTTGTCATCAATACCGTGGACTTACAAATCTGTGTCGTGTGTGTTCCCTATGTGCCTGAGCTATTAGCGCCAGTTTTGTGTAGTGCCACGTTGTGTGGCACCTCATTCTGCACCTATCCTTAATTTATGAGCATGGGTGTATTTACCTTATTCATTGCAAGTGAACTGTTACTGATGACAGTTTGAATTGCTTAGACTATTTTTCATAACGTCTCAAGTGTTACATTCGTTGCTTAACGAGCAGTTTGTAAGGAGATTAGCATGAATTTCTTTTGTGAATAGCAATTTGTACAGTGTTTCCAATAAAGTAATACTGCTCACAATAAACAATTAACATTTGGTTTTGCTGTAACAATGGGAAAAATTGAAGTAACGCATATCTAATTGCGTTAACAAGTCACCTGTTTAACTTACAGCTGTAGTTGTGCAAAACCAGAAACACATCGCTCGTAAAAGAACAAAGTCCGACATACAAGAAATAGTTAAGCTGCAGAACCATCACTCTGCTGAAGTAGTTGGCCCCTCGGAATAAACGTAGAAACCGGCATGTTGCACGGTTTTGTTATGACTACTGGGACGGCCGTTTCTCGTATACTCACTAGAGTGACTGTGTTATGACGTCAGGCAGCTGACGCATACTGTGAAACTGAGAAGCAGCAATTTCTGGTAGCAAAGATGAGCAGCTGCGATCGGTATATATTTGCGGGGCTCTTCCACCTACGCGCGGTTTGAGTGACGCATATTTCACGCCGCAGGGGATCGTGTTTACTACCTTTGCGCCTCCGGGGAGAAATCTTTAATCTAAGCGAATCACACGCTCTGGCGAAGCTCCAGATTACCACAGAAGCCGTGTGAATCACGGCAGGGCATCAGCAGGATGTCGAAATTTCGTGGACCCATTTTGACATCAGGACAGAAGCACTCGCACCTGTTGTTTCACTCACGCCTCTAATATTAATATTTCGTGTTAGAAAGACAAGACGATAACTTGAACAGCTTTTTATAGGAGACTGTGGCGCCCACTGTAGTGCCTGTTGGTGGTCGGAGTATAAATGGACGCCTACATCTCGAAAAGAGTTGAGGATTGGTGTAAATATTTTTACATAATTTCTGTAAGTGTACTGTACTCTGTGTAGAGCGTTGTATATGCTAAGTTGTTTTATAAAGTTTGTTTCAGCCAAGTTCTCCGTGGCAAGTACCTAGGCCATATGATATTCCGAGACTTTTGTGACGGTGGAGAAACCTAACAAAGACTTGCGTCATGTCTTGTAGCATTTCTGAAACGCCAAGATATGAGATCCTTTTCTTTATGATTAAAAAACTCAGGTGCTGGACGGAAGGTATGATGGATTATGTCTCTTTGTTTTAGACAGTTTCAGTGGTGTTTTTGTTACGTTCTAGAAACTTTAAATGAAGTATGCCATTACATTAAAACGTATAGGTTACAGACAGGGAAGTTGGTAATTTCCTGTGAGTAACTAGTTACTTGTACTAAATTACAACTTCAAATTATGATAGGAGCGCTCTATAAGCAAAGTGCAAATTACTCGGTGATGTTATCTTGGTATGCTTTACGTTCGCCCCTTGTTTTTAACAGCATTTCGGCATTTCGTCACAAAAACAAAAAATGTAATGTAAATTGAGAAAACTTTTATTAGAAAATGGGAAAGTCTCCAAATGATTTGATGTAAGTAAAAGAGGTGAGGGGGGAGGGGGGGGGGGTGGGCACTACGTTACTTTGAAAAATTTGATTCTACGTGTAAACAGAGTAATCTGATTCATGAGGAAAATAAGGTAGTATATCAACCAAAAACTTCACTCCACATTCGAATGCCTGGGTGACTTGGATAGTAATATATCTGCCCTGTAATGTGGTGTTTTCTTTCTCAGGACAACACAGTTTTTGTTTTAAATGTAAAATGAATAGTACAGGGTTATTACAAATGATTGAAGCGATTTCACAGCTCTACAATAACTTTATTATTTGAGATATTTTCACAATGCTTTGCACACACATACAAAAACTCAAAAAGTTTTTTTAGGCATTCAAAAATGTTCGATATGTGCCCCTTTAGTGATTCGGCAGACATCAAGCTGATAATCAAGTTCCTCCCACACTCGGCGCAGCATGTCCCCATCAATGAGTTCGAAAGCATCGTTGATGCGAGCTCGCAGTTCTGGCACGTTTCTTGGTAGAGGAGGTTTAAACACTGAATCTTTCACATAACCACACAGAAAGAAATCGCATGGGGTTAAGTTGGGAGAGCGTGGAGGCCATGACATGAATTGCTGATCATGATCTCCAACACGACCGATCCATCGGTTTTCCAATCTCCTGTTTAAGAAATGCCGAACATCATGATGGAAGAGCGGTGGAGCACCATCCTGTTGAAAGATGAATTCGGCGCTGTCGGTCTCCAGTTCTGGGATGTGCCAATTTTCCGCGGGCTACGCGTGAAACTTGCCCGCACACGTTCAACCGTTTCTTCGCTCACTGCAGGCCTACCCGTTGATTTGCCCTTACACAGGCATCCAGAAGCTTTAAACTGCGCATACCATCGCCGAATGGAGTTAGCAGTTGGTGGATCTTTGTTGAACTTCGTCCTGAAGTGTCTTTGCACTGTTATGACTGACTGATGTCAGTGCATTTCAAGCACGACATACGTTTTCTCGGCTCCAGTCGCCATTTTGTCTCACTGCGCTCTCGAGCGCTCTGACGGCAGAAAGCTGAAGTGCGGCTTCAGCCGAACAAAACTTTATGAGTTTTTCTACGTATCTGTAGTGTGTCGTGACCATATGTCAATGAATGGAGCTACAGTGAATTTATGAAATCGCTTCAATCATTTGTAATAGCCCTGTACATACAATCGAAATAAAGAAACTTTCTGTAGAACGTTCGTATCTGAAACCTGTGCCAGCCTTCGAAGTTTTTGTGTAGAACTGGGTGTATTAAAGCACACGAAGATGGATCTTAAGTTAAATTTTACGGACCGAATCTTTCACTTGTAAATGTTTTGCTACTGACTGTCTGGTGTTACATTATTTAAATGAAAACTACTTGCACTGTCAATAGACGATATATAAAGTGTTAGTGCGCTATTCTCAGGGGTTATTTTACTTCTAGCTATGACTGCTAAAAGTTAACAAGGAATTTCGTTACCTCCTTACGTGCAGTCACGTACCAAGCCCCTTGCTTTCGACTTGCGAAAATATGGCAGAAGATGATTCAATCTGCTTCACACTGATCTCGATGTTGGCTCTCTGTGGTATTCTATGTCTTTGTGAATTACACATCATGTCTGAACTTTGACATAGAGTAAGAATATCTGTGGAATGAGTGTAGCGAAGTAGTCACGTGATGTTGATATGACGCTGTTATTTACGTTTAGGGCTGAAATCGAATTTTAAATATTACACCAATTTTCCCTATGTTTTACACTTCATTTATTAGTAACAGTAACGGTGAATAACTGCTGCTGCTGTAGATAGAAATCAAAATACGTCAAAGGCGGAAAGGCAATTTCGTAAGACCATGAAGGTTTTATTATGGTTATCATACTAGAAAAGGCATTTTATCTGTAGGATAATGTCGAGACACAATGTCATAAAGGCACAAAATAGTAGAGCTAATTTATTCGGCTGTATGATCATAGATTTATAGACGAATGCTGGATAAATTCGTAGTGTGGAAATATGCTGCTTGCTAATCCGCTGAACGTGTACACACTTAGAGATATTTCCGCCTGTAGATGAGATTTGTATATGATAGTCTGTACTATTTTCCTTGTATTATGCAGTTTCCCAAATCACTATACAGATCATAAAGTGCCTATGACGTACTGAATGAATATGTTGGTTTCTCTAGGAATGGAAAAAGACTAAAAATATTGTACCAGAAGGTAGAAACGGAAGAATCTCGTACCTAAAAAATTTTTGGTTGCTAATTTTCTGCATGTCGCAGCTCCAAATTCGAAGTTTTACGGTACACTTTCATTTTCGTGTTTTAGGAAGACATTTCGCAATGCAATCACAGTATAACTTGTTAAAACAAAGACCCGGAAATATGATCAAGTGGAGTATTCCTTGTCTTCCTATATGAAAACGTAATATCTATGTCTGAACTGTGACGTCATAAATAGCGAAATGCACATGTATTTATCTATTCCAAGCGTTAAGCCGATTTCGCTCCAGATATCGACTGCAAATTTTAGGATACCTACTGACCGCATGTAGAGAATCCACGAAACTTTCGCACGGAAGGCACCGCTTCTAGTGATGTAATGGCATTCAAAATGATGAGCACTGGCAGACAAACCTTCTGCCGCACGTTAGCCATACGTGTGTTCTTCGCACCTGAAGATTCACTTTATGAACTTCGCATATATTAAATGCTCTCTGAACATTCGTGGAAGTTATTTGAATAAAATTTGAAGAAAGACTTACTTACAGTGACTCTTATAATTGCTCTCTAACATGCCACAGTCTAAACCGGAAACTTGGATGTTGGTAAACCTAGAACTTTATATAATTTGAAGACGAGTTATATGCATGTGAAGGACATCCCGAAAAGCCTCAACTCTAGAATTTTCCCACAGGTAACGTACAATACTTCATACACGCTTAAAAAAGTATTTACTGATCTTTAGATTAGTAGCATTCAGTGTTAAAAAACTTACTCCATGTATACCAGGAACTGGAGTAACATTTCCAAACTAGCGGAAAGGAATACAATACTGAACTGAAGAATATGAAGCGATAGATAGCGCATGACATCATAATATGCAGTTTAGTATCTCGATCAGCTGACAAGCCGATATCCGATCTTGAATAAAAGTTAATTATTTTTATCATACCTCTTTCAATCGAGATTTTTGTTGTAGTGATGTCTTCTTGTGTATCGTTTTGTTGCCCGGAAAACATGAGTGATATTCTTTCCTCAAGAAAGATTACTTACAATGCTATTAACAGTTTGTTAAAATATTTTTCGTGATCAGTTCAGTGAATTGTACGCTGCAGCTAAAGAGTTATTTCAATACCAAGTAGATGTGAATGGTCTTTTACTTAAGAATGTTTATATGTACATATGGTTACACATCACATATTTTTCGTAAGGATAGACCTAATTATATATCAGACTCATAAAAGTGTTTGCCGGAATTTATTAAATATTAATTACATACTTCCTTTTATTCTGTTGTTGTCTTCTTTACGTACAATCATCAATACCGGTAATAACTGTTCCACTGCTGAAGTACTCAGGAATGTTCGATGGCTTATCTTTGAACGGATTTTTTTTTTTTTTTTAGCGAATGAACAAACGAACCAGTACAGAAAATATTTTTCGCTCGAATGTATTGACACTGATAACTGCGATTTCGAAAGAAAACTCACAAGGTTTTAGTTTTTATCTCTTCTGTATTTAGCAACCAGTTCAAAAAAGAGAAAACAATTATTTCATTGAATTACGTAAAAGATTCTTGTGTGCAAGTGTCTCTCGCTGAAAGATATATTTTCATTCCGATTTGGAACCATGATCTGATATAACTAAAGCACAAATAGTCATGGTACCCAGAGGAAAACTTCAGCAGAACATAGTTACATATTTGTAATATTGGTAGCATAATTTTGTTAATCTATATTAAGAGTGCACTCAGTATGTCGGGCTTTATTTTGCCCCTCAAATACTAAATGCAACGAATGACGAAGATTATTGAATCTTCAAAAGTTTAATTTTATCTGATGCACAACAGTATTCTTAACAACAAATATTTTTAAATACATCTTGTTTGTGCGATTAACGTTCTTTATGTATGTATGCTGGATTTAATGACAGACATAAAACGTAAAATCAGTTCTATGCAAAACCAGGCGAGATGAATAAAGGTGGATGTCATTTCTAACAAGAAAATGACAAAACGTAGGCGGATTTGAGGAACTGATTGAAAGCGAAATGCTTCGTTCGAAACATACGTTCCCTTCAATTTCTGTGTGAACAATGAATCAGTGAGTAGTAAATAACGTCAACTTACTGAATATAAAGTATTATGTTGCTTATAAAAGATGTATACAGAAAGGATTTATGTAAATACGATGTCTGAAACTATAATTGACTTTCGCCGTACTGAACGTTAAAACGGTAGACATTAGTTTAATTTTGGGAACTTCACAGAAATTACGTCAAAGTTAAAATTACATACGCAATATGAATGCAGCAGATACTCAGTTGTCAACAGCAAATACTTTTTCAACCATAAAGTAGAAACATTGAATATCAGCTACACTTCACCCAGCGTGAAATGACAGAGACAGGCCTCATTTAATAAGACACGTGACCCAGACGTTGGTTTCAAAGATTAACATGGCAGATATGGGAGCATACGTGGTATGTACGTATCTATGGTCTAACAGCGAATTGTTTCAATGCATTACGACAAATGAAACTAGCAATAGCCCGATTTTGGCAACGCTTAGCTTGCGAGTATATATGAGCGAAGATGTGGAAACAACTGATGGTCTTAAACGGGGAGTATTTACATAAAGACCAAAGTTTGATGTAGGTCGGCGTTGAGCTTGGAATCCGTGACCGAGTAAGTGAGTTATTATTATAAGAAGTCAATTCCAGTAACTAGTATATTATTTATTTGCTTCTAACTAGATATTTCTGCACAACAAGCTTGCATGTTTCGGCTTATAATGCCATTTTAAAGTGCATCTGTGGGTGTTGCGAATAATGAATCTTATTTACACCTTACTTATGATCAAGAATGTATTTTTATAGATTACAGTTCTAATTAGGTTTAGGTGGAGTTGACGATCCTATGGCATCCAGGGGCTAACTGTGAGCTTTCTGATGTCAAATATCATTATTATAAAACATCCTGGCAGATTAGATGCTATATGTTTACAGCTTTTTTATCTTTGGGAGTCAGGGATTGTGTGTTTGTTCCATAGATATCATATGGTTAAAACATTTTTATGTGTTATCTGTGATTTCATATGTTTACCCTTTCTCATAGACGAAAATTTGGATGAAATTTTCTAAGTAGGGCTTGTGTTTCAGGTTCGTTTGTTCATTGAGTAAGTCGTTGGGGAAGTTTTTTTTATGAGTGTATAACTTCAGTACTTCCCAGATATGCATAGTACGTCCTTTAAATTTTTGGGTAAAATTTATACAGTGTTTCCTACGTGTTGTCCTTTGTGGTCTTCATTTTTAAGATGTAGATATAACGTTGACTGACTGCTTTCACATGCTCTCGTATGTTCTTTGAATCTAATGTTGATGTTCTTTCCTGTTTGTCCGATGTAGAATTTCGTACAGTATTGACAAGAAATTTTGTGGACTTCTAGGTTCGAAAATTGCAGGAGTTTCGGTTCTCGTGATCGAACTCTCTTTTACAGAAATATGTGCAACAGACACATCATCCCTGACTCCCAAAGATAAAACATCTGTAAACATATAGCATCTAAGGATACCAACTTTCAAATAACTGTCTAACACCTACTATCACTAAAAATTCATATTATAGCTCATACGTGATTATAATAACAATATTTCACAATAGAAGTTCACAGTTGGCTCCTAGATGCCTTAGGATCGTGAACTCCGCCTGTATGTAAGTATAAATGTAATCTATAAAAATACATTCTTTATCATAAGATATACATAATATTCATTATTCACAACACACATAGGTGAACTTGAAGATGGCACTATAATCCGAAACAGTTAAGCTTATTGTGTAGAAACATCTAGATCAATTAAAGCTGCCAAAATACACTTCCATAATTCATTTATTTTCTTCGTTACTGAAATAAAAATGGTTTGAGATTATCTGCAGCATTATTATTCTCAAAAGTGGCACCGTACAACGAACGTGCATCCATATCTGCCGGTCTCCAGAAAGGGAAGAAGGTAATTAAAAAACAATTTAATAACTGTTCTCTGTTACAAAAATAGTTTTCACTTCGTAGGGCGACTGATATAACATCGCTGTATTTGCTTTGCTTTAATAAAATCACATTACGTTAAGCATACTCTGCATCATAAGTATTACACAGTAGACATAAATAATACTTATATTTTACACAATAATACTTTTGTGGTTCATGGTGTGGGTTCCTGTTGTCATGTCCTAGTTCATGAACCACGGGAAACGTATGAGTGGCCAAGTAAGTGGTCCCATCAGTCGGGATACTTTGGAATAAGGCAGGGGCATCTCGGACATATTCTGAGTCGTGGTCACCTTTGTGCTCATACGGCAAAGACTACCAAATCCACCGGTTAGTCCCGCAACCGTTAGGAGTAAAGCTCAATGGAACTCGGGGCATGTAAGGCTAGCAACCTGCTTTCCTGGTACTTTAAATATGATGCTGGCAACAATCAGAGCAAAATGCCTCGGACCTTTGGAGGTGACGGAGTCCCACCTCTGACAAACCATAGACTCCTAAGATACGACTGGGCAAACAAATGGCAATGAGATGGGGAGCTATTAATATCAATGGGGGCTACTCTGGGAAGAAGGTAGAGCTGGCAGAGGCTGCAAGTAAGATGGGGCTGGACGTTTTAGCTGTTAGTGAGAAAGAAGAGGAAGTGGGAGAATACAAGGTCTACCTGTCAGGAGTCCAAGCAGGAATAGCACAATGGGGTGTAGGAGTTTACATCAGGAAAGAAAAGGAACCCAGCGTAGTTGCAATAAGGTATGTAAACGAACGACTGATGAGGATAGATTTGACAGTGTCTAGCAAGAAAATTAGGACTGTGTCAGTATATTCGCATTGTGAAGGGACAGATCAAGACAAGATGGATAGTTTTTATGATGCACTTAGTGATGTCGTTGGTAGAGTAAAGGACAAGGACAGTGTTCTGCTCATGGGTGATTTTAATGCCAGGATTGGAAATCGAACAGAGGGGTATGAAAAGGTTATGGGTAAATTTGGAGAGGATATGGAGGCCAACAGGAACGGGAAACAACTCTTGGATTTCTGTGCCAGTATGGGCTTAGTAAGCACAAACTCCTTTTTTAAACATAAGAACATTCACCGGTATACTTGGGAAGGCAGGGGAACCAGATCTGTCATTGACTATATAATAACAGATCAGGAATTCAGGAAGGCTGTGAGGGACACATGTGTATTCAGGGGATTCTTTGATGACACTGATCATTATTTAATCTGCAGTGAAATTGGTATTGTGAGGCCGAAAGTGCAGGAGGTCAGGTCCAAATGTAGGAGGATAAGAGTGGAGAAACTTCAGGATAAGAAAATCAGACACAAGTACATAACAGTGATCTCAGAAAGGTACCAGTTAGTTGAATGTAGTCAATTACAGTCATACGAAAAGGAATGGACAAGGTACAGGGACACAGTACTAGAAGTGGCTAAAGAATGTCTTGGAACAGTAGTATGTAAATGTAGGCTGAAGCAAACAGCTTGGTGGAATGACACAGTCAATGCAGCCTGTAAAAGGAAGAAGAAGGCCTATCAAAAATGGCTACATACTAGAACTCTGGTAGACAGAGAAAGTTATGTTGAAGAAAGAAACAAAGCCAAACAGATAATTGCAGCATCCAAGAAGAAATCTTGGGAAGACTTTGGGTCAAGCTGCTGGAAAAGCATTCTGGAGTGTAATTAGCAGTCTTCGAAAGGGAGGTAAGAAGACAAGTATTTTGGACAGGTCAGGAAAACTGCTAGTGAATCCTGTGGATTCCTTGGGCAAATGGAGGGAATATTTAGAAGAGTTGCTCAATGTAGGTGAAAATACGATCAGTAATGTTTCAGATTTCGATGTACAATGGTATAGGAATGATGATGGAAATAGGATCACATTTGAGGAAGTGGAGAAAATTGTCAATTGATTGCAGTGCAAAAAAGCAGCTGGGGTGGATGAAATTAAGTCTGAACTCATCAAATACAGCGGAATGTCAGGTCTTAAATGGCTACACAGGATAATTGAAATGGCCTGGGAGTCGGGACAGGTTCCATCAGACTGGACAAAAGCAGTAATCACACCAATCTTTAAACATGGAAACAGAAAAGATTGTAACAACTACAGAGGTATCTCTTTAATCAACGTTGTGGGTAAAATCTTCTCAGGTATTGTTGAAAGGAAAGTGCGAGTATTAGTTGAGGACCAATTGGATGAAAATCAGTGTGGGTTTAGGCCTCTTAGAGGTTGTCAGGACCAGATCTTTAGCTTACGGCAAATAATGGAGAAATGTTATGAGTGGAACAGGGAATTGTATCTATGCTTTATAGATCTATTAAAGGCATATGATCGGGTTCCTAGGAAGAAGTTATTGTCTGTTCTACGAGATTATGGAATGGGAGGCAAACTTTTGCAAGCAATTAAAGGTCTTTACATGGATAGTCAGGCAGCAGTTAGAGTTGATGGTAAATTGAGTTCATGGTTCAGGGTAGTTTCAGGGGGTAAGACAAGGCTGTAACCTGTCTCCATTGTTTTTCATTTTATTTATGGGTCATATGTTGAAAACAATAGACTGGCTGGGTGAGATTAAGATATGTGAACACAAAATAAGCAGTCTTGCATATGCGGATGACTTAGTTGTGATGGCAGATTCGATTGAACGTTTGCAAAGTAATATTTCAGAGCTGGATCAGGAATGTAAGGACTGTGATATGAAGATTAGCATTTCCAAAACGAAAGTAATGTCAGTGGGAAAGAGATATAAACGGATTGAGTGCCAAATAGGAGGAACAAAGTTAGAACAGGTTGACGGTTTCAAGTAGTTAGGATGGCAACATAGTGAAAGAACTGGAAGCGAGGTGTAGCAAAGCTAGTGCAGTGAGCGCTCAGCTACGATCTACTCTCTTCTGCAAGAAGGAAGTCAGTACCAAGACTAAGTTATCTGTGCACCGTTCAATCTTTCGACCAACTTTGTTGTATGGGAGCGAAAGCTGGGTGGATTCAGATTACCTTATCAATAAGGTTGAGGTTACGGATTGAAAGTAGCTAGGATGATTGCAGGTACTAGTAGATGGGAACAATGGCAGGAGGGTGTCCACAATGAGGAAATCAAAGAAAAACTGGGAGTGAACTCTATAGATGTAGCAGTCAGGTCATGTCATGGTGGGGTCATGTTACACGCATGGGAGAAGCAAGGTTACCCAAGAGACTCATGGGTTCAGCGGTGGAGGGTAGGAGGAGTTGGGGCAGACCAAGGAGTAGGTACCTGGATTCGGTTAAGAATGATTTTGAAGTAATAGGCTTAACATCAGAAGAGGCACCAATGTTAGCACTGAATAGGGGATCATGGAGGAATTTTATAAGGGGGACTATGTTCCAAACTGAACGCTGAAAGGCATAATCAGTCTTAAATGATGATGATGATGATGATGATGATGATGATGTAATACATCAGTGTCCGACATGGGGGAGAATTATAACAAACAAACGGTATAATGAAACATAATGTGTCCTGTCAATCTATCCATTCTTTTAATCAAATTGTGCCATAAATTTCATTTCTCCCCAGTTCGATTCAGTAGGCAGTAGCTGTGCCATTTGCCATTTAATCCCAACAACTTCTGTAGTACAACATTTCAAAACCTTCTATTGAGTTCTTGTTTGAACTCCACAGTTCTGTCAAGTACAACGGTACCCTGCAGAAATAGACCTTCAGAAAAGACTTCCTTACACTTACACTTATAATCATTTTTAACGAATTTCTATTTGTCAGAAACTCTTTTCTTACTATTGCCAGTCTCCATTTTAAATCCACTCTTCTTCAGATAGCGACAGCTATTTTGCTGGCCAAGTAGCAAATCTCAGTTAGTATTTTTTTATCTCATTTCAAGTTCCAATTACCTGAGCATCTCCAAATTTGATTTGACTAATTTCTTTACCCTTACTTTACATTTGTTGCTAATCAGTTTATAACATCTTTTCAAAACTCCAGCTGTTTCAGTTGAGAGAGGACAAGTTACTCTCTCACCTAATTTCTGCATATGGAAAATTATTAAAGTTTTCATTACAACCCGACGCACCTTGAACGAGACTCCAGAAAGTTAACGGCCTAAGCAGACGTTGATGGAGCCTGGTAGGGCGCTAAAGGCATGAGGTATTTTAATGGTTCTTAGCTCATAGAAATGGCATGTTGGGAGTTGAAACCAATTGGTGGGGACCCAATCCCTCAGTAAATCTTGGCAGACAGGCCCACAGCTGTACAGGGCAGACAGGGCAGCCCCTCCTGGAGACAGGTCTCCAGCAGAACAATGCCAAGCTACCTGCAGCAGCGCCAGCGGAAAGCTGGGCTGGGGGAGACGAACTGAAGGAATGCGTCTACATAGTAGAGTTGAAAACTGGGCATTTTGTGCAGAGCCACATGTAATAAAATTTCACAAGTTTTCGTGTTTGCCGGTACTGCAAA
Source organism: Schistocerca cancellata (assembly GCF_023864275.1). Taxonomy (NCBI): domain Eukaryota; kingdom Metazoa; phylum Arthropoda; class Insecta; order Orthoptera; family Acrididae; genus Schistocerca; species Schistocerca cancellata. The sequence goes on along the minus strand of NC_064628.1, from coordinate 330,042,941 downwards.
TAGGCCTGTGAACCACTTCCATCGGGCGCCTCAGTGGTATAAGAAACTCTGGTATCTGAGAAGCGTTTGCAGGTAGAATCTTTATTATACCTCATAGCTAGGACTAACAAGCTCCAAGGCACAGGCGATTTAGATAAAGATCTTTAGAATTGTATCTGTTCACTTGTTGGTGTAGGAAGTGTCATGACTTCAGAGAAAATCATCTTCCCCCTCTGCGAAAACTTAAAACAGCCAGTAATTGGCACTTTCTTTTTTTTTCAGTGATTCCTGTTTCTTAACTCTTGTCCTGGTCAGCATGAGTTTGTGCTGTCATATGGGAGGGGAGATTTAGCGTATATAAAGCCCTGTGATTGGCTCCAGACGGATTGAAGGCGGTGTCATTCGTGCACTTTGTGGGAAAACGGATTTTTTTTTTCTGAATAGGTATGAGGCACTCGGGTGTTGGACTTTGGTCTGGTAAGGAGTCTTCTGGTCGATGCTCGGATCCATGGCACCTTCTGTGACCGTCAGATCTCGTTGCCTAGCGTAGTCAGTCAATTTGACTGCCCTTGAGCAGAATTTTTAATTCATGGCACCTGCTGTGACCGTGAGCTTGTGTTGCCTAGCGTCGTCATTCAGTATGTCCCTTGCGCAGAATTTTGAATTGATGGCACTAACTGTGGCTGTCAGATAGTAGATAGTATTGCCTAGTGAAGTTTTTCTTTCCCATGTTTAATGTGGTGCACTGGGTAAAGTAGATTCGCCTTGCTGGCGCCTAGACATAGTACTAATATTTAATTACTACATGTATGTATTTTCATGTTGTGGTTGTGACTTCCGTTCAAATGGACCTGAGCACTATGGGACGTAACATTTGAATTCATCAGTCCCCTAGTACTTAGAACTACTTAAACCTAACTAACCTAAGGACATCACACACATCCATGCCCGAGGCAGGATTCGAACCTGCGACCGTAGCGGTCGCGCGGTTCCAGATTGAAGCGCCTAGGACCGCTCGGCTACCACGGCCGGCTGTGACTTCCGTGTCACTTGATTGTTTGTTTTTGACAGCGATCGGCGTTATGCTGATTTGTTAGGATGGATTGAGATTTTTGTTTGTTGGCACAGACAAGCTTGCTGTTATTTGAATTCGTTGTCAGGAACTAGGAATCAGTGGCTCACCGGAGCGTAATTTAGATTAGAATCTGTGTGGCATTGGAATGTGTAGTGATTAAACCCGTTTGGGTAAGAATTAGAGTGTACGCTTACAAGAAGAAGCAAGGCACGTTTGCTACAGAGTAGGGGAAGTAATTGTGTTTTGTTAACCATGGATCCACGTCAGATTATTAGCAGTGATCAGGCAGATATGACACGGGATTTTCAGGTAAATGCGGTTGCGGACCGGGCAGAAATGTCGAACGTAAAACCTGCAGAGTATGACGTCATGTCTCAGTCAGTTGATGAAAGTGAACGGGAGACTGCGGCAGAACGAAATGCTGATACGGGTCGCACCATCAGTGAGACTGGAAGACCAGAATCACGAACAAAACGTCACCGAATGATGGAATCTCGTTCATCTGGTTCGGAAGGTGTTAGCGGTGGATCTCTTTTTGAGGCTCTCATACAATTCGTGCAGGAGGCAGAAAGGAAGAGGCAAGAGGCAGAGAAAAAGAGAGGGGAGGAAGTGGAGGAAAGAAACAAATTAGTCGTAAGAACGGTCACAGACGGTATAGATGGAATCAAGAAAGAGATAGCAGGAATTCAAGAAGAGCTATATAATGTCAAGAAAACGACAGCAGAAACGCGTGAGGTTGCGGAACAGGCGAAGCGCGATGCCAAAACAGCCGCGATTGGTAGCGCAAGTAGAACGAAAGGACGCATCAGTAGTCAAAGAACAAGTTAAACAGGAAAGAACTGGGGTGTGTAAGGCAAAAAAGGCACTTGCAACTCTCCAAAAGCAAGGCAAAATAGTTCAAGAAACGCAGTAAAAAATGAGTGAGGCTGCGAAGCGAATCGAACAGATAGAAATCAAACAGGCCGAAATCTCTGAAGTTAAAGATCAGCAGCCTCGAGTCGCCGTGCAACTAAACGAGTTGTCTAAGGACGTTCGGCAGGTACACGAGCGGGTCGCGCAATGTCAAACACAATCTCGTCCGGCAGAGCGACATCGAGAGCCTCACAGAAGTGAAGAAAATGTTTTCCGACTCTCCGAACCGCTGTATGAGGACACACGCCCTACACATGGACGAATGCAGCAGGAATATGCTCCTCCCGCGGCGAAACGCGTAATAGAACACGCTCTGTCGGTAACACGCAGCATGTTAGAGACCGAGCCCGAAAACAATTGTACACGTCTACGGCGGTCAGAAAGGTTATTGCGTGAATCTGACAACACGAGGGGATACCATAACAGTGCACAAGGATCGTTGGGGCTTAGATACATGGAATCACGCGCTGCAGACGAGAGGGAAAATTCGTACGGCGGACACTTCGAACCTTTCGACCATAAACTTTCCTTGGTCATCCAGAATTTTCAAGTCTACAAGGTGGGAAACAGCGCATTACCTCGAAAGACCTGGATGGCACAGTACGATCACGTGCTACCAGAATCTTGGCCATTGAAGTACAAGCTCCAGTTTACCTGTGGTTTCTTAGAAGGGTCGATTGCAGAACATATGCGGGGAATCGCGGAGAGCTGTCGATCCTACGAAAAATTTAAGGACGCATTCCTGAGCACATATTTGTCGTAAGAACACACAGGAGAGGATAAAACAGGAGATCATGTTAGGAAAAGACTTAGAAGCGTCAGGATTACGCGGTCTTGTAAAATTCTTCGAATCCCTGTTCAAGAAGAATTGATTCTTGGATCAACCGTACAGTCCCAAGGAAATTATAAGGCACTGCTACATTAAATTACCTTTAGGTTACCAACAATTGCTCATCGGTAGATGCAGCGATTCAATCGAAGCTTTCAAGAGTGCGCTGTGCGAACTCGAGTACGTGAATGAAATTCACAACTCGCGGAAAGGAAGTAGAAATAATGATCATAACTGGCCGGATTCGCCAGAGAGGAATGACGGTGGACGAAATGGGGAAAACATCGATCGAATCGAAACCAAAATCCAAACTTTAATGGGAATAATCAGCCATCATGGGAAAACAGAAGAAGACTAGGAAATTATAATCATAACTACAACTACTACCAACGAAACGGAAACTGGAGAGAGCAACACAACTCCAACCAGAGTCAACAGGATTCTAGAGACCAACAGCAAAGCCATAGGTCAATGGAATGACCAACGTAGAGAATACGTGGAATTGAGGCCACCCATCGCATGGGTCACGCAGAGAAAATTAAAGCAGCAATTGATACACAGCCGCTGCGGACAGCTCAAAACAATCTACATCTACAACTACATTTATACTCCGCACGCCACCCAACGGTGTGTGGCGGAGGGTACTTTACGTGCTACTATCATTATCTCCCCTTCCTGTTCCAGTCGCGCATGGTTCGCGGGAAGAACGACTGCCGGAAAGGCTCAGTCCGCGCTCGAATCTCTCTAATTTTACATTCGTGATCTCCTCGGGAGGTATAAGTATGGGGAAGCAATATATTCGATACCTCATCCAGAAAAGCACCCTTTCGAAACCTGGACAGCAAGCTACACCGCGATGCAGAGCGCCTCTCTTGCAGAGTCTGCCACTTGAGTTTGCTAAACATCTCCGTAACGCTATCACGCTTACCAAATAATCCTGTGACGAAACGCGCCGCTCTTCTTTGGATCTTCTCTATCTCCTCTGTCAACCCGATCTCGTACGGATCCCACACTGATGAGCAACATTCAAGTACAGGTCGAACGAGTGTCTTGTAAGCCACCTCCTTTGTTGATGGACTACATTTTCTAAGGACTCTCCCAATGAATCTCAACCTGGCACCCGCCTTACCAACAACTAATTTTATATGATCATTCCACTTCAAATCGTTCCGTACGAATACTCCCAGATATTTTACAGAAGTAAGTGCTACCAGTATTTGTTCCGCTATCATATAATCATACAATAAGGGATCCTTCTTTCTATGTATTCGCATTACATTACATTTGTCTATGTTAAGGGTCAGTTGTCACTCCCTGCACCAAGTGCCTATCCGCTGCAGCTCTTCCCGCACTTCGCTGCAATTTTCTAATGCTGCAACTTCTCTGTATACTACAGCATCATCCGCGAAAAGCCGAATGGAACTTCCGACACTATCTATTAGGTCATTTATATATATTGTGAAAAGCAATGATCCCATAACACTCCCCTGCGGCACGCCAGAGGTTACTTTAACGTCTGTGACGTCTCTACATTGAGAACAACATGCTGTGTTCTGTTTACTAAAAACTCTTCAATCCAGCCACACACATGGTCTGATATTCCGTAGGCTCTTACTTTGTTTATCAGGCGACAGTTCATAAATGTACCGAACGCCTTCCGGAAGGAAAATGGAATCTACCTATGAGCCTGTATTTAATATTTTCTGGATCTAATAAACAAATAAAGCGAGTTGGGTCTCAAACGATCGCTGTTTCCGGAATCCATGTTGCTTCCTATAGATTCTGGGTTTCCAGAAGTGACATGATACTCGAGCAAAAAACATGTTCTAAAATTCTACAACAGATCGATGTCATAGATATAGGCCTATAGTTTTGCGCATCTGCTCGATGACCCTTCTTGAAAACTGGGACTACCTGTGCTCTTTTCCAATCATTTGGAACCTTCCGTTCCTCTAGAGACTTGCGGTACATGGCTGTTAGAAGGGGTCACGTTCATTCGCGTACTCTGTGTAGAATCGAACTGGTATCCCGTCAGGTCCAGTGGACTGTCCTCTGTTGAGTGATTTCAATTGCTTTTCTATTCCTTGGGCACTTATTTCGATGTCAGCCATTTTTTCGTTCGTGCGAGGATTTAGAGAAGGAACTGCAGTGCGGTCTTCCTCTGTGAAAGAGCTTTGGAAAAAGATGTTTAGTATTTCAGCTTTACGCGTGTCATCCTCTGTTTCAATGTCATTATCATCCCAGAGTGTCTGGATATGCTGTTTCGATCCACTTACTGATTTAACGTAAGAACAGAACTTCCTAGGATTTTCTGTCAAGTCGGTATATAGAATTTTACTTTCGAATTCACTGAACGCTTCACGCTTAGCCCTCCTTACGCTAACTTTGACATCGTTTAGCTTCTGTTTGTCTGAGAGGTTTCGGCTGCGATTAAATTTGCAGTGAAGCTCTCTTTGCTTTTGCAGTAGTTTCCTAACTTTGTTGTTGAACCACGTGGGTTTCTTCCCGTCCCTCACCGTTTTACTCGGCACGTACCTGTCTAAAACGCATTTTACGACTGCCTTGAACTTTTTCCATAAACACTCAACATTGTCAGTGTCGGAACAGAAATTTTGGTTTTGATCTGTTAGGTAATCTGAAATCTGCCTCCTATTACTCTTGCTAAACAGATAAACCTTCCTCCTTTTTTTGATATTCCTATTTACTTCCATATTCAGGGATGCTGTAACGGCCTTATGATCACTGATTACCTGTTCTCGCTTACAGAGTGAAAAATTCGGGTCTGTTTGTTATCAGTAGGTGCAAGATGTTATCTCCAAGAGTCGGTTCTCTGTTTAATTGCTCGGGGTAATTTTCGGATAGTGCACTCAGTATAATGTCACTCGATGCTCTGTCCCTACCACCCGTCCTGAACATCTGAGTGTTCCAGTCTATATCTGGTAAATTGAAATCTCCACCTAAGACTATAACATGCTGAGGAAATTTATGTGAATGTATTCCAGATTTTCTCTCAGTTGTTCTGTCACTAATGCTGCTGTGTCGGGAGGTCGGTAAAAGGAGCCAATTATTAACCTAGCTCGGTTGTTGAGTATAACTCGACCCATAATAATTCACAGGAACTATCCACTTCTATTTCACTACAGGATAAACTACTACTAACAGAAACAAACACGCCACCACCGGTTGGATGCAATCTATCCTTTCTAAGCACCGTCTGTGCCTTTCTAAAAATTTCGGCAGAATTTATCTCTAGCTTCAGCCAACTTTCCGCACCTATAACGATTTCAGCTTCGGTGGTTTCTATCTGCGCTTGAAGTTCCGGTACTTTACCAACGCAGCTTCGACTGTTTATAATTCCAATACCGATTGCTGTTTGGACCCCGCATGTCCTGACTTTGCCCCACACCCTTTGAGGCTGTTGCCCTTTCTGTATTTGCCCGAGGCCATCTAACCTAAAAAACCGCCCAGTCCACGCCACACAACCCCTGCTACCCGTGTAGCCGCCTGTTGCGTGTAGTGGACTCCTGACCTGTCTAGCGGAACCCGAAATCCCACCACCCTATGGCGCAACTCGAGGAATCTGCAGCCCACACAGTCACAGAACCGTCTCAGCCTCTGATTCAGACCCTCCACTCGGCTCTGTACCAAAGGTCCGCAGTCAGTCCTGTCGACGATGCTGCAGATGGTAAGCTCTGCTTTCATCCCGCTAGCGAGACTGGCAGTCTTCACCAAATCAGATAGCCGCCAGAAGCCAGAGAGAATTTCCTCTGATCCATAGCGACACACATCATTGGTGCCGACATGAGCGACCACCTGCAGATGGGTGCACTCTGTACCATTCATGGCATCTAGAAGAACCCTTTCCACATCTGGAATGACTCCCCCCAGTATGCACACGGAGTGCACATTGGTTTTCTTCCCCTCTCTTGCTGCCATATCCCTAAGGGGCCCCATTACTCGCCTGACGTTGGAGCTGCCAACTATCAGTACGCCCATCCTCTGCAACCGCCGGGATTTTGCAGACTGAGGGGCAACCTCTGGAACAAGACAAGCAGCCATGTCTGGCTAAAGATCAGTATCAGTCGGAGACAGAGCCTGAAACTGGTTCGTCAGACAAACTGGAGAGGCCTTCTGTTCAGCCCTCTGGAATGTCTTTCGCCCCCTGCCACACCTCGAGACGACCTCCACCATAGGTGTGGGGTCATCCTCAATGTGGGCAGTATGCTGGACAGCCACAGCCGTAGTCTGATCGGGGGTTTGTGGGACGAGCTGGCCGTCCCTTACAAACCCCCATCCGGACCCCCACTGGCAACAGCCTCAAGCTGTGTGACCGAAGCCAACACTGCCTGAAGCTGGGAGCGAAGGGATGCCAACTCAGCCCGCATCCGAACACAGCAGTCGCAATCCCTATCCATGCTAAACACTGTTGTGCAAAGAACGTCTGAACTAATCTACAGAGAGCTCAAACAATTCGACACAAAATTTAAACAATGTCGCAGTAACTCTTGGAACGAGCGATATCAACCTGTTAGAAGAGAACTGCAATGGGAAGAGAAGGTGGAGTATGTAAGTAGTCTCCATGGATGAACTGTTTAACGTAATTTAATGTTGATACTGTGTCGTTTACCGTAATTTTCCATTTGTTCTATTTCAGTGTTATTTTTGTTTGTTTGTCATTTCCATTAGTTTTCAGCATGAGTCCTTGTTGAATGCGCTCAAATGAATTGCGTATTTGTGACATCCTCACGCCAGCGTTCACTGGCAAGCGGCAGACTGCAAGTTATATGTCATCAACAATTGGCACGTTTTGTGAGGTACCAAACCAGGCGCATTGCAATACTGAGTACTCCAAACAACTGAGTACTGCTCTTATTTCTTTGGCCCTGACAACTGTTGCCCGATTTCTGCAACTGAGCATCCTACTCTGTCGTAGCATTCTCGTAGAAGAGCCTTCACAAGTGGCCAATGAAATTGTTTCTGATTACTTTCCTGTGGTTTCTTGTACACTGTCCAAGAGACGGATGTTCGTCACTTTATGTTTTTCGTGGTGTTTAGACGGTAAATCGTGCCATAGAGCATGTGTGTCTCGATTTTCAGATGTGTTTCGTATGGTGTTTGCGGTCCACGCATTGAGCACGTGTCGACGCTAAGAGTCACGGTGTTATGAGCATGTGGATCTCTATCTTCGGATGTGTTTCATATGGTGTCAGTGGTCCACGCTTTGGGTGCGTGTCGATGCTAAGACTCGGTGTGATATGAACCATCACCTGTCATGCAGTGTAGTCTGTCTCATGGTGTAATTTTGCCAGCGCCATGTGAGTGCAGTAGGTGAAATATTGTGTATGGGGAATTAGCACGGACAAGTGCAAGTCATGGTACAGTGGCGAACCCCAGACCCGGAAATAGGAAGCAGAAACGAAATGATGGTCCATGGAAGAGACTTAAATTAGAAAAAATACTTATTTATGTACAATTCAGTATGCTTTAGTTCCATTTCAGCAGCAGCGATCCTGACAGAGGAGACAGGAGGCATCCTTTCACTATGTAAAATTACGTGTACACAATCATAAAATTCCACTTCAAAGGTTTCAGGCAAGTCACCAACAGCTGAGTGAGTAGACGCACTTCCTGACCAGCATCAGCAGACACCACCACCGGACATCAAAAACAAAAGGGGAGTCTACAATGAATAAATGCATGAAATTTCGCTTTGGTAGTATTAGCATAGCAAAGGCATACGGTAGTACAATAAGTTAGTATTTAGTATTGGGAGAAGTCTGCAAGTTTGGTGGAGGTATAGAGGCAGCGCCAGCAAAAAATTAGAGTGCATGACAGGAGTAGAACTAACCAAAAACTAACAAAGACACGTATACACACAAACAAAAACACCTCACACCACGTAATTTACGTCCATACGATGTTAACAGGGCCCTGCAGTCATTGAATTTATTTTTCGGATTTGTGTCCTTAGTAATATTACAAAAAAGAGAAAAATAGATATTAAGAAAAAATTGTTCACTCTTCTGTATTATTTTTCTGCAAATTGATTATATCAATGTAATGACATTTGTGAGAGAATATGGCAGCTGACCATACTTGAGGATTGTGCAGACTCTGGAACCAACATGGCAGACTGGACGTCATGGCCCACACCAGCCAACGAAAAGCGAGTGGAGCAGGCTGCCATAATGAGTCAGCTGTAGCAGCCCAGGTGCGGGGGGAGCCACCCGCTGCAACTGGCCACTGCCAGCTGACGCAAGTATGTCACACAGCCCTATCATCTACCAGTGCAGGCGGCACGTCACAAGCCAGCGCAGACAGTGGGATGCCACCTCATGCCGGCAGCAGCCCCCTAGTGACCGGCAACCTGCCAGGCCACTAATAGGGGGACAAGCAAGTCGCATGGCACCACAGCTGATGCACGCACTGAGCCTAGCCGACTCAGCAGGGTGCCAAGAGTAAGGTGTCCCGTCGACAAAAGGCGAGCTAATCCGATGTCCTGCGCCAATAGGAGTGTTCAGATGCAGAGCTGAATAGGAAGAGCAGGGCTGCCCCACATCCCACTAACGCTGAATGGATTTCTATGCCAGGGGGTGAGTTGCACGTCAAATGCAACGCTGTCACACCAGTCACTGATGGCTAACTGCTGCCTGACCAGGATGCCTCCAAGGCTCCAGCTGCAGTCTGTAAGCTGCCCAAGATGCTGGTTGCTACCCAGACACCAGATGCTGCAAGATGAGAGGAAACATCAGAGGTGCCTGCCACCAGTGCTGCCACTTTATGTGTTGAGTGAGAGACCATTCCACTCTGGCACAAATTGCTGTTCTTCAGTGCTACCACTCACAGTTTGTGTGTGTGCATGATTGCCGTGTTTTCAATTCATGTGACATTTTCAATTGTAAAATTTGTCTCCCCAGGGACCCTTGTGGAGGGAGCGATAGGATACCTTTCTGTAATATCATTATATAATATCTTTCTGTGTTTTTGTATGTATCAATTGAATTGTCTTGATTGTGACATATATGTTTGTTCTGTACATTTATTAATGCCCTGATTATGTGCCTGTATTTGTTTTCATGTCACAGAAAATAATTCACAAATTTACACAACTTAGGTAATATGACAAACAGATTACACAAGTGATTTCCTTGTTCATTGAGAATTTGAGAATGTATATGTCTGATTATTGAGACCAAATGAGTGACAGAGCAGGGGTAAATCAATGAGCAGAGAACAGTTCATACTCCAGGACATTGTAAATGATTAGGCACATTAGACATCTCTGATCTCTGGATATGGTGCGAATGGGTATATTTCTTTGCTGCAAGGCCTTTTAACTGCCTATCAAATGTTTATTGGTAGTCTGTGATGTAGAAATGATCCCTGGTCTAACATAATTCATACTACTCACGGCAAAGTTTTCATGTACTCTTGCTGGCTTGCAGCTTCATGTGAGTAAATGACCCCTGGAATGAATGAGATCAAGCTAGGATGTGTTTTAACCATGGGCAATCCTGATTGGCAAAGCTACACTTTATGTGTTATCAGGATGAGATTCTCGTACTATTTTAATGATTTCCTCAGGTTCATGTCACACTAAACAATATAGAAGTGAGACACTACCCATCCAAAAATCGACAGCAGGTAGAGAACAGTGAGAGAGGACAAGTTAATCTCTCACCTATTTTCTGCATACAGATAATTATTAAAGTTTTTATTAGAACCTGTTGCACCTTGAGTGAGACTCTAGAAAGTTAATGGCCTGAGCAGATGTTGATGGAGCCTATTAGGGCGTTAAAGGCATGAGGTATTTTTATGGTTCTTAGCTCATAGAAATGGCATGTTGGAGTTGAAACCAATTGGCAGCGAGCCCATCCCTCAGTAAACCTTGCTGGACAAGCCCACAACTGTACAGGGCAGACAGGACAGCCCCTCCTCGAGACAGGTCTCCAGCAGAACAATTCCGAGCTACCTGCAGTAGCGTCATCAGAAGGCTGGGCTGGGGGCGATGGACTGGAGGAACGTGTCTACACAGTAAAGACATAAACTGGGCATTTTGTGCAGAGCCACAGGTAATAAAAATTCATAAGTTTTCGTATTCGCCGATACTGCAAATAGGCCTGTGAACCACTTCCATCAGCCACCTCGGTGGTATAAGAAACTCCAGTGTCTGAGAAACATTTGGAGGTAGAATCTTTATTACACCTCATAGCTAGGACTAACAAGCTCCAAGGCACAGGCGATTTACATACATATCTTTAAGATTGTATGGCATGGGAAGCAACATGACTTCTGCGAAAATCATCTACCCCTCTGCAAAAACTTAAAAAGGCCAGTAATTGGCAGTTTCTTTTTTTTCAGAGACACAGATTTCTTAATTCTTGCCCTGGTTCGACATGAGTTTGTGATGTAGTGTGGGATGGGAGATTTATCGCATATAGAGCCCTGTGATTGGGTCTAGATGGCGTGAAGGCAGTGTCGTTCGTGCACTTTGTGAAAAATGGATTTTTTTTTCTGAAGATGTGCGAGGTACTCAGCTGCTGGACTTTGGTCGGTTAAGGAGTCTTCTGGTCGATGCTCTGGCATGTGTGGTTGGTGCTTGGGACCTGTCCTGCGACTGACTTCACTTGTGAGTAGTTTAGACTAGGGAGCCTGTGGTGAAGTTCTTACTGTATTGACAGTGAGAATTCAAACGTCTCGGACTACTCGTTTGCCGAGGGCACACTTATTCGTTTTTGGTTTACCAGTCTTGACGTTTGGTATCCTTGTGCACTCTGTCGTAAAAGTGAGCCAAATTGATACTTGGTACGACCAGTGAATCTACAGTGATTTCAGAGCTCTGGTAGAGAGTAAATTGCGATCCGTCTGCCTGATTGTTAGACCGTGAGATTTTTGCATTTCTTTCATGGCCGCGATTAATTCACAGGTGCTGCCTCATGTCTCAGCTCCACCGCACCCATCTCGCAAGCTGCAAGCTACATTGCCGCACAAAGCAAACAGGGTAACGTATTGCCACTCTGGCATTGTCAGGGCATACAGATCTCAATCACCACTTGCTCTCAGAAGCAGACTTTGATCAATCAAAGGCTGCTCAGCGTCATATCAATTCAGATGTTGTTATCCACATTTTTAGGGGCAGAGTACTTGACTCAGTTCTGCCACCCATGATCCTTGTCCGTTGTACTATTACACCCACTGTTAGTTGTTTACGGTATTCAATCAGTAACTAGTTTATCATAATTTATATCTGTCTTTTCATTTGAAATATAAATATTGTTAGAACTCTAGTAAAGTTTGCTTCATTCTCAATCATTTATATAGCCCCGAGAGGGTGAATTTTCACGTTCAAATTGACCTTCCAAGTCCTTTGCCGTCTCCGATCATCGACAACATCAAAATTTTTATTTCTTCTGCCTGAACTTCAATTCCCTTTTCATATTTCTCGTTGGTGTACTTTACTGCTTTCTCATTGTGTAGATTGAATAACATCAGGGATCGGGTGCAACCTGGTCTCATTACCTCCGCAACTATTCTATTTCGCGTCCATCGACTCTTATAACCGTTGTCAGGTTTCTGTGTTGCGCTCCTTGTATTTTATCGCTGCTACGAACAGAGTTTCAAAAAGTTTACACCAGTCAACAATGTAAAAAACCTTTTACTTTAAATCAACAAATTCTACAAATACAGGTTTGTCTTTCTGCCGTGTATCTTCTAAGAAGAGTCATAGGCTCGTTGTTGCCTCAAGTGTTCCTAAATTTCTCCAGAACGAGACTTATTTTCCCCGAGAACAACTTCGACAGGTATTTCCATTCTTGGTTGGGTGGTTGGTTTGGGCAGGGGACCAAACAGTGAGGTCATCGGTCCCATCGGATTAGGGAAAGATGGGGAAAGAAGTCAGCCGTCCCTTTTCAATGTTACAATCTCGGCACTTGTCTGATGCGATTTAGAGAAATCACCTGAAATCTATATCAGGATGGCTGTACGTGGATTTGAACCGTCGTTATCCCGAATGCGAATCCATTGTGCTAACCACTGCACCATCTCGCTCAGTCCCTTTCTTCTGTAAGTAACTGGTATTACTATTTTGCTACCATGGCGTATTAAACTAATGGTTCGATAATATTCACACCTGTTAGCATCTGTCTTGTTTCAAATTGGAGTTATGTCTGAGGGTATCTCGTCTTTCTCGTATATCTTGCATATCAGTTGTAATCGTTCTGAGATGGTATGCTCCACCAAAGACCTCAATAATTCTGGGGAACTATCGTCTGCTCCATGTCCTTCGTTCCGGCTTAAGTCTTTCACTGCTCTGTTAGTTTCCTTTTGCAGTATATCTCCCATCTCATCTTCAACTACTTCGTTTTTGAAAACTTTGTCTTTAAGTTTCTTTCCCTTGTAATAGCCCTTTATATATTCATTTGATCTTTCAATTTTTCCTTCTTTACATAATACTGGCATTCCATCTCAGCCCTTGATAAGCATGCAGATGCTTCTTTTTCTCCAAATATTTCTACAATTTTCTTATAAGCAGTATTTATCTTTCTGAAAGTCATACACGTTGATATAGCTTCTCATTTCTTCCCTCGAAATTCCTCTTTTGATATTTTGCATTTTGTGTCTAAAATAATAAATCAACTTAAACCCTGAATACATCAGACATGGGAGCTCGCAGAAAGTTTTCTAAGAAGGGGCAAGATTCAAAACCTTCCAGTTCGGATGTAACTGATTTGGTGAGTTTGAAAACATATCCTGCTGCAAAAACTACATTTGACAAGAACACAAAACATATCATATCTCAAAAGACTGATAGTTATCTACCTAAAAGTTTTGAGGTAGATTATTTTGGTACATAAGCAGTACGCATATTCCAATACTATGTGCAAAGTACGTGTCTTTATTTATTAATAAGAATATGGAAGCCACGTTTTTGATTCAATGATCTGTAGATTCGTCATCATATAACTAAATCCAGTGCACCCATCTAGTTATGAAACAAAGGTAGAAAACATTTATAAAATAATTTACTCATTGTATACTAAAGCGAAGCTGAAAAAATTTGAAATCGGAAATAAAGAAAAAAGTCACAATGATTGAGAAAACCATGCTGGATATCAAAACAAAATGCCACATTAACTGTTTCAAATTATCCTCGTCTCTTCAGTTTGTAACAAAATTGTGCAGCATGCCAACTACAATACAGAACTGGTAGCTATGTGACTCTGCACCCGTAGAATATGAGGAGTTTTCAGTTCTGAAGTTCACATTTCTTTTCTCACTGAAATTTCACACTTTTATTTCCTCTCTTTTTTAACTCTATTTGAGCGTTAAATTGACAATGAACTGAAATCCTTATTTCATACTATGTATTATATGTCTTGGAAATAACTGGCTTGGCTTCGTATTTTCACGACCATTAAAGTTTGAAACGAGTGCGATAATTTAACTCGCACTGGGCAATCGGATTTTATAATTACATAAAGAGCAGGTTCTAAACCGTTACTACAACTGGTAGTTACCTTGGTGAAATGGCCCCAATGGTGGCTGTGCAAACGTCTTCCAAGCTGGTTATTGCAGTTTGTACAACAACACGCTCCCACTTTTCCACTTTGTAATCTGTTAATATTACAGGAGAGAGATTAGTGTTAAGAAATAATAAAACGGAGGACAGTACTGATATAATATAGATAATCATTCGTACTAATAAATTTGCAACGATGCATCCATCTTAACACATCGAGGCCAGGAGCCAGAAAGGCGAAGAGGGAAGTGACAGGTGAAAGATGTCATACAAAAAACTAATATTAATTTTACAAAGATGGTCCTGTCAGTCACTCTGCACCTCTGAAGTTTAACAGATACCATTTCTATGGTCTTTCATCTTAAGCCCGTAAATTCTTTTCTTGTTATGGATAACTAACACATTCTATAGTCAGACCATTATATCTGTACTAAAAAGAAATTCGTTTCATTTAAACAAGAAAATAAAGAAAAATTAATATCGTGTCTCTATATCTTCTACCGCAGATATCGCTATTTTCTTTTTTCAGCTGGTGTATTTGGGGTTAAGTATAGATGTAAACACCTACAATGTATATAAACAGTGGTACAAAACAAATACATAAATGAAGTTGAAGAAACATACCTTAATTTTTGATGGCAAATGTACGCTTCCTCAGATCATTTCTGCATATGAACTCGTCACATATGGCATCAAGGTCGAGTTTCATCGATTCATCTCTATGGGCATTGAGAAGGGAGATGGCATTAAGACGATCCCGCCTCATTATAGAACGGAGATACATTTTCACCCTCCGCAGACAAGAAAACGATCGCTCAGCGGTGCAGGACGTTGCCGGAATCGTCAGCACAACAAGTATGAATTTCACTAGTTCAGGCAGTAGGTCAAACAGGTGGTTTTCCAATTTTAGGTATTTCACTATGTCATCCAACGAACTAATATACGCAGAATCACTACTTTGGGTAATCTCATGAAACATGCTTCGGTGGAGAAGCAAGCGTTCTTTGTCTATATCTATTTCGTAAAAAGATAAAATATCGAATGAATGTTTGTTATCACCACAAAGAAATCGTTCAATTTGATTTACAAACATGAATGATTGAGTTTTGAACCGTGATTCCAAGAAGCTGATGGATGTATCCATTGTTTCATAATACAATCTTCTATATTTGTCACATACTTCAGTGAATGTTTCTACAGATGAATTGATGGAGCCATCGTATTTCTTACGGAATTCTCTTCTACGGGGTAATTTTGAGGAATCAACTTCCATATCTTGACATTTTGAAGTTACTTCACCCCAGAATGATTCAAAATTGTTTCTCATAAATTTAATAGAAGTTACAAGAGTGGAAATTATCTTATTGGCCTCCTCTAAGTGTAGGGATTTCCTTTGTAGTGCTATGTTTACGGTTTCAATGTGACCAAACAGTTTTACCATAAGTAATAACATGAAAAAGAAATCATATGCCTGCATATTAATCAAAAAGCCGTTTGCTTTGGCCCCAGTGTCTGAAATGACATTTCTTGAAACATTTTGAAAAAATTCCTGAAGTTCTGTATAGTTGGACAAAACTGAAGACATTGCTAAGTATCTTACGGCCCACCTTGTAGGACAGAGTGGTTTCAAATTTGTAGAGGCCTCTGCCTTCAGGTGAGCAAAAGGATCTAATCTTCTAGGTGAATCTCTCACAAAATGTATTAAGTCCTTCATAACATTCAATGCATTTCGACATTCTGGAACTGCTTTCACAGGGTCTTGTAGTGTTAGATTTAAACAGTGTGCAAGGCAGTGCACAAACATAGCTCTCTTCTCCATTTCCATAAACTTTGCCTGGACACCACTATATAATCCGGCCATGTTAGCTGAACCGTCAAAGCAATGGCCCTACAATTAGATGTAGGCAAATCAAATCGTCTTTAAATGTCAATAATAATATGAAACAGATCCTTAGCTGTGGTACTTTGTATTGAGTATAGCCCTAAAAAATATTCTTCTATCTCTAGCGAAGCATCAACAAATCTTATACAGATACTAAATTTCTCTTTGGTGGCTATGTCTGTGATTTCGTCTGCTATTATTGCAAAAATACTCTGCACTCTTGATATCCTCCAACAATTTTCTAAGAAGTGTATGACTTAAAATGGCCAAAATTTCGTTTTGCACATCATGAGATATCCATTTGTAAGTTTCTCGCTGTAGCCATATTAAAAGTAGCTGGTTATCTTCACATCGAAGGCGTAATAAATTGTCAAAGTTCGTTGTTTCATCAGTATGCCCACGTATTGCAAGCCCCTATACTGCTAAATAACGGAGGGAAGATATGATTTTTAGTAAAGAACCTCGGTTTTCTTTCATTTGTGTCAGTTTTTCTTTGGAAATCTGGCTAAATACATTGACATTCGATTTTAAGGATTTGAATTTCTGTACAGCTTCTCTGTGGCAGCCCGATGCTTCATGCGCTTTCAACTTTTCTACCCCTTTCTTCCAGTTCGAAAAACCAGTTTCCATGAAAGGTTTTTTCCATTTTGTGAGAAAACTGAAAACGATCTTCTTCAAACATTTGTCTGCGAATTTGGAAAAAAATAACATATTTTACCTTATTGTAATCGATCTATGCAAACTGCTGTTTCCTAGAGGGCTGATAACAGCATTGTTTCCTCCGGGAACAGTGTTTTTTGTCACCGCCACAGTTTCGTCACTATCTGTGTCTTTGGTGTCACACACTGCACCACTATCACTAGGTCTATCTTCACCATCGCTAACACTTGCCACATTGTCACATTTCTTCCTAATTATAAACTTGTCCATTTTAAACTGGACAGTAAGGGACGAAAGATTAACAACTGAACCGAGTCACAGTGAGACTAACTGACCACTGGCGATGCCCAGCTCCGGAATATTTACGTTCGCTGCCAACATTAGCTGCGGCCTGCGTAACAGTACTGTGCGCCAAACAAGAAGTAGCCATGTAACAATAGTGTTGATTATTGTCAGGGTCAGCTCTAGAGAGGGGGCGGGGAGGGGGAGGGCGAACCGTGCCATCGACCAGGGCGGCAGATTTTTGGGGGCAGCAAATCCATCTTGCGTAAATGAAGGAATATGAGAATAAATTGGAAATGTAAATTATTCATAAAATCAAGGGTCTTATTGAAAATTATCTAAGGTACAGAAACAGTGTGCTCCGATTTACGAAAGAACCGTTTCCTCCAACAAAAATGGCTTAAAATGTATTGCACTGTAAACGTATCACTGACTGCTGCTTTGATCTTAAAGACATATTCGCAACAAAGAGATGAATGTGTGTGATATGTGAAAATAAGGCGTTATGTATGAAATATATTGTGGGAAAAGTTGACTATGTCGAAAAAGTGGGGTTGGGGGGGGGGGGGGGGGCGCTTGACATGTTCGAGCGGGGCGGCAAAATCCCTGGAGCCGGTGCTGATTTGTGTGGTGTCGTACCTACTGATTGTCAATAGAATTTACAAAAATGAATGAAGAGTCTTGAACATTTCCTAGTCCTTCTAGCGATCGCCATCAAATTCGGTGTCACTATTGCTCATTAGTTTCTTTTACAAGCTGCCAGCAGGCTGCTGTGGGAGGAAGTGGAGCTCGTCCTAGCAACCAAAGCGCTGCGAACTCATGGTGAGCTTTCGTTCCCCACATACCTCCGTACAGTAAAAGTGTGCGAATAGTACAAATGCAGGGGACAAACCCTGTCATGACAGTTCGCCATACGCAGAGGTTGGAGGAGTAGCAAAAAGGAATAGGCAATAGCTCGTAAAATTGGTATTTTTTTCCTACATAATCATTACATACTATTATGCAAAAATGTATGTGCAAGTTTTAACGAATTTCCCAGTAAAGGATGAGGAAGGGGGAGAGAGCGGTGAGAAATGCATGTTTGAATATTGGTGGGGGAGGGGGGGGGGGGGCGAGGCCCCTACTTTTGACTGTTGGGGGGAACAAAGTACCTTGCCCCCCCCCCTTCCTAAGTCGGCGCCACTGGTTCGTATCCATCTTGACTGCGGAACAGCGTCAAACCTGCAGCCACACCAAGGAATCGGCATAATTTCCCGCGAACAGGGAGACGATTAACGTAACGCACGATACATAGTGATTGCTAAATCTTCAGTACTTTTCGTCACGATCGACAATGGTATATCCGCAGTTTAATGGAGTCGCAGACGATGACTACCTGAAACACGAGACACTTCTGTAATGAATAAAAGGGCACTGTTCAGATTCCAGAAGGGAGCAAGTATCCATCTTTGCCCAACCCGATGGCAACGATCGAGTTTTAGTTCCACTGACGGTTCGTATCCTTCCAGAACCAATCTGTTGGATACGTTTTATGCATCCCAACAAGAAACTCGTCTCGGATGGTGATATCGTAGGGGTGGACGGATCTGTAAATGGATGTTCTCCACAACTACTGCAGCAAACGGTTCAAATGGCTCTGAGTACTATGGGACTTAACATCTGAGGTCATCAGTCCCCTTAACTTAGGAATTCTTAAACCTAACTAACCTAAGGACATCACACACATCCATGCCCGAGGCAGGATTCGAACCTGCGACCGTAGCGGTCGCGTGGTTCAAAACTGAAGCGCCTAGAGCCGCTCGGCCACTCCGGCCGGCACTACTGCACCTCTATACGTCAATTTCAAATGCTGAAGGACATCTTATCCGAGAATGAGCCTTACCAGACCATTCTGCTGTTTAAGCAAGTTTCAAGACCACTGGTCAAGGGATAGAAAGATATTCGAATACACTCGCCATTAAAAAGGCGACATACAATTATGTAATCCTTTTCTTTATACGAATCTTCGCTATAATGTCGATGCCTATATCAAGAAAGGAAGAGCATCGTGCTAGAAATATGTAAATCCATGCATATATTCATGCCTAACAAGTCAGAGGATAGTTACCACATTTCCAGACAAGAAACATCCACTTCAGCGAGTAACATAAACGTTGTATGTCTTAATCTTAGCCTCACAATACGCGAGTACGGCTGACAGCTCCTACCGCTTTATGTAAACAAACCAAAAGTCTGTTAGACGATTACTGCTAAACAATTTTCATAGCATCATTGCAATACTTGTGTTGTCAGCCCTGTAACTGAGAAGTACCGAAGATCAGCTGCAGTTTCGAGTCTTCTTGCTAAATTCGCGATCTAGAGAATTACGACTAACTTCAGGACATCATCCACAAACGTTGAAAGTTTCATCTGGTTTCTGTCTTATCGCACAGAGGCGTGCGGAATTACTGCGGCTGGAATGAGGTGACTGCCACAGCATGCTTAATTATCTCTTAGATAATTACAACGAACGTCCCGCTAAGATACCCGTAGGTGATGATAATTATTCAGGAATCGTCAAAGGTGGCGCTAAGATCTACATTTCGAATTAATGGTGTTGTTTCGTTGACCACTCAATTGAGTACTGATTGGCATTCGATCTGGTGTTGCTGTTAATGTAGTAATAGCGAACTATTTTCGTCAAGGAAACAGTTCTCCCTGCGTGGACGACTCTTTTCACAAAAATGGAAGCTGCAAGCCAACGCAGATACACTGAAACAGCTGTCATTGTCAACTACTGAATACGTAAGTACCCCAAACGTTATAACTGTGAGCCGGATCTTCATGGCGAGGCCAGGTTCACGCTCAATCTCTCAGTCCAGCACAGAATTGTGGTTTGTCACGAAGTTTCAAAACGGCGCAAAACCCGCTATAGAGTTAAACATTCTGAGAACCACAGTTTCGCGAATCCTGTTGTCCGGAAGGGAACCGGAGAATCACAATTTTTCCAAGAGAAGAATATGTTTTTCACAAACAACGGCCGAGATTATATCCATCGTTACATAAATTGTATTCAAAAGATGGAGATTCCAAGGATTTCTACCCTCTGTAGATGTGGCATTATATCAAGGGCTGTGTATATTGCCATCGTAGGTCCAAAAATGCGTTAACTGAGTTATGTTGTTTGCCAGAATTGTTGATTCACTATTTATCTCGGGTATAAAAATTGTATCTCTAGCACCGCAACTTATGCGAGTTACATTATAATGTTTTTCCTGAAAGTATGGTAGCGCAATTGAAATGGTAACTGTAGTTACGACGTTTGTACCGAGAAACTTTACCGTTTAAAAGTGCGTGATGTTTATTCTCCTTGTTCGTAAGTCAAGAGCACTGTCATCTAAGATTGCTCGTAGCCAATAATATCTAACCTGACTGTAGGTCTGCTCATCAGTACGCTTATAACTAGTGTTTTCGGTTGGAATAATAATTGATAAACAGCTGTGTGAATGAGTCCCGGGTTCGCTGCTTTCATAATAACGGTATCATCGATTAAGTTCTTGACTAATTAGACAGGTCTGCTACATAAAAATTATTTCAAATTTATTAAGTGATTTTTATAGTGGTTTCAACGCTGATTTCGGGAAAAATAGTGAAAAAATTCCATCACGTACACTTATTTCACAAACTGCTTGTCTAGTTTTAGCTTTTTTCGATATTTTAGCACTCTAGTGAGTTTGAATTTTGGTTTTTAGGATCTCCATAAACTGTTATTTAGCCATTTTTATACTAAATATACGTAAAATAAAGAGTAATTAGGAGAAACCAGCAGTATTTTCACGTCAATGCCTGTCTGTCGCGCTGCTCCTTCCCCCACCATCACCAAGCAGTGAGCTTCTGCTGTTGTCCTACAGTTCACAGTACCTCTTCACTCTTTGCTGTTCACGTGTTTTCGTTACTAGTGCTTTAAGGTAATGATTGTTTTCTTGTCTTGTGAAGTTGTTTTATGGACAATGGACAATGGCTCCCAGAGGATGTGAAAACTCGCCAGATTGCTTCTGCAACATCTGTAGTAACTATACCGTTAAAAAGCAACAAAGAAACATTTTCGATTTCGTTGAAAAAGTATATTTCGCCTATTTTGGTATAAAGTTAGGCGATCAAGACAAGCCTTGGGCCCCACACAAAGTTTGTTCAGTGTGTGTTGAAGAACTGAGGCAATGGTTTCTACGTAAAAAGCAGTCCTTACATTTTGAAATACCAATGGTTTGGAGGGAGCCCAAAAATCATAGTGATGACTGCTATTTTTGTTCTTCCTACTTACGAGGTTTCAATTTGAAAAACAACATGGATATTTCTTACCCTAACATTCAATCAGCCATTCGCCCTGTTCCTCATGGACCTGAAGTACCAATACCCTCTCCTCCAGATACTTTGGATGATATAGATGACCATGAGCCATTGGCTCACCAAGGTGATAGTTAAGAAGACAGAGATTGTTACGATCCCGACACAACCGATCCCATTCCATTCTCACAATCTGAACTGAACGATTTACTTAGAGACCTAGGCCTCTCTGAAGAATCGGCAGAGGTTTTAGGATCTAGATTGAAAGAAAAACATACGTTGGCTCCTGCTACATCCTTTTCTTGGTATCTATCAAGGGAAAAGGAGTTTGTATCTTTCTTCTCTCAAGAATGTGACCTTGTGTTTTTGCAGTGATGTTAACGGACTTATGGCACGTTTCAAAATAGAATATCCTCCTGATGAGTGGAGACTTTTTATTGATTCTTCAAAAACAAGCCTTAAAGCAGTACTTCTACACAATGGCAATAAGTATGCTTCTATATCAGTTGGACACTTGGTTCACTTAAAAGAATATTACGAAAACCTTGAACTGGTTTCAAGCAAACTCTGCTATTGCACAAATGGACCTTATGTGGTGATTTAAAAGTGATTTCAATGCTGCTTGGTCAACAAAGTGGCTGTACAAAGTTCCCTTGCTTTCTCTGTGAATGGGACAGCAGAGACAGAAAGCAACACTACACAAAAAAGCTTGGGCCTTGAGAAAAACCTTGCAGGTAGGGGTTAAAAATGTTGAGAGGAAAGGCCTTGTGGATCCCAAAAAGGCTTTACTTCCACCACTTCACATTAAGTTGAGGCTGATGAAACAATTTGTTAAGGCATTGCCAAAAGAAGGGGAGTGTTTCAGATATCTTTGTGGACAGTTTCCTGGTTTATCCGAGGCAAAACTAAAGGAAGGAATCTTTGTCGGACCAGACATTAGAAAACTCATGACAGATCCCAACTTTGTTGACAAAACGGAAACAAAAGAAAGGGCAGCATGGACATCTTTCAAATTAGTTGTTACCTGTTTCCTAGGAAACAAAAGGGATCCCAATTACAAGACAATCGTCGCAGACAGGATCGACAACTTTACGAAGCTGGGCTATAACATGAGCATTAAAGTACATTTTCTCCACTCACATCTTGACTACTTCCCTGCAAACCTTGCTGACGTATGTGAAGAGCAAGGCGAAAGATTCCAGCAAGATATCACAGAAATGGAAAGAAGATATTAAGAAAGATGGAACGTCAACGTGATAGCGGACTACTGCTGGATGATAAGAAGAGATGATCCTCAACGAGTCCACAGCTGGAAAAGCAATAAAAGAAGCTTCGACAGAAAGCGAAATCTTATTATAAGGACTTACGAGCTTGAAAAGAAATGGAAGTGTACTGAAAGTTTAGTTTAGAATAAATAAAATAAAATTTTATAACGTTGGAAAAATTTGATAAATTGCTTAAATTTTGATATTATATCCAAAAAATACTCCCTTTTTTGTGAGAAAACCTGACGTGGTACAAAAAAATGGACTGCATTTTTGAAATCAGCGTTGAAAATTACATAAAAGTCAGTTATCAAATTTCAAACAACTTTCAAAAAATATTTTTTTGCAGACCTATGTTATGTACTCAGTTCTTAGAGAAGCATTATTTTTGTACAGCTTATGTGGTTACAATGGGAAAGAGGGCTAAAATCATTGATTCCTCATGTTTAGATAATAATGATGACTCTATTGCTGGCCTTGATTTTGTTGTCATAACAGCTCATGGTTTATCAAGCACTAGCGATGAAAAGGAGCAAAAGAGAACACTGTTGAAACGGAAACATAAGAAACACACGGACAAATGTTTTTGTAGCACACGTACTTCGGGAAACTGTATAATTTAAGGATCTTGTTTAAACGTTACGCACTTTTATTATACAAGAGAATTCCTTACAGAATAATGGGCAACCGTTAAATCATTCTCCACACACCTCCACAATTCTTGATAGGTATACCATAGCTTTAGATTTCTTTGTACAAAGCTATTTTGTCGATCACTGACATTCTGAACCCGTGACTGCGTACAAAACATAGTTTGGCTCTTAGAGAGAAATCCATTTTACATTAGCTAATGACATTTTTTGAGCATATGATGGTTTATGAGATATTTGCAATTACGAAGGACCCATTTCCACAGTCATTTGAAGTTGGCACCCGCCTCTCGACAAATATACATTTTTTTTTCAGATTTCTTCATACATATGCTATAGCTCTAGAGCTATATGTACAAATTTTAAATAGTTCTGTAAAATTTCGCGAAAAAAATTATGATCACATTTCTGAATACCTTATAAGCTGTGAAGTTGCCATCGGACTTTCGAGAAACAGAACTTTTTTTAGGGCTCTCGATACATATGATATACTTATAGAGTTCTCTGTACTTAATTTGAGTAGTTCAGGAGACTTTCGCGAAAAGGCGCTAGTGTTCGGGAAAATCTTTGTAAGTAGGCTGTTTAGGTTTTCTTATTGGTAACGCCACGTCGCGCTCTGTACGAAAATCACTGGCTGTGCTGTGTGCAGTCTGTGGCTAGTTTACATTGTTGTCTGCCATTGTAGTGTTGGGCAGCTGGATGCTAACAGCGCGTAGCGTTGCGCAGTTGGAGGTGAGCCGCCAGCAGTGGTGGATGTGGGGAAGTGAGATGGCGGATTTTTGAGAGCGGATGTTCTGGACGTGTGTCCATCAGAAGCAGTACATTTGTAAGAATAGATGTCATGAACTGCTATATATATATATTATGACTTTTGAACACTAGTAAGGTAAATACAGTGTTTTTTCTCTATCAAAAATCTTTCATTTGCTAACTATGCCTATCAGTAGTTAGTGCCTTCAGTAGTTTGAATCTTTTACTTAGCTGGCAGTAGTGGCGCTCGCTGTATTGCAGTAGTTCGAGTAACGAAGATTTTTGTGAGGTAAGTGATTTGTGAAAGGTATAGGTTAATGTTAGTCAGGGCCATTCGTTTGTAGGGATTACTGAAAGTCAGATTCCGTTGTGCTAAAAATATTGTGTGTCAGTTTAGTGTTGATTAGAATAAGTAAAGAGAGTAATGTCTGAGTACGTTCAGTTTACCCAGCTGTTTGAAAATGAAATAACGCAAGGGGTTTATCAGCAGAGTAATTCATAAATTTTTCTAAGGGGACATTTCATATGTCCACCCTTAGCCGAGGATACCTCACTGGAATCTTCTGATTTTTTCTTGTAGTTTGCGTAATTAGTGCAGCCTTTGTTTATTGCTAGCGCATAATTGTAGAGAGAATTTCCTCTGTAGTTGTAGTTTTTCATTCTTGTACAGTAAAACAGTTGTGGCATGCATGTAGATTTGCACCAAGTATTTCGCAGCTGCGCTTGCAATTAACGAGATATTATTTTCAATGCTATGTTAATGTGTTTTCTTATTTTGCTCTTCAAATTGTGCTTTACTGTGTTGTCGTGTGAAATATTGTGACAATTATGGCGTGTGAAAAACGTAATACTAGGCTCCAAAGTAAACTGAGAAATGACAGTGAAGACGAAAGCGGTGTGTTAGCGCCGCTGAGTAATGAATTAACTAATGTTCAAAGTAGTAATTTGGTAATTGTGCATAAGGGAATGGAGCGGGCTGCAAATAATGGTGTAGGCAGTGAAATAATTAGTGAACAGGGAAGCATTATCGATCGATCGGTCGGCAACATCTCGCCTCAGTAATCCGAAATGACAGGACACAATCTTGCAAATACTGTAGATTCAGGTTTTGCGTCCTCACCGTTTTCTCAAATAAGTCAAGACACATTTTCTGCTTGTCAAAATGTGAATGTTGCCGGTGCAAATGCACTGCTGAGAAGCATAGAGGAACAGATTCCAGACACTAACACATTATTATTGCAATTAATGGAACAAATGAAACAAAATCAGAGACAAACACAGCAACAGTTAGACACAATGGAACAAAATCAGAGACAAACACAGCAAAAGCTTCAAAAGTTAGACACAATGGAACAAAATCTTCAGAAGTTAGACACCACACTTGAACAAACACGTGAAGATTTAACTGCTGAGTTACATAACATTGAATCGAAATGTCAAAAAGTCTGTAATGACGTAAAAACACAAATTTGTGAGCATTTTCAACCTATTTTTTTGCGGCATGAAAATGCATTACAGAATCATGAAGCAGCCATAAAAGAACTGCAAACCATTGTTCACGAAAATCATGAGACCATGTGGGCTAAAATTGACTCAGTTGCATCTACCGACACGGTTACGCTACTTGCAAAAACTCAAGAAAACTTAAAGGACACAGTAGATACTCTGAAAATTGGTTCAGAAAGACACATGGAGGAAATTAGTTCATTATCAGAGAAAGTAGTCGAACTTTCAGATCAGCTAAATAATTTATTTACGAAGGTAAATGATAATCTGAATGACGAAAGACCGGTAGTCTTTAATGACACAGAAGAGTACGAACAAATTAGGAAATTCAAACAAAATCTGAATCAAATTAATACGCAACACCAAAGAGAAATCTGGGAAGTACAAGATCAGTTGGCGCAAGTAATACAAGAATTACATATTTCAGAGGACACTCGCGCTCCAACACGGGAAGAGGGACTTAGAAATACGGAAAATCCACAAAATAATAACACAGGGCATGGAAGAAATTGGCAAGGTGCACCGAATTTTGAGATGGAACCGCCGACACGATGTAACAATGACCGATATGCGACTCGCCGACACGATGATTTTGATTATAAGTTGTTCATTACTACACGTAAATTCAAAACATTTAAGAATTCTGGCAACGCCATTCATCCACAAGCGTGGCTTCATCAATTCTCTCATTGTTTTCCTCCCAACTGGTCATTAGAGCATACATTATGTGTGGCTACTTAGAGAATGAACCAGCTGTGAAAATGCGATCGGTCATTCACAATTGCCACAGTGAAGGAGAATTTTGTCATGCCTTCCTCTCAGCATATTGGTCTTAAGCTACACAAGACCGAGTAAAACACAGCATCATAATGATGAAACATTTTGAACAATCTGAATTTTCTAGTCTTGTGAAATATTTTGAAGACATGTTGCACAAGAATCAGTACCTGTCAGACCCATACAGCCTCTCAGAACCCATCCGCATTTGCTTGATCAAATTACCTGAACATTCACGACCTATTATTTTGACAGTACGTTGCAAAGACGACATTGAAGCTTTTCAGGGACTCTTACAAGAATTAGAAATTGACACTGACAATCGCGGAACGCAAAAACAGGGACACATCAAGTACAGGTCACATCTGTCACAATTTAACGAAGAAAAAAATAATAACTGGACACGACAAGGCTATCCTTACAACGTAAATCATGACCAAAACAGACACCACCCGTATAACAACCGTTGGCAGAGTAGTAATAATTACAGGGAATGATCACCTCTCCTCAGTAATGACTATCACAGAGATAATCAGAGAAACAGACAACATAGAAACCAAAATAATTATTATCAAGGGAGACAGAATAACTTTAGACACAATGGTCCAGTGCGCAGCTATGATTGAGGGAGAAATTCTCCACCACGTGACTGACAAGAAAGAAACTATGGAATCTACCGACATGACGACAGACGATATGATCGTAACGACAGAGCTGAATTGCATCAGAACTGGCGGGATTCAAACAGGGCATGGCCCTCTTGACAAGGTGGATTTGTAGAAGTTAGGTCTCCAAATCCCAATTACGACACGCGCCAATAAAGAGACAATAGGCAATGACTCATACCGCTGGCAGCCACAAAACATACTTCTGAAACTGACGACGCAGCTGCCGTAGCTAGTAATTACGTAAAAATGGAAGACATTAGGGACATCTTACTCCAGGAAGACGACATAAAACATAACAACATTGCATATCCTGTGATTCACATTACAGTAAATGACATAAAATTTACGGCAGTACTTGACTCTGGCAGTCCCATTTCAGTAATTAGTGAAACAGCCTTTAGCAAATGCAACCAATCGAACGATTGCCCCACACTTCCGTTACGTAAGATTAAATTACAAGGTGCAATCGTTGGAAAAAGTGTAGATGTACGCCAACAAACTAACTTAGAATTCTTTTGTCAAAGCCACAGCTTCTCTATGAACTTTCTTATTGTTCCATTATTGTCAACGGAAATTATATTGGGAGTAGACTTTTTTAATGAATACAAAGCAATCTTAAACTTTCACAATGCTGAAATAAGTTTAGAGAAAGAAGGTAAGTCGTTAGCTTTGAAATTTGAAGATTGGCTCTCAAACCATGACGAGGAAATTAATCGGCTTTACCTACTGTTAGACAACAGTTCGGAATTTTCGACGGAACTTGACACTAACAATCAGTCTGCAAGTACTGACAGGGATGATATCGATGGCGTATTTGATACTAATGAGTTAATTCAGAATAAAATTCAAACAATTGAGAATTGTAATGACACTGATAGGCAGGAGCTTTTTGAGATTTTACAAGCACATTCCACAGTTTTTACTCACAAAACAGGAACAATCAAGGGATTTCAATACCAATTTCATGTTCGTGAGCATACTAAATTTTGTGTTAGACCATACGTAATTCCGGCACATTATAGGGACCGTGTTAGAACAGAAATACAATATAGGCTTGACGAAGGCATTATTGAGCCTGCAGTAAGCTCATACAACAATCCATTACATGTTGTTGAGAAGAAGAATGGATCAATCAGGCTTGTCTTAGATTCGAGACAAATCAATGCTATCATCATTCCTGAAACAGACAGGCCGCAAACTTTCGAAGAACTTCTTCAAAATTTTAATTGTGTAAAATTGTTGTCTTCCATTGGTCTCAGATCCAACTTTTATCGGATCGAACTTCATCCAGAATGTAGAAAATACACAGCTTTCCTTTGTTTCAGCGTTTATTATCAGTTTCGGAAACTTGCTTTTGCTTTGAACATTTCTCCGGCAGCATTCATTCGCGGGCTAAATTTCATATTACCTGAGTTCTTAAAACGTCACATCACGTTATATGTGGACAATATTTTGATAGCAGAAGCCTCATGAGAACAACATAATCGTATCCTCAACAGCGTGTTACATATTTTTGCAGAATCTGGAATTACAGTTAACTTGGAAAAGTCTGAATTCGGTAGGACAAAGGTGAAGCCGGATCCTGAAAAGTTAGAAGCAATCAGAGCCATTCCAGTTCCATCCACCGTTTTCTAGGTCTCGTAAGTTTTTACCGTCGTTTTCTGAATATGCAAATTCTAGTTACACCAAAACTTTGTTCTCTCACTGGAAAAAATACTATTTGGAACTGGGACGAACAAGCACAGTTGGAATTCAATTCTTTGAAAGAATCACTACTTAACGCGCCAATACTAGCTCATCCAGATCAGTCACAAGATTTCTGCCTTAGCACGGATTCTTCTAAAGTTAGTCTTGGAGCCCATTTATTTCAAGAAGCCATAGAAAATGACACTTCTGTTCATAAAACCATTGCTTTTGCTAGCCAAGTGCTAACAAAATCTGAAAAAAATTATTCCGTTACTGAATTGGAAGCTTTAGCTATCGTTTGGGCATTTAACAAATTCCGTTTCTTTCTTTCTGGTAAGCACGTAAAAGTATACAGTGATCATCGTGCATTACAATTTCTTATGTCTTCAAAATTAAATCATGACAGGTTAAAACGTTGGGCATTGTTTCTGCAAGAATTCCACTTCACAATAGTCTACATTCCCGGCAAGGAGAACATTGTTGCGGACGCACTCTCACGCGCACCGGCTGAGCTTGAGAAAAGTAACACAGAAGGAAACCTCGAGAAAAATTTCAGTATTCTTTACATTCAGAGAGTCGCCTTTGAAAACTTCATCACCACATCTTTAAAGGACATTGCTCATGAACAAGATAAAGATCCGATTTGGAAAGACATCAAAAATAAATGGTATGAAAAACCGCACACTCAGATTCGGCATTATTATCTGGTTAGAAACAACATACTCTTCAAATGCTGCACTGTTGATGACAAGCTATGGGTACTTTGCATTCCAGACGATTTTGTTAATAAGCTCATTTGGTACATTCATTTCAGCTAAGCACATTTTGGTCCACGAAAATTTTATCATATTCTTCGAACGACTTGTTATTTTAACAATATGGAAAAGAGAATTCGAAGAGTCTTGTCTATTTGTAAACTTTGTCAAAAGGCGAAACCATCTACTATCTCACATCGTGTTCCGTTGTTTCCTATCATTCCTTCTAAATTAAAAGAATTTGCTGCTGCTAATCTCTTGGGACCCCTTGTCAGAACATCGAATGGATTTTCGTACGTTCTAGTCGCTGTTGAACTTACTTCAAAATTTGTTTCTTTCACTCCGTTACGTAAAGCCACTGGACGGTCTGAATCCAACGCCTTCGCTAAAAAATTTCTTACGTGAAGTTGGACACGTTAGTAAAGTCATTTCAAATAACGGACCGCAATTCAGATCTGGTGTTTGGTCACGAATGCTTCGGAACCATAAAATCAAACCTGTTTTTATTTCATTGTACTCACCACGCTGTAACCCGACTGAACGGATTATGAAAGAAATCAACAAGCTTTGCAGACTTTATTGTCACAGAAAGCATCAGCATTGGGACAGATATTTAAACTTGTTTCAAAACGTGCTGAATGAAATGCCTCATGACTCCACTGCTTTACCACCTATTCTTGTACTGAAGAATGAAGAACCACCCAACAGAATCAGAGAGCTTGTACCTTTTCCGAATACACGTAAACTTCGACACAAAGGCATAATTGATTTGGCTCTTAAAAATATAAAATCTGCAGCAGACAAAAGGAGAAAACTACATGGTAAACCAAATGCAAAGAAATTATATATTGGTCAGATAGTTCTCATTAAAGCTCATTCATTGTCACATAAGAAGAAACACTTGAGTCACAAATTCTTTCTGATTTACAATGGACCTTACAGAATCCGACGTATACCACATGATAATTGCGTTGAAGTTGAAACTCTGCGTCCTAGGAAGAGTAAAGGTTTACACCACATTTCACATGTAAAACCGTTAATTGAAAGATAATCTGCTTTTTAACTTTGTCTTTGCCATAAAATTTTTCACTTCATGCTACTAGTACAATTTCACACACTGAGAAACTGTTAACATGTAACCCTAGAACCTAGAACCTAGGGAACATATTTTGACAGTATTTATGAGTGCATTGTTATAGTGAACAGACGACACAGTGTTATTGTGTGTGTACATTCTTGCTTGTTAGTTGCACGATTTAGTAACGACTATAAGGCTTACATACTTAGAACATATACAGGTACTGCTAATGAGATTTTAATGCAACATTTTGGTTTACTTGAAAATACATTCTTTATTTGAAGTACTTTCTGTGGGATTAAAGATGACCTAGCATTTGGTTTCTTTGACAGCTACACAATTATATCACGATGCTACTAATGTGTGACACAATTTACATTGTTGCTTTTGCAGTTTATCTGTTTTTCTGAATTCTTCTGTAAAGTAAAACATGTTTTAGTAGTAACATTTGTGGTATAGCTACAATGTGACAGCCTTTTTCGTAGCACAACAATATGTTACAGTATAGTACTTTCTTTATCACGGTAATGTATGTAATAACTATGATATCTATATGCATAGCATTTCACTTTTGTTTATCATGAGGTAAGTACATTGACTTCTGCAGAACTTAGTTTTCGGAGGACGATAACTACGACACTTCCACAGAATTATCTTATAGCAAGACGCACATTTAGCGATAAAGGACACGTATCTGAGAGATTAATTTTGTACTTAAAACATTTATTTTTTAGATTTTTGAATTACAATGATACAAAGGTTTTCCCTGATACATTTCATTCCATTGCTGTAATCTGTAACACCTGTGTTCCATGTGTCTGGCAAGCACAAGAAGCCCTAGCTAATATGGTATTTGCTTATACAACTTTACACATCGGTACCATATTTCTCTAACACAAAAATTGCACAGCTATCTGATCATTTAACTGAGAGATAAACATTTTTTTACTACATCAGTGACACATGTTTACACAATTACACAGTTGGATAACTTCACACTTATGAAACTGTATTTTGTCTGTACTGTGTGAACTGTTCATATTTTTTCAGAACCATTGTGATACTATGAGAGCTTTGAATGATGTATTTGGTATGGGATCATGATTTTTAAAGTATGTTTGAGGTAGATGACACTATTGAAATGAGCAGAAAATTGTTTTAGGTTTTGAAATTATTGCAGAAAGCTACGACATTTTTGAGATTTGACTGAGGTGTTACGATGTTATTATTACGACGACGATGTGTATTATGCGTTGAGGAATGTTTATTATGATATGTATTTATTATGATGAAATACTGAAGAAGTTCGACGAATATGTATAAGTGTAATAAGGTAAGGAATAATGAGTAGTGGTTAGCGACTCTGGTTTGTGAAAAAGGATGTTGGAAACCAAGAATCGTACTTTAAGAGTTATGAAATGTGTGTATATGCGTAATGTATCACAATGCCGACGAAAATTTTTTGGACACTGTTATATTTATAGGATTTTGTTTCGACAAATTTGTAACGCAAATTCTCAACCTGTGAAATTTTTTTATATGAGACTGCCACTGTAGCGGAAACTGCTGTCGTAAATATTTCGGTAAGAAAGGTAAGTGACCTTGACGTAATGCATTTTTGGTGCCCAGCTAAGAGATAGTCGTCTGACAAAAGAAAGCCATTAGGGGGAGGAAAAAAGAGGCCATTATCCTCGCTATTGACATTCCTTTGCAGAATGCATCGCAAATACGACACGCTCATTACTTGGAAAGATACTTACATCTGCACACCTGATTATGACAAGCGTCTTTCTACGAGAGTTGAGACAATTTCTACTAACTTATGAAATGTCACATGACTATTGAATGATGTTTTTATGCTTTGCCTTTCATAGTAGCTTATTTCATTTGATATCTGGTTTCCAGCTGTGTTGCAGCATTGGGTTTATAAAATAAAATTAAATGCATTTGCTAATGTCAACACTTTCTGTCAACAGATCTATTAAATAATAACTTTGTGATCCTTGTTCTTTGAAAAAGGAGCACTTGGAAAGGAAAGAACAATAAGAAGGGATTAATAACAGTTACTACATACATAATTTTCTTTTCAACTACTTGGTAATTTTTTTGGTAGAATAACTACTTGTGGTGCACCACTTTAATGACATAGATATTAAGATGTGAATAGACATTTCCCTTTTCTGCATTGTTGTCTTTAGTGTAATATTTTTTCTGCTTGAGCTATGTCATGTTTAGGTATAAGTTATAGCATTTGCTGCTGCTGTTTCCCAGGCATAGTGTTACTGAATTTGACTTTGTATTACTCTGTTAAGCCAGTTTTACTATTGATTTATTTTTCTTGTTTACTGCACAGTGCCTTATATTAGATGTAATATTGCAATTGCTTTGCTAATTTAGATTTCCTGCTGCTTGCTTTGCCAATTTGCATTTTTTTGTCATTGCTGTTTGTGTTAATTGTTTTGTGCTGCTGCATTGCCTCGTCCCTTAGTTTAGCATCTGAGCTCTGTAGATTTAAGTTAGCTTAAGAAAGGGTAGGATATATAAGAGAACGAGTTGTGATGAATTGGAAGAAATGCATTGAGAAGCTATAAGAAAATGGTTTGGCCAAAAAAGTATTTTGAAAGAGGGTATGAACAAAAAAGTAGGGTTTAGGTAGGATTTTCTTGGAAATAAATGATGAGGTAAGATAATGGAAAATATATAATGAGGTAAGGAATATGTGAACATATAAATACAGAAAGCATGCTTGGATAGGATGTTTTTGATGGAAACAAATGTTGAAATAAGATGAAAGATCTATGGAATGAAGTTTTGGGTTGGGCTGCAGTACCAAATGTTACACTGAAAACAAAGCCTGCACTTTCCTCTTGTGTTAATCTGCTATGTGTTTGTGTACCTTTGTTTATTTGTGTTTTTCCTGTCTTTTTGTGTTTAGCTGATGAGAGTTATATTGTAGAATTTTTCTAATACTATGTTATTTACTTTGTAAAGATGTTTAGACATTATTTATCTGTTCTGTTTTGTTGCTCATGTTTGAAGTTGATGTTTCAAAAGTTATTCTGATCTTTTATGTATGTACTTATCTCATAATTCCTGTAACACTGATGTATATGTTTATTTCTGTTCTTCTGTAAAGCCTGTATTACTACAAATGTTATCTGTATTGTTATGTTCTTTAATGATGTATTTTGTACCTTTGTTATTGTATTCTCATTTTATAAAATTGTAATTGACACCAGTTCATCAAACTCAGTAACTTGTAAGCATTCATTTCACTGCACATATTTCTGTTGGTCATACTATATGCACAATGTGTGAAAAAAATGAGGACTGTTAGTGCTTGCACATGTGCTGATAATTCAGCAAGGGACTGGTTAACAGCATTGCTGGTTCTAAGGACATTCCAAAAAAGTTTTGTGACTACACAAGTGGTGGTTTATGGACTTGCTATATTGTCCGCAAGACTCTTCGATGGTGATTGTGCACCTGCACAGTCGCAACAGATGGCTGCTGGACGTCTCTACAAGGACTGAAGTGGGTCTGCACCTTCGATGGCCCACCAATACCTTTTATTTTTACAAGGACTGCAGTGGGTCTGCACCTCTGGTGGCCCACCAATACCGTAATCTCTAACAGGACTACAGTGGTCTGCTCTGTGATGACCTACCTACCAATATTCTTCAAAACTTTGACTGACTCTGCTGTGGGTTTGCTCTGTTGTGGCCCATTACCTGTGTGCATGTCAAGATTCATCACTGCCTTTCTGTTCGAAGGACAACACGACTTCTTCAAGACTGCATGGAAATCCACTACTTCTGTGTGCATTTTCTTTTACTACTCAGACTTTCAGAAAAACACTGCAATTTTACTGTGATGAACGATCAGAATTGTCTTTATGGACTGTGAGAAAATTTTAGCTTTCCACCAACATTGTATCAATAAGTGTGTGCATTTGATATCTTTGTTATTGTAATCATTAAAAAATTTTTCAAATCTGTATTGGCCACTGCCCAAAACAATTTGTAAAATTTTTTTGTGGGGAGCATGGGGGCTATCTAAGTAGGCTGTTTAGGTTTCCTTATTGGTAACGCCACGTAGCGCTCTGTATGAAAATCACTGGCTGTGCAGTGTGCAGTTTGTGGCTAGTTTGCATTGTTGTCTGCCATTGTAGTGTTGAGCAGCTGGATGTTAACTGTGTGTAGCGTTGCGCAGTTGGAGGTGAGCCGCCAACAGTGGTGGATGTGGGGAAGTGAGATGGCGGATTTTTGAGAGCGGATGATCTGGACATGTGTCCATCAGAAACAGTACATTTGTAAGAATGGATGTCATGAACTGCTATATATATCATGACTATTGAACACTAGTAAGGTAAATACATTGTTTGTTCTCTATCAAAAATCTTTCATTTGCTAACTATGCCTATCAGTAGTTAGTGCCTTCAGTAGTTTGAATCTTTTACTTAGCTGGCAGTAGTGGCGCTCGCTGTATTGCAGTAGGTCGAGTAACGAAGATTTTTGTGAGGTAAGTGATTTGTGAAAGGTATAGGTTAATGTTAGTCAGGGCCATTCGTTTGTAGGGATTATTGGTAGTCAGATTCTGTTGCGCTAAAAATATTGTGTGTCAGTTTAGTGTTGATTAGAATTAAGTAAAGAGAGTAATGTCTGACTACGTTCAGTTTACCCAGCTGTGAGAAAATCAAATAACGTAAGGGGTTTATCAGCACAGTAACGTTTCATCTTAACATTGAAAAAAGTTATTTGCTGATTTGTGAATACAAAATTATTATCATAATTCTGAAGAGCTTCCTAAGTGTTCTACAGAAAAATTTAATGACTTTTTTGTGCAGGAAATAGCTTATGAGATAACTTTGATAACGAGGAACCTATTTTCACTACAGAACATATACGAAATCGCACCTAGTGCTCTGATGACTGTTTTCTGATCATAATACTGAATAGCACACGAAGAGTTTTATCGAAGAACCTAATGTAATTTTTTGCGAAGGTATTTATAGTTGCAATAATATGGGATACACTTCACTAACATGTAGCTTTTCAAGCAGAAGCTGAGCGTCGCTGCCCTAGTTGTGATCGGTGTGTGTAGGTACAAGTGGGTACACACATCGTGCAATCTAACGGTAGTCGTCATTTTTCGTCTACTTATTGCGTTGTATTAGAACAACTTTAACTTAATTTGATACTCTTTGCCATAATTAAGTACCGGATTTGAAGATAGCTATCTGTATAATATGCTTTGATGAACTCATGTTACTTCAATGTTTAATACATATCGGTATTTTCCAACATTTAGCAAGAGGTTAACAATTTTTTCACGCACCGATCACAACTTGGGCAGCGACGCTCAGCTTTCGGTCGAAAAGCTACATGTTAGTGAGATATTATTGCAACTATAAATACCTTCGCAAAAAAATTACATTAGGTTCGTCGATAAAACTCTTCGTGTGCTATCCAGTATTATGATGAGAAAACAGTCATTGGAGCACTAGGTGCGATTTCGTATATGTTCTGTAGTGAAAACAGGTTCCTCATTATCAAAGTTATCTCATAATCTATTTCCTGCACACAAAAAAAAACATTAAATTTTTCTGTAGAACACTTAGGAAGCTCTTCAGAATTGTGATAATAATTTTGTATTCGCAAATCGCCAAATAACTTTTTTTAATGTTAAGATTTTCCCAAACACTAGCGCATTTTCGTGAAAGTCACCTGAACTACTCAAATTGAGTACAGAGAACTCTACAACTATATCACATCCATCGAGAGCTCTAAAAAAAGTTCTGTTTCTCGAAAGTCGGATGGCAACTTCACAGCCTATAAGCTATTCAGAAATGTGATTGAGACGTGGGACTCAGGGAAAGCAGGAAAAGGTGTAGACGGGGCCTAATTAGTTACGTTGGTTGCACAGCAAACACATACATTTTATTTAAGGAAATATTTTTTTAAAACAACCATTTAAAAAAAATTGACTGCAACACAAGCTACACTGACGGCTGAAGGCCTTATTAAGAGAGAATCCAAAATTATTTGTCGGCTCAATGCCACAAGCAATACTTCAGAACAATTAACGGCTGAAGGCCTGAATCCCAAATTAGGACGACAATTAGACGGTACAAATACCAAAATAATTTTTAAACAATCTTTTTTTAAAAAAAATTAACTGTAACACAAGCTACACTGACGGCTCAAGGCCTTATTAAGAAAGAATTCAAAATTATTTGACAGCTGAAGGCCACAAGCAATACTTCAGAACAATTAGCAGCTGAAGGCCTGCAAAGACAACTACACATTGAAAATACCAAAAACATTTTTAAAACGATCCTTTAAAAAAATCGACTGTAACGCAAGCTACACTGATGGCTGAAGGCCTTATTAAGAGAGAATTCAAAATTAATTGTCGGCACAATGCCACAAGCAATACTTCAGAACAATTAGCGGCTGAAGGCCTGCATTACAAGTGACAAAGACAACTAAACATTGAAAATAACATTTTTAAAACTATCTTTAAAAAAATCGACTGTAATGCAAGCTACACTGACGGCTGAAGGCCTTATTAAGAAGAATTCAAATTATTTGTCGGCTGAAAGCCACAAGCAACAGGAATAATTTAAACAAAATATTATTTTTAAACAATTGACACAATCAGACCAAATAAAAAAAGTGAGTGATCCACAGACAGTGCTCCAAGGATCGACCTGAGAGAAATCCCTACAGCCGCGTTAGCGGTGAGACAGGCAGCCAAGAGTTACGCTCACCTAACAAGATGGCAACTCAAACTAGGGATAGTTTAAAGGCCGATAAATCCTCTTACCAAATCCACCCAACATTTGATAACCAGTATGACGATGAAATAATTCAACCGATGGCAAAGTGACAGACAGCACTGCATCTTCAGAATCCGGTGTTCAAAACATCGAAAGGCAGAAGGAACCAATACAACCAAGGTAGACAAAAGAAACCATAATCCACACCGCAATCAAGGAGGCTGTCTAGCTACACGTCATGCCGGACAGCATAGGCAAGACAAGGAAAAGTGCACTGCCGCAAAAACACACTAACCTCCAGAGCAGGTAACTGGGGCGTTAGCGGCCACTAGGCAGTAAAATACCGCTGGTTGCAGTTCACCAAATAATAACACAAAATTCAAAAACCTTTAACAGGCTGTAGATTACGGCTAATAGATTCCGCCAACTCGACACGCTGCACTTGCTGCTGTTGGTCTCACGGCAACCCTCGAGCAGCAACGCACCAACAAACGGCGTTATCTCAAAATAGTGGAGGTTTCACTATTGGATTAATGTTCACTCAATTCAACGTGCTAGGTCCGTTGGACAATGAGGCTGTGGCCCTCGCAACTACAGCCCCTCGATCCGGCAGTGCCTGCGTACCGCCAGCGGTCAAGGCATGTACTCGCGCTACTGGACCTCTCTGCTGCTCCGTCCCAACCGAACTACCGACATACCCGACTCGGAAAACACTTCACCTCCTTCCAAAGATAGTACGGGTACTAGATATAAGCGCTGTTGCTGCCACTCGCGGACAGACAACGCTAGCAAACGTAGTGGCGCCAGTAAACAGAAGAAGAAAACGAGATGCCACTATCCCTATTACAGAATGCCAACCTATCAATGGAACCAACGTGAGCAGCACACGTCTCAGTGATCACAATTTTTTTCGCGAAATTTTATAGAACTATTCAAAATTTGTGTAGAGAACTCTATAAATATGGCATTTCTATTTTGAACTCGGAAAAGAAACTAAATTTCTCAAAAATCGTTCTCCAGTTTCACAGATATTCAGCTATTCAGAATTGTGATCATAGTTTTTCCGCAAAATTCTACTGAACTCTCAAAAAAATTTTAAATGACTTCTAGAATTACAGCATATGTACCAGGAACTCTGAAATAAGTGTATATTTCTCGAGAGTCGGGTGCCAACCTCACATGCCTGTGGAGTTAGGTCCCTCATAATAGCAGTTATCTCATAAACTACTGTCTGCACAAAAAAGTCTGTTGAACTCTTCGCGACCTAATCAGAGTTATGATCGTTAATTGTTTTCGCAAATCTGGCATTAATGTTTTGTACAAGATCAAAATATTCCCAAGTATTATTGTTTTATTCGGGAAATTCTGCAGAACTATTCCAATTTTCTACAGAGAACTCTAGAACTATGACATACTTATCAAGAACTGCGAAAAAACTACATAGTTCTCGAAATTCGGGTATCAACTTCACCAAACTGCAACACGCTCCTCACTAGACTGTATTAGCGCATGATGATGTTCAAGTAATGAAGACCCTTAGGAGAATAGGAATCCGCCCTCACGAATAAAAATAGAGTGAAGACATCCTTCAACAGAGGTTTACACAAAAAGCAGAATGAGTTCTTAAATCCAAGTTACATTACTGATTCTTGGCTGCGAGCCCAACTTAAACCGCTTGAAGTGTCATAATAAGTTATCGCAGAAAACAGGCAGGATATTTTGAACTGTTTTGAAAGATGGGAGATCTTGGCAGACAGCGAGAATTCGTCTGTTGATATGTGAAAAATCTTAGCAGAAAACAGATCCGAAAGGTGACTCAGTCAAGGAGAAAAATTTCAAGCCTATGTTCTCCGACAGTTGAAGGGGAATAAC
Source organism: Schistocerca cancellata (assembly GCF_023864275.1). Taxonomy (NCBI): domain Eukaryota; kingdom Metazoa; phylum Arthropoda; class Insecta; order Orthoptera; family Acrididae; genus Schistocerca; species Schistocerca cancellata. Next base: position 330,003,693 of record NC_064628.1, on the reverse strand, counting down.
AATAAGGTAAGTCAGGAAATTGTTCTGCACGGCCTCTCTGCTATATATATATATGGTTGAGGACTGCTACGAAAAACTGGGAGCAGATAGAATTTTGTCATCTGATACGAGAGGAAAACATTCCAAAAGGGTGAATATAAGCTGAAATAAAACATTTAAAAAGCTTACCTTATGTAGTTACATTACACAGGGAAAGAAACAAGCACAAGATACCTTGAAATTGAACTGAGCATTGTAAAGATGCACAAAATGTACCATGAATGGATCAAAGAAACTAAATATGTCTCTCCCACATTAAGACAATACATTAATATGTTCAGCCAAGAACATAATTTGTCATTCTTTCGACCTAAAAAGGATAAGTGCGAACTAGGTAACTTTATGGGATGTGAGGTTCGCTAGTTATGCAAAACACCGTTGTTTCTCAGTACCCAAACATGTTTCAGCACCACTGTGCCATCATCAGTGGGTTTCCGTTTTATTTATTCTGTAATGTGAACATTTTTATTAACTGCTTACGAAATTATGTGGATATTTAGTTCAAACAATAGTTAGCTTCTTTTTGTTAATACTTTTACAGTTTGGTGTGCATGATTTTTCCGGACCACTTGTGTATTATTTATTTCAGGTAGCATGTCATCTGCAACCAAACGATGTTGATGAGAAATTTTGTTGGGAGTTAACCTGTCATATAAAACGTAATTTAGTCTGTCGTGTTTTTTCGGGCCTATATTTGTTTTTAATTACGTTTTCGTGTGGCAAGCCCTTTCATTCTCAGCATCATGGTGAGGTGTCGTGATGCACACGTAAATATAACACGTATTTTCACAAATAAGGTCGTAAAAGCACTTTGCACTTCACCATTATAGAGTGCAATTGTGGTTGTTGTGTGTCCCAGCCCAATCAGTGTTCATTTGTTCACCAGTGAGTTTGTTGAATTTTGTTTACATTTTAGGTGTGTGTGTGTGTGTGTGCGGGGGAGGGGGGAGGGGGGGTTCTGTACGCTTCTTAGCTGTTTGTGTTGTCTTTCCCATGGTGTTCCTTTTGTGTGTAAACGGAGAGTCTTTGCAGATTGTAGTGTATCCATTTTTCGTGTGTGTGTGTTTCTGTACACTTATTAGCTGTATGTGTTGTCTTTTACATGGTGTTCCTTTAGTTTGTAAATGGTGAGTCTCTGCAGATTGTAATCTATCCATTTTGTGTGTGTGTGTGTGTGTGTGTGTGTGTGTGTGTGTGTGTGTGTGTGTATGTGTGTGGGTAGACGTTATCTGTTTCTGTCGTCTTTTTTGTGTAAAGTTCCTTTAATGTGTTAAATAGTGTGCCCTTGCAGAGTGTAGTGCATTCATTTATGACCTATTTTCCTTCTGCTATTGTCTTCTGTGTGTGGAAATTTTCCTTAATAGTCAGTTTGCTGTATAGGCTGTGGCTGGGTTTTAGTATTCTTAAGTCTGAAGTCTGTTTCCAATGTGGCTGGGTGGTGGTTGTTGGCTATAAGGTGGTCAGCAAATGTGCTACGGGAGCAGTTGCTTTTTAAAGCTCTGAGTGTTCTTGGTCCAAATGAAGTAGCCATATCTTTTTATTATTTCTTACAGATGCAACCTGGTACAGGTGGCGAAACAGTGAGACTCTACTCAGACAGCTGTAGAGAGCAAAATAGGAACAGATTCCTGTTCTCTGTGTTTGTTATTGCGTCTATCACTCGTAAGCTTGGAATATTAGTCACATATCTCGTTCTATAAGGAGGGCATTCCCACAATGAAGGTCGCTCAATGCACGTTCTTATCGAAAGAAGAATCAGTCTCTTTGCTTTCGGATCAGCGGGTCACCTTAATTAGAATGAGTAAATTCGCCGGCAAGCCATGCACACTAAACGAAGTGAGTCAGGATTTCAAGAATGTGATGCAGAAGCAACAGTGGATGTACGACACTAATAAAAATAAGATGATGTGGAGTAAAGTATGGGAAATTTCTGTCTTAAAAGAAAGAAAATACGAAGTGTACGTCAAGTAAACTTACAGTAATAAGCAAAGTGTATCTTTGTACAAAAGTGATCTAGAGAAATGCTGCTATCACCACGCGACGTCCTCAGACAGGCCTATCACAACTTTCGGCAGATCATCGAACAAAAGTTGAAGGATCTCTTGCTCTTGTACCTAATGCGACAGATAGTGCATCCCAAATGCTTATCATCAGTTTCATCAAAGCCTGGTTTCAACAAAAACCGGTTCACCGGAACATCCTGATGGTGATGTATCAAGTGCTGATGAATGATGATCTCTTACGAAAAGTGCATAAGAAAACTATAATGCATTACTTTCTCGGTTTTTCTTATCATAAAGGTGTAGTAGCACAGCTTGCGAGCGAAATATGCTCAAGATTTTTCCAGTGAAAAACATCGGAAGTTCACTGAGTCCATTTTTGAAAACAGGTAGAGCATGTCAGGAAAGTATGTTTAAAACTTTCACTTAATTTAAATATGTTTGGATTCCTGCTGTTCATTTCAAACTTCTTTGGAGTTACGACGTTAATATCTGTAGCCGTCGATATAAGCGATGCCCACGGAAAAGTCGTATAAACGTAAAACGTAAGGACATATACCACAGAGTGTAGCAATATCTCGGAAATCCTGCAACTATAGGATTTCCTACGATGCAGCGAACAACACAGCCCAGTGTATTTCCAGTAGCAATGATAAGAGCCAGTTACTAGCCAACAGTGGGGGTATACAAAATTACTTGTCCTGATTGTAATAATTTCTATGTCGGTCAGTCAGGGTGAGACATAGAAACTAGGTTAGCCATACACGTAAGCAGCTGGAGGTAGTAGAATTATGAGTCTGCATTTGCTGAGCATGTACTGAGTGATAGTCACACCTACGAGCCGTACCCCAGTGTCCTCCACGTACCAAACGAATGCCGAAAATCCAACCTATTGGAAGCAATGTAACTCAACAAACAACTGGCCCACAGCCCTCATGTAATAAATAATTAAACAAAGTTCAATATTTCTCCTCTTTTAAACTTCACTCAATTCTCATAGTTTTCCATCGCTTCCCACAGTGCCTGTTCCTTTCTATTCCCCCATTTTCCTGTATTTATTTATTTTATTGTAATTGCCTGTGTACTCCACATATCCTGTTGTTACAGTTTTTGATGATACGGTGGTTTTTAAGGCCGTACCATCAACAATTCTACATCACACGATACACTGACGGTAAATAGCAATATGTTCCGTGATGTTCATAAAAAAGCAACATTTCGTATATTTTGTATGAATATATGATGCTGTAAAAATGTGTGGTATTTCTTATGCATTTCATGTTACGTTGCTAGGTTACACTGGCGTCGAACCAACGGCCGTTTTCCAGAGAGGACATTCTGAAGCAATTCGCCTGATCTTGCGTTAATACTGATGATAAAAGAAAAAAATATTTTAAACTACTTAAACTGGCCACGATTAGTTGTAAGGAGTAGATGCATTTCATTGACATTTGATAGCCGATATTATCAGTGCGTGTAAAAGTTATGTAATAAAGATTCGAAAAGTCAACAAACTATTTTGAAGAATTTACTGCTGCACGAAGAAAATTTTATGTGAAGTACAGTTCAAAATATATCTGGCAAGAACTGATACCAGTGATCGCTATACCACCTGTATGTGTATCTTTGATCTCAGGCCATGAAACTTCGGCTACCGCAGATTCTTGCCATCTGCTAGTCCGCCAAGTCGTAGCCAGGCAAAAAAATTTCCACCCTTCTGCGGGTGATAAAAAATTCTTTACTTATTTCTGGCTTTGAACTTCATATTAATATACAATATAGCTGACAGGAGTGGAAGCGCAATCGAAAAGTATTTTTGTTTTATGTTCTCGTGACATTTCGTGACACCCATGTAGTAACTAGGCAAGAAACAAAATACGACATCTTTGCCCAGCACTTTCATATAGCTGGAGTTTGATATCCAGATAGTATAGATAGATTACTGGCTTTTAGCGAATAGTAACATCTTTGAATTATTGAAGTTAGGCCACTGAGTTTGAAGTGATTTTATTTCACAATATTTGGGTGAAAGTGTTATCAAAGGCACTTTTTCAAGGCTAGACTTACTTTATTTCAGTCTTCGAATGAAGAAAGATGAATTTAACTGTGAAAAGCCATTTAAGTGACAGTTCCGAAATAACACTAGAGAGATTGTCTCTGCCAGTAAAGCGAAGCTTGAACAAACAACAACACTTAATATCGTTGGGCGCTGTATTCGTAGGTTACGACGCATGTGGTATTAGGGCTGAGTGTCGTCATACCCAGGAAACAACTGTGATAAAACAATATCTTGAAGCTAAGAGCATTTCTTAAGATTGAGTGCACAAGTTTTGTTGGGCCTATTTTTCGTGAGTTGGTTCTAGACAACTTCAGACTGAATATCGACTGACCACAGATGGTAAACTGAGTCGATGCTCGCACGAGGTGGAAAAATCTATGAGTTTCTATAGCAACGAATATAGAAGATGGTGATAAGACAATCCAAAATCATTAACATTATAACTAGTATTGATGATCAAAAGTTTAAGCCCCGAAGATCGATCACCAAAATAGAATCTGCGACTTAACTGATTTTATCTTCGGAACTATACGGAGGTGTGCGAATTACCGGCAACAACAACTGGGAAGAGACAGGGTATCACCTCGCGCCAGTGTAAGTAGCCAGTTCCTCCTGTACTTTGTTTCTGCATCACTTCCCATACGGCCGCGCGGAGTGGCCGCGCGGTTAGAGGCGCCATGTCACTGATTGCGCGGTCTCTCCCGCCGGAGCTTCGAGTCATCCCTCAGGCATGGGTGTGTGTGTTAGTTTAAGTAGTGTGTAAGTCTAGGGACCGATGACCTCAGCAGTTTGGTCCCACAGGAATTCACACACATTTCAACATTTGAGCTTCCCATAAGCAATGCCTCTTGAAGCTATTCTTTAGTGCTCTTGTTCTAGTTTTACTTGATTATGACTGTTAATTTAATTTAAATTGTTATGCAGGCACTGTCTTTCGAGTTTAGTGTAAACCAGTAAACCGAGCTCCCATGTGTTCAACAGCTTCAGTCATCTGATTACAAAGTGGTTGATGTGTTAAACGTTTGACATTAATCATGCAAGCAAGAAGAAGTTTAGAAACGGTTTGAAATTATGTTGGAAATCGTTTGAAGTCGCTAAGTGCTCTCATTATCAAACACTGGATGAGTATAGTCTTGGTTATTTACATTGTGTTTTAAGCGAAAGCTAGTTTCTCACGCATGTCTCTTGACCTATGTGTCGTAGAACTATATAATTCTGGAAGTACATTTAGCTGTATATGTGGATACTGTCGGGAAAATATGTTTCGAATAGAGTTAGTATCAAAGAAGTAATAAATTAAAACGTCCTCCCTGAAACTGCAGTTTTACTGCAAATATAGTAAGCCATAAGCGTTTTTCCTTTCATTATTTTGTACCAGGTGTCAGCGAGAGAAAGTGTACAAATGGTTTGAAATTATGTGTAATGTTTGTTGAAGGCCTTTAAGTCCTCTCCTTCTGAAATGGTGAATGATTGTAGTCTGAGTAATTTACGCGTCGCGAGTTACAATGCCTCAAGACATAAACACAATTTCGAATTGTACAACAACAACATGCTTCTTAATGAATAGTTCACAACAACATTTAAAATTTTAAAATTCGTTGAGAAACGATATGAAATAGTGAAAAATAAGTTTTTATTGCCCCGGGAAGCCGTTAAATAGGCGAAGTGCAACTAGGACTGTGGGACCGTGTCCCGGGTCAGCCGTTTAGTTGGTTCATATGGCTCTGAGCACTGTGGTTAGCCGTTTGTCCTCTGATATTTAGTTACAGCAAATATTTTAACTTTTGAATTGCGTTACTACTGCGCTGTCAGAGCTATTTACTGCTTGTTTGTGCTTCATCTACAGGGTGGGCGAGTATCCCCGTACTCCCCAGTATCGTTTCTTGATTGATTTTCTCTTTTTTAGCACAAGTAGCTACTTACGTATTAAATGTCCAGTATATTGGTTTGTTCTCCAACATGCTGTAAACACATTTCCGTACGCCTCCACGTTCTTCTTGGCATACTTTTGAGCATTTTCGGTTTTATAGTGCGCAATGCATCCTCAATAGCATTAAGCAGATCTTCGTTTGTAGCATAACGACTGGCAGATGACTCCCCCTAACGAGCTGTCACGTGTGGTGAGGTTAGGACTCCTTGGTGTTGTTGTTGATGAATCAAGACCTACCCGGCGTCCTGGAAAGAGCTCGTTTAGGAGCTCGCACACTGCAAGAACGCCGGCCGCTGTGGCCGAGCGGTTGTAGGCGCTTCAGTCCGGAACCGCGCTGCTGTTACAGTCGCAGATTCCAATCCTGCCTCGGGCTTGGATGTGCGTGATGTCGTTAGGTTAGTTAGGTTTAGGTAGTTCTAAGTCTAGGCGACTGATGACCTCAGATGTTAAGTCCCATATGCTTAGAGCCATTTGAACCATTTTTGAACTGCAAAACCATAGTCAAGAGGCGCTCCGCCTTCCTGCAACCATATGTGCTCTGTCTGCAATCTGAGGTATTAACTATGTTTGTAACGCGTGTAAATAATCTGCGCCATTCACACTCCCTTCAAAAAAGTGCGTTCCTTGCAGATGTTGTGACGTCATCGTTGTCCACATCATCAAGTAAGGCAGGTTGTAACCTCCCCCTCACTTATCGACCTTAATGACAGTGAAAAATTAAACCGCGTGTAACTAATGGAAATTTGAGAAAGCAATCGTCACCGAAGTTAATTTGTCGGTAAAGAGGGAGGATAGGGTTACATCTAAATGAAAGGAAGAATGCTAATGAAACAGGTGGAAATTAATTTTGAAAAGGGGTAACGTTAATAAAGAAAGTAAATGTGCGGCCGTTACATTAACAATTAACTACCGTTAATTAGATATTTGAGATTTGGGGGAAATTACGGTCGCCAGTCCTAAGTACAATTACTATAGTAACTGAAAAAGAAAGGTTATTACACATACAATTAGCACTAGAAGTGTGGCAACTGAAGGTTGACACGTGTAGTGTGAAAACTGAAAGTTTGTCAGAAGTAATAAATTTCACTACACTCTGACTTAATTTAGCAAAAGAATTAATAAAACAGGAAAATCGAAAGTTAACTTAGTGACTGAAGTTAATAGTGAGCTTTCTTTCTGAAGCACATCGAAATTCAGTAAAACATGGTTAGTCTTGGACTACCTCAACAATCATTTCAAAAGCTACTTGAATCTACGCAATTTAGAAATAAGAGATTTAACTTTGAACTTGAATTAAATGATTCTGAACAATTAACAATAGTAAAATTTAGTACGTACCAAGCTGAGCTGCAGTCACAGGTAAACTAAAATACGGTAACAAAACTCGCACTCTTAATTTGTGCTTGTGTAATCTAAATATTGTGGCCAGCTATGAATACTTTAAATGAACTTTGAAATTAAAGCATTGAAATCGAATTATAGTACTTTAATGCTGGCGTTTGAATTTCAACGACACTCGGGTTCATTCCGGAAAAGGAAGGGACCCTGCTTGGTAATGCAATTGAGACAATGAGCAAGAAATGTTCACGCTAAGTTGCTGTAATTATAGTTACGAAAATGGTACAGTTTGAAAAGCTGAGGTCTGCCATACAGTTCTAAAACTTTACGTGCTTCCAGTCTTCCTTGTTGGTTGATTGAAGGTTTGAAGCCGTCGATCGAGGAGGTGGCGACAGTCACTCATTGTCGGCCGTCGCTGTTGCAGAAGCTGGATGTTGGCGCGCCTTCTTCTCGACACGGTCACCAGGCGAAACGGGCTCTTGATGTTCGCCAGCTAATGCTTCCCGTCCGCGACACCATGTCAGAAAACTATCATCGCGAGTCGAGCGCAATTACATTCTGCCAAACCCCGAAAGCGCGGCAACTCGCGGGAGCTTCACACAACACACCTGCTCCACTCGCTACTCCAGCCAGACTCCCTCCCTGCTCGCGCTCCAGCACAGTTAACACTATCAAAGATCCTACACACTTTGATTCTTCACACGACCTATCGATGTAATCGTTCGATAGCAGTTTTCCCTAGGCGAGACCCAGCGTAAAAATACAAATAATATTTACGAAACAAACCAATTATACATCGACATAAATGCATAAATATATATATACAAATAGTAAAACAATTACAATATGTAAAGACACAGAAATGTCATATATTCAGGTAACAAAAATAAGGAAAACAAATTTATAGTACAATAGATGGAAATAGGAGGATATGCATTTCCGGCGTTACAAGGTTCCCCGCTGATTCGACTGTGTAATCAGAATTCTCTTTGGCTCAAACCACAATATTTGTAGTCTGTGAGCTGCGATAAATAGCACATTCATCTGGAAACATAGCCTTCGCATAGTTAATTGCATTTCGAAACTGAATTAACACAGCACGGCATGCTAAAAAGCGCTCATTCCGGTCAGTATGAGATAACGCGTTTACGGACATCGGTCGAAAAGCCCTGACCTTAATGTCTTTTTACATGCGACTGCGCACTGTTGTCATCGGTATACCGAATTCCGAAGCACATTTACTTCATAAGAGATTGTGCAGTCGAAGCCGACTCTGCTGTCAATGTTTCTTTTCGTGTCTTCTACCTTCCACTCCGCGGCCTGACTTTAACACTGCCAAAAGCAGAATCACGTTTTCCCAAACCGGGAAGTGTTGCCTTCCGCGTTGGAGCCTTACTAAATCTTTCCTGAAATGCTACCATAATCTGTCTCATTGTCTGCCCTGTGTGATGTCGTTCGTGCACCCACGCACTTGCCACTAAGCGCTACTCAATAGTGTAACCATGACCGCTCACATTCTTCCATGGCTATAAATCAAAACTCGGCTAAGACATTATTGTGCATTTCAGTTATAATTACGCTGTTCTACCAAGAAACTTCAGAAGAATCAATTACCACGGTAAAACGTTAAGCAGTTGTATTGTCTGCAATGTCAGCAAGTAATAATTGATAAAATAGAAATGTTTGAATGGAGAATTGTTTTAGATCAATTTTTACATGGGCCCAAATTATCTTCGCCACTTTTCATATTTCGAGAGTACTCAGCTGCGATTAATCAATAAATCAGCTTATCACGGAGCCATGTGACTATATTCGTCCTACAAGCCGGCTGAGGGCCGTCAAGAATGTTGTAATCCGGTGAATGACACAACTGTGTCTCATTTTAGACGACTTGACGTGATGTACAGTCTTGTCGTGCTTTCCTTCGGAAACCTTCCTTTTGTAAATATCACAATATCTGAAAAATGCTTATAGTAAAGTTATTCGAAAGATCTACTCTTTCGGTACATTTTTATTTCAGCTTAGTCGAACATGTGAGTTCTGATTATAACAACTGACGCCGCTTTTGTGGTAATGCCTTACAGCGGAGTGGAGGGCGAAGGTAAGTTACAAAAAATTATTTTGCAAGGCTTAATGACGCAATTGGCCAGCTTTTTCTTTGAATTTCTTGTTTATTTATGTATAATTATATTACAAACGATGAAATGGTCAGTTCTCTTAAGTTCAGACTTTAGCCAAGAATAAATATGACAAAGAAAAATCACTTTCATCGAATAATTTACCTGTACATGTCTTCCTTGGTACATTCTGAGTGAGCCCGTTGATTGGAATCAAAGTTTAATACATATACGGCGCACAGAGTCTTCATCCTCTTCACTAGATCTTTGAGGCCAAGGATCACGTTATGCTGGTTGTTTCCAACATGCAGGCCTGCACGCGTTCTTCATCGGCTTATGTGCTTTGGCTCAAGCAACTTGTTACATTTTTTTTCTTTACACACTCGTTTTTAATATTCTGCTTCTATCACAGTGTCCATTGGAGAGAATGGAAACTGCATTTCTTTCTTCGGTTAGTTTCTTTTCACCTCTCTTTGACCTGAGCATGTTACCACGGAACTTGATTGATATGCGGACACGGAGGTCTGCGGACACCACTGATTTGCGGACAGAACCGATTAACCGCCACTTCGCAGGTACTTTGTCCCTCTTCCCCGTCCCCACGCACTGTGTTAACGTCGCGCTGGTGGAGTTACAAATCACTGTGCTTCCTTTGCTTACGAAAAAAGAGCACGACATTGTGGTGTTAAACAAGAAAAGGGCATATTGCTTAAAAATTATCCCACGTTTAATAGCGTATAAACAACCATAAATCATTGTTTGCCCTCAGAACACGCCTGAAATCGCAGTATATGGTACCTTGCACGTCTTTGTACTACACATTTAAAACAAGACAAAACCGTAGGACCTCATATTGAATTTGTGGATAGTATTTTAATACAAAATTCTCATTTAGTATACGTTTATGCAATGATAATCATTTTTAACACCTTAAAATGTGGTTTATAAATGATTCTCTGGGACACTGCTTGCATTTATATTACAAAACATAGTTGCCGCTCGTAGGTCAAATCATAGAAATTTTCCACATTGCAGCTGCGAAAAATTGCTTCCACTTAGAACATTATACAATAATTGATAGTGAGCAAAATAAACGTGATTCTAACAAAATTATGACTGACTGTTAAGGAATCTGTATATCAAACTGTAGCACTAGTTTGTTACGTGCTGACCAAAATCTAACTCTGGATATATTTAAGACTTTTATTTCTGTTTAGTTATGTTTCCATATTACTCTACAGCAGCATTGATTTCCATGCCATACGAAATAAAAATCCCAAAAACAAAAAAAAATTATTTCATTTCTTTTCTTTAATTACATAAGAACATCATTGCTACGACAATTGTAATGTCGTGGTTGAATGATTTTACTACGCACTCAACATTACACCTTACTACATCACTTAATTTCAGTTACTCCTAACCATTTCTCGACTGAAATTTCCTGTCTAATTGTCATGCGTTCCTTCTCCATTCTGTTGCGTGGCAACGTCAAAAGTTTTAAGCCGCAAGAGACATCGGGTTTAAGTTATCAAGTGAACGTGGTGCATGTCGTTCGTTTTTCTCAACCATTCTCGTATCCATTTGTTATTTTGTTACTGTGTTTTTGACAGGCATCGTTTATAATGTAGCAACAGCAACAATCATAATTCGACACCTTGGTTTCTTGAAACCGCATTTCCAAATGAAAGTACTGTGTACAGGATGGCAGCAACTCAAGGAATATTTTAGGGAATTGGTTTAAGAAATTTATTTCAAAGGCCCAGTTTTCTCCCAGAATAATTCACGCCGTGTCTACGTGACACAAGTCGCTTGCCTTTCAAAGCTGAGGCGGTTCTGTCCAGTTAAAGCTGTCTGACAGGAGATGCCCTGAGTCCTCTGCTGCAACTGCTACCGAAATCACGCCATTGATTTTAGCCAATAGCGTGCGCAGGATACCGATAACGTGTGTGGACGCCGGAGCGTCCTGCTGGGAAGAACACACTTGCTTCTCCCTCTTGGAATCCAGACTTCGAGCAGAACAGCCGGAGGCTCTGCCTTTCGCGACCGGCCACCAACGTTAATTTAACATGAACTGTTTCCCCTTCCGTTATCCATTTTAATTAATTATTAGAACTCCTAGACTGGCCTAAACCTGCTAACTTCCGACCCTAGGCGCGCCCTTTGTACTCCGTATATTGAAATATATCCTGTTCATTGTACTTAATTTCCTGTTGTCATTTAACGGCAGCACTGGACGCCCACTATCAAATCCTGACCGCTCGACCCCCTGCACACTGCCGTCACAAGACATAATGAACAGCCTTCTTCCCCCTTCCCTGCCAAGCATACATTAACATCGGTGGCAGAAGTCCCATAACTTTACAATTGGAGTCAGAAGTGGGAGGTAACAATTATATCCCCCTTCCCGGCACGAATAACTTTACATTTGGTGTCAGAAGTGGCACGTTAGCGTTCGTATAACTTTACAACTGACATAACTGGCTTCAGTATATTGAAAATTCTCGATATAGCATTGTTAATAAATATTTACTTATTTATTTGCTACTTTCTTTTACTCTGTTACCATGAATTGGCACGAATATAGCACACAATATTTTACAATAACTTCAAATGGCCGGCTAGAGTAGCCGAGCGGCTCTAGGTGCTACAGTCTGGAACCGCGCGACCGCTACGGTCGCAGGTTCGAATCCTGCCTCGGCCATGGATGTGTGTGATGTCCTTAGGTTAGTTAGGTTTAAGTAGTTCTAAGTTCTAGGGGACTGATGACCTCAGATGTTAAGTCCTATAGTGCTCAGAGCCATTTTTTAACTTCAAATGTGTTAGTGGAACCAGGCATTACGGCGTTTAAGGGGGAAAATCTACATAGAATATCTACAAAAAAGTAAGATAATAATAATAACAGTAATAAATAAATAAATAAATAATGAAATCACTGAAAATGGGAAGAACAACACGCAGAAGATTGAGAGAAATTTCAAACTAAAATAATCAAAACAGCACAAGATCTGATGCCTCTTCACTAAAAACCAAAGCACCCTTGGTGGAATGAAGAATGCGCTAACGCACTAGAAGAAAGAAGAAAAGCATTTCAAAATTACAATTGCAACAAATCAGAAGAAACACACAAGAAATTTTTCGAAATGTGCAAACATACTTCTAAGATTTAAGACAAATTAAACGAAAATATGTCAGCGAGCAACTGCAGTCAATCGAATCAAAAACTACAATACATACGATTTCTTGTAAGAACTTCGCAAACCAGATCAAAGGGTACTCACCACATAACTTTGCTTTCGGAAAGAAGATGGTAAATTGACCCTGACAAATAAAGAAAATTGCCTATTTCTAGCCACATATTTTTCATAGCTTTCAAATTGTCCAGAACCCAAAGAGAGATTCCCGAAAGTGCGGCCAGAAATCTTTACACAGAACTCGTCATCAACAACACAAAAAGAAATTTATGCGCACGTCAAGAAACTTAATGTCACCAATCATGCAGCCCCTCCTGCCGGAGGTTCGAATCCTCCCTCGGGCATGGGTGTGAGTGTTGTCCTTAGCGTTAAGTTAGTTTAAGTAGTGTGTAAGTTCAGGGAGCGCTGGCCTCAGCAGTTTGGTCCCTTAGGAATTCACACACATTTGAAAATTTTGAACAAGAAACTTAAAAGCAATAAAACATCACAGGAGGACAGCATTGTAGCAGAACTCTTGAAGAATTTAAGCCCAAAATCACTCAAAGAAATTACTCAAATATTCCAAATTATCTGGCAAATCGAATATATTCCGGATGACTGGAAGATTGCTCTGATTCATCCACTACATAAAAAAGTAATAAATCAGATGTAAACAACTATTGGGGATGTCTCTGTTACCAGTCACCTACAAAATTCTGTCAGCTTGTCTCTTGAATAAAACACAACAGCAATTACAGCCCAAAGTAGTACAATATCAAGCAGGATTCAGACCAAACAGACCATATCCAGACGAAATTTTAAACCTCAAAATCATGCTGAAAGTGCGAGCTCTCAGACAAAAACCTGTAGTATGCACTTTTGTAGATTTCAAAAAAGCATACGATTCAAGAGATAGGCCCTCACTATTCCAAACTTTAGAACGGAGGAGATTGGATGCCAAAACGCGAGAAATCATAAAACAAACACTAACTGAAACGAAAACTAAAATAAAATTTATGGTGGTGATCTGAGAACCGTTCGACATTCAAACAGGTGTGAGAAAAGGTGATGGACTCTCTCCTATTCTGTTCAGCGTAGTTCTAGACAAAGTTATGGAAGAATGGGCGAAAGAACTCAAGAAATGTGGGGTTTGTAAGCCAATCCGACTGGGCGTTGCCAAAAACAAATTCTACATGCCATATATTACATTTGTGGACAACCTGGAGATACTAACAGAGGATGAGCAGACTGCAGTCAAACAGCTGGAAATACTCAAAGAATGTACAGAAAAAGTAGGTTTACGAATTTCGTTTGAGAAAACTGAATTCTTCTGTTAAAAAACAGAAATTGAAAGCTTGGAAACAAAACATAGTAAAATTAACAGGTTCGCATACTTTAAATACCTTGGAGAATTCAACAAACTGACAGGTATTGAAAAAAATCTCACATCAACATTGGCTCCAAAAAATTAAAAGAGAGTTAGGGTTAAGGCAAAACCAATACAACAAAAAATCAATGTCAAGAGGCGCAATCATTCAACACTACAATACTGTCATAAAACCAGCAATACTCTACACAAGTGAAACACTAACCCTTAACAGAAAATAACAAATGGAAGACATAAAAAAAAGATAAAAAGATCATCAGAAAAATTCTAAGAGGAAGAGATATACAAGACAGTTGTAGGCAACAATCAGTTACAACAACAAAAAAGTTTTCAGACATCGAAATTGATACTAGGAAAAGATGAGAGAAATCTTTGGTCCTCGCAGCCGATTACGAGAAAACCGATTGATGAAGAGAATAATAGATTATGTAACCTCACTTAAGAATTCCACACCATTCTAGAAAGAGACATCTTTAAAGTAGTCAGATGGGAAGTTATATCAGGGCAATCAAAAGGAAAACAGTACAGACCAAAGTGGTCAGATGAGTGTAAACAAGCCTTTTCAGAGAGAATGAAAGCCTATTGGAAGAACAAAAAGAACTCAAAGAAAAATTGATCGAGTTATTTGCTTAACATCATCCATTTCTTCGGAGAATCCGCCAATAATAATAATAGTAATAATAATAATATTAAAGAATGTCTACATACTACCATTTGGCCATGTGACACACAGATATATATTCTTCTGGAATCCAGAAGGCACACGCTACTGGTCTGCTGCACTATGCAACATTGCTACATCACAAATTTTATAATTTATAATTCTGGACTGCACCGCAATACATTACTGCACCACACACCACTACACTACAGCAGACTACACTACCGTACTTGGTAGAAGAAACAAGGAAGATTTCTCATTTTTCTGGATGGTTAGCCCTCCGCCCCCTGAGGTGCAACTCAGGATTCACAGAGGCTGCGCAGCTGTGCCACCCAAGCTGTAGATATTGGGAAAATGCTGTCAGGGTCTCAGGAAATCTTCCCTGTTCCATCGCAAGGCTCATCTCCTCACTGCTTCCAGAAGGTTGTCGTAGGTTGATGTTCTACTGTGGCGTGCCTCATTGTCATGATGTATGGCCTCTTCTTGGTTGTCCCTCAGCCTTATAGCGTTGCAGTCCATAAACTAATATTTTAGCTGTTAGTGAGTTTAGCTTATACCACAGATTCTCATTCCTTGTTACATTGTAGATTGTTGTTTACCAAAGAAGTTCCTGTACTGATCTGTAACATCTTATCTAATGGTATATTCCCAGACTATGTCATCTGGGGTACAGGTAGCTCCATATTTGGAAGTGTCTGTGATATGTCGTCCTATTTTTAGTAAGTACCTGGGATATCGACCATGTCCCCACAGCTTGTGTATAGCCCCTTTGGGCTGAAGGAAGTATGACATTCTTGTTCTTTCTTTTGTGTTAAGAAGGAACTGGTAGGTTCTCCCCCCTGTTTCTGTCCTGTCCCAGATGTCTTGCCATTCTCTATAAAGTGTGCCTTTATTTCCTTATCGATGTGGCTCTTGTGCCCAGTATGCCTTTACTTTGCAATATTCGCGCTGTGCGAATATTGTTTACCTATCTTTCTTAAGACTAGGTCTGGGGGAAGCAAGCTTAATATCATCAGCAATGCCTCTGTCCTGTCCGCTCCCTTCAGGCGCAGGAATACACTGCTCTGTGCTCGTCGTAGAGCTTATGCTGTCCTTACCTTTCTGGCTCTGTGAGCCCAAAAACTCGACCCGTAGCCCGCAATAGAGAGTAAGATTGCGTTTTGCTACGTTCTGATTGCTCTTTAGGGCAGTTGAAAACTTTTTAGCCAGTTTTTGTTATTTTATTTATGATTTTAATGCCTCTCTGCCAGACGATTTGTACATGTGCATGAACATTTTGCTTTTCATCGATGTTAATTCCAAGATATCTACATACTTATTTTATTGTTTGGCCATTTATTGTGATTGGAGATTCGTAGTTCTTGATCATGTACCTTTTAGTAACATTTCAATTGTTCTGTTGGCTGCTGTCGTTAGTTTATTTTCTGACACAAGTTACTTAGTCGTTCAAGAAGTACCTTACTGTTTCCCTCTAATTTAGCCCTTGTGTTAGCAGATATATAATTAACAGGTCATATGCCTAAGTGATGCAACACTTAATGTTAGTTATACTTTAAAGTTGCTTCAGTAATGGCTCTGTGAAAACAACCCAGAAGTCTGCACCACAAACAGAGCTCTGTTGGCAGCTTTTGGTGATGACTTTCTCAGTTTTCTCTCTAGGGGTTCTAAGTGCACTTGCTTCTCTGTGCAGTAATCTCGTGGACTGTTATATAGACACTTGGGACAGTCCATCTGTTTCAGTCTTTTGAGGCCCACACAAACTAGCTGTATCAATCATTATGCCTGTAACAGACTTGTAGTCTGAAATGTTCATAATATTCATCACGTGATTTGTTGCATCCTCAGTGGATTGAAACAGTCCCACTGGGAACTCATGCCTACAACCTGGCTGTGGTGGATTTTGGCTAGAGCATCAGCCTGTAAGATTTTGGTTCTCCTGGGTCTTTGTCTTCCCCTTCTTTTAGTATAATGATCTTCGAGATTTTCGAGATCCTGGGTAGCCGTCCCTGCAAGTAGAATAATTCTGTAGCTTCTAGCTCACTTTTCTCATTTCGTAAAAAATAACAAAGTAACTCGTTTTACTCGCAATTTTGTTATTTTTACGAAATTTCGAAAAATTATCTACAGCCTACAGAATTATTCAACTATCACTCACCTAAAAATCACTTATTTTACACACATTTCCCATAGGTGAGCGTAAAAAATTAAAAAGTTATCTCATTTTCCTAGGTGAATGTAAGAAAATAAATAAAATGAATTAGTTAAGAAAGGCAAATTATATTACAAATTTCAGTTCGAAAGGAAATGTAAACAAGAAGTTAACACTTCTATAACTTTTTCTAGATTTTTATTCATTTATATAACTGAAAATTTTTAGTAAGTATTCTATGTTGTGCATCGTATGTAAGATTCTTCTTACCAATCACAATTACCTAAGCAGTTGTATCATTCTAAATTTTATCATTAAAAGTTTCATAGTAGTTTTCTGTGTATGTACAACATATTGATTACATAAATCAGACAATTCGTTATGAAAGTAAATGGATTAATATCTATATCTGATTTTAGTAAAGTAATTCGTGCCGGCTGCAGTTGTCTAGCGGTTCTAGGTGCTCAGTCTGGAACCGCGAGACAGCTACGGTCGCAGGTTCGAATCCTGCCTTGGGCATGGAAGTGTGTGATGTCCTTAGGTTAGTTAGGTTTAAGTAGTTCTAAGTTTTAGGGGACTGATGACCACAGATGTTAAGTCCCATAGTGCTCAGAGCCATTTGAACCATTAAAGTAATTTGTTTAAAATCTAGAAATGCATCGTACCCTTTGAGAAAATTATTTGGAGCGTTAATATTCATAATTCCTGTGTAAAAAATTGGTTTCTACCATTTTTCAAATATAGATTCTGTAGTTTAACATGATCAAATAATGATGAATCAACGAACTGTTTATTTTTACGATTTGTCTGAAATACAACAAACACAAATTATGGCATATCAAATTCTGTTGAGTTATAGAAATTTGTGAATCTATTTCAAAATTTTTCTTAACTCTTAATCCTGCAACTTCTTCAGTTTGAAGTTCATAAAAAGAAATAGGAATTTTTGGAATTTTCAATTATTTACTCGTTGTTCAAGTTCGTAATGTGGTTCATATTTAGCAATAGGAACTCGAATTTCCATAGATTCTCCAACAATTTTTCCTTATTTTGGAAGAGTATCGTTTATTTAAATTCCACAATCTTTATAATCTAACCATCAAAGAATTGCATCTCCAGAAGTTGAAGTACATGTAAAAATTACAGTTAAATCTCCTTCCCACATAATTTCTTTGTAATCTTTAAAAAATCCACCAAGCAGTGACAATGGATAAAGTACTTCATTTGTTTTACTATTTATTTTTCCTATCTTAAGAATATGTCCCTAAAAGCTAATTTTGTCAGCAACGGATTAAGTTAGATGTAGTCAAACTGATCATGAAATAAAAGGATATCCAATTCTAAATAAAATGTTATTTCCTTTCATTATCATTATGAAGTCAAACAATTTTGCTACATAATTATCAATTAATTTTTATTGAATTTTCCATCATAATTTGGATAATCTGTACCATCATTTCCAATAATACTACAATTCATGTACAATTGTGCATGATTTCGATGAAGCCATCCAGCTCCAATATTTATTTCTATTTCCGTATCTTTGTTGAGGCATTTAAATTATTTAAAGATTTCTCATTCACAAGGAATCATTAAAACTGGTAACTCTCCGTTTTTTTCTTTATTTATTAAGGAAAAAGTTTATATAGACATATCTAAAACAACTCTTACAGTAGCACCATTAAAGTCAATTAAATTATCATTCTCATCAGTTGCACTAATTTCTAAGTCTTGAACTGGATCAAAAATAGGAACATTTACAGGATAATTTGGTTCATGAATTACTGGTCCACCAAATTCTGCTTTAGGTATTAATGAAGCAATAATATTAGTTTCACTGTGAAAATGATCATTATGCATTACAAACATTCCATCAGCAAGATTGAAATTTTTATTGATTAATTAGAATGGAATAATTTTAGGAACATCTTTAGCTACAGTTTATTCTTTAGCTTCCATGACTTGATTACTGAAACCAAGCAAACTTCCAATACTATCTGCTATATCCACATACAATTTTACATCACTTTCAAATATCAATTCTGTTTAAAAATTCATCTGCTTTAATGTGAATATTGGGCTATTTCGAATTAAAATTTGTTTTTAAATTTTTCAAACTATATTGACCTACAGGTATTTCTATTGTTTCCCAACCACAATAAAGTTTATTATTTTTCGATGTAATATTTGGTGTTAAAAAAGTTGAACAATAACCAACTAGTCAAACAGTAGTATAACTATCTCGTATTCGAACAGTTACTCGTTTTCTCAAAACAGATGATCTGTCACTAAGTTGAAATAATCTGCTCATATACTATTGAAAAAAGTATTAATAAATGAACAAAACAGATTGGGAACCAAAAATAAGAATTCCAGAAAATAAGTTGAAAAACAAACGTGGTATACTTTTATCAATTTCTATTAAATGTGCAATAATTTGACCAAATTGTTGAAAAACAACAGTAATGATTGATAATTATATTTTAACTCTGGTTTTTGACTGATATTCAAAAGAGAAAAGAAGAAAAGAAAGTTGGTGGAAATTTAATTGTTGCATTAGCTATTCTTGTTGTGAAAAATTATTGAATATCTAACAAAAAAGAAAGATGGTTAAGGACTACCACAACATGATGGATTTCTTCCATTATTATTAGCTTCATTACCTTATCTAGCAACAATTGGTTCACTAGCTGGAGGTTCTGCAGCAATTGCAAATGCAGTTATAAACAAGAAGAAAGCTGATAAAGAATTAGAAGAACAGAAAAGACATAATCAAGCAATGCAGAAAAAAGCTGGATGCAGTTTGGAGACAGCTTCACCTGGTGCTGGTGTTGGACTAAAGGAAGCAAAAAAGTTTCGAAGTGTTGATTGAAAAATTTAATGAACCTTTATCTAATTCTGATACAGAAAAACTTACTAAACAATTGATAATTAAACACTTTCATGGTGTATACATGACTGAGGAATTACCAACAAAGCAAATAATTTAAAATGTGGAATCAAATTTAGATACATCTGTACTATAAAAATAATGAGTGACAGCTAAAGCAATCTTCAGACTGTGTCCACAAAATGTTGTTTGTGATTCATTTGGTGGTAATATACCAAAACAACTAGTTAACTATTTGGGGAAAATAATCTGTATTAGAATAGCGAGAAATTGCAAAATTTTGATGAAGTAATGCGTGGCCATTTGTGTATATTTGTTTTAAAATTGTTTTGTGAGAATTATAATTTAGTGATATTTTAGATTTAATAAATGGACATTTTTGGAAGTAAGATAGGTCAAGCTGAACAAAATGAAGTGCTTAGCACATCTGTGTTCAATCTAGAAAAAAATCAAAAATGAAATCGAAAATATGATTAAACAATTTAAATCGTCAATAGATTCAACAATAACAAATTCAATTAAACAATTTCAAAAGAAATTCATGCTATTTTTAAAGTAACCAGAGGGTATATTAGTTATAAAAATAGAAGATTTGCTAATATAAATGGTCCAATTGGTGCAACAGATGTAGTGAAAAAACATTATTTCGATAATGAGTTAGAGTCAGCAGAAGCTGACTATAGTCAGTGACTACCAAATGTTGTTACAAAACCTGAATATGCTAGCATTTTAACACAGTTCAATAACTATGTCACCACTACACAATTTAATGAAAAAATCAGATTCATCAAGATAACTACAACACTATAAAGAATTTCTTTACAAAAAAGGTAGTTGAAAAAGCTCTTTCAGATTATTTCTCAAAAACAGATTTAACATCATACTTAAATAAGTTAAGTAATATTAAAGATAGAGTATATGATGAACAATAACATTGATGATGTTGATATTACAGTAAGTGTGCCTTATAAGCTATACTAAATAAATAACAATGATCAATGTATAATGGGACACAAATCAAATTTTCTAACTCTAAGATTGAAAGATTCTGTTTAACTGTTTCAGCTGATGTAAATATAATTGGATTTGGCGATATAATTTAAATTTTTAATTTGTATAAATTTTTTATCTATATAAATAGAAAATCGTGCTTTGCACTCAGTTCTTCAGGGAATCATAATTCACATTTAGTTCTTAAAGACGATCACATTTATTGTTTGATGTGTAAAAAGTTTGCTGAAACACATAATTCACACAGAGTAACATCTAAAAATGAAAGACAAAGAATTGAAGGTAGTTGTGCAATTTGTAATTCTAGAAAGAGTAAATTCATTAAAAAAATTGTAGTTGGTGATATGCTTAAATAATTTTTGTGAAGAAATAATTAATGAATTACATAAACCAATTAGAAAAAACTTTAAAACAAGAGAAGTTGTTTCTCTTGGTTTAGATGATTTATGGCATGCTGATCTAGTAGAGATAGATTTAGGTAATATCAAAGGAATTTCATAAAGTTTACAAATATTTATTAACTATCATTGATATCTTTTCAAAATTTGCACTTCCTGATTCTGTTAAAAATAAAGCAGCTAACAATAAGGGTTGATGCTTTCGAAAAAATGTTCATAGTTAGAAACCTAAAAAATTTAAAAACAGATAATGGTAAAGAATTTAACAACAAAGAATTACAAGAATTGATGAAGAAATATAATATCAATCATTATTCAACTTTTTCAGATTTAAAAGCATCTGTTGTTGAATGATTTAACAGATCATTTAAAGAAAAGATGTGGAAGAAATTTGCTCTTCAAGGAAAATTTAAATGGTTTGATTTGGTTAAAAATCTAATCGATGAATACAATAACACAAAACATTCAGCTATAAAAATGAAACTGATAGAAGTTAGTGAGAAAAATTTAAAAAGATGAAACATTGTATCTAATGAAAAAGCTAAATTTAATAAAGGTGATAAAGTGAAAATTAGTAAACTTAAAAATCTTTTAGAAAAAATGATATACATCTAATTTGTCAACAGTTTTTGAAAGTGAAGATGTTATTCATTCTGATCCAATCACATATAAACTGAAAGATGTAAAAGGACATTTTTGTGAACAAGAGCTACAGAAAACGAAATATCCAGATGTATATCTCATTGAAAAAGTTTTGAGGAAGAAAAGCAATCAGGTTTATGTCAAATGGTTGGGTTTCGGTAATTCACACAATAGTTTGGTAAATAAAGACAACATCATTTTATAATAGTTACATCTGGTGAAGCATTTTAATATCATTGATTAATTGTTCTTGTGTATAGATATTCAAAATACTCAAATACTTCACATGACAAACAATCCTCATTTCTTCACAATTTGGATGCCTATCTTTGATTCTGTATAATTGTTTCTGCAAATTTTTTCGTTGTGTTCTAATGACATAGTAAGTATAATCACATTCATTGTCAGATAACTTCAAAAGAAAAAATGTTGGTCTTAATTTGTCATCAGTTATTTGGGAAACATGGTGAGGTAGTAATGTCTTTATGTGTTCATTCCTTTTATGTGTTATTTCGGAAGCAGTATGAACTGTTTCTCTCAAATTCTAAATGTGATCAGCATTCATTTTAATTTTATTATCTTTTAATTGAATTATTTCTGTGTTTAATTTTTTTGGTGTTTGTAGTTGTATCAATTACCTTTGTTTTTTATTTGATCTTTGCAAAAAGTTTTAATTTTATATCCTCCCTGATTTCGAATTGAAGGTAAAACTTTTTCATAAACCCAATCTTGAAACTCTTCTGCAAAAGGCATTTTGGATTTTATAACTGAAGAATAAAGACCAGTTTCATTGATAAATTTTGTTGAATTTTGAATATATTTAAATAGTGGTGAAATGGTGCTACCAAAATTCTCTTATGTTTTACAGTATTTTTGTTTAACATGGTCATTAATTGCATCTCTAGGTCGAGCATATCCCAACAGATCAGCAACTTGTTTTGAATAAAACCATGGATTATTTTTTCATCAATAATCAAAAACACTTGCTTATTGTTGCATGTAAGCTTGTTGTTGAATAGATCTACAATCGACCTCATTTAACAGAAACATTTTGTATTAGTTTTGCAAAAAGTAAACAGTAGCTGAAATTTGTAGTTTGTATTCACCATATTTTCTTTATTATTATGATTAAATTAAATTGTAAATCAAAATAAATTTATGGATTTAGAGTAGTTATATTATTTTAACTCTATTTAAATGAAGATACTTCTGCTATTGCTATTTGTGAAAATAGTAGTAGCTGCACCAGCACCAGCTAAAGCAGCGCCAGCTCAAACAGCGCCAACTAAAGCAACCTTTCTGGGTGCGCCAGGCTCAGGAGTGAAACTTTATGAAAAGAACAAAGCAGCTAAATATTTAATTGATTTTGATTACTTAAATGTTCCAACAACTGATATTACCCAAGTGAGTGATGAATTATTAAGAGAATCATTCATGCTATTCCAACTAACACACAATCTTGAGTTTACTGGCGAATTAAGTGAAGAAATTTTACAATTTATGAACAGACCTAGATGTGGTGTAACAGCTTCATTCGATAGTTATAGAACAAGTATGTACAAATGGAAGAAAAGGAATCTAAAATGGAATTATAAACGAGAAAATAAAAAAGTATTGGAATTAACAGATATAGCTTTTAGTTTATGGCAGATATATAGTGGTACTCAGTTTAACCATGATATCAATAATCCTGATATTTTAATTACAGGTAAAAGACTTATACATTTAAATGAAGTTAGTGGTCAACGACGTCCAAAGGAGTAAGATGGAAAAGGAAATGTGTTAGCTATGCTTTTTTCTTACAAATAGGAATAATGATCCACTAGAAATACATATGGATAAAGATGAAAACTGGTATTGGGAAATTGATAAAAATACACCAAAATATCAAAAAATTCTATAAGAAGTTCTGGTTCGTGAAATCGGGTATACATTAGGTTTAAAGCACACAGATGATTTTTTACTCAATAATGTATCCCTACTATAATGGTTCACATTTAGAATTATCTCAAGTTCACATTGATGCTATTCAAAGTTTATATGGTAAAACTTCAATGAAACCAACAATACCAAAAGTAGCACTACCAACTCTTCCTTCAAAACCAAGAGAAACAGTTAAATCATTATGTGAAATTGGTAGGCTTGATCACTTATTATCTGTAAATGGGGATTTATACATTTTCTATCAAAAGTGGGTATGGATCAATGAAAAACGGACAACTGATCACAAATTGGTTACAAAAAATAGACAGAATATATCAAATACAAAGTGGTGGAATTGTAACATTTGTTGACAATATGTTATATATGGTAAATTTACACACACTGCAATTAATTTCCAGATATCCAAAGTCAATAACTACCATAGTACTACGTAATAAATTTTATTGAATAGCATGAATTCTGCCTTTCGATACACAAATGGTTTTCTGTATTTTTTTCAAGGATGATACATTCTACGAATACAGTGAATTTACAAAAAAGTATTTAGAGCTGGCACAAATGAATTATCTTTATTTGGTATTGATTGTCATAACAGATCTGAATTAGTTCCTAAAGTAATAAATATATTGGAAGACACAGTACAAAAATTAGAGAATTTAACTTTTTCACAAATCTATTAAATTTTTTTCTATATAAATGGAGAGCATATAGCAATCTTCAGAAAACGTCAAACCTAAGTTATGTAAATATTGCAATACTGAGAAGTCAATCGACAATTTTACTTTACACAAATACACAAAAGATGGTTATAGAGCTATGTGTAGACCATGTATACATCAATATTAGGTAAAAAATTACAATGAAAGCTGAATTTCTTGCACATGTGGAAGACGTGTTTCTAAATATTATTACAAAGAACATTTACCACGAATTTCG
The DNA here is from genome assembly GCF_023864275.1 of Schistocerca cancellata. NCBI lineage: Eukaryota > Metazoa > Arthropoda > Insecta > Orthoptera > Acrididae > Schistocerca > Schistocerca cancellata. The sequence goes on along the minus strand of NC_064628.1, from coordinate 329,979,019 downwards.
AGTGAAGAACATTCAAATATATTATTATTGATGAATAATAAAAATGAAGAACCCATTGATTCATCTACAAAGAAATGTAAAAGATGTCTTGAAATTAAAGATTGAAATTGTTTTTACATAAATCCTTCACATGAAGATAAACATAATAATAAATGTAAGAAATGTACTTTATATTAGAATAAGAAAGCTAAATCAGCGCAAGCAGGCTTAAAACAGGGTCCAGCAGAAGCATCTTGACCTGAGTCCTTGAAGTTCTTAACTGTTAGTAAAATCCATTTCTTTTGAAGAACGTTACTTGGTCTTTAAGTTTTTATTTATTTTTGAATATATTCGTATTCTAAAGCAAACGGATTATCATATTTTATTTCTGTATATGGAATAACTTTTTAAGAAATTTAACATAATGGTTCTGATATTGTATAAAATTTTCCACAGACAAACAATTAACCATAGGAATATCGTATAAAAATTATAAAATACTATAACTAATTAAAACATTTTGTCTTCAAAAAAAGAAAACCATATATCTTTAAACTAAGAACTCAAATTAATTTGCTAATTATATTTTTGAATAAATTCTAAAATATTCATTCTTTGTTTCCTACAGATTCAGAATTAGAACTAGAACTACACATGGCTTTTGTATCAGAATTAATTTGACAATTAGAGATAGCTAAAAAGTTAACTAAATTATGGTTGTAATTGAATCAGCTAGTTAAAACTTATAACTATATATTTAATACAAAATTAAAAAGCTAAACTATTACAAATTAATTTATTTGAAAAAGGTGATTGCTTATTTTTATAAAAAGTTTGTTCTACTATATGAAATTATATTTTTTAAGTTTAAACATTCTTTTCCTTTTTGTTTATATTTAATTGTTTATAGGTTTTTCATTGTCTTTAATTTGTAATTTAGTTTCAAATTCTATTGCTAGTTGTTCTTTCTATTTTTGTACTTTATATTGTCTATATTTACGAATAGATGCTAAAACTTCTTTAGTTATCCATTTTTTAATTTGCTCGGCTTCCTTTTTAGGTGAAAGAATAAGAAAATATAATCATGATTCATTTATAAATATAGTATGGGATTTATATTAAAGAGGGGCGTCTGGGAGATACCCCAAATATTTTCAAAAGTAATCATATCTATGTACTTTATGATATATTGTCTATTAAATTATAATAATTTATGATTAAGAATCTATTAATGATAATTCTTATGATCTATTAAATAGTTATCCTTACTATCTGTTAAATAATTATCATTTCTGAAAAAATATTTGTTTGCAAATCTAATAAATTTTTTGGTAAGAAATAGAGCAAAATGAAAAGATATTTTGCTATTCACTGTTGCTCAACTTGGTACATATTGTGAAATAAATAACTTATGAGGATATAGTAAATTAAGTAAATCTGACCTAATGGCATTTCTTATTAGAAATTCTACACCTAAAGTGAGTGACAATCTTTGGAAACAATTACCATATCATAATATTGAAAATCATTTTGTTTTCCAAACTTAAGAAGATAAACCACTAAAAAGAATATTTCTGTTTCCTACAGACGTGTTTTCAAAACAAGAAGGTAAACGACTGACAAAATAATTTCCATTTTCTACAGAAGTGTTCGCAAAACAGAAGACTAGAACCAATAAAGAAGTATTATTTCCTTTTTACACAGATTTATTTGAGAAACCAAGAGACAGAAGAACAGTTAGAGATTATATAGTTGATAAAGCATTTGCAAACAGATTACAAACCATACATTTTGAAAACAGTATAGACTCAGCTGAACCTAATCATTTCTTGACTGTGGTGAAGACGAAAATTCAGAAAATTGTGAAAGACAATTGGAGAGTACATTGTGGTTTAAAGATAATTTTCAATTTATTTTGTGAGTACAAATTACAGATGAATGACAACGTCAAGAATTTGGACAACAAATATAAAACTATACAATTAAGACAGAGAAAGATTTTAGTAAAAAATTCGAATGAATGAAGTGAGATATTTTAATGAAAATATCTAATTTTCAAGCACAAGGATCACGATGGACATTAAATAGAATTATTGGTTTATAGTCAGGAATTAACAAATATGTTCCACTAAGAGGATCATCTTACACTGAATTACCAGATAAAATTAAAAAAAGGAAGCATGTGTTAATGTGAAAAATAATGGTCAAAAGTGTTTTCTGTGCTCTATAAAGTCAGCTTTGTACCCTGTAGATAAAAACGCTGAAAGAGTAACAAATATAGCAATATTGATCTTGATCATGATCAGAAACCGCAAAATTTTGAGTTTCCTATAGTGGTTGATCATATTCCAAAAATTGAAATAGAATTAATGTGTCTATCAATGTTTACCCCCACCCCCTCCATGAATCATGGACCTCGCCATTGGTGGGGAGGCTTGCATGTCTCAGCAATACAGATAGCCGTACCATAGGTTCAAACACAATGGTGGCGTATCTGTTGAGAAGCCAGACAAACATGTGGTTCCTGAAGAGGTGCAGCAGCCTTTTCAGTAGTTGCAGAGGCAACAGTTTGGATGATTGACTGATCTGGCCTTGTAACACTAACCAAAATGGCCTTGATGTGCTGGTACTGTGAATGGCTGAAATCAAGGGGAAACTACAGCCTTAATTTTTCACAAGGGCATGCAGGTTTACTGTATGGTTGAATACAGGTAAAATATCCTAGAGGTAAAATAGTCCCCCCCCCTTTGGACCACTCAGGTGGGGACTTCTCAGAAGGTCGTTGTTATCAGGAAAAAGAAAACTAGCATTCTACTCGTTGGAGTGTGGAATATCAGATCCCTCAATTGGGCAGGTAAGTTAGAAAATTTAAAAAGGGAAGTGGATAGGTTAAAGTTAGATATAGTGGGAATTAGTGAAGTTCGGTGGCAGGAGGAAGAAGACTTTTGGTCAGGTGAATACAGGGATATAAATACAAAATCAAATAGAGGTAATGCAGAAGTAGGTTTAATAATGAATAAATAAATAGGAATGTGGGTAAGCCACTACAAACAGCATAGTGAACGCATTATCGTGGCCAAGATAGATACAAAGCCCATGCCCACCACAATAGCACAAGTTTATTTGCCAACTAGCTAGGGAGATTGATGAAATGTATGATGAGATAAAAGAAATTATTCGGACAGTGAAGGGAGACGGAAATTTAATAGTTATGGGTGACTAGTATTCTATAGTAGGAAAAGGAAGAGAAGGAAACATAGTAGGTGAATATGGAATGGGGGTAAGGAATGGAAGAGCCAGCCACCTCATAGAATTTTGCTCAGAGGATAACTTAATCATAGCTAACACTTGATTCAAGGATCATGAAAGAAGGTTGTTTAAATGGAAGAAGACAGCACATACTCACAGGTTTCAGATAGGTTATATAATGGTAAGACATTTAGGAACTAGGTTTTAAATTGTAAGACATTTCCAGGGGCAGATGTGGACTCTGACCACAATCTATTGATTATGTACTGTAGATTAAAACTGAAGAAACTGCAAAAAGGTGGAAATTTAAGGAGATGGGAATGATTGACAAGAATGGGGGAAAGAAATATAGTAGAAGAAGAATGGGTAGCTTTGAGAGATGAAATAGTGAAGGCAGCAGAGGATCAAGTAGGTAAAAAGACGAGGTCTAATAGAAATCCTTGGGTAACAGAAGAGATACTGAATTTAATTGATGAAAGGAAAAAATACAAAAATGCAGTAAATGAAGCAGGCAAAAAGGAATACAAACGTCTCAAAAATTAGATTGACAGGAAGTGAAAAATGACTAAGCAGGGATGGCTAGAGGACAAATGTAAGGATGTAGAGGTGTATATCACTAGGCGTAAGATAGATACTGCCTACAGAAAAATTAAAGAGACTTTTGGACAAAGGGAACCACTTGTGTGAATTTCAAGAGCTCAGATGGAAACCCAGTTCTAAGTAAAGAAGGGAAAGCAGAAAGGTGGAAGGAGTATATGGAGAGTCTATACAAGGGCGATATTCCTGAGGACAATATTGTGGAAATGGAGGAGGATGTAGATGGAGATGAAATGGGAGATATGATACTGTGTGAAGAGTTTGACAGAACACTGAAAGACCTGAGTCGAAACAAAGCCCCGGGAGGAGACAACATTCCATTAGAACTACTGACGGTCTTTGGAGAGGCGATCATGACAAAACTCTACCATCTGATAAGCAAGATATATGAGACAGGCGAAATACCCTTAGACTTCAAGAAGAATATAATAATTCCAATCCCAAAGAAAGCAGGTGTTGACAAGATGTGAAAATTACCAAAGTCATGGCTGCAAAATACTAACGCGAATTCTTGACAGATGAATGGAAAAACTGGTAGAAGCCGACCTCATGGAAGATCAATTTGGATTCTGTAGAAATGTTCGAACACGTGAGGGTACACTGACCCTACGACTTATCTTAGAAAATAGATTAAGGAAAGGCAAACCTATGTTTCTAGCATTTTTAGACCTAGAGAAAGCTTTTGACAATGTTAACTGGTATACTGTCTTTCAAATTCTGAAGGTGCCATGGGTAAAATACAGGTTGCGAAAAGCTATTTACAATTTGTACAGAAACCAAATGGCAGTTAAAAGAGTTGAGGGGCATGAAAAGAAGCAGTGGTTAGGAAGGGAGTGAGACAGGGTTGTAGCCTATCCCCAATGTTATTCAATCTGTATATTGAGCAAGCAGTAAGGGAAACAAAAGAAAAATTCAGAGTTCGACTCAAAATCCATGGGGAAGAAATAAAAACTGAGGTTTGCTGACGACATTGTAATTCTGTCAAAGACAGCAAAGGACCTGGAAGCGCAGCTGAACAGAATGGACAGTGTCTTGAAAGTAGTATATAAGATGAACATCAACAAAAGCAAAAATGAGGATAATGGAATGTAGTCGAATTAAATTGGGTGATGCTGAGGGTATTAGATTAGGAAATGACATGCTTAAAATAGTAAAGGAATTTTGCTTTTTTGGGGAGCAAAATAACTCATGGTCGAATTAGAGAGGATATAAAATGTAGTCTGGCAATGGCAACGAAAGCGTTTCTCAAGAAGAGAAATTTGTTAACATCAAGTATAGATTTATGTGTCAGGAAGACTTTCCTGAAAGTATTTGTATGTAGTGTAGCCATGTATGGAAGTGAAATGTGGATGATAAATAGTTTAGACAAGAAGAGAATAGAAGCTTTTGAAATGTGGTGCTACAGAAGAATGCTGAAGATTAGATGCATAGATCACGTAACTAATGAGGAGGTATTGAATAGAATTGGAGAGAAGAGAAATTTGTGGCACAAGTTGACTAGAAGAAGGGATAGGTTGGTACTGCAATTTAGTATTGGAGGGCAGCATGGATGGAAAAAGTCGTAGAGGGAGACCAAGAGATGAATAAACCAAACAGATTCAGATGGATGTATGTTGCATTAGGTACTGGGAGATGAAGAAGCTTGCACAGGATACAGTAGCATGGAGAGCTGCATCAAACCAATATCTGGACTGAAGACCACAACAACAACATCAATAATGAGATTTTCACTCTGCAGCAGAGTATGCGCTGATATGAAACTTCCTGGCAGATTAAAACTGTGTGCCCGACCAAGACTCGAACTCGGGACCTTTGCCTTTCGCGGGCAAGTGCTCTACCATCTGAGCTACCGAAGCACGACTCACGCCCGGTACTCACAGCTTTACTTCTGCCAGTATCTCGTCTCCTACCTTCCAAACTTTACAGAAGCTCTCCTGCGAACCTTGCAGAACTAGCACTCCTGAAAGGAGGATATAGCGGAGACATGGCTTAGCCACAGCCTGGGCAGAAGTAAAGCTGTGAGTACCGGGCGTGAGTCGTGTTTCGGTAGCTTGCCCGCGAAAGGCAAAGGTCCCGAGTTCGAGTCTCGGTCGGGCACACAGCTTTAATCTGCCAGGAAGTTTCATATCAGCGCACACTCCGCTGCAGAGTGAAAATCTCATTCTGGAAACATCCCCCCAGGCTGTGGCTAAGCCATGTCTCCGCTATATCCTTTCTTTCAGGAGTGCTAGTTCTGCAAGGTTCGCAGGAGAGCTTCTGTAAAGTTTGGAAGGTAGGAGACGAGACGAGAAGTAAAGCTGTGAGTACCGGGCGTGAGTCGTGCTTCAGTAGCTCAGATGGTAGAGCACTTGCCCGCGAAAGGCAAAGGTCCCGAGTTCGAGTCTCGGTCGGGCACACAGTTTTAATCTGCCAGGAAGTTTAGAAGGTAAAACGTTGTCCAAAATAAAAGGAACCTGACGTGCTCCAGTGGGCCAAACTGGTATTTACACAGTATTATGTCAAGGGAGGTGGCTCAGATATGTTGCATTAACTTACATTGCTTTCTCATATTCCTACATCAGGAAAAATTTTTTCTACTGCTGTTGCGCCCATGTTTTTCTGAAATCTAAATTAGTGACTAGAAAATGGTGGGAAAATGAAAAAATTACACGTGTTACGATCGATGATATCATCCCTAGTTGATGTATACGTAATTTTACGTAATTCAGCAACAAATAAATCCATTAGTATTATTTGCACCTTAAATGACTGGCACATTCACAGTTTTTGACTCCAAAGAAATTATATTCGTACTTAATGCATTTCCCATACAATGGGCAATTAAATGAACACAATTCATAAATTTAACATTTCACATATAGCGTGACAATACTGCAGTTTATATTACTCATTAATGTGTAACCATCACAACATAATACTGTGTTAACTCCTACAGGCCATTAATTGCATAAAAAGACAGAACTGAATCCTAAACACTATATTTCGAAAAGTATCAATTTCTGACTGATACCAGCTGTTTTGTATTTCTTAAGTAAGATTGGTTATAGATAGCTTATGTATGCTGTGATGAGCAAGTTTCACAGGCAGGGCGATTACGTGCAAGCTATCAAACGCTGCACTAAGATCACATAACACAAAAACGTCATATCAAGTTTTCATATGCATCAAGAACCCAGTTAAATTCATAAATGTCGTAAAAGTATTGTTTTTACCTTACTGAAAACCAAAATTACTTTTGCATGGTATGTTAAACTTTTGAAAGTTTGTAACTACCACAAATTTTTTTTACCTCACTGTATATAAGAGGTTCAAAGAATTAGAAGAGATTGGAAGAGTCTATGCAGTCCGAAAAGATGCTTATCACCATTTTAAAAGATCCATACAATTTTAGGAGACCTTAGTATCTCAGGGAAATTATCAAATTATAGCCACTTGTTAAAAACGATACAAAATTTATTGTTTTTAATTGCTTAAGTTGAAATATGTTAACATTTGATACTTATGAAAGTAGAGAAGTTGGATAAATGGCTAACAACACTGAGTGTGATACTGTTCCAGTGGAAAGCATCCACTGTAGGGGCTCAGTTTCAAAAAATTCTGATGCAGATGTAGTCCGGAAGAAAACCCCCGGAATATTCAGAGAAAAATTGTAACTAAGAGTTAAAACTCGATTATCATATGTATTTAAAATCCTTCAGTTGGTTATTATTAAAAGCAAACACGCTATTACTCACAAAAACTGAAACACAGCAGGAAAAATGTAAAAACAATGTGAACCATCATTAGGCGCCAGTGAAACAAAAACACTAAGTGACACGAAATTAAGTTTCCAAATAACAGCTGTAATAGAAATGAAGACATAGTGAATTCACTTTCTCATCATGGCAGAAAGCAATATATTTGCCTATACATAATCAAATAGAGGTATATTCGATTTATTGCAGTGGACACTGTTAGCAGCATTATCAGACATTAGTTTAAAAAATACAGTACTTAGGAATGTGGTCCAGAAAAACATCACTAGTGAAGTTCTTTCGTCTGACGTGAGAATAGCGTGGTACAAGGCAGTCAGTATCATCATCAGCACTAATGAGCGTCTCTCTGCCATCGGTTTAAGTGACACTAACCTCTGCAGCAAATGCAACCTCGTTGACAGTCTGTCTCATCGTTACACATGTGGAGATCGGATTATCAGCTGGGGGTGGACCAGGGAGGAAATTGCTCAAATAACAATAACTTCAGCAAATAATGTACCAACTAGCATTTTCTTCAAACCAGAAGAAAGTTACTACCCTCAGGTAAAAAATAACACAGTGATTTGGTTAATAGGTAAATATACAAGTTACGTTTTTAATACTATTGGGAGCGATGAACATGTTGAATACAGGATGTATATGGAAAATGAATTCGAGAAAACACTTAAGTATCAGAATCACAATAAGAAATATGGTAACATGTTCCGAATTGTCTTCAACAGATTGGGTATAGGTTAGGAACTGGATTCATCGTAGAGAGGGGATGGGTTGGGTCACGTTCCCGACCCTAACCTCACCTGTAAGTCACACATGACAAATAAACAAGTAGTACAGCAGATACAAGAATATGACGGCAAACATCTGGTGTCTGATACAAAGAAAGATCTTGAACTCCCTAAGGATGCTTTACAAGGCTGGAACTGACAAAAATAACAAGGCAGTGAAGAACTTTGCGATGTTGCTGTTCGGGACTGCTCTTCTGTCCACGTATTTTACCCTGGAAGGAACACACATCAAGGTTTTACTGAATTATTAATTTGGGTCTGGGAAATGATGATGAGGAACTTCAGGCTGCAGAAGAAGAAAATGTGCATGCTGAACTGCCACCAGTTGAAGGTGACAGTGAAGGTGCTAAATGTGTGCTACTGCTAAAGGCTGAATATGATTCCTCATTCTTTGAATGCTGTAATTTATGACTGCAATTTTCTGTCACCTTATTTATGTAATTTCATTGTAGCCATTTTTGTAACTGTTTTTTTGGAATAAAAAAAATAAGGTCATAAAAGTCTTTGTGTCTTTCAAAAGTGAGAAATCTTGTGGGTATGATTGTGTTTTTAGCAGAGTATGAAAATCTTGCTCTATGCTGATAATACGACTCTTAAGCAATGTTTGTAACATTTTACTGACTAAGAGGTGTTTCCTGACAGACTTAAGTGTACCGTACTGTTTAAAAAATAATAATAAAACAGACGTAAAACAATAACCTGTTATTACAGGCCGTTTCTCATCTTCCAGCCTTCCAAGATGCTTTTTAGAAGACTGCCTCAGTTTGACTTCAGTTAGTGATTTTCCTTAGCTACACGTAATTCCATAAACAGACACCAGGCAGAGCTAAACAACTTAATCCATTCTGTTGGTGTAATCTATTATCTTACCAAGAAGTCTTTTAGTTGGGACCATAAAGTTCTGATGTGATTCTTGAAGTTTTCCCGATGTAATGTGTATTCCACAAAGTTTCGGGATTGCAACCGAATGACGTTGACATCTTGCCACAATATTTCAGCTGACAACCGTTCAGCCACCATCAGGTGAATGTTTTACATTGGAGGCCGTTGGTGCACGTCACTAGGTTAAAACTAAAAATTGTGTCGTAATACGTCCCTCGTAGTAAAAATTCGGATGTCCACGTAATAACCATCACTATACGTGGCTTTACGCGAAAATGTTTTCTTGCTGAAAATATTAATGAAATCACCGGGTTCCAAGCCCTATCCATTTGAAAGCCGCTATCCCACCATAATTGATAAGATCTTCCGCTAAATGTATTTCCGCAGCTTCCTTAATAAATGAATCACGGAATTTCGTCTTGTGCAAGATTTCCGTGGCGCAACAATCCACAGAGGGTCCTGTGGAGATAAAAATAAAGAGCTGGGCTGTGGCCGACTTACTGAGCTGAAAAAGACGAGTGCTGTTATCATATTCAAAGAACCTTTCGTGTACTGGACATTTGGTATTATCAATGTAGCCTGTGGCACACTGGCATGGTATTGTGTAGACCCCAACCTTTCTCAAACCCATAACTTCTTTAACCGAACCGAGAAGAGCACAGGACTTTATAGGTAGTAGAAATATTATTTTCACATAATGTTTCTTTACGATTCTACCAAATTTTGGCGACATCTTGACAACATGTGGGAGGAACGCTCCTTCTCCTCTTGATCTTGTGAGTGTTCCCAAGTTCCTTCGTCCTTAAAGTCGTGCTAATCTTGTGTGGAGACTGTTCATTATTTATTTAAACACATATTGTAGGTGTTTAAGGTTGTCTATCAGACACAACAACGCTCATATGACAACAGAGTTTCAGAAAGATCGTGATACCTAGACATCTGCAAGTATAGGTCCGTATATGTGGGCTCGCACTAATGACCCATCCACTTTGTGACTGACCAGGACGTCCGGTAACCGTACACAGCCGCCTTTTCCCATTTCCATTGTAAACAAGATATTCCCCTGTATAAATCTAGATGCTGGAAAAATAGTGATATCTCTTCTTCAACGTGGGGTCTATAATTCGCCATAAGACTTTTGGTTTAAGTTCAACCGGCCAAGTACCTTCTCCTCAAAGTCTTCCATAAAAAAGGTTGCTACTAGAGGAGAGACAGAACAAAGAGTAAGGTGGAAACATGTTGAAACGGTGTGTCATTTCGGTTGTCACTGAGTGGCAGCGAACCCATGAGATGGGTCCTAATAAAGAGTGAGACGACATCGAAACTTACAAGTAAGTCTGATTCATTGACTCTTAGTGACCTCAGTCTGTTAATAAAGTCAATGGAGTCGCCAGTGTTATGCGAGTATTTCACCACAGAATTTCTCAGTAACGAAGCAAGCTGTCCAGCGAAGTCATACGTCGGTGCGTCGATAATGCTCACAAAAGCATAGTAGTAGAACTTCCTAGTAAATTTCTGGAACATATAACCTTACTGGAACACTTTGTTGGGTTTTAATCTTTTCGCAAATTTCTTGCAGAAGAGAAGAAAATTCAATAACGTTGATAGTGTCCCTATCACGGGGCACTTACGCAGCAGTAACTTATGCCCATGACTCTTCCCGCCATTAGCTAAATGCACGAGTAATTTCCACTGTAAAACACTAATTGGTGGTGGTTGAATGGTTGTAAGTCGAAATATTGTGGCAAGATGTAGACATCATCCGAGTGAAATGCCGAAACTTTATAGAATACATAAAGTTTTGCTTGGAAAGCTACAATGATATGCCATCAATGGCATCCCTCTTGCGTGGATGATTTTTATAGTGGTAACAGAAATACGAGGGCCACACTGATAATCTACGCCACAAGAATAGTCAAAATGCAGAATGGGGACAAATGAAACATGGACCTCCGCAGGGTCAGAAATTCGATCCAATCTTCCTCCTAACCCGCAGTAATGACCATCCAATAACTATAAAGAACTGTTCTGCTCAAAATTTTAATTTTTGTTAATGACGCAAGGCTATTAATTAAGGGCCTAAACTCAACCTTACGATACACAGCCTAGATTTTAGCTAAACAGGCCAACAACTGGTTCACTGAAAACCCCTTTAGGCTTAACATCTGTTATGTTCTCTCAGTCACTTTTACAATTCATAGTGGCATCTAGCGTCCAGTGTAACCTGCCCCCTGTCGGAGGGACTTTTGAAACTTAATACCGGGAATGCATTTATTCACAGAATAAAACGGTGTTTGACGGGCATAAAACAGAACAAAATCACTGTGACGAACATAGTACAAAACATGCCAAGTTTCTCCTGGCTCATCTACACGTCGTTGCCACAAAATTCCAAACGAAATGAGCAACAAGGAAAAAAAGCCCTTCTGCAGATCGTGAACACTGGCGGCTAAATTGAACAGGCGCGATTTAAATCTGCTTTTCCATATTATGGTCCTTCGCCAGCAAAATTGTGTGTCTCTAATACTTTTACCTATGGTTGGATCGATTTTTTCTTATAATTTTATATGTTCGCTAATTGCATTAGCGAAACAATGTGTTCGTTTAGATTTACCAGACTATTGTTGCCCGTTTATACAAGTTTCTTTCTATAGTCTGAATTATGGTTGATAATACGAAGGTAATCCCAAAAGTAAGGTATCCTATTTTTTTTATAAGTACAGAGAGCTGTTTATTTCTACAATGGTTTACATCAGTTTACAGCTTGAACGTTTAGCTATTTTTCGACTTAATCACCATTTATGTCGTTCTTTTTTTTGTAGACGCTGTGGCTGTTTTTGTATGCCCATGTCATACCAGCTCGCCGCCACGCTGTTCAGAAAGTTATGAACCTCTTCTTTCACCTCGTCGTCGGAGCTGAATCGCTTTCCGGCCAAATGTTCTTTCAACTTAGGGAACAGGTGATAGTCACTGGACTCCAAGTCTGGTCTATAGGGTGGGTAGGTGATTATGTCCCACTGAAACTGTTGCAGGAGAGCAACTGTTTCCGATCAATGTGTGGGCGAGCGTTGTCATGGAGAATGTGTACGTCCTTGCTCAACATTTCTCCGGTTCTGAATTGCCCGTTTGAGTTTTCCAGAGTCTCACAGTACTTGTCAGCGTTACTTGTGGTCCCAGTGGGCATAAAGTCGACCAACAGTACCCCTTTCCGATCCCAAAAAACGGTTGTCATGACTTTACCGGCAGACTGTGTTTGTTTGAATTTCCACGGCTGTGGTGAAGAAGGAGGACGCCACTGGCGTGATTGTTGTTTGGTCTCAAGTGTAAAGTGGTATACCCAGGTTTCGTCACCCGTGACAACTGAGTCCAGAAAGTTGTCCAGTTCGGCTGCAAGGCGGTGAAGAAATGTGCGGGAAGCATCAACTCGTTTCCGCATGCGGTCCTCAGTCAGCGCACACCTTCCGGTAGTTCAATGTTTCCGTTAAAATTCTGTGAGCGGTGCTTCGGGAACCTCAGGAACCAACGTGCAGAGATCATGCAGGGTGATCCGCCGATCATCACGCATGCTTTTCTCAACCTTCAACACTGTCTCCTCAGAAATTGACGGTCTCCCGCTCCTTTGTTCGTCGAGAATTTCGGTCCAAGCAGCTGCAAACTCTCTACAACACTTACTAACATTTTTCACATCCTTGTGCGATTCACCATACACTACCGTCAGTTGGCGATGGGTTTCAATCGGCGCAGTGCCCTTTGCGTTCAAAAACCGAATAACTGCTCGCAATTGGCACTTGGCGGTAACATCCAACGGGAGCTCCATTCTCAACGGCTGCCAAACCAAGACAGCGCCTCAGCGCGGCGTGCGCATGTTTGCACACAGCGCGTGAAGCACTCTTCATAACAGTTCTGTACTTACAAAAAAATAGGAGACCTTACTTTTGGGATTACCGTCGTGTTTCAAATTACGTTACAGCTTTTAAAGATAAATAATTTTTGAAATTGTACGCCCGCACAAGTATGAAGCATGCACACGGGTCCTCTAGGAGTATACGTGTCCCATTTTAAAAGTATGGCGTGTGTTGATTTTAAGTGATAACGATGAGCGATAAATGACCACATGACCTGTTACTTTTGTAACAAGATACTCTGTACACTTTTATTTTCTCTCTCTGTCTAGCACTTTTTAATATTTTTATATGTGGTTATATTAAACTGTAATTTTGTATTTGTCCTTTCTGGATTTTTGGTTCTCATGATGACTCGAGCAATGTCTCAAAAGAATATTGCCATTGCGATATTAGTTGTGTACAAGTCAGAATAACTATTATATCGGGAGCTGCAGTATAATAGCTCTGTGCATGATGGTTATTGCTGCTACACTTCAACTGTTACACAATTTACTCTCAAAAGAGGAAACTGTTAAATACTAACTGTGACCCCATCTTTCGAAAGAGTCGGACCCATTAAATTATTATAGTCGTAATCAAACATTTTGTTCGAACTTATTCGATGTATGTGCAGTATTAATATTGACTTGCTGGTAACTTAGGTTGATTGAATATTACTACAATAAAAGGTGGTGAGGTTCGCTCCACATAATTGTTGATTCTCTGAAAGTGATTAAGCCGTACATAATTTCATTTCCGTTATCTCAAAGGACCTGTCTGGTATGAAAATTTCTGGCTAATGGTAAAGCACATTAAGACCTGCATCTTCACATTTTGTTTTCATTGTCTTCTTCTACTAATGAGTGAGAAGTTCTGCCACTATCATTAGCTCCGGAATTTTGCACGCATTCGGTAGAGTGTCGGACATCGAGCGTAGTAAGATCTGCCCTCATATAGGGTATAACAAAAAGGTTCGCCAAACTTTCAGAAACATTCCTCATCCATAGAGGAATAAAAGTGTTACACGGACATGGGTCCGGGAAAGTTATATTTCCGTGTAAGAACTCATCTTATAGTTCCGGTCATAATCACGTTAATCATTGTAAATCCTCCCCAAGAACCATGGATCTTGCCGTTGGTGGGGAGGCTTGCGTGCCTCAGCGATACAGATAGCCGTATCGTAGGTGCAACCGCAACGGAGGGGTATCTGTTGAGAGGCCAGACAAACGTCTGATTCCTGAAGAGGGGCAGCAGCCTTTTCAGTAGTTGCAGGGGCAACAGTCTGGATGATTGACTGATGTGGCCTTGTAACACTAACCAAAACGGGCTTGCTGTGCTGGTACTGCGAACGGCTGAAAGCAAGGGGAAACTACAGCCGTAATTTTTCCCGAGGGCATGCAGCTTTCTGTATGGTTAAATGATGATGACGTCCTCTAGGGTAAAATATTCCGGAGGTAAAACAGTCCCCCATTCGGATCTTCGGGCGGGGACTGCTCAGGAGGGCGTCGTTATCAGGAGAAAGAAAACTGGCGTTCTACGGATCGGGGCGTGGAATGTCAGATCCCTTAATCGAGCAGGTAGGTTAGAGAATTTAAAAAGTGAACTGGATAGGTTAAAGTTAGATATAGTAGGAATAGTGAAATTAGGTGGCAGGAGGAACAAGACTTTAGGTCAGGCGAATACAGGGTTACAAATACAAAATCAAATAGGGGTAATGCAAGTGTCGGTTTAATAATGAATAAAAAAATAGGAGTGCGGGTAAGCTACTACAAACAGCATAGTGAACGCTTCATTGTGGCCAAGATAGACACGAAGCCCATGCCTACTACAGTGGTACAAACTTATATGCCAACTAGCTCTGCAGATGACGAAGAAATTGAAGAAATTTATGATGAAATAAAAGAAATTATTCAGATAGTGAAAGGAGACGAAAATTTAATAGTCATGGGTGACTGGAATTCGATAGTAGGAAAACGGAGAGAAGGAAACGTAGTAGGTGAATGTGGATTGGGGCTAAGAAATGAAAGAGGAAGCCGCCTGGTAGAATTTTGCACAGAGCACAACTTAATCATAGCTAACACTTGGTCCAAGAATCATAAAAGAAGGTTGTATACATGGAAGAAGCCTTCAGATACTGACAGGTTTCAGATAGATTATGTAATGGTAAGACAGAGATTTAGGAACCTGGTTTTAAATTGTAAGACATTTCCAGGGGCAGATGTGGACTCTGACCACAATCTATTGGTTATGAACTGTAGATTAAAACTGAAGAAACTGCAAAAAGGTGGGAATTTAAGGAGATGGGACCTGGATAAACTGACTAAACCAGAGATTGTAGAGAGTTTCAGGGAGAGCATTAGGGAATGATTGACAAGAATGGGGGAAATAAATATAGTAGAAGAAGAATGGGTAGCTTTGAGAGATGAAATAGTGAAGGCAGCAGAGGATCAAGTAGGTAAAAAGACAAGGTGTAATAGAAATCCTTGGGTAACAGAAGAGATACTGAATTTAATTGATGAAAGGAAAAAATAAAAAAATGCAGTAAATGAAGCAGGCAAGAAGGAATACAAACGTCTCAAAAATTAGATTGACAGGAAGTGAAAAATGACTAAGCAGGGATGGCTAGAGGACAAATGTAAGGATGTAGAGGCTTATCTCACTAGGGGTAAGATACATACTGTCTACAGGAAAATTAAAGAGCTGTTTGGAGAAAAGGGATCCACTTGTATAAATATCAAGAGCTCAGATGGAAACCCAGTTCCAAGCAAAGAAGGGAAAGCAGAAAGGTGGAAGGAGTATATGGAGAGTCTATACAAGGGCGATATTCCTGAGGACAATATTGTGGAAATGGAAGAGGATGTAGATGGAGATGAAATGGGAGATATGATACTGCATGAAGAGTTTGATAGAGCGCTGTAAGACCTAAGTCGAAACAAGGCCCCGGGAGGAGACAACATTCCATTAGAACTACTGACAGCCTTGGGAGAGCCAGGCCTAACAAAACTCTACCATCTGGTAAGCAAGATGTATGAGACAGGCGAAACACCCTCAGACTTCAAGAAGAATATAATAATTCCAATCCCAAAGAAAGCAGGTGCTGACAAATGTGAAAATTACTGAACAATCAGTTTAATAAGTCATGGATGCAAAATTCTAACGCGAATTCTTTACAGACGAATGGAAAAACTGGTAGAAGCCGATCTCGGAGAAGATCAGTTTGGATTCCGTAGAAATATTGGGACACGTGAGGCAATACTGACCCTACGATTTATCTTAGAAGAAAGATTAAGGAAAGGCAAACCTACATTTCTAACATTTGTAGACTTAGAGAGAGCTTTTGATAATGTTGACTGGAATCCTCTCTTTCAAATTCTTAAGGCGGCAGGGGGTAAAATACAGGGAGCGAAAGGCTATTTACAATTTGTACAGAAACCAGATGGCAGTTATAAGAGTCGAGGGACATCAAAGGGAAGCAGTGGTTGGAAAGGGAGTGAGACAGGGTTGTAGCCTCTCCCCGATGTTATTGAATCCCGATATTGAGCAAGTAGTGAAGGAAACCAAAGAAAAATTAGGAGTAGGTATTAAAATCCATGGAGAAGAAATAAAAACTTCGAGGTTGTCGATGACATTGTAATTCTGTCAGAGACAGCAAAGGATTGAATGGATAGTGTCTTGAAAGGAGGATATAAGATGAACATCAACAAAAGCAAAACGAGGATAATGGAATGTAGTCGAATTAAGTCGGGTGATGCTGAGGGAATTACACTCCTGGAAATGGAAAAAAGAACACATTGACACCGGTGTGTCAGACCCACCATACTTGCTCCGGACACTGCGAGAGGGCTGTACAAGCAATGATCACACGCACGGCACAGCGGACACACCAGGAACCGCGGTGTTGGCCGTCGAATGGCGCTAGCTGCGCAGCATTTGTGCACCGCCGCCGTCAGTGTCAGCCAGTTTGCCGTGGCATACGGAGCTCCATCGCAGTCTTTAACACTGGTAGCATGCCGCGACAGCGTGGACGTGAACCGTATGTGCAGTTGACGGACTTTGAGCGAGGGCGTATAGTGGGCATGCGGGAGGCCGGGTGGACGTACCGCCGAATTGCTCAACACGTGGGGCGTGAGGTCTCCACAGTACATCGATGTTGTCGCCAGTGGTCGGCGGAAGGTGCACGTGCCCGTCGACCTGGAACCGGACCGCAGCGACGCACGGATGCACGCCAAGACCGTAGGATCCTACGCAGTGCCGTAAGGGACCGCACCGCCACTTCCCAGCAAATTAGGGACACTGTTGCTCCTGGGGTATCGGCGAGGACCATTCGCAACCGTCTCCATGAAGCTGGGCTACGGTCCCGCACACCGTTAGGCCGTCTTCCGCTCACGCCCCAACATCGTGCAGCCCGCCTCCAGTGGTGTCGCGACAGGCGTGAATGGAGGGACGAATGGAGACGTGTCGTCTTCAGCGATGAGAGTCGCTTCTGCCTTGGTGCCAATGATGGTCGTATGCGTGTTTGGCGCCGTGCAGGTGAGCGCCACAATCAGGACTGCATACGACCGTGGCACACAGGGCCAACACCCATCATCATGGTGTGGGGAGCGATCTCCTACACTGGCCGTACACCACTGGTGATCGTCGAGGGGACACTGAATAGTGCACGGTACATCCAAACCGTCATCGAACCCATCGTTCTACCATTCCTAGACCGGCAAGGGAACTTGTTGTTCCAACAGGACAATGCACGTCCGCATGTATCCCGTGCCACCCAACGTGCTCTAGAAGGTGTAAGTCAACTACCCTGGCCAGCAAGATCTCCGGATCTGTCCCCCATTGAGCATGTTTGGGACTGGATGAAGCGTCGTCTCACGCGGTCTGCACGTCCAGCACGAACGCTGATCCAACTGAGGCGCCAGGTGGAAATGGCATGGCAAGCCTTTCCACAGGACTACATCCAGCATCTCTACGATCGTCTCCATGGGAGAATAGCAGCCTGCATTGCTGCGAAAGGTGGATATACACTGTACTAGTGCCGACATTGTGCATGCTCTGTTGCCTGTGTCTGTGTGCCTGTGGTTCTGTCAGTGTGATCATGTGATGTATCTGACCCCAGGAATGTGTCAATAAACTTTCCCCTTCCTGGAACAATGAATTCACGGTGATCTTATTTCAATTTCCAGGAGTGTATATACTCGATGTTAACAAACTTCTCTTCTTCAGGAACGCTTTCCTTGCCATTGCCAGTTACATTTTATATCCTCTCTACTTCGACCATAATCAGTTATTTTGATCCCCAAATAGCAAAACTCCTTGACTACTTTAAGTGTCTCATTTCCTAATCTACACTCCTGGAAATTGAAATAATAACACCGTGAATTCATTGTCCCAGGAAGGGGAAACTTTATTGACACATTCCTGGGGGTCAGATACATCACATGATCACACTGACAGAACCACAGGCACATAGACACAGGCAACAGAGCATGCACAATGTCGGCACTAGTACAGTGTATATCCACCTTTCGCAGCAATGCAGGCTGCTATTCTCCTATGGAGACGATCGTAGAGATGCTGGTTGTAGTCCTGTGGAACGGCTTGCCATGCCATTTCCACCTGGCGCCTCAGTTGGACCAGCGTTCGTGCTGGACGTGCAGACCGCGTGAGACGACGCTTCATCCAGTCCCAAACATGCTCAATGGGGGACAGATCCGGAGATCTTGCTGGCCAGGGTAGTTGACTTACACCTTCTAGAGCACGTTGGGTGGCACGGGATACATGCGGACGTGCATTGTCCTGTTGGAACAACAAGTTCCCTTGCCAGTCTAGGAATGGTAGAACGATGGGTTCGATGACGGTTTGGATGTACCGTGCACTATTCAGTGTCCCCTCGACGATCACCAGTGGTGTACGGCCAGTGTAGGAGATTGCTCCCCACACCATGATGCCGGGTGTTGGCCCTGTGTGCCTCGGTCGTATGCAGTCCTGATTGTGGCGCTCACCTGCACGGCGCCAAACACGCATACGACCATCATTGGCACCAAGGCAGAAGCGACTCTCATCGCTGAAGACGACACGTCTCCATTTGTCCCTCCATTCACGCCTGTCGCGACACCACTGGAGGCGGGCTGCACGATGTTGGGGCGTGAGCGGAAGACGGCCTAACGGTGTGCGGGACCGTAGCCCAGTTTCATGGAGACGGTTGCGAATGGTCCTCGCCGATACCCCAGGAGCAACAGTGTCCCTAATTTGCTGGGAAGTGGCGGTGCGGTCCCCTACGGCACTGCGTAGGAGCCTACGGTCTTGGCGTGCATCCGTGCGTCGCTGCGGTCCGGTCCCAGGTCGACGGGCACGTGCACCTTCCGCCGACCACTGGCGACAACATCGATGTACTGTGGAGACCTCACGCCCCACGTGTTGAGCAATTCGGCGGTACGTCCACCCGGCCTCCCGCATGCCCACTATACGCCCTCGCTCAAAGTCCGTCAACTGCACATACGGTTCACGTCCACGCTGTCGCGGCATGCTACCAGTGTTAAAGACTGCGATGGAGCTCCGTATGCCACGGCAAACTGGCTGACACTGACGGCGGCGGTGCACAAATGCTGCGTAGCTAGCGCCATTCGACGGCCAACACCGCGGTTCCTGGTGTGTCCGCTGTGCCGTGCGTGTGATCATTGCTTGTACAGCCCTCTCGCAGTGTCCGGAGCAAGTATGGTGGGTCTGACACACCGGTGTCAATGTGTTCTTTTTTCCATTTCCAGGAGTGTATTTAAGTGTAAGGAAGTCGTTTCTGAAAGTATTTGTATGGAGTGTAGCCATGTATGGAAGTGAAACATGGACGATAACTAGTTTGGGCAAGAAGAGAATAGAAGCTTTCGAAACGTGGTGCTACAGAAGAATGCTGAAGATTAGTTGGGTAGATCATATAACTAATGAGGAGGTATTGAATAGGATTGGGGAGAAGAGAAGTTTGTGGCACAACTTGACTAGAAGAAGGAATAGGTTGGTAGGACGTGTTCTGAGGCATCAAGGGATCATCAATTTAGTACTGGATGGCAGTGTGGAGGGTAAAAATCATAGAGGGAGACCAAGAGATAAATACGCTAAACAGATACAGAAGGATATAGGTTGCAGTAAGTACTGGGCGATGAAGAAGCTTGCACAGGATAGAGTAGCATGGAGAGCTGCATCAAACCAGTCTCAGGACTGAAGACCACAACAACAACAACATTGTAAATACACAGAAACAGGACATACCAGCATTACATAAAATGTTTTCTCGCATGAAATGTTCAAAGTACAATCTTGGTTAAGTCTGGTTAGAATGTACGGTAGGATGTAATCTTGGTTTCACCGCCAGTGTTTGTGTTTCAGTGCAACGCAGGTGATGTTGACATGCACACACTTTATTGTTTATGTTGATATGCGACTAAGCTCACTGCTCTACAAGCTTCAAGCGCATGACATTGAACGTTTACTGTTCATCACCGACTTGGTTTCCCGTACAGTGCAATGGATGTGTACTCAATTGCGAAGGTGGTAGATACCTATTTTCTGTACGGATCAGCAGATGGTAATGGCCGCGGCGCTCAACATTTGAATCGGGAAAGATTTCCGGAACAAAAAAAATGGTTCAAATGGCTCTGAGCACTATGGGACTTAACATCTTATGTCATCAGTACCCTAGAACTTAGAACTACTTAAACCTGACTAACCTAAGGACATCACACACATCCATGCCCGAGGCAGGATTCGAACCTGCGACCATAGCAGTCCCACGGTTCCGGACTGCAGCGCCTAGAACCGCATGGCCACCGCGGCCGGCCATTTCCGGAACAACGGACATTTATAATAATTGATCGTCGTCTTAGGTAGCATGGGGCGTTTAAAACTACTACTCACAACTGGGAAGGCCTAGAAGGACGAGAACGTCGCAACCGGAGGAGGAACTTCTTCGTGCAGTTGAAGACGACCCTAGTTTCAGCATAAGACAACTGTCTGCAACGAATGAGGTTGACCTCATGATTGTGTGTAAAGTGCTGCATGAGAACCCGTTGTATCCACACAATGTACAACGCGTGCTGGCACCATCAGAAGTAGATTTTTCTGAACTGCTACACTTTCGTAAATGGTTCTTTCACCACTGCGTCAGCCCTCAATTAATGCAGATGTGTTGAAGAGTTGTAGAAGCTGAGCTCCAAGCGTTTCTGAACCCATCTCTACATAACATATTTTCTTACTCTATGTGTCAGCAATGTTTCCTGAAAGGTTGGCCATACGTTTATGTTACTCCCTCTATTAGTAATAATAACAAGTGATCTTTGGTTTAATGAAAGTTGAGAGAAATAGAGTCTGGATCGGTTGCCGTAAATCAAAGAAATGAGAGGCGTTACCTGTTGTGCAGCATTGTAAGTTTTTCATCATTGCACTATGAGCCGAAAGCTTCTGGATACCACAGCGCTGCGAGATAATGCAAATGGTCGGGTCTAGACTTCTGACAATGAGAGAAACAGTTACAGCTTTTCTTTTGCGCTGCACGACGTTTTTTTACAAACAGATAGCGTAATAGAATAGCTCAAGTGGAAAGGAACACTTCCTACACTGTTGGCAGTTCTGTGTAGGTGGCAGTTACGTGATTTTAATTCGGTGATTACAAAATAGAGTCGAATGTATGCACTGGGTAGCCGAGGCAGCTAGTTCATGGTGAGTCGGTCAACCAAGTAAATGAATTTACTGAACATGCTGCAATTTACTACAGGGAGCCTGTGTGTCAGAATTCTCATCCAGTGTGGCGCAACGGCGTTACGATAGAAAAATGAGTCACAGAAAAGAGGGTTTGGTGGTCTGTTGGACTGATGGTAGTTTCTTATACCTATGGTGTGGGTTCGATTCCAACTTCTATCAATGATTTTAGATAGGGAGAGAAAGATTCCAGTCTCTTCTGACTACATCAAGTGAAGAAGATATAAAGTGCAATGTGGTCTGAAATTCACATTAAAGATGATATTCCTTCTCTGCCAAGTAGACGTTAGGTTGAACCACAATAAAGTCTAGAGTGGCGATATGTAGAAACCCTATCACCAGTAACCTTTCTTATACTAGTTATTTATTTCTAGTGACGAAACAAACGTTATGTAGAGCCACAGGACACTTATTCCATCTTTTATCTGAGCTTCTGTATGTCGATAAAATTGGTTCTGAACTGAGAATGCAACTCAGACCGCCCTTAAAGCGGAATTTGATCCCTTCGTGACAATACAGCTCGGCTACAATATGATGTTTGTTCAAAACTGCAGATTCCTCAGCTTCTCCACATATTACGTGTGAATGGGTTCGAATCCTGACCCGGCACTAAAGATTTCATCATGTATTATCAAGCTCTAGCATGAGAACACCTATCTGCTGGTGGATAATAATTTTGATTTTTAATCTTTTTTCATTCGTTGTCAGCACTAACGATATCTGACGTTTTTGACTCCCAGTGGGACACAGAACTATTTGCGAGATCACTGTAAGTTCAAGATGTTATTCCGAGCTGCTGGTGGAGAAAAATTCGGTAGCTAACGCCTCTTTGTGTGTAGTCAACAACGATATGTGTGCGGCTGTATTCCCAGTGAGCACTGAACTCTTCGTCATATTATTTCTAGTTCAAACATGCTCACATGTCGCTGCTGGTGCAACAAACCCATATTTAACGTTCGTTTTCTCTAGAATATAACAGCGATAGGTGCCGGGTTGGAGTCCTACGAAGGAAAAAATTAATGTTTCGTCTCGTCATTTCAGTTAAAACATCTAGCTACTGCCGAGAAAATCCGATATGTCACAGTTGGTTGTGCTTCGATATCAATCCGATTAGGTTCTGGGTTCGAATCCCTGTCCGACACAAACCTTTACTCACGGCATTTCAAGTAAGTTACTTGTGAAAATGCAATATTTAACATCTCTCGTAGTTCGTTAACAGGGACAAGAGATGCTGGGGAGGAATTCGCTTCCATTAAAATGTTTGTGTTATGTAATTTAAAGTTGATATTTGCTAACTGATACTGTCTAAAATCGAGGTATATCACTCTCTGTATGCCTAATCAGGAATGATTGTTAGTTTGCGTCAGTCACGAAATCTTTGCTTAGTTTGCATGACCTAGGTTTGAATCCATATGCAGAACGAGACGGTTCGTCGTGTCATTTAAAGTTCATACATATTCTCAACTAGCAGCTCGTGAATAACTTAAATTTTTAATGTCATTTTGTGTTAAATAATATGTACGGTATGTTACTTTGCAGAGGAAATCATGAATACGACGAACTTATCACGTGCATTACCTATCTGACGTAATAATGAGAGTGGTAACATTTCAGGTATATCATTTACAAGCCTTAAGGACAGTCTTATCTGTGATAACGTGTTCCCTGATATTTTCAGTATCGTGGTATTACTTTACATCATGAGTTACGGCGAGACAGAGCTGTGTCTTCTAGTGGTGACTTGTTGGAACCATTTTCAATAGCCAAACGACTGTACCAAGGAGCGATTAGAGGACCTGCTAGACAGCCGCGTTATGCCGGTTGCATGCGAATCAGGCGAAATGCACTTCAGGTCGTTCGGATACCTTTGAGCATAACTGTACCTGTAGACCGAAAGGTCGTGGGATCGAAGACCAGTAGTACTACGAAATATTTGAGTCTGTCTTTAATGTAGCCTTCACCTGTCAATAATGAGAAGATCCTCTAGGAACTACACGCGGCTAGGATTCCACGCTAAACTGTAGGTTCCCTTTCTCCAGGAGAATTACTGGTGAAGGTTGGGGACACGCAGGTTGCTGAAATGGCGTTAAACAGAAAGACTTGCCCCAGGCTGTTGAGTCACACGGAATTACTATAATATAAAGGTGACGAAGCACTGTTTTGAATCTTCCTTGCATCTTAAATTTTGTGTCAGATCGAGACTCGAAGCCGGAACAATTTCTTTCACTGAGAGTGCTCACACTAGTCGAGCTATTCAGACGTGACTGATGTTCCGTGCTCAGATCTTCAGACCGAACGAGGTAGCGCAGTCGTTAGCGCACTGAATTCGCCTTCGGATGGACGACGGTTCAGATCCACCCCCGGTCATCCTGATATAGGTTTTCCATGATTTCCCTAAATCGCTTCAGGCTAATGCCGGGGTGATTTCTTTGGAAAGGGAGTGGCCGATTTCCTTGTGCATGCTTTTGTAATCCTAGCCTGTGCTCCTCCTCTAATGACCTCGTTGTCGACCAGACGTCAAACTCTAATCCTCCACGTAAGCCATGCAATGTAGTAGTGCTCAACTCACACATCTGTGCTCCAATGGCCTCTAGTGGGCGCCGTGTCTTCTTCTCCAGCGCAGATAGTTCGGCATGGAACTACAGTTCTAATATTATGCCTGTTAGGTTACTTGTTGCCATTATGTTTTTAATTGATGAAGGTTAAGATTCAATTGGCGATAGATGACTGATACATCAAAGTTGTGTTGTATTTGTGTACTTTATGGTATGTATCGGAAGTTCATATTTTATTGCTCTTGGCTGTTCTTTTGTTGTAATGACATTTATAACACTCTTTTAACATCTGTCATAAGCAAATCCTAAATCCGTCCCATCCTCTGTTATGCCAGTCCCACCTGGATATCACCCACCCCCCCCGCCAAATTCTCTAAGTCCCTCCAGATCCTCGAGCGCCACCTCACCATCTGTATGCGCCTCCCATCCCCCACACGGGTCCTCTACGACCTGATTCCTTTCCCCCCATCTGCTCCTTTTTCTCGAACATATCCATGTCCTCTACATCTGCCGCCTTGGTCCTCCTCATCACCTGGTTGCTCCTCTCCTCTCCTCTCCTCTCCTCTCGTCTCCTCTCCTCTCTTCTCCAATCCCTGCCCTCTGCCGCGCCTTCACGTTGTCCCCTCCCCCCCCCCCTACTCTTCACCTCTACACCCTTCATCTCCTTTCCCAAGGTGGCTTCCATCAAATCCCCCTCCCAGATTATGCCCTCTCTCCCTCCATTTATCCCTCCTATCAACTCTGATCCTCACCTCCCCCTCCATTCCTGCTGCCGGCCCGTCTCCCCCCCCCCCTTCTGAGGGGTGGGGGAATCGAAATTCAATAAAGGAAAAATTAAGAATTTCACAAAACATCAGTGAATGTTTGTGAGTGACCTTACAGCATGTTTAAAGTCTGTTTCACAACTACAGTTAAGTGATAAAGCATACCTTTGAAAAAATTTCATATTCAAGCAGTCTGTATAAATTCAAAGTAAGACTTCAGAGGCTATCGGAAATTATATAAAACATTCTCAGAAGAATGGATACAACAAAGTCTATGGTTTTACCATAAGAAAATGCATCATTCCTTTATCTGATACAGTACTTGAGGATATGAACTCAATGCAGTTACTGCTAATTGACTAAAGTGAACTGATTCTTCTCAGTACCTTTCTCTCTTATTTCGGACGGCATCGTCAGTAAAATATTTCACCTTCAGAAATCTAAGCACAAAAAATTAACCATTTATATTTTGACATCATCGAATTCCTAATCTCTTTATGCCTTGAAAATCTTTTGTCAGTGGCGTAAGCATTGTGAAAAGTATCAGAAACATGTTGCTTTAGACATTTTAACGTCTTAAGATATTTTATCTCTAAATATCTTCAAACATGCCACGCGTTAGTGAACATCGTGTCCTACCGGTAATGCGGAGTAGCTGGGACAAAATAATCAGATCTTTTGACGCCATCAATCCATATTTAATTAATAGCAACTGTTTTAATGTAATTTCACACTCATACTTGATGTGCATTTCAATTAGGACTTGATTTGAAATACACGTATGGTACATATGCACCAACGCTCCCGTTCAACAACTTTTCTGTAGCTGTAATTGCAGAGTCTAGTGATGAAAGCATCAAAAAATTCGTTTTCTCTGCATACTTCCATTTGTTAACGTCATGAGGAACAATTTTCTTGGGCATTTCCACACAGACACGAAGTGTTCGACGCACAGAAACGTGAATTAAGGGTAATATTTGGTGCCCACTCTTGAACCACAGTACATATCATAGCTGGTTGTCGCAAATATGATCCAGGGAAAACGCATATAACCGTCTCACTAGCTAAGAGTCGCCGCCGCATGGGAGAGAGCTCTTAGAGTATAGCGCGCACCTGCCTCACGGCTACAAGCAGTCGTTAAGTAGCTGACAAGGTGCGGAATGGGAATTGAGCCCGGCCTGCCGTGATACGGCTTAAGGACGGTCACCGGTCACGTTTTATGAGCTGCCGTCGTAAAAATGCGCAACAGGTCTGCGTAGCAGTTGGCCTACAGCAAGACGACGAAATGGCTGCTCCGCCGGACTACCAGAAAGTGAAAGGTCTCATAAGAAATCACAAAGAATCAGAGTACTAATCTGTCCTTAGTTTGATTGATTTACAGATGAAAAAATGTTATTTAAGTGCTTATGCTTGTGATTTTATTGTGCGGAATACTAAAATAATAGCGAAAAATCCGTGTCACATAGTATTTTTTTACAACTGACATTCAGTATTCAAAAACTGCTTTTCAGTTACTTTAATAATATAAAATTATTATAGTATTTCAATTAGTAACATGAAGTTGAAATTTCCATGACTGGGCTGGTTAGGGCGTACAGTAACTGATGTGGTGGCGGTAAGTTCCTGTGGGACCAAACTGCGGAGGCCATCGGTCCCTCGGCTTACACACTACATAATCTAACTTAAACTAACTTACGCTAAGGACTACACACACACTCAAACCCGAGGGAGGACTAACTCCGACGGGATGAGGGGGCGGAGGCAGCCGCCCGAACCGTTTCAGGGAGCCTGAGACCACGCGCGGCAGTAACTGCTGTGGTAAACTCTTTAGCTCTCCTTATTATTCCAAAATTCAGTTACCAGTTCTCCACATTGTGTTGGGTCTAATGAAACAGTATGTAAAAGTCTTACACAAGGATGGAAAATGTTTAAAGTGTTGAAACGTCACAGGTTTACACTTCATTTAACTGAATGATTGATTTCTACATGTTTAATAATTCATTTTACGCCGAGAGCGTCCTTTCAATGTTTCGTCTAGCTAATTAACCTCTGGATTCAAGAATGCTTCCGTGTATATTTTTACCTTCTGTAGGTGTCACACCTCCTTTCTCATCCTTTGATCCCATGATGTAATGATGTATGTGGATGGATAAACGTAATTATGTATGGAATATATCATAATCTGGGTTAGTCAAAGATGGTAGCAGTAGGGTAGTTTAGCACCAACATAACAACGTGAGCAGATTCGGCAGAGAGTTCGTGATTCCAAAGATAGTGGGGATGAGCAGGGCAGAATTTGTGAGGTTGGTTCTCATTGAGGTCCTACCCCCACAACCAGTTTTTTTGAACGGTTGACGGTTGGTCCTGGAACGCGTCATCTTAGGACACTCTGGGGCCGCCGATTGAACGAGACGGACGCAGGGGTGCGGCGCTCGTCATTGATGGTGAGAAAAGTTATTCATAATGTAGGTTTTTTGGGGTATCATTGATTATGAAGCATGTTCGGGTGTGAATTAACACCGGGAAACGTTCAGCGATATTTCATTTGCAGAAATTTTTCAGATTAATATGTTTCAACTAGCGGACTTAGGCGCGAGGTGATTGAGGGCTTGAACCAACGTTTCTTGTTCTTAGGTCAATAGCGGATAGGTTCATTAATGTTTCATTTGTTGCATAGTTTCGTTCTGGACATAAGCAATATAAATTTTTCATGATTCAACGGTTTATTTTACTCATTTCTTTGTTGTCGAACTTGCCCACGTGTTGCCAACATTCATAACGGTAATCACTGGATTTGTCATTCGTTAATCATAGTATGAATAATGTGGAGTCATGAAGTCTGGGCTGGTTTGCTCCCGTTGCATTGCGGTTGCATAATACGCGGTTTCAACATGAACTTATCCGCATGGTACTGCATGTGTAGTAACACAAGTAAAAATAGGGTTGACAATAGGTGTGACAATAACTAAATGGTGCTAAGAGGCCACCATTCAGTAACATTCATTTTTACCCATTTTAATCATTAGTAGATGTAACTAGCGACGAAGTGCTGTCTATGTTTCCGGTATGACGATATGCAAGACATAGTGAGTGTTTCGTGTAGGTTTTGTCACTAATAGTGGTAGTTTTCTTAAATATGATAGATTTCATGTATGTTTTGTCACAAGGAGTAATAGTTTCCTTAAATGTTTTGTCACAGAGAGTAATAGTTTTCTTAAATATTATCGAAATAAATCCGAATGATAATTGAAATTCTCTCTTAGCGTTATTTAGTATCCTTCATCTGTACCACTGAGATAATGATTATATTCTATGAATTTTCAATCCAGGCATATCCATTGTATGCATTATGTACTTCATGCGACTAACTGGATTCATAGTATCAGAAAAAGAAAGTCTTACCGTCCCTAATGTGCACGATTTGTTCCATGCCCCTTCACCGATGTTGCGTCATCCGTTGCTTCATTTTTAAATTAGAATTCTATCTTTTCTAGCGGGTTTAATTACCCATGTCTCAATTTATCGGGCCCAATTGAAAGAATTAGACACATAGTGGTAGAAATGGGAACCATGGAGCACTGCTTCCGCTTATATTAAAGGGAGGTACTTGATACATGAAAATTAATCAGCTCAACAAACAAGGGGTAGACTTTCAGTGTCTGCGAGAAGTTTCCCCAATTAAGATAAAGTAAATAGATATAGGCTGTATTTGTTTGACGTGACATTCATGTGAACGTCTTACCCAGGGGTGGAAAATGATTAAAGTGCCTCTGCGAGAAGTTTCTCCAATTATCATAAAGGAAATAGAAATGGGGTATATCTGTTGGGCCTGATATTCCAAAATGATCTTCGATGTCAACTTTGAATCAAAATTGACTGTGAGACAGAGTGATGTCTTGGTATCTTTCAAGGAACTTGTTACTAAGCTCTTAGGCCACGTAAAGAAATCACATCAGACTTCTGTTGTAGCCAAAGAGCTGTAAAAGATCAAGAAGTTAGGCTGTTTCAAAGCTGCTAGATTCATTTAGACTTTTTGCTTGGTAATTTGCTGATGCCAGTGAGGAACAAGGTTGCCATTCGCATCAAGACGTCTATGTAATGGGGCACCTTCATCGGGATCGCTGGAATATAGTAATGATGGTTACTTCACCTAGAAGTACAACAGGCAATTCGTCGTAGAAAAATCTGTATTAAATGTTTTGAGAAGAAGAGAAGACGGACTTGTCAGCCAATGGGCAGACCATTTTTGTGTAATAAAGAGCTGTTTCCAAATTTATATTTCGATAAAACTACTGTTGGTATTGATAACTTAAACTGCTTTACACTCCAATTAAATGTGTCTTGCTAATTATCAAACTGATAAGAAAGCCACATTGTGACAAAACTGCTCAGCATCGAAAAAAATTGGCTTCCGATATGGATTCACTGTCCAAAGAGACGATCAGATTAATGTATTACCTATCAAAACGTTGTCAAAAATAGTTTTCGATTATCTGGGTTAGTATTTTATGTGTCTTGCTAATTATCAAGCTGATAAGAAAGCCACATCGTGACAAAACTGCTCAGCATCGAAAAAAAATGGCTTCCGATATGGATTCACTGTCCAAAGAGACGATCAGATTAATGTATTACCTATCAAAACGTTGTCAAAAATAGTTTTCGATTATTTGGGTTAGTATTTTATTTCCGTACTACGTTTTTACTGATTAAATTTGATTTATTTCGCTTTACTTTGTTCACCAGGTTTAGTGGAACTATGTGAGACGAAGCTATTTGGTCATGGAAAGAGTCACTATATAATCCGCAGAAAGCTTATAAGAAAATTTGGGAACCAAACAGAATACTGGGAAAATTAAACAAGATTTACAATAGTGTATTCAATAAATACTGCATTACCCAGGAACGCTCCACACCACCTCGATGAACTCCTGCACAGAATGAACTGAGTGTGCCGCAAAGAAGACTTGTAAATCTAGGTTTTATCAGAACAAAATTTCAGTTGTGTTGTAAGCATACTGAAAATTAAATCTACAGAAGGGGCACACATTTCTTGTCAATGGTTAAAACAGTATCATCCAAGGGCAACGCTTTTGCTAGTATTGTTATTCTTGTGATAGTAAAATTTCGGTTCCACAGCAGTTTCGTCTCAGAAACTTCATGCACTGTTAGGCTTCACTGTGTTTTCTGTTAGCCACGAGCTAAAATTATCCAGAGCACTACTTACTAGATCATCTGCATTACATTTCACATATTTCACAGTAACACTTGTGTCATCTATGAATAAAACAAGGTCCATGACTAAGGAATTTATTGCTAGCGCACTCGAGCAGATGTAATTTCGATGGATTGCTCACGCGCTGCCTGCAATATGTCAGCTATAAGAGAATCTTAGACCAGAGAGCAGTCTTTGCTGCAGTAAGAGCAGTGTCAGTAGGAGTAAGTAGTAGCTGGCAGTCTTGTGTATGGAGTTGGCGGGACCGGTCGTGGGGAGCGATGGCGGTGAATGAGCGATGTAGTATGAGGTAAAAGCAGCCGCGCGCATATGTAGTTTGTTACAACAAAATTTGTACTATCGTTATATCAAGTCCCATGTAAATGTTTCACAAAATCTTTTAATAATAATCTTTTTCATAAAATTAACTTTTTGACAATCATTTATCTGAATTTAAAGAATTTACTAATTTCTGCAATCCAAGGTCATCCCGATTATCGTAAAGAAAAATCAGTTGTTTCTTTTTATACATGACAAATCTAGCGGCCAGCACTGCACTGGCTGTGCCAGAAAAATTTATTATAGGAGCAGATATATACGCGTTATCCGGCGACTTCATTGCGGTAAGAATTTTCAATTTATTCAGTATGATCTTTCAGGGCCATGACGCAGCACTGCGGACGTCCAAATTTACCAGTTTAGATTCACAGTCAGTTAATTATTGAAAGGTTATATATGAGTCACATTTTTTATTGGGAGGTTAGTCACGTTATTACTGTGAGGTTAAGGAATAATAAACTGTTGGGAGGTTACACTGAATGTGAATGATATACATATTTTTACTGTTGGGAGGTTACACTTGGCGACAGTCGGCCAGGATCGTATTTTTTTGTGAATTTCTGAGAAGTAGTCATATATCTGCTCTTATTTACTTAATGTTAAATGTGGTTTGCATCTGGCGCAACGCATTTACTAATTTGTCACCCCTTCTTTCACAGATCATCGGCAATTTATTACTCTTTGTTGTTATTTTATTTGTTCCATTTTTGCTTTGTCTTTGTTTGATTTTGTGCCTATTTTTTGACTTGTGAAAATGCCGCGAAAAACTGCCAACAGTGCATCGCAATGCGCAATGAGTGAAAAAGCCGACTTGAATAATTTGACTGATAATACTAGCGACACTCAGTATCATAATGATAATCCTTCAATCCACCAGTAATATTTTAATTCAAATGATGAACAAACAAATTCAATTATGTCGACTGAAAATTTAACGACAATTGATGACGTGACACGTTCCGATACAATGAACGCTGCCCAGTTTGACACACATGATTTGCAAAATTTACACAGTGAACAGATAAATGTTTTTAATGAAGATGAACAATGTAGTCAAAATACGTCAGATTTATTTGATTGCGGTGTAGTGACCAACAATGCACATCCAATTAACAAACCTTATCGTGAATCAGATAATGACCAAATGGTTACGCAAAACGTGACACATGCAGATACACCATCACGCAGCACAGAGAATAGAGCCGCTAATTTTGGTTTGGATCAAGTAATGGCAGTATTGCTACAACTTATTGAATCGAACAAACAACTTAATGAAAATCTCAAACAGTCGAATGAAAAACAAGACAACAATTATAGGCAACTTAATGAAAATCTCAGTCGAATGAAAAACAAGACAACAATTATAGGCAACATAAAGAATCGAACAAACAACTTAGTGAACAGATTACAGCCGTTGCCGTGCAATGTCATGATACTAAAGAACAATTACACGAGGAAATTAAGGCTTGTGCTAGGAACAGTAGTGAAGAAATTAGATCTGTTGTGCAAGAACTTCGTAATACACATGCAGCCACAACGAAATTACTTAGAAATAAAATTAGTGCAGTTGCTAAACAATGTTCAGAAAATGCAACATAGTTACGCGACGAGTTTAAATTAATGTCAGCAGAAATTTCACGCACACTGAATGCGAAAGTAGACAAGAAAATTTGAACAACAGAACAGCGAAATTGACGAATGTTTTAATCACCAGCTACAAAACAGTGAAAGGCGATACCATAAATTCATACAGGGACAGAACAAAGTAAAGAAACAAGTCATGGTAACAATTACTACACAGAGATAGGAAGACAAGCATAAGTTGTTTACGAAAGAGAAAAACATACGTAGACAACAACATTGCTACAGTATCAGACGAAATTAATACTACCAAACAGTTGAACACCGAACTGCATGGTGAAATTTCTGATCTAAAAACAAAAACAGACACTAATATTCAGACTTTGGAAAATAAATACACAGTGGACTTTCAGACATTGACCAGCAGACTTGAACAATTGGAATTTTACAGGACCCTGATCTCATTAAAGCAGACGTTAAGAAATTGAACAAAACCACACGTAAAATGCAAAAACATATTAATGCTTGAGACACTAAAAATGACGATCAGGTAAAAGCACTGACTGAAAAATTTGTTGAATTGGCCAGACGTACTGATTTTATTGAAAATAATGATGACACCAAATCAGACGATACGTCAACAGTTTTGTTCAATCAAACACGCGAATTCCAGAATATACAGCAAACAATCAGTGAGATAGGTTCGTCCAATAATACATTACTTAGAAAATTGTCATCTTTAGCGCAAGAAGTCACAGAAATGAAAAATGTTTCAGCCTCTAACACGTCACAGCATATGCCCTATTCTGAACATTTGTCACACTCACATAGCCAGTATAACTGAGGTAATTTACAGAGAGTACGTGAGTTAAATTCTGAACAGACACAGACAAACAGATTATCATACAATCCTGAACCTGCTCAGATATTCAGAGACGATCATTTTGATTACAAGCACTTTCTATCCGTTGTTGTTGTTGTTGTTGTGGTCTTCAGTCCTGAGACTGGTTTGATGCAGCTCTCCATGCTACTCTATCCTGTGCAAGCTTCTTCATCTCCCAGTACCTACTGGAGCAATCTACATCCTTCTGAATCTGCTTAGTGTATTCATCTCTTGGTCTCCCTCTACGATTTTTACCCTTCACGCTGCCCTCCAATACTAAATTGGTGATCCCTTGACGCCTCAGAACATGTCCTACCAACCGATCCCCTCTTCTAGTCAAGTTGTGCCACAAACTCCTCTTCTCCCCAATCCTATTCAATACTTCCTCATTAGTTATGTGATCTACTCATCTAATCTTCAGCATTCTTCTGTAGCACCACGTTTCGAAAGCTTCTATTCTCTTCTTGTCCAAACTATTTATCGTCCATGTTTCACTTCCATACATGGCTACACTCCATACAAATACTTTTAGAAATGACTTCCTGACACTTAAATCTATACTCGATGTTAACAAATTTCTCTTCTTCAGAAACGCTTTCCTTGCCATTGCCAGTCTACGTTTTATATCCTCTCTACTTCGACCATCATCAGTTATTTTGCTCCCCAAATAGCAAAACTCCTTTACTACTTTAAATGTCTCATTTCTTAATCTAATTCCCTCAGCATCACCCGACTTAATTCGACTACATTCCATTATCCTCGTTTTGCTTTTGTTGATGTTCATCTTATATCCTCCTTTCAAGACACTGTCCATTCCATTCAACTGCTCTTCCAAGTCCTTTGCTGTCTCTGACAGAATTACAATGTCATCGGCGAACCTCAAAGTTTTTATTTCTTCTCCATGGATTTTAATACCTACTCCGAATTTTTCTTTTGTTTCCGTCACTGCTTGCTCAATATACAGATTGAACAACATCGCGGAGAGGCTACAACCCTGTCTTACTCCCTTCCCAACCACTGTTTCCCTTTCATGTCCCTCGACTCTTATAACTGCCATCTGGTTTCTGTACAAATTGTAAATAGCCTTTCGCTCCCTGTATTTTACCCCTGCCACTTTTAGAATTTGAAAGAGAGTATTCCAGTCAACATTGTCAAAAGCTTTCTCTAAGTCTACAGAGGCTAGAAACGTAGGTTTGCCTTTCCTTAATCTTTCTTCTAAGATAAGTCGTAAGGTCAGTATTGCCTCACGTGTTCCTGTGTTTCTACGGAATCCAAACTGATCTTCCCCGAGGTTGGCTTCTACTAGTTTTTCCATTCGTCTGTAAAGAATTCGTGTTAGTATTTTGCAGCAGTGACTTATTAAACTGATAGTTCGGTAATTTTCACATCTGTCAACACCTGCTTTCTTTGGGATTGGAATTATTATATTCTTCTTGAAGTCTGAGGGTATTTCGCCTGTTTCATACATCTTGCTCACCAGATGGTAGAGTTTTGTCAGGACTGGCTCTCCCAAGGCCGTCAGTAGTTCCAATGGAATGTTGTCTACTCCGGGGGCCTTGTTTCGACTCATTCTATCCGTTAGGAAATTTAAAGTATTTAAAAATGATAGAACACAGATTCACCCTCTGGACTGGATACAACAATTTAGTTTTTCATTTCCACCAACATTGCCCGTAACAAACAAACTTGAATTTATTTGCCGTTTTTTGGAAGGCGAAGCGGTAACTCGTATGAGACCGATCGCGAGACAATGTTACTCGGGAGAAGAATTTCAGAATGCTTGTCTGTCAGCTTATTGGTCGAAGACGACGCAGCGCGGAATCAAGGATCAGTTAATTAGCTTACCGAATTACGAGAACTCAAATTTATCGACTGTCAAGTAATTTTTTGAACACGTGGTACAGCAAAACCAATATTTACGTGAGCCATACAGTGAGTCAGCACTTATCCAATTATGTATTTCAAAATTACCACGATCGTTAAGAGTGTCACTTTTAACAGGACAGCAGAAAGAAAATATTTCGGCATTTTGATCTCTGCTACAGCTTTTGGAAGTTCAGCAATCAGATTATTCCTTCATAAACAAAAATTTTTCCCAAGATAACCAAGGCCAACAAGCATATCGTAATTACGATCAGCTACGCTATTTTAGTAGCAAAGGTGATAGACGCTCCAGAAATGACAACCACCAGAACTTTAATACCAGACAAAATTTTAATTATCAGTATCGTCAAAATTATCAGCAACAGCAAACATATTTTGTTAAAAATCAAGGCTTTTCGCCACAACAACAAAATCAGCCAGTTGGCATACCTAACCAACAATGTTGTATACAAGGTCAACCAAGCTTTAATGTTTCGCCGCCTACACGTATAGCGTCGGCTCCGCCAAATAGTAAACCACAGCAAAAAGGAAATCACTACGTACAGAAGACACATCATTTCAACTCTTATCACAACACTCCGTAAAGTAATGACTATCATGACAGACGTAAAACTAATGAGCACAGTTTTCAGCGTACATTTAATAACAGTCGGTCTTATCAGCTGCAGAGTCATCCACAGATCCACAACAACAGATTATCATGAATGAACCAGACAGTCGATATCATCCCGAACCTAATACGTCAGGATGAAGTAACAGAACAGTACAAATAGTCGAAATGCCACAGCATCCTCCTGCAAATAACAGCACTTAAGAAAGAATTTGACTAGATACAGTACAGGTTGCATCTTCCAGCAACGTAAGCAATACTTTGACACACAGAATCTTGTTCTCGAAAATGTTATTACTTTCGACGACATCCGAGACACACTTTTGCATGAAAAACCAGTTATACAAAAAATCATTTCCCAACCTGTTATTGAAGTAAAGATTGGATGATCCTCATTTTCAGCAGTAATCGATTCTGGATCACCTATGCCAGTTATAAATGAAGAAACTTCCAACGAATGTAACAGAGAGAATACTTATCCTACGTTACTATTAGGCAAAACTAAAGTAAAAGGAGTAGTATCTGGTAAAGGAGAAGATGTAAAATTACAACCACACTTATCATTTTACATTGCAGGTCATACGTTCCACTCAAATTATTGACAACAGACGTTATTTTAGGTACGAATTTTTTGGTACAGCACGACGCAATTATTGACTTTCAAAACTCCTATTTAATGTTAAAGGATGAAAAAGTACAACTGGCATTAGAATTTCAGCACGCTTTATGTGTAGAAGAACAAGCAATTAATCGGATAGAGGTCATTTCTACATCACATAACATAAACTATCATTCCACTTTGTTCACAGATACGTATGTACACAACTACAATACATCAGACGAAGCCGACTATGACGTTATGCAAATAACTTTCTGATAAAGTAAAACAGAGCAGTGCAAATACAGATGACGAACGTACTCAACTACGCAATGTTCTTTTACAGCTAGCTCCAGTTTTTGACAACTTCCCTGGTACTATGTCCGGTTTTATGTATGTATTTCAAGTTGAACAGTATGTAAGGCCAAACATTATCCTATTCCATATATCCACAGAGAACAAGTCATGAAAGAAATTACAAGCTATGCTAGACCAAATAAACCCGCTCCATATTGTTAAGAAAAAGGATGGCTCACTTCGCCTCGTACTTGATTCGCGTCATGTCAACGATATTATTATCAATGAAACAGATCGCCCACAGACACTAGAAGAACTTCTACAGAAATTTCATGGTACTGATATTTATTCCACCTTAGATTTGAAATCGGGATTTTGGCAAATTCAGATCCATC
This sequence comes from Schistocerca cancellata, assembly GCF_023864275.1. Taxonomy (NCBI): domain Eukaryota; kingdom Metazoa; phylum Arthropoda; class Insecta; order Orthoptera; family Acrididae; genus Schistocerca; species Schistocerca cancellata. Next base: position 329,942,028 of record NC_064628.1, on the reverse strand, counting down.
CGGACTGCAGAAAGTACACAACATTTCTCTGTTTTGGTGATTGTTATCAATTTTGTAAATTACCGTTCGGTTTAACAATTTCTTCAGCAGCATTTATTCGCGGTTTGAATACTATACTTCCAACAGAACTTAGACAGAATCACAACGTATACAGACGACATCCTTATCACATGAGCAAACTGGTCTGAACACAATTTGATTCTTGAACAACTGTTGCAAACTTTTCGTGCACAAGGACCCACACTTAATCTTAGCAAATCGCACTTTGGCAAAACGTCTATAAAATTTCTTGGACATATAATTTCAACAGAAGGAAATGCGGCTGACCCGGAAGAACTTCATGCTTTACGTGACATTACTGTTCCAAAGAACAAGCAACAGTTACGCAGCTTTCTGGAATTAATTAACTTTTTCCATAAATTTATTCATTACTCTGCTTTATACACCCCTAGATTATGCCAGTTGACGGGTAAAAACGCTATTTGGTCCGGGGATAATCAAGCACAGTCTGAGTTTGTTAATCTGAAACATACCTTGTTGAACGCACCACTTTTATCACACCCAGATCCTAGCAGAAATTTTTCCATTGCCACTGACAGTTTTAACAGCGCTCTAGGTGTACACATTTTTCAGGAAACTGAAGAAGACAGTACTACAATAATTATAAACATCGCCTTTGCAAGTCGCATTCTGTCACCTGCTGAACGCAATTATTCTGTTACAGAACTTGAAACATTGTGTTTTGTATGGGCATTTACCAGATTTAGGCATTTTCTTTATTGAAGACATACTACCGTTTATACAGATCATAGAGATATACAGCTTTTATTTTCCGCTAAATTTACATATGACAGGTTAATGAGATGGAAGCTTTATTTACAGGAATTTAATTTTAAAATTGTTCACATTCCCAGTACACAAAATATTGTAGCAGACGCACTATCCCGTTCTCTCAGCAACAATCAGCAAGACATCGCAACCGACTTCTGCCAAGCAAATTTTAGCCTCATGTATATTCAACAAATTACGTTTGAAAATTTCATTTCGTCGTCATTACCAGACATAGCACAAGAGCAGAGCAAGGACAACGTATGGAAAGAAATTAAACACCTTTGGAAAGATAGGAAAATCGTTACCATTAGAAACTAGAATGAAATTTTCACTCTACAGCGGAGTGTGCGCCGATGTGAATCTTCCTGGCAGATTAAAACTGTGTGTCGGACCGAGACTCGAACTCGAGACCTTTGCCTTTCGCGGGCAAGTGCTCTACCATCTGAGCTACCCAAGCGTGACTCACGCCCCGTCCTCACAGCCCCAATTCCGCCAGTACCTCGTCTCCTACCTTGTAGCATAATGGATAGCGTAAATTAGTGGAAAATAGAAGGCGACCGGTTCGTTTCCAGTCCTGTTCCTTTTATTTTTTAATTTTTATTTTTCTTCAGTTATTTGCCTAAATGTGATGTTTTTAACAAACTGCCTATTGGCTTCTGTCTCGGGTTCTTCGGCCGACGTTCATCTAATGATTTTTCTGACGTTTCGCCAGCACGAGTGGCTGGCATTGTCAAAGATTCACCCTCCATTGCCGGTGGTGAACTGGAGGCGAGCTCGCGTCCGAGGGCTTCTCCGCGATCATTTCCGGTGCGGTTCTCCTCTTGCTACCTGCGACGGTCGTTCGCTGCAGTACGGGAAGCCAGGATCCGTTTACCTTAAGGTTTTCCTCTTTCTTGTTGAAACTGTTCGCGTGTTTTTGTATTTCTACAGCTTCTCTGAACAAGCGCGTGTGATAGTGCTTCTCTACAGCTAGAACTTCCGTGTCGGCGAATTTTATTACGTGGTCGGTCCCATTCAGTGCGTGCTCTGCCACGGCCGATTTCTCCACCTGCCCCAACCTGCAATGTCGCTTGTGCTCATATAGTCTGCGGCCGCGAGCTCGCCTCCAGTTCACCACCGGCAATGGAGGGTGAAGCTTTGACAATGCCAGCCACTCGTGCTGGCGAAACGTCAGAAAAATCATTAGATGAACGTCGGCCGAAGAACCCGAGACAGAAGCCAATAGGCAGTTTGTCAACAGGTGGCCACGAAAGCCTTAACAATTTTGATGTTTTTAAATTTTCTAATCCTTTTCCAGGTCATTTTAACCATTTTATTAACTCTTTTATTTATTCTTTTTTTCCCTTGGGCTTAAAATCATTGATGGACTTGCATTCACTAATCACAAATCAGTTCTTTTTTTATTTCTTTGCGCCACCTCTTGCATTTGTTTTGTGAGTGTGCGCTATTTAAACTGTCCGACAACGCAGATTCATCAACCAGCAAAATGTCATGACGAAAGAATGGAGCAATTTAATGAAGAAATGAGAACTTTCACGAATGCCTTACGCTGTGCATTTTCTGTTTACGAGGAAAGAGCTCCAGATTTCATGAATGCAAACGGAATAGCAATGGGCGAACGAATCGCAGAGGAAACGATTCAACTCGTGATGGAGAGTGTTGTTGTTCAGGAACATGTCCAAATTTTAAACAGAGAGGCTGATGAACAGGGCTTGTGTGATGAGGTAAGCCTAATTTTCTGTTTCCCTCACCCGCTATCACAAGAAAAATTTCTACTTTGTAGTGTACTCTAGACGGTGAAGAAAAGGATGAATGTTTTAACCCATCCAATTGTCAGGCACCTCCATGGACATGCATTCAGTTAAAATACAAAGCAAAAGCAGTTGCTTTCGCTAAAGCTCATCCTAATTACTCATTGAAAAGTATCCAACAAAGTTGTCTCTCTCGTTTACGTAAAAAAGGATACTTGACGAAATGGAAAGAAGATCTCAAACAAGAAGGAACTAAATTCGATAAGCTGTGTCTAGTTGATACCGAATCATCTGAAAAATTTAAGGATGCTCAGATGTGCCACGACAAAGTGACAACGCGTACACTGCAACAATGGGCAGTGATACCGCCGTCCTGTATTTATCGGAAAACTTTTCATTCTTTGCAAGTGCGAAGTGGGCAAAGAATTTTAAAATAAAACACGGAATACGTGAGACAAAAGTGAGTAAATTCGTTAGTGTAAATGACGTCGCAACACTTGATGAAACTGCAGCAGCAGAACGATTCAGAAAACAAATGGTACTGATAATGAGTGATTAGTGTCCAACCCTGTTATTAATACTGATCAAATGGGTTGCAGTTAAGAATAACGTTTCATCTGTCACTAGAGTTTCGAGGATCAAAAACAGTTTTGGTGCAAAAGAGAAATTTGGTGAAAGCTACATATTCGTAAACAGCGCAATATTCGTTGATATTCGCCGGTGAATTGCTACCGCACGTGTAATTATGTATGCACGAGGTCGGAAATAAATTCGAACCTAGCGATGCTAAAGAAGTTTCGAGTCAGAATACGGAAATGTGGTCGTCACCTGCTCAAAATCAGAAAATTAACGACAGAGCTCTAGAGACAATATTTGCAATTGTACTGTATCTCCTGGGGTGGGCATGAATTTGAAGTTTGTAAATGCCGTGTATTGATAATTATTGTATGAAAAGCTGGTGATGTATGCCAAAGAGTAAACAAATGCGTTATGTTGCAATGTATACCTTGATGAATATTCCACGGACATTCGAGATCCAGTGTCTGAACTTTCTATTCTGGTTGACTTCTTCTGTTCTTGGACTCGAAGAGGAAAGAACGATTGTCTGAGGTTCATCTTGCTGTAATAGTCTATGTAAGTTGTAAACGAAACCAAAAATATAGTTGTTCTTACTTCAAGCTTGTGTATGGTACATAATTATTTGTAAACCTAAACCTTGCTTGTCCTGAGTAGACGTGGCCTTAGCGGAATAATGACCATTGTTAGGCGCCATACTAGAAAATAATTAGTAATTTTCTTTCAGCTCACCTTTGAGACGTGCCGCCGCTTAGGAGACTAAACTTTCTTTCAGATTCCACAAGCTACGCGGCGGCTACTAATCATTCAATGTATTTCACTTTCAGATTTTCTCAAGATTGTGAGATAACATCCCAGGCAGATAAGCCTGACACAGGATTCTAGTTCTAGTATAAGATCGAAACTAGAATCCTGAGACCTAATCTCATTGTTGTCATTGATTAAATGTATGTATAAAAGCATATAGTGAATTATAATTAATGAATAAAACGTTTCCGTTACATGTATTATATGCACGGGAACGACGACAAGCTGACTGAGAATCTGAATGAGTGATCGCAGACCCACGCTGTTCCTTTCATCCAAGATAGACTGGGAGGTAAGGAATCGAATGCACACAACCAGATTTCTAACTGAGGCTAGTCACTAATACGTGGGCGCATGAAATTAATAACTAACTTTCCTCGTAGTTGCCTTCTACCATTTCGATTGTAATTATTAGTGTAGAAAGTGTTGTTTATTTATTGTCTGACTTTTGCGTGTGGGGCTTTTTACATCAGTTAGCACCATGGTTGGACTGAGTACAAGACGTAGCCGTTTGGCCGGCCGGTGTGGCCGTGCGGTTAAAGGCGCTTCAGTCTGGAACCGCGTGAGCGCTACGGTCGCAGGTTCGAATCCTGCCTCGGGCATGGATGTGTGTGATGTCCTTAGGTTAGTTAGGTTTAATTAGTTCTAAGTCCTAGGCGACTGATGACCTCAGAAGTTAAGTCGCATAGTGCTCAGAGCCATTTGAACCATTTGAACGTAGCCGTTTGGAACTCGAAAGTTATGAAACCGACGACCAGGTGGAGAATATTCCTGGAACGTTGGCAGCAGGGACTGTAGTTGGTGAAACTGAACGAACTACGACTCCACCTGAGTGTTGAATCGCAGACTGATATATATCATGATATTTATCAACAGAGTTTTTAATCGCTGTATGGGCGGTGGGGGGGGAGGGGAGGGTGGAAAAGACTGTCGGTCCCGCGGTTGAAATCAGCTGCGAGAGAGCAGCCGAAAGTGAACAAACGCAGGCAGAGCTAGCAGATTCAAGCGATATGCTTGCGTTGCTGTTACAGAAATTGGATATAAAGGAACAGCAGAGAAAAATAAAGCGTGACGAAGATATCCAACGGCAAAATGAGTTTTCTGAAAAGGTTGAGACTAACATAATCGCTAAAGTGGACGAATTGTTAGCCAAACGCGAACATACGTTAGTCCAGAAGCTCAATCGTGCTCTAGATGACAGGAATCAACGTATATTAGAACACGCTAATAAGAAAATAGAAAAGGTAGAATCAGATTATCTGAAGTTAAGAAAAGTTTGAAAGACTTACCAGACAAAGTAAATAATTTGGCCGGAGAAGTATCCGAGGTCAGAGAGGTACAGGAAGCTCTCGATATCAAAATCAAAAAATTAACGATGGGCATCGAGGAGATTTCTTTCACTATGAAGCTGAAATGAAGTTAGTAATTCTTGACCATGTTAGACATAAGAGTCGCGAAGGAACAATCATAAACCACGAACCTTTAAGACCTGAGATTGGATAACTATTGGGTAACTGATCATAGAACTGTGCCGCACCTAGTCCAAGCTCCAATAGTTCACTTAATGTACAGCAGGGTGGAAATAATGCGTCAAATCGGGACACGTATGGATATTCACCACCAAATAATGTGACTGTTAGTCCATACGCAGTAAATGCATGTAGAAATAGTCCGATGGATGTGCGCAATGATGTACCCACTCTTGCTACACTGAAACATGAAGAGACATTGTTAAAACACAGAAAAGTTCAGGTGTTTTCCGAAGAAAAGAGATCTGTTCATCCGGTAATATTCACAAAGATTGTAAGAATGATTGGCGACTCCATGTTGTGCTGTGCACTACGACCAGATAACAGGTATACTTGAAAAAAGAGACAGCATTGGTCGTATATTTTTTACTATCGCAAAATCGATTTTCTGTCACTGAGTGACCATCTTCAGTGCTATATTGTATAACTTAAATTAGGATGCACTGTTGTCAATAAGCTTACGGCAATCACATAGATAGTCTATGTGATTACCGTAAGCTTATTGACAACAGTGCATCCTAATTTAAGTTATACAATATAGCACTGAAGATGGTCACTCAGTGACAGAAAATCGATTTTGCGATAGTAAAAAATATACGACCAATGCTGTCTCTTTTTTCAAGTATATTTGTAAGAATGAGTTGCCTGCTTCTTCGCAGGAAAGCAAAATATTCCGTTTGTTAGCTCGTTATCACCGGAGATGCCGCATTATGGGCATTAGAGGTGACAGGGAACTTGTCATTCTTTTAGCGAGTTCGAGCAACATTGTTTGGCCAGGTTTTGGTCAGTTAGTGTACAAGAAAGACTACAGAAACAGGTATAGAACCCTGAGATGTACAATTTCAAGCTAGAAACGCTCAGAAAATATTTTGAGAAGTATGTATACAAAACAAGGTACTGGTCAGAGCCGATCGCCACACGCAACGTGCTTAGGATATTGAAATCCAAGTTGCCTATCTCAATACGGAGAGAGTTGATACATGTACCTGACAATGATGGAGAGACGTTCTTGTCGGTCGTGGATTCTTTGGATCTGATACAAGAGGATGGACAACAACAAAGTAATAATGGTGAAGGGACAAGTGATAACCACAAACGTAGGAATAACGGTTATGGAAACCAACACCAGAATAATAACTGGTGATACGAATGTGTTGGTAGTAGCTATGAGAGATCGAACGGACAAAAAGGAGGTAATGGAAATAGAGTAATTGGTATGTCAAGCAGTGACTGCTCTCCCAATAAGAATAGAAGTGATATGACGAATCTGAAAAGGAGGAATGAGGATAATTAGAGAAGTACTTTTCAGCCCAAAAGTATGAAACAAGGTGGTGGCCAGTGACCGCAGAATATGGCTGTTAACTGGTCAGCACCATCAAATAGACAGGAACAGCAAGTCTCGATCAATAATGTCAAAACCATTTCCATGCCGGCAAATTCTTCGACGTCGATATGGGTTAATAACCCAGGACCACACAGAATAATACAAATATACAGCACAATATGCAGATAGTAGAAGTTACAGATGTTAAACAGCCAACAAACTACAGGGGCTCGATGTAAGCCTTCGTCACTCGTCCACTAGAAATGGAAGCGAAGGCAAACTAGAAAACGATAATAATCAGATTGCTAGGCAGCGCTATAATGACACGGCCAAGATTTGCAGGAGGAATTAGTCACAGAACCGCATAAATGTTCGACCAACAAATCGAGATCGTACAAGTAAAAGTAAATAGTGTATTCGCAACGGTTTTAATTGACACAGAAGCGGCTGTGTCGGTGATGTCTGAGAATTTCTTTAATGCCATTGATGAAAATAAAAGATTGCCTACGTTGCGGATTCATAATTGTAGAATAATGGGGGCAATAAATGGAAAGTCACAACATGTCAAAGCTCAGGTGCAGGCAGGAATAGAAACAGGAAATAATGCGATATTATGCACATTCCTCATTGTTAAGAATTTAACTGCAACTTGCATCCTGGGATGGGACATCGCTATGATGGACATCCCTCAGGGCTTGTGCTTTCTACGAACTCCTACCAAGAATTTGCAGTTACCATTGATCAAAACAAAGGCAAAGCACAATAGGCAATGTCGATGGTTCAAACCAGAACAGCTGATGAACAGTACAGCCTTACTATCCTTAAAGAGGAAAAATACTCAGTGATTGTTTACTAATCAATGCAAGCAAGACTTTGATCAAATTATGAAATCCTTGTTAAATTCTATGGCGCTTCACCATCCAGATATGTTGAAGGACTTTTGTACTGCGATGGATGCATCTGCTACGGGCCTGGGAGCATGTTTATTTCAATTGGATGACACCTCAGCGACTACTGAAATAAAGATTATTGGTTTCGCTAGTCACGTTCTGTCAACATGTGAACGAGCATACTCAGCCACGGAGCTAGAAGCTCTGGCAGTAGTGTGGGCTTTCCATAAATATCACTGTTATTTGAACGGAAAGAAGATACTAGTGCTTTGAGACCACCAATCACTTAGTTTTCTACTGTCGTGTAAGTTGCTACATGATAGGTTAGCTCGGTGGATTTTGTCATTACAGGAATATTTATTTGAGATAAGACACGAGAAGGGAAGTCAAAATGTGGCGGCTGATGCATTATCGAGGCTACCATAGGGCTTAGGCGTGTTAGCCGAACTAATGGAACAAGCATCCGAATACGAAGTACTGTTGTAAAGGATGGAACTCGACGACAAAAATATTTGTTCTTGTGTAAGAACATAGCGAATCTGCAAGAGGTGAATCCGCTATGGCGAACAATGCGAGAAATGCTTAACAATAGGGAGGATTGTGAATTACAAAGGCATTATAAAATCGAGGACAATGCTTTGTTCTACTGAAGGAAATCTGGCTTGCTTGTATTCCTAGAAGGAAGCTTAGAACATTTAATTTGGTATACACACCGAAACTGGGGACACTTCGATATAAAAAAGTGTACAAGAAAAATTGCTACGTGTTGCAACTATCCGAACCAACAGAAACAGAAGTTAATACGCACCTGTACCATATGTCAAAAAGTCAAGACCACGAATAAAAGTACAAAAGGGGAATTACACCCTATTATACAGAATAGACCGCCAAGTCTTGTATTAGTCGATGTGCGGGGCTCTACCCCCTGCTCGAGGAGGTGTAAAGTATGTTCTAGCGATATATCGTTCGTAAGTTCGTAAGTGGTCAGGAGATCAAAAACATTTTGATATCACGCTTTAATCCACGCGTAAGTCCCGTCGAAAGAAGTTTTCGTGAATATAATACATTCATGAGGACATATGCTGAAACTAAGCATACGAAATGGAGCGAATACCTCAACATTTTTGAACAAATACACAACTTACCACATGATGCCACTGGTTTTACACCAGAGGAACTTATGTTTGATCGTCCTGAGAAAAATGAATGGCTTGAACCCCTACCTCGTCTACCTAGAATAGAAAGTCATGAGGATAAAATGAAAGAAGCACTGCTGGTATTGAGTCAACAGGCTCATCTGAAAAAAAGACGATATGACCGACAATTAAATAAAGTGCAACAATACAGAAAAGGAGATCTCGTGTTGTTAAAGGCGCACTCGAAAGCTTCGGCGTTAAGGAAAGTACATCGAAAATGGCAGATGATCTATACAGGATCTTACAGAATAATGAGGATCCCGAATGAAGGATGCTATATTCTGGGGTATCCAGAATCAGACAAAATATGCGGATTATACCCACATCATGATTTAGAAATGTACATACAGGGAAGGATAAACGGTTAGGAAAAGTAATGTTTGTACTTGAAATGTACTGTAAATAGTAAAATACTTTAGTGAGTAATGAAGATTTAATTTCATGTGTTAAATATCACTGATAGTTCGTAGTTTTATAATAGGGAATTCCATTAATAATGGAACCTTCCCGTCTCCTCTATATCTCTTTTGTCACGCAACCTTCCCTTCTACAATAACCTATGAAACCTTCCCTTAGGATTTCCATCTCTTGCTTAATAATAATAAATGAAATCTTCCCTTTGAAATTAATTCTCTTTCTCAATAATAATAAGTGCAATCTTCGCATACAAATTTAAATGCTGCTTATTAAAAGTGATTTGCTGATTATTTCGACGAAACATAGAATGTGTCGTCGTCGTGGCCCTCAGTCGTTACCTGCAATAACCCAAAACTGTTCCTTACCTTTTTTACTGTTACTGGATCGCCATCTGACTGCTACATCGAACTGCGAACATCGAACTGCGACATGAACATACTTACTCTGTTTTAGTATACTCTGTTAGTTGCTGATGGGCTGTCATAATAAGTGGCTGTATTTACTACCAAAGCTGACGTTATTCTTTAATAGCAAAGCTGACGTTATTCTTTAATTAATTTGACTGAAGTTACGTAATTCATAGTTAAACTTTTTCTTGACAACAATAAAATTTTGCAAAGTTTTACGTTGATAGTTTTTACGGTGGATTATAATCAGTAATGCAATATTGCTGGCAAAAATTAATTATATTCTGAAAACGATTCTTCAAATATTTACTGTTGGTAATGAAATTATTTTACAAGCGTTCAAATGGGACTTACTTTTTACAATAATCTTACAACTAGCATTGCGCAAACATACCTTCAGTAGTCTTGAGTTTCTCAAAAAAAAATAGTTTAATAATATCAGTTCCTGTTATGATAATAGTTAGCTGATGTCTCTTTACATCCGTTTATAACCTCTTGTAAATCATAGCTGGTGGCTGGCAGGCACACCGCTCCTCTCAACCTCTCGCTTCAGACCTGCTACCGACTCGCTTCACATCTCGATTACTACTGACTTCCTACGAACGCTAAAGTGCGGTCTCCCCCCCAACAATGCTTTCTGGTGCAGACAATACCTGCTACCATTACAAAATGTGTCAATGCGCGGTCTTTTCTTAAAATGTATCCATACGCGGTCTCTCCCGCCCTTTTTAAAATTATATCAATGTGCGGTCTCTCCCGCCAGCAATACTTTGGTGCAGACATTCCCTGCTTATTTTGACAATAGACAATAGAAACAGACACGTCTTACAATAAGGCTTTCAGCCTTAAGGGTGACACTGACACAGAAACAACGTAGGATCAAAAATAAATAATTGCATGGAAAATATAACTAAGAGAAAGATTTCAGTTTTATGTGTATATAGTAGGATAAGGAAGTTCTTTTGCACTTTTTGTGATTAACTGGTTTTAGTAAGCAGGAGAATAGCGTGATTTAATAATATGACCAAGTACTTATAAGAGTACATACGACGCCTCAATGCGTAGTCGTGACGGTTGATTGATTTCTCGGAGTGTAAGTGTAAACAGGCATGTTTTAATTACTTAAGAACACTGTTGAGATCTCAGTAACAGTTTTGTTTGCTCACGTTGTGGCCTTCAGCCATGTAATTGCATGCGTCCGGGGTGCACTATTGAGAATTAAAGGCATACATGTTCTCGTGTAGAGAAAGTAACTGCATGCCAAGAAGTTTAGAGCCGCGGTATATAAGGAATGATGCGAGCGTAAGCATGAACTGCACACATGCGATTGAGACCTGGTTTTCGGGCAAACGGTTCCTCACTTAAAATTCTAAATAGTTAAAATTGTGGATGTGTGATAAGTGATGAATAACACACAAGAAACTGCCTGAGGATCGCTAGTCCAGATGGCGAAAGGTCTACTTTCGGCACGAAAGTTTGAGGGAGGTCTGTGACATAAAATTTATGCAAATAACATCAAATCCTAATGTGGACTATATGTTAATGTCATGACTTGTAAAACTGAAAGATGTAATGTCAAGACAAAGCCAAAATATATAGCAACATGATGAATAATCCTTCGATAGAAACAATATGTAAAGCAATTTAATTTTCAAAAGCATCAGCGTGTGCTACGAAAGTGGAAAAAGTCTAGCAAACGCATAAAGACAGTGAAAGACTGTCTACGTGCACTTTCATCAGTTAAAGGTTTAAAGAGAAAAGGACTCTGAAATCTATGAAGGTTGGCATAGTAATTTGCTTTTTATTCATATAAAAAATTTGATATTTAGTTTATTAAGATTACGGCTGTGCAGCAAAGATGACTTCACGGAATAATATGAATATTAATATCATGTGAAGCTAAAATGTGTTACAGCTAGCGAACACAGTGAACACTATATGAGTGTGGATAGAAGTAAATCTACCTTTGAACACCAATGACAGTGACAGGTAGATAGACTCAGTGAATGCTATACAACTGTGTACGCAAGCGTTGTGATCAACGGTACAGAGTTGGAATTTTATGTAAAGTGACTACATGAGTCTATAGAACACTCTAAGAGTGCGAAACTTTGCTAGTGATGAACCAATAGACTGTGTAATTTTCAAAGGAATTAAACAAAGAATACATTGTGTTCCGAAAACTGGACTAAAGATTGCTCGGAAAAATAAACACATTACATAACATCAAAACGAACTTCCATGTGCGAATATCGAATGAATGGAACACTAAATAATTGTCTTTTCCCACTTGACAGTAACATTTGTTAAGTAAATAGTTAAAATTAATGCTTGCGTGGGCTATTTAATGTTCACGCGCCTGCAATGGACACGATGCTGAGACAGCGCGAGAGCAGAGGCGAATCAACCGATCGGATAGCAAACGGCCGCCGCCCAACAATCGCCTGCCCTCTCATGGCAGCTCCGTCACTTGCAGTACCGTCGCACCACCGTCTTCGTCACACCGGCGTCGTAATGGCTGAAAATCGGCGATATACGGCTTATATTAAATGTGATGAGTGCACGTTTGTTGTGGTAACGGGCTTCAGTAGTATCATTCGAAGTTTGTGTTCCTCTATAAAACAAAAAATGCTCAGCTTATCACCTACAAGAGCATTGTTTTTTATTTCCATTTTTGTGATCATAATTTCTCAGTTTTCTCATGTTGTATTCCTTGATGTGGTTCACTTGGAGAACATTGGCTCAACAAGTCCTTCAGTAGAAGCAAAATCTAAATGGGGATTATGGAGACACTGAATGAATGTGGCCATGGTAACAGTCCGAAAACTATGGCCTGATTTTTAACTCCCGGTTTTTCCATACCCGCGAACCTAGAGAGGGGTGGTAACTCAAGTTATTTTCCGGTGGGATTTGTTAATATCTTTCTGGACTGAAACAATCTGCCACACGGGTAGGGAAGTATTGTAACCTCCCTTAGAATTAGGCGCAGCACATATGTTAATTACAGTTGAGTGCAAACTGTATTTGAAAAGGTCATTTAAGAAACACACATGTACAATGTTGTGAAATTTGAAACTTTAATTGAACAGTACCGTGGTCTGACTGATACGTATAAATAATTTTGTCGCAGCCATCTCAGGCCATCTCAGGAGGCAATTGTACTGTATCTCCTGGGGTGGGCATGGATTTGAAGTTTGTAAATGCCGTGTATTGATAATTATTGTATGAATAATTGGAAATGTATGCCAAAGAGTAAACAAATGCATTATGTTGCAATGTATACCTTGATGAATATTCCATAGACATTCGAGGTTCGGTGTTTGAACTTTCTATTCTGGTTGACGTCTTATGTTCTTGGACTCGAAGAGGGAAAAAAATGGTTCAAATGGCTCTGAGCACTATGGGACTTAACATATATGGTCATCAGTCCCCTAGAACTTAGAACTTCTTAAACCTAACTAACCTAAGGACATCACACAACACCCAGTCATCACGACGAAGAGGAAAGAACGACTGTCTGAGGTTCATCTTGCTGTAATAGTCTACGTAAGTTGTAAACGAAACCAAAAATATAGTTGTTCATGACTTCAAGCTTGTGTATGGCACATAATTATTTGTAAACCTGTCCTGAGTAGACGTGGCCTTAGCGGAACAATGACCATTGTTAAGCGCCATACTAGAAAATAGAGCTAGTTTGCTGCTTGCTGATCAGCGTCGGGCTAATTGTAACGTTGCGTTATTAATCATTGAGAGACAGACTGCATAACCACCTAACAGAACTGTAAACATAATATTAGAGTTATTTCTCTTTTGTTTCGACGTCACTTTATTAAAACCTATCAGAACATATTCACAGTCTCAAGTCAGAGTGCTTAGGGACTTAACTCTCGTTCACATTACAAAACTAATTTCGAAGACAATATATAATTAATTGCTAATTCGTACATCTAGCCTCTGTGGGAAAGAAAGAATTACTATTGCTAATATTCAAATAATAATTATTACTACATTATTTTTTATTACTTTTATTAATTACTATATTATATATATATTAAATTACATTACACAATCTGTAATGAAACCATACGTTAGAGAAAACGATTTTTTGTTACTTGTTCATACATGGAATGGCCCGATGGACAACACATTATACGATGAAATATTTGTGAACAGTGCTGAGAAAGCTACATGCACTGTGAGAATTATTCCTCCAAACTGTACTTCCCTGTGTCAGCCATGAGACGTATATTTTTATCGTCAGGTGAAAAATAGTATTAAAAACTGTAGACCGCACCTGCATTACTTCAAGATAAATACGAAATCGCTACGCGTGATGACGTTATCAAAATATGTTCAACTGTTCATTGGATTCTGTGTGCACCAGCCTTTTGAAATATGGTAAGGCATGCTTGGCATGGATCGAAGTTAGGTAACGAAAAGACGATATTTCATATTTCATATGAATGAAGTGTGCTTCCCGTTGAATTTGATGAAAGACTATGTGAACTTAGAAAGAGAGCTTCAACAGTTTGTCCATCGTGCGAGAACAATTTGTGTTTCAAATGTTTGTACGACGACTACCAAACAAAAAACTGTACATCTAGCAACGAAAAATAAATTTTCATGACTGTTGCACAGTCAGTATGAATACTAAAAGCTATTTCGTTTCTTTAGCCTCTTGATCGGTATTTTTAAATGATTAAATATTACAATAAATAAATAAAAATAATTAAAACCTTATGGACTAAGATTCCAAATCAAAAAAGAGTGTCAGGAAGAGAATACGAGAACAAATAAGAACGTTAATACAATTGTTAAAATGACTTGGCAAAGGATTAGAAAATTTAAAAATATTACATTTGAAGCATATAACTCCAAACTCCGATGCTATCCATTACGCTACGACGGCAATCCATTAATTGTAGCTATTTTAATGTTCTAAAAAAACCGGCTAAACTGTTTTTTCGGCTTTTATTCGTAAACGAGGGCCCATCAGGACGAATGGCTTCAGGGTGTGATACCTGGGTTCCTAACCTACACCAGCGTATATGTGTTTGCAAAAAGTCGATGCACCACTGGGGACCTCTCCTGTTCAATGGTCAGCGCGGCAACATGCCATACAAGGAGCCCGCGTTCGATTCCCGGCCAGTTCGAAAATTTCTCTCCGTCCGGTGGCTGGGTGTTGTGCTGTCTTACCATTTCATCCTCAGCGACACGCAAGTCGCCGAAGTGGCGTCAACTAAAAAGACTTGCACCAGGCGACCGTTCTAGCCGACGGTAGGCCCTAGCCACATGCACGTTTTATTTCATTGAGAGTTTACTGTCAGACTATTCAGGTTGACTTTATGCCACTTCCTTACTGAATTTATTCGTGCTAATATGAGGAATATTTTTCAGTGTGTTGAAACGGAAATTTTGTCCTTTGAAAGTTGGAATGTGTTAGCAGTGATTATAATGATCGTGGTAGGTACGAGAAACAGTTACTTTACCTTAACCCTTTCAGACATGATTCTTTTCTGGAGGAAGGATAAATTTTCTTTATGTGTTAATAGCCCTAAGTGATTTTTAAAAATTATTTTAGATGAAAGATTTATACAAAAAATGTATTCGTTTTCAAAAAATATTTTGTTCACGTGAATTCATTTTCTGGACTAAAATAACTAATTACGAAATATGCTCTACTGTAACAAATAGTAAAATGATCATTCAATAATCACCAGTAACATAACATTAAGAATATCAGTTATACATTCGTGTATTCTGGTGGTCACAAGCAGCTCTGCACTTGCTGATAACTTCATAGTGACGCCCAACATTTGGCAGCATTTGCGCGTGATGAAAAGGTTGAACATTAATAAATATGTACTTCAAGTTTCCATTGGGGAAAAGTACTTCTGTTGCAATTAAGGCACAGCAAAAATTGATATATAGAATTGTAGACACAGCATGGGTTAATCCAAGACCACAAGGAAGTCAGAATTATGAATGTGGGCAATTGATTCGGATTTTGATAGATTTGGAAATGGGAAATGGAGGCATCGGGATAAATTACCAACACCAATCAGAGTAGCAGTTTCAGATGAGGCTGGAGTCGTTGGAATGGTCATTATCGAGACAACAGAGGAAACGGCACAGATGGTCGCTGGGAGCATAGAGATTCAGGACGGCGTATTGTGGATGTGCGGTCAGCTGATCCGTGGAGCAACGTGCGAGCAGAGAGCCTGTACCCACATGATTGACAGTTGCTGTCAGCGGCCGATACAGGTGCTGCAAATATGATGAACAGTAATTATGAAAACATGAATGTGTTGAATTTTCAACACGTGAGGGTATTTAGTGAAAAACAGGAAAATGTAAATTCTTTCGTGAGTCCAGTGCTTCAAACAAGGAATCATTTTGTCTTGTGTTCTGGATGTGGGTTCTTTGGTCTGCGTTGAGTGAGTCAGCATTTCAGAAGTGTGAAGGTGAGGTTTGTGGCCTATACTTCCTCGACAGTGGACTAAGGCGGAAGAGGCAATTACTGAAAAAAGTATAGTCGTAAAGATAACATTAGGTATTGAAATTCTTTGTCAATTTAATAGCTTTCCCGGGAATTTTGCAGTTGTTCCTGGGTTGGCGACTGATGCAGATCAGTATTCTCGCTCTTAATACGCTTACAAATATCAGTTTTGTACTAAATTTATGCTGAACTGCTAAGGACGACTAGGATAAAAACGAAAGGGCAAAAATAAATAATAACCAACACTGAGATCCTTTGAGCGTGCCCTTGTTAAATCTGAAGGTAACACTGGTGTGGTAGCGATGTTCTGCTATAAGTTTACATCATTTATCGTAGCGAACCCACAAAGCTAAGCCATCATAGCGTTTTGAGCTGTTTAGAAAAAAAGAATGTTGAGCTCAACATTGTCCACTAACAAGTTATCGAATGATAAAATGTGAAGAACAGAAACGATGAAACTGAGTGCTAGGAAACAGAACAATATTGATTGTACTCTTCCACTATTAGGACTTCACGCCACATATTCGTTTTAATCACGCTTCTTTTTCGTAATGATTTAAGAAAAATCCTGTACAGCAATGAAGAATTAATGGGGATTAAAATTCAGTCTGCTGATGTCACTGATTGAGCAATAATAGGAAAAAGAATCTCAGGTTCACCTTGACGTAAACATGAAATTGCCATATATTTGTTATTCCGCCGCAACGAAAAACGCCTTTGTTTTAATTATGTCCATCCCAAATCCTGTATCATTTCAGTGACACTCCCTCCCATATTTCGCGATAGTACAAAACGTGCTATCCTTCATTGAACTTTCTCGATGTACTCCGTTAATCCTATGTGGTAAGGATCCCAAACCGCGCAGCATTCTTCTAAAAGAGGACAGACAAGCGTAGTGTAGGCAGTCTAATTAGTAGGTCTGCTACATTTTCTAAGTGTCCTGCCAATAAAACGCAGTCTTTGATTAGCTTTCCCCAAAACATTTACCAAGTGTTCCTTTCAATTTAAGTTGCTTGTCATTGTTATTCCTAGGTTTTTAGTTGAATTTACGGCCCTTAGATTACACTGGTTTATCGTGTAACCGAAGTTTAACGGATTCCTTTTAGCACTCATATGGATGGCATCATCATCATTCATCCCCATTACGGTCGGTGGAAGGCAATGCCAACCGACCTCCGCTAGGACCTTGCCTAGTCAGCGGTGCGGGTCTCCCGCATCGCCCCCTACGCTCCTCGGAGTATGGGACATGGATGGCTTCATACTTTTCGTTATTTAGGGTCAACTGCCAATTTTCCCACCATACAGATATCTATTCTAAATCATTTTGCAATTTGTTTTGATCTTCTGATGACTTCATTAGTCGATGAACGACAGCTTCATCTGCAAACAACCTAAGACGGCTGCTCAAATAGTCTCCCATATCGTCTCAAAAATGAGATCGACAGGAAGCGGAAAATGGCTAAGCAGGGATGGCTAGAGAACAAATGTAAAGATGCAGAGGCTTATCTCACTAGGGGTAAGATAGATATTGCCTACAGGAAAATTAAAGAGACCTTTGGAGAAAAGAGAACCACTTGTATGAATATCAAGAACTCAGATGGAAACCAAGTTCTAAGCAAAGAAGGAAAAGCAGAAAGGTGGAAGGAGTATATAGAGGGTCTATACAAGGGCGATGTACTTGAGGACAATATTTTGGAAATGGAAGAGGATGTAGATGAAGATGAAATGGGAGATATGATACTGCGTGAAGCGTTTGACAGAGTACTGAAAGACCTGAGTCGGAACAAGGCCCCCGGAGTAGACAACATTCCATTGGAACTACTGACGGCCTTGGGAGAGCCAGTCCTGACAAAACTCTACCATCTGGTGAGCAAGATGTATGAAACAGGCGAAATATCCTCAGACTTCAAGAAGAATACAATAATTCCAATCCCAAAGAAAGCAGGTGTTGACAGATGTGAAAATTACCGAACTATCAGTTTAATAAGCGACAGCTGCAAAATACTAACACGAATTCTTTACAGACGAATGGAAAAACTAGTAGAAGCCGACCTCGGGGAAGATCAGTTTGGATTCCGTAGAAACACTGGAACACACTGACCTTACGACTTATCTTAGAAGAAAGATTAAGGAAAGGCAAACCTACGTTTCTAGCATTTGTAGACTTAGAGAAAGCTTTTGACAATGTTGACTGGAATACTCTCTTTCAAATTCTGAAGGTGGCAGGGGTAAAATACAGGGAGTGAAAGGCTATTTACAATTTGTACAGAAACCAGATGGCAGTTATAAGAGACGAGGGACATGAAAGGGAAGCAGTGGTTGGGAAGGGAGTGAGACAGGGTTGTAGCCTTTCCCCGATGTTATTCAATCTGTATATTGAGTAAGCAGTAAAGGAAACAAAAGAAAAGTTCGGAGTAGGAATTAAAATCCATGGAGAAGAAATAAAAACTTTGAGGTTCGCCGATGACATTGTAATTCTGTCAGAGACAGCAAAGGACTTGGAAGAACAATTGAACGGAATGGACAGCGTTTTGAAAGGAGGGTATAAGATGAACATCAACAAAAGCAAAACAAGGATAATGGAATGTAGTCGAATTAAGTCGGGAGATGCTGAGGGAATTAGATTAAGAAATGAGACACTTAAAGTAGTAAAGGAGTTTTGCTATTTGGGGAGCAAAATAACTGATGATGGTCAAAGTAGACAGGATATACAATGTAGACTGCCAAAGGTAAGAAAAGCGTTTCTGAAGAAGAAAAATTTGTTAACATCGAGTATAGATTTAAATGTCAGGAAGTCGTTTCGGAAAGTATTTGTATGGAGTGTAGCCATGTATGGAAGTGAAACATGGACGATAAATAGTTTGGACAAGAAGAGAATAGAAGCTTTCGAAATGTGGTGCTACAGAAGAATGCTGAAGATTAGATGGGTAGATCACATAACTAATGAGAAGGTATTGAATAGAATTGGGGAGAAGAGGAGCTTGTGGCACAACTTGACTAGAAGAAGGGATCGGTTGGTAGGACATGTTCTGAGGCATCAAGGGATCACCAGTTTAGTATTGGAGGATAGCGTGGAGGGTAAAAATCGTAGAGGGAGACCAAGAAATGAATACACTAAGCAGATTCAGAAGGATGTAGGCTGCAGTAGGTACTGGGAGATGAAGAAGCTTGCACAGGATAGAGTAGCATGGAGAGCTGCATCAAACCAGTGTCTCAGGACTGAAGATCACAACAACAACAACAACATCGTTTATATAGAAAAGGAACAGCAATGGGCCTATAACACTATCTAACGCCAGAAATCACTTCTGTTTTACTCGATAACTTTCCGTCAGTTACTACAAACTGTGACCTCCCTGACAGGAAATTACGAATCCAGTCACGTATAACAGACGATATTCCGTAAGCACGCAATTTCACTACAAGCCGTTTGTGTGGTACAGTGTCAAAAGCCTTCCGGAAATCCATAAATACGGAATTAATCTGAAATAGCTTGTCCATAGTATTCAACATATCGTGTGTATAGAGAGCTAGTTATGTTTCACAAGAACGATGTTTTCTAAATGCATGTTTACTTTGTTTCAATAGACAGTTTTCTTCGAGATAATTCATAATGTTCGAACACAATATATGTTCCAAAATCCGCTACATATCCACGTTAATGATGTGGGCCTGTAATTTAGTGGTTTACTCCTACTACCTTTCTTGAATATTGGTGTGACCTGCGCAACTTTCCAGTCTTTGGGTACGGATCCGTCGTCGAGCGAACGGTTGTATATGATTGTTAAGTATGGAGTTATTGCATCTCCATACTCTGAAGGGAACCTAACTGGTATACAGTCTGGACCTGAAGACTTGCTTTTATTAAGTAATTTAAGTTGCTTTACTTCTACGTTACTCACGTTGGCATCTGTTCTTGATTAGAATTTTGGAATATTTACTTCGTCTTCTTTTGTGAAGCATTACGGAAGCCTGTGTTTAGTAACTCTGCTTTGGCAGCACTGTCTTCGATAGTTTCTATATTGCTATCGTGCAGAGACGGCATTGATTGTGTCTTGCCACGAATATACTTCACATACTACCAGAATCCCTTTGGATTTTCTGCTAGGTTTCGAGACAATGTTTCGTTGTGGAAACTATTATAGCATCTCGCACTGAAGTCCGCGCTTCTGTAAAAGATCGCCAATCTTGGGGATTTTGCGATTGTTTAAATTTGGCATGTTTGTCTCGTTCTTTCTGCAACAGTGTTCTGACCCATTTTGTGTACCAACGAGGATCAGCTCCGTCCTTTGTTAATTTAGTTAGCATAAATCTCTCAATTGTTGCCGATACTATTTCTTTGAATTCAAGCCACATCTGGTCCACACTTATATTGTTAATTTGGAAGGAGTGGAGATTGTCTCTAAGGAAGGCGTCAAGTGAATTTTCATCTGCTTTTGGAATGGGTATATTTTTCGTTTATTTTTGGAGGCTTTGAGGGTTACAACCCTTTGTTCACAAATCCCGTTTTGATGCTCGTTATTAACTCAGGATTATTTGTTGGTAAGAGGTCAAGTGTGTCTTCACAACCGTCTACTATTCGCATGGGCTCATGAACAAACTACTCGAAATAAGTTTCAGAGGATGCGTTTTATACAACTTAGGATGATACTTTACTCGTACCTCCGGAATTAAACGTGTATTTCCGCCAACATATCGAGGGTAAATTAAAGTCGCCACAAAGTATAATCGTATGAGTCGGATACGTGTTTGAAATCAAACTCAAGTTTTCTTTGAACCTTTCAGCAATTGTATCATCTGAATAGGGAGGTCTGTAAATGGATCCAATTACTATTTTATTCTGGTTACCAACAGTGAACTCTGCCCATACTAACTCACAGAAAGTATCTACTTCAATTTCACGACAAGTTAAACTACTTCTAACGGCAACAAACACGTCATGCCAACAGTGTTTAGTCTATCCTTTCGGAACACCGTTAGGTTCTTCGCAAAAAATTCGACTGCTTATCTCCGACTTTAGCCAGCTTTCAGTGCCTATAACGATTTGAGCATCAGTACTTTCTATTAGCGCTTGGAGCTCTGGTACTTTCCCAACACATCTTCTACAGTTTACAACAATTATACTGATGGTTCCTGTATCTACGTTTTTCCTGTGTTCGGCCTGCACCCTTTGTGACTGAATCCCTGATTGTGTTTTCCCGAAAGCCTCTAACCTAAAAAGTCGCCCAGTCCACGCCACACAGGTCCTGCTAACCGTGTAGCCGCCTCATACGTATAGTGGACTCCTGACCCATTCAGCGGAACCCAAAACCCAACTACCCTATAGCGCAAGTCGAGGAATCTGCAGTCTACACGGTCGCAGAACGGTCTGAGCCTTTGATTCAGACTCTCCACTCCACTCTGTACCAGAGGTTCGCAATCGTCCTATCGACTATACTGCAAATGGTCAGCTCTGCTTTCGTCTCGCAGGCAAGACTAAGTCTTCTGTTAGCTGCTCGAAATCAGAGAGAATCTCTTCTGTTCCATAGTGACATCATTGGTACCACCTCCTACAGTTGGCTGTTAGCCGTGGTAAAAATTGCTGTTTTGAATAGCGCGCCGCAGCGCGTAGTGTGAAGCAGTCGCCCTCCGTTTCTGGCGGTGGCGCCGCTGTGGCAGTCGCAGCTTTGGTGTCTCCCTCTGGTGGGAAAGGGGAAAGGTAGACTGTTGACGTGCATTTTAGGGGGCGCTATGAGCTCGTTAGAGGCCGAGTCTGGTCAGTTGGTCAGCCGGATCGGTGTGGGGCAGTCAGTGTTTGTCTGTCGTCCGGAGTGCTAGTATGTGTTACGCCGCCAGTCTGCTCGAGTTTGTTCAGGCAATGGTCATTGGCGGTCGGATCGATCGGTTGGTCGGTCGCGCACTGAGACACAAGATGACTTGTTCGTCTTGAGCGTCGGCGCATGTGAGGTCGCCACGTCAGTCCAGCCGGCCGCGCCGTATAGCGAGGGGTAGTGGCTTCGCGGCCTATACGGGAGCAACAAGAGTCAACCCACGACATCGGTCTGGCCGGTGCGAGCTGCGACGCCGTGAGACGGGAGATCGGCGCGCCTTCCTGCGTCCGCTGAAGCTGCTGGCAGCGGGCGATTCGGGAGAGCGTTTTGGGGGTACTGCGCCAGGTCTTCGACAGACATCGCAGTTTATTAGAAGTTAAGTGATTCGTGATATGTTGTTTCATTTACTTGTCAAATTCTACTTGTTTTCTTGGTCAGTCTCTCGTTCCCAGCTTGCTCGTCTGTCTCCCATCCACATTTGTTAGGCAGTTAGTGTCTGTCTGTCGGTCTGCCGTACGTTAATAGCTGCCTCTGTCATTTTTGTCGGATTCGGTCTTAACGAATTTATTCCTTGAAGTGTAACGGCCGAATTCCTGAAATATGTTTTTGTCTTGCCTATCATCTTCAGATGCGGTATATGTATAATGTAAGGCGTGTTTGTATATTTTATGTAAGACTGCATTTCATGGGTTTTTATTTAAATGGTCATTTTAATATATAAAGTTTCCACCCTTCCACTGTAAGAGTCTTCTTTTAAAAAAAAAGTTGCACTTTCGGTGGCAAGAATTTTTTTTTAATGTGAGTGTTTTCTACCATTTCCATCCCTCGTATGGGGTGCAAAGTTTATGTGTTTGGGCAAGTTGTTAAAATTTTTAGTTTAAAGTGATCTGGTGTGTTGCAGATTTGCACCAGTGTAGTCTTTCAGAGGTTGCTTTGAGCGGTCGTGACTACGGCCGTGTTAAAAGGGAGCGGCAAGGTTCTCAGCCCGAAAGCTCATACTGTCAAAAAAAATAGTTATTTCTGCCTCTGAATAAATTGTAACTTGATATTTAGAGGGTGCTTTCTGATTATAATTTTAAATCTGTTTAAAAAAAGAAAAGGTTTTTAGGAATAAAATTTCCATTTGTTGAAAGAAATTTGTTTTCATCAGTTACCCACTGGCACGCTCACATAGTGTGTTTAAATGTGTTAATGTTCTTGATGAATCGCTAGTAAATGAAGTAAATTCTTTAAGAACAGATTTTGGAAGTAAATTCACGGTTCAGGCTGCACCCTGTGCTCTTCATGGCATCTGGGAAGACCCGGTCCACGTCTGGAATGACTCCACCCAGTATGCACACGGAGTGCACATAGACTTTCTTCCCCCTCTTGGCAACGCGCCTACCTTTGGAGCTCCCCACTATCAACACTCCCATCGACTGTGATTGTCCAGATCTTGCAGGCTGAGAGATTTCCTCTGAAGCAGGACAGGCTATGACATCTGGCTCAGCGACAGTGTCAGCCACAGACAGCACCTGGAACCTGTTTGTCAGACAAACTGGGGAGGCCTTATGTGTGGCCCCCTGGGAAGTCTTTCGCCGCCTGCTACGCCCTGGGGCGACCACCCACTCGACCACAGATGAGAGGTCAACCTCAGTGAGAGCAGTAACTGGGCTGGCCACCAGCGAGGACCAGTTGGAGGACCCAAACGTGCTGGACGTCCATTGGATCCCCACGCCAGCCCACAACAGTGGTGCCCATCCATGCACTCAAGCTGTGTAACCGAAGCCATCACAACCTGAAGCTGAGAGAGAAGTGTCACTAACTCAGCTCGCATCCACACACAACACTCACAGTCCCTATCCATACTAAAGACAGTGGAAAACTAAAGTACCCAGATAAACGGACTATTGGCGTGTGCTGCAGAACTCTACAATAGACACTGGCGAAAATGCAGGAACTGCGTCCAATAGATTAGATTAGTACTCAGAGATTCCAAAACCTAACTACCGAAGCACTCAGGTGAAACTAAATAATTCGCCCCTGATTAGGTACTTGTAATATGTCACAACATCGGTTTACTTTCCGACGCAAATAAAAACGTGAGAACTGTCGCTGTTAGATATTAAATAATAAGTTAGTTTAAGCAGTGTGAAAGTCTAGGGACCGATGATCTCAGCAGTTTGGTCCCTTAGGAATTCACACACATTTGAACATTTTTTGAACAGAAACTGGTAAAAGTCGCAAAATCGGTTACTTCCCTGTTGCTGCGTCTGTCTCAGACGACTGCAGCTGCCTGACTGTTGCCTAAGAGTTGGTTCTTGGGATGGGATGTATTTCCCATTGGACTCATATTAGTAAAATTGGAGTTCAAATCCTTTTCTTACCATCCTTTTCCTTTAGTTTCTCTAAATCATTTAAGGCCAATGCTGGTATGGTTGGCTTCGTTAAGCCATGGTAGTTTTCTGCTACAACTTTGGCCAACCACAGCTTGAACTCCGTCTCCAGTTAACCTCAGTAATTTTTATGCTATCTCTCAGATTCATTTTTTTTCTTTCCGGAACTTTCCTTACAAGTTTCGATAGAAGCAAGCGTAGCACCAAAATAAACTTGATTTTAGGGAAAACTGAAAATACATTTCTATAATTGTACCAGAAATTAATTATTTCTTGGTTTTATAGAAACAATACAGATAAATTGAAATTCCAAATAAGAAATGCCAATAGATTTTATAAGCTATAAATTTCATAAGTTGGGTTAGGACAAGGTATGGCAAGATAGTTATACACCTTGTGGAATACTAACATCAAATAAAGAACGAAGATTGATACGTTAAGCCATTTGTTGAGAGTACTGTCAACTGTGTATCGTAAGTACATGTTCTCAACTAAAAATAAAGCTCAAGTCAAGAAAAAGTATCTTAGAAAATGGTTTTGATAATGAACTCCACGAGATAAAATTAGTATGAAAGAATTTTAGGGAATGGGAATTGAAAAAAAACGCTTAGTGATTTTATACTTGACCCACAAATATCGTAATATACTCCTAATCGCAGGAGGATGTCGTCAGAAAAGGTTTGGTTCCAAAATCGATTTTTTTGGAGCTCCCAACCTTATGGCTTTAGTCATGTATTGAATCTTAAATGTGAGGTCAGTCCAGTTCTTAGACCTGAAGGCTAAGATGAGATGGTAATATTTCTTATCTTATTGTCCGATCTTAAGTTTCATCACATCCTATCTCTGAATTGTAATCAATGTATTTGTGCATATGCAACTGTTTTCTCTTGTGCTTTTCTTTTTAATTTTTGACGAGTCAAGTAGAAATACTGAATTCTAAATAAGCAATTCATTGATTAGATGTTACCAATTATTAATGTCATAAGTGATAAGAGGAAAAGATATGACAAGACAATTAAACACCTTATGGAACATACGTGCTATTGTAAGGAAAAGAACTATTGGAGAAGGTAGAACAAAGTGTCCAGAGCATGGAAAGTGACCATTGCATGTTTTTTTTTCCCTGAGCCTTGCTGCTGCATGACGAGTAGTGGTCAAACTAGTTCTTCATTATTCATTATTATCAAGAGTTTGACACAGAAACTTTTCTGATTTTCATTCGTCTAATGTAAGGTAAGTCATTTATATTACTCTTGTTACCTCACTTATACGTAGAGTAATACTTTTTTGCAACGTCAATATTTAAATAACGTCTTTTTTTCAACAAATATAGTTCCTTGTTGTTTTTTTCCGTTTGATGGCTTCGTCTGTGTCCCACTAAAGCCGATACGGCAGTCGGACGAAAAAATAGCCAAAATAAATTTATGTTGTTGTAAACTATCTCTAGTCTTTTATATTTGGCCTCATACAAAAATTCGATTGAAAACGGTCTACTGCAGCTGCCTGGTATTGTTTGAGATACTGGGTCTTCACGATGCGTGAAAAAATATGCCCAAAAATGAGTGCAACAAACATGGGACACAGTTGCGATGGAAAAAGCGACTGAGGCAGTAAAGAATGATAAGATGCCTTCTTGTATAGAGCCAAATCAATTTAATGTTTCACTTAACACACTGAAAAGAAGAGTTAAAGAAAAAATTAGAGATGCGGTAGATGGTAAAAGGAGTATGGGAAGCTTATGGACTGTGTTCATAGAACAAGAACAAGATATCCTTGGTCACATTTATGAAATGGAAAGTGATTTTATTGATTTACAGTAAACAATCTATAGAGATAAGCACTCCAGGTGGCAGGGTGCAAGAAAATAGTCACAAAAAGTCGGAGATTGCAGGCAAAGATAAAAGCCAAATATTAGGCTTGGGAAGCCTATCTCGCTGGTTAGAGGCAACGTAAACAAGTTTATTACATCATTAAAACAGTGCAAGAAAAACAAAACAATTTCATTCTGATCATCAGATTTATTATGTTGGCGGTTCGTCCTAGAACAGCAAAGTATTTGCACTTAAAGGGAGACGCCAAGTCGGTGGTGTTATTTCAGCTGAGAAAGGATTGCTGGCCACTTTAGGAGTATGTACACTCCAAAACAAAAAAGTAAAATACAAAAAAGACACATCACGAAATAATTATCGGAGTGATACGGAAATCGGTAGATGCGGTGTACATGTACAGACAAACAAAAGATGAATATTTCAGAAAATTTAGATGATTGATTCAATAGGAAGAGCTTCGCAAATTGAGCAAGTCAATAACGCGCTGGTCCACATGTGTTCCTTATGGATACAATTATTCGGCTTGGCACTGACTGACAGAATTGCTTGGTATCCTTCTGAGAGAAAATGTGACAAACTCTGTCCAATCGATATAAATATAAATCATTTTATTGTTATTGTTTTGATATTTATTCTTTAAATAGGTGTTCTAATTATTAGTCCACGTGTAATTAGAATTTTGGTAGGTTGAGATGGCTTAGGATTGATTTATCATTGTTTAGTTATTTACTATCAAAATGTAAACTCTTATAGCGCGGGTATATTGACTGCTTTATCTAATCGAATTCGTCAAAATCCCGAGCTGGTTGGGGGCGCTGCCAATAATGGTCCAAACGTTCCCAATTTTGGAGAGATCCGGCAACCTTGCTGGTCACGGTAGGGTTTGGGAAGCACGAAGACAAACAGTAGAAACCCTCGCCGTGTGCTGGCAGGCGTTATCTTGTTGAAATGTAAGCTCGAGATGGCTTGCTGTGAATGGCAACAAAACGGGGGGGGTAGAGTAACGTCAGGGCACCGCTGTGCTGTACAGGTGCCGCAGGTGACAACCAAAGGATTCCTACAGTGAAATGAAACAGCACCCCACCCCATCACTCCTGTTTGTTGAACCGTATGGCGGGTGACAGGCACACCTCGTTTTATTGCTCGTCATGATAAGCCATCCTGAGCTCACAGTTCAGCAAGATAATGCCCGCCCTCACAAGGCGAGAGATTCTACTGCTTCTCTTCGTGCGTCCCAAACCCTGCCTTGGCCAGCAAAACCGGATCTGTCCCCAGTTGAGAACGCTCGGAGCGTTATAGGCAGAGCCCCCAGCCAGCTCTCGATTTTTGACTATCTAACGAGCCAGTCGGACAGAATTTGGCACGATATCCCTCAGGAGGAGATAGAACAACTGTATCACTCAATACCAAACAATATCTGCTTGCATGAGGGCCAGAGGTGGACCAATATGGTATTGACTCGGTCAGTTTGTGAAGCTCTTTCTCTTGAATAAATCATCCAATTTCTCTTAAATATTCATTTGCGTGTCCGTACATGTATACCAGATACCTTATAACATGTAGGTTTAAATTCTGTCAATAATAGTTTTTGAAAACTCAGTTTCCCTTAGATGGGCCAATTTATCTCACTTTCCTCTGTATCCCTATGTTCAAATCAGTTGTTGGGTACTAACACCGAAAGTATGGGTTCCCAAATAAAAAACTCAAATCAGGAAATATCGGAAAAGGGTTTATGAAAACGATTTACGAGATAACATGCGGATGGCAGAATTGTAGAGAAGAAAGGGAAATAAGAAAACCTTTTGTTGTGCCGTAGAGGAGAAGCAATTGATAGTATGGTCGCAGCAGAAGGTTGTCGGCCGCGAATACGTCCATGAGCTACGGCTCCAGAAATAAAATTCTCTGTATAAAGTAATGGAGATTATGAAAAATGTCCCACACTAAGTAAAGGGTGAAATGAATAGTTACCAGGAGCGCATGGGAATGGACTTGCGATTTGAAACCAATCTCAAAGGTCGAAATATAAATAATATAAAAACAGTAGAGAGTGGCAGTGTAACTACCAATTTACAGAGGGAAAAGTTGGAAATGAGCCTTTAATTTCTGGTATGTAACCGCGAAAATTCCAGGAGACGGGAAGCTGATTTCGAGGATGGCCGGAAGACACGCGGCCGAAATTCCAGTGGAAGAGATGGAATTTCGCGGTTGCACGCTCCAATTGAATTCATTACTCATTACGCGGTGAAACGCTGAATGTGGACTCTATAATGAATGTTTGCGAACAGAAACAAATTAGGTAGACAAAACAGAATATGGTTAGAGGGAGTAACAGATGCTACCATAAAAGAGCCTTACAGATGGACGAGTAATAAAATAACAAATTGTCGGGCTCAGAGCGCGGAAAATAGGCTCTGATGCTGCAGAAAAGGTCGCCTCGTAGATATGTACAAACATTTCACTTTTTTTTTTCAAGGCGACTTAGTACCAACGTTTAAGTTTGAAAATATGTCTTTATTTTGTACACATTGTAACGTAAGCTACCCAGACGAGTGTACATTTTATTTTTCATTCAATTTCGCGACAAGTATCGGGCACATGTATGTCTTTGGCGGTATCTGCATTGCAGACGACAAAACACGCTATCTGATCAAACCTATCGACAAATCTTTTAGCGGGTATTAATACGATATGTAGCCACTCTTCTACTTTATGAAGGCATTCACCGTCCCGAATAAGACACTGGGTTACTTAAGAAGTCGTCGAGCCACTCACATACCTGAAACCTATCCCGTATGCTCGTATGTTCTTTAACAGACTGCTGCGTGGCTATTAATGTATAAAACCATGGTCTTGTGATGGTTTAGACGTTAACCCCCATGCTCAGACCAGCTTCTGGTATTGATGAGTTACACACTGAACTCTGGAGGGGACACTTTCAAGCAGTCGGTGTCCAAATGACTGTGGAGGAACGGCAGCACACTCTTCCTCGAGAGTCGAAACCAGAGCAGGTAGTGATGTTGGACATTAGGGTCTGGAGCTAAGTCAACTTTCTAACTCACCCCAAAGGTGTTCCATCGGGTCCAGGTCGTGACTCTGGACAGGTCAGTTCATTTCATGAATGTTATTGTTCATAAACCATTGCCTCATAGATGTTGTTTCATAACAGGGCGCATTGTCATGGGGTCATCACCTCCGAACTGTTCCCCTACTGTGTGCAATACATGTAAATGTGTGCAATACATGTGTGCAATACATGTAAAATATAATGATTATAGAGAATCCGCCTCGATTGCAAATAGAAACCGAATGTTGACGTAGGTTTCGGCGTGGATAACCACGCCTTCTTCGGAACACACTAAAACTACAAACTGCCTAAAGATGCATGGTCCAACATTAATACGGAACGCCAAAAAGGGGCAAAAGACTCGCATAAAATGTAAAATAAACGGTACGTGTGTACCATGTCAATAGCTGTACTCAGCTCAAACGTCGGAAGCGTGCTTCCTCAACCCAGCCAACGTTCGATGGGCCGCGGGCTCTCAGGTAAACTGAGGAGGCGCCGGCATCTAGGCTGTGAGAATGTCGGAAAGGAACGCGCATGCGCAAAATTGAGAAATCGTCTTCTTCCGTGTGATTGGCACAAAATGCGTTCCGAAAGTGATCCGATGACCGGGTCGAAGGCGCAGGAAGTTAATGTGTGTGTATGTATAATGTACTACCTTGAGGACGATTTTATAGAACTATAGAACGTGGATAGACTGAAACTATATATGTGGGATAGCAAATTCCACGGATGGCCAAACGTATGCACGCAGGACAGACAAAATACCATCAGGTAGAAGCAGGCTAAAAATATGGGGGATGAATGACCCATTTTTCAGTTGCTTGGGGTCGGTGATAGTATTTGATGACTGCGCTTGAATACGCTTGTAAAGTTACTATATTAAATTCTAAGTGCTATTGACCAGAAAAGGGTCAAATTAGTGTGACAGGCTTAATGTAATTGCGTCAAAGGACGTACAACGTCGCCTTCATCGCCCTTAATATCTAATGACCGACAGAGGTCAGTTTGAATGTGCTATCGGATATGTACCAAAATAGTTTAAAAAGAACCTAAAGCTAAACTAGTGTCTTAAAATCAGGTACTTGAGGTACTGAACCATGAAGCTTAATCAAGTGAGGTCTGTGAACGCTTATAGCGTGTAACAGACGAACTACCTTTATGTTCTAATAGCTGTTGACGTGAAAGGTCAAATAATGTAACGGGCTTAATATACATGAGTGAAAGGACGTAAAACGTCGCTTTCATCGCCCTCCGACAGAGGTCAAGTGATTAGTGTGTAAGTAGGCTGTTTAGATTTTTATATTGGTAATGCCACGTAGCGCTCTGTATGAAAATCACTGGCTGTGCTGTGTGCAGTCTGTGGCTAGTTTGCATTGTTGTCTGCCATTGTAGTGTTGGGCAGCGGCAGCTGGATGTGAACAGCGCGTAGCGTTGCGCAGTTAGAGGTGAGCCGCCAGCAGTGGTGGATGTGAGGAGAGAGATGGCGGAGTTTTGAAATTACATTTGTTATGACTTTTGATGATATTAAGGTAAATACAGTGTTTGTTCTCTATTAAAATCTTTCATTTGCTAACTATCCCTATCAGTAGTTAGTGCCTTCAGTAGTTTGAATCTTTTATTTAGCTGGCAGTAGTGGCGCTCGCCGTATTGCAGTAGTTCGAGTAACGGAGATTTTTGTGAGGTAAGTGATTTGTGAAAGGTATAGGTTAATGTTACTCAGGGCCATTCTTTTGCAGGGATCTTTGATAGTCAGATTGCGTTGCGCTAAAAATATTGTGTGTCAGTTTAAGCACAGTCATGTATAAATTGTTCTAAGGGGACGTTTCAAGTGCTATCAGGTGTTAACAGAATGGTATGCAAAGTTATCTGTATATGCGTGAAGAGACGTACGATGTCACGTCAACGTAATTTTAAAAAAAATTTAAGGATTTATTTCCTAATTTTAAGCCAGAGCTCGGACTTGGAATGGATATGACTAAAAACATCCTTGCATCACCATATTCAACATGGATAATTATAACTAAGTGGGAATGGCTATTTGAACCATATTAGAGATATTGGAGCTTGTAAGAAGTGAGAATACTGTGAACATGTACAATAATCACTCATTATAAGGCATTAAATGAAAGAAAAAAGCATGTGTATTATATTAGTGTGACCACGTTGGTAAGGGCAGCTGTCATAACTAAAATCAAGGGAACCTAGGTCATGACTGAACGAATTGACCATCCGTGACACCAAACGAGCGCATGAATGCATCGGCTATCTTCTATGTCGTATGGTAGAATGGGAAGCACTGAGCAAGGGGATAAAATCTTCGAAAAAAAATTTTGTTCTTTAACTGGAGTTGGTCGTTAAGGATGCAGTCTTTGTCATACCATAGATGTTTAAAAATCTCCATTTCTTCTAATATGTCTAATGTCATGGAGCAGCTCTGTACTGGCCGGGGATTAGGAGTGTGAGCTATTTGTACAACGTGTTCAGCGAAAGTGGAACCTCGCGTACCGTCGCCA
Source organism: Schistocerca cancellata (assembly GCF_023864275.1). Taxonomy (NCBI): domain Eukaryota; kingdom Metazoa; phylum Arthropoda; class Insecta; order Orthoptera; family Acrididae; genus Schistocerca; species Schistocerca cancellata. Next base: position 329,910,210 of record NC_064628.1, on the reverse strand, counting down.
CTTCTGGTGGGAATATGGTCCCTATATCTAGTAGCTAGAGCTCGACCTGTTTGACCGATATAATATTTCGGACAGTCACCGCGGGTAAATTTGTAAACCCCAGACTGAGAAAGTTTATCACCAGCGAATTGTAAAGAGTGGATTAGGTACTTTTTCAAATTATTATTAGTGGAGAAGGCTACTCTAAATCCATAGGTTTTAAGTAAACGTCCTAATTTGTAACTTATTTTACCTATGAAAGGAACAGATATAATTGCCATTGATTCGTCATCTACTGCATCATATAATGTGGAAGCCGTATTATTCTTTTTATTTATTTTCTTACTGTACATTCGTCTTACTAAGTGTGAACTGTAACCGTTATTTTTAGCGATAGTTTCCAGCGTAACTAATTCCGTTTCTAGCGCCTCCGGGAAAGGGGGATAGCCACGGCACGATGTAGACTTGAGTGAAAGAAGGTCATTTTTTGAGCTTTCGGATGTGCAGAGTGAGCAGGAATAATGTTATCCGAACATTATTTTGTCTGTCCTGCGTGCACGCGTTTTGACCATCCGTGGAATTTGCTATCCCACATATATAGTTTCAGTCTATCCACGTTCTATAGTTCTATAAAGTCGTCCTCGAGCTAGTACATTATACATACACACACATTAACTTCCTGCGCCTTCGACCCGGTCATCGGATCACTTTTGTAACACTTTTTATGCCAATCACATGGATGAAGACGATTTCTCAATTTTGCGCATGCGCGTTCCTTTCCGACATTCTCACAGCCTAGCTGCCGGCGCCACCTCAGTTTACCAAAGAGCGTGAGGAAGCACGCTTCTGACGTTTGAGCTGAGTACAGCGCTTGACATGGTACACGCGTGCCGTTTATTTTACATTTTATGCGAGTCTTTTGCCCTTTTTGGCGTTCCGTATTAATGTTGAACCATGCATCTTTAGGCAGTTTGTAGTTTTAGTGTGTTCCGAAGAAGGCGTGGTTATCCACGCCGAAACCTACGTCAACATTCGGTTTCTATTTGCAATCGAGGCGGATTCTTTACAATCATTAAATTATTCACGATTGCTAACGCGCTGCAATATTAAAAGTTCTCAAACTGTAAAATGTGTTCGTATGCTTCAGTATTCAGCGTGTTCTTAAGCGCAATAACGGGGCACCATCCTAAACACGAAACACGCCCTCCATATCGTAATACCACCTCCTACGTATTTCACTGTTGCCACTATACCTCATGGCACGTGACGTTCTCCAAGCATTTTCTAAGCACAAATCATTCCATGGGATTGCCACAGTGTACAGCGTGACTCATCATTTCAAATCACTCGTTTCCAGTTATCCACTGTCCAGTGGTGCCACTCTGCACGACACCTCAAGCGTCGTTTATCATTTACGTCACTGAGTTTTCCAAACTGACGCATTTTGCTGTTACTGCTTCTGTATTGACAACACAGCACTCCAAGGCTCCTATCACACTAGCCGACCCGCTTCTCGTGACTAGTGGTTAATTCCGCATTACACAGGGGTCTCCAGATACGTTTGAAAATATAGTTGACCTTTTACAGTATATTTATTTCTGGTGTCTAGTGTATTGATTGACATAACGTAACTGCTTTCTTTTTCCATTACTGATTTAATTCGCCTTTTATATACTAGTGTTTTACTATTTGCCAAGATATTTGCTGATAACCAGCAGATAAATTTTGCAAATGACAACGGCGATGTGCTCTACGTCCATGGATGATAAGTCAGTTGTTACCACCATGGTTACTTTATTTCACTTTCCAGTTCATTTCACCTCTGTTTTCAGGATATCTACGATTTACTTATTGACCTAAGGATCATAAGAATATTCCTGAAATTTTCAGTGATTTGTTTTGTTTTTTAGGTCTTTCTGTTCGATCAAAATAATCTCGGGATGATTATGTATTTGTTCTAAAATATTTAGCAGGTGCGTTTTTCAGACCAAGGTACTGATTGCCATGGGAGTAGTACTGGACGATTAAATTAATGTTATCAGCATATGTCTTTGGCATATTTTCAGTATTCACATTTATATCTACATCTGCAACATAATCTACAGGCCACCTAGTGGTGTATGGCGGAGATGACTTCTGGCAGAACAAACTGCTCCCTTCGACCCAGTTCCACTAGCGAATGGGGCGTCGGGAGAATGATTATCGGTAAGCCTTCGTATTGACTCTAATTTCTCGGATTGTCTCATCGTGATCATTACGCGAGGTGTATGTGGGAGGAAGTAATACGTTGTCCGACTCTTCCTGGAAAGTGCTCTCTTGAAATTTCTATAGTAGACCTCTCCATGATGCATAAGAGCTCTCTTGTAACATCTGCCACAGAAATTTTTTGAGCAAGTCCGTAAAGCTCTTGCGCTGACTAAACGATTCTGTAAGGAAATGCGCTGCTCTTCGTTGGACCTTCTCTACATCATCTGTGAGTCCTGTGTGGTAAGGTTCGCAAACTGATGGACAATACTCAAGAATCGGTCGAACAAGTGCCTTATAAGCCATTTCTTTCGTGGATGAGTTACACTTCCTTAAGATTCTTCCTATGAATCTCATTCTCGTATCTACTTTTCCTACTATTTATGTGATCATTCCACTTAAGGCTCCTCTGGATAGTTACTTCTAATTATTATACGGTACATATTGTTTCCAGCAGTTTCTTATCAATAGTGCAGTTGTACAGTAGTGCCTTCCTTCTCCTATGTATGCGCAATATTTTACATTTATTTGGTTCACGGTCAATTTCCAGGGCCTGAACCAATCATCAATCTTCTGCAGTTCATTCTGCAGATCGATACTGTCCTATGGCATTGCTGTATTGCTATAGACAACCGCATTATCTGCGAATACTGTTAAAGAGCATCTGACGTTTAATAGATCATTTACATACATTGTAAGCACTAGAGGTCCTATTCCTCTTCCACGGCGTACTGAATTCTGTCTGCAAGGATGCCTTGAATCCAGTCGCAGATATGGTCCTTTAGTGCATAAGCTCTTTTTTGTACTTTTTTTTCTTTTTTTTTCCACTAAACGGCAGTGCGCGATGGTGTCAAGTGCATTCCTGAAGCCACGGAATACTACATCAATGTTAGTGCCGCTTTTACAGCGCTATGGATCTCCTAGAGGAGTGGAGCGAGCTGAGTTTCGGAAGATCTCTGTTTACGGAATATATGTTGATTTTTATAGAGGAGATTTTCGTTCTCCAAAAACGTCATAGTTCCTGAGCATAAAATATGTTCCCTAATTCTACAGCAGATTCACGTCAACGATTTGAATCTATAATCGTGTGCATCTGTCCTGTGGCCCTTCTTGAAAATGGGTATAATCTGCGCTTTCTTTCAGCAGCTTTGTACCCTTCGTTGCTCCAGCGATCGGCGATAAACTGCTGCTAGAATGGGAACAAGTTTCTTCCCATAATCTTTGTATGACCTTAAAGGTACCTAAGGTCTTTCCACTCACAAGCGATTCCAGCTTCCTTTATCTCAATATTTGCTATTTCGACGTGCGTACAATGACTGAAATGAGAACTGTGTTACGATCTTAAGCCGTGGGACAATTTCGGCCTTCTCTCAGTTATCTTCCGTTTCAGTCCCAGTATGGTCTCTGAGTGAATGAAGAGATACTGCAGAGCACCACATGTACAACACATTTTCAAGTCTGAGATCTTTTGGTAGTAGAACATCTTCCTCACAATGACTAAAATTAACTGAGAGAACGTGGCTACAGATGGTTGCAAAAATGGTTCAAATGGCTCTGAGCACTATAGGACTTAACATCTGAGGTCATCAGTCCCCTAGATCTTAAAACTACTTAAACATAATGTAATGGTACTTGAATTACATAACCATTACCGCACCTCACCTCAACCTCTCGATACCAGCAATATTCTACTGTGTTTCTGTAGAATAGTTAACATATTTCTATGACAACATTGAGATATGATTTCTTTAATGTAGAGGTACTTTGATACATCGATATGTTTATATTGCAATGATATTATTCTTATGTGTATTCTTTCTTTTGTCACTATGATCTTTGTCGTACTTGTAACTCTGATATTTTGGGCGCGTAAGCGGTTATTGAGAGTCAAGTCTTGGTCGTCATGTTGAAAAGACGCAAATTGTAGTCAGTTTATGAAATGTGAACTTTAACAGTGAGGAAGATATTTTGAAGTATGTTTTATATTGTGAAGTGAAGTTGCAACAAAAGTAATAAAAAAGAAGTGTAACTTAAATTCGGAGTGCTGATTACTTTTTTACATCACCATTGTCTTAACTTGCAAAAGTTTAATCTTCAAGAATGGTTTGTGAAGCGCATCTATAAGACTTTTGAATATCGCAGAATAACACCTAGGCCTCTTTGCATCCGAGCTTGGAATCATCACCACCTAGATTTTCGACGATTGAGCCGCGAGTTCACAGCGAGACCAGCGTGGGAAACACGAAAAGATGACTGCCTAGTTTATCCATTATTTCATGAAATGACTTTATTAACTGTTCTCTAATGAGACCTGCCACATACGAGGGCTATCCACAAAGTACATTACGTTTTGGAATTAAAAATAAATAAAGAATTGGAAATTTTTTTTATTATATACAGATGAAAGCCACACTTAAAATACCACTTTTCTACATAGTTGCCATTTAAATAAAGGCACTTATCGTAGCGATGGACGAGCTTGGAAATTCCTTCGTCGTAAAATTCGGCCGCCTGCGCCTTCAACCACGTGGTTAATCAGTAACCCGGTAGAAATACGATTTTTGTGGATTTCCTGGAAAGAGGCACTACAATAAACTCTCAGAGGTATTGCCAAACTCTGCACAACCTCAGAAGAGCAATATCAAACAAGCGCAGGGGAAAGTTGGGCTGAAAGATCTTGCTGATTCACGACAACGCCCGGGCCCACACGGCAAATGCCACTCGTGAAGTTCTCGAATCTTTTAAGTGGGAGTTGTTTCCTCATCCGCCGTACAGTCCCGACCTGGCACCGAGCGACTTCCACTTATTCCCAGCAATGAAGAAGTGGTTGGCTATGCAGCGTTTTGATGACGACGCACAGCTTCAAGAAGAGGTAACCACGTGGTTGAAGGTGCAGGCGGCCGAATTTTACGACAAAGGAATTTCCAAGCTCGTCCATCGCTACGATAAGTGCCTTAATTTAAATGGCAACTATGTAGAAAAGTAGTATTGAAGTGTGGCTTTCATCTGTATATAATAAAAAAATTCCAGTACTTTATTTATTTTTAATTCCAAAACGTAATGTACTTTGTGGATAGACCTCGTAATATAACTTTGTTGTTGCCCGAAAATGTAATGTTTAGCAGCTTGAGCAACACTACAATCATAATTAATTTTTGACCGTTGTTGTGGTAGGGTTGTTAGACTAACTAACCTAAGGACATCACACACATCCATGCCTGAGGCAGGATTCGAACCTGCGACCGTAGCGGCAGCGCGGTTCCGGACTGAAGCGCCTAGAACCGCTCGGTCACAGCGGCCGGCACAGACGGTCCCAACCTTTTAGAAACTAGAGTAACGGGTACCTTAATGCCACTTTGTCTTTTCTGTCTTGACCAAATTTTGCGTCTCACGTCTGGAGAGGAGGTGAATCTACAGGCAGGTAAGTGACACGAATAACCTGCGATGAAAGCACGGGTGAAGGTAGACGTCCGTCCAGTGTGGGTCGGGGAAGGGGGGGAGAAGGGGAGAAGCGGGGAGGGGGAACTTGCGTGACGATGGTGGCGGCTCACTAGCAGTGAGACCCCAGTGGGGCGGCTTCGATCAGCGACGCTGCTGCCATCGATTTCCTATGCGGCGTCAGTTGGCGAAATCTGCGCCCGGCTGGCGTCCATCACGGTGGCAAGAGCTGCGGCGGCGGCGGCTGCGGCGGTGGCGGCGCGGGGAATCGATGAGGGCGCATTGTGAGTGTGTGTGTTTAGGGGTGAGGAGCCTGAAAGCGGGCTGGAGTGGGAGATTGGATGGGTGGCCGCGGTGGGCGGCATGGGGTGGGGCAGCGGGGTGGCGCTGAGCGGGGCCTCCAAACAAGACAGCAGCCGGGCGGCTCTGGCTGTGGCTGGGCCGTCGCCCGGGCCTCGGCCTGGCCTCAGCTCCAGACCGCCGCAGCGTCCACGTCTTCCGCCTCTCAACTTCCACCTAATCCTGTCAATTACCTCTTTCAACCGGCTCCTTACGGAAAGCGCTATACAGTTCTGGGTCGTGCATATTTTCTCTCTCTTCTTTCCTCTCATTCTTGTTTAGTAATAATGCTCTTGAATGAGACTTTCACTCTGCAGCGGAGTGTGCGTTGATATGAAAATTCCTGGCAGATTAAAACTGTGTGCCCGACCGAGACTCGAACTCGGGACCTTTGCCTTTCGCGGGCAAGTGCTCTACCAACTGAGCTACCCAAACACGACTCCCGCCCTGTCCCACAGCTTTACTTCCCCCAGTACCTCGTCTCCTACCTTCCAAACTTTACAGAAGCTCTCCTGCGAACCATGCAGGACTAGCACTCCTGAAAGAAAGGATATTGCGGAGTCATGGCTTAGCCGCAGCCTAGGGGATGTTTCCAGAATGAGTAGAACACTTGCCCCCGAAATGCAAAGGTCCCGAGTTCGAGTCTCGATCCGGCACACAGTTTTAATCTGCCAGGAAGTTTCATATCAGCGCACACTCCGCTGCAGATTGAAAATCTCATTCTGGAAACATCCCCTAGGCTGTAGCTAAGCCGTGTCTAATCCTTTCTTTCAGGAGTGCTAGTCCTGCATGGTTCGCAGGAGAGCTTCTGTAAAGTTTGGAAGGTAGGAGACGAGGTACTGGCGGAAGTAAAGCTGTGAGGACGGGGCGTGAGTCGTGCTTGGGTAGCTCAGTTGGTAGAGCACTTGCCCGCGAAAGGCAAAGGTCCCGATTTCGAGTCTCGGTGCGGCACACAGTTTTAATCTCCCAAGAAGTTTTAATAATGCCCTATTTAAGTGAAAATCTTCTGGGTTATTAGGCCGCGTCATGTTTCTTCTAAAATGTTCGACGGTTCGACCCCTCTGCTGGGATCTTCCTCACGACCTTTTGGTGTCCACTACTGCTAGAACACTGTCAGAGACGAGTGTCGCGTCAACTTATAATGGGGGAGTTTTCTGGCGTTCGTGCTGGAGAAGTGATGGTATTGGTTAAAATTCATATGGCTACCATTGGTGGGCCATAGTCATAAGCTAATATTCTACCCACATCTACATCTACATTTATACTCCGCAAGCCACCCAACGGTGTGTGGCGGAGGGCACTTTACATGCCACTGTCAGTACCTCCCTTTCCTGTTCCAGTCGCGTACGGTTCGCGGGAAGAACGACTGCCGGAAAGCCTCCGTCCGCGCTCGAATCTCTCTAATTTTACATTCATGATCTCCTCGCGAGGTATAAGTACGGGAAAGCAATATATTCGATACCTCATCCAGAAACGCACCCTCTCGAAACCTGGCCAGCAAGCTACACAGCGATGCAGAGCGCCTCTCTTGCAGAGTCTGCCACTTGAGTTTGTTAAACATCTCAGTAACGCTATCACGCTTACCAAATAACCCTGTGACAAACGCGCCACTCTTCTTTGGATCTTCTCTGTCTCCTCCGTCAACCTGACCTGGTACGGATCCCACACTGATGAGCAATACTCAAGTATAGGCCGAACGAGTGTTTAGTAAGCCACCTCCTTTGTTGATGGACTACATTTTCTAAGGACTGTCCCAATGAATCTCAACCTGGCACCCGCCTTTCGAACAATTAATTTTATATGATCATTCCACTTCGAATCGTTCCGCACGCATACTCCCAGATATTTTACAGAAGTAACTGCTACCAGTGTTTGTTCCGCTATCATATAATCATACAATAAAGGATCCTTCTTTCTATGTATTCGCATTACATTACATTTGTCTATGTTAAGGGTCAGTTGTCACTCCCTGCACCAAGTGCCTATCCGCTGCAGATCTTTCTGCAATTCGCTGCAATTTTCTAATGCTGCAACTTCTCTGTATACTACAGCATCATCCGCGAAAAGCCGCATGGAACTTCCGACGCTATGTACTGGGTCATTTATATATATTGTGAAAAGCAATGGTCCCATAACATTCCCCTGTGGTACGCCAGAGATTACTTTAACGTCACGCTGTTTAGCGCCCGAAAACCTCATACCACACACACACTTTAACGTCTGTAGACGTCTCTCCATTGAGAACAACATGCTGTGTTCTCTTTGCTAAAAACGCATCAATCCAGCCACACAACTGGTCTGATATTCCGTAGGCTCTTACTTTGTTTATCAGGCGACAGTGCGGAACTGTATCGAACGCCTTCCGGAAGTCAAGGAAAATGGCATCTACCTGGGAGCCTGTATCTAATATTTTCTGGATCTCATGAACAAATAAAGCGAGTTGGGTCTCACACGGTATCTGTTTCCGGACTCCATGTTGATTCCTACAGAGTAGATTCTGGGTTTCCAGAAATGATATGATACGCGAGCAAAAAACATGTTCTAAAATTCTACAACGCATCGTTGTCAGAGATATCGCCCTATAGTTTTGCGCATCTGCTCGACGACCCTTCTTGAAAACTGGGACTACCTGTGCTTTTTTCCAATCATATGGAACCTTCCGTTCCTCTCGAGACTTGCGGTACATGGCTGTTAGAATTGGGGCAAGTTCTTTCGCGTGCTCTGTGTAGAATCGAATTGGTATCCCGTCAGGTCCAGTGGACTTTCCTCTGTTGAGTGATTCCAGTTGCTTTTCTATTCCTCGGACACCTGTTTCGATGTCAGCCATTTTTTCGTTCGTGCGAGGATTTAGAGAAGGAACTGCAGTGCGGTCTTCCTCTGTGAAACAGCTTTGGAAAAAGGTGTTTAGTATTTCGGCTTTACGCGCTTCATCCTCCGTTTCAATGCCATCATCATCCCAGAGTGTCTGGATATGCTGTTTCGAGCCACTTACTGATTTAACGTAAGATCAGAACTTCCTAGGATTTTCTTTCAAGTCGGTACACAGAATTTTACTTTCGAATTCACTGAACGCTTCACGCTTAGCCCTCCTTACGCTAACTTTGACATCGTTTAGCTTCTGTTTGTCTAAGAGGTTTCGGCTGCGTTTAAACTTGCAGTGATGCTCTCTTTGCTTTCGCAGTAGTTTCCTAACTTCGTTGTTGAACCACGGTGGGTTTTTCCCGTCCCTCACAGTTTTACTCGGGACGTACCTGTCTAAAACGCATTTTACGATTGCCTTGAACTTTTTCCATAAACACTCAACATCGTCAGTGTCGGAACAGAAATTTTCGTTTCGATCTGTTAGGTAGTCTTAAATCTGCCTCCTATTACTCTTGCTAAACAGATAAACCTTACTCCCTTTTTTTATATTCCTATTTACTTCCATATTCAGGGATTCTGCAACGGCCTTATGATCACTGATTCCCTGTTCTGCGCTTACAGGGTCGAAAAGTTCGGGTCTGTTTGTTATCAGTAGGTCCAAGATGTTATCTGCACGAGTCGGTTCTCTGTTTAATTGCTCGAGGTAATTTTCGTATGGTGCACTCAGTATAATGTAACTCGATGCTCTGTCCCTACCACCCGACCCGCTCCGATGCAGAAGAAGGGGCGTTGGTAGCTCATCTCCTGTGGATGCCATTGGCGGTCCATCGTCAATGGATAGAAAGGCACTATTCCACACTTATGCTGGAGAAGGGTTATTGGTTGAAATGCCTGCTACCGCTATTGGTTGGTCGTCATCAGTGGCTAGATTCGAAACGGACAGAGCAAGAGAGGGGGAATGTTCACCCAAAATATTATTGTCTGCCGAGGTGACTTGCAGCGCGTTGCTTATGCCGCTCACACACCGCGGCCGCGTATTTACTTCCTTGATGGCGGGAAGCCACGATGCCGGAAGCCTATAGCCGCCCTCTCTATTGAAATTAGATGCATTCTTAGAAATTTCAACCGCTTCTCGGACCTTTCGTCTATAAATGTTTGTTTCTTTAGCCAGTACACGTACGTTATTAAAATCGATGTCAGAGCCACAGTTCTCGTGATGTTCCGCTACTGCCGATTTTGCACTTCGTTTTAGCCGCATGTGCCGTTCATGTCCCTTAAGGCGTTCTTTAACAGTTCTTCCCGTTTCGCCTATATACACTTCGCCGCAGCCACATAACACTTGATGGGCACCTGCATTGCGGAGGTAATCAGATGCATCCGTTTTCCGTCGGAAAAAAAGCCTTTTATTTTGTTTTGACCAAAGAAATATGTCTGAATACCATTTTTCTTTAAAAATACTGCTTATGCGGTCAGTGACCCCAGAAACGAACGATAACCTGACGGAGTGAGAAGGCGGTTCCTCGTCATTCTTATTAGCGGTATAAATATCCCGCCTAAAAGCCCTGTCGATTGAATAACTATCATACCCATTTGCCTTCAATGTCCTTTTTAAAAAATTCAACTCCGATTCCAAGTTGTCATCGCTGATACGGAAGGCACGTGAAGACTGTCTTCAGAAGATTTTAACTTAAATGACAACGGCCACGAAAGCCCGCATAATGCTCTATAATTCGTATCTTCAGTGCTTCCTATCGGTGTCATCAATAAGCAGCTGATTACTACAAAATATTGAGCGGACAACTACAAGCAGCTGATATCAAGGCCATCAAAAATGTTATACTATCGTAATAAATGGCTTATTACATTTTCTGACTCGATAACTAAGTTAGTAAATATCTGACTATTAATCGAAGAATGTGGGTTTCAATCCTGTTCGATCTTATGATATTTCCTTTCACTTATGGCTTCTTTCAACTCTAAAAATAAATTTTAATGTGAAAAATGAACTCACCGGGCATAGTACTAGTAACTCCCTTAAAAAGATCAAGCTAATTGCTATAGATGGATGAACCAGGCTATCATGTGGCCGTGCACCGCCTGAGATTTGTTATGTAACAATGCGCAGTGCTTTAGCGGCTTCAAAAATCGTTATTTAAACTGCACAGAGCACAGACTCTGTAGCTCTCTCCTCTGAGTTGAGAGTGCCTGTGCTCTAATGAAACGTTATCAACTTACCATTGATGCTAAAATTCAGTGGTGGAGGCCACTCTATTAGTCACATATGGTACTTTCTTCTGTTTTTATGTTTTATACATAAAAATTTATATATAAAAATAACAGATGATCTTGAAGAAATAGTCCCCCAGTTGTGACAAACAGCGAAACAGGAAGCCCCAATAAATCCAAGGGAAAAGCACAAGGTGGATCGATGAGTGTAATAAAACAGCGTCAGATATACACCAAGCGCCGGCCGGGGTGGCCGTGCGGTTCTAGGCGCTACAGTCTGGAACCGCGCGACCGCTACGGTCGCAGGTTCGAATCCTGCCTCGGGCATGGGTGTGTGTGATGTCCTTAGGTTAGTTAGGTTTAAGTAGTTCTAAGTTCTAGGGGACTGATGACCTCAGAAGTTAAGTCCCATAGTGCTCAGAGCCATTTGAACCATTTTATACACCAAGCCCGGTTAAGATACCATAGACATAAAATGGAAGAATCGCACATGGGACTCACAGAACAAAGAAAGACAACCAAAACATTGATGTGAAAGGTTTAATGCCAATCTTAAAAAGGTTTACGTCTAATGTTAGAAATAAATAGCGATAAAAGAAACCCAAGGGATTACTACAAAATATTGAGCGGACAACTACAAAGGTTCGACCCTCCAACATTAATGCTAAACGATAAAAATGATTTGATGGCCCAAAGCAATAGAAAATTTTAGAAGTTACATTTAACAAATTACTAAATTGCGAAGGTCCCCGAGAAGTACTTCAAATAAACACAGATACCCATATTAAAACACCAGAAGGAAATATAAACTCATCCGCGATCCATGAAGTCTACAAAGCTTTGAAAGAGCTGAAGAATTATAAAGCAAGTGGAGAAGACCAAAAATTTGTTGAACTTTGGGAAATATATAATATAATCAGTGAAAATATTATTACACCACCGTATACTGAAAATTTGGAACAAAGAAGAACTACCAGAACACTATACTACAGCTGTAATCCATCCATTACACAAAAACGAGACGAATTATATCCGGAGAAACATAGCGAAATTTCCCTTTTGAATATCACAAATAAGGTCATGTCAAGAATTCTACAAATCGCCGTAAAGATCAACTTGAACTGCAACCAGAAGAATAAAAAGGAGGATTTAGACCCTGGAGAAGCTGCTCAGAACAGATAATCACTTTGAAATTGGAAATGGATTACTACAAAAGAGAGACAAGAACAACTCATAATCTTTGTCGATCCAAAAAAGCTTTTGATTGTATCTACAGATCTTCAATAATCAATATACTAAGGACTATCGGTCTCCATCCGATATTAATAAAAATGGTAAACTTAACTCTGACAAATACCATATCTAAAGTAAAGTTCAGAAGAGAAATATCCAAGCCATTTATGATTAAAACAGGGTTAAGACAGGGAGATGTTTCATAGTCATTACTTTTCAAGTGTGTTCTGGAGTACGTGATGAGGGAATGACATAAGGAAAACTCTAAAAACATAAGAGTTGCAACCATGGAAGCACAAATAAACTTAAATTACTTGTGATGCGCAGATAACTTAGGGTTACTAGCTAATAACATTTAAGAATACAGGAATCAAATAATAAGACTATAAAATATAGCACAGAAAAGAGGGCTCCTGAAATGATTCGAAAAGATTGAGATAATAGTAGGAGATCCGCTAGTAATCAGTCATATAACAGGAAAGTAAAAATAGTGAAACAATTTAAATACCTAGGAGAAATTATACAACTTGGACGAGAAACCTGCAGGGCAAGAAAGAACTAACAAAAGTGATCAGAACGTCAAAAATTGACGTGGTCTACATACAATAAAAGATGTCTATCAATCAAAATTAAAACATTACAAGACGGTGGTTCAACCAGAGGTGACATACGGAAGCGAAACTCTTTTCAAAGTCACCCAGAAGAACAGAATCGACAAAATCCTAAAAGTAGAGAGAAATATAGCTTGAACAAGCATAAATAATAAATATCAAAAAGATGGATAGTGGCGAATAGTGCCAAATGAAATGGCGCACAGTGAACTGGAGCCCATTACAGATACTATAGGGAAAGAAAGGATGTCTCTTGGTCACATTATGACACCAGACAACAGATTATCAAGAAAAATTTTAGAGAAATTTTGGAACATGAAGCAACAAGTAGGACCGATAAAGGAAATGAAGGAGGTTATGAAAGAGCTAGAATTAACCCTGGACGATTTGGAAAAAAAAAAAAAAAATTAGTAACTGAAAACATGAAAATAAGATTTAAAACAAAAATAAACAAACTGTAAGGTTACAAGCCGTCTGGTTTGCCTCCTTCCATTTATACTAATTTTCAGAATGAGATTTTCACTCTGCAGCAGAGTGTGCGCTGCTTTTAAATAATTCGAAAAATCCACAACCAAATCTTGTCAAGAAACTTCCTGGAAGAAAAAACTGTGTGCCGAACCGAGACTCGAACTCGGGACCTTTGCCTTTCGCGGGCAAGTGCTCTACCATCTTTTTTTTAATCTCATTTTGTTCTAAATTGTTCGATGTGTATGTTCGAGGCGGACGTCCCAGGACAGCCGTTCAGGTTGTTCGTTGAGCAGTTCACTCAGTTTTTTGTGACAGAGGGTAGCTAACCCTCTGACCGAACACGCTGAGCTACCGTGCCGGCACCATCTGAGCTATCCAAGCACGACACACGCCCCGTCCTCACAGCTTTACTTCTGCCAGTACCTCGTCTCCTACTTTCCAAACTTTACAGAAACTCTACTAATTTTATCTGCCCCTTTTCACTACTGGCGATGGGCAGGACACTTTCGTTAATCTACTTAAAGTCTCATTACGTTGTCTTACTACAGGCAAATGTATTTTATAAAATTTCAGTGGTCGTCGACAAAAGGGCTAATAGTTCCAGTTTGTGGATACGTCAGAAAAGCACAGCCTGCACACTGCCCTGAATGTGGCAGCTGCGTCGTGAACATTCAAAGCTTTGTGCTGGCTTGCGCGCGTCAAGCGGGCACCGACGGAAGCTCACGGAAACTACCGGTCCTTTTCTTCAAGTCGGGGTTGGCGGTCCCCGGCACGACTCGCCTCTTGAGATGACCGAGGACAACAGTTTCAAGCGCTTGCTGGGACACCACAATTCATGGCGGAAAACTACAAGTCCTAGAATGTTGGGGCAAACGACGATGAGAACGGGCATATCACATTGGTTTGGCCTTGGGAAATTCAGAAGTGTTAAACACCGCTCTGATTCACCCATCACTGGCTGACGTCAGACGGAATTTCCTAGGACAAACAAGCGAGGAAGATTTGCTCTGATTGGCCCGTGACTGACGACTTTCCAGGGTGGGAATTTGTTAAAATTGGCACTGACATGCTAGGCGGGAAAGAGTATCCGTTTTCATGGTTAGAGTTTTATGTCAGGTTGGCGGAAACTGCCGAGTCGGGAGCTGATAGAAGAGAATGGGACACTTTTGGTTTGGTGGTGAATGGAGACAGGTCATTGGTTCTACGAGGGTGAGTCAAATGATAACCTTAAATATTTTTTATTGTGCAGAAGCTGTATCACTTTTCAACATAGTCTCCCCCACGCTCAATACAAGTCCTCCAGCGCTTACAAAGTGCATAAATTCCTTTAGAAAAAAATTCTTTTGGTAGTCCGTGCAACCACTCATGCACTGCGTGGCGTACGTCTTCATCAGAATAGAACTACTTTCCTCCCATTGCGTCTTTGAGTGGTCCCAAAAGAGAGTCAGCATAACATTCCCAGCTGATGGTTCTGTTCGAAACTTCTTTGGTTTTGGAGATGAGGAATGGCGCCATTCCTTACTCGCTCTCTTCGTTTCTGGTTGGTGGAAGTGAACCCAGGTTTCGTCCCCAATAACGATTCTTGCAAGGAAGCCATCACCTTCTCGTTCAAAGCGCTGAAGAAGTTCTTCATAAGCATCATCACGTAGTTCTCTCATTTCAGGAGTCAGCTGCCGTGGCACCCATCTTTCAGACACTTTGTGAAACTGGAGCACATCATGCACAATGTGGTGTGCTGACCCATGACCAATCTGTAAACATGCTGCATTGTCATTCAGTTTCACTCGACGGTTTTCCTTCACTATGGTTTCAACTGCTGAAATGTTCTGTGGAGTCACAACTCGTTGTGCCTGACCTGGACGAGGAGCGTCTTTCACTGAAGTCACACCATTTGCGAACTTTCTACTCCATTTGTAGACTTGTTGCTGTGACAAACATGCATCACCGTACTGAACCTTCATTCGTCAATGAATTTTCAATAGGTTTCACACCTTCACTACGTAAAAACCGAATAACAGAACGCTGTTCTTTCCTGGTGAAAGTCGCAAGTGGGGCGGCCATCTTTATACTGATACTGCGACGGTATGTGTGTATCTGCACTATGCTGCCATCTGCAGGCCATTCTGCAAGCTGTTTTAGCACGCTTACCTACTTGCAGGATAACGGCGCAAAATTTCGATTTGTTATTAAAAATTTAATGTTTTCATTTGACTCACCCTCGTAGATGTCGTGGCCCTTGGAGGTGCCCTATTCCTGACGAGCGAGATTCTCATTCTCCACTACAACCACTGTCCTCCGACTTACACCCACACCATATTGGTGAGAGTAAACCGCAGCACAGCTCACTATATATGGGTTAACGTTTAGGTAGGAAGCGTGCCGCTGTCACAGCTCTGCTAAACCCGCTTCGTTTGATGTGCATGTTGTTTCATGTGCTATTCAATCGTCCACTGGTGTTTCTAAATTAGTCGTTTGGTTGTTTTTGATGGATGATTTAATGTGCAGCTAGGATACCCACCTTGTAATTTTCGTCAAAAAAAACTTTGTTTTTCGCAGAATGTTGATGCCTGTAGTTTGTAATTGTTCAATCCAATAAATAATTGGTTTATGTTTCATTTGCGTTTTTATTTGAAGAAGCACATAGTTCCCCTCAATTCGCTCTTTTTTTTTCTATTGACTGAACAGATACTTATAGTAGGGTTATTGCAGTTTCCCACCTTGTTATTATATGTTAGGGCATTTCAACATAGCGATTTTGTTGCATAATTTACAATTAACATGGAGTTTCAAGGGGAGTGTGATGGAGTGTGGGTAAGTTCATTACTCTGACAGGTTTCACAGTCCCACCACCGTGGATATTGAAAAACTAAAAACAATAAAAAGGGTGTTTACAGATGAGGAACGACAAAAAAGATCAGAACGAATGAAGAGATAGTGGACAATTTGGATAGAAAATCTATTGAAGATGACCGGAAAGTAATTGAATGAAGTGGTCCATCGATGCCATAAAAGCAGAAGAAGAATATCTGTTTGTGTTTGTGGTACAACATGAAAATACAAAATCATTAGTTAAGATGTTGAACGCTATGGGTGGTAACCATACCTGATTACAACTGATGGCCATTGCTTTTCGACCAGTAATATGAGAGGCCCCCCCATGAACCATGGACCTTGCCGTTGGTGGGGAGGCTTGCGTGCCTCAACGATACAGATAGCTGTACCGTAGGTGTAACCACAACGGATAGGTATTTGTTGAGAGGCCAGACATACGTGTGGTTCCTGAAGAGGGGCAGCAGCCTTTTCAGTAGTAGCAGGGGCAACAGTCTGGATGATTGACTGATCTGGCCTTGTAACACTAACCAAAATGGCCTTGCTGTTCTGGTACTGCGAACGGCTGAAAGCAAGGGGAAACTACAGCCGTAATTTTTCCCGAGGGCATGCAGCTTCACTGTATGATTAAATGATGATGGCATCCTCTTGGGTAAAATATTTCGGAGGTAAAATAGTCCCCCATTCGGATCTCCGGGTGGGGACTTCTCAAGAGGACGTTGTTATCAGGAGAAAGAAAACTGGCGTTCTACGGATCGGAGCGTGGAATGTCAGATCCCTTAATCGGGCAGGTAGGTTAGAAAATTTAAAAAGGGAAATGGATAGGCTGAAGTTAGATATATTGGGAATTAGTGAAGTTCGGTGGCAGCAGGAACAAGACTTTTGGACAGGTGAATACAGGGTTATAAATACAAAATCGAATAGGGGTAATGCAGGAGTAGGTTTAATAATGAATAAAAAAAATAGGAGTACGGGTAAGCTACTACAAACAGCATAGTGAACGCATTATTGTGGGCAAGATGGACACGACGCCCACGCCTACTACAGTAGTACAAGTTTATATGCCAACTAGCTCTGCAGATGACGAAGAAATTGATGAAATGTATGATAAGATAAAAGAAATTATTCAGGTAGTGAAGGGAGACGAAAATTTAATAGTCATGGGTGACTGGAATTCAACAGTAGGAAAAGGGAGAGAAGGAAACATAGTAGATGAATATGGATTGGGGCTAAGAAACGAAAGAGGAAGCTGCCTGGTAGAATTTTGCGCAGAGCATAACTTAATCATAGCTAACACTTGGTTTAAGAATCATGAAAGAAGGTTGTATACATGGAAGAACCCTGGAGATACTAAAAGGTATCAGATAGATTATACAATGGTAAGACAGAGATTTAGGAACCAGGTTTTAAATTGTAAGACATTTCCAGGGGCAGATGTGGACTCTGACCACCATCTATTGGTTATGAACTGTAGATTAAAACTGAATAAACTGCAAAAAGGTGGGAATTTAAGGAGATGGGACCTGGATAAACTGAGTAAACCAGAGGTTGTACAGAGTTTCAGGGAGAGTGTAAGAGAACAAATGGCAGGGATGGGGGAAAGAAATACAGTAGAAGAAGAATGGGTAGCTTTGAGGGATGAAATAGTGAAGGTAGCAGAAGATCAAATAGGTAAAAAGACGAGGGCTAGTAGAAACCCTTGGGTATCAGAAGAAATATTGAATTTAATTGATGAAAGGAGAAAATATAAAAATGCAGTAAATGAAGCAGGCAAAAAGGAATACAAACGTCTCAAAAATGATATCGACAGGAAGTGCAGAATGACTAAGCAGGGATGGCTAGAGGACAAATTAAAGAGACCTTTGGAGAAAGGAGAACCACTTGCATGAATATCAAGAGCTTTGATGGAAACCCAGTTCTAAGCAAAGAAGGGAAAGCAGAAAGGTGGAAGGAGTATATACAGGATCTATACAAGGGCGATGTACTTGAGGACAATATTATGGAAATGGAAGAGGATGCAGATGGAGATGAAATGGGAGATATGATACTGCATGAAGAGTTTGACAGAGCACTGAAACACCTGAGTCGAAACAAGGCCCCCAGAGTAGACAACATTCCATTAGAACTACTGACACTCTTGGGAGATCCAGTTCTGACAAAACTCAACCATCTGGTGAGCAAGATATATGAGACAGGCGAAATACCCTCAGACTTCAAGAAGAATATAATAATTCCAATCCCAATGAAAGCAGATGTTGACAGATTTGAAAATTAGCGAACTATCAATTTAATAAGACACAGCTGCAAAGTACTAACGCGAATTCTTTACAGACGAATGGAAAAACTGATAGGAGCCGACCTCGGGGAAGATCAGTTTGGATTCCATAGAAATGCTGGAACACGTGAGGCAATACTGACCCTACGACTTATCTTAGAAGAAAGATTAAGGAAAGGCAAACCTACGTTTCTAGCATTTGTAGACTTAGAGAAAGCTTTTGACAATGTTGATTGAATACTCTCTTTCAAATTTTGGAGGTGGCAGGGGTAAAATACAGGGAGTGAAAGGCTATTTACAATTTGTACAGAAACCAGATGGCAGTTATAAGAGTCGAACGACATGAAAGGGAAGCAGTGGTTGGGAAGGGAGTGTGACAGGGTTGTACCCTCTCCCCGACGCTATTCAATCTGTATATTGAGCAAGCAGTAAAGGAAACAAAAGAAAAGTTTGGAGTAGGTATTAAAATCCATGGAGAAGAAATAAAAACATTGAGGTACGCCGATGACATTGTAGTTCTGTCAGAGACAGCAAAGGACTTGAAAGAGCAGTTGAACGGAATGGAGAGTGTCTTGAAAGGAGGGTATAAGACGAACATCAACAAAAGCAAAACGACGATAATGGAATGTAGTCGAATTAAGTCGGGTGACGCTGAGGGAATTAGAGTAGGAAATGAGACACTTAAAGTAAATGAGTTTTGCTATTCGGGGAGCAAAATAACTGATTATGGTCGAAGTAGAGAGGATATAAAATGTAGACTGGCAATGGCAAGGAAACCGTTTCTGAAGAAGAAAAATTTGTTAACATCGAGTATAGATTTAAATGTCAGGAAGTCGTTTCTGAAAGTATTTGTATGGAGTGTAGCCATGTATGGAAGTGAAACGTGGACGATAAATAGTTTAGACAAGAAGAGAATACAAGGTTTCGAAATGTGGTGCTACAGAAGAATGCTGAAGATTAGATGGGTAGATCACATAACTAATGAGGAGGTATTGAATAGGATTGGGGAGAAGAGAAGTTTGTTGCACAACATGACTAGAAGAAGGGATCGGTTGGTAGGACATGTTCTGAGACATCGAGGGATCACCAATTTAGTATTGGAGGGCAGCGTGGAGGGTAAAAATCGTAGAGGGGGACCAAGAGATGAATACACTAAGCAGATCCAGAAGGATGTAGGCTGCAGTAGGTACTGGGAGATGAAGATTGCACAGGATAGAGTAGCATGGAGAGCTGCATCAAACCAGTTTCTCAGGACTGAAGACCACAACAACAACAATATGAGAGCATGCTGAAAAACAATCCGTCTGATAATTTTATGTGAAAACACGTAAACCTTTTTAAATATAACATTATTAACGTTCTATATCTTAAGTCTTCATGTCTACATATTTGCAGTGCGCTGCCGCTAGGGGGTCCGAATTGTAGAGTGCAACATGGCGTTGTGTAATGTATCATGTCGGTACGTGAGAACCCGATTACAGCGTGCTGTAATGGAGTTTCTAATTCGAAGATATCGTTCACATACGGAGTCCTCTCGTTCACATACGGAGTCCTCTCTCCTTTCGCTTGACAACACCGGACCACACACGAGCGTTGCGGCATCTGCAACAATCCGATGCCTTGGGTTCGCTGTCATCGATCTGCCACCGTCCGATTTTCATCTATTCTCCATAACTTAAGGAATAACTTCGAGGACTTCACTTTGATAGCGATGAAGTGGTGCAAGCAGAAGAGAGGTTAGGTTGTGATTCCATCAACGAAGTCAAACATTCTACAGAGATACTATCGACAAGTGATTTCTCGTCACGAAAAATGACTATGTTGAGGAATAAATTTCAGAATGTTAATAAAGTTTGTTTTATTTAAAATACTTGAAGAGTTTTCACATAAAAATTCAGAGGCATTACTTTTCGGCACGCCTTAGTATAATTTCGAAATGTGTGTCCGCCAAGGGCGAAGGACGAAACAGCAATGGGAGCTTACAACCATTGACCTAAGTAATGAAAATGAAGCCCGGCTGGTTAGCCGTTCGATCTAACGCATTGCTTTCCGGACGGGAAGGCGTGCCGGTCCCCGGCATGAATCCGCCCGGCGGATTAGCGTCGAGGTACGGTGTGCCGACCAGTCTGTGGATGATTTTTAACGCGGTTTTCCATCTGCCTCGGCGAATGCAGACTGCTTCCCCTTGTTCCACCTCAGTTACACTATGTCGGCGATTTCTGCGCAAACAGTGTCTCCATGTACACGTACGCCATAATTACTCTACCACGCAAACATTGGGGTTGCACTCGTCTGGTGTGATACGTTCGCAGAAGAGCTTCTGTGAAGTTTGGAAGGTAGGAGACGAGGTACTGGCGGAATTAAAGTTTTGAGGACGGGTCGTGAGTCGTGCTTGGGTAGCTCAGTTGGTAGAGCACTCGCCCGCGAAAGGCAAAGGTCCCGAGTTCGAGTCTCGGTCCGGCACACAGTTTTAATCTGCCAGGAAGTTTCAGAGATTGGAATACATCCAGCAAATAATTGAAGACATGGGTTGCAAGTACTACCCTCATGTGAAAAGTTGGAAAAAGTCAGGAATTCGTGTCGAGCCGATTCAAGCCAGTGAAAAGATTGGTGACTGGTTAAAAGAAAAAAAAAGGTACAGTCTCTTGGTGTAGTAAGAAATGTAAGCTTCTAAGTCAATGCAATCGAAAGATGCGGCCATTTATTTCATATATTTTGACACTCGCAAATTGACTCGTTAAAAAGTTTTGGGTACTTCCCGCTAACAACAGGCAAAAATCGTCGAGATTCTTCAACTCCCGAAACGGATGAACTGTCTATATAAGTGATTAAGTTTGTACGGAACCCTCAGAGCGTGAGTGGTAACCGCAGAAGACCAATAATTTTTCTAGACAAACAAAACAAATACTAAATTTTTGTACAATTCTGAACTACACAAGGATCTAACATATAAACATAAATAAGTAAGGTGAAAGACGACGAACGACAGCATTTATTGGTGGTGGCAGCAAGTACTGGAAGAGATGCAAGAGTGTGCTGTATGTGAGACATAAGCAGGCAGGATGTTGCTAGGTGCGGGGACATGTCATTGTGTGCAGGCGGGATGCAGGGAGGTCGGTGTAGCCAGCAGAGGTGTTCTGGCGCGGTCCAGCGGAGAAGGATGCAGCACCCTGCTCAGCTTGACGTCATCGTAGGCGATGCATCTGCTGCCATTTTGGAGACTTCATCCAGACTTACGGGCTAATTCTGCTCGTAACGACTTGGCTACATGGGTTAGATAGGAACTAGTCTCCGAAGTAAAATTAGCTACCGTTTCGTGCAGCACATAAAGGAAGGGACCACCATCAGCTTGTGACCCCTGCAACTTCAAACACTTACTAGTAGGACATTTTATTAACTGATCTTAGTAATGAAGCGATGGCTCATAGCTGCACTTACGTAAGTTACCATGCTTTTTTGGGAATATAATTCATAAAAGATATTTGAAACACTGATTTCTCATATTCCTGAGTCGCTGTAACTGCCCATTACTAACTTTCTGCTTGAAAGTATAGTGGAGAACAGCATCAGAGCAGGTAAATAAATACCTATAGTTCTCATGCGTCAATGAAACAAGTATCTCTTTAACGTAACCCCTCAATCTACACATGTAAAATTGGACGTCTGTGTGTGTGTGTGTGTGTGTGTGTGTGTGTGTGTGTGTGTGTGTGTTTCACCACAGCTGCGAAACGTCGCGGATAATTTCAACCAAACATAGTATGCAAGTATCCTCGCATAATATAGTCAAAACCAGTGCTGTAAAGACATCACGAGTAAGTTAACTTCCCAAACTGCCTTAATGAACTTTCACTTGATTAACTGTCATTGCTGTGCCGGAACATTGATTACTAATGTATTTCAATGATATTTCAGTTGTAAAATTAATGATAAACTGTGATTTTCATCAAGTTCGTGTGGGCTCGGTTTCTTCCACGAAGTAGAGAGTTGTCTTTCAGCGTTGCTGGAGTGCGTTATGTTCAGAGTTAAGGTTAATTTGGAGTAATTGTGTGAATGCAGAATGAAAGTTTTACTTTGCGACGAGTCCGCTACGACCAAATGTGACGAGAACGGAGAAGGTTGGAGAGAGTAAAAGAGGAGCAGGATGCGATCCGGACTTTTTCCAGAGGCGGCGAGCTTTTTGTATGGCTGTTACAACCCCACTGCAGCGGCGAAAGCCAGGTGGTTACAAGGAACGCGCTTTCCTGTCGTCAGCAGGCTTTGTTTTGAACACACAAATGTTACAATATCTGACGCAACACTGTTACTAAAACGAAGTCTGACAGTTGAAAAATTGTTGCGACCTGAAGGAAAAAGGCACAGTTGGAATTCAATTCTTTGAAAGAAGCTCTACTTAATGCGCCAATACTAGCTCATCCAGATCCGTCACAAGATTTCTGCCTTAGCACGTATTCCTCTAAAGTTGGTCTTGGTGCCCGTTTATTTCAAGAAGCTATAGAAAATGACACTACTGTTCAGAAAACCATTGCTTTTGCTAGCCGCTTGCTAACAAAATCTGAAAAAAAATATTCCGTAACTGAATTAGAAGCTTTGACTATCGTTTGGGCATTTAACAAATTTCTTTTCTTTCTTTCTGGTAAGCACGTACAAGTAACACAGTGATCATCGTGCATTACAGTTTCTTATGTCTTCAAAATTAAATCATGACAGGTTAAAACGTTGGGCATTGTTTCTGCAAGAATTCCACTTCACAATTGTCTACATTCCCGGCAAGGAGAACACTGTTGCCGACGCTCTATCACGTGCAACGGCTAGGCTTGAGAAAAGTAAGACAGAAGGCAACCTCGAAAAAAATTTCAGTATTTTTGACATTCAGAAAGTCGCCTTTGAAAACTTCATCTCCACATCTTTAAAGGACATTGCTCTTTAACAAGATAAGGTTCCAATTTGGAAAGACGTCAAAAGTAAATGGCATGAAACGATAAACACGCAGATTCGGCACTATTATCTGGTTAGAAACAACACACTCTTCAAACGCTGCACTGTTGAATACAAGCTATGGGTACTTTGCATTCCTGACGATTATTCTGATAAGCTCATTTGGTACATTCATTTCAGCTACGCATATTTTGGTCCACGAAAATGTTATCATATTCTTCGGACGACTTGTTATTTTAACAATATGGAAAAGAGAATTCGAAGAGTCCTGTCTATTTGTAAACTTTGTCAAAGTGCTAAACCACCTACCATCTCACATCGTGCTCCGTTGTTTCCTATCATTCCTTCTAAATTAAAAGAATTTTCTGCAGTTGATCTCTTGGGATACCTTGTCAGAACATCGAATTTTCGTACGTTCTAGCAGCTGTTGAACTTAATTCAAAATTCGTTTCTTTCACTCCTTTACGTAAAGCCACTGGACGGTCTGTATCCAACGCCTTTGTTAAAAATTTCTTACGTGAAGTTGGCCACGTTGCTAAACTAATTTCAGATAACGGACCGCAATTCAGATCTGCTAATATTTGGTCACGCATGCTTCGGAATCACAGAATCAAACCTGTTTTTATTTCATTGCACTCACCACATTGTAACCCGTCTGAATGGATTATGAAAGAAATCAAAAACATTAGCAGACTTTATTGTCACAGAAAGCATCAGTATTGGGACAGGTATTTACACGTATTTCAAAATGTGTTTAATGAAATGCCTCATGA
Source organism: Schistocerca cancellata (assembly GCF_023864275.1). Taxonomy (NCBI): domain Eukaryota; kingdom Metazoa; phylum Arthropoda; class Insecta; order Orthoptera; family Acrididae; genus Schistocerca; species Schistocerca cancellata. The sequence continues at coordinate 329,885,998 of NC_064628.1, read as the reverse complement.
CTCCATTGCTTTACCACCTATTTTTGTGCTGGAGAATGAAGAACCACCGAACAGAATCAGAGAGCTTGTACCTTTTCCAAAGACACGTAAACTTCGACACAAAGACATAATTGATTTGACTATTAAAAATATAAATTCTGCTGCAGACAAAAGGAGAAAACTACACGGTAAAGCAAATGCAAAGAAACTATATATTGGTCAGAAAGTTCTTATTAAAGCTCATTCATTGTCACATAAGAAGAAACACTTGAGTCACAAATTCTTTCTGATTTACAATGGACCTTACAGAATCCGACGTATACCACATGATAATTTCGTTGAAGTTGGAACTCTGCGTACTAAAAAGAGTAAAGGATTGCACCACATTTCACATGTAAAACCGTTTATTGAGAGATAATCTGCTTTTTAACTTCGTCTTTGCCATAAAATCATTCACTTCACACTACTAGTACGCTTTGTCACACTTAGAAACTGTTAACATGCAACAATGTTTAAAAGTTAACTATCCAGTCAAGAACCTAGGGAACTTATTTAGACAGTAACTACAAATGCATTTTTGTAGTGAACAGACGACACTGTGTTATTGTGTGTACAGTCTTCTTTGTTCATTGCACGATTACGTAACCACTAAAAGGCTTACATACTTAAAACATATACTGGTACTGCTAATGAGATTTTAATGCAACATTTTGGCTTACTTGAAAATAAATTCTGGATTTAAAGTACTTTTTGAGAGATACCAGATGACACAGAGATTAGTTTATTTGACAGCTACACGATTATATCACGAAGCTACTAATGAGTGACACAATTTATATTATTGCTTTTGCGCTGTATCTGTTTTATATCTGCAGTTTTTCTGAATTCTTCTGGAAAGTAAAACATGGTTTAGTAGTAACTTTTGTGGTCTAGCTACCATGACACAGTTTTGCTGTAGCACAATAATACGTTACAGTATAGTACTTTCTTGATCACGGTAATGTATGTAATAACTATGATATCTATATGCGTAGCAATTCACTTTTGTTTATTACAAGGTAAGTACATTGACTTCTACAGAACTTTGCTTATGGACGACGATAATTACGACACTTGGCCATTTATTACCCTTAGGTAATGACAGAGATTATCTTACAACAAGATGCACAGGTTAGCACTACGGTACACGTATCTCAGTGATTAATTTTGTACTTAATACATTTATTTTTAAAGATTTTTGAATTACAAAGATACAAAGATTTTCCGTGATACATTTCATTCCATTGCTACAATCTGTAACATCTGAGGGTATAATTACATTAATCCTCAGGGGGTACACGCCTACTTTGTGTACTAAGCGTGTGGCAAGCGCTAGGTGCCCTATCTAATATGGTATTTTCTTATACAACTTTACACATCGATACCATATTTCTCTAACACAGAATTACACAGCTATCTGATCATTTAAGAGAGACAAACACTTTTTTACTATGTCAGTGAATTCACAGTTACGATATTGTATTTTGTCTGTACTTTGTAAACTGTTCATAATTTGTTGGCACCATTGTGATACTATGAGAGCTTTGAATGAGGTATTTGTTATGGGATCATGATTTTTGAAGTACATTTGAGGTAGATGACACTATTGAAATGAGCAGAGATTTTTTTTAAGGTATTGAGATTATTGGAAGAAGCTGCGATTATTTTGAGGTGTGATTGATCTGTTATGATGATGTTGTGATGACAACAATGTGTATTATGCTGTTGAGATATGTTTATGATCAATAAGATGATGCTATATGAGGAATGTGATTATATGATTATGTGTTTATATGTATAGGAATAATGAGTAGTGGTTAGGGACTCTGATTTGTGAAAGGATGTTGAAAACTAAGAATCGTACTTTTTTAAGACATGCATGAATGTATCACAACACTGCTGTTCATGAGATTTCGTTTCTACACATTTCTACTGTAATTTCTCGGCCTGTGAAATTTTATTTGTATCAAACTGTCACTGCAGCGGAAACTGCTTTTGTAAAGAAGTCGGTAAGGAAGGTAAGTGACCTTGACGTAATGCACTGTGGATGCCCAGCTGCATGACAGTAGCCTGAAAAAAAGGGAGGGCATTAGGTGGAGAAAAAGAGGCCATTAACCTCGATATTGGCATTTCTTTGTAGAAAGTATCGCAAACACGACACGCTCATACTTGACAACGTATGATTACACTTTGGAGCTCGTAATTTCTGATATTTACTGAAATGCCTAATGAAATGTCTAGTGTCTTGCTAGTTGAGAGATTTTTTTACTGCCTGATGAAATGCCATATGGCTAGTGAATGAAGTTTCACACCTTGCTTTATGTATATATTTGCTCCTTTTGTTTAGTATCTAGTTTCTAACTGCACTGCAGCATTGGTTAAAATAAAATTTAATAGATATACTAATAGAAAAGTTTTCTGTTTACAGACCCAGTAAACAATAATTTTATAATCTACTTTCTTAGAAAAGGGAGCACAAATAGACATTTCCCTTCACAGGAATTGAATACATAATTTTTTCAACGATTTGGTAACCTTTTTAGTAGAGTAAGTTAAGGTGATGCATCACTATAGTATTAAGCTCTGACATAGGTATTAGACATTTCCTATCTTTACTGTAATATTTTTTCTGCTTGAGCTTTATCATGTTTAGATATGAGTTATTGTATTTGTTGCTGCTGTATCCCAGGCGTAGTTCTACTGAATTTTACGTTGTTTTAAGCCAGTTTTACTACTGATTTATCTTTCTTGTTGCTGCACATTGGCTCATATAAGTTGTAATGTTGCATTTGCTTTGCTAATTTAGATATACTGCTGCTTGCTTTGCCAATTTGCATTTTTTTGTCATTGCTGTTTGTGTTAATTGTTTTGTGCTGCTGCAGGGCCTCGTCCCTTAGTATACTTACCTGAGCTCAGTAGATTTAAGTTAGCGTAAGAGGTGGTAGACTAAATAAGAGAATGAGTTGTGATGAATTGCAAGAAATGCATTGAGAAGCTGTAAGAAAAAAGTTTGAGAAAAATAAGTATTGTACAATGAAGAAGAATTATTTTGAAAGAGGATAGGAACAAAACAGTAGGGTTTAGGGACAACAGGTATAGATAGGACTTTTTGGGAATAATGATGAACTAAGGGATATCTCCAAGAAGTAAAGAAAGTTTTGTTTGCAAATCAAATACGATAAAAACTACAGTACCAAATGTCATACTGAAAACAAACCCTGCCCTTTCATTTTGTGTTATTCCGCTATGTGTTTGTGTACCCTTGTGTATTTGTGTTCTTCCCGCCTTTATGTGTTTATCTGGTAAGAGTTATGTTGTAGAATTTTTCTAATAATATATTATCTAATTTGTAAAGATGTTTAGACATTATTTATTCCGTTTTATTTTAATGTTCATGTGTGAAATTGATGTTTCGAAAGCTATTCTGATCTTGTATGTATTTACTTATGTCATAATTCCTGTAATACTGATGTATATGTTTATTTCTATTCTTTTGTAAAGCCTGTATTACTACAAATGTTATCTATATTATTATGTTCTTTAATGATGTATTTTGTTCCTTTATAATTGTATTCTTATGTTGTAAATTTATAATTGTATAGACACCAGTTCTTCAAATTAAGTTTCATTTCACTGCACATGATTTTGTCAGTCATAGTATATGCATAATATGTGAGAAGTTAAAAAAAGGGGACTGTTAGCGTTTGCGCATGTGTTGATAATTCAGCAAGGGACTGGTTACCAGCACTGCTGGTTCGAAGGACATTCTAAAAAGCTTGTGAGTGCACAAGTGGTGGTTTATGGACTTGCTATATTGCCCGCAAGACTCTTCGATGGTGATTGTGCACCAACACAGTCACAAAAGATGTATGATAGCCATCTCTACAAGGACTACAGTGGGTCTGCATCTTTGATGACCCACCAGTACCATTATTTCTACAAGGACTGCAGTGGGTCTACACCTCTGGTGGCCCAACAATACCATACTCTCTACCAGGACTACAGTGGGTCTGCTCTATGATGACCTACGTACCAATATTCTTCAAAACTTCGACTGACTCTGCTGTGGGTTTGCTCTGTTGTGGCCCATTACCTGTCTGCATGTCAAGAGTCAGCACTTTTTCCTTTGGAAGGACAACATTACTTCTTCAAGATTGCGTGGAAATACACTACTTCTGTCTGCATTTTCTTTTACTGATCAGACTTTGTGCAATGTAATTACTACTGTGATGAATGATCAGGACTGTGTTTATGAGAACAATTTTTGCTTTTGACCAACTTTGTATCAATAAGTGTGTGCATTTGATATAATTTTTATCAATATAAAAAAAAGTTAGCAAATAATTATTGGGCACTGCCCAGAACAATTTGTAAAATTTTTGTGGGGAGCATGGGGGCTATGTAAGTAGGCTGTTTAGGTTTTTATGTTGGTAACGCCACGTAGCGCTCTTATGTAAGTAGGCTGTTTAGGTTTTTATGTTGGTAACGTCATGTAGCGGTCTGTATGAAAATCACTGACAGTGCTGTGTGCAGTCTGTGGCTGGTAGGAATTGTTGGTATATTCGCTTTTGTAGTGGTGGGCAGTTGGATGTGAACAGCGCTTAGCGGTGTGCAGTTGCAGGTGAGCCGCCAGCAGTGGTGGATGTGGAGAGAGAGATGGCAGAGTTTTGTGAGTGGACGATCTGGACGTGTGTCCGTCAGAAAAAGGAAATTTGTGAGACTGGATGTCGTATATATATAATGACTTTTCAACACTATTAAGGTAAATACATTGTTTGTTCTCCATCAAAATCTTTCATTTGCTAACTATACCTATCACTAGTTAGTGCCTTCAGTAGTTAGAATCTTTTATTGGCGCTCGCTGTTTTGCAGTAGTTCGAGTAACGAAGATTTTTGTGAGGTAAGTTATTCTTGAAAGGTTTAGGTTATTGTCAGCCAGGGCCATTCTTTTGCAGGGACTATTCAAAGTCAGATTGCGTTGCGCTAAAAAAAAATATTGTGTGTCAGTTTAGTGATGATCAGAAGAAGTAAAGAGAGAAATGTCTGAGTACGTTCAGTTTTGTTCAGCTGCTTGAAAATCAAATAATGTAAAAGGTTTTCCAGCACTGTCCTTTATAAAGGATGTTTTAATGGTTGCAATGGACAGCTAAATCAGCCACAGTTCGTGACTAATTTGTGGTTATTGTTGTTTAACAAATAATATTAAAAAGTTCAGTGAATCCCAGTTCATAGGCAGAACTGAACTAAACTGGTTGCGCCTGCACCCATACTTTCGATGATCCATCAATGGAAAAGAGTTACGATTTGCTTAAGAGCATCTGAGATGAGCTGTTACAGATCGGAGACGGATAACCTTTTGTCCTTAATCCTTTTTACTGCCTGTTGGGGTGCATGATCGTAATCATGTAAATGGAGAAACATCTTAGTACTGTAATATGAAGGTTAATCACAGCCCAAATACAGAATAAATAGTCAGTACTGAAAGAGTCTCACGGCAGGAGCTACGTGTTCAATGTATCACATCTCTTCTATAGGAGATTGGTACTATCAGTGATCCACAAGACCTATAAAAAGTGCCTAATAAACATTTTTTGTCTATAGCTGCCAAGTTAAATCATAATTTTATTGATATAAAATGATATGCAGAACTTTTAAAAACAGATGTTCCTAGACAATTATGTCACATACAGTTACAGAAAACTATCAAGGATGAAATTGAATTCAGTACTAAATCCCTGAAGTTTAAAATGTCATATGGGCATGATAAAATGTAAATTACACTCATGAGACTCATCGCAACATGAATTAATTATGTACTTCGACACATGAGCGATGTGTCTTTCAGGTGCGGTCAATTTCCAGACAAGTTCAAAATGGTTCAAATGGCTCTGAGCACTACGGGACTTAACATGTCAGGTCATCAGTCCCCTAGAACTTAGAACTACTTAAACCTTACCAACCTAAGGACATCATACACATCCATGGCCGAGGCAGGATTCGAACCTGCGACCGTAGCAGTCGCGCGGTTCCGGACTGAAGCGCCTAGAACCGCTCGGCCACCGAGGCCGGCAGTTTCCAGACAAGATAAAATTTTATAAAGAAGGAGAAAAAGATAATGTATAGTGCAGTACCACTGATACGAGTGTTCTGTATGGAGAGTGGTAATACATCTCACGTAGTTCGTTGGCAGTCCTGAAGCTGTTTGGCTGCAGGAAAGAAGAATCAACAAAAATATAATTTATTAATGACACCTGCAGGGCTAAGTGCTAAGTTGAGGACAGTATGTTTCTTTTTTAAGAACACAAACGCTTAAGCCATTCGACTGTGTGGACCTTTCTATAAATTTGCTTTAGGTTGGAACATTGTGGATCCAGGCGAAAGCAACAGTGGTCCATTTCATGTCTGTAAAGTAGGAAACAGAAAATTACCTTTCACTGTTAACAAATTGGAAACAAATTTTAATATCAAATGAAACTATATGGTTCCAGAGACGTTTTTAAGTCTCAAACATCTATTATGCATATATGCAGACTGAAGCAACGAATGAAAATTTTTTACCAAGGCCAAGATTCGAACGTGGGTCTCCTGCTAGCTAGGCACATGCGCTAACGAGGGCAAATTGTCATTTGACGTTTCAATCTGCATGTATACATCATAGATGTTTGAGACCTGAAAAATCGTATATGATTTAATTATCATTGTGAAGGAAGTATAGTGTAGTGTAAATGATCACAGCATACTTGCTCTACAGATGTAGGAGAAAGTGAAATACTCGGTCACTGAGAATGTTGAAATAAACATACCGTTTCAGATGACGCTAACCTGAATGAGTCGGTCCAATCCATATTACAAAAAACTCTCCCAAAGACCTCAGAGAACCATTTATGACCAGAAGTACACATTCTGCACACTACGGATTAGACTCTTCTGGCCGTCGGTGAGCTGAATGCCTTGCATCACTTGATAAATAAACAAATAAAATAAATCCAGTGCGGGGTCACACTACACGCCTTCAGTCAGCTGCTATCCAATTTCTGTATAGATTGGGCCACTGACGGCGTTCAGATTCATGTTCCGCTGAGAGCTATGGTCTTTTGAGAGGTACCCTACACGAAACGGCTAATGCATGTACTTCCCTTAGCAACGTTCGCTTGGAAACTGTATGAGGTAGGGTATAGAATAATACCCTCTATTAGTCACAACAGAAGGTGATTTTATTTCATCCACGGCCGGTTTCGGGCTAGTGTCTGTCTTGGGTAGTTTTGCATTCAGTTACATGTTCCAATACTCACTGTTGTAGATTACTGTTTAAATTAAAAAAAAACAGTAATGTAATTATGACTAAATAGTCGCAACTAAAACAACTGGAAGTTACTGAGAAATATGTGTTGCAAAGTGTTCCGGTACTTAGGCACAGCTGGAGTATCCATGTCGTTTCTACATTACATTCATCAAATTGTTTACAAAAATATCTCGATTTTTTACACGTTAACTGTACATTGTATACTATGGTAAGTATTGGTATGTTATGTCGTTGATACGATAGATGTTAATAACTTCAGAAGTACATACGCTCACAATGTCTGAAGTGCTTACATGCGAAAGGCCTTAGATCTAAGAAATTCAAAGATGTTATACGTACAGAAACATAATAGATACTGCAGTTTATGAAAATTAAATTGTTACTTGATTGTGGAACCACACTGTCAGTCATGATATACAGGGTGTCACAAAAAGGTACGGCCAAACATTCAGGAAACAGTCCTCACACACAAAGAAAGAAAATATGTTATGTGGACATGTGTCCGGAAATGCTTACTTTCCACGTTAGAGCTCATTTTATTATTTCTCTTCAAATCACATTAATCATGGAATGGAAACACACAGCAACAGAACGTACCAGTGTGACTTCAAACACTTTGTTTCAGGAAATGTTCAAAATGTCCTCCGATAGCGAGGATACATGCATCCACCCTCCGTCGCATGGAATCCCTGATGCGCTGATGCAGCCCTGGAGAAGTATTGTATCACAGCCGTCCACAATACGAGCACGAAGAGTCTCTACATTTGGTACCGGGGTTGCGTAGACAAGAGCTTTCAAATGCCCCCCATAAATGAAAGTCAAGAGGGTTGAGGTCAGGAGAGCGTGGAGGCCATGGAATTGGTCCGCCTCTACCAATCCATCGGTCACCGAATCTGTTGTTGAGAAGCGTACGACCACTTCGACTGAAATGTGCAGGAGCTCCATCGTGCATGAACCACATGTTGTGTCGTACTTGTAAAGGCACATGTTCTAGCAGCACAGGCAGGGTATCCCGTATGAAATCATGATAACGTGCTCCATTGAGCGTACATACTGACGAAACTAAGATGAGCTCTAACATGGAAATTAAGCGTTTCCGGACACATGTCCACATAACATCTTTTCTTTATTTGTGTGTGAGGAATGTTTCCTGAAAGTTTGGCCGTACCTTTTTGTAACACCCTGTATAGTATAGTTGCTCGTAAACTATATAATGTTCTAATCACTATCAATGTTCTTAAGGGTCATTGCCTCCTCACTAATACTTAAAAAAATAATGTGTTACGTTTTATATGTGTAACATCGTTAAATTTCTTAGATCTAAGGTCTTTGACGATAACCTGTTTTCCTCTGTAAACACGTTAGATATTGTTTCTGAAGTTATTAGCATCTACTGTATCAATGGTATTACATAGGAGTAACAGTACTTCTATGATGCACAGTATACAGTTAATGTTTAAAAAGTGTGATGAACGTAATGTGGAAACAACAGAGATACTCCAGCTGTATGTAAGCACTACTGTTGTGGTAAGATCTTATGGGACCAAACTGCTGAGGTCATCGGTCCCTAAGCTTACACGCTACTTAATCTAACTTAAATTAACTTACGCTAAGGACAACACTCACACCCATGATCGAGGGAGGACTCGAACGTCCGACAGAGGGAACCGCGCGGACCGTGCAGGACGCCCGAGACCGCGCGGCTACCCCGCGCACTTAGCAACTTCCAGTTGTTTCACTTGGGTCTGTTTAGTCATCACATTATTTGTTTTTTATTTAAACGGTGATCTCCAACATTCAGCACTGAAACATACAATTGAATGTAAAACCACTTCAGGGTCCGGTGGACCATTAAATAAAATCACATTCTATCGTGACTGGTAGTGTTTATTATTCTACTCGCTATAGAGTGTAGAAAGTCCACAATATTTGCTCAAAAAGGCGCCAGACCAGAAGTGAGTTCCAACAGAACCAGCCACAAGCAGGCAAGGGTGTTGTGGGCTGCGAAGCAAAACACATCTGACAGACGTTGCGATGCAGAGCCAGATGGGCACGGTGTAGCAGCAGCCGACGCTGTAATACGCTAGCGAAAGGTTGCAACCTTTCCTCACTTGCCACCACGCAAGTGTGTAGAGTACTTGCCTTGAACCCTAAACGAACATAGTCTGGAACATATAAGTGCTCAGCCATTCGTGTGCTAAAATATTCTCTTCTCAGTATCACTGCCTACACCACAAGCTGTAGCACTTGGAGCGACATCCCAGAATCACCAGACCAGCCGCTGGAGGGAGGTCACGGCCACCCCTGTGTCATCGCAGCCGTAGCTGGAGACGTAGCTGACAGCTGTGTTCAAGAGGCGCCATGCTCAGCCCGCTCTTTGTGCTGTCAACAATACCGGATGCCATTCTTTTTGTATGAGAGACAACTGGCCACCTCCCAAGCGGTTCCTGATGTACTACGGCTGAAGGCTGGAATAAAGAAGTTAATTAAACAAATCTGCTGTTGTTCTGACGTCTTATTTCATTCTCCATGTGTGACAATCCACGGATTATCACAAAAGGAACAGTCACGAACTTCATCCGCATAAAATTATGCATAAAATTCACTGATGTACACACGCGGTGGTACAGACAAAAGCAGCCCATGTGAGTATAAAGAAAATGCAGTGAAATTACTGTAACAGAGAGCTTAAATTGACTTACCATTTATTTGCAATGAAAAATGCAGTGAATACATTTATAGAAGATGTTGAAAGTGATCCCCTGCAACATCAATACACAGCTATGCACGATATTCAGATATACCTGGTGATCAAAAAGTCAGTATAAATTTGAAAACTGAATAAATCACGGAATAATGTAGATAGAGAGGTACAAATTGACACACATGCTTAGAGTGACATGGGGTTTTATTAGAACCAAAAAAATATAAAAGTTCAAAAAATGTCCGACAGATGGCGCTTCATCTGATCAGAAAAGTAATAATTAGCATAACAAAGTAAGACAAAGCAAAGATGATGTTCTTCACAGGAAATGCTCAATATGTCCACCATCATTCATCAACAACAGCTGTAGTCGAGGAATAATGTTGTGAACAGCACTTAAAGCATGTCGGGAGTTATGGTGAGTCATTGGCGTCGGATGTTGTCTTTCAGCATCCCTAGAGATGTCGGTCGATCACGATACACTTGCGACTTCAGGTAACCCGAAAGTCAATAATCGCACGGACTGAGGTCTGGGAACCTGGGAGGCCAAGCATGACAAAAGTGGCGGCTGTGCACACGATCATCACCAAACAACGCGCGCAAGAGATCTTTCACGCCTCTAGCAATGTGGGGTGGAGCGCCATCCTGCATAAACATCGTACGTTCCAGCAGGTGTTTATCAGCCAGGCTCGGGATGATGCGATTCTGTAACATATCGGCGTACCTCCCACCCGTCTCGGTAGCAGTTACAAAACCATAATCACCCATTTCCTCGAAGAAAAAAGTCCCGGTAACGGTAGATGTGGTAAATCCAACCCATACCGTGACTTTCTCGTCGTGCAATGGAGTTTCCACAACAGTTCTACGATTTTCGGTAGCCCAAATTCTGCAGACCCTCGGAGCGTGAAATGAGCTTCGTTGGTCCACAACACGTTACTCAACCAATCGTCATCTTCCGACATCTTTTGAAACGCCCACACCGCAAATGCCCTCCGCTTCACTAAATCGCCAGGTAACAGTTCATGATGCAGATGGATTTTGTACGGATAGCATCGGAGAGTACGCCTAAGTGCCAACCAAACAGTAGTGTATGGAATGCCGGTGCGACGTGCGACTGCACGAGCGCTGACTTCCCCGTGAATAGACGAACCCGCTACAATCTCCATTTCTTCCTGAACTGTCTCAGCAGCATTACGCCTTGTGCTCGGTCGGCCACTATGGGGTCTATCGTCTAAACAACCCGTGGCTTCGAACTTCGAAATCATTCTCCCCACAGCTGCATTTGTCAACGGACCTTTACCCGTTCGAATCTCATTCCGATGGCGATAAGATCGTAATGCTGAACTAGCACATTCCCCATTGTGATAATACAGCTTCACTAAAAGCGCCTTCTCAAATAACGTCAACATACTGCGATTGCTGGCGCATCTGATTCTCTCTCTCTTTTTTTTTCGTTATTGTGATTTCATTCCCCTGCCCCATATGGGCAGGGGAGGGCTGTCAGCACCACAATCCGCCGCTCTTCAGCCGAGTGACATGACAACTAAAACAAGAATAAAATGCTACATATATAAGGCGACAAAACTCTCTCTCATTACAGCTCCTTTTATACACGATTGTTATGCGCAGTCACTGACGTTTTGCTGTCCAGCACCACCTGTCGTACATTTTGTGAACTTTGTTTTTTTTTTTGTTCTCTTAAAACCCCATGCCATTCCAAGCATATGTGTCAATTTTTACCTCTCTATCTACATTATTCCGTGGTTTATTAAGTTTTCAAATTTATACTGACTTTTTGATCATCCGGTACTTGGTGTGAAGTTCGTATATCGATGGCGGCAACTTCATGGCTGATGTTGTCTTTCAGTTCCTGTACTGTGTATGGATATGTTTCATAGACCTTGCTCTTCAAATTTCCTACAGGAAGAGTCACGAGTTGTTAGATCCGGCATATGTGGTGGTCACAAATGTTTGCTGACAGTTCATTCCTCAGTGAAGACATCAAGGACTCATTCCAGAGATGCTTTAGACGTGTGGCAAGTTTCCACATTTTTGTGAAAGAAGCGGTATTGTCTTTCATATTCAGCGAGTTGAGCACAAAATGTATAAAAAATTTCCATGTATGTAACCATGTTGAGGGTAGCATACAAAATATCGTTCCAGTGATGTGTGTTCCTGTTACACTGCATCAAACGCAAATTTTGTCGTAATAGAGTTGCTACTGACACACAACGCTAGGGTTCTCCGTTGCCCAGTACCACGTGTTCTATGAACTCACCTGACCAGAAATATGAAACCATGCTTCATCTGACGATGTTTTGGAAAGGATCTAATAAACCATCGTTGTTGTTACTGGAAAGCTGCTTGCAGCAGTCTACACGTTTCTGACTGTCATCCTTCCGTATACATTTATTGAAGATGTTGAAAGTGATCCCCTGCAACATCAATACACAGCTATGCACGATATTCAGTTATACCGGGTGATCAAAAAGTCGGTATAAATTTGAAAACTGAATAAATCACGGAATAATGTAGATAGAGAGGTACAAATTGACACACATGCTTAGAGTGACATGGGGTTTTATTAGAACCAAAAAAATATAAAAGTTCAAAAAATGTCCGACAGATGGCGCTTCATCCGATCAGAAAAATAATAATTAGCATAACAAAGTAAGACAAAGCAAAGACGGTGTTCTTTACAGGAAATGCTCAATATGTCCACCATCATTCCTCAACAACAGCTGTAGTCGAGGAATAATGTTGTGAACAGCACTTAAAGCATGTCGGGAGTTATGGTGAGTCATTGGCGTCGGATGTTGTCTTTCAGCATCCCTAGAGATGTCGGTCGATCACGATACACTTCCGTAATTGCGGCACAACCGTCACACGACATGGCTTCAATTTAAGACTTTTCAATGTCCGCTGGCAACTCCTCCTACGTATATGCGCCTCATGGGCCTGTTTACGTATAGACTTCTGTGGGTTCTCAATAATTCTTCAGCGAATGTCTGCAATAATTTCTAGTGTGGGAGTTGAAGGAATCCTTTGTCGTTTTACATTTTGCACACATCTAGGTGCAACAAAAAAATGGTTCAAATGGCTCTGAGCACTATGGGACTCAACTGCTGTGGTCATAAGTCCCCTAGAACTTAGAACTACTTAAACCTAACTAACCTAAGGACAGCACACAACACCCAGCCATCACGAGGCAGAGAAAATCCCTGACCCCACCGGGAATCGAACCCGGGAACCCGGGCGTGGGAAGCGAGAACGCTACCGCACAACCACGAGATGCGGGCACTCTAGGTGCAACAATTTTTATACAGACTTTGTACTGCTCTCCTTGGTGATAGTCCTCTATCTGGATACTTGACTGCGAAACTTTCGCGAGTTTCCTTACTCGAACGTGTTTTCACATATGCTTCCACAATTTGAATTCTTTCTTCTATCAAGAAATTCATTTTGGAGACCGAAAAGACGAACGTCTAACTTCAGTGATAAAATGATCTGAAATGCTAACAGAAGGGGGTGCTGACATCAGTTATTGCATAAAACTGTCCATTATTGCTGCTGTTTACTCTGTTTCAGACGTCAAAGCATTAAATTCGCGTTCAGAGGGGACGCGAGCTACTTTTCACTGCGCCATCCTCTATATTGCTGTCGACTTTGAAACCGAAGTCATTGACAAGACGAAGTACCAGTCTACGATCCCCGTCAGTTAGAATCCTCTTACGGTCAGTGTTGTTACGCTCTACTGGATGGTTGCGAGTGGCACACGTGTTGATGCACCAACAAATCAGCCAATATCAGTCACGGTGTGGTCATACGCACGTCCAAACACGATCGCTGTTTCGTACCAATCTGTTACGACTTCACATCGATTGATCTCATTGTAGTGAAACCATACAACGCGTACACACTGCTTCATTTTCATTGTACTGTACTATATGGAACTGGGGATCCAGTAACGACGGGGAGCTTGGATAGCTCAGTTAGTAGAGCACTTGCCCGCGAAAGGCAAAGGTCCCGAGTTCGAGTCTCGGACCTGCACACAGTTTAAATCTGCCACGAAGTTTCATATCAGCGCACACTCCGCTGCAGAGTGGAAATCTCATTCTGGAAACATCCCCCAGGCTATGACTAAGCCATGTCTCCGCAATATCCTTTCTTCCAGGAGTGCTAGATCTGCAAGGTTCGCAGAAGAGCTTCTGTGAAGTTTGGAAGGTAGGAGACGAGGTAATGGCGGAATTAAAGTTCTGAGGACGGTCGTGATTCGTGCTTGGGTAGCTCAGTTGGTAGAACACTTGTCCGCGAAAGGAAAAGGTCCTGAGTTCGAATCTCGGTCCGACACACAGTTTTAATCTGCCATGAAGTTTCATATCAGCGCACACTCCGCTTTATAATTTCTTTCGTCGATCAGTCGAAGTATTTCTTGTGTTACCCATGGTTTCCTTGCAATTACCTTCCTCGTATCTATTTTTTTCTTCCCTACAGACCATAGTATGTGACATAAATTTCGGCTTGATACGTCAATGAATTCCTGAAGGAAAAGGGTCTTAATAGACGAACGGAAGGACAAACAGTCGAATACAAACGACAAACATTTTTTACGTATGCCATTATTAATAATTCACATTTTTCAGGTTATTCTTTTAACTGTACTGTGAAACCTTCCTTCGTACCAAATTTCATGATTCTAGGCGAGCGGGAAGGTTTTGATTGCACTGACTTAGAAGTTTCAATTTCTTAAACCGCCAAGAAACGGTATACCTTAGTATGTGACATAAATTTCAACTTGAGAAGTCGACCTGTTTCTGAGAAAAAGGGTTTTTAGCAGTCGGACAGACAGACAAACGGATAACAATGTGACCCTATAAGGGTTGCGGTTTTACCGATTGAGGTACGGAACCGTAACAAAACATTACAAACTTATTTAATAATAAACATAACAATAATTAATATCAAAGTACTTACTAAAGCATTTTTAAAGCTGTATCTGTGAAAATTGATATTCGATTTCTCGGATGGAAATAAAAAAAGAATGTTAATGTTTTTTTAGAAACTCAGCTCCTACGGGGGGTAAAATAGGGAAGGCAATTTGTATAAAAATATTTCATTTTATTGAAACATATTTAAAGCTAAATCTACGGAGGATGGTATTTCACTTCTAAAGAAGTATATGTCAGGGGATGAAAGTTTTTGTGAAAATATCAAACAAGAACCCAAAAGGCAGGATGGGACAAAGATCCCAGACTCCGGCTATCAGAATCGCCTTTTGGTCAAAAGTACATTCGTAAAAGACCATGCTTCTATGGCCTCAAATAGGGCGAAAATTTTAATTTGTGAACAACATAAAAATTCGATTAAACAAAAACAAAAGAAATCTGTGCAGATCATACATGAGCAAAGCAAAATAAAGGTAAATGTCAGCATATGATGGCGTATACAGCAACCTTAATTATCTACAGCAATATCGCTGAGAAAAACACTTTGGTAGAAATAAATAAAGGATAAGTAAAATATGAATTACCTATGACATAGCAGCATCTTTTGAGCCCAAATACTGTGATTAAGCGGCGTTTACACGTGGAAATATGTATGGATTCTTACCTCCCCCTACTCCCTCTCCTTTGGTGCTGTCATTATTGCCATTTCCTTTCTTTTCTTGTTGACACGGGCTTCAAAATAAATTTTGTTTTCCTTTGTCTATATATTATTTAAGTTTTTCCTCATTTCCTTTTCTTTCATAATCAATAGATTATGTTAGTGGAACAAAGTTAGTATTCAGTCCATAGTGAATAAGACAGGAACTGAAATTGAGGGTAGCAAAGCAAACGCTGAAATGCTTAACTGCGTGTTTAAGTGTTCCTTTACAAAGGAAAACGCAGGACTGCCTCAATTTAATCCTCGTACCATCGAAAAATGGGCGAAGTAAGTGTTACTCCCATTAGTGTTGAGAAATCTTTAAAACTGAACAAAGATCCAGTTCCCGATGGAATCCCTGTCAGATTCTATACTGAGTTTAAGGCTGAGTTAGCCCCTCTTCTAACTATAATCTACCGTGAATCCCTCGAACAAAAAACCGTCGCCGGTTCATGGAAGAAAGCACAGTTCACACCCGTCTACAAGAAGGGTAGTGGAAGTGATCCACAAAAGTACTGTCCTATATCCTTGACATCAATTTGTTGTAGAATCTTAGAACATATTCTGAGCTCAAATATGATGAGGTACCTTGAACACAATGACCTTCTACACGCCAACCAGTACGGTTTCCGAAAACATCGATCATGTGCAACCCAACTCGCACTTTTCGCACATCACATACTAAAAGCTTTGATCAAGACAGTCAGGTAGACGCAGTATTTCTTGATTTCCGAAAAGCTTTGACTCAATTCTAGACTTGCGTTATTGTCAAAAGTGCGATCGTATGGGATATCAAATGAAATTTGGGACTGGAGTGAGAATTTTTTGGTAGGTAGAACGCAGCATGTTATCTTGGATGGAGAGTCCTCGTCAGATGGAGAAGTAACTTCAGATGCGCCCCAGTGAAGTATGTTGGGATCCTTGCTTTTCATGTTGCGTATTAATGACCTTGTAGACTATATTAACAGCAACCTCCAAGTTCTTGCAGATGATGTGCTTATCTATAACGGAGTTCTGTCTGAAAGACGCTGTGTAAAAGTTCAGTCAGATTTTGATAAGATTTCAAACTGGTGCAAAGATTTGCAACTTGGTTTAAGTGTTCAAAAATGTAAAATTGTGCACTTCACAAAAAATTGTAGTATCCTACGACCATTATATCAATGATTCACGGTTGAAACCGACCAACTCATACAAATACCTGAGTGTAACACTTTGTAGGGATACAAAATCACATAGGTTCAGTCGTGGATAAGGAAGGTGGTAGACCGGTTTATTGGTAGAATACTGGGGAAGTGTCGTCAGTCTACAAAGAAGATTGCTTACAAATCATTCGTGGGACCGGTTCTAGAATTTTGCTCAAGAGCGGGGGACCTATGCCACATGGGATTAACACGGGACAGTAATGTATATGGAGAATGGCAGCAAAAAATGATCACAGATTTGTTTGATCCATGGTAGAGTTTCACAGAGATACTGAAGGAGCTAAGCTGGAAAAGTCTTGAAGGCAGGCGTAAACTATCCCTAGAATGTCTATTAACAAAGTTTCAAGAACCGCCTTTAAATGATGACTGTAGGAATACATTGCAACCCCCTATGTATCGTCACATAGGGATCGTGAGGATAAGATAATAACAATTACAGCACCCATAGAGGCATTAAATGGCGGCTTTCAGATTTTCGATGTAGATGTAGATACTAATATTAAGATCGTACTGAAAAAACTTATCACAGCTTATATTGGAGGTCAAACAACTAATCTGCTGTGCACGAACTGTTTATCCGGTTTCGTCGTATTTCAGACTCTTAGCGTTCCAACAACTTTAGTTAGGATTTAACTGTTACTTATCACTACAAAAATGAAAGTGCTTTCAAAGCTGCTTGCTTTGAGCAATAAACCGTGTTCACGGCATGTCGGAAAGAACGCCTTCTCTATATCCCATCATAGTGGTTTTTCCTTTGTGTACTAAGGACATGCTAAGTTGGCACTGGCAATTTATACACTTTTTTCCACAAAATAAACCATTTCTATGTAAGTCAGTCGCTGCCCTATGACCTTCCACGTAGTACAGCAGAAGCGCCAACGGTACCGCGGACAACGTAGTTCTCATCTGAGCTGGTTGCCACAGGTCTCGCGCCGCAGGTGTTGTCTCCGTAATGCCACCCACAAGGGATCCCTTGATTGCGAGTCGCAAAAGGCCAATGATGTTTACTCCATTCGACGCCGTACATATTGTCTACCATGCAGCCACAATATTGGCTGCTAATGGCAACAGGGGGCGGAACTGGCGGTATCCAATGGTGAGCAGAGCATGAGGCTACGGAGCGTAGTTGAAACACTAGTCGATTAGTACCTCACAATGGTGCTACATTGCTAGTGTTGTTGATACAAAGCAGGGAAGTGGCAACGATAAGCGAAACAAACATTGCATTCTCTCTACAAAAGAGAAGTTGACATTTGGTCAGAAACGAACCCAAAGAATTTCGCAGAGAGATAAAGAAGTGGCATATGAAATATTAGCGTTCCTACAAGATGAGCTAGTTGAATGTGTGGTGTCGTATACGCTAGACTGTGCGCTGGGAAAATGTACGTGAGGAGACAACGATGCTTGATTAACTAATGAAAGTGATACTGATATATGAGAAGGAAGTCTTTGGCGACGGCACTGTTGTATAAAACATTCTCGGACTCCTTGCCGCGTCAATTCAGGGTAAAACCTCGAGCTTTCGACCATTTTCACTCTCAGCTTTGTCAGGTGCAACCGACTGTCAAAACTGCTGCTGTGGTCGTCTTAACATAGCCCAAGGACGGCTATTGATTGGTCGGTAGTTACACCGTCCTGTCGCAGATGGTATCATCTGCTCTGGTGGCGCCACTGCTCCCGCCATAGGGTAAACAATGGGAAGAATATCTCTGACTCTTCTTTGCATCGAGAGCTCGCTTCTTATCACCGCTAAGACTATATCTGTCGTCACGGTTGAAGGTTTTCTCACATATCTTATTTCTACAGGCCTTGTAATTATAGAGTGTCAGTATGTGGAACCCCAGCACAATTGTTTTGTTTCTTAAAACAGAATTTTATGTTTGTTCGTGAGGCTGCGTTCAGCAACTGCAGACTTCTCCGGTTCTCGGTTCTTTAACATACCGTTGATGTTCTTTACATCGGTCGGAAACGGGGCAGATGGACTGACTGATGCAGTTGCTTCCGCACTGACATTGGATGTTGTAAATCCCAGGAATCCTGACGCCGAGACTGTTCTTAAGAGTGCGCTGTATCCGTTTTATCTTCTTAGGAGGTCGTAAAATACATCTGATACTTCATCTTCCCAGGAGTCTCCCTATCCTGCTGGATGTAATGCCGTAAAATGGAGAAAACGCAGTTGGTAGCTCATCACGTGAATGTTCAACATTTTCACGTTCCCTTTTGTTGGAAAACACTTGATTGAATATCATGTGACCCACAGCTGTTCTTTCGGACCCATACTTCGGATGATTAATTTCGGAATGGAAGTAGTCCTAGCCAGAAACGCTTTTTTCTATGTGTATCAGCGTATATAAAGCTGCTACCTTCTGGACTAAATGCTGTAAACTCTGGGCGCCAAGATATAAATCAGTGTGCGTCGGTTTGCGGTACACTGAGTGGCCGAGGTGTCTTTCCGACTTTTGTTGAAGCAGAACGTCTAAAAACGGCAGCCTACCCTCTTTCTCTGTCTCGACAGTGAACTGGGTGCCTCGGTGCACGCTATTCATATGTTCCTGGAACTGCTCGAGAGCCTCTACCTCATGTGGCCAGACCACAAACGTGTCGTCAACATAACGATAAAGTGAAGATGGACGAAGGAGAGCCGAACTTAATGCGCGGACCTCAAAGTGTTCCATAAAATGGTTGCCCGTTGCTGGAGACAACGGAGAACCACAACCATTCCACCTGCCATTGCATAAAGCTTACTGCCATACATGGAGTAGTATGTCGGAGTAAATTTATCGTTTCAGGAGGAAAGTGCTCTGCCAACAGTTTCTATGTGTGCCTCGCAGGAAACTTTGTAAATAGTGAGGCCACACCCAGGTTAACTAAAATATCGTTTGGGCCAACTGTAACTTGTTTAATTTTCTCAACGAACATCCGATGATTTTTTATAAGATGTTCACAGCGGCCAACTATCGGAGTCATCAGCTTAGTTAAATAATTGACCAGCCTGTAGGTAATTGAAATAATGGTGCTAACAATTGGCCTCAACGGAATATCTTCCTTGTAGACTTTAGGTAATCCCTACAATCTGGTAGGTGTATGAGCTCGTGCTCTAAGATTTTTTGATGTCATTCTCTGATATACCAGAATCCTTCAGTAGTTCCACTGTTTTTCCGCTGTATGACAGGATTAGATCCCGTTTAGGCATTTGTACGTGCTACCTTCCAACAAGGTACCTCTTTGCGGTGATATTCTGCGGTATTAATAACAACCGCGGCTTGTCCCTTGTCAACAGGAAGTACCACAAGATCTTCATCTTTCCGCAATCGCCGGAGCCCTCCCCCCTCTCTCGCTCGCTCTCTCTCTCTCTCTCTCTCTCTCTCTCTCTCTCTCTCTCTCTCTCTCTCTCTCTGCTCTGCTGATGTTAGATTTGGGCGGCTTCGCTGAACCTAAAATGCGACAGATGGTAAGTCTTACATCGTCGGCGTCGTCTTGTGAGAGATGCCGAGCCGCCTGGTCCACTCCAGTAATGAACTCCACGATAGGTACAGTGCGTGGCGTAGGAGCGAAATCCAATCCTTTGCTAAGGGCGAGATGGCTTCTTCATCCACGCTCTCGTGCGACACATTGATGGCAGTGCATGCCATTCCATTAGATGACACTGATGTTTGAGTGGTTGCAAGTCGCTCTGATTTCTTTGTCTGTTTCGCCATTATATTGCTATGGTGGCTTCTCTGATGAGCTGCCGTCGACATACCGACCCACTCCCAGTCGATAGATGCGAGGAATGCAGGTAAAAAGAGATGATAGTTATATAAATTGCGTGCATTAATATCCAGTTCGTACTCTGTATGTTGTATCCTTTCTTTGACGATAGCCAGGTTGGTCTTCGTAAAATATTATTCACTGCAGACGACCTTATGTGATCTTTTACCACAGAAAACTTTCGCTCGACGCCGTTATCCCGACAGCGTTGCAGAAATGCCAAATTACTCCGCAACTGTGCATATTCTGAGGGCAGCTTCTCCAGTTGACGAACGGGGCGCGCAATGTGCTTCCCGCAGAGCGGAGTTATATGAGAACGAAGTCTTTCGCGATGGCACTGTTGTACAAAACATTCTCGGTCTTCAAACGGTTCAAATGGCTCTAAGCACTATGGGACTTAACTTCTGAGGTCATCAGTCCCCTAGACTTGGAACTACTTCAACCTAACTAACCTAAGGACATGACACACATCCATTCCCGAGGCAGGATTCGAACCTGCGACCGTAACGGCGGCGTGGTTCCGGACTGAAGCTCCTAGAATCGCTCGGCCACAGCGGCCGGCGTTTCTCGGACTTGTTGCCACGTCAGTTCAGGGTAAAACCTCGAGCAATCGACGGTTTCCACCTTCGTCTTCGTCAGGAGCAACTGACTGTCAAACTTACTGCTGTGGTCGCCTTATATAGCCCAAGCACTGCTTCTGATTGGTCCATCGTAACGTTATGCCGTCGTAGACGGTGTCGACGTCTGCGCTGTTGCCGCCTCCGCTCCCTCCGTAGCGTAAACATTGCGACGAATATACCACAGTCTCTTCTCTGCATCGAAATCTCGCATCCACGCACCACTAATTTTACACCCGTCGTCACGACTGAAGGTTTCCTTACACATTCTTATTTCTACAGCCTCTGTAATTATAGAGTTCCTGTATCTGAAAGCCTAGGACAAAACTTATGTTTCTTCAAACAGTATTTCATGTTTGTTTGTCAGACTGTGCTCAGCAATTGCAAACTTCTCCAGTTCTCGATTTTTAATATGCCGTTAATGTTCTGCACAGCAGTCGGAAATGGTGCAGATGGACTGACCTATGTAATAGCTTCTGCACTCATATGTGATGTTGTATATCCCAGAAATCCTGAGGCCGATACTACTGAAGAATTCTGGTATACCAGAGAATGTCATCAAAAAATCTTAGAGCACGGGCTCCTAGACCTCCCACGTTGTAGGGATTACCTAAAGTCTACAAGGAAGATATTTAATGAGGCCACTTGTTAGCGACATTGGTTCTCTTACCTAAAGGCTGGCCAAATATTTAACTAAATTGATGACTCCGATATTTGGCGGCTGTGAACATCATATCAAAAACTCTTGGATGTTCGTTGAGAAAATTAAACAAGATAAAGTTGGCCCAAACGATATTTTAGTCTGCGTATTTGCAAAGTTTAATGTGGAGGACACATTGAAACTGTTGGCAGAGCATTTTCCTCCTGAAACGATAAATTTATTCCGACATGTTATGATCTCCGTTGTCTCCATCAATGGCCAACTATTTTATGGAGCATTTTGAGGCTCGTGCAGTAAATTCGGCTCCCCTTCGACCATCTTTATTTTATCGTTATGTTGACGACACGTTTATGGTCTCTCCATATGGGGTAGAAGCTCTCGAGCGCTTCCAGGAACATATGAACAGCGTGCACCGAGACATCCAGTTCACCGTCGAGACAAAGAGGGTAGGCTGCCGTTTTTAGATGTCCTGTTTCAACAAAGTCGGATGGATATCTCGGCCTACGCACACTGATTTATCTTCAGCGCCCAGAGTTCTCACCAACCATCGTATTGTAGACGTCTGCGGTGGTGGAGCCTCCGCTCCCCCAGTAGCGTAAACATTGTGACGAATATTTCTGGTTCTTCTCTGCATCGAGAGCTCGCTTTCATGCACCGCTAAGATTATATCCGCCTTCACGATTGAAGGTTTTCTCATACATTCTTATTTCTACAGCCTCTGTAACTGTAGAGTCGCAGTATGTGGAAGCTTAGGACAAAACTTTTATTTCATCAAACAGTATTTTATGAGTTATTTGTGAGGCTGTGTTCAGCAACTGCAGACTTCTCCAGTTCTCGGTTTTTTACTTTGTCGTTGATGTTCCATACAGTGGTCTGAAACGGGGCAGATGGACTGAACGATGCAATTGCTTCCGCACTGACATTGGATGTTGTAAATCCCAGGAATCCTGACACCGAGACTGTTCTTAGGTGTGCATAGTATCTCCTCGTAAAATACATCTTGTATCTCGTGTTCCCAGTACTCTCCCTGTATTGCTGGATGTAACACCGCAAAAGGGAAGGACTGCAATCGGTGGCTCATCACGTGAATGTTCAACTTTTTCACGTTCCCTTTTCTTGGAGAACATTGACTTCATATCACATGACCCATAGCCGTTCATCCGGAACACATACTTCAGATGCGACAGCACACTGTAACTACCGACCAATCAGTAGCCGTCTTTGGGCTGTATAAGGCGACCACGGCAGCAACTTTGATAGTCAGTTGCTCCTGACGAAGACGAGGGTGGATTTCGTCGATAGCTCGAGGTTCTACCCTGAATTGACGCTGCAAGGAGTCCGAGAATGTGATTCTGAAATATCTGTCAGGTTTGTAAGACAACGAGTCATAAATCCCGTTTCCAGTGGAAAGTAGTGGAGGACAATTGTTGACCAAGGGTCGGGTGCTAAAGATTTTTACGTACAAAAAAAAGATTATTTATAGATTTTGGCTGTGTCCGCAGCAGTATGACCGTACTGAAACTTTCTGGGAGGTTAAAACTGTGTGCCGGACCGAGACTCGAACTCGGGACCTTTGCCTTTCGCGGGCAAGTGCTCTACCAACTGAGCTACCCTAGCACGACTCACGCCCCGTCCTCACAGCTTAACTTCTGCCAGTACCTCGTCTCCTACCTTCCAACTTTACAGAAGCTCTCCTGCGAACCTTGCAGAACTGGCAGAAGTAAAGCTGTGAGGACGGGGCGTGAGTCGTGCTTGGGTAGCTCAGTTGGTAGAGCACTTGCCCGCGAAAGGCAAAGGTCCCGAGTTCGAGTCTCGGTCAGGCACATAGTTTTACTCTGCCAGAAAGTTCCATATCAGCGCACACTCCGCTGCAGAGTGAAAATCTCATTCTAGTATGACTGTAGTGTGCATAAGCAAAACTACGGATGTTCAGGGAAGGACAGGGCGCTCATGTTACATAATCTGGAGTTTGCGCATTTCAAAGGTGCTCCGTACAATTTACAGTATGTGCATGACAGTGACCTACTTCGTCATGCGCATCAAATTGCGCGCGACATAGATTACAGTGTGTGGTGTCAACGCCAGACACCACACTTGCTAGGTGGTAGCCTTTAAATCGGCCGCGGTCCGCTAGTATACGTCGGACCCGCGTGTCGCCACTGTCAGTGATTGCAGACCGAGCGCCGCCACACGGCAGGTCTAGTGAGACGTCCTAGCACTCGCCCCAGTTGTACAGCCGACTTTACTAGCGAAGCTACACTGACAAATTACGCTCTCATTTGCCGAGACGATAGTTAGCATAGCCTTCAGCTACGTCATTTGCTACGAACTAGCAAGGCGCCATGACCAGTTTATATTGAGATTATAATTAATGTATCAACAAGAGCGATGTTCTCCGATTATGGATTAAAGTTAAGTATTACATCAACTACGTACTTTATTTGCTACTATCAATGGATTAAAGTTAAGTATTACATCAACTACGTACTTTATTTGCTACTATCAAGTCCCTTAACTGTTCCAGACCTCACGCCAGTCTGCGTGAGCTAAGCGCGTGCATTTCGGCCTCCTTTAGCAACACGGTGTTGGCTCTTCTGCCAACACACCAGAGTGATTTCAAGGGACGTAGTGGATAGTTGCATAACTTCAGTGATACAGAATTCGAGGACGTAAGGTAACGAAATTTCAACCAAAGCGTCAACTTGACGATGCACAACGAACGGTGGAATCGGCCCGAGAATTTGTAGACGAGATAAACAAACTTGTCGCATCCTTCAGCAAGAAATTTGTTTTCATCTGTGACTATTTGGAATTTGTGGAGGAAATGCATATGAAAGGAACCTTAAAAATTACAAGTACTAAGAAAGTTGAATCATGATCAACTAACATCAGTGCCTTAACACATTCGTATATAAATATTAACCTGGATGGTAAATCGGATGGAAAGTTATTTCTTGTGTTACGAGAAGTTTCTCGGCTGCGTGATTTACCAGGGCAGTAGGGAATATTTACGTCACAGCAAGTAAGAGTGGGAAAATGGGCGTAAGTGAACGACAACTGTGGTATGAGCACGGCTTTTGACCAATGGTCAAAGGGACTTGCTTTTGCTTGATTTCTGGTCTGTGTATAAAAGTATACTCCTTTAGAGCAAATTAGCCCTCCTGAAAAGTTGGTGACATTACCCTTCATACCACATGGTACCACTGGACAAATTCAGCCTCTATATGTTTGTTTTTTCAGTGGCTATAAATCACATTATCGCATTATCTGCAGTTACGTCTTAAAGATAGCCAGTTTCATGATAAGCTCGAAGACAAACTGTTTTGCGTTTTGTTGTAACCCATCATATTCCATCAGTTCTCATCACTCCGTTACACCAATACGATCCTATATGCATTGTTTAAGAGTAATTACCTAGCTGAACGTGCTGCATGGTTCGTAACTCGCAAGGAGTTTGTCCTCGATCTTGATGGTGCGAACCTTTGTGATCACTGTGGTGCGATACTCTTCATTCGGTGTTCTCGGTGCCAATTAATGGTTTGTTTTGAACAGTTCTTGGATGTCGACGGTGTCCATTTTGTGATGTGTAATACATACGTCCGATAGAAGGTTGATCTCTACACCTCCCGCACACTCATTTTCTGTCACCCTCCGGATGCACATGGAGAGTCATTAGCAGTTAATATTTTTTCCATTCGCGGAAACATAATTTATTTATCTTGTTGCAAATCGATTTCGACTGATATCAGCAGTCATCATCGGATCATTTTTCTAACCAATACATGCCATAAGTAGAAGTACCGTCCTTGGTATATTTCTATCATGACAGTTTTCGGTGAGCCATTACATTCCGAATTTAGAGGTATAGTTAGCCTTTTGTAAGTAGGCTGTTTAGGTTCTTATATTGGTAACGCCACCGCCACGTAGCGCTCTGTATGAAAATCACTGGCTGTGCTGTGTGCAGTCTGTGACTGGGTGGCATTGTTGGAATTTGCTATTGTAGTGTTGGGCAGCTGGATGTTAATAGCGCGTAGCGCTGCGCAGTTGGAGGTGAGCCGCTAGCAGTGGTGGATGTGGGGAGAGAAGTGGCGGAGTTTTGAGAGCGAATGATCTGGACGTGTGTCCATCAGAGACAGTAAATTTGTAAGACTGGATGTCATGAACTGATATATATATATTATGACTTTTGAACATTATTAAGCTGGCAGTAGTGGCGCTCGCTGTATTGCTGTAGTTCGAGTTACGAAGATTTTTGTGAAGTAAGTGATTAGTGAAAGGTATAGGTTAATGTTAGTCAGGGCCATTCTTTTGTAGGGATTATTGAAAGTCAGATTGCGTTGCGCTAAAAATATTGTGTGTCAGTTTAAGCACAGTCATGTATAATTTTTCTAAGGGGACGTTTCACTTTTTCGAGGGGAAGAATTGCTGATTTCATCCGGCCGCACAGACGGCGTGCAGAGGTGGACATAATTAGCGACTTTCATATGTTGCTTGTTGACCAGCCACAGGCGCGCCTTACAGTTGCAATGCGACGTCTGACTTTCGCTGCCGCATCGAATGTAGGTATTGGAAGATAAAGTTAAATTTCAGTATAGTTCATGTGGGGTTCAGTAAGCAGTAAGATGTCTGCAGTGGAAAATAGAACTCGACCCTGTAGTGGTAAACTTATTTTTGATCTTTCTATAACTACGGACTCAAATATTCACTTATTGTTTGGTGAGGATTAACGTACTTGTCGTTATCACGTGACGAGAGAAGCTGTGGCACTTGTTCCCTTTGTTTGAATTCGACCATAGTCTAAACCCCTTATTTGGAACTATATGATACATTTCAATTTTTTCTCTTTAAGTACATACTAATGTAATATTTATGTTTGTTTTTAATTAATATAAGCTCTTTCCTGGATCACATTTTCCATGTAACAGTTATCCAAGTTGTTAGAAAAACTGATGTTAGCACAATCCTACAAACTCAACTTAGCGTTAGGGCCATTATTAATTGTAGATTAAAGCCCAATTAACTTCTTAGTAGCGTTTCCATCAGGTGCATAGATGTAGTGAGCGCTAAAGTACGGGGCAGCCCCTGCTTCAAGGGATATAGCCTGCCAGAAGTTGTTGTGAACATTAGGTTACGTGCAGCTCGAGTACGCATACCTAAACTGTCAGAACAGCGTTGTTTAAGTGTGTACCAAGTCTAGAACACAGTAGGACGTAATACTTTTGGAATCGCCATGAACTTTCTCCATTTTAATGGAAGTTATCAGATACGTATCAAATTACAGATGATCAATACAAAATTCTTCCTCAACTACGATATTACTGATTCATTATTACAACAAATGCTATTATATTGTGACCCAGACGATGACAAGCGTTTAAGAGTGTCTCTTGTGGTGTCACCGCCAGACACCACACTTGCTAGGTGGTAGCTTAAATCGGCCGCGGTCCATTAGTACATGTCGGACCCGCGTGTCGCCACTGTCAGTACTTGCAGTCCTAGCGCCACCACATGGCAGGTCTAGAGAGGCGGACTAGCACTCGCCCCAGTTGTACGGACGACATTGCTAGCGACTAGACGTACGAAGCCTTCCTCTCATTTGCTGAGAGACAGTTAGAATAGCCTTCAGCTAAGTTAATGGCTACGACCTAGCAAGGCGCCATTTGTAACATTGCATGTATCTTAATGAGTCTCACTTGTATCATCAAGATTGCTGTATACCAAAGGATGCATAAAAGTTAAGTGTTCTAGTAGCTACGTTCTTTTCTTTATCGCATTCACTAATTATCCCGTTCCAGAAATCACGCCAGTCGGCGTGTGTGTACGCGTACCTTTCTATCGGCTACCCGTCACTGTGGACTGGCTGCCTTGACAGTCCACAACATCTCTCGTATGGGAACTTGTTATGATTTAGTAAAGGTCGATATCCCTACTAGCTGAGGAGAAAATGCTTCATGTTTAGCTAGAGAACTGTCTCTGCATGAAAAAGAAAAAGTTGGATGGTTACCAATCGTAGACTATTTAAGCATATACTTTTATATCAAAGAGAAAATGAAGTAACTAGTAACAAACATCCATGGAATTAAACAGAACAGATCAATGAAAAACAGAGTCGACTCTGATATTCGAAGGCAATATTGCCTACATACTTGTACACAGTGTCTGGTGGCGGACACTTCGTACCAATACTAACAACATTCTGTTCCTTACTCCTTTGTTGTAGATGGACGGAAACGTATCAGTGCGAGAGACCATATACATCGTAGGCTTGGCGGTTCCGCCGCAAGCAGTGGTAACTACATCACTCTGCCATGCGCGCATGTAGGCCACGTGAGGGATTGTGAAAATGACGAAATAACCAGCCACGGAGAACGCGGAAGTGAGTTATATTCGGGTAGCTACTTCATCTACATCTACATCTACATCTACATCTACATGGTTACTCTGCAATTCACACTTAAGTGCCTGTTAGAGAGTTCATCGAACCATTTTCATGCTACTTGTCCAGCCAGGCAGCAGTAGCCGACCCCGACAGACGCAGCAACAGATAAGTAACCGCATTTGTCATTTATGAGTTCCTAACCAGGAGCGAATTTTATTATATCATCTGCGTGCTTTAATAGTTTAGTTTCTTGAGTTTATGCGTGTAAATTTAAAATCTAATAGCCACAGTTCTCGCGTTTTCGTTTGCGTCATAAAGCACACCGATTTTGTGACATATTACTAGTTCCAAATTAGGGTCAAATTATTTAGTTACACCTGAGTGCTTCGGTAGCTAGGTTCTTGAATATCTGCGTATTACTACACACAGTTCGTGCGTTTTCGTCAGCTTCTACAGTAGAGTTGCGCAGAACGTGCTGATAGTCCGTTTATCTGCATAGTTTAGTTTTCCACGGTCTTTAGTATGGTCAGGGACTGCGATTGTTGTGTGCGGATGCGAGCCGAGTTGGTAAATAAATAAATGTCGTGTGACTAGGGCCTCCCGTCGGGTAGACCATTCGCCAGGTGCAAGCCTTTCGATTTGACGCCACTTCGGCAACTTGCGCGTCGATGGGGATGAAATGATGATGACTAGGACAACACAACACCCAGTCCCTGAGCAGAGAAAATCTCCGACCCAGCCGAGAATCCAACCCGGACCCTTACGATTGACATTCCGTCGCGCTGACCACTCAGCTACCTTGGGCGGACAGCCGAGTTGGTGACACTTTGCTCTCAGATTCAGGTTGTGATGGCTTCGGTTACACAGTGAATGGGCACCACTGTTGTGGGCCAGCAGTGGGGATCCAACGGACGTCCAGCGCGTCAGAGTCCTCCGATCGGTCCTCACCGGTGGCCAACCCAGTTACTGCTCGCACTGAGACTGACCCCTCACCTATGGTCGAGTGGGAGGTTGCCCAAGGGCGAAGCAGGTGGCGAAAGATTTCCCAGACGGCCGCACATAGGGCCTCCCCGGTTTGTCTGACAAACAGGTTCCAGGTGCTGTCTGTGGCTGACACTGTCGCTGAGCCAGATGCTGTCGCCTGTCCTGTTTCAGAGGAAACCACTCAGCCTGCAAGATCCGGGCAATCGCAGAGGGTGTGATTATTGGTAGTTGGGCGCTCCAACTTTAGGCGCGTTATGGGGCCCCTTAGGGACTTGGCTGACAAGAAGGGTAAGGAATCCAATGTGCACTCCGTGTGCATACTGGGTGGAGTCATTCCAGATGTGGAAAGGGTCCTCCTGGATGCCATGAAGAGCACAGGGTGCAGCCAACTGCAGGTGGTTGCTCACGTCAGTACCAATGATGTGTGTCACTTTGGATCAGAAGAGATTCTCTCTGGTTTCGAGCGGCTAACAGGAGTGGTAAAGGCTGCCAGTCTTGCTTGCAAGATGAAAGCAGAGCTGACCATTTGCAGATAGTCGACAGGACGAATTGCGGAGCTCTGGTACAGAACCGAGTGGAGGGTCTGAATCAGAGGCTCAGACGGTTCTGCGACCGTGTAGGTTGCAGATTCCTCGACTTGCGCCAAAGGGTGGTTGGGTTTCGGGTTCCGCTGAATAGGTCAGATGTCCACTATACGCAGGAGGCAGCTACACGGGTAGCAGGGGCTGTGTGGCGTGGACTGGGCGGTTTTTTAAGTTAGAAGGTTTCGGGAAAACACAAGAAGGGCTTCAGTCACAAAGGGTGCAGGCTGAACCTAGGAGGAACGTAGTTACAGAAGCCAGTGGTATAACAGTTGTAAATTGTCGTAGCTGTGTTGGGAAAGTACCAGAGCTCCAAGCGCTAATAGAAAGTACTGATGCTCAAATCGTTATAGGCACTGAAAGCTGGCTGAAGCCGGATATAAGCTCAGCCGAAATTTTCCCGAAGAACCTAACGGTGTTCCGAAAGGATAGGCTAAACACGGTTGGCGGAGGCGTGTTTGTTGCTGTCAGAAGCAGTTTAACTTGTCGCGAAATTGAAGTAGATGCTTCCTGTGAGTTGGTATGGGCAGAGGTCATTGTTGGCAACCGGAATAAAATAATAATTGGATCCTTTTACCGACCTCTCAATTCAGATGATACAGTTGCTGAAAGGTTCAAAGAAAACTTGAGTTTGATTTCAAACACGTACCCGAATCATACGATAATAGTTGGTGGTGACTTTAATTTATCCTCGATATGTTGGTGAAAATACGTGTTTAATTCCGGAGGTACGCATAAAATATCATCCGAAATTGTGCTAAAGGCATTCTCTGAAAATTATCTCGAGCAATTAGTTCATGAGCCCACGCGAATAGTAAGCGGTTGTGAAAACACACTTGACCTCTTAGCAAAAAATAATCCTGAGTTAATAACGAGCATCAAAACCGATTGAGGGATTAGTGAACACAGGGCTGTCGTAGCAAGATTGAATATTGTAATCCCCAAATCCTCGAAAAATAAGCGAAAAATATACCTATTAAAAAAAGCAGATAAAAATTCGCTTGACGCCTTCCTGAGAGACAATCTCCACTCATTCCAAATTAATAATATAAGTGTAGACCAGATGTGACTTAAATTCAAAGAAATAGTATCGGCAGCAATTGAGAGATTTATACCAAATAAATTAACAAACGACGAAGCTGATCCTCCTTGGTACAAAAAACGGGCTAGAACACTGTTGCAGAAACAACGAAACAAACATACCAAATTTAAACAGACGCAAAATTCCTAAGATTGGCGATCTTTTACAGAAGCTCGAAATTTAGGGCGGACTTCAATGCGAGATGGTTATAACAGTTTCCACAACGTAACTTTGTCTCGAAACCTGGCAGAAAATCCAAAGCGAGTCTGGTCGTATGTGAAGTATGTTAGCGGCTGAAACAATCAATTCCACTCTGCGTGATAGCAATGGAGACACTATCGAAGACAGTGCTGCAGAAAGCAGAGTTACTAAACACAGCAATCCGAAATGCCTTCACAAAAGAAGACGAAGTAAATATTCCAGAATTGGAATCGTGAACAGCTGCCAACATGAGTAACATGGAAGTAAATACCCTTGGAATAGTGAAACAACTCAAATCACTTAATAAAAGTATGCTTCTGGTCCAGATTGTATACCAATTAGCTTCCTTTCGGAGTATGTTGATGCATTAACTCCATACTTAACAATCATATAAAACCGTTCGCTCGACGAAAGATCCGTACCCAAAGATTGGAAAGTTGCACAGGTCACACCAATATTCAAGAACGGTAGTAGGAGTAAACCACTAAATTACAGGCCCATATCGTTAACGTCGATATGCAGCAGGATTTTAGAACATATATTGTGTTCGGACGTAATGAATTACCTCGAAGAAAACGGTCTATTGGCACTCAGTCAACAAGGGTTGTGAAACACAACTGCCTCTTTATTCACATGAAGTGCTGAGTGCTATTGGCAAGCGATTTCAGATCGTAGTGAAATTGTGTGCTTATGGAATATCGTCTCAGTTATGTGACTGGATCTGTGATTTTCTGTCAGAGAGGTCACATTTTGTTGTAATTGACGGAAAGTCATCGAGTAAAACAGAAGTAATTTCAGGCGTTCCCCAGGGTAGTGTTATAGGCCCTTTGCTGTTCCTTATCTATAAAACGATTTGGGAGACAATCTGAGCAGCGGTCCTCGGTTGTTTGCAGATGACGTTGTCGTTTATCGACTAATAAAGTCATCAGAAGATCAAAACGAACTGCAAAACGACTTAGAGAGATATCTGTATGGTGCGAAAAGTGGCTGTTGACCTTAAATAACGAAAAGTGTGAGGTCATCCACATGAGTGCTAAAAGGGATCCGGTAAACTTCGGTTACACGATAAATCTGTCAAATCTAAGGAACGTAAATTCAACTAAAAACCTAGGAATAATAATTACGAGCAACTTAAATTGGAAGGAACACTTAGAAAATGTTGTGGGGAAGGCTAACCAAAGACTGCGTTTTATTGCCAGGACACTTAGAAAATCTAACAGATTTACTAAGGAGACTACCTACACTACGCTTGTCCGTCCTCTTTTAGAATAATGCTGCTTGGTGTGAGATCGTTGCCAGATAGGATTGACGGAGTACCACGAAAAAGTTCAAAGAAGGGCAGCACGTTTTGTATTGTCGCGAAATACGGGAGAGAGTGTCATAGAAAGGATACAGGATTTGGGATGTACATCATTAAAACAAAAGCGTTTTTAGATGCGACGGAATCTTCTCACGAAATTCCAATCACCAACTTTCTCCTCCGAATGCGAAAATATTTTGTTGACACCGACTTACATAGGGAGGAACGATCACAAAGATAAAGTACGGGAAATCAGAACTCGTGTGGAAAGATATAGGTGTTCATTCTTCCCCCGCGCTATACGAGATTGGAATAATAGGGAACTGTGAAGGTGGTTCGATGAACCCTCTGCCAGGCACTTAAATGTGATTTACAGAATATTCATGTAGATGTAGATGTAGATGTCTATCATTCCACTCTCGAATGGCGCGTGGGAAAAGGAACACCTAAATCTTTCCGCTCGAGCTCTGATTTCTCTTATTTTATTATGATGAACATTTCTCCCGACGTAGGTGGGTGTCAACAAAATACTTTCGCATTCGGAAGAGAAAGTTGGTGATTGAAATTTCGTAAATAGATATCGGCGCAAAGAAAACTTCAAGCAGATCATTGCTAGCTACGCCAAACCACCGTGTTCCGCCACTGAACTCTCATCACTCCAGCCCGCTGCACTCTGCTGAATTCGTCGTCTCACCCTGCTGTACTGCAGCGGACTCTGTCAGCAGTGCTCGGCTACAGGCGGTAGACTCGGGATCATTTCCTCTGGATACCTGTACTACTGTGGCCTACAACATGCAGAGCACTTTAAATGTTGTCACGTTATTGTCAAGTGTCACTGATAGCAACACGTGATAGACGCTTAAGCTCCGGAAGTAGAAGTGTCAGTGTCTTCTGGAAATATGGTTCAGATGGCTCTAAGCTCTATGGGACTTAACATCTGAGGTCATCAGTCCCCTAGACTTAGAACTACTTAGACCTAACTAACCTAAGGACAT
Source organism: Schistocerca cancellata (assembly GCF_023864275.1). NCBI lineage: Eukaryota > Metazoa > Arthropoda > Insecta > Orthoptera > Acrididae > Schistocerca > Schistocerca cancellata. Next base: position 329,852,579 of record NC_064628.1, on the reverse strand, counting down.
CACACACATCCATGCCCGAGGCAGGATTCGAACCTGCGATCGTAGAAGCAACGCGGTTCCGGACTGAAGCGCCTAGAACCGCTCGGCCACAACGGCCAGCAGTGTCTTCTACTTTGCTAGTTTTCCTAAGGACATTTGTTATCCACAGATATAATTATCCGGCTACTTAAGCTTTATTAATACGATGGTGTGCAAAACTTAAGGACGACAGTATCTTTCGGATGTTTTGTCACTGCCAAGCCAATAGCTCGATGAAACATGGACCGCATGCACGATGAAAATGGACGTGGCATGTGACGTTATGGGTGTGATGATGATGATGTTTGGTTTGTGGGGCGCTCAACTGCGTGGTTATCAGCGCCCGTACAATTACCCAATCTTTGCTCAGTCCAATTTCGCCACTTTCCTGGATGATGATGAAATGATGAGGACAACACAAACACCCAGTCATCTCGAGGCAGGTGAAAATCCCTGACCCCGCCGGGAATCGAACCCGGGACCCCGTGCTCGGGAAGCGAGAACGCTACCGCGAGACCACGAGAGGCGGACGACGTTATGGGATGAGTAGTGACTTGCATATGGGACTTGACGAAGTGGACCAGAGTCACTATAGCCAAACTATTAATTGCATGTTTCGTGATGTTATAGTAATATTATTACGTAAGTCTAGTCAAGTTTAGTGTACACCACTCTTAATCAAAACTCGAGAGCTGTAATGGTAGACGTCCAAACCGTCCAAGCGTCATCCAAGAACTGGGGTCCAGTCACAGTGCAGCGTCACCCACCTCCACCTAAGCAAGCGAGAAACTACTAAGACGGAAGGGAGACAGCATTCCCTTCCCGACACCACTGGTTAATATTACACGTGCTGACAAACTATACGATTTATGCCATAGGAAGAGCGCAAATGATCTTACGGACATTGGAGATATTACTGACATCAGTATTTAATTAGAACCATCAGCAACGCTGCAATACATGATCCTGATTGGCTGAATGATAAGGGGCCTGAAATCTGGGGTGCTGCGCGCTCAGAGGCACCGACTCACGGGAGGGGTTGATGACGTATGGTGGCGTCGACTGGCCAGGCGCTGCAGTTCTTCATCCAGTCCGGCTTGCCTTGTCTGCAGACACGGCGGTTTCGTCAGCAAACAGTACTCCTACTGCACGAATTCCCACGTCTGTATTGCTCTATGGTATACTACGAAAGTATGCGTTATTCTACATTAACTTCCCACACACCATGCTGCCACTCAACTGATTATTCCCTTATGAGTAAGATCGTTCCGTTCTACATCTACATCTACATGGTTACTCTGCTATTCACACTTGAGTGCCTGGCAGAGGGTTCATCTAACCATTTTCATACTACTTCTCTACCATTCCACTCTCGAATGGCACGTGGGGAAAAGGAACACCTAAATCTTTCCGTTCGAGCTCTGATTTCTCTTATTTTATTATGATGATCATTTCTCGCTACGTAGGTGGGTGTCAACAAAATATTTTCGCATTCGGAAGAGAAAGTTGATGATTGAGATTTCGTAAATTGATCTTGCCGCAAAGAAAACCGCCCTTGTTTTAGTGAATACCACCCCAACTCGCGTATCATATGAGTGACATTCTCACCCCTATTGCTCGATAACACGAAACGCGCTGCCCTTCTTTGCACTTTTCGATGTCCTCCGTCAGTCCTACCTGGTAAGGATCCCACACCGTGCAGAAATATTCCAGCAGAGGACGGACAAGTGTGTAAGTAGGCTGTTTAGGTTTTTATGTTGGTAACGGCACGTAGCGCTCTGTATGAAAATCACTGACTGTGCTGTGTGCTGTCTGTGGCTGGTTGGAATTGTTGGAATATTCGCTTGTGTCGTGTTGGGCAGCTGGATGTGAACAACGTGTAGCGTTGCGCAGTTGAAGGTGAGCCGCTCTATTCAATGATCCCTATGAACTGTGACCTCTCTGAGAGGATATCACAAATCCAGTCACACAACTGAGACGATACTCCATATGCACGCAATTTGATTAACAGTCGCTTGTGGGGAACGGTATCAAAAGCCTTCTGTAAATCTAGAAATATGGAATCGATCTGAAATCCCTTGCCGGCTGGAGTGGCCGAGAGGTTCTGGAACCACGCGAACGCTACGGTCGCAGGTTCGAATCCTGCCTCGGACATGGATGTGTGTGATGTCCTTAGGTTAGTTAGGTTTAAGTAGTTCTAAGAACTTAGAACTTAGAACTACTTAAACCTAACTAACCTAAGGACATCACAGCGCTACTGTCTGGAACCACGCGAACGCTACGGTCTAGAACTACTTAAACTTAACTAACCTAAGGACATCACACACATCCATGCCCCAGGCAGGATTCGAACCTGCGACCGTAGTGGTCACGCGGATCCAGACTGAAGCGCCTAGAACCGCACGGCCACACAAGCCGGCCTGTTTCGCAACACTTAAGATATCTACTTTTATGTCACTCATGCTAACAGCTGTCCTGGCTTCGAATTCTGGAATATTTACTTAGTCTTCTTTCGTGAAGGAATTACGGGAAACTGTATTTAGTAACTCCGCTTTAGTGGCACCGTCATCGGTAACATTTCCATCGCTATCGCGCAGTGACGGTATTGACTGGTTTTTGCCACTGGTGTACTTTACATTCGACCAGAATCTCTTTGGGTTTTCTACCATATATGGAGACAATGTTTCACTGTGGAAACTATTAAAAGCATCTCGCATTGACGTCCGTACTGAATTTCGAGCTTCCGTGAAACGTATCCAGTCTTGGAGATTTTGCGCTCTTCTGAATTTGGCATGCTTTTTTCGTTGCTTATGAAACAGTGTTCTGATGTGTTTTGTGTACCACGGTTGATCAGTCCCGTCTCTTATTAACTAATGCGATATGAATCTATTGTTCACTAATCCCTGTATCCGTCATGACGCTCTCTATTAGATAGGATTATTTGTGGCTAAGAGGTCAATTGTGTTTTCGCAACCATTTGCAATTCGTGTGGGCGCATGAACTAATTGTTCAAAGTAATTCTTAGAGAAAGCATTTACTACAATTTCGGAAGATGTTTTCTGTCTACCATCGGCTTTGAACATGTATTTTCGCCAACAAATTGAGGGCAGATTGAAGTTCCACCAATTATAACTGTATGAGTGGGGTACTTATTTGTAATGAGACACAAGTTTCCTTTGAACCGTTCAGCTATTACATTATCTGGGTCGCGAGGGGGGGGGGGGGGGGCGGTAGAAGGGGCCAGTTATTATTTTGGTACGACTATTGAGTATAACCTGTACCCATAACAATTCTCAGGAACTATCTATTTCAACTTCAATACATGATAAACTACTAGCAACAGACACAAACACACCACCACCTACTTTATTTAATCTATCCTTTCTGAACACGGTTTGCGCCTCTGTAAAAATTTCGGCAGAATTTATCTCCGGCTTTAGCCAGCTTTCTGTTCCTATAACGATTTTAGCTTCAGTGTTTTCTATCAGCACTTGAAGCTCTGGTACTTTTTCAACACAGGTACGACAATTTACGACTACAATACCGACCGTTGCTTCGTCGATTCTCGTCGTTTCTTTGCTCTGTGCCCTTTGAGACTGGAGCCCTTTTTGATCTTTCCCGAGACTGTCTAACCTAAAAACCCGCCCAGTCCACGCCACACAGCCCCTGCTACCCGTGTAGCCGCCTTCTGTGTGTAGTGGACACCTGACCTATTTAGCGGAATCCGAAACCCCACCAACCTATGGCGCAAGTCGAGGAACCTGCAGCCTACACGGTCGCAGAACCGTCTGAGCCTGTGATTCAGACGCTCCACTCGGCCCGGTACCAAAGGTGCGCAATCAGTCGTGTCGACGATGCTGCAGATGGTGAGCTCTGCCTTCATCTCGCTAGCAAGACTGGCAGTCTTCACCAACTCAGATAGCCGCCGGAAACCAGAGAGAATCTCTTCCGATTCATAGCGACACACGTCATTAGTGCCGACATGAGCTACCACCTGCAGCTGGCTGCACCCTTTACCCTTCATGGCATCCGGAAATACGCTTTCCACATCTTGGGTGACTCCCCCCGTTGCAGGCGTTGTTTCCGAAACCTAAATCTACATCTACACTGATGAGCCAAAACATTATCTGTCCGTCTTTGGAACGAAATACATCACTTATTAAGCGTATCAGGTATCTGACGGTCTATTGGTGGGTTTGTGGTTTAGATGTGTACTCACAGATCATGTAATTCGCGTATAACGGACGACTGATTTGAGTATCATACGATTTACATCAGGGGAAATTGGTCGCCGATACTTCAATCTGATTTCACTATAGCTTATCATAGCACTGTAGCACGGTTCTGGCTCCGAGACACGGACACATACTGCCGAAAGATAACGTCGCCATCGGGGAAGACATGAAGGATGAAAGGATGTAGGTGGTCCGCAGCTGTCAGCCTGTCTTCGATTTCTATCACAGGTCCCATGCAAGTGTAGGAGAATGTCTGCCATAGCATAATACTGGTCCCACCAACCTGCGTCTATGGCGCGCTGCACATTTCGATCTGCCTTTCACCTCGATGACGGCGTATGTGGCAAAAATGTGCTCCACCAGAAAAACCAACGCGTTTCCATTAATATACGGACGAATACCGATGGCCCCGTGCCCACAGCAATCGTAATTGACGATGTCGTTGGGCAACATGTGAACACGTAGGAATGGTCTGTTGCGGAGCTCCGTGTTCAGCAACATACGATGAACGCGGTGTTCTGAAACACTTGTCCGTTCACCAGCATTGTGCGCTTTCAGCAGAGATGCCACAGATCACCATCTATCCTACTTTGCGGGGAAACAAGTCTCCGAACCTCACATTCTGTGAAGAGTCGTGGACGTCCAACCATTTAGCGCCTAGTGGTAGTTTCACTGTCCTTCTACCTCTTTCCGTAGATGCTCACGACGGTAGCACATGGACATTGGACCAGCTTCCCCGTTTTCGAGATATTCGTTCACAGGCTCTCATAATAAAAATAATAATCTGCCCTTTGTCAAAGTCGCTTATCTCAAAGGATTTCCCCATTTGCAGTCAATGTCTTTTCCAGAGCGATCTCCCGTCCGCGACTGCTCCGGTTACATACTTTTGTTACCGCATCACGTGCCCGCAACGTCACCAGGTGGCATCCAACGTAGAGGTGGGCTGTGGTCAGTTCATATTTATATTCTGCAAACCACCGTGAAGTGCATAGTAGAAGTTAATTGCCATTGCACCATGTATTAGAGGCCCTTCTGTTTCATTTGCGTGTCAAGCACAGAAGGAATGATTACTTAAATGTCTCTTTTGTGCTGTAATTAGTGTAATCTTACTTTCGCAGTCTTTACGGAGTGATAGGTGCGGGGTTGTAGTATGTTCCTAGATTCTACGCCGCTTCTTAGAACTTTCCAGGTAGAGTTTTGTGGGATAGATAGTGTCTGTCTTCAAGCGTCTGCCAGGTCAGTTTTTTCAGCATCTTCGTGGCACTGTGAACATTAGTACTGCATTTCTCTGCAAACGTTGAACATACCCTGTTGTATTGTATTGGATTGTGTGTTAACCGGGGACCTAGAAACGACGGAGAGGCTCCATCCCCGCCGCTGCCGCAGTGGTCCACAACCCCACCATGACTACCGCAGTCCACTTCACCCCTCCGCCGCCCCACACCGAACCCAAGGTTATTGTGCGGTTTGGCCCCCGGTCGACCCTCCAGGGAACGTGGTAGAGTAATGGTGATGTACGCGTACGTGGAGAACTTGTTTGCGCAGCAATCGCCGACATAGTGTAACTGAGGCGGAATAAGGGGAACCAGCCCGCATTCGCCGAGGCAGATGGAAAACGGCCTAAAAACCATCCACAGACCGGCCGGTTCACCGGACCTCGACACAAATCCGCCGGGCGGATTCGTGCCGGGGACCCGGCGCTCCTTCCCGCCCGGAAAAGTCGTGGATCAGACCGCACGGCCAACCGGGCGGGCTGACATACCCTGTTAGTCCTTTTTAGTAGAGGTCCCATGAAATGAAATGAAGTCCCATGCTTCTTTACAGAGCGTAGGGGAACGATGCGGGAGACCCGCACCGCCTTACTAGGCAAGGTCCTAATGGAGGTGGTTTGCCGTTGCCTTCCTCCGACCGTAATGGGCATGAATGATGATGATGATGAGGTCCCATACAGTTGAGTAATATTCTAGAATTGTTCCCATGAGTGCTTTATGGACTAATTGCACTTTTCCAGTAACCTACAAATGAATTAAAGTTTGTCACTTGCTTTACCTCTGACATAGCCTATGTGATCATTCCACGTGCTTATAGTTAGAACTACTGGTGTTCCGAGGGCCGCAGTGCGGGCTGCATACATCGCAGGATGCTACAATATCGTAGGTACGTTCATTAATCGGCGTGCTCACGGAGTATACTGAAAAAAATAATAGTTCCACTTCCTGCCAAGAGGTGAAAGTATGGTCCGGAAGCAGTCAGAATGTGAAATCCAGAATGAGATTTTCACTCTGCAGCGGAGTGTGCGCTGATATGAAACTTCCTGGCAGATTAAAACTGTGTGCCGGACCGAGACTCGAACTCGGGACCATTGCCTTTCGCGGGCAAGTGCTCTACCAACTGAGCTACCCAAGCACGACTCACGCCCCGTCCTCACAGCTTTGGAAGGTAGGAGACGAGGTACTGGCAGAAGTAAAACTCTGAGGACGGGCCGTGAGTGTGTTAGGGTAGCTCAGTTGGTAGAGCACTTGCCCGCGAAAGGCAAAGGTCCCGAGTTCGAGTCTCGGTCCGGCACACAGTTTTAATCTGCCAGGAAGTTTCAGAATGTGAAATGTTTCCTGTTTTTTGATGTCAGTATGTTGTTTGTCGCTTGGCACCGCGTCTTGATTTCTTCCGTGAAGTGGCTGTTAGTGTAAAGGATTATGAAGGTTGAAGTTTTCCATATGAAATGAAATGGCTATTGAGAAGAAAGACTGTGCACTGCTGGTAAAACTGTTTTATCAGAACGGTAGCAATAGCAGGGCTGTATTGTGGAAATATCGCTGACAGAAACTGAAACGTCCCCTTTGAACAATTTTACATATGAAATGTCCACTTAGAACAATTGTACATATGACTGTGCTTAACCTGGCACACAATAATTTTTAGCGCAACGCAATCTGACTATCAAAAATCCCTGCAAAAGAATGGTCCTGACTAACTTTAACCTATACCTTTTACAAATCACTTACCTCACAAAAATCTTCGTTACTGGAACTACGGCAATACGGCGAGCGCCACTACTGCCAGCTAAATAAAAGATTCAAACCACTGAAGGTACTAACTACTGATAGGGATAGTTAGCAAATGAAAGATATTAATAGAGAACAAACACTGTATTTACCTTAATAGTCATCAATAGTCATAATATATACAGCAGCTCATGACATCAATTTTTAAAAATTTCAAACTCCGCCATCTCTGTCCTCACATCCACCACTGCTGGCGGCTCCCCTCCAACTGCGCAACGCAATCTGCTGTTCACATCCAGCTGCCCCTCTACAATGGCAGACAACAATGCAAACTAGCCACAGACTGCACACAGCACAGCCAGTGATTTTCATACAGAGCGCTACGTGGCATTACCCATATAAAAATCTAAACAGCCTACTTACATGCCAGTGATTTTCATACAGAGCGCTACGTGGCATTACCCATATAAAAATCTAAACAGCCTACTTACATAGCCCCCATGCTCCCCACAAAAAAATTTTACAAATGTTTTTGGCCAGTGGCCAATAAAGATTTGATAAAATTTTTCATAATTACAATAGCAAAGATATCAAATGCACACACTTATTGATACAATGTTGGTCAACAGCTAAAATTTTCTCACAGTCCATAAAGACAGTCCTGATCGTTCATCATAATAGTAATTACAGTTTTTTTTCACAAAGTCTCATTAGTAAAAGAAATTGCACACAGAAGTAGTGGATTTCCATGCAGTCTTGAAGAAGTAGTGGTGTCCTTCCAACGGAAAGACAGTGCTGACTCTTGACATGCTGATAGGTAATGGGCCACAACAGAGCAAACCCACAGCAGAGTCAGTCGACGTTTCGAAGAATATTGGTAGGTAGGTCATCACAGAGTAGACCCACTGTAGTCCTGGTAGAGAGTATTGTATTGGTGGGCCATCAAAGATGCAGACCCACTGTAGTCCTTGTAGAGATGGCCAGCAGCCATCTGTTGTGACTGTGCAGGTGCACAATCACCATTGAAGAGTCTTGCGGATAATAGAGCAAGTCCATAACCACCACTTGTGCATTCACAAAGTTTTTGGGAATTGTCCTTAGAACCAGCAATGCTGTTATCCAGTCCCTTGCTGAATTATTAACACACGTGCAAACACTAACAGTCCCTACTTCTCACATATCGTCCATATACTATGACCAACAGAAATGTGTGCAGTGAAATGAATGCTTTCAAGTTACTTAATTTGATTAACTGGCGTCAATTACAATTATATAACATAAGAATACGATTACAAAGATCCAAATTACATCATTAAAAACATAACAATACAGATAACATTTGTAGTAATAGGGCTTTACAAAAGAATAGAAATAAACATATACATCAGTGTTACAGGAATTCATGAGTACAAAAATAAAAGATCAGAATCACTTTTGAAACGTCAACTTCACACATGAGCATTAAAACAAAACAGAATAAATAAAGTCTAAGCATCTTTACAAAGAAAATAACAGAGTATTAGAAAAATTCTACAACATAGCTCTCATCAGCTAAACACATAAAGACAGAAAAAACACAAATACACAAGGGCACACAAACATATAGCGGAATAACACAAAAGGAAAGGACAGGGTTTGTTTTCAGTGTAGCATTTGGTACTGCAGTCCACCCCACAACTTCATTCGATAGATCTTTCGTCGTATTTCATCCTTTGTTTCCACCAAAAAATTCTATCTAAGCATGCTTTCTGTATTTATATGTTCACACATTGCTTACCTCATCATTTATTTCCAAGAAAATCCTACCTATACCTCGTTCCTGTATTCTATTCATATTTCTTTCAAAATAATTATTTCTGATTGTACCATACTCATTTGGGCCCAAATCTTTCTTCGCAATGCATTCTTTACCTATTCTCCATAGTCAGTTTCTTATATAGTCTACCCCCTCTTAAGCTAACTTAAATCTACTGAGCTCAGATATATATACCAAGGGACGAGGCAATGCAGCATGACAACAAATCAACACAAACAGAAATGACAAAAAATGCAAATTGGCAAAGCTAGCAGCATAAATTAGCAAAGCAAGTGCAATATTACAACTAATATAAGGCACTGTGCAGGAAACAAGAAAAACTAGCTTAGAAGAGTAACACAAAGTCCAATTCAGTAACACTATGCCTGGCAAACAGCAGCAACTTATACCTAAACATGACATAGCTCAAGCAGAAAAAATATTACAGTAAAAACAACAATGCAGACAAGGGAAAAGCATATTCACATCTTAATGTCTATGTAATTAAAGTGGTGCACCATAACAACTTATTGTAAAAAAATATTACCATGTACTTGAAAAGAAAACTATGTGTCCAGTTACTAGTTCCTTCTTATTGTTCTTTCCTTTCCATGTGCTCCTTTTTTAAAGAATGTGGATCATAAAATAATTATTTAATAGATCTGTTGACAGAAAGAGTTCACATTAGCAAATGCATTTTATTTTATCAAAGCCATGCTGTAACACAGCTGGAAACCAGATATCAAATGAAATAAGCAACTACGAAAAGCAAACCATAAAAATATCATTCAATAGTCATGTGGCATTTCGTTTCATAAGTTAATTGCTCTCAACTCCCGTAGAAAGACACTTGTCATAATCAGGTGTGCAGATGTAAAAATATTTCTTGTCATTTTGTTAGGCATTTCAGTAAATATCATAAATTTTTAAGTAACGAGGGTGTCGCATTAGCGATGAAAGGCACATCCTAATGGCTTATTCTCCAGGTGTTTGACACAGCTGTGTGCCCACAACGCATTACAAAAATCATATGTTTTCAAGTAACGAGCGTGTCGCATTAGCGATGCCCTCTACAAAGGAACGTCATTAACAGATGTCTAGGCCTCTCTTTGTCCTTCTCTTCCACCTGTGCCTCTGGCACACCCTAATGGCTTTCTTTTCTACCTGAGCGTCTGAAAGGCTTGTTCTCCAGGTGTCTAACACACCTGGGTGCCCACGTCGCATTATGTGCAGGTGGTCACTTAACTTTCTTACGGAAATATTTACGACAGCAGTTTCCGCTACAGTGACAGTCTCATATAAAAATATTTCACAGGTCAAGAATTTGCGTTACAAATCTGTAGAGACAAAATCCAATTGACATAACAGAGTCCAAAAAATTTTCGTCGGCATTGTAATACATTCACGCATTTACATACATTTCATAACTCTTAAAGTACGATTCTTGGTTTCCAACAACCTTTTTCACAAACCAGAGTCCCTAACCACTACTCATTATTCCTTACCTTATTCGTCGACACTTCTTCAATATTTCATCATAACAGATACATAGCATACTCAAATAACTCATATAGCATCAGCTTATTGATCATAAACATACCGCAACAGCATAATACACATAGTCATCGTAAAAATAACACCATAACTCCTCAGTCAAATCTCAAAATCGTCGTAGCTTCCTCCAATAGTTTCAAAATCTAAAGAAAATTCTCTGCTCATTTCAGTAGTGTCATCTACCTCAAACGTACTTTAAAAATCATGATCTCATACCAAATACATCATTCAAAGCTTTCATAGTATCACAATGGTACCAAAAAATATGAACAGTTCAAACAGTACAGACAAAATACAATTTCTTAAGTGTGAAGTAATCCAACTCTGTAATGGCGTAAACATGTGTCACTGACGTAGTAAAAGGATGTTTGTTTCTCTGTTAAATGATCAGATAGGTGTGTAATTTATGTGTTAGAGAAATATGGTACCGATGTGTTAAATTGTATAAGCAAATACCATATTAGCTAGGGCTCCTTGTGCTTGCCAAACACATGGTACACAAAGTAAGCGTGTACCCCCCTGAGGATTATTGTAATTATACCCTCAGGTGTTACAGATTACAGCAATGGAATGAAATGTATTGCGAAAAACTTTCTTTGTAATTCAAAAATCTTTAAAAATAAATGTTTTAAGTACAAAATTAATCACTCAAATACGTGTCCTGTAGCGCTAAATGTGCGTCTTGCTGTAAGATAATCTCTGGGAAGTGTCGTAGTTATTGTCCTCCGAAAGCTAAGTTCTGCAGAAGTCAATGTACTTACCTCATGATAAACAAAGTGAAATGCTTTGCGTATAGATAACTTAGTTATTACACTTATTGCCGCGATGAAGGAATTATTGTGCTGTAAAGTATTGTTGTGCTACGGAAAAGGCTGTCTCATTGTAGCTATACCACAAAAGTTACTACTAAAACATGTCTCACTTTATAGAAGAATTCAGAAAAAACTGTGCAGATATAAAACAGATACACCGCAAAAGCAACATTGTAAATTGTCACGCATTAGCAGCGTCGTGATATAATCGTGTAGCTGTCACATAAACTAACCACTGTGTCATCTGGCATTTCACAGAAAGCACCTCAAATCCAGAATCCACTCGTAAGCAAACCAAAATGTTGCATGAAAATTTCATTAGCAGTGCTGGACTGTTGCATCTAAAGTTATTCTGTCTCCCTTGATAATAATCATTTTGGTTTCCATATTGTCTGTTTCTCTGGTAATCTCTGTCATATTCATTACTACGGAAATGCGATCTTTTTCTGTAACTATTACTCTGCCAGTGGTCGTCATACGGGTGGTGTCTCTTTTGGTCACGATTTGCGTTGTAAGAATAGCCTTGTCGTGTCCAGTTATCGTTTCTGTCGTCACGGAATTGTGACGGATGTGACCTGTAATGATTGTTTTCCTGTTTTCGCATCCCGCGACTGTCTGTGTCAATTTCCAGTTCTTGTAACAGTCCCTGAAAAGCTTCAATGTCGTCTTTGCAACGTCCTGCTAAAATAATATGTCTCAAATGTTCGGGCAGTTTGATTAAACAAATGCGGATGAGTTCTGAGGGGCTGTATGGGTTTGACAGGTATTGATTCTTGTGCAACATGTCTTCAAAATATTTGACAAGACTGGAAAATTCAGATTGTTCAAAGTGTTTCATCATCATGATGCTATGTTTTACGCGGTCTTGTGTGGCTTGAGACCAATATGCTGAGAGGAAGGCATGGTAAAACTCTCCTTCACTGTGGCAATCGTGAATGACCGATCGCATTCTTACAGCTGGTTCATTCTCCAAGTAGCCACACATAAATTCTAATCTGTGCTCCAATGACCAGTTGGGAGGGAAACAATGAGAGAATTGATGGAGCCATGCTTGTGGATGAATGTCGTTGCCAGAATTCTTAAATGTTTTGAATTTACGTGTAGTAATGAACAGCTTATAGTCAAAATCATCGTGTCGGCGAGTAGCATGTCGGTCATTGCTACGTCGTGTCGGCGGTTCCATCTCAAAATTCGGTGTACCTTGCCAATTTCTTTCATAATTACCGAAATGCCCTGTGTTATTATTTTGTGGCTGTTCCGTATTTCTATGTCCCTCTTCCCTTATTGGGGCGCGAGTGTCCTCTGAAATACGTAATTCTTGTATTACCTGTGTCAGCTGATCTTGTACTTCCCGCATTTCTCTTTTGTATTGCGTATTAATTTGATTCTGATTTTGTTTGAATTTTCTTATTTGTTCATACTCTTCTGTGTCAGTGAAGGCTACGGGTCTTGTGTCATTCAGATCATCATCTACCTTTGTAGATAAATTAGTGACCTGATCCGAAAGTTCGGCTACTTTCTCTGATAATGAACTAATTTCCTCCATGTGTCTTTCTACTGTGTCCTTTAAGTTTTCCTGAGTTTTTGCAAGTTGCGTTACCGAATCGGTAGATGCAACTGAGTCAATTTTAGCCCACAAGGTCTCATGATTTTCATGAACAATGGTTTGCAGCTCTTTTATGGCTGCTTCGTGATTCTGTAATGCATTTTCATGCAGCGAAAAAATAGGTTGGAAATGCTCACAAATTTGTGTTTTTACGTCATTACAGACTTTTTGACATTTCGATTCGATTTTATGTAACTCAGTAGTTAAATCTTCACGTGTTTGTTCAAGCGTTTGTTCCAATGAGTCTAACTTTTGAAGCTTTTGCTGTGTTTGTCTCTGATTTTGTTCCACTGTGTCTAACTTTTGCAGATTTTGTCCCATTGTATCTAACTGTTGCTGTGTTTGTTTCTGATTTTGTTCCATTTTTTGCATTAATTGCAATAATAATGTATTAGTGTCTGGAATCTGTTTCTCTATGCTCTTTGGCAGTGCGTTTTCACCGGCAGCATTCACATTTTGACAAGCAGAAAATGTGTCTTGACTCATTTGAGAAACCGGTGAGGACGCAAAACCTGAATCTACAGTATTTGCAAAATTGTGTCCTATCATTTCGGATTCCTGAGGCGAGCTGTTGCCGACCGATCGATCGATAATGCTTCCCTGTTCACTACCTGTTTGACTGTCTACGCCATTGTTTGACGCCCGCTCCATTTCCCTATGCACAGTTACCAAATTACTACTTTGAACATTAGTTAACTCATTACACAGTGGCGCTAACACATTGCTTTCGTCTTCACTGTCGTTTCTTAGTTTACTTTGGAGCCGAGTGTTACGTTTTTCACACGCCATTATTGTGACAATATTTCACACGATAACACACAAAAACACAATTTGAAGAGCAAAAATAAGAGAACACATTAACATAGCACTGAAAATAATATCTAGTTAATTGCAGCAGCGAAATACTTGGCGCAAAGCTACATGCATGCCACAACTGTTTTACTGTACAACAATGAAAGACTGCAACTACAAAGGAGATTCTCTCTACAATTACGCACTAGCAATAAACAAAAGCTACACTAAATACACAAACTACAAAAAAAATCAGAAGATTCCAGTGAGGTATCCTAGGCTAAGGGTCGACATATGAAACGTCCCCTTAGAACAATTTTACATGTGAAACGTCCACTTAGAACAATTATACAAGCCTGTGCTTAACCTGGCACACAATAATTTTTAGCGCAACGCAATCTGACTATCAAAAATCCCTGCAAAAGAATGGTCCTGACTAACTTTAACCTATACCTTTTACAAATCACTTACCTCACAAAAATCTTCGTTACTGGAACTACGGCAATACGGCGAGCGCCACTACTGCCAGCTAAATAAAAGATTCAAACCACTGAAGGTACTAACTACTGATAGGGATAGTTAGCAAATGAAAGATATTAATAGAGAACAAACATATGAAACGTCCCCTTTGAACAATTTTACATATGAAATGTCCACTTAGAACAATTGTACATATGACTGTGCTTAACCTGGCACACAATAATTTTTAGCGCAACGCAATCTGACTATCAAAAATCCCTGCAAAAGAATGGTCCTGACTAACTTTAACCTATACCTTTTACAAATCACTTACCTCACAAAAATCTTCGTTACTGGAACTACGGCAATACGGCGAGCGCCACTACTGCCAGCTAAATAAAAGATTCAAACCACTGAAGGTACTAACTACTGATAGGGATAGTTAGCAAATGAAAGATATTAATAGAGAACAAACACTGTATTTACCTTAATAGTCATCAATAGTCATAATATATACAGCAGCTCATGACATCAATTTTTAAAAATTTCAAACTCCGCCATCTCTGTCCTCACATCCACCACTGCTGGCGGCTCCCCTCCAACTGCGCAACGCAATCTGCTGTTCACATCCAGCTGCCCCTCTACAATGGCAGACAACAATGCAAACTAGCCACAGACTGCACACAGCACAGCCAGTGATTTTCATACAGAGCGCTACGTGGCATTACCCATATAAAAATCTAAACAGCCTACTTACATGCCAGTGATTTTCATACAGAGCGCTACGTGGCATTACCCATATAAAAATCTAAACAGCCTACTTACAAAACAGCTGCGAAGAGACCCCATGTCGATAAATGGGCTAAATAATATGATCAAGAAATTTGAAGAAACAGGCGAATTACGTGGTGCAGCAGAGAGAGGAATACTGCCCATTCTCATTGCAGTTGTTGATGTTGTTGTAGCTATAGCCGACCGAGCAGCACATGCCTCAAATTCTGTAGCCAGTGCTCGAGCTGTGTCACGGGAATTGTCTTTCCCCTGGTGAACAGTTTAAAAGGTTTTGCGGCACATTTCATATTGGGATCCCTACAAGATTCAGAATGTGCACCAACGTAGGCTACAATGCCGTGACTTTACCCTTAGTTTTTTTATTTTTTATTTATTTTTATTTTTATTTTTATTTTGGCGTACAAGGAAATGGATGACATGTGGCTGGGACGGAGGAGGCACATACTTCGCATGGTGTCGTGAATGTACAGAACTGTCACATATGGGGTTCTACTCTGCCACATATTATGCAGAAACATCCACTGCTCTCAGTTTATAAGTCTGCGTGGTGTGGTTCCACAAGCCCCTTCATTCTCGGTCTGTTTTTCTTGGCGGAGATGACACCTTGCGGGACTGTTAGACGTACAGTGACATCTGCCGCTTATAAGAATCTCTTTGTGCAACACGTGATTCCAGCTTTGCAAGAACTCAAGTGGGTCCACACCACTATTTTCATGCAAGATGTGGCGACAGAACATGTCACTTTCCAGGTGAAATATTTGCTTCGAGAAGCTTTCAGTAATGAGCACACCATCTCTGGACAATGTGTGGCTTTCCAGATCCCGCAACCAAAATCCATGTGATTTATGGTTCTGGGGCTATATGAAAGCTCGTGTTCAGCGATGTATCTGGACTCTTCCTGGTCTGAAGGATAGCATACGGCGACATATCACTCTGATTACACCGAATATGCTGCGAGCAACTGTCGACCATGCCGAGTTACGTACGCAGCATGTTGCCGAATCTAGGAGTCATACTTGAAACTATGACTTTACTTATTTTTATCATTTAAGCACTGATCTTCACAATTTTCCTTGACAAAGACAACTCAAGCTTAACCTATTCATTTATCACTCACAATATACAAGCCCAACTTAATCTGACTGCCATACAGTGACAACATGACTTGCAATAATTAACACAAAAGAATGGCCCTTAAATGCAAGAAATCCTAACAATAATAAAAATCCAAAAACTGTGAAATTAAAGAAATATGGAACTACCTCCAACTCTGTTAATTGATTAAACTCATTTCAGTCACGATCCCCATTTTTTTATATGTCATTTACCTCACAGAAAATGTTCATAACACGAACTACAGCAATTGCAGTAAGCAGTAACTACAGCCAACTAAGCAATAAGATTCTAGCTGTTATAGACTCTAACTACTAGGAGGCAAATGGTTAGCAAAAGGAAGATTTTGTTGAAGAGCAAACAATGTATTTAGAAAATATTACCTTCCCGTTCCAAAAATTACATAGTTGTCAGTAATTCCACAACCCACACATTACCAACAACATCCAGCCTCATTTTACATTTCCTTGCGTCTCACTTTAAAATGCATATGCTACCAACACAGAGTCTCCCTTAAAAAAAAAATAATAAACATGTCCTTACACTTCTCCATCCATTCGCTAACTGCTAGTCCGTCCAACCACAGAATCTCCTGCCTAGGGCGCAGAGCGCTGTCAGCGATATTAACACAGTCTATAACGCTGTAAACATACAAACAGGCTACTCGCATACTGAAGGCGCGCTGTAGCTTGTGATCATTTCCTAATAAACGTCCCAGAACCACCATTATCTGTGTTTGATCATTCCTCCCCTTTCCCTGTATCCACACCGCATCCTCACTGTTAAAGCGCCATGTTTTCCCCTGGTGGCAGAAAGTAGAACTATTATTTTTTCCGGCGTACTCCTTGAGTGCACCGATTAATAAACATATGTACGATGTTCGAGAGTCCTGCGATGTACACAGTCTGCACTGCAGCACTTCGAACGGCGTCAGTTTAATTATAACCACCAGGAATTATTTGTTACACCCATGTACTTGTATAAGCGGACCCGTTCCAATGGTGGCTCATTGCTTTTGTAGCCTAAGGCTTATTTTCGTTTTGTCAAGAATACAGTTTTGCACTTCTGGACGTTTAAAGCAAGTTGCCACTCTTTGCACCACGTTAAAAATCATATCAATATCTGACCACATATTTGTGCTGCTGTATTCATATAATACTTCATTACGGATAATACCATTGTCTACCAAAAGTTTGAAGTTACTGTTAATATTGGCTGCCAGGTCATTAGTACTGCGGACGAACAGGAAAAGACTAAACGCGCTACACTGCAGCACGCCCAAAGTTACTTCTACATCTGTCGCTGTCTCTCCTCCAAAATATGCTGCGTTCTCCCTACCAATAAATCCTAAACCCAGATATAAATGAGACGTCCCACATGATCGAAGTTTCGTTAACAAGTATTTGCGTGCTTAAATGGGTCCACCTGCAGAGCCTCTGCAAACAATAACATAAAAGGCCCTGTTGTTGAATTTAAGATCAGTCAGTGAAGCCCCCCGCTTGCCTCCTCGGGGTTTCCCACTGGCGCTGTGACCCAGCGCGGCTCGGTGACGGGGCAGGTGTCCCTGTGGCTCTCGCATTGCGCCTGCAGAGCACGCGCGCCCCGCGCCTGCTGCATTAAAAACGCGCCCGGCGGACGCCAACACTGTACCCCTACCCGCCTCTCGCTGCCTGCCCGCCCCTCTCGCCATGTGGGAGCGCAGCCGCTGAGAGACGAACGGAAGCAACAGTTCGATTTGACAGCGCACCAGCGAACCGTTTCCCAGGTCACACGCACCTGCACTCCGCGAGGCACCACAGGCCGTTTCGCGCGGGGTACCTGGTGTACCAGTATCTGCTGCCTTCTTCACTTATCTTCAGTACACAAGGTGTAAAAAAATTATCCGTTATTCCTACAGAAGATAATCAAATACACTACTTGTCATCCAAAATGCAGCACCATGAAGCGCCGGAGATATCACATCTAAACTGATTTGGGACATGTACGAAGATGACGTGACTGAAAAGCCATATGAAGTGAGAAGGATGAGGAAATCAGTATTGAGTATTGCCGCCATTGCTGGCTGTGATCACTGCTACAGGCCTCGGCATTGAATCAAAGAGACTCTGGATGGACTGCAGGGATACAGCTGTCCATATTGCTTCCACATATTGCCACAGTTGACCTGCTGCAGTAGCAGGTTATACATTTCGGGCTACTCGTCCTGCAATCATCAAAATGGCTCTGAGCACTATGGGACTTAACATCTATGGTCATCAGTCCCCTAGAACTTAGAACTACTTAAACCTAACTAACCTAAGGACATCACACAACACCCAGTCATCACGAGGCAGAGAAAATCCCTGACCCCGCCGGGAATGGAACCCGGGCGCGGGAAGCGAGAACGCTACCGCACGACCACGAGCTGCGGACTTGTAATCATCGACAAGACGTTTTCGCTAGGCCAGAGATCGGGAGATCAGGAAGGCCAAAGCAGCAATACAATCCGATGGGGGATGATGAAGTCTTGAACATTGCGTATCACTTGTGGTCGCGCACTATCCTGTTACAATGTAGTTGTCTGCGAGCTCTGCAGGTATGGGAGGACAAGAGACTCCAACACTTCAGAGTTGTATCGCTGGCTAGTTAGTGGACTGGCGGTGCATACTAGTAGGTTGCGGGAGTGGTATTCAGGACCATCACAAACCATAATACCGGGTGCAGGATCAGTACGGCCATGCGTAAGGCCACGGTTCAACAATCTATTACCACGGTGTCTCCAGACTCTAAAGTGACTATCGCGGTGATGCAGACAGAATCGAGATTCCTAGGTAAAAATAATGTCGTTCCATTCGGTTGTCCATGTCCGTCGTTCAAAGCACCACTGCCGGCGCAAACGCCTGTGGCGCCGACTCTGTGGTAAACGCAGCAATGGACACCTTGCGGACAGTCCACACTGCTGCAGACGACGTCGAATGGTAAGCGTAGACACTGGTTGTTGCATAACAGACCGAATTTATCGTGTATGGTTCGTGATGTGGCAGAGTGATCCATCACTGCCATGCGCACAAAATGCCCGTCATCACGTGTAGCTGTGCAACGAGGTGCACGCAAACAGTCCCGTCGGTCCGTCGTTCCCTCCTGCACCCAGCGATTACAGATCCGCACCACAGTTGCTTCGTTCCGTACAACACGATGACTGATTTCTCTGAGGAATAATCCGAAATCCCTATAGTCAACCATTCTTCCTCGATCGAGTTCCGAAACGTGCTCGAAAGATATTCGCTGTCTTCTACGAGGCATACTGATGCTGCTCACGCAAAACAATGACACGAAAGAACAATTTCAGTACGTCTACACGGTCGTCGGTTATACCTTTAAATATAGCGCTTGCAGGTGGTTCCCATGATTGCGCCTGCGCTGAAATGCTAATCGTGTACATCTCTCGTCGCCACAAACGCGTGCCGTCTATTTCATTTGATGTGAATGCTTCCTTCAGTGTGTTGCATTTTGGGTGGCCACCAGTGTATTTCTTCACATATAGACCACATTACTGGTGTCGAACCACATTACTGGTGGTCTGTACCGAATTATGTAGACTGCCTACCTGTAGACGTTCATTTTTCATTTCTTATTGGTTGACTCTATCTTTTTAATGGGGCCTCTATGGTGATACTTGTAGTGGACTGGCCCAACAGCCAATCCACTATGACTGGTAGCCGAAAGGCACGCGTTTAACCTCACGCAGGCTGGCGTGAGGTCTGGAACAGTTATAGGAGTTGAGTCTAGTAAAAAAAGGAGGTAACTGGTAGAATACTTAACTTTAATCCACAATTGGTGAACATCTCTCTTGACGGTACATGCTTCACAAGATAAATGGCAAAGGAAAAAGGTGCCTTGCTAGGTCGTAGCAAATGACGTAGCTGAAGGCTATGCTAACTAACGTCTCGGCAAATGAGAGCGTAATTTGTCAGTGAACCATTGCTCGCAACGTCGGCTGTACAACTGGGGCGAGTGCTAGGACGTCTCTCTAGACCTGCCGTGTGGCGGCGCTCGGTCTGCAATCACTGACAGTGGCGACACGCGGGTCCGACGTATACTAGCGGACCGCGGCCGATTTAAAGGCTACCACCTAGCAAGTGTGGTGTTGGCGGTGACACCACAATACTGTTGTTTGATGTAGTACAACTGCCTCCTACGTCAGCAGTTTCATAGGTATCGTTCTGAGATGCTGCCTCTACATCTATACTCAATGAGCTACTTCATGGTGTATCGCGGAGGGTACTTTGTGTACCGCTGTGACTTACTCAGTTTTCTGTAACATTTACGAATGGCTCGCAAGAAGAATGACGTGTTGGTGGGTCTCCGTGTGAGCTAGTGTAGTTCTAATTTTGCCTGCATAGTTAGATCGCGTAATATTAGTATTAGGAAGCACTGCATGGTTGATTCTACTAAGAATGTACGCTCTAGAAACCACATCGTGTTGCACAGTGCCTCCCTTGCAACGTTCGCCAGTGCAGTTGGGTGAGCATGTATGTGACGCTTTCGCAGTTATTAAACGAATCTTCGATGTAATGCGCTGCTCTTCTCTGTTTCATCAGTCAGTCCTATCTTGTAAACGTCCCAGACTGAAGAGCAGCATTCAACTAATGGTCGCATGACGGTTTCTTAAGCTCTCTCCTGTTATGGATGAACATGGATTGTCTCAATAAATCTCAGTCCCCATCAGCCTTCCCTTCGTTATGTGGTCTCTCCGCAACAAACCACCCAGTTCGCACATTCCAAGATATTTAATGAAAGTAATTGCTTCCAGTGGTTTTTCTGCAATCGCATAATCGCGTAATGAAGGCTGTTTACCTTGTGATAGACGTTGCTTGTCAAAATTAGCACCTTTGGTCTCAGGATAGGATCTGTGACTAGTAATCGAAACGTCTCGGTCCCCGGTTCGAGCTCGCCACTGCTTAAATTTTGAATAAAAATCGTCAGCAGTGGCGGCCGAAGACTGCCGGCATAAGAAGTCAGCCTCATACAGTCAACGTCCCTGTCAAATAGGGCGGGAGAGCGGACAGAGGTTCAGTGCATTCTCTTGCCCTTCGGGTGGGAAACTGCTACTAAAAGGCGGAGGAATCTGCAATGATCAAAGGCATGCGGATGCGGATGCAGAAGCCAATGGAAACCTTTGCATTAAAGACACATAATGTGTATCCAAAGGACATGTGGCCTGTAGTTTAAATACTGTCATGATGATACCTCCGTTGGCAAAAGATTCAGGACGAGCCCCCATTCGGATCTCCGGGAAGGACTGCCAACGTTGAAGTGACAATGAGGAAAAGCTTGAATAACCATCAAAACGGTAACGTTCTACGAATCGGGGCATGGAACGTCAGGACTCTGAACGCGAAAGAGATGCTATAAAATCCGAATAGGGAAATGCTAAGGCTTAATCTACAACGGTGTCCAAAATTAAAGCAACAAACCACTATTTCTCCGTCCTGAGTCTAATTCATGATATAATCATACAAACTGTCAACGAATACCCTTACAATCATGTCCTGCACGAAAGACGGCATTCTGTTCAATGGACAACCATGCCAACAATGACGTCAGGGTACCTATTAAACAAGATTGTGTTTCCTGGGTAGTCCCACATTCACTATCGCTGTGTACACAGTCACAGATGGTGCAGTATGTCACAGAGAAGACGCCTACCAGGCTCTCTGCAGTCGTGGCCATGGGAAGAATGGAAGCAGGCCAGCCACAATCTGATGTGTTTCGATGGCTTCGTGTGAATCGTTCTGTTGTATTTCGGATGTGGCGACAATTTATAGAGATCGAAAGTGCATCCCGAAGACCTGGGCGGGGCGGACCACGTGTCACGGCAACTAGCATCTGATCTCGCAGCATCCACTGGACCTGTTGTATCGAGGCAAACGGCGTACACAAGGCTTCGCCAGATTGGAATTTACTGTCGGAGACCTGCTGTATGTGTACCGCGGACGCGTCTTCAGAGAAGGGAATGTCTAAAGTGGAGCCGCCAACATGCCACTCGGTCTGTCGAATAGTGGGCCAGAGTTCTTTCCACAGATCAGTCCCGATTTGGACCGGACAGTGATTCTCGGTGGATTTGCATCTGGACGGAAAGTGGAACGCAATTTTGGGACCCAACCATTGTGGAAAGAGACTGATGAGGATGATCCCTAATGGTGTGGGCAAGGATTATGTTGAGCTCTCGAACATCTCTCTATGATATTGTACGGTGAAATCGGCAAGGTTCAACTGCTGTCAGGTATCGTACCGAGATCTTCGGACCTCATGCGCAGTTGTTACGAAGTGATTTGGGCCCAGTCTTCGTATTGCTGGAAGATAATTCTTACCTCACAGAGCACGGATGGTTGATGTTTTCCTGGAAACGGAAGACATTCCACACACGGCATTGCCTGCTCGCTCTCCCGATTTGAATCCCATAGAGCACGTCTGGGGTGGACTAGGGACACAGGTTGCATCACATCAGCATCCACCAACCACTCTCCAAGTCTTACGAACAGCGCTCTAGGAAGAATGGGCGTTATTGCCTGAACATGAGATTGATGACATCATTCACAGAATGCCCCATCATCTTGCTGCCAGAGGTGATCAAATCCCATACTAAGGGCATTAATTAGTTGTCGAAATGTGTGTGTAAACATTTTTGTCTACCATTACGCTATTGCAGTTGTTTACATTCTGTATTCTTTATATTGTTTTACTTTCCTATCACCTGATTATATTGTTTTACGGCGTTGCTTTAATTCTGAACACCAGTGTAGATATAGTGGAAGTCAGTGAAGTAATACTGAAAGAAGGCTTTCTGGCCAGACGAGTTAGGGTTATATCAACAGCTGCTGAAAATGAAATAACAGGAGCGTTATTAGCTATGAACACGAAGATAGGATAAAGAATGAGCTACTGTGAACAGTTCAGTGATAGTTTTTTT
Organism: Schistocerca cancellata; assembly: GCF_023864275.1. NCBI lineage: Eukaryota > Metazoa > Arthropoda > Insecta > Orthoptera > Acrididae > Schistocerca > Schistocerca cancellata. The sequence continues at coordinate 329,829,449 of NC_064628.1, read as the reverse complement.
TCTCGTCAGAATCGACAGCAAACCAACACTAACAATAATAGTTCAGATATACATGCCCACGTCGCAAACAGAAGATGAATAGATAGAGGAATAATATAAAGATACTGAAAGGGCAGTTCAGTTCGTAAAGGGAGATGAAAATCTAATAGTCATAGGAGATTGGAATGCGATTGTAGGGGAAGGAGTAGACGAAAGGCTTAACATGGGCTAGACAGTAGGAAGGAGAGAGGAGAAAGACTAACTGAGTTGTGCAATAAATTTCAGTTTGTTACAGCGAATACTTTGTTCAAGAGTCACTAGATGAGGAGGTATACTTGGAAAAGGCCGGGAGATACGGGAAGATCCCAGTTACTTTACATCACTGAAAAAAAGCACCCATAAAAGGAAAAGAAGGAGTGGGTGAAGGTAAATATTTAAAAAATGGAACTTCTAAGAAGTGCAAACAAGGCAAGAAAATTTTACAGGGAACTGAATAAGGCACGGAAACCATTCAAGGGCAGAACAAGTTTAACAAAAGACGAGAATGGCGAAATTATAAGTGATGGGAAGGAGATAAGTGAGAGGCGGTGTCGCTACTTTGATAAACTCCTTAATACCAGTTGCACCACGGAACCCAACAGAAATACAGGAGGAAGAGGAATCAGATAACAGTGTGGACCCACTTAACTTATTATAGTTGAGAACTGCAGTGAGGAAATTAAAGAACAACAGACGGCATTTCAGCATAATTTTCCAAGCAAGGAGGCTCTGAACTGGAAATGAACATTGAACTTCCTGAGACTGGTTAAACTAATATGGGAAGAAGAGGAAATGCGTCAAACTTGGAAAGAGGAAATTATATGCCCTATATACTCTGCCGTTTGTGGAAATTGCAACACCAAGAAGGAAACGCATGAATTCAGTTAATTTAATACCAAAAGTTAGGTACATGACAAGTAACAAATGATTACCTTTTAAAGTCTGTACATGTCCTTTGAGCCCTACTATTCATTATGTCGTGTGGTCACCATGCGCTGCAATTAGAGCTGCTATACGCCGTGCCATTGAATCAGTAAGGTTCTGAATACGCTCCCGAGGGATTTCCCTCCACGCAGTTTGTATCTGAGCCCACAAATCCGTGACACCAGTTACTGGAGGACAGTGACGCATCAGGTGCCGACCAAGCATATCCCATACATGTTCGGTGGGTGACATGTCTGACGAACGTGCAGGCCAGGCAAGCAGTGGTACCCGTCGCTCTTCGAAGAAGGTCTGTACGTTCCTCGCAGTATGTGGCCGGGCATTGTCCTGTTGAAATGTGGCCTGTGGAGATGCCTGAAGCAGGGGGAGTACCTCAGGCTCCACAACCTCCGTTAGGTACCGGTTGCTGTTCAAAGTGCCAGCAGTATGCACGAGGCGAGACCGGTTGCTGTAACCAGTGGCGCCTCAAACCATCACACCTGGTGTTTGTCCGCTGTGCCGCTCGACAATGCAGCCCTCCAGGTTGTGCTGACCACGGTGCCGCCGGACACATATGCGGCCATCACTGCGGCGGGGCACTTTGAAGCGGGATGCATCCGAAAAGATTACGTTGCCACTCAGCACCCCAGAGACGGTGATCACGTGCCCATTGTAGTCGGAGGAGCTTGTGGTTTCTGCATAATGGAAGCCGACGTAATGGCATGCGTGCAACAGTCCAGCCTGCAGCAGACGGTGACGGACAGTCAATGCAGACAAGTTCACACCTGTTATAGTGCTCCAGCGACGAACCAACGCTGTGGATGACGCTGTACCGTCCGTAATGGCCATGCGGACGAAGATGACGGTCATCCCGTGCTGTGGTCATGTTCCGTGGTCCATTTCCCACTCGTCGCTGCGTATGACCTTCCTCTATCCACTGCTTCCACACGCATAAATAACACTGTCGTAGCAGCATCCCCTGTGAGAGCCTAAATGTCACGATATGACAACCCCGTTTCCCAGAGACCGATCATTCTGCCCCGTTCGGAGTCGCTCATATGCCGATATGGCTCCCTTTGACGGCACTCACAGTATTGTTTCCACCTTGTGTGACAGCTCTGCACCGACTACACTGGGCGCAAGAGCGACCCTGTCGGACTGACACGAGAAGTCTCTGCTCGGCCTACGTGTACCCCATCTCACTGCAAAATGTATCACGTATTGCTTGCACATCGGTCGCCACTTCCACCAAGTGTGGTGCTATTCAGGTAATTCCTTCTCGGTGTTGCACTTTTCACAAACGGTAGTGTATAAGAAAGGAGATCAGATGGAATAAGGTACCTATAGAAGGATGACACTGCTTAATCTGGGATATAAAATCCTGTCTAACATCCTGTACGAACTGACTCCTTCCAATAGCACAGAGGGAAACGGGGCCGTACCAGTATTGATTTATCCCCAGTAAGTCAATTATTGACCAGATATTTACCCCAAGACAAGTTCCAGGAAAAACAAAGGAATATGGGATCGGAACATGCCATCTACCTCCAATGTTATAGTTTTTTTTGGTCATCAGTCTACTGACTGGTTTGATGCGGCCCGCCACGAATTCCTTTCCTGTGCTAACCTCTTCATCTCAGAATAGCACTTGCAACCTACGTCCTCAATTATTTGCTTGACGTATTCCAATCTCTGTCTTCCTCTACAGGTTTTGCCCTCTACAGCTCCCTCTAGTACCATGGAAGTCATTCCCTCATGTCTTAGCAGATGTCCTATCATCCTGTCCCTTCTCCTTATCAGTGTGTTCCACATATTCCTTTCCTCTCCGATTCTGCGTAGAACCTCCTCATTTCTTACCTTATCAGTCCACCTAATTCTCAACATTCGTCTATAGCACCACATCTCAAATGCTTCGATTCTCTTCTGTTCCGGTTTTCCCACAATCCATGTTTCACTACCATACAATGCTGTACTCCAGACGTACATCCTCAGAAATTTCTTCCTCAAATTAAGGCCGGTATTTGATATTAGTAGACTTCTCTTGGCCAGAAATGCCGTTTTTGCCATAGCGAGTCTGCTTTTGATGTCCTCCTTGCTCCGTCCGTCATTGGTTATTTTACTGCCTAGGTAGCAGAATTCCTTAACTTCATTGACTTCGTGACCATCAATCCTGATGTTATGTTTCTCGCTGTTCTCATTTCTACTACTTCTCATTCCCTTCGTCTTTCTCCGATTTACTCTCAAACCATACTGTGTACTCATTATACTGTTCATTCCGTTCAACAGATCATTTAATTCTTCTTCACTTTCACTCAGGATAGCAATGTCATCAGCGAATCGTATCATTGATATCCTTTCACCTTGTATTTTAATTCCACTCCTGAACCTTTCTTTTATTTCCATAATTGCTCCTCGATGTACAGATTGAAGAGTAGGGCGAAAGGCTACAGCCTTGTCTTACACCCTTCTTAATACGAGCACTTCGTTTTTGATCGTCCACTCTTATTATTCCCTTTTGGTTGTTGTACATATTGTATATGACCCGTCTCTCCCTATAGCTTACCCCTAATTTTTTCAGAATCTCGAACAGCTTGCACCATTTTATATTGTCGAACGCTTTTTCCAGGCCGACAAATCCTATTAAAGTGTCTTGATTTTTCTTTAGCCTTGCTTCCATTATTAGCCGTAACGTCAGAATTGCCTCTCTCGTCCCTTTACTTTTCCTAAAGCCAAACTGATCGTCACCTAGCGCATTCTCAATTTTCTTTTCCATTCTTCTGTATATTATTCTTGTAAGCACCTTCGATGCGTGAGCAGTTAAGCTGATTGTGCGATAATTCTCGCACTTGTCAGCTCTTGCCGTCTTCGGAATTGTGTGGATGATGCTTTTCCGAAAGTCAGATGGTATATCGCCAGACTCATATATTCTACACACCAACGTGAATAGTCGTTTTGTTGCCACTTCCCCCAATGATTTTAGAAATTCTGATGGAATGTTATCTATTCCTTCTGCCTTATTTGACCGTAAGTCCTCCAAAGCTCTTTTAAATTCCGATTCTCATACTGGATCCCCTATCTCTTCTAAATCGACTCCTGTTTCTTCTTCTATCACATCAGACAAATCTTCACCCTCATAGAGGCTTTCAATGTATTCTTTCCACCTATCTGCTCTCTCCTCTGCATTTAACAGTGGAATTTCCGTTGCACTCATAATGTTACCACCGTTGCTTTTAATGTCCCCAAAGGTTGTTTTGACTTTCCTGTATGCTGAGTCAGTCCTTCCGACAATCATATCTTTTTCGATGTCTTCACATTTTTCCTGCAGCCATTTCGTCTTAGCTTCCCTGCACTTCCTATTTATTTCATTCCTCAGCGACTTGTATTTCTGTATTCCTGATTTTCCCGGAACATGTTTGTACTTCCTCCTTTCATCAGTCAACTGAAGTATTTCTTCTGTTACCCATGGTTTCTTCGCAGCTACCTTCTTTGTACCTATGTTTTCCTTCCCAACTTCTGTGATGGTCCTTTTTAGAGATGTCCATTCCTCTTCAACTGTACTGCCTACTGCGCTATTCATTATTGCTGTATCTATAGCGTTAGAGAACTTCAAACGTATCTCGTCATTCCTTAGTACTTCCGTATCCCACTTCTTTGCGTATTGATTCTTCCTGACTAATGTCTTGAACTTCAGCCTACTCTTCATCACTATTATATTGTGATCTGAGTCTATATCTACTCCTGGGTACGCCTTACAATCCAGTATCTGATTTCGGAATCTCTGTCTGACCATGATGTAATCTAATTGAAATCTTCCCGTATCTCCCGGCCTTTTCCAAGTATACCTCCTCCTCTTGTGATTCTTGAACAGGGTATTCGCTATTACTAGCTGAAACTTGTTACAGAACTCAATTAGTCTTTCTCCTCTTTCATTCCTTGTCCCAAGTCCATATTCTCCTGTAACCTTTTCTTCTATTCCTTCTCCTACAACTGCATTCCAGTCGCCCATGACTATTAGATTTTCGTCCCCCTTTACATACTGCATTACCCTTTCAATATCCTCATACACTTTCTCTATCTGTTCATCTTCAGCTTGCGACGTCGGCATGTATACCTGAACTATCGTTGTCGGTGTTGGTCTGCTGTCGATTCTGATTAGAACAACCCGGTCACTGAACTGTTCACAGTAACACACCCTCTGCCCTACCTTCCTATTCATAACGAATCCTACACCTGTTATACCATTTTCTGCTGCTGTTGATATTACCCGATACTCATCTGACCAGAAATCCTTCTCTTCCTTCCACTTCACTTCACTGACCCCTACTATGTCTAGATTGAGCCTTTGCATTTCCCTTTTCAGATTTTCTAGTTTCTCTACCACGTTCAAGCTTCTGACATTCCATGCCCCGACTCGTAGAACGTTATCCTTTCGTAGATTATTCAATCTTTTTCTCATGGTAACCTCCCCCTTGGCAGTCCCCTCCCGGAGATCCGAATGGGGTACTATTCCGGAATCTTTTGCCAATGGAGAGATCATCATGACACTTCTTCAATTACAGGCCACATGTCCTGTGGATACACTTTACGTGTCTTTAATGCTGTGGTTTCCATTGCCTTCTGCATCCTCATGTCGCTGATCATTGCTGATTCTTCCGCCTTTAAGGGCAATTTCCCACCCCTAGGACAAGAGAGTGCCCTGAACCTCTATCCGCTCCTCCGCCCTCTTTGACAAGGCCGTTGGTAGAATGAGGCTGACTTCTTATGCCGGAAGTCTTCGGCCGCCAATGCTGATTATTTATCAAAATTTAGGCAGTGGCAGGGATCTTTTTTTTTTTTTTGCATTTTGTTCGTTATTGATCGTCGAGTTTGGTCGTTGCGGACGTCGCAAGACATCCTGTTAAAGTTCGGTGGGTGATCCTTACACTCAGTTTTTTTTATTACAGTGGCCAACCGGCTCTCTGACCGAACACGCTGAGCAACCGTGCCGGCATAGGGATCGAACCCGGGACCTAAGACGTTTTGATTATGAGTCAAAGACGCTACCCCTAGACCACGAGTAAGATTTTATAGATTCTAAAGCAGCATGCGATAGTATAGACAGAGAGCAACTATATCAATCTCTAGGTGATTGGGTATCCCAAAAAACTGATAGGGGTAGTAAGAATGACAATGAGAGAAACGCAAGTTGCATGAAAACTGGAGGAATGTTGTACAATATTTTGGAAATTAAAAATGTAGTATGGCGTGGTGATGCACTGACATGCCTCCTATTCCACGCCGCCTTGGAGAAGATGATGAGAGAAGCAAATATCTTGAATAGGGGAACGATTTTCATAAATCTGTGCAGATACTGGCCTTTGTGCACGACATCGTCATAACAGCAAGAACTCTGGCAGCAATGAAAGAGACACTCACTGCACTTGAAAAGGCCGGCAGGAATATAGGACTAAATGTTAATGAGCGGAAAACAAAATACCTAGCTACTGGGAAAGCGGACAGGGAGAACATGGCAGCGGAAATAACGATGGGTAGTTATACCTTTGAAAGTGTCGATCATTTCGAGTACCTGGATTCGATTGTAACCAGCCCAAACGATACCTCAAATGAAGCAATGCAAAGACTAACTGCAGCAAGTAAAGTTTATTTCGTCTTAACAAAGCCTCCATTGTCAAGCCTCCAGATTAGGACTACAAAAGTAATCACTAATAAAACACGGATCAGACCAGTGCTTACGTACACCTCTGAGACCTGAGCTCGGACAACAAAGGATGTAGAGCGTGTTGGGTTACAACAACAGTTATGTGGGCGAGAATTATCCTGTTGGAAAACACAACACCCCTGGAATGCTGTTCATGAATGGCAGCAAAATAGGTCGAAGCACCAGACTTATGTACAAATTTGCAGTCAGGGTTCGTGGAATAGCCACGAGAGCACTCCTGCTGTCAGACGAACTCGCATCCCAGCCCATAACTTCAGGTATTAGTCCAGTGTGCCTAGCACGCAGGCAGGATGATTCCAGGCCCTTAACTGGCCTCGTACTAATCACCACACGGCCATCACTGGCGACGAGACAGAACCATCTTTCCTCAGAAAACACATTGACCTCCATCCTTCTCTCCAATGAGCTCTCACTTGACATCACTGAAATCACAAATGGCAGTGGTTTGCGGTCAGTGGAATCCATGCTCCAGGGGGTCTGGCTAGCAGCTGTTCTGGAAGTAACTGATTTGTAACAGTTCGTTGTGTCCCTGTGACGCCAACCGCTGCTCAAATTGCTGCTGTAATGCAGTACGATGCGCCACAGCCAAATACAGAACTCTGTGGTCTTCCTTCTCGGTAGTGTCACCTTGGCCGTCCGCAGCCCGGTCTTCTTGCGAGCGTACATTCTCGTGACCACCACTGCCAGCAGCCATGTATAGTGGGCACATTCCTGCCGTCTCTTTATGTAATATCACAGAAGGAACATCCACCTTCTCGTAGCCCTTTTACGCGACTTATTTGCACATCTGCAGTGGCTTGTTCTTTTTCCAGGAGGTTCTTCTTTCGTAGCAGTTGTTTTCGCCAAGTACGTCTGTTAGTACATTTTAATCTCGACATCTTCCATTTATAGTTTCCTTCTGCATACACCTAATACAGTAACTGTACTTAAAGGAGTAATGTCTGAAATAGGGAATTGTTTAAGTCTATTCGGTACATTGCTTCTTTTTCTTAGCATCTGCGTAATATAATTTTTTGTGGGAACTAATCCTAATTCGGCAATATTTATATTTGACAATATTGTGGAGAACGATGTCCTGGATCGGGAAAAAAATCTCCCTGTTATCACACGCTATCTATGCCCCACCCCTTCCCATCCCCACCACCGCTCTCTCGCGGCATGCATGTGGCATCAAGGGGATGGTGCTAAGATGTGTCTGTGTCCAGAATGAGATTTTTCACTCTGCAGCGGAGTGTGCGCTGATATGAAACTTTCCTGTCAGATTTAAACTGTTTGCCGGACTCGAACTCGGGACCTTTGCCTAACGCGGACAAGTGCTCTACTTGTCTTGGTGACTGAACGGGAAGGTACATTAAAAGAAAGGCAGCCTCTAGTAGTAAATCACTTATGTTGTTACTGCCACAGTAACCTATCCTGTTTTCGTGTGTCATCCAGACGTTTTGTGAATACACAGAACTCTCTTCAGCCTTAAAACGTCAGTGTAAACGATGTTTCTATCAATATAGTCTTAATTTTTGTGTGTAAGTTTTCATATAGCTTAAGAGAATCGCCTTCTTGCAGTTACAAAGCAAAGTCACGAAATTCCAGAATACTGTGACATCTTTATTTGCAAAGTTTTTGGTGAATAAGAGGAGTTGTTACAGATAGTTCAGTAATAAATAGTTATAAACAGTGAATGAACCATCTGCAAAGTGCTTTAATATTAGTGATGATACTCTTGATTGTAGTTGTGTGGAATCTGCTTTTAAATGTCAAATATGCTCTGGCATAACACCCGATCATTAAGGGTTTAAGGATCCCAAGGACTTACTTCACGCATCTCTTTTAAACTGCAGCAACAGATACAGATTTCAATAGATCACTTAAGATAACTGTCTCACTTTTCTATAAATTCCTACTTACCAAGTCAGACGGATACAGAAATGTATATGAGCAGTAAGAATGCGTCTAAGCGCTGTATAATGACATCATAATCGTATTCAACCAATGCAGCAGACTTTCTGTTTAAAAAACTATAATCTTTCTAAGTTCGAGATTCCAATTTGACCTTAGAAGAAATTTTGAAACTATGCATCAATGTGAATATAAATAAAGGATTTTGTGCAGGAATGCACAGAAAATTATCAAAAATTAAGCAATTAAAGCTACCATTTGTCATACATACATATACCGAGAGCTTTCGGTGACATGTTAATGACAAAATTCACATGCATAAACCTATAGTATTACTGTCTATATGCGCTGCACTTACAGCGACGAATATTCAGAACTTCAGATACACTAGGGTGCTGGCTGTATGACATGGTATAGCAAGCAGTTGTATGTGACTGCCGAGTGCATAAGAAGTTACTTGTGGTGAAACAAGCAGAAGAATACTAGCCAAAGAAAATAAAGTAGCGTTTCAAACACCAGAAATTTGAAACAGCTGCAAGGAAGTAGTAGGGAAAAGAGGGAGCGAACCCAAAAGGTATTGACATCGGCATCTGTATTTTCTTATCAGTAGTGCCATACTACAGCTGAGACAATAGCACTTCTTGTATTTCGCTGACAGCTGCATCAGCTCCAACTGTTCATTCCAGGAACCACATGCCAAGGCCAAAGTGGGGGAGGGATAGGAAGGAAGACAAGGGCAAGGCACCACTCTTCCTGCCACCCTCCCACTTCTAGCCAGTGCGACAGGCAAATACCATTAAGTGTCTGAATTGCCGAAAATTTTGTCAACTGCATTTGCATTACTTATTTCCTAAAATTCATTTAAGAACTGATTCACCAGTCACATTGGTAAATTTCATTTGAAGCTATAAATCATTTGTCAAGGAATATTGGAATGAGTAGACAAAATATTTCCCTATAAATGTTTAAAAACCAACAACTGCTTATAAAATAAAGATTACAAACTAGAATTCATATTTGTTGAAAGTGAGTTTTCCCTTAAATGTAGTCCCGCAAACCCTGAGAACGCGAAATAAAATTAAGTCCTGTTTTATACCCTATTCTTCCTGTCACCAGCAGTTCCCAGTACTGCAAAAACGGGCAAAGTACTACCATCTCTTTGATGTCATTACTCTCACCAGTCGATGGTTCCACTGTAGAAATGTGTTTAGTTCGTTCTTTGAACCATGACTAGTTCTCTTTGCCACCAACACATTGCTCCACGTTTATAAATATGCAACATAGTCGTAAGACGTTGAGAAATTCAAAAATGTATGCAAGAAGTACTTAAAGTCAAATACATGAAAAAACAATGTAAGACTCAAATCAAGTAATGTGATGTCACAGCACTGCAAAAATACGTCTGACATGTAAAATAAAGTGCAATTTCCACATATACACATATTCATAAAATTAGTGTCTAAAATTGTATAGTGTGTACTCCAGTGTTAGATTTCCATCCCCAATAATAGACGACATTTTAGAAAATGTACCTAAGGGCTCTATGTCCTGAAAATAACCTGGCCAAGCTTAAAACCACAGAAAAATATGTGTTAGCTAAAATACGACGATAAGTAAGCAAGTATGGAAGCAAATTTCCAGTCTGAATGTGACTAGTTAGACCTACTCTTGATGTAAATCACAATAAACTTCAAATTATATATTTTCACAGTTAAATTGTTCTCAAGAATAATTTTAGGTGGACGATAATGCATTGTGCTATTCACTAGAAAAAATACATAATCGACGCTATTAACTGTTATTATTATAAATGATACAGGCTCACTGAAGGCTAGCACCTGACAAATGATACTTGACACCTGATGCCTGCCGTCTAATGCAAGACAATCTGTGTAAGCACACCAATGTATGACTGCCTTCCATTGTAGCAAATGCTAAACAGATACCACAATGCCCATTAAAGCAATATATCTAATAAGGCCATCATATAGGTAAAAAAAATGAGCTTGCTACATTTTTGACTACTTAGTTTTGGATACTTCTCAAGGTCACACCATGACCCAGTTTTGCCATCCTATTTTCAGATGTTCGTTTTGCCGTATGAATTAATTTTAATTAATAACTGCACCTATTGCATTTTCATTATTAAATTATAACACTGGTTACCCATGCACTTTCACGTTAGTGCCCTCTACTGGCCTCAGTTACTTGTATAAATACTTGACGTATCCAGGCCATTGCCAGCTCTTACTATGTACCTAAATATATAGATACTGACGTTGATACCTACATTAGGTTACTTTTATAGTGTGTATGGCTGGTATGCAAAGATGTTAATCATTTTCGCATTTTTATTTTTTATGTGCCACCAGACCTGTCATAGAGTTTCCTTTAGCTAACTGAACATAGTTTACTACCTCACTGTTTTTTCTATTTGTAGCAAATCTGAAGATGGCAATGGCCAAAACTGGTAATTGTGAAATATACAATTTTCTGCTCAACATGCGCATTTTGAAATCAGTCATGTGGTCTACAAGCTAAGCTGCAACCACTGCTGCATTCTATGTAGGCATGACATCCAACAAGCTGTCTGTCCACATGAATGGCCACCAACAAACTGGGGCCAAGAAAGAAATGGACCACGCTGTTGCTGAACTTGCTGCCAAACATGATATCCTTCATTTCAATGACTGCTTCGCTGTCTGTGCCATATGGATCCTTCTCGCCAACACCAGCTTTTCTGAACTGCACAGGTGGGAACTTTCCCTGCAATACATCATCCTAAGTTCCCATAACCCTCCTGGCCTCAGCTTTGGTTAGTCACTGTCCTCACCCATCCAGCCCCTTCCTGTTCCCATTCCAGCACTACACAGCCATCATTCCACCACCATACCCAGTCTTTCTATTTCTCTCCTTTTCCACTACTTCCCCCCCCCCTCCCAACCTCTCCCCTGCCCTCAGTCTAAATTGCAGCACTTCGCTGTTCACCACCTCCACCATACTATCCCTCCCCCTCCCCAATACAGCTTCCTCGTTACCCCCACCCAGTCGCCACTCCCATCATGCACCAGTGCTGCTGCTTGCAGTGTGGTTTCAGTTGCCTGAGTCTGGAGTCATGTATGTGAGTTGCGTTTGTGTGTGTGTATGTGTGTGTGTGTGTGTGTGTGTGTGTCTTTTGTTGACGAAGGCCTTAGCGACAAAAAGCTGTAATTGTGTGAGTCTTTTTGTTGTGCCTATCTGCAACTCAGCATCTCTGCTGTATGGTGAGTAGCAACTTTCCCTCTCATAATATTGTTACATTCCATTCTGGATTTTCCATTGTTTGAGTTATAAATAAAGTGTATTATTTATTACCGAGATATCGACTCTGACATTGTTTTTGGAAATGTTACATCTCTCACTGTTACCACGTTTTGACTGAATACACACTTTACATATTTAGATACTGCTGCAATGTAAGTATTACATTTTCCAATATACTTTAGAATACTGTGCCATAATATTATGTTGTGATAGTTGTGGAGAATAATATAGTCTATAAAGCTTTTTGCGAGCCTTGCCACCAAGTTCTGACTGTGAACTGCTGTTATTCCACTTAGCCTTCGGCAGTCCTGTGTCTTTTGTAATAATAGCAATAAAGGGCAATCAGTAGCACCGGTTGTGTATTTTTTGTAGTGAAAAATATGATTCATTATTCTTCTTCCTTCTGAAATGGTGCAGGAGAACAACACATCTTAAACGCGAAAATATTTAATTTGAAGTTTACTGTGATTGACATCAGAAGCAGGCCTAACTAATCACATTCAGACTGTGGATTTGCTTCCAGGATTGCCAGCTTAGCCTAGTATGTTAGCTAACACATATTTTTCTGCAGTTATAAGCCTGGTCAAGTTAGTTTTATGAATCCTTAGGTTCATAAAATGTCAACTGTTAACGGTCATGAGAACCTAGCATTGGAGTACATATTTTAGAGTTTTGGACACTAATTTGATGAATATGTGTATACGTGGAAATTAACTTGCACTTTATTTTAGGCTGCAGACATAGTATGTAGTATTTTGATGTCACAATACTTCATTTGAATCTTACATTGTTTTGTCGCATATTTAAACTGAACTAGAGTGCTGGATAATCGGTGTAAACATATTTTTGTCTTATCTATGTACTTAACGAACATTTTAGAATTTTTCAACATCTCATAGTGCTATAAACAGTGGAGTCATGTGTTGGTAGCAGTGAGAACTACCCATGGTTCAAAGAACAGACTACCAACATATCTACAGTGCAGGCATCATCTAATGGCGGCAATAATAATATCAAGGAAATAATGGTACAAAGTCGAACTTTGATATTTCCTACAGTGCGCCATCTCCTCGTGACAAGAGCACCCGTTTTCTATAATGCACAGGCATTTGCTGGTTACAGGAGCAACTGGGTTGTGAAACAAGACATTTTTGTTTCTTGTTTTCAGGATTTGCGGGATAGTATTTAAAGTAAAACTCGTATTCAACAATTACAAATTCGCAATTCGTTATTTACACCGATGAGCCAAATCATTACGACACCTTCTTAACAACTTTTTTGTCCGGCGTTGGAAGGAAATACATAATTGGTTCTGTGTATCTGGGATCCAACAGTTTGTTGCTGGGTGTGTGGAGCTATGTGGCATTAGATGTCTACACAAGGTCATGTAATTCGCGTAAATAACGAGCTGCTGATTTTCGTACGTGGTGATGGTCCCCTATAGCGACTCAGTTCACTATAATGTTCTTCAAAGCATTGTAGCACATTTCTGGCTCTGAGACATGGACAATACATTGCTGAAAGATTACAAAGCCATCAGGGAAGACGTCAGGCGTGAAGGAATGCATTTGGTTTGCAGCTTTCAACGTGTCTTTGATTACTGCCAAGATTCCATACAAGCACAGCCGAATGTCTCCTATGGCATAATATTGCTCCCACGAGCCTGCGTCAATGGTGGGCTGCACGTTTCGAGCTACCGTTCACCTCAATGATGCCGTTTGTGGTTACTAACATTGAGCTAATGCAGCAAAAATGTGATTCACCTGAAGAGTTGACATTTCCATTGATCGACGGTTGAAGCCCACGGTGTCGTGCTCTCAACATGTGAACACATAAAGGTGGTCTGATGTGGAGCTCCTTGTTAAACAATGCACGATGCACAATGTGCTCAAAACATTTGTGTACGGACCAACATTATGCCCGTTTGGCAGAGATACCACAGATCACCATGTATACTACAGAGCAGAGAAGCCTTCGAACTGAACATTCTGTGAAGACTCGTGGACGTCCAACTATTTAGCTCCTATTGGTAGTTTCACTGTCCTTCTACCTCTTTCTGTAGATGCTCACGGCACTAGCACATGAACATTTGACCAGCTTCGCTGTTTTTGAGATACTAGTTTACAGGCTCTGTGTAATAATAATCTGCCCTTTATCAATGTGGCTTATCCCAATGGATTTCCCCATCTGCAGCCCATATCTTCACTAGGGTGATTCCCTGTCCATGTCTGCTCTGCTTACATACTTTTGTTACCTCATCATGTGCCCTCAACGCCACCAGACAAAATCCAATATCTCGGTGGGCAGAGGTCATAATGTTTTGGTTTATCAGTGTATGTTGGTTCTCAATTCTTTATAGAGAAATATACTGTCTTGCTCCAATATTCTGAGGTGAATGATTTTTAGTGTCAAATGAAATTTATCAGTGTGACAGGCGAGCCAGTCCTTAAGCAAGCTTTGGAAGTCAGTAATGCACATATACTTGACAAAACTGATACATTATGATATTTGGCTACCGTTCAGGGACACAGTGGCGGGGAGAGGGGGGTTGGATGGGGTGTCATCCACACCCCTACCTTCTTTGGCCTGAGTATTTGGTTCCTGAAATGAAAAGTTAGTGCTGATGCTGCCGTGAAATATAACAAGGGCAATTGTCTCAGCTGTAATATGACATTGCTGATAAGAAAGCACTGATGCTGATGACATCGCCTTCTGGATGCATTCTCTCCTTGCCCTACTACTCAAGGAACGCTTCAAGTAAACTGATTTGAAACATGGATATCACTGTCATATCACAGTTAGCTTTTGAGGAGCTGCACATGATACCTGAAATTTAAACATAGACCTAATTTTACGGTACCTGTCGTGTTGCACAATCTGTCGATTATTTTGTTTATAATTATTAGCCTATGCAAACAAGTGGAAGAAACTGAATATAATAAAATGATGAAAATAAATTCATATCAAGTTTCTGTGATTGCAACAAACGTGGAAAAGGGTAAAACACTTACTAAATCTATCACAGTGGAGCATCATTATGTCATACAATTTCGTTTTGTAGAACATTTCAACTTGCTGGTGTGCTGTCTGTAAAAATGTGGCCAACATTTACAACCTATGAGTTAAAATAGGAATAAAGTATTTCCCCAAAAGTGAACTGTTTGTCTGTTTAATAAGAAAGTTGTGTTCTCACATGAGTATGTAACTGACAAATCCGTTTTGTTGGAGGAACAGTTGCCGTGAGTTGAAGTGTTCAACAGCGTGCTGACTTGTTTAACACTTTCAGAGCATATGAATACCAAAGACCATGCAAAGTTTGGTGTTTATGTGGATGCAAGGCATTAGAGGACAATTCTGACATATTTGAAAATCAATTTCTCGCTATTGGCTGATGTTTCTGAAAATTTTTGGGCACTATGTCTGAAAAGCTACGACCTAGATCCAGCTTATTATGCGACTCCATGTTATTTAGAGCGCGATGCATTCTTGAAAACTGTTAAAGTAAAATTATAACTCATACACAGAACAGTTACAGCTTCCCGAGCATGACAGGTGGTATTGTCCACTCTTCACATAGACATGTTGTTGTGTACAGAACATTCATGGCTGATTATAATGAAAATTACTATGGATCTTATGTTATATACCTCAATGCTAATAGTCTCTATGGCTGGGATATCAATCTCTAATTGCTGTCTGTGGAAATCGTTGATGTAATGAGCATACAAGATGATTCAGAGATAAGTTATATTTTAGATCTAAATCCTGATTATGCAGAAAATATTCGTGAACTTCACTCTGATCTATTATTATGCCCAGAGAAAATTATATCACGACAAAGCATAAACTAGCCAGGACTTCTAAAGAATCTGATTTCCACATTATACAATAAACTGTTATATGATTCGCTGCAGAAATTCAGAGCAGAGTCTAACAGTAATCTGAGTCTAATAGAAATTCATTGGATAGTATCAGCTTCCCTGGATGGAACCGTATATCGGTATTGATGCTGAGAAACTTATAAATGTAAATTTCGAAACTAATGAATTATAATCTTAAGGTAATGAATTACAGTCTTTTGGTAGAAGTAGACATACTGTGCGAAAAATGAGTGATGTGAAGCTAGCAATGCATTGGGGAGGTAGATATGAAGCAGCTGTTCTGATTGAAAGACTGAATTTCAAGACAAGTTTCGTATTTAGGGAAAATTTGGTTGCTGTTGAATTAAGTAGAAGTAACATTGCTTCTGACAAATCCATAGCGTTGAAATGGCCTTTTTTAGGTGTTTCTAAGGCACTTGTTGTAGGTTTCAAGTATGGGAATATGCAGAAGAAATTTTAGGAAAAAACGTAACTACCTCAAATATTTATGACATTAAAATGATGTGCATAGGTGGGTTGACGCGTTAGGTTACCCTGATAACATTTATAACATCCCATGCGTGAATTAAAAAATGGATTTTATAAAAGATGAATTATTGGAGAACATTATTAGAGAATTCGTAGGACAGAGAGTAGAAATGTGTGCCTTAAAAACTGAAAAACAACGCTTATTCCATAGATCGAAAAGTCTGAAACAGTCATCAGCAAAGGAATTAAGTACTGATTATTCACAGACTGTATTAGTAAATTCTAATAAATTTACTATATACACTCATGTTCAACAGAACACTTTGAAAGACTAGAGAAAAGACGTTCATATATACAGAACATGTACATTAGTATGTTCAACAGAGATGATTAGCATTTCATTCACCTCAGTTCAGCATGTGTCCTGTTGCCTAGTAGGCACAGGGTCCACCTTAGGCCCTGATAACTTGTTCCATGCGTTATGGCATCGACGTGTATAAGGCGCGAATGGCGTCCTATGGTATAGCCATCCATGCAGCATTTACCCGGTTCCAAAGTTCACCCATGGTGGCTGGCATTGGGTCACAGCACTAGACCCATTGTCTCACAATAGCCCACACATTTTCGATTGGAGACAAGTCTGGTCATCTGGCGGGCAAGGACAAAAGGCTGTCATCCTCTGACACTAAGAAGGAACGTGTTCATGCAGCAACATGTGGTCGTGCGTTGTCTTGCTGAAAAATGGCGTCTGCTGTGTTGTGCAGAAAAGATATGGCTATAGGTTGCAGGATGTCATTCACGTAGGTAAAACTGGTCATAGTCTCCTGTATACGCACCAACTACGATTTGTGGTTGTACCCAATAGCACCCCACACCATAAGGCGTTGAGTTGGCGCTCTATGTCTTGTGTGATTGCAGTCACTGTGACGCCGCTCCCCCTGTCTGCAGCGAACCGAAATGTGGCCATCATTTTCAAACAAATGGAACCTGGCTTCGTCCGAAAACACTATCCGATTCCATTCCTGGCCCCAGACGTTGCCTTCTAGCGTGTTTCTGAACGTTTTTCAAAGGTAGATGGAGAAGTGGACGTGCGCACGTAACCCATGCCGTAATAAACGGCGCGGATAGTCAGCCCTGACAGTGTACCGTGTGTTACACTGTTCCACTATTGCGCCACAGCCGAGGAGGTCGAAGATCTGTCCTGCAATGCCATTCTGATGAGCTGTCGATTTTTGCAGGGAGTGACCTGAGGTGTGTGACCTGACCTACCTCGACGTGTTCTTTGGCCTTCCGTGAACCACTATGCACACACCCGCTGCACTGCTGAAACACTTCGTCCCATAAGAGCAGCAATTTCGCAGATGAATGCATCATATTCTCTCACGCCAATAATGGGCCCTCTTCAAACTCACTGATTTGACGGGGCAGTTCGCGCATACGTCTGCTCGAGTCACACTGATCCATTACCTTCAGTTTATTGTGACAACGAGAGCCGCAGGCACATTTTACCGGTAGGTGGTGTTGCGCCGCGATATCGATGGTGACCTTGAACCCACAAGCCGACGTGGTTCAAATGCAAATCATTTCTGTAGAACTTACTGATGTACATATCCTATGAATATGAACATCCTATCTCTAGTTGTTCAAGGTGTTCTGTTTCTTCTGAACATTTATGTAAATCGACCCGAGTTTCTTATAGTTTCCACTATAACATAATGAAAATTGGCATTATCGGCAAAAATGATAATTGCTTAAAACTCAGTGATAAAGTGAGCACTGCAGTGTGGTGCTGGGGGGAGGTAGGAGGTAAAGGGCAGTGGCGGAAGGAGAAGATGGGGGGAAAGTGTTGGTCCCACATAATGTAAATGTAACATACATACAATTACATGTGAAATGTACGTAAAATTTATTGTAATATGGTATGCCCAGATAATTCAATATATTAATGTGAAATCGGTGAAAGAAAAAGTGAGTAGCATAGTTGAAGGAAGGCAGAAATAATACCGGCGCGAAATTGTCTTCCAGTTTCCATGGATTGCCTATCAAATGTACGGGAACGTCGACTACAGCGACACGGGATCTAACGGTTAGTGATGGTTCAAATGGCTCTGAGCACTATGGGACTTAACATCTGTGGTCATCAGTCCCCTAGAACTTAGAACTACTTAAACCTAACTAACCTAAGGACATCACACACAACCATGCCCGAGGCAGGATTCGAACCTGCGACCGTAGCGGTCACGAGGTTCCAAACTGAAGCGCTTAGAACCGCACGGCCACACCGGCCGGCTTAACGGTTAGTGAAAAAGATACCTAGGACTGTATGATAACAAGTGATAAAAGTTTGTTGTAATTCTGTTAACAATTTCTCAGCATAGACACACTACTGTATGAACTAAAAATGGACGAAGGAAGTTGTTCCTTAGCGGCAATGTTTAACGAATAACAGCAATCATTATTTATTTCCTAAGCAATCCTCCTGTGAGGGCATAGTAATTCTAATTGCTTTCTGTTATTTTCTGTGTAATAAACGCTCGTGCTGGGCAATAATATGCCGTTACTAGTCCCACCTGATAATTGTTTACTGCCCCGACTTCACTTGTACTTTAAAAAAAAACTGCCTGATTCAAGCTAATTTGTTAGCTAAGAACAAGAACAATGATTCTATTAGTGTACACCTGAAAGCAAGAAAGGTAACGCGCCATCTTAGCAGTTACCAGGGTGCCAGGCAGGGATAAAAAAACAGTAAATGCACCAGACTGGTCAATGTGACGTATAAGGGCGATGCGATCTACATATCGTTGGAACACAGCACAACAAATAGTATATGGTTGCTCGAGAATAAAATTAACACTCTATTGAATTAATTGACAAGGACGGTAAGATTTAATTTACACAAAATTAACAAATTAAGAATGAGGTTATATCTGAAGCTGTGTATAACTAGTCAAAGTTTCTACTGCGAAGGAGTCGCACAGCTCTAGGTATTTTCAATGAGCATTTACCATAGTCAAGCAGTATTTATGTTAGCAGTATCCTAATAGTTTTGGCGAGAAACCATGACAAAATATTTTAATCGAAGGTTAGTTATGTGGTATTCCCAGTAAACATTCATATTTGAAGAGTGTTCAACTTTAGCTTATATAAGACAAAATTTTAACAAAGAACAGGAGAACATTTTAAACAGTACCCAGTTCTTACATTTCATGTAGTGCACAGCTTGGAATGTTTCTGGATTGTTGGAAGTCTTTTTACCAGACTGTCGTTTTGTAGAGATGTAATAAAATATAAATGCAATTTTTACTGTATGGAATTTCCTCAAAGACAATTTATTCATCTTCGATAAGGCTGATATTGCAACTAATACTCTCAGATACAGGACAATTATCGAACTATATGAAATAAAATCGTCGTAACTTCTGAGCGGTTTAAATTAGGACGTTCTAACTGCGCGGTTGGCCGCGGGGTATAATGGGAATTAGTAGAATTTGGTTTAGCGACGAAGCCCGCTTTCATTAGAATGGGTTCGTCAATAACCAAAACTGGCGCATTTGGGGACTGAGAATCCGCATTTCGCGATCGGGAAGACTCTTCATCCTCAACCGGTGACTGTGTTGTGTGCGATGTCCAGTCACGGAATAATCGGTCCCATATTTCTTGATAGCACGGTTATTACCGAACTGTGCGTGACGGTTTTGGGAGGTGGTTTCATCCCCATCATCCAAAGTGATTCTGATTTCGACAGGATGTGGTTCATGCAAGACGGAGCCCGACCCCATCGAAGCAGGAGTCTGTCTGATTGATGTTCTGGAGGAGCACTTTGGGGACCGCATTCTCGGGTACCCAGAGACCACTGGCATGGGCCTCGATTGGCAGCCATATTCTTCGGATCTGAACACAAGCAACTCCTTTCTGTGGGGCTACATTAAAGACGAGGCGTACAGCAGTAACCCCAAAACCATTACTGATAACAGCCATTCAGGAGGTCGTGGACAGCATCGATTTTCCGACACTTCAGCGGGTCATACAAAATTTCGCTATTCGTCTGCGCTACATCATCCCCAATGATGGCAAGCTCATCGAACATGTCATAACCTAAATCTAAATATTTGCAGTGACGTTTACATGCTGAATCAAGTGTGCGCACGCCGTTTCTTCATATAATTAAATAATAGTCACCCTGTAAGCCATTAATGTATAAAGAGAATTGCATCGGTCGTATAACACTCCCCTGGGGCACACCAGACCTAATATAAATGTTTGTAGACGACTCTCAGACCAGGATAACATAATGAATGCTGTCTGAAAGGAAATTTTCGATATATTACAGTGTAGCTGTAGATGCAGATGTCTTGTAGAATAGGTTTAAATAGTGGTGCACGCGTGCAAGAGCTATATTCTGTCTGGTGCCGTCACATCCATCGATTCTATTATGGAACACTAGAGCAACGATGTCTTCAGTGATCGGCGAAGAAGAGCCAACCGAAAGGAACGAATCTTCAGCGTTACTAAACTACATGAATATGTTAGAACTGCGATCCCAGTTTTCCTCCTTAAAAGCATTGATAGGATCAGCACTATAGACGAAAAGAACACCACAGAACTGCTTACCACTGCTACATCACCTGAACCTAACTGACGAACATCTGCGACAGAAATGGTAGTACTGTGGCCTATACCTGCTGTGCGTTTACGTGTGTGTGTGTGTGTGTGTATGTGTGTGTGTGTGTGTGTGTGTGTGTGTGTGTGTGTGTGTCTGTGTCAAAACACACACATATTCACGTTTGGTTTCTATATATGAATCATGTAAACTCTCCTAACAGCCCATAACTTTATTTGCAGAGCTTGTTTTCGTTCCTGTAACTGATGTTGTTCTGCTTGTTCGACTTAGAAGTATTTGCCAAACACGAAGTGTGTCCCTGAACTCAGTGATGGAACATTAGCGGTATCCTTTTATTTTCCCACCTTACTCCCGTTGCAGTATTCTGGTGAATGCTTACAAAATGAAAGACAAGACTGCTGAAGTTGGTTAGCGTGATAGCACCAGGGGAACAGCAGGGGTTAACATCTCAACTGGAATGATCCATAAACAGCGACAACGTCTTATTTCTTGAACTCAAGACGTTAAGACAGTGCATTGTTAAACAACTTCAACTGGTTTCGATAGTTTATGACTCTTTCAAAACGGCCCGCCACGTTATTCGTAGAAAATTCTTCCTTAAATTAAGGACTGTGTTTGATGATAGTACACTTCTTTTAGCGAGGTATGCCCTCTTTGTGTGTGATTTCCTTGTTGCTTGTCCATCAACCATTTTACTAAAAAGCTAGCATATTTTTTCACTTAAAATCCAGATTTTATGTTTACCGCCATAGAGGACCGGAGACGTAGCCACTATGGTTGTCTGGACAGCGTGGTGTGGAGTACAGGGCCAAGGATCTTTCAGATACCTGAAGGGCTAGTAAGATACTGTTAACAGAACACACATTTATTGTTCGTAGATATACAGTTGTGTTCTTTAAGGTGGCCAATAGCCAGGCGACCAGGTGAAGCTCACGAAAGGCTAATATGTGCTGATATTTAACATGCCTCATAGTCAGAGCCACTCCAGTGATGGGACTGCACACCAGCTGGCAGCTGCGTCACAGGAGGTTGCTGACTGGACACACTGCAGACGTTGCCTGTATGGTCTTAGTGGTCTTCAGCATCCCTAGCAGGTTACCATGGGACTCTCACAGATGACATAGAAGCGTCCCAGAAAATACATCCAACAGCTCTGCTTGGGGTGGCCGTAATCATGAAAAGTTATGTCACGGCCTCTCAGCTAAGAATGGCCAGCGACGCCAGTGTCTGCTTCTGGATGCAGGTCGGGGGCTGCATCTACTCTGCTTCCTCCCTCTGGCCAGAATGATAGAATGTGCTCTAGTTTTCTGAACCCGTGAGCACTCTGCTCCAGATTCTAGTATCACAACTCTTCCCTCAAGTCTTTCTGTTTGGTTATTTCTGGAGCGTCTGTGTGCTGTAAAGCCACTGTTGTGCTTGACTTACGTGTTGTCACTCTACTGTGCAAGTTCAACAGAATGACATTATGCTCCCACCTTCGTCAGTTCATTTTGCTGCATCGGTATCTTGGTCATCCAGCTCAAATGTACCTATACTATGTACAGTATTGACTGTTCTACCTTGTTGGCATTCCAGTCTAGATATTTCTCACTATCCGCTTTGGCTTCAGCTCTGGCGGCAGTGCCGGCCAGGGAAAACTGAAAAAAACTTTCAGTCTGCACGGAATATCATTCAGGGGTACAATACTCCCCCTCCCATCAGTAAAACTCGCCTCGAATTTTTATTCTGAATGTACCTGGAACAATTTTTTTACATCAACAATTATACACTGCATATTTTAGTTATCTTCCTGCACCTATGAAGAAGAAGCATAAGGATCAACTTTTAACCCTTAATCCTATAACACTATGTTTCACGTTCAGACCATTGAACTTACCCTCTTAAATCTATAAATTGTCTCGAATTCATCTCTTATAGGCTAGAGTGATATTTTATAAATTCACAGTTTCGTCTACTAGCTGAATATGTAATTTACTGCCGGAGTGGCCGAGCGGTTCTAGGCGCTACAGTCTGGAACCACGCGACCGCTGCGGTCGCAGGTTCGAATCCTGCCTCGGGCATGGATGTGTGTGTTGTCCTAAGGTTATTTAGGTTTAAGTAGTTCTAAGTTCTAGGGGACTGATGACCTCCGAAGTTAAGTCCCATAGTGCTCAGAGCCGTTTGAACCATTTTTTGTTATTTATTATCCTAAGTCTCGCTTATTAACTCTTAGTTCTATTGGTAAACCAACAACTGGCACGTACAGGTAACTAAGAGTGGTGCACAGCTCTTCGCTTAAAGCAGAATCATTGCAACACTGGACGCCGTAACACTTAGGTGGTAGTGTGATGCTGCCTGTCGCGATGCTGTCACCCATGTTGAAGTATTTGCTCCACAGTGTTGTCCTTTTTGTGGAGCTACAAATTTGTCCAGTGAATGTAGAAAGTTCGAGTGTTGCGTATTGTTCAGGAAAGATAATTTTCTGGTTTGCAGCATCTCTGACGGCTTTTCTGGTCAATACAAAATAAGTTGGGTCCACTTGAGCATATCTATACTGGTGACCACAGCTGGGAGATGAAACTTCGTGCCAACTGTGTCACAAGTCGTATCAAATGCACTGACCAGCCACAACATTATAACAGCCGACCTACTATCGATATAAACCCGTCCAGGCGATATCAGCGTCATCTGGCGAGGAATGGCTGCTATTCATACACACGCATGGTGTGCATGCAGTATTAGTGAGCGTGCTGTTTATGAGCAGATTGGGGAAGACTCGAGATCTACCTGAGTCTCACCGAGGGCAGACTGCGTTGTCCCAGAAACTTGGCACGAGCATTTCTGCAACTGCACAACTTGTCAGGTGTTCGAGAAGTGCTGTGGTGAGTGTCTTCAACACGTTGCGAAACCAAGGTGAAACCATGTCCAGATGTCATCAGGTTGGGCTGCCACCCTCATTACAGATATCGGGTGTCTGGTGTCAAAGGCTGGACAGATTGCTAAAACAGGACAGGTGGCGAACTGTGGCAGAGATAACATCAGGCAATAATTCTGGGCAGAGTACAAGTGTGTACGGACACACAGTACACCGAACATTCCTAGTGATGGGCCTCTGACGCCGACAATACATACATGTGCCATTTTACCACCACGACATCGGAAACTACGACTTAAGTGGGTATTTGACCATTGACACTGGACATCAGCACAGTGCCAGAACATTGCATGGTCTGACGAATCCTGATACCTTCTTCATCATGCTGATGGAAGGGGGTAAATGTGTAGTCTTCCAGGGGAAAAGCTCCTCAACACCTGTACTGTGGGGTAGAGACAAGGTGGCGGTAGCTCCGTTATGGTCTGGGAAACATACACGTGGGCATTCATGGGTCCAGTGACGCTCGTGCAAGGCACCATGATGGCCAAGGAGTATTGTATATTGACTCCAGATGCACACCACTTCATGGCGATCATGATTGATGGCAGTGGCATTTTTCAACAAAATAATGTGCCATGTAACAAGGTCAGGAGTGTGATGAAGTGGTTCATAGAACACAGCGGCGAGTTCCAATTGATGTGCTGGCCCCCAACTCGCCAGTTCTGAACCCAGTTGAACACATCTGGGTTGTGATTCGTTCTTATCAGCCCTTTAGATTCCCTTTTACATAATAATTTCTTATCGCTACTTCAGACGAAAAAACTGGATATACCCAGTATGTTCCCACTCTCTAAAAATCAGATGTGGGGCGAACACTTCTCCTTCATATTCAGTTGCTTCTACTTCTCCCAAGAACAATTGCATCTTGCATGCCTGTGCGCTAGCTTGAAACAGCCTAGTGCTTTCCCTCTGACATCCCTGTATTTCTTCCAAAGACATTAGAATGTATACTTCCCCTTGCCTTAAAATTGCTAATATGTCCCACGTTAGCAGCTGTACCAATTTTCCTATAGTTTTCCACTTCACTGGGTAGGAGTGTACTGTAAAACAATATCTTACGTTCATGCCTGTTATGGGAATCGAATTAACACATGTAACCTATCTCGATCAGTACTCATTTCAATGGCTAACATGTGGTAAATAAGAGCCAAGCGTGTCTCAGTTGGTTCCACTACTTGCTATTGCTATAAATTCTCTCTGTGCTCTGCGTAGTCTGCCTAGGAATTGCTGTGGAGGCAACAACAGAGAATTCAGTTGCCTGTGTACACCATGATACTGTTTCGTGCAACTTACACAGTTCCTTCTTTGCGTCAATTCAGACTGTCAAGGTTCTTAACAATCTAGCTACAGCCATTCTCCCATCTGGTGCATTCATTCGATTTTGTACTCTTTCTCACTTATTGTTCATGATTGCATGGTGTACTGCGTGTGTTTTACTAATTCTTGGGTGGTTAAGGGGAGCCGGAGGTGCCTATGTTGCCCATGTTAAAATCACTAAGTTTGAGGAAGATTTATGAATAATCTACCAAACACAAAAGTTTGATATTTTTTCAACATATAGAGCGCTTTAGTATTGCAGTTATGCTGGGGAGATACTGGAATATCTTTTCTAGTTTCCATTCAATAATTTTTTTATTAATGACACAATTTTTTTTGCAAAAAATTGCTTTATTTAATCAAATTGTAATGAAATTACTGAGCATATTACCAAATGGCTGTGTTACAATGTAAGTTTGACTACTAGGAGTGCTGTACGAAAATTTCATAGTTTGTGTGGATTTTGAGAAAAATGTTCCCTACATTCAAAAAATTATAATTTACGGTAAATGGCTATCTCAAAGTTTCTCAATGCATTCCTGCACTATAGGACGGATTATCAGGGTCTTCTTTTTAATCCTCCAAAACCTTCCTTTTTAGTCCTCTTTCCTGGCCTGTCGCTCCATCAGATTTCATATCCCTTTCCCGTCTTTCTGCTCCTCTTATCCTCCCTCTGACAATATTTCTTAGTGCTTGTACAGTGTTCACCCCAGCTGAAAATACTAATACCTTCAATACTTCGCACTTCACATTGTTCTCTTGGTTGTAGGTTGCAAAACGCAGTGTTTTTGTGCTTATAAACATCCTTTTTGGAATCACTGTCCAAATTAAATTGTTAATGCTCTCATTAGGACTTTGCGTTTTTCCATGTAGACATTTGTGTAACAATTCCGGCTATGCTAAGTCATGAAAAATTGGTTTTATTGCGATTATCACAGCTGCTGGCAAACCATGCTTGTGGTCATAGTCCTTTTTGGCACTATATTTCACCAGGAATCTTTTGTGCACAGGCTGTGTTGAGAGCATTCATGGAAGAAGCAGTATGAAGGAACAATGCCCACATTGCTTTTCGCATGTCACTAACATTACTAGTATTTTGCCTTATTGCATACCCACAGTATCTCTGTAGACGCTCAGTCACCTCATCAGTAAGCATGCCTCTCTCTCCTATTGACTTTCCATCACTGAGCTTACTTATCCAAAAGTTTGTTTGAGCCTTCGAACCCATGCAAACCATACCCTTTTGCACATGCCCAATGCATTCCAACTTCTCAACTACAAAATCATTTCCATATGGTTACAGTTCCTCTATAGTCTTGAAACCTTTGGAGTCACCATCCCTAGTGTTGTATTTGTACCTAACAATGGATCTGGGAACTGATTGTTCACAAATTTGTTTCATTCCTTCCACTTCCATTCCTCCACCTGAACCACTAAAATTTGCCTCACAGGTACTGCTGTGGTCTCCTTTGATTTTATTTTTGCACCTACAATGTTTGACAATATTGCAACATCTATTACTTTTGAACTATCACCTCAAGTTGCAGCTACGACCCCATTCAGGAATTTTTGACCCCTCTTGTGCCAGAAACCATTTCAATACCTTTAAGTTGTAAATTACAGCAAGTTTTAAGCAATTCATAATTTATTGCCATTTCTGTTGTGTAGGGCCTTCTGCCCAGATCACAGTGGCTTGTTTTAAAACATTATCAGCTGTATTTGTACGTAATGGTGATTTGCTAAAATCTAACTCACTGCAAACACTATTATTTACACAATTGTTTATTCCTTCATTAATAACGTGTGGTATTACTATTTATTGTTGAGTGTGGAATTACTGGTTTAAAATAATTTGTGTGTAACTGTAAAAGGCAACCAATAGTAAGTGATTACGACCCCGTCCACAATCTTAACCGAATCCTGCCTTCCCTTGACTACCAGGTTGCAAGCTTAGTACAACAGGTTTTCAGATTATAACTAATGACTGAGAAATGCAATTACAATCAAAGAATTGAACCTGTTAACATCTAGATCTAACCACAAGGTCCCTCATTTGTTTAACGGCAACCTCTGATTTAGTACGATTGTTCCGGCTATATTTACGACCAGGAGCTGATTCATTAGAACATTAATGATCGGGTACAAACCAGAAAGGAAAGGCAATATAATATCTGGACAAATTTTCAAACAACAACTAGTGTCTTAATACAATACTACGGCCTATATTTACGACCAGAGAGCTGACAGAGTAAAACTCAGATGGTCAGGTGCAAACCAGAAAATAATAAGGAGGGCAGGTAGATGATGACACAAATCACCACGAGGATTGCAGAATATTACTCCCCTTTATCAGCAAGCAGTTCCATGGATCCACCGTGGGTCGCAACGGTTACTGAGTGGTGCCGATGAAAGCCAGGTAAAAGAGGGCAGCCAGGCCACGAGCGGTCATCCGACACGAATGTTGCCAACCAACCGACAGGATGGCCGCTTGTAGTCGACGCTGACCCTGGTGAACTACACTGGTATCTTCGCTCTGCGCAGGCCCTCCTTGCGCAGCTCGTGGCTTCGGCCTCTCGGACCTCGTGACCACCTCTTGTCACGCCGCTACCGCAAATCCCCAAATTTCATGTCTCCCTCTCTCAGGCCGGCGAACCCCGTATATATATCGGCAAGCAAAGGTCTCCTAAGGACACAACCCTTAGATACCAACTCTTCCTCAAAGAAATTGGCAGTGGGGCCGCAAGAAGGATAGTCGATACTACTCCTGAGGCAGTGGCGCCAGACAGCAGTCTACTAACTCAATGGCGTCACGGCTTACCCAGTGTGTTACCAATGGACGCTGATGTCTTAATGAGCTGTGTCCTCAGAAGAAGTTAAAACAGTGCTACAGGCTCTATGAATTTATACTTACAATCAAAAACGCGAGATTAGACCTCCTAAATAGAAAAATATGCACGAAACATAAGAAATATACTACTTGGAGCCTTTGTGACTGAGCGGGACATTATTTTCCAAGGTCCACTGATACATGCCTAATCTCCAACATTCCATTCAAACCATCTAACTGGAAATTTATCTGTTATACAATGACGTAGGATGTGAAGAGAACGTAAAGCCAGTACTGATCCAGAGTTTTTTCAGACACAGGCAATACTCGTGAAGCTATCTCAAACAGAAAATTGGAAGTGATTGTGTGACCTTAGAAACTGAAAAACCTTCACCTAAGTTATCAACGGAAGCAAACTAGAATGCACACTATTGACCGAGAAATGAAATGACATCGATAAAATTTCGAGTATTGTTGAAGCTCTCAAATCACCCATAGTACTAAATATGTTAACATCATGAAATTACACACGAAATCAATACTAAATTTACGAATGCGGCGTGAAAGAACAGATAATCGTTTTCTAAGAGAAACTAATTTATTTGCATTTCCTGCAGCTTCAGACAACGTTATTGTCTGATATGCCAAACCATCAAGAGGAGGTGCACATTCCAAAGCAGAAATGTTATTTTCATTATCTTCATTAAAAGTAACCACATTAATGCAACCAAATTTTAGTCAACCATCACTTCCACCCAAAGCATGGACAGGAAAGCTAGAAATTATAAACTGGAAAAATTGTACACTGGCTGTTCATCAACAATTCTATTTCATCTCATTGTCGGTGGTATGATAGAATGTTAATAAAAATATGAAAAATAAATAAAAATTTGAGTGTACCAGATTACAATGTTTGATCTTACAAAAATTATACAAGCCAACAATGAAGCAACTTTTTCAAAGTAATTGGATTTTTCTTGCGGTTTTTTGTGTGCTCAGCCTTAATACCATAGTAAAAAGGGCGCATGAACCGAAGTTTTTCCCAATTAATACAGAATATTTTTGTTAAAAAATGCGTTTTAGTTATTTTTATGGCATGCATTTCACGCCTTATTTCACTTAATAACAATTTGAAGTAGAAATTTCGGTAATATATCTTGTAACTACTAATACAAGCGCTTTAGCTGTTCTTCTTTTTGCGCAAGAACTTCTAGTCGTTATATAATTCCTAATGAAACAGTTTTTGCAAGCCTCGCGATCGATGGCGGATTCCGTCAAAAGCGCAATTGAAAGAAGGTGTGTTTGTTGGATCTGACATCTTAATATGGTGCTATTTTCCAACTTTAAATGAAAAATTAATATAGGGGAGACGGAGGCTTGTATATCATTCGTGGATATGATTACCAAGTTCTTAAACAACAAAGAGAATTTCGAAAGGATAGCCAGTTTGATAAGCCACATGATTCAAGAGTAACGTCAAAGTTGTTAAAGATCAGTAAAAAAGTTAAAAAGAAACCTTTTTTTACAGAAGTGTTGCACACAGGAGTCGAATAGTGGAAGACGAAAAGAGTAGATTGTACGAGCATAAGAAAAGTTTTGCTCGACAAACAGAAACTCCTCTATGAAACACTGGTCTAGACCTAGGGTAGAAGTTCCTGAAACTACACTTGCGCGCATCTCAGATAAGGAAGTATGTCCAAATGGGGCATTCATGAGGCTACAGGTGGATAACAGTAGTTAATTAGATAAAATTCTGTCACAGTAGGAGACAAGTATAGAAGCAAGAAGGAGTTCTTAATACTAGCTATTTCTGAAATGAAGAAACAGTAAAGCTGTAAGTGTGCTGATAATACAAACTAGCACAGTTCTACACATGAATATAATGGAAATAACACTAGATGTAGTTGAAATGAAGGACGCCTCCAAACCAGTCGAAAGACTGATAGAAAAGTAAAATATCTAAACATGTTGCCATGGGAAATCCAGGTGTCTGCCATGACAGAGGGTAATTATACTGATTGCCAATAACAATGACCAGAAAGTATTCGCGACACTCTTGGGAACCACGAACCTGTAACGTATGATGAAATGCACACAGATCTGAGCAAAAGTGCTTTACCTACAGTGCATACACTCCTGGAAATGGAAAAAAGAACACATTGACACCGGTGTGTCAGACCCACCATACTTGCTCCGGACACTGCGAGAGGGCTGTACAAGCAATGATCACACGTACGGCACAGCGGACACACCAGGAACCGCGGTGTTGGCCGTCGAATGGCGCTAGCTGCGCAGCATTTGTGCACCGCCGCCGTCAGTGTCAGCCAGTTTGCCGTGGCATACGGAGCTCCATCGCAGTCTTTAACACTGGTAGCATGCCGCGACAGCGTGGACGTGAACCGTATGTGCAGTTGACGGACTTTGAGCGAGGGCGTATAGTGGGCATGCGGGAGGCCGGGTGGACGTACCGCCGAATTGCTCAACACGTGCGGCGTGAGGTCTCCACAGTACATCGATGTTGTCGCCAGTGGTCGGCGGAAGGTGCACGTGCCCGTCGACCTGGGACCGGACCGCAGCGACGCACGGATTCACGCCAAGACCGTAGGATCCTACGCAGTGCCGTAGGGGACCGCACCGCCACTTCCCAGCAAATTAGGGACACTGTTGCTCCTGGGGTATCGGCGAGGACCATTCGCAACCGTCTCCATGAAGCTGGGCTACGGTCCCGCACACCGTTAGGCCGTCTTCCGCTCACGCCCCAACATCGTGCAGCCCGCCTCCAGTGGTGTCGCGACAGGCGTGAATGGAGGGACGAATGGAGACGTGTCGTCTTCAGCGATGAGAGTCGCTTCTGCCTTGGTGCCAATGATGGTCGTATGCGTGTTTGGCGCCGTGCAGGTGAGCGCCACAATCAGGACTGCATACGACCGAGGCACACAGGGCCAACACCCGGCATCATGGTGTGGGGAGCGATCTCCTACACGGGCCGTACACCACTGGTGATCGTCGAGGGGACACTGAATAGTGCACGGTACATCCAAACCGTCATCGAACCCATCGTTCTACCATTCCTAGACCGGCAAGTGAACTTGCTGTTCCAACAGGACAATGCACGTCCGCATGTATCCCGTGCCACCCAACGTGCTCTAGAAGGTGTAAGTCAACTACCCTGGCCAGCAAGATCTCCGGATCTGTCCCCCATTGAGCATGTTTGGGACTGGATGAAGCGTCGTCTCACGCGGTCTGCACGTCCAGCACGAACGCTGGTCCAACTGAGGCGCCAGGTGGAAATGGCATGGCAAGCCGTTCCACAGGACTACATCCAGCATCTCTACGATCGTCTCCATGGGAGAATAGCAGCCTGCATTGCTGCGAAAGGTGGATATACACTGTACTAGTGCCGACATTGTGCATGCTCTGTTGCCTGTGTCTATGTGCCTGTGGTTCTGTCAGTGTGATCATGTGATGTATCTGACCCCAGGAATGTGTCAATAAAGTTTCCCCTTCCTGGGACAATGAATTCACGGTGTTCTTATTTCAATTTCCAGGAGTGTATATACGACTTAGGCAAAAATAAAGTGAGGCTGCTATTATTTGCCTTGGTTTATTGGAAAGTAATTATTATTCGATCGTGAAGTACGTCCTTATGATGTGATGCCATCAAAATCTCCATCTCAGTGGTGCACAATGTGATTTTAAGTACATCTTTATTTGCTGATGACCAGGTTATTCTTAGGTTATCAGAAGACGCCCTGCAATTAGAAGCGAATATACCTGAAACTTCGACGTGAATTTTTAGCCGTAAAGGGTATAAACAAATACGGACTAAAATAGATACGAGTGATAAAATTAAGGAACAACTACCTAATTTCAGTTGCTTAGGGTATAATGTATCTTACTGCGGCACAATAGAAATTAGCAACAAAATAATTTTTTGTACATATGATGCAATTAACAGGACATTTAGAGGGAAAACCTATAAATCCGTATAAGTTTTATAATGTGAAGGCTTCAACCGTGATAACATTCGACAGCGAAAAGTCAACTTCAAACGGATCAAACAACAGAAAATTATAAGGCGCTGAGATGTTAACCTATATCTGCAACTACCTCTATACGGTAAGAAGCTATGCGCAGTACGTGACAGAGTTCACTTTCCATTGTACAACATATTAATGTCTCATCCCTTACAGACCGTGTATGGGACGCTTACTTCCATTATCTGATAGATATCTCTATATGTTTTTCGTTCCATGGATCCATGATCGGGAGATCCTCAATGGTGAAGAACATGTCACAAAAACAAAAAATTAGTAATACATATTTACGAAAAAGATGTATGGTAATTGTTTCTACGAGACAGCCAAACTGAAATTAAGCTGAAAGAGGTGGTCACAGTCAAAAATCTGAATCATATTTTCATTTAAAAGTTAATAACACTCTGTCACAAAAGTACGTATACAGTGAAGTCCACTTACTTACACAGACCTCCTTGGGCAAAATATTTAAGAGGTAAAATATCCCTATGCGGGTCTCCGGGCGAAGGTCACTGAGGAGTATGTCGTCATTAGGAAAAACGAAACCGGCATTCTAGGATCGGAGCGTGGAATGTTACATCCCTTAATCGGGTAGATAGATTAGGGAAACTGATAGTTTGAAGTTATAGTGGGAACTAGTGAAGTTCGTTGGCAGAATGAGAAGGACTTCTGGTCAGATGAAAAAGAGTTATCAATACAAAATCAAATAGACGTAATGCAGGAGTAAGTCTAATGATAAATAAGAAAATAGGAATGTGGGTAAGCTACTATGAGCAACATAGTGAACGGATTGTAGACACAAAGGCAACACCCACCACAGTAAAAAAGTTTATGTGCCAACTAGCTCCGCAGATGTTCAAGAGATTGATGAGATAAAAGAAATTACTCAGATAGTTAAAAGAGAAGAAAACTTAATTGTGAAGGGTAACTGAAATTCGGTAGTAGGAAAAGGAAGAAAGAAAAAATTGAGGAGAATATAACTGGGGAAACGGAATAAAATAGGAAACCACCTGACAGATTTTAGCACGAGTACAATTTGACTACCGCTACCACTTGATTTAAGAATCATAAAAGAAGATTGCATACGTGGAGAAGACCTGGAGAGACTGGAAGGCTTTAAATTGATTACATAATGGTTAGACGGAGATTTCGGAACCAGATTTTAAATTGCACTACATTTCCATGGACAGATATGGACTCTGACCATAATTTATTGATTATGAACTGTAGATTAAGACTAAAGAATTCGCAAAAGGTAGGAAATTAAAGATATGGAACGTGGATAAGTTGAAAGAAGGAAGGTTGTTGAGATTTTCAAAGGGAGCATTAGGCAACGACTGAAACAGGGTAAATTAAGACGAGTGCGTGACTTTGGGAGATGAAATAGTGAAGGCAGCAGATGATCAAATAGGTAAAAAGACAAGGCCTAGTAGAAATTATTGGAAATCATAGGAGATACTGAATTTGATTGATGAAGGAGAAAAAAATAAAAATACAGCAAATGAAACACCAAAAGGAAATACAAACGTCTAAAAAATAAGCTGGACAAGAACTGCAAAATGGCTAAGCACTAGTGGCTAGAGGATGGTTAATGCAAGTCTGTAGAAGCATGTACAGCTAAGGGAAAGAGAGATACAGCCAACAGGAAATTTAAAGAGGCCCTCGGACAAAAGAAAGGCAGCTGTACAAATATCAAGAGCTCGGATGGGAAACCAATCTAAGGAAAGAAGGGAAAGCTTAAAGGGGAAGAAATATATGGAGGACCTACACAAGGGATCTTCCTGTTATAGGAAGAAAAGAGTAAGTAGATAAAGCTGAGATGAGCGATATGATTCTATGGAGACAACTTGGCAGAGAACTGAAAGACCTAAGCCGAAACAAGTCCCCGGAGTTGACATCATTTCCTAATACTACTGATATCCTTGGGAGAGGAAACCATGACTAAACTATTCCACCTTGTGTGCAAGATATTTGAGACGGGGACAATACCCTCAGGCTTCAGGAGTAATGTAAAAATGCCAATTCCAAAGGAGGCAGGTACAGACATATGTGAATATTACCGAACTATCAGTTTAAGAAGTCACGCTTGCAAAATACTGCCGAGAATTATTTACAGAAGAATGGAAAAACTGGTAGAAGCCGGCGTCGAGGAAGATCAATCTGGATTAGGGAGAAATGATGGAACAAGCGAGGCAGTACTCATCACACGACTTGTCTTGGAAGATAGGTTAAGGACAGGCAAACCTATGTTTATAGAATTTGTAGATTTGGAGAAAGCTTTTGAAAGCACTGACTGGAATACACACCTTACATTTTTGAAGATAACAACGGTAAAACACAGGGAACGAAACGGTATTTAAAACTTGTACAAAAACCAGACTGCAGTCACAAGAGTCAAAAGGCATGAAAGGGAAGTAGTGGTTGAGACGGAAATGAGGCAGGGCTGTAGTCTGTATTCTCATGTTATCCAATCTGTTCACTGAGCAAGCAGTAAAGAAAACCAAAGAAAAATTTGGAGTAGAAATTAAAGTTCAGCATGAAGAAATAAAAACTTTGAGGCTTGCCGGTGACATTTTAATTCTGCCATAAAGAACTTGGAGGTGCAGTTAAACGGATTAAACCGTGGCTTGAAAGAATGTTACAAGATGAACATTAAAAAAGCACAGCAAGGGTAATGGAATGTAGTCGAATTAATTCAGGCGATTCTGAGGGATTTAGATTAGGAAATGAGACACTATAAGCAGTTGATGAGTTTTGCTGTTTGGGCAATAAAATAACTTGTGATGCCGAAGTAGAGAGAACGCAAAATGTAGATTGGCAATTGCAGTGGCGGTTCGTGAGTATACATTCTGGGTGTTCGCAAATTTTTAGATTTAGATAAGCCTGAGAGAGTGAAATCAATAACATCTTCTGTATAACAGTTATGCTTATCAACAAGTTTATACAACTACAGCCACCGCAAATAAGAATAATTATTATAATTATAACAACAATAATAATATGTTCTGAAAAAGAAAGAACTGTTTTTGTAGAATTTTATTGTTTTGTACATAATTAAGTACAGTTTAGGGCAAGAATGAAATAATGTTTAAGCTTTCGCTACTCCAGAATTAACTTCCGCAACATTCTTACTTTACATCTACACAATAACTTATGCTTATTATACACTTCTTTGTTAAATTTTCTCTTGTAGGAATGCTTATTTGATTTCGTCACTTCATGAGTCAACAGATCTGGTCTCCTTTACATCTGACTTATCCTGGGAATTTTCTGTTCTGTTAGTATTTACAATAGATTCAATAGAGTTCATGTTGGCACTGCACACGAAAACCGGTTCTCCAGCACAATTAATAACAAACTCCAAACAAGTTGCCGTTTACGAAAATGATTAAATTCAGGTAGTAACGTCTACCAGCATAGTCACTTGACTAGAATACAAACGAGACGCTGAGAACCACAAGGACTAAATCACACAGTCATCGATCCCACGTTTAAGTGAAGATCAGACGAACCAGTGACACAGTTTTTCGTGAATGTTTATATATACAATGTGTGTCTACAGCACAGGCAAACCTGTCTCACCTAGAGGTCAACAGATTTCAGGAGCATGAATAAATGCTACAATCTCAGGTCGATAATGAAGTGCTTTACAGTTCTCAGCGCCTTAAATGGATAACTGCACAAGAAATTTCAAGACTTAATGTGCTATAACTCATTCAGAAACCCACAAAACCGGTTTTCTGTCAGTATAACTATAACATATACTGAGGTCCTATCTAATTTTACTTTATAGTGAATGAACTGGCATCCGTGAGGAGTGTGCTACCGTCTAGAGGGATTTATGCCAAGATAATGGGGATAAAGGTCTGTTGTAGTAAGCCACCATCTGGTGGCATTCACCTAAACTTGCAGTTGAGTGAGAACGGCTAGCTGTGGATGCAGTGAACCATGCACATTGTTTATCAAATCCATATGTATTTGGCCCGTAAGGCAATTATGTCACGCCATCTGCGCATGCGCAAAAGATCGTTAAAACGTGCACAGCTGAAGGTGTGCTCACGACATTGATGCCATATTTCACGAAGTCTTGAGGAGTAGCTATATCGAGTAGCTCGATAGATTTAGTGGCGTGCATTTCAGATTAACGCATCTACACTACGTTTAACAGCATTCAAAGCAAAATAACCAAAAACATCCACAAGGTGTTAAAAGTTAGGGCGTTTACATGTTCTTGTGCTCTTACACAGCTGCTGCCACTGGGTGATGGCAAGAAAAGTGTTTCTAAAGAAGAGAAATTTGTTGACATCGAATGTAAACGTAAGTGTTAGAAAGTCTTTTCTGAAGATTTTTGTCTGGCGTCTAGCCTTGCACGGAAGTGAAACGTGGATAATAGGCAGTTCGAACAAGAAGAGAATGCAAGCTTTTGAAGTGGCACTACAGCACTACAGCAAAGTGCTGATGATTAGATTCATAGATCGAGTAACTAATGAGAAGGTACTGCAAAAAATTTGGAATGGGGGGGGGGGGGGATGGAAGAAATTTGTGGCGTAAATTGACTAAAAGAAGGGATTGGTTGATAGAACACATTGTGAGACATCAAGGGATTATCAATTTAATGTAGGATTGATGTGTGGAGGATAAAGAGTGTAGATGTAGGCAAAGAGATGAATACAGTTAGCAATTCAGAACTATGAAGATTTCAGCGGTTATTCGGAGATGAAGAGGATTGCACAGGATAGAGTAGCGCGTAGAGCTGCATCAAAGCAGCCTTCTGACTGAAGACCACAACAGCAACAGCGGAAGAATGTACACAGTCGCTTTGACCTCTCTCCATTTGCGAGTGGAACAGGAAAGGGAATGCCTAGAACTGGCACAAGGTACCTACAGCCATGACCGTGTGGTGGCTTGCAAAGTATGTTTTTGGACGTATATGTATATTTAATTTACTTCAAAGGATACTGTGATTTACGCAAGCACTTTTAACAAATCACGGAATATAACAGTAGACTAATATATTGTCTACTGCCGCGGCGTTCAACCTGTGCTCTGCAGCGCCTTGGTGCGCCTTGAATGGCCGCCGTCGATTTGTTTTGTTGTTAGTGGCAATGAAGACAGTTGTGGGAAATTTCACTTCCGGTGTCAACCTGTGTTGCCTCTGATGAATTCCACTTGAGGTTTGGCCAGTCTACATTATCAGTCAGAACCTCGTCGCTGATCTTAGCACCAGCAGTGACTCATGAACCAGAATTCCAATACACCATATTATTCTCTACTCTTTTGGCTACAAAACCCTATTTTTCAACATAATGTCCGTTTAATGCGACGATCTTACGCTACCTGTATGCCCGCATGGTAGCACTCTACTAGTCGACTTCAGAGCCAACGTCTTACTGATTCAATAACCTCCCCATCATCCAAGTATTGCTTCTCGCGGAGTGCATCCTTCACTGGGCTACACAGCTGAAGTTGGAAAGTGCGTGTTCCAGGCTGTAGGATGGATAAGAAAGAACTCCCCAAGAACAAAGTTTTTGAGCTTCTTTCTAGTGTACAGACTTGTGTGAGGCCTTGCGTTGTCATGGAGAATGAGGAGTTGTTTTACATTTTTGTGATAACGAACACGCTGAAGTGGTTTATTCAATTTCCTGAAGGTAGCACAGTACACTTCAGAGTTGATTTTTGTACCATGAGGATGGACATCAAAGAGAATAACCCTATCAGATTCCCAGAAGACCGTACGCCATGACCTTATCGGTTGACAGTGCCGCTCGGTGAGGTGCCACTCCACTGAATGCCATTTTGTTTTCGGTTAGAAGTCATGAACCCATGTTTCATCGCCTGTGACGGTGTTCGATAAAATTTTGTGACGATCAGCCTCGTAACGCGCAAGAATTTCCGCACAGACGGTCCTTCTTTGCTCTTTTTGGTCTTCCCTTAGGCAGCGAGGGACCCACTGGCCACACACCGTTGAGTAGCCGAACTGGTGCACGAGTGTGTTAGCACTACCTACAGACACGACAGCTGAGCAGCAAGGTGTTTGATTGCTATCCGTTAGTCGCCTCGAATGAGACTGTCCGCATGTTCCAACACTGCACGAAACACAGCTGTGTGCGGCTGGCCTGCGTCAGGGAAATCGGACAGGTTTGTGCGACCTTGTTGCGATGGTGACAGACGCCTCGCCCAACGGCTCAATGTGCTCTTTTTTCACTGCCACGTTTCCGTAGACATTCTGCAAGCGCCTATGCATATCTGCGATGGTCTGGTTTTCCGCCGAAACTCAGTGACAGCTCTCTGCTTTGTACGCACCTCTGTCACAGACGCCGTTTTGAAGGTTACGTGCCGGCCATTGTGGCCGAGCGGTTCTAGGCGCTTCAGTCTGGAACCTGTAAAGAAACTGGTTCTCTACTTCTAATAAAAAAACCATTTAAATAATAAAACATGACCTATACAAGGAATCTGATTACCCCTGTTAGTCATGAACAGAAAAGAAAAAAAACTTTGGTAATTCAGTACAATTATTATGTTGTTGTTGTGGTCTTCAGTCCTGAGACTGGTTTGATGCAGCTCTCCATGCTACTCTATCCTGTGCAAGCTTCTTCATCTCCCAGTACCTACTGCAACCTACATCCTTCTGAATCTGCTTAGTGTATTGATCTCTTGGTCTCCCTCTACGATTTTTACCCTCCATGCTGCCCTCCAATGCTAAATTTGTGATCCCTCGATGCCTCAGAACATGTCCTACCAACCGATCCCTTCTTCTAGTCAAGTTGTGCCACAAATTTCTCTTCTCCCCAATCCTATTCAATACCTCCTCATTAGTTACGTGATCTACCCACCTTATCTTCAGCATTCTTCTGTAGCACCACATTTCGAAAGCTTCTATTCTCTTCTTGTCCAAACTAGTTATCGTCCATGTCTCACTTCCATACACGGCTACACTCCATACAAATACTTTCAGAAACGACTTCCTGACACCTAAATCTATATTCGATGTTAACAAATTTCTCTTCTTGAGAAACGCTTTCCTTGCCATTGCCAGTCTACATTTTATATCCTCTCTACTTCGATCATCATCGGTTATTTTACTCCCTAAATAGCAAAACTCCTTTACTACTTTAAGTGTCTCATTTCCTAATCTAATTCCCTCAGCATCATCCGACTTAATTTGACTACATTCCATTATCCTCGTTTTGCTTTTGTTGATGTTCATCTTATACCCTCCTTTCAAGACACTGTCCATTCCGTTCAACTGCTCTTCCAAGTCCTTTGCTGTCTCTGAAAGTTTTTACTTCTTCTCCATCAATTTTAATACCTACTCCGAATTTTTCTTTTGTTTCCTTTACTGCTTGCTCAATATACAGATTGAATAACATCGGGGAGAGGCTACAACCCTGTCTCACTCCTTTCCCAACCACTGCTTCCCTTTCATGCCCCTCGACTCTTATAACTGCCATCTGGTTTTTGTACAAATTGTAAATAGCCTTTCGCTCCCTGTATTTTACCCCTGCCACCTTCAGAATTTGAAAGAGAGTACTCCAGTCAACATTGTCAAAAGCTTTCTCTAAGTCTACAAATGCTACAAACGTAGGTTTGCCTTTTCTTAATCTTTCTTCCAAGATAAGTCGTAAGGTCAGTATTGCCTCACGTGTTCCAACATTTCTACGGAATCCAAACTGATCTTCCCCGAGGTCGGCTTCTACCAGTTTTTCCATTCGTCTGTAAAGAATTCGCGTTAGTATTTTGCAGCTGTGACTTATTAAACTGATAGTTCGGTAACTTTCACATCTGTCAACACCTGCTTTCTTTGGGATTGTAATCATTATATTCTTCTTAAAGTCTGAGAGTATTTCGCCTGCCTCATACATCGTGCTCACCAGATGGTAGAGTTTTGTCATGACTGGCTCTCCCGAGGCCATCAGTAGTTCTAATGGAATGTTGTCTACTCCCGGGGCCTTGTTTTGACTCAGGTCTTTCAGTGCTCTGTCAAACTCTTCACGCAGTATCTTATCTACCATTTCATCTTCATCTTCATCCTCTTCCATTTCCATAATATTGTCCTCAAGTACATCGCCCTTGTATAAACCCTCTATATACTCCTTCCACCTTCCTGCTTTCCCTTCTTTGCTTAGAACTGGGTTGCCATCTGAGCTCTTGATATTCATGAAAGTGGTTCTCTTCTCTCCAAAGGTCTCTTTAAATTTCCTGTAGGCAGTATCTATCTTACCCCTAGAGAGACAAGCCTCTACATCCTTACATTTGTCCTCTAGCCATCCCTGCTTAGCCATTCTGCACTTCCTGTCGATTTCATTTATGAGACGTTTGTATTCCTTTTTGCCTGCTTCATTTACTGCATTTTTATATTTTCTCCTTTCATCAATTAAATTCAATATTTCTTCTGTTACCCAAGGATTTCTATTAGCCCGCGTCTTTTTACCTACTTGATCGTCTGCTGCCTTCACCACTTCATCCCTCAGAGCTACCCATTCTTCTTCTACTGTATTTCTTTCCCCCATTCCTGTCAATTGTTCTCTAATGCTCTCCCTGAAACTCTCTACAACCTCTGGTTCTTTCAGTTTATCCAGGTCCCATCTCCTTAAATTCCCACCTTTTTGCAGTTTCTTCAGTTTCAATCTGCAGTTCATAACCAATAGATTGTGGTCAGAATCTACATCTGCCCCAGGAAATGTCTTACAATTTAAAACCTGGTTCCTAAATCTCTGTCTTACCATTATATAATCTATCTGAAACCTGTCAGTATCTCCAGGCTTCTTCCATGTATACAGCCTCCTTTCATGATTCTTGAACCAAGTGTTAGCTATGATTAAGTTATGCTCTGTACAAAATTCTACAAGGCGGCTTCCTCTTTCATTCCTTCCCCCCAATCCACATTCACCTACTATGTTTCCTTCTCTCCCTTTTCCTACTGAC
The DNA here is from genome assembly GCF_023864275.1 of Schistocerca cancellata. Classification (NCBI taxonomy): domain Eukaryota; kingdom Metazoa; phylum Arthropoda; class Insecta; order Orthoptera; family Acrididae; genus Schistocerca; species Schistocerca cancellata. The sequence continues at coordinate 329,788,605 of NC_064628.1, read as the reverse complement.
GAATTCCAGTCACCCATCACTATTAAATTTTCGTCTCCCTTCACTACCATATAGATGCGATAAATCACTTTAACGGGGGAGTCAATATAATTCCAGTAAACCTGCAAAAGTAAAAACAAGTTATTGTAGTGGCTTACATTGCGAAATACGTAAATTTGTTTTGAAGCTGACAGCCAATGGGAAAATAGGTGCAGTTTTCAAGCAGTAATGGCGGACAGCATCAGCTGGTAAATACTTAATTTTATGGTAGCTAATTTTACTACACAAAAAATAAAATATGTACTCCCTCCAAAAGAAGTTACAAACAAACATTAAAATAAAATTATAATGTGCAGCAAAACGTCTGAGAAGAATTTTGAAAGAAAATTATTAATTGAACTTTAATTTGGTGGGTTTTCAACTCTGTCAACAAGACGAAATAATGGAAAGAATATTTATTGGGGGTAAACAAAATTGCGATATTGTGACAGTATTTTTAAAATAGTTAATTTAACTGCAATTGTCTTTAATTTTGAAATGAGAGAGAGCGTAATAATTTTCTTTTCATGTCTTAACTGTTGCTACAGGCAGTGCGATGACGTCAGCAGTGGTCCGCGAGGTCGATGTGTGAAGTGAATCCTGGTTCGTGGCTTGAAGATAATGATGGATCCTCCTGTTTCATTAATATTCCAGTTACGGCGGTGGTCCACGTCTCCGTTGTAGTCGAATCAGCTGGCAGCACTGGCGCGACAATAATAGTTCCAGTATGTGCGTTGTCGTTACGCGCGCGACGTTTTATTATGAAAAGTTTATTAATCACGCGGTGCGGGTAGGTCGGAATTATGCAATGTCTTTAGTATTTACGATATATATCCGGTTAATGCCAATACTTCGCACACTGTTGCCACAGGAAAACAGTCACATGTGTTCATCACTATAACAGTCCGTTAAACATCAGTTCAATTTAGGTAGTTGTCTTTAAGACACTTTGGACGATATAATAATTGTTTCTTGATCAAATCACAGTACTGTTCTTTTACTTAACATTTTGGTTTTTTCCACTTTTACAGTTAGTGTCTCCACACGACAATGGTGTCTGATTCATGGCTAATTCTCACAAGTTCACACAGTTTGTAAAATCGTCACCGCAAACACTCGATACACTTTTCAGATTTTACTGTTCACTTAATAATACACAATCTCCTATTAACACAGTGGACGCACTGTAATTAATTGTTCCTCCGCGTGTCACCGTCTTTCACGCCTAACTTTTCAACGTTTTTCACCCGCGAACCGACCACGTACCAAGACAGTTCGCACGCTCTCTATCGATAGTCGTTCGCTCTCTCTCTGACACAGTACTTCTCCTAGCCTAACCAAATATTTACAAAGCATATAGAACCAGAACATTCATATTCGTTCAATATAAAATATAAAACAGTAGCAAAATGAATGAAGAAACAATGTGATGTATTAACAAATAAAGAATAGTTGAAATAAATGATACATACGTACTATGACAAGGTAATGCACAAAAGAAAAAAAAATACTATCGACTTTCGGGAAAAGTGGGATGCTTGGAACAAGAGTACCATAAGGCTGTTTAGCCAAGAGTCCTGTAGTCTCAGCTACATGTCTTCCAAGCCAAAATGTTGGCATCTGGAAATGCTTCAAGGCCACCATAATCTACTTGATTGCCCCATACAACAGCAAGTGTCAACCAGCTACTACCTCCAAACACTGCTTGTACATCACAGGTAAAGTTCAGATAGCGTCCATGAAAAACATTTGGACCTCCAATCAATTGCTGTTTATTAAACTGCCCAGCCAAGTCAATATCAATCGTCCTCAAACTGCGATACACAGGCTGGCGCAGGCCGCCAGCGACGACGGTAGCCGCGTCGCAGAGGCATTGCTGTGGCACATTAACACAAGTGAACATGTCTTTACATGTGCCCCCCATTTTATCATGAGATGTTCCACAGTACATCTTATGATACAATGTCCTTACACATATAAGCCATATGCCACAAGTGATATGTTTATGTTTAGCTTTGGCACTTTGTCAATTTGCATTATGAATTGTCAATCAATATTAAAAGTGATGAACTTATCTAACAGCAAAAAAATTACATAACTTTCACATATTAAGCAAAACATATCCCTCTCTGAAGCAAATAACTAATTCATTACACTACAGAAATTTGAGCATAATGAAAAAGAATTATTTGTTCAGTCCAAGAAAATATATATAGCTACAATTGCACACTATGAACCTGAATATATACACATACGCGTTCGTATTTTCCCCACACAAAGTCTTGTCATTTTGTTATTGTTTTTTAAAGCTGGCTCTCTCTCTCATTTCACGTTTCACAGCGTCATATTTTTTATTTACCCGCACTGACACAGATACAAAATAAATATGGTATATATTGCCTGTCAAATATCAATTGCATATATTTCCTATATATATTTCTCATCTTTTGGAGTGAGTATTCTCTAACTGTGTGTCATATCATTAAATATAATTTGCTGAATTGCAGATTACCATATCATATTGTCTGTGTTCTTTGACATAAATTGGTTTAATTTGTCACTATTTAAAATTTAATGGGCTGACATATGTATACATAAAGTTAATCGTCTTACCATCTCATTAACATTTGACTCTGTTCAGTAGTTATAGGTCACATTCTGCTTATCACAAAATTATTTACTAACCAAATACCCAATTAAGGTTTCAGTTTCCTTGCACTATAAGGCTTTAAATACACTATATTTTTAAGAGCAAACTTCTTTTTCGATTTTGGGTAAACCAGATAAAATGCATTTGGGTGGGGTATACCAGCGACCTCAAATGGACCTTTGTACACATCAAAGAATTTAGAAATCTCACTATTTATTTCTTTAGACTTCTCATATGATTTAACTAAAACTAAATCCCCTATTTTTGATTCAACACCTTTTACTTTGTCATCATGTCTTTTCTTCCTTTCCAACAGTTTCTTCTCTAGCAGCTCTCTTACTCTTTTCTTCTTTTTGTCCCAACTTAAATCCTCCTTAGTAGGGAAAGATAACTTTTCTCTACCAAACTTTTCTGTCTCTCACCTTTCATAATCTCCTGAGGAGTAAACCCTGTTACATCATCAACAATAGTATACATAACCTCTTCAATATTTCCTACTATCTCTCCCCAAGAACTGTGGTTACTGCTACAGTAGGTACAGCAGAATCTGCCAATCTCCCTCATATAACGTACTACGGGGTTCCCCTGTGGTTGATACGTTGAAGTGTAAATTACTCTAACTCCCTGATTAGTAAGACCTTCTTTCCACTTCTTACATGCAAACTGTGACCCAATGTCAGACAATATGGCCTTAGGTTTCTCAAACTTCACAAAATAATCACCTACCAATTTGCTCAAAACGGCTTTCCCAGTAGCTTTACATAACGGATAGAGTTTTATAAATTTAGAAAATACTTCTAAGACTACAAAAATGTACGCAAAACCTCCCTTAGTCTTCGGCAATGCACCATAAAGATGCACAGATAAGAGTTCCATCACATCATTCAGTTTAATATTTTGCATAGGAAGCTGACATGTTTGAATTGCAACTTTTGCTCTTTGACATTTGTCACAGGTTTTGATTCGGTTGTTCACTTTCCTTATGTTGTCAAAAGACACACTTTCCCGTAATTTCTGTACGCACTTCTTAGCACCTACATGCACAAAACACACTTTCCAGTCATCCGAATTTTCATCAGTTCGCCTAAACAATACCCCATCATGAATTTTGCAATATTTTGGCAATTTATTGTTTCTATCCTTCCTTTCCAGCTCACGTTTCACCATCTTCCATATTTCATCCTGATTCTGGTACCTTCTCATGTTTTTACAAATCCCTTCAATTTTCTTTTCCCCTTGAACACCTGCTATATAAAATAATTTTACATGTTCCTCATCCACATCGTACCCTACCTCATTACCTTCACTCAACAGTAACCTGGATAAAGCATCTGCAATTTTGTTCTGTGTACCTTTAACTTACATTATCTCAAAAGGAAACTGTTGTAAGAACAAAATCCATCTTGTTAACCATCTATGTACCAGCCGAAACTTTTTGAAAAATATAAGGGCTCTGTGATCGGTATAAATGATAGTTTTATTTCCCCATAGGTAATCTCTAAACTTTTGAAATCCCCAAACTATTTCCAATGCTTCACACTCAGTCACAGTGTAATTTCTCTCATACCTGGCCAATGACCTACTTGCAAAGGCTATGGTCCTATGATCTTCATTTTCCTCATCCCCAAAATTTTGAAACAATTCCACTCCAATACCGTACCCACTTGAATCAGTCGCCAAACAAAATGGTTTACTAAGATCAGGATGGTGTAAAACGTTTCCTCTTTCAAAGCTTCCTTAAGTTCATTAAAGGCTTTCTGACATTTTTCTGTCCAAACATAGCTCATTTTAGGTCTCAATAATTTATTCAAACATGGGTTGTTAAAAACTTGCCCTGACACAAAATTATGGTAAAAATTACACATACCCAAAAATGATTTCAACTCTTTTCTATTCCTCGGGGATGGGCACTCTTTAATTGCTTTCATTTTGTCTGGATCGACTTTAATACCAGAAGTTGACAGAATTCTACCCAAAAACTTTATCTCCTTGCGAACAAACTCACACTTTTTGCGTCTCAGGGTCATGCCCCCTTTCCTTAAGGCTTGAAACAAGTCATTTAATAAACAACAATGTTCTTCCCATGACTCAGTGGCAACTAATAGGTCATCCACATATATTGTTAGTTTTGAACTCAACTCTGGTCCTAATACTTGATCAAGGGCTCGTATAAAAACAGATACACTAGTATTCACCCAGAATGGGACAACAGTGTACTGATAACACTTCCCGTTTACCATAAATGCTGTATACTTCGTATATTCCTTGGCAAGTGGCACCTGCCAGTATCTGGAGGTCAGATCGAGACTACTAAGATAGTTTACTTTGTGATACCTCTGCAACATCCCCTCCATACTCTCTGGCCTATCAGTTTCTCTCCTTACCACTTCATTTAACATTCTGGCATCAATAAGTAGTCTCACACTACCATCTTTCTTGGCCACAACGACCAAAGGTGAATTATATTCACTCTTCCCTCGCTCTATAACACCAAATCCAACAACCTCTCAATCTCTTTATTCACCGCTTCCCTCTGCACGAACGGTGTGGAGTAAGGTTTTTTCGAAAAAGGTTCATGTGGTTTGATATCCAACTTACATTCAAAATTCTTTACTCTTCACGGTTTGTCAGAAAAAACTTCTCTATTTACCCACAAAACTTCTTTCAGTTCTCCTTTCTGGCATTCATCTAACCCTTCAACTTTAGACATTTGGTTCTCCAGTTCGTCTCTAAGTCCATTTGTATCCTCCTCCCTTCTATAATCCAAGTTCAGCTTAACATCACCCAAACTAGTCCCTACAGGCATCATCTTCACTTTCAAATGCCCTAATAAGTGGTCCTTGTCAATGACCAATCCATCAAACTTCACACTGATCCTTGATCCATCACCCTCAAAATTAGGATAACTTTCCCCACAATTTATCTCTGCTTTGCACTCTGTCAACCAATCCATGCCCAATATAATATTCATTGTTAACCCAGGTACGACAAAAAAATGATGTACTAGACCTATGCCCCCAATCTCAAATTCCAGAATTATTTGATGTTTAATAACTTTGCTTAATTTCCCTGTAGCACCCACTTTCTTCAAACCTACTACTGGTACATTCATCAATTCATTATGCTCCTTTATGTTATTAAATAAACTTTCAGCAATAGCACTAATTTCACTACCTGTATCCAAAAGAGCTTTTTCTTCTCCACCATACATTCCAATTGTCACAAAACGTTGCTTAATCCTATCATCCTCATCACTACTTTCTTCACGTAACAAATCCTGCTCAATTTCACTATGAACCCAGTCATCACAATTCAACCTTGAACTTTTATTCCCTTCTAAACATTTCTGAAGAGCACAAACACCTAATTCCTCCTTATGATCAGCTGCTATTCCTACATTTCTATGAATAATAAAAACATTAACTTCTTCCTCATTAATTACTCTCTCTTTATGGTTCAAAGCATGTGTATTCATCACTTCTCCATTGACCTCAGAAATTGACCCTTCTCCTAGCTTAACATCTTTTCTTAAACCATCACATTCATGGAAAGCACCCTTTTCACTACTTTCTTTCTCTCCTCCTCTACTGCAACCGTTGCTCATATTCTTCCCTTCACTATTATCACTAGCATTTTGCAATATCTTCTGTTGCTTTATGACCCCTCTTTGGCTGCCCTTCATATTATTTAACTCCCTCATATATCTGGGAAAATCTTTCCATACATAGGTCCCCTAATTCCTTACCACCTTCACCATTAACTTCAGGTCCAATTTCTTCAATCACCAGACCATGATGACTACATACCATATCGCCATAATCATTACTAATACTACTACACATCACTGTATCCCTAACATTACCATGGCGATTTGAAAATTCAATAGGCCCTAACCTATGACCTGCCCCAGCATGGGCCATCACTGTAGCAGGGTTCCGTTTCCCTCTCATGTCTCCCCTACTGTCAGATAACCTTGGCTATTGCCTCTGAAATTTCTTTGGCTTCGGCCTCTTCCTCTACCTCTAACATTTACTTGGTTCACTCTTCCTATTCTATCCTGATTCTCATGATGAGTATCTACATGGCTGTTTTCATTAAATGAACAGCCCACTTGCCACCTATTTATATCCCTCACTCTGTTCAGAAAATCTTTAATAGTATTAACATTTCCTATCAACCCACATCTTCTATTAGGAGGCAACTTCCCTATCAATACTTCTATAGTGTCTTTGTCACTCCATGGGCTGTCCAAATGTTTCAGTTTACTGATCCACTTCTCACAATATTCTCTCATATTCTCCCTACTCCTCCTATAATACCATGGTGCCCTCTTAAAAGCTTCTATGACATCACTTTGTTTTTCTTTCGACCAGTACTCTTTCAAAAACGCTGACAGAAAATCCTCAAATGTTTCATATTTTTCTGGTGCATCAACTCCCCAATCTAAGCCTTCTCCCTTTAAACAAGCACTTGCCCTCCTTAGCTTATCTTTTTGTGTCCAATCTGTAGTAAACTGACCCTTCAAGCTATTCACAAAGGACACAGGATGTACATCTCCATTATCATCAAAATTTATATTGTTGAAACTACTCCCATCCCTTATCTGCACTACTATCTTTGAACTGCTTATCCTGTACCGTCTTTTCTAAACTCCCTACTCTATTCTAATTCTTAGAAGTGGTCTCTTTAATATCTTCCACTTCTGTCTTAGTCTTATGCCTATATTCATGGAAAATTCCTTTGCAATAATATTTAATTTTTTCCTTCCCTTTCATACATTCGGTAGCTTGGGCTTTAATGTTTTTATCCAAGCCTTCTACACTTTCCTTTACACTGTTTTCAAATTTCTCCTGCTTCTTATTTAAATCAAACTCTGTCTCTTTAACATCATCTTTAAACTTCTCAAAATCTTTATTAATATCTGACTTAAAATCCAAAATTTTCTTTTCCAATCCAATTCCTGTTAAAAAATCCCTTCAGATGTTGTTCAAATTTTTCATCAGGCCTTTTAATTTCTTCACCCATTTCGTTGCTAACAGCTTCTATCTTGCCACCCAGTCCCTTTTCCATTTCCTTCATATTCGTTAACAGCAATGCTAACATACTTTCTACTCCTCCCTTGTCATCTACTTCTCTTTTGACACCCGATTGTAATTTAATGGCTGTCCCCATGTCTACTTTTTTTATAACAAATTCCGTGTCTTTTTCCTCATTTTCTTTATCTTTACACATCTGAAAGCTAGGTACTCTTTCTTCCCCTTTGATCGTCATATTGCCCAAAAAATTAAATACCGTTAACCCAAGCAAAACACAAAATTACTCTATCAAACTCTGAACTCATACCCGAAGACTCCAAAAATTCGACAAGACAGCATTGAAACAATACGTCGCTGGACAATGAAAACCTCGTAACTCAAATTGGTCAAATTTTACAGGAGAAACAAAAAACTGATTACAAAATCACATAAATGTAGTGGTTTATGCTACACAATATGGATCTGGTCATTGGTACATAAGACTTTATTATGCAATTCATACTGTCTGCCGGTTTTTGGGGTTACGAGGCTTTCATAGTTACTTTTTTTGGTAGTGATGGAGATAAGAGGCATGTAACGAGTGCACGGTTAAGAATTGAAATGAATGAATATTGAATTTGTTTTAAAAAATACTTACTTAAACTTTGCATTATTTGTGTATTGTGAAACATCTGTAAGGATACAATGTTACAGATATAAAGTGAAATGAATAATTTTACATTCATCAAAATATTGGAATCTGGATATTAATAAATTACAATGTTTAAAAAACATAGAGACAATGTTGTTAGCTTTAATTAAACTTTTATTACTGTAAACATTTGTGCAGTTTATTAACATTTATTATTGTTACTATTACTGCTAATATCACAATCACAGTCATAGGTGGCTGTAAACAAATTTATTTTCGGTTGCATCTTGTTAGGCACGGACATGTTCTCTCATTACAAATGTGAGGCAGTGGGTCATAAAATGAATGCACATCCTGAGGAAGGACCAGCTTCAGTTGTTGCAAATGCGTAAACTTTTCTGCGCTGATCTTTATTGGTGAACTGTAGAGAGGGGGCACTGTAAATGAGCTGGGTATGTTTGACATCCTTCTTGGAAGTGGTTCCCATGTAGCGCTGAATTTCAATTTATATTCCATTTTTCCGGAGGGATCATACTTGAGACACCGGTTATCAGTCACTGTTGGATCCCCAATTTTGGATCCTGGCCGAATAGACGAATACAACGAGAGTTTGTCATAGGACTTGGAAAACGTGTCGTCCAAATAATTGACAACATAAGGTCTAGGACTTTGTCTTCCGATAGTACAAACTTCTACATAGCCAACTGGAGTATAAATGTGTCTGTTTTTTAACTTCATTTCTATGGTGGAGTGCATAGAATCACACTCCATTTGAGTGTGACCTTTCCCCAAAAATTTTTGCACTATTGTAATGCCTTTCTGATTGGTGAGATGAGCCAGTGCATTGCTCATGACTGAGTTTCGATTCTTGTACGTGCATCCGTCGCTATAGAAAAAGCTTCTGAATAATTTTGGACGTACGTTTCTATAAAATGCACGAGTATACTGGCAAATTCCAAATCTGTTAGTCCACCTTCACTCTCGTGCCAAAGGTAACAATAACCATCGTTACTTTTTGTGTCATATATGGTAAAGTTGTGGACCTTTATTTTGCTTTTATAGTACTGTGCAGATGCTTTTAGTCTAGGAGAAAACAGAAGTGCTTGAAGGTCCGTAGTAAACACTCTAGCTGGTCCTAATTTATCACTATCTTTCGCTTACCTTGCCTCAGTTTTTCGGGCCATATGCAAAGAGTATTCATTGTCTGAGAGATTGACTGTCTGGTGAGAACAACAAAGATCGCACTGGTCCTTTTTAGGCGAAAATAAGTTAAGATTATTTTCATCGAATACCTCACAGGACTGTTTGCAAGCAGCTGGGATTTGTCCTCCTTTCTTGCAAAATGCTATATATTCCCTATGTAGTTCTGATTTACTCTGCCAGTTAGGTTCCAAGTAGAGCTTTGTGGAAGAACGACGGCAGTAATGCGATTCCAGTTTCGGCAACTCTGCAAAAAAATCTGATGCTGATTGTCGTTGACCTGAAACTTTCGTTGGTGGTCTCCTGCATTTGAGACCCTTCTGCAAAGCGTTCTTCCTGATGCACTAGATGCCTATATTCTGACACTCCATTCGCTTAAGCACAAAGTATTCAGAAGCATAGTCTTACAGACAGTTTTTCTCTGTCCTTATATAATAAAAATGTAATATAGTGGGTTAGAACGGTGAGATTTATTAGACTCTGAATTATTTCTGCGTCTTTTAGCTGGAACGTAGTAGACATGGCTTCTAACAAAAATTTTTCTTTCACCCCAAGACATATCCTGCCAGAAATGATTAAATATTAGCTGTCTCTGCTCTTCTGTAATATCCTTGCTATTCCTGTTCCGATTTAAGGAAGAATGTTTACAAGTGCATCATTGTTTCATTTCCCCCCTACTTCTGCTCATTGTTGGTCTCTTTTTACCAAACTCATCTTTTTGGATTCCTAAATGATCCTGTCCCGTCATACGTTTTTCTTTCTGCAAACTTTGAAGTGATTGATTGCTTTTCCTTTTACGGCGCTGCTTAGTACTTTTTACTCCAACATCAACTTCGTCATCGTCGTCTTCCGTGCTGTTGTTACTGTTATGGTCATTTTTGTTTATATCTGGATCGTACACATGACTACTGCCACTGGAGATATCATCCTCGCTACTGTGTTCGAAAAGACTTTCAAACTCAGAAGTGGAATTCTCCTCTGTATTGGCTTCTTTTTCCGCATTATCTGTAGTGTATACATAAATGTCATCAATAATATTTAAATAATTTAATCACCTCAACTTTCGCACAAGGATCTTACTTGAAGTTACAACAATATGAACTACGGTTTACACTCATTTTGTAGGTCTACTCTTTCTTTTGGTGCAGGACAAGGAAGAACCTGACTAGAATCTTCTTCCGGTGATTTTATACGATATGAGACGTTGTCCGCTTGTTTGACAAGGTGAAGAGTGAATTTACTCTTTTTACCCATAGCTGAAAACAAAGTAGTTACTGCAGAATGTGTAGGATTCTGTTAAGTTCTAAAATTCAGACATCGTATGTACCGACTGCAGTCTGCTTTACGCGCGATGAAAAACTCGTAAATCAACATTGTATTTAACGAGGTCATTATTAGCTCTGTATATTAAAATACAATACATAAATACCTAGAAATACTAACACGTACCTGTAGCAATAAAGCAGTGTTGGGCCCTTCAGTCAAAAAGGTTACTGTCACATCAAAAAACGTTTTAATCTCGAAGCATGTGTTCGCCCTGCACATTAACAATGGTGATTACCGGATAAGCGAGGTTTACAGCACAAACTACATATCGCTGGAGATGTGAGTCTAGATGGCGACACCGTACAACTCGAAGAAGGTAGGTTTCAACAGGCAATGTGGCATAATTGTCTACGCTCTCTATCGATAGTCGTTCGCTCTCTCTCTGACACAGTACTTCTCCTAGCCTAACCAAATATTTACAAAGCACATAGATCCAGAACTTTCATATTCGTTCAATATAAAATACAAAACAGTAGAAAAATGAATGAAGAAACAATGTGACGTATTAGCAAATAAAGAATAGTTGAAATAATTGATATATACGTACTATGACAAGGTAATGCACAAAAGAAAAAAATATATATTATCGACTTTCGGGGAAAGCAATGTCTTTACAAACCGCGCGACCGCTACGAGCGCAGGTTCGAATCCTACCTCGGGCATGGATGTGTGTGATGTCCTTAGGTTAGTTAGGTTTAAGTAGTTCCAAGTTCTAGGGACTGATGACCTCAGATGTTAAGTCCCATAGTGCTCAGAGCCATTTGAACCATTTTTTTTTTGAAGGCTACACATATCGCCGCCACCTATCGGAACTTCATGAAACTAAAGGTGCTAAAGCGGAGATTTCTCACGATGTCCCACAATAAATTAAGCATTTTTTCCAACTGAAACTGGCCGAGATCCTGCTTGCGTGTTGTCCACGGTCCTCAGACTCTAGCTGTTTCGTCAAATAATTATTGAAAATTTATAATTATGCGTCTGCTTTGAAATAATTCGAGAAATCCACAACCAAATCATGTTCCGAAACTTCCTGGCAGATTAAAACTGTGTGCCAGACCGAGACTCGAACTCGGGACCTTTGCCTTTCGCGGGCAAGTGCTCTACCATCTGAGCTACCCAAGCACAACAAACGACTCGTCCTCACAGCTTCAATTCTGCCAGTACCTCGTCTCCTACCTGGCAGGTACTGGCAGAATTGAAGCTGTGAGAGCGGGTCGTGAGTCGTGCATGTGTAGTTCAGATGGTAGAGCACTTGCCCGCGAGAGGCAAAGGTCCCGAGTTCGAGTCTCTGTCCCGTACACAGGTTTAATCTGCCAGGAAGTTTCATATCAGCGCACACCCCGTTGCAGAGAGAAAATCTCATTCTGAAAATCTTGTTCCGTTTTCTTTGAGTGCGTGTTAAGAATGTTGTTATGTTTCTTTTCATTAATGGTGAACACTGTCCTAGTTAACTTGGTACAAATGCAATCGAAATGTAAACTGTCGATGAACTCCTCATGTAATTGGTCTCATATTTCACCCATGGTCCACGGTTGGAGAATGTGGTAAACGCATGATGGTGTAACAGAATGACATCAAATGTGCCACTAAAGCCCCGCACCTTGGCCTCCAAAATGACCTGCCCAAAGTCCTCCGGATTTTTCTATTCAGAAGAAGCACTCCCGTGGATACGGCTGAAGCAGTGGAGGATCAAAGACTTTCGAGACGACTCGGGAGTGATTTAAAGAACGACGAGAATCATCCCGCTGTGAGACAAGACGGTCAGTGCCTTCATGGGAAAATGTTTGCTGTGCCTACGGAGCCACAATTGTGGCCAAGTGTGCATCTCTTCGTCCGAAGCAAATCGACGGCCAAAAACAACGTCTTCCTTCAGGGCTCCAAAAATACGAAAGTCGCAATGGGTAGATATCGGGACCGTAGAGAGGAAGTGTAAGGATTTCCCAGTGAAACTTCTGCAGCGATTCGAAACAGGCTTGGAAACACGTGGGCGGGCATTATCCTGCAACAGAATGAATGATGTCAAGGTTGTTTCGGCTACACTGCAAAAGTTTCACTACGAATCCCTTACACATCCTCCACACAGTCCCGATCTCTCCCATGTGATTTCCGTATTTTTGGAACCTTGAAGAAAGACATTGATGGCCATCGATTTGCCTCGGACGAGAAGCGCATGGTTACCATCACGGTTCCGTAGGCAACCGCAAATATTTTTCCATGAGAGCTTTGCGGTCTTGTGTCACAGTCGGGTAAATATATTAACAGTAATGACGATAACTTTTGAAATAATTAACAGTTTCCTTACCATGGTTCCGTAGGACTTCCATAAGCTTCTTGTTTTTGAGAGAAAAGTGCTTCGGAAGATCTTCGGACCGGTCCTGGATGCAGATACAGGGGAATGGAAGATGAGATACAACCAAGAGCTTGAGGAACTATACCAGCAGACCAACATAGCAGGAACTGTCAAAGCCAAACGAATGCAGTGGGCCGCCCATGTGGCCCGGATGGAGGATCACAGATGGCCTCGGAACCTCCTGGATTTCACACCTACAGGAAAGAGACCGCCAGGGAGACCCAAGAAGCGTTGGAGGGATGGACTCCATGAAGATTTAAACCAATTGTCAATAGATGTGAACGGATGGCGGATAGCAGCAATGGACAGAATACAGTGGAGGAGGAAACTTGTAGATGCGTGCGGTCCACTGGGCCTGATCACGTAGTAGTAGTAGTAGTAGTAGTAGTAGTAGTAGCTCCTTACCTTTTTTCCATCTGTCTTCTTTTCATTTGATTGCCCCTTATATTACCCCTCATATGCACCGAGTATGAAAACGCATTCGCATAGTCGAAATCAGCTTCACTCCTACGCCGTTTCGCCGCGCGGAGTGGCTGCACGGTTGGAGGCGCCATGTCACGGATTGCGCGCCCCCTCCCGCCGGCGGTTCGAGTCCTCCCTCGGGCATGGGTGTATGTATTGTTCTTAGTATATGGTAGTTTAAGTAGTGTGTAAGTCTAGGGACCGATGACCTCAGCAGTTTGGTCCTTTAGGAATTCACACACCTAACGTCGTTTCGTGTCCACTAAATGCAGTTTTTCGAAATTAACAAAAAACTTATTTCAGGCATATGTATAAATGAAAATCACAATTGCAACTCAAAAGCCTTTACTTTTGTGCCAAAAGGCAGTTAACATCTGTAAATCAAATCTACAATGAAAATATTCCTTTACAAGGTACATTTACACACAGACATGCTCTCATTAGCTTTGACCATTTTGGCTTGTTCGGCTTTTAATGATTTTCAAAAGCAATTATCTTTTTTTTAAAAAAAAATACATCTTTTTGTGTAATGCTTGCCATACTATATCAAATTACCTATTTATAACAATTTAGTGTGTGATATCACGAAAAAAATATAAATTGGTAATTGTAACATTGATATTAAGTGTTTTACCGAAAGTTCCGATTTTATTGTTGCTCACAATTATATAAAACAGTTCAAATCACATAACAGAACACAATGATGTAAGAAAGGAAGTAACTACTATTAGAACGGTTCTCTGAGCTAACTGTAACACTTAAATATATACACCAGAAGCGTCTTCTAATCAATCACAAGCGATTTCCTCTACCACTTTCTTAAGCAACATGGGTACATCGTCAATGATAGATGTACACCAACTTAAGTTCACTCGCATTTGCCGGTGTTCTCCGAAAATAGTTTACAGTAAATTATCAACATCTTTCTTCTTGGCGTCTGAGATTGCATAGCTGAGAAGTACTCCAGCTCATTGTTAAGAAAAAGAGTTTCGTAACAGTCTGCCCGTTTTTCTAAAGAGACTTCTGCCGTTATACATCTTCCTGGGTACATCCAGAATGCAGCTGCATGCATATCAGAATGAGTCTTTCCCAAGGCTTCTTACTCGTATATGAAAATCCGTTTCATTTGACTTGTGTGATCCAAATTTGGAAGGCCTCTAGATAGGGATTTGACGTCTATCACACTCCAACCTTCAGCAAGATTTATTACTTCACCAGCTGACAGGTAGACCTCTTTTGTTACAATTGTTGGCCTTTTTCTTTGAAGTTTCTCTACTCTACCGAAAATGCGATCATCAGGTAAGTAACTGTGTCCTAGTAATAATAACTATTAATATTAGTACTATGCAGTACTATTACGAGGGAGCTCAGAAGCACGAACTGATGCTAACAGCTGCCCAGCGCGGGAAGACTGGCTCTGACTGGACTGGAAATCACAACACTGGAATCAGCGTCTCCTATCGCCTATTATGGACGAAATGGTTCAAATGACTCTGAGCACTATGGGAATTAACTTCTGAGGTCATCAGTCCCCTAGAACGTAGAACTACGTAAACCTAACTAACATAAGGACACCACACACATCCATACCCAAGGCAGGAGTCGAACTTGCGACCGTAGAGGTCGCGCGGTGCCAGACTGTAGCGCCTAGAACCGCTCGGCCACCCCGGCAGGCTATTATGGACGAGTTTGCACGAATTGTATACTTGGACAGGTTCGTGTTTGTTCTGAACGATGCATTTTCACAGGTTTCTATTAGGGCACATGTTCTATTTCACTTAAATTGCGCGATGTATACTGACGGAAAGAAAGTCTCAACGTTAAGGGGGACTTGTGCGACATAAGTGAAAGTTGGCTGATTCTACATGTGAAGTATTCTGTCTTTTCAAATTTCGTGCCAGTCGCACAAGAGCGGCTCTTGCAACATCACTATGAGGATACGAATCAGGTTTGCCTTAGATCCACGCTGTAACGGTCGTGAGAGTTAGTTACCTCTGAGATTGGACACGATGGGTTCATATTAGTCAAGGATGGCTTAAAAGTGACAAAGACGGCATTATCAACACCTCGCTGAGTATTAACGAGGCCGTATAATAGGGCTACGAGATATTACAGAAATACTTGGCAGGAATATAGCCACTGTACATGATTGCTGGCAGTGGTAGTCACGGGAATGTACCGTCGCAAGGATACCGGCCTCCGGACGGTCAGGTGGTACTACCGAGAGGGGACACCATCGTGTTCGTTGTATACCTCTGGCGCATCGTACTGCATCTGCAGCAGAAATTTGAGAGTGTTTGGCACCATAGGGACACAACGAACTGTTGCAAATCGATTACTTCAACGACAGCTCTGAGGCAAATGCCCTGTAGTGCCCATTCCACTGACCACAAACCATTGCCATTTGCTACTTCAATGTTGTCAAGCGAGAGCTTATTAAAGGACAGGGTGGAGGCCTCTTGTGTTTTCTGATAAAAGCTGATTCTGCCTCATTGCCAGCGATGGGTGTGTATTGGTTAGAAGAAGCCCTGTTGAGGACCTGCATCCAACCTACCTTCATGCTAGAGACACAGGACATACAGCTGAAATTACGGTCTGGGGTGCGATTTCGTATGACGGCAGGAGCATTCTCTTGGTTATCTTACTCCAGCGTCATCCACAAATAGGATTAATCGTTCCTGTATCGATCGTCCAAGTCCAAGAGGCAGACAACTCCACCCCACAAACTGACATCCGGCACCTGTACAGCACAGTGTATTCACGTTTTCATGCTTGCATTCAATATTCTGGCGGTTACATCCGTCATCAATGTACCAGCATTTCACATTTGTAATGGCTTATCTCGCGCAACCATTGCTGTGTTAATCACTTAAATATGTTACCTTGACAAATTTATTCTCGAAATTTCATTACTTTACATTAACTATTTTTGTTTTTGCGATTTTTTGGGTCAGTGTATAATAACAATAAAGATAACTAACCAGCACAACATTATCATCAAAGAAATATATTTCAAACGGTTAGTTTCGGCGCAACACTTGCGCCATCTACAGGTCAGCTACAAACCAAAAGAGAACTTTTATTTCGTGGTCCATTTATTGTACTCGGTGCATATTTAAGTTAATATCAGGTTGAATCAAATGAAAACGAGAGCGATGTAAAAAATCGGCTGATGATATACATAAAGACAACTAACAACCGCAACGATATGTATTTCAAACAACTAGCTTCTCGCAACACTTAACGATATCTTTAAGTCGACCATGAGCGAAAAGAGTACTTTCATTCCTTGGCCCTTGAATCATAGAACCCATATATTACTAGATGATGGATGCAGTCCACGACAAATATTATCAACGGGATCTGTGTTCAAATGTGTGTGTGAAATCTTGTGGGACTTAACTGCTAAGGTCATCAGTCCCTAAGCATACACACTACTTAACCTAAATTATCCTAAGGACAAACACACACACCCATGCCCGAGGGAGGACTCGAACCTCCGCCGGGACCGGCCGCACAGTCCATGACTGCAGCACCTAAGACCGCTCGGCTAATCCCGCGCGGCTCAACGGGATCTACGATGCATGGGCCAAGGAATGCAAAAGTACTCTATCGTTTACAGTGGACTTGAAGTTAACGCACCGTAAGTGTTGCGCCGGAACTAATTGTTGTTGTTGTGATCTTCAGTCCAGAGACTGGTTTGATGCAGCTCTCCATGCTACTCTATCATGTTCAAGCTTCTTCATCTCCCAGTACCTACTGCAACCTACATCCTTCTGAATCTGTTTAGTGTATTCATCTCTGGGTTCCCTCTACGATTATTACCCTCCACGCTGCCCTCCAATACTAAATTGGTGAGCCGGCCAATGTGGCCGAGCGGTTCTAGGCGCTTCAGTCTGGAACCGCGCGACCGCTACGATCGCAGTTTCGAATCCTGCCTCGGGCATGGATGTGTGTGACGTTTTTAGGTTGGTTAGGTTTAAGTAGTTCTAAGTTCTAGGGGACTGATGACCTCAGAAGTTAAGTCCCATAGTGCTCAGCGCCATTTGAACTAAATTAGTGATCATTTAATGCCTCAAAATATGTCCTACCAACCGATCCCTTCTTCTAGTCAAGTTGTGCTACAAATTTCTCTTCTCCCCAATTCTAGTCAATACATTCTCATTACTTATGTCTAACCTTCAGCATTCTTCTGTAACACCACATCTCGAAAGCTTCTATTCACTTTTTGTCTAAACTATTTATCGTCCACCTTTCACCTCCATACATGCCTACACTCCATACAAATACTTTCAAAAAAGACTTCCCGACACTTAAATCTATACTCGATGTTAACAAATTTCTCTTCTTCAGAAACGCTTTCCTTACCATTGCCATTCTACATTGTATATCCTCTCTACTTCGACCATCATCAGTTATTTTGCTCCCCAAATAGCAAAACTCGTTTACTGCTTTAAGCGTCTCATTTCCTAATCTAATACCCTCAGCATCACCCCATTTAATTCGACTACATTCCATTATCCTCGTTTTGCTTGTGGTAATTTTCATCTTATATCCTCCTTTCAAGACACTGTCCATTCCGTTCAGCTGCTATTCCAGGTCCTTTGCTGTCTCTGACAGAATTACAATGTCATCGGCAAACCTCAAAGTTTTTATCTCTTCTCCATGGATTTTAAGTCCTACTCCGAATTTTTCTTTTTTTTTTTTCCTTTACTGCTTGCTCAATATACAGATTGATTAACATCGGGGGTAAGCTACAACCCTGTCTCACTCCCTTCCTAACCACTGCTTCCCTTTCATAGCCCTCGACTCTTATAACTGCCATCTGGTTTCTGTACAAATTGTAAATAGCCGTTCGCTCCCTGTATTTTACCCCTGCCACCTTCAGAATTTTGAACAGAGTATTCCAGTCAACATTTTCAAAAGCTTTCTCTAAGTCTACAAATGCTAGAAACGTAGGGTTGCCTTTCCTTAATCTATTTTCTGAGATAAGTCGTAGGGGTAGTATTGCCTCACGTGTTCCAACATTTGAACGGAATCCAAACTGATCTTCTCCGAGGTCGACTTCTACCAGTTTTTCCATTCGTCTGTAAAGAATTCGTGCTAGTATTTTGCAGCCGTGGCTTATTAAACTCGGAACTAATTGTTTGAATCAAATTTATTTGATGATATGTCTACGGTGGTTAGTTTTCTGTATTTGTATCAAGTGGCTCCGAGCGCTATGTGACTTAACTTCTGAGGTCATCAGTCGCCTAGAACTTAGAACTAATTAAACGTAACTAACCTAAGGACATCACATACATCCATGCCCGAGGCAGGATTCGAACCTGCGACCGTAGCGGTCGCTCGGCTCCAGACTGTAGCCCCTAGAACCGCACGGCCACTCCGGCCGGCCGTATTTACATCACCAGCTGTTATCCCATGCCTGCGAGGACGATGGACTTCCAGAAATTTATTGGCAGTTATGGTGATTACTTAAATAAAAGATAGTGTACATACTTTTTCCCGTCTCTCTCGTTCACATTTGACTGCCCCTCATACTAACCTCAATGTGCACCGAGTACCAAAACGGATTCACGTAATAGAAACCAGCTTCACACCTGCGCCGTATCAGCTTTCCAGCCCGTTTACAATAATTTCTTATATGTGAGGGAGCCGTCCGGTGTGGCCGTGGGGTTCTAGGCACTTCAGTGTGGAACCGCGCGACCGCCCCGGTCGCAGGTTCGAATCCTGCCTCGGGCATGGATGTGTGTGATGTCCTTAGGTTAGTTAGGTTTACGTAGTTCTAAGTCTAAGGGACTGATGACCTCAGATGTTAAGTCCCGTAGTGCTGAGAGCCATTTATATGTGAGGAGGAACAGAGGAAACTAAAAATGGCTCTGAGCACCATGGGACTTAACTTCTGATGTCATCAGTCCCCTAGAACTTAGAACTACTTAAACCTAACTAACCTAAGGACATCATACACACATCCATGCCCGAGGCAGGATTCGAACCTGCGACCGTAGCGGTCGCGCGGTTCCAGACTGTAGCGCCTACAACCGCTCGGCCACGAGGAAACCAAAAGACAGCGCTCGTCTAAAGGACGCGAGTTCGATCCTGTCCTTTTCTGAGGACAAAAAGAAAAGTTACAACCTAGTGAGTTAGTGACGTTACACTGCAGTGTCTCTTGATGTGCAAATCGTGTCGCAAACGTACACACACGGACGCACACGTCCACAGAAATAAAAACGCCGCTGTGCTCGAGCGAAGAGTAACGCTACCATTGTCTCGATGTGCCTACGCGTATAAGAATACCCTCTTTTCAGCGACAGAAAAGGAAAAGAAAGAAGCAGAGCGAAAAAAAAGGAGAGAGAGAGAGAGGAAAAAGGGGGGAAAAGGAGAGTGGTAGTAGTAGTAGGAGGAGGAGGAGGAGGAGGAGCAGGAGGAGGAGGCGGCTGTGTGGCAGACCCCGCCCCCCGCGCGGCATCCGCGGCCGCCCGCGAGAGCGCGTCAGCAGCTAGCAGCAGCCGGCAGCCGGCAGGCAGGCAGCGCCGCGCGCACTCACACACACACACTCACACACACACACGTGTGGCCGCCTCGTCTTCGGCGGCGTGGCACCGAAGAGGAGAGAGAGAGCCAGGCAGGCGGGCAGAGCAGAGCAGCAGGGCAGGGCACAGCGGCGAGTATCGATTGTGGGCGAGCCGGCAGCCGGCAGCCGGCAGCGGCGGGCGGTCGCGGACGCTGACGCCCTGAGCGACGGCCGCGCGAGCACCGAGGCGGCCGCGCCGAGCCGCGCCAGTGGGAGTGCCCGAGAGCCGCCGCGGTGGCCGCGCCGGGGGACAGCGCCGCCGCCGGCGCCGCCGGCTCGCAGCCGCAGCCGCAGCCGCCGCCGCCGCCGCAGCCGCCACAGCAGCAGCAGCCGGTAAGTGCCGGCGCGCGCGCTTCCGCGCTTCTTTCCCCTCGCCCTCGCCTCTTTCGTAGCGCCGCGCGCGCCTTCGTCGCCCCGCGCCGTACCGGACACTGGCCGCCGTCTTTTGTCTCGGGCGACACGTACCGCCCCTTACCGGCCTCCTCTCGACGAACGCCGCGCGCCTTCACCGGATTCCGATCGGTGGCGTCCTCGTCGTTACGGGAGGATAATGCTGGAGGAGGCATTTCCGTCCCGGATTCGCTGAAGAACTGCGCGCAGGAGCAGTGCTGTGTCGGTCTAGACAAACTCTCGGAACGGTGCTCAGCTAAGCTTTACGGCCAGGCAGAAGGGTAGCGTCGACGGCGTCGTCATTACGGTTGGAAGTGACTGACGCACTGTCAGTCAGGGCAAGCTGAAGAACCGCGCACTTCTACATCTAAACGACTAATCGCAACTCATCCTTACGAGCTTGGCAGTGTGTTCGTCGAGCCATTCTGGGACAGGACGTGGTGAAAATGAAACCCTAAATCTTTCCGTTGTAGCTTTGATTTGTCTTATTTCATCAGAATGGTCGTTCCTCCCTATATAGGAGGACGTCAACAAAATATTTTCACTCCAGCTCGCGTGTCATATCGGTGACACTCACTTCACCTCTTCACGATAGAACACAGCGAGCTCTCCTCTGAGCTTTTTTGATCCACCGTCGATTCTGTCTGGTATGGACACCATAACCCATAGCAATATTCTAGCAGGGGCGGACAAGTGTATAGTGGTCAGGACCTTTAAGTAGATTTGTCATGCCTTCTATGTGTTCCCCCAATAAACCGCAGTCTCTGATTCGCCTTCCCCACAACATTATCTATAAAATCCTCCAAATTTAAGTTGTTAGCAATTCTTATTCTTAGAAAATTAGTTGAGTTGATAGTAAATAAGATTTTGAGGAATCGCCGGCCGCGGTAGCCGTGCGTTTCTAGGCGCTGCAGTCCGAAACCAAGGGACCGCTACGGTCGCAGGTTCGAATCCTGCCTCGGGCATGGATGTGTGTGATGTCCTTAGGTTAGTTAGGTTTAAGTAGTTCTAAGTTCTAGGGGACTGATGACCTAAGATGTTAAGTCCCATAGCGCTCAGAGCCATTTGAACCATTTGAACCATTTTGAGGAATCAGCCTCAGTTGCGCAAACTTCTGGTCTTTACCAGGTTTCAGCTAAATTAATCTATCCCTCTTCAGAAGCATAAAATTACTGTAACATGCCTGAGTAAGGCAAAGTCATGTTACAGTAATTTCATGCTTCTGAAGAAGGCTAGATTAATTTAGCCGAAACCTAGTAAAAACCAGAAGTTTGCACAACTGAGGCTCATTCCTCAAAATATTAGTCTATCACAGTTGTTGACGGGGCTTCAATATGGTAAAAATTATTAGATAGTAAATATCTTCCTCCACTCCATTACCAGCCTCGTTCAGCGATAGTAATCCAATGTTCAAGTAAAAATGCAGTCTCCGTTGCAAGTTTTTATTTTAGAATTGTCGCGTTTGGTACTAGTGGCGGTTTACGCGGTCTAAGAAATTCTGAAGATGCGCCACTAGCGAGATACGTCTCAATTTCAGAATAAATTCCTGTAACAGTGACTGCCTTTTTATTTGAAAACTAAACTGACAGATTTTAGATTGCTCTCATTTATCGTGTAACCGAAATTTAACGGAGTTGTAGTACACCTGTGTTTGGCCTCACATGTTTTATTGTCTAGAGTCAATTGTCGCTTTCCGCGCCGTACAGATATTTTCTCTAAATCGTTGTACAAATGTTTGTTTGATTTTCTGCTGACTTTACCAGACGGTAAACGACAGAATCATCTGCGAACAATCTAAGAGGGATGCTCAGGTTGTCTCTTAAATCATGTACACGGATTACAAATAGCAGAGGACCTTGCGGAACGCCAGCTGTCACTTCTGCTTTACTCGATGACTTCCAGTCAGTCACTACCAACTGTGGCGTTTCTGACAGGAAATCGCAAGCCCAGCCGCACAATTGCGACGATACTCCATAGGCACACAGTTTGATTAGAAGCCGTTTACGAGGAACGGGGTCAAAAGCCTTCTGGAAATCTATAAATATGGAACCAATTTCAGTTCCCCTGTCGACAGCACTCATTACATCGTGAGGATAAAGAGCCGTTTGTCTTTTACAAGAACGATACTTTCTGAATCCGTGCTGAATATGTGTCGATAGGTCTTTTCCTTTGATGTAATTCATAATGTTCGAACGTAATATATGTTCCAAAATGGTTCAAATGGCTCTGAGCACTACGGGACTTAGCTTCTGAGGTCATCAGTCCCCTAGAACATAGAACTACCTAAACCTAACTAACATAAGGACATCACACACATCCATGGCCGAGGCAGGATTCGAACCTACGATCGTATCGGTATCACGGTTTCAGACTGTAGCGCCTAGAACCGCTCCGCCACACAAGCCGGCTATATGTTCCAAAATCGTACTGCAAATCGACGTCAGTGATATGTGTCTGTAACTCACCGAATTACAATTTCTTTCTTGCGTACTGGTGTAATCTATGCAAGTTTCCAGTCCTTAGGCACGAACCTTCCACCCAGCACCCCCAAAACAAGTGTCCCGCTGAATCTCCCGACCAGGTCGTAGAGTGCTACAACTACAGGAAGTCCCACACACTTGAATAATATTCTAGGTTGGTTTGAACGAGTGTTTTGTAAGCAATCTCCTTTATACAGTGCCTATATTTACCCAGTATCCTGCCAATGAATCGAAGTTTGCTACTGACTGCATCTACGATTGAGCCTATGTGATCATTTCATTTCACATCCCTCCATGATAATGCAGTGCTCACCATCTGCTTGAAGTTATTTATTAATGATTGACGATGCGACAGGTGACCGCGTGCTTACACGTTGATGCTGTTCTTCGTCTTCCCACCTTACATTAATTATAATTTGTTCCTGGTAAACCGCGGTCTCCACACAGCTGTATCATCACTTTACTAAAGGGACATTTTCAGTCAGAAAGGGACCATTCTCATGTATAATGCGAGATTAATCAGGTGCATGAAAAATCATAACTATTAGTTATGCTGTCACAAGATACCTGAGGGCGGTCTGATTCTGACAGAAACTGGTCGTTTCATAAAGTGACATGCGCAGTCCATGATCTTCCAAACATTTCTGAAAGCTGCAAATCATAGCCCCTTCAAAATAATAATTTCTTCCTTTTTCTTTTGCAACGAGCGCAGTGATTAAGGTTATGGAACGTATCTCAGATGAGATAGCTTCGAATCTTCGTCAGGCGGTCGTGATTTGGGTTCTCGTGGTTTCCCATGATATTCCTGTTCTGATAAGACTAACAGCTTACTCTCTCCCGATGTGTTCTGTGGCGTAAGACCTCGATGCTGATGGCGTGTTACAATCTAATATCCCTCAGTATGATCTTCTTCCTCACTTCGGCGAGTTGAGCTAACGTACTTGTATAGTTCATGGAGTCGAACCACGTGGTCTGGCCGGTCTCATCGAAACCGCGTGCCAATTTGGCAAATTCATGCACTCGAAAACCGAGAACTATGTATTAGTTCCAATGTTTCTTCTTATTATTATTTATTCTAATGAAACTTTAAGGACAATTCTGAAGAACTTTACTCGTTTGATCTTGTAATCTGTACGGTGAAGACTCTTATATGCAACTGCTCACGTAACTTATACTGATCGGAAAAAGGCCTCTAGGGCCTAAATCCGTGATGTTTGTCAGAACTATCTTCCAACTGGACTGCAGTAAATAACCTATATCCAATTGCAGTTTTTGTGAACGTCTTTGTAAGAATATGCCTGCACTTATAAAAACCTCTTTCTTGTCTAACTTTTTTCCAGATTTGCCTATCAGCCTCCTCATTAAACTGTTTTCTGTATTCTAATCTTTATCTGCCTACTTGCTTTACTTTGTAATACGATCCCACAAGCGCCTAACTGACATTTCCTTCACACCTCAGCACTTGTGCCACCAATTTCTCTTCTGAGAAACGTTCTTCGTACAAGAGTTGGAGTACTTCTTCTCTCTACGCTTGATCCAGTTTCTTCTTCCCTCACAATTCTTTTCCATGTAATGCTGTGCTGCAGGTATGTAGTTTCAGAAACATCTCTATTTCACGTCAATATTTGATACCAACAAACCTCTTTCATTGAAGAAACCGTTCTTCACCTGCGGCAATCTGCTTCGAATGTGTATGTTGATTCTGTTATTTAGTGTACTCATGCTTTGTTGGTAGTACATTACGTGAATGCCTTGCTACATCTCTCGTAAACCGATCTTTCCTACTAATCATGGTTAGCAAACATCTTTCCCCTTTTTTCTTTCTATACGTCTCTTAATAACTCTTTCCCCATTTTAGCGTGAAGGCTATTTGCAAAACAGCGAAATCTTTCCAGCAACAGTTATTAGACGCTTACTGTTTAGTATAGACTAACGTTGCTTCAGCACCGATATCATACTAAATTGACGTCTTAATCGGTTTCGACAAGAATGTGGGTGAGAAATCAGACCAAGAACTTTGTGAAAGATTCACTCAAATCTTCTCTCGAATTGATGTAGGCATGTGGATTGCAAGCTCAACCTATAAGTGGTACCTTTGAACTCTGTGTCATCTCTTCTTCTATCTTTTTTTAATAGACTAAAGTTAATGGTGTGTTGCTGATGTCACTCTATGCGTTCCGATCTTTGTCCTACCAGTTTCGCGTAAGACACAACATCGAAATATCGAATCTGCACTTCGAAATCAGTCAGCAGTTCATTTACAAACGCAAGACGTCTTTTCACAAATCCATCTGCGTTCATGTGCAAGATTCGTGATGGAAGCTGTCTGGTCAGATTAATATTTATTTCAGTCTGTAATCATGCTGCATTCACCCGTAAGTAAACTGTTCGAGGTCCTTCGCTGCAGCGGAATGTCTCAGCCTTTTCACAGAGAAGTGGCTCCATAGTTTGTTTATAGCTTAGTTCTCAAAACAGTCCTTTCACTCTAATTTGTGCTGGACACCACGATAGTGATGAACATTCATGTACATGGTGCTTATTGCATCTCCCCTGTTTCTGAACTATGGTAGTTGTTACATTGAAATCAAAAGCATTCTCATTATATACTAAACGATTTATAAGCAAGGTGCAAATTTTTCTTGTAAGCAAAAAACTACCTTCCCTCGAGCTATACTTTTCTCATAAGTCGTGTCAAAATAGGTACGCCAGAATTCATCCCAAGACTTGGGAGTGCTGGTGTGCTCCGTTGCAGACGATGCATTGCTTGCAGCGTAGTGCTTCTTCGTGACAGGTCCTGGCGACGCGGCACCAGAGCTAAAGACCTTTTTCTCCTTTTTGCCTTGACGGACGACAGTCGATTGTGATCTGCCGTCTGAGAACTGCAGCAGTCCGAAGCAGAATTGAAACCGGTCTTTTAGCTTCTGGCCTCCGCCTCCAACGCTCCTACGCCACCGCCGCTGCACCACTGCGAGGATTTCGCGTGTTCCAAGCCAGTCGGTTCGGTCAACACTCATTTGTGTGACTGTTGTTTAACTGCTAAACCTCGGCGATATTGCTTCTTATGTTATACACAAGTGTCACGCTCCTGGTTTTACCTTGTTTTCACTCTGATGCCTCCCACATACCGAGATAGCACAGTGGGTTTGGCTCTGGCCTCGTATTTGAAAGGACGCCAGCATTGCAGGTTTCTACTCTAAAGCGCTCAAGGCGAATATCGGGAAACGGACATGACTGATTTTCTAGCCCATCGTTTCTCAATCCGAGCTCGAGTTCCTTCTTCAATGAACTCGTCGTGGACGAGATGTTAAGCACTAATTCTCCAACTCTTATATTCACGATGATGATGATGACTATGATGACAATGACGATGAAGATGATGATGGCCTGCCACTCATCCAATCAGTCAAGCAGCTTTACTATTGAATTATGCCCTTATTTCGTGGTGTTAGCTCCCTGAATGGTTCTGTTCTACTTCGAAGACCCTAAGGATTCGTCACCAAAAGTCACGTCGTCAGTCTCACATTTGAAGGAGAGCACCGATTTACACCAGCTTCGCTCGTGCGAAACTCAGCTTGCTCTTTCTGCGCACGATATCCTGTGAACCAATGCCCTACTGCAGAATGTTAACGAAGGAACGAGCATACGAAGTAGGTTCCCAGATGTGTGAGTACTTGAAGACCTCTTAAGTAATAGAACCCAGTAGGTTGCCCTCGATGGCGGGGTTTCATCAGAGACAAGAGCATCGTCAGAGTGCCCAACGGAAGTGTGATAGGACCGCACTTTTTCTCCGTATACATAAATGATCTGACGGACAGGGTGAGCAGCAAAATGTGGCTGTTTGATGATGATACTGTGGTGACGGTAGTGAGACATCGCTGAGTGCCTGTAGGAGAATACAAGATGAATTTTGCCTAAAATTTCTAGTTGGTATGATGAATGGTAGCTAGCTCTAAATGTAAATGTAAGTGAATGCAGATGAGTATAAAAATCAAACCCGTAATGTTCGAATACAGCATTAATAGTGTGCAGCTTGACGCAGCCACGTCGAAGGAATATCTGGGCGTAACGTTGCAAAGTGATATGAAAGGGAACGAGTACAGTAGTAGAAAAGTTGAATGTTTGACTTCTGTTTATTGAGAGAGTTTTAGGGAAGTGTGATCCATCATCTGTAAAGGAGGCCGCGTATGGAACTCTAGTGTGACCCAGTCTTGAGCACTGTTCGAGTGTTTGGGATGCCCACCAGATCGGATTAAAGGAAGACATCGAAGCAATTCAGGTGCGGGCTGCTAAATTTGTTATCGGTAGGTTCGATCGACGCGCACGTGTTACGGAGATTCCTCGTGAATGAAATGGGAATCCCTCGAGGGAAGACGACGTTCTCTTCACGAACCACTATTAAGAAAATTTAAAGGACCGGCATATGTAACTGACTAGAGAACGATTCTACTACCGTCATTTTGAGCAAGGACCTCGAAATCAAGGTAAGAAAAATTAGAGCCCGTACGGAGGCATATAGATATTGGCTTTTCCCTCGCTCTGTTTGCGAGTGGATCAGGAAAGGTAACGACCAGAAGTGGTGCAAGGTACCCTCCGCCATGCGTTTTACGGTGACCCTCGGAGAATGTATGCAGATGTAGACGTATAGATATGTGGTGATAAATATGTTCTGACTTTCGTAAAGTAATTGCTACAACCTCAAGGTAATTGAATGTGAATTCCATGTGACATCTTTGCTTTAGATACACCTCTTCTAGTGCTGAGGCTGAAAGCGCGTTTGCAGGACGGTACACGAATATATAGCAAGAAATCTGCCCTGAATTTCAGAAAATAAATAAACCTCAAGGTAATAGTATGCCAATTACTCGGAGTGTGAACTCCATGTCCGTGTGACATCACTGCCTCGTATATACCTCTTCTGGTATTCAAGCAGAAAGCGTGAAGGAACACAAAGGAATCTCTGTAGGAGGTTTGGGGCCTCCGTCTCCAATGTTTCCGCAATGTGGTGGACTTCTTTGTTATTCCGCTCCACGCCCACAGCCGACAGACGCGGAATTAACAACAGCCTCGCCGTTGCGTTTCGCTACTGGCGTCTACAACACGGACTGATTTCATTGCGCACGTCAATCCACACAGAGCTATCTTTTACGTTGTTCGAGAGAACATAGAAACAGCTGCGATGGCAAACCATAACTGCTTACTCACATTTCTAATATCACGCATCGTTCCTGGCTATCAGTTCTAGTTTACGACAAGGCCTTCCTGTTCTGAACCATGTTCCCGAAATAATCTTCTTACGAAGAGTCACCTACGTCACTGAAAAGCGTTTCATTGGTGGGGAAGGGGTGCAAAAAGATAAAGGACACGAGACTGCGGTTGGTGTGATCAAAACGATCCGGTCCTAGTCTGATGCAGACCAAAACAAACTTGCAGGCACATGACATGAAGATTTGCACCCTTTGTCAGAATAAATTTATATTCCAGACTGCGACGCAAATCCGGGATCTTGCCTTTCAAGGTCAAGTTTCATTGCACCGCACACTTCTCTGCAAAGTGAAAGACTAATTTTGGAAGAATTACATTGTTTCCTTCGGTTGCGAATGTGACAGGCGGCAATGTTTTTGAATTGCAAGAAGAGAAATGGTTCAAATGGCTCTAAGCACTATGGGACTTAACATCTGATGTCATCAGTCCCCTAGACGCAGAACTACTTAAACCTAACTAACCTAAGGACATCATACACATCCATGCCCGAGGCAGGATTCGAACCTGCGACCGTAGCAGCAGGGTGGTTCCAGACTGAAGCGCCTAGAACTGCTCGGTCACAGGGCCGGTGTAAGAAGAGAAATATTCCGTCCTAGTACCGAAAAAGAAAGAAGGGAGGAAAATCATACGATACTGAGCAGAAATTAGAACTCTGATGAAAAATAAATGCTGGAAAAACACTATTCATAAGACATGAAAAATATTTAGAGACTGAATTGTAAAACGTATATATACAAATATGTGTATGCGAATGTGCCTCTTGAATGAAGTGATTTGTACGAAAACGATGGGGAAAAGAATGTATGCTGGTGCTAAAACGTTAAAAACTCTTTTCTTGGATTGTTTGGTAAGTCTACACTGTTCATCTTTTCCACTATTTCGCGCATATTTTCCTCGTTTGACTTAACGAAATTCATAACATCAAACCTTTTCGTGACAGGAGTACGCATTTCACCTCATTGAAGGGAAAAAAAAAGCATGTATTACGACGAATTACACCTGATGATAGATCCACAGGGTCCGAAATGCATAGTGTGCTTAATAAAAGACGAAAAGCTGTGACTGAAGGCATTTTTAATTCACATCTCCAGAAATTAAGTGGTTTTTTCTGAGATATTTTAGAAATTTTATAAGGAGAGGTCTTTACTATAGAAATGTTCTGTAACAGATGATATCTGATATTTAGCGCGAAACGAAAAAGTTTTCGTGGAGAAAGGAAGATTTTTAAATGTTGCAGGAGTATCGATGTGAAAGAAACAATATTCCACTTCTATGTATCCGCTTTCTCGATAGCGTTATTGGGTCCAGTCCCAATGTGTTCTTCGTCGACTAGAGAGATCTGGAGCAATGCATCGTATATCAATTACTCTACTTGGAGCACGTTCGAGGTAGGGGGAAAAAATAAAATAACAATTGCAGCAACTTCTGCAGAAGGTGGCCACCTAAACAACGGCGTTGCTTTTATTTTACCATTGTTTGCAGTGAGGTTTCTTCTTCGTGGGAGAATGTTACGACCTGGCCTTGTGACACAGACGGCAGTCTCACAGAATGGACGGTGGTAAAGTATTCATTACGAGCTGTCATTCTCACTAAGAGCGTGACTGCCCATCTTTTACTTATGTAGATGACTAGGTAATGCGGCCAGCTCTGCTGTCCACGAGTCGCTGAGCTGCCTGCTACCGTGGTCCCTCCCTCTCCCTTCTTCCCGCCCCTCACCCCTCTTTCCATCCTTCCTTCCTTCCTTCCGTCCTTCCTTCCTCTCATCCTATCATCCTCTCTCTCTCTCTCCGTCCGTGCATTCCTCTCTTCCCCTGTAATTGTGCGCCCGCAACTCTCCTGCACGTCTATTTCTGTCCCGCTCACTCTCCGCCCCACCACTCCGCGCACTCACATACACACATACGAACAGGCGCTCACACACACTCCACGCACGCACACATTCAACCCACACCAGCACACACACGCATACACGTACACGCACGCACACACACACACACACACACACACACACTCAAAAGCTCCCACTCCAGCCGCTTGTCACTGCGCAGGAAATCCAGAGTTCTGCCGCGAATACTATGGCGCGGAGGGGGGTGGAGGGGGACGAGGAGGGGTTAGGTAGAGGCAGGAAAGGGGGATGGAGAGAATTGTATCGACGCGCTGCACCGGAAACGAACGAAATCGTCCGCGCCTCGCGCTTTAAGGTGAGAACTCGGCTTAAAGCAGTTCTCGCGAAAGCTTTAAAACGGCTCCGAAGGCTCCTTTAATTCAGCTGCACGCCGACAGTCGAATGTAAACATCGCGCTGAAGGTTAAATGGATTTTTATCTGGAACACTAAATTATATAGTTGACGCGAGTGTGCCAGGCTAAGTATCGTGTAGTTTGGTGCCTGCAGCAGGGTGCTACGTGTGGGGGGAGGGGTGATTCCGCTAAAAGCATGTAAGTAGCTCGCGACGCGCCGCATTATACGGCCGCAGTGCGGACCGCACGCCGGGGGGCGGGGGGCGGCGTGATTAAGGAAGGCGGCGACGGACAACAGGTGCGGCTGCAGCCCGCGAGCAGAAAGCAGCCGGCACAGTCGCCGACGGCGCCGGCGACGCATCGAGCGGCCGAGCTGCTTCCGCCGCGCCGTTGGGTGGGGGGAGGGGGGGCGGGTGTAGGCGTCTGCCTGGAGCACCGCAGGGCCGCGGCGCTGCGGGGAGCTCGCCAGGTGCGGGGTGTAGGACGTCGCTTTCCGAAGAAACGCTGCCCAGACTGGCATTCACTCCCTGCTATTACGTTATCACGCCCTTACGTCTTAATAGCGCCGCAAGTTAATGGTTTCACATTCATTTGCAAAGCGTCAGCAGTGCTTATTAGAGTATGTTACACTTTTTTTTTTTTTTGTAGTAGATATCGTGGTGGCCTTTGACTGTAAAAATTATGTACTACATCCACTACTGCATATTCGTGCGAGTGTCCATCAATCACGTGGTAGTGGTACCAGTAGCCCCGCGTACTGGCGCTGATGGCCCGAGCGGTACCGCCCGACCGTCGTGTCATCCTCTGTCAGTGGCGTCATTGCATGCGTTTTCTGAATATAACTGGGGTATTTCCACGTTACTCCGACATACTTCAAGGGGATTTGGCATGTGTCGTAAGGAACAAAATGAGGATAGAATATACTGAACAGGAGATTTTAGTAATTTTTTAAATATAATTCTGAAAACGTAATACATATAAAGTTCATGCCAAATTCCAAGCACTTTGCCCCATATCTCACCGCACACTCAAAATTTCAAGATTTACTCTTATATATAGGGTTTGTAGAATTACAGAATCCGCTGAATGGAATGAATGGTCTAATGAGTGCAGAATATGGATTGAGAGCGTATCGAAAAAGACGAAAGTAATGGGAAGTAGCCGAAATGAGAACACCAGGAAACTTAACGTTGGTGATCACGGAGTAGATGAAATTCACGAATTCTGCTATCTAGACAACAAAATAACCCATGACGGACTGAGCGATGAGGGCACGAGGGCATTGAAAGCAAATTAGCACTGGCAAAAAGGGCACTCCTGGCCAAGAGAAGTCTACTGTTCTGAGAACGTACGTGTGGAGCACAACATTGTATCATAGTGAAACATGGACTGTTGGAAAACTTAAAAAAAAAAAAAAAAAAGATAATCGTACCATTTGAGATTTGGTGCTACAACAGAACGTTGAAAATTATGGAGGCTGGGAAGGTGAGGAATGACTAGGTTCTCTGGAGCATTGGCGAGGAAAGGAGTGTATGGAAAACACTGAGAAGAAGAAAGGACAAGATGGTTGGACAGGTGTGAAGACCTCACGGAATAACGTCCATGGTACTAGACGGAGCTGAAGTGAACAAAAACTATAGAGCGAATCAGAGACTGGAATACATCCAATAAATTATTGAGGACGTAGGTTCCAATTGCTACTCTGAGGCGATAAAGCTGGCACAGGAGAGGAATTTTTGCCGTTCTGTATTAAATCAGTCAGAAGAATCACGACTCAAAAAAGAAATAAGTCTAAAAAATTTCATAATTCTAGCCGTCACAGATTCTGAGAAGAGATACGTAAATGTAAAAAAACATGATTTTCAGGAAAAGCAATTGAAATGTCAATCCAATGTTTTTTCTCGCGTCACCTCTTCAGAAGACCCTAGATTTGTACTCAGGGTCATCTATCGCTTCAAATCTTCTCCTGCAGTTTCTTGTTGTTTGCCCTCTTTCGTTTACCATGTCTTCAATTAACTTTTCATTTGCAGAGAAATATCTTAAGTCTCTTTTTCTCAAGAAATGTAAAATTGCAATTTTGACAACTGCGGTGTGTCGTTTTATGGCATCGTTTCCATATGAGTGAATTTAAAGACTCATTGGGATTCTGGGTTTTGCCACGAACACTCCTTTTTAGAATATCAGGATCGGCCAGAAACCTGTAAGTGGGCTTGACAACATCCAGTATACAATTTGGAAGTCTGTCCTTGTGAATGCAATCCACGAAATCATTGTGCACCGAACTAGTATGGAAGTGTAACAACAAAAAGTGGTCGTGGCAGCAAGGCCACGTAGCACATTTGATTATTTTTCAGGGACTTTGGATGCAATTTCATTATTTAAACTTTGGGAACTTATTTTCCCAACGCCCGACTAATAAATAAAAAATAAATTGAAAACTGACATTTTCGATCACTTTCATTAAGGTCCCCGTTGAACAGACGCCATGGCCGCCTTTGATTCTAACTGATGTGTTATATCTACTATTCCACTATTGCAAATTCGGCCGAGTGTCCATCAATCAAGTGTTAGCAGTACCCTGCTGGGCCAATCGGTACCGACCGACCACCGAGTCTTCCTCTGCCATCCGCGTCATTGGATGCGGTATGGAATGGCGCGTGGTCAGTACATTGCTCTCCCGGCCGCTGTCGGCTTTCTTAACTTTGAAGCTGCTACTCTTCACTCAAGCAGCTCCCCGATTGGCATCACAAAGTGGCGTACACCTGTTCCAAACCTCACCACGGAAACATCTCTGGCAATATGGGGAACTGATACCGTGTCCACCGCATAGCAGTCGGATATGCTGACCACTGATATACACAGATGGACATTATCATATATACACTCCTGGAAATGGAAAAAAGAACACATTGACACCGGTGTGTCAGACCCACCATACTTGCTCCGGACACTGCGAGAGGGCTGTACAAGCAATGATCACACGCACGGCGCAGCGGACACACCAGGAACCGCGGTGTTGGCCGTCGAATGGCGCTAGCTGCGCAGCATTTGTGCACCGCCGCCGTCAGTGTCAGCCATTTTGCCGTGGCATACGGAGCTCCATCGCAGTCTTTAACACTGGTAGCATGCCGCGACAGCGTGGACGTGAACCGTATGTGCAGTTGACGGACTTTGAGCGAGGGCGTATAGTGGGCATGCGGGAGGCCGGGTGGACATACCGCCGAATTGCTCAACACGTGGGGCGTGAGGTCTCCACAGTACATCGATGTTGTCGCCAGTGGTCGGCGGAAGGTGCACGTGCCCGTCGACCTGGGACCGGACCGCAGCGACGCACGGATGCACGCCAAGACCGTAGAATCCTACGCAGTGCCGTAGGGGACCGCACCGCCACTTCCCAGCAAATTCGGGACACTGTTGCTCCTGGGGTATCGGCGAGGACCATTCGCAACCGTCTCCATGAAGCTGGGCTACGGTCCCGCACACCGTTAGGCCGTCTTCCGCTCACGCCCCAACATCGTGCAGCCCGCCTCCAGTGGTGTCGCGACAGGCGTGAATGGAGGGACGAATGGAGACGTGTCGTCTTCAGCGATGAGAGTCGCTTCTGCCTTGGTGCCAATGATGGTCGTATGCGTGTTTGGCGCCGTGCAGGTGAGCGCCACAATCAGGACTGCATACGACCGAGGCACACAGGGCCAACACCCGGCATCATGGTGTGGGGAGCGATCTCCTACACGGGCCGTACACGACTGGTGATCGTCGAGGGGACACTGAATAGTGCACGGTACATCCAAACCGTCATCGAACCCATCGTTCTACCATTCCTAGACCGGCAAGGGAACTTGCTGTTCCAACAGGACAATGCACGTCCGCATGTATCCCGTGCCACCCAACGTGCTCTAGAAGGTGTAAGTCAACTACCCTGGCCAGCAAGATCTCCGGATCTGTCCCCCATTGAGCATGTTTGGGACTGGATGAAGCGTCGTCTCACGCGGTCTGCACGTCCAGCACGAACGCTGGTCCAACTGAGGCGCCAGGTGGAAATGGCATGGCAAGCCGTTCCACAGGCCTACATCCAGCATCTCTACGATCGTCTCCATGGGAGAATAGCAGCCTGCATTGCTGCGAAAGGTGGATATACACTGTACTAGTGCCGACATTGTGCATGCTCTGTTGCCTGTGTCTATGTGCCTGTGATTCTGTCAGTGTGATCATGTGATGTATCTGACCCCAGGAATGTGTCAATAAAGTTTCCCCTTCCTGGGACAATGAATTCACGGTGTTCTTATTTCAATTTCCAGGAGTGTATATATATATATATATATATATATATATATATATATATATATATATATATACCGAAAATTTACGAAAAAACTGTCCTAGGTGAAAAGCTGATACCAGAAAAGGAAGTCAGCCCTGCAACTGATGTTCTGCTAACCACCCTTCCTCCAACCTTCAGCAAGATTTATTACTTCACCAGCTGACAGGTAGACCTCTTTTGTTACAATTGTTGGCCTTTTTCTTTGAAGTTTCTCTACTCTACCGAAAATGCGATCATCAGGTAAGTAACTGTGTCCTAGTAATAATAACTATTAATATTAGTACTATGCAGTACTATTACGAGGGAGCTCAGAAGCACGAACTGATGCTAACAGCTGCCCAGCGCGGGAAGACTGGCTCTGACTGGACTGGAAATCACAACACTGGAATCAGCGTCTCCTATCGCCTATTATGGACGAAATGGTTCAAATGACTCTGAGCACTATGGGAATTAACTTCTGAGGTCATCAGTCCCCTAGAACGTAGAACTACGTAAACCTAACTAACATAAGGACACCACACACATCCATACCCAAGGCAGGAGTCGAACTTGCGACCGTAGAGGTCGCGCGGTGCCAGACTGTAGCGCCTAGAACCGCTCGGCCACCCCGGCAGGCTATTATGGACGAGTTTGCACGAATTGTATACTTGGACAGGTTCGTGTTTGTTCTGAACGATGCATTTTCACAGGTTTCTATTAGGGCACATGTTCTATTTCACTTAAATTGCGCGATGTATACTGACGGAAAGAAAGTCTCAACGTTAAGGGGGACTTGTGCGACATAAGTGAAAGTTGGCTGATTCTACATGTGAAGTATTCTGTCTTTTCAAATTTCGTGCCAGTCGCACAAGAGCGGCTCTTGCAACATCACTATGAGGATACGAATCAGGTTTGCCTTAGATCCACGCTGTAACGGTCGTGAGAGTTAGTTACCTCTGAGATTGGACACGATGGGTTCATATTAGTCAAGGATGGCTTAAAAGTGACAAAGACGGCATTATCAACACCTCGCTGAGTATTAACGAGGCCGTATAATAGGGCTACGAGATATTACAGAAATACTTGGCAGGAATATAGCCACTGTACATGATTGCTGGCAGTGGTAGTCACGGGAATGTACCGTCGCAAGGATACCGGCCTCCGGACGGTCAGGTGGTACTACCGAGAGGGGACACCATCGTGTTCGTTGTATACCTCTGGCGCATCGTACTGCATCTGCAGCAGAAATTTGAGAGTGTTTGGCACCATAGGGACACAACGAACTGTTGCAAATCGATTACTTCAACGACAGCTCTGAGGCAAATGCCCTGTAGTGCCCATTCCACTGACCACAAACCATTGCCATTTGCTACTTCAATGTTGTCAAGCGAGAGCTTATTAAAGGACAGGGTGGAGGCCTCTTGTGTTTTCTGATAAAAGCTGATTCTGCCTCATTGCCAGCGATGGGTGTGTATTGGTTAGAAGAAGCCCTGTTGAGGACCTGCATCCAACCTACCTTCATGCTAGAGACACAGGACATACAGCTGAAATTACGGTCTGGGGTGCGATTTCGTATGACGGCAGGAGCATTCTCTTGGTTATCTTACTCCAGCGTCATCCACAAATAGGATTAATCGTTCCTGTATCGATCGTCCAAGTCCAAGAGGCAGACAACTCCACCCCACAAACTGACATCCGGCACCTGTACAGCACAGTGTATTCACGTTTTCATGCTTGCATTCAATATTCTGGCGGTTACATCCGTCATCAATGTACCAGCATTTCACATTTGTAATGGCTTATCTCGCGCAACCATTGCTGTGTTAATCACTTAAATATGTTACCTTGACAAATTTATTCTCGAAATTTCATTACTTTACATTAACTATTTTTGTTTTTGCGATTTTTTTGGGTCAGTGTATAATAACAATAAAGATAACTAACCAGCACAACATTATCATCAAAGAAATATATTTCAAACGGTTAGTTTCGGCGCAACACTTGCGCCATCTACAGGTCAGCTACAAACCAAAAGAGAACTTTTATTTCGTGGTCCATTTATTGTACTCGGTGCATATTTAAGTTAATATCAGGTTGAATCAAATGAAAACGAGAGCGATGTAAAAAATCGGCTGATGATATACATAAAGACAACTAACAACCGCAACGATATGTATTTCAAACAACTAGCTTCTCGCAACACTTAACGATATCTTTAAGTCGACCATGAGCGAAAAGAGTACTTTCATTCCTTGGCCCTTGAATCATAGAACCCATATATTACTAGATGATGGATGCAGTCCACGACAAATATTATCAACGGGATCTGTGTTCAAATGTGTGTGTGAAATCTTGTGGGACTTAACTGCTAAGGTCATCAGTCCCTAAGCATACACACTACTTAACCTAAATTATCCTAAGGACAAACACACACACCCATGCCCGAGGGAGGACTCGAACCTCCGCCGGGACCGGCCGCACAGTCCATGACTGCAGCACCTAAGACCGCTCGGCTAATCCCGCGCGGCTCAACGGGATCTACGATGCATGGGCCAAGGAATGCAAAAGTACTCTATCGTTTACAGTGGACTTGAAGTTAACGCACCGTAAGTGTTGCGCCGGAACTAATTGTTGTTGTTGTGATCTTCAGTCCAGAGACTGGTTTGATGCAGCTCTCCATGCTACTCTATCATGTTCAAGCTTCTTCATCTCCCAGTACCTACTGCAACCTACATCCTTCTGAATCTGTTTAGTGTATTCATCTCTGGGTTCCCTCTACGATTATTACCCTCCACGCTGCCCTCCAATACTAAATTGGTGAGCCGGCCAATGTGGCCGAGCGGTTCTAGGCGCTTCAGTCTGGAACCGCGCGACCGCTACGATCGCAGTTTCGAATCCTGCCTCGGGCATGGATGTGTGTGACGTTTTTAGGTTGGTTAGGTTTAAGTAGTTCTAAGTTCTAGGGGACTGATGACCTCAGAAGTTAAGTCCCATAGTGCTCAGCGCCATTTGAACTAAATTAGTGATCATTTAATGCCTCAAAATATGTCCTACCAACCGATCCCTTCTTCTAGTCAAGTTGTGCTACAAATTTCTCTTCTCCCCAATTCTAGTCAATACATTCTCATTACTTATGTCTAACCTTCAGCATTCTTCTGTAACACCACATCTCGAAAGCTTCTATTCACTTTTTGTCTAAACTATTTATCGTCCACCTTTCACCTCCATACATGCCTACACTCCATACAAATACTTTCAAAAAAGACTTCCCGACACTTAAATCTATACTCGATGTTAACAAATTTCTCTTCTTCAGAAACGCTTTCCTTACCATTGCCATTCTACATTGTATATCCTCTCTACTTCGACCATCATCAGTTATTTTGCTCCCCAAATAGCAAAACTCGTTTACTGCTTTAAGCGTCTCATTTCCTAATCTAATACCCTCAGCATCACCCCATTTAATTCGACTACATTCCATTATCCTCGTTTTGCTTGTGGTAATTTTCATCTTATATCCTCCTTTCAAGACACTGTCCATTCCGTTCAGCTGCTATTCCAGGTCCTTTGCTGTCTCTGACAGAATTACAATGTCATCGGCAAACCTCAAAGTTTTTATCTCTTCTCCATGGATTTTAAGTCCTACTCCGAATTTTTCTTTTTTTTTTTTCCTTTACTGCTTGCTCAATATACAGATTGATTAACATCGGGGGTAAGCTACAACCCTGTCTCACTCCCTTCCTAACCACTGCTTCCCTTTCATAGCCCTCGACTCTTATAACTGCCATCTGGTTTCTGTACAAATTGTAAATAGCCGTTCGCTCCCTGTATTTTACCCCTGCCACCTTCAGAATTTTGAACAGAGTATTCCAGTCAACATTTTCAAAAGCTTTCTCTAAGTCTACAAATGCTAGAAACGTAGGGTTGCCTTTCCTTAATCTATTTTCTGAGATAAGTCGTAGGGGTAGTATTGCCTCACGTGTTCCAACATTTGAACGGAATCCAAACTGATCTTCTCCGAGGTCGACTTCTACCAGTTTTTCCATTCGTCTGTAAAGAATTCGTGCTAGTATTTTGCAGCCGTGGCTTATTAAACTCGGAACTAATTGTTTGAATCAAATTTATTTGATGATATGTCTACGGTGGTTAGTTTTCTGTATTTGTATCAAGTGGCTCCGAGCGCTATGTGACTTAACTTCTGAGGTCATCAGTCGCCTAGAACTTAGAACTAATTAAACGTAACTAACCTAAGGACATCACATACATCCATGCCCGAGGCAGGATTCGAACCTGCGACCGTAGCGGTCGCTCGGCTCCAGACTGTAGCCCCTAGAACCGCACGGCCACTCCGGCCGGCCGTATTTACATCACCAGCTGTTATCCCATGCCTGCGAGGACGATGGACTTCCAGAAATTTATTGGCAGTTATGGTGATTACTTAAATAAAAGATAGTGTACATACTTTTTCCCGTCTCTCTCGTTCACATTTGACTGCCCCTCATACTAACCTCAATGTGCACCGAGTACCAAAACGGATTCACGTAATAGAAACCAGCTTCACACCTGCGCCGTATCAGCTTTCCAGCCCGTTTACAATAATTTCTTATATGTGAGGGAGCCGTCCGGTGTGGCCGTGGGGTTCTAGGCACTTCAGTGTGGAACCGCGCGACCGCCCCGGTCGCAGGTTCGAATCCTGCCTCGGGCATGGATGTGTGTGATGTCCTTAGGTTAGTTAGGTTTACGTAGTTCTAAGTCTAAGGGACTGATGACCTCAGATGTTAAGTCCCGTAGTGCTGAGAGCCATTTATATGTGAGGAGGAACAGAGGAAACTAAAAATGGCTCTGAGCACCATGGGACTTAACTTCTGATGTCATCAGTCCCCTAGAACTTAGAACTACTTAAACCTAACTAACCTAAGGACATCATACACACATCCATGCCCGAGGCAGGATTCGAACCTGCGACCGTAGCGGTCGCGCGGTTCCAGACTGTAGCGCCTACAACCGCTCGGCCACGAGGAAACCAAAAGACAGCGCTCGTCTAAAGGACGCGAGTTCGATCCTGTCCTTTTCTGAGGACAAAAAGAAAAGTTACAACCTAGTGAGTTAGTGACGTTACACTGCAGTGTCTCTTGATGTGCAAATCGTGTCGCAAACGTACACACACGGACGCACACGTCCACAGAAATAAAAACGCCGCTGTGCTCGAGCGAAGAGTAACGCTACCATTGTCTCGATGTGCCTACGCGTATAAGAATACCCTCTTTTCAGCGACAGAAAAGGAAAAGAAAGAAGCAGAGCGAAAAAAAAGGAGAGAGAGAGAGAGGAAAAAGGGGGGAAAAGGAGAGTGGTAGTAGTAGTAGGAGGAGGAGGAGGAGGAGGAGCAGGAGGAGGAGGCGGCTGTGTGGCAGACCCCGCCCCCCGCGCGGCATCCGCGGCCGCCCGCGAGAGCGCGTCAGCAGCTAGCAGCAGCCGGCAGCCGGCAGGCAGGCAGCGCCGCGCGCACTCACACACACACACTCACACACACACACGTGTGGCCGCCTCGTCTTCGGCGGCGTGGCACCGAAGAGGAGAGAGAGAGCCAGGCAGGCGGGCAGAGCAGAGCAGCAGGGCAGGGCACAGCGGCGAGTATCGATTGTGGGCGAGCCGGCAGCCGGCAGCCGGCAGCGGCGGGCGGTCGCGGACGCTGACGCCCTGAGCGACGGCCGCGCGAGCACCGAGGCGGCCGCGCCGAGCCGCGCCAGTGGGAGTGCCCGAGAGCCGCCGCGGTGGCCGCGCCGGGGGACAGCGCCGCCGCCGGCGCCGCCGGCTCGCAGCCGCAGCCGCAGCCGCCGCCGCCGCCGCAGCCGCCACAGCAGCAGCAGCCGGTAAGTGCCGGCGCGCGCGCTTCCGCGCTTCTTTCCCCTCGCCCTCGCCTCTTTCGTAGCGCCGCGCGCGCCTTCGTCGCCCCGCGCCGTACCGGACACTGGCCGCCGTCTTTTGTCTCGGGCGACACGTACCGCCCCTTACCGGCCTCCTCTCGACGAACGCCGCGCGCCTTCACCGGATTCCGATCGGTGGCGTCCTCGTCGTTACGGGAGGATAATGCTGGAGGAGGCATTTCCGTCCCGGATTCGCTGAAGAACTGCGCGCAGGAGCAGTGCTGTGTCGGTCTAGACAAACTCTCGGAACGGTGCTCAGCTAAGCTTTACGGCCAGGCAGAAGGGTAGCGTCGACGGCGTCGTCATTACGGTTGGAAGTGACTGACGCACTGTCAGTCAGGGCAAGCTGAAGAACCGCGCACTTCTACATCTAAACGACTAATCGCAACTCATCCTTACGAGCTTGGCAGTGTGTTCGTCGAGCCATTCTGGGACAGGACGTGGTGAAAATGAAACCCTAAATCTTTCCGTTGTAGCTTTGATTTGTCTTATTTCATCAGAATGGTCGTTCCTCCCTATATAGGAGGACGTCAACAAAATATTTTCACTCCAGCTCGCGTGTCATATCGGTGACACTCACTTCACCTCTTCACGATAGAACACAGCGAGCTCTCCTCTGAGCTTTTTTGATCCACCGTCGATTCTGTCTGGTATGGACACCATAACCCATAGCAATATTCTAGCAGGGGCGGACAAGTGTATAGTGGTCAGGACCTTTAAGTAGATTTGTCATGCCTTCTATGTGTTCCCCCAATAAACCGCAGTCTCTGATTCGCCTTCCCCACAACATTATCTATAAAATCCTCCAAATTTAAGTTGTTAGCAATTCTTATTCTTAGAAAATTAGTTGAGTTGATAGTAAATAAGATTTTGAGGAATCGCCGGCCGCGGTAGCCGTGCGTTTCTAGGCGCTGCAGTCCGAAACCAAGGGACCGCTACGGTCGCAGGTTCGAATCCTGCCTCGGGCATGGATGTGTGTGATGTCCTTAGGTTAGTTAGGTTTAAGTAGTTCTAAGTTCTAGGGGACTGATGACCTAAGATGTTAAGTCCCATAGCGCTCAGAGCCATTTGAACCATTTGAACCATTTTGAGGAATCAGCCTCAGTTGCGCAAACTTCTGGTCTTTACCAGGTTTCAGCTAAATTAATCTATCCCTCTTCA
Source organism: Schistocerca cancellata (assembly GCF_023864275.1). NCBI lineage: Eukaryota > Metazoa > Arthropoda > Insecta > Orthoptera > Acrididae > Schistocerca > Schistocerca cancellata. Next base: position 329,746,602 of record NC_064628.1, on the reverse strand, counting down.
GAAGCATAAAATTACTGTAACATGCCTGAGTAAGGCAAAGTCATGTTACAGTAATTTCATGCTTCTGAAGAAGGCTAGATTAATTTAGCCGAAACCTAGTAAAAACCAGAAGTTTGCACAACTGAGGCTCATTCCTCAAAATATTAGTCTATCACAGTTGTTGACGGGGCTTCAATATGGTAAAAATTATTAGATAGTAAATATCTTCCTCCACTCCATTACCAGCCTCGTTCAGCGATAGTAATCCAATGTTCAAGTAAAAATGCAGTCTCCGTTGCAAGTTTTTATTTTAGAATTGTCGCGTTTGGTACTAGTGGCGGTTTACGCGGTCTAAGAAATTCTGAAGATGCGCCACTAGCGAGATACGTCTCAATTTCAGAATAAATTCCTGTAACAGTGACTGCCTTTTTATTTGAAAACTAAACTGACAGATTTTAGATTGCTCTCATTTATCGTGTAACCGAAATTTAACGGAGTTGTAGTACACCTGTGTTTGGCCTCACATGTTTTATTGTCTAGAGTCAATTGTCGCTTTCCGCGCCGTACAGATATTTTCTCTAAATCGTTGTACAAATGTTTGTTTGATTTTCTGCTGACTTTACCAGACGGTAAACGACAGAATCATCTGCGAACAATCTAAGAGGGATGCTCAGGTTGTCTCTTAAATCATGTACACGGATTACAAATAGCAGAGGACCTTGCGGAACGCCAGCTGTCACTTCTGCTTTACTCGATGACTTCCAGTCAGTCACTACCAACTGTGGCGTTTCTGACAGGAAATCGCAAGCCCAGCCGCACAATTGCGACGATACTCCATAGGCACACAGTTTGATTAGAAGCCGTTTACGAGGAACGGGGTCAAAAGCCTTCTGGAAATCTATAAATATGGAACCAATTTCAGTTCCCCTGTCGACAGCACTCATTACATCGTGAGGATAAAGAGCCGTTTGTCTTTTACAAGAACGATACTTTCTGAATCCGTGCTGAATATGTGTCGATAGGTCTTTTCCTTTGATGTAATTCATAATGTTCGAACGTAATATATGTTCCAAAATGGTTCAAATGGCTCTGAGCACTACGGGACTTAGCTTCTGAGGTCATCAGTCCCCTAGAACATAGAACTACCTAAACCTAACTAACATAAGGACATCACACACATCCATGGCCGAGGCAGGATTCGAACCTACGATCGTATCGGTATCACGGTTTCAGACTGTAGCGCCTAGAACCGCTCCGCCACACAAGCCGGCTATATGTTCCAAAATCGTACTGCAAATCGACGTCAGTGATATGTGTCTGTAACTCACCGAATTACAATTTCTTTCTTGCGTACTGGTGTAATCTATGCAAGTTTCCAGTCCTTAGGCACGAACCTTCCACCCAGCACCCCCAAAACAAGTGTCCCGCTGAATCTCCCGACCAGGTCGTAGAGTGCTACAACTACAGGAAGTCCCACACACTTGAATAATATTCTAGGTTGGTTTGAACGAGTGTTTTGTAAGCAATCTCCTTTATACAGTGCCTATATTTACCCAGTATCCTGCCAATGAATCGAAGTTTGCTACTGACTGCATCTACGATTGAGCCTATGTGATCATTTCATTTCACATCCCTCCATGATAATGCAGTGCTCACCATCTGCTTGAAGTTATTTATTAATGATTGACGATGCGACAGGTGACCGCGTGCTTACACGTTGATGCTGTTCTTCGTCTTCCCACCTTACATTAATTATAATTTGTTCCTGGTAAACCGCGGTCTCCACACAGCTGTATCATCACTTTACTAAAGGGACATTTTCAGTCAGAAAGGGACCATTCTCATGTATAATGCGAGATTAATCAGGTGCATGAAAAATCATAACTATTAGTTATGCTGTCACAAGATACCTGAGGGCGGTCTGATTCTGACAGAAACTGGTCGTTTCATAAAGTGACATGCGCAGTCCATGATCTTCCAAACATTTCTGAAAGCTGCAAATCATAGCCCCTTCAAAATAATAATTTCTTCCTTTTTCTTTTGCAACGAGCGCAGTGATTAAGGTTATGGAACGTATCTCAGATGAGATAGCTTCGAATCTTCGTCAGGCGGTCGTGATTTGGGTTCTCGTGGTTTCCCATGATATTCCTGTTCTGATAAGACTAACAGCTTACTCTCTCCCGATGTGTTCTGTGGCGTAAGACCTCGATGCTGATGGCGTGTTACAATCTAATATCCCTCAGTATGATCTTCTTCCTCACTTCGGCGAGTTGAGCTAACGTACTTGTATAGTTCATGGAGTCGAACCACGTGGTCTGGCCGGTCTCATCGAAACCGCGTGCCAATTTGGCAAATTCATGCACTCGAAAACCGAGAACTATGTATTAGTTCCAATGTTTCTTCTTATTATTATTTATTCTAATGAAACTTTAAGGACAATTCTGAAGAACTTTACTCGTTTGATCTTGTAATCTGTACGGTGAAGACTCTTATATGCAACTGCTCACGTAACTTATACTGATCGGAAAAAGGCCTCTAGGGCCTAAATCCGTGATGTTTGTCAGAACTATCTTCCAACTGGACTGCAGTAAATAACCTATATCCAATTGCAGTTTTTGTGAACGTCTTTGTAAGAATATGCCTGCACTTATAAAAACCTCTTTCTTGTCTAACTTTTTTCCAGATTTGCCTATCAGCCTCCTCATTAAACTGTTTTCTGTATTCTAATCTTTATCTGCCTACTTGCTTTACTTTGTAATACGATCCCACAAGCGCCTAACTGACATTTCCTTCACACCTCAGCACTTGTGCCACCAATTTCTCTTCTGAGAAACGTTCTTCGTACAAGAGTTGGAGTACTTCTTCTCTCTACGCTTGATCCAGTTTCTTCTTCCCTCACAATTCTTTTCCATGTAATGCTGTGCTGCAGGTATGTAGTTTCAGAAACATCTCTATTTCACGTCAATATTTGATACCAACAAACCTCTTTCATTGAAGAAACCGTTCTTCACCTGCGGCAATCTGCTTCGAATGTGTATGTTGATTCTGTTATTTAGTGTACTCATGCTTTGTTGGTAGTACATTACGTGAATGCCTTGCTACATCTCTCGTAAACCGATCTTTCCTACTAATCATGGTTAGCAAACATCTTTCCCCTTTTTTCTTTCTATACGTCTCTTAATAACTCTTTCCCCATTTTAGCGTGAAGGCTATTTGCAAAACAGCGAAATCTTTCCAGCAACAGTTATTAGACGCTTACTGTTTAGTATAGACTAACGTTGCTTCAGCACCGATATCATACTAAATTGACGTCTTAATCGGTTTCGACAAGAATGTGGGTGAGAAATCAGACCAAGAACTTTGTGAAAGATTCACTCAAATCTTCTCTCGAATTGATGTAGGCATGTGGATTGCAAGCTCAACCTATAAGTGGTACCTTTGAACTCTGTGTCATCTCTTCTTCTATCTTTTTTTAATAGACTAAAGTTAATGGTGTGTTGCTGATGTCACTCTATGCGTTCCGATCTTTGTCCTACCAGTTTCGCGTAAGACACAACATCGAAATATCGAATCTGCACTTCGAAATCAGTCAGCAGTTCATTTACAAACGCAAGACGTCTTTTCACAAATCCATCTGCGTTCATGTGCAAGATTCGTGATGGAAGCTGTCTGGTCAGATTAATATTTATTTCAGTCTGTAATCATGCTGCATTCACCCGTAAGTAAACTGTTCGAGGTCCTTCGCTGCAGCGGAATGTCTCAGCCTTTTCACAGAGAAGTGGCTCCATAGTTTGTTTATAGCTTAGTTCTCAAAACAGTCCTTTCACTCTAATTTGTGCTGGACACCACGATAGTGATGAACATTCATGTACATGGTGCTTATTGCATCTCCCCTGTTTCTGAACTATGGTAGTTGTTACATTGAAATCAAAAGCATTCTCATTATATACTAAACGATTTATAAGCAAGGTGCAAATTTTTCTTGTAAGCAAAAAACTACCTTCCCTCGAGCTATACTTTTCTCATAAGTCGTGTCAAAATAGGTACGCCAGAATTCATCCCAAGACTTGGGAGTGCTGGTGTGCTCCGTTGCAGACGATGCATTGCTTGCAGCGTAGTGCTTCTTCGTGACAGGTCCTGGCGACGCGGCACCAGAGCTAAAGACCTTTTTCTCCTTTTTGCCTTGACGGACGACAGTCGATTGTGATCTGCCGTCTGAGAACTGCAGCAGTCCGAAGCAGAATTGAAACCGGTCTTTTAGCTTCTGGCCTCCGCCTCCAACGCTCCTACGCCACCGCCGCTGCACCACTGCGAGGATTTCGCGTGTTCCAAGCCAGTCGGTTCGGTCAACACTCATTTGTGTGACTGTTGTTTAACTGCTAAACCTCGGCGATATTGCTTCTTATGTTATACACAAGTGTCACGCTCCTGGTTTTACCTTGTTTTCACTCTGATGCCTCCCACATACCGAGATAGCACAGTGGGTTTGGCTCTGGCCTCGTATTTGAAAGGACGCCAGCATTGCAGGTTTCTACTCTAAAGCGCTCAAGGCGAATATCGGGAAACGGACATGACTGATTTTCTAGCCCATCGTTTCTCAATCCGAGCTCGAGTTCCTTCTTCAATGAACTCGTCGTGGACGAGATGTTAAGCACTAATTCTCCAACTCTTATATTCACGATGATGATGATGACTATGATGACAATGACGATGAAGATGATGATGGCCTGCCACTCATCCAATCAGTCAAGCAGCTTTACTATTGAATTATGCCCTTATTTCGTGGTGTTAGCTCCCTGAATGGTTCTGTTCTACTTCGAAGACCCTAAGGATTCGTCACCAAAAGTCACGTCGTCAGTCTCACATTTGAAGGAGAGCACCGATTTACACCAGCTTCGCTCGTGCGAAACTCAGCTTGCTCTTTCTGCGCACGATATCCTGTGAACCAATGCCCTACTGCAGAATGTTAACGAAGGAACGAGCATACGAAGTAGGTTCCCAGATGTGTGAGTACTTGAAGACCTCTTAAGTAATAGAACCCAGTAGGTTGCCCTCGATGGCGGGGTTTCATCAGAGACAAGAGCATCGTCAGAGTGCCCAACGGAAGTGTGATAGGACCGCACTTTTTCTCCGTATACATAAATGATCTGACGGACAGGGTGAGCAGCAAAATGTGGCTGTTTGATGATGATACTGTGGTGACGGTAGTGAGACATCGCTGAGTGCCTGTAGGAGAATACAAGATGAATTTTGCCTAAAATTTCTAGTTGGTATGATGAATGGTAGCTAGCTCTAAATGTAAATGTAAGTGAATGCAGATGAGTATAAAAATCAAACCCGTAATGTTCGAATACAGCATTAATAGTGTGCAGCTTGACGCAGCCACGTCGAAGGAATATCTGGGCGTAACGTTGCAAAGTGATATGAAAGGGAACGAGTACAGTAGTAGAAAAGTTGAATGTTTGACTTCTGTTTATTGAGAGAGTTTTAGGGAAGTGTGATCCATCATCTGTAAAGGAGGCCGCGTATGGAACTCTAGTGTGACCCAGTCTTGAGCACTGTTCGAGTGTTTGGGATGCCCACCAGATCGGATTAAAGGAAGACATCGAAGCAATTCAGGTGCGGGCTGCTAAATTTGTTATCGGTAGGTTCGATCGACGCGCACGTGTTACGGAGATTCCTCGTGAATGAAATGGGAATCCCTCGAGGGAAGACGACGTTCTCTTCACGAACCACTATTAAGAAAATTTAAAGGACCGGCATATGTAACTGACTAGAGAACGATTCTACTACCGTCATTTTGAGCAAGGACCTCGAAATCAAGGTAAGAAAAATTAGAGCCCGTACGGAGGCATATAGATATTGGCTTTTCCCTCGCTCTGTTTGCGAGTGGATCAGGAAAGGTAACGACCAGAAGTGGTGCAAGGTACCCTCCGCCATGCGTTTTACGGTGACCCTCGGAGAATGTATGCAGATGTAGACGTATAGATATGTGGTGATAAATATGTTCTGACTTTCGTAAAGTAATTGCTACAACCTCAAGGTAATTGAATGTGAATTCCATGTGACATCTTTGCTTTAGATACACCTCTTCTAGTGCTGAGGCTGAAAGCGCGTTTGCAGGACGGTACACGAATATATAGCAAGAAATCTGCCCTGAATTTCAGAAAATAAATAAACCTCAAGGTAATAGTATGCCAATTACTCGGAGTGTGAACTCCATGTCCGTGTGACATCACTGCCTCGTATATACCTCTTCTGGTATTCAAGCAGAAAGCGTGAAGGAACACAAAGGAATCTCTGTAGGAGGTTTGGGGCCTCCGTCTCCAATGTTTCCGCAATGTGGTGGACTTCTTTGTTATTCCGCTCCACGCCCACAGCCGACAGACGCGGAATTAACAACAGCCTCGCCGTTGCGTTTCGCTACTGGCGTCTACAACACGGACTGATTTCATTGCGCACGTCAATCCACACAGAGCTATCTTTTACGTTGTTCGAGAGAACATAGAAACAGCTGCGATGGCAAACCATAACTGCTTACTCACATTTCTAATATCACGCATCGTTCCTGGCTATCAGTTCTAGTTTACGACAAGGCCTTCCTGTTCTGAACCATGTTCCCGAAATAATCTTCTTACGAAGAGTCACCTACGTCACTGAAAAGCGTTTCATTGGTGGGGAAGGGGTGCAAAAAGATAAAGGACACGAGACTGCGGTTGGTGTGATCAAAACGATCCGGTCCTAGTCTGATGCAGACCAAAACAAACTTGCAGGCACATGACATGAAGATTTGCACCCTTTGTCAGAATAAATTTATATTCCAGACTGCGACGCAAATCCGGGATCTTGCCTTTCAAGGTCAAGTTTCATTGCACCGCACACTTCTCTGCAAAGTGAAAGACTAATTTTGGAAGAATTACATTGTTTCCTTCGGTTGCGAATGTGACAGGCGGCAATGTTTTTGAATTGCAAGAAGAGAAATGGTTCAAATGGCTCTAAGCACTATGGGACTTAACATCTGATGTCATCAGTCCCCTAGACGCAGAACTACTTAAACCTAACTAACCTAAGGACATCATACACATCCATGCCCGAGGCAGGATTCGAACCTGCGACCGTAGCAGCAGGGTGGTTCCAGACTGAAGCGCCTAGAACTGCTCGGTCACAGGGCCGGTGTAAGAAGAGAAATATTCCGTCCTAGTACCGAAAAAGAAAGAAGGGAGGAAAATCATACGATACTGAGCAGAAATTAGAACTCTGATGAAAAATAAATGCTGGAAAAACACTATTCATAAGACATGAAAAATATTTAGAGACTGAATTGTAAAACGTATATATACAAATATGTGTATGCGAATGTGCCTCTTGAATGAAGTGATTTGTACGAAAACGATGGGGAAAAGAATGTATGCTGGTGCTAAAACGTTAAAAACTCTTTTCTTGGATTGTTTGGTAAGTCTACACTGTTCATCTTTTCCACTATTTCGCGCATATTTTCCTCGTTTGACTTAACGAAATTCATAACATCAAACCTTTTCGTGACAGGAGTACGCATTTCACCTCATTGAAGGGAAAAAAAAAGCATGTATTACGACGAATTACACCTGATGATAGATCCACAGGGTCCGAAATGCATAGTGTGCTTAATAAAAGACGAAAAGCTGTGACTGAAGGCATTTTTAATTCACATCTCCAGAAATTAAGTGGTTTTTTCTGAGATATTTTAGAAATTTTATAAGGAGAGGTCTTTACTATAGAAATGTTCTGTAACAGATGATATCTGATATTTAGCGCGAAACGAAAAAGTTTTCGTGGAGAAAGGAAGATTTTTAAATGTTGCAGGAGTATCGATGTGAAAGAAACAATATTCCACTTCTATGTATCCGCTTTCTCGATAGCGTTATTGGGTCCAGTCCCAATGTGTTCTTCGTCGACTAGAGAGATCTGGAGCAATGCATCGTATATCAATTACTCTACTTGGAGCACGTTCGAGGTAGGGGGAAAAAATAAAATAACAATTGCAGCAACTTCTGCAGAAGGTGGCCACCTAAACAACGGCGTTGCTTTTATTTTACCATTGTTTGCAGTGAGGTTTCTTCTTCGTGGGAGAATGTTACGACCTGGCCTTGTGACACAGACGGCAGTCTCACAGAATGGACGGTGGTAAAGTATTCATTACGAGCTGTCATTCTCACTAAGAGCGTGACTGCCCATCTTTTACTTATGTAGATGACTAGGTAATGCGGCCAGCTCTGCTGTCCACGAGTCGCTGAGCTGCCTGCTACCGTGGTCCCTCCCTCTCCCTTCTTCCCGCCCCTCACCCCTCTTTCCATCCTTCCTTCCTTCCTTCCGTCCTTCCTTCCTCTCATCCTATCATCCTCTCTCTCTCTCTCCGTCCGTGCATTCCTCTCTTCCCCTGTAATTGTGCGCCCGCAACTCTCCTGCACGTCTATTTCTGTCCCGCTCACTCTCCGCCCCACCACTCCGCGCACTCACATACACACATACGAACAGGCGCTCACACACACTCCACGCACGCACACATTCAACCCACACCAGCACACACACGCATACACGTACACGCACGCACACACACACACACACACACACACACACTCAAAAGCTCCCACTCCAGCCGCTTGTCACTGCGCAGGAAATCCAGAGTTCTGCCGCGAATACTATGGCGCGGAGGGGGGTGGAGGGGGACGAGGAGGGGTTAGGTAGAGGCAGGAAAGGGGGATGGAGAGAATTGTATCGACGCGCTGCACCGGAAACGAACGAAATCGTCCGCGCCTCGCGCTTTAAGGTGAGAACTCGGCTTAAAGCAGTTCTCGCGAAAGCTTTAAAACGGCTCCGAAGGCTCCTTTAATTCAGCTGCACGCCGACAGTCGAATGTAAACATCGCGCTGAAGGTTAAATGGATTTTTATCTGGAACACTAAATTATATAGTTGACGCGAGTGTGCCAGGCTAAGTATCGTGTAGTTTGGTGCCTGCAGCAGGGTGCTACGTGTGGGGGGAGGGGTGATTCCGCTAAAAGCATGTAAGTAGCTCGCGACGCGCCGCATTATACGGCCGCAGTGCGGACCGCACGCCGGGGGGCGGGGGGCGGCGTGATTAAGGAAGGCGGCGACGGACAACAGGTGCGGCTGCAGCCCGCGAGCAGAAAGCAGCCGGCACAGTCGCCGACGGCGCCGGCGACGCATCGAGCGGCCGAGCTGCTTCCGCCGCGCCGTTGGGTGGGGGGAGGGGGGGCGGGTGTAGGCGTCTGCCTGGAGCACCGCAGGGCCGCGGCGCTGCGGGGAGCTCGCCAGGTGCGGGGTGTAGGACGTCGCTTTCCGAAGAAACGCTGCCCAGACTGGCATTCACTCCCTGCTATTACGTTATCACGCCCTTACGTCTTAATAGCGCCGCAAGTTAATGGTTTCACATTCATTTGCAAAGCGTCAGCAGTGCTTATTAGAGTATGTTACACTTTTTTTTTTTTTTGTAGTAGATATCGTGGTGGCCTTTGACTGTAAAAATTATGTACTACATCCACTACTGCATATTCGTGCGAGTGTCCATCAATCACGTGGTAGTGGTACCAGTAGCCCCGCGTACTGGCGCTGATGGCCCGAGCGGTACCGCCCGACCGTCGTGTCATCCTCTGTCAGTGGCGTCATTGCATGCGTTTTCTGAATATAACTGGGGTATTTCCACGTTACTCCGACATACTTCAAGGGGATTTGGCATGTGTCGTAAGGAACAAAATGAGGATAGAATATACTGAACAGGAGATTTTAGTAATTTTTTAAATATAATTCTGAAAACGTAATACATATAAAGTTCATGCCAAATTCCAAGCACTTTGCCCCATATCTCACCGCACACTCAAAATTTCAAGATTTACTCTTATATATAGGGTTTGTAGAATTACAGAATCCGCTGAATGGAATGAATGGTCTAATGAGTGCAGAATATGGATTGAGAGCGTATCGAAAAAGACGAAAGTAATGGGAAGTAGCCGAAATGAGAACACCAGGAAACTTAACGTTGGTGATCACGGAGTAGATGAAATTCACGAATTCTGCTATCTAGACAACAAAATAACCCATGACGGACTGAGCGATGAGGGCACGAGGGCATTGAAAGCAAATTAGCACTGGCAAAAAGGGCACTCCTGGCCAAGAGAAGTCTACTGTTCTGAGAACGTACGTGTGGAGCACAACATTGTATCATAGTGAAACATGGACTGTTGGAAAACTTAAAAAAAAAAAAAAAAAAGATAATCGTACCATTTGAGATTTGGTGCTACAACAGAACGTTGAAAATTATGGAGGCTGGGAAGGTGAGGAATGACTAGGTTCTCTGGAGCATTGGCGAGGAAAGGAGTGTATGGAAAACACTGAGAAGAAGAAAGGACAAGATGGTTGGACAGGTGTGAAGACCTCACGGAATAACGTCCATGGTACTAGACGGAGCTGAAGTGAACAAAAACTATAGAGCGAATCAGAGACTGGAATACATCCAATAAATTATTGAGGACGTAGGTTCCAATTGCTACTCTGAGGCGATAAAGCTGGCACAGGAGAGGAATTTTTGCCGTTCTGTATTAAATCAGTCAGAAGAATCACGACTCAAAAAAGAAATAAGTCTAAAAAATTTCATAATTCTAGCCGTCACAGATTCTGAGAAGAGATACGTAAATGTAAAAAAACATGATTTTCAGGAAAAGCAATTGAAATGTCAATCCAATGTTTTTTCTCGCGTCACCTCTTCAGAAGACCCTAGATTTGTACTCAGGGTCATCTATCGCTTCAAATCTTCTCCTGCAGTTTCTTGTTGTTTGCCCTCTTTCGTTTACCATGTCTTCAATTAACTTTTCATTTGCAGAGAAATATCTTAAGTCTCTTTTTCTCAAGAAATGTAAAATTGCAATTTTGACAACTGCGGTGTGTCGTTTTATGGCATCGTTTCCATATGAGTGAATTTAAAGACTCATTGGGATTCTGGGTTTTGCCACGAACACTCCTTTTTAGAATATCAGGATCGGCCAGAAACCTGTAAGTGGGCTTGACAACATCCAGTATACAATTTGGAAGTCTGTCCTTGTGAATGCAATCCACGAAATCATTGTGCACCGAACTAGTATGGAAGTGTAACAACAAAAAGTGGTCGTGGCAGCAAGGCCACGTAGCACATTTGATTATTTTTCAGGGACTTTGGATGCAATTTCATTATTTAAACTTTGGGAACTTATTTTCCCAACGCCCGACTAATAAATAAAAAATAAATTGAAAACTGACATTTTCGATCACTTTCATTAAGGTCCCCGTTGAACAGACGCCATGGCCGCCTTTGATTCTAACTGATGTGTTATATCTACTATTCCACTATTGCAAATTCGGCCGAGTGTCCATCAATCAAGTGTTAGCAGTACCCTGCTGGGCCAATCGGTACCGACCGACCACCGAGTCTTCCTCTGCCATCCGCGTCATTGGATGCGGTATGGAATGGCGCGTGGTCAGTACATTGCTCTCCCGGCCGCTGTCGGCTTTCTTAACTTTGAAGCTGCTACTCTTCACTCAAGCAGCTCCCCGATTGGCATCACAAAGTGGCGTACACCTGTTCCAAACCTCACCACGGAAACATCTCTGGCAATATGGGGAACTGATACCGTGTCCACCGCATAGCAGTCGGATATGCTGACCACTGATATACACAGATGGACATTATCATATATACACTCCTGGAAATGGAAAAAAGAACACATTGACACCGGTGTGTCAGACCCACCATACTTGCTCCGGACACTGCGAGAGGGCTGTACAAGCAATGATCACACGCACGGCGCAGCGGACACACCAGGAACCGCGGTGTTGGCCGTCGAATGGCGCTAGCTGCGCAGCATTTGTGCACCGCCGCCGTCAGTGTCAGCCATTTTGCCGTGGCATACGGAGCTCCATCGCAGTCTTTAACACTGGTAGCATGCCGCGACAGCGTGGACGTGAACCGTATGTGCAGTTGACGGACTTTGAGCGAGGGCGTATAGTGGGCATGCGGGAGGCCGGGTGGACATACCGCCGAATTGCTCAACACGTGGGGCGTGAGGTCTCCACAGTACATCGATGTTGTCGCCAGTGGTCGGCGGAAGGTGCACGTGCCCGTCGACCTGGGACCGGACCGCAGCGACGCACGGATGCACGCCAAGACCGTAGAATCCTACGCAGTGCCGTAGGGGACCGCACCGCCACTTCCCAGCAAATTCGGGACACTGTTGCTCCTGGGGTATCGGCGAGGACCATTCGCAACCGTCTCCATGAAGCTGGGCTACGGTCCCGCACACCGTTAGGCCGTCTTCCGCTCACGCCCCAACATCGTGCAGCCCGCCTCCAGTGGTGTCGCGACAGGCGTGAATGGAGGGACGAATGGAGACGTGTCGTCTTCAGCGATGAGAGTCGCTTCTGCCTTGGTGCCAATGATGGTCGTATGCGTGTTTGGCGCCGTGCAGGTGAGCGCCACAATCAGGACTGCATACGACCGAGGCACACAGGGCCAACACCCGGCATCATGGTGTGGGGAGCGATCTCCTACACGGGCCGTACACGACTGGTGATCGTCGAGGGGACACTGAATAGTGCACGGTACATCCAAACCGTCATCGAACCCATCGTTCTACCATTCCTAGACCGGCAAGGGAACTTGCTGTTCCAACAGGACAATGCACGTCCGCATGTATCCCGTGCCACCCAACGTGCTCTAGAAGGTGTAAGTCAACTACCCTGGCCAGCAAGATCTCCGGATCTGTCCCCCATTGAGCATGTTTGGGACTGGATGAAGCGTCGTCTCACGCGGTCTGCACGTCCAGCACGAACGCTGGTCCAACTGAGGCGCCAGGTGGAAATGGCATGGCAAGCCGTTCCACAGGCCTACATCCAGCATCTCTACGATCGTCTCCATGGGAGAATAGCAGCCTGCATTGCTGCGAAAGGTGGATATACACTGTACTAGTGCCGACATTGTGCATGCTCTGTTGCCTGTGTCTATGTGCCTGTGATTCTGTCAGTGTGATCATGTGATGTATCTGACCCCAGGAATGTGTCAATAAAGTTTCCCCTTCCTGGGACAATGAATTCACGGTGTTCTTATTTCAATTTCCAGGAGTGTATATATATATATATATATATATATATATATATATATATATATATATATATACCGAAAATTTACGAAAAAACTGTCCTAGGTGAAAAGCTGATACCAGAAAAGGAAGTCAGCCCTGCAACTGATGTTCTGCTAACCACCCTTCCTGTGGGTGAAGTCGTTTTGTATTTTCAAATGGGAACCTCCCAATTTTAGTGCATATTCAGATTCTGCGGCTGAAGCTACAAACGGTTTACTCAAACTATTGTTTTTCCATTATTGTAGATGGTACTGTAATCGAGAAATTTCAAGTATGCCTGATTTTGCAGTTAAGAACCGACGTATTTTATTCTACACTTATTTTACGATGTAAATGTGTACCTTTATCTCTAATGGTTGATATTCATGGTTCAGATTTTCCTTTTCCAAATTTGATTGTGTAGTACAAGATGGTTAGCCATTTCAATGTCTGATTAGAAACGACGTTTAGCATGATCCAAGAACAACGACGCAGATGTAAATTTTCCTATTCGCATCAGGACCCTTGATATCAGTGAGTTCCCTTGCCTCACACGATCAAGGTGCTTGATTTTGCTGTGTCCCCTTGCCTCTCACTATTGGTGTGCTTCATTTTGCTGAATTCCCTTGTCTCTTTCAATTCGGATGATAGATTTCGGGGAGTCCCCTTGGTGAGCCCCTCGCCTCTCACCGTTGGAATCATTTATTTTAGTGAGTCCCCTTGTCTCTCACCAATGAGGTCACTGATTTTGGTGACTCTCCTTGCCTTCCACCATTGGAATGTTTGATTTCGATTAATCCCCTTGCCTCTCTCCATTGGGGTGAGTGATTTTAGAGAGTCTTCTTGTCTCTCACAGTTGGGGTGCTTAATACCGGTGAGTACTGCTGCCTCTCACACAACTATCTCAGTGATCATACACCGCCACAAATAGCATCCATACCAAATTTATATGCATCAATCACTCATGAGGATGATTTTCCAAATAGGATGTGGTTTGCAGTTCTGCGCTAATACAAATACGAAGCCGCAATTCTTTTCTCAGGCAATGTTCTCTGGCGAGTTAACATTTAGGAAACACGGTGAAGAAAATACGTATAACATGCACTACTGGAGTGTGGAACACTCGCACTGGGTATTACAGTTTATCGTCGGCGTCCTTGGTCTTTTAACGTTTGGCGCAGTATCACAGGCGACGTACTAATTGCCCTCCTTGTTGTGGAAGGCACACTGAACGGGGAAAGGTATTTAAGTTATTACAAGAGGAGCTACATCTTCCATGATGTACCCCTCGTAGTGCGACAGAAGATATGGGTACAACACGATGGGCCAAATCGCGATTTCAGTGGCCTCTGGATCTGTGGAGATGGTCCAGTAACGTAGCCTGGTAGTTACCTGATCTTACGTTGTAGGATTTTTTCTTGTGCGGTTATCTGAAGGAGATAGTGTATGCAGAAGTACCAACTACTCGACAGAACATGATACATTGTAACAGAAATGCTTGCTCAAACATTCCACTACGCAGGCTTTTAAGTGGTGTACATGCGTTCCACTCATGAATTAATAAATGTATGGAAATGAAAGGTCTTCAGTTTCAGCATTTATTGTCAATTACGATTAAGGTGAGAGGTAAGCGGACTCACCGATATGAAATACCCCATTTGTTAGAAGCGGGGGGACTCACCGAAATCAAGCATCCAAATGGTGGGAGGCAAGGAGACTCACCAAAGTCAGGCACCCCAAAGGTGAGAGGCAAGGGAACTCACCGAAATCAAACATCCCAATGGTGAGAAACGCCACCGAGTTCGTTATTTAGGCGTCACATTTTCTTCGTTTGTAAATTGCTGTACTGCACGATGAGCAGTTGCATGGGATCGTGGACTACCAGCATTTTGCATAAAGGCAAATAGCAGTGTCCAGCTTTCTTGCAGCCTCGCCATAAATTAAAATTATGTCTGTCTTCTCTGGAACAGATGCAATATCGCTGCAGAGAGGAGTGTAGCCGAGAAATCTGGTTTTTATGCTTATAAAGGACTCGACACTGCAGTGGGGCGTGCCGCCTGGTGGAGCACTGAGCGATAGGGTGAACGTGTGATTGTTTACACGAAGTAAATAGCAGGTGTCACTATCACTTCAAGGGCATTGTACCTGTTTACAGTGGTAGTGGTTTTTCTTCCGCCAATAGCCACATAGCGGCCAGCGCGAAAGTTACGGCGGTTGGATGGAAACACACAGAGAAATCAGTCACCTTGATAGCGGGCTTCGAAGGAGATTACCAAAATCAAGCATTTCGATGGTGTGAAGTCTCACCAAAATCTACCCCCTGGGTAACTGTAAACTACGTTATCATATAAGCATCTTATGTGCCACAAATGTCAATGTCTAGCGATATTATTTGTGCCATACAATCACATCTGCAGCACTCAAGTAACGTTTCAACATCAATATCAACCATTACAACACAAAGGTTTACATTTACATCGTAAACAACATATAGAATCAAATGCGTCAGTTCTTAATTGACAAAAACAAGCACACTTGATATATGTCGATAACAACCCATCTACCGAGAATGGCAACCAATGATTTAAGTAAGCCGTACGTATTGTTTGGGCATAGAATCCGAATATGCCGTAGAAATAGGGGTGTTCCCATTTGAAAGTAAAAAGTTGACATCGCCCACACAGGAATTGTAGTCAGGATGTGGCCAGTTGCAGCACAGACAGATGGCCCCATTACTAATATTAACTTTTCCTCTAGAACATTTTTTTTTTCGTCTGACAGGTTGTAGTTGTCTCAAGTTAAAACAAATATCCTGCATCTATAGGGTGATCCAGCTGCCCCTGCTGATAGGTTTTATGCAGTCTGTAACACCTTTTAAAAACCACTCATAAGCTTATCATATTTTCTCGCTCGCTACGTGCAAACTATCATTCCCACAGAGAAAATGAACAGGACCTTTTAGTAGGAAATTTACGTTAAATTTTGTTCCGGAAAACATTTTCGATGCAGGCCACGGTTTTAAAGCTATTCAAGAAAAACTTTTTTGAAGATCACCGACGTACATTTTTCTTGACTAATTCCAAAATTATGGCTTCTAGCGAAAACATATCCCAGCAAAAAATTTGACCAAATTAAATTTCCTGCAAAAAGGTCCTGTTAATTTCTGCAGAACTAACAGTCTGGGGACGTAGCAAGCGAGAAATATGAAAATCTTGCACGTGTTATTTTTAGGCCTTGCGGGTTGCATAAAACTCATGGGTAATTGCAGCTTAATCACCCTGTATATATATATATATATATATATATATATATATATATATATATATATAGCAACTATAACTTTAGTGTTCATATCTGTTTATGAACATAAGGAACGGCATACCCTGTCAGTCCAAATACTTTCCAAGACCGCATTTAAAAAAAAAACAGAGAGAAGTAAATATGGTGCTTTAAATGCTACACGTATTATGCATAGTCTCCTCCGACTTCAAGGCAACGCTTACGAGATTCTTACAACCATAATAAACTGTAAAGACTTGAGATGTTGTTCAACTCAGGGGGCCATATGGGGTTGAATGTCGATTATGTCGTCAAATCAGTGACCCTTTAGGTGAATTCCCGCACTTTGTCGTTTTGTGGTAGGTTCGTGTTCATAACATAAAGTCTCATCACCAGCGATGATTTTTTCCAGAACAAAATTGCCCTCATTTTGCGTTTCAGTAAAGTGGCGGCGGGTGTCCACGCATCGTTGTTTTTGTTCGGGACTCAAAGTTGGCGTAAAAGACTCAGCACACACCTTTCTCTTCTTCAAAATACTCTGCAGAATGTCTTGAACAGTCGATACTGCCACGTATTTTGTGAATTTGACTTCATATTGTAAACATTAAAATAACATGACATAATCTCTCAACCCGTGAAATTTTATATTTTCTCTTCCCCTTCTGAGTGAGTGACACTTTTTATCAGACAATACAAATTGTGTACCGCCGTCTAGGGGTAGTGTCTTTCATAAGTAATCGAAACGTCCTCTTTCTCGGTCTCGAACCTCACCACTGCTTAAATTTTGGACAAAAATAATCAGCAATGGTGGCCGATGTCTTTCGGCATAAGAAGTCACCCTCATTCTGCTAATTGCCTTGTCAGAGAGCCGAGGAGCAGACAGAGGTTCAGTTGCCCTTGAGGTGGGAAATTGCCGCTAAAAGGCGAAAGGATCAGCAATAAACAACGGCATGAGGATACAGAAGGCAGTGGAAACCACTGCATTAAAAACAAATAACTTGTCTACAGGACACGTGACCTGTAATTTAAAAATGTGTCATGATGATCTCTCCATTGGCAAAATATTGCGGAATAGTCCCCATTCCAATCTCTGGGAGGGGACTGCCAAGGGGGAGTTGACAACGAGAGGAAGTCTGAATAACCAAAGAAAGGATAACGTTCAACGAAAAGGGTTGTGGAATGTCAAAAGTTTCAACGTGATAGGAAAGCTACAAAATCTGAAAAGGGAAATGCTAAGGATCAACCTAGATGTAATGGAGACCAGTGAAGTGAAATGGAAAGAAGACAGTTAGATGTGGTTGAACACCGTGAACAAAGCTGACATGAATGTAGTTGGCCGATTTGTCGGCATGTAACGGGAGACTGTTAAACGAGTCTACAGTGATTGGTGTGCCACTCACAGCCACGTAACACAGCGTAAGAACAGTGGTCGTAAAAAGATGCTCACCTAAAAAGCCGGAGACAAATGAGGCGCCATGTCAATGACAGTCGATTTCCAATCCTACAGAATATGTTGCTCACAGTGAATGCAAGGTGTGAAATGCACCGACGGCCGAAAGAGGAGTTTAACTATTTGTGTTTGGAGAGTGTAATTCTGGCCGAAAGTGATGTTTTGGGAGTGTTTTTGTACTATGATGTGGGCCCACTCATTCATGTTACCGTCAACATGATCCAGGATGTCTATTTCCACATTCTCGATGACCAAGTGTTGCCCTTCATGATAAACATTCTGTGGACACACGTTTCCCAAGAAAACAAAAACCGTGTTCACAGAGCTACAAGTATACGTTCCTTGACTGATTAAAGCGCAGGTACCCCATGACACCATGACTGGCTCGCTACATAGTTTTTACTTCACATTTTTGTCACAATGACTCCTTTCACTTCAGTCTTATACCACACGTCCACTTTGACAGCTAACTGAGAGCCTCTCTGGACGTTGTCGAGTGGTTTTCATTCATAATTATGAAAGAAGACGTGGCATGCGAAGTTTACGACACACAGTGAAGATAATTCAGAATGGCAACAGTGCCATTGTAGACTACATCGTACCCTAGGCTAAGGATTGTAGCCAGCCGAACAAGTAAATATCGGTTTGAAGTCATAAACCGTTTTGCGAATTTTTTGGATCCTGCCGCGTGACATATTAATGCTCCATCTTCGACAACCAGTCATGACCTCCAAACAGTGTCAGTTCCCTCGTGACTCCATCGCAGACGATTATGTTGTTCTTTTTCTCTAGGTAGCGTCACCACCGTCGATGTGCCATGTGCTTGTAATATGACCACACTTTGGAAACAAGGAGACAGTATATTTTAAATTTTGCTCAATGAAACAAGGGACAAAAAGAATGACTAAGATCGTTTCGTCATAAATGCGAAGGTTCCGAACTAATAAACAATAAATATTAAATACATAAATAAATAATTTTCAACTGATACAGTAGCTCTGAATTCATTCCAACAATACAATTCTGTAGAATCCAGGAGTCATTCCTCATTGATATTTTTGCTGAAGAACGGATCTTCTTCATTAAAGTTCACATGGCCACACAACATTTTGTGAAAATTTACACAAGTGTGATAAAGTTCACCTTATTAATCTACATAGCTTCCAAAGTCTGTACTGAATGTGCGTTCTTGTCATTTGTCCACAAACTATTTATATGAGGAAATGCTCGATCAGTGGAGGCCCTAGTTCCAGGGAAACCAAGAAAAAATTCTAATATTTCAAGATTAGTATAACGCGCATTGTTCATATTACGGTGTGCAATAATTTGTACCCAACAGTCGCTAGGTGATGTTTAGCCCAGTTTCCATTTTTCTAATAGTTTCGGTGATACATATTGTTTACTATACACATTAGCATCACAAAGACCAGTATCGTGTGTTACAGGAGCCACTTTCAAAAATGGTTCAAATGGCTCTGAGCACTATGGGACTTAACATCTATGGTCATCAGTCCCCTAGAACTTAGAACTACTTAAACCTAACTAACCTAAGGACATCACACAACACCCAGTCATTACGAGGCAGAAAAAATCCGTGACCCCGCCGGGAATCGAACCCGGGAACCCGGGCGTGGGAAGCGAGAACGCTACCGCACGACCACGAGCTGCAGACAGGAACCACTTTCACGAATGAAATCTTCAGTCTTTGTATCTCCTTCCATTGGGATGTCACCCAACTGCAATCCCGCGAACTTTAAATGGGTTCAAGCCACTTATTTAGATATTCACCACTAATTTCTCTTCTCCCCAATTCTGTTTAGTGCCTCCTTATTATTTACGTGATCTAGCCATCTAATCTTCAGCATTCTTCTGTAGCACCACATCTCAAAAGCTTATATTCTCTTCTTGTCTAACTGTTTATCGTCCATGTTTCACTTCCATACGTGGCTACACTCTGGACAAATACTTTCAGAACGGACTTCCTGACACTTACATCTAAACTTGATGGTAACGAAGTTCTCTTCTTCAGCAATGATTTTCTTGCCAGTGTACATTTTATATCCTCTCTACTTCAGCCATCATCAGTTATTTTGCTTCCCAAACAGCAAAACCCATCTACTACTTTTAAGTGTCTCATTTCCTAATCTAATTCCCTCATCATCCCCTGATTCAATTCGATTACATTCCATTATCCTTGTTTTACTTTTATTGATCTTCTTCTTATAGCCTCCTTTCAAGACACAGTCCATTCCATTCAACTGCTCTTCCAAGTCCTTTGCTGTCTCTGACAGAATTACAATATCATCAGTGAACCTCAGAGTTTTTATTTCTTGTCCCTGGACTTTAATTCCTACTGCATTTTTTTCTTTTCTTTCCTTTACTGCTTGCCCAGTATACAGGTTGAATAACATCGGAGGTAGGCTACAAACCTGTCGCGCTCCCTTCTCAACCACTGCTTCCCTTTCACGTCTCATATAACTGGCATCTGACTTGTGTAAAATTGTAAATAGCCTTTCGCCCCCTGTATTTTACTCCTGCCACATTCAGAATTTGAAAGATAGCATTCCAGTCAACATTGTCAAAACCTTTCTCTAAGCCTACAAATGCTATAAACGTAGATTTGCCTTTCCTTAACCTATCTTCTATGAGTAGTCTTAGGGTCAGTATTGTCTGAAGTGTTCACACATTTTTCTAGAATCCAAACTCGTCTTCCTCGAAGTTCGGCTTCTACCAGTTTTTCCACTCTTCTGTTAAGGATTCGTGTTAGTATTTTGCAACTGTGACTTATTAAACTGATAGTTCGGTAATTTTCACCTGTCAGTACCTTCTTTCTTTGGAATTGGAATTATTATATTCTCCTTGAAGTCTGTGGGTATTTCGCCTGTCTCGTACATCTTGCTCACCTGATGGAAGAGTTTTGTCATGACCTCTCCCAAGGCTACCAGTAGCTCTAACGTAATGTTGTCTACTCCCGGGAGCCTTGTTCCGATTTAAGTCTTTCAGTTATTTGTCAACCTCTGCACGAAAATCCACATCTCCCTTCTCATCTTCATCTACGTCGTCTTGCTGTCTCTGATTATAATCCAGCATTTTTCTATTTACCAAGAATTATCTGATAACTGATGTATGAAACAGTCTTCACCCTTGGAAACTAGCCTTTAAATCATTAACACAGAAATTACTTCAAAAAATAATTGTTTCACCCTCTACTCTTTGAACTGGAGCGTCAAAAGTTGATGCTTTGCTGTGAAGAAAGTATAGCCAGGCTTTTGATAAAGAACTTTCAAAGAATGATTTGATAACAAATGGACAGTAAGGTTTTCAAGCATTGCATTATACACATAGAAATGAGAATATATTTTTAGAAACAATGCCTTCAATATCAGTAAGAAGGACATCAGCAGCCGTCTGGATAGTATGGTGGATTATTTGAGCAGAACACTCGACCCCATGTAACTTATGGCCTCAATTTCCTTTCAGTTTTGTGAAGCCGTTATGAAAGTCCTTACTAGATATATTTTCAAAATTGCAGTTCGTATTATTTGCGCAAGGGGCTATTTTTTTCTAAATTAATTTTTGTCAAGCACTCACTTAAAAATGTAGCAATGATTTATGAACTTACTCCAGGAAAAGACTTCCGATCTAATATTTTAACTTGAGTCCCTCAGTATGATTAAAGTACCTAACAAGCAATGGAAATATTTTTTCGTCCATATGGTTTCATGCATCCGTCATTACTGAAAAAAAATTAGTTTTCTGTACATCAGATTCCAGATGAGACATGGCAAATAAAGTTTACATAATTTTCTCGTTTTTTCCTACGGCCAAAGGTAAATTTTGGTTCAATAGTACACTGGATAAGTTCAGCATGTACAGTCCATTGATCTGCAAGATTGACTGTGGTGGGCAGTAACGGTAATTTGAGCGCTCCTTCAACAGCTGCTAATTTCGTATCTTCGCCACCAAAACTTCCACTTTTTTTAAACTAGTCAACACAGTGCTGCAAGAAGCCCTTGCACGCAGCATTCTTTTATGTTTTTCACTGTTTATAATTATGTTGCGATATATCCGATCCCCCTGCCTGTCCGATGGCAATTACTGAAAGTAGACACACACTTATTGCATCGAAGGTCTGAATCAGAAATTGTTTTCTTAATGTATGGGTGCTCCTTTTGTAGGTCGCTATTAAAAACACACTTTCTTTCCGACGGTGGCATAGTATTAACTTCAAGTGTTTTAGCACTTGCAGTTTTAAGCGTTCACTGTATTTGATAATTTCACAAACGCAGAACACAGTACTGCCTTCTACAAAAGTAACAAGTATTGTGAATTTCTTTTGACTCACACTCAAACATATGCGTTCGATTTTTCGTTATTTTTGGCGACATTCACATCAAATACGACTAATTACGATTTGTTAACTAACAGTGCAGACACGCTCAGTTCAATTGTCGTCCGCAACTGTACTTTTCCAAGCGAAGTCTCCACACAGTTTCAGTTGTATTTGTATTTTAGCTCCATAATATAAAGAGTACCTTTCTTAGTTTAAATTTTTCAACGAACTGATGCAGAACAATATATTTTGAGTGTTTGAGAACTATAGTTAGCGGCGTTTTAATTCGGTAAGTCATTTTCACAAAAAAGGAACATTTTGACGTCCCGTTCTGCCTTCAAAAAAGAAAAACCAGTAAACAGACTCAAAAAAAGGAACTGTTCCGGCTAGTCGGGGACGTCTGTTCACCTCAGATAATTGTGGGTTAAGGCGCTTAAGCAGTCTACGTACACTTATTGCCCATTCAAGACTCATCTCTGACTTTTGGTTCGTTATCTTAAACTATTCAGTTTACGATCCTCTACATCTGTATAATTTTGTCTCAGAAAGTCTGGAAAATCCTGTTTTGTGTATGTTGTGCGACGATCCACCCCTCTATTATTACGAAAAAAAGTTTAAAATGCTCGAATCTGAAAAATGTCTAATCATGTACTCTTTTTTTGGCTATTGCATCGTTGGAACACTGCAACTAATAAATGTCTGAGATGGCTCAAATGGCTCTAAGCACTATGGGACTTAACATCTGAGGACATCAGTCCTCTAGACTTAGAACTACTTAAACCTAACTAACCTAAGGACATCACACACATCCATGCCCGAGGCAGGATGTCTGAGAAGGAATCAAGTGCAATTATAAATTACATTTTACTCATTTGTTTCTTGTAGCTCCTCGTCGAGAAGGTAGCTCGCCGAAAAACATGGCTTGCTGTAGGAATAAATTGCGTCTAGGAACTATTAACCAGGTTTAATTGTGTAGATAAGAAGAACGCGTAGTTTAATTACATCCATTTGTCGATTTATTCAAGTCATTTCAACTAACTCGCAGATATAAAATTTTCATATTATAGAAAAAATCAGAACAGACAACAACAGATTTTCGACTACCACCAATTCGTTGAGGAAATGTTGAGTCAAGAAAACCAAAGATAACAAGAACTCGCAGCATGGTGATCCTACGAAGTTTAGATTTTTGCATCCATGATGATATGATGTTGATGATGATGAGGTCCCATACTTCTTTACAGAGCGTAGGGGAATGACGAGGGAGACCCGCGCCGCCTTACTAGGCAAGGTCTTAGTGGATTTGGTTTGCGATTGCCTTCCTCCGACCGTTGTTGTTGTTGTTGTTGTGGTCTTCAGTCCTGAGATTGGTTTGATGCCGCTCTCCATGCTACTCTATCCTGTGCAAGCTTCTCATCTCCCAGTACCTACTGCAACCTACATCTTTTTGAATCTGCTTAGTATATTCATCTCTTGGTCTCCCTCTACGATTTGACCCTCCACGCTGCCCTCCAATACTAAATTGGTGATCCCTTGATGCCTCAGAACATGCCCTACCAACCGATCCTTCTTCTAGTCAGGTTGTGCCACAAACTTCTCTTCTCTCCAATCATATTCTATACTTCCTCATTAGTTATGTGGTCTATCCATCTAATCTTCAGCATTCTTCTGTAGCACCACATTTCTAAGGCTTCTATTCTCTTCTTGTCCAAACTATTTATCGTCCATGTTTCACTTCCATACATGGCTACACTCCATACAAACACTTTCAGAAATGACTTCCTGACACTTAAATCTTCAGAAACGTTTTCCTTGCCATTGCCAGTCTACATTTTATATCCTCCCTACTTCGACCATCATCAGTTATTTTGCTCCCCAAATAGCAAAACTCCTTTACTACTTTAAGTGTCTCATTTCCTAATCTAATTCCCTCAGCATCACCCGACTTAATTCGACTACATTCCATTATCCTCGTCTTGCATTTGTTGATGTTCATCTTCTATCCTCCTTTCAAGACGCTATCCATTCCGTTCAACTGCTCTTCCAAGTCCTTTGCTGTCTGTGACAGAATTACAATGTCATCGGCGAACCTCAAAGTTTTTATTTCTCCTCCATGGATTTTAACACCTACTCCGAATTTTTCTTTTGTTTCCTTCACTGCTTGCTCAATATACAGATTGAATAAGATCGGGGAGAGGCTACAACACTGTCTCACTCCCTTCCCAACCACTGCTTGTCTTTCATGTCCCTCGACTCTTATAACTGCCATCTGGTTTCTGTACAAGTTGTAAATAGCCTTTCGCCCCCTGTATTTTATCTCTACCACCTTCAGAATTTGAAAGAGAGTATCCCAGTCAACATTGTCAAAAGCTTTTTCCAAGTCTGCAAATGCTAGAAACGTAGGTTTGCCTTTCCTTAATCTAGCTTCTAAGGTAAGTCGTAGGGTCAGTATTGCCTCACGTGTTCCAATATTTCTATGGAATCCAAACTGATCTTCTACCAGCTTTTCCATTCGTCTGTAAAGAATTCGCGTTAGTATTTTGCACTGTGACTTATTAAACTGATTGTTCGGTAATTTTCACATCTGTCAACACCTGCTTTCTTTGGGTTTGGAATTATTATATTCTTCTTGAAGTCTGAGGGTATTTCGCCTGTCTCATACATCTTGCTTACCAGATGGTAGAGTTTTGTCAGGACTGGCTCTCCCAATGCCGTCAGTAGTTCTAATGGAATGTTGTCTACTCCCGGGGCCTTGTTTCGACTTATGTCTTTCAGTGCTCCTCCGACCGTAATGGGGATAAATGATGATGATGAAGACGACACAACACCACCCAGTCATCTCGAGGCAGGAAAAATCCCTGACCCCGCCGGGAATCGAACCCGGGAACCCTTGCTCGGGAAGAGAGAACGCTACCGCGAGACCACGAGCTGCAGAAATTTATAAATGATAAATAAATTTATAAATGATAAATACTTTCTTTCCAGATTATTGCTCATAATAATTTAGAAAAATATAATTACTACACAACGGAAAAATGTATGAGTATCGTGTGATCTGGTAAGTTTTGCGTATCGGGTACTTCAGTTATTTATGTATTTCGTCAGGTATGTTGCACAATGAAAATAAGCCATTGATCAGTTCCATTCAAGTTGGTACGGTGAATAGACCAGATGTCGGTTACGCATATTCGGTGTGGTTGAAGAATTTTGTGTACGTGAACGTAAAACATTACGCAGATTGACGGTAACAAGGTATGTGGTTATAAAGGGTGAACCCGAACACCATCAAAAAAATTTCTGAGATTGTTCAGGGATATTTTCTGAATACTTTAGTGAAACGGGGAAGTGGGCTGCAGTGGCTCGATACACAATATTGATGTACTGATTTGGTGTATGGATTGATTTTGGATGTATTTGATGGATGTATGGGTTTATTCATCTTGTTACCAAAATTAACTTTGTTTCTGCGAAAAGCAACTAATATGCAAACGCCAGGACTTACAACGCAAAACAGAATAACGCAACAACTCTAAGACGAAACATGTATAATGTGACGTTGTTGCGTTGTATAGCGTTCTTCCGTTGCAGTATTTTCCGTTGGACAGCGTTATTCCGTTGCATTCAGTGAGCCCACAGACAAGGTGCGTATCTGTCAACTCAATACGAAACAGAACCGACCGGTACTGAATGCCAGCATGAGGGCGAAGAGAAAGTGTACGTTATTGTCGTCAACACTAAGTACCCTCAGTGAACAGGACAAGTTCGTCCCAAACAAATCACACAACGCATACCGTCAATATTTTCACCGTTGTAGAGATATTTTGGGTGAAATACAGATATGAAGAAAAGGCGAGTAAGAAATCAAACGAAATGTAGTCACTCTGCACATAGCCACTATGGGTCTCTTACATAAAAATACTGAGAAATATCGCTGAACAACCTAGGAAACTTTGTAGTAGTAGTAGTAGCTTTAAACATCCGTAGATCTCTTTTTACAAGGGAACCTCCCCATCGCACCCCCCTCAGACTTAGTTATAAGTTGGCACAGTGGATAGTCCTTGAAAAACTGAACACAGATCAATCGAGAAAACAGGAAGAAGTTGTGTGGAACTATGAAAAAAGTAAGCAAAATATACAAACTGAGTAGTCCATGTCAAAGATATGCACCATGAAAGACAATGTAAGCGTAGGAGCGCCGTGGTCCCGTGGTTAGCGTGAGCCGCTGTTGAACTTAGAGGTCCTTGGTTCAAGTCTTTTATTTTCGCGAAGTTATGATCTGTCCGTTCGTTCACTGACGTCTCTGTTCACTGTAATAAGTTTAGCGCCTGTGTTTTTCGACCGCACCGCAAAACCGTGCGATTGTTACTGAAATCGCGAGCTATATTTGCTGGATTCATATTGCCCACGGAATACATCTCACGTATTTAATGCACTCTCGTCCAAAGTAGTGAACAGTCAACTGCCAGCCAGGGAGCCTCGTTAACAGCAATACTCTCTCTTCCGTGCGCTGTAGTCGACTGACGTCGTCTGTTTCGATGTTTGTTTAGGTGTGGCGTCCCCATACTACGGCGCAGTTACCTCGCATCGGACGGACGGACAGATAATAATTGTCTGAAAATAAAAAAAGTAAACTTTTCAGCCGATGGACGACTTGAACCAAAGACCTCGCGTTCCGCAGCCGCTCACGCTAACCACGGCACCACGGCGCTCTAGAGCTCACATTGTCCTTGATGTTGGCTATGTTGCACATTGACTACTCAGTTTCTATATTTTGCTTATTTTTTCATAGTTCCACACAACTTCTTCCTGTTTTCTCGATTGATTTGGATTCAGTTTTTCAAGGCCTATCCACTGTGCCAACTTATAACTAAATCTGAGTGGGGTGCGATGGGGAGGTTCCCTTGTTAGAAGGATATAGGACATGTGAAAGTATTTACAAGTTTAGATCAATTTAAAGTAAGCTAATTCGTATACACATATATTTACAGAATTCTAATGAGAGACAATCATTGGATTTACTCCTGGTACACAATACTTTTCTTAAAAATAACTTATTGAATAATGTAATGCCACGCTGTTCACTCATATCTCACTATCAGTCACTGCACGCACTATACACACATAGTTTCGCAACACTTCACTGCTGGTGTATCTCCGGTTTACCTTTCGTACTACTATACAGTGAGGTGATAAATGTCGTGGAATACCTCCTAATGTCGTTCGGTTCTCCTTTTGCCCGGCGTTGTGCAGCATCTCGACGTGGCATGGGCTCAACAAGTCGTTGGAAGTCCACTGAAGACATCTTGATCTAGGTTGCCTTTACAGCCACCCGTAATTGTGGAAGCGCAGTCGGTGCATAATTTTGTGCACGAACTGACCTCTCGATTATGTCCCACAAATGTTCGATGGGATTCATGCCACATAATCTGGGTCGCCAAATCATTCTCTCGAATTGTCCGGAATATTCATCAAACCAATCGCGAATAATTGTGGCCCTGTGACATAACATCTTTGTGAACACAAAGTCCTCGAATGGCAGTAAATGATCTCCAAGTGGCCGAACATAAACATTTCCGATCAATTATCTGTTTTCTTGGACCACAGTACCCATTCCACTCCGTGTAAATACAGCCTGCACCATTATGAAATCACCACCAGCTTGCACAGCGCCTTGTTGATAACTTGGATGCACGGTTTCGTGGGGCCTGTGCAACACTCGAGCCTTTCCATCAGCTCCCTGAGATTGGCAAACTCATTCATCTTTGGGAACTAGTTCACTGGTAATCGCTCTTTTCCGGGAACAGTTCATTTTTACTGGCTCACCGTTCATTTGAGCTTGGTATACGGTTCTTATGAAAAATTGAAAATTAGTAGCATAGGCGACTGAAGATTGAAGGCGCCAAGAGAGAGACTTGCCTTCGCCCTGGAGTACACAGTTTTTATTCATAACATAATTCTCACACACTTGTAATTTTCGTAATTCTGCAAACCTCTCGTTTAACCAACTATAGAGCATTATGTGGCTGATGGCAGTGAAATAATGTGAAGGTGGCGCACGAAAAACCAGCCCCGAGTACAGACTGCTCACCAATTACGCAGGATTTGTTGACCGCTCCGAGCAGAATAGTGGAGAAATAACAAATAAGCTAATGCAAACAACAACTTCGAAACAATGGATGACGATTGGTAGACGACAATGAGAAGTCTAGTACTCGGGGCCGATTTTTCGTGCGCCACCCTGTACCACTGAAATAATATTGTAGAAGTTATCACATTCTCTTTACAAAATGTGACACCAGACACTCGATTATGGAACGCGGACTTCATTCGGTTGTAAGTCAGCATGCCTTCCATAATACTGAACATGCTATTTTACCTTGGATCAAAAAAAAAGACGGAAAATGGGCACTCGTGTGTGCCGTGCCGACTTCCTTTGCATGTGTAACAGCAAAAAAATCTTGCCCGTTTTACAAATATTTCTTCTGCTGTTCATCGAAATAGTGAAGTAAGCTGAAAAGATGTACTACATACCACGTAATTTTATGTAGTATACGTAATTATAAAATACATTCTAATTAACTGTCATGAATGCTGAATAGAATACGAAAAGAACCAGAAGTTCAGAGTTCAAAAAAGGTTTGAAACAGATCTAGAATGGGCGAGCGCAGCGAACGAAACGAACGACTCTATACCGAACTATGAGCAGTCGGCAATGGAACTGCGACGAGTGGCCACACGAAGAAGGACGAGTCCGGCCGAACGAAACCGTGACAGATGGGATCGGGACCGAGGCTGAGACCGACCGTTTCCCGTTCCCGGGAACTATAAGTAGAAAGTCGCGAACGAAGTGAACTATGAAAGACAGTTCCTTAGAATTCGTTCATCGGTCGTTCCGTTCATCTTGATGAACCGTTCCTTTGGATCCGCAAGTTCGCGAACGACCCATCTCTAACCCTTGCCAACTGAAATCGGGACTTATCTGATCAGGCCACAGTTTTCCAGCTGTCTAGGGTCCAACCAATAAGATCACAAGCACAAGAGAGGCGCTACAGGCGATGTCGTGCTGTTAGCAAAGGCTCTCGCGTCGATCGTGTACTGTCATAGCTCATTAACACCAAATTTCTCCGCACTGTTCTAACGGACATGTTTGTCGTACGTCCCATATGGATTTCTGTGGTTATTTCAAGCAGTGGTTGTCTGTTATCACTGAGAATTCTAAGCAAACGCCGCTGCTCTCGGTCGTTAAGTAAAGGCCGCCGGCCACAGCTTTGTCTGCGGTGAGAGGTAATGCCTGAAATTTGGTATTCTCGGCACTTGAATTTGTTTGTCTCGGAATATTGAATTCCCTAACGATTTCAGAAATGGAATGTCCTATACGTCTAGCGCCAACTGCCATTCCGCATTCAAAGTCTGTTAATTGTTCCTGTTGTGCGGCCATAATCACGTCGGAAACCTTTTCACATGAATCACCTTAGTGATGCAATGCAATGCCCTTTTATACTTTGTGTACGCGATACTACCGCCACATGTATATGTGTATATCGCTTTCTGTTACCTCAGTGTATTCCATACTGATGTGCTGAGCATGGTTACACCATATTTATGGCTAGTGTTTCTTGATAGTGTCGAGTTGGCCAAACTTAGGTAAATACTATTAAACAAGATTTGGTTTCAAATACAATTACACCCCGCCCCACGGGAAACTACTTCATGCAAGAGACGTGATGCATACGTGGTCCACAATATAAAATAATGCTGGCGCACCCCAGTAGGAAACAGTAATATGGCGTTCAGGAGGATTCCAGTCGGTAGCATCTGTGTTTTTTTCCGATGCAGCTGACCACGAATTCCTCTCCTGTGCCAACCACTTCATCTCAGAATAACACATTGCGCCCTGCGTTCTCAGTTATTTGTTGGATGTATTCCAATCCCTGTCTCCCATCTTCAGCTTCCTCTAGTAGGATGGAAGTTATTCTCCGAAATCTTAGTACATGCCCTGTCACCCTGTCCCTTCTTCTTGTCAATATTTTCCACATGTTCCTTTCTTCATCGATTCTGCAGAGGACCACCTCATTGCTTATCAGTCCACCTAATCTTCAACATCCTTCTGTAGGGCCATATCTGAAACCTTCGACTTTCTTCCTTCCCTGTTTTCTCACAATCCATGACTGATTACCATACAATGCCGTGGTTAAAACGTACTTTCTCTGAAGTTCCATCCTCAGATTAAGATAAATACTAGGAGACTTCTCTTGACCAGGAATGTCCTCTTTCCCTGTGCTGCTCTACCTTTTATGTCTTCCTCGCATTGTCCGTCATCTTTTATTTTGCCTGTAAGGTAGCGAATTCGGTAACATCGCCTACCCAGTGGTATCCAATTTTGATTTTATCTTCATCGCTAATCTCATTTCTGCGAGTCCTCATTACTTTCATCTTTTCTCGGTTATTCTCAGTCCATATTCTGTACTCATTAGACTGTTCATTCCATTCAGTAGAACCTGCAATTTTTCTTCACTTTCACTGACGATAGACATGTAATCAGCAAATCTTATCATTGATATCCTTTATCCCTCAATTTTAATCGCAGTTTTGAACCTTTATTTTGTTTCCCTCTTTTCTTTTACGATGTATGAATTCTGGTTTTGTTGTATTTCTGGGCTGAGGGCAGTTATGGAATATTAAGCCTGTTAACAGACTAAATTTAAATCTGTGTGAAGACTACTAAAAATACTCCTGGCCAGTACCTAAAATAAGCTGTGCTGACTGTATATAGTACTGGGTACTACATTTAGCTTGTATTTATTTCTGATAATTTTCTTTACAAATAGCAACCCTACTGCAGTACAATGTTACCTCACTTGCTATGAGAAGGTGAACTTCTGACAATAGACAGTACTGCCTACTACCTGATAATTTCATGTAGCGCTATACGAATTTCAGTTCTGATATGTTCAACTTACAGTACACACAAGCTTGTAGATCGTACATAAGAAAAGAAATATATTAAGTATTGTGAGTGTGCCAACTTCTCTCAAAATGTCATGTTTTGTAGAATTTGCTTTTGAAAATGAACTACCACGATCCAAAATGGATAGAATAGTTGAATAAAACTTGCATATTTCTGTCTGACGGTAACTTTTTTATATTGGGTCCATGTGAACTGGAAAGCAGTTTTTCGAATGTATGAAAAACCACAAAGTTTATAATAACTCAGAAATGCAAAATTTTTTAACATCCAATTTATTTTCCATACCTCCGATATTTTTACAGTGTATTGATACATACTTGAGAGGAAAAAATGTCATTTTTCCATATAATTTCCATCCCTTTCAACTAACTGTCTTACGCCACCGTGGAACTAACGCCTGTGTACCTGTGCGGTAAAAGTTACGACTAGCACGTTTGAGCCAATGTTTAGCATTCTTCAGAAGCGATTCGTCACCTTCAAATCTCGTTCTGTGAAGGGATTTCTTCGGTTTACAGAAAAGGTATTGATCTCACAGTGCTAGTTGAGGGATGTAGGGCGGGTGTTTCATTGTTGTCCACACGTACTGCGTGTTCTCGGTGTTGGTTTTCTCATTGACATGTGGCAGGGCGCTATCGTGCAACAGCTAAACACCGTGTTTTTGCCGATGTTGTCGAACGCTACACGTTAGATCATGAAGATTTTATGAGTTGCCATATACGCTTCAGAGCTGATAGTGGTTTTGTGTGGCATGACGTCCACAAACAACAGTCCTTCTGAATCAAAAGACATAGCAGCCATCACTTTTCCTACAGAATGCGCAGTTTTGAATTTCTTCTTCTTCGGGAATTCACATGATGCCGTTCCATCGATAGCATTTTCATCTCCTGTTCAAAGTGATGCAAACAGGTTTTATCTCCCGCCACAATTCTTGCAACAGCTCATTTTCAGAATTCTCGCTGCAGATTGTCTTCTATGTTTCTTTGTCTGCGTCCGTCAACTGTCTTGGAACCTATCTAAGCGCAAACATTTTTCTGCTTCAAATTTCTTAATATTTGCAAACAATCGCTTCTCCTACTCACAACGGGATTGACATAACATTCACTGTTACGCCTTTTTCAGCCAAAATCAGCATGTGAATAGGCTGCACATTGCGAATCTTCAGGCTTTCCCGGTGGATATGTTGTAGATATTCTTCACGGGGTTGTCGCCGGATGGCGTTGTGCAAATTCCACAATATTAAGTCGAGGCAACTGTCCGACATCTTCAGATGGTTGAACCTTGCTGACGTCAGTCGTACCTAGGCACCAGAAAGATTCAACCGCCTGAAGATCTCGGACATTTTCTCCGAGAGAATCTGATGGAATTTGGACAACGTCATCCTGTGGCAAACCCACGAAGATTATTTACAGGCTGTACATTGTCAGGAGTCTGTGTAGTGCTGAATCTGCCACTGTGCTGGAGGTCCCGTGCATTGGCGTGTCCGCTTTCACTAGATAATCTGCATGCCCAACGGCTAACTGTACTTTTATCAACAGCGTCATTTCCATACACCTTCTTCAACATCTTGTGAACATTTGTCACTGTCTCGCACGCACGACATAGAAATTCAAATACATCGCGTTGCTTCAGGCGAACATCAAGTGCAGCAGCCTTCTTGGCGGAGTGCTACGACAGAGTCACTTGCTAAAACAGGCTGAATTAAATTTGAATATAAGCTGAAATAATACTTCTATAAACTCCGTGAATAACAAGTATCTACAACAGAAGTTGGATTTTTGAAAAAAAAATTTCTTTTGGAGTAACACTCGACGTAAAAAACATGGTTTCCTCAAGCAATAATTATGTGAAACTTAGGTGTTGACGTTCCGTATGAACGATCTGGAGGGTTACATCTGCAGCCCTCTGATACTGTTCGGAGTCTGTGAGAGATCACGTCGTTAGGAACTTGTCAAGGAATGCAGAGAGAGTTGCAGATGGTTACAGCCTTTTGGCACCATTAGCCGTTCATTTGATATAAACAAAAATGTTGAGCGCTTGTAGCTGATAATCCCCGTTATTTTTTGAGCACATGTCAAGTTTATAAAAGGTTCAGTCCATTTCAATGTGCGATACTAGTAGATTTCATAACTAAGTTATACATTATTACACTGAAGAGACAAAGGAACTGATACACCTGCCTAATGTCGTGTAGGGCCCCCGCGAGCACGCAGAAGTGCCACAACACGACGTGGCATGGACTCGGCCAATGTCTGAAGTAGTGCTGGGGGGAATTGACACCATGAATCCGTAAGAGTACGACGGGGTGGAGATCTGTTCTGAACATCATGTTGCAAGGCATCCAAGATATGCTCAATAACGTTCATGGCCGCAGAGTTTGGTGGCCAGCGGAAGTGTTAAACTCAAAATAGTGTTCCTGAATACACTCTGTGGCAATTCTGGAAATGTAAGATGTCGCATTGTCCTGCTGGAATTGCCCGAGTCCGTCGGAATGCACAATGGATATGAATAGATACAGGTGATCAGACAGGAAGCTTACGTTCGTGTCACCTGTCAGAGTCGTATCTACAGATATCAGGGGCTCGATATCACTCCAACTGCACACGCCCTACACCATTACACAGCTTCCACCAGCTTGAGCAGTCCTCTGCTGATATGCGGGGTCCATGGATCCATTATGTCGTCTCCATAACCGTACACATTTACCCGTTCGGCACAATTTGAAACGAGACTCGTCCGACCAGGCAACATGTTTCCAGTCATCAACAGTCCAATGTAGGTGCTGACGGGCCCAAACGAGGCGTAAAGTTTTGTGTCGTGCAGTCATCAAGGGTACTCGATCGGGTCTTCGGCTCCGAAAGCTCATATCGATGATGTTGCGCTGAATGGTTCGCACGCAGACGCTTGTTGATGGCCCAGCATTGAAATCTATAGCAATTTACGGAAGGGTTGCACTCCTGCCATGTTGACAGATTCTCTTCAGTCGTCGTTGGTCCCGTTCTTGCAGGATCTTTTTCCGGCCGCAGCGATGTCGGAGATTCGATGTTTTACCGGATTCCTGATATTCACGGTACACTCGTGAAATGGTCATACGGGAAAATCCCCACTTCGTCGCTACCTCGGAGATGCTGTGTCCCATCGCTCGTTCGCCGGCTATAATATCATGTTCAGACTCACTTAAATCTTGATAACCTGCCATTGTAGCAGAAGTAGCCAATCTGCACCAGACACTTGTCTTAGAAAGGCTTGCCGACCGCAGCGCCGTATTCTGCCTGATTACATATATCTGTATTTGAATACGTATGTCTGTACCAGTTTATTTGGCACTACAGTGTATTTTATTGAATACTGTACTACAGCTCAAAGAGACACAGATATATGAAATTATTTTCAATCATCACCAACGATCGGAACGTTCTACCAAGCGTTCACTTCCTCGATGATAGAAATCCACTCCCCGAGCCATCCGAGAATCGCTGTGAGAACGTGCTAGTCGGTGGAAAATCTCTTTTCCTCAGAATTTCTTTCA
Organism: Schistocerca cancellata; assembly: GCF_023864275.1. NCBI lineage: Eukaryota > Metazoa > Arthropoda > Insecta > Orthoptera > Acrididae > Schistocerca > Schistocerca cancellata. The sequence goes on along the minus strand of NC_064628.1, from coordinate 329,711,924 downwards.
GCCTGGTGAGAAATCACATGGTGCAGACTCTGAACTTTCCGCTCAGCGTCACCCACGTCCATGCAGTCTTGGTCAAATTGTTGGCATCATTTCAGTAAGGCTGGACGTGACACTGCATTTGATCCATTTACCGCAAGAATTTCACGATGAATCTGCGAGTAATTTAGACGTTTTGCACACAAGAATTTTACCGTCGCGCATTCTGACACTTTGAAGTACGTTTCCAAATGCCATGCCATCTCAAACGCACACTGTGATGCACCTATCATCCGTACGTCAGCAAAAATGAGTCTGCAGGAAACCTAAAGCATATATCCTCTTCTTAAAATGCGCCGCTCTAGTGAGACAATGGTCTTACTGTTGGACGACATGTGTAACTTAGTAAAGTTCCTACACAAAGAGATAACATAAATTTAGCCGTGTCGAGGACATTTTCCAGGCTCGTACGTTTTGGCAGAAACCTACGAAAATGTAATTCACACAGCAAAGAGTTCTCTTACAAAACCCTCACTAGATTAGTTCTTGGGCACTGGTTGTTCGTCGGCCTGGGAGCGTTAACAAGCCGAATTAATAGAAGCGATATTGAAGTTCTAAAGAACATCTATGCGACTCGTCACAGATGTGTTCAGCAAGAAAATGCAATGGACAGTGTAACAAAGAAGACTATGTGCATTATACACAGAAGTTTGAAAGTCCACGTTCGTAAACAAGTCAAGAAACTACTAGATCCTCCAACATGCATCTTGCATGAGGACCACCACGCTAAAATTACACAAATATGTGCCTACACGGAGCGTACCGACAGTCTTTCTTCCCGTGTACCATCCCCGAATGGAATAAGAAGCGGGGAAACTGACACTAGAACATAATGCACCCTCCGCCACTCACTGTATCGTGTAAAGCGGACTGCAGATAAAGATGTAGATGGTGAAGCACAATTAATGCCGTTACGGAAAGTGGTTATCCCGAGCAACAGCACAATACGTAGTATTGTCTGATGCCGTTAAACAGTGAGTTCCATGGAGTCTATGTACCATTTCTTAAGATTCCCTCAGGGTGCCAAGGGTCTGAGGGCGGAGATCACAAGCACCAAAACGCTCCCGGGAGCACACCAGAAATAATTATGCAATTTAGGTCAGAAGATACAATTGATTACTCCATTAACTGGATTTCTTCCAGCTGAAAAAATTCACCCATAGAACGAGCACCGTTTGGTCGAGCTTAGTGATCCTAGTCGAAATTTCTCCGTTCTACAACGGCACAAGGACATAAGTAAAGGTAAAAGATTTTACCTTCGTAAATACCCTCAATCACAACACGACGTGGAAACGCTATGACATCATGACCAGTGCCCACCGCGAGATTGAATGCCACCCGTTGGGATTGCGGACACGTGCGGGCACGTGACGCGGTATGGAAAGTGTATGAGAAGAGCAGAGACGAATCGAGAATCATTCTAGCGACGATACTGGCTGAAAATTGAGAAATCCATTGACATAAAAGACTTTGACAAAGGGCAGATCGCTATGGCCTCGCACGTGGGAACCAGTATCTCGGGAAAGCTGAAACTGGTCGGCTGCTCGCGGGCTGCCGTCATGAACATTTATAGAGAGTTTTTTTTTCAGTCAGTGAGCATCAATTTTCAAATATGGAACCCTAGCCAACGCAGTCCTACTTGTAAAACTTAGTCAACGACGTGGCAGAACTTAAGCAAGCGCAACAGAGTTGTATTCTGTAAAGTAATTTCTAGTGCACAGATTGATTATTATTTATACTCTCAGTCTGAACAAAGACCAAATTTGTAATTAAAATTTCTGTATAGGTTCGATTCGTGCATGGAAAATGTGTATCCCCTTCTGTTATAGACATCACTTGAAAATTACTAGCCAATGAGCTGGGATGGACCTGAACATTGTAAATTCCTATCCCAAGCTGCATCTCAGGATCTGTGCCACGGTGTCCTTACCTGATTGCTGAAAAGTTTTATGGAAGATAGCAGGCGTGCGCAATGCAAAACGAATAGGGGCTTTGGTTTCAAAACAAGCCACACAGGCAAATGGCTTTGGAAATTGAGAAAACGAAAGTGGTAATGAAACTTCCTGGCAGATTAAAACTGTGTGCCCGACCGAGACTCGAATCAGCGCACACTCCGCTGCAGAGTGAAAATCTCATTCTGGAAAGTGGTAATATTTGAAGAGAAAGGACAGAAACGGTAGTCACACGTGGATAGTGATACGACTAAAGCAAAAGTTCACAGATCACTTCATCACCCAAAAATACATGTAATGAGTACTAGAAAATGTTTCCAGTGCCTTTTACGAGAGAGATATCGTCATCCAGTTCTGTTCATGGATGTAAGTGATGTAACTCGATATCACCATGCTCACGTGCTAGTGGATTCTAATAATTCACAAGGCAATAATGAAGTCCTTCAGAAAATCGAAAAAAACACTACTCGAGAAGATACTATGAATTAACATTATTTGAAAATGTTGCTACATAAGAACCGGGAACGGATTGCGAATGAATGGCACGGCTAGCATCTGTAACACGCACTAGTTCTACTCTGTCGCACCAAACAGCATCCTGAAGCAGCGAAACTCCACCATCTTCCTGTAGAATGTTTAAACTACACTGAAGCAGGCCTCAGAAGTAAGTGTCTAACTTCCTCCGTTCAGAGCATGTCGGTACAGTTGAATTTGGCTGCTAGCCCACTCAATGCTCACTGCGGACAGAGCTAACTACGATGTCACACACGAAGCGACACTGATATCTTTGCTGCTGGCTTATCGAGTCGTAAAGCACGCTATACTTCGCAAACGAATCACTCTTGAAGGGTGCACTTGAGCGAGGTAGGCTGTATGAATTATGAAGAGGTTGGAACCGCAAGGCATCGGCGAGTCTCCATTTCTGTGGAAGTTACAGAAAAACAGTTGGTGGAGGTGTACTGACACTGCTGTACGTTGTCCAGTCCGGTGGTAGAATGTCGAAACCCTAAATACAGCTACCTTCCTGCAGAACGTACTGCAGTAATAACAATTTTTAGCCTGTCTCACGGGTCAGAGAAAGGTTGGTCACGCTATTAAGACTGTGTTACAAGTTTATCAGCGCCTAGAATTGGTCCGGACCAGCCAATAAATGCTTCCTAGTCAATCAGTAAAGCAATACATTGCTTAATTTGTCTCCAGCGGCACACATCGCAAGGAGAGTCTGGGTATGGGCCGCGAACGTGTTTCAGATAACGCGCAACGCCACGTCATCTCCGCAAAGTAGAAGGTGCGTTTCAAATGGCGGAAACACGTTTGGGAAACGAATGACAAAGAACTGTGTTTCTGCAAGAACTAGCTGACTCTTCACATTATTTTCATGACTGTTCACGGAATACTATTCAAGTCAATAGTGGTCAATAGTCTGGTAAGTGGCATTTTCTAAATGTTATTAAGTGGTTCTTTGAAAACAGACTCTCCCTAAAATTTGAGGAAATTTAGTACATTTTGCGCAAGCAATAAAGAAAACAAAAGAAAAGTTCGGAGTAGGTGTTAAAATCAATGGAGAAGAAATAAAAACTTTGAGGTTCGCCGATGACATTGTAATTCTGTCAGAGACAGCAAAGGACTTGGAAGAGCAGTTGAACGGAATGGACAGTGTCTTGAAAGGAGGGTATAAGATGAACATCAACAAAAGCAAAACGAGGATAATGGAATGTAGTCGAATTAAGTCGGGTGATGCTGACGGAATTAGATTAGGAAATGAGACACTTAAAGTAGTAAAGGAGTTTTGTTATTTGGGGAGCAAAATAACTGATGACGGTCGAAGTAGAGAGGATATAAAATGTAGACTGGCAATGGCAAGGAAAGCGTTTCTGAAGAAGAGAAATTTGTTAACATCGAGTATAGATTTAAATGTCAGGAAGTCGTTTCTGAAAGTATTTGTATGGAGTGCAGCCATGTATGGAAGTGAAACGTGGACGACAAATAGTTTAGACAAAAAGATAATAGAAGCTTTCGAAATGTGATGCTACAGAATAATGCTGAAGATTAGATGGGTAGATCACATAACTAATGATAAGGTATTGAATAGAATTGGGGAGAAGAGAAGTTTGTGGCACAACTTGTCTAGAAGAAGGGATCGGTTGGTAGGACATGTTCTGAGACATCGAGAGATCACCAATTTAGTATTGGAGGGCAGCGTGACGGGTAAAAATCGTAGAGGGAGACCAAGAGATGAATACACTAAGCAGATTCAGAAGGATGTAGGTTGCAGTAGGTACTGGGAGATGAAGAAGCTTGCACAGGATAGAGTAGCATGGAGAGCTGCATCAAACCAGTCTCAGGACTGAAGACCACAATAACAACAACAACAGTTCTGTACAACAAATAGAGTCATACCAAGAACTGATGTAGCAGATGAGCAGCAGGATCAGTAAATAGGGCAGAATGCTCCAAATTTTTGGGTGTACGTATTCATGAAAACTTGAACTGGAAGGAGCTTCTCAAACAGTTAAGTTCAGCTACTTTCACTGTTAGTATAGTTGCTAATCTTGGAAACAAATGTATCAACCTTCTGATACATTTTCATATTTCCACTTAATATCGTCTTACGAAATAATTTTCTGGGGTAACTCATCACTCAGAAATAAAGTATTATTTGTACGAAAGCGAGCAGCCAAAATAATATGTGGGCTTCACCCAAGGACGTTGGTTGGTTGCTTGGTTGATTGGGGTAGAAGGGACCAAACAGCAAGGTCATCAGTCCCTTGTTTCAAATGTGGTCCATTCAGATAGTTTGACATCTCAGAAAAGTCAGAACGATAAAAGGGAGAAAGGTTAAAAAACATGACAGTCGTGGCGTCAATGGTAAAAACAAAATGAGGTAACTCAGCAAGAGAGCGACCCCAAGGCTATGCTAGAGGCAGGAATTATCCCACCTCTGGAGCAGTAGAGACAAGACCACCTGCGACTTAAAAGCGTTCAGCCGCTAGAATGTAGAAGTGCGTATGGGAAAAGGACACTAACCAATTGTAAGAAGTGATAAAAACAGAGTAAAAAGGGAAGAAAAGAGGATCGATCTTGGCCAGGGAGGGGAGTCGGGAATCTCCAAACACAGCTTACAGTTGGAGATACCCCAACGCTCACTGCCCTGCCACAACACAGAGTGAGATTAAAAACCTTAAAACTGAGAATAAAAACCACTTTCTCGGAGGAAACTGAGAACCAGTTCGACTATCTGGGAGTCGTCAGCCAAAATTGAAGGTAAAGTGCAGGGAAGTCTGTACTTAGTACGCAGAGCCAAAAGAAGGGGGCATTCCACCAAAATGTGGGCTACTGACTGGAAGGCTCCACAACCACAAAGTGCGGGTGGCTCATTACTCAGAAGAAAACCATGGATCAGCCTGGTATGGCCAATGCGGAGACGACACAGTGTGGTCGAGTCCTTTCGGGAGAGGCGAAAGGAAGAACGCCACGGGCCTGGTGTCACCTTAATCGCACGAAGTTTATTAGACAGGGAAGTAGCCTCCCAAGAGTTGGCCCATGATTGTGCGAAGTGGGATTTGATGTGAAGCCGTAAATCCGCTGCAGGAGGGGTTACAGAGAACGGGGGTTAAGTGACTGCTCCCCCAGCCAAACGATCAGCAAGCTCATTACCTGGGATACCCACATGGCCAAGGACCCAAAGGAAGTCAACAGAACAAGCAGCACGGTGAAGATCAACGAGATGGTCATGGACGGCCGAGACCAAGGGAATGCGCGAAAATCACCGGTCAATAGCCATAAGGCCACCCATTGAGTCTGTACATAATAAAATGCGGTTGTGTTGGGAATGTTTAATAAAGGTAAGGGCCTGGGAAATTGCCATCAATTCCGAAGTAAACACCCTACATGTAGGTGGCAGCAGAGGATTTTCCGTGCCCACAGAGGACGTGAAGGCATATCCCACACGATCAACAGATTTAGAGCCATCGGTGTAAAAAGCAATAGCATCCCGAAACTCCCATAAAATTCGGCGGAAAAAGAAAAGGAACACCATTGGGGGGATGGTATCTTTCGGACCTCGGCGGAGATCCGTCCTAATTCGGAGCCGAGGAACTAACCAAGGGGGGGGGGGGGGGGGGGGGGGAAGGAGGGAGCGTGGAAGACAGGACAATAAAGGAAGCTGAAAATCGTGGCAAAGAGACACAAGGCGGAGTTCAACCAGAATCAGGTGGGTGACGTCCATGGTCTGGGAACAGGATCGAATAGGAAGGATGAGTGGGAAAGAAACAGACAGCAATTGCATAAGACACAAGAAGCTGGGACCGCCGAACAGAAAGGGCGGGGGGGATCCCAGCTTCAACCAAGAGACTACCAACAGGGCTGGTAGGGAAGGCTCCAGTGGCCAAACGGATACCACGATGGTGGACAGGATCTAGCACATGCAGTGTGGAAGGAGCAACCGAACCATAAACTTGACAACCATAGTCCAAGCGAGACAGAACTAAAGCACAATAAAGGCAGAGAAGGATGGAGCTTTCCGCATCCCAAGACGTGTGGGCAAGGAGGCGAAGAACATTGAGTCTACAGAAACATCTTACCTCCAGAAGTCTGATATGAGGCAGCCAAGCGAGCTTGTTGTCGAAAAGAAGACCCAGGAAACGAAACTGTGGGACCACAGGCAATCGTTGTGCATCGAGATAGAGCTCCGAATCAGGGTGGATCGTAGTACGGCGACAGAAGTGGACCACCCGCGATTTTAAAGGAGAGAATTGAAACCCATGTCAGAGGGTCCATGCAGAGGCACACCGTATAGCTCCCTGGAGCTGCCGCTCTGAAGAGACCATCGAAGAGGAACTAACCCAAATGCAGAAATCATCCACATACAGAGAATGAGCGACCAAAGTACCGACAGAGGCCACAAGTCCATCGATAGCAATGAGGAAAAGAAGTACACTCAATACAGAACCCTGTGGGATGCCAGTCTCCTGTTCCGTGGAGAACTAAAAACATTACCAACCTGAACCCTGAACGACCGATGGAACACGAACTGGACCCCGAAGACCCCACTAATGACGTGTAAGTAAGATATGATGGCGCCAAGCCGTGTCATAGGCCTTGCAAAGGTCGAAAAATACTGCAACCAAATGGCGGCGCTGGGAAAAAGCCTGCCGAATTTCGGATTCCAAGCAAAGTAAATGATCGATCGGAGACCGTCCCTCTCGGAAGCCACACTGGTAAGGGGACAGTAGATCCCAAGATTCGAGGACCCAATTGAGCCAACGGGCTACAATCCATTCAAGTAACTTGCAAACAACATTTGTCAGACTAATTGGCCGATAGCTTTCAACAAATAGGGGGTTCTTACCAGGCTTACGGACAGAAACCACGATGCTATCCCTCCACTGGGAAGGGAAGTCACCCTGGAGCCAAATACGTTTAAACACCCAGAGAAGATGTTGCCGTTGTGGAGCACTGAGATGTTGAAGCAGTTGGTTATGGATGGACCAGGGGCCGTATCATGAGAAGAAGAAAGTGTGGAAAGAAATTCCCATTCACTAAAAGGTTCGTTGTAAGATTCTGACTGACAAGGGGTAAAACATAAGGCGAAAGCTTCGGCCCGCTGTTTCTGGTGAAGGAAAGCAGCCGGATAGGAGGCTGATGCTGATGCTATTGTAGAATGGGTCGCAAGATGTTCCGCAAGAATCAGCGGGTCCGTACAAAGGCCATCCGGTAGGTGAAGGCCTGGGAGGGTGGACTGCCGATGGCAACCTTGGAGAGAGCGAAGTGTAGCCTATACCTTTGGCATAAGGACAGTGGAACCGAGGGAAGAAACAAAGCATTCCCAACATATCCGTTTGCTCTGTTTAGTCAAATAACGGGCTTCAGCGCGAAGGCGTTTAAAGGTAATAAGGTTGGCAACGGATGGGTGCCTCTTAAGATGTTGCAATGCTCGACGGCGATCACGATTGGCAATGGCAATGGCCGTACTCCACCACGGGACTTGCCGGCGGCGAAATGGTCCAGATGAGCGCCGTACAGCAAGGCTAGCAGCGCGAACAATAGCGTCAAACACGTCACGTAGGACGTCATCAATACAGCCCGACAAAGAGGGAGAAAACACAACCTGTGCAGTGTATAGATACCAATCGGCGCGTTGGAAACACCAACGAGGTAACCTTTCCATCGGGGAGCGGGAAGGGAACGTGAGAATCAACGGGAAATTGTCACTATCACAAAGGTCGTCGTATGGCGACCAGTGTAATGAAGGGAGGAGGAAGGGAGAAGAAAGAGAAAGATCAATGCAGAAAAGGTACCATGACCGGCACTGAAATGAGTAGGGGAGCTATCATTAAGAAGGCACAAGTCGTGGTCTGCAATAAACTGGTCTATGAGAAGGCATCGTCTAGATGGAAATGCACTGCCCCACAAGGGATGATGAGCTTTAAAATCCCCAAGAAGGAGGAAGGGAGGAGGAGGCTGCTGAAGAAGGGCAGTTAAGGAAGCAGGTGTAAGAGTCCTGTCAGGAGGGAGATAAAGATTGCAAACCGTTACCTCAGAGTCCAGGTGGACCCTAACAGCAACCGCTTCCATTGTAGTATGAAGAGGAATTCACATCCTAGCAACGTCTGTACGAACCAAAGTACAAACGCGACCAGAGGCCCACAGGGGGCCGACCCGATTTCGACAGAAAACACAGAACCCACAGAGGGTCAGTGAGTGATCATCAGTAAACTGAGATTCCTGTAGAACCATACAAGCTGCAGAGTAAGATGAAATAAGGGATTTCAACTCCGGAAGGCGACGGTAATATCCATTACAATTCCATTGGATAACCACAGAACGATGATTCAGATGGGGGTTGAACAGGCTAAAGCCAGTCATGCCGCCGGGTCACCACCCGTCACCGACAAGGAGGGGGAGACATCCATGAACAACAGGTCAGAATCTGGTTGTGAAGCCGGGGATGGGACCTCTGGTGACACCAGAGGCACCTTGTCCCGGGACTTATGTTTCTTCTTCTTTTCTGTTTGAGATCAAGGAGGGCTGTGTGGCATAAAGAAGCCAGCTGCAGCAAGATCGGGAACAGAAAGAGATTGGGCGACCTGGGGGCCGACAGAATGTGGTTCTCGCGGTCGTCGCGTGGCAGTAGACCTTTGGCCTGGAAGGTGCTGGGAAGGGGTATCCCGGGAGGGACGCCCTTGACCGGCGGACGCAGAAGAAGTGGGACACTTCTCCGGCTGGGGAGGGGGAGCAGCGCCCAGAGGAGGTGTGGGAGCCACAGGGGAGGGGGTAGGAGAGGGTTCTGAGACTGGGGTAAGGAAGGGGGAGGAAGGGGTGAAAATGTAACTAAAGCATAACTAGACGTCGTGGACACAGCGTGACGACGTGCATACTTCTTACAAACCTTTTTTCCTTCTTATATACTGGGCAGTCTGATGAACTTGGAGAATGATTGCCAGGGCAATTGACATACACAGGAGGGGAACACAGGAACTCCCCTCATGGAATGGACGTCCACAGTCACCACAGAGAGGGGCCTGCGAACAGCGGGAAGACGTGTCCAAAACGCAAGCACTTAAAACACCTCATAGGAGGTGGGATGTACAGCTTCATGTCACATCGATAAATCATAATATTTACTTTCTCAGGGAGGGTATCCCCTTCAAAGGCCAGGATAAAGACACCAGTATCAATTCGACTGTCCTTCGGACCCTTCTGAACACGCTGAACAAAGTGAACACCCCACAATTCGAGATTGTCCTGAAGTTCCTCATCAGTTTGAAGGATGAGGTCCCTGTGAAAAATCACACTTTGAACCATATTTAGAGACTGGTGGGGGGTAATGGACACAGGAATTGCGCAAAGATGGTTACAGGCACGAAGGGCCGCAGACTGGGCAGCTGAAGCAGTTTTGATCAACAACGAACTTGACCGCATCTTGCTCAGGGAGTCCACTTCGCCAAACTTGTCTTCAATGTGTTCCACATAGAATAAAGGTTTGGTATTGGTAAAAGTATCCCCATCAGTCCTGGTGCAAAGCAGATAGCGGGGGAAAGGTTTCGCCCCTAGCCGATGCGCGTGACCCTCCTCCCAGGGGGTAGCCATGGAAGGGAAAGCCGAAGGGGCAGGAGAAGCAGCACTAAAAGAATCAGTTCCACGCAGAGAGGCGGCAGCAGAAGAACGGCCAGAGTTCTGGACCCGTATGCGTTTCATTTACATAGCGTCCGCCCTGATACCACCCACTCCGATCAGGGGCTCTCCTCACGGGCGCCACCCAGCCACAGCAACGGCCGTCTGGCACGGCAGTCATTGCCAGGAGTTCCGATGCTCCAGAATGACGAACAACCACTCCTAGGCTTACATGAGGAGGTCACAGCTCAGGTATCAGAAGTGTGATCTCTGTGTGTTCAGGGGGCTCAACCAAAAGGGTACATAGCGACCCCACCACGCGGGCTGGCCACCGTACTGGCTATGCACCCTAGCATCAGACAACTACGTGAAAGCACAGGTGGAATGAACTGGAAGGGCACATGTCGGAGACACTAGGTAAGGTGCTCTTCCCCAAATGCCTCACACTACGGAATAGGAATTTAGTAGAGGTCAAACCCCAGACTGGGACCAGGGAATGCCAAAAGGATGAGGTGATTACGCAACAAAACTAAATTGCAAACCAGGAGGCTAGCGGGGCCAACAGAAGCAAGGACACCAAGAGAGGGAGAGGAGAGGGTGAAGTGGAAGGAACAAGGAGGGGAAAGGAGGGGAAGGGTAAGGAGATGCAGCCCTGGAAAGAAGGAAGGCTGCAATAGCTCAGGGCCTCGTGCTCGCCACGCACGTACTCACGAAAGAACCGTGAGCCCCCCCTGGGAGGCCCAAGGACGTCATTTAGGTTCTTCTTCAAGGAGTAAGGCACTTTGACTGTACCATCACAATACATACATTCACTAACGAAATTCTTCATAAATAATCCATCACAATTTGAGAAGAATAGTGATGTCCATATCTGCAACACTAGAGGGAAAAATTACCTTTATTACCCATTTTGAAGCTGTCAGTGGCTCAGGAAGGAGTTCAATGTGCAACAACAAAACTTTTTGATCATTTGCCCAATAACATAAAATGTCTGACAGGTAGTGAAGCAGGTTTTAAATCTAACATAGAATAATTTCTCCTGGATCTGTTTAATGGGTGAATTACTACTTAAAAGCCTGAATCCAGTAAAAAAAATAATTTTCATTAATGTTAACACTACTTATGTATGTACATCGTATAAAATGACTCGTTCCACATAGTTTCGATAGAAGAATCGTTCATATGACCTTTGGAACGTGTAAGAAAATTACTTACAAGACGTGTATATCACAATGTCGCGCTTGTCTTGTCGGAAAGTGTGTATAATCGCCAGTGAGGCGTTCTACCTGTCGTAAGGTGATCACAGTACAATTTACAGCTGCTTATAACCGCTGCTCCGCTTACTATCACTCAGCTAAGTTCAAACTACGAGTCATAAACGCTGTAATGTAACTGCCATATACAGGGTATATAAAAAAGAATCATCCGATTTGGCATATCCATATTTCTGAAACTAGTAAACATATACAATGAATTTTGCTTTTGATGAACGGGAAACTCAAAAAGTTTTTTTTTCATACTTTTTCACAGGTGTTCAATACGCCCCCCTTGAGAAGCACGGGATATGTCAATGCAGTATTCAAATTGTTAAAACACTGCAGCGAGCATGTCTTGAGTTGCAGCCTCCACAGTTGCTGTATTGCGATGTCTCAGTTCATTCATTGTTGTTGGTAATGGAGGCAATTAAAGAGCTTGTTTTTATAAACCCCCAAAAGAAATAATCACATACAGTCAGGTCCGGTGACCTTGAAGGGCAGTAATGTAAAGCTGAATCATTTGGTCCAGTGCGACCGATCCATCGTTCAGCAATACTTTGATTTAAAAATTCTTGCACTACAGATGCCAGTGTACCATCCTGTTAGTAAACGAAGTCGTTCGAATCAGTCTCCAACTAAGGGAAAAGGAAGTTCTCAAGCATATCGCGATGTGTGCTTCCTGCAACAGTTTTCACAGCAAAGAAAAATGGACCATACACCGTTTCCCGTGAAAGTGCACGAAACACATTAAATTTTGGAACCAAAGGAAGACATCCGTTTGGTGACACTACCCTGGCAGGCTGCTTGAATTTGCGCGCCGACGACTCACATGGCTAACTTCAATGCTAAATAATTTGGATACGGCGCATTGTATCGAATATTTTTCTTAACAATTATTTCTCAGCACAAACTCCCGTGCAACACCCTTACAAGCTTTTCAGACAATTTCTGCCCACCCTGTATGTTGAAACGCAGCTTAATTAATTTATGCTGGATAGGACGCCACGGCCCTGTCAATTTCTACACAGAATTTACAAGAGAAACAGCTCCACAACTTGGCATAAGAGCGTCCCTTGCTGGCATAAAAAAAAGGAAGTAGCACCCATCCACAGAATTATCGACCTATATCCTAGAACACATTCTGAGTACAAACATTAGTACGTACTTGGAATAAAATAACCTTCTCCATAGGAGTCAGCAATCGATCAGAGAAGTCAACTTGCGATCTTTACACGTAAGATCTTCAGTGTTGTTGATGCGAACCATCTAGACTTTTTGCAAAGTTTTTGATTCAACACCATACTAACGTCTTCTAAGGAAGATACGTTCATGTGTGACACGTAAACACATTTACGACAAGATAGAGTGTTTCTTAGACGCAAGTTGATGCAGGTTATAGTGGATGCAGAATCGTTTACAAATTTCTCAAAAAATGTTTGGAGGAATCGGCATGACTGCGAACGACTGATCGCTTAGGTTCAAGGAGAGCAAGGAATGAAACATACGGCTTATGAAATTAAAAGAAAATGTTGTGAAATAAAAATAAAACAGTAAGAAAAATAAAGCCATTCTGTTAGAGAGTACAAATCTTCCTCCATCTGCGAAATCAAAATCCACTGCTAGATAATATCAATATCATGATTCCCTACAACGTAAATTGTAACAGTATTCGATCCTCTTTGGCAGGCTCCCCTTATCTACACCTACATCAATATCTATACTCCGCAAGCCACCTTACACTGCAAGAGAGGCATTCTGTATCACGGCATGACCTACTGTTGAAGTTTCGAGAGCATACGTTCCTAGAAGAATCAGCCAATATATTGCTTCCTCCTACGTATATCTCGCGAGAAGACCATGAAGATAAGTTTAGAGAGATAAGAGCCCACACGAAGGCTTACCAGCAACCGTTCTTTCAGCAAACCGAACGCAGCTGGAATAGAAAAAGCAGGATCTGACACTGACTACACAAAGTACCCTCCGCCATATATCGTAAGATGGCTTGCGGTGAGTGTGCGGGGGGGGGGGGGGGCAGGGGCTATTTTGTGTAGCCAGTGTCAGTTCCACCTTTTTCTATTCCAGCTGCGTATGGTTTGCCGGAAGAACGGTTGTTGGTAAGCCTCCGCGAGGGCTCCAATTCCTCTAAAGTTACCCTCATGATCTTTTCGCGAGATATACGTAGGAGGAAGCAATATATTGGTTGAATCTTCTAGAAACGTATGCTCTCGAAAAGTTCAACAGTAGATCATGCCGTGGTACAGAATCTGCCAGTGAAGATGACCGTGCATCTCCGTAACGCTTTCGCGCTTACTGGACGAACCTATAACGAAACGTGCTGCACTTCTTTGGATCTTCTCTATTTTCTCTATCAGTTCTATCTGGCGCGGATTCCATACTGACGAGCAATATTCAAGTATTGGTCGAACGAGTGTTTTGTAAGCTACCTCCTTCGTTGATGGCCTACAATTCCTGAGGATTCTTCCACTGAATCTCAGTCTGGCATCTGTCCTATTTTATGTTGTCGTTTAGTTTCAAATCGTTCCGTACGCATACTCCTAGATATTTTGCGGAAGTAACTGCTTCCAGTGATTGTTCTGCTGTTGTGCCGTCACACTATGAAGCGTCTTTCTTTCTATGTACCCGCAGCCCGTTAAACTGGCTTATGCTGAAGGTCGATTGCAGCCCCTGCATCTAACGTCTATCCTTTGCACGCCTTCCTGAATTTCGCTACAATTTTCTAATGTCGCGGCTTCTCCATATACAACAGTGTCATCCGCGATATGCCTCGCAGAGCTTCCGACGTTATCTACTGGGTCGTTTATATACAGCGAAAAATAATAGTTCTATAACACTGCCCTGGAGAACGCCCGAAGGTACTTTAACGTCTGACGTCTTCTCTCAGTTCTGGACAACATGGTGTGTTCTGTAGGCTAGAAACTCTTCAGTCACACAATTAGTCTGATATTCCATACTCTCTTATTTTGTTTGTTTGGCGGCAGCACGGAACTGTACCTAATGCCTTTCGGAAGTCAAGGAACACGGTATCTACCTGGACTCCTGTCCTTGGTGCTTCCTAGGTCTCGTGGACGAACAGGGCGAGATGGAATTCACACGCTCGTTGTTTTCGCAATTCATGTTGGTTCCTACAGAGGAGATTTTCGACCTCAAGAAAAGTCATAATTCTCGAGCATAAAACATGTTCCAGAATTCTACAACAGACCGACACCAGAAATACAGGCCTATTATTTTACGCTACTGTTCGACGACCCTTCTTGAAAACGAGAATGGGCTGTGCTTTTTTTTTCCAACACTTCGATCCTCTAGAGACCTGCGGCACACTGCTGCTAGAAGAAAGTCAAGTTCTTTCGCATGCTCCGTGTAGAATGGAACTGGTGAACACAAGGTGGTTGAGAGAGATGACGAGAGAGATAGACAATAAAAAGAATATATCTACAGAGACAAAGATAAGCCACTACAAGGCAACGCTGAGGAATGCTGTATTATATGCAGCTGAGACGATGACACTAAGAAGAAATGGGGCAGTACAACTAGAGAAAGAAGAGAGAAAAATAATGAGAAAAATACTAGGTCCCAAAAGAGGTGTAGAGAGATGAATGCGAAGACCTAGGGAAGCACTGTACCGGAACATGAGAACAATATCCGGGGAAATCAGACTCAAAAGGGCAAGGTTTGTTGGACATGTAATTAGGATGACTATGGACAGAATGACGAAGAGAGTGTAGGAAACAACAGGGAGGACAAGGGAAAGATAGGAACCAAGTGGGTTGTTGAACTTAGGAAGGACTGGTTGGAATTGGGGATAAAGGTCGAAGAAAAGGAAAATTGGAGGAAAAAATATACACCGAACAATATGCCGGAGATCAATGACAGAGAAGAATACAGGAAAAGATTTGAGTATCACTAGTGGAGCCGACAGGAGAAAAGGACACTGAAGATCTCTGAAGAAGAGCGGGAGAGAAGACGAGAAAGAATTAAGCTGTTCTGGGAGAAGAAGAGGAAAATGCAGTCCACGAATGGGCTACCCGTGGTCCTGCAGAGGCCGTAACGCAAGAAGAAAAAGAAGAAGAAGAAGGTCGTCGAGACGTTGTTGTTAAAGCCTGTCCCTCAGTTTATGCAATTTACGTGATAGTTTCGTAAGATTATTGACTACAAATTTCGACTGGTCCAAGCATGGTCAGCCGGGGGCATGTGAGCGGTTCATTCCTGGAGAAAGATATTCACGAGTGGACGCGGCGTTTTTTTGGATTATCATCGTTTGAAAGATCGAGCTAGTTGGATCAGCGGATAGCACACTAGACTCGCGTTCTAGACAACTACGGTTCAAATCCTCTTTCGGCCATTCAGTTTTATGTTTTCCGTAATTTTCCTAAACCATTTAAGACAAATGCCGGAATGGCTCCTCTGAAAAGATCATGGCCCTTCCTTCTCTATCCTTTCCCGATCTGAAATTGTTCTCCATCTTCAACAACATCGTTGTCGACGGGAGGTTAAACTATAACATTTCTTATTCATATTGCAAGATGGACCTTTCGCCAACATGCTGACTAAAGGGTTAATCAAGAAAGTGAAGAATCCTGTACCGACACTGTAGTGCCCCCAAATTACCCTCGTTAGCTACGCGACGTATCCGTTATCTGTACATGATTCCGAGCCGAAAATGACGGGCCCTCCTCCCTGCTGAACAGTGTAACATGCCTCAGACAGACACTGGTACCTGACCGTCTCGATGCTTTTCTACGACGATCTTCAGGCTGTAGACAAATTTTGCAGTCGTCCGTGAAAAGGTCCCGGTCACGCTGATTCAGGTGCCACTCAAGGAGTTCTATTGACGACCTTTTCGGGCTTCGCCAGTGCGTTTTGCAGAAATGGTTGCATACTCTAGTCGCCTGTACGTTTACCAACAAAAAGGCAACGTTTAGATCTGTTGCATTCTGCTAGGTGTATCTAAGTGCCATTACTTGTAAGTTGACTGTAGGCGACCGCTGCGAAACAGATCTTCAATATGTTGTGTCGTTCGTTAGCAGCAGAATGTTCGAATGATGTCGCTAAGGTCTGCACCAATTCCTCAGGCAACTGCCCATACTGACAAACCTTTTTGCTGTGAAGTGCCAATGTGTGGACAGCGAAAGCTGAACGACGCATCGAAGCGCATTTTATAACACTACCACTTGCTTGAGTTACTGAAATTTTACTGAAATCAACTATTCCTAATTTGATTTTTCTGGATTTACTATGCGACAAAATGTCTTCCTACTACCGTCGTGTCAATAGTTTGGTAATCATACTGCGTTTTGGTTATGGTAATGTGCCAGATTCAATGACACAAAACATCCGTTGTCGTGCCTCATGTTTTATTGACGTGAGTAATTCCCGCCATCGTAACCAGCTGGTGCTTTCCAGTTTCTGCTCTTACCAGGGGTTGTGTAGTTCTGTCCCTCACAAACAATTCTCGAAGACTTGCGACAGACAAACGACAATCCTGTTCACTCACACTTTCTACTGAAGGTGCGATTCTCTCAGCTGTCGAGATACAACACGGGTTCGTAGCAAAATGACATCTTCAATACTCATCCTGCTACTCTACGTTAACTTGAGCACTGTGTGCGGTACTTTTGACAACAGCGCAGAAAGACAATTTTTTATTTTTCAGAAGAAGTTGAGACCAACTGACGTCAAAAGAAGATATAGGAAATATTACCTACTAGTATTCACTCCAAAAGAGAAAGATAAAAATTATCATCCGTGTCCCAGCATGACTTTACAGTAAAGGTAGCAGTTTTATTTAAGAAAATAAGGCAGTCAGCAATTTCTTTTACTGTCTTTTTTGGTCGTACATCAGTACTGGTGTTTTATCCACTTATTTTTCATGTTATCTTAGCTCTGTGTTCAGTTGATTCTCAGGAACTCTCTACCTGCTATGTACCTCTAACTGTTGCCAAAATGGTTCAAATGGCTCTGAGCACTATGGGACTTAACTTCTGAGGTCATCAGTCCCCTAGAACTTAAAACTACTTAAACCTAACCAACCTATGGACATCACACACTTCCATGCCCGAGGCAGGATTCGAACCTGCGACCGTAGCGGTCGCGCGGTTCCGGACTGAAGCGCCTAGAACCGCTCGGTCACACCGGCCGGCTGTAACTGCAGCCAGCTAAGATATTAGGAAGTACGTAAACGAACAGAACCACTGACGTTAGCAGTGGCAGTAGAGAATATTTCCATAACATAATTTCCACAGCTGACCCCTTACGCCTTAGGAACAGGTATGAGGTGCTACCCAGTGTTGATATTACTTCTGAGCCAGCACAGGATGCCTCACCTGTTGTATCTGCTGCCGATGTTCTTGCACTTTTCGGACAAGTGTAGAGTGAGGGTATGCTAGTCAAAAATCACATCCAGGCTGGCCAGCACACCGGCCCTCAACGTTAATCCGCCGGGCTGATTCGATCCGGGGCCGGCGCGCCTACCCGAGTCCTGGAAGCATTAGATAGATTAGGAAGTCATGCTGCGAAAACTGCTGCCAGAGACAGCCATTCTTGTGACGTTACTATGAATATCTAGTCCGAAAATTCCTTTGAGCAGATAATCAGAGAACCAACTCATGAAGGTGTGTTAGATCTCCCAGCAACAAACAGAACTGAATTTTCGAATCAGTTAACGTAGGGGAAGATCTCGGTGATCATAACGCTGTGACAGCATCTATGACTACGAATATTACAAGGAATGTTAAGAAAGGTAGGAAAACATTTTTTCTTAGCAAGAGTGACAGTGTGCAGACTGCAGAGTATCTGAGTGATCAACATCAGGTACTCAGTGCTGGGGGCACAGATGTGGAGCACAAAACGAAACATTCAAAAGCATTGTTCACTAAGTCTTAAACATGTATGTTCCGAGCAAGGTCTTAAGGGATGGATGAGACCCACCGTGGTTTAATAGCTGTTTTAGAAAACTGCTACGTAAAAAAAGAGACCTTCGTCACAGGCTCAAGAGAAGTCAAAACCTAGCTGACATACGAAAGCTCAACGAAGCGAAAATGGGTGTATGGAGAGCAATGAGGAAAGCTTTCAGTGACTTTTAAACTAAAATTTTGTCAGTCGATCTAAGTAAAAGCCCTAACAGGTTTTGGTCTTACGTAAAATCAGTAAGTGATTCAAAATCATCTATTCTTTCACGCGGGACCCATACTGGCGCCGAAACGAAAGTTAACAGTGAGAAGGCCGAAATACTGAATTCGGTCTTTCGAAACTGTTTCACAGCGGAAGATTGTAATACGGTCCCTACTTTGAATCATCGTAGATGTTTAGATAGCCGATCACGGAACAAAAAAGCAGGTACAATCGCTTAGTAGTGGAAGGACCAGATGAGATGCATGAGATTCTACAAAGATTATGTGGAAGAACGTGCTCCTCTTCTAGCCCAGGTTTATCGTAGTTCGCTGGAACAACGAGGGATACCCAGGGACTGGGAAAAAGCGCAGGTCATCCCCGTTTTCAAGAAGTGTCATAGGACAGTTGCACATAATTACGACGTGAGTCTGTGGTAAAATTATGAAAAACATTTCATGATCAAGAATTATGACATTTTTGCAGAATGAAAATCTCCTCTATGAAAATCGACATGGATTCCCCAAACAGAGTTCGTGCGAGACTCAGCTTGCTTTGTTCCTCCATGAGATCCATGGCGCTGCAAACAACGGCGCTCTGGTTGATGCCGTGTTCCTTGACTTTAGGAAGGCATTTGATACCGTCCCGCACTGCTGTTTAGTGAATAAAACACGAGCTTACCGAGTATCGGAGCAGATCAGAGATTGGATTTAATACTTCCTTGGTGACAGAACTCAGCACGTCACTCTTAAGAGAATAAAATCGACGTATGTAAATATAATTTCTGAAGTACGAGGAGGAGATGTGATAGAACCGTTACCGTTTGCAGTTCGTATAAATGACGTAGCAGAACGCGTCAGAAGCCCTTTAAGACTGTTCGTAGATAATGTGAAATGGTCTCGTGAAAGGTGAAAGTAGCAACGCCAGAAGACAATATCGATTTGCGGAATGACCTATAGAGGACTGATGTATGGCGCACGCTCTAGCAGTTTACACTTAACGTAAATAATAATGTAACATACTGCGTATACTTAAAAAAGAAATCCGCTACCGTAAAACTGCACTACTGATGACAAATTTCTGGGAACAGTATCTACCGTAATATATCTAGAGTAACTATCCAGGGCAACCTTATGTGAAATGACCACATAACACGAATAATGGGAAAAGCAGATACCAGACTGAGATTCATAGGAGTAATCTTAAGGAAATGCACCTCATCGACGAAAGAAGTGACTTCCAAGGCACCTGTTGGAGCGCGATTTCCTGAAGTGGTGTCTAGTAAGAAGACTTGCACCAAACGCCCGAACATAACGATCCGGATCTTCCGGCTAATAAAT
Organism: Schistocerca cancellata; assembly: GCF_023864275.1. Lineage (NCBI taxonomy): Eukaryota > Metazoa > Arthropoda > Insecta > Orthoptera > Acrididae > Schistocerca > Schistocerca cancellata. The sequence continues at coordinate 329,692,100 of NC_064628.1, read as the reverse complement.
CCATACGCACATTTCATTTCATTTTATTGATATATGAGCGCAGCCACGGTTAATGGCTAGAATGCAATGTTTATACAATCCGCAACGTGCTTAACCCAAACTAATGTTCAAATGTGTGTGAAATCTTATGGGACTTAACTGCTAAGGTCATCAGTCCCTAAGCTTACACACTACCTAAATTATCCTAAGGACAAATACACACACCCATGTCCGAGGGAGGACTCGAACCTCCGCCGGGACCAGCCGCATAGTCCATGACTGCAGCGCCTAGAGCGATCGTCTAATCCCGAGCGGCAATCCAGACTAATCCATACTTCCGTAGATAACCATGAAAATTTGGAGTGAGACAGTGTGAACATTGAGTAAGAAAATACCCTGATTTACAAAGTGTGTAGTAGAGGATATTTATGATTTGAAGAATGTTACCACCTACGCGAATTAAGAAAAAATATTTCCTGTTTGAAAAAGCTATTTTCTCTGAAAACTTTACACTTTTGAACTTTATCATATTTATAAAGATTCTTTTATTGGTTTATATGTTCTACTTAATATGGATCAATGTAATCTACAGAATGCTTAGTCAGTTCTCAACGTGTTTAATCCACACTTCCATACTAATACCAATATTATTAAGTGCGAAAGTACTTGTGTCCGTTACGTTTTCACAACTCTACTGCTGAACCGATTCCGATGAAATCTGACATGAAAGCAGCTTGATCTCTGAGGAAGATCATAAGCTACTTTAAAAAGTTGAATCTTTTGAGATTATTAACATTTAATACTGTATACGTGGGTGGTATGCAGACGATTCTGGCGCGATGGTCGGTGACTCATAGTGTTTATAGTTCAGTCCGTGACAATGCAAATCCAGAGTTTTGATGTTAAGTTGCTGCACCGCCTGGCATAGCTGGAGAGTTTTTTACGAGATACAACTAAATCCTAGGTAAGTCGAGAACCATATTTAAAACTATGACGATAAGCTCAACACATGTTAAGTCTGATTTAGCACATACAGGGTTTTATGAAAGTTCGAGCTGTGAAAGTTACTCGAATCCAACAAACATCGGAGCAATCTCAGGTTCACCAGAACTTGGGTGAAAAACTTACATCCAGTACTCGGTGAGCCAGAGAAACACGTACAATCTCTAAATAAGTCGACACATCTTTTAAATTAGAATATATAATACATTGTTTCTAATCCGGCATACAGCAAAATAACAGAAACACATTCATTATCCACCTACATATCGGTCAGAGCGGCCTTTTGTCACGCGAAGGGGCCCAGGTTCTATTCCCGACTGGGTGTTGTGTTGTCCTCATTATCATTTCATCATCACCAGTGGAAGGCAACGGGAAACCACCACTAGAATCACTTCCCTAGACGCTCATGCGGTGGACCTGTCTGACGAGGCTTCCACCATGACAAGACCTGGCGTAAGGCAGAACACAAAGTGTTTACATGCCGGTAATGCAAACATTTTTTTTAGACATACGTCTCGACACTACTACATACACAGACATTTACAAATTATTAGTTGCTTACTCACCATCACTCATCGTAACAAAATTACTGTTAGGCGAGCACAGCTTAGTAAAAAAAATCTAGAGCGTGCTGTTATTACAAGGTAACATCTCAGTCACTTAGTTGCGCACTTTCATAAAAAGGAGCAGTGCCAATGGTCACAAGCGAGAGTGTGTAATGGAAATATTGCAAAATCTTATGCGCACACATTCAACAAATCACGCCTCATGGCTCTCGAGAACCTGCTTCAAAAGTACAAGAACCCTCTTTAAGGGCACAAATAACGAATATCCTTAAGCCTTCTAGACATCTGCTTCGAAGAGAAAAAAAAGGAAAATCGCAGCGTGCACAGAGGCATACGAGAACAAGCAGCCGTTCTTCCCAAACGCGACCCGTGAGTGGAACTCCAAGGAAACTCAGTACACGGTACAATAAAAAAGTATCCTCTCCCAAGCATTTCTTACAAGGGGAAGGCCACAGACAGAGCCAACCGACAGGGCTGGTAATTGGCAGCTTGCTTCTGTACAACCTAACATGAAACACTATAAGGTACACTCCAAGGCAAAAAACCGACGGTCCACGAAGGAATTATCCAAATGGGAATGAAATCGCTAGATGTGATGTACACGTACAGGCAAACAAAGTGTACAACTTTAGAAAATTTGGATGATTTGTTTAAGAGAAAGAGCTTCACAAATTGAGCAAGTCCACAACGCGTTGATTCACTTCTGGCCCTTATGCGGGAACTTATTCGGCTTGCATTGATTGATGCAGTTGTTGGATGTCTTCCTGAAGCATATCCTCCCAAATACTGTCCAACATTCTCAAATGGAGAGAGATTTGGCAACCTTGCTGACCAATGTAATGATAGGCAAGCCCGTAGACAGGCAGTAGAAAATCTCGCCGCGTGCGGGCGGACATTATTTCGCTGAAATGTAAGCCCGGGATGGTTTGCCATGAAGGGCAACAAAACGGGGAGTAGACAATCGTCGACGTACCGCTGTGCTGTAACAGGCCGCGGGTGACTACCAAAGGGATCCACCTATGAAAAGAATGGCACCCCCGACCATCACGCCTGCTTGTCGGGCGGAATGGCGAGCGACATTCAGGTTGGTATCCCACCACTATCCAGGGCGTCTCTAGAGACGTCTTCGGCCTGGAATCTCATTGACTGGAGGAGAACTGTCTTCAGTGAAGAGTCTCACTTCGAATTTAATCCCGATGACCAGCGAAAACATGTCTGCAGACGCTACAGACAGCGGTGGATATCAACCCGACTGTCGCCACCGCTTTTTGGCTCAATACCTCTCCGTTTTTTTAGAAAAACTGCCCCTAAAGTTCATGGCGCAGACTAAAAAGTGACGGGATTGGGAGAGAATTGAAAATTGAGCACGTTTCTCTCATATAAAGGATCCGCAAACCGAATTTTCCTAGAAATCGAAAAAAGAAACCGTTACGAATACCGTTATGTAACCATAAGGTAACCACTGTGCAACTAAAGCGCCGCTGACGAAACGATCAAGGCATATGGTTGGGGAGCAGAGGACCTGTGTTCGATTCTCAAATGCATTCTGCAGTATTTTTTATATTTTTCCGTCACGAAGATTGTAAGAATACGGGTATTAATAAGGTAAGTAAATCAATAAAGAATAACTACAAAGTAGATAAGTAAATATCTCAAAGAACTTGGATTAATAAGGAATTAAAATTTTAATCTTGGTCGCCTTACAATGGCTCTTTCACTCATTCTGTTATATGTCCTCCCTTTCGTTCGAACAACTAAATGGCTGGTACTTGTCGTATGAACGTTCGAAACAAATACACTCGCGGCACCAAGAACATCTAATGAATGCAATCTCCGCGCAGCTACATCGTTCCTTCCGGAGGAAAACAGATTAGATTTACTATTTAAAAATTGGAAATTTGTGGTAAGGTCTTTTTGGATCAGACTGCTAAGGTCATCGGTCCCTAAGCTTACACACTATTTAATCTAACTTAAACTAACTTACGCTAAGGACGACATACACACCCATGCCCGAGGGAGGACTCGAACCTCCGACGGGGGTAGCCGCGAGGACCGTTCCAAGACGCCCTTGACCGCGCGGCTACCCCGCGCGGCATTTACAATTAAAAATATTTCTTTTTCCTGAATTAATTTTGAAGCGTACCGTGAATACGACAGAAAAATTTTAATTCTGTACTATTTCAAGTGGTTTGAGAAATTTATTTGCTTACGATTTTATTATTCTTTATTGATTTACTTACTTTATTGATACTGGTATGCCTACCATTTTTGATAGGGAAAAAATACAAAATTAAAGAAACGCAGAATGAATCTAGGCCTCGAACACAGGCTCAACGCTCCTCAAGCAGATACCTCAGTCGCTACGGTTATGGGAACATAAACGACAATCGTAACGTTCTCTTTCCTCGATTTATAGAAAATATGCTCTTGCTGGCGCCAATTATGATGAAAAATGTTCAATTTTTCAATTTTCTGTAGATCCCGTTAATTCTGAGTCTATTACGCTTCATAAATTTAGAGATGGTTTTCTTAAAAACGGCGAGGTATTCAGTCAAAATATCGTAGAGTCTTTCATATTTGTTGTACACAATCGACTTGCCAAAAATCCGAATCTGGTCTGATAGGCCTTCCCCTTGTTAGTCATTCGAAGAGCCTCTATTTTAATGTGGTAGAAATAAAATGTATTGTTAATGTTCACTTTCTAAATCTCCGGTCTCATGGAGCTGTCACAAGCCTTTTGTCATTAACCGTTCTCTCATTATGTCGTCGTCCAAGCTAAAACAATCATCTTACCCCTTGTGCTTTATCTGGATGGATGGTGGTCAAATTACACAGTGAAAGAATCGTTCGTGCAACAAAACACTTGAGTTGCTTCTTGTTCTTGTGTTAGACGTTCTGTCAACTTGCAACCAAGCAAAATACAGCTTTCAATATTCGAGCGTTGTTCTTCTTCCCTTATTGCGCTCCCCATACAATGTACACACTTACCAGCATTTTACCATATCGGTTACGTATTGCTCTTTATTCCTTTATTGATTACTAGTAAATACTGCACGGCACCAAGATTCTGTTTATTTCCCTTTAGCTGCAGCCACCTAGGCCTGAGGACCAGTTTACTTCTTGGTTCCCCTGCGCATGTGCGCCAAATTTACGTACGTCTCTCATCCTGCTCACTCCCAATTGATGAGTCAGCGCGCCTCAACAGGTCATCCAGCGAATCAACGCCCGTCTCACCAGCCCATTCTACGCTTCTCCGGACGGCCTCGTTACGCGCCGTCATTTGATAGAGTGCGATTGCCTAGTGGTTCACACTCTAAACTCGTTTTCCAAAGGCTCAAGATTTCGGACAGGGATGCAAGGATGAGAAAGAAAATATGGACAAATTATAGTAACCTTGAAGCCGATACATTGAAATCAGAGTTCATTTTTAACCTAGATAATGGTTTCCTACAGCCGAAAGGAGCAATAATAATAACCTTGCCCTCGTACAGCTTATGGTAAGGTGCAATAGACTCTGTCAGACTGCCCTATAGTGAGTATCAACGAACCATTTGCACCTCATGAAAAAACTGCTGTTAGTCAGTTGTGCCATGAGTTGCACTATCCCTAGATTATTTCTTCACAGTACTACCTGTTTCTCATCCAGAGGAGTAGATAGATTAGCCGGTATGATAAGTTGTTGACAACATCCCAGAGCATCAATTTTTTGTATTTTGAATACTCCGCAAATCCCTTTGGCTTCTAACTGTCTTTCTTTTTGTTGCACAGAATGATTTATTCTTCGAGTGTCCCTGCTAGATCTGTCATTCAAAATTGATTTACGTAGGTACGTTCTCGTTTTCTTGTTCCAAATTCCAGAAACTATTGCTAAACCTGCAGTTAAATTTTTTTTAATGTGACTGTTGTCCCTTCACCGTGGTGTGTAATAGTATGGGACAGGCTCATAAGCTCGAAACGTATTTAATAATTCCAGTCCCCAGAGCAAAAAATAACTCTGATCACTATGGGACTTAACATCTGAGGTCATCAGTCCCCTAGAACTTAGAACTACTTAAACCTAAGTAACGTAAGGACATCACACACATCCATGCCCGAGGCAGGATTCGAACCTGCGACCGTAGCTGTCGCGCGGTTCCCGCAAGTAGCGCCTAGAACCGCTCGGCCACCGCAGCCGGCTCCCCAGAGCAATATGTTATTTAAGTTACCAAAAGTATGAACTAGATTTTTGCTGGTGACTTCACATGCGTCCACTGGCTGCTACTGTGGTGGAGCATATGTTCTCGTTTACACTGGTTACGTCAGTCGTCACTTTTCACACATAGTATCACTTTTCTACAGTTTTAAGTGATGTATCATTGTTCAATATACACTCCCGGAAATTGAAATAAGAACACCGTGAATTCATTGTCCCAGGAAGGGGAAACTTTATTGACACATTCCTGGGGTCAGATACATCACATGATCACACTGACAGAACCACAGGCACATAGACACAGGCAACAGAGCATGCACAATGTCGGCACTAGTACAGTGTATATCCACCTTTCGCAGCAATGCAGGCTGCTATTCTCCCATGGAGACGATCGTAGAGATGCTGGATGTAGTCCTGTGGAACGGCTTGCCATGCCATTTCCACCTGGCGCCTCAGTTGGACCAGCGTTCGTGCTGGACGTGCAGACCGCGTGAGACGACGCTTCATCCAGTCCCAAACATGCTCAATGGGGGACAGATCCGGAGATCTTGCTGGCCAGGGTAGTTGACTTACACCTTCTAGAGCACGTTGGGTGGCACGGATACATGCGGACGTGCATTCTCCTGTTGGAACAGCAAGTTCCCTTGCCGGTCTAGGAATGGTAGAACGATGGGTTCGATGACGGTTTGGATGTACCGTGCACTATTCAGTGTCCCCTCGACGATCACCAGTGGTGTACGGCCAGTGTAGGAGATCGCTCCCCACACCATGATGCCGGGTGTTGGCCCTGTGTGCCTCGGTCGTATGCAGTCCTGATTGTGGCGGTCACCTGCACGGCGCCAAACATGCATACGACCGTCATTGGCACCAAGGCAGAAGCGACTCTCATCGCTGAAGACGACACGTCTCCATTCGTCCCTCCATTCACGCCTGTCGCGACACCACTGCAGGCGGGCTGCACGATGTTGGGGCGTGAGCGGAAGACGGCCTAAGGGTGTGCGGGACCGTAGCCCATCTTCATGGAGACGGTTGCGAATGGTCCTCGCCGATACCCCAGGAGCAACAGTGTCCCTAATTTGCTGGGAAGTGGCGGTGCGGTCCCCTACGGCACTGCGTAGGATCCTACGGTCTTGGCGTGCATCCGTGCGTCGCTGCGGTCCGGTCCCAGGTCGACGGGCACGTGCACCTTCCGCCGACCACTGGCGACAACATCGATGTACTGTGGAGACCTCACGCCCCACGTGTTGAGCAATTCGGCGGTACGTCCACCCGGCCTCCCGCATGCCCACTATACGCCCTCGCTCAAAGTCCGTCAACTGCACATACGGTTCACGTCCACGCTGTCGCGGCATGCTACCAGTGTTAAAGACTGCGATGGAGCTCCGTATGCCACGGCAAACTGGCTGACACTGACGGCGGCGGTGCACAAATGCTGCGCAGCTAGCGCCATTCGACGGCCTACACCGGGGTTCCTGGTGTGTCCGCTGTGCCGTGCGTGTGATCATTGCTTGTACAGCCCTCTCGCAGTGTCCGGAGCAAGTATGGTGGGTCTGACACACCGGTGTCAATGTGTTCTTTTTTCCATTTCCAGGAGTGTATTTTATAGTGAAAATGTAATTTTTTTATTTAAATTGTATAAATTGATAAAAAATCTAACGGAATCTAAAAATTATTATAAAAAGTTAAAACGCTAGTAGCTTTCATATTGGCACTACATTTCCTGAACTGGAACTTATAGTATCATTATATTATAAAAAGTAGTACTCCTCTCGTTGTGTTCAATAAAATGGCTCTGAGCACTATGGGACTTAACATCTGAGGTCATCAGTCCCCCAGAACTTAGAACTACTTAAACCTAACTAACCTAAGGACATCACACACATCCATGCCCGAGGCAGAATTCTAACCTGCGACTGTAGCGGTCGCGCAGTTCCCGACTGAAGCGCCTAGTACCGCTCGGCCACCAGCGGCCGACTGTCTTCAATGAAATTCTGTAATTAAAATAAGGGCATCATTTAACATGCTTCCATCATCGCAATCATTCGCTCCTTTTTCAGTCCAACGTTAATTAATTGAGATCAATACCTTTTTAAAACAACTCAGGTATTGCCTATATTACTAACCGCCTAACCCACGGCACGATCCAAGATTGAGGTTGCCTGTCTAACAGCTTCCAGAGGCAAAAAAATTTATTTTCAGTATATCGTACAGTTATTGACTTATTTTAAAAACTGGAAACGTTCTCATGTTCTACTCATGAACAACCGTAGCCTTATTTTTAAGGTATAACACAATAAGTCAAGTATTGCAGTTAGAAACTGCGTATATACCTTGAGGCAGCGTAAGTCATGGCGCAAAAGTTACGCGTACTACATTAATCCATTTTTTGAGACTACGAACACTCAGCGACTTGCAACGAGCCTGACACATCATTTCAAACCTTTACGAAACTTTTATCGTTGACTCCCTTTACAAAACGTAAGGAAGCAAAAAGCTGCCCGCTTTCTACATTTTTGCTATTCATGCAGTAAAACTTCAGCATCAAAGATGACGTTTCAGTTTTTGACATCTTTGCTATAAATACTATCCGCCACACATTTTGCAGTACTTTGCACATATACTGGGGATTATACCTGGAAAATTATATCATTGCACGGCACATAGTTCCGGAGGTAAACTTTTATACATACATCCTTCATGATGCGTGGAAAGCGAAAAGTAACTTAATACAATGTACAAAAGTGCTGAAGAGTGACAACTGAAAAGTAATGAAAAATAACATACTGAAAAGAGATACACGATTTAAAACAGTGTAGAAAAGTCCTACAAAACTAACTTATCCGATCGGAACTTTTCTTATGTAACACCTGAACCATTCCATCTCAAGTACTATTATTATAAACGCGGGTCAAAGCGTTCTCTCACGAAATCAGAATTAACCGTCCACGTTTGCCCTCCTGATGCACCACCCTATGATAGCAATTCACTATGTCCTGCCCCCATCACTGAAGATATAGTCTCTTTTGTCACGACGGTCCTACAGAACATCAGCCCCGTTAGTCGGCCACAAATGCTTCAAGTCTCCACCTGCTCCGCACTCATCTTATGACATCCACACATACTCCCAGAAACACTTCCATTTCACTTTCTTCGATCTAGATACCGTTCTCTAATCGCGTCCCACCAGCTTCTCATCATAATCAATGGAAGATCCTATTCTACGACCTCGCTAGACGCAGCTGATATTTTCTCCATGCCACACCACCACATAAGCTCCTTACCCATAACCCATCACCACTTTCTGCACCGCAGTCCGATTCCATCCAACTTTTCACTCGGAGCTGTTCATCAGACACAAGAAAGACAGCCTTTAGTAGAACAATAGCAGTTCCAGCATTAACAGCCTCAGAAGCGTTGCAAATGCAGCTTCATCACCATTGCAGCCATTCATGCCACATTAAGATATCCCATTTTAACTGATGAAATACGCAGCTCATTATTTTCCCTTTGAATTCATATTTCCAACCTTGATATAGTAAAAACTTGTATCACTGAAGAACAGATACTGAACTCTTGCCAGTTCTTCTCGATAGAGGACTGAAAATTGAAAAACAAAAAAACAATAAAATAGAAAACTTATAGTAAATGATATTTTCACCTGTGCGCTACACGCGCAGTGTGGGCTGAGTAATTTTGCTGTCTAAGCCGACACTTAATATTCTAGGTAATATGCTTTCCTTCATCACGATGTCATAGCGACAGACAAAATTTTGTGCAATGGTATAAGCTTAGATGTGACAGATATTCCGACGTTTACTTTATCCGAAACAGTTCTCAGAAAGCAACAAGGTATCGGGACTAGATCTTCCAACCTTTTGTTCTTCCGTATGTTTGTTGGAGATTATTTTCTGTCTTTGGACTACGACTTTGGTATAGGTCCGCCGGGTGGTGTGGCCGTGCTGTTCTAGGCGCTTCAGTCTGGAACCGCGTGACCGCTACGGTCGAAGGTTCGAATCCTGCCTCGGGCATGGATGTGTGTGATGTCCTAAGGTTAGCTAGGTTTAAGTAGTTCTAAGTTCTAGGGGACTGATGACCACAGATGTTAAGTCCCATAGTGCTCAGAGCCATTTGAACCAATTTTGGTATAGGTCAACTAATGGACGACAGGCTACAAGGTGAGAGCATTACTTGTTTACGGCGACTAGCTTACACGAAGCTAGGATTTGTTTAGCAGACATGTCGAGCTAAGTGAGCATCTCCAACTACTGCTTCAGATATGTAGATGATTCTTCTTGAGAAACAGGAAGATTTACCTCGCGAACTCATCATTTAAGTTAATGGATACGTACCACACAGTTATGAATCACTATTGACTATTCGTCAAGATCGCAAACCGTGTTAAGGGGCAGTAATTTTAGTTACCTCACCTGTTTGTGAGCTACGCAACTGAAAAGAAAATACCGTATCATGTCTTGAGTCATACACATAATAGTTCCAAAAACCTACTTCAGTATATCGACGTTTATGTGTCTATAGGTACCTCCTGTCACTCGTGACACTTAAACCGTGATGCCAGTAAAGCAAGATATTCCGCCAAACTCATTTTAAGCTGCTTCTAGACTAACCCAGAAAACAATAAAAACTTCGGTCCAATATCATTTTAATTTTGATGCCATTTGGTATTATGCAATTTTAAGCATTCGGAATTTCATAAAAATTCACAGCGATTGTGCTTTTTATTTTCCATCGCCCAATGTGGGACCACTGTTTTGTTTCCGTTCACATGTTTAATGTTTGGCTTAATACGATTAGTTTTGATAAACCGAGTGACGCAAATTCCGGGATGATACGGCAGATTTCCTTCCTCATCGGTACTTAATTCGAGCTTTCCTCCAGTTCCTAATGACCTCGTTGTCGACGGGACGTAAAATAATGAGGAGGCCTGGCTTTTGAACACAATGGTCACCGCGATACAATCGTTTCATATGAAAATTAATGCTTGTGATAGGCGAATTTATTCCCCAGCTTTTATAGAGGAAAGGAAGATGAGAGCAAGCAAAGGAAGTTTGAGTGCAACATGTATTCAGTATAGAGGCCATAATAAACATATTGGACAAAGCTAGGGAACATTGCCTGATGACGTTGGCGGAATTATCCTTGCATTCGTCATGCGTAGTATTCGTTAGTTATTGTTTTGTACTTTACAGACAGATTTTGCACCCCAGAAAATACTGAAAACAACCTTCCGCCAAATGGAATCGACTTCTTCTTTTATTCATCATAGCTTCCACCAACTACTTCCATTGGTGAGCCTATGGACATGGAGTGTTTGTACATGCCAGAAGATGAGTTTTCTTGATCTACGCGTAGCACAAAATATTCCACTTGGAAATGACCCTTCTATCGAATGGAGTTGTGGCGATGCAAACTGAAGTGACAGTTAAAGGAAAAAATGTTATCCTTAAAAAAATGTGTTCGTGCTGTTGATAACGATCAAAGACAAGAGAGAGTTCCTCGCTGCTCCCCCCATCGGAGGTTCGAGTCCTACCTCGGACATCGGTGTGTGTGTTGTCCATAACGTAAGTTAGTTTTAGATTAAGTAGTGTGAAAGCTTAGGTACCGATGACTTAAGCAGTTTGGTCCCGTAAGATCTTACCACCAATTTTCAATTTTTTTACAAGGGACAGTTTTAACCTCCATGCCAGTATGTAGCATATTCCTTTTGAATACCACCGCGGAAGTTGTCGAATCGATGTCTCCATGTGACAGGCGCACCATCGTTGACAATTCTGCCCAACTGTTCGTCCTACATGTGGAACACAAGGAAAGAGATTCCGTTCCCAGTAGCCTAGAATGTCCTGTCGAGAAGAGCTCACGGAAAGTAAGCAGTCAATTGATTCAGTGACTAATCCAAGTTAATCAAGGAGAACAGGATAATTGGTTGGTTGGTTGGTTTGGGGAAGGAGACCAGACAGCGTGGTCATCGGTCTCATCGGATTAGGGAAGGATGGGGAAGGAAGTCGGCCGTGCCCTTTCAGAGGAACCATCCCGGCATTGGCCTGGAGTGATTTAGGGAAATCACGGAAAACCTAAATCAGGATGGCCGGACGCGGGATTGAACCGTCGTCCTCCCGAATGCGAGTCCAGTGTCTAACCACAGAACAGGATAAGCCACACACAAGCTCAACATCAGGAAGGGCCCAAATTTGGCTCGATATTTGAAATATATTTTGCACCTGTAACAAAACAGGTTCTCCTCTAATATTGTTTTAATTCTAGCGGATATGACCGTGTTAACGGAAAATTTTAATAAAAAATTATTTTCAACGTAAACAACTTCTAGTCAACATGCATATGTTAAATCTGCAGTTCTCTCACGGTCCAAACGCTTCACCAATGAAAATCCTACTCTTTCCCTCCGGGTCGAAGTCAGTTGTCTCGTCCTTTTTACCAACATCCTGTACAAAATACCAAATGCATAGACATGAACTTTGCATGAACACAGAAATAGACGAGTAGCACACACAAACATTGTAAGTATACGTATATGTAGTTAGTTACTTACATGTTCCAGAGATCATTTGAGCAATTTTTTATCGAAATCTTGCGGAGCGAGTCGTTTACAGGATATATATACATGATTTATTTTAACGTTGAGGCGTTCTCCTAGTTACCACAATGAGAGTAAAAATTTTGAAGTTTTCTCAAAAGTGCGGCGACAGTTTAATACGAGGGTTGGAACTTTAATAGTGGCAATTATTTATTTACAGCTCATACAAAATACACTCCTGGAAATGGAAAAAGAACACATTGACACCGGTGTGTCAGACCCACCATACTTGCTCCGGACACTGCGAGAGGGCTGTACAAGCAATGATCACACGCACGGCACAGCGGACACACCAGGAACCGCGGTGTTGGCCGTCGAATGGCGCTAGCTGCGCAGCATTTGTGCACCGCCGCCGTCAGTGTCAGCCAGTTTGCCGTGGCATACGGAGCTCCATCGCAGTCTTTAACACTGGTAGCATGCCGCGAGAGTGGACGTGAACCGTATGTGCAGTTGACGGACTTTGAGCGAGGGCGTATAGTGGGCATGCGGGAGGCCGGGTGGACGTACCGCCGAATTGCTCAACACGTGGGGCGTGAGGTCTCCACAGTACATCGATGTTGTCGCCAGTGGTCGGCGGAAGGTGCACGTGCCCGTCGACCTGGGACCGGACCGCAGCGACGCACGGATGCATGCCAAGACCGTAGGATCCTACGCAGTGCCGTAGGGGACCGCACCGCCACTTCCCAGCAAATTAGGGACACTGTTGCTCCTGGGGTATCGGCGAGGACCATTCGCAACCGTCTCCATGAAGCTGGGCTACGGTCCCGCACACCGTTAGGCCGTCTTCCGCTCACGCCCCAACATCGTGCAGCCCGCCTCCAGTGGTGTCGCGACAGGCGTGAATGGAGGGACGAATGGAGACGTGTCGTCTTCAGCGATGAGAGTCGCTTCTGCCTTGGTGCCAATGATGGTCGTATGCGTGTTTGGCGCCGTGCAGGTGAGCGCCACAATCAGGACTGCATACGACCGAGGCACACAGGGCCAACACCCGGCATCAGGGTGTGGGGAGCGATCTCCTACACTGGCCGTACACCACTGGTGATCGTCGAGGGGACACTGAATAGTGCACGGTACATCCAAACCGTCATCGAACCCATCGTTCTACCATTCCTAGACCGGCAAGGGAACTTGCTGTTCCAACAGGACAATGCACGTCCGCATGTATCCCGTGCCACCCAACGTGCTCTAGAAGGTGTAAGTCAACTACCCTGGCCAGCAAGATGTCCGGATCTGTCCCCCATTGAGCATGTTTGGGACTGGATGAAGTGTCGTCTCACGCGGTCTGCACGTCCAGCACGAACGCTGGTCCAACTGAGGCGCCAGGTGGAAACGGCATGGCAAGCCGTTCCACAGGACTACATCCAGCATCTCTACGATCGTCTCCATGGGAGAATAGCAGCCTGCATTGCTGCGAAAGGTGGATATACACTGTACTAGTGCCGACATTGTGCATGCTCTGTTGCCTGTGTCTATGTGCCTGTGGTTCTGTCAGTGTGATCATGTGATGTATCTGACCCCAGGAATGTGTCAATAAAGTTTCCCCTTCCTGGGACAATGAATTCACGGTGTTCTTATTTCAATTTCCAGGAGTGTAGAAAGGTGTTTCAAAGTTTTACTGACTATCAAAGTAGTCACCAGCATTGTGTATAGCACGTTGCCAGCGATGTGGAAGTCGTACGATACTCTCAGCAGTGCCAGTTGTGTTGACAGTTCGAGCGGCGCGGTCTGCTGCCCGACGAATTTGCAGCAGTTCTGAGGCGAATGCCGTGAAGTGTTTCCTTCAGTTTAGAAAGTGTCATCACTTCTGTCTTTAAGCTGCTCGTAGGTTGCGTTCCAAAAATGAACAGCTAGTCGTAGGTTGTGTTCCAAAAATGAACAGCTTAGAGACAGAAGTGATGACACTTTCTGCAGAACCTGACCATCATTTTGCAGGACAATGTTCAAGCACGTACAGTGCAAACTGTTACTGATTTGTTTGACTGATGGGGCTGCTAAGTGCTACACCACCTACTGCACTGCCCTGACTTAAGCCCTCCTGAGTTCAACTCGATTTCTAAACTGAAGGAAACATTTCACAGCATTCGCCTCAGAACTGCTACAAATTCGCCGGGCAACAGACCTCGCCTCTCGAACTGTCAACACAACTGGCACTGCTGAGAGTATCGTACGACTTCCACATTGCTTGCAACGGGTTATACACAATGCTGGTGATTACTTTGAAAGTCAGTAAAACTTTGAAACACGTATCTATTTTGTACGAGCTGTAAATAAATAGTTGCCACTATTAAAGTTCCTCGTAATTTGCAAATTGTGACGGTGCAACAGAACAGCCACGACATAGAGGCAACTCACATTGAGGGTGGATAATTTTACTAATATATACAAGATTTTTCGCATTACGGGGAAGTTCTGTAGTTTCATATCGCAGTTTACCTAATATAAGTCCACCCTCGTGTTTTTTATTCATATATCTGCTAGGTATTAGGCCACTGAGTAGGATAGCAAACATCATTGTTCGGAAACGAAAACGAATGAGACCCGCGTAGTATTACTTACAGCCGAGAAATGATCGGATGAAGTATCTCAGTGGGGATCGAGCACTAAACTGAGAAGTAATAAACGAAAGGACACTAACTATGTCCGATCGTTCGAGTCTGAACAATCCGCAGCCAACCCCACCAGCCTTTTCCTGAAACATATATAAATTACAACGTAAATTCCATAAACGGTAAGGAAAGATTTAGTGGCTTGGATTAATTATGGAATCTACGTAAATATACAAACATAAATAACGTATCCAACAAACAGTACCCGCTTCCACATCTTAGGTTTGCACAGCTCAAGAGGTTCCTAACAAGAGGCAATTCTACAGGAGGAAAATAAAAGAACAGCTCTTCTTCATTTATTCTCAGTGGCTTTGCATTGACAACCTTTACACTTTCTGGAAGTTTTTATGCGCTAAATGCGTTCTTTGAATATTTAGCAAATATGTTTATCACAAATTGTTTTTCTACAAATGAGTCATCTTTCTCTTATCACACATCATTACGCTATTAATTACTAGAGTGGAAATTTGAGCAAAAAGAGGAAATAATAATATGAAACACTTCGACATGACGAGTTTTAACATTAATGAACGTAATATTTCCTGTCCTGCTCTTGCTATAAATTTTAAAACTTGTTTTATTTTAACGGATAAGAAAACGTGAAACGGAAAAATTGGCGTCATTGCACAGAATTAAAGAACGTGGAAGACGCGTAAATTCGATAAGAATTTAAGTATGTCAAAAATAAAGGCTTCGTATATAGATTTTATAGTAATATGAAGAGCATTTAAGGGAAAAAAACCAGATTCAGTTTATTCTCTTTGAAGTACCGCAACGTGATTGAAGAGAACTGTGAATAAAGTTACTAGAGACAGGCAACAAAAATGAGAACCTGTACATATAAATTCAGTAGAAGAATTATACATGTGTTATTCAAATCGTTTCACAAGCAGATTACGCCAGGAAGTGACGTCAAGATGACGTGTAGCTCAATGCGACCACGAACCTCGATAGCAGTCAACGAATGAATCAGTTTGGAGCTGCCATGTTTGATTTTCTGTGCTGTCTTTCATTGTGATTGTATTGTTATTGCATGTTACGACAGTACATCGTTTCATGGCAACAGTGCATTAAAGTTTGCCACAAACATGTCACGCTTGGTACGTTTCTTTATAATTAAATGCCAGTTAATGACGCATCGGTAGTAAAATACTCGGTGGACCCTAAGATGAATGATGTTATTGGCGTGCGTTTCATCTGTTAACTGTGGTGTTTTGATTTCAAACGTTGAGCATGGAGTTGACAGCAGCAGGTTCGCGCCCTGCCACATGCTAATAATTTCATTTTCGCATTGTGAGACTTTCTTATTAATACAATTAATTATGTTCTGCAATAACCGATGTTATTTATATTTAAGACTGTGCTCTCTCAGGAATCAGTTTCTTCGATTTTGTGACTTCTGTTTGACTAAAAACCGAAGGACGAAATTGTTACGAGCGAAACTACTGATAATGACATGTGTCGTGTTGTTGTTACATACATCTGGCCTTTTTTCCAAGCATGTCGCGATTTTCGAAGGTATCGTTAACCAAGGACCTAAAAGAACAGCTTAAATTGCTACAAGTGAAACGAGCAACAATAATATTTATAATCTTGCATGTCACCAATATTTGACTGTTCAGTTGGAAATATGTAGCGATTTCCGAAGGTGTCGTTAGGCAGGAAGCTAAGAGGACAGCTAAAATTGCGGAAAGGGAAATGAACAGCAGTTCAGTTGACTGCGTAGCAGCGAGGAGAGCTCCGCCTACCATCCTAAGGGAGCCATGGGTATGATGATGGTTCTGTAGAAAGAACCGAAACCGGTTACCTATATCATTAAAACATACATGAGTGATCAAGACTGAACTTTAGTCAAAATAGAACAGCAGTTCATTTATATTCACCCTTACCAAAAAAATAATAAAATTTATTGATAGCTTGCCCAGTATTTCATTCCACATTTTTAGCCGTTTTCAACCTATTTAGAACTTTTCATGAAGCAAAGCTGCGCCGCGATCGCAGGAGCACAGTAGAATTCTGAGATAACAACCGAGAACATGCCCTACGTGCCTCATCTGGCACCGTGTGATTACCAGCTTTCGGTAAACTGAAGGAATCCCTTAGCAGAATGAGATTTGAAAATTGTGACAATCTTGTGAAGGTTGCTACAAAGTGGCTCATACTCGCTGGTCCTGACTTCTACCGTGCACAAGCCTTAATTCCACAGTGACGTCGTGCAGTTGAAAGAGAGGGAAATTATATGGAAAAATAACATTTTCTCCTCTCAGCAGTGTATCAATATACTATAAAATTATCAGAGATATAGAAAATAAACAATTACTCATTTCTTTTAGAGTGACATGTACTAATGCAAGCAAGTACACTGGTGTCCAAAATTAAAGCAACAGACCACTATTTCCCTGTCTTGCGTTTAATCCACGGTACAATCCTACAAACTGTCAACAGATGTCCGTACAATCGTGTTCTGCACGGAAGGTGGCATTCCGGTCAATGATGACGTCAGGGCAGCTATCGAACGAGATAGTGTGTGCCGGGTAGTCCCGCATCCACAATCGCTGTGTATACAGTCACAGACGGAGCACAAAGAGTAAACCTACCAGACTCTCTACGATGAAGGGCCATAAAAAGAATGGAAGCAGGACAGTCGCAAACTGATGTGGTCCGATGGCTTAATGTGCATCGTTCTGTTGTTTCTCTGATGTGGCGACAGTTTATAGAGTCCGAAACAGTATCCCAAAGACCACGGCAGGGCCGAACATGCATGATCTCAGAAAGACAGGTCTGTTATTTGGCTGCAACGGCACCACGGTACCGCCTTAATACTGCATGGCAACTGGTATTTGACCTCGCAGCATCCACTGCTGGACGCCTTGTATCGAGCCAGACGGTGAGAGAAGGCTTCGTCAGAGTGACCTTTATTGTCGGGGACCTGCTGTATGCTTACCTCTGATACGTCTTTACAGAAGGGAACGTCTAAAGTGGAGTGGTCAACATGTCACCTGGACGTCGAACAGTGGGCCAACGTCATTTTGACAGATGAGCCCCGACTTGGTCTGGAGAGTGATTCTGCAAGCATTCGCATCTAGAAGGAACGTGGAACACGATTTCTGGGTCCAATCACTGTGGAAAGAGACCGGTATCGAGGAGGATCCCCAATGGTGTGGGCTGGGATTATGTGAACCATTCTAACGGCTCTTCATGAAATTACACTGGTGAATCGGCAAGGTTTAACTGCTGTCAGGTGTCGCGATGAGGTCTTGGGACCTCAGGTGCGCTTTTTGCGGGCAGGTGTTGACCCGGGCTTCCTACTGATGGACGATAATGCTCGACCTCACAGAGAACGCGTTGTCGACGTTTTCTTGGAAATGGAAAATATTGCACGCAAGGCTTGGCCTGCTCGCTCTCCCGATTTGAATCCCATAGAGCATGTTTGGGATGCACTAGGGAGACAGGTTGCATCATGTCAGAATCCATCAACCACTCTCCAAGACTTGCGAGCAGCTCTGCACGAAAAATGGGCATTATTGCCTCAACATGAGACTGATGACATTATTCACAGCGTGGCCTATCGTTATCGGGCCTGCGTAGCTGCCAGGGGTTCTCACAACCCCACATTGAGCACATGAACATGTTGTCGGAATGCGTACTCAAATTCGTTAAGTCGGAAAAAACAAAGAAGTTTTTTGTCTACCGTTATGTACAGGGTGTAAATTTTAAGCTGACAAACCAGAATAATTCGAAAAATAATCTTCACACGAAAAAATGTGTAGAATCCAAAGTTGATTATTTTCGATGGGCACATCTGCTAGTGCTAAACCGCCACCCCAGCCCCCTGGGGGTGGGGCTGGAGGCAACTTTAAAATTTCAAAATGGGAACCCCAATTTTTTATTTCAGAATGAGATTCTACATAAAAAAACTACGTACATTTTGTCTTAAACATTTTTTTTATATATTCTTGGTAGTTGGCGCTGTAATTCAAGAAAATCCATGTTCTCATTTTTGCGTGGCAAATGGTTACGGTTAAAAAAAAATGAGTTCACTCGTTAGTAAGTAGGATGTTTGGTTAGTTAGTTAGCTACTTAGATGATTTGTTCGATAATTAAAAGTTGTGTGCCCTCATGACCTCGAAACAAACAAAACTTATCCGAATCTGTGGAAAAAATTAATATTTGGGTCAACATTTGTAAAACTCTAATTCCTCTCTCTCAAACCGCACCCTATGGGGAAAGAGGGAGAGTTTTACTTTTAGCGAATCAAAATTTACGAAGTAAATAAGTATTTTCATTTATCCGTAACCATTTTCGACGCAAAAATGAGAACATGGATTTTCTTGAATTACAGCGCCAACTACCAAGAATCAAAACAAATGTTTAAGACAAAATGTATGTAGTTTTTTATGTAGAATATGATTCAGCAATAAAAACTGGGGGTTTCCATTTGAAATTTTTAAGTTGCCTCCCGCCCCACCCCCAGGGGGCTGGGGTGGCGGGCTAATTTTAGCAGCAGCTGATGTCCTCCTCGAAAATAATCAACTTTGGATTCTACACATTTTTTCGTGTGAAGCTTATTTTCGAGTTATTCTGGTTTGTCGACTTAAAATTTACGCCCTTTGTATAGTAGTTATTTATGTTCTGTATTCTTTACATTGTTTCTACTTTACTATCACCTGTTTATATTGTTTAGTAGTGAAATAAACGCAACCTTGCAAAATTTCTCTTTGTTGCTTTCAGTTTGAACACCAGTGTATTTTGCATTGAATTCGGAGGAAACCAGTACACTTGCATTCATCATCAGGTTTCACTGGTTAACAAAATTCAAAAGAACGGAATACCAAAGTACATTTTTTAGGGTGTTGAGGCGATCAAAAGAGAGAAACACGAGCTGTGAGAAGCGACAGTGTAACACGACAGTGTGTTAGTCAGTCTGCAGGAGGAGGCATTTCCACGTGTAGCAGCAGTTCATCTTGCTAAATTTCGCTTCACACTCTGTAAACGTCACATTTTGTATTGGATGTTCTTACTACTCCTCTGAGAAGAGTTTCATGGCCATCGCTCCAGCAGGAGGACCAACCATCGTGGTGGACAGTGAGAACGTTTACGTCTACACCTACATTTATAATCCTCAAGCCACCTTATGGTGTGTGGCGGAGAGCACTTTGGGTACCAGTGTGACATCCCCCTTTTCCTGTTCCAGTCGCTTGTACTTCGCAGGAACAACAATAGCTGGTAAGCCTCCATGTGGGCCCGAATCTCTCTAATTTTATCTTCGTGGTCCCTTCGCGAAAGGTACGTAGGAGGATGTAATATATTGGTTGACACTTGCAGGAAAGTGCGCTTCGGAACTTTAACAGTATACTATAACGTGATGCAGAATGCCTCTCTGTAGCGTCTCCCACTTAAGTTGGTTGAGCGACTCCGTGATGCTTTCGCGCTTACTAAGTAACGAACCGTGCTGATCTCCTTTAGATCTTCCCTGTTTCCTCTACCAGCCCTGTTTTATATCGATCCCGTACTGACGAGCAGTATTCAAATATTTGTCGAACTTCTGTGTTATAAGGTACTTCCTTTGTTGTGGACGACATTTCCTGAAGACTCTTCCAATAAATCTCAGTCTAACCTCTGCCTTACTCGTGAATAATTTTATGTGGTCGTTCGACATCAAAGCGCACAATACGCACAGATATTTTATGGTAATAGCTGCTTCCAGTGACTGTTTTGCAATTTTGGAATCATACAATAGTCTTTCTGTCTGTGTATTCGCAATACGCTACATTTGTTTATGCTGAAGGACAATTTCCACTCCCTACACCAAGCATCGACCCTCTGCAGGCCTTCCCGCATTTCGCTACAATTTTCTAGCGTCGTGATTTCTCTCTAAACGACAGAATCATCCGCGAGAAGCCTCACTCAAGTTCCGACATTATCTACTACGTAGTTTACATATACAGCAAAAATTAATGGTCCTATAACACTCCCCTGGCTCACGCTCGAAGTTAGGTTTACGTCCGAAGACTTCTCTGCGTTGAGAATGACTGTTTCCTAGAAACTCTTCAATCCAGTCCCACAGTTCGTCTGACATTCCATAAGCTCGTATTTTGTTGATTAGGCAGCAGTGCAGAACTGTACCGAATACCTTTCGCAAGTCATGGAACGCAGTCTCTACCTGCGCGTCTGTACCTACTGTCTCATGGACGAACAGAGCGAGTTGCGGTTTCACACGATCGTTTTTTCCGGAATCCATTTTGATTCTTACAGAGAAGATTTTGGCTTTCCAGAAATGCCATAATACGTGGGCATAAAACATGTTCCAAAATTTTAATATAGACCTACGTCACAGATATAGGATTATAGTTTTGTGCATCTGCTCGACGACCCTTCTTGAAAACGGAAATAGCCTATGCTTTTCTCCAATGGTTAGGAACGCTTCACTCCTCAAGAGACCTACGGTATAATGCTGTTGGAAGAGGGGAAAGTTGTGTGTGGAATAAAATTGGAACCCGGTCAGTCCAGTGGTTTGCACTGTTGAGCGATTTCAGTTGCTTTTCTATGCCTTGGTCACTTTTTTCGATATCTGTCATTTTGTTGTTCGCGCTGTGATTTAAACTATAGTGTGATCTTCCTCTGTGAAACAACTTGGGAAAAAGACGGTTAGTGTTTCGACCTATCTTGTCTCATTCTCTGTTTAGTGCTATTATGGTCACAGAGTTCCAGGAAAGATGACTTCGATCCGTTTACTGATTTAACATAAGACCAGAGCTCGTTAGTATTTTCTGTCAAGTTGGTAGCTAGAATTTTACTTTCGTATTCGATGAACGCATCACGCATATCCCTCCTTATGCTAATTTTATGAGGATTTGGCTATGTTTAAATTTGCAGTGAAGCTCTCTTTGATTTCATAGCAGCTTCCTAACACAGTTATCGATCCACGGTGGGTCTTTCCATCCCCCATAATTTTGCTCGGGTGATTCTTGTCTAAAGCTTACTGTATGACGCTCTTTAACTTTGTCCACTGACGCTCAACATTGTCAGTGTCGGAGAAATTTTCGTGATGATCTGTCAGGTAATTCGAAACCAATCTCTTGTCACTAGGAGGTAAGACCTTTCTGCCTTTCTTTGTACTCCTATTTACAGCCCTATTTACAGCAGTGATGCTATAACGGTCTTTTGATCGTTGATTAACTGTTCTACGCTATCTGAGCCGAAAAGGTCGAGGCTGTTTGTCGCCGGCAGATCTTATATATTATCTTTACTATTCGTTCCTCTGATTAACTGCTCAAAGCAACTTTCGGATAAAGCTCTTAGAACCATTTTACATGACTCTCTGTCCCTACTACCAGTCCTTATCACTTAAGTCTCCCAATCTGTAGCTGGGAAGTTAACAGCTCCACCTAAAACTATAACGTGACCAGGAAATTTAAGCGAAATATTCTCCAAATTTTTTCTCCACCACTATTGCTACTGAGGCAGAGGGTTCATAAAAGCACTAATGACGTTGTTTGATCCACCTTTAAAACATATCTTCACCCAAATTATTTCGCATTCTGAGTCTGTACGGGGATTAGGCGTTGGTTGCTTCCCAATACGTACAAAAGTGAGACTGAATGGTGTTACTCGTTCCTGTTCCCACCAACAAGACAGCTTGCTACCGGGGTTTTTCAGTATTTGCTGCTGTCATTCAAATTCGACATTCCTACAAATAAAGTAGGTGACTGTTACGAAAAATGAGGGAACTCAGTTGTCAGATTGCCACCACGACTGTCTATCTGCAGGCGTATCCTTACACTTAAAGTCATACAAAGGAAACAATCAGTCACAGCCATCTTGGCGAAAATTGCTAACGGGAGAAGATATATCAGAATTAAAATCATACAAACGTACTTTCGCACCTAAGAACAAAATGATCTAATTTTCGTTTCTTTTTCGTCTCGGAAACACAAAGAAAATCATTATTCATATTACAGTAGGATATTTAGCAAATTAGTAACACGCGCCACTGAGTCTCCAAAAAAATAAACTCCTATGCAGAAATCAACTTTAAACGTTTTATTACTTACCCAAATAAGTTAATCGTTAAATATTTGACGTCAAGGACGTAAAATCTTTATCACTGGAGACGGAAATCCATAATAATGTTGGCTTTGCTAAGACTAAACTCTTTTCGAACAGGCCCTCGAAGACCGAACGGTACTGCCCGATTGCCGTGTCATCCCGAGCCGATAGGCGTCACTGAATGCGGATTTGGAGGGGCATGTGGTTAGCACACCGTTCTGCCTGTCGTTGTCAGCTTTCATGGCCGGAGCCTCTACTTTTCAATGATGTAGCTCCTCAGCTGGCCTCACAAGGGCCCACTTCCCAACAGAGCTCGGCAGATCCGCTCGGTCAATCATTCAAGAGTTAGCCCAGCCCGACAGCTCTTAACTTCGGCGATGTGACGGGAACCGTTGTTACCAATGCCACATGCCGTAGCCTTTGATTTTACTACCTTCGGATTATTCCTGGATGAATATAGATGGGGTAATTTGCGCTCAGTTTTAAGACAAAACTAGTTATCCACACGTTCACTGTTTACGACGTCATATCTTCTGAAATACGTGTCGTACATTAAGGGCTATATGTGGATACTGTCTGCACGAAAAGGTTTGAAGTGATGTGTAAAGTTTGCTGCAAATCGCTAAGTGCTCTTACTCTGAACAGCTGGATGAATATAATCTGAGTAACTTGCGCACCATGAGTTATACACAGGGTCTAACTCTAACACTTGTCTCATTGTGTTAAACTTTTGATGTACCATTATACCTCTCAATGAGCAGATTGTAACAGCATTATAAACTATCAAATTCGATCAACAATTATAATATGAAACACTGAAAAGCAATTCTTTTTGTTCCTAAAAGCTTCGAACTGGCACTTCGTGACCATTTTAGCTGCTTGGTAATACAGATTAGCTGATGAAAGTATTTCGTAACAGTTTAAATAAATCTGCGTGATTTCGGTACATATATAAATATGTCTACCCCTTTGGGAGTTGCAATACAAGATTTAGGTTTTAGCTCAGGTCACTGACACAGAGTCTGGCAACGAGTAACGGCTCGCTAACACCTCTCTTCTCCCTGTCGACCGAATTGGAATTGTGATAGTTCCTTCCTTGACTGAAATCATGTAAGAGTAGCATGTGAACGAGTACTCTGGCGCACTTGGTTTACATTTGTGAAGTCAGTCCCCTACCACGGACATCAGAATCCAAGATGGCGGCAGACACACTTCCTTGTGTACTGCGCGAGAACCCACACTTACTCTTTATTTATCACGTGACAATCCATGTCCTCCTTAGTTATGACATTGACAAGCCATTCTTGCCTTCGAATCATTGCGGCTATTAAAGGAAAACAACGAATCACAGTGTAGTATGTTAGAACCATGAAAATGAAACAACTAATCACAATGTAGCCCCAGAGGCCCATCTTTGCTGCAGTCAAACCAAAGAATTACGTAGAGGCTTTAATTTCGAGTATTTCATCTAAAATATCATCATAAATATACATAGACATATATACACAGTGTGTAATGGGTGTAACTCTAGATATTTTTATATGTGTTACCTTAATATGTACACATATCAGTGCTTGTTTTTTTCCTGATCGAACAGCTTTCCCACAAACATGACATAATATTTTGTGAATCGTCGTAACTGTACCACTAAGTGGATTATACATGTCATTATAGGCTAACCGTTTTGCGTCCACGCATCCACACTTCAACATCTGACCTGCTGTCCAGGGAAAAATAAGCATTAATGTCTTGCACTTACTACATGTTCTTCAAGTAGCTACCGAACTTGAGGATGTACGATTTGTAATAGCTATAAATATTAGTATGCAAATGTAAATACTGACGTAATGTTGTTCAGTACCCCTCCGCAGCCATCAATAAAAAATTTCATTACATCCTACATAACAACCGCATTCACCGTGATGTGACCCTTTTGGAGTGTAGTGGGATGCAATGTTTGCTCTGGTATACAGTGTGGAACGACTAGGGACTGTTCAAAATCATTCAACAAAACTTGAACTTGGTCCGAAACAGCCAAGGGTGTTTAAGTTTTTTCAGCCCTCCTGTTTCGCACCCTCCTGTGGTGTGATCGAAAGGGGAGCGGGGAGGGAGGGGGGGGGGCGGGTGTAACATTAAGATGTGAGTGAATAAAACGGCAAAGTATTCCTCTAAGACCCCCAGTTCGGCAATACCCTTGATGCCACTCCCCTTATCTTTGTTGAGCACGTTAAAAATATACTTGTCAGAAACTTTGCGACAGACATTCAACTATATATATATATATATATATATATATATATATATATATGGTGTCCCAGCTATCTTGTCCACCCAAAATATCTCTGGAACAATAACAGCTATTGGAAAACGACTTTACCGGTATCAATGTAGGGCTGGGGCCCATGAATGTACATATTTGGAAACATTCTAAAACGAAAGCATATGTGTTTTTTTAACACAAACTTATGTTTTTTTAAATGGACCTCCTATATTTTTTCTTCAGCAATCCATAGTATGACAAAGCACATACACAATGGCGTTGATTGCATCGCAATATTCCCATTACATCCCGAGATATTGAGACGCGAAGTTGACGCTTGAAACACCCGACATGCGCTGCTAGCGCACGTCCTGAGGCTTAGGCGTGAACCCCATGCTGCCCGTAATCGCGATGTGATTGACATGCGTAATCACACTTCCATACTTATCAAGAGGTCCGAAACGAATAATACGGTCTGCTGCCATCCTGAATTAACGTCGTACATTCCAGCAGGTATTTATCCCATAGGCTAGAGGTGATGCGGTTCTGTAACATATCTGTGTACCGCAACGTTAGTCACAAAGTTAACTTCGCTTATCGTTAATCCGTTACTAAAAATGTAATGCCGTTCAACGTTAAAACTTTACTTTACTGTAGATCTAGCGCAAGTGACAGTTAATCATTCACTCGTAATAGTAAAATTCATGTTGATGGTTTTAGTGAAACGAGCAAGTGGACTAAAAGTTTTACCGTTGTTTAGGTAAAAATGTTTTGACTTGGGAAGTTCAGGTAGGACATAGAAGATGAATGTAAACATGTTTAACCAATTAGTTTTATTATCACATAATTATCAATGTTATGTTTATCTAATGCGTTAAATGACAAATTGTTGCAAACAAATGTTTCTTAACATCACTGGGTAAAATGGCCCTTTGTAGAAACTTCCACTGTGATACCAGCACTACATACTAAACATAGCGTTCACATCTCATGCTCAAAGTGATGCCCATTGGCTTGCATGCATAGGGTCACTCTGCGGATGAAGGATGCACTACTTCGTGCTACTGTTTCCTCTTTGATGGCTGAACAAGCATCAATAATGCGATGTTTCACGTCCTCTGGTGTTGTTGGTTCAGCATCCTTCACTGCTCCCCAAAGAAAATAATCCAGCGGTGTAAGGTCCGGAGATCGGGCAGGCCACCTAACTGGGCCACCTCGCCCAATCCACCTACCAGGGAACTTACGGTTCAGAAGTCGTCGTGCTGGTAAGGCGTTATGTGCAGGGCATCCGTCATGCTGATACCACATGACCATTCTCCGGTTCAGAGGTACGGCGTCCAAGAAAACAGGAAGATTGTGTCGTATAAATCTGGAGTATTGTCTGCCATTTTGGATGCCATTTATAAAGAAAAGTCCGATAATGGTATCTCCAATAATCCGACACCAAACATTGACTTTCCACGGACGTTGATGCTCTACCTGACGGAGCCATTTTGGATTGTCTCCGGACCAATAATGCATATTCCTCATATTGACAATTCCTTTGTTGGAGAATGATGCCTCGCCGGTAAAGAGAACATCTGCAAAAAAATTTGGATTAGTCAGAAGTTTTTGCTGAGCCCACCGACAAAATGTTACCCTATTGCGGAAGTCATTTCCATGAAGATCCTGGTGTAAATGAACATGGTAAGGATGAAATTTATGACGTTTAAGAATACGCTGTGCACTTGATTTCGACACACCAACTTCACGTTCAATTTGACGTGTGCTGATTCGAGGATTCACAGCTATGGTAGCGAGCACAGCAACTTCAGCACGTTCATCTGTGCGTGTTCTAGGACGATGTCGAGGTCTTGGATTTAAGCTTCCCGTTTCATGTAGACGAGATGTGAGATGACCAAACATCCGGCGCGAAGGCGATGGCTTGTCAGGGAATCGTCTTCTGTACAGTCGTTCTGCCTGAACAGCATTTCGTCCACCTACAACAGGGTACAGTACAGGTATGTAGAGTAGGGTAGAAAACAGACATATTAACTTAATAATCATAATGTTCGCTAACAGTACTATCAACAAACAAGCATAACGTATTTCCCGTCAACGTACATTCTCCATAGATCAGCGGCGTTTCTACCATATTTTCATGTGTGTACATTATACTATACAGTATAAGTTCCCCAACACAACGTTTATTCACAATGTGTACTACCTCCGTGCCGTCACTAGATTACTCTGACGCACGACTACACTGGCAAGCGGTGTACTGCACGCCAAAGCAACAACAAATGGAATGCTCGGAGGGTGGTCGAGTACAGGATTTTGTATGGGTCGCAAATTATAAACAAGGCGAAGTGGTAACTGTGGCAGTAGTGGGAACTACGTTGGACACTTGAATAGGTAGAGCCAGGCCCCGTGCGACAGGCACAATGGGTCATATAACGCATTAGATAAACCTTATTTTGGGTGTGCAGGATAAATAAGACAACCTGACGTGTGTACACCGATCTGTACTGGTTCATATTGTGTACGTAGATACGTAAAACGTGCAAGATGGAAACCATTATGTGTTTATGAGAGTTGATGGCAGCAGACCGTATTATTCGTTTCGGACCTCTTGATAAGTATGGAGGTGTGATTACACATGTCAATCACATCGCGATTACGGGCAGCATGGGGTTCACGCCTGAGCCTCAGGACGTGCGCTAGCAGCGCATGTCGGGTGTTTCAAGCGTCAACTTCGCGTCTCAATATCTCGGGATGTAATGGGAATATTGCGATGCAATCAACGCCATTGTGTATGTGCTTTGTCATGCTATGGATTGCTGAAGAAAAAAATATATAGGAGATCCATTTAAAAAAATATAAGTTTGTGTTAAAAAACACATATGCTTTCGTTTTAGAATGTTTCCAAATATGTACATTCAAGGGCCCCAGCCCTACATTGATACCGGTGAAAGTCGTTTTCCAATAGCTGTTATTGTTCCAGAGATATTTTGGGTGGACAAGATAGCTGGGACACCCTATATATATATATATATATATATATATATATATATATATATATATATATATATATATATATATATATATATTGAAGCACCAAAGAAACTGGTATAGACTTGCATATTTAAATACAGAGGTACGTAAACAGGCAAAATGCGGAGCTGCGGTCGGCAACGGGTGCTACAAAAAGGTACGGCCAAACTTTCAGGAAACATTCCTCACACACAAAGAAAGAAAATATGTTATGTGGACATGTGTCCGGAAACGCTTACTTTCCATGTTAGAGCTCATTTTATTACTTCTCTTCAAATCACATTAATCATGGAATGGAAACAGAACGTACCAGCATGACTTCAAACACTTTGTTACAGGAAATGTTCAAAACGTCCTCCGTTAGCGAGGATACATGCATCCACCCTCCGTCGCATGGAATCCCTGATGCGCTTATGCAGCCCTGGAGAATGGAGTATTGTATCACAGCCGTCCACAATACAAGCACGAAGAGTCTCTACATTTGGTACCGGGGTTGCGTAGACAAGAGCTTTCAAATGCCCCCCTAAATGAAAGTCAAGAGGGTTGAGGTCAGGAGAGCGTGGAGGCCATGGAATTGGTCCGCCTCTACCAATCCATCGGTCACCGAATCTGTTGTTGAGAAGCGTACGAACACTTCGACTGAAATGTGCAGTAGCTCCATCGTGCATGAACCACATGTTGTGTCGTACTTGTAAAGGCACATGTTCTAGCGGCACAGGTAGAGTATCCCGTATGAAATCATGATAACGTGCTCCATTGAGCGTAGGTGGAAGAACATGGGGCCCAATCAAGACATCACCAACAATGCCTGCCCAAACGTTCACAGAAAATCTGTGTTGATGACGTGATTGCACAATTGCGTGCGGACTCTCGTCAGCCCACACATGTTGATTGTGAAAATTTACAATTTGATCACGTTGGAATGAAGCCTCATCCGTAAAGAGAACATTTGCACTGAAATGAGGATCGACACATTGTTGGATGAACCATTCGCAGAAGTGTACCCGTGGAGGCCAATCAGCTGCTGATAGTGCCTGCACACGCTGTACATAGTACGGAAACAACTGGTTCTTCCGTAGCACTCTCCATACAGTGACGTGGTCAACGTTACCTTGTACAGCAGCAACTTCTCTGACGCTGACATTAGGGTTATCGTCAACTGCACGAAGAATTGCCTAGTCCATTGCAGGTGACCTCGTCGTTCTAGACTTCCCCAGTCGCGAGTCATAGGCTGGAATGTTCCGTGCTCCCTACGACGCCGATCAATTGCTTCGAACGTCTTCCTGTCGGGACACCTTCGTTCTGGAAATCTGTCTCGATACAAACGTACCGCGCCACGGCTATTGCCCCGTGCTAATCCATACATCAAATGGGCATCTGCCAACTCCGCATTTGTAAACATTGCACTGACTGCAAAACCACGTTCGTGATGAACACTAAGCTGTTGATGCTACGTACTGATGTGCTTGATGCTAGTACTGTAGAGCAATGAGTCGCATGTCAACACAAGCACCGAAGTCAACATTACCTTCCTTCAATTGGGCCAACTGGCGGTGAATCGAGGAAGTACAGTACATACCGACGAAACTAAAATGAGCTCTAACATGAAAATTAAGCGTTTCCGGACACATGTCCACATAACATCGTTTCTTTATTTGTGTGTGAGGAATGTTTCCTGAAAGTTTGGCCGTACCTTTTTGTAACACCCTGTATGAGACCAGTTCCTGCCGCAGTTGTCAGATCGGTTACTGCTGCTACAATGGCCGGTTATTAAGATTTAACCGAGTTTGAACATGGTGTTATAGCCGGCGAACGAGCGATGGGACACAGCATCTCCGAGGTAGCGCTGAACTGGGGATTTTCCCGTATGACCATTTCACGAATGCACTGTGAATATCAGGAATCCGGTAAAACATCACATCTCCGACATCGCTGCCGCTGGAAAAAGATCCTGCTAGAACGGGACCAACGGCGACTGGAAAGAATCGTTCAACTTGGCAGAAGTGCAACCCTTCCTTAAACCGCTGCAGATTTCAATGCTGGGGCATCAACAAGTATCAGCCTGCGAACCATTCAACGAAACATCATCGATACGGGCTTTCGGAGCCGAAGGCTCCCTCATGCACTCGTGTACACGACACAAAGCTTTACGCCGCCACTGGGGCCGTTCCAACACCGACACTGGACTGTTGACGACTGGAAACATGTGGCCTCGTCGGACGAGTCTCGTTTCAAACTTCATCGAGCGGATGGACATGTACGGATATGGAATCAACCTCAAGAATGCATGGACCCTTCATGTCAGCAGGGGACTGTCCAAGCTGGTGGAGGCTCTGTAATGGTGTGGGGTGTGTGCAGTTGGAGTGATATGGGAGTACTGATACGTCTAGATACGACTCTGACAGATGACACGCACGTAAGCATCCTGTCTGATCTCCTGCATCCGTTCATGTCCATTGTGCTTTCCGACGGACTTGGGAAATTCCAGCAAGACAATGCGACACACCACACGTCCAGAATTGCTACAAAGTGGCTCCAGGAACACTCTTCTGAGTTTAAACACTTCCCTGGCCACCGAACTCCCCAGCGATGGACATTATTTAGCATTCCTGTGATACCTTGCCACGTGCCGTTCAGAAGAGATCTCCATCAACTGGTGCTCTTCCTGAAGGATTCATGGTGTCACTTCCCTCCAGCACCATTTCAGACATCAGTTGAGTCCATGCCCCGTCGTGTTGTGGCACTTCTGTGTGTTCGCGGGGACCTACACGATATTAGGCAGGTGTACCAGTTTCTTTGTGGGAATCAGCACCCCAAGAGAAGGGCTGGTACGTTGACGCCCTTTTGCCGCCCTCTGAGGCCTCTTCGTATTATCTCTGGATGGCCGCATGATTTTAAAGCTGTACATCGCTGTCCTCACCTCCTTAGCAGAGGCGTCAAATGAAGGGGTGAAATGTGGGTAAGAGGGTGTCTGACGACCTTCACATCGTGTAACACATCTGCGGAGGCGTTGGAGACAATTAAGGTTTAATTTGGTGCCTGTGAAACAAATATATACTTTCAGAAATGTAACTACTTGGGAAGCCATAAGAATACATAATTCTGCATCTATGAACTGAAAAACTATTGGCAATGTTTAAAATTTATTTATTACATTTAAAGACAATTCGTTTAGTAACATTACATTTATCGTTTTCCATGGATGCCTTGGAGATAAGTCTCTGAGATGTGGAAAGGGTCATAGGCTTTTTTATCAGATACATGGATATTGTACAATTCTAATGCAGACAGAGTAATGAGCTATAATCCTTGTGAAGATATTCATCGATGCAGTAGAAGGAGTTCGCCAACAGGAAGTTCTTTAATTCACTCTGAAACCGATCTTTATCACTTACAAGACCTTCGATATGACCTGGTAACTTATTGAATATATGAGTACCCATGTATTTGACTTCTTTTTGTGCTAATGTTAAGCTTTTACAGTCCTTATACAGATTGTTTTTGGTTCTGGTATTATAATCATGTTCTGCACTATTTTGTGTAAAAAGAAACATGTTGGAAATGACAAAGGACATCATTGAGTATATGTACTGAGAATTAGTAGTTAGAATACCAAGGTTCTTAAAGAGGTCTCTGCATGATGATCTAGGACTGACACCAGATATAATTCTAATCACTCGTTGCTGAATTTTGAAAATTTTCTCTTTGTGAGAGGAGTTTCTCCAAAAGATGATTGCATAACTCATTAGTGAATGGAAGTAGGCCGAATAAACTAACTATCATGTGTACTGCAAATGTAGCTGAACTAAGGCGTTTCATTAAGTCTAGAGTGTGAGTTTTCCAATTTAGGTTGTGTTCAATTTATAGGGTTAGGTATTCTTTGTGAGGTACTAAGTTGTATGTACTGGGTCTTGACAAAATCCAGTGACAGTCCATTTGCTGTGAGCCAACCACTGATACTTACAAATATTTCATTAGCTGATTGCTCAGTGAGATCATGGGTACTGCTTTTTATACCAACGCTTGTATCTTCTGCAAATAAGACAAAATTTGCATTTTGTGACTCTGTATATGGAAGGTCATTAATATATAATAGGAACAACAAGGGACCTAAAATAGAGCCCTGGGGCACCCCTTGTCTGATGGTTTCATATTTTGACTGAGTGTTATTATCTGGTAGGCCTGATACAGACACACACTGTTTTCTATTAAAAAGATAGGATGAGAACCATGAGCCTGCTACTCCTGTTATCCCATAATATTTTAACTTTTGTATAAGGATATCATGCTTAACACAATCAAAAGATTTAGCCAGATCACAGAATATTCCAAGTGGTATTGATTCTAATATATCACCTGTAAAAGTGAATATAGCTTGATCAGTTGACAATCCTTTCCAAAATCCGAACTGATTGCGAATTAGTGAACTTTCCCATAGCTTACATGGAACCCACTTCATATACAGAATACTATTTAAGATAAAATAGCTAAGGGATCGTATTCGATTTCACATGAGAACTGAAAATATAGACTGAATTACAGGGTCAATAGTTACTTGGTTTTTTGCTAGCTTATTACGTTTTCAGTGCATAACATTTTTTACTTTGCTAATGTGTATCGACAAGTACACTTGAGACTATAGGCAAGATCATCACTAGTGCTGAGGTATGCTTTGTAATGTTGTAAAATAATTTTTATGTATTTAGTTGAATTTAATGCTTGATACTAAGATCGAACTATGGTCTTCAGCTAATATAAAATATATTTCAGTACGGTCGATAAGCAAATTAAACGTATTTCAATAAGTAATATAGACAGTTTAGGTATGGAAATACTTTATCTGAAGGTACATTATGTTTGTAAAGTATGCTACAGATATCGAACCTTCGGTTTTAGAGAAGAGTTTGTGATGCAAGAATAACATTGTTTAATTTAGTGCACTTTGGGTTGTTAGTTAGATCCACTGTAGTTCTCATCCATGTTTTGAGGTGTTATGGAACTAATTTTATGTATTTAATTGCATTAAATGCATAGTACTAAATCCTGACTGTTATCATCAGCTAACGTTCTACGTATTTCAGTAGTGTCAAGGTAAATGTATTTTAATAATTTATACAGACACCTCGGAAGTGGGAATATTTAATTTGAAGGTTTAGTGTGCTTGTAATGTGTGGTACAGTAGTCGTACTTGTGTCATGAACAACTGCTGCCTAACCTAATAGTTTCATCAGTAGATTCAGTATATAAGCTATGTATACTTTGCTTTTAAATTTTATACAACAGTTAATTTATGTCATAAGTGTCACATGTGTTTTGTGCTCGAAACCTTACACATATTGAAAAATAATATTATTTTACTGCAAAGTTCGAATATTCGTTTGTAATAAGAGGTATACAATTAAACTTGCGAACGACGATAAGCAACGTGCATGGGTTTTTTACTCGATAAATGGTAAATAACTTGATTTTGGTGTCAAATATTTTATTTTTCATATATCATGCTTCCATCTCTGTCTTGTCGCACCGTCATCTTCTTCAACACTATCTTGAGCTATGTTTCGATGTGTGTAAACTTAGGAGAATAACCCCTTGTGTATTGTGAAAACGTGCAGTTTGATACATTATACTAGAATCTCTTCAAAACACCTTCTTCCTTCGTTCCTAGAATGGTGTTATCTCAGTTGCTTTGTCTTTTGGCTATGTTGTATGTGACTATGGTGTTTTTTAC
Organism: Schistocerca cancellata; assembly: GCF_023864275.1. Lineage (NCBI taxonomy): Eukaryota > Metazoa > Arthropoda > Insecta > Orthoptera > Acrididae > Schistocerca > Schistocerca cancellata. The sequence continues at coordinate 329,658,075 of NC_064628.1, read as the reverse complement.
ATTATGTATTTTTAGCAGTGTTGGTATTATTTAGTACTTGATTGTAGGAAATAGACTGTAAACGTTTTACTGAGCCTTGGCTTTACTCTTCAGATTAGTAAGTATTGTCGCCTTCATCAACAGTTGTTTTTGCATGTAATCTCATCTAGACCCAATTACTCTAAGCGGAAGGCAATGACTGCCAATAAGTATCTTCGATGATACATTTTTTTTCAGTGTAGAATATGATACATTATCTTTTTCCCGTCTATATCTGTGCTTGCTAAGGTGTAACATTACCGTAAAACATGAAAAATCATTAGTAATGACAATATGTTCTATGAACGACCAATAACTTTTCCTCAGACTGTAATACAACAACCTTTGCATACTGTGTTTGTGGAGCTACCACTGTAACAGTGAGCAAGAATCATACAACAATTTAGAGGTAGAAATATTTAATTTGAGGGTTTATTGTGTTTTACTAAAGAGTGGACAAAACAATGGTTCTAATTACATTCTTCCAGTAGTTGGCAGTAATTTCGAAAATCCATTTGTCTCTGCATTTGCTTCCTTAGCATAATATTTTTAGTTAATATGTGTTTTCCTCATCTATGAGCCTGATCAAGTTAGTTTTCCTATCTTTCCTTTTAGGCCTAATGCGAGCACTGGAGCCCTCACTTTAGAATTCATAACCACCAGTATACACACACACATATATATATATATATATATATATATATATATATGTGTGTGTGTGTGTGTGTGTGTGTGTGTGTGTGTGTGTATTTGTGTGTGTGTAGTTGATGTATGCTTTGTGTTGCTGTCATATTTTTGCAGACGTTTTACACACGGGTAGAACACTGTGAAATTTGACAAGCATAAATGAATAATTTAGATCTGGATACTTAATTTAAGGCTCCTTTGTTCCTTACACCATTTATGGTAAAAAAATCGAACTATGAATGTTCACCAGTGTTGCTTAACCTGTACGTTCATAGAGTAAAAAGTGTGTGTGTGTGTTTGTGTGAGTGTTTTTATTACTTATGCATTTCATATGTGGAATACTCAAGTTACATCCTTTGTATAACATAATTTAAGGCTCCACTGTGCCTTACATCATCTATTGTTTTTGTTGTGGTCTTTAATCCAAAGACTGGTATGATACAGCTCTCCATGCTCCTCTATCCTGTGCAAGCCTCTTCATCTCCGAGTAACTACTGCAACCAACATCCCCCAGGATCTGTTTCTGTTATTATGTTTTGGCCTCCCTCTACGGTTATTACAGCCCACACTTCCCTCCTGTACTAAATTAGTGATCCCTTGGTGTCTCATAATGTGTCCTACCACTCGATTCCTTCTATTAGTCAGGTTGTACCAGAAATTTCTCTTCTCCCCAATTCTATTCAGAACCACTTCATTAGTTACGTGATCTGCCCATCTAATCTTCACCATTCTTTTTTAGCACCACATTTCAAAAGCTTGTATTTTCTTCTTGTACAAACTGTTTGTCGTCCATGTTTCACTTCCATACATGGCTACACTCCATACAAATACTCGTACTTTCAGAAAAGAATTCCTGACACTTAAATCTACACTCCGATGTTAACAAATTTCTCTTTTTCAGTAACGCTTTTCTTGTCATTGCCAGTCTATATTTCATATCCTTCCTACTTCTACCAACATCAGTTATTTTTCTTCCCAAACAGCAAAACTCATTTACTACTTTAAATGTCTCATTTCCTAATCTAATACCCCCAGCATCACCCGATCTGATTTAATTCGACTTCATTCCACTATCGTCGTTTTGCTTTTATTGATGTTCATCTTATATCCTCCTTTCAAGATACTGTCCATTCTATTCAACTGTCTTCGGAGGCCTTTGCTGTCTCTGGCAGCTTGTTCAATACACAGATTGAATAACATCTGGGATAGACTACCACCCTGTCTCACTCCTATCTCAACCACTGATTCTCTTTCGTACTCCTCGACTCTTGTAACTTCCATCTGGTTTCTACAAATTGTAAATAGCCTTTATCTCTCTGTGTTTTACCCCTGCCATCCTTAGAGTCTGGAAGATAATACCTTCTATGAGGAGTCGTAGGGTCAGCATTGCCTCGCGTGTTTGTGTTTCTACATTTCTCCTGAATCCAAACTGATCTTCTGCGAGGTCATCTTGTAGCAGTTTTTCCATTCTACTGCAAAGGATTCGTGTTAGTATTCTAAGGCATGACTCATTAAACTGATAGTTCGGTAATTTCCACACCTGTCGGGGCCTGCTTTCTTTGGAATTGGGATTATTATATTCTTCTTGAAGTCTCAAGGTATTTCGCCTGTCTCACATATCTTGCTCACCAAATGGAAGAGTTTTGTCATGGCTGGCTCTCCCAAGGTTATCAGTAGCTCTAACGAAAAGTTTTCTACTCCCTAGGCCTTGTTTTGATGAAAGTCTTTCAGTGCTTTGTCAAATTCTTCACGCAGTATCATATTTTGGATAAAGGCTTTTGATGTAATGCGAAGATTCAGATTGTTTGCATCACACCCAAGATGAGTGCTATGGGGCTACATTTTGACTGGTTGTTTCATTTCAATTGACTCTAAAGAAGTAGAATGTGGTGGGAAGGGAGAGGTTACTATCCATAACTGGGCTGGTTCTCCCCCTTGGATTTATTTTTAATTTTTTTTTAAATATACCATCATCTATCATATTCGGGATCCCACCAGCATCGTCTTGATTTTTAAATCTTTTGTCATATGCTATTTACCTTAAGCTGCGATGAGCTGTTGTCTGCTAGGCCGCTCTCTTCCGCTGAAATTCCTATAAAACTAATTACACCTTTGCTGAATTTTCCAGCAGAAACTTTTCCTATGTTTCTCGTTATGCGAGAGAACATGTACTCATCCCTAGTCTCAAAATGTGGCGATATACACGCTCATGGTTGGAGCAGCGTGCATATTATAATGCCCTCTCAGTTCTGGCAAGAACAATTAACTAATTGGCTGGTTCTTTCCTCCACAGTTGGAGCTAAACGATGCTATAACTAATTTCTAGCTGGATACCAGCCGCTGTGAACGCAGTGTTCACACAAATTACTCCTCTGCGCTGTACAGAGCGTTATGCGCTCCCTGCACATAACGCCACTTCAGAGAAGAGTCCACGAAAATTTCCATCTTGTCTTACTCATAGCCACCTGGGTTCTTCCGTTCTCCACATCACAGCTTTTTTCGACCTATAGGAGCGTTCCTCTTATTTTGTGGAAACTCTCTCCACCAATTGCAAGGTCCCTACCATTAAATTGTGTCGAAACTCTAGCTCTTTTCTCCTTCCTAGCGCGTTTCCGCCAATCGGACGTTTTGTGCCTGTTCCAGATGCCTAAATGCCCTCTCACATGTCTACCACTCGCTGGACACGTGATCGAAAGTGCGTCACTGGTCTTGTTCCATATCCATTTGGAATTCCGAAACGCAGTTTTCTAAAAGCTTTCTTTCCTGTCCTCCCTCAGATGGACTGTTATACTCGCTCTCCCCATCTGAGTCGCCTGGTGGGTCGCTGACTTCCCACCAAGGACACACCTTTAAGTGGTTTCCATGGTATCCCCTGTAGCACGGCCTTGTCTCTGCATCGTCTCTCTGGGCGGCCTTGTCTCTGCATCGTCTCTCTGAATTCCAAACTAAAACACCTCTCGCTGCTTATTTCACCTTCTGCTCAAACATTCATTATAGGAGTGGTGTGTTAATTACCATCAATTGAATGCCACCCCTTTTTGCATTGCAAACTGCTAGGCAAATTTGCTCATTACCGCAGAATTAAGTTAGGTGCCGTATTCACCTTCCCATTGCAATGTATAAAGCTCTCATGTAAGGTGCGAATCTGACCTTCATTTATTCTGCCACCTTACAGCATACTGTGATTACTTAAAGGCCATTTCCAGGTCGAGCACTTTTGCACTATAATCCTGTCAAAGGAGATATACAGCAAGAAAAGCGAGTGCGGAATCTCTCTGTGTGTGATGCCCATATGTAAATGTCGGAGTGAACTCAGAAGCCTGGTAAACTCAGACTACCTTCCCTCAGTTTGAGGTTTTCAATATACAGTCATTCTCCAGCAGCAGACTTAGGTTGTGTTGGTTCTGTCTGCGTAGGGGACAATGCACACAACAGACTAGCGTCCATGCACTTTTCGCCTCGTTACCAGCGTACGTGCCATGAAGAACACTGTGGAAATAGGCACAACTTGTAGGTGCGATTAGATTTGTTAGTTTTCTATCACAATTCTCTAACAAAGTGATACTGTCGCGACGCCACATACACCGAAGCAGCATTGCTGTGCCCTACGCTACACTGTCTATATTGTAAAAAAGTTACTTAAATTTTCTGAAAACTGTAGAATTTTACAAGACAAAAAATTATGAACTCTTAGTCCAGACAGTTACACTGAAGCCAACGTTACTGGATCGATTCAACCGTTGTAGGGGAGGGAAGCGGTGATCTTAAGGCTGTGACTACAGGTGGAGAACATCCAACCAAGAACTATGTGTTTCATTGCGGGTTCGTTTCGTAAGCGTCTCTAAACTTTCATTTAAATTCTAGTGCCACACGTTGCAAGTGAGGCGTTGTGCACAACGTATAGGTTTACTGTTAAAACTCTGAGAGCGTAAGTTCCAAGAAGGGTCAGGAAGCATATTACTTCCTTCCATATACATCTCGGAAAAGGAGCATGGCGTAAAATCACAGAAATTCGTGCTTATACGGAGACTTAGACACAGCCAATCTCCTCCCGTAGCATTGATAATGTTGATAATGATAACCGAAGCATAATACACCACTTACGGTAAAACAGAATGTAAAATATTGATAAAGATATAGAAGCACACTCACGTACCTCTACAGGACAATTTCCGTCCCTCTTTAGAACAATCTCCGCCCTTCTTCGGGACAAAAGCGCACAAACATAAAATAAGAATTATGCCTTTTGGTAACACACACAACTATCACTCCCAAGAGTAAACTAATGATTTGCGGGTGACAAGAAGGTCACCCGGACACAGAAATTAATACATGATGGACAGGCGGAGGAAAAATGTTTGCAGACCCCGCCACAGCGAGATAAACGCTAAAGAAAAGAAATAATTGCGTATTCTGCTGATGTCTCTTCTGTTTATCCAGATAGAACAATTTTATCGTCTTAATTTACTCATTAATACACTGCTGGAGTCACATGTTGTGGCCGCTCGGTTAAAGGCGCCATGTCGCGGACTGCGTGGCCCCTTCCGTTCCGCCGCAGGTTCGATTCCTCCCTCTGGCATGGATGTGTGTCTTGTTCTTAGCATAAGTCAGTATAAGTAGTGTATAAGTCTAGGGACCGATGACCTCAGCAGTTTGGTCCCTTACAAGTTCACACACACACAGACTCACACACACACACTGCCGGAAGAAAATTAGTACACCTGAAAAGATGACGTGATGACGGCACATGCCACCTGTAGAATAGTAGGTGTATTGGCAATGGTTTCAACGTCGTCCGCCAACAGATAATGTAGTGACATAGTTACCAAATGGTTCAAATGGCTCTAAGCACTATGGGACTTAACATTTGACGGCATCACTGCCCTAGACTTAGAACTACTTAAACCTAACTAACCTAAGGACATCACACATATCCATGCCCGAGGCAGGATTCGAACCTGCGACCGTAGCAGTTGCGCGATTCCGGACTGAAGTGCCTAGAACCGCTCGTCCACAGCGGCCGGTACATAGCTACCAGAGCGCCATCTTTGTCTACCCTTTAATAGGGAGTGCTCACAGCCAGAAGGCCCAATGTGGGACAAAGGTGTGAAGCAAGCAAGCAACCATGCCGCAGAGAACCAGTAGTTATTTCTACAGCCATCTGAGTGAGTTTGGAAGGAGTCAAACTGTGGCCTTCCGAGTAGCGGGGTAGTACTTTTGGAGAGTTGTCATACAAGTTGGACGTGCTGCGTTGATTGTGTGACGATGCTGGTATCAGAGGTCACGTGAATATTCTCACTGTCGTAGACGAGATTCCGGATGTCCACGCAGCACAAACACCCACCAGGATCGTCGTACTGCAAGAGCAGCAGTGGTAAATCGTACAGCTACCACAGCAAAGCTAATAGCGCTTATGAGTCCATACATGTCAACACGAACGGTTGCGAACCAGTTATTAGCACTGGGACTATGGCCACACACATCTCTAGGCCATCTCACTCATGCCACTGCATCGACGTGCACAGCAAAACTGGCGCCGTCAGAGGATCACTTGGCAGATCGAATGGCGCGCCATGGTCCTCGAGGATGAAAGCAAATTCTGCCCCCATCAAGAAGTGAATTAACGATTCAGTTAAGCCGAAACATTCACAAAATTCCAACACTACATACTGAACTAGACGTTATCTGTTCGACGATTCCTACCGCAGTGGGGCTGTTCGCTACTCACCCACAGTCCCTAAAGCAGATTGGAAACTTGTGAAGAGACAATACGCATATTATACCTGTGACAACTTGACGAAAGCGATGGATCATCGCTTGCCGGTCGGCGTCTCTCTGACCCAGACACACAAAAGTTGGCAAAGCTGTCCGTATATTCAGAGATATTTACCAAAAGTCCTAAGACATACAGACAGGGACTTGGCGAGCGCCGTCTCGAAGAGTGCATTCGTCCAAGGCACACTCGCCCCATCTCAAGCATTACGGTCTGGGGTGCAATAAGTTACACTACTGGCCATTAAAATTGCTACAACAAGAAGAAATGCAGATGATAAACGGGTATTCATTGGAAAAATATATTGTACTAGAACTGACATGTGATTACATTTTCACGCAATTTGGGTGCATAGATCCTGAGAAATCAGTACCCAGAACAACCACCTCTGGCCTTGATACGCATCGGCATTGAGTCAAACAGAGCTTGGATGGCGTGTACAGGTACAGCTGCCCATGCAGCTTCAACACGATACCACAGTTCATCAAGAGTAGTGACTGGCGTATTGTGACGAGCCAGTTGCTCGGCCACCATTGACGAGACGTTTTCAATTGTGAGAGATCTGGAGAATGTGCTGGCCAGGGCAGCAGTCGAACATTTTCTGTATCCAGAAACGCCTGTACAGGACCTGCAACATGCGGTCGTGCATTATCCTGCTGAAATGTACGGTTTCACAGGGATTGAATGAAGGGTAGAGCCACGGGTTGTAACACATCTGAAATGTAACGTCCACTGTTCAAAGTGCCGTCAATGCGAACAAGAGGTGACCGAGACTTGTAACCAATGGCATCCCATACCATCACACCGGGTGATACGCCAGTATGGCGATGACGAATACACGCTTCCAGTGTGCGTTCACCGCGATGTCACCAAATACGGATGCGACCATCATTATGTTCTAAACAGAACCTGGATTCATCCGAAAAAATGACGTTTTGCCATTCGTGCACCCAGATCCGTCGTTGAGTACACCATCGCCGGCGCTCCTGTCTGTGATGCAGCGTCAAGGGTAACCGCAGCCATGGTCTCCGAGCTGATAATCCGTGCTGCTGCAAACGTCGTCAAACTGTTCCTGCAGATGGTTGTTGTCTTGCAAACGTCCCCATCTGTTGACTCAGGGTTCGAGACGTGGCTGCACGATCCGTTAGAGCCAATCGGATAAGATGCCTGTCATCTCGACTGATAGTGATACGAGGCCGTTGGGATCCAGCACGGCGTTCCGTATTAACCTCCTCAACCCACCGATTCCATATTCTGTTAACAGTGATTGGATCTCGACCAACGCGAGCAGCAATGTCGCGATACGATAAACAGCACTCGCGATAGGTTACAATCCGACCTTTACCAAAGTCGGAAACGTGATGGTACGCATTTATGCTCCTTACACGAGGCATCACAACAACGTTTCACCAGGCAACGCCGGTCAACTGCTGTTTGTGTATGAGAAATCGGTTGGAAACTTTCATCATGTCAGCACGTTATAGGTGTCACCACCGGCGCCAGCCTTGTGTGAATGATCTGAAAAGCTAATCATTTGCATATCACAGCATCTTCTTCCTGTCGGTTAAATTTCACGTCTGTAGCACGTCATCTTCGTGGTGTACCAGTTTTAATGGCCAGTAGTGTACAACGCTCATTCACCTTTGAAGTTTCTGTAGGCGACGCTAACCAACGCTCCGTACATGCAGAATGTTGCTAGAACCGTTTCTTTACCGTTCTTCCAACAGGAAGGCGATGTGTGGTTCCAACATGATACTGCTCACCCACATACTGCCCGTAAAACTCAACGTGCTCTACAACATGTGCAGCAACTTCCCTGGCCAGCACAGTGTGCAGACTTGTTTCCAGTCGAGCACCTATGGGATACGATGGGATCATGAGTGACTCGTGCGAGTCGCCAAACAACAACTTTTACAGAAATGCGAGAAAAGGTCGAGTAGGCGTGGCGTAACGTAACCCACGACAGTATTCGTTATCTGTACAGTCGACTGGATGCCAGTCAGCACCTGCATTGCAGCTTGTGGAGGCTACCACGTACTAATATGGGTGTTTCAGCATGGGTCGATACCTGGTACCTCAAAACCACTTGTGCTATTGATCTGAATATGTATTCACTTCATGTAGTCCATATGCACTATTGCAACGATAAATCTTGAGTGTACTGTATATTATCCCTTCCTTTCTGTGGTTATTAATTATTATTATTATTATTAAGTGAAACACAAGAAAGGGATAATATAAGAAATATATATATATTGATTTGTAGGTAGCCAAAGATAAATATTAAATTGTGTTTCAAATGAGCGTCAGGCTCCCTACAAATTATTTCAAATGCTTTCGGTGAAATGCAATGCAGGCTAAGTTCACTGACCTAGAATAAATCGTATCTTTGAAAGTATGCATTTTCACGAAATAAAATTAGTAATGTTTTGCACTTCAGTTAATTGAATAACTTGAAATGATTGTTTCTGCTCCGGCTGTAGTGATATGTTACACAAAAAAATAAATTTAAATACGCCGCGTAATAGCGGCCAATTGTTGCCAGTCAAAGATCACCGCTGCTCTCTTCGCAGAGACTGAAAAAATGCTAAATCACTTCTTTCAATTATTAATTCAGGAAGAATTGTTTGCATGGGTTCTTTAAGTAACACAATGCACTTACTTTTTATAAATATATTTCGACTAAGCACAGAATACACACTTGAATTATTCTCTACGTACGAGAAGAAATGATCTGACTCGGATTTTAGATATCTTTTTTCTCTTATATCTAATGACAAAGATAATAATGTTAGTTTCGAGAACGTTATGCACCGATCTCATCTAATATAAATAATGTCTTTTTATTACATTGCAATCGATATAGTCTTTCTTTGAAGCTAATTTAATACATTTTCATAATTAATTTGGGTTTTATGTCCATACAATATTATTCACAGTCATTTTATTTCTTACTTCAAATATATCGGCTTGAATATTTCAAAAGGGGCACTGGAACTGGTAACCTCTAGGACGGTATACTAATTTTTTTCCTGCAGTGTATATACTCTACTGCCTTATCCAAAATATTCATTAGGAAAATACGCTGTTCGGATGTGAGTAGATAAATGTAATATCCTCCCTAGTTTTTATTGTAACAGTTTCTGCTTCCCAGCACCAGACATTTAGTACCTCATCTGATCAGGTAATACGCTAGACCTCCTCTCTTCCACCGTTTGAATCTGAAATTTTATATTTTTATTTTGACTTGTGATTTAATCCGGTTCAGGAGCCACGCACAAGTAAGCTTGTAACGTTATTCCAGTTATTTGTCTCGTATTTTGATCGCCATCTGGTTGAAGAGGCTGAAGCAGTAATTCATCCGACGCTTCATACTTGTTTCATTGATTCCCTGTCAACAAACAATATCGTGATTACTGGTCAGCACTAAAGACTTATTATAAAAGACACGTATTGCGTCGTATTTCTCCTATCCCATAATTTTCTCATAAGCTGGATTTTAATAAAAATGGGTTGCTCTCCTCGAGTTGCAAACGGGATAAGCTAGACGCCAGAGAGACTTCCCTTCTGGTATTAACTGTAGGCAGGGATAGGCCGGGCGGTTGTTTCTGGGAGGGAATGTTTGTTTGGCTTCTTGTCAGAAGCGGAATGCAAGGTGTTGGCTAGCGGCCAGTGCTGGAGACTCACGGTTCGCTGAAGGCCAAATTCGCTGTGTCTTTAGAGCCAATTCCACTTGCTCTTTACAAGTTCGGTGCTACTCGCTCAGACAATCATCACTAAAAATGAGTCTAAATCGAACAACCTGGATAGCTGGGATCAAGAAGCCTATCCACTCTTCATTTCTCTCTGCTTCCTTAGTTCACTCAAGCAAAGAAATATGTACTGGCAGGTATTTATGAAGCCTTGAACCATGAATCTTGCCGACATGGGGTGGTTTGGGTGACCCAGGGGAGGGTTATCTGCGGAGAAGCCAGACTAGCCCGTGGTTCCTGAAGAGGGGCAGCAACCTTTCCAGAAGTTGCAAGAGCAACAGTCTTAATGGTTGATTGACCTGGCCGTGTAAATCAGCCGACATGGCCTTGCTGTGCTGGTACTGCAAACGCTGAAAGCAAGAGGAAACTACAGCCGTTATGTTTCTTCCTGAGGGCATGTAGCTCTACTCTGTGATTAATGATGACGACATCCTCCTGGGTGAAACATTCCAGAGGCGTAACAGTACCACATTCGAATTTAAAGGCGGGGCTACTAATGGAACTGCATCTTCAGGAAAAACAAAACAGAGCGTGGAATGTTGGATCCCTTAAGGGGTAGGTAAGTTAGAGAATTTAATGAAGGAAAAGGACAAGCAGAAGTTATATGTAGTGGAAATTAGTGAAGTACGGTGGTAAGAAGAACAGGATTTCCAGTCAAGTCAGTAAATGGGTATCAGCACAAAATCAGTTTGAGGTAATGCAGGAGTATACTTAATAAAGAATGAAGAACTAAGAACGATGGTAAGCTACTATGAACAGCTTAGTGAAAGAATTATCATAGTCAAAATAGACATAAAACCAACATACAACACTGTTGTCCAAGTTTATATCCCAAATAGCTCCGCAGGTGATGAAGGGATTGGAAGAATGTATCATGAGATAAAAGAAGTTATTCAGATAGTTAATGGAGAGACAAGGTTAACTGTGATGGATGACTGAAATTCGGTAGTAGGGCGAGAAAGAAAAATAGTAGGGGAGTGAAGACTGGGGAAAAGGACTGAAAGAGGAAGCCGCCAGGTAGAATTTTGCATACAGCATAATTTAATCGCTGCTAAATTTTAAGAATCATGAAAAACGTTTGTATGCATGGAAGAGGCCTGCAGACCTGGAAGGTTTCACATTGATTAACTCTTATAATGGCACGACAGAGACTCCGGAACCAGATTTTAAACTGAAAGGAATTTCCAGCGGCAGATGCGAACTCTGATCGTAATTTATTGATTATGAACCGTAGATTAAAACTGAGGAATGTGCAAAAAAAAGTAGTAGATTAAGGAGATGGGACCGGGATAAGTTAAAAAAGCCAGAGGTTGATGAGGGTTTCAAAGGGAGTATTGAAACAGAGGAACTGAATACAGTAGAAGAGAAAGGGGTAGTTTTGAGAGATGAAACAGTGAAGGCGGTAAAGGATCAAATAGCTAAAACGATAAGGTCTAGTAAAAATCCTTGGATATCACAAGAGATACTGAATTTAACTGATGGAAGTAGAAAATATAAAAATGCAGCAAACGAAGCATGCGAGAAGAAGTAAAGCACTCCGTTATCAGGCCACAAGTGGCCCATCGGGACCATCCGACCTCTGTGTCATCCTCAGATGAGGATGCGGATAGGGGCACACCGCTCTCCCAGTCGTTATGATGGTTTTCTTTGACCGGAGGCGCTACTATTCGATCGAGTAGCTCCTCAATTGGCGTCACGAGGCTGAGTGCACCCCGAAAAATGGCAACAGGTCATGGTGGCCCGGATGGTCACCCATCCGACTGCTGGCCATGCCCGACAGCGCTTAACTTTGGTGATCTGACGGGAACCGTTGTAGCCAATGCAGCAAGACCGTTGCCCCTAGAAGAAGTACCAACATCTAAAATGTGAGGCTGACAGGAACGGCAAAACGGCTAAGCACGAATGACTAGAGGACAAATGTATGGTTGTAGAAACATGAATGACTAGGAGAAAGAGAAATGGTCCCTATAGGAAAATTAAACATATCTTTACAGTAAAGAAGGCAGATTAATATCACGAACTCAGATGGCAAGCCAGTACCAAGTAAAGATGAAAAGCTGAAATGTGGAAGGAATATATACAGGGTCTGATGATGATGAGGTCCCATACTCCGAGGAGCGTAGTCTATATAAGAAAAACTAACGTTAGGACAATGTAACAGAAAGAGAGGAGGAATAAGGTGAGGATACGATGGGAGACATGATACTGCGAGAAGAATATGTCAGAGTGCTGAAAGACCTAAGTGAAAACAATGCCACTGGAGTAAACGATGTTCCCCATATACTAGATAATGAATCCAATTTATTAGATAAACGTATCTTCCACTGTGATGACTGAAACACAAAATGATATTTTACACAGTTGTTCAGTGAAACTTGTATGCATTTAGACCGACCTTTCAAGAAACGAAATTGGAGGACTTGACTGAAGAATAACAGTACAGGTCAGACAATATGTCGAACTGGATAAGAAGAATCAAATACTACACTCAGTCACAAATGCGTCAGATTATCAATTCATACTTATTCCGACAGTTTCAGGCCGGAGCACTTCTTCGCAAATGCTTCTTTTGAAAATCACGCATTGTTTAGTGAGTTTTGTAAAAATAGAAAGATGTTCTACAATGTGAACCAAAACAGATTTAATTTGCAGAAAGGTTGCGATACGTTCATGTAAATAATTACGGTATGAATTTATATCTCGCTGAACTTATAAGTTATGAGTCTTTCAATATGACTGAGGCAGTACCTTTCGTTTCCTACCCTGTGCTAATATTTTCATTTCTATGTAACTGCTACTCACAAGACCTCCACTAATCTGTTTTGTAAATTCTAATCTTTGTGTACCGTAGCTACTTCTCCCCCTGTACTACTCCTTGAGGTCCAAACCTAGATTTTTCGATCTGCCATGTCCCACAGACCTGCCGCTGTTCTACAGCGTATTAAATTTTATTCCGCTTTCATTCACGGGTAGAGCGTGGGAAGAATGAATCCATATAAGCCAGAGTCCATATCTGCCCCCGGAAATGTCTTACAGTTTAAAACATGGTTTCGAGATCTCTGTCTTACTCTTATACTATCCATCACGAAGCTTCCCGTGTCCCCAGATCTCTTGCACGTACGAGGGCTGATCAACGAACACCGAGATTGATTCATTTCACAGATGCTTATTACGAGGTGCATACAAGTTCTAAGGCCTCCGATTTTTTTCTAATTAACTACTCACCCGAAATCGATGAAACTGGCGTTACTTCTCGACGTAATCGCCCTACCTACAGACGTACACATTTTTCACAACGCTGACGCCATGATTCCATGGCAGCGGCGAAGGCTTCTTTAGGAGTCTCTTTTGACCACTGGAAAATCGCTGAGGCAATAGCAGCACGGCTGGTGAATGTGCGGCCACGGAGAGTGTCTTTCATTGTTGGAAAAAGCCAAAAGTCACTAGGAGCCAGGTCAGGTGAGTAGGGAGCATGAGGAATCACTTCAAAGTTGTTATCACGAAGAAACTGTTGCGTAACGTTAGCTCGATGTGCGGGTGCGTTGTCTCGGTGAAACAGCACACGCGCAGCCCTTCCCGGACGTTTTTGTTGCAGTGCAGGAAGGACTTTGTTCTTCGAAACATTTCCGTAGGATGCACCTGTTACCGTAGTGCCCTTTGGAACGCAATGGGTAAGGATTACGCCCTCGCTGTCCCAGAACATGGACACCATCATTTTTTCAGCACTGGCGGTTACCCGAAATTTTTTTGGTGGGGGTGAATCTGTGTGCTTCCATTGAGCTGACTGGCGCTTTGTTTCTGGATTGAAAAATGGCATCCACGTCTCATCCATCGTCACAACCGACGAAAAGAAAGTCCTATTCATGCTGTCGTTGCGTGTCAACATTGCTTGGCAACATGCCACACAGGCAGCCATGTGGTCGTCCGTCAGCATTCGTGGCTCCCACCTGGATGACACTTTTCACATTTTCAGGTCGTCATGCAGGATTGTGTGCACAGAACCCACAGAAATGCCAACTCTGGAGGCGATCTGTTCAACAGTCATTCGGCGATCCCCCAAAACAATTCTCTCCACTTTCTCGATCATGTCGTCAGACCGGCTTGTGCGAGCCCGAGGTTGTTTCAGTTTGTCGTCACACGATGTTCTGCCTTCATTAAACTGTCGCACCCACGAACGCACTTTCGACACATCCATAACTCCATCACCACATGTCTCCTTCAACTGTCGTTGAATTTCAATTGGTTTCACACCACGCAAATTCAGAAAACGAATGATTGCACGCTGTTCAAGTAAGGAAAACGTCGCCATTTTAAGTATTTAAAACAGTTCTCATTCTCGCCGCTGGCAGTAAAATTCCATCTGCCGTACGGTGCTGCCATCTCTGGGATGTATTGCACATGTTTCTATCTCTTTCCAGTCCGGAGAAAAAAAATCGGAGGCCTTAGAACTTGAATGCACCTCGTACTTCAATATTTATGTGATCTTTTTCAGAGGAGTCCCGCGCCTTCCCCCACTTGAATGCACTTCTTATAGCGTTCTGTCAGTCCTCTAACACATGGTTCAGGCCATTCTTTTTCAGGTCCTTGAAAATCGTCTCACAATTCTTGAGCACTGCTTCAGAGTTCTCAAATCGAATGGCCCAAAGCTTTGCCTTTTGTGACGGGTATAAAAATTAAACCATATGGTTCAAGATCTGGGCTATAAGGCAGATGCGGTACACAGGTGATGTTGAACTGAGCCAGATACTGTATGACTTGAGTTGTGAGGCCCCACGTTGTCATGATGAAGCCGCCACCTAGTCTGAGAAAGTACTGATCGTTTCCTTGCAATGTGCTTCCTCAGTTTAGCCAATATTAACGTGCAGTATGCTGCTGCAACGAGAGTGTCAGGAGGGAACTGCATGCTGCTAAATCATTCAAGGACAGTCAAAAAATGTAATCATCATCACTCCCCTGCCGAGGGAACAACATTTGCCTGATTTGGTTTGGAGAATTCTGCCGATTTCCACACTGTGCTGGTACGTTTTCCTTCAGGATCATAATGAAGGAGCCATGACTCATCACCGGTGATAATCGATCAGCACTTCATTGAGGTTACGTAATGGTATCCGCCGATCCTCATGGACAATCACAGCAGCTTGTTGATGTTGACTTCAGTCGCAGCAGAGGCCGAAACACCAGGTCTGTGCTTTACACAGACAAGATGGCCTTCCTTGAAGTCCCTGAACCACATAGACCCTGTTGTACGAGGTTGTTCATCTTGACCGCATACTTGGTTGTATGGTTTAAACCAGGGCTTAACAACTGGCCGGTTTTGAGCGCGAGTACTCGCGTCTGCTCAGGCACGTGCTCGCGAGCAGCTGCAAGGCCGCGGAGTAGGGAGGGAGGGGAGGGAGGGGAAATGCGCGCGCACGTTTGAATAGGGCCGCAGCGTGCCTATTGAATTCGCGCCGACTGTGTAACGTTTAAAGTACTACGGTCAGCTCCTAACAGTCACTTCGCTGGTTAAGAATCATGTGAAGTCGCCGTTGTGTAACCCCAACCATGCTTTCGCAGTTCAACCCCCCCCCCCCCCCCCCCCCTTGGGAGGAATTGTATCTGTTTACTGAAAAAGATGGTGTTGCAAAATGTTTAGTATGACACAAAACGCTGAATTCTTTTACGAAATTTAATTTGCAGCGACATTATATGTCGTACCACGCGAAAGACTACGGACGTGGAAAATGTGATTGACCAGACCGTGCACAGGAAGTTATTCAACTTAAAAGGAAGCTATCCGAAGAAGATCTGGACGACGAAGAAAAATCAACTGAGGCAGCTCTCAGAGTGGGTTACAAAATTGCTTTGCTTTTAGTAAAATCCCTGCGCCCCTTAACTGATGGTGATTGAATAAAAGCATGTTTGGTAGTTGCAGCGGAACATTTGTGTCCATTTCAAGTTGAACAGTTTCGGATTGTGCCATTATCTAACATGACCATTATGCGTCGCAGACAGGACATGGCAGACGACGTCCAGAGCCAGCTTTCAAATATCTGTAAAGATTTTATGGCGTATTCTCTAGCTCTGGACGAAAGTGTTGATATCACTGGAACAGCGCAGCTTGCCATATTTATTAGAGGTGTTAATAGAGATCTTCAGGTGAGGGAGGAGCTCCTCGACGTAGTAGCCATGAAGAACACTACAACCGGAGGTGATATTTTAAGTAGTGTTGAAGAAAGTGTTGAAAATATAGGATTGTCGTGGAATTCTTTAGTTTCAATGTCTACAGATGGTAGAGGCATACACTAAGGTAATAAAATTATGTGGCACGTTTACATTCTCCTTTATTTGTTTCATTTGTCGCAGTAATAATTCGTGAGTGATATCCCTGCAGGTGGCCGCGGATTTACATCGACTGGCGGCAGCTGTTGTGTACCCCACGTGACTCTCCCCACTCTTCGCTCTGGTCCGGTAGTGGGGGTAGCGTGCTCGCGCTACTCCGTGCTCGCGCCTTGCTGCTCACAGCTTGCTCCGCGAGCACGTATGTTGTGAAGCCCTGGTTTAAACGAATACAGAATATTATCGCGCCGTGCTGCTCCTCTCGCATCACCTTTATCGTTTGGTATGCTAAACGCGGAGAGCGTCTACAGAATAGAGCATTACTACTAACCTACCGATTATGGTCATTATACAGGGCTATTCAAAAAGAAGGAACAGATTTCAAACATTTATTGCAAACAGACTACAAAAAATAGAAACACAATTCAACGTTCGTGGTAAGACAAAAGTTTAAATCTTTATGCATTCAATGTAGGCACCGTATATTACACGACAAATATCAAAGTTTCGAATAACATACCACAAGCTCAGAAATACGCTTGCATATTTCGAAAATCCTCCAAGGAAATAACTAATTGCACCGTACATTTGTAAACGTTAGTCCCATGTATGCAACGAAACTACATTCATGCTCATAAATTAAGGATAACTGCAGAATGTGATGCCACACAACGTGGCACTACACAAAACTGGCGCTATTAGCATAGGCACCTAGGGAACACACACGGCCGGCCGAAGTGGCCGTGCGGTTAAAGGCGCTGCAGCCTGGAACCGCAAGACCGCTACGGTCGCAGGTTCGAATCCTGCCTCGGGCATGGATGTTTATGATGTCCTTAGGTTAGTTAGGTTTAACTAGTTCTATGTTCTAGGGGACTAATGACCTCAGCAGTTGAGTCCCATAGTGCTCAGAGCCATTTTTGAACACACACGACACAGATCTGTGAGTCCACGGTATTGGTGATAAGTTGAGAAAACCGTCCCGAAAGACATGTGCTACAAAACGCCACTGTCTCCTGCGCATTTACCCCAATATCAGTATGGGATATGATTACCATGCACACGTACACAGGCCGCACAACGGGCTGGCATACTCTGGATCAGGTGGTCGAGCAGCTGCTGGGGTATATCCTCCCACTCTTGCACCAGTGCCTGTCGAAGCTCCTTAAGTGTCCTAGGGGTTTGAAGACGTGCAGCGATACATCGACCGCTCTTCTATAAAAATACTCAAAAAATGGCTCTGAGCACTATGGGACTTAAGGTCTATGGTCATCAGTCTAAAGATACTCACCTATATACCGCCGTATTTAACACTTTCAGATATTACTTGTTGCTGTGTTGACAGTGGGTAATTACAGCTTACGTACCATCAGAAGATATGTGGCTAATATAAAGTGATTGGAAATTTGGAATTTTGTGGTAAGGTCTTACGGGACCAAACCGCTGAGGTCATCGGTTCCTAAGTGTACACACTACTTAGTCTAACTTAAACTAACTTACGCTATAGACAACACACACCCATGCCCGAGGGAGGACTCGAACCTCCGACGGGGGGAGTCGTACAGACCGTGCAAGGTGCCTGAGACCGCGCGGCTACCCCGCGCGACTATAACGCGATATAGTGCATCTTGCTCTGATTGGAAATTAACCAACATCATTTCGTAGTGCGCCAACTCGATGCAACATTCTATCAAACTAAATGCAATGAAAGGTGCTTAACATTAGGAAATACAATATACACTCCTGGAAATTGAAATAAGAACACCGTGAATTCATTGTCCCAGGAAGGGGAAACTTTATTGACACATTCCTGGGGTCAGATACATCACATGATCACACTGACAGAACCACAGGCACATAGACACAGGCAACAGAGCATGCACAATGTCGGCACTAGTACAGTGTATATCCACCTTTCGCAGCAATGCAGGCTGCTATTCTCCCATGGAGACGATCGTAGAGATGCTGGATGTAGTCCTGTGGAACGGCTTGCCATGCCATTTCCACCTGGCGCCTCAGTTGGACCAGCGTTCGTGCTGGACGTGCAGACCGCGTGAGACGACGCTTCATCCAGTCCCAAACATGCTCAATGGGGGACAGATCCGGAGATCTTGCTGGCCAGGGTAGTTGACTTACACCTTCTAGAGCACGTTGGGTGGCACGGGATACATGCGGACGTGCATTGTCCTGTTGGAACAGCAAGTTCCCTTGCCGGTCTAGGAATGGTAGAACGATGGGTTCGATGACGGTTTGGATGTACCGTGCACTATTCAGTGTCCCCTCGACGATCGCCAGTGGTGTACGGCCAGTGTAGGGGATCGCTCCCCACACCATGATGCTGGGTGTTGGCCCTGTGTGCCTCGGTCGTATGCAGTCCTGATTGTGGCGCTCACCTGCACGGCGCCAGACACGCATACGACCATCATTGGCACCAAGGCAGAAGCGACTCTCATCGCTGAAGACGACACGTCTCCATTCGTCCCTCCATTCACGCCTGTCGCGACACCACTGGAGGCGGGCTGCACGATGTTGGGGCGTGAGCGGAAGACGGCCTAACGGTGTGCGGGACCGTAGCCCAGCTTCATGGAGACGGTTGCGAATGGTCCTCGCCGATACCCCAGGAGCAACAGTATCCCTAATTTGCTGGGAAGTGGCGGTGCGGTCCCCTACGGCACTGCGTAGGATCCTACGGTCTTGGCGTGCATCCGTGCGTCGCTGTGGTCCGGTCCCAGGTCGACGGGCACGTGCACCTTCCGCCGACCACTGGCGACAACATCGATGTACTGTGGAGACCTCACGCCCCACGTGTTGAGCAATTCGGCGGTACGTCCACCCGGCCTCCCGCATGCCCACTATACTCCCTCGCTCAAAGTCCGTCAACTGCACATACGGTTCACGTCCACGCTGTCGCGGCATGTTACCAGTGTTAAAGATTGCGATGGAGCTCCGTATGCCACGGCAAACTGGCTGACACTGACGGCGGCGGTGCACAAATGCTGCGCAGCTAGCGCCATTCGACGGCCAACGTCGCGGTTCCTGGTGTGTCCGCTGTGCCGTGCGTGTGATCATTGCTTGTACAGCCCTCTCGCAGTGTCCGGAGCAAGTATGGTGGGTCTGACACACCGGTGTCAATGTGTTCTTTTTTCCATTTCCAGGAGTGTATTTAACAGATCTGATGGATAATGTTGAAAGTTCCACAACACTTTTCAGAGATGAGGCTGCCCTGTATTAGAAAGTTGCGTCGCTTGAAAATAGTGAAGAAATGCAGAAAGAATCTGAAAGTGATCGACGATTCTTACAAGGACTGGGAGTTAACCCTCAATCGCTCTGACTAAACAAATGTATGGTATTGCTTGCAAATAGATGGAAACACCGATGTCTGTTCAGTTACACTGCTCATGATAATCGCTCATAACACTAACAAAAATGAAATATCTTGTTTCATTCTTCCGGAGCAAGCTAATGAGGGACGCCAACATGAAGGAAATTACGACCTAGCATCACTCACATAAAGTGAAATTTAAGAACTTTTAGAATAGTGCAGCCCCGTCAGCAACTGTGATAGACTAATATTTTGAAGAATCAGCCTCAGCTGCACAAATTTTCTGGTCTTTACCAGGTTTCGGCTAAATTAATCTAGCCTTCTTCAGAAGCATAAAATGACTATAAAACGCCTGAGTAAGGCACAGTCAGCATTAAAATTAAATCCTATAGTACCGTGGTACCATGTCGAATGAAAACTACTTAACTGAAGTCCAGCCCCGGCGTCTCTTCACCACGCGGTCGGTAATCAACGGTCAGTACGTTGGTACTGACCGTTGCACGCGGAATTGTACTGAGCACATAACAGTTCGTGCGCGTGCGCATACAGAGAGTCAAGGCTGTATATCATTGGCTGACTGTATATCACGTGTTGGGAGCTGATAACCGTAATTGTAAGCAAACTAAGCATTATGTAGATGAAGTCCCTGTGTGTATTAACTATACGGAAATTGTACTAGATGGCAGGAAATTTACTTCGTTGGGTATATAAAGTTTAAGAATAATCTTTACGACTTTAAGCACATATAGTCATCGTGTAAAGTATCCCCACCGAACATGCCTAATATCGAGCACTTTACTTGTCTCACTTATTTAAAATCGTAATCATTATCTATAATTTAATTGAGTGTAACTGGGCGTACAACGCCCCTGTCATCACACTTAACTAGTATTGACCGACATAGGTCAAGCGTATTAATTAGAGTATGACGGAGGGTAAAATGTCCCCGTCGTCACGCTTACGTGCTATTGACCGACTTAGGTCAAGTATACTAAAATACAGTCTACGATGTACGTTGGACGGGAAATATTTTCTATAGGTAACATTATGAGTAACGTGATACACGTGTAACGTTCTCGGTTTCGTTATCATTACAAGAGAAATATTTAAAGCAGCTAAGCTCTACTTTACTTTTCTGCATAATTATTAAATTCATCTATGCTAATGACCGACATAGGTCACGCATATTAATTAAAGTGTGGCGGAGGGTACAACATCTCCGTCATCACGCTTATGTACTATTGACTGACATAGGTGAAGTGTACTAAATATATACCTTTGACGGAAATATTCTTCCACAGGTAACATTGTGAGTAAAGCGATATGCGCGTGAAGTTATCGTATAGAAAGGGGAAGTATTTGAAGCAGATAAGTTTTAGTTACTGTGCTGCATAATTGTTAAAATGAACTATAATGGCGCCCAAACTCTCGTAAAGAGTAGTGGGCCAAACTTAAATTTAAAGCGCGAGGTTTGATGTCTGCACATGGTATGCGGCAACCAGGAGAGAAATATGGTGGTCGTTGTAACAGGGATAAATTAAACCAAACATAACAAAGATTGGAAACCTTAGAAAAGTTTTTATTTCTCAGCAGCAGCTAATGGTTCAGCAGGTTTACTTTATCGGATAGCAAGTGTTTAAAAATCTGCATCTCCTCTAGAATATCTAGCCTTGTTCCTTTTACCTCACAGTGCAACAGCTCAGTATTAGTTGGGGGACTGGGTGCATGGGCCATTTGGACGAGGTGCTCGGCGAAAGTCGAACCCCGTGTGCCGTCACAACTTCTCGTTGGTATATGCTCTTTATATCTTACTGACAACGCTCCCCCTGTTTGGCCGATGTAAAAACTAGGGCACTCACCGCATGTTATTTTATAGACTCCAGAGCGAGACAGTTTGTCCTTAGCTATTTTTAAAGAGTGGATTAAATTTTTCTTAAGGCTGTTATTGGTAGAATATGTTGCTTATACCCATGGTTCTTTGGAATTCACACTATTCTGTATGAAGCTTTACCTATAAAAGGAATGGAGATTACGTTCGCATGGTTATCATCTGACGTGGTAGGCACCTAATGTAGATGAAGTCGTGCTTCTGCTGTCCACTGTATCCCGATGGCATAGTGGTCGGCACAACTGTCTAGAAAGCAGAAGACTTTTGCTTGAATCGTGGTCCGGCACAAATTTTCAACTTTCTCCATTGATATAAATCAATGCCCACTGGCATATTTAATTCCCTTGTGTCTTGTTTCTTCATACAAATCGCTTTACCATTGTGACTTACATCGGTGGAGGAGGGTCACATGACTGCGTGGTACTAGTTCTACACCGTCTATAGCTACCAGTGGGCTGTTTTAAAAGATTGACTAATATTATGTGAGGTGACCTTTAACCTTGTGGGAAAGTCAGTCATAATAGTGTTAATACGAGAATCGTCGATGGGACATTTTGATCCCACAGCAAAAGTTTAAGCCCACTCCCTAGTCCAAAACTTTTTAGGAATGTGATGAGAGTTCATGATTTTTTAAGTATCTGTTAGCGTAATTTATTTTGAAATAAAAGTCAAGGCTGTCAGTCACATAGTTTTCGAGAAAAAATAATAAATATGTCAAACCACTATGGATGAAGGGCAACTGGCAGATTCCATATTCCTAGATTTCCGAAAAGCATTTGACACAGTACCTCACTGCAGACTGTTAACGAAGGTGTGTGCACACAGAATAGGCTCCCAGATATGTGAATGACTCGAAGACTTCTTCGGTAATAGAACCCAGTATGTCGTCCTCGATGGCAAGTGTTCATCGGAGACAGGGTAATGTCAGCAATGCCCCAGGGAAATGTGACGGGACCGTTGCAATTTTCTATATACGTAAATGATCTGACAGACAGGGCGGGCTGCAATCTGCGGTTGTTGGTTGACGATGCTGTGTTTTTCAGGAAGGTGTCGAAGTGACTGTAGATTGATACAAGATAACATAGACAAAATTTCTAGTTGGTATGGTGAATGGCAACTGGCTCTTAATGTGGAAAAGTGCAAGTTTTAGCGAATGAGTAGGAAATACAAACCCTTAATGTTCAGATACAGTATTTGTAGTGTTCTGCTTGTCACAGCCACATCGTTTAAATATCTGGGCGTATCGTTGCAAAGCGATATGAAATGCTGCTAAAATTGTACGTTATCAAGATTTAAGTGACTTCGAACGTGGTGTTATAGTCGGTGCACGAGCGATAGCACACGTCACCTCCGAGGTAGCGATGAAGTGGGGGTTTTCCCGTACGACCATTTCTCGAGTGTACCTTGAATATCAGGAATCCGGTAAAATATCAAATCTCCGACAGCGCTGCGGCCGGAAAAAGATCCTGCAACTACGGGATCAACGACGAATAAAAGAGAATCGGTCAGTGTGACAGATGTGCAACCCTTCCTCAAACTGCTGTAGTTTTCAATGCTGAGCCATCAACAAGGGTCAGCGTGCGTACCATTCAACGAAACATCATCCATATGGGTTATCGGAGCCAAAGGTCAAGTCGCGTATCCTTGATGACTGCACGACATAAAGCTTTACGCCTCGCCTGGGTTCGTCAACACGGACGTTGGACTGTTGATGACTGGAAACATGTTTCCTGGTCGGAAGAGTCTCGTTTCAAATTGTATCCAGCGGATGGGCGTGAACGGGAATGGAGACAGCCTCATGAATCCATGGACCCTGCATGTCATCAGGGGACTGTTCAAGCTGGTGCAGGCTCTTTAATAGTGTGGAACGTGCGCAGTTGGAGTGATATGGGACCCCTGATATGTCTAGTTACGACTCTGACAGATGACACGCACGTAAGCACCCTGTCTGATCACCTGCATCCATTCATGTCCATTGTGCATTCCGATGGACTTGGGCAATTCCAGCAGGACAATGCGACACCCCACACGTTTAGAATTGCTACAGAGTGGCTCCAGGAACACTCTTCTGAGTTTAAACACTTCCGCTGGCTACCAAACTCCCAAGAGTTTCATATCTGGGATACCTTGCAACGTGCTGTTCAGAAAGGGATCTCCACCACCTCGTAATCTTACAGATTCATGGACAGCCCTACAGGATTCATGGTGTCAGTTCCCTCCAGCACTACTTCAGACATTAGTCAGGTCCATGACACGTCGTATTGGGGCACTTCTGCGTGCTCGTGGGGGTCCTACACGATATTAGGCAGGTGGGCCAGTTTCTTTGGCTCTTCAGTCTAGGATGCTAGTGCGACCTATTCTTGAGTACTGCTCGAGTGATTGGGATCCGCACCAAGTCTTACTGAAAGAAGACGTAGAAGCAATTCAGAGACGAGTTGCTAGATTTGTTACCAGTAGGTTCGGCCAGCATGCAGTTCCTACAGATATGCTTGGCGAGATCAGGTGGTAAACCCTGGAGGGAAGAAGACATTAATTTCGAAGAACACTACTGAGAAAGTTTAGAGAACTGGCCTTTGAAGCTGACTTCAGAACGATCCTACTACCGCCACATACCTTTAATGTAGGACCACGAAGATAAGAATCGAGGAAAAACAAATCTTGGAAATTTGTGGTAAGTTCTGTGGGACCAAACTGCTAAGGTCATCGGTCCCTAGGCTTACCAACTACTTAATCTTACTTAAACTAAGTTACGCTAAGGACGACACACACACACTCATGCCCGAGGAAGGACTCGAACCTCCGACGGGGACGAGCCGCGCGAACCGTGGCAAGGAGCCCCAGACCGCACGGCTACCCCGTGCGGCAAGAATCGAGGAATTAGGGCTTCATAGGCATATATATAGTAGTTTTTCTCTCGTTCTATATGCGAGTGGAGCAGTAAAGGAAACAAGTAGTCGTGGTACAGTGTACCCACCGCCATGCACTGTATCGTGGCTTGCAGAGTATGTATGTAGACATAGATGTAGAAACCGCCAATGGAATATTTTTGTCCCACTGAATAAACTAAGTGCTGCCAAGTCACAAAGGAATTAAAGACTTTAACTGCCAATGGGCATTGATTTATGTCAGTGGCGAAAGTTGAAAATTTGTGCCAGGCCGGGATTCGAACCCGCGTTTCCTGCTAAGTAGGTGGATACACTGACCACTACACCGTCCAGACATAGAGATCAACAAACACTGCTGCACAGTCTACCCTCGTAAGCCTCCGTCAGACCTAAATTATCAACTTACCCACACACTACAGATAAGCAAGGAGCACTACATATGTAGTGAGTGAATAGGTTGAAAATTTGGGTCTGACAAGAGGCATGGTAGGGTAGTCTGTGCAGTGGTTTTGACCACCGTGTCTGGATGGCATAGTGTTCAGCGCATCCACCTAGTAAATAGGAGACTCGGGTTAGAATACTGCTCTGGTACACATTCTCAAATTCCACACTAATATAAATCAATGCCCACGGGCTATTTACTTCTTTAATTCCTTTGTGTCTTGGTTCATATGGAACCCTTATGGAAATTGGCGAAATGCGGCGAGTAATGAGAATAATGGGCAAATGGGAGTAGACCTGTAGTGTGTGCATAAGTTGAGAATCTGGATCTGACGGGAGGTGTAGTAGGGTTGTTCATGCAGCTGTGTGGACCACTGTGTCTGGATGGCGTAGTGGTCGGCGAATCCGCCTAGAAAGTAGGAGACTCGTATTCGAATCTGATCCGGCACAAATTCTCAACTTTCCCCGTTGATATAAATCAGTACACACTGGCAGCTAAGGTCTTTAATTCATAGAAGCTGCAGCATCAAAATGGTGTCTGTTCTTTCGGAGATGTCCGAAAGAACAGACGCTGCCAATTGATGCACATTTTTGGTAGCCTTTATAGTGTGTGCTGCTGCAATGCAGATATGAAACTACAAGTGTGGCGTCTTTGAAAGAATAAAAATTTATATAAACAGGATAAACTGACACTGGGAAGTAGAGTAGCATGGCTTGTTGTCGTGGTCCACAGGTGAGCAGCTGTTAGTTTCGAAAAACAGTACTGAAAAAGTTGAATTCAAAGGAGAATATATATAGACACTAT
Source organism: Schistocerca cancellata (assembly GCF_023864275.1). Classification (NCBI taxonomy): domain Eukaryota; kingdom Metazoa; phylum Arthropoda; class Insecta; order Orthoptera; family Acrididae; genus Schistocerca; species Schistocerca cancellata. The sequence continues at coordinate 329,632,189 of NC_064628.1, read as the reverse complement.
GTCAACTGATTCTGATTATGATGCATAACAGAGTACAGCTGGGAGCTTCGAAGAAGAAAAGGGCAGCGATGAAGATTGTGATGAATCCCCTCGTCTACACAATAGCGGAAAAGGAAAGAAATAAAAGGTTGCTGAGAAGGTATATTTTTGTTTTCCAGATTTTCATTGCAACTGTGTTCATCTCATTAAAAATATTTCACATGTTTCTGCGTACCGCCTCAGCCACTCCATCATTTTCCTAGAAAGCGTAGTAGCGATGGCTCTGCCGCAATGCTTCGTCGTAGTCCAGCCAGAGATGCTACGGTTACTATTTTACAGGATAACAAAGATGGACAGAGCACATATGAGGTGCTAGCGATTTTCACGTAAAGATCCAGTATTAAGCTATATTCATGCTCAAAGGCAGCACAATTCACGTAAAACATTCTTTGAAAGTAATTTGGTTGAACCTCCTGATGGAATAAAGTGGGAAGTAGTTTCTATTAATGTTGGAATTCCTGGAAGGCGTTTCCAACGAAATGTTCTTCAGGTAGAATTCTGATCCTTCTCCAACTGTGAATTGTGTGTCAGCTGTGATTTTCTCTCGTGTACTTGGAGTTCGTTTATTACGAACCTATTATCAAACATATTCATAAACATACCGAAAGAAAGAAGCGTAGTACTTTGGGAGATGAAGACTGATCATTACCGTTAAAAAGGCTTAATGCATTTCTTGCTAGTCTGCATTTTACGGGTGCTACTGAACCCAAAGGAACAGAAATGGACCTTCTTTGATCAAAGATGTAGGAAGTACAGTTTTACGATTCTATAACGTCACACAACTGTTTCAGGGAAATCATGAGGTTCCTCAAGTTTGATATGAGATCCACACAGACTGATAGGTTGAAACATAAGTTTGTTCTCATGTCATATTTCCTGGTCCGTAGATTTGTGTAGATGAGCAATTTATTCCCGTCTAAGTGTGCATGCTGGTTCACTCACCTAGTGGCTTCACACTCTGACAAGTTCGGGCAGAAATGCTGGATGGCTGCGATAAAGATTCTAAATATATGCTAAATGATTTCTCTTGTCTTCGAAAAGATGAAACTGGTCCTGATGGTGACGTCTTAGTGGCTTTATAAAGAAGAAACTTGAGGTGCACATCTAAACAGGGGAAGGAATGTAACGTGTGACAGTTCTTTCTCCTCAGTCTCATTAGCACGACGTCTGAAAGCAGACTGAACAAGCTTGCTTGGTGCTACAAACAAAAGCAGAAATCATATCTGAGGGCATTAAGGAAGTTCACAAGGACCTACAGAAGACTGTACCTTTAAAAAACAACGATACGATATGAACGCTATGCACAGTGTATCAATGACAAACAGGAAAGAACGTAATAATTTTCATTTCCCTTGTATACAAATGAACAAACTGGAACTGACAAAAAGTCAAAGCCTGACGCTGTGCAATGTTAAAATAAAACTAAGTACAGAGTAGATGTTGTTCACCTGATGGCCCGCGGGTACTCAGTGAAAGCTGTTGGAAGAAGGTGACATGTTCACGCCGTTTAGAGTGTTCTAGATATAGCGAGCATCAATGCTTGGGTGATCTACAGAGAAGTAACAAACATAAAATAGCAAGAAATGATTTCCTTCTCAAACTCATGAAGGAATTTGCCCGAGATTATACAGAAACTAGTGTCAGCGCTCTGATTATTCTCGTTGAATCATCTTATGTACATGGAATCTGACACCATTGCCAAGTGAGAAAATCTTGCAATGAAGGGAAAAGTTCATATAAATGTGCATCACGTGACAGACCAGTTCACAATAAATGTGTTGTTACAGTTTTCTATGCCAGTGCATTAAAATATTTTAAAGTGAATTGTAAGTATATAGAATAACTGCACTTAACTTTTAGAATAAACATAATGGTGCAAAGTAGGTGTTAGAAAGTTTTTATCTTTTACAGAGTAATATGGAGTGACAGATTCTTGACAACATATCTACGCTACAGCAGACAACGTGAATTTTGGAAACAAGGTTTCCAAAGTATTTTACTTCTACAGAAATAAGTATATAGAGCCTTTAACTGAATTGAGTGATGACAATTCGAAAAACATCATATTAGACTGCACCAATCTCTCTGGAAATCGCAGCACCAATATCCTGGACTATTTCAGGTGTATCTTTGAAGGTACCTTCCTTCAAATAACCCCATAAGAAATAACACGGATTGAGTTTGGATCTTTAAGTAGGCCATTGCACACCATGTCCAGTGAATCCTAAAGTGTCCATGGCAACGATCTGATCTCTAAACGTCTCCTGAAAGATGTCGACGTCGTCCACGGTATGGTGTGAATGTGGTCCATCCTGCATGAACCATTAGTTCCCGACCGTTAGGCAGCGTAGCGCAACATTTAGAAATCCATGTTCCAGTACCTGTCTGTATTTTTTTGTTGTGATAGATCCCTCAATAAAAGTGGGCCCACTAATGCTTTGTGCGCGACCTTGTTGTGGGCGAGATGGAGCAGCAGGTTGTACGTATGGATTATCAGTACTCCAGTGACGCCAATTCTGTTTGCTGACGTACCCATGGAGATGGAGCGTGCCTCGTCACCAAATGAGATCCGATCGGAATTGACTGTTCCATTTTCAAAGGCCCCAATCATCTCGTTTCGAAAAGAACGTCACATCTCCACATGCCTGTCCTTCAAAGTTCTGCAGTTTTGAATTTTGTGAGGGAAAAAGATAAGTTTCCTCTCATCATCCTCAGGAGAGACCGCCATGGCGTCCACAGCTGCTCTTCTTCATGTCTTGTTGATGTAGTGGGCTCCTCACTGAATATCTTCGCACTCGCTCAACATTCCCCAGGCTTCTAACTGAGGCTGGTCGTTCTGACTGTCCCTCCCTGGAATTAGGTAAGGATCCGATCTTTTCAAAACATTTCATCAACCTGTTAAAAACGGGGATAGCATTACACAAAAATTTTATCAGAGGATGCTTAAATTTCACCATCACAATTTGATGCACTGTAATCTCACTGAGAAATGGTTATTCCTGATGGTGCCATTCCTGGACCAAATTTGCTTTCGAATGGAAGTCACACCGCAATGAAACGTCCAGAATTTGCGTAAAATATATTTAAGAACAACAAGCGCTGTTCCTGTGTTAGTGCCTTCATTCTGAAACGAGAACTGAAACATTGGTGAGTGAGCTATAGAATTTTCAGAGCAACAGTGCAACAATATCACAGGAAGGATCAGAAGAATCATTTACAGCATACAATTAAATCACAGTAGACAAATACTCTCTAACACCTATTTTGATTCACCTTGTACAAAATAACAGACTGTTAGTGTGGTTAATTGTTATAGAAAAACTCACCTCTTAAAATAAGAAAACTAAAAAGAAGTTGTAATGACGTATGTTAGAGATGGGACATTTTTGTCCCAATGGCATTTTTAAGAGGTTCGAAATATCTGTTGGTTCTAGTGTTAATTAACTATCTTACTGTGCGGGATGGCTGATGGTGGCATCTGGAGAAGATTGAAACGGACACGGTACCACGAGTAGAGCTCAGCAAACAGCAGCAGCAGATGCTGGGCCGTGTGAGCACCCCGGCTGTTAGCCTTCATTGAGTTCATCTACGCGTTTCCCGTGGCGCTGTCACGTGGCCGCCGCCCTTCACAAACCACTGAGCAGCGGGCGCGGCCCCGCCGTACTTCCTGCCGACGCCTGATTGTGTGAGCATCACGAGACGCTCCGCTGGCCAGAGCACGCCTTTCATCTGCCCCAGCCTGGCCCAGCCCAGCAAGCCACTCTCTCCCTCCTGCAGTCGCTAGTAAGAGGCCGGCGGCACCTGTTTCCCACCGTTTGTCTTGCGACAGACTTTTGTTTACTTGTACGCAGTCTGTTGCAATTGCAGAACTCATTAGATGGGACGCAGCTCCCGTGGAGGCAGCAGAGTTCGAAACATAGCGCTCGGTTGTGAGTTTCTACGAGCTTCTGATAACAAGAAGCGGCCTATAATTTTATTTACAGTGTGCATTTCAGTCTATTTGTGTTGTTGCATAGAGATATTTCCACTGCTCGTTTCGCGACAGGCGTTTGTTTTCGTGTGAGCTGCTACTTTCAATTGTAGAACTGGTTCGTGGGCAGCAGATCCCGTCTAGGCTACAGCACTTCAGAACACAGCGATTATTTTGTGATTTCCGCGTTTTAATTTAAGTTTATTCTATAGTTCCTCCGGCAACGGCCTTGACGCAGTGGATACACCCGTTCCCGTCAGCTCACCGAACTTAAGCGCTGTCGGGCGTGGCCGGCATTTGGATGGGTGACCATCCGGGCCGCCATGTGCTGTTGCCATTTTTCGGGGTGCACTCAGCCTCGTGATGCCAATTGAGGAGCTACTCGACCGAATAGTAGCGGCTCCGGTCAAAGAAAACCATCGTAACGACCAGGAGAGCGGTGTGCTGACCACACGCTCCTCCTATCCGCATCCTCATCTGAGGATGATACGGCGGTTGGATGGCCCCGATGGGCCACTTGTGGCCTGAAGACAGAGTGCTATAGTTCCTCCGACTTTAGGATGGATAGGGATTGCTGATTGCTGTGTTCAGTTGCGAGATGAGTTGGTGACCACCCTTCACTTGCAGCTCCAGGTGGTTCTGGCTTCAGTCATGCAGCTTCAGCCTGTTGCCAATGGGCATCGCTGTGGGGGGCTGGACAAGGAGATGCAGGATACGTTCAGCACGTCCCTCGTGTCTTCGATTGGTTCACTACTGTACTCACCCTGGGTACTGCCCACATTGAGGATGATCCTTCACCCATGCTCGAGTGGGAGATTGTTTCAAGGTGTGGCAGGCAGCGGAAGACTTTCTGGGGGAACGAAACAAAGGGACTAACCAGTTCGTCTGAGGAACAGGTTCAGGCGCTTTCTGCAGCTGACAACGTCCTTGAGCCAGATGCAGTCACTCTGTTTCAAAGGAAGCCTGTCGGCCCGCAACATCTAGGAATTCACAGAGGGTGGGTTTACTGGCACTTGGATGCTCCAATGTCAGATGCATAATGGGACCCTTAGGGACATGGCTGCCAAGGTGGGGAAAGAATCCTGTGTCACTCTGTGTGCATACTGGGAGAAGTGCTTCCAGATGCCATGATGAACACAGGGTGCTGCCAACTGCAGGTGATGGCACATATCAGTACTAAGTATGTGTGTCCCTTTGGATCAGGAAAGATTCTCTCTGGTTTTGGGCGGCTAGCTGAAGTGCTAAAGATTGTCAGTCTTGCTTTCGAGATGAAGTCAGAGCTCACCATCTGCAGCATCGTCGACAGAACCGACTGTGGATCTTTGGTGCAGAGCCGATTAGAGGGTGTGAGCCACAGGCTTAGCCAGTTCTGCGACTCTGTAGGTTGCAGATTTCTCGACTTGCACCATAGGATGGCGGGGTTTCGGGTTCCGCTTAATAGGTCAGGTGTCTGCTACATGCAGGAGGCAGCTCCACGGGTAGTTGGGGCTGTATACAATGGACTGGGCGGTTTTTTAAATTACACCTTCTCGGCAATGTGCAGAAAGGGCTCCAGTTTCAAAGTACGTTGGACAAACCCAGGCTAGAGATTAGACAAAACAACAATCAGTACGGTAGTTGTAAAGTGTCGTAGGCCCACCAGGGTAGCCGAGAGCGCTAATGAGCTGCTTCCTGGATTCGGATAGGCGCGCTGGCCTCGGATCGAATGCTCCCAGCAGATCTACGACGAGGGGCGGTGTCACAGCCAGCCTGGATGCGGTTTTTAGGCGGTTTTCCACATCCCACTAGGTGAATACTGGGCTGGTCCCCACGTCCTACCTCACTTACACGACTTGCAGACATTTGAAACACGTTCGCACTGTTTCAAGGTTTACACTAGACGCAGACAGCTGGGGTACACTGATTCCGTCCCGGGTGGTACGGGGTGGCGGCAGGAAGGGTATCTGGCCACCCCTTAAATTAATACCGCCAAATCCGATCGTAACCACGCCGACCCTGCGAAAACTGCGGGACAAAGGCGCAAGCAAAAGAGGAAGTTGTAAAGTGTCGTAGCTGTCTTGGAAAAGAACCAGATTCCAGAAACCACCGAAAGTCAAATTGTTATAAGAACAGAAATCTGGCTAAAGCCGCAGATAAGTTGAGCTGAAATTTTTACGAAGGACGTAACCGTGTTCATAAAGGAAAGATTAAATACATTTGGTGGGGCGTCTTTGTTGCTGTTAAAACGCGTTAATCTTGTAGACAAATTAACATAGATATCCCTGTATGTTAGTGTGGTAGAGATTAAACTATAAACTGGTTCCTTTTACCAACCCCCTGACTCAGGTGATTCAATTGCCGAACAGTTCAAAGAAAAATTGTGTCTCATTACAAACAGATATCCCACTCATGCAAATGTAGTGGGTGGTGAGTTCAATCTACTCTCGACATGTTGGCGAAAATACATATTTAAAGCCGGTGGTAGATTCGAAAGATCGTCAGAAACTGTACTAAATGCTTTCTCCGAAAATTATTTTGAGCAATTACTTCAGGTTCAAATGGTTCAAATGGCTCTGAGCACTATGGGACTCAACTGCTGTGGTCATAAGCCCCTTAGAACTTAGAACTACTTAAACCTAACTAACCTAAGGACATCACACACATCCATGCCCGAGGCAGGATTCGAACCTGCGACGTAGCGGTCGTGCGGTTCCAGACTGTAGCGCCTTTAACCGCTCGGCCACTCTGGCCGGTCAATTACTTCAGGAACCCACTCGAAATGTAAATTGTTGCGAAAATATACTTCTTAGTAACAAATGATCCCGAGCAAATAGGCAGCATCATGACGGATACTGGGATTAGTGACCACGAGGTCTTTTTAGCGAGAATAACCACCCCAACATCCAAATCCACCCAAAATAAAAGCAAAATATATCTATTTTAAAAAGCAGATAAAAATTCACTTGAAGCCTTCCGAAGAGACAGTCTCCACTCCTTCCCAGCTAACCATGTAAGGTAGACTACCTAAGGCTTAAATTCAAAGAAATAGTTCCACATGCAATTGAGAGAGTTCTACCGAATACATTATTAAAATATGGTACTGATTCCCTATGAACATTAGAAAGCTGTTTCGGCAGCTACAAAAGCAAGCACAAATTTAAAAGAGCACGAAATCTCCAAGATTCGCGATGTTTTACTGAAGCTCAAAATTTAGCACGGACTTCAATGCGAGATGATTTTAATAGCTTCCATAACGAATGTCTGTCTCGAAACCTGACAGAAAATCCAAAGAGATTCTGGTCGAGTGTAAAGTACACCAGCAGAAAGACACAGTCAGTACCTTGAGTACGCAAAACCAATCGTAATATTATCCACAGCATCACTAAAGCGTAGTTACTAAACACATTAAAAATATTCGCGGCTGCGAATATGGACATCCATCAGCTGTATAACTGATGACGACAATGAACATTTGTGTCGGACTGGGACTCGAACCAGGATTTCCCGCTTACGCGAGAGATCGCCGTACAGTTTTTTTTTTTTTTTTTTTTTTTTCCCCCATCGTACAGGAGAGACATGTCAGAAGGACATTTCATCTTATTTTTTAATAACACAGGCACTCCAGCAACGTACTATTTAACACAGTTTCAGAAATTCCTTCAGCAAAGAAGACAAAATAAATATTCCAGAAATTCAAATCGAGAACAACTGCCAACTTGAGAAACTTAAAAGTAGATATTCTCGATGTAGCGAAGCAGCTTACAGCACTGAATAAAGCAAGTCTTCTGGTCCGGATGGCGTACCAATAAGGTGCCTTTCAGAGGATCCTGATACAATAGCCACACACTTGCCAACTATATACAAACGGTCGCTCGACGAAAGATTCATAAAAAAAGACTGGAAAGTTTCACAAGTCCCACCAATACTCAACAGAGGAGAAAGGAGTAATCCGCTGAACTGCAAATCCATATCACTAATGGCGATACGCAGTAGGATTTGGGAACGGATACTGTGTTCGAATATTACGAATTACATCGAAGGTAACGGTCTATTGACACACTGTCAGCACTAATTCAGAATATATTGTTCCTATGAAATACAAAGCTTTTTATTCGCACAAAGTAATGAGTGCCATCGAGAGGAGATCTCAAATTGATTCCATATTTTTTAGATTTCCAGAAGGCTTTTGACGCAGATCCTCATAAGAAACTTCTAACTAAATTGCATGCCAATAGTGCATCCCTACAGCTGTGCGACTGGATCGTGACTTCCCGTCAAAAAGGTCAAAGTACGTGGTAATCCACGAAAAGTCATCTAGTAAAACAAAAGTGATATCCGGCCTTCCCCAAGGAAGTATTATAGGCGCCCTGCTGTTCCTAGCCCATAAAAACTATTTAGGAGGTAATCGGAGCAGCCTTCCTAGAATGTTTGCAGATCATGCCGTCATTTACCGCCTAGTTAAGTCATCAGAAGATCAAAACCAATTGCCAAAAGATTCAGACATTGTATCTGTATTGTACAAAAAGTGGCAATTGTCTCTCAGTAAGGAAGAGTGTGAGGTTATCTACATGATTACAAAAATAAATCCATTAAAATTCGGTTACACGATAAATCACACAAATTTAAAGGCTATCAGTTCGACTAATGCGTGTGAAATCTTATGCGACTTAACTGCTGAAGTCATCAGTCCCTAAGCTTACACACTACTTAACCTGAATTATCGTAAGGACAAACACACACACCCATGCCCGAGGGAGGACTCGAACCTCCGCCGGGACCAGCCGCACAGGCCATGACTGCAGCGCCTTAGAACGCTCTGCTAATCCCGCGCGGCAATCCAACTAAGTACCAAGGAATTACAATTACGAACAACTCAAACTGGGACGATCACATTGATAAGTTTGAGGGGAAGGCAAACCAAAGATTACATTCTATTGGCAGAACACTTAGAAGATGCAACAGGTCTACTAAAGAGACTGCCTACACTATGCTTGTTCGTCTTCTGCTGCGGTACTGCTGCACTGTATGAGATCTTTGCCAGATTGAAGTGACGGAGAACATCGAAAAAGTTCAACGAAGATCAGGGGAGTGAGTGTCACGGGGCGACTTGGGATGTCAATCTTTACGACAAAAGCGTTTTTCATTGCGGCTAGATCTTTTCACGAAATTTCAGTCACCATCTTTCTCCTCTGAATGTGAAAATATTTTACTGTTGCCAACATACATAGAGAGAAGCGATCACCATAATAAAATAGAGAAATCAAAGATCGTACAGAAAGATTTATGTGTTCATCTTTACCAAGCACTCTATGAAGGGGAACGGTAGAGAAATAGTCTGTAGGTGGTTCGAAGAACCCTCTGCCAGCGACTGAAGTTTGAATTGCAGAGAAGTCATGTAGACGTAGATGTAGGGGTTCTCTATGTATACAATAGCAGGGAAGGGTGTCTGCGCCTCGAAAGAAAGCCGAATTAGTGATTATGAGGACAATAATTTTTCAGACCCATTGGCCTCTTGACTGTTAGAAAAAAATTATACAAAAGATTGCAAGGTTATAGCATCTACAGGACGTGAGCCCTCTCCAGTAAACATCTAAGAGAGGCAAGTAAAGGGATACTGCTCAGATAAGCCGACCTCTCCTGCAACAGACACTCGAAGTACGAACAATCTGTCGATACAACTGAATACTAATGAAACAGCTTTCTGCCTCAGTCACCTATTGATTTTGCCGCTACGCGTTCCGATGTTTCACAGCATCATCTTCAGGTGGAGAATTATTTATTTACATACCTAATGTTGGCGAACAAAGCAGACGCCTTTTCAGAGCAGCAGACCAAGGAGAATGTAGGTCATGTTGTGTTATTTGATGAGCAGTAGAGTCGCAAAAAGTATGCATACTGCAGCTTGTTGTATGTCCTCTCCACTGTGCATTATTTTTGCACTGTCTGTCGAAAGAAATTTCTGACGCTTCCGGTAACCTCTGGTGGAAATATTTCTTCAGACACGTAAGGAAGAAAGGAGTGTCCAGAGGCATAGAAATTATTTCCGTACAGATTATTTCCAGGGCGGGAATTAATTATCATTTCGAAAGACGTACGCAGGGGTCAGTATGTGGTCCAAAGTTTTGGTATGAAGCACTAGAGCCCGAGCTGCATGATAGCGGCTGTGCGTTGTAAGCGTTGACTCGAGAAGAATTGTAGAAGCCAGGTGTAATGCTGTGTTCCATCAATATGAAGGCAGGTGTCAAACTCTGAGATTGTCAGGAGCTGTGCCCCTTCTACTGGAAGTAACCCTGTCAAGAAATCCTGCAATACGGTTAAAAGATATGACGATCACAACAAGTGTACTAACGAGCTATTTAAACATTTTTCTAGGTGATCATCACTACTTCTTACATATAGACGTTGCAGGTAAAAAATGATGCAAAAGTAATGCATTAAATTATAATTATCACAAATAGACAATGTCAGATCTCCTCGAAAACACTCATGGTAAATCTCAAATCTATTGGGTGTTTCTTAATTCATGTTACGCACTTCTAGACTTTGTAGAGGGGATTTTGTAGATTAAGTTTTACATGAGAACCTATGTCCGGAAACGTCATCCAACGACACTAGGGAGCGTCAAAGTTATAGACACTGGCACTTGTAAATGTATTTATGTATACAGGGTGGTTCCATGATGGTGTTACAAACTTTCTAGGATAGTGGAGAAAGATAAATGTATCAATTTGACGTAAGGATCCCTGTACCGTAAACGAAACAATCGAAAGTTACTTGTATAAGCGAAAACTGTTCTCATACCTCTGACAGTGGAATACATGTACTGGTACTGTTGTTGCTAAAATTGTAGGGCAGGCGACTTTCAGAGACGGTAGTGTGGATCAAAACAAGGAAAAATTTCCAGTAAACATGGGCTCTAAAATGTGCACCTTAAGAGCAATGAGCACTTGTTCGATAAAAATGTGTTTCACAACACTGAAGATGAACAAGTGCCCATAGCTCCTCAGTTATGCATTTTAGAGCCGAAATTTACTGGATATTTTCTCCTTATTTTGGTCCATACTACCACCTCTGAAAGTTGCCTACCATATAATTTTAGCAACAACATTACTAGTACATGTATCAGAAAGGTTTCGCTTATAACTCTCGACTCGTTCTTTTTCAGTAGAGGGACCCTTACCTCAGACTGATACATTTATCGTTCCCCATCATCCTAGAAAATTTGTAACATAAACACGGATTCCCGCTGTATATATGTGTGTTTACAGTCACCAGCGCCTATGACTTTGACGCTCTGTAGATCATCGTTGGATGACGTTTCCGGACATGGGATCCTATGTAAAGCTTGATCTACTATGTCCCCCCTACAACCTCTAGAAGTGTGTAACAAGAATTGTGAACCACCCTGTATATTAGTCTTATGGGTTATGGTGTGAACGTGTGGGCCCATGAGTTATAGCTTCTGAAGCCAGTTTCAGCACTCAGTTCAGTGTATTATAAAAAGAAGATTTGTTGGAAAACGTCCTTCGACGACCGTGCCATTGGAGCAGAAGCTCGGATGAGGGAAGGATAGCGATAGAAATCACTCGCGCCCTTTCAAAGGAACCATCCTGACATTTGGCCATATGAGATTTAGGAAAGTCACCATTCAGAACTGTCGACGAAGTGTAGACTGCTGAGTTTCACGGACGTCACAGCAGAGGCTGGTCTTGAAAAATGAACAGTGTAACACTAGCTATTTCCTTTATAAATTAACTTATCTGAAGAAAACATGGTTTGATAAAAGCAAGATAGTGTACTGATAATGTGAAACTTCCTGGCAGAATAAAAAACTGTGTGCCGGACCGAGACTCGAACTCAGGACCTTTGTCTTTCACGGGCAAGTGCTGTACCAGCACTTGCCCGCGAAATGCAAAGGTCCCAAGTTCGAGTCTCGGCTCGGCACACAGTTTTAATCTGCCAGGAAGTTTCTTATCAGCGCACACTCCGCTGCAGAGTGAAAATCTCATTCTGGAAACATCCCCCAGGCTGTGGCTAAGCCATGTCTCCGCAATATCCTTTCTTTCAGGAGCGCTAGTTCTGCTAGGTTCGCAGGAGAGCTTCTGTGAAGTTTGGAAGGTAGGAGACAAAGTACTGGCAGAAGTAAAGCTGTGGAGACGGGGCGTGAGTCGTGCTTGGGTAGCCCATATGGTAGAGCACTTGCGCGCGAAAGGCAAAGGTCCAGAGTTCGAGTGTCGGTCCGGCACACAGTTTTAATCTGCCTGGAAGTTAAAAATCAGCGCCTACTCCGCTGCAGAGTAAAAATCTCAGACTGATAATGTTTTCGCACAAACAAATAATAGAAAAAAGAAGAGAGCTCAGTAAGGAATACACATCTCGAGAAAGCCCTACCATGTAGAACAGCAAATAACAAAAGTGACACAAAGCCTACATAGAGATACAAAAATAAGAATAAAGACTAACATTACTATATTATAAGTCGTACCGATAAACAAAGGTGTTTGACAAGGGTGTAGCTTATCACCACATTTCTTAATATATGCTTTGACGGTATGACTGAAACATGGAAACAACAAATCTAGCTGCTATTCAGATCATCACCTGACACATTTTTAACACAATGCTTTTTGCAGACAAACTTGTAGTTATACGGGATAGTGAGACTTCACTACCAGAATCCATCATCAATTTTCTAAGGAATGTAATGTACAGGACAGCGAGACTTCGCTACAAAGATCCATCTACGACCGAACCAACTTTCCAAGGAGTATAATATGAAAATATCCGTTCCAAAAACAAAAGTTACGGCTTTAAAGGGGACAATATGTTAACACAAAGCAAACCCACTGAATAAATTAGTCACCTCAGTTACCTTGGAAGTATTACAAGCAACCAGAATAAACTCGACATTGATAACTGCAGAAACATCTAATGATACGCCGAACAGTCAATAGAGCTTTGAGAGATAAAATGAGAAAAGATAGAAAAATCAAGTTTAATAAGATAATGGCTACCCACAAATTGCTGTCTGAAAGTGAATCTTGGACAACTACTAAAAAACAAGAAAGTAGAATCCAAGGGTAGTTTCAGGACGGATCCAGCTGCGGAAAAACGTCGTTGAGCAGTCTAGATCCAGCAGTTCTGCAAGGAAATGGTGACCCTTAAAAACGATCAAATGAAAGAAGTGATAGTGGTCACAGCAATCAATCGCCGGTAATAAGGTCGTCAGGGCCAACAGTAGTTTTGTAGTGGTAGAGTTTTTCTTTTTTACCTTTTCTATTTTTTTCTTGTGTAAATATCTTTTTCTCGTAGTAATAATTACGCACACATTTTATTGTGTACACATATGTAGGTTGTCAGGGTCTTTTTAAGAAAACTAGATAATAGGCTGTAACTGTGAAGAATGCATAAAGAAACAAATATAGAATAGATCACTAAGGCATACCAGACAAAGCGAAGTAGAAAGCCCTTCTCTTGCACGCCTACAAATCTGTAGTCTGTTGATCACCATAAAAATTGGTAAACGATATTTTCTGTTACACAAAATACCATGTTTTGTTTGCGTTCCATTCAGGGATAGAAAGTGGGAAGAATGATTGTTATATAAGACTGTGTTGGTACTGTTGTTAGTCCGATTTTTTCCTTTGTGGTTCTAACGGGAGATCGAAATCTATCTTCGCGTGATTTCCCTCCTCCCGTTCTTCTAAGAAGGCTAGACCCGAAGGGCTGTTTTCAATAAAGCAAGCTTATACTTTTTCTGGTAACGGTCATCTCTGGTATCGATCTGTAACAAAAATACTGTGATATTAGCAGAATGAATTTTCCCTCTGCAGCGGAGTATCCGCTGAGTTGAAACTTCCTGGCAGATTTAAACTGTGTGTTGGATGGGAACTCTAACCAGTAAGCTTTGCATTTCGTGGGCAAATATTCTGCTGTCTGAGCTACGCAGGCACGATTCACGAACGCTCTCACAGCTTCATTTCTGCAAATCGGTAGTGCAACTGCCCACGAAAAGCAAAGCACTGCATTCGAGTCCCTGTCCGACACACAGTTTAGCTTTTCTTTTGCTGGGTGGTCACCACACTCTTAATAACTTTAAAAAAATCGTGTTGGTTCCATCAGATTGCTTAAGTGAATACTTTATTAACCACTTCTGACTAGTTTCGAACGTGTGCACAGTTTCAAATGCACAGTCGGATGTAAATACACCATCACTTGTTATATCATTTGTTAGTAGGATGATACGTACTTGCTGGTAGGATAATTTATTCAAGTCCATTTGTGCGCTTCAAAATGAGCACATGCTCGAAACCGGCCATTATTTCTTAATAAAGCACTCATTTAAACTAACAGCCTGCTGGAAATCACGTCGCTCTATAATATTAGCTCGCTGGATGAATGAGCTTTAGCTCGCCAGCAGGTGGCGTTACTGCTCTGCATCCAGGTGCTCAGGGAGCGGACGTGTCGTTTCTGTGGCGCCCTACATTTCTCGAGGACTTTACCAGTTGAACGCCAAAAGTTCTCCCGGAGGTAAGATATTTCGGCTACTTGATGTAGTTTCACTGTCGGGAAGCCCCGATGCATATGCAAAAGTAGATCAAGAGCTCGGTTTTACGCCCTCTGCACGCGATCGATTTGCTTGTATTGAGCGCGTTTGAACTGGAGCAGTGCTTCTAGGAATAGAGAACACTTGTAGCTTCAGCTCTGAAACTTAATCCCAGTAGTTTCTGAGCAGGCTCTCCGACTGTGTACCAGCACTTCTAAGAATTTCTCATCAACTAACAGTTGTTTTACATTAATGTCGTTGTTGAAACCGTTGTTTCTCCTGTTAGGTCCCCTGGTATCCCCAAACGCCGATCGCATGCTAAAATTATTTAAATGTGGCTAACAGTATTTTATGTGATGTTATTGAAACTTAAGCAAGCTGCAGAGGACAATGCCTCCAAAACGTTTAGTATTTGTAAACCCCTGCTGTCGCTTTACAACTGACGTGAGACCCATAGCAATGTGGTCTATGCAAGTGCAAGTAATCATTTTATGGATATACGGTTCCTTTTAATATTCACTCGATAAATCCAGTTTCGCCATTTGTTTTACATATAACAAACAATGTGATCGTTTCATTACATATTCTTACACCCATATTTGTATATCATGATTGATTTCAATTGAGACTCTCTAATCCTGTAGGGAAAAGGTACTACACACTCTTAAAATTCGTTAAGAACACATTTTTACGTTTTTGTAAATGAAGTTGTATTAGCCGTTCCAACATGCTGAAACTTCGAGTAGACTGTACGACGTGTAGAGTTGTATGGTAAGCAAGGAGAGAAGGAAGGAAGAAAGAAAGGTATATTCGGTAATAAGTGAAGTGAATGCAAAACATACTCACAAGGTACGCAGTGTAATTCCCCCAAGGCGAAAACACGCGTATTATCTATTTAAGCCAGGAAAAAAGTGGCCGGGCAACGCAAAAGTATCACATACCAACAAAATAGTCATATACATCGCTGTTGATACTCCCTCTGTCAGAAAAGTTCCAGGATAGGCTTTTTTATTTCTGAGTTTGCAATACTAAAAAGGAATAAATGTTGTTTGTTTTTTACTTGGTATGTGTGCGTCCTTGAAATGAAATTGGCCCTGTTCTCGCACATTCTCACTAGGTGGCAGGGCTGTGCTTACCAACACACTGTTTGGGTTCTTTGTGCATTAGTTACGGTGACACAATGGATGCTGACTTTGAACAAAGAATAAACATCAAGTACTTCGTTAAGCTCAGGAAAACTCCTTGTGACACTTGGACGGTTATTAAGCAAGCGTATACAGGTGAGGCTCTTTCAAGAAGCTGTGTTTTAGAGTGGCACAAAAGGTTTCGTGAAGGCAGAAATTCAGTGCAAGACGACTCCACAGCCGGTCGCTCGTCTACAGCACATAGCGATGCAAACGTGGAGCGTCTAAGGCAGTTATTGCCAGAAGACCACTATGTAACTGTGCGTACGATATCAGAAGAACTGCATTTGAACCGTGATGTGTATCATAAGATTTAACGCGAAGATTTAGGGAAATGGAAAATTAATGCAAAACTCGTCCCTTACAAACTAACAGACGAACAGAAAGAAGAAAGAATTTTTACTGAATTGCTGGTCTGATCCAGGTGTGATCCCACATTTCTGTTGAAGGTATCTGCTGGGAATGAAAATTCGTGTTACACTAGTATAACCCACACACGAAGCGTCAAAGTGCTGATGGCGGAGTCCTGGAACACCAGCCTCGAAAAAAGTCAAACGATGACCTTCTGGAACAGAGATAATGTTTTTCTTTGACACTAAAGAATTAGTTCACCGTGAGTATGCCCCTCTAGGTCAATCAGTGAATCAAGCTCTTCACTTCAAAGTCTTGAAACGTTTGCGACAAATAATTAGACGTCGCCCCCCTGATCTGTGACATTTTCAGGACTGGTTCTTACTGCGTGACAATGAAAGACCCCACACTGCTTTATCTGTTACCGAGTCTCTGGCTACACACCCTGTTATTGCCATCGCACATACGCAATGTTCGCCCGACGTCTCACCTTGCGATTTTTTCTTGTTTCCACTAATGAAAAGGTGACCGAAAGGAAAGCTTCACAAAAATATAAGAGGCATCCCACGGGCTGTGACAAATAAGCTTACAAGCATCAAAGCTGAAAATTTTTCTGCTTGCTTCCAAGACCTCCAGAAATGTTGGAAACTGTGTATAGATAGCCAAAGGGATTACTTCGATAGGAACTAGGATCATTACTTGGTTTGCTCAATTTTCTAGTTTTTAAAAAACCTATCCTGGACCTTTTCTGACAAAGGGAGCATTTTAAAAAAAGCTGTACTACAAAATAATTTCAGTCGCCAAAGGAGGACCAAATAACGTTCTACAAGAAATACACCGTTTGGTTAAGAGTCCTCAACTTTTATCCCTTGTGTGTTCCATCGTCTCTGTACGGGACATTATGAACCTAATCAAAGCTTTCAATTACATGATAGAGCACCTTCCATGTTAATTTATGAATAGAATGACGGGTGTGGCGCAAAGAGAATTTGAGCATGTGCTGCTGTATGTGAGTCAGCAAGAGGGTTTGTAATGTTTCTTAAAAGACATCAAAGTCGCCGTTGACTGTATAAAATATTTATTGTTACTATTGCAATTTCGGCCTTAAGGCCATTTTCAAGTAACGCTGCAAAGTTACATTCTGTCAGAATATGAAACTATCTGACATGAGTACATGTCGTCGTCAAAATGCAGCCTTTTGACTGTGAGAGTCTCACAAGATCCGATGAGTACGACACTTATCGCATCGTAATATGTTGTTAAATATATACTGAACTGACGATGTTACCATCGTTCAAATAATCTATCACACATACAAGTTCAGGTGCACTGACAATATGTGGAGCTAAACATTTTATACAGTCAACGGCGACTATGAAGTCTTTTAAAAAATACTATATAACTGTGAATCCCAAGCATGAGAAGTTAATCGTTTGTAATGTATTAGACATGGTTGTACGACTGTAAAAATCGAAGCCAATCACAAAAACGAATTTTTAAAAATGTGAAGATATGTGAAATCGACAAAATATTGCTTACATGTATTAAAAATATCTGTTAATTGCCGGCCGATGTGACCGAGCGGTTCTAGGCGCTTCAGTCCAGAACCGCGCTGCTGCTACGACCGCAGGTTCGAATCCTGCCTCGGGCATGGATGTGTGTGATGTCCTTAGGTTAGTTAGGTTTAAGTATTTCTTAGTCTAGGGGACTGATGACCTCAGATGTTAAGTCCCATAGTGCTTAGAGCCATTCGAACCATTTTTCTTTATAATTTTAATTTCTCGTAAAAGCAGACAAGAAATTTGCAGTAGCAAATAGTTTCTGCATTTACACATAGTGCAAAAGTATATGGTACATGAAGAAATTAGTCAGGTTTACGTAGGGAAAAAGTACGCCGTCATTACAGCAGATATAAATATTTTAAAAGTTAACTGCAGTATATTTTTGTAAAATTCTTCCTATAGTTATGACTACCTAACCACCGCCCACAGTGGTCAAAGCTAAATTCAATGAGTGTAATTCTCTTTTCAAGAGACTATTCCATGACATCTTATTGCAATTTTATTAACCTAAGAGTAAACGCAGAGAAATAATGAACTTTAGTTGATATAATGCACAACTGACGTAGACACTTTATAAAATGACCTTTATCTTAATAATATGAATATTTACATATGTGTTTGGAGAGAGAAATTGATTTTTGATTGAGACTTTACTTTTAATCCGTAACTGGTACCTGAATTTTGGTTGCTGCCTCCTTAAATGATCAGCTTCTGCACCAGTTGGTGACGTATTATAATTTGGAGGAAGTTATAGTTCTTTAAGATTTAAAGTACGACTCTATTGGTTACTTGCCGGCCGGGGTGGCCGAGCGGTTCTAGGCGCTAGAGTCTGGAGCCGCGCGATAGCTACGGTCGCAGGTTCGAATACTGCCTCGGGCATGGATGTGTGTGATGTCCTTGGGTTAGTTACGTTTAAGTAGTTCTAAGTTCTAGGGGACTGATGACCTTAGAAGTTAAGTCCTATAGCGCTCAGAGCCATTTTGTTGGTTACTTGGCCGCATTGCGGATAGCTTTGAGCCAAAGTTTTCGTAGCTTTTCATACCTAAGGGACCACTGTTGTAAGTAAATAAGATCAAAGAGCAATCTGCTTTTCGTGAGAAAAGGAGATTGCTTGGCACACAAACTTCCTTCAAACTGCTGCATCAAAATTAGTCAGTGGAGTTTGGCACCATACTATTATACAAGTACATAGTCAAGTTACTGCAGTTAAGAAATTATGAGAGGTTGTTACGTATTGGATGAAAACTATAGAAAAGGTATTTCCTTTCCTGCATTTTAGTGAACTTTGTACCCTTACAGTTCTGTCGATTGCTAGTCCGCGACGACAACGAAGTTCTCCTCCTTTTCCAAAAACAAGATATTTCTATGCTTCACTTCCAGAAATTTTGTATACATAAATGTTTGGCAACTTTTACACATACTTTACTCGGTTTTATCACTAAAATAGCAATATTCACTAAATGTAACGGTACGCTCTGAGCGACGGCCTAGCAACACTCCCTCTTTCCACAAGATACAGATTAAAAGTCCTCTTTCTTTCAATAAATCAATTGTCTTTATATTTTAGAATCCATACTCAAAGATTCACAACTATTATAGTTGCGGGGATCACGCGCTAAAGAGTTTCTTGCTGTCCAGCTGCGCTTCACTTCACTTCAAGTACTTTTTTAATCAAATTTACATTTACGGTATTCACATACATTACTGAGCTTCTTACAAGGGAACCTCCCCATCGCACCCCCCTCAGATTTAGTTGTAAATTGACGCAGTGGATAGACCTTGAAGAACTGAACACAGATCAATCGAGAAAACAGGAAGAAGTTGTGTGGAACTATGAAAAAATAAGCAAAATATACAAACTGAGTAGTCCATGCGCAAGATAGGCAACATCAAGGGTAATGTGAGCTTACGAGCGCCGTGGTCCCGTGGTTAGAATGAGCAGCTGCTGACCGAGAGGACCTTCGTTCGAGTCTTCCCTTGAAAGAAAATTTTACTTTCTTTATTTTCACAAAGTTACGATCTGTCCGTTCATTCATTGACGTCTCTGTTCACTGTAATAAGTTTAGTATCTGTATTTTGCGACCGCACCGCAAAACCGTGCGATTAGTAGACGAAAGGGCGTGCCGCTCCAATAGGAACCGAAAACATTTGATCGCAAGGTCATAGGTCAACCGATTCCTCCACAGGAAAACGCGTCTGATACATTCTATACGACACTGGTGACGGCATGTTCGTCACATGACAGGAATATGTTGTCGACCCACCTAACTTGCACAGTTGGCGAATGGGTACAAAGATTCTTCTACCTTGCCCGATTTAGGTTTTCTTGTGTATGTGATAATCACTCCCAAAAAAGTGATGAAAACATAAGAGTTTGTCAGATAAACTGCAACAAATGAATGCAACAGTTTCACAGTCGCACAGTTTTCCCTGTGCTCTGTCAAAACATATTTTTTTTACGTTTTCAAATGTTTCTGTGTGTAGACCGTCAAATCCTGCACATGTCCAAGCAAATCTGAACATGGCCTGGAATTTTGGAGAGTGAAGTTGATTATGTGTGAGTGCCTGAACTTTGATAATTGTCTGAAAATAAAAAATTAAACTTTTCACTCGAGAGAAGACTTGAACCAAGGACCTCTCATTCCGCAGCTTCTCACGCTAACCACGGGACCACGGCGCTCGTAAGCTCACACTTCCCTTGATGTTGCTTACCTTGCGCATGGACTACTCAGTTTGTATATTTTGCTTATTTTTTTCATAGTTCCACACAACTTCTTCCTGTTTTCTCGATTGATCTGTGTTCAGTTTTTCAAGGCCTGTCCCTGTGCCAACTTGTAACTAAATCTGAGGGGGGTGCGATGGGGAGGTTCCCTTGTTAGAATAAAATCAGGCACAAATTAGTTTTAAAAAAAGGGCAGTGAGGCTCACATAGCATTACAACTTGAAAGACGGCAAATCCTGAGGACTTGCCTCCCTTACATTTTCATTATTGTTATGACGTTTAATGAGACGGGTTAATAATGATTGCGTACTGCGTGCCTAGGCGTCTAGTTGCACTGGGTAATTAGAGGTGACGTGTGATTCCTTCTGTTGACCAACATTTTGTGCTCTGTCTGCGCTGCCGTTGTATGGAGAGAAATGCGCCGCTTGTAGTCTACTCCAAGGCTGTCCTAATGAGTCGGATTCGGGGAAGGCGGAAGCGGCTAGCCACAGGTAGAGTGGCGGACGGCACATGGGGGCTCGTGGCCGCTTTCACATTACGGGAGTTTGCGCAAGGACCGGGTCGGCACCCAACCAACCAGCAGTGGCCTGCTGCTAACACAGCCCAGCTTATTGTCTCCCCTGCTGGCCGCAGTGCTTTTAAGACTTTGTTCCTCTGATACGACGGGACGGCACCCTCTAAATTGTTCCCAGTTGGAAGAGTAATTTTTTCGGAATCTTCAGATATCTACGGGTTGTATGTCTAAGGACCTTTTTTTTGAGAGAAGCGTATCCGCTAACGTAGTTTTTCTCTGAATCTGAGATAGTCGCACGTTGCTGTGTGTCCGACAGTCTTTCGTGGATAGAGCCGTTGTATTTATTGGAAAGTAATCTTGGCACGCCAACTGATTTCTCATCCACAATAATAGATGAGCACAATGATTGCGGATCAGACAGTGACATCAGAGACGTACTGATGGCAAGTCTTTCTATTGGGGGAGTGTCTTTTTCCCGTCTCCTGGAGGGAGATGGTACGGCTATTTTCGATTACGTTATTGGCGTAGAATAATCTTGCCATTTACAATTCCTAAGATCGGTATCGGAGGCGTTCCATGTGAAGTAACATTTTTTGGAACTTAGGATTTCAGAGGGAGACCAAGAGAGTTCATTATGGAAATCGTAGGTGAGGAGTTTGCTCTGGCACGACGTGATGTATGCATCGGAGTTCTTTCCGGAACTTGGAGGTGAAGAGTTCGTTCGGGGATGATGTGATGTACCCATCGAGGTTCGTTCGGAGATGACGTCGTGTACACATCGCCGATTTGGGTCCACGGAAGTCCGACGTTCAAGTCTGAGTATCAGTATCCTGGGTGAAGTGATGCAGATTCTTCGCAGCACTGAGCACGATGTCCACCCACGATGGGCAGCTGTCTACTATGAAAATCTTTGCGGCTCTGGCATGTAGGGAATTTTCCGTGTTGCTTTACAGCCGTAGTAGCGTGTTCTTTCAACTTCCAGCTGCAGTTAATCTATTAATGCATGTTGCGTAGCTTTTCGGTTCCTTAGTTCATAATCACTGTCATGTCAGACAGCCAGTTAGATAGCGTTACCGTTGCCACACAGGTAGGGAGGCGTCACACGGAGAATACCACCCCTTCATGCAGCTGCGGGAATTACAATTGATGTGATTGTGAGCTACACGCCCTTTGTAGGATCTATTTTCTGCAATGTTTACTCTGAACATGATATTTCTGTTGTAATAAAATTTTCACTGCAATGCTAAACTTTTCTTATTTCAATAGAGAATAAACCCTGTTGATTTACAAATTTTGATTAATTTTTGCGGGAGATTCCATGTTAGTTATTATTTTATTACAAGCTGACGACTGAGGTTTCTCTACTAGAGCCAGAAACATTAGGAAGGTAATGTTTCTTAGGGATGGTTCTGTCTCGAGAGTCCTTGCGGGTCAGAAAATAACCTTAGGTAATTCTAACATTACCAAATCCACTGGTATCTTGTACACATTGGTAGGATTGTTGACATGACTACTTCTACTCCTAACAGGAGAGCAGTATTCAGCGGCAGGACACAAAATCGTTTGTGCTGCAGTTCTCAGGGTGTTTACATTAGATCCTCAGGTAAGAGCAGCCACTTTCCATAACATAATATCTCTTGATTTCAGTTTTTGTCCTGTTAGTCCTAGGTTTCCCTTAAATGTCAAGGATCTGTCGAGAGCCACACCTAGGTGATTGGAGCGTCGCCATGTCGCAACTTCTTGTTGCAAAAGGTTGCATACAATTTTTTGTTTGTCTTTCTCTTGGTTAGGTGGAATGAGCTCCCTGTTTTATTAGGAGATCGGCAAAGTCTCCACTTTTTATAATGCTGATCAAGCTTTTCCAGATCATTGGTAAGCTTTTGTTCACCTTCTTCGAATGTGTTGCTTTGTGTTTCTATCGTTAGGTTGTCGGTGTAGCTAAACTTTAGAGAATCTGTGGTGATTATATCGCTGGGCGATAAGTTAAATAAAATTGGAGCCAAAATCGAGCACTGTGGGAGACCGTTCTTTATGATAAAGAATTTACTTACAGTTTCTCCAACGTTAACTTTAAAAGAGGGGCTTGTTAGCATGTTTTCCGTTAGTGACGTGATGTGATCTTTGAGCTTGGAACAGTTTGGTTATTTAGCTTATGCGTCAATCCATCCAGCCACACGGTCTCTTACGCTGCCCTGAGATCAATAAATGCAACTGAAGTTTTCTTTCTCTTTTGGAAGCCTGCTTCTATAAATGATGTTAGGGCGAGAACTTGTTCGCAGCAGCTTCGATTAGCGTGAAATTCTGCTTTGTGCAGGGCGGTCATGGCATCAGTTGTTGGATATATTCTATTATGCAGAAGTCTTTCCAGCATCTTGTAACAGATGCTTAGCAGCGCGCTTGGACGATAGTTTGCTGAGTATTCTTTAAGTTATCCTGGATTCAGTACAGCAATAGCTTTTGAAATCTTAAACCGCTGAGGGACTTTCCCGCTGTCCAGTATTTCGTTGTAAAAATGTAGTAAACATTGTTGTGCTTCCCTCCTAGTTCTTCAACGAACTCGGGAGATACACCATCCAGTCTGGCAGCTGTTCTGTTTCTGAGGGATTTGAGTAATAAATCAAGTCCGTTCTCTGTGAAGGAAAAAGAAGAGATTAGTGTCTTCCGTTTTGCCTCTCTTGTCCCTGAGTGATCACGATCGTAAGAACCATACTTCAAGTTCTGATCTCGCATGACATATGACAGGACATATCTCAAGGAAAGTCATTTCACTGTTTAGGCTGATTTATTTTGAAATAAATACATTATTTCATTATTCATAGATTAGATAATTTTTCCCCTTTGCTTATTATCACGCTGCATCACAATACCAATTAATGCATGTAGTATAAAGCATGTACCACACATCCGTCTCCGTGAAGCAACACATCATGGCGTTCCTATAACGGTTTCGCACAGCCGTAGTAGGTACGGGAAGCTTCTCACACGGGAAGCCTGTACGTAAAGGAAAGAGAAGCCTACACGTAAAATTAAGAGAATACCGCAACCATTTTGCGAGTTTTGTCACAGTACTACTAAAATACGTTAGTGTAACTATTAAAATGAAAATACACATGGTCTGATCAGCATCTTAAAATCGATAGAACGCATGTCGACGAACTTAACAGTTATTGGCAAGACATAATTTATACATATTAGGGAGGTAGCTTTGGATATTTTCATTCTTCATCAAAGACTATTTACTTTAAAACTGTTCCAATGTAGACCTAAAGACGATTGCTGTACGTAACTGAAACCGGACAATAAAAAAGTCAGAAAGTAAGACATCTGATTTCTATGTAATGTTCACAGCATAAGTTCATGTTTCATGAAAACGTATTGTTTGTGTTTTTGGAAAGTAGAGGAACGAATCATCAGAGGCGATGCTTCAGTTGTGTGATGCGTTCAAGAGGCAGTCACTCCGACTGGGAATTAATTTCTTGGTGTTCTTGCAAGCTGCAAGATGTAAAAGAAACGTTAGATTTCAGTGCCTTGTGCACGAGCAAATCCATTAAGGACTTGTTGGAAGTTCAATTAAACTAATAAAATTGAATGAGTCGGAAGAAACCATCACAGCATTCATCTTGTGTGCTGCAGGGCAAGCGGGAAAAATCTACATCTGAATGGTTTCACGGGGATTCGAATATGATACAGTTAACATCGCTACCTCAACCTTCGCTATTTGTTGTCATATCACTATTTCACCTCACAGCGTTAGTTGTTCTATCTATCTTCTCGGAAGTTAATCTAAAAACCCTGGCTTCAGTTCGGTACCCCGCCACATGCAGCTGGGACATCATAAGTAATAGAACCCAGTATGTTGTTCCGGACATTGAATGTTCGTCAGAAACAACGGTATTATCAGGAGTATCCCAGTGAAGTGTGATAGGGCTGTCCTTGTTTTCTGTGTACATGAACGATCTGGCGGATATAGGGAGCAACAATCTGCCACTTTTTGCTGATTACGCTATTGCGCACAGGAAAAGTGTCGTTGTTGAGTAAGTTTAGAGAGGATTAGGATGATTCCGATAGAATTTCTATTAGATGTGATGAACGGCAGCTAGCTGTAAATATGGAACATTGTAAGTTAAAGTGGATGAGGGGAAAAACAATCCTATAATATTTGAATACAATATTAGTGGTTTGCTGCTTGACACAGTCACGCCGATAAAAATATCTAGGTGCAACATTTCAAAATGACATGAAATGTAACGAGCGCTTAAGGTCGGCTTTAAGAAAGACAAATCATCGACTTCGGTTTATTATGAAAATTATAGGAAAGTGTAATTCATCTATGGACTGCGTACAAAACACTTGTGTGAACCACTCTTGAGAACTGCTCGACTATGTGGATACTGGTTAGGTCTGATGAAAGGGAGATATCGAAGAAATTCAGTTGCGCGCTCATGGATTTGGTTCCGGTAGGTTCGACCAACAAGCAAGGATTACGGAAATGCTCCATGAATTCAAATGGGAACTCCTGGAGGGAAGAAGACGTTCTATAAAGAACTAACATTTGCTACAGACTGCAGGAAAACTACCATCAACGTGCAGTACATCTCTCGTGAGGACGGCAAAGACAAGATAAGAGAAATCAGGATTCGTACGGAAGCGGTTAGACAGTCGCTTTACGCTCGCTCCATTTGCGAGTGGAACAGGATATGGAATTATTAGCTCCATGATGTACTGTGTGGTAGCGTGCGAAGTATGTATGTAGATGTAGATGAAGAAATGGAAGAGAGAGAAACCCGAATATCATCAAAAGTGCCAAAAATGGGTCATGATGTTGCCTTAAATATACAGGGTGAGTCACTAACTATTGCCACCTAGAATAACTCCGAAATTATGATAGTAGCTGAAAAGTTTGTGGGACAAAATTTGCTTGGGGCAACGGGGACCATAATATGACGTTCGTTTTTTGTTGCTAGGTGGGGTCGTTTCAGAGATATGAAGGTCAATTTTGTTTTGCTAAATGGGATGCTTTAGTTTGGTTCTTATTTTCTGATAGCGGCTATCGAGACGAATCCAATGATGTTGAACAGAAAGGTCTTTGAAGGTAAACGAAGGTCAAAAAGTGGCATGAACGTACATTTACAGAAGGTGTTCGAAGTGATGACCATTGGTATTGGTATCAATGCAGTGCTGCAATCTTCTTATCATGGATTGAGTGGTATTCCTTATCACTTCGGCACTTATCAAAGCACATGCTCTGACAATTTTCTCTCGCATATCTTCAGGTGTAGTTGGACCGTCTTTATAAACAATGTCTTTTACGACTCTCACAAGAAAAAATCCAGAGGTGTCAAGTCTGCCGAACGAGCCGGCCACGACACATCTCCTCCGCGTCTAATCCAATGATTTTCGAATTGTCTCTGTATCTCATTTCTAGACATGAGCGAAAAATGTGCCGGGCACCCATCGTGTTCCTTGTTCCTAAAGTTATTTCTTCCAATAACATACCTAATGTGGTGTACTTCCCACCATTAAGATCTCCTTCGACGAAATAGGGGCCTATAATTCTGACCTCCAGAATACCACACCGTACATTCACCGACCACGGTTTCTGGTGTGCAACTTGACGCAGCCAACATGGATTTTCAGTTCCCAATACTGCATGTTAACAAATTAACATTTCCATGGCTCGTGAATGTAGCCTCATCAGTAAATAAGGTCAAATTAATAAATGTGTAATCCCTCTGAATCTGAGGTTGAGCCCATCGGCAGAATTCAGTGCGACGCATACAATCCGTACTAGTTAATACTTGGTGGACACTAATATGGTAAGGATGATATTTATGGCGATGCAGAACACGAACAACACTACTCTGGCTCATGCCAGATTCCCTTGCGATTTGACGCAAACTAACACAAGGATCTCGAACAACAGTGGCAAAAGTACCAATTTCCGTTTCCTCGTTAATAACTTTCCTTTGCCGAATATGTCTCCTATGCGTTAAAGATCCAGTTATTCTCAAGTTACCATACACATATTTAAATATACGACGTATAGGGTGGGTACGTTGAGGATATCTTTCAGTGTATAAGTCTCTAGCTCAAAAATGGTTCAAATGGCTCTGAGCACTATGGGACTCAACTGCTGAGGTTATTAGTCCCCTAGAACTTAGAACTAGTTAAACCTAACTAACCTAAGGACATCACAAACATCCATGCCCGAGGCAGGATTCGAACCTGCGACCAAAGCGGTCTTGCGGTTCCAGACTGCAGCGCCTTTAACCGCACGGCCACTTCGGCCGGCTAAGTCTCTAGCTCTCACTGAATTTCGTTGGCATTCTCCGTAAATGAGAAGCATATCGATGTGTTCTTCGAAGGAATACATCATTCACAATCGCTTGATTCGACAATACTAGTCTTACCGTTCCTATTAGTGTTGTATTGTGAAATCGTCGAATGGTGTTTACATGTCAGTGTCACGTTAGATGGAATTCGGCGAATGTTTACTATTTGCGCGATATACGAGAGAGAATTGTCAGAGTATGTGCTTCGATAAGTGCCGGTGTTATAAGGAATACCACTCAATCCATGATAAGAAGATTGCAGCACTGCATTATACCAATGGTCATCACTTCGAACACCTTCTGCAAATGGACGTTCATGCCACTTTTTGACCTTCGTTGACCTTCAAAGACCTTACTTTTACACATCATTGGATTCGTCTCGACAGCCGCTATCAGAAAATAAGTACCAAACAGTAGCATCCCATTTAGAAAAACAACGTTGACCTTCATATCTCTGAAGCGACCCCACCTAGCAACAGAAACCAACGTCATATTATGGCTCCCGTTGTCCCATGCAACATTTGTCCCACAAACTTTTCATTTACTACCATACTTTCGGAGTTTTTCTAGGTGGCAATAGTTAGTGACTCACCCTGTATTTTGTAACACTGACTAGTGACGATAACTGGAACATTACTTGTACCCAACAAGTAACATGTTATTATGAACAATACTGATTCATCGTTGTATGCTTCACCCACTTACAGTAGCAATTTTAAATGATCTGCTGACATTCTTCGTAACATCCGCTGATACGTGATTGTTCTGTAATCATAAATATACCAGTAAAGTGGGCATATGTTCTATTTACACGATCGAAGGGCACAATAGCACTCAGTTAATTTGCTAATAATATACTGGGCTAACTACCTGTCACACTACATGAAGTGTTTCCAACGATTGT
Organism: Schistocerca cancellata; assembly: GCF_023864275.1. Lineage (NCBI taxonomy): Eukaryota > Metazoa > Arthropoda > Insecta > Orthoptera > Acrididae > Schistocerca > Schistocerca cancellata. Next base: position 329,604,086 of record NC_064628.1, on the reverse strand, counting down.
GGAATGTATAAATGTAGAACTATATGGATTACAACTTATTCTTTTATTGTACCTTCCGTTGTGACGCACATCGATCTGGTATATGGAATAATGGGATATCAAGATAAATAAAATATCTGTCCTATCTCCATCTGCATATCTTTGGACAAAAGGGAAAAGAAAGAAACGTGAGAAATATTAAGACAACATCCTTCGCAATGGCGCATGCACTGAAATAAAGCTTCGTCATTGGTTAAAGCCGTATGAGGATCGAGAAGCAAGGTCTTTCCAGGCCTGAAGTAAAGCCTCACTGCATATCCTGTTACTCTGAAAACTTTCCGGTGCTTCTCCTAATCCCCTTTCAGCCTGCAAGAAAAAAAATACGGTGGAAAATAGCTTTACCACTGCCTAAAAGCCGGTTTCTAAGGGAATCTCCATTCTGCGCTCACAGATACACATATCGAATATCTCAGTAGTGGTCTATTAAAGATAATGATGGGTTCTAAAATAGTTTACGTAAAAGTTTAAAAAAGGCAATCAACAAACTCTAAGCTTGTAGGATGTCCTTTGATAGATTTCATTGTCACCGTCTCCTTTCTGTAGCACTATGATCTCACTATGATCTCACAGTGTCACAAAATGAAATGATAGCACGAAGGTATGCGCAGAGGAAAGATCTACGATATTAACATCAGGCGTGAGATACAGAGAGCTATGTTATCGACAGTGGTGTAAATAACAGAACTGGCTACCATATATATAAATAAAAATGTAAATATTTTTGCTCAGTATCGAAAATCTTCGAAATTTCTTCACCGATTCCTTTGAAATTTTGACACAACGTTGCATTCGAATACGCGAGTGTTTTTGTATACCTACTGGAGCAATCGGTGAAGAACTTTTGCAGGTTTAAGATTTTGAAGAAACTAAAGTGAGTCTTTTACTTACAACGCATCCCTTTTATATGTTAGTTATATAGCTCTTTATTTCATATGCCAGTGCGCCAGGTATATAAAAACACATGCAAATTATAATGCATTGTTGTGTCAAAATTTCAAATCAATTGCTGAAGAGCTTTCGGAGATTTAAGTTTTTGAACAAAAGAACACTTACATCTACATAAATGAAACTGTAAATATTCTTTTGTTCAAAATCTTGAACCTCTAAAAGTTCTTCACTGATTGATCTGAAATTTTGACACATCGTTATACAAAGAGGAAACGCTATTATCAAAAATCGTGAAAAGTTCTTGACCGATTTATTTTGGACACAATAATCTAATGAACATTCGTAGATACATATAAAATAGTGAAATGTTGTGTTGGCTTATGATTAGAATACTATTACATATTGTGAATTAGCAATAACATGAGCTAGACTCCAGATCAGAAGAGGCGGAAAGATAAAAAATGGTTCAAATGGCTATGAGCGCTATGGGACTTGACTTCTGAGGTCATCAGTCCCCTAGAACTTAGAACTACTTAAACCTAACTAACCTAAGGACATCACACACATCCATGCCCGAGGCAGGATTCGAACCTGCGACCGTAGCGGTCGCGTGTTTCCAGACTGTAGCGCCTAGAACCGCTCGGCCACTCTGGCCGGCGGGAAAGAGAAGATGGGTGGAGGGTTTCGAGGTGATGGGCAGGGACAGGCGGCAGGAGGTGATGGAGAGAGGCGGGATGGACTCAGAAAGGCGGAGGAGGTGATGGACAGAGAGAAGGGAGGAGGTATTGGACAGAGAGAAGGGCTAGGAGACGGAAATGGAGAAAGAGAGGGGATGGAGAAGATAGAGAGGTGGGAGAAGGAGAGCAGAACGTACAAACAATTCGAATTACAACCAATTCCCATACGTATTAGAGACGTGGCTTCCTCTTTCTTTCTTTTCCATTCAAACAGACTAAGCCGCAGCGACGTGTGGTCTGGAAGAGCTAATAAACTAATAATTTTAAGCGATATTAGCCTAACATAACCAGTATTTACTGATGATGATTGTTAATAATAAAATAATATACACATCCTTCTAAACAATGTTGCGGTAATACATGCACTCTGTACGTAAAGTTGTGATATGCATGTAATTAATAGCTTTTACTGCTGTTTTTGATAAAGTTTTAATGCTACATATCCCTTAATTCAGTGAATTCTATAAATAATAACCAACAACTGTTTGCCCTACTCAACAAAATATTCAACACGAAAAGTGTTTGAGCTGTATAATACAGCCCTTTACTTCCTATTAGTTAAATATGAAGTGAACCACGTATTAATTTTACCACGAAAGCCAAAATCTTTGAGTCTCTCCAAAAGAATGTTGTAAATTGTACAACCGGATGTCTTAGACAGGCTAAAAAAATGTCAGAAGGTAAAATTTGGTCATCCTGATATTTTTTAGACATATTCATATTCTCAAGATTTACAGGAAGCCCACCGCCACTGACGCTGTCTAAGAATAGCTGCCTATTCTCAACACCCAGTGAACCATAAACATGCTGAATTACACTCAAAGGTACATCGCCTAATATCCATGTCACTGAGTGATGACAACTTCCAGACTGAAGTAAGTATTACCAAACAGCATCAACTCATGCCTTAGTGGACTCCATAATGCATTAAAAAAAGCAGCAGATCTCCCCTGTTCTTTACCCTGTGGTCGACCCACCACCTCAAGATCTTATTCAGTGTTGCACGGTTGCATACCTAGAAAAAGAAACCCTCTCAATGTGGCTAGAAAGTTTTAATCCAGGAACTTTAAAACATCGTTTTATTTGCACAACACTATTGGATGAGTTTTGCCCAATGATGAAGACAGCTTTTCAGCTTTGGAAAAGAGTGGAATTCACATTCACTGGTAACTATGGGAAATTCTAGATAGGCCATTCTGGCGGGGCAACTTCCACATACTTGAAGGAACATCACAGAAGTTGAAGACTCTGATTTTGTAGACCACCTGCTTAAAGAGGGTCACAGCTGCGAAGATTAGTATGAAGTCTCACGTACGAGACTAGAAATCTGCTCTGTAGGAATCAGCATGGGTTTCGGAAAAGACGGTCGTGTGAAACCCAGCTCGCGCTATTCGTCCACGAAACTCAGAGGGCCATAGACACGGGTTCCAGGTAGATGCCGTGTTTCTTGACTTCCGCAAGACGTTCGATACAGTTACCCACAGTCGTTTAATGAACAAAGTAAGAGCATATGGACTATCAGACCAATTGTGTGATTGGATTGAAGAGTTCCTAGATAACAGAACGCAGCATGTCATTCTCAATGGAGAGAAGTCTTCCGAAGTAAGAGTGATTTCAGGTGTTCCACAGGGGAGTGTCGTAGGACCGTCGCTATTCACAATATACATAAATGACCTTGTGGATAACATCGGAAGTTCACTGAGGCTTTTTTGCGGATGATGCTATGGTATATCGAGAGGTTGTAACACCGGAAAATTGTACTGAAATGCAGGAGGATCTGCAGCGAATTGTCGCATGGTGCAGGGAATGGCAATTGAATCTCAATGTAGAAGAGTGTAATGTGCTGCGAATACATAGAAAGAAAGATCCCTTATCATTTAGCTACAAAATAGCGGGTCAGCAGCTGGAGGCAGTTAATTCCATAAATTATCCGGGAGTACGCATTAGGAGTGATTTAAAATGGAATTATGATATAAATGCCAGACTGAGATTTATTGAAAGAATCCTAAGGAAATGCAATCCGGAAACAAAGGAAGTAGGTTACAGTACGCTTGTTCGCCCACTGCTTGAATACTGCTCAGCAGTGTGGGATCCGTACCAGATAGGGTTGATAGAAGAGATAGAGAAGATCCAACAGAGAGCAGCGCGCTTCGTTACAGGATCATTTAGTAATCGCGAAAGCGTTACGGAGTTGATAGATAAACTCCAGTGGAAGACTCTGCAGGAGAGACGCTCAGTAGCTCGGTACGGGCTTTTGTTGAAGTTTCGAGAACATACCTTCACCGAAGGGTCAAGCAGTATATTGCTCCCTCCTACGTATATCTCGCGAAGAGACCATGAGGATAAAGTCAGAGAGATTAGAGCCCACACAGAAGCACACCGACAATCCTTCTTTCCACGAACAATACGAGACTGGAATAGAAGGGAGAACCGATGGAGGTACTTAAGGTACCTTCCGCCACACACCGTCAGGTGGCTTGCGGAGTATTAATGTAGATGTAGATGTAACATCCACAAAATGGAGCAAGATGAAGTTCCTCGAAGTAGGGAAAATTATTAAGCATAATTCCACTTAGTAAGTGATCAAACACAGCTCCCTTACTCACCACCTCTAACTCCAGATACTGTTAATAATCCCATTCAGACCACGTTGTAAATTACTCCTCCTATTCACATGCCTCATTTTTTCCTTCGTTCGACAACCGTAGTTTCACATGTGCTGTTAAAAAAATAACTTTGCATAATTTCAATTACCTGTTCAGTCTCACCTGTAATATTTTAGGCGTTTGTAATACTGCACCTGTTAAGGAAAAGATTATCTTGTTCAGTCAGCGACCTGGAACCTGTCACCAAAGTGTAATATCTTTGATCTCATAAAACTTCCACAGCCATATATATTTATATTTGACCTGATGATGGTGCAACAGCCGAAAACTGATTTGTAAAATAGTAAATATTGTACAATATTACACTATGTCGTTTGTTTTTTTCATTCATTATTTTCATAAACTGTCAATGAAATAGTAAATGGGATGTTAAGGGGAAAGGGCTAGTGTGGTGTATCAGTGGTGTAACATGCGTAACATTACGTCAGTCATCATAAAAAGATATCATGTATGAATAGACGCGTTACACAGTAGGTGACTGCTACTTCAATGAAACTGTCAGACAAAAGGAAAGAAAAATAAAGGAAGAAAGATAAAGAGTTTCAATGTCGTCGACGACGAGTTTATTAGAAATGGAACACAAGCTTGTACTGGCGAAAGTGCAGAAGGAATTCAACCGTATTCTTTCCGAATTAAATATAAAGTACTTTGCGTTCAACGATTCAAAGAAACCACGAAAAATATTAATCTGGATGCCCGATCGAAGATTTGAAACACCATCCTCCAGAATGCGAGCCCGTTGTCATGACGTCTGCACTGCTACGCTCGGTGTTTGCATATGGGTCCTACTGTGCATTGTGAGTTGTAGCTGAAACACGTGGAGATTAGTGTCATCACGGGAAACGACAAAACGATTGCGCGCACTTTTGCTGCACAGAACTTAACATCCGCAGAAAGTGACGGTTGTAGCAAAAGTCGCAGCTCCATGGAGAATCTGACCAACATAATACAGCAGTCGTCAGCCCGACAGTACGTCCCAGATGGCCATGCGCCTTACACTTGAAGCACATGAGGGTGTCCGAGCAAGCGCCCGCCTGCGCTTCTGACAGGTTCATCAGCGAAAGTGACTTGCAAGTTGCAACAAGTATGCTAATTGGACTCCTAGTGGACGAGAAAAGATCACTGGGGCTCACGTCTTAGGGATTCTACTACCGCCCGCGGGTAGACAAGTAAATTTTTGAAAGAAAGGAAGCTCAGGTGATAACTTGTCGGTAGCGTGATCATCGACCGCATAGCAGCAACTCCCTTGGTGTACTGTGGATGAAGGTGTGGAGGATGGCATGTTGATCAAACTATGTCAACACTTTTTTTTTAATATTTAGGGGATTCATGAAATCTTTCTTAAATTTTAGTTAGTTAAGCAATGTCTCTGTGTAGTTTGTCAACATACTATCTTTAGTATCTTGTATCACACCTTACAGGGTTTTTGAAAGCGGCCGTCTAATTGAAACTCGAGTTTTGGCAGTAATAAACTTTATTATTAAAAGCCTTGCTTATTGCCACTCTCCGCCTACCGTGAACGTTTTATTTTGTTTTCGAGCACTCTAGCTATTTTCGTAGTAATTTTTCCATTCGGCTGTGTTTGTTGTGTACTTTATTTGTAATAGATTTCAAAGCCTTCATCCTCAGACAGTTGGGCTCAGTTACCGAAATGACAGACACCAAATATATCTTGCTGCTGTACCACAGCATCCTCTACTGTAGTAAATATAAGACTCGTATCTTCTGTGTACTGCATTAGAAGATGCTGTGCTACAGCAATAAGATATACTTGCGCATATGTTTCTTTTCGATAACTGTGACCAACTACCTGAGTATGAAGTCAAGGCCTCGAAATTTATTGCAAATAAAGCAAACAAAAAACACACCTTACAGGAAAAATGAAAATAATAGGTAACTGAAGTTTCCACTTTACAGCGGCATGAAAGCGGTAAGATGAACTCTTGACAGTTTTCTTCGGTTTTTGTAACTTTCATTTTCCCATGGACAGGAGTAGTCCACGTTTTCTCTCTTAAGGCACACTAGAAGTATTAAAAGACCAGGTCTGATACCACAGGAAAATGTGCAGCAGTAACTGACACCACTGGCTAGTTCACACAGTTATAGCCATGTATAGCTGTAAAGCATTAGCCACTAGCTCGGTTACAACAGCCTTATTTGTTATATGTACGTAGGTTTTTAAAAAGTATAAAATAATAATTAAAATGACAAAATGTACCAACTGTAAAATAAAGTTAAGACATGTCATCAATGTATCATACGACAAGGAAAGGGCTGTTGATTGGTATGATGTAGGCTAAAGCCAACTGTGTTGTATACGTAAACAACGGTGAACCCAGTCTCTGATATGAATAGTCCAGTTGAGACTACATGCTTATACAAGTGGTTCTTATGTTTTAACTCACATTTACTAGTATGTAATTTTACCTGACTTACATTTAAATCTGCACTTTAACAAGGCGTGCATGTTACCTTATTGTAACCAGTTCTTCACATCTTTTAGCACTTATGGTGGCTACAAAGTGATCTAAATGCAGATATGCTATGAACTTCAGTTACGACTGCCTTCTGTACCTTTCACTACTTGAGATTATAGACATTTATAAAAATTAAAATAATTTAAAAAGAGTTGAAAGATGACATCATAGGTTGAAACTGTTTGCACTTCAAGGAATGACATCGTTTCCAACACGGGCTAGGTTTAAAGACTTATCGACACGGTGATCGTTGGAAGCACAGCAGCCGCTAACAGCCTAATGAAAACTATAACTTCCTTGTTCCTTTCCAGAAGAGGTGAGCTGCTTTACACTTGACATAGGAAGTGCTGTGTTGATCACTGTCAAAAAGTTAAAATTGTACGACTAGACGGGGACTCACATGTCAACACGTGCCCAGTGAGGAATCCCCTCTACCAAATGACAAATTTCCGAGTATGCCTTACAGTCTTCCACCATTCATTCTTGCTGCTTGGAGGTAGAACAACTGTCGGTAAGTCACTACGTAAGCACCAATGCTTCACACACTCACGTTTCGAGACCATAAAGACGTTAGTAGGGTATTTGTAGTTCTTTACTTTCCTTCAGGTTTGTAGTAACAGGCTAGCAAAGGAAACAAATCTTGTGCTAGTTTCGACGATTCTGGGGAACATTTAAATCCGCATGCTCCATATCCTATTTGTTTGTCGGAATTACCTAAGTGTATACTCTGATAGGCATTGCTAGAATAATTAGGGAATGAGACGGGATTTGACAAGTTATTTACCAGCTATTATGTGAATCACGTATTATCTTCTGAATGATACGTCTGGAAGTGGTGAAAAAATGCTCAAATAAGCAGGTACATGGGCTTTGCAGTCTTTTTCATGTGTCTCAGTCACCTTCTAACCAGGCCAGGCTATATCTCTTAGCACAGTTGTGGTCACCTCGAACTGCTGACGCTTCGATAAAGGCTTCGCAACATCGAGAGGGGGGGGAGGGGGGTAAGGGTAGAGCGGCGATTTTCCTTTCGCTCACCTGGCGCTATCCTGCTGCCGTCCTGCAGGGACACGTAGTTAAAATACATGGATGGGTCAAATTCTACAACACCCTGCTTAATAGCTGCAGTACAGCAGCGATTCTGCGTTATATGGATTTGCCACGTCCTTGGTAGATTTCTGGAGGTTTGTGGGGCCAGATGTCTGCACACAGCCAAGTAATGCCCTTAAATTGGAGATTAGTGGTTTTTGGGTGTGGAGCTGACAGCTAACAGAGACCCATATTTGTTCCGTCACGTTTATATCAGGCAAATTTAGTGGCCAAGACACCAATGTGCGTCCACTAGCAAGCTCGCCAACCACTGTAGCAAGATGTGTCTTTGAGAAATGGGCAATTATCCTGCTGGAAAATACCACCACTGTCGAGTAAGAGCTCAAGCATGAATGGATGCATGTGGTCCACAATGATGCTCATCTAGTCCACAGCCGTCATGGCAGCTTTGATTACTACCATAGATCGCATGAAAAAACAGGTCTCTGTCCCCATAGCATAGTACTTCCCCTGTCTACTTGTATCCCTGACTTAATGCATGTTTCAAGCAGCCCTTCCGTCTGGATGACGGCGTATCAGCGTACGACCATCAACCTGGTGTAACAAGAAACGTGATTTGTCCAAATAGGAGCCACGTTTCCACTGATTCGTTGTCCTATCTTGATCATCCCATTCTCACTGCAGTCGTAACTGACGACATCGTTAGGTCAACGTGGGAACAGATAAAGGTCGTCTGTGGTTGAACGTTTTGCCCCGGGGACCAAGCAGCAATCGGTACTGTAATGATCTAGTAGATAGTGTCGAAAGTTCCATGCGGCTTTTCGCGGATGATGCTGTACGAGTATACAGCGAAGTTGCAGCATTAGAAAATTGCAGCGAAATGCAGGAAGATCTGCGGCGGATAGGCACTAGGTGCACGGAGTCGCAACTGACCCTTAACATAAACAAATGTAATGTATTGCGAATACATAGAAAGAAGGGTCCTTTATTGTATGATTATATGATAGCGGAACAAACACTGGTAGCAGTTACTTCTGTAAAATATCTGGGAGTATGCGTATGGAACGATTTGAAGTGGAATGATCATATAAAATTAATTGTTGGTAAGGCGGGTGGCAGTTTGAGATTCATTGGGAGATTCGTTAGAAAATGTGGTCCATTAACAAAGGATTTGGCTTACAAAACACTCGTTCGACCTATACTTGAGTATTGCTCATCGGAGTGGCATCCGTACCAGGTCGGGTTGACAGCGGAGATAGAGAAGATCCAAAGAAGAGCGGCGCGTTTCGTCACAGAGTTATTTGCTAAGCGTGATAGCGTTATGGAGATGTTTAGCAAACTCAAGTGGCAGACTCTGCGAGAGAGGCGCTGTGCATCGCGGAGTAGCTTGCTGTCCAGGTTTCGAGAGGGTGCGTTTCTGGATGAGATATCGAATACATTGCTTCCCCCTACTCATACCTCCCGAGGAGATCACGAATGTAAAATTACAGAGATTCGAGCGCGCACGGAGGCTTTCCGGCAGTCGCTCTTCCCGCGAACCATACGCGACTGGAACAGGAAAGGGAGGTAATGACAGTGGCACGTAAAGTGCCCTCCGCCACACACCGTTGGGTGGCTTGCGGTGTATAAATGTAGATGTAGATGTAGATGAACACCTGCACCAGCGTTGTGTTCTCTGTCAGATCTGCCGCACGCCGTAGCCTTTCCTGTTTTACAGAGCAGGTGAACCTCTGACCACCACGTTCTGTGGTGAAGTGCGGACATCCAACACCTTGTCGTTTACTCGTGGCTTAACTGTCCTTCAACCACTTTCCATTAGATGATCACGACAGTGTAACACAAAGAGTTTATCTGTTTCACTGCTTCCGAGATGTTCGTTCTCAGTCAATGGACAGTAACGATCTGCCCATCGTCCTAATCTCTTACGCCATTGCATTTCCCCATTTGCTTTCCGTTTCGCTGATCGATTCCCCATCTGTCTGACAAGGGGACTGCACTTTCTCGTCATCATCTACGCTATAAGCGGGGCTTGACCAGAAATGAAAGTGACTTAAGTGGGAGCTCCAGATGGCCAAGCGTTTAGAAAGAATAGCATTTTTGACCCAGGCCCCGCCAGGGATGAGCCATGTATGTCAGCATAGTTCCCAGGCAGCAGCCGGCGCAGCAGAAAGAGTACAGGACGGTAAGAAAGGGTCCTAGATTTGAGTCCCTCTGAGATAAAGGGTATTTCTTTTGGTTCCTTGTAAGCTCCGCTTAAATACTACGTGATCATAACTAAAGTGCAGCTACTCACAGAGGTCCAGTCTGGTGTGTAATTATTTTATAGCAGCGACACGTGGTAGATGTGCTAATGCGTTAATGCGAAACCGATTTACGCTGGAAAAAATTACACTCCTGGAAATTGAAATAAGAACACCGTGAATTCATTGTCCCAGGAAGGCGAAACTTTATTGACACATTCCTGGGGTCAGATACATCACATGATCACACTGACAGAACCACAGGCACATAGACACAGGCAACAGAGCATGCACAATGTCGGCACTAGTACAGTGTATATCCACCTTTCGCAGCAATGCAGGCTGCTATTCTCCCATGGAGACGATCGTAGAGATGCTGGATGTAGTCCTGTGGAACGGCTTGCCATGCCATTTCCACCTGGCGCCTCAGTTGGACCAGCGTTCGTGCTGGACGTGCAGACCGCGTGAGACGACGCTTCATCCAGTCCCAAACATGCTCAATGGGGGACAGATCCGGAGATCTTGCTGGCCAGGGTAGTTGACTTACACCTTCTAGAGCACGTTGGGTGGCACGGGATACATGCGGACGTGCATTGTCCTGTTGGAACAGCAAGTTCCCTTGCCGGTCTAGGAATGGTAGAACGATGGGTTCGATGACGGTTTGGATGTACCGTGCACTATTCAGTGTCCCCTCACGATCACCAGTGGTGTACGGCCAGTGTAGGAGATCGCTCCCCACACCATGATGCCGGGTGTTGGCCCTGTGTGCCTCGGTCGTATGCAGTCCTGATTGTGGCGCTCACCTGCACGGCGCCAAACACGCATACGACCATCATTGGCACCAAGGCAGAAGCGACTCTCATCGCTGAAGACGACACGTCTCCATTCGTCCCTCCATTCACGCCTGTCGCGACACCACTGGAGGCGGGCTGCACGATGTTGGGGCGTGAGCGGAAGACGGCCTAACGGTGTGTGGGACCGTAGCCCAGCTTCATGGAGACGGTTGCGAATGGTCCTCGCCGATACCCCAGGAGCAACAGTGTCCCTAATTTGCTGGGAAGTGGCGGTGCGGTCCCCTACGGCACTGCGTAGGATCCTACGGTCTTGGCGTGCATCCGTGCGTCGCTGCGGTCCGGTCCCAGGTCGACGGGCACGTGCACCTTCCGCCGACCACTGGCGACAACATCGATGTACTGTGGAGACCTCACGCCCCACGTGTTGAGCAATTCGGCGGTACGTCCACCCGGCCTCCCGCATGCCCACTATACGCCCTCGCTCAAAGTCCGTCAACTGCACATACGGTTCACGTCCACGCTGTCGCGGCATGCTACCAGTGTTAACGACTGCGATGGAGCTCCGTATGCCACGGCAAACTGGCTGACACTGACGGCGGCGGTGCACAAATGCTGCGCAGCTAGCGCCATTCGACGGCCAACACCACGATTCCTGGTGTGTCCGCTGTGCCGTGCGTGTCATCATTGCTTGTACAGCCCTCTCGCAGTGTCCGGAGCAAGTATGGTGGGTCTGACACACCGGTGTCAATGTGTTCTTTTTTCCATTTCCAGGAGTGTAGATCCAATTTTAGCCACCAGGTGCAAATCTGGCACTATACAACATCTCATTGACATCTCCGGTGCTCATATTGAACAAATTGTGTAAGTGGCGGTCAATAATAAAATAACAGTATGCCTTTTTCATTTGTCTGGTCTTTTCTGCTCACGTCCCGTTCCTAATCCATTACATGTGGAAATATTTCTATACTTCTTGCATTCATAGAGCCAGATTTGCACCTCGCGGCCAAAATTGTAACTAATTTTTTCAGCGTAAATCGGTTCCTCATTAACGGATTAGAGTATGTACCAAGTTTCGCTGTCATACGATAATGATAGCCTATGTGAGTATCTGCACTTTAATTACAAGGCACGTTCAGTAAGTAATGCAAGACTTTTCCTCGATCAGTATCAGTTGAAAAATTGCGGAATTTGTTGTGAGACATCCCGGAATATTCTCGCTTCAGTCTCTATGGATTCATGCAGTTGCGATCGGTGGCGGCGCTAAACATAGTCTTTCAAAATGGTGTCTGTATCGCAGATGCGTTCCAGCCGTTATTGTCTTTATTGGTTCAAATGGCTCTAAGCACTATGGGACTTAACATCTGAGGTCATCAGTCCCCTAGGCTTAGAACATGGATGCCCCAAATCATCAACAAATTCAATCATGTATTCTTCTTACTATACTGTGTATGCACAACAAGTAAAATATTATAATTTCCTTGTATTGTAATTTTGATGGCCATTAGTGTACATCCTGATTAAGCGACCTAACTAAACTAAGAACATCACACACATCCATGCCCGGGGCGGGATTCGAACCTGCGACCGTAGCAGCAGCGCGGTTCTGAACTGAAGCGCCGAGAACCGCTCGGTCACAGCTGCCAACCATTGTCTTTATTTCGGCGGAAGATCAGAGCATCGCAGATATTCACAGGTGCTTGAGAATATCTACGGAGACCTGGAAGTTAACAAAAGCACGATGAGCCGTTGGGTGAGGGATCTGTCATCGTTGCAACAAGGTTGGGCAAACCTGCCCAGCCTCCTGAGTGCTGGCTGACTGCACACAACTGTGACTCCTGCAATACTGGAACGTGCGGACACTCTCAATCGAGGAGATGGACGGAACGCAATCAAACAGTCTCAATTCTCAGCTGGACGTCTGTGCTGGTAGTGCTGACACACTAATCTAGCAGTTGGGGTAGTCAAGGGTGTGTGCCCGTTGGCTTCCTCGCAAACAAAATACCATGAAGAGCAAGGAAGGACCATGTGTGAGGAATTGCTTGAGCATTACGAGGCTGGTTGTGACAATTTTTGTCGAACTCGTCACAGGTGATGAATCATGGATTCATTACATCGAACCGAAAACAAAACGGCAATCCAAGGAGCGGAGCCACACCATCTCTCCTCCGAAGAAAAAGTTCAGACAACACCCTTCGCCGGTAGAGTCTTAGCGACGCTCTTCTGGCACTCTGAAAGGGTTATTCCGTTTGATTGCCTCCATCGTGGTGCAACGATCGACTCTCAGGCGTATTGTGTTAGCTTCAGGAAATTGAAGTAACGACTCGAGGGTGTTCGTCGCCACAAAAATGCAACAGAGCTTCTTCTTCTCGATGACAACGCAAGGTCTCACACAAGTCTGCGACCCCGAAAGCAGCTCACGAAACTCCAGTGGACCGGTCTTCCTCATCCACCCTACAGCCGGGATCTCGCAACTTACGACTACTATTCGGTTTGGTCCAATGAAGAATGCAGTCAGTGGGAAGCAGTACGTGCGTGATGGGGAGGTTATTGATGCAGCAAGACGTTGGCTCCGACGTAGATCAGTAGAATGGTACCTCGCAGGCATACTGGCCCTCTCCGTAAGGTGGCGTAAGGCTGTCGCATTGAATGGAGATTATGTTGAAAAATAGGATTTTGTAGCCAAAAGAGTGGGGAATAAAATGGTGCATTGGAAACCTAAATAAAACCAACCTATTTTCAGAGCAAAAATGTGTTGCATTAAAATTGAAACAAACGAGCCTTCGGTCGTAATTTTTTTATTCTTATTAACCAGGTTTCAACACTTCTAAGAGCGCCTTCGTCAGAATTTAGACATTTAAAGTAGTCTATAACATAATTACAAATTTGTGGGGAAAAAATTATATAAAAAAGTGTAAGTACTGACTAACGACACAAGACATAGACACTACTTACATGTCACGTATAAAATAAATAACAGGCCAGAAGGGCTCCAGTCACAAATTATTTAAAAGGAATGTGTGAAGGAGAGCCTCTAAGGGCTGCTCATACCAGTACAGCCACAGGTGACTAAAGCCCCGCCGGCCGGTGTGGCCGTGCGGTTCTAAGCGCGTCAGTTTGGAACCGCGTGACCACTACGGTCGCAGGTTCGAAATCCTGCCTCGGGCATGGATGTGTGTGATGTCCTTAGGTTAGTTAGGTTTAAGTAGTTCTAAGTTCTAGGGGACTGATGACCTCAGTAGTTAAGTCCCATAGTGTTCAGAGCCATTTGAACCATTTTTTTTTTTTTTTTTTTTTTTTTTTTTACTAAAGCCCCTCTGGCCTGTTATTCATTTTATACGTGACATGTAAGTACTGTCTCTGTCACGTATCGTTAGTCAGTACTTACTCTTTTTTATATAAAAAAATGTTCTTCACACAAATTTGTATTTATGTTATAGACCACTTAAAATGTCTAAATTCTGATGAAGGCACTCTTAGAAGTGTTGAAACCTGGTCAATAAGACTAAAAAATTGTGACTGAGGCTCGTTTGTTCCAATTTTAATGTATAAACGGCCACTGAACCAAGCAGCCATGTTAAAACTTTGTGTTGCATTACTTATTGAACGCCCCTTGCAAAACCACGCAGTACTTTCCTTACCGCGCCACATTCCTGCAACGCCATCGCCCGAGGATTTAGTCTCTCGGTACGGAGTGGTGATGTTGTTTCATCTTATCAGTGTATTTATTACACTACTACTACTGTGCATCGAAAACGTGAAAGGCTCACCATGGTGTTTCGTTGAAAGTCTCCCATGTAGAGTGGTTACGCGTGTGGGTGGTTGGTACTCACTTTTCACTGGAACGAAGTGAAACGTGATATATTGTCTGCGCGCTGCTAAACAAATAGCAAGGGTTTCTCTAGGACTAATGTATCTCCACAAGTTACATCTGTTGAAGTTACGAGAGGTAGTCAAAAAGTCTTAATTAACAGCAAGACAAAATAAAGTTACGTAATTTATATTTTGTTTGTGTGTAGTTCTGTTAGATATTGTAATCTCCACGCCACAGCACCGTAGCACTCGTCAAAGGGGCCAAAAGAAAATGACGCATCACATTGATAAAAGCGGTGGACTACAGAACTGTGGAGAATTGCAAACATGTACCTGCAAACAAGCAAAAAATAACTGCTCAACTTTTTTTTAATTTATGATTAAAACTTTGTGACTACTTCTCGTACATCCGTTAATCACTGTGAGGTGCGTGGCAAACGGTACCTTTTATTGCAGCACTTATTAATCAAATGAGCATCACATTAGTATTTCATAGCTCCGTAACCGGTTTTTACCAGCTAGTGGTAATCTACAGACTGTCATTTGATGAGAAGATGAAACAAAACATCATTATACAGACTACAGAACCTGCAAGTAACTTGCAACGTAATGATAGAAAGAATAAAATTATACCCGAAGGCGTATACTGCAAGTGCTTTCCATTAAGTTGTCAACAATACTGGAAGAAACAGTAGATAAACATTGCCGTTTTGTAGCTGGAGAGAAATTCGCTTTTTGTATATTCACACATATACTCGTTTCTACTTTGGCAGTAATTTTATGCATTAGAGCAATGCGATATGATGCTTGAAAATAATTTTTAAAACTAAAAGAAAATTTAAACGTTTTTCAAACATCAGCATTTGTAATGGGGACAAAAATTCTCAGCTTCTACCTGCGAAACTGTTCTTGAAGTTTTCCAAGCAGGTTCTCATGATATATACAGCGTCTTTGTTCAGGTATCAGTCAGTTAACATTTCTCAACATTTCTGTTGCACTCTATAACTTGCCCAACAGGTGACCATTCACTGTGACATTCTTTGCATATTCCAGTTCGACTTGATTTGAATCATTACTTGAGCAGTGATTAGGTTATGGGCCTCCACCATGCACTATACAGTGCTTGTAGACTGTACTCTTATAGTGGCAGAACAAGTCTTTCGAATGCGATTTCTTTAAAAGACGAACTCCTGTTTCCCAGCATCCTACTAAAGGAATGAAGCCAGCCGTTTAGAGCTAGTTGCCAGTCGTTGCACCAAGATGATATCTTGTTGACATCTAACTGAATATTACCGCATTTTATGGACAGAAATTCCTAATTTCTATGGAAAGCCGAATATGGTTACTCATACTGTCTGCTACAGTATTACACTATTGGCCATTAAAATTGATACACCACGAAGATGACGTGCTACAGACCCGAAATTTAACCGACAGGAAGAAGATGCTGTGATATGCAAATGATTAGCTTTTCAGACCATTCATACAGGGTTGGCACCGGTGGCGACACCTACAACGTGCTGACATGAAAGTTTCCAACCGATTTCTCATACACAAACAGCAGTTGACCGACGTTGCCTGGTGAAATGTTGTTGTGATGCCTCGTGTAAGGAGGAGAAATGCGTACCAACACGTTTCCGACTTTGATAAAGGCCGGATTGTAGCCTATCGGCATTGCGGGTTGTCGTATCGCGACATTGCTACTCTCGTTGGTCGAGATCCAATGACTGTTAGCAGAATATGGAATCGGTGGGTTCAGGAGGGTAATACGGAACGCCGCGCTGGATCCCAACGGCCTCGTATCACTAGCAGTCGAGATGACAGGCATCTTATCCGCATGACTGTAACGGATCGTGCAGCCACGTCTCGATCCCTGAGTCAACAGATGGGGACGTTTGCAAGACAACAACCATCTGCACGAACAGTTCGACGACGTTTGCAGCAGCACGGACTATCAGCTCGGAGACCATGGCTGCGGTTACCCTTGACGCTGCATCACAGACAGGAGCGCCGGCGATGGTGTACTCAACGACGAATCTGGGTGCACGAATAGCAAAACGTCATTTTTTCGGATGAATCCAGGTTCTGTTTACAGCATCATGATGGTCGCATCCGTATTTTGCGACATTGCGGTGAACGCACACTGGAAGCGTGTATTCGTCATCGCCATACTGGCGTATCACCCGGTGTGATGGTATGGGGTGCCATTGGTTACAAGTCCTGGTCACCTCTTGTTCGCATTGACGGCACTTTGAACAGTGGACGTTACATTTCAGATGTGTTACAACCCGTGGCTCTACCTTTCATTCGATCCCTGTGAAACCGTACATTTCAGCAGGATAATGCACGACCGCATGTTGCAGGTCCTTTACGGGCGTTTCTGGATACAGAAAATGTTCGACTGCTGCCCTGGCCAGCACATTCTCCAGATCTCTCACAATTGAAAACGTCTCGTCAATGGCGGCCGAGCAACACGCCAGTCACTACTCTTGATGAACTGTGGTATCGTGTTGAAGCTGCATGGGCAGCTGTACCTGTACACGCCATCCAAGCTCTGTTTGACTCAATGCCGATGCGTATCAAGGCGAGAGGTGGTTGTTCAGGGTACTGATTTCTCAGGATCTATGCACCCAAATTGCGTGAAAATGTAATCACATGTCAGTTCTAGTATAATATATTTGTCCAATGAATACCCGTTTATCATCTGTATTTCTTATTGGTGTAGCAATTTTAATGGCCAGTAGCATAGTTCAAAACGTCATCCTTGGTGCTTATAGTATGGATAATTTGCGATCTGTTTTAATAAAAGCTAGTTTTTCACGCATCTTAATCTTTATGAGGTCATAGCACCTGAACTATCTCACATACAATAATATAATTTTGCAGTTATTTTCAGTAGTATATGTGGATACCGTCTGCAAAATGTGTTGCGAGTAGAATTAACAATAAAGAAGTAGTAAATTAAAACGTCATGCCTGATGCTAAAGTATTACTGCATGAACAACGAAAGTCTAATAAACGATAACTTTTTTCCTTTCATTATTCTGTGTAGGGTGTCAGCTAGAGAAAGTTCCAGAGAGGATCTAAATTATTGTGTAAGGTTTGTTAGAAGTCGCGAAGTACACTCATTCTCAAACAGTGGATGAATTTAATCTGGGTGACTTGCGCGCCGTGACTTACGGTTCCTCAAGACATCTCTAACTTTCATACTGGACTTGTCGTGTTAAACTGTTAACGTAAGATTGAAGCCCTTAATGAGTAGATTATATCATTTTAATTTTTTAAATCTGTTCATTAATTACATGAAATATTGAAAACCAAATTTTCGTTGCATTTGAAGCCGTTAAATAGGCAACCTGCAACTGGGACTGTGTGACTATTCTAGCCATTTAGTATTATAGACAGACAAATAAAGATATCACTTCAGTGTCTACAGATGACTCTCCATTCAAGATAATGTTATGCAGCCTATCTGTCAGGCAATTTGCCATCCATCTGCAAACCCCATTATACCTCACAAGATTTTTCTTTTCTAAAAGCTTTTGATTCAGTACCACATGGCGACTTGTCAAGTCCAGAAACACCAAATCAATATGGCTCCCTCTATCCATGGTGCAGAAGATACGTTAATGAAAAACCCGAGTTTAGTTTCGCATAGTAGTTGTTTCCGGAAAACATGCTGACGTCCATTTTGATCCAAATAGATCGAGTGTTTGAACTAATTGAACTTTAATTTCAAGCTTGATATCTATTCAAGGAAAGGGGACACGTGTTTTCTTATATTTATGGATACATGACATAAATAAGTTATTCTCGCAATACGTTATCTAAGGTCGCTTAATCAGGATGTACACTGACGGTCATCAAAATTACAACACAAGGAAATTATAATATTTTACTTATTGTACATACACAGTATAGTAAGAAGAAAACGTGATTGAATTTGTTGATGATTTGGGGCATAGATGTTGCAAAATTTAGTGCGCTGTGGTGTCGCCTCTGTCAACAGTACATCTAACCCAGCTGGACATAGAGTCAAACAGACAGATGCGAGGTACGTTATTCCCTGGGGCTTCAAATCTACACCAGAGTTCATCAGTCATAGTGATTGGTGAGTGGTGGCACGCCAGTGTCTCAACAACCAACAACGAGATGTCTTTAATAAGTGAGAGATCCAGAGATCTCTGGCCAACAGGCCAGGTCAACGATGAATCACCCTCAGTACCGAGGTAGGGGACGATAGCGGGTGTAGTCTTGTGTTATCGTGTTGAAAGTTTATGTCACTGTGACCTCGAAAACAGGGAACTGTCACCAGCCTTAAAACGTCAGAAGTGTAACGAATGTCTTCCCAATTACTGGCTATGCGAACCCGAGTTGATCGTCTTGTACAGCAAATGGCAATTCATAGCATTATGAGAGGTTCTGAGCCTGTATGACCATAACGAATGTTACCGGGTAGCATCTGTTCTTCTCAGCCCCTCCATACACACATACATCCACCATGATAGTGTACACAGAAACCGAAGTCGTCTGAAAAGACACCATGTTGCCATTCCTGCCATAGTAAGGAAAGCTGCAACAGCGGTCACCGTGCTGATAGTCAGTGGTGTTCCAGATATCGTCGCAAGAAGCCCATTTTCTGACTCGAGATAGGGAGGGGGCTGCACAGTCCTGCACAATGAGCGCACCTTGTGTCAGTCCTTTTGGGCGCTAGTTGTGTGGGACCACTGAGATACTACATGTCATTAAGTATGGCTCTCCCGAATCCATCGATCCTATATCTCCATGACAGTTTAGGACACTGATCAATGTGAGGGGCAACATCGCAGAACGATGAACTGCAGTCTTGATAAGCCACAAGTTTGTCACTATCGAATTTCGACACGTAGACGTATCTCCTTCTTACACAAGGCATAACACCATTTCTCACAAACAAGTAATACGCAGATGCGAAACGTGCTGTGTAATCTTTCCTTATACAGGATTATTCAGCTGCCCCTGCCGATATCGTTTAATGTAACCCGCAATGTTGTATCTGGCCTCCAAAAAACACGCAAGAAATATTTATATTCTGTCACTTGCTAGGTGCAATCTATTGACCTCACAAAAAAAATGAACAGGAGCTTTTTGTAGGAAATTTAATGTAGTTAAATTTTGTAGCAGGACAGTTTTTCGATAAAGGCCGCGGTTTCGAGTTATTCAAGAAAACCGCGCAAAACCGACCTTCAAGCGCAAAACCCTACACTCATCTCTCACCACTCAGGATTTCTAGTATGTTGTTTGTGGCACTCCCTGCTACTACTGTGCAAACATTTCCGACTACACGAACTATTCCCGATATTCGACCTTTTTTTGGTATCTATTGTGTGGGCTATTAAGCCACTGGCGTAATCGGCTATTTGGTTTACGTTATTAATTTAAACGTGCCGGTGAGGGTAATGAAAGAAAAACGAGTTTTGTAAAACGTTACGCTAAAACGAATTACGTTGGCAATTCGATTCAAACTTAACCCGTACAAGCACTGTAGTTTCGCAGGTAGAAGGCCTGATGAATACAACAATGTAATTGTTTGTTTTATGCTGTTAAAATTCATAAAATTGTTAGGTAAAATTTACACAAACGTCAATTTTACAATTTTTAAGTGCTCTATTAAGGTGGAGATGTAATAAAGCCAGTCAATGAAGACCAGAAAAGGTCGGATGTGTAAAATAATTCGTTCAGTCCAAATTTTTGTACAGTGGTAGGAGGGAGTACCATGAACAAAATAATAGAAATCCTGACCGGTAGGGGCTGCGTGTGGGGTGGAGGTGCGTTTGGAGGTCGCTTTTGTACGTTTTTCCTGAAGACTCGAAATCTACGGCTTCTAGCAAAAATATTCCTGTAAAAAATTTAACTAAACTAAGTTTCCTGCAAAAAGCTCCTGTCCATTTTTTTCTGTAAGACTACTAGTTGGCGCGTAGCGAGCGAGAGAATATGAAAGTCTCGCGTGTGGTTTTTGAAGGTCAGAATGCAACACCGAGGGTTGCATAAAATAAAATCGGCAGGGCCAGCTGAATCACCTTGTGTACAGAATGTAGGTGGTGTTACTCCTGTCTACTTCGTGAAATGATAATTATTTGCATCTCTAAGGCTGTAGTAGACTTCGTGCTAATTTGACGTTTGCTGCATGCCGCCTTCATGGCGGCATGGTTCAAGAATGGTTCAAATGGTTCTGAGCATTATGGGACTTAACTTCTGAGGTCATCAGTCGCCTAGAACTTAGAACTACTTAAACCTAACTAACCTAAGGACATCACACACATCCATGCCCGAGGCAGGATTCGAACCTGCGAACATAGTGGTCGCGCGGTTCCAGACTGTAGCGCCTAGAACCGCTCGGCCACCCCGGCCAGCCCCGCCTTCATGTTGTTGCAATTTTATTGGCCAGCAGTGTACATCGGTAGCTTGCGAGCGTGTAAAGCGTGGACCTTGGGATGGTGCACTGACAGCAGCGACCTCAGAGGCGTAGTCTGTGCAATGCAGAGTGGCAGATGCATCCTCCAGTGACGTGGAACATTAACCGCGCTGCTGCTAGTAGCAGGTTGTCTCAGACGTCCCCGGCGAGAGGCCCACGAGATAGGCAGGTCGTGGCGCTTACGTCACAGCACGTGACACTACAGTGCCAGCAGCCGTCTCCGACGGGGAGCGAGTAATCATGCGAAATTCAGAAGTACACAAAATCCCCAAGGCTGGCTAAGTTTCACGAAAGCTCGAAATTTAGTGCGGGCGTCAATGCTAGATGCTCTTAATAGTTTCCACAACGAAACATTGTCTCAAAATATAGTAGAAAACCCAAAGAGATTCTGGTCGTATGTAAAGTACACCAGTGGCAAAACAAGCAGTCACTGCGCGATAGCGATGGATATGTTACCGATGATGGTGCCACTAAGGCAGAGTTACTAAATACAGTTTTCCGTAATTCCTTCACGAAAGAAGACGAAGTAAATATTCCAGAATTCGAAACCAGAACAGCTATTAGCATGAGTGGCATAAAAGTAGATATCTTAGGTGTTGCGAAACAACTCAAATCATTTAAGAAAGGCAAGTCTTCCGGTCCAAATCAGGTTCCTTTCAGATTATGCAGATACAATAGCGCCTTTCTTAGCAATCATGTACAGCCGCTCACTTGACGAAGTGTCTGTTCCTAAAGACTGGAAAGTAGCACATGTCACACCAATATTCAAGAAAGGAAATACGAGTAGCCCATTGAATTACAGATCCATATCACTCACCTCATTTTTCAGTAGGATTTTGTGGCATATACTGCACTCGAGCATTATGAGTCACCCTGAAGAAAATGACTTACTGATACATAACCAACACGGATTCAGAAAATATCGTTCTTGTGCAACGCAGCTAGCTCTTTATTCCCAAGAAATAATGAGTGCTGTCGACAAGGGATCTCAGATCGATTCCTAGATTTCCAGAAGGCTTTTGATACCGTTCCTCACAAGCGACTATTAACCAAATTGCGTGCATATGCAGTATCGTCTCAGTTGTGTGACTGGATTCGTGATTTCCTCTCAGAGAGGTCACAGTTCGTAGTGATAGACGGTAAATCATCGAGTAGAACAGAAGTGTTATCTGGCGTTCCTCAACTTAGTGTCATAGGCCCTCTGCTGTTCTGATTTATAAAGATGATCTAGGTGATCATCTGATCGGCCCCCTTATATTGTTTGCAGATGACGCTGTAATTTACCGTCTAGCAAAATCATCAGACGATCAATTCCAATTACAAATTGATCTAGAGAGGATTTCTGTATGGTGCGAAAAGCGGCAATTGGCACTAAACAAAGAAAAGTGCGAGGTCATCCACCTGGGTACAAAAAGAAATCCGATAAATCGCAAAAATCTAAGGGCTGTCAATTCGACTAAATATCTAGGAATTACAGTTACGAGCAACTTAAATTGGAAAGACCACATAGATGATATCGTGGGGAAGGCGAAACAAAAACTGCGCTTTGTTGGCAGAACACTTAGAATATGCGACAAACCCACTAAAGAGACAGCCTACATTACACTTGTCCGTCCTCTGCTGGAATATTGCTGCGCGGTGTGGGATTCTTATCAGGTAGGATTGACGGAGGACATCGAAAAAGCGAAAGAAGGGCAGCTCGTTTCGTGTTATCGCGCAACAGGGGTGAGTGTGTCACTGATATGATACGCGAGTTGGGATGGCAGTCACTGAAACAAAGGCAGTTTTCTTTGCGGCGAGATCTATTTACGAAATTTCAATCACCAGCTTTCTCTTCTCAATGCGAAAACATTTTGTTGACACCCACCTACGTAGGGATAAATG
Organism: Schistocerca cancellata; assembly: GCF_023864275.1. NCBI lineage: Eukaryota > Metazoa > Arthropoda > Insecta > Orthoptera > Acrididae > Schistocerca > Schistocerca cancellata. Next base: position 329,581,050 of record NC_064628.1, on the reverse strand, counting down.
ATCATCATAATAAAATAAGAGAAATCAGAGCTCGGACGGAAAGATATAAGGGTTCCTTTTTCCCACGCTCCATTCGAGAGTGGAATGGTAGAGAAGTAGTATGAAAATGGTTCGATGAACCCTCTGCCAGGCACTTAAATGTGAATTGCTGAGTAGCCATGTGTATGTAGATGCCATGTAGATGTAGAACTATTTCAGACGAATTTCACAATTCTAGACTGCACGTTTAAATGCTTGCAATCTCTCGATAGCACGCGACAGAGTTAAGACCTTTAGTGGATATCTTTTAGAGTATATATTGATTTCCCGTCGACCCTGCACAGGTCCGAGCTTTCACTAAGTGTGGTGGACAAGCAGACTAGTATGACGTCACAAGTTCGTTGTAGAACCCGTATGTCTCGTAGGCCTCGTCCCCAGTGCATATGACGTGTGTCATATTTGCTTCCAGATGAACATTGCTGAATCGCAAGTAGCATAAATCCGTAGACATGTTCAACACAATGTAGAAGAGTTCAGCAATAGAAGATGGATCACTATCGAACGACAACAGCATGAGACAGTGCTTCCTCGTCATAATACCAGATCAGACGCATGTGACTTCACCTCATAAAAGGATTTCATAAGACTTCTGACACCTTATCATTTACAGAATGATAGTAGGTGGAAACCCGAATTATAGAAAAGGGAAATATTCTATAACAAGTGGAACATACACTGGACAGACAGATTAGACTGCCCAAAAAGTGGCCTATTTATAGCGGAAAGCAAAAGCATTATGTCTAGCGAGGTCTACAATAAATCCGAATACGAGCTCATACCGGGAAGAGTAACCGGTTACGTTAATAACCGGATGTTGCTGCCGCCCATCAGATTCTGACACATCGAAACTATCTGTAACTGACAATAAACGTGGAGCACCCAGAAGGGGAGGAGGAAACGAAATGAAACTTCACGGGTCAAGAGCGTATGTGATATTATTTCAGTGGTTAAAAAATCAAGCCAAATTGATAAATAACTTGGCCTTATCAACCAGCCTATATGTATGATGTTGCACCGCCTCTGAGCTGGATGCATGCATTGATTCGGCTGGGAAAAGCGACATAAAGCCGTTGCATCCTCTCCTGTGGCAAGCCAGCCCACAACTGTTCTCCTTGATATCCTGGATACTGGCACGGGGGGAGTTGACGTCTGAGGTTGTGTCACATTTGTGCATCCAGGGATACATCTGGGGATCTTGATGGCCAAGGGACTACCTCAACACCACGCAGACATGTGCCAGGTGTGGAACGAACGTTATCCTGTTGCAAAATGGCACTACGTTGGTTGGTTGGTTGGTTTGGGGCAGGACACCAGTCCCATCAGATTAGGGAAGGATAGGGAAAGAAGCGGGCCGTGCACTTTCAAAGGAACCACCCCGGAATTTGCCTGAAGCGATTTAAGGAAGTCATGGAAAACCTAAATCAAGACGGCCGGATGCGGGTTTGAACCGTCGTTGCCGGCCTCTGTGGCCAAGAGGTTCTAGGAGCTTCAGTCTGGAACCGCGCTGCTGCTATGGTCGCAGGTTCGAATCCTGCCTCAGGCATGGGTGTGTGTGATGTCCTTAGATTAATTAGGCTTAAGTAGTTCTAAGTCTAGGGGACTGATGATCTCAGATGTTAAGTCCCTTAGTGCTTAGAGCCATTTGAACCATTTTTAAACCGTCGTCCTCCAGAATGCGAGTCCAATGTGCTAACCACTGCGCCACCTCGCTCGGTGGCACTACGATACTGCCGCATTTGTTGAAACACCTGAGGACCCAAGATGTCCTTGACGTACTGTCATGCTTTCAGGGTTCCCTTAATCACTACCAACCAATTAACTGAAGTCATACCTGATGGCTCTCCATACCGTGACGCCAGGATTGACATCCCTGTGCCTCTCCATAGCATTAGAAGATGGTATCTCTCCCCAGATCGCCTCCATACTCGCTGACGATGATCACCCAGATAGTGCACAACAATTATTTGTCGCTGAACACAATGGGACGTCATTCGGTAGCAGTCCATGTTTCCCGGCCACGGCGCCACTCCAAACGTGGGTGTTTGGGTTATGGTGTTAACAGCAACCTATGCAAGGGACGGTAATACCCCAGTCTGGCTGCTACTAGTCTCCAACCAACGATGACGGATGACACAGAATGTTGCAGGGAGTCCATAACTTGTTCACGGATTGAAGCCATGTACGTGAACGGCTTACGATGTTCTTGATGCACTACATGGTGATCCTCTTGTGTGGTGGTCAGACATAGTCTACCAGAAACCTGACGACGAGTGTAGCTGCCCTCACGTTTCCATGCAGTCCAAAATCTGGCCACTATCGCATCCGAATGCCCAACAAATCTGGAGACTGCAAATTCGACAAGCTGTCTAAATGGAGACCCAGAATCGGGCCGCTTTCAAATTCTGTCAGCTGCTGATGATGCTGTGGCACACGAGTAGTCGGCATCTATGTGTCCTTCACGGTGATCAATCAGCATACGACTCTGTTCACGCCTATCAGTCCTGGCAATAACAATAAGCATGATCAGCACTAATGTACTCTGGAAGCCGTTCTACCTGTTACAGAGAACTGCAACTCCAATAATTTATTGTACATACCCGCCGATAGTGGATACACGCACGAACTTACACTGACATCCGACCACGTCTTCTGGGTTTTTATTGTCAGGCGGTGTTTATCCGATAGCAGTAAATAAACCGATCATATGGTCGTAGTAGATGGTGACAATAATTCATCAAATAGCGACGGGAGAAAATATTCACACGTTATCGGCGATGAGGATAAACAGTCTTGCGACGTAATACTGCATATATTTCTGCAACTGTACACCACAAGCCACCGCATGGTTTGTGGAGAAGGGTATGCAAGGTGATTCCGTGACGATTCTACAGGCTTTCAGGGATGATGGAGAAGGGTACATTTATCAGTTTGAGCTGAGAAACTCTGGTCCGAAAACGACCGAGTTGAAAGTTAATAAGCGAAAATCATTGTCATACCTCTGACTGTTGAACTCTGCTACTGCAAGCTCTTTGGTTTCAAGATTACTGCAGGAGGTAGAGTGGACACAAATAAGAAAAAATCGTCTAGTAAGTATGGGCTCCAAAATGCGTGCCTTAGGGGCTATGAGCACTTATTTATTAGAAGCGAAGTGTTTCACTGCACCAAAGATGAACGAGTGCTCACAGCTTTTAATGTTTGCACTTCACAACCCATGTTTACTGAACATTTTTTTCTTGTCTTCGTCCGTACTACTCCCTGTCAAAACACGAAAAGCAAAGAGCTAGCAGTCGAAGATTTCCAGTGCCAGAGATATTAAAACGATTTTCGCTTGTAACATTCGACTCGGTTGTTCCTACACCAGAGTCACTTATCTCAAAATGATTCATTTACCCATCTTCATTATCCCTGAAAGTTTGTGCAGCATCATGACAGAATCATCCTGCATAGTGCACCAGCCTCATTACCACGTTTCTTGTTTCATTCAAGAAAAGTCTGACTTTACTAACACAAATAAAATACTTTCTGCATCAGTTACTTGTTTATTTCACCACCACGCGTTTCGATGGTTCACAGCATCATCTTCAGCTGGGAAATTGTCTATTTAAATGGCTGGTGTTGGTGAAGGGTGCAAACGTCTTTTCATAGTCACAGACCAAGGGCAGTGTAGGTTATTTTGCGTCTTTTTGCTAATGACAAAAACTGTTTATTTAGAAAGGCACTTTCGAGGTTAAAAAAATATGAATTTCTGACAGTGAACTGTACTTACTGGGACGGTAGAGTTGTAAAAGGTCTGCATACTGTTGCTTGGTGTATGTCCTTTCCACTGCACATTAAATTTACACTGTCATTTCAAAGATGATGTTCATGTTACTGATCTGTTTGTTTACATTGGATACAGAGATAAAAGATTCAAAAATGGTTCAAATGGCTCTGAGCACAATGGGACTCAACTGCTGTGGTCATAAGTCCCCTAGAACTTAGAACTACTTAAACCTAACTAACCTAAGGACATCACACACATCCATGCCCGAGGCAGGATTCGAACCTGCGACCGTAGCGGTCGTGCGAGTCCAGACTGTAGCGCCTTTAACCGCTCGGCCACTCCGGCCGGCGATAAAAGATTAAATGGATACAACATAAATATGTTTTTCTTTTTTAAGTATATGAATAGGCTGCGCCAGAATACTGACATGTGCACAATTCAGTTATTGTAGTAAGTAGTTATTCTCCACGCTGATGGGCAGTACCCAGCTACCGTCATAGTCTTGTAACGGGTGATCAAAAAGTCAGTATAAATTTGAAAACTTAATAAATCACGGAATAATGTAGATAGAGAGGTAAAAATTGACACACATGCTTGGAATGACATGGGGTTTTATTAGAACCAAAAAAAAGAAAGTATTGCTAGACGCGTGAAAGATCTCTTGCGCGCGTCGTTTGGTGATGATCGTGCGCTCAGCCGCCACTTTCGTCATGCTTGGCCTCTCAGGTCCCCAGACCTCAGTCCGTGCAATTATTGGCTTTCGGATTACCTGAAGTTGCAAGCGTATCATGATCGACCGACATCTCTAGGGATGCTGAAAGACAACATCCGACGCCAATGCCTCACCATAACTCTGGACATGCTTTACAGTGCTGTTCACAACATTATTCCTCGACTACAGCTATTGTTGAGGAATGATGGTGGACATATTGAGCATTTCCTGTAAAGAACATCATCTTTGCTTTGTCTTACTTTGTTATGCTAATTATTGCTATTCTGATCAAATGAAGCGCCATCTGTCGGACATTTTTTGAACTTTGGTATTTTTTTGGTTCTAATAAAACCCCATGTCATTCCAAGAATGTGTGTCAATTTGTACCTCTTTATCTAAATTATTCCGTGATTTATTCAGTTTTCAAATTTATACTGACTTTTTGATCACACGGTACATAGACTAAACTGCTGTGAATAAAACACTGTCTTATCTAACTCTTCACTTCGATCAAGAGCATAACTACACACAAAGTATGTCCGCTCCTACATCAACCCAGACTATTTTTCCTGTACCTCGTGGTATTATGTTCTGCGAGTCGAGTCCAAGAGATCTATAACACAGTTTAGTCGGCCTCCCCTGCACATGAGATAGGCCATGCGTCTGTTCAGTTCTTTCAGCAGCAGAACCGAGATGGAACAACGCCCTATCCCCCTTCACTAAGTTCTGTTGTAGCTCGAATTTGGTGTGATATTCAGTTAGAAAATCTAGTCCAATTATTACATTGTGAATTAAGTCTAGCTAGGGGGAACATGCACACCAATCCAGATATTTTTGCTCCCACTTTATATCTCAACACTGCCGAACCGACCGAGTGAATAACAATATTCTTACTCACACGACTCAATTTGCAATGAGGTGTATTCAAATTCTTTTTGTTAAGTGTGCCCAGACTGGCTTTGGATACCTGTGATGCCATATCCAACAAAAATTTGCACACTCTTCGTCCTATAAAGTAGGCTAAACAATAGTCTGCAATTGTTTCCACACAGTGGTGCCTTTTGCTAACATTCATTGGGAATGCTGCGCAGTGGCTGCAACATTCCCTCTTTTAATAAATGTTTGAGTGCGAGATCTACCCTGCGAGTCATAATCTAACAGTTATACGTATTAATATTTATCTTTCTTATGATATCCGCAAAACTATACATATACGCCTGTTCATTACCCCATTAAGTTGTTCTCCATAGTGTCCAGATGTGCTCTTTCTTCTATAACGTTCCACTAGCCCTTCCTGCAAATCCTGGAAGGACTCAACATATTACAATATTTCGTGACATATCATGTACCATCCAGCGGCACCTAAAAAAAATTCTTCCCCAGATATACGTGAGAATGGCGTCACTAATTAGACAATGAGAGGTGGGATAGGTTTTTGCTCTTTCATTTTGCTTGTCTATTACTCTCAGAAACGTAAAATATACCCCACATAACAAAAGGAAACACAGGAAATTACCACAGAGGCCCATACTGAATAAAACTGAAACTCGGCAGTTACTTGCACATTTTCACAGAACGCCACTGCTGTACTGCCACTGTCATCGTCACCATTCCAAGCCTCCACCAGCTATTTTGATGTTGTTGTTGTTGTTGTGGTCTTCAGTCCTGAGACTGGTTTGATGCAGCTCTCCATGCTACTCCATCCTGTGCAAGCTTCTTCATCTCCCAGTACCTACTGCAGCCTACATCCTTCTGAATCTGCTTAGTGTATTCATCTCTTGGTCTCCCTCTACGATTTTTACCCTGCACGCTGCCCTCCAGTACCAAATTGGTGATCCCTTGATCTCTCAGAACATGTCCTACCAACCGATCCCTTCTACTAGTCAAGTTGTGCCACAAACTCCTCCCCAATTCTATTCAATACCTCCTCATTAGTTATATGATCTACCCATCTAATCTTCAGCATTCTTCTGTAGCACCACATTTCGAAAGCTTCTATTCTCTTCCTGTCCAAACTATTTATCGTCCATGTTTCACTTCCATACATGGCTACACTCCATATCCTACTGAATGTAGCGCCGCAAAATGGAAGGAACGCAGTTGGTGGCTCATCACGTGCATGTTCAAAATTTTCGCGTTCCTCTTCTTCAGAAACGCTTTCCTTGCCATTGCCAGTCTACATTTTATATCCTCTCTACTTCGACCATCATCAGTTATCTTGCTCCCCAAATAGCAAAACTCCTTTTCTACTTTAAGTGTCTCATTTCCTAATCTAATTCCCTCAGCATCACCTGACTTAATTCGACTACATTCCATTATCCTCGTTTTGCTTTTGTTGATGTTCATCTTATATCCTCCTTTCAAGACGCTGTCTATTCCGTTCAACTGCTCTTCCAAGTCCTTTGCTGTCTCTGACAGATTTACAGTGTCATCGGCGGACCTCAAAGTTTTTATTTCTTCTCCAAGGATTTCAATACCTACTCCGAACTTTTCTTTTGTTTGCTTTACTGCTTGCTCAATATACAGATTGAATAGCATCGGGGAGAGGCTACAACCCTGTCTCACTCCCTTCACAACCACTACTTCCCTTTCATATCCCTCGACTCTTATAACTGCCATCTGCTTTCTGTACAAATTGTAAATAGCCTTTCGCTCTCTGTATTTTACCCCTGCCACCTTCAGATTTTGAAAGAGAGTATTCCAGTCAACATTGCCAAAAGCTTTCTCTAAGTCTACGAATGCTAGAAACGTAGGTTTGCCTTTCCTTAATCTTTCTTCTAAGATAAGACGTAGGGTCAGTATTGCCTCACGTGTTCCAAAATTTCTACGGAATCCAAACTGATCTTCCACGAGGTCGGCTTCTACCAGTTTTTCCATTCGTCTGTAAAGAATTCGCGTTAGTATTTTGCAGCTGTGACTTATTAAACTGATAGTTCGGTAATTTTCACGTCTGTCAACATCTGCTTTCTTTGGGATTGGAATTATTATATTCTTCTTGAAGTCTGAGGCTATTTCGCCTGTCTCATACATCTTGCTCAGCAGATGGTAGAGTTTTGTCACGACTGGCTGTCCCAAGGCTGTCAGTAGTTCTAATGGAATGTTGTCTACTCCCGGGGCCTTGTTTCGACTCAGGTCTTTCAGTGCTTTGTCAAACTCTTCACGCAGTACCCTATCTCCCATTTCATCTTCATCTACCTCCTCTTCCATTTCCATAATATTGTCCTCAAGTACATCGCCCTTGTATAGACCCTCTATACACTCTTCCACGTTTCTGCTTTCCCTTCTTTGCTTAGAACTGGGTTTCCATCTGAGCTCTTAATATTCATGCAAGTGGTTCTCTTTTCTCCAAAGGTCTATTTAATTTTCCTGTAGGTAATATTTATATTACCCCTTGTGAGATAAGCCTCTACATCCTTACATTTGTCCTCTAGCCATCCCCGCTTAGCCATTTTGCATTTCCTGTCGATCTCATTTATGAGGCGTGTGTATTCCTTTTTGCCTGCTTCACTTGCTGCATTTTTGTATTTTCTCCTTTCATCAATTAAATTCAGTATCTCTTCTGTTACCCAAGGATTTCTACTAGCCCTCGCCCTTTTACCTACTTGTCCTCTGCTGCCTTCACTATGTCATTCCTCAAAGCTACCCATTCTTCTTTTACTGTATTTCTTTCCCCCATTCCTGTCAATTGTTCCCTTATGCTATCCCTGAAACTCTCTACAACCTCTGGTTCTTTCAGTTTATCCAGGTCTCATCTCCTTAAATTGCCTCCTTTTTGCAGTTTCTTCAGTTTTAAACTACAGTTCATAACCAATAGATTGTGGTCAGAGTCCACATCTGCCCCTGGAAATGTCTTACAGTTTAAAACCTGGTTCGTAAATCTCTGTCTTACCATTATATAATCTATCTGAAACCTTTTAGTATCTCCAGGGTTCTTCCATGTATACAACCTTCTATCATGATTCTTGAACCAAGTGTTAGCTATGATTAAGTTATGCTCTGTGGAAAATTCTACCAGGTGACTTCCTCTTTCATTTCTTAGCCCTAATCCATATTCACCTACTATGTTTCCTTCTCTCCCTTTTCCTAGTCTCGAATTCCAGTCACCCATGACTACTAAATTTTCGTCTCCCTTCACTACCTGAATAATTTCTTTTGTCTCATCACACATTTCATCAATTTCTTCATCATTTGCAGAGCTAGTTGGCATATATACTTGTACTACTGTAGTAGGCGTGCGCTTCGTGTGTATCTTGGCCACAATAATGCGTTCACTATGCTGTTTGTAGTAGCTTACCCGCACTCCTATTTTTTTATTCATTATTAAACCTACTTCTGCATTACCCCTATTTGATTTTGTATTTATAACCCTGTATTCACCTGACTAAAGGTCTTGTTCCTCCTGCCACCGAACTTCACTAATTCGCACTATATCTAATTTTAACCTATCCATTTCCCTTTTTAAATATTCTAACCTACCTGCCCGATTAAGGGATCTGACATTCCACGCTCCGATCCGTAGAACGCCAGTTTTCTTTCTCCTGATAACGACGTCCTCTTGAGTAGTCCCCGCCCGGAGATCCGAATGGGGGACTATTTTACCTCCGGAATATTTTACCCAAGAGGACGCCATCATCATTTAACCATACAGTAAAGCTGCATGCCCTCGGGAAAAATTACGGCTGTAGTTTCCCCTTGCTTTCAGCCGTTCGCAGTACCACAACAGCAATGCCGTTTTGATTAGTGTTATAGGGCCAGATCAGTCAATCATCCAGACTGTTGCCCCTGCAACTACTGAAAAGGCTGCTGCCCCTCTTCAGGAACCATACGTTTGTCTGGCCTCTCAACAGATACCCCTCCGTTGTGGTTGCACCTAAGGTGCGGCTATCTGTATCGTTGAGGCACGCAAGCCTCCCCACCTACGGCAAGGTCCATGGTTCATGGGGGGTGGGGGTGGGGGGGGGTGGGGGGGGCTCTTCTGATATCACATGAAAAGGTGTGTCACAGGTGTCGATAAGTGGTTCTCTGGTGGAGGCAATGGGCTGGTACAGAAGATGTAGGCAATGGTGACCAACAACTTATTGACTTCAACGTCAGTGCCCACAGGAGGGTTACCAGCACATGTCAGCGACGCATATCGGGGCGGCAGACAAAGAGATGCCAGTGCCGGCGCTTGTGTCAATACAGCACTGTGACAACCTTGCTAGTGGTGCATAGTTCGGCTCGGCGGAGCGTCAGGAGACACATTTCTGCTCTCATAACTGCAGTTAGAACTGGCCGATGTGCGGCCCCAGTGGCTCATAGTCGTACCACGACCGGTGACTCGAAATCGGCTGCAGACGCGGATAGGCCCTGGTGACTGGAGCTGGTAGGACATTAGAGCCCCCATCCCCCAGCCCATCCAGGCTGAGGCTGGATCTTAGCATGAGGTTCCGGCAAGATGACAAACAATCGTTGGCTGAAGGCAACACACAGTAGATTCGTGACGACATCCCCAACCCGACGAGATGGGCTGCTTTTATATGAAACTAGGCAAGTCCTGTTGAGGTTGAGGTCATGAGTGTGACCCACCAAGTGTCATCTAAATATCTCGAAACGCCATTTATTGCCGTGCCCCAGGGTCGCGATTGCAGACCAGCTGCTTTGGAGTAGGTGATAAGGTCGTGGTTGTTATGAAGCGTTCTGATTTCGGCAACCGGCCCCGCTTTGTGTCCATGCTGCTACACTCCATTCTCATATATAAATGTATGTAGACTAAAAGGATCAGACATGACTAACACGATGGCAACATATGATTACTAGGAATTTCACTATCCAGACTAAATCAATAAAGACAAATGCCAACATTTTCTTTGGAAAGGTCAGGACCGATTTTCTTCTTGATCACCATCTAATAACACCCTGTTCTCCACCTCTTTGTAGACGTATCTTCGTAGACGGGACATTACTTGTAAACCCAAACTTATTTCCTCGTCCTAGCAAGAAAAAAATCGTTAACAGTGGAAGGAATCGAAAAGGAGCGCTCCATTTGTCAGTAAGACACGCTGACTATTCTTCACAGAGGCGACGTATCCAAGGTTGTTTGAAAGGGGGATATATAGATATGATCTCTCTCGTTGCCTTTCCAACCAAGAACCATATTTAAAAACTGAACCTAAGTCTATGTCAGATTATTGCTCCCGTAATTAGAACCTCAGAGATTACAAGAATGTTTTCCAGTTGGGCAAAGAATTACAAATTTGCGACAGAGAGGCCTCATCTCTTAATTAGGCCACCCGTACATGGAAGTACTCAAAAGAACGGAAGTGGTAGGTGATCTAGATTGCTGACTGGTTATGGATTGAATGGCGACTCAGTCCTTCACATTGCATTACTCCACAGAAATGAAAACTGTAATTTATTTGTGCGAGCTTGTTATGCTCATGTGTCTCTTTATTACACTCAGTGTGTACAGATTCGAACACTGAGAAAGATGTGCTCTTATGTTTTTCTTAAAGATGAAAGAAGAAAAGAAAAAACTGTTAGCATCATACACACATACAGAGAAACGTAAACTGGTGCACCAATGACTAATCTGCAATAGACAGGTTTTTAATATGTAAATTCTTATAGAAAACGTCTACAGTGATTTAGTACAATTGATTTCTTCTGCCGTAACACGACATAGTTCGAACACGAGAGAACGTGTTACTGCAGAGGAACAGACAATAATTGCTTAGTAGTAAGAAAACGTTGGCTTAATTTATGTGCTGAGTAAGTAAGTACAGCTTTCATGTTGTGAACAAAGACAGTTCATTAGTGCTTGCAGTTTTCTATGAATTTAGGCAAAAATATGACGTCTCCGCTATGACTAAAAATGGTTCAAATGGCTCTGAGCACTATGTGACTTAACATCTGAGGTCATCAGTCCCCTAGAACTTAGAACTACTTAAACCTAACTAACCTAAGGACATCACACACATCCATGCCCGAGGCAGGATTCGAACCTGCGACCGTAGCGGTCGCGCGCTTCCAGACTGAAGCGCCTAGAACCGCTCGGCCACCGCGGCCGGCTCCCTATGACTAAAAAAGGCAATAAAATTACATATTGTAACATTAAAAGGTGCCAGCTCACAGAACTAAAGTCAGTGGTGAATGTTTTGACGTGGCGAGGAATGCAGACAGGCTGTGGCTGAGCGCCAGTTGCGGGGTTTTTCCCGAGGCCGGAGTGTGCACGCTTGCTGCTTGGGGGGGACGACTCAGTGGCGGCTAAAGTGGTTGCAATTAAAGGTAAATATTCTGCCGGGAAAAAGTTAGTACACCTGGAAACACGACGTTGATTCTGACCCGATGATGGCATACGCCACCTGGGGAATAGTAGATGTACTAACAATGGTTTCAACGTCGTCCGCCAACGGATACCTTAGCGGCATAGCTACTACAAGGTGCATTCAAGTTCTAAGGCCTCCGATTTTTTTTCTCCGGACTGGAATGAGATAGAAACATGCGCATTGTTTTAAAATAAGGCCGCGTTCATTGTCAATACGTCCTAGAGATGGCAGCACCGTATGGCAGATGGAATTTCACCGCCAGCGGCGAGAATGAGAACTGTTTTAAATACTTAAAATGGCGACGTTTTCCTTACTTGAACAGCGTGCAATCGTTCGTTTTCTGAATTTCTGTGGTGTGAAACCAATTGAAATTCATCGACAGTTGAAGGAGACATGTGGTGATGGAGTTATGGATGTGTCAAAAGTGCGTTTGTGGGTGTGACACTTTAATGAAGGCAGAACATTGTGTGACAACAAACCGAAACAACCTCGGGCTCGCACAAGCCGGTCTGATGACACGATTGAGAAAGTGGAGAGAATTGTTTTGGGGAATCGCCGAATGACTGTTGAACAGATCGCCTCCAGAGTTGGCATTTCTGTGGGTTCTGTGCACACAATCCTGCATGACGACCTGAAAATGCGAAAAGTGTCATCCAGGTGGGTGCCACGAATGCTGACGGACGACCACATGGCTGCCCGTGTGCCATGTTGCCAAGCAATGTTGATGCGCAACGACAGCATGAATAGGACTTTCTTTTCGTCAGTTGTGACAATGGATGAGACGTGGATGCCATTTTTCAATCCAGAAACAAAACGCCAGTCAGTTCAATGGAAGCACACAGATTCACCACCACCAAAAAAATTTCAGGTAACCGCCAGTGCTGAAAAAATGATGGTGTCCATGTTCTGGGACAGCGAGGGCGTAATCCTTACCCATTGCATTCCAAAGGGCACTACGGTAACAGTTGCATCCTACGAAAATGTTTTGAAGAACAAATTCCTTCCTGCACTGCAACAAAAACGTCCAGGAAGAGCTGTGCGTGTGCTGTTTCACCGAGACAACGCACCCGCACATCGAGCTAACGTTACGCAACAGTTTCTTCGTGATAACAACTTTGAAGTGATTCCTCATGCTCCCTACTCACCTGACCTGGCTCGTAGTGACTTTTGGCTTTTTCCAACAATGAAAGACACTCTCCGTGGCCGCACATTCACCAGCCGTGCTGCTATTGCCTCAGCGATTTTCCAGTGGTCAAAACAGACTCCTAAAGAAGCCTTCGCCGCTGCCATGGAATCATGGCGTCAGTGTTGTGAAAAATGTGTACGTCTGCAGGGCGATTACGTCTAGAAGTAACGCCAGTTTCATCGATTTCGGGTGAGTAATTAGAAAAAAAATCGGAGGCCTTAGAACTTGAATGCACCTCGTAGAGCTTCATATGTGTCTACCCTTTAAAAGAGAATGCTCACAGTCAGAAAGCTCAGTGTGGTGCAGTCAACCATGTTACAGCGACGCACTTGTGCTTCCTACTGCCAACTGAATGAGTTTGAAAGAGCCCTCCGAGTGACAGGAAAGTCCTATTGGAGAATTACCACACAAACTGGACGTCTTTCATCGATTGTGCAACGATCAGCATGAACATTCACACACTTTTAGATGAGGTTCTGGACCTTGACGCAGCGCAGATGCCCGCCATGATCGTCGTATTGTAAAGGCATTCTCTGCCTCATGATGACTGGGTGTTGTGTGATGTCCTTAGGTTAGTGGGGTTTAAGTAGTTCTAAGTTCTAGGGGACTGATGACCTCAGATGTTAAGTCCCATAGTGCTCAGAGCCATTTGAACCATTTGTAAAGGCAGCAGTGGCACATCGTACAGTTATCACAGCATAGATAAAATGGCCTGTGAGCCCAAATGTGTCAACACTAACTGTTAACTGTTACGGACCATTTATTATCAGTGGGACTAAGGGCACCCACACCCCTAGACAATCTTCCACCCACGCCACGGCATCCATGTGCACGGCTCCAATGGTACCATCAGAGGACACCACTTGCAAAATGGGGTGGCGTGCCGTTGTCTTCAGCGATGAAAACAGATTCTGCCTGCACGTAAGTGATGGTCGTTTGTACAGAACGTTAGACCTGGTGAGTGCCGTCTTGTAGAGTAAATTTGTCCAAGACACGTTGGCCTCACCCCAGGCCTTTATGGTCTGTGGTAAGATAAGTTACAGCTGTCGTTCTTTGTGGACGCTGCCCAGTACTCGACACGGGCAGGATGTAGTTGGACCCGTTCTTTTGCCTTTCTTGCAACAGGAAAGTGATGTGTTGTTGCAACTGGATTATTCTCCCCAGCACCCTGTCTGTGAAACACAACTTACTCTGAAAGACGTGCAGCAACTGCACTGTCCAGCACGTACTCTGGACTTGTCTCCAATACAGAATATATGGGATACGACTGGACGAAAGGAGACTAGTGCTATACATCAAACAACAACTCCTACAGAACTTCGTGAACAGGTCGAGCGAGCATGGAATATTATATCCCAGGATGATATTCGCGATCTGAACAATCGACTGGACGCCACAGTCAGCGCCTGCACTGCCGCCTTTGGAGGGTACACCACATACTAAACGGGTGTTTCAGCTTCGGTCGACACCTGGTACTCCAGCAAGGTTTGTGCTACTAATCTGTAAATGTAGTCATTTCTTGTACTCCATATGCATTGTTGCAACAATTAAGATTCAGCGAACTGGAAATCGCTAAAAGACTGTATTAATTTTTTTCTGGTTGTGTATTATATTTTCAATAAAACTGCATTACAGACACTCCAAGCATGATACGGAAAAACGAAGTACACCAGAAAAATCGTGCCGATGATATGAGCTGATTGGAATTTCAAGCACAATTCTAGGATAAACAATACAGAAGTTTCAAATAACTTCCGGGAATTCAGCCAGGTAACACCTTCAGCGACCGCCGATATTTCGGCGGGAGAACACCCCGCCATTTTCAAGGAAAACTGCAACGGACAGGCGACGTACATGCAAATTTAAAACCTCGATTCTCGGACTGAAGCAGGAAAGATAACACACACACTGAACACTAGTGCCACCAAAGATGACCAAAGTCTGTTTCTTGACAAGGGAGAGAGCCGGATTCCAAACAGAGTTTAAACAGAAACCTCCATCCCTGTTAACGAGGTTGCTCGCTAATTTAATCTCAACTGCCTCCTTAATAACACTGTACCAATAGCTGGACGTGCATGCCAATATCTCGGTGTTATTATATAACATGGGGTGACCAGTATCCAAGCAATGTTCCGCAATAGCAGATCTACTTGGCTGCTGTAATCGTGTGTGCCGTTTACGCTCAGTACATCGGTCCTCCACGGTCCTGATGGTTTGACCAATATATGCCATGCCGCAGCTACAAGGAATACGATATACCCCCGCCTTACGCAGTCCAAGATCATCCTTAACGGAACTCAAAAGCGTTCTAATTTTACATGGAGGTCGGAAAACACATTTCACATCGTATTTCCGTAAAATACGACCGATTTTGTTGGACGTGTTTCCCACGTAAGGCAAAAAGGCAGTTGACTTAGGTGTTGACTCAGAACTATCATCAATCACTCGATGTACAGTTGTTCGATAGCGCAACGCACGTTCACTCTGTCTATCACTATAACCATTTTGACGAAATGTAGCTTCAAGATGGGACAGCTCAGCTGGCAAAGTCTCAGCGTCAGAAACGACATGTGCCCTGTGTACCAAGGTACGAAGTACCCCTCCACGCTGAGCCGGATGGTGACAACTATTAGCCTGTAAGTACAAGTGTGAGTACGTTTCCTGTAAACTGCATGTCCCAATGATCCATCATCTTGCCTCCTAACCAACACGTCAAGAAAGAGAAGGCAACCATCCTTTTCCATCTCCATCGTAAAACGAATGTTCGGGTCGATCGAGTTCAGATGTTCTAGAAACATATTCAAATTCTCCCTACCATGAGGCCAAACGACGAAGGTATCGTCAACGTATCTAAAGAAACAGGCGGGTACCAAAGGCGCCGACTCAAATGCACGTTCCTCGAAGTCTTCCATAAACAAATTTGCGATCACTGGACACAACGGACTACCCATCTCAACTCCATCTGTCTGCTCGTAATACTGGTCGGCGGTCGCTGAAAGTGTTACCTCGCTGAATTCCCCGGAAGTTATTTGAAATTTGTATACGCCAGGAGAACCTCAGGTCTCACAATACAGAAGTTAATATTGTTTTAGTTTTGATAGATAATAAAGTTATTAAGAACTGAAGATATGAAGTATAAAATGAAATCTGTTGACGTCAGTAAACACCACAATCAGCACATGCGTATAAGCAATGTCGACCACGGCATGCCAGACTTCATGTATTCAGAGTGTGCAGGCAGCGAGTGGGCCAAGAACTGGCCTCTCTCTCCTCTGCTCGCTACTTCCCGGAAGTATCCTGAACAGCACGATTTTTTTATTGTGTACTGCGGCTGGTTGAGCATCGCCCCCAGCACTGCGGCTGCCGGACCTTATACACCACTGTGGAGTTCGACTTGCGACGAAGGCTTTCTAAATGAGCCCAGTGGACAGCCTCCTCGTGTAAGCTGAGGTTCCTCCACTGCGGACTGGGCGACAACAAATGCTTACACATTCGTAGTTCGCCCCAACATGCAAATTACCGTCTCCTTTTCCTTAACACGACGAACAATCTCCCGCAACGGCGGCCCAGATTAGGAATTCCAATTGCAGTCCGTGTACGGTCCTTTCTCATTGAACTTGAGACTTTCCCTCTACCACCTTTCCTGTCCGTCCACTCACGTACACTTCCGCGGTCCATGCCTTGGCCACAGCCACATGGCGACCTGTCGCAAGGCCCAAAGGGCTCAGTTCAACTTGAGGACCTTCGCCGGCGATTTTTCTTATTCTCGGGGAGTTTCAGGGCTCAGAAATAGTCTACACTGATTGCTCGATGGTCGATGCTGACTCTGGATTCACTTACGCTCACGCTGAACATACTGAACAGCGCTCTTTGCCATATTGGTGCAGTGTTTTCACTGCTGGGTTGGTAGCCATCTCTCGCGCTCTTGTGCATATCTGCTCCTGCGCCGGTGAGTCCTTCATCATCTGTAGTAACTCCTTAAGCAGCCTACAAGTTCTCTATCAGTGCTTCCGTCGCCATCCTTTGGTAATGACTATACGGGGGTCTGTTTATGCCCTCGACAACAATAGACGTTCAGTGACTTTCTTTTGGATCTCAGGACAGGTCGGGATCCTGGGCAGTTAACTTGCTGACAGGCTGGCCAAACAGGCTATGGGTAAACTGACCCTAGAGATTGGCACACCAGAGACTGATCTCCGATCGGTCTTACGCTGTAAAGTTTTTGGGTCTGGGATACTGATCTGCGCAGTCTCAGTACACCAAATAAATTACGCGTTACCAAGGAGACAACGAATGTGTGGAGGTCATTCACGCGCGCCGCTCGCAGGGACTCCGTTGTCCTTTGCCGGCTCCGCATCGGCCATACTTGGCTAACTCACGATCATCTCCTACATCGCGACGACCTGCCCCAGAGTTAATGTGGTTCCCACTTGAATGTGGTCCACATATTGCTGGACTACCCAGTTTCAGGCGCCCTGAGGCGGACTTTTAAACTTCCTGCCATGCTGCCTGTGATGTTAAGAGACAATGCCTTAACAGCTGATCTAGCTTTACGTTTTCTTCGAGAGGGAGGCTTTTATCACTCAGTCTAAGGGTGGGTGTCTGGCTTTCTCTCTCACGCCTTCACCCTCCATCTTTTTTAACTCATCCTCGCTCTGTCTTTGTTATTTGTTCGCCTTGACGTTTCTTTAGCCTTATGTTTTTTGACTGGAGATTTTAATGTGTTGCAGAGTGGCTGGATTATCTTTTTTTATTCTTGCGATCAGCCAGTCCAAGTCATCTGCTATATTATTTTAAGACCTTCCAACGCTTTTTTTGCGTTTAGTGCACGTTTTCCCCTTTTTATTTGCTTCTTTAGTTTTATCTTTCAGTCTGTTCCTAGTTAGTTTTACGCCTTTTCGCTCTCCCCGTCTCCTTTTGAGAATGATTTTAACCAGAGACCTGTGTGCATGAGAAAAAAGGGACTGATGACTCTGTAGTTTGGTCCCTGTACTCTCCAAAACCAACCAGTCAGTATTGCGGTGTGGTGTTTTTCGGTCCGCAGAACTCTCCTGATTTCGACATTATCGTGGTGTTATCGTGGTATCAGTGCTGTATACCGTTCGCTATTTCTTCGTGGCGTGAAGGATGTTTTCACAAAAAGACGCAGCCTAGCGATTTATCATCACAAGCCTTTAATAATAAATGTGAATGACAGAAGAAAGGGATGAGAAGTCTCAATATATATAATCCAGTCACATATTGCAGATTTGCTATGAAATGACGTTACAATATCAGGCGGAAATAATTTAAAGATTTAGTTGACAATGAAGGAGGAAAAATTCAAGATGCACTTAGTGCTAAATTTTCAGGCATGCAGCATGTGAAGAAATTCGTGGTGCAAATAGCAAATTTTCTGAAGCCTCACGGATTATTCCACTGCCAGTTGCAACAGTTCTCGATGGAACTGAACTAAGAGTATGGAGACTTTACACATTACTGCAAAGTACGTGTGGTAAGTCAACGCGCATGCCTCGGACGATTTTTTCGTTTTAAAACTGGTTATTGTTGAATTTATAAAGGGAAAAGGAATGGACGAACTAAAGTTCGAATATCCAAAATGGACTATAGACATCACATTTTAAGCAACTTTGACTGCACACTCCTCACATTGCAAGATGAGACACAACTTCTTTCTGATTTGATGGGGATGTATTTAAAAAGAAAATCACGTTGTAGAAGGGACACGGTGGAGTTCTCTAAACTCACTACCGTCAAAGAAAACGTGCGGTTTGAATAATTCGTTGTGGCCATGAAAGAATGCTGAGACAGTTTCTTAAACGTTTTGACAGCTCGCGTCAGCTAGCCAACATATTTTCGGGATCGACTGTCATTTCAGTTGAAAGTGCCATTATGCATGTGCAGATGTAACTGATCTGCAAAATAATTCCCGTTTTAAAGATAAATAACTCTAACGTTAGAACTGTCCAAGACGTCTACATTCATTCCTCAGGTAGAGTTTCCACGTCTCTATAATGAGGTACCAAAAGTGCTATAACATTTCGACCAACATAAGTGTGTGAAAGACGTTTTTTGGTTTATGAAACTAAATAAGTCACTATTACGTGGCAACATGAGTCTAAAAATCTGTGAAATTTTCTGTATGTGTCCATATGCCAACAGTTTGTACCGGATAACAATTACTTGTATCTTCAGTGAGCCAAAAATAATTAAATAATATTGAAATTTTGTTTTTTATATATTTTGTTGAGAAATGTGAAACATATACTACGTCGTATGCAGTGAGACTGGACTGCTATTTAAATGCGATCGTTCCCAGGTTCCCCCTCTTACCCTCCTCGCAGTCGACCGCTTGACGGTGCGCGGGGGGAAACGTGTCAGTCAGGCTGAGCGCTATGGCTCTCGTTCCAGGGCACAGCCCACGTGTGCAATACTACAAAAAATCGCCCCAAGCACTGTGGGACTTAACATCTGAGGTCATCAGTCCCCCTTGACTTAGAAATACTTAAACCTAACTAAAGTAAGGACATCATACACATCCATGCCCGAGGCAGGATTCGAACCTGCGACCATAGCAGCATCACGGTTCCGGACTGAAGCGCCTAGAACCGCTCAGTCACAGCGGCCGGCAGTAACACCACAAATCCCCCAGACAGTTACCTAATCTTCATAGAGGTTGAGCCTCACAATTTACTATTTCGTGTGTATTTATAGTTTTACGTAAAATTTTACACATTTTAAAACTGGATATAAGTATACTTTGTGAACCTTGTTCATAACTTGCTCACTACTGCGTCGTTATTTTAATAAGAGGTTGCAAAATGACCGCAATAATTTTCTCCATTTTCTAATATCTTATTTGTATGTGTCATTAGCTTTAGATATGGATTGTGGCCATTATTTGTCTAGCTTGGATTCAGTAGTGTGTGACATTACAGGAGGTACGGTGGGCCGAGTCGTTGGTCTTTGTGCACCGGTTGATCATTGTCGGTGAGTCTGTATTCTCTTATTCCTCTGCGGATATACTTACAGCTGATGACTTGTCCATCCAGATGGAGGTTTGATGCTATCGCAATTTACTACATAAAACGATTCTGGCTTTTTTCTTATTTACTTTACTAGTACATCTTTCTGAGAATACCTTGTTCATACCTTTACGGCTTTTGAAGGTGGTTTGCAGATTCGTTTAACACTGGTATATCATCTATAAATCTAAGCAATTTATGTTTCCTCCAAATCTAAGCAATTTACGTTTCCTCCATCTGTAATTACTCCTTCCACTACGTGTCTTTACGTTCGCTTATAGCATCGGCAGTGCACATGTTGAAGATTTACCAAATATCTTTATTTACTCTTGCAAATTTTGCGATACTTTCTTTTATTGTGATGTCTGCTGTCTGAGGCCTGTAAAGCTGCTGGATTAATTTCCTGTAACGGCGACCCAACGCAATGCACTTTAGAATTTGCGTCATTTTAGACCAGTCTACATTGTCGAAAGCTTTTTTCTAAATCCATTAAGTCTATCGACAGTGGTTTATTATTTCTATTTTTCCCAGGACTCTTACTCGAATTATTGCAGCCTTTCTTAAATCCAAATTGATCTTCAAACAGGTTTTAATTACTTTTAACATTATCTTATTTATGACAGGCCTATTTTCCAGCGTCTTGAAGGGTTAGTGGGCTTAGCGTGCAATAGTCTTTTCACATCTACATCTACATCTATACGCCACAAGCCATTTTACAGTGTGTGGTAAAAGGCTCTTCTGTTACCTCTATCTCATCGTCGCTTCCCTGTTCCACAAGCGGTTTGCACGCAGAAAGAATGATTGTAGCTAAACCTCCGTATTAGCTCTTTCTGATCATTTCGACAAACGTATGTGGGAGGAAGTAATATGCTGCCCGATTCTTTGTGAAATGTTCTCTCTCGGAATTTCAGGAGTAAACCTTTCTGTGTTGTACAACGCCTCTCATGTAGTGTCTGCCATTGGAATTTTGTTGAGCATCCCCATATAGGTCTCACGGTGACTAGACCAGGTCTGGACAAGACTCGCACTCCCATAGTGCACCCGCCTTTCATGAACACAGCCGTGACTGCTCAGAGCTCCGGCTTCCCCCACCACTAGGCTATTCCCAGCAGCTCAGAGAGGGAGAGGGTTACACGCTAAAGGTTGCACATGCAGGGAACTTAGGAAGACGTGTTTGCAACGCAATGGAAGTACCTCTAAGAGGCGATAATGCGGCATACTGTCGTAAGCAGGAGATTATTGTGTGTGGCTGTTCCTGTATTCTTCTGCCAAAGCAATAACTTTTATTCCTTGTCTAAATAAGTATATTATTTAGTGCTAATAGAACTACAAAAAGCATTACGTAGAGACATTTATCATTGTGTTGTGATTTTTATAATTTTTTACACACTTCGATTTTAGAATCTATACAAATTATAAAATGGTTGCATGTATGTTTGTACATTATGTGATCAAAAGTATCCGGACACCTGGCTGAAAATGACTTACAAGTTCGTGGCGCCCTCCACCGGTAATGCTGGAATTCAATATGGTTTTGGCTCATCCTTAGCCTTGATGACAGCTTCCATTCTCGCAGGCATACGTTCAATCAGGTGCTAGAAGGTTTCCTGGCGAGTGGCAGTCCATTCTTCACGGAGTGCTGCACTGAGAAGAGGTAGCGATGTCGGTCGGTGAGGCCTGGCACGAAGTCGGAGTTCCAAAACATCCCAAAGGTGTTCTATAGCATTCAGGTCAGTACTCTGTGCACTTCAGTCCATTACAGGGATGTTACTGTCATGTAACCACTCCGCAACAGACCGTGCATTATGAACAGGTAGTGTTGAAAGATGCAATCGCCATCCGCGAATTGCTCTTCAACAGTGGGACGCAAGAAGGTGCTTAAAACATCAAAATAGGCCTGTGCTGTGATAGTTCCACGCACAACAACAAAGGGTGCAACCCTCCTCAATGAAAAACACGACCACACCATAACACCAACGCCTCCGAATTTTGCTGTTGGCACTACACACGTTGGCAGATGACGTTTGCCGGGTATTCGCCACACCCACACCCTGCAAGCGGATCACCGCATTTTGTACCGTGATTCGTCACGCCACACAACGTTTCTCCACTGTTCAGTCGTCCAATGAGCGTAAAGCTCATTACACCAAACGAGGCGTCGTTTGGCATTTACTGGCGTGATGTGTGGCTCATGAGCAGCCGCTCGACCATGAAATCCAAGTTTACTCACCTCTTGCCTTACCGTCATAATACTTGCAATGGATCCTCATGCTGTTTGGAATTCCTGTGTGATGGTCTGGATATATGTCTGCCTATTACGACCCTCTTCAAATGTCGGCGGTCTCTGTCAGTCCACAGACGAAGTCGGCCTGTACGCTTTTGTGCTGTACGTGTCCCTTCACATTTCCACTTCACTATCACATCGGAAACTGTGGAAACAGTGGACCTAGGGAAGTTAAGGCGTGTGGAAATCTCACGTAAAGACGTATGACACAAGTGAGGCCCTATCCCTGACTGCGGAGCGGCCTATTCTTCTCTCTCACGATGTCTAATGACTACTGAGGTCGCCGATATGGAGTACCTGGCAGTAGGTGGCAGCACAATGCACCCAATAATATAAGAACGTATGTTTTGGGGGGTGTCCCGATACATTTGATCACATAGTGTGTGTTCCACATCTCCTCCTCCTAAACCACTCGACAGATTTCAACCTAACTTGATATACACATCACTCACTGTTTGGAAAGTGTCATTGTGGGTATAAGAATCACCCACCTATTAAATTGGAGGGTCTAGGGGTGAAAAAGCTGTGTCACCCACGGCAAGAGAATATCTTAGTTTAGTTATCCAGTATTTGAGAATGAGAGCATTTAAAGACCAGCAACAAACTTTATACATAATTTCAAACCTTAATGAAACTTTTATCACTGACGACCCACGCAAAATGATGAAAGGAAAAAAGTTTGTCACTTACTATTTTGTCGCTGCTCACGCAGTAAAACTGCCACATGAAAACGTATCACCGTATAACACATAGTTCAGGATATATGAATTCAAATACTGAGATGTGAGGAAAAAATACTGCATCATGTATGTTGTTTTAATATCTTACTTTTTTGCTACTACCTCTATTTGTAACACATTCTGCAGACAGCATCCACATACGCCTCTGAATGTACCTATATAAATATATCATTTTACGTAGGATGTTCAATAAAGAATGATCGTAATTTTTTTATGTTCATAATTTCTCCAGCTAAAGTTTAGTCTTTTTACATTCTGTTAGCTTAAAGTGCAACAAACACGCCGTAGTAGTTTCATCGTTGGGACTTCTGCTTCCCGCCTGTGAGAGGCAGGCAAGATCAGACATGTCCAGTATCGCCTTCCGCTGCAATGGAGATAACACACACGAGGAACAATATGCGGCTCTGAAATTCTACTTTCGTCTCGACGAATCTTCAGCTGAGGCCTATACAATGTTACAGGAGGCCCATAGAGAGTCTGTTCTTCCCTACAGCACAGTTCGAAGGTGGTATAAAATTTTGAAGAGCGGAGACAATCAACTTCAAAGGAAGCTCAAAGTACCCGGTGCTCAATTTACTACTCTTACGGAGAAAACATCAACACTGCTGCTGTTATTGTGAGAGAGGATCGACGAATTATCACTTTTTGAAATACTGAACATTACATTGGGTCTCACCCACAGGTTGATGACAGGAAAAATTGCACATGACACTTGTTTGTGCGCGATAGGTTCCAAGACTGTTGATTCCCGAACAAAAGGACATTCGCGTGCAGGTCTGCATGCAGTTGATGTTAGAGGAAGATCCAGAGTTTCTTTCAAATGTAATCACTGCTGATAAAACCTGGCTACATAATTTTGATCTGAGAGCAAACAGAAAGCTCAGTGTGAAAATCTCCTTCATTACCAACCCTCAAAAAAGCAAAAGTGGTTACTTCTGCTGGGAAAGTTATGGTCATCTCATTCTTTGATATTCATGGAATGGTTTATCAGTAACTGGACAATACTACAGGGGTGTTCTGAAAACGTTGCAAGTCCATATCAGGCGCAAAAGACCACATTTCCGTGAAGCAGGCTGGATGCTGCACCACGATAATGCGTGACCGCATATTGCCAACGTTGGTTTCCAGCATGTATTTGAAGACTGGCAGAAACGCTGGGACAAGTGGTTCGCATTCATGGAAGACTACTTTGAAAAGGACCATCAAAATTATGAGGATGAGTAAAGGTAAGTTGACAAAAAATTATGATTGTTCTTTGTTGAACAGCCCTAGTATAATAAACAGTTCAGGAGATAAGACGTAAGTAACATCGAGAGCGTAAGAAACTGCTGCATCATGCATGACATTTAATTTACTACTTCTTCACTACTGACTCTATACACAACGCGGTTCGCAGGCAGTAGGTACACATATCAGTCTATGTACCTGCAAAATTATATCATTGTACAGCACATAGTCCAGGAGATCTGATGTCATAAACTTTAAGCTGCATGAAAATGAATCTGTACGGCGAAATTCATTAGACGTACAGGTGAAATATGTATACCAATAGGGGTTAAAAATGTTAAATACATGTGAAATACATTTTACATGTGCATATGAGAGTACAGCCACGGATAAAAAGTTCATCCTAAACCCCTGGAATGATTTCAGTCAAATTTGATACACATATTAGTTACAGTGTGGAAAGAAATACGGTAGGGAACGACTAGCCTCCTGTTGGAGTGAATGTGATAACGTGGAGAGAGAAGGGAGGACAAAGAGACGGAGAGACAGTGAGGCGGAGGGAGATGAGCACAGCTACGTGGAGGATGGGATGGGCAGAGATAGGGGAGAGGGAAATAGGCTAAGCGAGGGGGAAGGAGAAGATGGACAGAGAGAGGAGGGAAAAGTAAGACACCGGGTTTCTCATCTAATATTTAATGTATCTGGAGCTATGGTTTGTGATACAGTCAAACACATGGAGTTATGTGGATTAAAATCAACTAAACGTGAACTTTGGCAGGACTTTGTCAACTTCATAAGAGAGAGAGAGAGAGAGAAAAAAAAAGAACATTCACATAGGTGTGTTGAATCAAGCACTGAAATAACTTTATTGGCTACTCTATGCAGTCGATGACATTGCTCCTGGGGTAACATTTTATAAAAGCCTTGTAACTTCATGGACTGGACAACATGTCGTTGAGCTGGGTGCTGCACTGTACTTGTATCAGCTCAAGATGGAAATAACGATGTACTTAGCAGCCAAAAGTGAAAACTGTCTGACAAATAAATCGAAATCCGTCTTCAGTCGTCTATTGTGTTGGAATCTCGTTTGAAACATAGTTCGTCATATCTGGTCCACAAATGATAGCCATGAGTTACGGGGAATGTTTCATATCATGAACTTGAAGCTGATTTTTCCACAGGATTACTTTTGGTTTAATAGCATCAATCTTGTCTGCCATTTCGGTAACCAAACGGTTCCCTTCTTGCATTAAGACGCTTAATGGATTCAAAAAAATGGTGATGTCGACCATAATAGATTTTTTCAACACTCTACTTGCACTTAACGAGTTTTTTCCCTACTGGTTGCCTTTAGTCCAACTAGAAATGTCATTTATCAGAAGACAAATGCATCACATCGTCCTTGCGGCTGGTGTGGTGATGACGTTCCAATAAGTGTTTTTCTTGCGCGTAATAGAGCGATGGCATATCGATCTTTCAACGATACAAAAAGTAAGGCAATTTCCGTTCAGCACTGAACGGTGTGGCTTTCCCACTTTATCTTTCTTGCAGAAGTATGCACACATCGTAGTATTGCTAATGCAGAACACGAATATAATTTAACGCAAGTAGCATTCTCAGCAAACCGCTTGATGTCTGGCAAAGCGACTGCTTTGCTCTATATCGGCGTGAGGCCGCAGCCTTCATTTTCCTCTCCCCACCCGCCCCTCAGCAACACTCGCTGCTGTGCTCGGAGCGTTAGGCTGGAGCGCGGCTGGAGCGCAGCTGGAGTGCGGCTGGAGCGCTCGCGCTCGCCAAGCGTTGTTTGGCCAGGCCTGGACTGGACGAACCCGTAAAGAGATGCGCCGCTCTTCGTTGAATCTTTTCTATCTTTTTTATTAGACCAACCTGGTAAGGATCCTACACTGATGAGCAGTTCTCAAGAATTTTTCGAACAAGTTTTTCATAGGACACTTCTCTTGTGAATGAATTATGTTCCCTTAAGATTCTTCCGATGAACCTCAGCCTGCTTTTTCTAGTGTTCGTTTAATCTATATCTACATTACCACTGTGCAAATAAACTAAAAATTGTACAGCCCATAACAAACGATGTTTTATTTTGAAAGTTTCAACTGAAGTAGTGGACAGAGTTCATGGAACACTTACATACTATCTCTCTACCGTTCCACTCTCGAATATGCTCATTCCACTTAAAGCTGCTATGGACGGCCACATCTAGGTACTTAACGATAGTAACTGTCTCCAGTGAAGTGAAATGTCGTGTGGTTAGTGTTGTGGACTGACAAGACAGCCAGTCCACAGTGACGGGTAACCGAAAGGCACGCGTACACACACGCCGGCTGGCGTGAGGTCTGAAACAGGATACTTAATGAATGCTATAAAGAAAAGTACGTAGCTCCTCGAATACTTAACTTTATTCCATCATTGTGGTACATCGCTCTTGACGATACAATTGAGAGTCTTTAAATACAAGCACTGTAAGGCTAATGGCGCCTTGCTAGGTCGTAACCATGGACTTAGCTGAAGGCTATTCTAACTGTCTCTCGGCAAATGAGAGAAAGGCTTCGTCAGTGTAGTCGCTAGCAAAGTTGTCGTGCAACTGGGGCGAGTGCTAGTCCGTCTCTCTAGACCTGCCGTGTTGTGGCGCTCGGTCTGCAATTACTGACAGTGGCGACACGCGGGTCCGACATGTACTAATGGACCGCGGCCGATTTAAAGCTACCACCTAGCAAGTGTAGTGTCTGGCGGTGACACCACAGTTAGGGCTTCCCATCAGGCAGACCTGTCGCCTGGTGCAAGTCTTTTCAGGTGACGCCACTGCGGCGACTTCGCGCCGATGGGGATGAGACGATGAAGGCAACACAGCACCCAGTTCCAGAGCGGAAAAAAAACTCCTACCCAGTTGGGAAGCGATTCCGGACCCCTAAGCATGGCATTCCGTCACGCTCACCACTTTCTTTTATCTCATTTTGTTCTACATTGTTCGTTGAATTTGTTCAGGGTGGCATCTGATGACACCTATTTAGGTTCTTCGTTGATCCGTTCACTCAGTTTTTTTTTTTTTTTTTTTTTTTTTTTTTTTTTTTGTGTTACAGAGGGTAGCTAACCCTCTGACCGAACGTGCTGAGCTACCGTGCCGTCACCACTCAGCTATCGAGGCGGACACTGTCTCCAGTGATTTGTCCTCACTAGTGTAATTTTACAGTAGTGGATTTCTTCTACATATGGACAATATGTCACATTTATTTACCAACAGTGTCAACTATCAGTCCCCACACATCCATCAACCATTCCAGGTCTTCCTGCTGTTCGTTATAATCTTCTGCCATTGCTACCTTCTTATACACAACCACATCGTCTGCAAACAGCGCCAAGGAGCTTCTGACCTTATCCAGTAGACCATTTACACTTGCTTTGGTGTACTCCTGTCGATTTTTCTCCGTTAAGATCAACATGTTGAGTTTTATCTGTAAGTAAGTCTTGAATCGAATCTCAAATCTGATCTAGTACTCGGCAAGTTAGTATTTTCTTTCATTTAACAACAGGGCGGAACTGTGCCAGATGTCTTCCGCAAGTGAAGGAACACAGCCTCTACCTGGCTCTCTAGGTCTCACGGATAACTGTACTCGTAGTTGCTTTTCCATTCCGTGATCAATTGCCGGCCACTGTGGCCGAGAGGTTCCAGGCGCTTCAGTCTGGAACAGCGCTGCTGCTACGGTCGCAGGTTCGAATCCTGCCTCGGGTATGGATGTGTGTGATGTCCTTAGGTTAGTTAGATTTAAGTATTTCTAAGTCTAGGGGACTGATAACCTCAGATCTTAAGTCCCGTAGTGCTTGGAGCCATTTTTTAATCACTTATCTCAAAATCTACTATTTCGACGTTGGCGTGATTATTGAAAGAAGGGATCGTATTACGATTTTCCACATTGAAACAGTTTCGGGAGATGGAATTCAGTATTTCGACATTCTCTCTGCCATTTTCTGTTTTAATGTCAGTGCAGTCACTGAACCACTGAATAGGTGCATATTGATTTTACGTCAGACTAGACCGCTTAAGGATTTTCTGTCAGATCAGTTGGCAAAATTTTACTTTCACTTGTCTGACGTGGTTTTCTTAGATACTGGTACAAGGAACGACTTCTGAAATCTTCAGCGATTTCTGCTTTTTTATACATCCCATACAAAAGATTTTTGTGGCTTTGTCACCTATTCCTTAAAGCATTTCTCCATTTATTACATCGTACTGGGTAGCCTTTTTTAGTTTTATTTCCGTAACTGCTTCGTCGAACTGTGCCTAGTACTTTTGGTCTAACTTCACGCTATAAACATCCTTCATCCCAGCCCTTCATCATATAATTTATATACATATTCCTTCCAGTGTTCCTCGTAAGTGAGGAATTGGTGTCACCGGTGACCAGAACTAAACTCATCTGGAACTGGATCACTCGATTCAATCACAAACGATTTTATTACCGAGCGATCCTTTACGTGGTATTTCAACAGCTATTACAGTTACGTTGAATTTCAGGAATAAATTAAGGCAAAGACAGGCCTGTGATGAAAATGACAGTGATAGTTTATGACATATGAAAGTTTGGGTCGCTCCGAGGATCGTGCTCGGATAGACTAAGCGATAAGGTGACTGCACACGATAGGTGAGAAATCCGGGTTCGAGTCCCGGTCTGGCACAAATTTTCATATGTCGCTTTAGGTAGTGCACCTACAGCTATTGTAGTTGAATAAATTTCGGTAAAAGAGTTACTTCGAAGTAGCTCCGTGTGCAGATAGCCTTGCTTTTAAGTTGGAGAGAGCAACCAGGAATCAATTTCTGAGAGGAATTATTGTCGCCACTTGGCGGATTTCACAACGTTTGCACTTTAGGGCCGCGGAGAAGCCCCTCTTAAACGTCTTTAGGCGTAATCTTTTTGGCGACACGCTTCGTGGACGAGAAAGGAACGTGGCAGCCGACAGTCTCCGTCCCCTGTGTTAATGATAGAGGCGCCCGCTCTGCCTGTAATTAGACTGCCCGCCAGCTAAAGTCGCCCTCTAGTGTCAAGGGCATTCACAGAGAGGGCGAAAGGCGCACTCCTCGAGTTCGGAGAACCGCACGGTACTGCGAAATGTTCCATGCGACGCAAGCGGCCGGCATGAATTCCAGTGCGGCCTCCCGTGCGACTGACACCGTCGAGCCTGTCACGTGAGCATAACGTCTCCAGAAGCACCTCTGGCCGTTTCAGCTACAGCTGCGTCCAGAATGCATAAGACTCAACGTGTCACCGAAGAGCTGTTAAGTTGGTCACCGAAAATACACTGATCAGTCAGAACATGATGACCACCTACCTAATAGCCGGTATGTCCACCTCTGGCACGGATAGCAGTGGCGACGCGTCGTGGCATTGAAGCAATGAGGTCTTGACATGTCGCTGGATGAAGATGGCGCCACATCTGCACACACAAGTCACCTAATTCCCGTAAATTCTGCGGAGGGAGGCGATGAACTCTGATGCCACGTTCAGTCACATCCCAGATGTGTTCGATCGGGTTCAGATCTGGCTAGTTGGAGGGGGGACAGGGGGGGGGGGGGCAGCACATCAATTGGAACTCGCCACTGCGATCATCGAACAACTCCTCGCCTTGTGACGTGGCGCATTATCTCGCTGGAAAATGCCACTGAGGTCAGGAACTGTGATCGTCAGGAAGAGGTATATGTTATCCAGAACGAGATTTTCACTCTGCAGCGGAGTATGCGCTGATATGAAACTTCCTGGCAGAATAAAACTGTTTGCCCGACCAAGACTCGAACTCGGGACCTTTGCCTTTCGCGGGCAAGTGCTCTACCATCTGAGCTACCGAAGCACGACTCACGCCCGGTATTCACAGCTTTATTTCTGCCAGTATCTCGTCTCCTACCTTCCAAACTTTACAGAAGCTCTCCTGCGAACCTTGGAGAACTAGCACTCCTGAAAGAAAGGATATAGCGGAGACATGGCTTAGCCACAGCCTGGGGGATGTTTCCAGAATGAGATTTTCACTCTGCAGTGGAGTGTGCGCTGATATGAAACTTCCTGGCAGATTAAAACTGTGTGCCC
The DNA here is from genome assembly GCF_023864275.1 of Schistocerca cancellata. Classification (NCBI taxonomy): domain Eukaryota; kingdom Metazoa; phylum Arthropoda; class Insecta; order Orthoptera; family Acrididae; genus Schistocerca; species Schistocerca cancellata. Next base: position 329,550,678 of record NC_064628.1, on the reverse strand, counting down.
AACCGAGACTCGAACTCGGGACCTTTGCCTTTCGCGGGCAAGTGCTCTATCATCTGAGCTACCGAAGCACGACTCACGCCCGGTACTCACAGCTTTACTTCTGTCAGTATCTCGTCTCCTACCTTCCAAACTTTACAGAAGCTCTCCTGCGAAACTTGCAGAAGTAGCACTCCTGAAAGAAAGGATATAGCGGAGACATGGCTTAGCCACAGCCTGGGGGATGTTTCCAGAATCAGATTTTCATTCTGCAGCAGAGTGAGGAGGGGGCGTGTGTCGTGCTTGGGTAGCTCAGTTGGTAGAGCACTTGCCCGCGAAAGGCAAAGGTCCCGAGTTCGAGTCTCGGTCGGGCACACAGTTTTAACCTGCCAGGAAGTTTCAGGTATATGTTATGTTTATGGATGGTTCATCCATCCTAGGAATCGAGAATCTTGACGATTTTTACCTCTTATCGAAATCAATACTGGCAAGCTGTAAGTCTGCCCGTTACTGAGAAAAAGGGGTGGTTCTTTGAAGTCTTCATTTTCTCGTCCTCCCCTGATGGAGTACTTTAGGTGTTTCCCTTGTGGGTGAGACTCGTGGTCTGTATATGATACTCCTTGGCCGTCATGGTGTCTTGCACGAGCTCCACTGGAACCATGGATGCCCCCACGTGAATATTCCCCAGAGCAGAATGGAGCCGCAGCCAGCTTGTCTCCGCCCTGTAATACAGTTGTCAAGGAGCTGTTCTCTTGGAAGATCACGAATTCACGCCCTCTCATCGGCATGAAAAAGATGGTATCGCGATTCATCAGACGTGCACTGCTCTGTCACTATGCCAACGTCCAGTGCAGATGGTCAAGTGCCCATTTCAGTTGTAGTTGCCAATTATTTATTCTCGAATCAGAAACATACAAATTTACAGTAGCCATACACATCAATAAATATGTATATATATTCATCGATATGATGGTCAACTGTGATCCTGAAAAGGACCAAGATGATGTTTCTGGTGTGAAAGTATCAGCCGTCAGAGAAACCTGACGCCCAGGGTACGCCCGATTGCAAGTCTTATCTTGGTCGGAAATCATTGCAATCTTCGTGGAGGCTCCTTTCATGTACGCGTAATGAATAAAAAAAGGGTCCAGAAACATCATATGACTACGCGACTGACTTGCTATTATAAAACCATTTTCTTTTTGCAGTTACAATGAGCGCACGCCTCTGTCATGACTTTCAGTCGCGTCTACAATGTAATTTGTATTAACGCCGCCGGGGAAGGCGCAGATAGCTGTGATTAGGGTTCTACTGTGGCTACAATGTCTTGTTGTCAAGGGAAGTTGCCAATGTCGTGGTGTTAACATTGGCACACGCATGGGTCGTCGGCTGTGGAGTGCCGCCGGTAGGAGTGTTCAGTGTACTTTGGCCACGGTTCGCCGCATGACCTGTTTTACCAGCCTGACCAGCCTGCGACTTTCGACATCTGTGATGAGGGTTGGCCGCCCAACCCCACGATGTCTGGACGAGGTTTCACCTTGGTTCAAATGGCTCTGAGCACTATGCGACTTAACTTCTGAGGTCATCAGCCGCCTAGAACTTAGAACTAATTAAACCTAACTAACCTAAGGACAACACACACATCCATGCCCGAGGCAGGATTCGAACCTGCGACCGTAGCGGTCACGCGGTTCCAGACTGAAGCGCCTAGAACCGCACGGCCACACAGGCCGGCTTCACCTTGGTTTCGCCCCGTACTGAAGACACTCACCGCAGCACTCCTCGAACACCCGACTAGTCGTGCAGTTTCCGAAGTGCTCGTCCTGTTCCTCCAGCCCATCACAATCTGCCCTCGGTCAAACTCAGACAGATTGCGCGCCTTCCCCGAACAGCACGCTCACTGATAATACATGCACAGTGAGTGTGTCTGACTAGCAGTCACTCCTCTTCAGTTGACTCTGTTATCGTCTGGACGGGCTTATATCGATAATAGTCCGACGGTCATAATGTTCTGGCTGAACATGCTGAACACAGCATGTTGTTATCAATGGAGAAACGTCTACAGACGTTAAAGTAACCTCTGGCGTGCCACAGGGGAGTGTTATGGGACCATTGCTTTTCACAATATTTATAAATGATCTAGTAGATAGTGTCGGAAGTTCCATGCGGCTTTTCCCGGATGATGCTGTAGTATACAGAGAAGTTGCAGCATTAGAAAATTGTAGCGAAATGCAGGAAGATCTGCAGCGGATAGGCACTTGGTGCAGGGAGTGGCAACTGACCCTTAACATAGACAAATGTAATGTATTGCGAATACATAGAAAGAAGGATCCTTTATTGTATGATTATATGATAGCGGCTCAAACACTGGTAGCAGTTACTTCTGTAAAATATCTGGGAGTATGCGTGCGGAACGATTTGAAGTGGAATGATCATATAAAATTAATTCTTGGTAAGGCGGGTACCAGGTTGAGATTCATTGGGAGAGTCCTTAGAAAATGTAGTCCATCAACAAAGGAGGTGGCTTACAAAACACTCGTTCGACCTATACCTGAGTATTGCTCATCAGTGTGGGATCCGTACCAGATCGGGTTGACGGAGGAGATAGAGAAGATCCAAAGAAGAGCGGCGCGTTTCGTCCCAGGGTTATTTGGTAACCGTGATAGCGTTACGGAGATGTTTAACAAACTCAAGTGGCAGACTCTGCAAGAGAACCGCTCTGCATCGCGGTGTAGCTTGCTCGCCAGGTTTCGAGAGGGTGCGTTTCTGGATGAGGTATCGAATATATTGCTTCCCCCTACTTATACCTCCCGAGGAGATCACGAATGTAAAATTAGAGAGATTAGAGCACGCACGGAGGCTTTCAGGCAGTCGTTCTTCCCGCGAACCATACGCGACTGGAACAGGAAAGGGAGGTAATGACAGTGGCACGTAAAGTGCCCTCCGCCACACACCGTTGGGTGGCTTGCGGAGTATAAATGTAGATGTAGATGTAGATGTTGATCAGTGTAGGCTCCCCCTTACTTAAAAGATCACGATAAGAGCGATTAGAATTCGGGTTCCGTACAGATTTATGTTTATGGCTGGTTCATCCATCCTAGGAATCGAGAGTCTTGACGACTTTTGACTGTTATCGAAATCGATATTGACAAGCTGTACGTCTGCCCTTTACTGAGAAAATGGGATGATTCTTCGAAGTCTGCATTTTCTGGTCCTCCCCTGATGGAGTAGGCTACTTTAGGTGTTTCCCTTGTGGGTGAGGCTTGTGGTCTGTATCTTGTGTTGGACTAAGAGTCTGTGACGGTTTCCAACTGTACCGGCAGTGGAACTGCATATAATCTCGGACATATCGTGTGTCATGAGGGCGAACTTGTTCGTCCTGGTTCGGCCGCCTGACATTTGTTAATTCCAACACGTACCGTCGTGCCTGTGAGTCTAATTGATTTGGCCAGACCAGCGAACGGGAGCACCTCACACTGAAATCTGCCGGGATTTCATGGCTCTGATAGGGAAGTTTCCCGCTTTCTGATAATCACAACGCCGCACCGCGTAATTCGCATATTTTCGTGGACGTGACAGGACAGCTGCTGCAGCGACCGATCCTCGCCCACAAGGCGCTGTTCTCTGCTGCTGCCTGAATCAAGGCGGAAGGGTAAAACACTGCTGAACCGGCGGAGGGTTGTTAAATGATATTCACATCTCCATAGTTTAAGGTATAATTTGTTAGTAGACTGTTTAGGTTTTTATGTTGGTAATGCCACGTAGTACTCTGTATGAAATTCACTGACTGTGCTGTGTGCAGTCTGTGGCTGATTTGCATTGTTGGAATATTTGCTATTGTAGTGTTGGGCAGTTGGATGTGAACAGCGCGTAGCGTTGCGCAGTTGGAGGTGAGCCGCCAGCTGTAGTGGATGTGGGGAGAGAGATGGCAGACTTTTGACGTGTGTCCGTCAGAAAAAGGAAATTTGTAACACTGGATGTCATAAACTTATATATATATATATATATATATATATATATACATATATATATATATATATATATATATATATATATATATATATATATATATTCCTTGGTAGAGATTATTGAAAGTCAGATTGCGTTGCGCTAAAAGTATTGTGTGTCAGTTTATTGCTTATCAGAATAAGTAAAGAGAGAAATGTTTGAGTACGTTCAGTTTTGCTTAGCTGTTTGAACATCAAATAACGTAGAGGTTTTCCAGCACTGCCATTTATAAATTTTTCTAAGGGGATGTTCAAGTTGACCGTAGTTGAGTTGGGCTTCACAGTGGATTCACGTAAACAAAATCTGATTACGTTGTAAAAGGGATTAATTCAGTGGACAATTTGTGTAGCTTCCAGCCCAATTCCTTATCTGATTTGCGTTTGTCATTTTTGTGTAAGATATATCAGCTAGTTGTAGTTACTAAAGGTTTAATAAAACTTGTCATTTTTTCTAAACTTAAATATGCCACTGTTCTCATTCATACTCCCTCTATTATTCACTGTTTTCATTTTATGGTGGTGGTACACGAGTAGCTTCAATCGGACATATATTTATCATAAAAGCGAGCGACGGCTTGCAGAATGTTAAGAACGTTTGCTTTATGTAAAAGGCTTTAAGAGTTTTCACACAAAAAATTCGGAGGCACTGCTTTTCTTCTCACAAAGACAGAGCGTATGTTGTTATGTGAAAGCTTTTACATGCTCTTCTGTATGCATTATAGTGCATGTATAAGCCTTTACATATCGACATAAACTCTTTCTTTTTTCTTGTATATTTTTAAATAGTTTTATTGCAAGTATTATCTGTACATTGTTTGTAACTGTTGGCAGAGTCTAGTGTGTATAATGTAAGAGGGGGAAGGAAAGAAAGGTTCATGTAGAGTCTGTTGTTCAATCTAACTTGTTTAAAATTGTAAATTGTAATTAGTTGTGCATCATACACTATAGCAACTTAGCACTTACTCTAGCCAGCGTTAACAAGCATACTCTGTGAAATAAAACCGTATATGACTTAAGTTTGTCTTCACCTAAGGTTGGCATGAAAAATTTCCTGTTTATGGAAAAATTCTGTAAATTTTGTAATTGATAATATTACTTGTAATGACGTATCAGCCACGACTGCAGTGCCACGGGGCATACGCCACGAGCGCGCCAACTAGTGCTCTTAAGCGGGAACGGCCGCCAGCCACATCACACGGCTGTTAATAGCACACATGTTTAGTTGAAATCTCATTTCGCTGTGTATAAATGTAAAACTTATGTCGCTTTTGACGTTATTCGCCAACTTTGTCAAAGTTCTATGTTCACTTTGTACCTAAGGGTACGTACTGGGTGATCAAAAAGTCAGTATAAATTTGCAAACTGAATAAATCACGGAATAATGTAGATATAGAGGTACAAATTGACACACATGCTTGGAATGACATGGGGTTTTATTAGAACCAAAAAAATACCAAAGTTCAAAAAATGTCCGACAGATGGCGCTTCATATGATCAGAATAGCAATAATTAGCATCACAAAGTAAGACAATGCAAAGATGATGTTCTTTACAGGAAATGCTCAATATGTCCACCATCATTCCTCAACAATAGCTGTAATCGAGGAATAATGTTGTGAAGAGCACTGTAATGCATGTCCGGAGTTATGGTGAGGCATTGGCGTCGGATGTTGTCTTTCAGCATCCCTAGAGATCTCAGTCGATCACGATACACTTGCGAATTCAGGTAACCCCAAAGCCAATAATCGCACGGACTGAGGTCTGGGGACCTGGGAGGCCAAGCACGACGGAAGTGGCGGCTGAGCACACGATCGTTACCAAACGACGCGCGCAAGAGATCTTTCACGCGTCTAGCAATATGGGGTGGTTCTAATAAAACCCCATGTCATTCCAGGCATGTGTGTCAATTTTTACCTCTTTATCTACATTATTCCGTGGTTTATTAAGTTTTCAAATTTATAGTGGCTTTTTGATCACCCGGTATTACGTTCCAAATGTCTTGTTGCTATATGGTGGTTTAGTATAGGGGCTCCATTTATACACGTGTGTAATTCTGCAAGATTGTAACAAAATATATTCGTCACCAGGTTGTCTGAAGTTGGGCAAGGTCCAAAGCGAGTAATGAATTAAAAAAAGGGTCCAGAAACATCCTATGACTATTATTTCGCTACTAACCAGTTTTTTAAAACCATTTTTAATTTTGCGATTACAATGAGCGCATGCCTCTGTCACGACTTTCTGTCACGTCTACGATGTAGTTTGTATTAACGCCACCGGAGAAGGCGCAGATAGCGGTGGTTAGGGTTCTACTGTGGCTAAAATGTCTTGTTGTCAAGGGAATTTTTTCAACCTTGGAATGTATGAAATATTTCAGTTCCGCCATCTGTCCTCCTTTCTTCATCTTCGTTTGTCGACATCTTGCTCTGCAGTGTTCTGTGTGATCTTGAGTGACTTCTCTGATGTGCTAAGTGCCTCATACATTTAGCAGATGGGACCACAATGTGGATATGTGGCAATGTAGTTTTCTATGGAGCACTCACAATAAAACTGGGCATAAAATAAAACCCCGTGGTATCTGGTTTAAAATTTAATTAACGGCTTCTGGTCTTGTGACGGTTCTTTTCTTCAGAACACAGAGGGGAGGTTTTGTCATAGCGCCGCAGCAGGCGCACGGGACGAAGATTAGTGATGCCCGAGGGCTACGACTGATCATCAGGGGTATTTTTTCAAGCATGGTGTGTATGAAGTTTGAATCATTCGACTGCACCTTCTATCACATTTTGTCAGTTTGCTCAATTTATTGATCGGTTGTCTTGGAGATGATCCTGTGTGCTCTTTCTACTGTGGTAAGTAGCTCAGCCAGTTAACAGATGGGGTACCTTTTGGATGCGTGCCATTGGAGTTTTCTACGGAGAACGCAGAATAAAACTGAGCATAAAATAAAGCGCTGTAGCATCTGGTTTAAATTTTGATTGACGGCTTCCGTTCTTGTGGGGGCTCTTTTCTCCGGAACACAGAGGGGAGGTAATTTGTCATAGCGCCGCAGCAGGAGCACTGGACGAAGATTAGCAGTGCTCTGCAGGTATTGATCACCAGGGGTGTTTGTTCAAGCACGGTGTTTATGAAGCTTGAATCATTCGACTGCACCTTCTATCATTTTTATCACTTTCTTTCAAAATGGTTCAAATGGCTCTGATCACTATGGGACTTAACTTCTGACGCCATCAGTTCCCTAGAACTTGGAACTACTTAAACCTAACTAACCTAAGGACATCACACACATCCATGCCCGAGGCAGGGTTCGAACCTGCGACCGTAGCAGTCGTGCGCCTCCAGACTGTAGCGCCTAGAACCGCTCGGCCACTCCGGCCGGCTATCACTTTCTTTGCTCGAGTTATTGATCGTTTGTCTTCTATAAGATCTTTTGTGCTCAACCATTTAGCAGAAGGGGCACCTGGTGGATGCGTGGCAATGGAGTTTTCTCCGGGGCACTGAGAATAAAACTGAGCATAAAATAAAGTCCTGTCGTATCAGGTTTAAATTTTGAATAACGACTTTTAATCTTGTGGCGGTTCTTTTCTTCAGAAGACAGAATGGAGGTAATTTATCATACAGCCGTCCGCGGCTCGTGGTCTTGCGGTAGCGTTCTCGCTTCCCGCGCACGGGGTCCCGAGGTCGATTACCGGCGGGGTCAGGGATTTTCTCTGCCTCGAGATGACTGGGTGTTGTGTGTCTTTCATCATCATTTCATCCTCATTCACTCGCAAGTCGCCGTAGTGGCGTTAAAGAAGTTGTGGAGCGGCGGCCGAAACGTCCCGCGAGGGGTCTCACGGCCACAAATGCCATACGCTCATCATCATCATACACCCCCGGTAGCAGCACGGGTCTACGATTAGCAGTGCACTGCGGCTACGACTGCCGATCGTCAGGGGTGTTTCTTCAAGTATGATGTGCGCGAAGTTTAAGTCATTCGATTGGATAGTCAATTCCCTTTTCACTAGCTCTGCTCGATTTATTGATCGCATTTCTTTTAGGTGATCTTGTGTGCTCTCTCAACTATGCCAACTAGCTCAGCCATTTACACTACTGGCCATTAAAATTGCTACAACAAGAAGAAATGCAGATGATAAACGGGTATTCATTGGACAAATATATTTTACTAGAACTGACATGTGATTACATTTTCACGCAATTTGGGTGCATACATCCTGAGAAATCAGTACCCTGAACAACCATCTCTGGCCGTAATAACGGCTTTGATACGCCTGGGGATTGAGTCAAACAGAGCTTTGATGGCGTGTACATGTACTGCTGCCCATGCAGCTTCAACACGATACCACAGTTCATCAAGAGTAGTGACTGGCGTATTGTGACGAGCCAGTTGCTCGGCCACCATTGACCAGACGTTTTCAATTGGTGAGAGATCTGGAGAATGTGCTGGCCAGGGCAGCAGTCGAACATTTTCTGAATCCAGAAAGGCCCGTACAGGACCTGCAACATGCGGTCGTGCATTATCCTGCTGAAATGTAGGGTTTCGCAGGGATCGATGAAGGGTAGAGCCGCGGGTCGTAACACATCTGAAATGTAACGTCCACTGTTCAAAGTGCCGTAAATGCGAACAAGAGGTGACCGACACGTGTAACCAGTGGCACCCCATACCATCACGCCGGGTGATACTCCAGTATGGCGATGACGAATACACGCTTCCAATGTGCGTTCACCGCGATGTCGTCAAACACGGATGCGACCGTCATGATGCTGTAAACAGAACCTGGATTCATCCGAAAAATGACGTTTTGCCATTCGTGCACCCAGGTTCGTCGTTGAGTACACCATCGCAGGTGCTCCTGTCTGTGATGCAGCGTCAAAGGTAACTGCAGCCACGGTCTCCGAGCTAATAGTCCCTGCTGGTGCAAATGTCGTCTAACTGTTCGTGCAGATGGTTGTTGTCTTGCAAACGTCCCCATCTGTTATCTCAGGGATTGAGACGTGGCTGCACGATCCGTTACAGCCATACGGATAAGATGCTTGTCATATCGACTGCTAGTGATACGAGGCCGTTGGGATCCAGCACGACGTTCCGTATTACCCTCCTGAACCCACCGATTCCATATTCTGCTAACAGTTATTGGATCTCGACCAACGCGAGCAGCAATGTCGCGATACGATAAATCGAAATCGCGATAGGCTACAATCCGACCTTTCTCAGAGTCGGAAACGTGATGGTACGCATTTCTCCTCCTTACACGAGGCATCGTAACAACGTATCACCAGGCAACGCCGGTCAACTGCTGTTTGTGTATGAGAAATCGGTTGGAAACTTTCCTCATGTCAGCACGTTGTAGGTGTTGCCACCGGCGCCAACCTTGTGTGAATGCTCTGAAAAGTTAATCATATGCATACCACAGCATCTTCTTCCTGTTGGTTAAATTTCACGTCTGTAGCACGTCATCTTCGTGGTGTAGCAATTTTAATGGCCAGTAGTGTATTTCAGGTGTGCCATCTGTGCTCTTTTCTTCATCTTCGTTTTTCGACATCTTGCTCTACTGTCTTCTGTGTGATCTTGTGTGACTTCTCTGATGGGCTAAGTGCGTCAGTCATTTAGCAGATGGGACCACCTTGTGGATATGTGGCAATGTAGTTTTCTATGGAGCACTCAGAAGAAAACTGGGCATAAAATAAAGACCCGTGGTATCTGGTTTAAAACGTAATTAACGGCTTCCGGTCTTGTGGCGGTTCTTTTCTCCAGAACACGCGGGGGAGGTAATTTGTCACAGCGCCGCAGCAGGCGCACTGGACCAAGATTATCAATGCTCTGCAGCTATTGATCATGAGGGGTATTTGTTCAAGCACGGTGTTTAAGAAGTTTGAATCATTCGACTGCACCTTCTATCATTTTTTACCACATTCTTTGCTCGAATTATTGATCGGTTGTCTTCTATATGATCTTTTGTGCTCTTTCTATAGTGTTAAGTATTGTGTCTCACTGTTTAGAGGCCCAATACGCGTGGGTGTTTTCGGCTCGTCACTAAATGCAAATAAGTAGGAGGCCGAGTTGATAAGAGCTGAAGGAGTCCAGGTTGCAATAATATGAGGTACGGCACACTGTTAGAGAGAAGGATCATTATTCAAAAAAACACATAGTAGAATGAAAATTACTTATCTTCAGTAGTTTGCTGGTCTGCAGCTACGGCTATAAGTAACACAACATATTCTCAGGGACTAAGCCTGATGGGCCCTCCTCAGAGAATCAATGCAGACATTACAGAACTGGCTGAGGGCCCATTGTGAAAGTGCCTCTGCCTAGGTTGAAATCTAGCTAAGAAGTGAACGAGGCACACTCCAGTTGCGTCGAGCTGCACAGCTCGGTAGAGTGCGCTGTGCTCGGCAGACGACAGGCTGCCAACCTTGTGTTGGCGCGGCGTTGTAGTAGTATCTGTGGCAATGATACTACATTAAGTAGCTCAACCATTTAGCAGAAGGGGCCACCTGGTGGATTCGTGGCAATGGAGTTCTCCGGAGCACTCGGAATAAAACTGAGCGTAAAATAAAGTCCTGTGGTATCAGGTTTAAATTTTTATTTACGGCTTCTGATCTTGTGGCGGTTCTTTTCGTCAGAAGACAGAATGGAGGTAATTTATCATACAGCCCCGGTAGCAGCGCGGGGCGACAATTAGCAGTGCGCTGCGGCTACGAGTGCTGATCGGCAAGACTCTTCAAGTATGATGTGCGCCAAGTTTAAGTGATTCGATTGGATTGGATTTTCACTTGCTATTCTCGATTTATTGATCGCATGTCTTCTAGGTGCTCTCTCTCCTATGCCAAGTAGGTCAGCCATTTAGCCGGTGCGGCCACCTGGTGGATGCGTGGCAATGGAGTTCTCTCCAGAGCACTCAGGATAAAACTTGGCATAAAATAAAGCCTTGTGGTATCTGGCTGTGATTATAATTACCGGTTTCTCGTCTTGTGTTGGTTCTTTCCTTCGGAACACAGAGGGGAGGTAATTTGTAATAGCGCTGTGGCAGGCGACGCGGGAGGCGAGACGATTAGCGCTCGACCGCAAGACGGCGGCGGTGGCGTTGACCAGCGGGTCGTGGGGGGAAGGCGGCCGGCGGTCGCGTCACGTGTCGCGGTGCAGCAGCCAGCGGCAGCGGTGCAGCGGATCGTTACCGTGTGGAGCGGAGCGCGCTGACTGTTTGAATGGCGGAGCGGCGGAGAGGCGCGGCGGACAGAGAGGGAAAAAGACGGTGCGAGGGAGCGCGAGAGCGACAGCGCGAGGCGGCGGAGGAAGGGACGGGGTGGCGGTCGGGCGCGACTAGGGAGGGGGGGGCAACGCGTGAAGGCGGTGGCGACCCGACCCTGGCCAGGCGGCTGCGGCGAGATCAATATTCACGCTCAGGCCGGCCAGACGGACGCGTGGGCGGCAAAGCGGAGCAGGCACAGGCAGAGGCAGAGGCAGAGGTGCAGACAGCGCGCGCCGCGGACAAAGGGGGCAGCAGCGCCGGTTCCACTGCCGCGCCGGCTGCGTCTGCCTCTGGAGGCCTCGCACGAACAGGTGGAAGCGAGGACGGGCGTTAAGGCTTCAAAAGGAGGTCGTCGTAAGAGTCTACGTCTTCAGCTAGATGCGTACTCCGCAAGCCACTGTGTGGTGGACGGCGGAGGGTACCTTGTACCTCTACTAGTACTTCCGTTTCCTGTCCCACTCGCGAATGGAGCGACGGAAACGGAATATCTATGCGACTGCTTACGAGCCCTAATTTCTTTTATCTTGTCCTTTTTGTCCTTGTGCGAAATGTCCGTTGGTGACAATAGAATCGTGCTGAAGTCAGCCGCAAATGCCGATTCTTTAAGTTTTCTCAGTAGTGTTTCGCGAAAAGCGCACTGTCTTCCCTCCAGGTATCCTTCTCCAGTCAACGAGGAAAATTAGGAGAAATAATCGTGTAGTCGCAAGTTTTTGTTCAGTAGTGGGATTGAGTGCAATTTTTTACATACCAAAATTCCCTACTAGTAGGCTGTGAGACTGGGAGGGGGGGGGGGGGGGGGGGGTGGCGATAAATATATTTATCTTGAATCATTCGAAAACGTCAGCCTCTAGCGAAATTGTTTCCCAGTTAAAACTAAACTACATTAAATTTCCTACAAAGAAAGTGCTATTCTGTTCTTCTCTAGGGCTAATCGGAAATTATTAAAGGTAATTATATGAAATAAAAATTAATGTTCACTGGTAAATGAAATTCTTTAAGAACAAATGTTAAATGTACGTACCACATCTAAGTGCAATAGAGATTATTAAGGGGTAAATTGTGTAACAGGATGTAGTGGGTGGGGGGAGGCGGTAGGTGGCGGGGGATGGGGAGGGGGGAGGAAAAGATAATGGGATACAGACATCGGGGCAGAGTGCGATGAACTATGTCTTTCTGTGTTGCTTTACGGTTGTAACTGTTGTTTATACTACAGAGCCGATGTCGTAATGTAGTGCGAAAAAAATTAATGTTCAAACGTGAGTGAAATCTTATGGGACTTAACTGCTAAGGTCATCAGTCCCTTAGTGTACACACTACTTAACCTAAATTATCCTAAGGACAAACACACACACCCCTGCCCGAGGGAGAATTCGAGCCGGCCGTGGTGGCCAAGCGGTTAAAGGCGCTACAGTCTGGAACCGCGCGGCCGCTACGGTCGCAGGTTCGAATCCTGCCTTGGGCATGGATGTGTGTGATGTCCTTAGGTTAGTCAGGTTTAAGTAGTTTTAAGTTCTAGGGGACTGATGACCTTAGAAGTTAAGTCCCATAGTGCTCAGAGCCATTTGAACCATTTTTTGGAGAATTCGAACCTCCGCCGGGACCAGCTGCACAGTCCATGACTGCACCAAATTAGACCGAAATTAATGAATTGTTATATATTATGTTGGAATCACAGAGGTGTGAGTAGTAGTCGTCTGGATGCGAGTAATGGAATGATCTGTTGGCGGATTCTCAAAATTACAGGTTAATATACTAAATATTGGTTTGCTGCAGAAATCGTGAGCATATTCTAAGTTCGAACGCAACAAACTAGCTGCTGTATCCTGCTATAACACATTAAGTTCACCAATTCCTCAGACAAATGGGAAACTTCGTCTGCCCTACATTTTCGTAAACTCAAGTCTCAGTACGTCTCTGTATCTTTCATCTTGGAGAACCCTGACCTTCTAAAGCACCTCTGTCAACACGTCTCACCTTCTCTCCATTTATAAACACTCCACATTCTTTCCGAGGGTAATTTTAATCATATCCCAGACGTAAAATTGCCCGCAAGGTCAACCCTTCCGTCCCCTAATGATGACTCCAACTTGTCATTTACCTGCCTCACGAATACAGTCGTTAGCTGATCACCTAAATCAATCGAATAGAGGTTTTGGAGGTAAGCAAACAGCTACTGCCCACTTGTGTGTGAGCTACGCACATGTACAGCGTTGACATCAGCAGAAGAGCAAATGACGTGCCTGGCGCGATCTAAAGTAAGTGCGACCAACCATGTGTGTGATTAAAGCTCAGGTGACTCACTATAATCCCACTTGCTGCTCAGCAGAATATGGAACGCACGGCCTCTAAATGTATGTCACTATATACCTCCTAAACGTACGTGTCTGAATACTGCTGTAGTTATATGTACGGCTGTAATATTCAAATCTGATTCTTGTATACTGTTCTCCTGTTATGTCTAGATGGTATTTATAGATCTTCACAGATATTCAATTCTCTGTCCGCAAGTTTTTAAACGATTCTTGAAGGACACGTATAAGAACATTTTATTGCTAATTTAGTTATACAGACATAATATCGATAGACTTGAGAATATCCCAGATCTGTACCAACGGCGATTTACTATTTCTTATTGTGTTAGGATGTTTAAGCATGCTACCTCTTTGTACCCTGTGTTACATTTTCGCCTTATTTACTCCTTATTCTGTAATTTTAATACTTGCTTTATGTCGGAATCAATCTGTTGCTAAACTTATTTAACTTCGTACCAAGGTACGACTCGAACTAATGGTTACTTTGAATTGTCAGAACTAAATGTAATGCGTAATACAACATTTACAGAGTAGAGATGGCTGCATGAGCATTTTCCGAAAGCCAATAATAATCATAAACGAAAGCATGTGTGATTGATCAGTTAAGCATCCTGAGTGTGCGTCCCCTGACAACGAACCAAGTGCGGTTTCCCTCTACACAATACTGATACCGAATGTCAGGTTTGTGACGAGCCTGTCGCAAACGTATCCGGATCACAGAAGTGTGAGGTGCAGCTCCCGTCTGGCCACCTATATGTTCTTTTCACTTGAAGAAAATGTCAGTATGGATCCTTGTCCGGTTTAAGCTTGTCTGTTTTCTGTTGTTACCTCCACGACGCGTTAAACTTCATTACTGCTAACTTGCATCTTTACATATCTACGCCCATATTCCGCAAGACACCGCACAATTAGGCAGAGGAAGGATAGCCCGCACCACTACTATTTCCTCTCTTTCCTAGCCTTATCCTGTGTCTGCACAGGATCGCCATGTTAATCTGGATTTGCAATGCCAGTGGCAGAGGGTGGCCTGATCCCCTACCTACCAGCATCCCTTCCTCCTCCCTCTCCCTCCCCCCCACCACTACCACGACCAACCCCCAAGGACAGAATTTGTGTACCCTATCTGCCTGCGCCTACCTGTAGTGTTACCCAATAAGAAGGAGTGGGACATGTTAGCGAATAGTGTACCTGAGGTAGACATGGGTACCAGCCGGATGTTCTCATAGCCCAGTGATCGGCGAACCGCTGCACCGCGGCTCGCGAGCCATATGTGCCTCTTTGGTCCGTTGACTGTGGCTCTTCCACTTCGTAGCCGCTGCGCAGAACAGCACTTTCGGACTGGGCGAGTCTATTTTGAGGACGTCGCGATAGACGGGGGTACAGGTGAAGCTGCCATTCTTTCTCGGGACTCAGTGCAAGGTATATGTGTTCCGCAGAGTATGTGGAACTGTATCTCTTGAAGTGTGGAAAAACGCGCGCGATCGGGCGAAAGAAGAAGAAGATAAAACTAACGTTCGCTGTTCTTTCCTTATTTGGGACTACATATCCTTGCAAACCATCATTTTCAAGCACGAACCGTATCAAGAGTAAATTGAGAAGTCATTTTGTAGATGAGAACCTGAAATCGTGGCTAAAATTAAAAACAATAACATGAAAGCTTGAGTTACCCAAACTTTCCAAGGAGATGACGCTGTTCACGTTGGTGTTTCTCAGTCATTGTCATGTTTTAGTCATATGGATACTGCGTAATTTCATCAATAAATAATTTCGTTATTAAGTATGGTATCAAGTTTTATTCAACGTACCTACACTTAATTAAGACGTACGAGTGGAACTAAGTAAGGCACTGTCGTAGGAGCAAGTTGGTGATTGAAATTTCATGAAAAGATCTCGCCGCAGCAAGAAACTCCTTTGCTTTTATAAATAGAGATAATGGTTTTAATTTGGATAAGGCATGGAATCCAGTTCTTGGTGTAATTACACTTCAGAGAAGACGTCAAGGTGTTACCCTGAATGTTTTCACCAGAGGTGGGGTGTTTTTAAGTGTACCTCTTTGCCGCCGACCAGTATCTGTGACCCGAATGCGCAGTACCGCAGCGGTGCAGTACGTAAGTCCGCGGTAGTATTTGTGCGGCTGCATGCCCGAAAATTAATGGAATACTCTTTACGCCGGGAGAAATTAAAATGCACATTAATCAAAGTTTATTAAGTTAATTTTAGGGAGCTTTGTGGAATGAAAGAAGGTACAGTGTTGAGTATTGATATCGGTATGTTGAGATGGTTTGGACATATAGAGAGGACGAGCGAAAGGAGATAGACAAAATAAATTCCCAAGACGAGTGTGGGTGGAGGAGTTGGTAGTGGTCGACCTCAGCGAACTACCTCGATCGAATTGAGGTCTTTTTAGCAAAGGTCAGCTCAGGAGTGTAATTAAGTTGATAACAATTTACCTACCTATTTAGTTTAAGATTAAATATTTGACTCTCAAAGTAAAATTTCAAACGTTGTGCGGTTGATATTTGGCTCTGCTGACTAATGAGTTTGCCGGCTACCGTCCTAGTCCGATAGTCAGATGTGGAAAACCGTCCAAAACACGTCCAGGCTGGCCAGTACACCGGCCCTCGTCGTGAATCCGCCATCGATAAATATGGGTTCGCCTTTTTTTTTTTAAGTCTTCGAACAAGTTTGTTGTGGCTCACCGCGGATTCCTCTCCTGTGCTAATCTTTTCATCTCAAAGTAGCACTTGCAACCTACGTACTCAGAGGTAGCACTTGCAAACTACGTACTCAATTATTCCAGTCTGTCTCGCTCTGCTGTTTTTACCCTCTACAGCTGCCTTTAGTACCATGAAAGTTATTCAGTGATGTCTTAACAGCTGTCCTATCATCCTGTCCCTTCTTCTAGCCAGCCTTTCCCATACATCACTTTCCTCATTACTTAGCAATTCGCCTAACTTTAAACATTCTTATGTAGCACCACAACTCAAATGCTTCGATCCTCTTCTGTTCGGCTTTTCCCACAGTCCATATTCCATGCCATAAGGTACTGTACTCCAAACGTATTCAGAAATTTCTTCCTCAAATTAGGGCCTATGTTTGATGCTAGTAGACTTCTCTTGGCCAAGAACGCCCTTTTTGCCAGTGCTAGTCTGTTTTCTATGCCTCCTTGTTCAGCCCGTCACAGATTATTTTGCTGCTTAGGTAGCAGAATTCCTTAGCTTCATCTACTTCGTAACCTCAATCCTGATGCTAAGTTTCTCGCTGTTCTCATGTCGGCTACTTCTCATTACTTTCCCCTTTCTTCTATTTACTTTCAATCCATATTCTGTACTCATTAGACTGTTCATTCCGTTCAGCAGGTCATGTAATTCTTCTTCACTTTCAGTGAGGATAACAATCTCAGTAGCGAATCTTTTTACTGATATGATTTGACCTTGGATTTTATTCCCATTCTTGAACATTTTGTAATGTTGTTACTTTAATTTGGTATGCTGATAGCGTACTGATGGTCAATAAAAGCGGTTTAAAACTGTGAGCTGTCTGGGGACGTTAACCGTGGATTACTGGGCAACTGTTTCATCAGATATTTAGTCTAGGTTTACCAAGCAGACTAACATTAATGATAATCTTTTAATAGTCATACAAAACCGGTAATATATATAATATATATATATATAAAGGAGAATTTAAATAAAAAGAAAGAAATCAGTTTATATTTGGAAATTTATTTTAAGGTTGTTCCTTGAAATTTCAGCATATTATACGTGAGTTATAACTGAGCTGGTGCCTTATTTACGATTAAAAAAATGTGAGATTGTAATCTTACGGAACACATAAAATATGGAGCCAAGATTGGGAGACTGCACACAACACTGCATTCATAAAATAACACACAAAGAACATTGAAACATAAACAAGAAGAAATTAACCACAACCAACTGATTCAGTTTTTACCCAAAGAAATTACGTTCATACCACAATCCTGTCCGTCATGTAATTACCACACACTGGTATACTAAATTCATATTAACTCTTTGTGAAATCTTCGCAAAAAGAATAGCTGAGGGCTACTTTGATGATTACACCACATGCTTCACGTGGTCAACTTGGTTTACACAAAGCGTACAACTCCACAATAATTTTGATAATTAAAATAAATTAGATCGAAAAGCAATTGACAAAAGAAAAACCTTGAACTGGTTACTAACGTCTTACTATTAACCTGATGGGTCAAACAGTTATATAAGCACGTGGTAGTGGTCTCGCAAAGTACACCCCACGTGGGCTGAACATAAAGAAAAGTTGCTATATTGAAAATATAGTCAAGACGAGACGTTATAATCACACAAGCATTCGCATTTAAGATTGATCTTAGTTAGAGTTACTGATCAACACGTAGTTCCACTTTACTCACAAAGTAGTAACAAAGCAACTACCGGAAACTAATCTGAACTTCACACGAGAATTATACTGCGCTGCAATTTAAGATGACATCGGATATTTTAGACCTAAACCCGAAATAAAGGTGAATAAATTTTCAGTTAGGCTGAACTTAAGAAATCCATTGTCCTACGGACTTAACAGACACGCGCTTAGCCGGAGATCTTACCACTTCAGACGGTCGGCACGGCCACACCGCAACTGCCCTACTGCCGAGCGTGCTTCCTGAGGGTGGCTCACAAAGACCAACGGAAGTGGCCAGAGGGGCAGCTTCCTATACCAACATGACAACGGACGGACAGGACCATACTAAGGATGGAAACCTCTTTGCTTTTAGGAAGCGTAGCTACCTGTTCCGACGTTGGTCCTACTGTTCTCTAGCAGACAGCCTTGTCTGCTACCCTCAAGCATGCAACTAGAAATACATATGCTCATTCATCCTCTCACACAAAAGGGAAGGGGGATGACAGTATCTTATCATATACAGTATATAAAAGAAAGCGGATGTAGGTTCCGTATGAGACTGTGTGACATGAATTACATATAAGAATTACATATAAACTGTACTTTAAAGTGTAGTAGTGTGACAGATCGTTCTTGTTTATGTGTAAAAGTAACACGTTCCACTGCTCAGTCTCCTCCCAGATAGTCAGAAACGCCACAGTACATTTAGAAGAGGAATTTATTCCATAAATGGCAACAGATTTAAGAAATTAAACATGAAAGGAATCCAACAGAGACCTTTCAATTTCTTTTATTCCGTCATAGCTTCTTCTACGTACAGATTGAACAGTAGGGGCGAAAGACTATACACTCCTGCCGTGCACCCTTTTTTAATCAGAGCACTTGGTTCTGGTCTTCCACTTTTATTTTTCCGTCTTGGTTCATTCACATATTGTATATTACACGTCTTTCCCTAGAGCTTACCTGTATTTTTCTCAGAATTTCGAACATTTTACACTGTCGAACGCTTTTTCCAAGTCGACAAATACTGTGAACATGACGTGATTTTTCTTCAGCCTTGCTTCCATTATCAACCGCGACGTCAGAACAGAGTCTCTGGTGCCTTTCATTTCCTAAAGCCAAACTAGTCGTCATTTAACACAACCTCAATTTCCTATTCCATTCTTCCGCGTATTATTCGTGTCAGCAACTTGGCTGTATGAGCTGCTAACATGGTTGTGCGTTAATTATCGCTCTTATCGGCCCTTGCAATCTTCGGAATTGTGTGGATGATGTTTTTTCCGAAAGTCTTACTCTGTATCGCCAGTCTCAAAATTCTACACACCACCGTGAGTAATCGTTTTGTTGCCACTTCCCCCAATGATTTTATAAATTCCGATGGAGTGTTATCTACCACTTCCGCCTTATTTGATCTTAAGACCTCCAAAGCTCTTTTAAATTGTGATTCTAATACTGCATCCCTTATCTTTTCTCTTTTGACTCCAGTTTCTTCTTCTATCATATAATAAGACAAGTCTTGCCTCTCATGAAAGAAGCCCTCGATGTCCTGTTTCCACCTACCCGCTCTCTCCTCTGCATTTAACAGTGGAATTGCCATCGCACTCTTAATGTTACCAGCGTTGCTTTTAATTTCACCGAAGATTGTTCTGACTTTTCTGTACTGAATCAATCCTTCAGACAATAATTTCGTTCTCGATTTCTTCACATTTTTCATGCAGCCATTTTACCTTAGCTCCCCTTTGCTTCCTATTGATTTCATTCCTAAGAGTTTTGTAATTCTGTATTCCTGAATTTCCTTGAACATTTTTGTACTTCCTTCTTCTGAATTATTTCTTCTTTCACCCATGTTTTCTTCGCAGTTATCTTCCTTGTACCTGCCTACGTTATTCTTTCCAACATCTGTGACTGCCCTATTTAGAGATGTCAACTCCTCTTCAACTTAACTGCATCTAAAGTTGTTCATCATCGCAGTATCAATAGCCTCAGAAAACGTCAAGCGTATTTTTTCATCCCTTAGTACTTCCGTATCCCACTGCTTCGCACACTTATTCTTCTTAACTAACCTCATACACTTCAGCATACTATTCGTCATAACTGTGATCTGATTCCATGTCTGCTCCTGGGTACGCCTTACAATCTAGTATCTGATTTCAGAATTTCTGTCTGACAATGATGTAGTCTAAGTGAAATCTTCCCGTATCTGGCGGCCTGTTTCAGGTATACCTCCTCCCCTTGTGATTTTTTGAACAGAGTGTTCGCTATTACTAGCTGAAATTTATTGCAGAACTCAATTAGTCTTCCTCTTTCCTCATTCCTACTACAAGCTCGTCTTCTCCCGGAACCGTTTCTTCTACTCCTTCCCCTATAACCGCATTCCAATTCCCCATGACTATTTAATTTTCATCTCCCTTCGCGTGCCGGCCGGTGTGGCCGTGCTGTTCTAGGCGCTTCAGTCTGGAACCGCGTGACCGCTACGGTCGCAGGTTCGAATCCTGCCTCGGGCATGAAATGTGTGTGATGTCCTTAGGTTAGTTAGGTTTAAGTAGTTCTAAGTCTAGGGGACTGATGACCTCAGATTCAAGAAGTCCCCCAGATTCAAAAAGTTAGAGCTCATATTTCTCTAACTGTAACAGTAGACCTCTCCGTGATGTTCAACGACTCTCTCACACCGTTCAGTAAGGTGCAGCCAGAAATCGGAACAACTTTTCTTCCTGTGCGCACAATGACCCCTTCTCCGATGGTTTATAACAGCTATGTCTCATCTCAGGTGTATATGTTGAGTGTAGTGTGGAGTCATGTCTGTGTCGTTTGAAGAAGAAAGGAGAGGGTGAAACTCGATGCTGGGACACAGCCCACTCCTATCGAAAAGCAGCAAAGGGATCGCCCTACTTAGTTTCAACAAATGACGAACGGCTCCTCATTAGCAGTGTTACATGCCCCCACTCCGTGAGAACTTTCCACCATAATCTGTCTTCCCGTTAGCGGCTAAACGTTGGCCGTGAAAATTTCTTCCACCCAGAACTCAAATCGGCTGCCTACGGTTCGAGTGCCACCACGCAGATCTGCGTTAGCTATCTCGGCTACGGAGGCGAGTCTGGATCTTCTGCAGTTCCCCTGTCAGTCCCACCAGACCTATGCGATCGTTCCAATTTAGGTTATTTGTAATTATAATCCCTAAGCATTTAGCTGAATTTACAGCCTTCAGATTTGTGTCACTTATCGTGTAATCGAAATATAGCTGATTTATTTTAGTACTCATGTGAATAACTTCACACTTTTCTTTATTCAGGGTCAATTGCCACTTTTCGCACCATACAGATTCTTTATTTCTTTCTTTCGCTTACGCTATAGTCCCGCAGCGATCGCAGGGTCGGCGTGATTACAACGGATTTGGCAAGGTTTGTTTTAGGGGTGGCCGGTTGCCCTTCCTGCCGCCACCCCATACCCCCATGGATGGAATCAGTGTACCCCAGCTGTCTGCATCTAGTGTAAATCGTGAAATAGTGCGAACGTGTTTCAAATGTCTGCGACTCGTGTAACTGAGGCGGAACGGGGGGACCAGCCCGGTATTCACCTAGCGGTATGTGGAAAACCGCCTAAAAACCACATCCGCAGGGCGGATTCGATCCGGGGCTGGCGCGCCTCCCCGGGTCCAGGAAGCAGCGCGTTAGCGCTCTCGGTTACCCTGGCGTGTCATTTTTCGCACCATACATATATCTTATCTAAATCATTTTGCAAGCCATTTTCATCACCTGATGACTTTACAAGACGGTAAATGATAGCATCATCTGCAAACAATCTAAGACGGCAACTCAGATTGCCTCCTATGTCATTAATATAGATCACGAACAATAGAGGGCCTATAACACTTCCTTGGAGAGCGCCGGATATTACTTCTGTTTTACTCGATGACTTTCTGTCTATTACTACGAACTGTGATCTTTCTGACAGGAAATCACGAATCCAGACATACAACTGAGGCGATACTCCGTAGGCACGCAGTTTGGTTAGAAGACGCTTGTGAGGAACTGTGTCTAAAGCCTTCTGGAAATCTAAAAATATGGAATCAATTTAACATCCCCTTTCGATAACAGTTTCTACTTCATGAGTATAAAGTGCTAGTTGCGTTTCACAAGAACGATATTTTCTGAATCCGTGCTGACTGTGTGTCAATAAACCGTTTTCTTCGAGGTACTTCATAATGTCCGAATACAGTATATGTTCCAAAACCCTACTGCAAATCGACGTTAGTGAGATAGGCCTGTAATTCAGCGGATTACTCCTACTTCCCTTTTTGGGAAATACGGGAGATAGTGTCACAGACATAATAAGTGAACTGGAGTGACAATCATTAAAAAAAAGGGGGGTTTTTCGTTGCGACTGCTTCTGATGAAACTTAAATCACTAGTTTTCTCCTCCGATTGCGAAAACATTCTGTTGGCACTCACCTACTTAGGGGGAAATGATCATCACGATAAAATAAGAGAAATCAGGGCTCGCACAGAAAAATTTAAGTGCTCGTTTTTCCAGAGTGGAACGGTAGAGAGACAACTTGAAGGTGGTTCATTGAACCCTCTGCCAGGCAATTTATTGTGAATAGCAGAGTAATCACGTAGATGTAGATGTAGAGGATCTCAGACTCATGAGCAGTACGCTAGACTAGATCGAATTAAAGTTTTTTAAGCCAGTTCATAGTCTATAGCTTTATTTTCGTTTGTATTCTTCCAGTGAATCGGCCTGGCGTCTGCTGTTCTTACAACTGGTCGTTCCACTTTTGTTTGCTTCGGACGTACACTTCTAGATATTTTACTTTTTTTTAAGTGTTTCTAGCGGTTACTGTTATCGAACAGTAATGGATCTTTTCGCATATTCATGCATGACAAGTTACGTTTATCTACGTCTTGGGTGAATGGCCGTTTCCTGCACCAAGACTCAATCCTCTGGCTGTTGTCCTACGCCTCGCTATAATTTTCTGCCTTGCAAGTCTCCTAAATACAACATAACCTCGAAGACCCTTACGGAGCTGTCCATGTTATCCACCAAATCATTTGGCCGTATAATGAACAGTAATGGCCTACAAGACTCCCTTGGATACAGCTAATGTTACTTTTACATAAAATTATTGTACCCCATTATGATCGATGAGATGAGCTCTGTCTGCTAGATAGTCGTCGGTCCAATCACAAAACTCATCATGTACTATATTTTGTTACCAATCACAGTAGGACACTGCACCGAATACCTCCCGGTAGTCAAACAACACATCATCAACCTGGGCGTAGCCGTCTACGGCCCTGTGGATTTCATCGTCGAAAAAAGCGAGCAGAGTTCCACAAGGTTTTTCTTTTGCGGTGTCCGTATTGATTCCTGTCGAGGTGGTTTTTCAGTTAATAAAAAAGTGGTAATAACATACGATCATAAAACATATTCCACAACATACTGGATTCAGCGATATAGGTCTGTAATTGTTTACATCTGTCCCTTTTTAAAAACGGTTGTGATCTGTGTCTTTTACTAATCGCTCGCAAACCTCAATTGCTCTAGCGATCTGCGATGAACTGCAGCATGGTGGGGAGCGATTCTTTCGCATATCTGTTCAGAGCCCTGACTGAGATTTGCATTCTGCAGCGGAGTGTGCGCTGATATGAAACTTCCTGTCAGATTAAAACTGCGAACCCGCAGGAGAGCTTCTGTAAAATTTCGAAGGTAGGAGACGAGGTACTGGCGGAAGTAAAGCTGTGAGGACAGGGCGTGAGTTGTGCTTGGGTAGCTCAGTTGTGTCTGAGCGCACAGAGCACCCTCGCCCGAAAACCATCTTCCCGACAAACTTTTGCCGGTTATCTCCGCAGCGTCTTCCTTGACCCCCTCAAAGTTGGGGTATGCCATGCCTACCCGTCACATGAAGCAACGCCCTTATCCACGTTCTCATGCATCGACCAAAAAAAAAAAAAAATTGTTATATTTAATTTTTTTCAAATATTTTTGTTTAACTAACAATCATTTGTATATGTTTAAATGGTACCTTGAAGAACTGTTGCATTGTGTATATACCTGTACTGTTAGTTTGTTCAATAAATATTATTGAAAAAAAAGTCGGATAAAGCGTCTGCCACGTAAGGAAAAAAAAAGTTGTTAGAGCACTTGCCCGCGAAAGGCAAAGGTCCCGAGTTCGAGTCTCGGCCTGGCACACAGTTTTAATCTGCCAGGAAGTTTCATGTTCAGAGTCCTATTTGTATGTCATAAAGTCCCCTTGTCTTACCTTTACTGAGCGACTTTAATTGATTTTCTATTCCACAATCCCTTACCTCAACACCTGTAATTTCGTTGTTCGTGCGATGATTGAAGGGAGATGATTTTCGGCAGTGAAAAGATTTGAAAGACTGAACTCAGTGGTTTGGTCTTACCACACTGCAAACGAGTCCCGTTAGACGAGACAGTTTACCAGTCTGCGCGCCACTGCCAGTACGTCGAGCCTTTCGCTGCCGGGGACTTATTGGGATGGATGTCAGGCGACGAACTGTGGAGCAGACAATGGCTCTCGAACCTTGTGCCAGCAACCGACACACAGATCCCAGGATCGTGACTGCCATGCGGATGGCGTGTCTTATATGTCGGGCTGACTTCATATACTGAAGTCCGTCGCCAAGTTACCATTCGCACTTTTCACATCAGCTCACATCTTAGAAGACGAAAGACTGTGTTCAAATAATTTACAGGAATGCAGCCTAGTAAAGTCCTCGAAAACTGCCGATATTTCGAAATGTTGCCGGCCGGGGTGGCCGAGCGGTTCTAGGCGCTCCAGCCTGGAACCGCGCGACCGCTACGGTCGCAGGTTCGAATCCTGCCTCGGGCATGGATTTGTGTGATGTCCTTAGATTAGTTAAGTTTAATTAGTTCTAAGTTCTAGGGGACTGATGATCCCAGATGTTAAGTCCCATAGTGCTCAGAGCCATTTGAACCATTTTTTTTTTTCGAAATGTCGACAACCTGCCATTTTCAAGGCACAAATGAAATGGGAAATGGGTTTTCACGAAATTTAAACTTTCGGTGGGTGGTGTCGGACCAACCAGGAAACCAGAAGACAGCGCATGCAGGAAGACGACACACACCATAAACAATTAGCGCCACGACACAAGCAAATATGACGTTATCGACCGTGAAATATTAACCAACAACGGATGAGCAAATAGGACTAACTCTGTTTCCCTGTTATTTGACAAGGAAGAGATCAGAATTCCAGGCAGACCTTTAACTAAAACCTCCATCTCTATTTATAAGATCGCTTCCTAGCTTAATCTCAAGAGCTTCCTTAAGAGAGCTCTACGACATCGGCCACTTACCCAGCTTGCATTTATCTTGAATCCGTCGCCCAGCACAAAGTTTCAAGCGACTGGAAAGAAGCGCAGGTGACTCCAGTACATAAGAAAGGTAAAAGAACGGACCCGCAAAATTGTAGACCAATATTCCGACTTTCTGTTTGCTGTAGAATCCTTGAACACATTGTCAGTTCGGATATAATAAACTTTCTTGAGCCTAAGAAGCTTATGCCCACGAATCAGCATGGTTTTAGAAAGCATCGTTCGTGCGAAAACTCAGCTTGCCCTTTTCTCGCATGATATACTGAGAACTACGAATAATAGGCAACAGGCAGATTCCGTATTTCTAGATTTCCGGAAAGCATTTCACACGGTGCCACTTTGCAGGCTGTTAACGGAAGTACGAGCATATGGAATTGGTTCACAGATATATGAATGGTTCGAAGACTTCTTAAATAATAGAGCCCAGTACGTTGTCCTCGATGGCGGGTGTTCATTAGAGACAAGGGTATCATCAGTAGTGCCCCAGGGAAGTGTGATAGGACCGCTGTTGCTATCTACGTAAGTTGGAACTTAAATAGCAGCAACACTGCTGTGGAGACAGTAAGCAATGGAATCTACTGTTGTCGCTGAAATCACACTTTGTTGACATACCTCCGAGCAAATGCACTCGCCCGTCCCACGTCACCGGCGTGCGCGCAATCGAGGGAAACACAGTCACTTGTGGGCGAGCGGCCTAACGTAACGGTGTCGCTATGTTTTCGAAACAGGAACAACGGAACTGGATCAAGATTGAACGTGCCAGAGGTCGTACAGCACGACGGTGTCATCAAGGTCTTCAGCTTTGCAAATGAAGCGGCGACACTTACTGCGCAACCCACCCATCATTTTGCACGACTATGCGCGGGCGCATACAGCGCAAGCTGTGGCTGCTCTGTTCGGTCAGTGAGACTGGGAAGTACTGTACCATCCATCAAACTCCCCGGACTTAAGTTCTTGTGACTTTGATTTGATTCCGAAGATGAAGGAACCACTTCGTGGCATTCGCTTCAGAACTGTTCCAGAGATTCGACAGGCAGTAGACCGCTCCGTTCGCACCATTAACACAACAGGCTCTGCTAACGGTATACTACGCCTTCCACATCGCTGGCAACGGGTTCTACACAACGCCGATGACTACTTTGAAGGACAGTTATAGGTGCAAACATGTAACCCTTTTGTATCGGTTGTGAATAAATAGTTGCCACTATTTAAGTTCCAACCCTCGTATATAAATGATTTGGCGGACAGGGTAGGCAGCAGTTTGCCGTTGTCTGCTGATGATGCCATGGTAGATTGTAAGATGTCGAAGATGAGTGACTGTAGGAAGATACAAGACGACTTACACAAAATTCCCAGTTGGCGTGATGAATAGCAGCTAGCCCTTAAATGTGGAAAAATGTAAGTTAATCCGGGTAAACCTGTAATGTTCAGATACAGTATTACTAGTGTCGAGCTTGACACTGGCAAGTCGTTTAAATATCTGGGCGTAACGTTGCAAAGCGATGTGGGGTGGAACTAGCATGTGAAAACTGTGGTGGGGAAGGCAAATGGTCTACTGCGGTTTATTGGGAGAATTTTAGGAAAGAGTGGTTCACCCGTAAAGGAGATCGCATGTAGGACGCTGGTGCGATCTATTCTTATGTACTGCTCGAGTGTTTGGAATCCATAACAGGTCGAATAGAAGGAAAACATCGAAGCAATTCAGAGGACGGTTGCTAGATTTGTTACCGTTAGGTTCGAACAAAACATAAATGTTACAGAGATGCTTCAGGAACGCAAATGGGAATCCCGGGAGGGAAGGCAGCGTTCCTTTCGGGAAACACTACTGAAAAATTTTTAGAGAACCGGCATTTGAAGCTGACTGCCGAGCGATTCTACTGCCACCAACATACATTGCGCGTGAGGACCACGAAGATAAGATATGAAAAATTAGGGCTCATACGGAGGCGTACAGACAGTCGTTTTTCCCTCGCTCTATTTGCGAGTGGAACAGGGGAGGAAATGACTAGTGGTGGTACAGGGTACCCTCCGCCTCGCACAGTACGGTGGCTTGCGGGGTATTTATGTAGATGCAGATGAAAAAAACTGCCTCATTAACTGGAAGTGTAGCCAGAATCTCTGTTTTAGTGTTTGTCGAATGACCGGTAGCACAGCAGCTTCCTGCAGTTGGAGACTTGCCGCGTTGTAAGCATGTATGACGCTTATGCTCTAAAGGGTGAACCCAAATTTCACCGAGAACAGTTTGTAGATTGTTCAAGAATATTTTCCAAGTATTTTGGTGTAAGCGACGCGTGGCCTCCGGTGGTTCATTGCAGATTAATTGCGTTTCGTTTGGTTTATTTCTCCCCATTATATTTTTATCTGTGTTGCACTGAAGACATCTGTACAACTCTCAATGTCAGTGGTGTTCGCTGTGATTAATTTTGAAACAAAACACTAGCGGTACCTGCTGTTTACACTCATCGTCAATCTTACACTGAGTACTACTCGGTTTCTTTTGTTTTGATTTTCTGGCAGTACTACCTGTACATCAACAGCGATGAACAACAGTATGGATAAGTGTATGGGTTCAATGAATACGTTATGCTAAACTCTTCCAGCAGCGACGGCAACCACCACATCACAGTACTTCTGCATCTGTGTGAAGGTCGTAGCATTACTTAGATTTCTTACTGAACATTTTGTTGATTGCAAAAAAAAAAAAGGTTCAAACGGCTCTGAGCACTATGGGACTTAACTTCTGAGGTCATCAGTCCCCTAGAACTCAGAACTACTTAAACCTAACGAACCTAAGGGCATCACACACATCCATGCCCGAGGCAGGATTCGAACCTGTGACCGTAGCGGTCGCGCGGTTCCAGACTGTAGCGCCTAGAACCGCTAGGCCACCCTGGCCGGCTGTTGATTGCATATTAGTCTTTTCCACTGTTGTGATGGTATTTCCGGAAAAATATTCTCAATTGGGGTAACAAACAGAATAAACCTTAATTTCATTATTACTCCGTAACGCGCCACCGGACACGCCAAGTCCCTTATACTGCCGGTGTGCTCGCCTGTCGCAATATCGGAGGTTGTGTGAGCGTTACACGGCTGTATTCCCGCAAGTTATCTGAACTTTCGATATGCCGGGAGAAACTCTAAAATCACAACAGATTTTGGTTTAATGTCCAGTCAACTACAAGATTATTAGAGATGAAGCATGGGCAAGTATAGCGACATTGTCTTTTCCCATAGAAACATTATTACAATCGGCTTGAACAGTATATGGATACTGTAGTGTGTAATGTCACGTAGGAGTATACTCAGTTCCCACTGATAACATTTTTAAAATTCCCCGTTGACGGTGTACAATTAAGTGTGCATCATTACTTATTTATATTTATCAGTTATTTATTAGTTTGCTGGTTCCTCTCCTTCAGACACGTTAACGAATTAAGACTTCTTGTTAGAAATTTCTGTCATAATGCAGTTGTTGATTATTAAGTTGCTTAAGCAACCAGAGATTATGTTTAGCAGGGTGCTCTCCTCAGGGAGGTAAGGGGAGATGACGCAGATTTACATGCTACATATTTAACGCTGTACGTGCATTTATTTACATATACATTACGAGAGGTACTGTGGCTGTGCTCCTTTCAAAGACACACTTTGGCTGAAGCACCTGGTTAAGGCCATATTGAATTTCGTTAAGCTCATATTTTGGGTGTTTTGTGTTATAACCCCATCATAACTTATGTCCTATAAACAAATAAATAAATAAATGCAGTCCCAGTACACTAGCACGTTGAGTATCTTTCCAAAAGGTACAGTTTATTGATATTAAATGTCAGATAGTGAGTTATCGGCGTGTAGTGAACAAAGAGGTGGAATAGCAAAGGCGGTAGTTCTGATTCGCGCCATGGCATTAGCAAAAATTTTATTATTCACCATGACGTTTCTGAGAGCTTCTGGGACTCGTCATTGTTAACAATTTAAAATTAAGCATGAAACTCGGAAATGGGAGTAAATAATCAAAACATGTTGATTATCTGGTAAAAACACTGTAGGCGACTTGCCTACAACAAATAATTGCATAGCCGTCTGGTACAATGACTTAACGAAAAAATATTTATTCGCGAAAACTCACAGTGAGAAGAAACTAAAAAAAAAAAACAGAGAAGTAACAAAAAGTAGGAGACTCTATAGTCTTACGGCAAAGATAAAAAACAACACATGACAAAAAAAACTCGCGCACTTTTGATATCACTTTTCACCAGACTGCCACACAGCCCCCCCCCTCCCCCTTAAAGTGCGGAGTTCCAGGGATATCTTGATACTTGAATTTTATTTGACGTCCAGCTCTGGTATGCGTCGGGTGTCTCGGGGGCGGTGATGTTGTTTGTGGTGGTGATTCACCTGTCTCGGACGATGTACTGAGCGGTGTTTCGGTATGCTCTGCGTCCATCATGTGTTGATACACAGGCGTGGAGTCAGAGGTCGGAGAGGGTAAAACCCATGCTCGCTTGACACATTCAATCGATACCTTTGTCGGAACACCATTTTACATTATGTCCACGGTACGCTTATTTCTACTCAGCACAACTGAGTCTGTTCGCAACATTACGTGAGAGCAATTGTATAAGTCTCTGTGTACAAACACCTCACGGTTGTCATGGCGAGAAAGTGGCGGGCAACGTATATTTGTGCAGTGACGTTTTAGCTGCTGCACCCAGTGTGTGAGGCCCTCTGATCCAGGTAGTGAGGCTGGTACTAAATAATCTGCAGGAATCCGTAGCGGCTCGCCGTAAACCATCTCGGCAACTGATGCACCAATATCGGGTTTGTGAGCTGTCCGCAGGCCTAACAACACTAATGGTAATGCTTCTGTCCATCTCTCTTCATGACACATCAATGCTGCTTTGAGTGTTCTGTGCCATCGTTCGACCATACCATTACTGGGGTGATAGGTAGTCGTGTGGTGACGTTGGAAACTGCACATTTTGGATAGCATGAGGAACAACGTATATTCGAACTGACGTCCTTGGTCAGTTGTGACATGGAGGGGGCATCCAAAACGGGCAACCCACGTACACAGAAACGTCTTGGCAGTAGTTTGGGCTGAAATATCGACTATTGGAGTTGCTTCTGCCCATCTTGTGCACCTATCTATGGCTGTAAACAAATATCTGTAATCCTCTGACTGTGGGAGAGGTCCAACCAGGTCCACGTGAACGTGTGCGAATCTAGCAGAGGTACCTTGAAAATCTCCAATATCAGCACGCACATGTTGTCCTACTTTACTTTGTTGACAAGGAATGCAGGAACGTACCCAAAGGCGCGCGTCTTTTTTCATAGAAGGCCACACATAGCGGTCTGTCAGCAGCTTGATTGTAGCGTTGGCTCCTGGGTGCGATAGTGTGTGGACACTGTCGAGTGCCGTCTTGCGCAATATTTCTGAAATGAATGGTCTTGGTCTGCCTTGAGAAAAGTCGCACCACAGCTTCCGCTTGGAGTTAGGCACCAAAATTTGCTCGAACTTCAGACCTGTAGACGGGTCGTTTAACAGCTGTCGCAGCTCTGCATCCTTGGTCTGTTCCACTGCAAGTTTATCATTATAATTTTTGAAATCCCGCAAATACGTGAAAAATAGTCAGCCACTAAATTTTCTGCGCCTCTTAAATGGCGTATATCTGTTGTGAACTGACTTATGAACTCAATATAACGGAACTGTCTTGCTGAGCACTTATCACTGGTGTTTTTAAAAGCCGATGTTATGGGTTTGTGGTCTGTAAACACAGTCACTGGTCTAGCCTCTATTTGTGGGCGGAAGTATCGAATTGCTTCGTAGATCGCGAACAATTCTCTGTCGTACGCGCTCCACTTCTGTTGTGCAGTCTGTAACTTTTTAGAGGAAAACCGTAGTGGTTGCCATTGCCCTTCTACACGCTGGTGCAGCGCCGCCCCTATTGCTGACTGGCTCGCGTCAACAACAATAGCTAGCTGTGCGTAGTGAACTGGGTGAGCGAGCAACACTGCTTTGCTGAGGCTTGCTTGAAGATCATTAAATGCTTTGTCCATTTCTTGTGTCCACTTAATTATTCGTCGACCTTTGGCGTCGCGTCCCTTGAGTGCATCAGTGAGTGGTGCTTACACCGTAGCCGTTGCTGGCAGGTGACGTCTATAAAAATTTATTACTCCCATGAATCGTCGCAGCTCTTGGTAGTTCGTCGGTTTCGGAAGGGCCTGTATCGCCGCGATCTTCTCTGGCAGAGGCAATATACCTTCTGATGACACAGTATGGCCGAGGAAAGTGACTTGGTTCTTGTGCATGACGCATTTATTTTCGTTTAAAACGACTCCGTAGTCAGATAGACGCTTGCGAAGTTGACACAGATGCTGTTCATGTGTATGACTATCCGGAGAGAAAACCAAGATGTCATCAAGATAAGCAAAGCAAAATGTTAATCCCTTTATCACCTCGTCGATAAAACGCTGCCAAGTCAGTGCTGCGTTCTTAAGGCCAAAAGGCATGAATAAAAACTCGAATAATCCAAATGGTGTAATCACTGCTGTCTTCTGAACATCTCTTGGAGCCACCGGTATCTGATTGTATGCTTTCTTGCAATCGAGGACGCTAAAAATTTTCGCACCGGCCAAAGCACATGTGAAGTCCTGTATATTAGGTTCAAAATGGCTCTGAGCACTATGGGACTCAACTGCTGTGGTCATAAGTCCCCTAGATCTTAGAACTACTTAAACCTAACTAACCTAAGGACAGCACACAACACCCAGCCATCACGAGGCAGAGAAAATCCCTGACCCCGCCGGGAATCGAACCCGGGAACCCGGGCGTGGGAAGCGAGAACGCTACCGCACGACCACGAGATGCGGGCATGTATATTAGGTACTGGGTATCTAACTGGAATGGTTCTTGAGTTTAATGCTCGGTAATCACCACACGGTCCCCGTGATCCATCTTTCTTACGTACTAAGTGTAGGGGTGAAGACCACGGACTGTCTGACCGGCGAATTATTCCCGGCTGTAACATTTTCTCGAATATCGCCTTTGTTTCTGTCAATCTCTCTGGTGCGGTTCTACGTGTTCGTCGTGAAACTGGCTGTCCTGGCGTGGTACGAATATAGTGAACCGTACTATGTTTAACTTCTTTTGTCTGTCTGTCAGAACATCTCCGATTCTTCTCTTCGTCATGTAGCTCTTCGGCTACAGAGTTGTCAATCGCCTGTAGCTTCTCACAAGTTGTATGCCCTTTAGTGCTTGATACTGCACTGTTGTCTGTCAGATTTAACAAACGTTTTCCTTGTAAGTCGACCGCCAACTCGAAATGTGCCAGAAAATCAGCGCCCAAAATAGGTTCTGATATACCAGCTATCACAAAAGACCAGGTAAACTGTTTGGAAAAACCCACATCAATCTTGCACACTTTACATCTGTACGTGTTAATCACCGAGTTATTCACTGCCTTCAAACGTGGCTGTATGTCTTTTTCGTTGTGTGGCGCATGGCTGACAGGAAGCGAACTAATGTCTAACCCGGTATCCACCAAAAACCTTGTACCCGTAAGTACGTCTGAAACATACAATCTTTTCGAAGCAGGAGGCATATGTATTGACGATTTCTGTCGCTGACATGAAAACACTGCACTGTTTCTGTACATACCTTGGTTGTCTGAGTAGGCGCGTGGTGATATACGTCTTGTAGCATCTCTCCCAAAACGTTTATGGTACCAACACACCTTACGCTCGTCCTCTTGTTGACTTCGTGTTTCACGCCCAGCCTGGTCTCTCTTGCGCTTAAAGATAACTTTTGGTCGCTGTAGCGTGCGTAGCTGCGCTCGCAAATCCTTTATTGAAGTTTTTAAATCTCTAATTTCGTTTGAACTTTTTGTTGTTTGCCGCGTTGCGACCGCGGCACAGTTTACTGTTATATTGTCAGTTTGGTCTTGCTGGTAATGGTAGTTACCGTACGTGGCATATGTCGACGTCATTGCTACTGTCGCAGTAGGCTCGTGAGTCTCGTAGATTCTGTCTGCAGCGAGCAGCAGTTTGTCAACTGATATTTCGTCGTATATAGCTAGTGTAGTTCTTACTTGCGTTGGTAGCTGTTGTTGCCATACGTGGAGTAACAGTCTATCAGAGACTGTCGAACTATCTACCAGGCTGCGTAAATGACGCCAGTATTCTGACGGGGTCCTATCTCTCCGTTTCTCTTGGTACAGTACTTGTTTGACTCTGATGTCGACTGACTTCACACACCGAGAAATTAATTCTTCTTTCAGTCTACAGTATGCTCCTTCTGTAGGCGGGTTCACTATAATGTCAGATATCAAAGCCGAGATCTGATGGTCCAAATCACTTATCACCAAGGTGAACTTCTGTGATCACTGACTACTCTTTGTTGTAGAAATATATTTTTCATTACCGCGAACCATGTGTGTGGCTGAGAAGGCATGAATGGGGGCGCCCGTAATTGCAACCGTTGAGTTGGTGAAGCGTTGAAACCAGCGGGTACTTCCATTGCTGTTACTTGCTGTGGTTGTGCTGCAGTAGTCCCAGTTTCCGCTGATGTTGCCTTGCTGATGTGTGTCATGGTTGTTGAACCAACGTCATTCCTTTGGTCCGGTATATGCTTGAAGTTCATATCTTTCGAAAAATGCAACTGTAAAGTTTCTATCTCATTCTGAAGCCTATGAATTTCTTCCGTTATCGAACCGTATCGTTTGGCGTCGTCGTTCATTGCTTTTGCAGTTAATGTTCGACGTAGCTAACGAAAGATTTAAAGTTCCTTAATCGGAGGTCACCAATTATGTAGGCGACTTGCCTACAACAAATAATTGCATAGCCGTCCGGTATAATGAGTTAACGAAAAAATATTTTTTCGCGAAAACTCACAATGAGAAGAAACTAAAAAAAAAACAGAGAAGTAACAAAAAGTAGGAGACTCTATAGTCTTACGGCAAAGATAAAAAACAACATATGACAAAAAAACTCGCGCACTTTTGATATCACTTTTCACCAGACATGAAAAATATCACTGCCACAACACACTACCGCGAATTGTCAGAACAAAAATCACAAAACGGTATGACACATGTGAGAAAGAATTAAAAGCTGACTTAGTCTCACTGTCAGCCTATAAAATATCAAATAAAATTTACAAGCTAATTATTTTAGGAGACTTCTTTTCCAAACAAGAACGTCTTCAAATAAAGTATATACGTAGACGAAATACACTCCGGTACTGTTACAAGGATATTCCCACTGGTATTTTTCCTCGTTGTTTCAGTTACAAGAGCAAAGAATGGATTTGCTTTCCTGGATGTGAACTGTAATTTTTGGCACAAATTATAACATACTTCACATAACGAGCACATTTATTAGCAGTGGGGAGCTTCTTCAGTATTTTTCGTACTACATACCGCTACGTAAATAACGAGTATGGAGCGGCCAGCTTCTCGCTTTCAAAGAAAGAAAAGACAGCAATAGTTTCCAAATTTGCAGTGAACGAACCGGCTGAACATAGAACGGGCTTTTGCTTTAATTCGTCTGCTGGAATGGCTGTCCCAGCCACGACGATACCGCTATGACGATACCACAGTGAGACAATACTTTGACAATAGAGACATCTATCGATACCTTCGAGAAAGCCAACGTTTATCTTTGAAAGGAGAGAAGCCATAGTATCTCTCGTGACGTATACACACTGATCAGCCTAATCATTACGGCTACCTGCTTAATAGCTTTTTCTTCCATCTTTGGAACGAAAGAGTCACTGATTCTCAATATCAGGTACTCAACAGTTTTCTGGCAGATTTGTGGAGGTTTGTGGCATTAGATGTCTAAGTACAGGTCATGTAATTCGCGTAAATAACGGACTGCTGATTTGCGTACGCGGAGATGACGTCCTACAGCCACCCAGATGGTTTCCGGGTTTCCGTATGATTTACATCAAGTGAGTTGGTCACGTTTTTTTTTTTTTTTTTTTTTTTTCATCAGTCTACTGACTGGTTTGATGCGGCCCGCCACGAATTCCTTTCCTGTGCTAACCTCTTCATCTCAGAGTAGCACTTGCAACCTACGTCCTCAATTATTTGCTTGACGTACTCCAATCTCTGTCTTCCTCTACAGTTTTTGCCCTCTACAGCTCCATCTAGTACCATGGAAGTCATTCCCTCATGTCTTAGCAGATGTCCTATCATCCTGTCCCTTCTCCTTATCAGTGTTTTCCACATATTCCTTTCCTCTCCGATTCTGCGTAGCACCTCCTCATTCCTTACCTTATCAGTCCACCTAATTTTCAACATTCGTCTATAGCACCACATCTCAAATGCTTCGATTCTCTTCTGTTCCGGTTTTCCCACAGTCCATGTTTCACTACCATACAATGCTGCACTCCAGACGTACATCCTCAGAAATTTCTTCCTCAAATTAAGGCCGGTACTTGATATCAGTAGACTTCTCTTGGCCAGAAATGCCTTTTTTGCCATAGCGAGTCTGCTTTTGATGTCCTCCTTGCTCCGTCCGTCATTGGTTATTTTGCTGCCTAGGTAGCAGAATTCCTTAACTTTATTGACTTCGTGACCATCAATCCTGATGTTAAGTTTCTCGCTGTTCTCATTTCTACTACTTCTCATTACCTTCGTCTTTCTCCGATTTACTCTCAAACCATACTGTGTACTCATTAGACTGTTCATTCCGTTCAGCAGATCATTTAATTCTTCTTCACTTTCACTCAGGATAGCAATGTCATCAGCGAATCGTATCATTTCACCTTGTATTTTAATTCCACTCGCCGGCCACGGTGGCCGTGCGGTTCTAGGCGCTCCAGTCGGGAGCCGCGCTGTTGCTACGGTCGCAGGTTCGAATCCTGCCTCGGGCATGGATGTGTGTGATGTCCTTAGGTTAGTTAGGTTTAAGTAGTTCTAAGTTCTAGGGGACTGATGACCACAGCAGTTGAGTCCCATAGTGCTCAGAGCCATTTGAACCGTTTTTTTTTTTTTAATTCCACTCGTGAACCTTTCTTTTATTTCCATCATTGCTTCCTCGACGTACAGATTGAAGAGTAGGGGCGAAAGGCTACAGCCTTGTCAGATCATTTAATTCTTCTTCTATAATGCTCCTCAAATCATTGTAGCACTGTTCTGGCTCCGAGACACGGACAATCATACTGTTGAAAGATAACGTCGCCGTCGGGGAAGACATCAAACACGATGGGATGTAGGTGGTCCGCAGCCGTCAGCATGTCTTCGATTACTACCCCAGGTCCCATGTAAGCGCAGGAGAATGTCTCCCATAGCGTAATACTGCTCCCACCAGCCTATGTCCGAGGCACCCTGCCCGTTTCGAGCCGCCGTTCACCTCGATGACGGCGTTTGTGGAGACGACCAGCGACCTAGTGTAGAAAAAATGTGGTTCACCCGAAGAGCCGACACTTTTCCGCACTGATCGCCGGTCGAATCCCGATGGTTACGTGCCCACTGCAGTCGTAATTGACGATGTCGTTGGGTCAACAAGTGAACACGTAGAGGTGGTCTGCTACGGAGCTCCATGATCAACAATGTACGTATAAACGGTGAGCTCCAAAACACTTGTGCGTTTACCATATTGTGTTCTTTCGGCAGAGTGACCACATATCACCACCTATCCTACTTTACAGAGCATACAAGTTTCCGAACCCCAAGTGTTGTGAAGAGTCGTGGACGTCCAACCATTTAGCACCTAGTGGTAGTTTCATTGTCCTGCTTACCTCTTCACGACAGTAGCACGTGGACATTCGACCAGCTTCGCCATTTTAGAGATACTCGTTCACAATCTCTGCGTAATAATAATCTGCCCTTTGTCAAAGTCGCTTATCTCAATGGATTTTCCCACTTGCAGCCGATGTCTTCACTAGTGTGGTCCCTCGCCCGTGTCTGCTCCACTTACATAGCGCTTCAGGTGCCCGCAGCGACAGGAGGCGGCATCCAACGTAACTTTGGGCAGTGATCATAATTTTTTGGCTTATCAATGTATAAATAAAGACACATTAATGCTGTACCATAGTCTGTATTAGATTGTGGCTGAACATTGTTTTGAAGTCGGCACTGCCATGTTAGATGCCCCAAAATATTGGCAGACTATTGTTTTCATGGAGATTACTATTGCTTTTTGTTCGCAATTTCTGTCGTTTGCACACGACAGCTGTTCTAAATAGTAAATTGCTTACACTAATATCATAGATTCAGGAAGGCATTTCCAAATGTTTTTTTCTAGTCTTAAACGCATGTTTGATCCAGTACTACGACGGTTTTGCCTTCGTAAATACAACTTTCTTTCTGTTTTTACATTTCAGATAACCAAGAAGAGGAGTATATGCTATGAAAAGATTGCTTTCGTAATCAATTGATATCCTCTTTTACTGTATTTGCACCGATAGTTGATGAAACTAGAACTCCGCAAACAATACTTGTTCGTTTACTGATACTGATTCTTAGTCATTACGTTTTCAAGTTTCATACCATGTGAACAACATGTTTAATGTTAACATTTGCAAAAAAACTTACCTATGTTTCATTTGATTGTCCATAAATGTGTGCAATGAGGGAAGAAGAAAGCAACGCGTCCTGATTTGTGTCGGATAGACCGTCAGAGATAGCACCTCGTGTTCCTGCTGCTAACAA
Source organism: Schistocerca cancellata (assembly GCF_023864275.1). NCBI lineage: Eukaryota > Metazoa > Arthropoda > Insecta > Orthoptera > Acrididae > Schistocerca > Schistocerca cancellata. The sequence continues at coordinate 329,512,728 of NC_064628.1, read as the reverse complement.
GGCGAGTACACCATTCGTTTGTCATATATTTTTACGAGCTTCCAACAGGAGCGACTTGTTTACAGGTACCTGTGTAGTTACCAGACTATTTTTGTAATTTCTTGTGTGTTCGAGTGCTTACTAGGCACAAGCTTTTATTTTAATAACAGTGTAGCTGACAGTACCGCCCTTGCTATCGACCCGTATATTGACCCTCTTGTCGTACAGACTTTTGTTTATTTTCGTCATTATAGCTCAGTGTCGGATAGAGCGTCAGAGACAGAGCACCTCGTGTTCCTGCTGCTAATAAGGCGAGTTCACAGTTCATTTGTTTATATTTTTACGAGCTTCCAACAGGAGCGACTTACTTACAGATAGCTATGTAGTTACTAGATTACTTTTGTAAATTCTTGTGTGCTCGAGTGCTTACTAGGCACAAGCTTTTATTTTAATAACAACGTAGCATACAGTACGCTGTTGTTATCGACCCTCGTATCGAATACACTTTTGTTTGTTTTGGTTTGTTTAGCTCAGTGTCGTTTAGACCGTTAGTGAGAGAGCACTTCGAATTCCTGCTGCTAATAAGCCGAGTACATCGTCCATTTGTTACGTATTTCTACGAGCTTCAGACAGGAGCGACTGCAGTAATGCATAGGATCTGTGATTGTTGTGTACAGATGCGAGCTGAGTTGGCGACTCTTCGCTCACAGCTCCAGGTTGTGTTGCTTTCCGTCACACAGCTTGAGGCTGCTGCCTAGTGGCACCACTCTGGGGGGGGGGAGGGGGAGGGGGTTGGACGCGGGGATGCGAGGGACGTCGAGCAAGTCCCATGTGTGCCCCGATTGGTTCACAGTGTGGCCGCCCTGGCTACTACCTGCACTGAGGTTGACCCCTGACCTGTGGTCAGGTGGGAGATCATTCCAAAGTCTGGCAGGCAGCGAAAAACTATCCGAGGGACCGATCGTAGGTCCTTCACAGTCCGTTTGGCGAACAGGTTTCGGGCGTTGGAAAATGGCGTTATCTATGGCTGACGATGTCTCTAAGCCGGATGCAGTCGTCCACCCTGTTCCAGAGGGTGGATTTGCTGGAAGTTGGGAGCTCCAACGTTAGGGGCGTAATGGGGCCCCTTACGAACATGGCAAGGAGGGGAAGAAAGCCAGTGTGCACTCCATGTGCATACCGGGGGGGAGTCATTATGAATGTGGAAAGGCTGCTTCCGGATGCCATGAAGAGTACAGGGTGCAGCCAACTGCAGGTGGTGGCTCATGTCGCTACCAATGACGTGTGTCGCTTCGGATCGGAGGAGATTCTCTCTGGTTTCTGGCGGCTACCAGAAATGGCAAAGACTGCCAGTCTTGCTTGCGAGATTAAGGCGGAGCTCACCATCTGCACCATCGTCGATAGAACCGACTGGGGTCCTTTGGTGCAGTGGAGGGTCTGAATCAGAAGCTCAGGCGGTTCTGTGACTGTGTAAGCTGAAGATTCCTTTACTTGCGCCACCGACCTATCGGGTGGTGGGTTTCCGGCTTCCGCTTAATAGGTCAGGAGTCCACTGCACACAGGAAGCGGCTACACGGGTAGCGGGAGCTGTGTGGAAGGGACTGGGCGGTTTTCTTTTAGGTTCGAGGGTCTCAGGGAACCACAGAAAGGGCGTCCGTCTAAAAGGGGGCACATAAAACACAGTAAGTTAGTTGTAGAAACGATCGGTATTGTAGTTGTAAATTGTCGTAGCTGTATTGGGAAAGAACCAGAGCTCCAACCCCTAATAGAAAGCACTGAAGCTCAAATAGTTACAGGTACAGAAAGCTGGCTAAAGCCGGAAAAAAGTTCAGCCGAGAATGTTTTCAGATGATCTAACTGTGTTCAGAAAGGATAGATTAAATGCAGTTTGGTGGTGGAGAATTATTGTTGTGGGAAGTAGTTTGCCTTGTGAAATTGAAGTAGATACTTCCAGCGAAATACGGGAGAATGAGTAGAGGTTATACTTGACAATCGGACTAAACTATTAATTGGATCGTTTTACCCCCCCCCCCCCCCCCCCCCGACTCAGGAGATATAGTTGCTGGAGAGTTCAAAGAAAACTTAAGTCTCATTTCAAATAGGTACCCCACTCAGACAATTACAGTCGGTGGTGACTTCAATCTAACCTCGATATGCTGGAAAAATGACACGTTTAAAGCCGACGGCAGACATAAAACGTTATCTGAAATTGTGCTGAATGCTTTCTCAGAAAATTATTTTGAACAATTAGCTCATGAGCGCACTCGAAGTGTAAATGGTTGCGAAAGCATATTTCACCTCTGAGCAACTAATAATCTTGGCCAAATAGTGGTATCGTGACTTAAAGAGAAACGGAAGTACTGTTACGTGGCAACGTTAGTTTTTTGAAAAATCGTTCAAGGTGCTCGAAAATCTGTGCTAACGTTTTTATGGACTTGAGATAAACGACCACGACCCACTCGGTGGTGAGGAAGAACAATCAGCATCCATTTTCTACTCTGAGCTCTTTTCTTCTCCTTCTTTGATTCATGTTACAATGCTGTCGTTCCAGGTTACTGGTTTTCCAACAATACTTGGAAGTTCTAACTGTTACATTGTTCACTAATAACGCAAAGACCAATATAAAATTGCGCCAAGCTGAGCATCCTATTAGCAGGCAGGAGAAGGAGTTTTTCTCGTTAAGTTGGACAGAAATACACATAAATGTCATTGTACATAAAGTTATTTCTTAAGGGAAATGGGGGCATCAGAAATGCCGGAGAATGAATTTGAACATTCCAGTCCTGTGGAGAATACAAGTACAAGGAAAATAAAACTTTTGAGGCGTATTTCTGATTCTTCAAACAGATTATAGCCTAAGGGTTACTTTACAGGTGATGACTATAAGTGCATACGACCGAGATTTTTCAGAATGTTTCATTTATGGAAAGGAATAGATTAATGAAAGGATTCAGTAAATGGCTTCCTTTGATACACAAAACTCACCTGACTGGTGCTATCAGTGTACAACCTGTGGTGCGAAGATGACAGAAGAAAGCCGGCCGCGGTGGTCTAGCGGTTCTGGCGCTGCAGTCCGGAACCGCGGGACTGCTACGGTCGCAGGTTCGAATCCTGCCTCGGGCATGGGTGTATGTGATGTCTTTAGGTTAGTTAGGTTTAAGTAGTTCTAAGTTCTAGGGGACTTACGACCTAAGATGTTGAGTCCCATAGTGCTCAGAGCCATTTGAACCATTTGACAGAAGAAAAGTCCAGATGAAGCTGCATGTCATGATTTCTCCTACGTCTATAAGGTGCATGTTAACCGATATGGACAAATACAGGGTGTTCAGGTCTGTCAATAGCATTCTTGACATTGCATCATCAACAGGCGTCTTATTACTCTTAAAATGACATTGGCTGCAATAGGAAAAGCACATGTCGAGACCAGAGGAAAACATAACACTAGACCAAACAAACTCAAAGGAAAAACCGTATCTAAATGTATCAAAATACACAGTCACTGAGATTCAGACCAAATGAAACACAAATACCACAGTGAAGGTACACAGACTGTCGCATGAATACACAGGCGACAACAGAGGCATGATACGAATGACATCCTGTAATAAATTGTCTCAAGCATCTTGCACCTTTTGTTGGAATTCGGCATTAGGTTTTGCAGTCTCTGGAGTAAGAATGAATTTCCGCCTCACCATGTCCCAGGCGTATTCACTTACCGATGGATTTGGTGGTCTTGCTGTTCAGAGGAGTTGAGCACATCGGAGAGCACGTTGCGCCACGGAAGCCGTATGTGGGCGTACGTTTTCTCCCGAAATAGTGACAGTAGCACCGTGGTAATAGCCTGTGAAGTATAGAGGGCACTGGTTACTTCAGGCTGCAGAAACCCCAAATGTGGCTGCGAGTTGCAACTGATGGCCTCCCACACTATGAAGCCTCGAGTGCAACCTGTGTATCGTGGGCGAATACTATCCGGAATAGGCTGCTCACCAGGTCTACGGTGTACGCGTTTACGTCCATCATTCGCATACAGACAGAAACTACTCTCATCACTGAAGACAGCGCCATTCACGATCTCCAGTCAACTCCTTCACGACCCCAGAGTAGCCGTGCTTGGCGATGACGTGGTGTCAGTGGTAGCTTGACGAGAATCACAGGTGATTTGAGTCCTACCGCGAGCAGATGGCTCCCAGTGGTCCGCGGTGACAAAGGAGGCACAACATGTACCCAGATTTCTTCCCCGTATGATGTTCGGTCCGTCACCGCCGCTCTCACAATGCGTCTATCTTGACGTGTGTCTGTAGTAAGCGGACGTTCGGTACCTCGTCTATAGGTGTGGAAATGTGTCACAGAACACTGCTGAAAGCAGTTGCACATCACCGATAAACTATGCCCAGCATGTGCAGCAGTCCGGCGTTAACTCGTAAAAATGAGCGAATTTGTCAAGATGTTTTGATTTAATTGTCTTTGAAGCTACCATGTAAGTCGAAAAGCTAGTTCCCTTCTGTAACATCCACAACTCTGCCCAGAGCATATTCGTCTTTTTTGGGTTATGATAGGAGTGTTTTTCATTCTGATTCCCAACTTTTACTCTACCATAATTTTGACATTAGACCGCCATAGCTTGGCAACCGATGTAAATTCTTGTTGACGAGTGATCCGGTACAGGTTTTTTTTATTGGCTTTCGAACCATGTTGCTTACATTGTGGCTACGGAAAAAGCTTTCACAACAACAGGACGACCATTAATTACTTGTATTTGTCTACCTTCTTACAAAATTTCAGTCGATTCGCACAAGTTTGAAAGCTAGAAGTGGCGCTCGTAAAAACCTCATAGAAGTGTGTTTTTGCACGTGAAATCCGAATGAAGGTAGACTTTCTAAATCAAATTTTTAATTTTATCGTAGGGATGTATTTTTTTATTTGAATCTCTTTAAACCGTTTCCGCGCGTTCAATTCACGTAAGAATGAATTTTATGTGCTACATTTAGCTCGACTTTAAACCATCGTGTTTCGACAACTGATAAAGATTACTGCATAAAAAATTTCATTTTGAGTTTATCAGTTTATATATCTTAGTGCAAAGTTTGAGCCGACTGGTACAAGTTCATAATATAGAAGTGGCGCGCTTCAAAGCCATCCCAGGACATGTTTTTGCACATTTTGGACGAAAAATTCGAACAGTGTACATACAAATGGTGCCATTAGCTGAGCATTAGTTTCAGCCCAATTGACATCTTTTGCAACAGGAATTAATCGATTCACACATTTTGCGCTGTACGATTTACGTACTCAGTATAGTCCAAAAGACACAGACGCAGCTTGAAACTCTACGTTAATTATTTCTCTACGTTCCTAGATAACTCTCGAAAGTGTACAAACAAATTCCGTTTCGATTTAGTGGACAGGCACGTACATAAAAATACAAAAGGAAATCAGATTATGGTTCAACGTCCCGCCGACGACAACATTGGAGACAGAGGACATACTTGGATTGAGGAGGACTGGAGAGGGAAATTGGCCGTCCCCTTTCAGAGGAATGAACCCTGCATTTGTCATAAGCGATGTATAGAAATCACGGAAAATTGAAATCTGTATGAGCAAACGTGGATTTGAATCTCCACCCTCCCAAAAACGGGATCAGCGTCTTACCATTACTCCACCTTGCTCGCTCATACACATGTACTTCTGCTCATTAAATGCATTTATTTTTCTCATTCACAAGTCACTTTTCAGGCCCTGTAGTTACTGCTGCTACTCCAGCTGTTGTGTAAGACCGAAAATACCACTTGTTTGATCGCAACTAATAAATAAACTGACACCATGTACAATAAGAGAGCGAGAGCCCAGACGATTGGGTAGCTAGTCAGATAACAGAGGGGACCAAGTGCGGTTCCGTTAACACTAGCAGTGGCAATAGTTTATTAAATTTTGTTCCAAGAGTTGCAAGTTTTATTCTAATGGCGGCAATAAGTGAAATATGATAATAAATGAAAATACAGTGTGTATCCTAACAGACACTGACGCAGGCGAAAATGTAATAAGATAATGGAAACAGAAACATTCCAGTAAACATAGGTCGGCAAATGAGCCCTTTACGAGATTACTGTGACGAGTGTTTAAGAGCCGCTGCTGACATAAATACGAAATATTGTACCAGTTGGTACAAAGTGTATTTTAAATGAAGACTTTTTGTTAACTTTATCTAACTGGGCTGACATTTCACACATACCCTACTGTAACAAGGTATACAACACTGCATCGGCATGTTACAAAATTACTGTACTCTCGAACCAGTTAAGGAAAGTGTTCCACGTTTTGTCCACGCACCTGGATACAATATCAAGCGCCTTAAACATTCACAAATACCTAGGGGGTGGCTCGTTCACTGGAAATGTTTTTGCTTCTCTTAATGTTGCGAGCTGCAAATCTAATTTGCGTGCTACCATCTGGGTGGCGAACTTGAATACACGACCGGAGTAATACAAACACTTATGTCCCAACAATCTTCAGGCTAGTGACTGAACGCGCACCAGTGCAAAACAGTTCCTGTTTTGTAATGTTCATATACTTCTCTGCAAAGATGTTAACTGCATCGTTAATAATTAAAGGTAACCAGCATCGAAAATGTTCAAAATAAGATGGGCGACACAAATCATTCATCTTTGAGAGCCAATTGTATGTCATTTGTAGAAATAGCTCTGAACATCAGCAGTTATTTCTATTCAGTAACATAGGTGGCAGCTAATTTCACAAGTGCTACTCAAATGTCCAGCGCAATACATTCATAAAAGTTCAGTAGCACAGTCTGCAGTGGCTATCTTCATTTTATGTGTGAGTGTTACTGAACAATGTGAAAAGATAATTTCCTATCCTTCCACATTTAGCGTTTTCTTAATCGCGATAAGAGGACCACATTCTAGACACAAAAATCACACCCATACCATAACATCACCTCTTCTGTTCTTCACCATTGGCATCACACATAAGAGGTAAAGTTCTCCATTCCGTCGGACTGACACAGGGTATAGCGTGATACATAGCTCCAAATCACTTCCAGACCACCCGTTTCCAGTCATCTATCGCCCATTGCCGTTGGTCTTTTCACCACCTCAAGTGTAGCTAGTACTGTGTGGCTTATGAGCAGCTGCTCGCCCATCGTACCCCATTCTTTTTAACTCCCTAGTACGGTACCTGTGCAAGCTGGACTGCTGGTGACACTTTATGGCTCATGGGTAATTTCTTCCTCTGATTTCATGCGATTTTTTGAACACCCCCCCCCCCCCCCTGCAATCCTCAACAGCCTCTGACCAACAGTACATGAATCCTGCCTGGTTTTGTTTTAGCTGTGGTTGATCCTTCTCGTTTTGTTCTGAATAATTAAAAAAATGTTGGAAAGTTGGAAAATTTTATTGATTGGGGAGAAATTACAAACGGAGTCCCACAGGTTTCAATTTCGGGTTCACTCTTAGTCTTCACATATGTGTGGAAGCTATTTCACTTAACATTCAGCTTTTTGCAGATGATACTAACGCTGTAATAAATCCTATTAGAGACAAAGCAACAGAAGATGTGTTGTTTCTCAAAGAATTATTAAGTAGTTCTCTGAAAACAGAGTATCCCTTGATTGTGAGAAAATAACCTATACTCTGTTCTGTACAACAAACAGAGTCATGTACTTTCTTAGACTTACCCGGCGATTTGATGACATCTCGTGGAAATCGGGTTTTCTGCCGGATATCAGCGTCTTCCAAAGAAAACCCGATTTTCACGAGATGTAAACAGAGTCATACCAAAATTTGATGTAACACGTGTACTGGAGTCAGTAAATAGGGTAGAATGCCCACATTTTTGCATGTGCATGTTGATATAAACGTGAACTGGTAGAATCATACTACTGAGCCTCTAAAACAAGTAAGTTCAGCAACTTTTGCTCTTCATATAATTTGTGGTCTTGGAAACAAACGAATCAACCTCCTAACATATTTTGCAAATTTCCACATTAATGTCTTATGGAATAACTGCCTGTGGAGCTCTTCACTTAAAAAGAAAGAACTGACTGCATAAATGCGGTCAGTAAGAATAATATGTTGTGTTCATCCACAGTCGTCATGTAGTTACCTCTTCAAGCAGCTAAGCATTTTAAGTGTCCATCACAGTACATACATTCGCTAATGGAATTGGTCATAAATAATCCATCGCAGTTTGAGAAGGATAATGAAGTCCAGACTTATAACACAGAGTACAAACTGACCTTTATTACTCAACATTAATGCTGTCAGTAGTTCAGAAAGCAGTTCATTATGCAGCAACAAATATTTTTGATGATTTGCCCACTACCATAAAATGTCTGACAGGTAGCAACGCAAGTTTTAAATCTAACCTCCTGGACAGCTCATTCCATTCCATGGACGAATTTCACAAACTGGTAGTATGTAAAAAGGAAGAAAAGTGCTAGTTTTCCAATGTAGTTGTGTAAACAGGATTAAAAAATAATGCGTTCGTCAATGTTAACACTAAACTTGAATACATATCCTGCAAACTGACCCATTCCACATCATTTCGGTAAAAGAATCTTTCAAATGATCGGTGGAACATGTAACTAACTAATCAGTACACAACCACATCAACAACTGTCCACTTGGGCAGCTTGAAAGTGGTTGGAATGTCCCTAATGGATTTGTTAGTCAAGTGACAAGCAGTGACCAGTCCACGTTCCAAGTCACTGAGATATCCCGAACTGCTCATTCTGCTGTTATTGCTTCTCTACTGGTAACAGAATACTCCTCGTATCCTTTTCCACCTCTCATAACATCTAGTGTCGGATACTTTTGATCAGATAGTGACCTCCATCCCAAATACATATAGAAACGGCTCTTTCTGTAGTCTTTCTAATAGGAACCACAAAATCTGCTTTCTAATTGTTGTGTACACAGTTCCGCGTAGTCAGCGCATACATAACTTTCCCACTAGAGCGCGCCCCGCTAAGCACAACAGCGCAGGCGCAGCGCTTGTCCGTCTCCGCACTACGAGACGGCGCTGCCATAGAGACGGACCAAATTCAGCTTCCGCCAATCCACGTATTAATATGTAACGCAGCCAATGAGATTGCTGCTAATGTAGAACCTTTTCTCCTCGTGGATCACACTCGCACAGTGATACATGAACGCGTGAGGTATTATAACGAGTGTACAGACCTCCGATTAGTCAGTCTGCATTAGTCTGTAGCAGTCTGCATTTGTCTGCACCAGTCTATAGTCAAGTTTCAGTCTGCGCCTAATAAGATTACCATACTGCTGTACATAGCCATGAAGATAAATGTATAGACACTTTTGTCAAGTAACAGAGATGTATGTGAGGATCAGATTAATGTACCAATACCAAAGGAACTTCAGATTGTCAATTGTAAATAGCATCCAGAACCAAGTTAATTGGTCACTGTCAATCTGCTACTCTAAGCGTGCAAGAGGCATTTCTATCGTCTTACCTAACGGCAGAAGATAAACACGCCACGATAAGACCACGAGACTTATCGCTGACACTCGCCTACTTCGTTAGAGCGACAAGTCAAATAATCTGATGGTGTGTGTACTGAAAAAATGGCTCTGAGCACTATGGGACTCAACTGCTGTGGTCATAAGTCCCCTAGAACTTAGAACTACTTAAACCTAACTAACCTAAGGACATCACACACATCCATGCCCGAGGCAGGATTCGAACCTGCGACCGTAGCGGTCGTGCGGGTCCAGACTGTAGCGCCTTTAACCGCTCGGCCACTCCGGCCGGCTGTGTGTACTGAAGGTCTTACAGTACGCAAACCACACTAATTCTGGCTGTGGCTCTAAAGTAATGTGCTCTCTATTGAACGTTCCTCGGTGGAATACCATAAGTTACTGAAACTCCCAGATACAGGAGACTTCTGCTCTTAATTTACATTGACATATTGTTAACTTATATGAAACAGATGCAGTTGTTTCCACTGTAATTTTTCAAAAATAGACTACTTCCACCAACGTCAGTTTCACTGTTACCGGTAATTATGATACAGATTGTATATTAAGCAGTCTAGACGGCCTCATTAGCAAAAATAAATTATGATCGCATACTCATTTAGGAAATTATTTTCTGTCTTGGCAAAGATTGGGACTGGAGTCCAGGGTAGCAGAAAATTTAGGACGTTCACTCAGTATTCAACATAATAAATAATATGATAAAGTAGTTTAAAATCCTGTTTCGAAACGGGTCGTCGTGCAGTAAGAGAGCATAAGCCAGACTGTCAGTAGACGCTTTGGTGCGCGGAGGACGCCCCTTGGTGGATATGCCCTGACATGTCGGCTGTCCTCGGAACCGCAGCGCTGCGGCCTGGCACGGCTGCCCACGCAGCTTCCTGGCCTTGCGGCCCCTCCTGCTATCCACTGCTATTTCCGTCGCCGCCAATTACACAAAAGCCCTCGCCAGCCGGCGAGAAAAGCCGTTCACCATTCACAGCGGTCGCGCCCCTACCCCTCCTCCCGCAGTGGTCCCAAAAAACACAGCAGTCCGAGAGTGCCAGAAGGCACACAGCACCATAATGGATCCCAGCTTCTGTACTGGAGTTATGAAGTGTGGCCTTCTTTCATATCAAAGTACCACGGTTTACTTGATGATCTGTAGAAACAATGAACAGCACACCTTCTGTAACTCTTCTGCATTGCCTAACAATAAGATGAAGCACCCGACAGACTTGGTCGAATATCAATGTATTATATTGGTACATAAGTGCGTAACGTTTTTGTTTTGCATGATGGTATTCCGGTTGCTCTCGGTGTATACATCGATTGTCATTTTTTATTTGTAATCCACTGTTGCTTTCTGAGTTTACATATTGCCACTTTGAAACGTCCCCTTAGAAAAATTAGTGAATTACTGTTCTGATAAACATCTTACGTTATTTGATTTTCAAACAGCTGAACAAAACTGAACGTACTCAGACATTTCTCTCTTTACTTATTCTGATCATCACTAAGCCGCCACACAATATTTTTAGCGCAACGCAATCTGACTTTTAATAATCCCTACAAAATATTTTGATAGGGAACAAACAATGTATTTACCTTAATAGTGTTCAAAAGTCATAATATATATAGCAGTTCATGACATCCAGTCTTACAAATTTACTGTCTCTGATGGACACACGTCCAGATCATCCGCTCTCAAAACTCCGCCATTTCTCTCCCTACACCCACCACTGCTGGCGGCTCACCTCCAACTGCGCAACGCTACGCGCTGTTAACATCCAACCGCCCAACACTACAATAGCGACTATTACAACAATGCCACCCAGCCACTGATTGCACACAGCACAGTCGGTGATTTTCATATAGAGCGCCGCATGGCGTTACCAACACAAAAACCTAAACAGCTTACTTACAACTTTCTTATTTGGAGATAGTGAGGGTAGCTGCGGACATTAGAAAATGGAGTGCCAAGTGGATAAATCGAAACTTATTCTTCTGTTTGAATTCAATAGAGGTATCATTTACCGAAAACTCTTGATCAATAAAAATAAAGTTTCAAAAATCAAGAATTATTCTTCCTATAGAATTGATAGGATGGTTGTTATGTTGTTTTCTATGAGTGATTATATAACAATTCATTTTGGCAGGAACCCAAGGAGTGGCGGTAAACCTCCTAAAAATAGGAGGGATAAGAATATTATAAATTTAATTTCAGTTTTCATGCTTCTGGCTGAGTAAATTTGGTTCATAAAGCACAAATTTATTTGCTTAAATATGCTAAAAGTGCAAAAAAATAAATAAATTATTATCATTAGTGTAATAACAAATGTTGGTCTATTATATAATTTTTCTAAAGATATTGTTATTTCTTGATAATTGATCATCAATATTTATAAATGGTTCCAATGGCTCTAAGCACTATGGGACTTAACGTTTGAGGTCATCAGTCCCCTAGAACTTAGAACTACTTAAAACTAACTAACCTAAGGACATCACACACATCCATGCCCGAGGCAGGAATCGAACCTGCGACCGTAGCGGCCACGCGGTTCCAAACTGTAGCGCCTAGAACCGCTCGGCCACTCGGCCGGCATAATGTTTATAGTTTCGGTATTTTTAAAGAAGTCTATTAGGATCCATAGTACATTCGTCGCCCTACATGTAAGTAAATGCAAATAAAAAATATAGATGCTCCATTTGCGTGTAAAGTTCGAATGACTCAACCATTATTTACGTCCCGGCAGATGAGTACTACACTACGGGTGACAACAGCGGAGGCAGACAGAAACATTTGCGTCGTGTATAGGGATAATGTCACCGGATAGAGCACGACAAGAAAAGGATTTTCTCATTTTAAGGAGGATCGTTTTGACATTAGTGACTCTCCACGTTCAGGAAAACCTTCGGGGTTTGAGGAAGATTGTTTAAACAATTTAATCCACAAATGGAGAAGGTTCAATAAACGGCTGTATGGGTACCGCATGCTCTAGCCCAAAATCACAAAAATCAGCGAGTGGCCATAGGTGCATCTCTGCTTGATAGTCATCAATTGGCTCGTGAACAACGCCGACCATTCCTATACTGTATCGTTGCTGGTGACAAGAAATGGTGGCTTTATGTTAACACAAGAAAAAGAAAGGAACTGTTGAGCCGCCGGCCGCTGTGGACGAGCGATTCTCGGCGCTTCAGTCCGGAACCGCGCTGCTGCTACGGTCGCAGGTTCGATTCCTGCCTCGGGCATGGATGTGTGTGATGTCCTTAGGTTAGTTAGGTTTAAGTAGTTCTAAGTCTAGGGGACTGATGACCTCAGATGTTAGGTCCCATAGTGCTTAGAGCCATTTGAACCATTTGAACTGTTGAGCCCAAACAAACCATCAAACCTGATAATGTAATGCATCCGGTGGAACAGCGACGGAGTGGTGTACCAAGAACTGCTTCCCTGAGGTGTAATCACCATTGCTGTCATTTATTGTCAACAACTGAGGCGTCTTGCAGGCGCAATCCAAGAACAACGACCAGGAAGATTATGTGAATTGACGCTGTTCGAGGATAATGCCCTCCCGTGTTCTGCTGGACTGACAAAAAATACTACATAGGAGTTGGGTTTGGAAGTCATTTCTCATCCGACTTATTCACGTGATCTTGCACCGTCAGATTTTCACCATGGCTCAAAGAGTTCTTGGCCTCAAAAGCATGTGATTCCTGAAGTCAAGGACTCGAAAAGTAACCCCCAGCTTTGGCAGTCAGTTTTAAATAGCAAAGGAGAATACATTATTGATTACTAAAGTCTCTGTTATTTGTATCTAATCTCTTTATTAAACTTATGGAAAAACGCTACGAACTTAGGCACCAACCTAATAACTTGTTACACGTACACCGTAGGTAGGTGTGTAAATGGTCAGAGTTTCAGTTCTCTCTCACAGGTAGAACGGCCACCAGGTTGCATCAGTGTTGCTCGTGTTTAGTGTTGTGACCAGAACTGGTAGGCTGTAAAGGCTAATGGGCACAAACAGCATCAGATATTGAGTGATCAGTGTGAAGGACACGGAGATGCTGGACACTCTTGTGAGACAGCAATATCAGCACCTGATAGAGTTCGAAATGGGCTCACTATGGATGTCCATTTGGCAGGCTGGTCGAATCGTGACAGTAACCTTATCTTAGACTGCGTGGGAACGTGAGGGCAGCCGTACACATTATCAAGGTTCCGGTAGAACTCTACTGACCACCAAGCACAATATTCTGTGTCATCCTGCACCATTGGTCGGAGACCACTACCAGCCAGACTAGGGCATTATCGTCGCATGTGAAGGCTGCCGTTATCACCACAACACAAGTATATATAATTATACTTCATGCCGACGTTGCAAACTGAAGAGATAGAGAAAGTACATGAGGGTATTGAACAGGTAATTCAGCACGTAAAGGGAGATGAAATCTAATGATCATGGGAGACTGCAAAGCAGTTATAGACCAAGGAGTACAAGAAAGGATTATGGAAGAATATGGGCTTGGTAGCAGAAATGAAAGAAAAGAAAGTTCCACAATAAATTTCAGCTAGTAATAGTGATACTCTGTTTAAGGACCACGAAGTGAAGAGTTATGCTTGGAAAAGGCCGGGAGATACGGGAAAATTCCAGTTAGATTACATCATCGTCAGACAGAGATTCCGGAATCGGATACTGGATAGTAAGGCGTACCCAGGAGCAGATATAGACTCAGGTCACAATTTGGTAATGATGAAGAGTAGGCTGAAGTTTAAAAGACTAGTGAGGAAGTACTAAGGAATGAAGAGATATGCTTGAAGTTTTCTAAGGTTATATATACTGCAATAAGGAATGCCTCAGCAGACAGATCAGTTGAAGAGCAATCACAGAAGTTGGAAAGAATAACATAGTTATAAAGAAGCTAACTGCGAAGAAACCATGGGTAACAGAAGAAATACTTAAGTTGATCGATGAAAGGAAGAAGTACAAAAATATTCAGGGAACTTCAGAAATACAGAAATATAAATCCCTTAGGAATGAAATAAATAGGAAGAGCAGGAAAGCTAAGGTGAAATGGCTGCATGAAAAATGTGAAGAAATCGAAAAAGAAATGATTGTCGGAAAGAGAGGCACAGTATATAGAAAAGTCAAAATAAACCTCGGTGAAATGACAAGCAATAGAGGTAACATTAAGAGCGCAACTGAATTCCACTGTTAAATGCAGAGGAGAGAGCCGATACGTGGAAAGGGTAGATTAAAGGCCTCTATGAGGTGGAAGACTTGTCTGATGTGACAGAAGAAAAAACAGCAGTCGATATAGAATAGATAGAGGATCTAGTATCTGGAGTGTAGCCGGGTATTGTATTGAAACATAGACGATAAGCAGGTCAGACAAGTGGCACAACTAAACAAAAGAAAGAAATCCGTTAATACAGTAAATTTCGAGGGGTCATGTTTGGTAACAAAGTGTAAGGGATAGAAACTATAAAGGGGTACCAAGTCTTGTGTACAGTAAGCAGTTCTGGTGATGCAGGCTGCAGCAGTTACGTAGAAATACGGGGGTTCCCCCAGAACAGACTAGTCTTAGGGCTGAAAGCTACCACGGCGCCGACGGCATCACGCACAGTGTCTAAGTAGTATGGGTCGACACTAGTTTCGCTCGCTCCTACAGATCGTAGGTCGCTGAGATATCTGAATCCCGGGACGACGCGGCCAGTCCAACAGGTGCCGATAATAGCATGCCGGCCAGGCCGTCAGGCAGCGTAGAAGTCGAGGAAGCACCGCTCGACTTTGAGCATCCGCATACATTAGTATCGCCGGTGCACGAACCAAACCAGTTCCATCGCAGCGAGCAACCGAAAATAGTATTTCAGCAGTGCTTCGCTATGGGCTCCGACACTATCTCCCAGGACAACACGCCGCTTCCTCCGTCTGAACTCTAAGGCTAATCGGCGGCGTCTTGGAATAATTTCTACTGTTTTCACTTCACCAACAGGATAGCTCCAAGACTTCACTTTGTACTAATATGCTTGCCGGACTTAGAAATTTCCCATACTGTTTGATCGTCGGAACTTCTACTGAGAACTACAACTGTAACGAATTTAGTAAATGTTTGCTTCCGCGACTTAAGCTAGAGTGCGGACTTCGTTTATTTTCAAACCCAAGAATTAAGGAACTTGTTACGTTGAACTTTAACTTTATTCAGGTTTCACGAAATTTACTCACCTTTAAAGACTATTATATTCTCACTTATCAACTGATTATTTTCACGTTTTGAGGAACTTAACAACCTTTTTTTTTTATTCAGGACCTTAACTGTTTCTCATTGAAGAATTATTGTCTATTTTTAACTTTTGTAGGAAATTTGTTTAATTTAGGGCTTGAAGGAAATTTTCTTCCACAATACGTTGAAGATTTTGTTAAAGTTGTGCTCTAGAAATAAACTTGTTACACTGTGACTACCTGTCTCTCTAGTACATATCTCCACGGAACCAGACATATCATACACACAACAAAAACAACAAGACAAATGCAGCTCTCAGTTTTAAGGAAAACGTGAAATTTCTGAAACTCATCTTATTGGTTTTTTTTTAATGAAACTGTTGGTAGCTGACACTCCTTATAGGCTTCGAATTGGGATGTGTTTAAATGTTATTCATCTTTCTTGGGGAGCAGATCGTCTGCTCTAATTCTGTAAAGCCTATCTGCAAAAAATGGTTCAAATGGCTCTGAGCACTATGGGACTTAACTTCTGAGGTCATCAGCCCCCTATAACTTAGAACTACTTAAACCTAACTAACCTAAGGACATCACACCCATCCATACCCGAGGCAGGATTCGAACTTGCGACCGTAGCGGTCGCGCGGTTCCAGACTGTAGCACCTAGAACCGTTCGGCCCCCTCGGCCGGCGCCTGTCTGCAGATCCATCTTGAATATGGATGCTAGATTTACGGGTCAGCAAGTCCTTCCTGCGTTAAAATGCTAGATGTAGTGCACTATGAGGGAATTAGGGTGTCTATGGGGCATGATCGCTCAAGCCGAATTCCTAACTTTCTGTGTATGGGATGACTCCTCCTCATGGTGCGCCATACATATCTGTTCCGAAATCGCCTCCATTCACCTCCATTGCCCGCCTATCACTGCAACGTTTGTGCAAGAGCTTCCCGCAGGTAGGACACTTAGAAAATGTAACAGACCTAGTAAGGAGACTGCCTACACTACGCTTGTCCGTCCTCTTTTAGAATACTACTGCGCGGTCTGGGATCCTTGCCAGATAGGACTGACGGAGTACATCGAAAAAGTTCAAAGAAAGGCACCACGTTGTGTATTATCCCGAAACATGGGAGAGAGCGTCACTGAAATGATACAGGATTTGGGCTGGAAATCATTAAAAGAAAGGCGTTTTCCGTTGCGACCGGATCTTCTCACGAAATTCCAATCACCAACTTTCTCCTCCGAATGCGAAAATATTTTGTTGAGGTCGACCTACATAGGTAGAAACGATCACCATGATAAAATAAGGGAAATCAGAACTCGTACAGAAAGATATAGGCGTTCGTCCTTTCTGCGCGCTGTGTGACATTGGAATAATAGAGAATTGTGAAGGTGGTTCTAAGAACCCTCTGCCGCGCTTGAATGTCATTTGCAGAGTATCCATGTAGACGTAGATGTAGATGCTGACACCCGTCGGGCGGTTCACCCTTCTCTAAGGGCATTGTGAGCCAGCAATCCCATTGAACATGAGCACAACCCTTTGGACTGCAATTCGACCACAATTTTTTTCTCTGTTGTACAGGGTGGAAGCACAAAGACCGTTCAAAACCACTCGACGAAATTTGAATGTGATCCGAAACAGCAAAGTGTGCTTATGCTTTTTCAGCTCTCCTGTTTCACACCCTCCTGTGAAGTGATCAAGAGGAGTGTAGCGTTAACGCCTGGGTGACTAAAACGGCAAAGAGTCCTTCTAAGAGCCCTTAGTTTGACAATACCCTCGGTACCAACCTCTCGCCTATGTTCAGCACTTTAAAAATGTACTTGAACAGAGACAACCTGTGGGGAAGTCCTAGGCGTTTGCAGACCGGTAACGCCTTCAGGCGTAAGAACAGTAGGATAGCGGAACAAGTGTAGCAGTGCAGCCTGCATGCAGGCCGCTGGGACTCTCGTCACGTGTTCTGTCCGTGCAGATACATGCACACGCTGGCTACTTCAATCACCTAACCGCACCTAATAATACGTTCCTAAGTAGACACCATCTACTCAAGTTATCTTCTTTGAATAAAGGAATGTTTATATGACAGTACCCTGTGCATAGTGGTCCATTTCAGGAGCAATTCAGGGCAACCCTCATTGTTTATTATCGAGCATTGAATCATAGAAAATAGCGTCGTCGTAAGCAATTTCAGAAACATTAATGCACTCTCCTCAGTCTATTACTTACGACACTGGTCAGTATAAACATAACGATTATCCACATGAACCCCATGGAAGGTATGAAAAAACAAACAGCCGCCTCAGTATACAGGGTGGTCCATTGATTGTGACCGGGCCAAATATCTCACGAAATACGCGTCAAACGAAAATACTACAAAGAACGAAACTTGTCTAGCTTGAAGGGGGGAAACAGATGGTGCTATGATTGGTCCGCTAGATGGCGCTGCCATAGGTCAAACGGATATCAACTGCCTTTTTTAAAAATAGGAACCCCCCCTTTTTATTACGTATTTGTGTAGTACGTAAAGAAATATGAATGTTTTAGTTGGACCGCTTTTTTCGCTTTGTGGTAGATGGCGCTGTAATAGTCACAAACCTATGGCTCACAATTTTAGACGAACAGTTGGTAACAGGTAGGTTTTTTAAATTAAAATACAGAACGTAGGTACGTTTGAACATTTTATTTCGGTTGTTCCAATGTGATACATGTACCATTGTGAACTTGTCATTTCTGAGAACGCATGCTGTTACAGCATGATTACCTTTAAATACCACATTAATGCAATAAATGCTCAAAATGATGTCTGACAACCTCAATGCATTTGGCAATACGTGTAACGACATTCCTCTCAACACCGACGTTTTTGAGATTCCCGATTCTCGCGCAATTTGTCTGCTACTGATGTGCGGATTAGCCGCGACAGCAGCTAAAACACCTACTTGGGCATCATCATTTGTTGCAGGTCGTGGTTGACGTTTCACATGTGGCTGAACACTTCCTGTTTCCTTAAATAACGCAACTAACCGGCGAACAGTCCGGACACATGGATGATGTCGCCCAGGATACCGAGCAGCATACTTAGCACGCGCCCGTTGAGCGATCACAGTAGCCATACATCAACACGATATCGACCTTTTCCGCAATTGGTAAACGGTCCATTTTAACACAGGTAATGTAGCACGAAGCAAATACCGTCCGCACTGGCGGAATGTTACGTGATACCACGTACTTATACGTTTGTGACTATTACAGCGCCATCTATCACAAAGCGAAAAAAGTGGTCCAACTAAAACATTCATATTTCTTTACGTACTACACGAATATGTAATAAGAAATGGGGGTTCCTATTTTTAAAAAAATGCATTTTATATCTTCTTGACCTATGGCAGCACCATCTAGCGGGCCAACCATAGCGCCATCTGGGTTTCCCCCTTCAAGCTAGATGAGTTTCGTTCTTTGTAGTTTTTTCGTTTGATGCTTATTTCGTGAGATATTTGGCACGGTCACTATCAATGGACCACCCTGTATAGCTAGTCAGCAGGGAGCTTACATTATACACAGCTAGTAATCAGCGGTATCACTAGAACAGGAAACATTTTACACACTTCCAAAATTGTAAACACATAAACATATTATATCACACTTCTCAATAACATAAAACCCTCTTACCTATCGCCATCCTGACGACATCATCCACGCCTCTTCCTTCCTTCAGACGGTAATTACTGACGCCGTGGAGGCCCATGTTCCTACTAAGACCATCCAACCACACCGTCCCACTCTCCCTCCGCGGGCTGTCCTCCTCCTCCGTGAATCCCGCCGCCTCTATCGCTCCTTCCTGCGCACTCGTGACAGGGATACACTCCAACGCCACCGGCAAATACAGCGACACGTACGGAACCTTATTACAGCAACGAAACGCCGAGACTGGCGCCAGACCTGCACACGACTCAACACCACCCTCCCTATCAACTCCTCCAAGTACTGGTCCGCCTTCCATCGTCTTACTGGTTCCCTTTCTGCTCCCAGCTACCCCCTTCTCCATAACGACCGCCCCCTTCCTGCCAACCTCAGTAAGGCCAACCACTTCACTTCCCACCTTTCCGAGGTCTTCTCCATCCCCGATGATCCCCACTTTGATTATTCTCTTTTCCCCACCGTCATGGAACGTGCCGATACCTCGGTCGCTCCACTTGCTCCTAGTCTCCAGTACTTGGGGCAGTTGCCCCCCTCCAACATCAACACTCCCATCACGGCACAAGACATTAAACTTACCCTCCGGTCCAAACGCAACACAGCCCCTGGTCACGACTGTGTCACCTACCGTCACCTTCGAGAAAGCCCCTATTCCTTCCTGACTGTCCTCGCCCATCTCTATAATGTCGTCCTCTCTACTGGCTTCTACCCTGACCTGTGGAAGACCTCCCACATCCTCTTATTCCTCAAACCCAACAAACCCCCTTCTGCCGCCTCTTCCTATCATCCCATCTGCCTCACCTCCGTCTTCAGTAAGGTCCTTGAATCCATCCTCTCCCGCCGTATCCATCAGCACCTTCCTCAACACCACCTCCTCCCCCTTACCCAGTGTGGCTTCTGACCCTCCTTCTCTGCTGACGACCAACTCCTCAACCTTGTTCACCTTCTGTCCCTCCAGCTCAACTCCCGCCGCTCCGCCATTTTTGTTTCCCTTGACCTCCAAAATGCCTATCACCGTGTATGGCATCCTGGTCTCCACTTTAAACTCCAAACCTTCGCCCTGCCTATCAATTTTGTCCATCTGGTCGCTTCCTTCCTCTCGCACCGTCCTTCCTATGTCACCCTCCACAACACCAATTCCCGTATCTTTTATCCCACGGCTGGCGTCCCCCAGGGTTCAGTCCTCTCCCCTCTACTTTATCTCTTGTATACAGCTGATATGCCCAAGCCACCCCCACCAGTCCACCTTCTCCAGTATGCTGATGACACCGCCTTCCTTGCTCTCTATCCTACCCTTCAACGGTCTCAACGTACCCTCCAAACCCACCTTAACCAGTTCACCACTTGGTGTAACCAGTGGTTCCTCCGTCTCAACCCCTCCAAAACCCAGGCAATCATCATAGGCCGCACCACTCGCTCCTTTCGCCTCCATGATTTCTACCTCACCCTTTATGGTCGTCCTATCCAACTCACCCCCACCCTGAAATACCTTGGCCTCACCCTTGACCGACACCTCACCTGGACCCCTCATCTCCTGACCATCCAGCAGAAAGCCCATTCCCGCTTCCGCCTTCTGAAACTCCTGTCTGGCCGGACCTGGGGATTGCATCCTTCTACCATCCTCCACACCTACAAATCCCTCATCCGTCCTATCCTCTGTTATGCCAGCGTTGCCTGGATTTCCGCCCCCACCCGCTTTTACACGGCCCTCCAAATCCTTGAACGCCATGCGCTCCGCCTTGCCTTCCGTATCCGCCTTCCTTCCCCCACACGGCTCCTGTATGAACTGATCCCCTTCCCCCACCTCCTCCTGTTCCTCCAACATCTCCGCATCCTGTACATTGTTCGCAGACTTGATTCCCCCCACCCTCTGGTTTCCTCCTTCCTCTCCACCCCCCACCCATTGCCGCGCCTCTATCGCTGTATCCCTCCCTCTCTCCACCTCCACACCCTCCATCTCCTTCGTCAGGGCAATTTCCAACGCCTCCCCCTCCCGGATGACGAACTTCGCCATGACATCTACCCTTCCTTCCAACTGTAACCTGGCCTTGTTCCCCCCCCCCTCCCCAGGGCCCCCTTTCCTCTTTCCTTCTTCTCCCAGAGCGGATTTCCCTCCGTCCCCCCTCCCCTGAGACACTGCACCCCATACCTGCCTCTCTCCTTCCCCCCCTACCTGGCCCTCTCCCGTGCGCCCCCTGCTCACCTCCCCCATCTCTTCCACCCCCTCCCTTCTTCAGGTCTCCCTCATCTCCTAGCGCCTGGCGGATCCTCTGTATTACTCATCATCAGTGTGCCACATCAGTGTTGTGTTTAGTGCTGTTACTCGTGTGTGTCAAGAGATGTGATTTTTTTTGTGTCCTGCCTTGAGGTTCGCCGTCAGTGTTACGTTATGTGCTATGCCATCCGTCGCTACTTTTATGCTCCGGTCATCCTGTGCCTTGTGTTCTTTTAACTGTCGCCGTGTGTGGCTTTTTATATGTGCTACTTTTAAACAGTTTTTTTTTTTGTTATCTCCATTTTACAGTCACCCCGTTTTGTTTTGTTTTGTCTTCCATGCTGTTCCCCCCTTTTTTATATCTATGTTCACCTTATTCTCTCCTATGCTGTTTTTTAATGTCTTCTATTGTTTTGTACTGTCTTTCGGCTGAAGAGCAGCGCCTAAGCTGCTGCCAGCCCGCCCTGATGGGGAATTGAAACACAATAAAGGAAAAAAAAAATAACATAAACACAAGACCACCTGCCACCACCACATCCATCACAACTTTTCTTGAAACTGATTCACTATTCCGAGGAGATGTATTGTTCCGCATCTAAAACCGAGAGCAGAAACATTCTTGAACAAAGACACAGACAGCATAGATGGTAAACCTGTTAACAGATTAAAAAGTGTTCAGCAGTAAACGATGAACTACTATTTCTGCAAGCTTATATATACTGAGGTGACAAAATCCATGGGATACCTCCTAATATCATGTCGGCCCTCCATCTCCCCAGTGTAGTGCAGCAGCTCGGCGAGGACTCAAGAAGTCCTTGGAAGTACCCTGCGGAAATAATGAGCCATTCTGCCCCTCTGACCATTCATAACTGTGAAAGTGTTGCTGATGCAAGATTTTGTGCGAGAACTGACTTCTCGATTATGTCCCATAAATGTTCGTTGAGATTCACATTGGGCGCTCAGGATACCTAGATCATTCGCTCGAATTGTCCAGAATGTTCTTGAAACCAGTTGCAAACAGTTGTTTGCGAGTGACATGGCGCAATGTCATCCATAATAATTCCATTGTTGTTTGGCACGTGAAACGCATGAAAGGCTGGAAATGGTCTCCAAGTAGTCATTGATCTGTTCAGTTGAACCAGAGGATCCACTCCAACATTGTCCACACCATTATGGAGCCAGCTTGCACAACGACGTGTTGAAAACTGGGTCCATGGCTTCGTGGGGTCTGCGACACACTCGAACCTTACCATCAGCTCTTACCAGCTGAAGTCGGGACTCATCTGACCAGGCCACAGTTTTCCAGTCGTCTTGGGTCCAACCGATATGGTCACGAGCCCAGAAGAGGCGCTGCAGGCAACGTCGTGCTGTTAGCAAAGGCATTCGCGTCGGTCGTCTGCTGTCATAGCCCATTAAAGCCAAATTTGGCCTCACTGTTCCAGCGGATACGTTCGTTGCACACCCCACATTGATTTCTGCGTTTATTCCACGCAGAGTTGCTTGTCTGCTAGCACTGACTATGCGAAGGCAGCTGCTCTCAGTTGTTAAGTGAAGGGCCTCGGCCACTGTGTTGTCCGTGGTGAAACGTAATGCCTGAAATTTGGTTTTCTCAGCACACTCTTGAGGCTATTGATCTCGGAATATTGAATTCCTTAACAATTTCCGAAACGGAATGTCCCATGCGTATAGCTCCAATTACCATTGCGCGTACAAATTCTGTTAATTCCCGTCGTGCGGCCATAATCCCGTCGCAAACCTTTTCACATGAATCACCTGAGTAGAAATGACAGCACCGCACTTTTATACTATGCGTGCGCGACAATAACGCCATCTCTATCAGTGCATAATGCTGTCCCATGACTTCTGTCACCTTATTGTAGTCACTTAACTCTAGAAACACTTCTGAACAATAAATGTTTTTAACTCTGCTCTAAAAGCTGTTCCGTTATCCAGCTGCTTTATATATGTTGGCATTACATTATAAAGAATGACACCAAAGTGGCTACCATGTCTTTGAGTATGAGCTGTTGTAATTTTTTCAGCGTGGAGAAACCCACAGTTCCATCATTTGTTATAACTATGGTAATCACTACTAATTTGCATGTCTATAAGATTAGCTCTTGTCACTAACACATATTTGTATATATATAGGGAGCGTGCAAAAGCACACGCAAGTTTTTAAACAGGGACTTGTTGTGAGTCCTTGTAGAACTAAGTGACACGATTCGAGTAGCCCTTTCCTGTAATGTCAAAATTTCATTTGATCGACTGTTACTTTCACCCCGGAAAACTATTGGTTGGTTCAAATGGCTCTGAGCACCATAGGACTCAACATCTTAGGTCATAAGTCCCCTAGAACTTAGAACTACTTAAACCTAACCAACCTAAGGACATCACACACACCCATGCCCGAGGCAGGATTCGAACCTGCGACCGTAGCAGTCCCGCGGTTCCGGACTGCAGCGCCAGAACCGCACGGCCACCGCGGCCGGCCGGAAAACTATTCCATAAGCTGCAATCCACTGGAAGCAAATCAAAGTAAGCTGTTATAACTCTTACTGAGGAGTGTGTAACGTGTGCGTGGGGCACACAATACTCGTTAAAGCCTGTGCTATGCTAAGTGAGCGGGGTTCACCTTATGAAAAAGGATTTTTGTATAGATATCGACCGCGTGTACCTGAATGGTGGCAAATCAGACTTACACCCACTCTGTAATAACAATGATCCGTCAAGTAAGTTCAAAATGCAATTACACGTCAAGATGGACCAAAAGCAACACTGAAGATGCTACCAATTTGATAATAATACGGTCGCCAGCCTAATTAGGCATTAACTGAGTTTCTTCCCTGTACAAGTTGGTGTATATTCATGCTAAACAACACGTAATAACACTGCATAATATAGTAAAATTTTAGAACCAGAAAATCTATTGAACTGATAGTTTCACGTTCTGTACTGATATGGAAAAACCATGAATACATAACACTACACTATAATGTATACTACAAAACTTCGTACTGTCTACTGATCTGATTAAAATCGGGCATAAGTCACCCTAGAAATAGTACTTTCGAGCCACACACAAAATGTCAATTTTGATAAAGATAAAACACTGATAAATTTTGGCTTTTATATTGACTTTAACTTTTGCTGGTCAAACCAATTTATAACACTTCAGAATTCAAATAAATAAAAAAAAGGGGGGACCCTGAAACTGTTATGATCACTGTATTAAAAAAATTGATTACTGAAATTATTATGCGTTCAAGATTTCCAGTATATGAGTTACTACTCTTTTTATCTTATTTACTGCTCATTTAAATACCTTTATATCTATCTCGAAATAATTAAACTTCATTACTATATCAATTTTAAAGTTATCTTTCAACTTCGTTAGACCTTCGTTATTCATTTACTGGTTCATTAACAAAACAGTTCTTTAAACATCATTCTAACATAGCTAGGTCTGCAAGTAATTATTATCAACACAAAATTTAATTTTCATTTCAGGACACTCGGACTGCACAACATTTGGAAAGGACCCTGTCTAGGTTAGTTGTGAGGATAATTAAATGAGGGGAAAGTTCTGGTAAAATTTAGGTTATTATTGAAAAGTTCACTCTATGGTCCATACGAATACAGTACTAAAAGTTTCAACCTGCTTGTATCGATGCGGCGGTTGGCGGGCGGCGAGATGGCGAGGCACAGAGCACACATGCAACCACAGCTATTGCTCTTGATGTATCGGCACTTTAATTCTTTCCATTTAGTGCCTATGGAATTTTGTCATGCTGTGTGGGCGTTGGAACGGCATACCCGAGGCTCAATGAAGCTACGTCTTCCAGGAGAGCCTCCTCGCTCCAGAAGGTGTTGCTCAAACCAGTGCCAAACTCCAACTAACTACTGCTGAGCCCGTTGTGCCGTGCAGTACCCGTGCGCATTTTCCCGCGCTCGCCTGCCATCCACCTTTTACCGCTCCCTTACCGACAGGGTATTCACCCGAGGCTCAATGAAGCTACGTCTTCCAGGAGAGCCTCTACATATCCTAACACATTGCCTACGTATGGACCAGACGCACAGTTACAATTTTAAACACCTTACAACAGTCTCAACATTTGTTACATTTCAATTCTATTACAATATTGCTTGTCATTTGACATAAACATTAATATTCACATTGAAACTTGTTTACAGTTTTCTTAACACAATGACATGAAACAAAAAAGAAATGAAATCAGAACATCAATTACACTAGTTTATCGAAAAATCAGATGGAAAAAAAATTACTTATATGTACAATAGTACAGCGTCGTTGTTGTTACAAGTGTACTTTCCAAAATGAATCTCGGAGTTGATGTCTTCATCAACGTACATTCCTAGAAGTTTTGTACATCGAACTCTTTCTGATCCATTTTCACCCTGTACCAGATGGTGATCTTAATTTTGATTCATTTTTTCCTTGTCTAGCAAAGAGACAATTTTCTGTTTGGTATCAGGGCGCATGGGAATGCAGGAGAATGAACTCGCTGACACAGCGGCCAAAGAGGGCTGCTTTCTTTAGCGCTCTTCTCCTGCAGGGCCGGTTCGAGAATATTTTTCCACACAAGCGACTTATTATTTGGCCGTTTCTCCCTCCCTTATTTTCCCCTGTACACTTTCAGCCGTGCCTGTTTTCGCTACTAATTGTGAAACATACTGTACACGAATCTCGCACTTGCGCGCCCTTTTCACCTTGGTGTTCCAAGCGGCCACTACTAACCGTTTTTCTATGTCCGTCCTTGCGATTGGTGGTCTGCAAAACTTTTCATAATAAAATGTAACACCTGCAGTCGTCGTTACGATGTCACTTTATTGCACTGCAACCAGTTTCGGTGACCAGGTGAAGATGGTGTACTGAGTTACCGAAACTGATTGCAACGTAATAAAATAACGTCAATATGACGGCTGCAGCTGTTTCATTTTATTACGCTACTAACTGTTCTGTATATAAGGTGTTCGGAAATTTCAGTTACGAACTTCTAGGACTCGTAGAAGGGAGTGAGTAAGCAATATTTTGAATAGGAGCACGACGTTTTCAGTTCAGATGTTTAACTCATCCACTTTTGATTGAGGAACTGAATTAGGTGTGACGCCGTACTGTTATTAGGTAACAAGTCGAAAGAAAATATAAAGATACATCGAATTTTCACTTAAGCAGATTTGTTTGTATTAACGCTTAAACATTACAAGTTTTAATTACTGCTAAACAAAAAAGAAACATATTGTACGTACAGATCAGTACTGATTCATTACACTAGCGGCTCGATGCGGCGACCACCAACATCGTTATAGACACTGTATCTACAAAGCATGTTCTGATACACACTCTCCATCCCACCTAGTCTCTCTTTAGTTTCTAGTGCAGCGGCCAGATGTCGTAGCAACAGATCGTCCACTGTCTCTGTAGGAGAAACGTAAATTAAACTTTGGTTACGACTCCACAAGAATTAGTCCACAGAAGCAAAATCCGCCGATCGCGGCGGCCACGAGGTTGGACCACTTCGGCGTATCCATCTTTCACCATATCGTGTGTTGAGATGTCTCCGAACCGCACGTGAAAAGTGGTGTGGTGCACCGACATGCTGAAACCATATTTCCTGACGGGCATACAGTGGTCTGCCCAGACACGGCTGTTTCGCAAATTCAGAAAATAGTCTCTAGTGGACTTACATTCATCTGTGAACAGAACACGGCGTGGAAACAGGGGTGTGTCGATGCAACGGTGGAGGAACCGCGTGCAGTAGGCAACGCGTTGTGGAAAAGTGGCCGAACACATTGCGTGTACCCTTCGTAAGTGGTACGTATGTAATTGTTGCTCACGCTGAACGTCCCAGACAATACTGCGACTAACACCCACTGCACGCGCAATGTTCGAGCACTCGTTGACGAGTTCTCTTCAACGCGAAGCAGTACATCTGGCGTGCGGCGTTGCCGTGGAGCGGCACAGTCCTCCCTCCTCGCGGCGAAGGTACCTGTTCTTCGGTGTCACTGCATAACTTGGGTAAAAGGTTTGTGTGATGGCATGTTAGGTTGCGTTAAAAGTCCGTGGTACAACCGACTAGCAGCTCTTCTGTTACCTCGAGCTTCACCATACACAAGGAGCACATCTGTCTATTCCGAAAACCTGTACCTAACCATGTTACTGTATCGGAGACGCACAGGCAATGAATAGGTCTCCCAGCAAGGCAGACGTTAAGTGGTATCAGGTGACCCTCTGACGTAGTACACGTCATCCTGTCTGCCGTACTGCATACCAGGACAAACAACTCTGAGAGTTTTCACTTTCCCTAAGCAGACGAATGGAAAAACTGGTAAAAGCCGACCTCGGGGAAGATCAGCTTGGATTCCGTAGAAATATTGGAACACGTGAGGCAATACTGACCCTACGACTTCTCTTAGAAAATAGATTATGGAAAGGCAAACCCATGTTTCTAGCATTTGTAGACTTGGAGAAAGCTTTTGACAATGTTGACTGGAATACGCTCTTTCAAATTCTGAAGGTGGCAGGGGTAAAATACAGGGAGCGAAAGGCTATTTACAATTATATGGCAGTTATAAGAGTTGAGGGACATCAAAGGGAAGCAGTGGTTGGGAAGGGAGTGAGACAGGGTTGTAGCGTCTCCCTGATGTTATTCAATCTGTATATTGAGCAAGCAGTGAAGGAAACAAAAGAAAAATTCGGAGTATAAATTAAAATCCATGGAGAAGAAATAAAAACTTTGAGGTTCGCCGATGACATTGTAATTCTGTCAGAGACAGCAAAGGATTTGGAAGAGCAGTTGAACGGACTGGACAGTGTCTTGAAAGTAGGATATAAGATGAACATCAACAAAAGCAAAACAAGGATAATGGAATGTAGTGGAATTAAGTCGTATGATGCTGAGGGAATTAGATTAGGAAATGAGGCACTTAAAGTGGTAAAGGAGTTTTGCTATTTGGGGAGCAAAATAATTGATGATGGTCTAAGTAGAGACGGTATAAAATGTAGACTGGCAATGGCAAGGAAAGCGTTTCTGAAGAAGAGAAATTTGTTAACATCGAGTATAGGTTAAAGTGTCAGGAAGTCGTTCCTGAAAGTATTTGTATGGAGTGTAACCATGTACGAAAGTGAAACATGGACAATTGGACAAGAAGAGAATAGAAGCTTTCGAAATGTGGTGCTACAGAAGAATGCTGAAGATTAGATGGATAGATCACATAACTAATGAGGAGGTATTGAACAGAATTGGGCAGAAGAAGAGTTTGTGGCACAACTTGACTAGAAGAAGGGATCGGTTGCTAGGACATGTTCTGAGGCATCAAGGGATCATCAATTTAGTATTGGAGGGCAGCGTGGAGGGTAAAAATCGTAGAGGGAGACCAAGAGATGACTACACTAAGCAGATTCAGAAGGATGTAGGTTGCAGTAGGTACTGGGAGATGAAGAAGTTGGCACAGGATAGAGCAGCGCGGAGAGCTGCATAAAACCAGTCTCAGGACTGAAGACCACAACAACAACAACAAGCAGACATGGAAGCGTTACACATCTGGATTGAAACCGTCGTAGAATGGAAACAATAAGTCTCTGGTCATGGGTTCCTATTCAAAATATTATGTACTCAATCCTCTCTGCAATTCCTAGAAGTTTGTAACGGGAATATCCGAACACCCTGTAGAAGTCTTATAGTTGTTGCGGCTCTGGGGCCCGTCTCAACTCGGCGCCCTAACCAGCGGCTTGTGTCACTTGTGCGTTAGGGTGGCTCTGCCTCCTCGTTAATCGCCTTGCGATCAGTCACCACATACATGACAAGGAAGACCGTGGCTTGTTGGGAGATTCAGTTGCTGGAAATGAGGGGCAATAAACCAGAGCGATCATGGCTCATGAGGTGGGAGCTCAGCTCAGAGGCGGATACAGAAAAGGCTCAAGGAGGGAACGCTAAAAATATCTTGAGCTAACCTTACGCATCAATAGTTTCCCATACATAACTCGTATTACAAGATACACATGGGGAACTATTGTTAAGCTATTAGTAAAAATATTGTTACGAGTCTGGTAACAATATTTTTACTGAAAAATTACTACGAATTACTATAATTAATACTTCACAATCAACTGTTCGCTCTCACTCTTGACTCATCTTGACACCTGCACTTGCTACAACTAGGACTTTTTACTTATTCATTCTTCAGTGTTAATATTTCTGCTTCTGAACGTAAACTAGCTTCGTATTCACCGAATAGTCTGTATTTATAAAGCTACGTATCGAAGGTTCTCTGTACAAGAAAATAATAGAATATTCGAGACTTTTATGGAACAAATGCCAGACAGAATAACGTATCGAGATCACTAGAATGGCCCTGAATTTTCTCGTAGGTATGTGTTAGCTATCTATGTAACACAGGGCTTAACAACTGGCCGGTTTTGAGCGCGAGTACTCGCGTCTGCTCAGGCACGGGCTCGCGAGCAGGTGCAAGGGCGCGGAGTAGGGAGGGAGGGAGGGGAAATGCGCGCGCACTTTTGAATAGGGCCGCAGCGTGCCTATTGAATTCGCGCCGACTGTGTAACGTTTAAAGTACTACGATCAGCTCTAACAGTCACTTCGCTGGTTAAGAATCATGTGAAGTCGCCGTTGTGTAACCCCAACCATGCTTTCGCAGTTCAACCCCCATTGGGAGGAATTGTATCTGTTTACAGAAAAATATGGTGTTGCAGAATGTTTAGTATGTCAGAAAACGCTGAATTCTAAAGGAAATTTAATTTGCAGCGACATTATATGTCGTATCACGCGAAAGACTACAGAAGTGGAAAATGTGATGGACCAGACCGTACACAGGGAGTTATTAAACTTAAAAGGAAGCTATCCGAAGAAGATCTGGACGACGAAGAAAAATCAACTGAGGCAGCTCTCAGAGTGAGTTACAAAATTGCTTTGCTTTTAGCAAAATCCTTGCGCCCCTTCACTGATGGCGATTTAATAAAAGAATGTTTGCTAGTTGCAGCGGAACATTTGTGTCCATCTCATGTCGAACAGTTTCGGATTGTGCCATTTCTAACATGACCATTATGCGTCGCTTACAGGACATGGCAGACGACGTCCAGAGCCAGCTTGCAAATATCTGTAAAGATTTTATGGCGTATTCTCTAGCTCTGGACTAAAGTGTTGTTATCACTGGAACAGCGCAGCTTGCCATATTTGTTAGAGGTGTTAATAGAGATCTTCAGGTGAGGGAGGAGGTCCTCGATGTAGTAGCCATGAAGAACACTACAACCAGAGGTGATATTTTAAGTAGTGTTGAAGAAAGTGTTGAAAATATAGGATTGTCGTGGAATTCTTTAGTTTCAGTGTCTACAGACGGTGCACCAGCGATGACAGGGAAAAAATCAGGTTTCGTTGCGATGTTGAAGGAGAAAATGCAAAAACTGACCGTGCCGAATGAAATAAGGGGCGTTCACTGTGTGATCGACCAGGAAAACTTATGTGCAAAGAGTATCACTCTAAAAAATGTGATGAGTGTTGTTGTTCGTACAATCAATTATATAAGGAAGCATGGGCTACAACACAGGCAATTTAAAAGCTTTCTTGAGGATGTAGAAAGCCAGTATGGTAGCCAACCTTATTACAGCGAGGTCCGCTGGCTTAGTCGTGGCGAATTATTAAATCGATTTTTTTGCCTATTAGTTGATATAAATATGTTCATGGAAATAAATAACACGTGTGTTCCTGAATTGAAAGAGCCTTCATGGAAATGTGATCTCGCGTTCTTAGCAGATTTAACTAGCCATCTGAATGCTTCGAACATTTCACTACAAGGTAAGGATCTGCTAATTACTCATTTCATAGATCGAATACGAGCTTTTAAAATGAAATTGACATTTTTGGTGAGTCAGCTGGAAACAGGAAAGCTCATTTTCCTAAATTATCATCCATGCAAGATGTTCACAAAGACTGTGAACGTTATTCACATAGTTTAGCTGCCCTTAAGGAAGAATTTGATCAACGCTTTCAAGATCTGACAGCAATAGACAGTGATTTTGATCTGTTCTCCTCCCCATATTCAGCGAATATTGAAGAGATTCGTCCTGAGCTGCAACTAGAAATTATTGACCTGCAGTGTGACAGAGAATACAGAGACAAATTTCAGAACAAGAAAAACATTTTGGAATTCTACAGACACTTTCCTCGTTTGCACAAACTGGCGGCTACAATAATATCAGTGATCGGTTCCACGTATTTTTGTGAACAACTGTTCTCTGCAATGAAATGTAACAAGACGCGCCTGAGAAACGCATTGTCTGATCGAAATTTAAACTGCACGCTGCGCCTACGATGCACAAGAACAATTACTCCGAACATAGACGCAATTGTAAAGGGCAAAAAGTACAAGATAACCGAGAATCCCACACTTCAGTGACACCTTTTATTGTGTAACAGTTCATAAATTAATACGAATGTAGAGGCATACACTAAGCTAATAAAATTATGTGGCACGTGTACAATCTCCTTTATTTGTTTCATTTGTCGCAGTAATAATTCGTGAGTGATATCCCTGCAGGTGGCCGCGGATTTACATTGACTGGCGGCAGCTGTTGTGTGCCCCACGTCACTCTCCCCACTCTCCGCTCTGGTCCGGTAGTGGGGGTAGCGTGCTCGCGCTGCTCCGTGCTCGCGCCTTCCTGCTCACAGCTTGCTCCGCGAGCACGTATGTTGTGAAGCCCTGATGTAACAGATAGAAACGTATAACATGCGATGACGCGTACGCGCGTGCTACGTAGCAAAATACAACTACTCGATAACCCGACTCAGTCGCGTCGACTGACGCAAGAAACGAACGAATAGCGTGTGGGCTGACTGGCGTTGGCGGCACAGGTGAAATGCGGGCGGCCCCGCCATTTGTGTCCACCACTGGCTCAGATCACTATTTGTGACATCGTATCCAGAGTGATCCAGAGTGGTCTGGTTTGGTGTGTAGTGTAGGGTCTAAACCAGAGTCTCAGACGATTCTGCGACGATATCGGATAAGAATATGTCGGCCTCCGCAATCGAGTGGAAAAATAATAGTCGGGCCCTCTCAATAAGTCAGGCGATCAGTGATGAACTGAAGGGCTTATTTCAATAGTGGTACAAGTTCATTACCTCCACTTTTCTTACTATAGTGCTTATGACATTAATGATCCAAACAAACAGAAAGAAAGGTTCATCTCTAGCAAGAAGCCGTATGCTTGAATATTTCTGGTATCTCAACTGCAGATTTTTCAGCGCTCATTTAACTTTAGGACTCTGTATCTTAAAATGAACAAAAATGGACTTTTACCCACTATTGAAATAAGCCCTTCAGTTGCCTACTGTAATCGAAGATAGGTCAGCCACATTACTCTCAGAGAAAGTTCTTCCTCATAGATCGAAAACAGGAAATGTTATTGTGATATTAGTAAACTGTAGTAGCATCAACTGTTAGGTCCCAGAATTAGTATCACTTGTCTATATAAATAAAAATCAGTTGCCACATGTACGAAGCATCATTACCTCAGCTTGATTTGAACAATTTGTTTGGTTTTTTTTATGTTCGTTATTGTCAGGACAAGATTTGTATGAAAGAAAACCTTGGAAAATCCAACGGAGAAGTCGGAAATTAGCACCAACTGCCGTATGTATGAAATATCATCAATTAAGAATGGCTCAACAGTTTTGGTTGTTTTGACTTTGTTGTGTTCATAGTTGTCAGGACAAGGTTTGTAAGGAAAAAAAAAAAGTTGGAAGATCAATCAGAAAAGCCGGAAATTAAAATCAGTTTTGAAAGATCAAAATGGTTCATATGGCTCTGAGCACTATGGGACTTAACATATGAGATCATCAGTTCCTAGAACGTAGAACTACTTAAACCTATTGGACCTAACGACATCAACACATCCATGCCCGAGGCAGGATTTGAACCTGCGACCGTAGCAGGAGCGCGGTTCCGGACTGAAGCGCCTAGAACCGCTCGGCCCCAGCGGCCGGCTTTGAAAGATCATCACGAGAACGGCATGATCTTATTTTCCTTTTTTTTCGTACTTGCGGATGGTAATGGTATTTTTGGTATGAAATAGAAAAAAAATTGCATTCAGTTTGACAGTTCTGCTGTCACATGTTTACATAGCAAAAATATCGGTCGGGGAACGATAGTTACTGAAAATCTCGAGACCGATTTACTACAGATTTTTACATGACACTCTAATGAATGTATGGGCGGACATAGGCTTAGGCTATGTAGTTTCCGCAAACTTTTATCTGATACTCTAACATTCGGACAGACAAAGGCAGATAGGTGATATATTTTTGTAATGTATTTAATATATACATATGTACCTAATACATAAAGGAGGAAATGTTGTTACCAAAACCTCAAAAAGTCCTTGCCCGATACAAATTTTTACACGACACTTTAATGAATGTTCGGGTGGGCACGGGAAGTGTAGTTACCACATATCACGAAAAGTTCTTGACCGATTTCAAACTTTTACTTGATATTGTAACTAACATTCAGACAGACATAGGCAGATACGCGATATATTTTTATAACGTATTATATGCATACGTATGTAATACATAAAAGGAGAAATATTGTTACAACAAATCTCGAAAAGTTCTTGAACGATTTACTTCCAAGTTTCTACATGATACTCTAATGAACATTCAGACGAACATAGGCTATAAATATTTGTAATATACGTAGGTTGGAACTTAAATAGTGGCAACACTGCTGTGGAGACACAATGCAATGGAATCTACTATTGTCGCTGATAGCACACGTTTTGACATACCTACCTTACCTCAGAGCAAATGGACTCACCCGTCCCACGTCACCGGCGTGCGCACAATCGAGGGAAAAACAGTCGCTTGTGAGCGAGCGGTCTAACGTAACGGTGTCACTATGTTTTCGAAACAGGAACAACGGAGATAGATAAAGATTGAATGTGCCAGAGGTCGTACAGCACGACAGTGTCATCAAGGTCTTCAAGAGGCGTGCGGGGAATCGGCATTGCCGCACAGAACAGTGGCATGTTGGGTTAAAGTCTTCAACTAAGGTCGGCAAACTGTGGCAGGCATGCATCGAACAGGTCGTCATAACACCTCTGAGGAAGAAATGCACGCTGTTGCCGCGTTAGTGACCAGTGATCGACGCCATACGATTCGTGAGCTCGCCCACGAAACCGGATTAGCGCATACGACTGTGCT
This sequence comes from Schistocerca cancellata, assembly GCF_023864275.1. NCBI lineage: Eukaryota > Metazoa > Arthropoda > Insecta > Orthoptera > Acrididae > Schistocerca > Schistocerca cancellata. The sequence continues at coordinate 329,477,910 of NC_064628.1, read as the reverse complement.
TTGCATCCTGAAGGAACGCCTGGGCATGCGAAAAATTGCACCACGATGGGTTCCGCCTGACTTGACGCAAATGCAGAAATGGATACGTTACGACGCTGCTCAGACGCACATGGTGCGCTATGAGCGTGAAGGAGAGGCTTTCTTACGCCGTATCGTAACACTGGATGAGACATGGGCCACATCGTACGAGCCGAAACTGAAACGCCAGTCCAGTGAATGGAGTCATTATGGGTCGCCGTGAAAGTCGAAAGTGCATCAGAGCCCCAGTGTGGCGTTCTCATGTACAACTGTGATGGTGTTATCCTAACGCAGTATGTTCCTCCACGGCAGGACGTCAGTGCACAGTATTACTGTTCGTTTTAGGAGCATCACCTGCGACCAGCTTTGCGAAAGAAGCGGCGACCCTTTCTGCGCAACCCATCCATAATTTTGCACCAAGATCTTGATGGATTTACTTCAAATTTTTACACGATACTCTACTAAACATTCAGACGGAAATGGACATAAAGAGGAGGGAGGAGGAGCTAGACAGAGAGAGAGGGCGTAGGTTGTTCATAGAGAGATGGGGGAAGGAGGGGATGTAGGGAGCTGCTGAACACTTAGATGCAAATCGATATAGAGAGGGGGAGGAGCCGATGCACAGAGAAAAGGGGGAGGAGCTTCTGCACAGAGAGATGGGGTAGGAGGAGATATACGGAGAGAAAAGGAGAAATGGGAAGATGGACAGAGAGAGGGGGTGCAAGAACCTTAGATGTATAGGCAATTGTCATACATATTTAACAATTACCAAGCACTGATGGGTTCGCTAATTAAAGATAATAATGCTAGGACAGTATTAGGCACAGAAATTTGACTGCAGTCGGAAGTGAACAGCAAAGAAATCTTAATTACGGATTAGAATATACACACATCAAAAAAAAGTTTTTCATCACCCCGGTTCCCAGAACGCCTGAAGATAGACGTTGACTGTGAATATTGTATCACGACACAGTCCTTTTGACTGTTCAGAGACGTCACTAAACCCGCCCAAAGATGTAAACAACCATGTATGAGCAGCGCCTATTAGACGGAGGGGGTCCGACAGCCGATCAGTCCCAGTCATTCCATCAGGAATGAGGTACAAAGCTCGTGTTGTCTGTAGTTCAACCATGCCTAGGCGGTCAATACCGCGGTTCGATCGCGCCCGCATTGTTACTTTGTGCCAGGAAGGACTCTCAATAAGGGAAGTGTCCAGGCGTCTCGGAGTGAACCAAAGCGATGTTGTTCAGACATGGAGCAGATACAGAGAGACAGGAACTGTCGATGGATGACATGTCTCGGTCAGGCCGCCCAAGAGTTACTACTGCAGTGGATAACCGCTACCTACGGATTATGGCTCGGAGGAAGCCTGACAGAAACGCCACCATGTTGAATAACGCTTTTCGTGCAGCCACAGGACGTCGTGTTACGACTCAAACTGTGAGCAATAGGCTGCGTGATGCGCAACTTCTCTCCCGACGTCCATGGCGAGGTCCATCTTTGCAACCACGACACCGTGCAGCCCGGTACAGATGGGCCCAACAACATGCCGAATGGACCGCTCAGAATTGGCATCACTTTCTCTTCACCGATGAGTGTCGTATATGCCTTCAAAAATGGTTCAAATGGCTCTGAGCACTATGGGACTTAACATATATGATCATCAGTCCCGTAGAACTTAGAACTACTTAAACCTAACTAACCTAAGGACGGCACACACATCCATGCCCGAGGCAGGATTCGAACCTGCGACCGTAGCAGTCGCGCGGTTCCGGACTGAGCGCCTAGAACCGCTAGACCACCGCGGCCGACCGTATATGCCTTCAACCAGACAATCGTCGGAGACGTGTTTGGAGGCAACCGAGTCAGGCTGAACGCCTTAGACACACCGTTCAGCGAGTGCAGCAAGGTAGAGGTTCCCTGCTGTTTTGGGGTGGCGTTATGTGGGGCCGACGTACGCCGTTGGTGGTCATGGAAGGCGCCGTAACGGCTGTACGATACGTGAATGCCATCGTACGACCGATAGTGTAATCATATAGGCAGCATATTAGCGAGGCATTCGTCTTCATGGACGACAATTCGGGCTCCCATCGTCCACATCTTGTGAGTCACTCCCTTCAGGATAACGATATCGCTCTACTAGAGTGGCCAGCATGTTCTCCAGGCATGAACCCTGTCGAACGTGCCTGGGATAGATTGAAAAGGGCTGTTCATGGATGATGTGACCCACCAACCACTCTGAGGGATCTAAGCCGAATCGCCGTTGAGGAGTGGGACAATCTGGACCAACAGTGCCTTGATGAACTTGTGGGTAGTATGCCACGACGAATATAGAGGCGTGCATCAATGCAAGAGGACGTGCTTCAGGGTATTAGAGGTACCGGTGTGTACAACAATCTGGAACACTACCTTTGAAGGTCTCGCTGTATGGTGGTGCAACATGTAATGTGTGGTTTTCATGGGTTATAGAAAGGGTGGAAATTATTTTTATGTTGATCTCTATTCCAAATTTCTGTACACGTTCCGGAACTCTCGGAACCTAGGTGAACCAAAACTTTTTTGATGTGTGTATATCAGAAGGGTATGTTAGACGACAATGCTGGCGGCATACACTACCTGATCAAATGTCTAAAAACACCTTTCAGAGTGTGTTAATATGGTGTGTGTCCTCTCTTTACCTCTCCTGCGGCTTGAACTCTGCTGGGGACACCATCAGTGAGATTTCTGAATCACTGTAAAGGAATGGCTGCTCATTTATCCTCAAGAGCCGAAACCAGAGAAGGTAGTGATGTTGGACACTAGGGTCTGAAGCGAATTCGATATTCTGGCTCTTCCCAAAGGTGGTCCATTGGCCAGAGTATTCCAGGAATGTTGTTGTCCACGAACAGTGGACTCATAGATGATGCTTTATAGCAGGTGCATTGTCGTGTTGAAACAAACAATCATCATCTCCGAACTGTTCCTTTATTGTACACAGTATTCAATGCTGTAAAATGTCTTCATATCCTTCTGCATTTAGAGCTTTCTTAAGCACAATAAGAGGACCACACACTAACTACGATAAACACCGCCATTCTGTAACACCACGTCCTCCAAACTTCGCTGTTAGCATTACATGTGATGACACATAACGTTTTCCAATGATCCAATCAGCACGCCTTTGATGAAATATTGTGTGTACAATAGTAAGATTTCGTTAATAGCTGGTGAGGTTATTGTGAAGAATATCAAATAATATGCCTGAAGTTAAGCATTAAATGTGTGTTAAACTCGGCAGTCACTAATCATATGCTTTAATAGACTGCCTGCGTCATTAGCTGTAGCGGCGTGATGTTTTAGGAGAACTTGCGGAATATTGTGAAAAAATTTCCTCATCACGCTATTGTAATAAGGGGAGACCCCGATTTTCCAACTATGGAATGGGAGAGAAACGCGATCAAAACTGGTGCAGGAACAAGGATTCTTGTGACTTATTCTGAATGCCCTGCCCGAGAATTACTTCGTACACATAGTTAGATAACCAGCGCATGAGGGTAACATCTTACACGTCCTAGCAACAAACAGACCTGAACGTTTCGAATCAGTTAACGGAGAGAGGCATCAGTAGTCATCAGGCTGTGATAGAGTCAGTGACCATCGGTGTTATAAGGAATCTAAAGAAGCATAGAAAATTATTTTCTCTTTGCAAGAGTGATAGGATACAAATTGAAGGATATCTGAGTAGTCAACACTCAATATTCCGTTCTGAGGATGATTACCTGGAATGCATAAAATTCAGAAGCATCGTTTAACACCCTTTAGACAAGTACATTCTGAGCAAGATTTCAAGGGATGAGAAAGACCCGCTGTAATTTAATAGCCATGTTAGAAAGTTATTATGAATGTAAAGAGAGATTCATCGCGGATTTAAGAGAAGTAAAAACCCTTGCTGACAAACAAAAACCGAACGAAGCGAAAATGAGAGTAAGGAGAGCAAGGACAGAAGAGTTCTATTAATTTGAGAGTAAAATTTTTCCACCCAACCTACTAAAAATCTAAGAAATTTTGGTATTGTGTAAAACCAGTAAAAGGATCGAAATCATCTATACGTTTGCTCAGTGACCGTACTGGCACCAAAATGGAAGACGACAGAGAAAAGGCCTATTTCAGTCTTCGGAAACTGCTTCACTACAGAAGATCGTAATTCAGTCCCTCTCTTCAACAACCACACAAATGCCAAAGCGTCATACATTAAGATAAGTGACGGCTGAAAATAAAAGCAACTACAGTCGCTTATGAAAAGGCATCAGGATCAGATGAGATCCTGTAAGATTCTACAAAGATTATGCAAAATAGCTTGCTCCTTTTCTAGCAGTAGTCTGTCGTTGGTGGCTGGAGCAACAAATCGTACCTAGCGACTTGACCAAAACACTGGTCTTTCTTACTCTTAAGAAGGGTCTTTGTACAGATACACATAGTAATGTAGGCTTATATCACTGGCGTCAGTCTGCTGTAGATTTATGGAACATTCTGTTCTAACATATTATGACGTTTTTGGAGAACGAAAATCTCTTCTACAAAAATTCTTCAGACAGAGATCTTTTGAAGCTCAACTCGCTCTCTTTTTCCATGGCATCCAGAGGGCCGCAAACATCGGCGCTCAGGTTGATGGAGTGTTCCTTGACTTCAGGTAGTTGACCCCAAACGTTAGTAAATGTATCGTATTTCACATGCGTAAAAGAAGAAATCAGCTACTGTAGGAACCTCACCGTTAGAAAAAGATGTTTCAAATATCTGTAACGAAGTACTGTCTGCAAAGGCAGCACACATATTCAGTCAGATCTTGATAACATTTAAAAGTGGTGCAAAAACTGGTATTGTGCTTTAAATGTTTAAAATGTAAAGCTGTGGGCTTCACAAATGGAAAAAGCATAGTGTATTACGACTATCAACCTATCATGAGTTACAGTGGGAATCAGTTAACTCATACAAATACCTGAGTGTAACACCTTGTAAGGATACGAAATGCAATGATGACATACATTTACTCATGGTAAAACAAGTGGCAGGCTTTTGTTAATTGGTGGGATACTAGGGAAATGCAGTCTGTCTAGAAAGGAGATTGCTTACAATACATTCAAGCAATCCATCTTGTAATATTGTTCAAAGGTTTGAGAAACATACTAAATAGGACTGATGTGGGATATTGAATGTATGTACAAGTTTTTCTGACCCATGGGAGAGTGTCATAGAGATGCTGAAGAAACTGAAGTGGCAGACACTTGAAGATAGATGCACACTATCTTAAGGAAGCGTACTTACAAAAATTTTAATTACCAATTTTAAATGATGGCTATACAAATGTACCACAGCTCCCTGTGTCTTGCTCCTGTAGGGACCCAGAGGACAAGATTAGACTAGTATGTTGCTTCAAGCAAACAGCGAAAGAAAATGTTTCATGAATTTCTCTTATTCTTAATAAATACTTTTATATTTTAGAAAAACTGAATTAAAACTTTGAAAAATTCAACTGCAATCAGAGCTGTATCATATAGCATTACGTTCATATTAAAATAAGTAAGTGTTATGGAGATGCTTTGGGAACTAAAATGGGAATCCCTGGAGGGAAGGGGGCCTTCTTTTCGGGAAACACTATTAGAGAACCAGCATTTGAAGTTGACTGTCAAATGATTCTACTCTCGCTAACATACATCTCGCATAAGAACCATGAAGATAAGATACAAGAAATTAGGGCTCATACAGAGGGCTACAGGCAGTCGTTCCTCTCTCCCTCTATTTGCGAGTGGAACAGAAAGGGAAATGACAAGTAGTGGTACAGGGTGTCCTCCACTATGCACCTTACGTTGGCTTGCAGAGTATCTTTGTTGATGCAGATGTAGATATTTATTAAAATAAATAACTGTATCCTAACAGTCAGTTGTGTGAATCATAAACTTCTTTAAATACTTCTTTTGAGGGCAATCTCTGCATGCCTTACCTCTTATAAAAAGTTGATTCAGTATAGGAATAAATGCACATTTGATACTTATGACATTACTATCATCTGTTCAGTACAAGGACCATCTCTACAGCCCACATTACAAATAGTGTCTAGCAGATTTCCATGCATGATTTAAAGATTTTAAAATAAACTCGACTAAAACATGTGTATTGAAGCATGGAAGGTCCACAGAGTTCATTAGTATTTGGTTTGAGTTGAAATAATGCAATAGTGACTGATACATATAATTTATTTTGTTGTAAAGCAATAAGCAATCTGCAAATAAAATTTTGTGACTACACCTTGTGGCTTTGAAATATAGTACATTCTGAAAGCTGTCATTTGCTTCATTCACATGTTGTCTACCAAAACTTCGAAATAGAACACAGTTTTGATTTATGTATCTTTGTAAAATGTTTCTCTAATTGGTGAAAATTTTTGTTGTAACATAACATAAAAATGATCAAACTCCACTGTTAACACATTAAGAGGTAAGAATGAGTTAGGCATCCAAAGTGCCAAAATGTTAACAATGCAAGAAAGCCTAGAACCAGCATAAACCTGCCATCATATGTAACTTTTCATCAAGGATACTCTCAGCCTAGTCAAGTAAACCATTTTCTTTGAAATTTTTGGTTTTTGAGACCCTTTTATGTAAATAAGCTGTGTCTAAGCTGTACCAAAACAAATTACCAGTACCTAGCAACAACACTGTATGACTCCTATAACACACTTTGTATTCCCAAAAGCAACAGCTTAATTTTCAATGTTTGTTTGTAAATGAGATAACTGAAAAAATTGTAGATCATGCATTCAGGAGTTATTAATGCAGAAGAATAATACAAAAAATGGAAAATACCAAGGAAACAGTGCCACATACTTAAAGGACATAACAGAGTATCAGGTTTCTACTTAATATAAAATGGTCATTGACTGTTGTCCTGCAACAGTTTATACTATGTGGACATTTTCCAGTTATATGTATAAGTTACAGGTAAAAAATTACAACATGAAAAACTAGTGTGTGAATTTCAGTATGTTCCATATTCACATTAAATAAACAAATACAAATGAAGTTTGATTGGTTTGATGGATCACATATGAATCTTTGTCAATGCAGTTATATAAGACAGACACAAACAGTACCTAGAACTAAATAATTTTAGACATCACAGAAGCAGGTATACTTTTATCACTATCATTAGTCCCCAGAATGAGCTCTGGAGCCTGAAAACATAAATACATTTCTAACACATGTGAGACTGGTTCTGATCTATGTTCTTACCACAGTTGCACAAGGATGCTTTGTGAGTGTGTTAGGAATTTGGTGTTGTACCTACGGTCTGCAAGGTAGGAAGATACCATTGCACACATGTAGTCAATGATCTCAATGTCGGTTCCACTACACTCCCTGTAAAGGAAACATTATCGCTAACAGAAATTAGTGTATGGGTTCAGACCTAACTATGTGTTAGTAAAAAGTTGAAAATCTTATATTTTCACTATTAAGGTTTTTTTTTACTCTGAGTATGACTTCATGACATAGCAATGTTAGCAAAATTACGTACAGGATTGTGAAATATTGATACTGGGATTTCACAATTGTGAAGCGAAATTCCTAACTATTATAAGGTTCTTTAATGGTAAGGTAGTTGATGATCATGCCTGGGCATCGATAAAAATGCAAACAAATTAAATGCAGTTGGGGCCAGAGATATCAATTACGCTAAAATGCACAATGGAAATACACAAAATTGAATGGGGGTCGGTAAAGAGGAATCAGAAAGAAGTACACAATTAAAACAATGCATAACTCTACAGTGGCTGATCAGTCCTTTTCGTTAGATCGGATATCTCGCGTTTCTGCTTCAATTAGGTCGAACAGTCGTGAACTAGTTTAACTACAGGTCATGGTTGAATGTACAAAAAAAGTAGGAGAGATGGACACGACTGCAGTTCTGATTGTCAATTGAATATCACTTGCTGGCGTGGCACGAGCACGCATGTGTTTACCTTGAGTCGATGGTGGCAGTGGCGGCTGTTGGCGCGAGCTGTGAACTTGAGAATCTATTCGAAATCTCTCTGAAGTGTTGAACACCAGTCGGATACATTTCCCAGTTCTTTGGTGAACTCAAGACTCCTAGTTATTCTCTAGCTAAGTTAATTGGTATGGTACACACTATTTGGCTGGAATAGCGAATATGTCATTACCCTCAAATCCCTTGCAAGCATTAACTGTCAGTGCTTGGTGCGATTCTCCGAACTAGGAGACTATGCAGTTTAACTCCTAATGAGTTAAGACAAGCATATGAACAAGTGTTAAGATGATGCCTCTCACAACCATCTCAGTGCAGTGCGAGTCACCTTGCTCAAACACTTGACGATTTTCTGCAAGAGAAGAGGCAGTTACTCTGACTTCAATTTACCTGTATCAAAGCTGGTGGCCACACGTTTTCTTTCAGGCCAATCAGAGCGTTCATACTTGTTATAACTCCACTCACTAGAGTTTTTGTAGCTATCACAGGCGCCGTTTCTTTCGTAGGGCAGAGTTTAAATTCTGCTACGTAATACAGAGATAAACAGCTTTTTCTCTCATGCAAGTTTTTAACACAGGTGGCTATAGTGAGTCACCAATGTTTTGAGTTGGATTTCTCTGGACGTTTTATCTGGGCTCCCCTGCCATGTTCCTGTAGAATGGCTTTCCGGAGGGTTGTTGTTAAAAGCAGGGACAAGTTTGAGCTTTTGCCGATAGCCTACGCAATGGCCCAGTCATCTCATTGCGTCTTCTAGGTGCCCAGTGGCGAAAGGTGTCGGCCTACATGGGACGAGCATCGCCATCGTAAAATTCTCTTTCCCTCAGAACTGTGTCTTGTAGCTCAGATCAGGGAAATTACATCGGTGCAATTACTAGTGTGAGTATTACTGGTTTATATTCACGAAATGCTGGCTTGTTTATTACATCTGCATATTAAAAAAAATCGTTACATTTCATGTAATAGTGTCATGTGACTAACGAGTTAATCGGAATTGTTTCAGGAATTGAGTGTAAGGTGTGTTATTTGTCTGACACCTTACACAATATTATCCTGTTTTGTGTACAATCTTGTAAAATAAAAGTCGTAAAAAGAAATTATCTCAAAAACACAGATGCACATCAGTATAAATAGAGTTTTACTCTTTTTTGGGGCTGTGGGGGTGGGGTGTGTCATCACTCTTCTGACTGGTTTGATACGGCCCACCACGAATTTCTCTCCTACGCCAACCTCTTATATGAGAGCAGCACTTCTAACCTCCATCCTCAATTATTTGCTGGATGTATTCCAATCTCTGTCTTTCTCTGCAGTTTTTGCCCTCTACAATTCCCTCTAGTATCATGGAGGTAATTTCCTGATGCCTTAACAGATGTCCTATCATCCTGTCCCTTCTGCTTGTCAGTATTTCTCACACATTCGTTTCCTCTCCAATTCTGTGCAGAACCTCCTCATTCCTTAGCTTATCAGTCCACCTAATTTTCAACATTCACCTGTAGCACCACATCTCAGATGCTTCCATTCTCTTCTGTTCCGATTTTCCCACAATCCATGTTTCACTATCATACACTTTTGTGCTCCAGATGTACATTCTCAGAAATTTCTTCCTCGAATTAAGGCCTGTGTTAGATACTAGTATACTTCTCCTGGCCGGGGATGCCGTTTTGCCAACGCTTGTCTGCTTTTGATATCCTTATTGCTCCATCACTGGTTATTTTGCTGCTTAGATAGCAGAATTTCTTAACAACATCTACTTCAATCCTGATGTTAAGTTTCTCGCTGTTCTCATTTCTGCTACTTATTACTTTCATCTTTTTATCAATTTACGCTCAATCCATGTTCTGTACTCATTAGATTGTTCATTCCATTCAGCATATCATGTAGTTCTTCTTCACTTTCACTCAGGACAGCAATGTTATCACCAAATTGTATCACTGATATCCCTTCACCTTGAATTTTAGTTCCACTCCTCAACCTTTCTGTTGTGAAAGACTACATCCCTGTGCATTCTTATTATTCCCTCTTTGCTTTTGTACATATAATATATTACCCATCTATCCCTACAGCTTGCCCCTATTTTTCTCATAATTCTGAACATCTTGCACCATGTTACATTGTCGTATGCTTTTTCCAGGTCGACAAACCATATGAATGTCTTGTTTAGTCTTTAGTCTTGCTTCCATTATCAGCCGCAACATCAGAATTGCCTCTCTGGTGCCTTTACTTTTTCTAAAGCCACACTTATCATCATCTAACATATCCTCAGTTTTTTTCCATTCTTCTGTAGCTTATTCTTGTCAGCAACTTGGATGCATAAGCTGTTAAGCTAATTGCACAATAATTCTTGCACTTGTCAGCTCTTGCACTCTTCAGAATTATGTGCATGATATTTTTCCAAAAATCAGAAGGTATGTCGCCAGAGTCATAAATTCTACACAGCAATGTGAATAGTCATTTGTCACCACTTCCACCAACGACTTACTCCCACTCATTCGGAAACTGATGACTGATAACAGTGAAACTAACGAAGTTTTGAGATTAGCATGTAGTAAATGTCATAAGTGGTCACTTTTTTGATGTTGATATGACACAAATTCTTAAAACTCTCTTTCAATAGCTGAGTAACCACAAAGTGCGAAGATGGTTTGATTGTAATATTTAATGCCAGTTCACACACGATGTCAAGAGACTAGATGGCGATATCACAGTCAGATGAAGACATTTTCATACTAGATGGAATGTCAGCAGGACATATATTTGCTTATCCCAGTACTGGATGGCGACAGTGACGTTAGGAGTTACCAGTTATGTCCCAAATCGTCAGAATTAAAGAACAAGCAGTGATTAAGTTTGTTACTTGTGAAAGCAAACTTCATAATGGTTGTCCATGACAAGTTTGCTTGGTAAACTGAACAAGTGAAACAATGTCGTCCAAACATTTCAGAACATCGACTTATTTTGCTAGAGAAACTATGTTCATGGAAATACATCAAACTATATTTAAAAGACAACACACAGGACCCTTTTTTTATCCAGTGTACATATTTTTTTCTATTTACCAAGTAACGTAACAAAAGATAGTATTTTTTCCTTCTGTAGAGCTGACAGTTTCACAGGTGAAACAGTTTTCTTTAAAGAGATGTTTTATCAATTTATGTTCTTATTTGTGCGCAGTGTACGACTTTTCTTTGTCTTTTTCGCTTTCAGATATGTGCCCTCTTTTGTAAAAGAACATTCATAAAAAATGGCTAAGTTCTTATGGAATCTTCGCAAGAAAACAAAGCAATCGATAGAATAAAACCAAGAAGACAGAAAAGTGCAAAATCCACTGCGGTGACGTGGATGGACGTGGCGAGAATAGCTCAACTTTCGACGTTAACAGACGATGCCTTGCTGCCACCTCCCCCCTCTCCCCCACTACCGACGTCAAGGTCAGAACTTTCTTCCAGAGAAACCTTAACGTTGAGGGATGGTCTACTTGACAACCATCAATTAATGTGCATTGTGGGATATTTTAACATTTCGTTTTGTTCCTTTCTTTAAACATTTTTGAATTGCAATTTCAGGCTTTACTGTGTATTATATTATTACACAAAAAACTTGTACATTGCATTTCTCCTTCTCAGTCAGCTGCAGGTATAGAAGCCGAGATAATGAATAATTCATTTACTCTGAACGCCACGCAGCATATTTTAGGGCCATTGTATAGTAAACATGTAGTTCCATACCAAAGGTGACCCAAATGGTTACACGTTTGCTTACGAAAATAATGCCTTAAAAATGGATATTTGGAGGTAGACAATCTCCGAAATATATTTATCGTGTTCCATTTATCTGACTACAGTGTTTGTATACCAGTAAGACATGCAATGACGTTTTCGTTAATGAACTACAATGCAGTAAACAGTAAATATGTAGTTACTGGTCTCTGATAACTCTACCATAAAAATTTACAATATTATTATCTTTATTTATTCTCGTTCTTCGTCTTTAATGTGCTTGGACAGGCATACAGTTCTCGGAAAAAAATTTCAGATGCAGCATGTTATAATTCTCCTCGTTGCTCATTTGTCGATACGTTTCAGTTTTGTAAGTAATTGAACAACGCTGTCGTACAGACCTGTTCCAGTTACACTTGCGAGTTCAGTTAACGGTTTCAAAGCAGTTGTTGTCCTGAGAGCTTTTTGTTCCGTGGGTTGCCTAACATTAGCTACGATTTAACGATCTTTGATGACGCTACTTGGGTCACTTCTTATCGATAGTTTAATATTTGAATTTCTTTGACAGTTTTATATATAATCTTTGAATATTAACTGGTTAATATCTTTGATTTGTTGTAAAATATGCAAACTTATGCGGAAGACGCGAAAATGGCGCAGCGATTTACAGGTCCACCTGCAGCCGGACCTGGTGTGCCTCCTCAGCAGAGGTATCCTCCACCGCCAGTGCCACCTTTGAGGCAGTATGCGGGTCCCAGCTTTCCGGTACTTAGCGCTGAACTCGCGAAATGCGTTTTGTGCGTTGTAGCTTGTGATGTAATCTTAAGTTGTTTACAGTGGTTTAGTTATGTTCTGTAGTTGTACACAACTTTCGACGGTGTTTTCAATTTGTATAAATACATCAGTGAAACTTTTTAAAAAACACACACTTCGCGGCTTCGTGTTGAAATATGATTCTGCCTGTTGCTGTAATGATTATCAGTGCAGCGAAAAAAAAGCACCGTTGTAGAAGTACTCCGTGAAAACGTTCGTTTCAAATAAGGTTTCGTGAAATATTCAGCGATTTTTAGGTTATGTCAAGTTCAGAGCGAAGTTACTAATGTCAGAACATAAACAAAGGTACGGGTTGACGTAAAGAAGAGTTCGCATGAAGAGAGTGTATGACAGTTGTGTTCACTGCCTTTGTGTACTGTCACGTGTTATAAATAGGCTATATGAATCTCTTTCGAAAAGATTTCATTCGTCTCATTGACATTCCATGTCGAAGACTCCTTACAAGTGATGTTAACATATTTTCTGAGTTGGAATTGTGTGAACTGTGATTCATCTTGCCCCAGTATTGCCTTAAGAAAGTTATTTCCATTGTTTTATCCGTAGTGATCTTCGCAGACGATTAGACAACTAGGCTTATCTTGTGCTTACTTTCTTCGGAAGTCAGCATGAAAGCATCAGATAAATTGTTTTGGTTATAAATCATAAATACATGTCGTTCTATTACCGACTTCGTATTAAGATAATTTTTCCTTATTGTGTATCATAACCTTGTTATCAAGATTGATAATTTCTGACAGGTTTTTATAGAGTGGTGTTGCACTTTAACACTTTCGTTATTGTAAATAATAGCTGTTCCAAATGTATGAGAAATAACGAGTTTTAAAAAATGTTTTTGTCAGTCAGCTATAAATTATTTTTATTTTAGCGAATATCAGTTACCTTGATTTATGTGTATGGTTACACCTTGCATATTATTGCAAAGATGTCAATATTAATATAAGTTTATTTGTAAAATTTTGTTATGAACTACTGAGCAATGAGCTAATCCCTGTGAATGGCATTTTTCTTTCCTAGCTTCAGCCACGTCCAGCATTTAATCCGCCTCCTACTATGGGCTCTTCTGCTGGACCAAACATGATGCCCAGACCTCAGCAGCCAACCTCTTATCCACCAATGCGACAGGGACCTATGACACAGCAATCAACATCTAAACGACCGTCTGACAACAGACCACCTGCACCTCAACCAAAAGCGTGAGTTTGAATCATTTACCGTACCATATGAAACTCGCAAAATACTCACTTATTTTGCTTTAGCAATAGGCTATATTTGTTTCATATTTTCTGAATATTGGATAAATTTCTTGTCAAAAGTACTACCCAAGAGAATTTATATGAAGAAAACAAAATCTGCTGCAAGAGTGTTGTAGGCTAATTGCCATTATTGATGTGATTTGTGTATTACCTAGCACAGCTCTAAAACTGATACAGTATTTATCATACTTTGAGGGAAGTCAGTGGCCACAATTCAGTAATGCAAATATGTATCTTAAGTGAATATTCTCATGGGTTGTACTTTAAAAGTTCCAATTATAGAGATAGCTGTGGCTATGACACAATTGTCGGTACCTACACACATCTGTTCCTTCTATTTCACTGCCAATTTTATATTTCTGCAGTAGATGTTCATGTACAGGTTCAGTTCCACAGTATATCTACACTTCTTGTTCTGCTACCATAGTGTGTTTTCACTCTCTTGACCTCCCATAGCAGATCTGTTATTATCAAAGCCATCAATACTAACCTAGAATTCATTTAGAATCCAAATATAAAAGCTGATAACATCAGTAATTGCACCACATTCAACGGAAAAAATTTTTACTTATTGCATACTATTTCCCTGAAGACGTTGGATCCCATTAAGTTCCTATTGCGAATCTTTCTTGTACAGAAGTTCGTAAACATGGGAAAAATAGCTAAATGCACTGGTATTGCCAAACAGTGACAAGAATTTCATGTAACCAATCTCATTTTGCAATGTATGGAAGGAATGCTGATGCTAAACATTTTAGTTTCAGATTAGAAATGTTAGCAGAGTTATTGGCACATCCTTCTGAAGTGATGGATGTTTGTAGTATTTGCAGGTCACATTAAAAGTATTGTAGAATTTCAGTGCAACTAATATAATGGATTGTACCATGGAAAAGTCAGTTTCTAGGCACTACGGAGCCTAAGGGAAATATATATGCAAGTAATTGAGAAAATAACAGCCATTTGGCTTTGTAAGTTAAAGAATTTTCACCAAGGAGAAATAAATTACGTACAAAATTGAAGCTTTACTTCCTTTATATAATCATTTGTTATTTAAGCACATGTCATACCTGTCAAACAGGTTTAGGATTCCTGTGTCATAGTTGGTAATTACCTTTTATTTACTGCTTTCTTCACCTCAGCATTACTTCGAAAATGTTTCCCAGTCAGAAATTCTTTAAATTTCATGAAAAGCTGTCTTGCATGGTATTGTTGTTCACTTGGCTATAAACCATTGGTGATGAGCGACTGGTGCCTTGGTCGAGTTTCAGCATGAATATTTTATTGTCCAGTGTCGAACTTTTCAACAAACTTCCTCACATTTCTATCATTTGTTACTGTATCTTTACATGTATTGAACCCCCCTGCTCCCTTGTATTTTTCAATGTGGCATGGATGTAAACATTACACTGTGCTTTGATCAATTTGTTACCACAACCTTTATTTGGCTGTCAGATTTGTTGGCTTTGCCAACTCTCAGCCTCATTGTCACCTTTCAGCCTTACCTAGACCTTGGGCTGTGCTACAGATCAATCTTTCGCCACAGCCAAGATAACAGGGTGAGGTCCAATACCACATTTTAACACACTTTCTGTAATTCACTGTACATTTCTACTGGTTTTAACTTACAGGCATTCAAAAGTTGAATTACACATCTGAAATCGCTATTGGTGCTGCTTAGAGTGCCAGTCGAAACAACTTGTCAATGTGCATTCTACGGCAGTTTAAAATGAGATGTGTGATGCAGAAAATACATTGGAATAAGCACAATCAGTATGTATTAAGGGTGTCATATTGGTATGAAGGTATGAGCATCTTTTCGTCCACCGAAAAAAATTTTACACTCAGTTAGGGGCTTCTGATTCGTGAGTGTTTAATGTATAACAGCAAGTGTCAAAATTCTGCCAAATTAAAAGCTGATGAGAATTGTGTTCCATATTCATGGTACAAGGTTGAGGTTACAGATATGAAAGTAGCTAGGATGATTGCAGGTACTAGTAGATGGGAACAATGGCAGGAGGGTGTCCACAATGAGGAAATCAAAGAAAAACTGGGAATGAACTCTATAGATGTAGCAGCCAGGACGAACAGGCTTAGATGGTGAGGTCATGTTATACGCATGGGAGAAGCAAGGTTACCCAAGAGACTCATGGGTTCAGCAGTAGAGGGTAGGAGGAGTTGGGGCAGACCAAGGAGAAGGTACCTGGATTCGGTTAAGAATGATTTTGAAGTAATAGGTTTAACATCAGAAGAGGCACTAATGTTAGCACTGAATAGGGGATCATGGAGGAATTTTATAAGGGGGCTATGCTCCAGACTGAACGCTGAAAGGCATAATCAGTCTTAAATGATGATGATGATTCATGGTACATTGTATGCGTTGGCTTGCTCACTGTGACCGCTCCCTTGTGAGGCAAACAGTGAGCATGACCCATTGGCTGGTTCAAAACTTTTATACCCGTTTTTCTTGGCATTATTATGCTGATAGTTGCAGTGAGGGTAGACAGTAGTTAGGAGGAGGCAGTCATATTTCCTAGTTCATAGCATTAAATTACCTCATTGGCACACAGTATAGGTCTTCTCCATTCTTGGCTGAACCTCTGGTTGCCAGATCTGTGTTTAAGAATTGTTATCTTTGTCTATGAACTACAATAGAACACAGATATAACCGCCAGACCACTTCTGCAGTGGTTTGACCTGATGCCAATCTACCAGTGCCACTGATAGATTGGCATCAGGTCAAACCACTGCAGACACCCTCTGTCAGAATTTACATGATAAATGATCCCCCTATACCATTAGATTAAATTGATTCTTCGGTATACCTTCATTCATGTTAATAGTACACCTACTGCCCCACATTCTAACCACTGCCTGATATGATATGTGATGAAGGTGAGTTTGTTGCTATGCCACTGGTAAGTATGTGATAACTCTATTGTGAGTAAGTACATTAACATTAAAATATAAATACTAAACATAACAGGAGCAACTCACTTTTCACAGAGTACTTTCATCACTGACCGGTATGATTTTTATCCTGTAGCTGATATAGCATCCACAGCTATGCTTGTGGGAGCATATGTTAATTAAGGTACGAAGAGATTGACAGGAAACAATTGCATATCATCTGAGCAGTTAACATCAAACATTCAAGTGAAGCTATGTAATGCAAATAGAAAACATTCAATAGCATTGTACTGTACTCTTTACTTGTGCTGAACTGGGACACAGGCCTGACCCTGCCCTTACAGCATCACTTCTGACAGTATCTCTCCTACTTGCTAAACTTCACAAAGTTCTTGTGCAAATATCTCAGTTTTACTATTCTAGGACTAAAGGGTGTTGTATATCTGTGGAATCCAAAATGGGCTTAAGGAGAGTAATGTGAGAAATGTAGTTGAAAGGAAATTTTTGTGCCAGTCTGATGGAAAAATCCTAGAAAGTTTTTATCTCGTATAAAATTAGTGAATGAATCGGTCACCTATTTGATCACAAAATGATTCTGATACTGAAATAAAGGGCAAGACAGAGAAAATTGAAGTACAAAATTCTGTCTTCCAAAATGGGTTCACTGAGGAAGGTCAGTCGTGATATTAATGCTAAAATGGCAGCTGTCAGGATAAGTGATTGAGAAATAACAGAATTTGCTAAAATCGTTCAACAAATGAGACAACTGGGTGTGGTGAGATTTGTGTTTAATTTTGTACAAATTATATGAAAGAACTTTCTCTCATTCTAGCAGAAGTATATTGTAAATGATTGGAGCAATGAAGACATTTGCATAATTGGAAAAGGGTTCAGATTTTTCCCGTATTCAAAGTGGGTTATCGGACGGATGCACTTATAGGCCTATGTCAGCCTGTTTCAGCATTATGCAACACATTTTATACTGACAAACTGCCTATTGGCTTCTGTCTCGGGTTCTTCGGCCGACATTCATCTAATGATTTTTCTGACATTTCTCCAGCACGAGTGGCTGGCATTGTCAAAGCTTCACCCTCCATTGCTGGTGGTGAACTGGAGCCAAGCTCGCGGCCGAAGACTATATGTACCTGGTGCGCCAACGTCCGAGGGCTTCTCCGCGGTCATTTCCGGCGCGGTTCTCCTCTTGCTACCTGCGACGGTCGTTCGCTGCAGTGCGGGAAGCCAGGATCCCGTTTACCTTTAGGCTTTCCTCTTTCTTGTTCAAACTGTTTGCGTGTTTTTGTATTTCTACAGCTTCTCTGAACAAGCGAGTGTGATAGTGCTTCTCTACAGCCAGAACTTCCGTGTCGGCGAATTTTATTACGTGGTCGGTCTCATTCAGAGTGTGCTCTGCCACGGCCGATTTCTCCACCTGCCCCAACCTGCAATGTCGCTTATGCTCTCGGCTCCAGTTCACCACCGGCAATGGAGGGTGAAGCTTTGACAATGCCAGCCACTCGTGCTGGCGAAACGTCAGAAAAATCATTAGATGAACGTCGGCCGAAGAACCCGAGACAGAAGCCAATGGGCAGTTTGTCAACAAGTGGCCATGAAAGCCTTAACAACATTTTATACTTTTTGTAAGAAACATTCTGGTAGAATGTAAATACTTAGTGAGTAAAAGAGACCACTAACTGAAAAGTAGAAGTGTTGATTCTTTGACAAGTGCGCACACACAAGAAAAGACGACTTGTTAGCTTTTGTAGTAATCATTTATTGAGCTAGGGTACAAATACACACACACACACACACACACACACACACACACACACACACACACACACGCGCGCGCGCTTGTTCTCATTTACTTCTGAAGTATTTACACTTTATATTATGACTTATTTGAAGGGGAAAACAGGCCACTTGAAGAATGAACTTGGATTATGCAAACAGAATCTCACGAAACTTGGCTTGGTTTGTTGGTCTGAGAGATCCTGAGGGCTGTAGATACCACCATCCAGGTTGATACCACATTCTTTGACTTCCTGAAGGCACTCAATGGAGTTCCACACTGTCTGGTAGTGGAAAAAAAATGCAAGTTTACTGAATATTGGGCCAGCTTTGTGGATATATTCAGGACTTCCCAGCAAATAGAACATCAACATTTTGTTAATGAGACTAAATTGTAGGTATAAAACCCTAGCTTGTGAAAGTACCTTAAGAGAGTATTATAGTGTCATTAATGTTCATCATATATTAAAATGACCTGGCGAATGATATTGTAAATCCCTTCACTAAGTAAAGTGGTGTACTGGTAAGATACTGGACTCATATTTTGAAGGAGAGCAGGTGAAATTCCCATACAGCCATCTAGATTTAAATTGATTAAGGCAAATGCCTTTGTGTTTCCCTTAAAAAGGACAAAACAATCATGTTCTTATTCAAATGATCTTGTCATCAGCAGGATGTTAAATCGTAAGGTTTCACCTTTCCTCCATTTCAGAGCTCTGTTGTGTTATTTATGGAGTATGCAGTTGTAAATAGGACAGTTGTTAAACCAAAAGGTTGTAGCAAAATGCAGGATGAACAATTGGTTTAGGGGACTGGCTGTTGACCTGAAAATTAATAAACATAACATATTGCTCTTAACCAGGTAGATATATCCATTACTGTTCATTTATGCATTTGGTTATAAATCACTGGAATCAGTACGACTGTAAGGTATATAGGAGTAATTGTCCGGAGTGGCCTAAAGTGGTAGTGCCACATGAAATCACTTGTAAGAAAGCAAAAGTGTCAGGATGAATTTTATTGGAAGAACCCAAAGTAAATGTAACTGTTGCTTGAGAGAGATGACTACAGAATACTTGTTCAACTGGTTCTTGGCATATTTTGACAGTCTGGAACCATTATCGGCATAGCTTGGCACAAGACTGCTAATTGTTAATTAACAAAGTCAACTTTTCGAGTAATGGATTAACTTTTAAGTTACTTTCAAAAAACATTAACACACTCTGTAACTTCCATTAACTTTCTCTGACTGCGTTTATCATTATTCAGGTATCTGCTACTTATGACTAAAACGATGTCATGCTGCCTGCGGGAATTGTGTTCCGACAAGTTTGTCTTGTAGGTGTGTGGCTACATCAGGGTGCACATGACTGTTGTAAACAGTCAAGTGCAGGCTAGAATAACTAGCTGCTTATTGTTGCTTGTTTACTGAGTTCACATCAAGTACTGCTTTTAGTTAATGCATTGACTGCAACATTTCGTCCAAAGTTTCGGTATGGCTGGAAATGTGCGACAACAGTCAAGTGGAAGTAGTAAGAAAACAAAGGGAAAAAGTTGTAGAAGAGACTTTAAGGCATGGAACCACTAAAAGTTCAAAAGACAGATATACTGTAAACAGCAGTGGCAGAAGCAGCAACAACGAAGAGGAATAGTTTTTAACGTCTGTTACTCAATCTAAAGAGAAGCCTAGTACCAACACATCAGTAAAAAGTAAAGTCCAAAACGTAGTCAGAATGTGGCTGAATATGAAATCAGAAGAATCATTAAACAGTGCAATATTTCTAGGGAAACAGGTTTCAGTGAATTTATTTATGAAATATAATACCCCTACATCCTTGAGTGCTGCAGTCGAATGACTTTTTATTTCTGTGGGCAAAGACATTCTCCTAAATGAGCCTCAATCTCGGATGAAAATTTTAAGATATTGATGTTCATGAAGGAAAATAAGCATTTTATATCAGATAGTGCCCAGTTTCCTTGTATGTTGATTCTCTTGCAATTTAGCATTGATAACTAAATGATTATAAAACTAAATCATCAAGCTGTTTTCTATTTATTTTCAATGTCCTACCTAAACTTCTGCAACCAAAACGCTTTCATTTATGCATTGGTAACGCGTTTGATTCACTTACTCATTTAAGAACACCCATGACAAGAAGTTTACTATTACGATTAATGATTAACTTCCAATAAATCTCCTATAAAGTGGTGCTGTAATGTTTAACGAAGTTAACTTTTTTAGTAACAGATTAATGATTATCAAAGTTAACTTTTTGATTAATGTTGCCCAGCTGTACTTATCAGATAGGATTAATAGAAGAGATAGAAAGGATCCAAAGAAGAGAGATGCATTTTATCACTATTAGTAAGTGCAACAGTGTTACTTAGATGCTCATCAAACTCCAGGATGGTGGCATTTTTCATCTCGAGTAGAGATTTACTGTTAAAATACCAAGAACAGGCTTTACAAGAAGAGGGAGGCAGTAGTTTTCTTCTTACCACTCACCTCATGAAATGGCCACAATAGGAAAAGTAACAGAAATTGAAGCCTATACAGAGACTTACTGAGAGTCATTCTTCCCACACACGATTGACAAATGGGTCAGGAAAGGGAGAAATGATAGTGGTGCCATAAATACACCCTGCTACATGCTGGATGGTGGTGCAGTAATACAAAACAAACTAAATAGAACATGTACACCTCACAACTGAAAAAGCAAATTGCCTTGTAGGGAGTAATTTTTAACATAAAATAAGATTGTTTAATAGGAATCGAAGAACTCAAAATTAATGGAGTAAAATAAGAACAGTCTGGAACTCGTAGAATTTGTGCTTTGTCTGTTTTACATTGATGGGATAGTACACAGTCACACACTGAGAATAGGCTTCAGTAGTTTTATTAATTCGAAAACAGAACAGAAAAAAAATCAGTTGATACAGGCGACTTGTCGAGACACAAACAGAAGAACACAAAATAAACATGAAGTCAGAGTTAAAACTCTAAGCAGTATGTAGTTAACATTAGCACAGAGCTCCAAGTGGTGGACACAAGTGTAGTGGCTGACACCATTCATTTGTCACCACAAAGTCGCTCAACTCACACCACAAATGCATCTCTGGATGGCGCAAACACAACTAATGCGCATGATCACAGCAGTATGTGTAGAGGTTGGTACAACATTATGATTAATTCAGTGTTTTTGCTATTAAGAACAGTGGTTGTTTGGTTGGTCCATTATATTACCACTAATATTTAGAGCTAAAATTCTGTATTTAGTGGTCTAAATAAAACTTTGTTTCTTGTAACTTATTAGTGTTCTCTTATGGTGTTTCAATTGCTTTTCAGAGACTTTCCCCACACAACAGGCAAGAAAAAGAAGAAACTTGCCGATAAGATTCTTCCACAGAAAGTTAGAGATCTTGTCCCTGAATCTCAAGCCTATATGGATCTGTTGGCTTTTGAACGAAAATTGGATTCGACAATAATGAGAAAGAGATTAGACATCCAGGTATGTTTATTTTGGCCAAAACTAGTAATACGAAGAGGATGCAGTTTCAAGTATGGTCAACATTAAGTTGTGCATGATAATTACATGAAATATGTAATATATATGTTATGGTTTCATTTTTAAAAGGTTGGAAAGAAATGACATAAATTTTTGATTGCTGAATGTAGAGGATAAATTTGAACTTCACCATAAAAAAATGACTGTCCAAGGAAGTTTTCTGAGTGTGTCCCTTGGCTTTCAGTGGCTTGGTACAAAATAATAATGCAGTTATGATTTATTCAGTTTGTCACCCCAGTTACCTTTGAGTCTTTGAAAATCCCCCCACAACTGTGAAAAAGTCTGTATTAAGCAACAACCGAAACATTCAAGGACCCATACATACGGATGCAAAAGTACTGTGATGTGGTTGCTGTCACTGCACAAACAATTCAGCATAACACTTTGGTACCAATCTTCATCAGTGCACATGTTACCATTGAAAAGCAAATACCAATACTGGAAAAACAAACTCGGGACAAAACTGAGCAGTACTAATCATAATCCTGATAGCAAAGAGCAAAGTGGGAATTACTGTTGTCAACAGTGCCTACAATGAATGACTAGAACCAGAACCTTGAGCCATGAAGTGGATTAGTTAGTTAGTAATAAAGACTGGAAGGAGTCAATAAGGAGGATTGCTGGCAAAGACAAATCAACATGCGTTATTGTTACACTGAAAAGACAGGTAAATTTTGCCAAATAGCATCTACCAAAGCAAAACATCCAATTTTTCAGAGTAACAAACATAATATTTTAAAGATCATAGTTCTTATTATAGAAAAAGGTGACCTACAATTATTATAAATAACTGGAAAGTCTTGATTGCATTAATTTTTTTAATGTGGTGACCGGTTTCGATCTTATAATAAGACCATCTAACTAGTACACAAGCAGTCACAGGCAACAGGGTTGCCATGTGCCACTGCCTCCGGCAGACATCTATGGTCTGAAGATGATCTTCTAATAAGATAGAAATCGGCCACCACATTAAAAAATTTATGTGATCAAGACTGCTTCCAGTTTATTTATAACAAACAGAAGAGGACATGTGAAGAGTGAGGTTTCAGTTCCACCAACCAGGAATCGTAAAGTTGTCTTACCTCCATGTCATAATTACTGTCTGCTGTATCAGTGGTTAATAGTGTAGTAAAAAAGCTGAATATATTCATAAATACTGTATTTACCAGACTATAAGAGGAGGTTTTCCCACCAGGTTCATCAATTGAAAAATATAGGGTCATCTTACATTAACAGACCCGATGTCAGTGTTTTCACGGTGTAAGAGCTTAATATAGGAGTCATCTTACAGCCACAGATGAATCTTTGGTATGCTCAGATTAAAATTCCTTTGTGATTGTCAGATGGCAGAGGTGGGGAGTGGTGTTGGCAGCTCATACACGAAATGCGATGTGCTCATGTGACCAATAGTTTTTGGGCACTAAAGAAGAAACAGGTAGTAAACTTACTGACTGTTGCCACTGTCTTTGTTGGTGGACGGAATGTTGTTGGTGGCCTTAGTTGTTGTAGGACAACTGCAGTGTTGGTCCCCTGTCAATCAGCACAAATGGTCTGGTGTGGAATTTTAAATAGTTCCTTGATAGGACCGTATTTTTTTGACCGAAATGTTACTGGGGAATTTTATTTACAACTTCTCCCCGATGATTTGTTGGAGCTAATCGAAGATGTTGATTTAGAAACTAGGCAACGAATGTGGTTCCAACAGGACGGAGCAGCTCCCCATTATGCTAAAAATGTGCAGAACTGTTTTAAATTTACAGTACCCTGGTCAGTGGATAGGACGCGGCGGACCAATTCAGTGGCCGCACTCACCAGACCAAACATCTTCTGATTTTTTTTTTTTTTTTTTTTTATTGTGGTGTTATTTAAAAAATATTCTTTATGAAAGACACCCCACAACACATGTGCAGCCATACCATGGGATGTGCTGCTCAAAACTGTGGACAACTTTCGCAGGCAATTGACTTTTATGCATTGAAGCAAATGGGGATAATTTTGAACAATTACTTCATGGCTAATTTCATTAATTAAGCACCCCAAATTGTGAGAGGCAAGGGGACTCACACTAATGAAGCACCCCATGGGCACATCATTCTACTACGTCCATGTCGTCGTTCCTGGGTAGTGCTAAAAGTACGATACAGTACATTTTGTACAGAAATAGCTTTATTTGGCATAACAAAAGAATTGGTGCATGTTTTTTATTGATTTGATGAGTCTTTCTCGGATAATTCTAAATAAATCTGAGTTCTTCGATTTCAGTGCCATCTGTCAATGGTTTAAAAAAATGTTTCAGACAAAACTTGATTACTTTTTTATGGAGAATCCGAATCTACAATAAAAAATAGGTGTTTCCATTTAAGATTTAAAAGTTGCCCCCACCCCACCCAAGGGGGCGGGGGCTGGAGGTCACGTGTAGTATCATTTGATGTCCCTCTTTGAGCTTACGAACTAGTCTTACCCACTATTTTTACCCGATGTATAGTTTTTGAGATAATCTCATCCGAAACTTCATTTGGACCACCCTGTAGATCAAAGCTGAGTTCATAGTCGCAAGTCTCTCTCTCTCTCTTTCTCTCTCTCTTTCTCTCTCTCTCTCTCTCTAGGTTGCAGGGTCTTGAAGGTGAACAGATGAGAGGAAGTGCGGTTTCCAAGAGGATTCCCATCTCCCAACCTTGTATGTCCAAAAACAGGGCTATAAAGCAGCAAGTATTAGTTCTGGCAAACGTGGAGTATCGCTCTTGCCTTCCTGCAATTGCATCACCTTCCTATAAAATATGCTCAACTCAGCAGGCTCTTACTGCAGTAATCATTTGTGTAACCATGGCATCATCTCTGTGGCCATAATAATCTGCGCCTAATAGATTCTTAAAGTGCTGCTTCTCCCCCTGTTTCAGAATTAGTCTGTCAGCACATTTGCTCTGAAAGTTTGAATTTTTAGGCAGCTGATTTAATTTAGCAGCATAAATACATTGTATTAAATTCTTGTTAATAATACATACCTGCGTACGGATGACTTAGTGCCTAGGAACCATTTTATATTATTGATGTTATCCTAATATTAAATGTATTTTCCTTTGATTTCAGCAAGAACTACAGGATTAGTCAGATTCCAGTTTTGTATGCTTTCAGGCAAGATAAGTCCCTGTTGCATTTTACAACATAATCAACTGATACCAAGGCATAATTACATTAATTCTCAGTTTTTTTTATATTTGTACATGTAGAAATAAAAGTACAAAACATGTAGCATGTTAAATCTGTGAAAGAAGCTGCCTGTCGTAAGAAGTGACTAAAAGGAGTCCACATGTTTCAGACTTTATGTGATGGTCCCCTGAAGGATTTGACCTCCATTTTTCAAAATTTTCCTGAAGAGCGAGCCAATTGTGCATGCCTTACATGGTGCATCGTGTCCATTGTGCATTGAGAGCTTTAGCAGACTTTCTCATCGTCGCATTACAGTGCCGCCCATTCTCCATCTCTTGGGCAAGAACACCGTCCTGGGTGTCTTTTCCACCATGCACTACGCAGTGTCACCTTTCTGTGCCGGTGATGGCCGTGGACTTCTTTGCACCTCACATCCAGAACGGGGTGTGGTGGGGCCGCCATGTACCCTGTTGGTTGTAGCCCCCTGACAACACAAGGATTACTCTGCTGATGCCTGCACTGTTAACTCCTCACGTATGCCAAGGAGTAGATGCCTATCTCCATGGGGCATCGGGACTCCCGACGATAGCCATTCTGCCAGGTGGCCTTTGCTGCGGCTGGTTGGTGTCTGTCGGGAGGGCCTCTGGTCGGAGTGGGTGGCATCAGGGTGGATGACACACCATGAAGCATAGTACGTCATTTCTTGCTGATGGTCCACCACCAGCAGTCTCTAAGCAGTCAGTCTAACTTAAATGCTACGAAATACCCCCCCCCCCCCCTCCCCGAGAAGGTCAAGGTGATGGTCTACCGCTGTGATGTCAAGCTGTATATCCCTCCCCCGATGCAGTGCTTTAAGTGCTGGAAGTTCAGCCATATGTCTTTCTGCTGTACTTCTAGCCCCACCTGTCAAGATTGTGGATGTCCATCGCATCCCAATACTCCATGTGCCCCGCCTCCCATCCGTGTCGGGAGATCATCATTCACCTTGCTTGCCAGACTGTAGGATTTTACAGAAAGAGAGGAAAATCATGGAATATAAGACCCTGGACCGACTGACCTACACTGAGGCTAAGAGAAAATATGAGCTCCTGCATCCTGTGGCTATGACCTCACACGCTGCCGCTACAAGAACAGTTGTCATCCCATCAGTTCCTCGAATTCCTGTCACCTCTCAGAACCGGGAGACTACACCTGCCCCCTTGATGGTAGGGGGGCACTTCCCTCCCTGTTGCTTCCGCACAGCCTACTTCGGGAGCAACATCCCTCTCCCCCCCCCCCCCTCCCTCCCCCCCACAACCATCAGGGATTTCAGTTCCCACTTCTGAGCCAGAGAAGCGCAAGGCTTCTTCAACTCCTGTCACAAGGAAGGGTCCCTAGGGTCACTCCCTTCCCAGTTTTCTGCTAATGGGACAGATGACACCAACCATTGGCTGAAGAGCCCAAAAGCAGCTGGTCGTAGGGCTTCACGCTCATCCTCAGTCCTGGAGACTGAAACAGTGAAGTCCTCCTAGCCAGGGAACCCAAGGAACAGTGCAAGAAATCGAAAAAGAAGACCCCCAAGAACAAGAAACTTGCGGTGGCACTGCTACCTACAGGCTCCGCATCTTGGGATAAGGTGGAGATTCTGGCATTCGCTGAGGACCTAGATCTCGCCAGACCCTCAGACACAATGGATATACACTGCTCAGGCAATAAGTCGGTGGCAGCAGGTGACCCTGAGGCATAAACTACCTCATTGAATGTTCCATGCCTTCCCAACCTCACGATGACTTCATCCTCCAGTTGAATTGCGGCAGTTTTTCCCCCCGCCTGGCTGAGCTATGGCAACTGTTAAGCATTACACCTGCTTTCTGCATTGCCCTCCATGAAACTAGGTTCCAGGCAATGCAGACCCCTGCCTTCTGTGGCTATAAGGGATATTACAGGAACCGTAGCGACTGTAATTGAGTGTTCGGTGGAGTTTGCGTTTGTCCTAAACTGTGTCTGTAGTGAAACTGTGCCCCTTCAAACCCCTCTTGAAGCTGTGGCTGTCAGAATAAGGATGACACTGGAAATAACTGTCTGCAATGTATATCTTCCTCCAGATGGTGCAGTACCCCTGCACTGATTGATCAACTCCCTAAACCTTTTCCTACTTTTGGGAGATTTTAACACCCATAACCCCTTGTGGGGTGACACCGTGCTTACGGGCCAAGACAAAGATGTCGATACTTCAACTTCTGCCTCTTAAATACTGGGGCTGCCACACAATTCATTGTGGCTTGAGGTAGTTACTCGGCTATTGATTTATCGGTTTGCAGCCAAGGACTTCTCCCGTCTCATCTATCCACTGGAGAGCACATTACGACCTGTGTGGTAGTGACCACTTCCCCATCTTCCCGTCGCTGCCCCAGCGTCAGGCCCGCAGACACCTGTACAGATGGGCTTTAAACAAGGTGAACTGGGAAACTTTCACCTCTGATGTCACCGTTGACTCTCCCCCACATGGTAACATCGATGTGATGGTTGAGCAGGTGGCTACCACAATTGTTTCTGGCAGAAAATGCGATCCCCCAGCGAAAGACAGTCCTTTGGTGGTCGCCAGAAGTCACTGAGACAATTACAGAGCGTCGTTGAGCTCTACGGAGACATAAGCGGTACACTTCCCTAGAGCATCTGATAGCCTTTAAGCAGCTCTGTGCCCGTGTACACCAATTTATAAATCAAACGGAAACAGTAGTGTTGGGAGAGGTATGTGTCAACCATTTGGTGCCATATGTCACCTTCCCAAGTCTGGACGAAGATCAGACATCTTTTTGGGTACCAGACCCCAAAATATGTCTGTGGCGTTAACATCAATGGCGTGCTATGTACCGACGCAAACGTGATTGCCGAGCACTATGCTTGAGCCTCTGAGTCGGAGAAGTACCCCCAAGCCTTTCGCACCCTTAAACGGTGGATGGAAAGAAAAGTCCTCTCGTTCAGTACACGCCACAGTGAACTCTATAATGCCCCATTTACAGAGTGGGAGCTTCTCAGCGCTCTTGCACATTGCCCTGACACAGCTCCTGGGCTGGATTGGATCCACTGTCAGATGATTAAACATCTCTCATCTGACTAGAAGCACCATCTCCTCGTCATCTTCAACCAGATCTGGTGCAATGGCATCTTTCCACCACAATGGTGGGAGGGCACCATCATTCTGGTGCTCAAACCCTCTAAAAACCCGCTTGATGTGGATAGCTATCGGCCCATCAGCCTCACCAACATTCTTTGTAAGCTGCTAGAACATAAGGTGTGTCAGCAGTTGGGTTGGATCCTGGAGTCATGTGGCCTACTGGCTCCATGTCTGGGCGGTTTCCGCCAGGAGCACTCTACCACTGATAATCTTGTGTCCCTCGAGTCTGCCATCCGAACAGCCTTTTGCAGACGCCAACACCTTGTTGCTGTCTCTTTTTTATCTACACAAAGGGTATGACATCACCCGGTGACATCATATCCTCGCCACATTATAAGGTCTCCGAGGCCCACTCCCAATTTTTATCCAGAATTCCCTGTCGCTATGTACTTTCCGCATCCAAGTTCATGCCTCCCATAGTTCTCCCCTGCCCCCCCCCCCTTCCCCCACCACCAAAATCCAGGAGAATGGGGGTCCCGCAGGGCTCTGTATTGAGTGATCACTATTTTTAGTGGCCATTAACAGTCTAGCAGCAGCTATAGGGCAGTCAGTCTCACGTTTTTCTTCTTCTTCTTCTTCTTCTTCTTCTTCTTCTTCTTCTTGTATTACGACCTCTGTAGGACCACGGGTAGCCCCTTCGTGGACTGCATTTTCCTTTTCTTTTCCCAGAACCGCTTCATTCTTTCTCATCTTCTCTCCCACCCTTCTTCCTAGATCTTCAGTGTTCTTTTCTCCTGTCGGCTCTAATGATGACACTGTAATCTTTTCCTGTGTTCTTCTCTGTCATTGATCTCCAGCATATTCCTCCAATTTTCCTTTCCTTCGACCTTGGTCCCAAATTCCAACCAGTCCTTCTGAAGTTCAACAACCCACTTGGTTCCTGTCTTTCCCCTTGTCCTCCCTGTTGTTTCCCACACTCTCTTCATCATTCTCTCCATACTCATCTGAACTACATGTCCAGCAAACATTGCCCTTTTGAGTCTGATTTCCCCAAATATTATTCTAATGTTCCAGTACAATTCTTCCATAGCTCTTCACATCCACCTGTTTTGGGGCCTAGTATTTTTTTCAGTATTTGTCTTTCTTCTTTCTCTAGTTGTTCTGCCCCATTGACAGTGCTCCTCTGAATCTCACCCTTGGTTTTGTGTCTGTCAGAATTTCTTTTATGAGTTCATGTGTAGTTCCATAAAATCCTCTGTTCGTCAGGATCATAACAAGTCTGTCTGTCGATGGAGTCATATGCCTTTGTGAAGTCCACGAAGGTCATCAGTGTCTTTTTGTTTTTTAAGGCCCTATGTTCTATCAGTTGCTTCAGGATGAATATCTGTTCTATACAACCTCTTCCCTTCCTGAGTCCTGCTTGGTAGTCGCTAACTGTACTTTCTACCTGTTCTTCTACTCTCTTGAGCAATAGTTCGGACAGCACCTTGTATACGACCTCTAGCAGTGATATTCCTCTGTAGTTGTTTGCATCTCACGTGTCCCCCTTCTTGCGTATTGGTACTACAATTGCATTCTTCCATCCTTCTGGCAACTTCTTTGTCCTCCAGATCTGGTGGATTATGTTGGTCATGTTGTCTGTTGCTTTGTTTCCTCCACACTTAATCATCTCGGCTGCTATACCATCTTCTCCAGTTGCCTTATTATTCTTTAGCTCGCTTATGGCACGTGTGACTTCATCCCTGGTTGGAGGGCATGGCTCTCTCTCTGTTCTGTGTCAGTCCCCAGTTCCAGCTCGTCTTCAGGTGGTTCACTGTTCAGCAGGTCGTGAAAGTACTTTGCAAAAATCTGACAGTTCTCCTTCGCACTAACAGCCAGCTCCCCTTTCTTATCTCTGATAAACAGTTCTCTACCCTTGTACTCAATCAGACTCTCTTTGAATTTCCCGAAAAAGTGTCTGCTGTTGTTTTTCCTGAAGTTGGTCTCAATCTCCTCCAGTTCCTGCTTAATCTTCTGTCTTCTGGTCCATCTTATTGTTCGGGCCGCTTCCTTTCTTGCTCCTAAGAAAGCTTTCCATTTTTCCGGGTCCTTCTTGCTGCTCCAGTCTCTTCAGGCTTTCCTGTGAGTCTCTACTGCTTCCTCACACTCCCAGTTCCACCACCAGTGCTTCTGTTTCTTTTCTTCCTTTCCCCATAGTTCAGCCTGTTTTGCCATATTTCACTTCATGTCATCCCATTCATTGAATGATTCAGTTCCTTCCTCATATCTGGATTGATTGTCTCTTAATTTGTCTCTGTCTGCCTTTGTTTTCTGTTCTATTCGTCTGTGGCAGTCTGCCCCTGTTTGTAATCCAAAGGCACTTCACTTCTGTAATACAGTGATCCGATTCTATTCTTGTGTTCTTCCTGATCTTTGTGTTCATGATCTCTTTAGTGTTTGTCCTGCTGATTGCTATGTGGTCAATTTGGAATTCCCCAAGGCGGGTACATGGGTTTGCCCATGTCTTTTTCTTACGCGGTTCGGCCCTGAAGTGTGTTGTCACCAATCTCATTTTGTTTTCTCAACGCAGTTCAGTTAGTCTTTCTCCGTTTTTGTTTGTCAGCTGGTGTGCAGGGTACTCACCCACTACTCCTTTATGTTGCTTCTCTCTTCCAATCTCTGCATTATAATCTTCCTTTACATGTCTATATGGTATGTTTTTCAGTGTATCATCTAGCTCCTCCGAGAAACTGTCTGCCACTTTCTGGTCTTTCGTGTTCTTGTCATTTGTAGGTGCATGTCCATTTATTATTGTATACTTTTTGTTCCCTGCTTGAATTGTCAGTGTTGATATCCTTTCTGACCTGCTCTTCATTTCAGTTATGCCATCTTCTTATCTCTTGTCTACTATGAACCCTATACCAATGCATCTAGGTGCATGTCTTTCCGTTCCCACTCTAACTCCTGATTTCCCTTTCAGTATTATGAAGCCTTCTGACTCCACTGTATCTTCGTCATTGTATCTTGTTTCTTGCATCACTAATAATCCAGTGCTTCTCTCTTTCATTTCATCTATTACGTGTTTAGGTTTACCAGTCTGTCATTGTCTGTACACTTACGGTTCCAAGTCTGAAAGTCTTTTTAGTTTCTATCTTCTTTGAGGTTCTTCCCTTATTCACTTTTTTGGCAGCTCCCCCAGAATCCAAATGCCTGCTTGCATTGACCTTGGTCAACGGGGGATTGTCTCCCTGGGGTAATCTCGGTTCCATAGTGCGATCCAAGCCATGAGCTATTTATTATCATAATCTTTGCTTTCGCAGACCTTAGGTCTGGTTAAAAATGGAAAGTGACGCGGACCGTGATCAAGCGTGACTTCCTTTTAACTGTACAGTATATGTTACATTGCATTTAGGAACTTTCGGGTGATTGAACATGTATCAGTAATTACGGATTTCTGTAGTTGTATATATAAGTTTGGATGTAGCTGTATTGCATTGATGTACTGGTGGATATTGTGTAGTATGACTCCTGTAGTTGATAGTATAATTGGTATAATGTCAACTTTATCCTGATGCCACATGTCCTTGACTTCCTCAACCAGTTGGATTTATTTTTCAATTTTTTCTCCTGTTTTCTTTTGTATATTTGTTGTATTGGGTATGGATATTTCGATTAGTTGTGTTACTTTCTTCTTTTTATTGGTGAGTATGATGTCAGGTTTGTTATGTGGTGTTGTTTTATCTGTTATAATGGTTCTGTTCCAGTATAATTTGTATTCATCATTCTCCAGTACAGTTTGTGGTGCATACTTGTATGTGGGAACGTGTTGTTTTATAAGTGTATGTTGTAAGGCAAGCTGTTGATGTATTATTTTTGCTACATTGTCATGTCTTCTGGGGTATTCTGTATTTGCTAGTATTGTACATCCGCTTGTGATGTGATGTACTATTTCTATTTGTTGTTCGCAAAGTCTGCATTTATCTGTTGTGGTATTGGGATCTTTAATAATATGCTTGCTGTAATATCTGGTGTTTATTGTTTGATCCTGTATTGCAATCATGAATCATTCCGTCTCACTGTATATATTGCCTTTTCTTAGCCATGTGTTGGATGCGTCTTGATCGATGTGTGGCTGTGTTAGATGATACGGGTGCTTGCCATGTAGTGTTTTCTTTTTCCAATTTACTTTCTTCGTATCTGTTGATGTTATGTAATCTAAAGGGTTGTAGAAGTGGTTATGAAATTGCAGTGGTGTAGCCGATGTATTTATATGAGTGACTGCTTTGTGTATTTTGCTAGTTTCTGCTCGTTCTAGAAAGAATTTTCTTAGATTGTCTACCTGTCCATAATGTAGGTTTTTTATGTCGATAAATCCCCTTCCTCCTTCTATTCTGCTTAATGTGAATCTTTCAGTTGCTGAATGTATGTGACGTATTCTACATTTGTGGCATTGTGATCGTGTAAGTGTATTGAGTGCTTCTAGGTCTGTGTTACTCCATTTCACTACTCCAAATGAGTAGGTCAATATTGGTATAGCATCAGTATTTATAGCTTTTGTCTTGTTTCTTGCTGTCAATTCTTTTTTCAGTATTTTTGTTAGTCTTTGTCTATATTTTTTCTTTTAGTTCTTCTTTAATATTTGTATTATCTATTCCTATATTTTGTCTGTATCCTAGATATTTATAGGCATCTGTTTTTTCCATCGCTTCTATGCAGTCGCTGTGGTTATCCAATATGTAATCTTCTTGTTTAGTGTGTTTTCCCTTGACTATGCTATTTTTCTTACATTTGTCTGTTCCAAAAGCCATATTTATATCATTACTGAATACTTCTGTTATCTTTAGTAATTGGTTGAGTTGTTGCTGCCAGTAGTTTTAGATCATCCATGTATAGCAAATGTGTGATTTTGTGTGGGTATGTTCCAGTAATATTGTATCCATAATTTGTATTATTTGGCATGTTGGATAGTGGGTACAGAGCAAGGCAGAACCAGAAAGGACTTAATGAGTCTCCTTGGTATATTCCACACTTAATCTGTATTGGCTGTGATGTGATATTATTTGAATTTGTTTGGATATTAAGTGTGGTTTTCCAATTTTTCATTACTATGTTTAGGAACTGTATCAATTTAGGATCTACTTTGTATATTTCCAATATTTGTAGTAACCATTAGTGGGGTACACTATCAAAAGCTTTTCGGTAATCAATATATGCGTAGTGTAGCGACCTTTGTTTAGTTTTAGCTTGATATGTCACCTCTGCATCTATTATCAGTTGCTCTTTACATCCTCATGATCCTTTGCAACAGCCTTTTTGTTCTTCATTTATAATTTTGTTCTGTGTTGTATGTGTCATTAATTTCTGTGTAATTACTGAAGTTTATTTATTTATTTATTGTTCTGTGGGACCAAATTAAGGAGAAGTCTCCATGGTCAGGGAACAAGTCAATACATGAAATTATAACACGATATTAGAAACAGATAAAATGAAATATAAAAAAACATATTCAGGTGACAAGTCGTAAATTTAAATAAAGAAAATCAACAATGTAGCCCTAGAATTTGCTTGATTTTTTAGCTCTTCCAGGAGCTCCTCGACAGAATAGGAGTGAGCCATGAGGAAACTCTTCAGTTTAGACTTAAAAGTGTTTGGGGTACTGCTAAGATTTTTGAGTTCTTGTGGTAGCTTATTGAAAATGGATGCAGCAGAATACTGCACTCCTTTCTGCACAAGAGTCAAGGAAGTGCATTCCACATGCAGATTGGATTTCTGCCTAGTATTAACTGAGTGAAAGCTGCTAACTCTTGGGAATAGGCTACTATTGCTAACAACAAACGACATTAAAGAAAATATATACTGTGAGGGCAATGTCAGAATTCCCAGACTATTGAATAGGGGTCGACAAGAGGTTCTTGAACTTACACCACATATAGCTCGAACAGCCCATTTTTGAGCTAAAAATACCCTTTTTGAATCAGAAGAATTACCCCAAAAAATAATACCATACGACATAAGCGTATGGAAATATGTGAAGTAGACTACTTTTCGTTTTGAAGTGTCACTTATTTCAGATACTGTTCTAATGGTAAATAGCAGCATTTAGTTTCTGAACAAGATCCTGAACATGGGCTTACCACAATAGCTTACTATCTATCCGAACTCCTAGGAACTTGAACTGTTCCGTCTCGCTTATAATATGCCCATTCTGTCTGATCAAAATATCGGTTCTTGTTGAATTGTGTGTTAGAAACTGTAAAAACTGAGTCTTACTGTGATTTAGCATCAAATTATTTTCCACAAGCCATGAACTTATTTCATGAACTACGTTATTTGATACTGTTTCAAAATTACACACAAGGTCCTTCACTATCAAGCTGGTGTCATCAGCAAACAGAAATATTTTTGAATCACCTGTAATACTAGAAGGCATATCATATATATAAATAAGAAACAGCAGTGGCCCCAGCACCGACCCTTGGGGAACGCCCCACTTAACAGTGCCCCATTGGGACTGAACATCACTACCACTCTCAATATTGCGGAGAATTATCTTCTGCTTTCTGTTCTTAAGGTAAGAGGCGAACCAATTGTAAGCTACTCCCCTTACTCCATAATGGTCCAACTTCTGCAGTAACATTTTGTGGTCAACACAGTCAAAAGCCTTTGTTAAATCAAAGAAAACACCTAGCGTTCGCAACCTTTTATTTAATCTGTCCAAAACCTCACAGATAAAAGAGAATATAGCATTTTCAGTTGTTACACCATTTCTAAAACCAAACTGAACATTTGACAGCAAATTATGTGAATTTAAATGCTCCAGTAACCTTGTATATACAACTTTCTCGATAACTTTAGCAAACACCGATGGCATAGAAATAGGTCTAAAATTGTCAACATTATCAGTGTCTCCCTCTTTATAAAGTGGCTTCACTACCGAGTACTTTAATCTGTCAGGAAACCGACCACTCCTAAAGGAAAAGTTACAGATATGGCTAAGTACTGGGCTAACATACATAGAACAATACTTCAGTATGCTGCTAGATACCCCGTCATATCCATGAGAGTTCTTGGTCTTTAGTGATTTAATTATTAACTCAATCTCCCTCTTGTCTGTATCATGGAGGAGCATTTCACGTAACAGTCTCGGAACACTTTTCTAAGAGCGCTATATGATTCCCTGTTGGGACTAGGTTTCTATTTAGTTCACTTGCTATATTCAGAAAGTGATTATTAAATACTGTACATATATGCGACTTATCATTAACACGGACATTCCCACTACGCACTGATTCTATATCCTCGACCTGTCTCTGCAGACCAGCCACTTCCTTTACGACTGACCATACGGTTTTAATTTTATCCTGAGACTTAGCTATTCTATCTGCATACCACATACTTTTTGCCTTCCTAATAAAATTTTTAAGCACCTTACAATACTGTTTGTAATGGGCTGCTGCATTTAGATTTTGACTGTTTCTAAAGTTTTGATATAATTGTCACTTTGTTCTACAAGATATTCTTATCCCTCTAGTCAGCCACCCAGGTTGCCTGTTTGTGCTAGTACCATGTTTCGAACGTTCTAACGGAAGGCAACTTTCAAAGAGCACGAGAAAAGTCTTGAGAAAAGCATTATATTTATCGTCTACTGTATCAGCGCTATAAACATCTTGCCACTCTTGTTCCTTGATAAGGTTTACAAAGGTCTCTACAGCAACTGGATCAGCTTTCCTAAACAGCTGATGACTATATTTAACACGTGTTGCAGCACAAAAATCTTTTAAAGTTAAAATTTGTGCATCATGATCTGAAAGGCCATTCACCTTTTTGCTAACAGAATGCTCTTCTAGTAATGAGGAATGAACAAAAATGTTGTCTATGGTTGTTCTACTGTTCCCTTCCACTCTCGTTGAAAAGAATATGGTTTGCATAAGATTATATGCATTAAGGAGGTCTACCAGCATCCTCTTCCTTGCACAATCATTATTAATATTGAAGTCACCACATATAACTAACTTTTTGTATTTCCTATAAAGTGAACCAAGAACCTCCTCTAGCTTTAGCAAAAATGTTGTGAAATTGGAGTCTGGGGATCTATAAATAACAACAGTTAGAAGTTTAGCTCCGT
The DNA here is from genome assembly GCF_023864275.1 of Schistocerca cancellata. Lineage (NCBI taxonomy): Eukaryota > Metazoa > Arthropoda > Insecta > Orthoptera > Acrididae > Schistocerca > Schistocerca cancellata. Next base: position 329,441,467 of record NC_064628.1, on the reverse strand, counting down.
TAAATTTTACCGCACCTGAACAACATGCAAACACCTTTTCAGTGCAGTTCTTTGAAACATCAATTGACTCAAATGGGACTCAATATTTTGTATATTGTTGGTAGGCATGTTATGGGGCGATACTTAGCTGGGTTTGCTGTGTCTGCTTGATCTTTAGGTTTCAGATAAGTTATTCCATGTGTAAGTGTATCAGGGAATGTGTATGGGTCTGCAATGTAACTGTTAAATAATTTAGTTAGATGTGAATGTGTTGAGGTGAACTTCTTTAGCCGGAAATTTGCTATTTTATCTTTTCCAGGGGCTTTCCAATTGTGAATAGAATTAATTGCTTGGGTGACTTCATGTTGCAAAATTATCACTTCAGGCATTTGTGGTATCGTCTTGTATGTGTCTGTTTCTGCTTGTATCCACCGTGCATGCCAGTTATGTTGTACCGGGTTTGACCATATGTTGCTCCAGAAGTGTTCCATGTCTGTTATGTTTGGTGGATTGTCTATTTGAATGTGTGTGTTATCTATTGTCTGGTAAAATTTCTTTTGGTTTGTGTTGAATGTTTGGTTTTGTTTCCTTCTATTTTCACTTCTTTTTTTTTTGTATCTTCTAAGTCGTTTGGCCAATGCCTGTAATTTCTGCTTATTTTCATCTAATTGCTCTATCATTTCTTGTTGTGAGATTTTACCTAACCTTCTTCGTTTTTTGTCTGATATTTCATTTCTTATAAATTGTGTTAGCTGTCCGATATCTTTTCTCAGTATTTCTATTCTGATCTGTAGCCTGTGTTGCCATGCTGGTTTTGTGGGTTTCTTCTGTGTGTTGGTTGGTTCTGATCTCTGCCTAGTGTGTATATTTAGTGTAGTGAGTGCTCCTTTATAAACCAGTAGTTGTAACTCTTCCATAGTTGTGTTTTCATTTATTTTGTTGTGTATGATTGTGTTGATAGTTTTTATTGTTGTTTCACCTTGTGGGTTATTTGGCGGTCTATGCAAGAATGGTCTAATGTCTGTATTTGTGTCTTTGTATTCTATATATGTCAGCTGAAATTTCTCTTCTATACCTTACATGTATGTCACTTCGTGTTCTATTTGTGCTTGTTCTGGTGGCTATCTTAAGATTTCGTTTTCCTCTGATTGTTTAATTGATGTGTGTTGGTCTTTGTTTGTTTGCTCTGGAATGTTTGAGTCCATTACTGTATTGTCTTCTTCTGATTGCACATTATTTTGTTCCAGTATTTGTTGTACTTGTTGTTTGATGTGTTCTAATTCTGACAGGGGTATCCTGTTATTTTTTATTATTATGATCTGATCAGCTAGTCGTTGTTCTGTTAAAAATTTTAATTCTGGGTATCTGTAATAAAAGTTGCGTATACTTGTGATCTGTATCCAGTTGTGTTGGTTCCTAGGTTTGTTGCTTGGTAATAACAGAACATGAGGTGTCGATTAACTTCATCTGACCATCTCATCCTCTGTCTTTGTTTTCCTTCTAGGGTGGTTGCAGGAAGCATATCCTGCAAAACACCTCTATTCGGATTTAAATCCTTTTCCAGTTGGCTAGCAGTGTCGTTACCATTGTGGGCGGGCATAGGGTTCAAGCGTCGTCCCCGACCATGACGGCACTTGTCCGAGGCTTCTTTAGTTCTGTCCTGAACCAACTAATCAGACTAAAAGGGGGGTTAGCACTATTAGTGGTTTGTTGTTTTCGTTGCCTTTTACGACTGGCAAAACATACCAGAGGCCTATTCTTTTCCAGGGCCTCCACAGGGTATTATTGTTGTTGTTGTTGTTGTTGTTGTTGTTGTTGTTGTTGTTATGAGGCAGCTTGTGTCCGTCCAGTTATATGACTGAAGTTGTTAGCCCCAGAAGATGTGTTCAGGCCGCCCCAGACATGGGGACACAGATGCCTTTGGTAGCCGCCCCTAACATGGAGTACAGCCACTATCTGATATGTTTCAGTGGCTCTTCCACTCTATCTGCTGTTGGGAAGTGATATTCCTCTTCCACCTTCCCGACCATTGGCCGGGCTTCGCCTGTAACCCTAGGTAGGAGCCCTAAATGGATGCTACCATCCGGAGCCAGATGGACCCAGGGGTTTTACTCCTCCCCTTCCTCCTTCCCCATGACTTGCGAGATGGGGCCCCGGGCTTGGGATCGGCAGTGGTGGAGTTTCCATCTCACCCTCTCTGTACGCAGAAGACTTCTGCATTTTGTACTGCTCCACCGGTACTGGTGTTGCTGAGTGGCGCCTACAGGGAGCCATCCATAAGGCACAGTCATGGGCTCTAGCCCATGGCTTCCAGTTTTCGGCCTCTAAGTCGTGTGTCATGCACATCTGTCGGCATCGTACCATTCATCGGAACCAGAACTTTACCTTCATGATGATCCACTCACTGTAGTGGAGACATATTGAGTCTTAGGACTGGTTTTCGACGCCCGATTGACTTGGCTACCTCACCTTCGTTAGCTTAAGTGGAAGTGCTGCCAGCACCTCAATGCCCTCCACTGCCTGAGCAACACCAACTGGGGTGCAGGCCACTCTACTCTGCTGCAGCTGTACAAAGTCTTTGTTCAATCCTGCCTTGACTATGGGAGTCTGGTTTATGGTTCGGCGGCACCCTCAGCGTTGGGTGGTTGCCTAGCGACGGGAGCTTTTAGAATGAGTCTGGTGACCAGTGTCCTGATGGAGGCCAGAGTCACTCCATTGCAGATCCACTGTGCACAACTGCTCGCCAGTTACATTGCACACATTCATAGTTCTCCTGAGCATCCGAATTATCGTCTCCTTTTTCCACCCACGGCAGTTCATCTCTCGCATTAGCAGCTTGGGTCAGGACTAACAATTGTGGTTCATGTGCGATCCCTTCTGTCTGATGTGAAGGTCTATCCGCTTACACCTCCATGGTGTACACCTAGGCCGCCGATTCGTCTGGACCTCTGGACCTTTCGCGTGACCCTAAGGACTCAGTTACTCATGCCCCTCTCCTCTGTCACTTCCTCTCGATTCTTGACATGTTCCGGGCCTCTGAAGTGCTTTACACCGATGGCTCGATGGCTGATGGTCATGTTGGTTTCACCTACATCCACAGAGGTCATTTTGAACAGCATTCCTTGCCAAATGGCTACAGTGTATTCACTGCAGAGCTGGGGGCCATCTCTCTTGCACTTCAGTATATCTGTTCAAGACCCGGGGAATCGTTTATTCTGTGTACTGACTGCTTGAGCAGCCTACAAGCTATCGCCCAGTGCTAACCTTGCCATCCTTTGGTAGCGTCCATCCAGGAGTCCCATCTATGCCCTGGACTGGTCCCGTCGTTCAGTGGTGTTTGTATGGATCCCAGGACATGTCGGCATCCCAGGCAATGAACTTGCCCACAGGTTGGCCAAGCAGGCAATGCAGAAACCTCTTCTGGAGATGGGCATCTCTGAACCTGACCTGCATTCTGACTTATGCTGTAGGGTTTTTCGACTTTGGGATATGGAATGGCATAACAGTACATACGACAAACTGCGTGACATTAAGGAGACTACGAATGTGTGGAAGACTTCCATGCAGGCCTCTCGCAGGGAATCAGTTGTCCTCTCCTGGCTCCACATTGGCTACACTTGGGTGACCCACAGTTACCTCCTCCACTGTGAAGACCCGCCAGAGTGTCAGTGCGTTGCCCGATTGACACTGGCCCACATTGTGGCACACTCTCCCACTTTGACTGTCCAACAAAAAAATGAGTTACTGGACTCATTGCTGCTAATTTTATCTGACAACGCCTCATCGGCTGATTTAGTTTTATTTGTGAGGGTGGGTTTTATCATTTGATCTAAGTTTCAGTGTGTGTCCTTTGTCCCTCTGCGTCCTCCATCCTAGTCCTTCTAGGGTGGAGGTTTTAATGTGTTGCAGAGTGGCTTCCTTTTTTATTCTCATGGTCAGCCAGCCTTGGTAATCTGCTTTGTGGTTTTAATCTCTTCATCCTATTTCTTGCGTTTCTGTGGTTTTCTTGTCCCCTTTTCTCCATTTACATGTATGTTGCCCTTCATCGTTCTTATAAGTTTTCCTTTCATTCCGTTTTGAGTTGTCAGTCTTGTTTGTTTTATTCTGTGGCATTGTTTTATTTGGAACAAGGGACTGATGACCTCGTAGTTTGGTCCCTTTCCCCCTCTTTTAATCCAACCAGCCAACGAAAGAAGCTGTGATGCCAGGTTGAGAGTCATGCTTGGAGAGTTGTCGGTAGAGCACTTGCCTCCGCAAGGCAGAAGTCCCATGTTAGAGTCCCAGTCTGGCACACAGTTTTAATCTGCCAGGAAGTTTCAAAATTTCTCCTCCTGCCAATGCACATGCAGACATCATAGCTGTTTAAGCACATTTTCAGGAGATAAAAATTTAATATGGGTTGTGTATTTATTGCTGTTTAAGCAGTAGGAGATGCTCAATCATTATTCATTGGTACACTTTACTGTTCACTGCAAATACTTTGAGTTTCCAGATCTTGCTCTCAGCTAAGTGGCTATTGAATGTCTTTGAACTTTATCAAATTGATTAATAATAGTCCGCATAATTTCTATGTGAGGGCTTATCATCCCCTCCCATTACTTTAATCATCAATATTTCCATTAACCTAACTTTACAGACTGAAAAAGTGTTCCGATGTGTAGCAGTGTGGGAGTGTTAACAACTTCTTTCCAGAATCAGATTTTCACTCTGCAGCAGAGTGAGGAGGGGGCGTGTGTCGTGCTTGGGTAGCTCAGTTGGTAGAGCACTTGTCAGCAAAAGGCAAAGGTCCCAAGTTAGAGTCTCGGACCGGCACACAGTTTTAAACTGCCATAGTGTCCAATGGGCACAATATTTCGGCGATCAGACATGTCACCATCGTCAGGTGTGCTTAAGAACTGATTGAGGGAGTAAATGTAATCTGATTCCCTGGGTGTTCCACAAAATATTTCACTCATGTATACAGCAGACAAAATTATCCAGTACTTTCAGGTCATCCTTCTCCTTTGACAACTCTTTGGGAAGAGTCCTACTCTGTATCAGGGCATGAAGAGTTAAAGAGGAATGAAGTAGCTGACATTGTGACCATGGTGATCTGTCAAGCAGGACTGTGGCAAAGTGGAATCACCTCACTTTTTAGAAAAAATCCTGTTATTCAATAGGAAACAGTTCTGGGAAGTAAAAAAAGGAGGAGGAAGCATCACATGGAATGCTTGGCCCTGACGAACATTCTACCAATGACTCTGACCAAATGAAGTCACGCTAACTAGATTGAGAATAGGGCTTCTTCCCCTATGGTGTGACTACCTTCTACCACTAGTTTACATGGGCGTGGGTGCTAAAGTTTCAGTATGCCACACTTCAGCAAACTGCATTTTGTTTATAAGGGTGTCCATAGGTATGGTGAGTCAGTGCTTTTTTAACTAACAGTTGTTGGAGTCAAGTGTTTTTAAATTCTGTGAAATGTGAAGAGACCTTCCTAAACTGATTAGAATGAGATTTTAATGTATCACGAGTTGTTGGGACACCCTATTTTTGTTAGTGATCAGTCTGTTGCATGTTTTGCTTTCGAGGTGCCATTTGTTCCCTATTCTCCTTCTTAAAGAATTAATTTTAGTCAAAAACTATTAAGTGTTGTTCATGCAGTGCATGACTTTACTTGAAATGTCAGTTGAGAAATTAGCACACTCTGCTGTTTCCTTATTTTAGTATAACATAAGCATCAAAATTTGTAATGTTCTTTTATTCCATTCTTACCAGTACGATTATACTGCATTGTAGAAACATAGTTCTACAATCCCATGGATGGAAAATCATGTTTTGATGTTAAAATCAAACAGTGGAAAATCCAGCATGTAAAGTAACAGTGTAATGTAAAAGGTAGTTGCTATACTCAGTATGCTGAGTCGCAGAAAACACACCAAAAAGACTGTCACACAATTAGCTTTCAGCCAACAAGGATTTTGTCAAAATTAGATAACATACACACATGCACACCCCATGCAAACACAACTCGCACACCCATGACCACAGTCTCTGACAGCTGGAGCAGTAGGGCATTATGAGAGAGGCAACCAAGTGGGGGTAAGGAGGAGGCTGGGGCGGGGAGGAGGAGGGATAGCAGGGTTGGGTTAGGGGATGGTAAAGTGCTGCTTGGAGTGTGCAGGGACAGGGTGGAGAGTAGGGCAGCTAGATGCAGTCAGGAGATTAGATAGAGGGAGGGGAGAGAGGAGGGACTTAAAAAGTAGAAAAGGAGAAAAGTAAAAAGACAGGATGTGTTGGTGGAATAGAGGGCTGTGTAGTGCTGGAATGGGAACAGGGAAGGGGCTAGATGGGTAAGGACAATGACTAGCAAAGGATGCGACCAGGAGGGTTATGGGAATGTAGGATACATTACAGGGATAGTTCCCACCTGTGCAATTCAAAAAAGCTGGTGTTGGTGGGAAGGATAGAGATTGCACAGGCTGTAAAGCAGTCATTGAAATGAAGGACATCTTGTTGGGCAGCATGCTCAGCAACAAGATGGTCCAGTTGCCTCTTGGCCACAGTTTTTTGGTGGCCATTCATGCAGACTTGCAGCTTGTTGGTTGTCATCCCCCACGTAGAATGCTACACAGTGGTTGCAGCTTAACTTCTAGATCTCTGGTCTGGTTTCACAGGTAGCTCTGCCTTTTATGGGATAGGTGATGTTTGTGACAGGACTGGAGTAGGTGGTGATGTGTGGATGTATGGGGCAGGTCTTGCATCTAGGTCTTTTACAGGGATATGAGCAATGAGGTAAAGGTTTGGGTGCAGGGGTTGTGTAGAGATGGACAAGGATATTGTGTACCTTTATTGGGAAGTGGAATACGACTGTGGAAGGTATTTTAAACTGCAAGGACAACGATACCTGGCCGAAGGATTCTGCCAGCTGTCAGATTCATCCACCTACAAACCCTGCCACTGTGACACCATTCCAGAAATCCATTAGCATCTCCAGTCTCTACTGAAATCCTTAGGCTCACCCCAGAACCTCTCCCCTGAGTCCAACTCTCTCCTCACTGCTACCATCACCCTCCCCTCCCCCCTCTTATTTTCTGCATGCTTCCTGAAGTCCACAAAGCCAAACATCCAGGCCGATTACTTTGCTGCCACTGAGAAAATCTCTGCTCTCGTACACCAACACCTGCAGCAAATTACCCGCAACCTATTCTCCTATATAAAAGAATCAACCATTTTCTTCACCGACTCTCCATAGTTCCTGCCCTTTACTATACAGTGTAGATGCCACCTCCGTTTACACTAACATCCCTAATGCCCATGGCCTTACCACTATTGAACACTACCTTACCCAGCACCGACAGATTCCAAACCAACCACCTCCTTCCTATTTGCCCTGACCAACTATATCCTCACCACCATTACTTCTGCTTTGAAGGCATTACCTACAAACAAATCCGGGGTACGGCTATGGACACCTGCATGGCACCGTCCTGTGCCAACCTATTTATGGACCATCGATATGAATCCTTCCTAAACACCCAGAATCCCAAGCCCCTCACCTGGTTCAGATTCATTGATGACACCTCCATGATCTGGATCGAGGGTGAGGACACACTATCCACATTCCATCAGAACCTCGACACAGTCTCCCCCAGTCCCTTCACCTGATCCTACTCAATCCATCAAGCCACCTTCCTCAGTGTTTCCCTCCACCTCAGAGATAGCTATATCAGTAGCTATATCCATTTCAAACCTACCAACCACCAGCAATACCTCCACTTCGATAGCTGCCACACATTCCATACAAAGAAGTCGCTTCCATACAGCTAAGCCATCTGTGGCCGTTGCATCTGTAGTGACAAGCAGTCCCTCTCGAAATATAGTGTCTCACTGAGGCCTTTACAGATGGTAATTACCCTTCAACCTTGTACAGAAACAGATCTCCCGTGCGTTATCTTTCCAGTCACCCAACACCTCCCAAAGCCCCAACATCCGTCCACCAAGGATCGTTCCCCTCATGACACAGTACCACCCAGGACTGGAGTAACTGAATTAATTCTTCGCCAGTGTTTAGACTACCTCTCGTTGTGCCCTGAAACGAGAAGTCCTGCCCTCTATCCTTCCTATTTCTCCCACAGTGGTATTCTGCTGCCCATCGAATCTACACTACATCCTCGTCCATCCCTACACAGCCCCTGCTCCCAACATCTTGCCTCATTGCTCATATCCCTGTAATAGACCTACATGCCAGATCTGTCACATACATCCACCACTGCTGACTCCAGTCCACTCCCAAACATCACCTATCCCATCAAAGGCAGGGCTACCTGTGAAACCAGTCATGTGATTTACAAGCTTAGCTGCAACCACTGCACTGCATTCTAAGTGGGAATGACAACCAATAAGCTGACTGCATGAATGGCCACCGACAAACTGTGGCCAAGAAGCAACTGGACCACACTGGTGCTGAGCACGCCGCCCAACACGACATCCTTCATTTCAGTGACCGCTTTGCAGCTTGTGCAATCTGGATCCTTTCCACCATCACCAGCTTTTCTGAATTGCACCAGTGGGAACTCTACCTGCAATGTGTCCTACATTCCCAAAACCCTCCACACAATCTTCGTTAGTCATTGTCCTTAACCATCTAGCCCCTTCCCTGTTCCCATTCCAGCACTACACAGCCCTCTGTTCCACAAACACACCCATTCTTTTTATTTCTCTCCTTTTCCACTAACTTCCCGTCTCTCCCCCACCCACTGTGTAATCTCCTGACTACACCTAGCTGTCCCACTCTCCACCTCATCTCTGTATGCTCCCAGTGGCATTTAACCATCCCAACCCTTACCCTGCTAACCCCTCCCCCTGTCCTAGCCTCCTCTTTACCCCCACCTAGTTGTCTCTCTCATGATGGCCTGCTGCTCAGTCTGGCTCCAGCTGCCAGAGACTGTGGTCATGTGTGTGTGAGTTGTGTTTGCACAAGTGTCTGCATGTGTGTGTGTGTGTGTGTGTGTGTGTGTGTGTGTGTGTGTTGTCTAATTTTGACAAAGGCCTTGTTGGCTGAAAGCTAATTGTGTGACAGTCTTGTTGGTGTGCTTTCTGCAACAGCATCTCTGCTATATGGTGAGTAGCAACTATCCTTTTCATTATATTGTGATTTGATGTTAAGTAGTCAGGTTCAAGGTTCAGTAAAAGCTTTCCAAAAAGTCTCTAGAAATAGTGAGTGTTTTTTTGCCATGGTCTGTGCCTACTACATACCTAATCTTTTGCCAATTTTATTTGTACAGGAAGCATTGAAGAGACCAATGAAGCAGAAACGGAAACTTAGAATCTTCATATCCAATACTTTCTACCCTGCCAAGGACCCATCGGAGGGAGAAGAAGGAAGTGTAGCTTCGTGGGAACTTCGTGTTGAAGGAAGGCTTCTTGAAGATAGCAAGAATGATCCAAATAAGGTGGTTTCTATAATAATTGTACTGTATATCATTCATGACAAACAGTGCATGCTAAAAAGAGTAGAGATTGGTGCCTTTCTGCAACTAGCCCTATTAATAAAAAAAAAATTCTCCTGTACCTTCATTCATAAAACTTGGAGATAACTGGATAATACATTGCCTAGTAGTATGTGCAGATGAGAATATATGTAAGCCTTAGCAGTCACAAAGTTAGTGTCAGTTTAATTGGTCACAGTTTTATAGTGTATTATTTCCTTATTGACAAATTTAAATTAGAGCACACTAATTCATTGCCACTCCCCACACATTTTGATTAAAAGCTTATGATATCCTCCCAGGATGTTCATTAGAAATAGCTCTGCTAAATACAAATATGGGGAATGAATTCAGATACTGCCTTGTTAAAGTAACCTCTTTGGCATTTATTGAAGCAAGTTTCTGAAATCCTTTGATACCTTAATCTAAATAGCCATATAAGTGTTTGAACTCTGTTCCTCCTAAATGGATGTGCAGTATTCTGGCCAGTTCACCATCTCATTGAGTAACAACTTTAATATCAGTACTTCATATGAAATTACACTTGTGAGAGTTCTATCTTCACTGAGACTGGTATATGTTAATAGTCTGAAAGCATTTATTTTCTGCACGTCTATTAATTGAGCTTGACAGACATGTTATCAAACTTTGTTGAACCATTTACAATTCTCTCTCTCTCTCTCTCTCTCTCTCTCTCTCTCTCTCTCTCTCTCTCTCGTGTGTGCACACACAGCTTCTTCTCACGTAAAGCATTTTACATCATCATACCTGTTGCGCCTCACGTATCTCTGCAATTTTCACCTCTTGCACATGTTACTGATTGGTTTCATAGAATCCAGTTGTTTGTGTCTGCTATGAGATCACTTCTCAGCTGTGGAACAGAAACAGTTTAGTTTGAAGCTTGTTGTGACTTCCACCATTTTTTGAAATTTTTGTTTATCAACCTTGGTCAGAATAACACTTGCAATACATGAAATGTGTGTTCATTTGTCCTTATTGTCTTCTTTTCCTAAACTTTTTTATATTTTCTTCAGTTTGATCAATTGAAATATCTTTCGTTACCTACTTTTCTTAAACCTGTGTTTGTCATTCTTGCTTTTGTGGTACATTCTGCATCCCCTTCCCTTTCCTTTCCTGAGGGGCTTAAAACACTTATGCCAATATACGACATGCACTGGAGCTCTTGGTTCCTCTCGCCTATTGTGAGAAATGACCAAACTTAGTCCAACTTTGGAGTTTTTTTTTCCCTCTCTCCTTCAGTGTTTGACCCTCCACCTCATTTTCTAAATTTTGTAGGTGTACATGCTGTCGGGTGAAGAACACCTACTGTGGCACTCAAGAGTCCACAAAGCACGAGGATCTTAAGCACATCTTAGTCATGCAGACTTTGCATACACACCAAAAATCCAGTGTGGTAATCAGTTAAACAGGGAAGGGTTGTCACATACCGTTTTGACTGTAACTCTCTGACAATGTGGGTTTCATACTACTGATGTCCAAGCTGCAAGTTCCCCACGCGGCCATGGAGTGAGTGCCCATGTTTTGCGGGGCACACGGATTCTGTGCAACGATCAGTTGGCAGTTGCTGTGGCTAGTTGATGACAATGGAGAGAGCCCTTGATTGAATAGTGTCATCAAGGCAGATAATCCACAAGGAAGCAGTCAAACTTATTAAAACAAATAGCCATCTCAATAGCAGTTATAAAGCTGTTGGCTAAAACACTTTTATCATTTCCATATCTGGCCACGCCGAAGAGATGAGGGACAAACACAAAGAAGTGGAGTCATGTCTACAGCAACAAATTGTCATTCTTTGTGGAACATAATGAGGAAGCATTTTGAGAAATACCTGCATTAGAAAAGGCTAAAAATGGATCTCTGTTGATGAGAATGACAAATGCTACTAAATCTCGAGCACTGAAAAAATCCAGTTGTAAAAAGCTACAACATAGCCCAGAACCATTACTGAGGCTCAGTAGCTGTACAAAGACCTGCCTGATCAGCAGTAGCGAGAAATTTCTGTGCTTAACTTCCACAGATCAGTGGCCTGGGACCCTGACCAGCCTTCGGGGAGGTTCTGTGGTTCATCCCACTACTGTATGGCAACAGCTGTATGTTGATCCCTGAACTGTGTTAGAGATCAGAATGAGATTTTCACTCTACAGTGGAGTGTGCACAGATATGTTAGAGATGCTTCCCCATGACCCAGATACTCCACAGTCAGTACCGGACAGTTGCATTTAAACTCGTGGCCCAGCTGAGTAGATGATTGGCTTGGCATTGCACCTGCCAAGTACCACTTGTCGCCCCAAGTTCTACTGACGTGGCATCAGTATCTGTTGTAACTATGATGTTGCCACTGGAATCCTCCAGCTGCCCACTGCAGCTCTCTAGCCATTGGTCCAGTTTTACTCTAGACAATGCTGCAACCTGCTGCAAAGCCAGAAGACACCACTGGTTGCCTCCTCCCTGCAACAGAGCCGTCTTCAGTGCACCAGATACCACTACAGAGTCAGAAAACACCAAGTTGGCGTTCCTCAGTAAGCCTTCCACTCTGTGCAAATGTCACTGGCCAATTGCTGCAACAGCTACAACTCAAGATGTCATATTCCAAAGACAATTTACCCTGCAAGCTTATGACATTTTGTGGCAACTTATATCCAAGCTGGTGAAACTTTGTACTTCATTTATGCATTTAAAGTTTTCAGCATAACAGTTTAACAAGTGAAGAACAGGAGCCACTGGCTATGAGGCTCAAACAAGTCACAGCGTCCCCAGGGGGTCCACAACTCTTTCGTGGATACGTGCGTAGCGAGCACGGGACCCCGAGCTAATGTGGCTTTCCTTCCTTTCCGGGCTGCATACCTTCCCTTTCCGCATCCTTCCCCATCCCTATCTTCGCCCCTCCTCCCCTCACCTCTGGCTCTTTCCTTCCCTTTCTCCCTATCTGGGAGTATGGTTTGTGCCTACGTCCGGAGACGGACGCTCGTAAATGTACTGCATTCTTCGCCTTCCTTGCTTTTGTCTTCTTCCTTCCTTTGTCCTTCTCTGTCTTTTTCCTTCCTTTGTCCTTCTCTTTTCCTTACCTCTTCTTTCTCTTTTCTCCGCTGCGGCGTTTGAGACCTCTCTTCCTTCCCTTCCCTTTCTCTTTCTTCCTCCCTGTGCGTGTCTGAAGGCCGACCCACGCCCTTCGTGCGTAGCCGGTGACGGGGTAACGCGTAATTCCCCGCCCCGGGTAGACAGGTAGGACACGTACGTACCCCCTGGTAACGGCCAGGCCCAGGGAGGGGTGATTACCCGAGCTGATACCTTCCGAAAATGCCGATTGGTCCCTCCGTCCGTTTGTCGGGAGGTGTGACCTGAGGTGTGAACAATCACCTAAGGCGGGAGTGCCCTCAGAGAGGGCCCCCACAAGGGAGGAGCGCGCCATCGGAGACGCCGGTAATCATGGGGGATTCTTCCGCAATGGTTTCCTCACCTTCCACTAAGTCTAGTCACAAACGTAAGCATACTGAGTCTCAGCCACAGACGATTCTTCCATCGTTGCCACAGTTCCTTGTTGTTTCTCGGTCTGATGAAGGTCACGACTTCTCCACGGTCAACCCTTTCATTATTCAGAAAGGAGTCGACGCAATAGCAGGTCCTGTAAAGTCTTGTTCCAGATTACGGAATGGCACCCTGTTGTTAGAAACACACAGTGCCCTCCAGTCACAAAAATTGCTGCGTACTTCTCTGCTCCACACCTTCCCTGTCCGGGTGGAACCGCACCGTACCTTGAATTCCTCGCGTGGAGTCGTTTATACACGCTCCCTCGATGGATTGTCTGACGAAGAAATTCAGCACTATCTGTCTGACCAGGGTGTAACGGCAGTTCATAGAGTAATGAAACGGGTTGACACGAACATCATTCCAACCCGTACTGTCTTCTTGACATTTGACACAGTTCAACTCCCATCGAAAATCAAAGCAGGCTATGAGATAATTTCCGTTCGCCCTTACGTCCCAAACCCTACGCGTTGCTATCGATGTCAGCGGTTCAATCACACCAGCCAGTCCTGTTCCAATCCAGCCAAATGTGTTACGTGTGGCACGGATGCCCATGAGGGTGCTTGTCCACCTCCATCCCCTCGCTGCATCAACTGTATGGGTGACCACGCTGCTTCCTCTCGAGATTGCCCCGTTTTTAAGGATGAGAAGCTCATCCAGGAAATAAGGGTGAAGGAAAAGGTGTCGACCTTTGCTGCTCGAAAATTATTCGCCAGTCGCAAGCCCACCGTGCCACAGACAGGAAAATACAGCACTGTCCTTGCTTCTCCTCGGCCAACAAAGGAGGCGGCCACGCAGACTTGCGACCTCACCTTTAGTACCACGGTCGTCAGATCGGCCAGCGCAAAGATCGCTCGTTCAACCTCACCACTTTCGCCTGCCCACTCCATGGCTCACCCTTCGTCGGGTTCTGCTACATCTCGAGCCCAAAAGTCGGACGCCAAGTCTTCGAAAAAAGAGCATACTCGTGAAGAGTTTTTACGGACCGCAGCTTCACAACCATCGGTTCCTCCTTCCTCTAAACAACATTCTTCCAAGAAGGCTACAAAGAAACCCAGTTCCTCTCCTTCTCCGCCAAGGCGTGCGCCCTCTACAGCACCACCTGGCGGAAATCGCCCTCGGCCATCTTCTGTGTCGCCGAGGCGCACTGCTGGTGGCCGGTCAACCGGCCGATCGCTGGTGGCAGGGACTGCTCCTGACCAACTTATGGATCAGGATCTTCTGCCTTCGGCCGAATGCCATTCCATGCTGTCGGTTGCTAGCTCCGAGCAGTCTTTGAGTTGACAGCAACTTTGGTCCCATTCCTCCATTCTCTTTTCACCCCATGTCCATTATCCACTGGAATATCCGCGGCATTCGAGCCAATCGGGATGAATTGTCGGTCCTCTTACGCTCCTACTCGCCGGTCATCTTCTGTCTTCAGGAAACAAAGCTGCGTCCCCATGACCGCTTTGTTCTCCCTCATTTTCAGTCTGTCCGATATGATCTCCCCTCTGTTGAAGGCTCTCCAGCCCATGGAGGACTCATGATTCTTCTCCGTGATACTCTCCATTATCACCCAATCCCCTTAAACACTTCCTTCCAAGCTGTCGCCGTCCGTCTTTCACTTTCCGGATACACGTTCTCTCTTTGTACTGTATACATTCCATCGTCCACACCAATGGCACGAGCTGATCTCCTTCATCTTCTTGGTCAGCTTCCACCCCCCTATTTGCTGGTTGGGGACTTCAATGCCCACCACCCGCTTTGGGGATCTCCACACCCTTGTCCACGTGGCTCCGTATTGCTAGACGTCTTCCACCAAGCGGATCTAGTTTGCCTCAACACTGGGGTCCCCACATTTTTGTCTGCCTCCACGACAACCTTATCTCATTTGGACCTTGCGGTCGGTACTGTTCCGCTAGCTCGGCGCTTCGAATGGTTCGCCCTTGATGATACACACTCGAGTGACCACTTTCCATGTGTCCTCAGACTGCAGCCTCAACTGCCATATATGCGCCCGCGACGCTGGAAGTTTGCCCAAGCTGATTGGACACTTTTTTCGTTTCTCGCGACATTCGATGACCGTCGCTTTCGCAGCGTCGACGATGAGGTCACACACATTACCGACGTTATCCTTACAGCTGCGGAACGTTCAATACCACGCACCTCCGAATTGCCCCGGCGCCCCCCAGTTCCTTGGTGGAACGAGGCATGCCGTGACGCAATACGTGAGCGGCGACGTGCTCTTCGCATTTTCCGTCACCATCCTACTTTGGCCAACTGTATCCGCTATAAGCAGTTCCGAGCGCGATGCCGTCGTGTCATCCGCGATAGCAAGAAGGCAAGCTGGAAATTCTTTATTAGCTCATTTAACACCTTCACTCCCTCCTCGGAAGTTTGGAGTCGGCTTCGATGGTTCTCAGGCGCGCCTAGTTTCTCCCCGGTTTCTGGGCTCACTGTCGCGCATGATACCTTAGTGGACCCCGTCGCAATTTCTAACTCGTTGGGTCAGCACTTTGCTGAGATTTCGAGCTCTTCAAATTACCCGCCAGCGTTTCTCCCGAAGAAACGTGCAGCGGAAGTGCGACCTCTTGCTTTCTCCTCCCAAAATCACGAAAGCTACAATACTGTTTTCTCCATGCGGGAACTCCAACATGCCCTCTCATCTTCTCGCTCCTCCGCCCCAGGACCGGATGGTATCCATGTCCAAATGTTGCTGCATTTATCAACCCATAGTCTGCGTTACCTCCTTCGCCTTTATAATCGAATTTGGACCGACAGTACCTTTCCCAAACGGTGGCGCGAAGCTATTGTCGTTCCCGTTCCGAAACCTGGAAAGGACAAACATCTCCCCTCTAGCTATCGCCCCATTTCTCTCACGAGTAGTGTCTGTAAGGTTTTGGAGCGTATGGTGAATTACCGTTTAGCTTGGTGGCTAGAATCCCGCAGTCTTTTAACACCAGCCCAATGCGGATTTCGGAAGCATCGTTCTGCCGTTGACCATCTTGTTGCTCTCTCCACTTATATCATGAACAATTTTCTCCGGCAACGCCAAACGGTAGCAATATTTTTTGATCTGGAGAGAGCATACGATACCTGTTGGAGGACAGGCATCCTCCGCACACTGTTCTCTTGGGGCTTTCGAGGCCGGCTGCCCCTTTTTCTTCGCGAATTTATGGCAGAGCGCACTTTTAGGGTGCGGGTGAACACTACTCTCTCCCGTACTTTCTCCCAAGAAAACGGGGTACCCCAGGGATCCGTGCTGAGTGTTGTACTGTTTGCCATCGCCATAAATCCAATTATGGATTGTCTCCCTCCTGATGTCTCGGGCTCCCTCTTTGTGGACGATTTTGCGATCTACTACAGCGCTCAACGGACCAGCCTTCTTGAACGACGTCTTCAAGGATGTCTCGATCGCCTCCACTCGTGGAGCATCGAAACTGGCTTCCGTTTTTCACCCAGTAAGACCGTTTGTGTCAATTTTTGGCGACGTACGGAGTTTCTTCCGCCCTCCTTACATCTAGGTCCTGTCAACCTTCCGTTTTCAGACGTCGCTCAATTCTTGGGTCTTATGTTTGACAGAAAACTATGCTGGTCCTCCCACGTTTCCTATCTTTCGGCTCGCTGTCTGCGATCACTTAACACCCTCCGTGTCCTCAATGGTACCTCCTGGGGAGCGGACCGAGTGGTCCTTCTCCGCCTCTATCGCGCCTTAGTGCGCTCGAAATTGGATTATGGAAGCATAGTCTACTCCTCTGCTCGGCCGTCTATTCTTCGGCGTCTCGACTCTATCCACCACCGTGGATTACGTTTAGTGTCTGGAGCCTTTTACACTAGCCCTGTGGAAAGCCTTTATGCTGAGACTGCTGAACCTCCGCTGTCCAATCGGCGAGCAGTCCTCCTGAGTCGTTATGCTAGCCGTCTGTCTTCCATGCCTGCTAATCCAGCCCACGACCTTTTTTTCGACGCCTCCTTTGATGTAGGGTATGCAGGCCGCCCCTCCTCCCTACTACCCCCGGGAGTCCGCTTCCGTCAACTGCTCCATTCTCTTTCCTTCCGCTTTCCTAAAACCTTCCTGACAACTTGGGGTACAGCACCGCCTTGGCTCCGTCCCCGGATCTGCCTGCTCCGTGACCTTTGTCAATTTCCCAAAGATGGTACCCCTACACTTGTTTATCGTCGGGCATTTGCTGCTCTATGTGCAGAAATGACGGACGCCACATTTATTTACACCGACGGCTCGAAAACATCGTTAGGTGTAGGGAGTGCCTATATTGTTGGCGACACCCCAAATCGCTTTCGGCTTCCCGACCAGTGTTCGGTTTATACTGCGGAGCTTTACGCTGTTCTCCAGGCTGTCCACTACATCCGCCGCCATCAGCGGATACAGTACGTTATCTGCTCAGATTCTCTCAGCTCTCTCCTCAGTCTCCAAGCTCTTTACCCTGTGCACCCTCTGGTCCACCGGATTCAGGACTGTCTGCGCTTGCTTCACCTGAGGGGCGTCTCGGTGGCGTTCCTCTGGCTCCCGGGACACGCTGGTATCTGTGGGAATGAGGCGGCCGATATAGCGGCCAAGGCCGCGGTCTCTCTTCCTCGGCCAGCTATTCAGTCGCTTCCCTTCACCGATCTTCGGAACGATTTATGTCGCCATGTTGCTCAATTATGGCATGCCCATTGGTCGGCACTTCCCTGTAATAAATTGCGGGAAGTGAAAGCCCTTCCTTGCACTTGGACTTCTTCCTCCCGAACGCGTCGTCGGGAGGAGGTCATTTTAGCTAGACTCCGGATAGGGCATTGTCGTTTTAGCCATCGACATCTTTTAAGCGGCGATCCTCCCCCACTCTGTCCCCACTGCTCTCAGCTGTGGACGGTGAGACACCTTTTAATTGAATGCCCCTATTTTAATCCGTTACGCTCCCGTCTACAGCTATCGCCTGATCTATCGTCGATTTTAGCAGATGACACGCGCTCCGCCGACCGCGTTCTACAGTTTATTAGTGACAGTGAAATGACGTCAGTCATTTGAAGCTCTTTTTGGGGACAATCACCCCCTTTCTGTAGTGGATTTTTAAGCAGTCTTCTATTTTTAGTTTCTCCAATTTTCTGACTTTGTTCCCATTGCTGCTGGTTTTAAATTTCGGTTTTTTACTGTCTTAAGTCACGGGCTGGGCGCTAATGACCATAGAAGTTTTGCGCCCTAAAACCACAACAAAAAAAAAAAAAAAAAAAAAAAAAAAAAAAGTCACAGCGTAGTAATCACTGCCAGTCGTCACGTTGAAGCTACCGTGTTGCTGTCTTTGTTTTGTGTGAATATAAACAATGTGCATTGTACATGGTTTCTACCATGTGCTTGCATTTCACTGTGCTTTGTTTCACTGTGATTTAGAAAATCCTAATATTTCGAAAATCCCACCAAAATGATTTCATGCATGTTGAGATGTCACTGAATGGCCAGACACTGGAGTTACTATGGAGAACTTCTGAGTTTTATGGGCAGGAGAAACAGTACTACCATCAATTCCCCTCTATAAAGTTTTGAAACAAACCTCAAAAACCCTCTGAATCAGTGCAAGAACAAGAGTTATTGCAAAAGTTGAACTATGTAGCTATCAGCCATAACTATTCTGAGGCCTCTGAATCAGATATTGTATTTTTAGCGACCCCTGGAAAGAAGAAAAATCAGCCCCATTCTGTCACCAACTTAGGTTCTTTCCAGACTTCTGCTCCCCACACCTAACAAATTGTTTTATCCATTTCAATAAATGGAAGCTCACCAGTGCTTCAGCTTTATGGCAGGATAATTCCTGAGAGCAGTGTACACAGTCAAATGCTAAAACACCTCAGCCAAACAAATAAAAATAATATCATTGAGATTTTATTTGCTTGTGCAAGGAAAAAAATTTTCCTCTCCATGGCAGAAAAGCATCATAGGTTATTGAGAATGGGAAGAGATACAGAAAACATATATAATTAGAGACCAGTTTGTCTGAATAACCATCTTGAAGCCTTGTCCAAGGGTACTAAACCTAGAATCTGCAATCCCTGATGACTTTACACAATGCTGACACTTGATAACTGTGTTCCTTGACTTTCAAAATGTGTATGATACAACTTCGTGTCAGCACATGTTATCCACGTTACATAAAAGGGGGTTCCAGGACTGTATAGAAGTTCATATGTGTGGTTGTTGTTGTTGTTGTTGTTGTTGTTGTTGTGGTCTTCAGTCCTGAGACTGGTTTGATGCAGCTCTCCATGCTACCCTATCCTGTGCAAGTTTCTTCATCTCCCAGTACCTACTGCAACCTACATCCTTCTGAATCTGCTTAGTGTATTCATCTCTTGGTCTCCCTCTACGATTTTTACCCTCCACGCTGCCCTCCAATGCTAAATTTGTGATCCCTTGATGCCTCAGAACATGTCCTACCAACCGATCTCTTCTTCTCGTCAAGTTCTGCTACAGACTCCTCTTCTCCCCAATTCTATTCAATACTTCCTCATTAGTTATGTGGTCTACCCATCTAATCTTCAGCATTCTTCTGTAGCACCACATTTTGAAAGCTTCTATTCTCTTCCTGTCCAAACTATTTATCGTCCATGTTTCACTTCCATACATGGCTACACTCCATACAAATACTTTCAGAAACAGACTTCCTGACACTTAAATCTGTACTCGATGTTAACAAATTTCTCTTCTGCAGAAACGCTTTCCTTTCCATTGCCAGTCTACATTTTATATCTTCTCTACTTCGACCATCATCAGTTATTTTGCTCCCCCAATAGCAAAACTCCTTTACTACTTTAAGTGTCTCATTTCCTAATCTAATTCCCTCAGCATCACCCGACTTAATTCAACTACATTTCATTATCCTCGTTTTGCTTTTGTTGATGTTCATCTTATACCCTCCTTTCAAGACACTGTCCATTCCGTTCAATTGCTCTTCAAAGTCCTTTACTGTCTCTGACAGAATTACAATGTCATCGGCGAACCTCAATGTTTTTATTTCTTCTCCATGGACTATAGTACCTACTCTGAATTTTTCTTTTGTTTCCTTCACTGTTTGCTCAATATACAGATTGAATAACATCGGGGATAGGCTACAACCCTGTCTCATTCCCTTCCGAACGACTGCTTCCCTTTCATGCCCCTCGATTCTTATAACTGCCATCTGGTATCTGTACAAATTGTAAATAGCCTTTCGCTCCCTGTATTTTACCCCTGCCACCTTTAGAATTTGAAAGAGAGTATTCCAGTCAACATTGTCAAAAGCTTTCTCTAAGTCTACAAATGCTAGAAATGTAGGTTTGCCTTTCCTTAATCTTTCTTCTAAGATAAGTCGTAAGGTCAGTATTGCCTCACGTGTTCCAATATTTCTACGGAATCCAAACTGATCATACCCGATGTCAGCTTCTACCAGTTTTTCCATTCGCCTGTAAAGAATTCGTGTTAGTATTTTGCAGCTGTGACTTATCAAACTGATGGTTCAGTAATTTTCACATCTGTCAACACCTGCTTTCTTTGGGATTGGAATTATATTCTTCTTGAAGTCTGAGGGTACTTCACCTGTCTCGTACATCTTGCTCACCAGATGGTAGAGTTTTGTCAGGACTGGCTCTCCCGAGGCCATCAGTAGTTCTAATGGAATGTTGTCTACTCCCGGGGCCTTGTTTCGACTCAGGTCTTTCAGTGCTCTGTCAAACTCTTCACGCAGTATCGTATCTCCCATTTCCTCTTCGTCTACGTTCTCTTCCATTTCTATAATATTTTCCTCAAGTACATCGCCCTTGTATAGACCCTCTATATACTCCTTCCATCTTTCTGCTTTCCCTTCTTTGGTTAGAACTGGGTTTCCATCTGAGCTCTTGATATTCATACAAGTGGTTCTCTTTTCTCCAAAGGTCTCTTTAATTTTCCTGTAGGCAGTATTTATCTTACCCCTAGTGAGATAAGCCTCTACAGCCTTACATTTGTCCTCTAGCCATGCCTGCTTAGCCATTTTCCACGTCCTGTCGATCTCATTTTTGAGTAAACCTCTGGTTTAGTCAGTTTATCCAGGTCCCATCTCCTTAAATTCCCACCTTTTTGCAGTTTCTTCAATTTTAATCTGCAGTTCATAACCAATAGATTGTGGTCAGAGTCCACATATGCCCCTGGAAATGTCTTACAATTTAAAACCTGGTTCCTAAATCTCTGTCTTACCATTATATAATCTATCTGATACCTTTTAGTATCTCCGGGATTCTTCCATGTATACAACCTTCTTTTATGATTCTTGAACCAAGTGTTAGCTATGATTAAGTTATGCTCTGTGCAAAATCTACCAGACGGCTTCCTCTTTCGTTTCTTACCCCCAATCCATATACCTACTATGTTTCCTTCTCTCCCTTTTCCTACGCTCGAATTCCAGTCGCCCATGACTATTAAATTTTCGTCTCCCTTCACTGTCTGAACAATTTCTTTTATCTCATCATACATTTCATCAATTTCTTCATCCTTTACAGAGCTAGTTGGCGTATAAACTTGTACTACTGTAGTAGGCGTGGGCTTCGTGTCTATCTTGGCCACAATAATGCGTTCACTATGCTGTTTGTAGTAGCTTGCCCGCACGCCTATTTTTTTATTCATTATTAAACCTACTCCTGCAGTACTTCTATTTGATTTTGTATTTATAACCCTGTATTCACCTGACCAGAAGTCTTGTTCCTCCTGCCACCGAACTTCACTAATTCCCACTATGTCTAACTTTAACCTATCCATTTCCCTTTTTAAATTTTCTAACCTACCTGCTCGATTAAGGGATCTGACATTCCACCCTCCGATCCGTAGAACACCAGTTTTCTTTCTCCTGATAACGACATCCTCTTGAGTAGTCCCCACCCGGAGATCCGAATGGGGGACTATTTTACCTCCGGAATATTTTACTCAAGAGGACGCCGTCATCATTTAACCATACAGTAAAGCTGCATGCCCTCGGGAAAAATTACGGCTGTAGTTTCCCCTTGCTTTCAGCCGTTCGCAGTACCAGCACAGCAAGGCCGTTTTGGTTATTGTTACAAGGCCAGATCAGTCAATCACCCAGACTGTTGCCCCTGCAACTACTGAAAAGGCTGCTGCTCCTCTTCAGGAACCACACATTTGTCTGACCTCTCAACAGATACCCCTCCGTTGTGGTTGCACCTACGGTAGAACTTTTTATCACTTACACTGTTTTAGATCAGAGTAGGCACAGTTCTTAGTAGTTAACATGTTCAGGAGAAGAGGATTCCACAGGGATTAGTACTGAGTACTAATCTCTTGTGAAAGCAATAAATAATATTGGAACTGCAGTGGGACCTATAATCTCATTGTCATTGTACAAAGATAATTTCCACTTTCATAGCCGCTCTACATCCATTGCGTAAGATAGAACGTCAACTTCAGAGACCTATAGGGAAGGCACATGACTGGGCGTAAAATCAGGGGTATTATTTCTGACCTTTGTCATACATTTCTATAGACTCAGGTCCGTACTAGATTTATTTATGAGATCAGATGTTACAGGTAGTTGAACAATTCTACTTCTTAGACTTACTATTAAACAACAGATCTGTGTGGCTACCTCACATTCATTAACTAATGGGATCTAATGCAAATTGATAATAAAAAATTTACTCACCAAGCGGTGGCAGGAGCACACACACAAGACTCTAACTTTTACAATGTTTTGGAGCCAGTGACTCCTCATTCTTGCTGAATAGTTGAAGGTGAAGGAAGAGGGGTGAAGGAAAAGGGCTACAGTTCAGAAAAGTCACCCAGAACCTTGGGTCAGGGGAGACTTGTCGGATGAAATGCGAAGGAAAGACTGACTGTTGAGGACTGGACTGCATGAGATTTGAAAACCTGAAAGCTTAATGTTCGAAGACAGGATAGTATGTGAGGCAGAGACTACTACTAAAACATTGTGCTCGAGTTATTAAGAGTGAAAAACTAAGTGCATTGTATGTAACAGAGATGGGATGGAGGAGAGCAAAAAAATAGACAGGTCAGGATATCACAGAGGTAGAAAACTAAAATGGAGTGAAGAAAGGAGTAGTTACTATGAATAAATGTCAAAACAGAAGGAATTAATGTAAACTGCTCTGCACCAGGATATTGTATTTTGCCAGTTTACAGCCTCTGCCTATGCCCATTCATCCTGACTGATAACTGGGTGGTAGTCTACAACATGACAGTAGGCTCTACAACATGACAATTCTGACCTCAGTGCTGTTTACCACACATGCCATCCGGATTCTTCCCCCAGACACCAGTTTCTCAGAACTCCACAGGTGGGAACTAGCACAACAACATTTCCTTGGTTCTCGCAACCCACGTACCAATAATTTACATTAATTCCTCTTGTCTCAGCATTTATTCAAAATAACTACTCCTTTCTTCACTCAATTTTAGTTTTCTGCCTCTGTGATTTCCTGATCTATTTTTTGCCATTCCCGCTCCCTTTCTCTGTTACATACAATGCTCTTAGCTTTTCACTCTTGTTAACTCGTGCATAATGTTTCAGTAGTAATCTGTCTTGCACACTACCTTGTCTTCCTCTGTTAGCTCCTGAACTGTACCCCTTTTCCTAAACCTCTCCAGTCCTTTCCCTTCAACCCACTTCCTCACCTCCAACTCTTCTGCTGGAAGAAGGAGCCACTGGCTCTGAAAGCTTGTAAAAGTTGAACCTTTTTGTGTGTATGCTCTCTGTTTCCTTAGTTACATCTGCGAAATAGAGGAGACATTTCACTAAAATTTTGTAAAACAATAATTTTGTCTCTGCTAGTTTATAGATATGTCTCGTATGAATCGCAAGCACCATCGAACTAAAGTTATTAGACCCTGTACATGGTAGTGGTGTAAGACTGGAAACTAGAGCCTTCTGAATAAGTCTAATCAACAATCTTGCAGAAGTGGTTGTTTCACCTTTGAGAGTCAAACACCGGCAACTCCTTCTCATAAGCAATTGCAAAGTGAAATGAAATGTCATGTGGTGAGGGCCTCCTGTCAGACTGGTCACCTGGTGCAAGTCTTTTTAGGTGACGCCACTTCAGTGACTTGCATGTTGATGGGAGGCGGGGGGGGGGGGGGGGGGGCAATATTATTATGATGATGAAGATGATGATGATGAGGATGGCGACGGCGACGACGACACGCAGTCCCTGAGCAGAGAAAATCTCTGACCCAGCTGGGGATCGAACCCGGGCCCATTTGCTCAGTATTCCACTGTACTGACCACTCAGCTATTGAGGCGCACAAATAGTCACAATCAACCAGAGAGCTTGTTACCCCACCATGTACCAAAACCAAAACCCAACTGCTCATGAATAGACTCTGAAGAGGAAGAGCAGCCAAGGATCAGCACACTAAACTCAAATGTCCCCTGCTTTCATGTAGACGCAGAATCTCATATCGGACTCCTCAGACTGATCCCACCATTCAGCAATAATGTCAGTGTTTCAGAAGTAGGGACATGACAATGTAGCATCTTTTTTAGGAAAAATTGTCATCTGTCCGTTCTTTTATTTTTATTTTTTTAGTTTAATCATGTATAAATTTAAAAGATTGTCATGCCGTGTGCCTGTAGATGAAGAGTGGGTTCTTACCGCTACACACCCCTTTCCTTTCACCCCCCTCCCTCAAATACCATCCCAGTACCCCCACCCCAGGATTCTCGAGTACAGAGATTTTATCCATATATCGAATGGATAACTGTCAATTCTCTAATATATAGGAAGTATTTCTTTCCACCTATAAAATTAGTTACCATGACATCACGTGTGTTGAAACTGACCAACTCAGTTATAACAAAAAAAAAAAAAAAAAAAAAAAAGTGCAATTTTAGAGTCTTGCCCACCTCTCTGCAAATGCCCACAGTAACATCTTGTAACTATAGAACTGACTGCTGCACAGGTGTTGCAGACACAGTCAAAGACAAGTTTTAGTGCCTGCATTACTGTATTTTAAATTTAGTTTGTGAGTTATCTCCCTTTATTCCTCTAAAGTATTTGCTACAGCATTAATCATAAGAGTGTATTGCAGAAATTACTCCACATGCTTGTAATTTGTATTTATGTCTATAATATCAGGGTACCCAAGCATTCATAATTTTGTTTTTCTTGTAGGTGAAGAGGAAATTTTCATCATTCTTCAAGAGTCTAGTCATAGAACTTGACAAGGATCTCTATGGGCCAGATAATCATCTAGTTGAATGGCATAGAACGCCAACAACACAGGAAACAGATGGTTTTCAGGTAATTAAAGAAAGGTATTTTGTGTGCGCGTTTGAGTGTGTATGTGAAATAGTCTTTAACATAAAGATAGCAGCTATCTTCATGTTAGACTTATTTACAGTACATAGGATGATGACTTTGCCCAAGAAGCTGCTTTCAGATACGCTGCAGGTAACACAAAACTAAGCATGCCACATATCCCCACTAATACTCTACTTTAAGCTATAGCATTAAACACAATGCTCAAAACTCTGTTGAAAGAATGAAGCCAGATTATGAATATTCACAGCATTTTTTGACATTTTATTATTGTGGTTGAGAAACCAGAATTTGGGAGACGTGCAGTGGTAATAGCTTACTTCAGATGTTCTACAGTAGAGCAGCACTCACTTTGGTGGTAACAGCTTGAGATAATGAGCAGAGATGGCACCTCTCCATGGCAGTGAAATAGTTAGACTGATTCAGTAGGATCCTGGGGAACAATTTCTTTGTGTGTCATGCCTTGCACTTTAAAAAAAATGCGGTGTGCAATCTTTGCATTGAATTGAATCTTTCATCAGTGATGCCTAATGTTTTTAAAAGCTTTTTGAAAGCCTTTAATTTGTTGTAAGTAATAAATTTTTTAAGGAAGGAAAATATAACCTAATTTCTGACATTTTTAAAATTTACAAAACATTTCTGCAAGCTACACAACTTGTTTCAGCTGGTTATTCTTAAGAGATCGTTGTTTCGAATGGTCTTTACTTTCCTGTCATCTTGAAAGTAATTAAAGATGATGGGGAACATTTGTACGATACAAATTTCATGTGAAAGCATGGTAAACAGTGTTTAGCAAGATTACAAGAGCATTTGATGACTACTTTGATGCGCGCGCGCGCGCACACACACACACACACACACACACACACACACACACACACACACACACACACACACACATATTATCACTATACAGAGTAGAATGGTAGTGGTCATGTGTGTCTGTGTAGGTGATGGCCACCACCAAATGAATCTGTGTTCCTGACAGATGACACAATTTTTATATTAGAAAAAGGATTGTCATGCCCATTTTTGGGCAGGTGTGTCCAGATGCTGTACTTATTTTTTTCCCATATTCTTTTAACACTTGTACATATAGGTGTCATTAGAGAGACAGACTTCTCATTAGTTATGAATGACAATCTAATAAGTCATTTTCTGGGAAAATGGTAAGTCTGCTAGAACTAGACATTATAGTGCCAACCATCTGTCATCCAAGTGTTCCACTGTATACTGTACTACTTCATCTCCCATTCAAATAAGAAATGGCACATTTTAGATTAATTTTATTATTTGCAGTTCTAGCTAAAGTAATTACTCTGAAGTATTCACGTGATGAAGTATTCCAGTATCATAGAGACCTTAAAACTATTTGCTATTGAAGTAGAGCAAGTAAACTTCGCCAGATGATGTACACTACCAGTGACTGAAAATTACCTGCATTTTTGATATTTATGTACAGAAAATAGTTATTTCAAACTACCTCTGATAAAATAGTTAATCCGGATAAAGTTCACTAGGAAATAGGGAACTAATTTTATGTTTTCGCATTTTGAGGCAGAATTTGCTTCTGTTTCACATGTATGCAAGTTTTTCCAGTCCCTAACTGTAAGTAACAAAATAGTGACTATGAAAATGTGTGCATAGTCAAACCTTTTTTTACCTTCCCAAAATATAAAAAAACTGCAAACAATAAAATGTGATATTGTTTGGCATATCCAACAATACCTCATTAGTTATTTGTGTAGTTGAAACAAATAATGAATGTTTTCAATAGGTTAAACGACCAGGAGATAAAAATGTACGCTGCACAATTCTCCTTTTGCTGGATTACCAACCACTGCAGTTCAAATTGGATCCTAGACTTGCAAGACTTCTTGGTGTGCACACACAGACACGACCCGTTATCATCAGTGCTCTCTGGCAGTACATAAAAACTCACAAACTACAAGTAAGTAAATAAAACTTAAGAAAACTTCCTTCATATCGTACGAATAGTGAACCACTTTCATAACAGGCACAGTCACTTCAGAAACTTTCAGGGAATTTGTGTGTCAAGTTTCATGTTTCATAAATGAGAAAAGATTACTACCTTCTTTCCTCAGTGGTATTTCATAAAATCAATCTTTTTTCTGTCCACTGTCATTGGTGCACATACTGAGAAATAAGGGTCACAGTAGTCTGAAAGCAATGTTTGATATGATGAAATTAAAATGAATGTTTGCTAAAATAATACATTCTCTCAGTTGAGGAAATTTGAGATTAGATGTTTTCTATATACCATGAGGCAACAGTCAGTCAGTCAAGAAAGAAATGTAATTTTATTATTTGTAGTTGGCCGTGCTTTGCATTTTACCATTTGGTAAGACTAGTAGATCTCTGTACTAACAAATCCACTTTTAATTAACTGTCTCTGGCTGTCCAAGTGAAACTTCCATAAGAATGAAATCACTACAACTAATTATTAATGAACACTATTTTCAGAAAAAATTACTTTCAAGGAATAAATATAAAACAAGTTTCCAAATTAACATGACTTCAGTGAACTGCCACTTAAGTTGACTACTTTTGATACAAACATTTGTTTATTGGCTAGCTGTAGAGGAATATGAGAGCCATTTGTTTCCTTAACTGTTGTCACAGTCCCTCACACATTATCAATTGCTCCAAAAGCAACAGACAGTCTGAGTGCATAGTAAGTGACTTCAGTGTCTGTTCAATGGCAGTGTACATGTTCCAATATTCTTTTTACATTATACATTATACTCCTAGTTGAAAAGGAAGGACACTACTGTGTCATTATTCAGAGACTTAGGTCTTATCTGAAATAGATTCCGTAGAAAGGAAGGAACAGGGTTCCAGGTCAGACAAACATGAGATAATTGAACAAAATCAAATAGGTGTGGTAATAACTTAATAGGAATGTTGGTTAAATACTATGAACAGCATAGAGAATATATAATTGTAGTCCCAAATCAATGTAAAGACCAGCTAGAATAAGGTAAGTATTTATGCCTCATAGCCCTGCAGGTGGTGGTGGTGGTGGTGGTGAAGAAATAAGAGAAGTTATCCAGTTAAAGGAGATGAAAACTTAAAACTGAGGAATTCAATAGTAGGAAAAGGAGGAGAGGAAAAATAATTGAACATGGACCAGAAAAAGGAATGAAAGGGAAAGCTGCCTGGTAGGATATTGCACAGTGAACATTGTAACTGTTGCTATCACTTAGTTGAAGAATCTTTAAACAAGGTCATATATGTGAAAGAGATCTGCATTATCATGTTGGGATTTGTAAGATTCTCCTTGATAGGTCAGGGGTGCCTTTCTGAACATAGCACTTTTTGTCAGGCACTATCAACGATGATGAGATGGGAGGTGTGATGTTAAGAGAATAATTTAACAGAGCTCTGAAGAATTTAAGTAGAAACAATTTCTATAGAGTAAATGACATTCCTGCAGATTTATTGAGATCTTTGGCAAAACTGACCATGATAAAACTATTTCACCTGATAAGCAAGATATGAGATAGGTGAAGTACACCAGTTTAATAAGTTGTCATGGCAGAATACTAATGTTAATTATTTACTGAAGAATGAAAAGACTGGTAGAATCTGACATCAGTAATATAAACTTTGGGTTTCAGAAAAATGTTGGAAATGATAGGCAATACAGACCTTTCAACTTATCTTACAATATAGATCATTAAGAAAAGGCAAATCTATGTAAATAACATTTGTTGATTTAGAGAAAGCTTTTGATAGTGGTTTCCTTTAATACATTTTTTGAAATCCTCAGGCCAGCAGCTAGAATGTGCAGGGAGCAAAAGGATATGTACAACATCTATAGAAACCAGACTCTTCAACTATAAGAATAAAGGCACATAAAAGGAGAATCAGTAGTAGAGAAGGGATGGGACATATTTATAGTTTATACCCAAAGTTATTTAATGCATAAAATGATCAAGCTGTGAAGAAAGCAATGAAAAATTTTGAAAGGTCAGGAAGAAAAAATGAAAACTTTGTGGTTTACTGATGACACTGAAATTCTGTCAGGGGCAAAGACATGAAAAAGCAGTTCAACAGAATGGATAATGCCTTGAAAAAGAGGTTATAGATAGCAACTAAAGTAGTAGAATTAAATCAGGCGGTGTTCAGAGAATTGGATTCCGAAATGATTTGCTGGAATTAGGAAATGTGCTTTACTATTTTTTCAGCAAAATAAGTGATATTTGTTGAAGTAGAGAGGATATAAAATACCAATAGGCAATTGCAGTTTGTACTGATAGCTCAGTAGTGTCTTCCCATTCCTTAGTGACCACAGTTGTGCCTGCTAGCTGATGACAGACAGTGCTTAAGCAAAATCAAACAATGGAACATCCAGGGTGGAATATAACAATATTATGAAAAGGGTAGTTGCTACTCACTGTATAGTGGAGATACTGAGTCACAGATAGGCACAACAAAAAGACGATCAGAAAGTTAGCTTTCAGCCAGTGACGAACTTATGACGGAGGCCTTGTTGGCTGAAAGCTCACTTTCTGATAGTCTTTTCATTGTGCCGATCTGCAACTCGGCATCTCCTCTATATTGTGAGGAGCAGCTATCCTTTTGATAATATTGTCACAGTGCTTAAGAAGGTAGCTACAAAATGGATGCTTACATTTGTGAAATGTAACAGCGAGTTCTTGCATATAGCTGGTGCTGTTATTTCTCTTTGTTCAGCTAGAAGTCTTGTTCACAAATTTTCTTTCTTTTTTTTTCCAAGAATAATCAATTTTTGGAAATGTAATATAATTGGATTGATAAAAAATCTACTCAAAAGCAGCAGCATAAGGAAACACATACAGTAGTCAAGGAAATTGGCAAGCTGTTGGAGCCACTGGCTCCTCCTCCTGGCAGAAGGAGAAGGAAGACGGATGAAGGATAAGGACTGACAAGGTTTAGAAAATGGGGAAAATTACAGAAAATTTGCTCAGAATCCTGGGTCAGGGGAGACTTATCAGACAGGATGAAAAAGAAAGACTTATTGTTGGGGACTGCACCAGATCAGATTGGAAACCTGGGAGCTTAGAGGTGGAAGACAGGGTAATAAGCAAGACAGAGATTACTGACCAAACATCTTGAAACAGTTAATAAGAGTGGGGAGCTGACTAAATACATTATGGGTGGTAGAGGTAGGAGTTGGAGAAAAATACAGGTCAGAAAATAAGATATACAGTAGACAAAAAGGGAGTGAAGAAAAGAGTAGTTACTGAGAGGTAATGCTGAGACTGATAACTTAATGGTAGTCATACCAATGGAAAAGACTGAACAGTGCTTGCATAGCAGTTGGTCTATGACATTTCATAGTGTGTGTTTTTCCAATTACAGGGCTTGTATATGTGATGGTAGGAGGGTGCATAGAGCAAGTCTTAGTTACAGGTAGGAGCAGCAGGGTGAGGAAATGGGTGCAGTAGGAGCTTAAGGTGTAAACAGCATATTACATCGGGGGGGGGGGGGGGGGGAGGTGGTAAGGAGCTATTCTAGGTGCAGTGGACAACATGAACAGGTCAGACAGAATGGACTTCATTTCAGGGCATGATTTTTAGGCAATCGAAACTTTGAAACTTAGTCAAAGTAGCTGATCAATACATTTAAGACCAGTATAGTAATGAGTGACAGGTAGTGCAGTCCCATGTTTTTTGAGGGATCAGTAGTACCAGGATTGGACATGGTGGCCCAGGAGATCTATTTTTGACTATGCTGGTGTGTTAATTACGTCCAGTTAAGGCTGACGTGAGAATGGTGGTGTATTGCTGGAAGGAATCTGTATCTGAACAAATACGTTTACCTTGAATGCCAAGGGTTTATGGGAGGGCATGTTTGACGTGGAAAGGATGGCAGCTGTCAAAATGTAAGTGCAATTGTTTGTTTGAAGGTTTTATGCCAATAAAACAGTGTAGCTGATCCTCAGTGATGATGTCAACATCAAGGGAAGTGGCAAAGGATTCACAATAGTACCATGTGAAATTTAATTGGATGTCTGTAGGTAGAGATTCCAAAAATTTTAACAGGTCAATCTCACAGTGAGTCAGTATGTCAAATATGTCATAAATATATCTGTACCAAATGAGGGGCTGAAGGCTTACAGATACTAGGAAAGGCTCCTCCAAGAGACACATTCAGAGGTTGGCATAAGAATGAGCCATCCTGATTCTCATGGCCGTACCCTTGATTTGTCTGTTTATCTGCAACTGAAAGGTAATGTAGTTGCTGATAAGTATAAAGTTGAAACTTCCTGGCAGATTAAAACTGTGTGCAGGACCAAGACTTGGTCCGGCACACAGTTTTAATCTGCTACTAAGTTTCAGATTAGCGCACACACACACACACACACACACACACACACTACTGCAGAGTGAAAATTTCATTCTGGACGTATAAAGTTGTTTAAGGTGACCAGGAGGGACGTCATAGGTTTGGAATCGGGTGGGTGCTGGCTGAGGTAATGTTCAGTGGCAGACAATGCACGTGGTGATATTGGTATAGAGAAAGCATATATACCATATTTACCAAATTGTGAAATGAGGTTTTTCCACAGATTTATTGTTCAAAAAGCACCAGGTCTTCTTATATTTGCAGATTAGAATATTTCTGCTGAGGTTAACATTCTTATGCGGTTTAGTAGAGCATGTAAAAGTATAGTCTTACATTTGTAGGTGTAGCTTCTCATTTACAGATGAAGCTTTGAATATTTAGGTCATTTGCAGATTTATATTGCAAAATTTTGAAGGGCAGGTCTGGTCAGACGATACTTGCAATAAAAAAGGTTAAAGATTTCCCAATATGCCAAAGCGCTCGGTAAAGTATCGACATGCTCGAACAATCACATGACAGTTGGCTTGCTAATACAATAGATACGTGAGAAACTAGCAACTAGCCACTATAACAGTCAATTACTCTGCTTAAAATTTGACAATTTTGGGAAACACAATTCCATCATCTTGCAAACTGTTGTTTTATTTGAACAGGTTTGCAATAAAGTTCTAATACATGTGAGGATACCATATGCAAGCATTACTGCTGCTTTTTAAGTAAAGGTAACATTCAAAAAGGGCAATGTTGTCCTTCAAAAAAAACATTGCTTGATTCAGAACCCAGATCAATATTTTATTTGATTATGAGAGACAGCAATAATTTAATAAGTGGGCTGAAAATGAGAAATTGGGTCACTCTTCGCGAATTAGAATATCGGATGAAAATGTTGCCAGCTTTTAAACAGCTTTAGACTATGATGGTGACATCAAAGTGAAACAAGAAGGAAAATTAATCCAGAATGCAATATCTAATAATCAAAATTATTCCTATTAAACTGACTGTGATGGTTGTGAGAGTAAATTTCGGCAGCAAGACCTATCGTGAAGCTAGTACCATCAAATCTGTAGAGGGCAGGGTGAGCACAAGTTCAAGAACTGGACTGAATCATGACTGTGACATTTAATTTATGTATTAGATGCTGTTGTTACATATGACTCGCACCCCAGAAGATATTGCAATCCTTTTTTCGCAGTTGCTCAAGCACAGCACTATGGCAGGGTTGGAGGGGGAACAATGATACAAGTGTGTCTCAGAACTATAGGAGTGCAGGAAGGGGAGTAGTGAGTGGGCGGCAAATTGCATTGTGTTGCCGAACACTGGAATCTATACTGCATCCTTTGGCATTTAAGGAACCACATTTAAACTGTGTTTTGCCTGAATTCATTCATAGTGTGAATTGAATTGACTTTAAAATTGCTTAAATACTCAACAATAGTATTCATTTCTGCAGGACATGGTAAAAGTCCAGGTAGGCGGCAGTGGCATACTTAAGTTACGTGCTACAATCTCGTCGACATTCACTGTGATGTATGACGGAGTGAATGAGGGTGTTTCAGCTCCTAGAGCACACGCAAAATAACGTGGCCAGTAAATGCACAGTTGACAGGGCACGTGTGGGGAGAACAGTAGTGCTAGGGGTTGTGGGCAGGCGCTATAGGGGAAATGCCAAGCACTGGAGGAGAAGTACCATATTAAACTGAAGCCTACACTTACATTTTTGTGAATATTATCTGGAGCTCCTCCATGCCCACCCTTGCATGGTAACCATTCAAAAAGATGTACTGTCATCCCTGCTTTGATTAGTATCTAGAAAGAATTTCACTGAAAATAAAACAAAAGCAATGATGTATTTTGCCTTGCTTGTTAACTATTTGTAACTTTCAGAGAAGAGTCATGAGTGGCGAATTTTGAGTAAAACCTACATTTCTGTTGTTACCATTTTAAAATTTGCTTCTTTTGCCAAAACATAAGAGTTAACACAATGTTACCTCCCTAACGTGTTGTACTGACACAATTGCAAGAGAATCCCAAAACAGTGGTTTATTAAGTGAGGAACTGAGGAAAAGTAAGGCCAATTGTTTTTGAAAAAGTGCCCCCTCGGTACAAAAATAAATGTGCAATGTCTTCATTTATGTTGTTCCTAAACCCAGAGTATTTCTCATTTCACCAGCTGTTGATGGCCCTTAAAAATTACATTCTTTCACCAGAAATGTCTGTAGTTAGTGGACTAGCGTGATAGGTAATGAAGTTGGCATAATAGCTATATGGAAAGCTATTCTTCTCTTTGCATGCTGTTGTTTGCAAAAATCTCATTTTGATATCTCAAAGTTTGTATGAAATACGAGGAATATTGTGGATATTTCTTTCTGGCTTTATCATTAGTGTGCATGATCGCATGTGATTGTACCACATATGATCAATTTTCTCGAGATAGGTGCCAGATAAAGACCTCCACACATGTTTAAGAAAAATTAAATATGTTAGCTAAATGTCACATGCACATTATGTAATATGCACCAAATGCAAAATCATAGCAACCCCTATTTTTTCTTGCAAACTTTTTGAGCTTTGCATATTATCTTACTTAGAGCAAATATCGCATTAACTATGATCGTTAATGAAATGATGGGCATGTCATCACGAAGCTGACTTACAAATCTCTTAGTTCTGCAAAAATGAATTTTTTTCATGAATAGTTTCTGTAAAATCATTTACAAAGGATTGCAGAGCATGCACCTCCATTCAGTCATCACAGCACATAGTCAACTAACTAAAGGTAGGCAATCATAGTTGGCCTATCCTCTTGAACAAACAAATAAACTTACCAGTGCTTTGTACGAAAATTGATCACTGCACATTGGTCAACATATCCAGAGCAGACCCTAGTTTCACACAGCCATTGAGAGATCAGTGGGCAGGCAATATGTTGGAAGTAAATGTCATTAACATTCTCATGTCAGTATAGAAGCAAAATCTAGTATGTATTTAGATAAAAACAGCTGTGTTCTCAGGTCCCACATTAACCATTGCCTCCGAAATTGCAACATATTCAGAAGAAACACCCAAATATAAATTTCACAGCTGTGCCATTAGGATGATGATGACGATGATGATGTGCACAGGTGGCACCATGTAACTGCGGGTATGGTGGCACAATCTATTGGTGATGTGTGTGCGCAGTTTGATGATGTTGCATAGTGCAGGTGTGGTTTCACACTGGAGAGGAGGTGGTCACACAACTTATCATCCACTACCAAACATGCAGGCGAGTAAGCAGAACGACGAGGAGTGATTCGATTTTTGGCAGCAGTGGGAGTTGGAGGCCGTGAAATGTATTGACAGATGAAAGCTGTGTACAGTCAGATAAGCATGAGAACTGTCACACAGTCAGCTTCTCAGCTCATTCATATAAGTTGCTGACAAGTAGCAGAAATCAGATTAGTGAAAATCTTAACTTGAAAATCAGGAAGTAGACAAAGTGAAGGACTTTTGCAAACTTGAAAGCTAAATATTACATGACAGACGAAGCAAAGACGACAAAAACCACAAAGAAAAATTCCACTAAAATCTTCAAAGCATAAATGAATTAGTCTTACTTAATTATTATAAAGACTTAAGCTCAGATACACAGTGAGACAAAATTTAAAAAAATAAATAAATAAATAGACCACTCAACATTACTGTTCAGAATACCACTGTTCTTTTATTATGTCCTGACACAGTCTTTCTCAAGTAGAAGTGAAATTAAAATTCAGACAACCATACTCTGCTTACTGTAAATAGTTCGCAATTTGAAAAGAGTCCCACAGTGAGAGTTGTACTTACAAAATGAGAATACAAAGCTAGATATACTTACCCCATGTTATCATAGGACGAGTAGTTAACAACATATGCATTAAGTAAACTTTTACTGTATATGACAATTATTATACAAAAGATACAAAATTTAAAACTGCTCTATCATTATTAACCACCCTTTCATGGTTTTCTCATGATACATGTGAAATTGCAAAAAGAAATGGGGCATAGTTAACAAAAATTGCCTAATTATCATAATATTTCAAATATCAATGACTAATTGAATGAACACTTGGAATATAATGGTTTGTTTGTGTTATGAAGTAAACGTATCATGCTATGCAGCATTATTACAAGCAACTTTATGAATTAGGGTTTTATTATTTTGTGAATTTTTTCCTGTTCTGTACAGCTTGTGGAACAGTTATCAAGACAGTTACGTGAATAATATTATTTGTTTTTTCAGGATGCACATGAAAGGGAGTACATTAACTGTGACAAGTATTTGGAACAAATATTTGCTTGCCAGAGAATGAAATTTGCAGAAATTCCTCAGCGTCTGAATCCTTTACTTCATCCTCCTGATCCAATTGTAATCAATCACACTATCAGGTAATAAACTCTAAATCTTAGATATTGACAGAAAAAGAAGTCAGTGTTTTGTAAAAGTGAGGATTACATTTGTTTTAACCAGCTGATATGTATCCATTTAATGACTTTAAACTTTGTTTGTGCATTTAATGATATGCTTTTATTGTTTTGTGACTTTCATATGTTATAACATTACAGTGTGGAAGGTGCAGAACAGAAACAGACCGCATGTTATGACATTGACGTAGAAGTAGATGATACCCTGAAAACACAGATGAACAACTTCCTGCTCTCAACAGCGAGTCAACAAGAAATTCAGGTAGATCAGCATGGCCAATCATATGAATTTCCTTTTTCTTTCAATTCGACTCTACTTTCTTCCTGCCCCCTTCACCTTCGTGTTGTGTATTTAGACATGCACAGTTGAAGAATCATTCAATGAGTAAACAGTCAACTGCAAGTCAATGAACTAACTACATTCAGACTTCCAGTGTCAATTCATTTACAGAGTAGCAGGCCCTATTTTACTAGACGTATGTACTCAGAAAGCCACTGTACAGCATATGGTAGAGGATTATTCATGCTGTTGTTGATGATTTGTTCCATTTGCAGATAGAGTGAAAGAAACTGACTGCCTGTCCTGCCTCTGTACTCATCCTTGTCTGTAACCTTACACTTGTGACACTTTTTTGAGGTGTAGACAGCAGAATTCTCTCTCTCTCTCTCTCTCTCTCTCTCTCTCTCTCACACACACACACACACACACACACACACACACACACACACACACACACACCAGTTCTCTAAAATTTATTAAATTGGTTTTTAAAGTGCTATTTCACCCTTCTTCCAAAAATTCCCCTTAAAGTTCCCTGAGCTTCTCTGTTACACTTTAGCAGAACCTGTTCGCCTTTTATGGTCATAGTAGCTCGTGTCTGAATTTGTTCAGTTTATGCTTCCGTTATTACTACATGAGGACTCCAAATTCTAGAACTAAATCTAGAATTGATTGCTCTAGTATTTTATGAGAGACTCCCTTCATAGATGTCTACATAATGTGACATAGTCTATACATTCACTGCTAATCACGTACTTATGGGTTCTTTCCATTTGGTACAAACATTATCTTGCATTTATCCATATTCAGGCATAGCTGCCATTCCTTGCACTAAGAGGAAATTGTTTTATCTTTCTTCATATTTGTAAGATCATCAAATTATAAAACTTAATTGGAAAAACTACGATTTGTGACTGTGCACTGTGGTGAAACATTATTATGAAAGTATTCTAATTTGAATATAGATTTTTAAATGCGGAGTACTTTCTGCCTGCTGTCTTTAATTTCAACATCAGCTTGATCTAAAAGAACTAGGGATAGGAAATTTGGTAGCTCTGAAAAACTGATAAATCTAATGGTGTGATATTTTTACTACATAAAGATAAGAAAAGCCTTTCATCCACATAATTCAGAGGCCCTCATTACACTGGAGGGTTGAGATAGCACTGGTTGTGAAAGTAACCATGCCTTTGATGCTGAGCATTTTGAGCTCAGCAACCTGTTCTGCCTCTGGGTGGTCAACTGTGCCCTTGGTTACAGTGTGGCAATAGCCATCCATTTGGGTGGACAGCTGGTTGGTGTTCAGGTGTCACACTTGGGTCTCTTTGTGGAAGAAGATAGGTTACAAGAAAATGAAGAAGTTGCCAAATTATTATTATTATTTTTTAAATTCAGTTATTTCATTTTCTGGCTATGTTGGAAATCATTACTAAATTTGTGTCTAACCTGGGAGCAAAGTGGGGAAGGGAAAGAGTATTAGTCAAATGTTGTATGTAATCTTTTGGTATATCTAGATATTCGATGTAGGAACCTGAAAGAGTTTTTCAAATCCTTACTCTCTCTGCTGTTTTCCCCTATTTTAGTGCTCCACATACCAAAATATTTTAATTGCTCAGTAAATTGCTATTATAATTTATCTTCATCTCATGTTTTCAGAGTTTGGATAACAAGATCCATGAAACTGTTGAGACAATTAATCAGCTAAAGACTAACAGGGAGTTCTTTCTCAGCTTTGCTAAAGATCCTCAGCAATTCATCAATAAGTGGATAATTTCACAGACAAGAGATCTAAAGGTATGTATATCATATAAAGTTAGTGGAACTAAGATAAGTACTGCCCCAACAATTCCTAAATGCTATTTATTTTTTATAAGTGAATAAATGCTAGTGGAAACATTCTTCTGTGGCAACATCTCTCAACATGATGAAACTGTTTCTTTTTAAAAATTAATAAATAAAAATACTTAGTTTTTTAGTGTGAAGAAAACATAAAATGTGATAAGAGTAACTGTCTCAGATTGTAATTGCATAAGGCTGATGTTTCAAAAAGAAAAAATTATAATGGTAAGAATAAAGATAACATTTCACCATTTGGTTGAGATATTGAATGGTAAACAGGCCTTAAACTAGACTGAAATTACAATTACGCTTTCAGCAGTGTTGTTCTTACAACAGAGTGGATGTTGTTTGCTTGCTTGTTTGTTGGCTTAGAGGGACACTGTCAGTCCTGGGCATGTGTGTATCTGCCATTTTAGCTTTCAGCTGTATGGTGAATGATTGGCTTGACTTTCCCGTTGTTTGTATCCCACCCAGGACATTCCTGTATTATTTAAAAACTTCTCTGCTGTAAAAATTGAAGTAAAATGTTCAATTTTACAGTTGTAAAAATTCAGTATTGCATTGGCACAGAAAGTGTAGGAATCTATTACACACAGACAGAAGCGCGCGCACACACACACACACACACACACACACACACACACACACACACACACGACCCTTGCTGCTCAGAGTTGATTGTTCATCCTTATCCACCCAACAGCCTAATTCTCATACTTTCGGACTTCTGTCTGTTTAGCCCAATGAAAGGTGCATTCCATGGGGCAGTACATGGATGATTGGGAGCTTATTGATGGAGCAGGACATAGAGTGGTACCATGCGAGCATGCAGGTCCTTCCAGTAAGATGGCATAAGCCCATCCCATTGACCAGAGATTATGTTGAAAAATAGGATTTTGTACACAAAAGAGTGGGAAATAATGCAGTGCCTTGAAATCCTGAATAAAACCAACCTGTTTTCAGAAAAACTTATTGCGTGACGTATTGAATGCCATGCATAGTACCTACCTCAGAATTCCTTTCTAATAACTGTCCCATATTGTCCTTAAAGTCACAAAGACCTCATAAAATTGTAAAAATTATCTTCAATTTCTCATGTTAATATTGGCATACAATTAAAACAGTAACAAGTTTTACAGCTATCCTTCAATTGATAACTGTCAAAGTGTGAGTGACTCTACTAAAAAAATCTATTAAAATAACATCCACTTTGACTACACTGAATACACAATCAGCAGACAAGCATTGAAAAAAATTAATTTTGGGTTCAGTAAAGCTCACCAAACTTAGTTCAGCAGCATGCTGCATCATGATGATTAACGGAGCATCACTGCACTCAATGAGGCTGTGGTTTGTATGTTGTGGAGTAGCTGTGTTTGATACTGCATAGTTGTTGGACACCCGTTGGAACACAGTCCTCATCCTTAGTAACTGTCAGCCACCATTCTTCTGTCTCATTGACTTATTATTTTTCTGCAACCTATATTTCGCCAGTAACTGTATTTATCAGCAAAAATATCCCTTAGTGAATGTTTGGTTTTCAGTGCAAATATTCAGCTATGGACTACTTCGTGATGTACCTTTGTTTACTCAGTTGTCTTGAACAATCCCAGTATTTTCCAATAAGGCACAAAGAAGTTACAGACATTGACAGTGAGTGTTCACTGATTTCAAATCAACAGGGAAAGTTGGAAATTAGTGCCCGGCCAGGATTCAAACCCAGATTTCCTGCTTACTAGACAAGTGCTCTGACTGCTAACCCATTCAGACGCAATGGTGCAACTGCATGGACTACCTTAGCACGACCCCCCCCCCCCCTGCCCCCCTCCTGTCAGACCCAAATTCTCAACCTTCCACACCACCCATTGCCCCCCTGTGCACTATCCTCATTACTCGTGACATTTCGCTGATTTCCATAAGAGTTCAAACCTGGTGTGCATTTGTACTGAAGAGATCATTGTCCATCTTCCCTTAATTTTATATAAATACTTACCAAGGACTTGTTTATCATATCATAAAGGTATTATGTAGTAAAAACCACTGGTGTAACTGGAATTGGTAACTTGTAGGAAGTAGAAACATTTGACTTAATTCCATACGTCATAATCAATGTTTTTGGAAAGCCTGCGGCTA
The DNA here is from genome assembly GCF_023864275.1 of Schistocerca cancellata. Classification (NCBI taxonomy): domain Eukaryota; kingdom Metazoa; phylum Arthropoda; class Insecta; order Orthoptera; family Acrididae; genus Schistocerca; species Schistocerca cancellata. The sequence continues at coordinate 329,401,150 of NC_064628.1, read as the reverse complement.
TCATTCATTATTTGAATAATGAAACACTGCACCAAGTACATATTTTTTCATATTTAGTGTGACGTGTTTTGAGAATTTTTTTTCTCATTGTCAGGTGCAAATATTTACTTATATTTTGTGTGGTGTTTGCATATGTGTTGTGCATCTCTTTCCCTGTAGTTGTCTTTTTGAGATTATCAAGTACTGTGCCTCCTCAGTTATGTGGAAAACCACACATATGCAAACTATGACTCATATTGTTTATATGTCAAACATTACAAAAAAAACCTAGTTGTTGCTGTGTTTAAACCAAAAACATTGAGTAACTCAGTCAGTGAAGGTGTCTACTAGCACTAGAAGCGGCCAAGTGACGAAATATGCTGAATATGGTTCGACAAAGGTGTCGTCATGATCACGACGATCACGAAGCTATGCATGCACAGTAGAGGCATCTTGGAAACTGTGATTGTTCACAATATCTTTATTCAAATGAACCTAGTTACTCCCATCAGCCACCATGCTAAGTAGGTTCGGCGGCAGCAGCAGCAGCAGCACATACGGCACAAATTTTTCCAACCTTTACCCATACACTGGTTTATATCCGCTGAGTAGAATTCCCTGGTGTCAAGAAATTTAATGACGAAATGTTTGTAAACACTGAAATGTCCTGGTAGATTAAAACTGTGTGCCAGACTGAGACTAGAACTCAGGACCTTTGCCTGTCGCAGGCAAATGCTCGCACGACTCGTGCCCCGTCCAGTTGGGTGCATGACAATAGAATGACCATCTCTGCTTGAAAACATGAGTCATCCCTTGTGATGACTCACCACATGCAAAATATGTAACAAAATCACATGATAGTTGCACTCTCATCTTTATTAAATCCATATTTTTTTTTTTTTTTTTTTTTTTTTTTTTTTTTTTGCAAGTGTCAGTCGTCGGAAAGGTAGACATCGGTTCGCACATCACTCTTCCTGAGTGCTGTGTGACACCGAAGTACAAAAATACATTTATCACGTACAAGTTTTTCTCACTTAGCTTAACATAGGCTCTGAATATAAATTATTGATGCATATAATCTCTTATACAAAAATAAAGAATGAACACATGCACTTATTGCACATTTTAAATAATTTCTTTGCCTTGTAGTTGTCCTGACGTCCTATCATCTGACTGATTCACACACAATATGTTTAATAAGATATGTTTGGTTCAAATCCTCAACACTTCTTCCTGAGTTGAGATCCCTGTTTACTTTTTTAAAAAAAGTAACCGCTATTCTGTACTATTCATGCAGTCAATGTGGCTCCTATCAAGCTGTGAGAGAAACATTTTCATCGCATAGTTCCAATTTCGATTTTTTTTAAAAAGTCAGTGCAATGTCCTGATAGCTTGAAGAATCAGACTTGCCATATAATGCGAAACCATTTTGATTACTAATGAAATGTGGCACAGTTTTCAGTGTGGCACACTTTGTTTTAGAGACTGTATTATATTACTTTGTTTGATATGTTATAAGCATTTAAATTTTAATGTAATGGAAATTACAGTGTATTACATTGCATTTGTTTTACAGACAATGACCGATGTTGTGGGTAATCCAGAAGAGGAAAGGAGAGCAGAATATTTCTACCAGCCTTGGACACAAGAAGCAGTCTGTCGCTATTTCTATACGAAAGTACAGCAGAAACGAGCAGAACTTGAACAAGCATTGGGTATCCGTAATGCTTAGTCAGAACTGTCATGCTCACAGAGGAATAATACATGTTAATTCGACACTATTTGTGGTTGTGAATGCTTTGCTGTTTTGCTCATTTTCTTTTAGTGGCTTCTGGAAAGTGCTTTTGGAAAGCTGCTTGTTTGTAATTCTGATAAAGACTGTTATTGCAAAAACTTTCTTGTGATACCTTGGTAAACCATCAACAAATTCATATTTCATCTGACTGAATTTTATAAGTGAGAGACATTTTAGATAGTTGTACAATACTAAATAGATTTGGTTACTTATAATTTTACTGTATTTATCTTTCCTGCTGTGAAAAGCAATTGTTTACTAGAATTTATTGCATTCCACTCCATTGAAACCTTCAGTTTAATAAGATTGAACACTTGTTATGTACAATAGTTTCCTCAGTGTATAGTGTATGTGAATTTACAGTACTTGCAGATTTAATTAGAATATTTCATGCAAAAGATACTAGTGTTACCCTCGACTCCTTTTATTCATTGTACTTGTTTGAAGTACATATTGATGTAATTCATTCTAAGTGTATGTTATGTGTCTACTATCAGTAAAAACATGAGTCATGGAGATTAAATAAACTCGGTGGCTATAGTTGTAAACTCATCTTTTGAATGTTGAGATGTCACTCCAGTAAGAGGTAATAAAGAGCTTAATTTGCAGTTCTACTTCACACAGCAGATGTTATACTGACTTCCGCTATCAGTCGCTTCTAATATCTGAAAGTAATGTATGAAAAAGTCCTATATTAACTCAGGTAGTAGCAGAAAATCCCGTCAAGAAACAGAGCAATAGTAGACCTTCCTATAGTTGTTTTTCTAATATCTTATAAAGATATAATCCAGTTGACTGATACAAAGAAAGATGAATAACCTATGAAATAATACGGGGTGCGACAAACAAAAGTGGCCTGGACATTTTGAAACCATCTACGGCAGCATTAACAGAGGAGAAAAAGGCCTACATTCACTTCCAACAGGTTGGAGCGACTGCCCATACAGCTGGTCGATCCTTGGAGCACATTTACACAATGTTCATGCCTGACAGAGTTGTCAGCAGAGGTCAGTCTGGTCACGGCCCTAGCTGGCCATCCAGGTCAGAAGCTCTGTCAGTGTGTGACCACTTTGTGTGGGGAGCCCACGAGTCTAAGGTGTATTGCAACAATTATCACAGTCTTCAAGAACTGCAGAAGGTCTTTTCGGATCAGCTTGAAGCAGTCAAGCTTCAATCCGCCTTCAGCACCTTGCTGACGAGGGCTTAAAAGTGAAAAGTGCCAAGAAATGAATGTTGGGCACTTTCAACATCTTCTGTAGTCAGGTTAGTACTGTATTTCCTTTTCTCTGCTATGTTTCTTTGCACTCTGAAACTCATTTCTCTGGGCCTCTTTTATTTGCCCCCACCCTGTAGTATTTTTGTTGCTGTGGTACTACCAATGTATACAGTATTTATGAAAAGAAATGAAAACATATTAGAAACTGTGAAATGTGTCCAGAATTTGTAATTGTTTACTTTCATTGTCAGTCAGGTGGTATATATTTGCTAGACCTAATTTCTCAGAAGGCAAATAGTGTAAGTCACATATTGATTGCAGAAACTCTCATACCTGTTTACAGTTAAATGTATTGTATTGGCACTGTAGAAGTATACCTACATAATGATTATTAAATTGTATTCACTAAAATAGCCTCCAACTTTCTTGGTTGAGGTATTTTTGTAGTCAGCAGATTGCTCAAATAAATGTGCCAATACAATGCTGCACATTTACCTACTGTATACTTTGAAATGAGCTCCAAGATAATCAGGACATTGGCAAATTGTTCATATAAAAAAGCAGCGTTTGAACTAATGGAAAACTTTGCATGGCTTCAGAAAATAATACTTAGTACGTGACTAACAGATTAGGGCAGGGCCATGTATGAAAGCTGCCACGTTACATATCAGATATGCTGCAATTACTGTACAGCATTCTGTGTGGACATGACAAGTAATCAACCATCTACTCACATAAATGGCTACTGCCAAACTGTGACAAACCACTAACTTGGCCATCCAATTACTGGACATGCTGCACACCCCAACACTAGCGAGCACGGGACCCCGAGCTAATGTGGCCTTCTTTCCTTTCCGGGCTGCATACCTTCCCTTTCTGCATCCTTCCCTATCCCCCATCTTCGCCCCCCTCCCCTCACCTCTGGCTCTTTCCTTCCCTTTCTCCCCCTCCGGGAGTATGGTTTGTGCCTACATCCGGAGACGGACGCTCGTAAATGTAACGCATTCTTCGCCTTCTCTGCTTGTATGTCTTCATCCTTCCTTTGTCCTTCTCTTTTCCTTACCTCTTCTCTTTACCCTTTTCTCCGCTGCAGCGTTTGAGACCTCTCTTCTTTCCTTTCCCTGTCTTTGTTTTTCCCTTTCTCTTTCTTCCTCCTTGTGCGTGTCTGAAGGCCGACCCACGCATTTTTTTGCGTATCCGGTGACGGGGTAACGCGTAATTCCCCACCCCAGGTAGACAGGTAGGACACGTACGTACCCCCTGGTAACGGCAAGGCCCAGGGAGGGGTGATTACCCGAGCTGATACCTTCCGAGAGTGCCGATTGGTCCCTCCGTCTGTTTGTCGGGAGGTGTGACCTGAGGTGTGAACAATCACCTAAGGTGGGAGTGCCCTCAGAGAGGGCCCCCACAAGGGAGGAGCGTGCCATCGGAGACGCCGGTAATCATGGGGATTCTTCCGCAATGGTTTCCTCACCTTCCACTATGTCTGCTCACAAGCGTACGTTCACTGAGTCTCAGCCACAGACAGTTCTTCCATCGTTGCCACAGTTCCTTGTTGTTTCTCAGTCTGATGAAGGTCACGACTTCTCCACGGTCAACCCTTTCATTATTCAGAAAGGTGTCGACGCAATTGCAGGTCCTGTAAAGCCTTGTTCCAGATTATGGAATGGCACCTTGTTGTTAGAAACAGTCAGTGCCCTCCAGGCACAAAAATTGCTGCGTACTTCACTGCTCCACACCTTCCCTGTCCGGGTTGAAGCGCACCGCACTTTAAATTCCTCGCGTGAAGTCGTTTATACACGCTCCCTCGATGGATTGTCTGACTAAGAAATTCAGCACTACCTGTCTGACCAGTGCGTAACGGCTGTTCATGGAGTTATGAAAAGGGTTGACACGAACATCATTCCAACCCGTACTGTCTTCTTGACATTTGACAAAGTTCAACTCCCATCGAAAATCAAAGCAGGCTATGAGAGAATTTCCATTCGCCCTTACATCCCAAACCCTATGCGTTGCTATCGGTGTCAACGGTTCAATCACACCAGCCAGTCCTGTTCCAATCTGGCCAAATGTGTTACGTGTGGCAAGGATGCCCATGAGGGTGCTTGTCCTCCTCCATCCCCTCGCTGCATCAACTGTATGGGTGACCACGCTGCTTCCTCTCGAGATTGCCCCATTTTTAAAGACAAAAAGCTCATCCAGGAAATCAGAGTGAAGGAAAAGGTGTCGATCTTTGCTGCTCGAAAATTATTCGCCAGTCGACAGCCCACCGTGCCTCAGACAGGGAAATACAGCACTGTCCTTGCCTCTCCTCGGCCAACAAAGGAGCCGGCCATGCAGACTTGCGACCTCACCTTTAGTGCCACGGTCGTCAGATCGGCCAGCGCAAAGATCGCCCGTTCAACCTCACCACTTTCGCCTGCCCAAGACTTCGAAAAAAGAGCATACTGGTGAAGATTTTTTACGTACCCCAACTTCACAACCATCGGTTCCTCCTTCATCTAAATATCATATTTCCAGAAGGCTACTAAGAAACCCAGTTCATCTCCTCCTCCGCCAAGGCGTGTCCCATCTACAGCACCACCTGGCGGAAATCGCCCTCGGCCGTCTTCTGTGTCGCCGAGGCGCATTGCTGGCGGCCGATCAACCGGCCGATCGCTGGTGGCAGGAGCTGCTCCTGAACAACCTATGGATCAGGATCTTCTGCCTTCAGCTGAATGCCATTCCATACTGTCGGTCGCAAGCTCTGAGCAGTCGTTAAGTTGAGGGCAACCTTGGTCACATTCCTCCACTTTCTGTTCACCCATGTCCATTATCCACTGGAATATCCGCGGCACTCGAGCCAATCGGGATGAATTGTCGATCCTCTTACGATCCTACTCGCCGGTCATCTTCTGTCTTCAGGAAACAAAGCTGCGTCCTCATGACCGCTTTGTTCTCGCCCATTTTCAGTCCATCCGATTTGATCTCCCCTCTGTTGAAGGCACTCCAGCCCATGGAGGACTCATGATTCTTCTCCATGATACTCTCCACTATCACCCAATCCCCTTAAACACTTCCTTCCAAGCTGTCGCTGTCCGTCTTTCCCTTTCTGGATATACCTTTTCTCTTTGTACCGTATACATTCCATCGTCCACACCAATGGCACGAGCTGATCTCCTTCATCTTCTTGGTCAGATTCCACCCCCCTATTTGCTGGTTGGGGACTTCAATGCCCACCACCCGCTTTGGGGATCTCCACATCCTTGTCCACGTGGCTCACTATTGCTAGACGTCTTCCACCAAGCGGATCTAGTTTGCCTCAACACTGGGGTCCCTACATTTTTGTCTGCCTACACAACAAATTTGTCTCATTTGGACCTTTCGGTCGGTACTGTTCTGCTAGCTCGGTGCTTCGAATGGTTCGCCCTTGATGATACACTCTCCAGTGACCACTTTCCATGTGTCCTTAGACTGCAGCCTCAACTGCCATATATGCGCCCGCGACACTGGAAGTTTGCCCAAGCCGATTGGACACTTTTTTCGTCTCTAGCGACATTCGATGACCATCACTTTCCCAGCGTCGACGATGAGGTCACACGTATTACCGACATTATTCTTACAGCTGCGGAACGTTCAATACCACACACCTCCGAATTGCCACAGCGCCCCCCAGTTCCTTGGTGGAACGAGGCGTGCCGTGATGCAATACGTGAGCGGCGACGTGCTCTTCGCGTTTTCCGCCACCATCCTACTTTGGCCAACTGTATCCACTATAAGCAGTTCCGTGCGCGATGCCGTCGCGTCATCCGCGATAGCAAGAAGGCAAGCTGGAAATTCTTTATTAGCTCGTTTAACACCTTCACTCCCTCCTCGGAAGTTTGGAGTCGGCTTCAACAGTTATCAGGCGCGCCTAGTTTCTCCCCAGTCTCTGGGCTCACTGTCGCGCATGATACATTAGTGGACCCCGTCGCAATTTCTAACTCATTGGGTCAGCACTTCGCTGAGATTTCGAGCTCTTCAAATTACCCGCCAGTGTTTCTCCCGAAGAAACGTGCAGCGGAAGTGCAACCTCTTGCTTTCTCCTCTCAAAATCGCGAAAGCTACAATACTGTTTTCTCCATGCGGGAACTCCAACATGCACTCTCTTCTTCTCACTCCTCCGCCCCAGGACTGGATGGTATCCACGTCCAAATGTTGCTGCATTTATCAACCCATAGTCTGCATTACCTCCTTCGCCTTTATAATCGAATTTGGACCGACAGTACTTTTCCCAGACAATGGCGGGAAGCTATCGTCATTCCTGTTCTGAAACCTGGAAAGGACAAACATCTCCCCTCTAGCTATCGCCCCATTTCTCTCACGAGTAGTGTATGTAAGGTTTCGGAGCGTATGGTGAATTGCCGTTTAGCTTGGTGGCTGGAGTCCTGCAGTCTTTTAACACCTGCCCAATGCGGATTCCGAAAGCATCATTCTGCAGTTGACCATCTTGTTGCTCTCTCCACTTATCTCATGAACAATTTTCTCTGGAAACGCCAAACAGTAGCAATATTTTTTGATCTGGGGAGAGCATACGATACCTGTTGGAGGACAGGCATCCTCCGCACACTGTTCTCTTGGGGCTTTCGAGGTCGGCTTCCCTGTTTTCTTCGCGAATTTATGGCAGAGTGCGGGTGAACACTACTCTCTCCTGTACTTTCTCCCAAGAAAACGGGGTACCCCAGGGCTCCGTGCTGAGTGTTGTACTGTTTGCCACTGCCATAAATCCAATTATGGATTGTCTCCTTACTGATGTCTCGGGCTCCCTCTTTGTGGACGATTTTGCGATCTACTACAGCTCTCAATGGACCAGCCTTCTTGAACGACGTCTTCAAGGCTGTCTCGATTGCCTCCACTCTTGGAGCATCGAAACCGGCTTCCGTTTTTCTCCCAGTAAGACCGTTTGTGTTAATTTTTGGCGACGTAAGGAGTTTCTTCCACCCTCCTTACATCTAGGACCTGTCAACCTTCCGTTTTCGGACGTCGCTAAATTCTTGGGTCTTATCTTTCGGCTCGCTGTCTGCGATCCCTCAACACCCTCCGTGTCCTGAATGGTACCTCCTGGGGAGCGGGCCGAGTGGTCCTTCTCCGCCTCTATCGCGCCTTTGTGCGCTCGAAATTGGATTATGGAAGCATAGACTACTCCTCTGCTCGGCCGTCTATTCTTCGGCGTCTCGACTCTATCCACCACCGTGGATTACGTTTAGTGTCTGGAGCTTTTTACACCAGCCCTGTGAAAAGCCTTTATGCTGAGATTGCTGAACCTCCGCTGTCCAATCGGCGAGCAGTCCTGAGTCGTTATGCTAGCCATCTGTCTTCCATGCCTGCTAATCCAGCCCATGACATTTTTTCCGACGCCTCCTTTGATGTAGGGTATGCAGGCCGCCCCTCCTCCCTACTACCACTGGGAGGCTGCTTCCGTCAACTGCTCCATTCTCTTTCCTTCCGCTTTCCTAAAACCTTCTTGACAACTTGGGGTACAGCACCGCCTTGGCTCCGTCCCCGGATCTGCCTGCTCCGTGACCTTTTGTCAGTTTCCCAAGGATGGTACCCCTTCACTTGTTTATTGTCGGGCATTTTCTGCTCTATGTGCACAAATCAAGGAAGCCACATTTATTTACACTGATGGCTCAAAAACATCATTTGGTGTAGGGAGTGCCTATATTGTTGGCGATACCCCAAATCACTTTCGGCTTCCCGACCAGTGTTCGGTTTATACTGCGGAGCTTTACACTGTTCTCCAGGCTGTCCACTACATCCGCCGCCATCAGCGGATACAGTATGTTATCTGTTCAGATTCTCCCAGATCTCTCGTCATTCTCCAAGCTCTTTACCCTGTCCACCCTCTGGTCCACTGGATTCAGGACTATCTGCGCTTGCTCCACATGGGGGGGTGTCTCGGTGGCGTTCCTCTGGCTCCCGGGACACATTGGTATCTGTGGAGATGAGGCGGCCAAGGCTGCAGTCTTCTTCGGCCAGCTATTCAATCTATTCCCATTGCCGATCTACGGAGCGTTTTATGTCGTCGTGTTTTTCTTTTATGGCACGCACATTGGTAGACACTTCCCCATAATAAATTGCAGGACGTGAAAGCTCTTCCTTGTGCTTTGACCTCTTCCTCCCGAACGCATCATCGGGAGGAGGTAATTTTAACTAGACTCCGGATAGGGCACTGTCTTTTTAGCCATCGACATCTTTTAAGCGGCAATCCTCCCCCACTGCTCTCAGCTGTGGACGGTAAGACACCTTTTAATTGAGTGCCCCTATTTTACTCCGTTACGCACCCGTCTACAGCTGTCGCCTGATATATCGTCAATTTTAGCAGATGACATGCGCTCGGCCAATCGCGTTCTCGAGTTTATTAGTGCCAGTGAAATGACGTCAGTCATTTGCAGCTTTTTTTGGGGACAACCAACCCCTTTCTGTAGTGGATTTTTAAGCCTTCCTCCTGCTTTTAGTTTCTCCAGTTTTTTGAGTTTCATTCCCATTGCTGCTGGTTTCCATTTTCGGTTTTTTATTTTTACTGTTTCCTAAGTCACGGACCGGGCGCTAATGACCATAGCAGTTTTGCGCCCTAAAACAAAAAAAAAAAAAAAAAAACACCAACACTAATGACTTAAGTAGCTGCTTCACTACATGGGCCATTTGGATAATCCCTTCCATACAAGTTTCTGTAAACTATGCAAGTGGGAATTTTTTTCTCGAGCATTTCCTGTGCTCTTGCAATCCCTCTGGCTTAAATCTCCACTACCTTGTTTCCTCACTGCCTTACCTAACCTTACCCTTAACCGTACCTTTTTACCTTAACCTTACCTTTTTACCATTACCTTTACCTTACCTTTTTACCTTTACCTTACCCAAGTGAACTTAACAGTGTCTCTCTCTCTCTCTCTCTCTCTCTCTCTCTCTCTCTCTCTCTCCCCGATACAATGGGAGGTACTTGCGCATGGGGGAGAATACATGATACATGATGAGATTTGGATTTGTCTAGGCGAGAATAAGGAAAGGTTCTCATAAAAGTATAATTAAAAATAATGTAAGTGTATTTCATCAAAATAGTGGGAGTTTAAAGAATAAAATAGATGAGCTTCTGGTTTGTTTAGAAGATTTAGAAGCTGAGAATGAAATAGATATACTATGCCTGTCTGAGCATCACATTGTTACTGATATGGATAAGGTAAATGTAAGTGGATATAAGCTCTCTGCACATGTAATGAGAGAAAATATGGAGAAAGGGAGAGTGCCATATATGTCAAAAGTTATCATTGTGCAAAAAGTATAGAAACAAAACAGTTTTGTGTAGAGAAACATATAGAAGCATGTGCCTGTGAGCTTAAATTAAATAAAGGCACATTTATAATTGTAACTGTATATAGGTCCCCATCAGGAAATTTTCATCTATTTCTGAAAAATTTGGACTCCTTGTTGTGCTATCTGTCAGACAGGGGGAAGCAAATTATTATTTGTTGGGACTTCAATGTAGATTCTCTGAAAGAGGGTAATAGGAAAAATGACCTTGAAGTATTACTCGGTTCTTTCAATTTGACACCCGTTATTGATTTTCCTACTCGGGTGGTAAAGGATAGCAGCTCACTGATAGATAACTTCTTTGTAGACCAAGATAAGTTTAACCAGATAAATGCTCAGCCTGTTGAGAATGGTCTTTCTGATCATGGTGCACAGCTAGTTACAATATATGACATAGCTCCATTCAGCAATACTAAACAGTCCTCCAAAGTAGTACGTTCAGTCAACGATTTAACAATTGCAAATTTCAGGGAAAGCCTACAGCAGTTAGACTGGGATGAGGTGTACCGTGAACCTGATGCCAATTTAAAATATAATTTATTTCATGACATTTTTGTAAATGCATTTGAAAACTGCTTCCCCAAGAAAATAGTTAAATATACTCGTAAGAAACCTTGTAACAAACCATGGCTTACTAAGGGTTTAAAAATATCTTGTACCCGGAAAAGGGAAATGTATCTGACAGCAAGAAAGAGTAGTGACCCAGAAACTATCAAAAATTATAAAAACTACTGTGTTATATTAAGAAAAGTTATTAAAAAATCCAGAAGTATGTGTATCATGTCTGAAATCAGCAACTCTGATAATAAAATTAAAACAATTTGGAATATTATTAAAAGAGAAACAGGTCAACCAAGAGCACAGGAAGACAGTATTACCATCAAATTGAATGAAAACTTTACGAACAAAAAGTCAGAAGTTGAAAGTATTTTTAATAATCATTTTCTAAATGTTGTAGATATAGTAGGATCTAGGTGTTCATTAGAAGATGCTAGGCTGTTAATGGAAGAGGCCATACCTATGCAATTTGATACAATTGAAATCTCGCCCACTTCTCCCTCTGAAATTAGGAAAATTATAAACTTGCTTAAAAGCAAAAACTCGCATGGAATTGATGGCATTTTCAGCAAAATACTAAAAGCTTGTTCTCAACAGATAAGTAAGATTCTCAGCCACCTGTGTAATAGCTCTCTGGAACAGGGCATTTTCCCTGATAGACTGAAATATGCTATTGTTATACCTTTGCGTAAAAAGGGGGATAGATCTGATGTCAACAATTACCGTCCAATCTCCCTTCTAACAGCTTTATCCAAAATTTTTGAGAAAGTAATGTATTCAAGAGTAGCTTCACATATCTGTAAAAATGAAGTACTAACAAAATGTCAGTTTGGTTTCCAGAAAGGTTTTTCAACAGAAAATGCCATATATGCTTTCACCAATCAAATTTTGAATGATCAGAATAACAGAACACCACCCATTGGGATTTTTTGTGATCTCTCAAAGGCTTTTGATTGTGTAAATCATGAAATTCTGCTAGACAAGCTCAAGTATTGTGGCATGAGTGGGACAGTGCACAAATGGTTTAATTCGTACCTAACTGGAAGAGTGCAGAAAGTTGAAATAAGTAGTTATCATAATATGCAAAGATCAGCACATTCCTCAAACTGGGGAACTATCAAGAATGGGGTTCCACAAGGGTTGTTGTTCTTAATATATATTAATGACTTGCCATTCTATATTCATGAAGAGGCAAAGTTAGTTCTCTTTGCTGATGATACAAGTATAGTAATCACACCTGACAAACAAGAATTAACTGATGAAATTGTCAATACTGTCTTTCAGAAAATTACTAAGTGGTTCCTTGTAAACGGACTCTCACTGAATTTTGATAAGACACAGTACATACAGTTCCGTACAGTGAATGGTATGACGCCATTAATAAATATAGACCTTAATCAGAAGCATATAGCTAAGGTAGAATATTCCAAATTTTTAGGTGTGTCCATTGATGAGAGATTAAATTGGAAGAAACACATTGATGATCTGCTGAAACGTTTGAGTTCAGCTACTTATGCAATAAGGATCATTGCAAATTTTGGTGATAAAAATCTTAGTAAATTAGCTTACTATGCCTATTTTCACTCGTTGCTTTCATATGGCATCATATTTTGGGGTAATTCATCACGGAGGAATAAAGTATTTATTACACAAAAGCGTGTAATCAGAATAATAGCTGGAGTCCACCCAAGATCATCCTGCAGACATTTATTTAAGAAACTAGGGATATTCACAGTAGCTTCTCAGTATATATACTCTCTTATGAAATTTGTTATCAACAACCAAACCCAATTCAAAAGTAATAGCAGTGTGCATAACTACAATACTAGGAGAAAGGATGATCTTCACTATTCAAGATTAAATCTAACTTTGGCACAGAAAGGGGTGAATTATACTGGCACTAAAGTCTTTGGTAACTTACCAAATAGTATCAAAAGTCTGACAGATAACCAACAAGTATTTAAGAAGAAATTAAAAGAATTTCTGAATGACAACTCCTTCTACTCTATAGAGGAATTTTTAGATATAAATTAAAAAACATAAAAAAATAAAAATAAACACAAAAAAATGAAAAAGTTGTTATATTAATCTAAGTATGTTGTTAAATTAACTTAATTATGCCATGTATTGGAAAATTTGACTCGTTCCACATCATTACGAAATATCGTATTCATGATCCATGGAACAAGTATTAATCTAATCTAATCTAAGATCAAATCAATACTATGCTAAGTTTTCACAGCCATAACAACCTTTATAACTTTTAATGAAGTATGTATTTTCAGTCTTTGTTCACACTTCAATTATAATTAGATGGATGATACACAAATAAATTTATAAGCTTTCTTGAGACAATGTTGGCTTATAACAAAGATACTTACAGTTTTCACATTTCATTTAATATTTCTTTCTTCTGATTAAAATTATGAACATTTCCATGTCCATTTTTCACTATTTCTAATGTAATTATTTCTTCAGTCACAAAGGGGTTGAACATATGCCCACAAAAATGTGAATTTTTGGGTCTTGTTTATTTTGATAGAAAATATTGCTTTTTCACAAAACTTATAAGTGTTGCGAACAGTGCACTGCCCTGTATGTGCATATTATTGGTTGACATCAGGCAGTTCCTACATACAAGTTCTAAATAAAGGAAAGTTCCCTGAAATAGTCAAAATTGAGAAGTATGTGTGCAAAACTAAATGAGAATGCAAAGTTTGAGGAGATCAATTGCAAATATGAAATATACTTGTATGTCAAGTTGTAGAGTAGTTTTGTGTACTGTGTTCTACATAACTACTTGACCTTGGCAGTTGCATTTTTCACCCACCAGACACAAGACAAACATCCACACGACAGTCAAACTTTAGCCCATTCTTGGAATAGCATCTGCAGGAATGGATGCAGTAGCTCAATAGTTGTTGGAAGGAAAGCACAGACTGTTCTCTTTCCGAAACCCAAACAAAAAATGTTCGCATACCATGAGATCAAGAGACCTTGCAGGACAATAGTGCAATGCGAGACCTGTACAACCTTATGGCCAATTCATTTTTTGTAACAGCTTAGTTCATTGCAAAGAAATGTTCTTGCGTGCAGGTATGAGTGCAGTGGTTTTCTCTAATGTTGAAAAAATGAAATACCTTCTATTGCTGTGATATCCCTACCTCGACTCTGCACATATTTTTTGACAAAAGAGAAGCTAGCTGCACAAGAAAACAAAAGGAGAGAGAAAACATACATGCAGTGTTGCAACAGATTCTCCAGGCTTTGTGTCGGATTTCATTAATTGTTTATTTACAGTTGGTTAAGCCAAGATTCTGTCACCCTATTCTCTAAGATCTTGTATTTTATCTCGATTTGTCTTAAGGTCTGTGCTATATATCTTAGAGAAGTCTGTTTTCTGACTGATCTGGTGCTTTACCTTGAATATTTTGATATAATTAAGCTTACATTCTCAGTTGCTTAATGAGACATGCCCTATCACTTAAGCTTGCTTTGTCATTCACTCTACTGCACCAGATGATGATGGCCATTATTGCCTTTGCTCCTTCTCCATCAGTAAGGCTACTGAATTTCGTATTATTCTTCCTTGACCAAGAATCATGATTATTACATACTCATTCCCCATAAAACACTGTGTTCCCTAAAAGATGCAGTTTATAGAGCCTGTTGGCCCTTCCTACTTTCCTCACAGATAGTTGTAAAAAGCAAACGAAGAATGTCTGCTCTTACAGCAATAAGCAGGTTTGGCAGCTGGAACTTTCCCTTGCATGGCTGCTCCACTCCACTTCCTCGGTGCTGGCTGACTCCTTGTCACATAAAATTATTATCTATACACTACAGCCACTCCTCCCATTCCTCTCCGCACCCCCCTTCCAAGATTTGCATGCAGTTTAATGACCATCATACTGAAAGATGACTCTCATCTTCCTGGAAGAAGTCATGCCCACATTTATACAATAATGGCAAAAGTTAATTAAAGTTTTTATGGAATTTACTGATAAAATTTCTACTCAAAGAAATGCTACTGAGAGTATGTATGGATTTAGCAACAAGCCACAATAGAGATCCAACTGTTCAAGGGAATGACCACTATTACAGTTGCACTTATTTATTTCCACTTTCTTGATGTTTTCAGAGTGCTGCTATTGATACAATGATATCAGGTTGCCTCTACCTGATCTTATCGTGGGCCCAGATAAGAAAGTTTGTAATAATTACAGCCTATAATGTGTGATGCTTGGGTGAAAGAAAAGTCACTAGTGCAAAAACACCAATCCTGAACCTTTTAATCCCAGTAGCCATTAAGACAGTTATTAATCAATACTACGAAGTTAATAACTCTTTTTATGTTATATAGTTCCTCAGCAAGCCTTTGCACTTAGTCTGTTCCCCAGTATGGGAGTAATGCCTTCTGCTGTAAGGTGCATTAAATTGCTGGCAGCTTTTCAGTTTGGACTCTTCCTCATACAGCCTAGACACTACAAGCCAGCTTGTCTCGTATTTCTTGCAGGTGTCTCCCAAAACTGGCAGCAGAACTGTCACCAGCGATAGCAGC
This sequence comes from Schistocerca cancellata, assembly GCF_023864275.1. NCBI lineage: Eukaryota > Metazoa > Arthropoda > Insecta > Orthoptera > Acrididae > Schistocerca > Schistocerca cancellata. The sequence continues at coordinate 329,385,718 of NC_064628.1, read as the reverse complement.
TCGTGACGGCACTATAGACTGCATCATCGGGTGTTGAGATGTGTACCTCCTCAGGCAACCTTCAGCCTGTTTCAGATTCATTAGAAATGCACTTAGTATCACTTTCCTCCACTCCTGCCACCACCAAGGAATGTGTCCCTTGGTCAGTTTTCGGCCTATTTAATACCTTAACCCTTAACTCTCAAGCTGGCTTTCCTATAACGTATACTGTGAAGCCTCTGGAACCCCTATGTTTAAACAGAGAGTTAAGACTGAAATCATTTGAAAATTTTAAGGGTCACATTAATTTTTACAGTCATTTAAGTGTTGTTCAAATACTCCTTGTTGATTTCATGGTTCTAATAAAAATTGCAGTGTTTTACTTTCTATCACACAAAATCGCATACTTTCATGTAACTTCTTAAATAATGTACATAAATGAAATGTTAGAGAATTGAATTTTACATTCTGAAAAATTATATTCGCTCTAGCAAGTATATCTTAACGTAAAACTAAATTCCAGGATTTAGACGTACTTGAATATCGCTGTCAGTAGGTACAAAAAGACTGTAAAATTGACATTCAGTCCTTTGATCTACAGTTTTCTTCACCACCACTCAGAACACATTTGGTTTTAAATAACACTAAAGAAAGGTACTTTGGAGAAGCAGAAAGGTCCCCATCATCAGTGTCCTGAAGTTCTTCCTCTTAATGCACATTCCTGCAAGCACATTTTGTACCATATTGAAGAAAACAGATGTTCACAAGGTGGGATCTCCGAAACCCTAACACGTCTGCAACAAACAAAGAAGGTGATAATGCAACCAACATTAAAATGTAGGGTCAGTAATGTAAGGAAGAAGCATACTCATCGAGCCAGAACGACCTTGGAGAGTGAGTTCAGAAATTCTTAGCACTGCGAGAGGCCATACCTTGTGAGTTAAGTGTTAGTCCTTTTACAGCTTTACATGGTTTGGAAAACAGTGTAAGGGTAGGCTGTACAATCTGTGGCTAACATCACTCCCTTCATTCCATTTCATTATAAGAATCAGAATTTAATACAAAACATAGCTACTTGAAGTTGCCTTACTAGGTTTCTTGTACTTTCCAGGGACACTTGCCCCTGAAATTATGATGCAAAAGTCTCTAAGGTATCCATCTTGAGACCCCTGAGCGCCATATTGCATAACATTAGTTAACTAAAGAAAAAACATTTCTGGCTACCTATCTTAACTGTTACATATGCCCCCATATTCCTTCACACAGTTCTGGAAAAAAAGGGCAAGAAGAAATATATTTTGGACCAGTAACTAGTTTTGTTCAAATTATTTTTCGTCCAGAGAATGCACTTTTTCAAAAATAACTATATTATTTTTATTATTGTGATTATTATTATTATTATACAAATTATTAGAAACCACAAATAGCAATTAAACCAAAAAAGAGAAAGGAAAACTGTACATCAATTACACCCAATAAATTGAAGGATCTGCGTATTAATTAAACTCAAGAAATGTGGAACACACAAAATGCAGAAAACTTACTAGAAAACACTGGAGTTAACAACTTTTAATAACCTAATGTCATTTATCTATGTACCAATATTATTACTTTCCTGTCGCAGTGGGTAAGTCCATTCAGTCACTGTGTTATGTAATGGTAACATTCTCCTTCACTTAATCATAGTCTCTATCGCTGCCTGATTGCTGGACCATTTACATTCAAATCTATTCTGTTACAGTGCATGCAAATTTTGCTCCTAAGGGCCTACAAACATAGGAATTGGGTCTTTGGTCTTACTACAGAATGTAATTTGACATGAAATATTAGAAATTTCCCCCTGAGCCATGGTTCAGGATGCCACGTTGCATAAGGTTCATAGTTTTTATTTCATCAGTCAATGGTTTGACTACCACGACAAGTATAACATTGATTCTTTGCTTGATATTACTGCTATACTATGTCTGCTATGAATAGTTACTGAAGACCTCTCTACTACTCTCTCATCTCTTGTTGCATACTCTTTGGCATCAAAATTGTTACTACTTCATTACACCTTGTAACCTCCCCCTCACTTATCGACCTTAATGACAGTGAAAAATTAAACCGCGTGTACCTAATGGAAATTTGGGAAAAGCAATCGTCACCGAAGTTATAGAGGGAGGAAAGGGTTACATCTAAATGAAAGAAAAAATGCTAATGAAACTGGTGGAAATTAAGTTTGAAAAGGGGTAAAGTTAATAAAGAAAGTAGATGTGCGGCCGTTACGTTAACAATTAACTAGCAGTAATTAGATATTTGAGATTTGGGGGAAATTACGGTCGCCAGTCCTAAGGACAACTACTATTGTAACTGAAAAAGAAAGGTTATTACACATATAATTAGCACTAGAAGCGTGGCAACTGAAGGTTGACACGTGTAGTGTGAAAACTGAAAGTTTGTCAGAAGTAATAAATTTCGCTACACTCTGACTTAATTTAGCAAAAGAATTAATAAACCCGGAAAATCGATAGTTAATTTAGTGACTGAAGTTAATAGTGAGCTTTCTTTCTGAAGCACATCGAAATTCAGTAAAATACGGTTAGTCTTGGACTACCTCAACAATCATTTCAAAATCTACTTGAATCTACGCAATTTAGAAATAACAGATTTAACTTTGAACTTGAATTAAATGATTCTGAACAATTAACAACAGTAAAATTTAGTACGTACCAAGCTGAGCTGCAGTCACAGGTAAGCTAAAATACGGTATCAAAACTCGCACTCTTAATGTGTGCTTGTGTAATCTAAATATTGTAGCCAGCTATGAATACCTTAACTGAACTTTGAAATTAAAGCAGTGAAATCGAACGATGCTGGCGTTTGAATTTCAACGACACTCGCGTTCATTCCGGAAAAGGAAGGGACCCTGCTTGGTAATGCAATTGGGACAATGAGCAACAAACGTTCATGCTAAGTTGCTGCAATTTTGTGATGGAACAATTTTAAAAGTTTGAAAAGCTGAGGTCTGCCATACAGTTCTAAAACTTTACGTGCTTCCAGTCTTCCTTGTTGGTTGATTGAAGATTTGAAGCCGTCGATCGAGGAGGTGGCAACAGTCACTCATTGTCGTCCGTCGCTGTTGCAGAAGGTGGATGTTGGCGCGCCTTCTTCTCGACACCAGACGAAACGGACTCTTGATGTGTGCCAGCTAATGCTTCCCGTCCGCGACACCATGTCAGAAACTATCATCGCAAGTCGAGCGCAATTACATGCTGCCAAACCCTGAAAGCGCAGAAACTCGCAGGAGCTTCACACAACACACCTGCTCCACTGCACCACCCCAGCCAGACTCCCTCTGCTCTGTCCGAGCTCCACGCGGCAGAGTTAACACCACCAAAGATCCTAAACACTTTGGTTCTCCACACGACTTACCGATGTAATGATTCGATAGCATAGTTTCCCTAGGCCAGACCCAGCGTAAAAATACAAATAATCTTTACAAAACAAACCAACATATATATACAAACAGTAAAACAATTACAATATATAAAGAGACAGAAATGTCATATCTTCAGGTGACAAAATAAGGAAAAAAAATTGCAGTGCAATAGATGGAAATAGGAGGATATGCATTTCCGGCGTTACACATGCCCCTCATTGTCTCAGAATGTTCGTGTAACCTAAACAGACTCAGAAAATGTCCCAAAAAAGAAACAGCGGAAATGCATATCCTCAAAACATCAACAAAATTTAGCATTCGTCTAATTAACCGTAAATCAATTTTTTGACCATAATAATTGAGTGGAGACACTCCTAATCTTATTCCACTTTGTCATCTTGCACAAAATAAAACAGGTTGACAACATATTAATATTCATAGAAAATGGTTTAGCTATTCCAAAATCGTCAAAATTCATAACACTATCAAGATATGGAATACTATTTACAAAATTAATCAGAGTACATGGTCATAAAAACAGGTAGATCAAAATACACAAATTAATTATTAGTTACATATTATACACATTTTTATGTAACCTTTTCATAATTAATATTCTCGTCATGAGAGTCCAATTAACGCTAAACAAGAAAATAATATATAGCAGATCGACAAAAACATAAATATTGACAACAGAATTCTTTCACATCAGCTGTCCGGGAAGAAAAACAACTCCGCCTTCCGTACCCGCAAGTACAAAGAATGCCGACAGCGGTACAAGAGCCGACAGCGGCTCTGCCTCGCCAGTATTGTTGCGCCCGCCTGTGCGGCACGCTTGATCTCACTCGCCCTTGTAACGGAACTTCCAGAACATCCGTTTCACTGAATTCTTTCGGAAAAACTCACTCCCGAGTAATCTCAAGGAGTCCATTAACACTATCACAGTGGATAACTCAACACTGTCAATCATCACACGCATGTACTAGCCTGAAACTTGAAACAGCGTCTAAGTACATCGGCAATGACTAGTGAAACACACATTCATGAAATCTTACAGCTAGTTACAAAATCATATTTACATTGCTTCATCTACTGTGACTCAGCTGAAAACTTAAACTAGCAGCTTGGATTTTTCAACTGACAAATAATCACTCTCTCTTAAATCATGTAGTAAAATTAATTACTTATTAATTACAACTTCTTTAATGTCCTCTTGGCCAGGCAAAAGCATGGCAATCTAGCAAATCGTTTAAATCTTACACTGTATTTACATACTGTACAAATTACCCTTCTGTGGTATTAATCAATCCTAGGTTGGTACAATTTCAAGTCTACAATGTTCCGTATACCTAATAGTTTTCCAGAGCTTGCATAATCTAAGCAATAAGCATTTGTGTGAGGTATACCAATGACTTTATATGGTCCATTATACAGAAACTTAAAATTAGAGATTTCATTGTCTATCTCGCTCGATTTCTAATGAGCTTTTACAAGTACTAAGTCTCCGATTGCAAACTTAGCAAAACGTGCTTTAGCGTCATGACGATGTATGCAAGCATCTGCTTTTAGCTTCATTACTTCCCGCAAACGATCTTTTTTCACACCAATACTAATGTCAATCCGTGGAGGGAATTTGATTATCTCTTCCACTAAACTTTTGCTCCTGTCATCCAACAGGATTTCCTCTGGAGAAAATCCCGTCGATTCATGTCTCAAGGTGTTCATAATTCTCTCAAATACTGCTACATTTTTGCCCCATGCCCTATGGTTGTGATGGCAATAGGTATGGCAAAGTCGGCCTAGCTCGCGCAGGCCTCGTCTTTGTTTGTGTGTTACGTTTTACACACTGTCTACAATACTTCCCAATTCACTTTCTACACTATTGTCAATGCCGAGACTCCTCACGTTACAGTAGTTCAAATTCCTACCTATGTCAATGACATCCGGCCAGTTAACAATGTGTATAGGCTGGTATTGCCTATGCACACCGTCTCCTGCCTCGTCAAAACTAACTACTATTGTTTTATCTTGGGGCGTACATGTCAAAGTTTTGCTTTCACAATTAATCACTGCATGGTACTCTAATAGCCAAGCTAACCCGATAATTACTTCTGTAGTTAAGTCTGGCACGACGACAAGCTCTTGTTCAAATCGTGCCCCACATATCTCGAAGTTGACAACAATCTGTTTTGTGACCGGTTTACTGGCCTTCCCAGTAGCACCGATAATTTTCACTCCTGTTACTGGCATAACTACGATGCCAGGTCTGTCTTTCAGTAACTCAAATATTTTCCCAGATACAGCACTCAATTCTGCACCGGTGTCAATCAACACGTTTAGTTGTAGGTCGTGCATATTAACAGACACTACTATTTGTCTACACTTGTCCTCGAATGTTTCTCTATTTTCCCACAATAAATCCTCGTCTATATCCAGGTCATTCCAGAAAAAAACCATCCGGCTTTGATCGTAAATCCGGCTTATCTGGCGGCTTTTTCAGCCTCTGTTCACATACAGTTTTAATTTCAACACGTTTGTCCTGAGGCTTAGTCTGTAGCTTCGCCTCCAATACCGAAACCTTTTCCTGTATCTCGTCAACTAGTGAGTGTTGCTTTGCTATCAATTCGCTAATTGTCACCTTCGTTGATTCCTCTTTGGCCAGATTGATCTCATCCGCCAATCTACCTGGAGCAATGTGCCCAGTAGTATCTGCAATTACTTTCTCTGGATCTGCGCAACCCACATTGCTACCGTCTGACCGTATAACGTAAGCTCTAACCTCATACACGCTGTAATCTACGTGCTTTTCTACCAATCGTGTCCGGCTATCACTAAAATTCTCGTAATCTTTCTCCTCAATACTTTCGCAATGTTTAAACTGGAGTTTTGCATCGGACGGGTCGGCCACTTCTAACACTATAACTTTCGGTAAAGTCTGCCGGTCAGGCCCAGAACTTTTCGTTACTACTTCAACATCCAACTCCTGCGGGACGAAACACGACGAATCTTGGTCGTGCTCCCCATTAACATCAACCATTTCTGGTAAAGTCTGCCGGTTAGGGCCAGAACTTTCTATCATTTCACAAACACTATCTTCCTGCGGGACGAGACGCGGAAAATCCTACACGCGCTCACCATAAACACTTCTCCCATACAGGCCCCTATAATCTCTTAGTTCGTCGTATAAGCGACAGAACTGCCTTAACCAGACCTCATCCCTCTCTGCATCCCCTCACCCGATGACGGATGTTTTATCCGACATCTGATGTTCTCTCAACACTTGCGAATCATTCTTAAACTCAATCTCCAGTTCCGCTGTGGGTATTACAGCTGCCACTTTATAATCAATTTCCGGAACACTACTTAAATTGTTCTCACTGACAGTGAATGTATTTTCTACTGCCGTGTATACAGCTGATCTACTACTTGTGGGCGCACTCCTTTCTCTTAACACTGGCACACTCTCCCGCCGTTGATTATTCCATACGGAATTTTCATAACGATGACACCTGTGTTTTCTCTTGTTATTGAGCCGCCAAAATTTCTCCACGCCCGGTCGGCCCCTCACCGGTGCGGCTAATGGTTTCCCTGTCTCGTCCCAGCAGATACGCTCCCCGGATACTGCTGAGGCGGCTGGTCACACCCTCTGGCGTTATTACTATTCTGTGAAGCCCGTATCACGCTAGTACAATGCTGGTTTCCGTCATTCCTGTTATTATTTGCATTGTACCGATTGTCATTACGGCCCGAACCATTATTGTTATTGCTGCCATGGTTGCGGAATACACTATTTCCATGGTTATCATTGTTGTGGTACCCGTTGTTGTTACCATGGCCTCTACTTTTGTCGCGATTATTGCGCCAATTGTCCTCGTCCTCAACTCTTTCCAGGAAATCATTGATTGTCTTGTAATTGCTTCCTACGTAGCGTTTTGTATCATCTGGAAGTTTCTTGTAGAGTTCCCAGACTATTTCGGATTCCATGCGGCGATCACGCAAATATTCCAACTTGCGGATTCAGCCCTCACAAAATTCCTTCATCGAGCCGTGCGAATTCGCATCGAAAGGCCTCGATACGACAAATTCGCGCCAGACACTTTGCTGTTTTTGCTCTGACCAGTATTCAGCCAGAAACAAATTTTTAAACTCGTCAAAAGTCAGGTTCGTAATGTTGAGGTTTAAGCCCCAACGCTTGGCATCACCAGCCAACACATCAATAACCGCATTAATTTTTCTCTCATTAGTCCATGATCTGGGTAAAACTTTTTCACAATTTTTAATGAAATCCGTCGCGTGTATACCGCCTTTTTTCAAGGGGTCGAACCACTCCTCTTTCGTCAACAATTCCGAACTATGTGCACAGATTGGCACATAGCTCTGTTTTTCATCAAGTTTCTTTTCTAATTGCGACACTCTCGTAAATACTTGGCAAGTGGTTGTCGCAAGTGTTTCTACTTCCCTTTTTTTCTCTTCGCAGGTATTAGTCTGCTTCGTAAATTTGGTATCTACTTCGGATACTAAAGCCTTCTTTTGATCCTCTTTTTTCACTAATTGAATTTGTTCCGTCACCTTATTCTCGATGATCGGAGCAACTGCTTCTCCTACACTTTTCTCGATTCTGCTAATTTCGGAATAAAAACGAGTATTTATGCTCGCAATTTCCGCCTGAACGCCTATCATTTCCTGTTTAAGATTACCGATTTTGGTATTAATCACAACAATATCTTCTTTGATTTTATCAACTTTTGTGTTAACAACATTAATAGTTTTGTTCTGATTGTCTAGCTTTCGTTCAATTTTTTCAGACTGAGCTTCTTGCTTGGCAGCCTGAGCTTCTTGCTTGGCAGCCTGAGCTTCTTGCTTGGCAGACAGAGCTTTAATTTCTGCCGATTGACTCTTGATTTCGTTAATCAAAACATTCAATAAATCAGTTAAATTCCCGGAAACTACCGGTTTTACATCCGTAGCGGCTTCATCTTCAATTGTCCCCCCGTATTCGTCATCAAGGGATTCAGATTTGATTTTCACTTCCGATTCCAAAACATTTTCTAAAGTTTGGAATTCCATTTCCACTCTTTGTTGCGTTTTGGCGGTCGCGTCTTTCATGCTAGCCGCCTGCCCCTGAACAATGGGTACCGCGGTGCGCGTTTCCCACCGTTCAACCGATTGTTCCGTATCCAAGTCTTCCAAATTTTGGCAATTGTTGCCTTCACTCATTTTAATAATTTTCAATATAAATGCCAAATCTCAAATCTAATTAGGATTCCTCACACTAATATTCTCGCTAACGTATCGACCATTTCGTAACCAGTACTTTGTCACGAGATTTGCACAATGCAAAATTCGTGTCCAGAACAACCTCAAATCCGAAGATTGTCCTGTCCCTAGGTCGCCACGTGTAATCTCCCCCTCACTTGTCGACCTTAATGACAGTGAAAAATTAAACCGCGTGTACCTAATGGAAATTTGGGAAAAGCAATCGTCACCGAAGTTAAAGAGGGAGGAAAGGGTTACATCTAAATGAAAGGAAAAATGCTAATGAAACTGGTGGAAATTAAGTTTGAAAAGGGGTAAAGTTAATAAAGAAAGTAGATGTGCGGCCGTTACGTTAACAATTAACTAGCGGTAATTAGATATTTGAGATTTGGGGGAAATTACGGTCGCCAGTCCTAAGGACAATTACTATAGTAACTGAAAAAGAAAGGTTATTACACATATAATTAGCACTAGAAGCGTGGCAACTGAAGGTTGACACGTGTAGTGTGAAAACTGAAAGTTTGTCAGAAGTAATAAATTTCGCTACACTCTGACTTAATTTAGCAAAAGAATTAATAAAACCGGAAAATCGAAAGTTAATTTAGTGACTGAAGTTAATAGTGAGCTTTCTTTCTGAAGCACATCGAAATTCAGTAAAATACGGTTAGTCTTGGACTACCTCAACAATCATTTCAAAAGCTACTTGAATCTATGCAATTTAGAAATAAGAGATTTAACTTTGAGCTTGAATTAAATGATTCTGAACAATTAACAATAGTAAAATTTAGTAGGTACCAAGCTGAGCTGCAGTCACAGGTAAGCTAAAATACGGTATCAAAACTCGCACCCTTAATTTGTGCTTGTGTAATCTAAATATTGTAGCCAAGTATGAATACCTTAACTGAACTTTGAAATTAAAGCAGTGAAACTGAATGATGCTGGCGTTTGAATTTCAACGACACTCGCGTTCATTCCGGAAAAGGAAGGGACCCTGCTTGGTAATGCAATTGGGACAATGAGCAACAAACGTTCATGCTAAGTTGCTGCAATTTTGTGATGGAACAATTTTAAAAGTTTGAAAAGCTGAGATCTGCCATACAGTTCTAAAACTTTACATGCTTCCAGTCTTCCTTGTTGGTTGATTGAAGATTTGAAGCCGTCGATCGAGGAGGTGGCAACAGTCACTCATTGTCGTCCGTCGCTGTTGCAGAAGGTGGATGTTGGCGCGCCTTCTTCTCGACACAGTCACCAGACGAAACGGGCTCTTGATGTGTGCCAGCTAATGCTTCCCGTCTGCGACACCATGTCAGAAACTATCATCGCAAGTCGAGCGCAATTACATGCTGCCAAACCCTGAAAGCGCAGAAACTCGCGGGAGCTTCCCATAACACACCTGCTCCACTACACCACCCCAGCCAGACCCCCTCTGCTCTGCCCGCGCTCCACGCGGCAGAGTTAACACTACCAAAGATCCTAAACACTTTGGTTCTCCACACGACCTATCGATGTAATGGTTCGATAGCATAGTTTCCCTAGGCCAGACCCAGCGTAAAAATACAAATAATCTTTACAAAACAAACCAACATAAATGCATATATGTATATATATATATATATATATATATACAAACAGTAAAACAATTACAATATATAAAGAGACAGAAATGTCATATCTTCAGGTGATAAAATAAGGAAAAAAAATTGCAGTGCAATAGATGGAAATAGGAGGATATGCATTTCCAGCGTTACAACCTGACAGTAGTACCATTATTCCCTGTACCCCCAGTGCTCACTTTGATCGTTGTAATGGCCATTCTTTCCATGTGGCTGCCTTATTTTTTGTTCCTCATACTGCAGTGTTTCAATTCTACAACTTTCCAATTCCCAAACACTTTCTTAGACTTACAGCAAAGCAAAGCAAAAAATACACATTTGGGTTCAGAATCCTTGCTGTTCCATAAGGCTGTTGCTAAATGTCAAAGAATTTTGGTATCTCTACATCATTCTCTTCAGATTTTTCATGTGTCCATACTAGAACTTGGTCTCCTACTCTGAAGTTGAACCTGTTGTGACTTTATCGTACTGTTCTTTCTTATATTTACCTTCATCTCACTATTTTTCTTCGCCAATTTCTCTTTTCTGGGTGTAAAACTATTAAACTGGGATTCCTACACCTGTCATAAATCCTTGAGATGGGAAAACAGAGTTCTGATAAACTTCATTGTTCAGTTCATCCTCCACATCTGTCACAAATTTCTCCCAAGCAATATGTTAATGACTATAGACTGACCTACATAACCACCTTATCTCCCTCAAACAGTTGCCCACAAGATTAGAAGTGGGATGGTATTTCATTCCATTCCCTCTTTCTGTGCTTGAGAAATAAATTGCAGTCAGTGTCAGTGAGAACCTTCTTTGGATTCCCATAGTAAGGGAAATATGTCTTCTTCATTTTACTGACTACATATGCTGTTTTTGCTTTCCTCTGTGCAAAAAGCTAGATGAACTTGGAAAACCATTCAAGTACCATGAAACTATAACAGTAACACACCGGATTTGGGCAGTGGACCATATAGGTCCACAGGTAGGATTTCCGTCGTCTCCTGGGGACTATGCCTTTGCATACTTTAATATTGCCCCTGATTACACTTGGTAAGTCTTTCTTTTGGCCTCTGGCCATTCCTTCAAGCTTATTTATTTTTCAAACTTATCCTTCTATCTCATTCTCAGCTACTTTCCTCTCATTCCTTTGTAGCTCCTGAACTTTGTTTCCATAATTTATGGACATCACTTTCAGTGATACCACTCCTTTTTCCTCTGTTATTTACTAACATTCCTTTAAATTTTACAACTACTCCTACATCCTGTTTAATTCGTCAACAGTATTTATCACAATTAATTTGTATTTAAGCAGCCAGCCCATTCCTAAAATAAAGTTCATACTTAGCCTAGTTACTACTGAAAACCTTTGTTTCAAACTCAATCCTCCTACTCCAAACTTCAAAAATATCTATTTTCTAATGGGCTTACCAAATTTTCCAGTCGCTCCTATGACCTTGATACTGGTTACTGGCGTTTCTGTTAAGTTTTTTAATTTTCATTCAATGATTCTGAGATTACCGAGAGTTCGCTACCAGAGTTGACTAATGCCCACTCTGTCTTGATATGTGCTTTTATATTAATTATAGGGTGGCACGCACTCGACTCACACTCCATAATTTCGTCTTTTAGTTGGTCTTTTTCTTACATCTCTCACTTATGTCCTACTTCTTCACCCTGCTGTGGGGATATTTTTTCATCACTCCTTTGAATTAATAAGTGCCTCAAGTTTTTATTTCCTTCTTGGATTAATCATTTATCTGGTGGCTTTCTCCTCAATGGTTCTTATCTCAGTACTCTCATCTTCACTGTACTTTTCAAAAATCAAGCTTTTCCTTCTCATATTCTTCATCTATGGTGTCGACCACTTCCTCCTTCTTTAAGTCAAGTGCTCATCAGACTGTCACCCCTAGACAATTTTCCTTTCCTTCCCTTTCCATTCCTTCCATTGGTATTGTAATCCTCTGTTTGTCTGTGCTCCCATCATTTAGTATTTCTTCATGAGCCTCTTCCCTTGAGTCAGCGTATAATTCCTTCTGAAAGTCTGTTTCATCTGGGACTATCAGTCTCCTCTTTGTCCTGCACTACTCACTTTTCCAATTTCTCCATCTCTTCTCATTCCTCACCTTTCATTCTACATTCATTCCCACCTGAAACCGTATTGCTCAATTCCTTTTCCCATTCTCTTAACAACTCTTCTGGGCACTACTCCTCTGACCTAGTAAGAATATCAGCTGTAACTGCATCCTCTTCCTAAGATCTGTTTTCCAGCTTACTGTTTACAGCCTAGTAATTGATTTCCTTCTCTTTCCTCACTGTGGAATAGAATCTAGTAGGGTTTCTTGTCTTCTCTTATTAATCAAGCCCGGTATCTCTCTCATCTTTTTGAGTAGTCTTCTAAGTGTTTCTCAGCTTCTTTATTTTCTTCACTATTCTTCACGCTACCTTTCAGAAATCTCTCCATTGCTTCCCTAACGTCAAAAATGAATTGTTTACTCTGTTCTAACTAACCCTTTTTTCTTCCTCTCATAAATTACCCAAGTTAAGTGTCCTTAAGCAAGTCCTTAAGAATGCCCTTAAGAGGGTATAAGATCTTCTGCTATTTTATTGGAATTTCAATAAAACCATCTGATTAATAGGAAAATCCTGTACTAGCTTGATGTATAAATGAACAGCCATACATTTTGTTTATGATTCTCACAGCTCATTCGACATCAGACCATACACTACACCAGAATCTCCAAAACCACCAGTACAGAAGGAAATTAATAGAATGTTACAGTGGAATATAATTTAGACACCAGGAGTTGTTACAACAATTCTTTAGCAACTATTAAAAATTGGATGAAACTGTGCAGTTGGTATTAGATGCACACACTGTCAATAAAATAATTGAACCAGAAAGAGACTGTCCCACATAATAGAGGAAATATAAACAAAATGTGCATGGGAAGGAATATAAGCACTATGGATCTAACGTAGGATACTGGCAATCACACTACACATAGATTTAAAAAAAAAAGAAAGAAAGAAAGAGAGAGAGACAGACAGACAGAGACAGCATTTTCATTCAAAGGAAGACCATACCAATTCCCACCACTATCCTTGGGTCTAAATATTTCCATATCAGTATTCGTAAGAGAGTTGGGTAAGTCAATTAGTAATGAATTAACACATTGACTGCCATACACTAATGATGGATGTTTCACTGCCAGGCCAGGCACATGAAATCAGGCTTAAGGCTCTGCTGTGGCTGCCTGCAGCCACATGGGGTCAGGTGTGCTGTGGCTGTCGGCTGCCACACAGCAGTCAACATGTCAAGGGATAAAATGTTGTATGTGGATAATGTAGTAGTTGAATCTACAACATGGAAGGAAAAACTCTCAACTTTGGGTGAGCTTTTCCTTAGATTAAGTCCCAAGCCATTACAATTAAGCTGTCAAAATCACAATTCAGAGGAAACAAAGTTAAATGTTTGGGACACATTATACAACAGGAATTAAGACTGATTCTTACAGATTAAATGCAGCTAAACTCCACCCAGAACGTTCCAATAAACAATTTAAATCTCATCTAGGAATGACAGGATTTTACAGAAAATTCCTTCCAAATACAGTGTTTAATGCAGGTACGTTAATGAAAGTATTGAAACAAAATACAATGTGAAACTGGGGTGTACATTGCAAAGAGGGATTCAACAATATGTAAGGGACAATTAAAAAGTTTTCATTTGAGGGCATTACTGCAGCCTATATGCAACATCGTGTGACTCTGATGTGGGGTATATATTCATGTGTTTCTGATGTGTGTGCAGTAACTGTGGAAACATAAACTATGGCAATGTTTTACCCAATGCATCCAAACAGGATCAATATGCTGTTATTTTTTTCTTGGCTGCCAAATAATGAATACCAGTAGACACGCATCAGAGAATGAAGAATGTGCATGGTGTAGCATGTCTGCTGAAAACCACCAGTGTTGGAATTGTGTGTGACAATGGCTGCTGCTCCTCCATGATAGTGCCTCATGTCCCCATATCACAAATGTCATAAAACAGGCATTATACCAACTCAAGTGGGAGGCAATTGAGCACCAGCCCTATAAGCTCTATAGTTCTGATCTCTTCCCATGTGATTATCACACCTTTTATCTCTCAAATTCCTTGAAGGTCATTGATTCCTGTCAGATGAGGATGTGCAGCAGGCAGTTACGGACTTCTTCACACAGCAGGACACAACGTTATAATACACAAAATACAACACAACACAGACCAGTAGCATTTGCTTGCAGAATCCTTATGCAACATGAATGGAATTAGACTGTGACAGGAAATCAAACTTTATCTGTAGTATGGGCATTTAAGAAATTTCAATACTTATTAGAAGGAAATGAAACAGTAATATACACTGATCATAGTGCAGTAGTATTTATACTGAAAAGCAAACCACAACATAGCAGACTCACGTGATGGGTCTTAAAAAAAAGTAGTTTAGATTTTATATAAGAGGGCAAGATAACATAATGCCAGACACGCTGTCTAGACTGTGGGTCTTCAGTCAAATCAACGTGCAAAAGGAGGAGGAAACTTTACAATTTTTTTGTAAAGGTTAATAAATATGAAAACGACATAGGAGCTTTCTGTTACAATTTAGAGAAAGAACAGAGGCAAGACATACGAGTATATTTAAGGAGTCATGTTGATAACTTACAGCAAGACAATACAAACACCAGTGACAAATGGAACCTGTACAAGAGAACCTTATGTCACAGGAAGATGAATGAAAAGAAATGTTTACTATGTATACCACAAGACAGCATAAAATTAGTAACTTAGTACATCCATATGAATAGGTATTTTTACTTTAGCCCACTGTGGCCCATGAATAAACATGGAAAGAAAAATATAACAATTTCTTTATAAATCTATCTTTGTCACAATGAGCAATAACAATAAAATTTGAATTTCACAATAAAATATGTTGGGTGGTTTCAAAGTGAAATACAGTGAAACAGTTCTTTGTTTTCATTAAACACAAACCCACATTGCAGGTTTTACACATTGATCTTGTGTGATGCGGTACTTTGGTAATAGTGTAGTGTGCACATCTTCATGATGGTACTATGGGGTGCATTGTCAAAGCACTAATCTGTTGCAATGAATGGCTTGAATTTGTTATGCTGGATCTGAGACAAGTTGCAGTTTGAAAATGATGGTGTTCCAACTAGCTCAGCAATTAGAGAGCCTGAATTTCTTCAAGGATATTTGCTCGTGTCTGTAATGTTCCTTGTAAATGATGACATTTACAACAGTGACATGAAGAAAGTATGAGAAAATTCTGTGTCACCACTTTTTGGTTTTTCTATCAATCTAATAGACTGATTTTATGTCGGATTTGTCCACAAGAACCATATAGGCATTGGAATATCTGGGCATGAAATTTCTACATGGGAACCATATTTAAATAGCCAAGATATTGTGCTTTTGCAATATTGTAGACATTTGAAAGAAACTGTATTGGTTTGTGATGGTTCCAAACAATTGCTGTAATGCCTCAGCCACTAGACTGAAAATGGAATTCTCCCTGAGACAAATTCTTTTTCATTTTCAAATGCTTTTGGGAACCCAACTCCCACAAGTATATTATTTTGTTTCCTCAGTTCGAGCTTGAGGTGTACAGAAGTAAATAATATCAAAATACGGACTGTGCAGCAAGTTCTGAATTAAAGTGTTTGACAACTCAGGAACCTAAGTATTTTTCTATCTCCTGGCCAGTTTTCCGCAGTACAGACCTGAAATTTGGAAACATAGCCAGTTTAATTTACTATTATCTGTATTTTGTATCCACATTTTATGGACTTCTGTGGCATATACTAGTTGAGGCTTGATGTACCTATGACACAAACCATTCATTGATTCATCCACAGCAAGATGTTCTGTTGGCTTATAGCGGCCAGAGTAGCTCTGGCTAAGAAAATCCAGCATTGAGCAGATTTTGAACAGTAGTTTGTCATAGACTTCCTCCTCCTTTTTTGGCTGTGTATTGTCATCATTCATATGTATACACCCTAGCAACCATGAAAATCTATTCCAAGGCATGAGAACTGAAATTTAGGAATCACAGAGAGCTTTGTCAGAAGACTAATAATCCTTAAATGAAGGATATTTCTTGATACCCATTAATAAATTGGTGGCAACAAAATTTTTTATTTCGTCAATATCTGTTGGTTTGAAAGCAGTGGAACCTCCATGCTTTTGAGTTGCATATAAATTGGTTTGAAATACTAGATGGTCTAGTAAATCATCACCAAGTAAGCAGCCAAATATGTCAGTGCATTTTGCTTTGCTACAGAAGATTTTTGAACCACAAGTATGTGAAAATTCAAAAGTTTCTTTTGCAAGTGTCTCTTGCACCCACTCAGTATGCTCCATTGGTTCTGCATTGTCATTATATGCATTGTCATCATTTTTAACACAAACACTTTCACCCATATATCCTCCAAGTTCAATTCTGCTCTCATCACGTGGAATAAGTTGTGCTTGTTATCAGTTTCATATGATTCACTTTGAATATCCAAAGCAGCTGACTCTTGATCATTTGGAATTTCATCAAGTATGCCCATTAGCCTATCTGCACTGAGGTCACAATCTCTAAATCGTTGGTTTTCTCTTGTTGGTGGTTTACTATCCATACTGACATTCCATAAAGGAAAAATTAGCTTTATCTGTGTTTATCATATGAAAGTCATTATGTCGCAGTGGATTCATAATGAAACCATGAGTATTTTTGTAAGAAACTTGAGTACTTATCACTATTTATTAATAAAAATCTTTCAAAAATCATCAAGTGAAGTATAAGAAGAAAGCATTACCTGAAATTTCAGAAGTCTGCTGTAGAGACATCAAATCGATTATATAACTAAGTTTGAGCTGTATGCCCCAGTACTCAGTGCAACATTGCACTGAAATGGTGGGTAACCTTCAACTATCACTTTTCTGCTGCAAGTAGTCAGTGCTGATGCTAGGTGTCACCTGCAATCAGTGTGCAGTGCTGGCTTCAAGATAAAGCCAATGGGCCACATATAGATTCAAAGTAAAAGTGTAGTTTCAGGCTGAAACCATTGGGCTGGAAAGGGTCAGAAATATGAGATGGTAAGTAAATAAATTATTAAAATCTTACAAAACTTCTCAAAAGTTAAAGTGCAAATTACTGGAGCACCACACAATGCTGTATCTGCGAGTTTTGGGAATTATTGGCAGTGGACTTGCATGGTCCACCATCTAGAGGCTGGAGAGGAATGGGATTACCTCTTTATTGTGCTGGAATGCTGATGTTTAAATTGGTTACACTATATCCACTAAAGAGAGCAATGACCAATACTGTGATAAGTTAAGAGATCATTATTTTAGAACCTAATAATCTATTGTCTGACTATAGAACATAGTTCATAGCGAAATGGTTGAAAGAATTTCTAGCACAAGAAAATGTAAATCATATTTTAATTTCTGGATATCATCCACAAAGCAAACCCACTACAGGAGTAATGTGCGGGCTGTGCAGATTATATCGAAGCTATTGTGGATAGCACAAATGCAATTGTGTTAATTACAGTAAGCATGAGACAAAAAACCAATAATAATAGATTTAAACATCTGCTTTGGAAAATGGCCATTCAAACAAACATATTACAGAACAATTTAACATGGGTTGTTGCAGAACTTGAACATATTCTCGATTTGAGTATAACAAATTTCCTTGAGACAGGAAAGCTTCTGCCACAAATCAGCAAGGCTTTTGAAAGCATTGCTTGTGTGAAACTCAACTTGCCCTTTTCTCACATGATATCCTGTGAACTATGGATGAGGGGCAACAGCAGAGTCCACATTCCTAGATTTCCAAAAAGCACAGTGCCCCACTGCAGACTATTTATGAAGGTAAGAGTCTAGAGAATAGGTTCCCAGATGTCTGAGTGGCTTGAAGATCTCTTAAGTAATAGAACCCAATACACTGGCCTTGACAGCTTCAGGAGCACCCAATGGAAGTGTGATGGGACCACTGTTATTTTCTATACACATAAATAATCTGGCAGACAGGGTGAGCACCGGTCTGCAACTATTTGCTGATGATGATGTAGTGTATTGGAAGGTCTCATTGACTGAATGTTGGATGATTCAAGATTTAGACAAAATTTCTGGCCAGTGTGACAAATAGCAGTTAGCTCTAAATCTAGAAAAACATGTGTGTTATCTAAGATGAGTAGGAAAACAAACCATAATGTTCAAATACAGCATTCGCATTGTGCTTCTTTGATTAAGTCATGTGTAGGTGTAACATAATAAAGCAATATGAAATGAAATGTAATTGGCATGGATGGATTGTAGTGGGAAAAGGTGAATGGTCAACTTCAGTTTATTGGGAGAATTTTAGGAAATTGTAGTTTATCTACATACAGAAAACTAGTTTCACTCATTCTTGAGTATTGCTCAAGTGTTTGGGATCCCCTCCAGGTCAGATTAATGGAATACATTGAAGCAATTCAGAGATTTGTGAGCGTTAGGTTTGAACAACACACAAGTGTTATGGACGTGCTTCAGGGACTCAAATAGGAACCCTGGAGGGAAGGCAACATTCTTTTCAAAATACATTATTGAGAAAACACAGAGAACCAGCGTTTGAAGCTGACTGCAGAACAATTCTACTGCCACCAATGTACATTTTGCATAAGGACAATGAAGATAAGAGTAATTGGGACTCCTGTGGAGGTATGTAGACAGACGTTTTTCTGTTGCTCTATTTACAAGTGAAACAGGAAAGGAAGTGACTTGTAGTGGTGTATGTATGTAGATGTAGAATATACTGTATAGTAATGAACAGTCATGAAAGAAAAGGAAAGAGGGAGTTGACAAGAGCCCAACAGTTGTAAAGTAAACAATTAAAGTTGCTTTCTTATTAATTTATTATTTATTGAATTTGGTTAAGTAATCTGATGCTTGTTCATTATTTGGGACAGCAGGTGAATGGGTCTGAGATTTCCTGCTACTTTATCATTATGAATTACAATAGAAAAATAAAAAAATCAATAAATAGGAAAATAGCATGATGTATAAATGAACAAGTGTACATAGTTTTGTGTTTAGTACTTTATGTTGTGGTTGTTCTATTTATTTGTCTGAGGTATTCACCCTCCTCCAGCAGGTATCAATAACTCAAGCATGATATATTGCAATAACGTCAACAGACACTGAATCTTTTTGAAATGGCATTTTGTTCAGTTTGTTGAAAATCAGAGTCAGAACTGGATGCCAGCCTTACATAAAGACACATGCTAATGGCTAGTCTCTTTTCTAACATATAGTGAATGTATAATAAATTCCAATTGTAACTCCAAGTTCATGGAATGCTGATTTAGTAGACACTAGCAATGATTCAATATTTCAAAATATTTTATCTCGTTGGGAGTTCAATGACTACTACAGAGAAGATGTGTTATTTTTTTGACAGCACACGCACTGACCAAACTCTTGCACCTTACTGTCACCTGACTGACCCCAATTCCATTTACTGTATTTGATTTAGACCTCCTCCTTTTCTTCATCAGTATGTATGGTCTGTAAACATTATTGGACCACTACTTATTTTCTGCCCCTCTTACTGATGCACATTGTTTTCCTGGTCACTCTGATTATACCCACCCCAGCAATATCCTTGAACTCTTTCTTCTCTCATTCCTATATCACATCCTCTGTCCATAGGAACAGATCTCATTTCAAAATAATTATCTGGTCAACCATCTCTGGGTCTTGTTCATCCCCTATATTACTGGTGTTCTCCTTACTATACCACATATCTGTCTCATTTTTCAAATCAAAATCAATGTTTGCCAAACTAAGGTGGTTTTGTACTTCTCTCGGTAACCTCTACATGTGGAATAGATGAATTAACAATGCTAGTTAGTCTTTCAAAGTACTTCTTCATGGTGAATTTTGTCAAGAGTCAGAATTCTTGGTACCCAGCACCTACAGTCATTTATGAATACCAGTGGATGTACTTAACCTTTAGTTTCAAACTTTTAGACATGACTGCTATTCCCATGACACCAGTTAGTGAGACTCAGAGGAAAGCTCTGTCACCTAATACTTTTTTTCTAGTGATTCTACTTTTTCCTCAATTCAAGAAGTATCTACCTTTAGTTGATCTACCTGTTCAGCAAATTTTTCCTTTAGTTGATCTACCTGTTCAGCAAATTTTTGTCTACCTGACACCTTCAGAATATTAGCCTCTTCCTTAATTTTATTTACATCCACCATTATTTTAGGACAAGTTTTGGAATTCCCCTTTTCATGTTTTTCTTTCATTTGTTCCCTAAGATTTTTGATTTGGATGATTACTTTGTCATCTACCTATGTAAACTGATTTTAGACACCTCTATTCTTTCATTAATTGTAGATTTTACACCTCAGTGTGTTAAAGACAACATGTAGGAATGACACAGTTACATATAACATGCACTTTATTGCATAATTGACACTAAATGAATGAAAACCTAGGTTCACAGCAGGCATAAGGTACACACTCTTGTAGTTACTCAGATATTCCACAACAGGCCACTGTTGATAGTCAGAAAATTTCTTCTCTGTGGCAACTGCTGTCACTGGCAGAGCCCCTCCCCCACCCCCCCTCCCTCTCCCTCAGGAGTGCAGAGCATAGACGGAAGAGAAGCATGGAAGAATTGCTGTTGTGACCGTCTTCATGCCTGTGCACCAACCACACTATGGCCAGCTGAAAAGCAGGTTGTGGTTAGACTTTCTCATGGAACACAATGACTCAATCCTGCTCCACAGGATGGTGTTCATTGAGGTGAGGTAGAGGTTGGCAAGGTCAGCCATAAAGAGAATGACTGAGGAGACTGTCGACAGTACGGGGCTCGAGTGTGGACATGGTGAAATGGCGGGAGTGGTGACATTAGGATCTGAAGGCAGGCTGTTGTGATATCTTGGAAGGGTCATGATGGTTAAGAAGCCCTCAAGCGAGAGTTATGACATGATTGTGGCTGTGTCCACTTCACTTGGGATTTTGCAGTTGTGAGAGAAATGTCATGTGATAAAGCCGTTCTTGAAATGGTGTTCCTCATACCTCCCCTCAACCACAGGAAAATTATTGACTAGTTTTATCTGAATGTTGTCTGGCAGAAAGCTGCACATCTAGTTGGAACACAGAGGTGTTGTCATTGGTCAAGCTGGCAGACATGTTATGCCCTGTGAAGAGCCAGAGGATCCTCATCAGTCAGAGTCCTTGGTACATCACTGTTATGGGTGGAATCGCATAAGGTCCAAGTTGGTTTTAAGTGGTTGAGCATCATAGTGGTAGGCTTACCATAAAGTAATATATTGATAATGTTAGTGCCTCATCAGATGACCCTGTGAAGGCCGGCGTAAATTGGCTGTAGTGCAGGATGGAAGGGTCATCCTGGACCATGACATAGCCACAGTCTGCAAGTGCCTTATGGCGAAAAGTTTTGGAAAACTGTGCAGCTATGGAGGTGGTATCCTGAGCCATGTAATGTGTTGTTTGACTTGGGTGACAGGGGCAGGGAGTTCTGAGGTCTCTGTCAATTGTTCTTGTAGGAAAAAGTCTGGAGACAGAGTGAGTCACTTATTTTATAGGACTTCAGCAAGGGAGGCACAAAGATTCTCTTTGTAGGTGGTGCACATCCCTAATAGCAGCCAAGGTAATGCTTCTGCCCAGCAACCACCATGATGTGTAAGGGCAGCTTTAAGTGTAGAGTGCCTTTGGTCCATGAGGCTGTTGCTTTATGGACTGTAGGCCGTTGTGTGGTAATATTGTACACCACGGTTTCATAGTTCATACTTGGTCAGCGGTTAAAGAAATCGGGCAGCCAAAACCTAGTATACATGAGTTGACAAATACTCTTGCTGTTGTCTCCGCCATCCTTGAGGGGAACGGCTTCCAATTAATGTGTCACATGGTCAATGACAGAGAGTATATAACGACAGCCTTCAAATTCAAGTAGAGGCTCTACCACGTCAAGGTGGATATGTTGAAATTGACCATTTGGAATCTCAAAATGACTGCATGTTGGCTTTGCTTGATGATCCACTTTGCTGTGCTGTAAGCCATGCATGTACCATGTCCAGTATAGGCAATCCTTTTTTACATTATTTCATATGAACTGGCTTGTGATGAGTCATGTCGATGGGCATATCCTGGGGTGCATCGGATTGTGGAGCTGGTCAAATGTGAGATCCATTATTGATGTGGGTACAAGATGTCAAATTCTGTTTTGCAAAACATCACACAATACTTACTTGGTGGATCCAAGGATGGAACAATATTCTGTAGGTAAGATGGTTATAGAAAATTTAAGGAGGTCCATAATTTGTCAGTCTTGCAACTACATTCCTGCTAACTTGCCATAGTCGATATGTGTGGAGAGGGCATTTATTCTTGACTGATAGTTTGTGATGGCATTGTCCTTTTCTTAGAGATTTGTGACATCAGTTGTGAATTGTGTTATATAGCCCTTTCATTCATTGTGTTGTCAATTGACACTATCATGTTTCACTGACTGCAGAGTGGAAACACAGAATACCTGCATTTCACCACAATGGTATCAGATGACAACAATCTAGCAAAGGCACATGCCACATGGATCCCTTTCATCTCCTTTGCACAGGGAAGCCAACAGTTGAATGTTTGTCATCGCTGTGTTACAGGTGCTGTAGTGCGTGGAACGTTCTTCACATTTTTTCCCTTTCTGTTTCAATCCTGTTGAAGATTTATAGAAGACATAGGTAAGGTTATTGTTTGTGTGTTATTTTGGTGAATGTTTTTTTGTTACATTGTTAGCTACATTTTTTTAAAGCTGGTTGTTGTCATTTGACACCATTGTGATGACATGCATTCATGTTATGTGGACATTCTCGTTTTTGTAGGTAATATTTTTGATGTTAAGTTGAAATAATTTTGAAAGCTAATCATCCTTAATATACTTAATGAACATTTTGATTATTTTCACATCATATAGATAATTTACGTAAATATTTTAATTTTTCAGACTCAAAACTTTCTGACAAGGAAATTGAGCAGATTGTACTAGAGCTCAATGACACAGTGAGCTTTCAGAGCTCTCAGACAGTGAAGAGTCTGGACCTGAAATTGTTGGAGCTACAGCGGATATGAGGACTGAAGAAACACAGTGGCAGTGCCAGACCTCACAACATGAAAGAGACACTCTAGAAACTGAAACAGAAGCTCCACAAGCAGAAAATGAACAGCTGCAAGGTAACTTCAAATGGAAGAAAGTGCCTTTCACATGCCTTGACACTGCTTTCAGTGGTCCAGATATTACAGCTGTAAGAAGTCCTGCTGAATATTTTTCAGAATACTTCACCAACGATTTTCTGGAACTGCTTTCAGAATAAACAAATTTGTACTCAGTGCAGAAAAATGGAGTGCCAGTGAAATGTACCAGCTCAAAAATATGAAAACTGATTGGAGTACTTATGAAGGTTGGAACTTAAATAGTGG
Source organism: Schistocerca cancellata (assembly GCF_023864275.1). Lineage (NCBI taxonomy): Eukaryota > Metazoa > Arthropoda > Insecta > Orthoptera > Acrididae > Schistocerca > Schistocerca cancellata. Next base: position 329,361,917 of record NC_064628.1, on the reverse strand, counting down.
CGACTATTTATTCTCAACTGATACCAAAAAATTACATGTTTGCACCTGTTACTGTCCTTCAAAGTAGTCACCAGTATTGTGTAGAACCTGTTGCCAGAGATGTGGAAGGCATAGTATAACATTAGCAGAGCCTGTTCTGTTGATGGTGCAAATGGAGCAGTCTACTGCCTGTCAAATCTCTGGAACAGTTCTGAAGCGAATGCCACGAAGTGGTTCCTTCATCTTTGGAATCAAATCAAAGTCACAAGGACTTAAGTCTGAGGAGTATGGTGGATGGAACAGTACTTCCGAGTCCCATTGACCAAACAGAGCAGCCACAGCTTGCACTGTATGCAACTGCGCATTGTCGTGCAGAGTGATGTATGGGTTGAACAGAAAGTGTCACCACTTCTTTCGCAAAGCTGGTCGCAAGTGATGCTCCAAACATAAACAGTAATACTATGCATTGACAGTCTGCCGTGGAGGAAAGTAATGCGTTAGGATAACACCATCACAGTCATACATGAGAATCACCATAACTTTCACCATACTGGGGCTTTGATGCACTTTCAACTTCCGCGGCTACCCATAATGATGCCATTCATTGGATTGGCATTTCAGTTTTGGCTCATACGATGTGGCCTGTGTCTCATTCAGTGTTACGATATGGTGTAAGAAAGCCTCTCCTTCACGCTCATAGTGCTCCACGTGCATCTGAGCAGTGTCATAACACATCCATTTCTGCGTTTCCGTCAAGTCATGCAGAACCCATGGTGAAGCAATTTTTTGCATGCCCAGGCATGACTTCAGGCTGCAATGCACAGTTGTATGCACTAATCCGGTTTCATGGGTGAGCTCATAAATCGTATGGCGTCGATCACTGGCCACTAACATGGCAACAGCATGCACTTCTTCTTCAGAGATGCTAGGACAACCTGCCTGACGCATGTCTGCCACAGTTTGCTGACTTTGATTGAAGGCTTTTTCCCAACGTGCCACTGTTCTGTATGGCAATGCCGATTCCCCGCACGCCTCTTGAAGACATTGATGACACTGTCATGCTGTATGACCTCTGGCACATTCAATCTTGATCCAACTTCATTGTTCCTATTTTGAAAACATAGTGACACCATTATGTTAGACCGCTCACTCCAAGTGACTGTGTTTCCCTCAATTGTGCACATGCCGGTGATGTGGGATGGGCAAGTCCATTTGCTTGGAGGTCAACAATGTGTACTATCAGCCACAATAGTAGATTCCATTGCAAAGTGTCTCCACAGCAGTGTTGCCACTGTTTACGTTCCAACCTACGTATTTTGATGGGTACGTCAGGATTACCCAGATTGCATATGTATTGGGAGCTTCAAACAAGAATACATCTACATCTACATTTATACTCCACAAGCCACCTAACGGTGTGTGGCGGAGGGCACTTTATGTGCCACTGTCATTACCTCCCTTTTCTGTTCCAGTCACATATGGTTCGCGGGAAGAACGACTGCTGGAAAGCCTCCGTGCATGCTTGAATCTCTCTAATTTTACATTTTTTATCTCCTCAGGAGGTATAAGTAGGGGGAAGCAATACATTCAATACCTCATCCAGAAACGCACCCTCTCGAAACCTGGACAGCAAGCTACACCGCGATGCAGAGCACCTCTCTTGCAGAGTCTGCCACTTGAGTTTTCTAAACATCTCCGTAACGCTATCACACTTACCAAATAACACTGTGATGAAACGCGCTGCTCTTCTTTGGATCTTCTCTATATCCTCTGTCAACCTGATCTGGTACAGATCCCACACTGATGAGCAATACTCAAGTATAGGACGAACGAGTGTTTTGTAAGCCACCTCCTTTGTTGATGGACTACATTTTCTAAGGACTCTCCCAATGAATCTCAACCTCATACCTGCCTTACCAACAATTAATTTTATATGATCATTCTACTTCAAATCGTTCCGCACGCATACCCCCAGATATTTTACAGAAGTGACTGCTACCAGTGTTTGTTCCGCTATCATATAATCATACAATAAAGGATCCTTCTTTGTATGTATTCACAATACATTACATTTGTCTATGTTAAGGGTCAGTTGCCACTCCCTGCACCAAGTCATATCTGCTGCAGATCTTTCTGCATTTCGCTTCAATTTTCTAATGCTGCAACTTCTCTGTATACTACAGCATCATCCGTGAAAAGCCACATGGAACTTCCGACACTATCTACTAGGTCATTTATATATATTGTGAAAAGCAATGGTCCCATAACACTCCCCTGTGGCACGCCAAAGTTTACTTTAACATCTGTAGACGTCTCTCCATTGAGAACAACATGCTGTGTTCTGTTTGCTAAAAACTCTTCAACCCAGCTACACAGCTACACAGGCTCTTACTTTGTTTATCAGGCGACAGTGCAAAACTGTATCGAACACCTTCCGGAAGTCAAGGAAAATAGCATCTACCTGGGAGCCTGTATCTAATATTTTCTGGGTCTCATGAACAAATAAAGCAAGTTGGGTCTCACATGATCGCTGTTTCCGGAATTCATGTTGATTCCTACAGAGTAGATTCTGGGTTTCCAGAAATGACATGATATGCAAGCAAAAAACATGTTCTAAAATTCTACAACAGATTGACGTCAGAGATATAGGTCTATAGTTTTGCACATCTGCTCGATGACCCTTCTTGAAGTCTGGGGCTACCTGTGTTCTTTTCCAATCATTTGGAACCTTCTGTTCCTCTAGAGACTTGCGGTACATGGCTGTTAGAAGAAGTGCAAGTTCTTTCACATACTCTGTGTAGTATCAAATTGGTATCCCATCAGGTCCAGTGGACTTTCCTCTGTTGGTGATTCCAGTTGCTTTTCTATTCCTTGGACACTTATTTTGATGTCAGCCATTTTTTCGTTTGTGCGAGCATTTGGAGAAGGAACTGCAGTGTGGTCTTCCTCTGTGAAACAGCTTTGGAAAAAGGTGTTTAGTATTTCAGCTTTACGCGTGTCATCCTCTGTTTCAATGCCATCATCATCCCGGAGTGTCTGGATATGCTGTTTCAAGCCACTTACTGATATGACGTAAGACTACAACTTCCTAGGATTTTCTGTCAAGTCGGTACATAGAGTTTTACTTTCAAATTCACTGAACGCTTCCCGCATAGCCCTCCTTATGCTAACTTTGACATCATTTAGCTTCTGTTTGTCTGAGAGGTCTTGGCTGCTTTTGAACTTGCAGTGAAGCTCTCTTTGCTTTCGCAGTAGTTTCCTAACTTTGTTGTTGAACCACGGTGGGTTTTTCCCATCCCTCACAGTTTTACTTAGCACGTACCTGTCCAAAACGCATTTTATGATTGCGTTTAACTTTTTCCATAAACACTCAATATTGTCAGTGTCGGAACAGAAATTTTTGTTTTGATCTGTTAGGTAGTCTGAAATCTGCCTTTTATTACTCTTGCTAAACAGATAAACCTTCCTCCTTTTTTTTATATTTCTATTTACTCTCATATTCAGGGATGCTGCAACGGCCTTATGATCACTGATTCCCTGTTCTGCACTTACGGAGTTGAAAAGTTTGGGTCTGTTTGTTATCAGTAGGTCCAAGATGTTATCTCCACGAGTCGGTTCTCCGTTTAATTGCTCGAGGTAATTTTCAGATAGTGCACTCAGTATAATGTCACTTGAAACTCTGTCCCTACCACCCGTCCTAAATATCTGAGTGTCCCAGTCTATATCTGGTAAATTGAAATCTCCACCTAAGACTATAACATACTGAGAAAATTTATGTGAAATGTATTCCAGATTTTCTCTCAGTTGTTCTGCCACTAATGCTGTTGAGTTGGGAGGTTGGTAAAAGGAGCCAATTATTAACCTAGCTCAGTTGTTGAGTGTAACCTCCACCCATAATAATTCACAGGAACTATCCACTTCTACTTCACTACAGGATAAACTACTACTAACAGCGACAAACACGCCACCACCAGTTGCATGCAATCTATCCTTTCTAAACACCGTCTGTGCCTTTGTAAAAATTTTGGCAGAATTTATCTCTGGCTTCAGCCAGCTTTTCGTACCTATAACGATTTCAGCTTTGGTGCTTTCTATCAGCACTTGAAGTTCCGGTACTTTACCAATGCAGCTTCGACAGTTTACAATTATAATACCAATTGCTGCTTGGTCTCCGCATGTCCTGACTTTGCCCCGCACCCTTTGAGGCTGTTGCCCCTTCTGTACTTGCCTGAGGCCATCTAACCTAAAAAATGGCCCAGTCCATGCCACACAACCCCTGCTACCCGTGTAGCCACCTGCTGCATGTAGTGGACTCCTGACCTATCCAGCGGAACCCAAAACCCCACCTGCAGATGGGTGCACTCTGTACCCTTCATGGCATCCGGAAGGACCCTTTCCACATCTGGAATGACTCCCCCCGGTATGCACATGAAGTGCACATTGGTTTTCTTCCCCTCTCTTGTTGCCATATCCCTAAGAGGCCCCATTACACACCTGACGTTGGAGTTCCCAACTACCAGTAAGCCCACCCTCTGTGACCGCCCGGATGTTGCAGACTGAGGGGCTACCTCTGGAACAGGACAAGCAGCCATGTCTGGCCGAAGATCAGTATCAGCCAGAGACAGAGTCTGAATCTGGTTCGTCAGACAAACTGGAGAGGCCTTCCGTTCAGTCCTCCGGAATGTCTTTCACCCCCTGCCACACCTCGAGACGACCTCCCACTCTACCACGGGTGAGGGGTCAGCCTCAATGGGGGCAGTATACCGGGCAGCCACAGCCGTAGTCTGATCGGGGGATGCGTGGGACGAGCTGGCCATCCCCGACAAACCCCCATCCAGACCCCCACAATGATACCCATTGGCAACAGCCTCAAGCTGTGTGACCAAAGCCAACACTGCCTGAAGCTGCAGACACATTTTCTGTAAATAGGATATTCAAACTGAGGATCATCTTCATTTAGTTGACAATATGGAAGGTCGCTCTCCAGAAGACAAACTCTGGAAGGTGAGACCACTGCTAAATAGAATCAGGGAAGCTTGTCTCAGTCTGAAAAAAGAAGAAAGGCAAAGTATTGATGAGCAAATGATCCCTTTCAAAGGAAGAAATGTAACAAAGCAATTTGTTCATGGTGAACCACCCCCTGTTGGTCTAATAAATTTGTTCACTGTGGAGTTTCTGGAACTGTATATGATTTTGAAACAGATCAGGGCAAAAGTACAGGAATTCAAAGTGAGCACAAGCACCTGGGCCTTGGTGGTTCGATTGTGATGCGACTGAGTGAACACATTCCACAAGGCTGTGCTGTGGGTACAAATGATATTTCAATAATAATTGTACATCTATGTCACTGGTGCTTTAATTGTTGAAAAAGAAGATCTTTCCCATTGGGACCATCAGAGTTAACTGGTTACAAAAATGCCCACTGAAATCTGAGTCTGAACTGAAGAAGGAAGGAAGAGGATCTGTCATTGTCTGTGTGTCCACAGAAGATAGTCTCTGTGTTATTCCCTGGCTCGATAATAGTGCTGTCACTCTCATTTCCTCTTATGTGGATACAGACATTATTGATCAAGTAAAGAGGTAGAGTGCAGCACAGAAGCAACATCTGGAGATCACAAGACCAGCCCTCATAAAGGAGAACTGTGCATTTATGAGTGGTGTTGATAAAATTGATATTTCTGTACAGAATACACATGAAAAGTAAGAAGAGGCCTGTAAAAGTAACTTTTCACATGTTCGATGTCTCCACATGAATCTCATAATACCTGAGAGATCTGATGTCAAAGTAAAAGGATGTAAAGAGAAAATGGATCCGCTGAAGTTCAGAAACCAGACAGCTGAAGCTTTAATTCTAATGAAAAAGGAAAACAGCTCTACTCTGAGGAAAAGCGGATATTTTGAACAAAAATAACATTGTTTTGTTAAATTTCACATTACATAATTTGTTGCAATAAATTTTGTCACTTGAGTGGTGTACTAATTATTTCTGTACCAGGAAGTTGTTGACCACATTCTTTAGTTGCATGTACCCATAGTGACACAATGGTGTCAAACGACAACATTATATAAAAAAAAAAAAATAAATAAATAAAATAAAATTGAAATTCCTTTTTTTCCAGAAAACATGTTGAGATAAATTATTTTATCAAGAAAAATGCAAAAATAAATTCTTTAATTGGCAAAAAATAAATAGTGACTGGAAAGGATAGTCTAGGTGACACACCGATTGAGGGCAGGAATCTTTCAAAGGCTTGTGTGTAGAGTGGTTTGTGAATACAATGAGTGTCTGCTCCCCACATCATCTTTAAACTTGTGGACAACCTAATATGCTGCCAGTAGTCCACGATCATAGGTGGATGACTTGCACTGACAATCTCTCACTTTACGAGGAAAAAAAAAAAAATGAAGTGGCAGAACCGACTAAGCAGTTTTAAGGAGTAATAAAAAGTAAATCTGGATGTATGGAGAAAAAATGTTTTTATTTTCTAAATTGGTACAATATACCATTTTACATTCATTTTGTTTTGAAAATAATGTCCTCAAGATGGTGGCCGCTAGCATCAATACATTGTTGTAGACAATCCCTGAAGTTTTGAGCAGCTCTTGCAGACATATCATGGGGTATGACATTTACTTCGCAATAATCCACTCTTTTAACTCTGTGAGGGTGGCTTTTGAAAACATTTTCCTTCAGATATCCCCAAAGAAAGCAGTCACAAATGCCCAAATCTGGTGACCACGCAGGCCACCCGACATCACCCCTCAAAGAGACGAGGTGACCTGTCAACATTTCTCTCAAAACATCAAGTGAAATTCGAGATGTGTGAGCAATAGCTCCATCCTGTTGGAACCACAAGTCCTGCAGTCCATTTTCTTCAACAATCTTGTCCATTCTGGGCTGCAGACCATGCCAAATTGTGATATGGCACACCACACTGTCACTTTAGGAGAATGTTGCGGTCTTTCATGAATAATTTGGGGGTTATTTTCAGCCCAGTAGTGAAAGTTTTCCATGGAATGTTGAACTGCTGGCGAAAATCTTGTTGTGTAGCGATCACAGATCTGTTGTTTTTATAATAAGTGTGAATGGCAAAACCATAATGTGCACCGGTCCAGACTATTTTGGCTACTGAAATGGGGTCAATGACTGAACAAAGGCAGATCACGTGCAACTGCCTACTCCCACCACAGCCCCAGCAGTAATAAATAGAAACTGCTTAGATGGTTCTGCCGCATCCTGTACTTCTTATTGCAGAACTGCCACAACTGAAAAATTGCTCACATCCAACATATTCATCATTTGTGCATTAAGTAGTGGATGCACAAAAGTCATAGCATGTGTGAGACAGTCTTTAATTTTGCCAAGAAGTGTTGCATTTTTCCCAACTACAAGTTCTGTGACAGGTGCCTGTATGGCAGCAACTTTACAAAGGTGCTGACGATAGAACTGAACCATGCCAAGAAAATGGCATATTTCATGGAAATCTTGTGGTTGAAGTAATTGCTCAATGAACTCAGTTCATTGAGCCATAGGACAGATACCAGTGGCATTGACCATGTGACCAAAGAACACCACTTTGGCAAGCAAAGCTGACACTTGTTGTCATTAATGATGACGCTGTTGTCAGTAAGTGCATTAAGACCTTGATTGAGATGCAGCTGGTGCTCTTCCCATGAAGGGGAAGAAGTTAGAATGACATACAAATACACATAGCAAAAAGGGAGCTTAAACTGGATACTATCTGTGTTATCATCAGCTATTGGTAGCATGTCATACCAGTCCACATTTAGCAGTTTCCAGCTATGTGAATGCACTGCCTATTTGCAGCCAGCTCCAAGACGCATCCTCAGCAGCTCATGTGACCTGTACGACCACAGAGCTGACTTAAGGGATGCTGCACGTTATCTATCTGTCTAGTCTGTTGGTTCAGCTCTGACTGTCTAGTCTACACATTGTCACTCAGCCTCTGTTAGTATTGTGGGTGTGCAGACTCAGCCTAGCTCATGGACTTGGATTGGATATTGATCTGATGGCTAGTCTGTTCTGTGGGTTGACTAGTGTGACTGTGGTGGTGTGATGTTCTGCTGCCTATCACCTTTCCCTGTAGAACAGGAAGTTATATATATCTGCTGATCTGATGTCCCCAGACCATAAAGTCATTGGACTTCTTCACTCAGAAGGTGTTTTGTAGCCTAATTGAAAAGTCTGTTTCAGAGCAGTGGGACAGTGGGGGATTCACAGAACATGATAGGCTGTAATGTCCGCCCCAGTAGCTGAGTGGTCAGCGTGACGGATTGCCATCCTCCGGGCCCGGGTTCGATTCCCGGCTGGGTCGGAGATTTTCTCCGCTCAGGGACTGGGTGTTGTGTTGTGTTCATCATCATTTCATCCCCATCCGGCGTGCAGGTCGCCCAATGTGGCGCCGAATGTAATAAGACCTGCGCCAAGGCGGCCGGACCTGCCCCGCGAGGGGCCTCCCGGCCAATGACGCCAAACGCTCATTTCCATTTCCATAGGCTGTAATGAGAAAAATTAGGCAAATATTTTGCAGTATAAACATGAATGGGAGGTAGCCCTGTTACAAGTTTTCTAAAATACATAAAGTCACATAAAAAAGTATCTTATGGTAAATGATAATACACTCCTGGAAATGGAAAAAAGAACACATTGACACCGGTGTGTCAGACCCACCATACTTGCTCCGGACACTGCGAGAGGGCTGTACAAGCAATGATCACACGCACGGCACAGCGGACACACCAGGAACCGCGGTGTTGGTCATCGAATGGCGCTAGCTGTGCAGCATTTGTGCACCACCGCCGTCAGTGTCAGCCAGTTTGCCATGGCATACGAAGCTCCATCGCAGTCTTTAACACTGGTAGCATGCCGCGACAGCGTGGACGTGAACCGTATGTGCAGTTGACGGACTTTGAGCGAGGGCGTATAGTGAGCATGCGGGAGGCCGGGTGGACGTACCGCCGAATTGCTCAACACGTGGGGCATGAGGTCTCCACAGTACATCGATGTTGTCGCCAGTGGTCGGCGGAAGGTGCACGTGCCCGTCGACCTGGGACCAGACCGCAGCGACGCACGGATGCACGCCAAGACCGTAGGATCCTACGCAGTGCCGTAGGGGACCGCACCGCCACTTCCCAGCAAATTAGGGACACTGTTGCTCCTGGGGTATCGGCGAGGACCATTCGCAACCATCTCCATGAAGCTGGGCTACGGTCCCGCACACCGTTAGGCCGTCTTCCGCTCATGCCCCAACATCGTGCAGCCCGCCTCCAGTGGTGTCGCGACAGGCGTGAATGGAGGGACGAATGGAGACGTGTCATCTTCAGCGATGAGAGTCGCTTCTGCCTTGGTGCCAATGATGGTTGTATGCGTGTTTGGCGCCGTGCAGGTGAGCGCCACAATCAGGACTGCATACGACCGAGGCACACAGGGCCAACACCCGGCATCATGGTGTGGGGAGCGATCTCCTACACTGGCCATACACCACTGATGATCGTTGAGGGGACACTGAATAGTGCACGGTACATCCAAACCGTCATTGAACCCATCGTTCTACCATTCCTAGACCGGCAAGGGAACTTGCTGATCCAACAGGACAATGCACGTCCGCATGTTTCCCGTGCCACCCAACGTGCTCTAGAAGGTGTAAGTCAACTACCCTGGCCAGCAAGATCTCCGGATCTGTCCCCCATTGAGCATGTTTGGGACTGGATGAAGCGTCGTCTCACGCGGTCTGCATGTCCAGCACGAACGCTGGTCCAACTGAGGCGCCAGGTGGAAATGGCATAGCAAGCCATTCCACAGGACTACATCCAGCATCTCTACGATCATCTCCATGGGAGAATAGCAGCCTGCATTGCTGCGAAAGGTGGATATACACTGTACTAGTGGCGACATTGTGCATGCTCTGTTGCCTGTGTCTATGTGCCTGTGGTTCTGTCAGTGTGATCATGTGATGTATCTGACCCCAGGAATGTGTCAATAAAGTTTCCCCTTCCTGGGACAATGAATTCACGGTGTTCTTATTTCAATTTCCAGGAGTGTATATCCAGTCCGTAGAGAGAGTGAGGAATAGTTGAACAAGAGAATGGCAAGCTGCTAGCCACAAGATCCAAATTATGTAAACTGGTGCAGGAGCCAAATGAAAGAGCTTACCTCAATACATTTTGTGAGGTCATGATTCAGGGTGCTCACTTTACAAATAGTGTAATGACGCAGTAGCAACCAATGTTACTACTATTGCTACAAGTTTCTGAATGTGACCCATGCTAACCCACATGGACAGCCCTAACACAAGGCTGCTCACAAGATAATAAGAGGCATCACTTTTATCATGAAATGGTGGCATTTTCCACAATACCACTGTCCACAATGTGAAGGCATCTGAACCCAGCAACTAAAAGCCCAGAAAACATGACTGTTGGTCCTATTTGTAAACTTATGCACTGAACTGTAGCATGCATCACACAATTAACAAATAGGTCCTGGAAGCCAATGTGATGGACGGGGGGAGGAGGGGGAGGGGGTGGCGGCGAACGAACTGCAGTTGGCCAGATCTCCTGGACTCTCAATTTGGGTCAACTGTTTGAGCATGAATTCTCTGGACTAGGAAGAACTGGTAAGCCTTCAGAACCATCTAGCTTCAGCTGACATTCAAATGTAAAAGCTAAGAGCTATAAAGAAAGTTCACCATTTTGAGCATTTTCTACATTAAACAAATGGAAAATGTGAAAATTACTCTGCCCCATCCATTTGGTAATCCTCCATGCAGGCAATCCCTTAGTGATACTAATTGGCTGGGAAAAATTAATCTAACAGGATAAAATGATTGATTTAGTTTGATGAATTGTTGATTAATAATCAGATTATAACCAATGAGTATAGAAATCTGTAGGTGGCTCGAACCTATGGTTGAAATTATCAAATGATTTTTACTTTGCTATCTTTCTTTGTGATGTGAACTAACTGGTACAGCCATTGTGGCCATTCCATGAGGGCTGTATGTCCTCAGAAAGTCTCTGCATTCTGCATTACAATAGCCATCTCAATGTAACAATTTGGTAGAAACAGCTGTCCTTGAGGAAAACAGAATTCCAATCTAACTATCATACACAAGCTAGAACCAGATATGTGGAAAATTTTTAAACACACATACCAGAAAAGTTAATATCATAATATCACATGGGATATTTACTCAATTAAAGGGCTACTTCTGTACATAAACATACCTTCCAAGATCCTAATCTAATAACCAAGTTCCACTTTCAGCCATTAAGGACAGCATGTCCAAATCAAGAACTGTTGAAAAAAAAACTGATGCTGTCATGTTCACGAAAAACTGAGGAAAAAGGAAAAAAATCAAATCACTCTTTTGAGAGGTTTTGAGCTCAAGACCCATTGCTACACCACATTTGTTGTGTTCACATAGCCTTTGATATGGGCTTTGAGATGCACTTTCCATTTCTCTACCTGAATCCAGACACCCATGGCACATGCACAGGTATTGGAGCAGCTTGGCCATATTTGGTGACCAGCTGTGTCATCCCAACATTGCTAGTGAGGGAAGTTGCAATCACCAAAACGCGAAACCAGCTCCTTGACAAGAGCATGCCGCAGTCTTCAACATCTGTCTGCTGTCAGGGGCTGCAACCAGTTCTCAGCGGTGATTCTTGCAACACACCCTTCTGTGCCCCAGTGGATGGTTTACTCCTACCCTTGACCTTGAAAGGCCTCCACTCAGAACCAGCTCTCAGCAATTTTAACTATACCATCTCTGCCAACTGCCTCAGTCATGCAGATGACATCATAGTTAGCACACTCTGAAGGAGGAGTGTGTGGCATATGGCTATGGTGGCTCAGTTGCAAAACTGACCCTTCTCAGGCTCTAAGTTTAACATTTACATGTAGGATAAAGTCTAACACAATTAATACAACTTAATTAAAAAACTTGATTATCCTTAAAACTAGTTTTCTTAGTGTCACTTTTCTGTTCCCAGTGGTGCCATCTCGATTCTCAAATGCTCAGCACTCATACATTTATATCACAACTACTTTTCATTAATATAGTTTAAAAAATTTCTTGTTTTTGTCTTAATAATAATATTCAATTAATCAATATACATTTTCTTTCCCTTTTTTATTTTTAATGCTTTTTAGTAAGTGCTTTGTGATCTTCTCTTAGCTTCTCCCTGTTTGTTTGGTTCTTCTTGTATCTATGGTTATCATCCTTGAATCAGTGTTGCCAGTCAAATGCCTCCTGATCACAAAGGTGCTTCTACCCTTTCTTATAATCATTTCCTTTTCCTCAAATTTCAAGAGTCACTGGACGAACTGTGAACCAAGACTGACATATTGTTGTGTTGCCTCTAGTGTTAATTTCTTAAGTCTAGCAAGTCATCATATCCAGTTCCACTACTTTCTCAGTCTATTTAATTTGTATAATATTGAATGGAGTTCTCTAGTTATCCCCTTTTTCCTTATACCTTACCCAATTTTAACGTGTCCTCTTTTACGACTTATTGTGTGTTCTAAACAAATTCCTTCTTCCATGTGGGCCCTTCTACATATTCAGTATTTAACAATTTAAACGTTGGTAGTTGCCATCCTTTCTTACAAGTGTATTTTCTTTATTCTATCATAAATCTTGTTTTGCTCAAAACAGTCAGCCTAGTGACTGTCAGCATTTGTGCTTTTGTGAGTGTGTGACTACTGTGTACTGGCAGAGTTACACACTGGCACAAGCCTATTCCATTGCAGTAAATCAGTCATCAGACTCAATCCACCTTCAGCAAGTATTTATACATGAGAAATGGACTTAGTAGTGCACCAGAAATAGTTTTCAAGTACCTCCTCCCTCATAGAGAACAGCCCACATGCTGGTGCCACCTTTGTCTCCCACCAGTTTCATGTCATGACACATGTCCAACACTTCCAATTTCCTTTCCACATCACTGAATATCTCTTTCCTCAACAGTATTGGAAGCTGTCATTTAGAGGTTTCACTACTTTCCTCACCTTATTTCCCACAATGGAACATTCTGTAACTGGACAGTTTTATATTACCACTTAAATACTGATAAAGGAAACACAATACCCTGCGTATACATGTGCATAAAAGATGTAGAAACACTAATTCTAGTAATTATTATACAATGAAAATTTAACTGGTCAATCTAACTGCATAAGAAATACACTTGTAAACAATATTTGAGACATTAAGTTACTAATATACAAATATAGGACACTTAGCTGATGAACAACTTAATATTGTCGATGTTCTGTATTGCTTTCTCTGTTCCAGTATCTGGGTAGATAACAAGATAATTGTTTTCACCCAGAACTTTCTCTAATGGTTAGGGGCTGCCATATAAAATGTAGGACTTTGCTATTTTCTTGTCTATTTTGTCAAATCGATAATGCTTTCTGACAAGGACCAGTGTTCCTTATCTAGTCCTGCATTGCTTGCAATACAATAGTGTCATACTTTCCTTAATGCTTCCTTGCACCATTTCCTCTTAATACACTACACAGCTTTGACTGCAGCCCTTCTTCAGAGAAGGGAGTAATCATGAGATTTCTCTCACTGGAGTCATTACTGGCTTCTACAGTATGAGTTCAGCAGAGAAGTAACCTATGGAGTCTTGTATCAGACTGTTGAAAACTTCTTCGAATTGCAGGATGAAACTGACCTATCTGGAATGTTTAGTCAAGCAGTGAGTTCTCACCAGTTTCCCGACTTCTCAGAAAAAGTGCTCAATCAGACATGTTCTGCATGGTACACACTAGTTATATGGATAATGACCCCTTGCTTATGCATCTCAGTAATCCAAGTGCAGTAGTTGAACTGTAGGCTGTTGCAGATAAGACACCTTTGAGTTGGCAAACCTGTCAGCATAACACCATAGGCATCTCACAGGAATAATAGCTGAAGTGGCTCTCACTGGGTACAATTTGATGAACTTCGTAAATACATCTAGTATTGCTAACAAGAAATGAGCTCCTCCTTTGCCTACTCTGAGGCTTCCTATAATATCCGCCAATATAAGTTCTCTCAGGGTAGAACCCGTCACATGGTGCTTTAGACCTGTAAGCCTTTCTGTTGACAGTGTAGCTTTCAGGCATAAGACACATTTCACCTGTTGCTTCACAGTGACTGACTCTGTGTTCTTGAAGTACAGGGCTATTACAAATGATTGAAGCGATTTCATAAATTCACTGTAGCTCCATTCATTGACATATGGTCACGACACACTACAGATACGTAGAAAAACTCATAAAGTTTTGTTCGGCTGAAGCCGCACTTCAGGTTTCTGCCACCAGAGCGCTCAAGAGGGCAGTGAGACAAAATGGCGACAGGAGCCGAGAAAGCGTATGTCGTGCTTGAAATTCACTCACATCAGTCAGTCATAACAGTGCAACGACAGTTCAGGACGAAGTTCAACAAAGATCCACCAACTGCTAACTCCATTCGGCGATGGTACACGCAGTTTAAAGCTTCTGGATGCCTCTGTAAGGGGAAATCAATGGGTCGGCCTGCAGTGAGCGAAGAAACGGTTGAACGCGTGCGGGCAAGTTTCACGCGTAGCCCGCGGAAGTCGACGAATAAAGCAAGCAGGGAGCTAAACGTACCACAGCCGACGGTTTGGAAAATCTTACGGAAAAGGCTGAAGCAGAAGCCTTATCGTTTACAATTGCTACAAGCCCTGACACCCAATGACAAAGTCAAACGCTTTGAATTTTCGGCGCGGTTGCAACAGCTCATGGAAGAGGATGCGTTCAGTGCGAAACTTGTTTTCAGTGATGAAGCAACATTTTTTCTTAATGGTGAAGTGAACAGACACAATGTGCGAATCTGGGCGGTAGAGAATCCTCACGCATTCGTGCAGCAAATTTGCAGTTCACCAAAAGTTAACGTGTTTTGTGCAATCTCACGGTTTAAAGTTTACGGCCCCTCTTTCTTCTGCAAAAAAAAAACGTTACAGGACACGCGTATCTGGACATGCTGGAAAATTGGCTCATGCCACAACTGGAGATCGACAGCGCCGACTTCATCTTTCAACAGGATGGCGCTCCACCGCACTTCCATCATGATGTTCGGCATTTCTTAAACAGGAGATTGGAAAACCGATGGATCGGTCGTGGTGGAGATCATGATCAGCAATTCATGTCATGGCCTCCACGCTCTCCCGACTTAACCCCATGCAATTTCTACCTGTGGGGTTATGTGAAAGATTCAGTGTTTAAACCTCCTCTACCAAGAAATGTGCCAGAACTGCGAGCTCGCATCAACGATGCTTTCGAACTCATTGATGGGGACATGCTGCGCCGAGTGTGGGAGGAACTTGATTATCAGCTTGATGTCTGCCGAATCACTAAAGGGGCACATATCGAACATTTGTGAATGCCAAAAAAACTTTTTGAGTTTTTGTATGTGTGTGCAAAGCATTGTGAAAATATCTCAAATAATAAAGTTATTGTAGAGCTGTGAAATCGTTTCAATCATTTGTAATAACCTTGTATATATCCTGCTTAAGAATTGTGATGCACTTTGTCATCCCACAGTGTTTGAACAAGAGATGAGCCCATTTAACAAGGTTAGCCTGCAATTTTTGTGGAATGTAGAGTTTCCATCTATCACTATATTGATGGGTGCAGACATGGAGAACTTTGTCCAGAAAATGCATTGCCCCACTCACTCAATTTTAACTATTTCCTAATCTCCTGAAGCTTAGGGTTTTGGCATCACCTGCTACATTTTTAATCCAACTATTCAGTCTCCTTACTCTCAGGGTGGTCCAAATCTTTGTCAACTATTCCAAGAGGAAGATGAGATAAACATCTGGAACAATGTTATCCTTGTTGGGCATGTATTGGACTGTATAATCTGTCATTCAGGTGTCGACAGCTGTTCAAGAAAGTTAGTGCCCTCATCAGCATGTGTGACCTCACTGCTGATGATATGACAAGGAATTTTACCTTCTGACAGGCAAACCTACATTTTCCAGAGTCATACCAACATGAGCCACTGCCTGCAATACATCACGCAGGGTTTTACAGTGTTCTGAGAAACCGTTTGAGGTGATTACTACATCGTCAACATATAGTGTGACTTGCCCTGGAAAGTTGTGGATCCAATACCTCATCTAGATTGTGAATGAACATCATGGCACTTAGATTTAGTGCAAACAGTAGAACTGTGAATTTTTAGCCCTTTCTGTTGACTAGGAATACTATATACTTTGCGGATTATTTTAAAAGCAGTATTTGCAAATATGATGTGGTCATATCCCATGTGTAGAAAAATTTAGCCCCTCAAATCTCATAAGAAGGTCCTCTATGGCTTCTGCCAGTCTCGTTCAGTAATCAGTATCTGATTGAGACACCTTGTGTCAAGCAACAAGCATATACCACTCCCCAGTTTATATACTGCTACTACCCTATTGTTATAATGACTGTTTGAACTACTGATCACTCGATTTTTTGACATTATCTTGACCTCCTTGTCCACTAATGTCCGTTTAGACAGAGGGATGAAGTTTGGTGGTGAATAAAATTGCTCTCCATCCTTTACTCACAAATGACAGGTATAATGGGTCAATCCACTGGGTCAATGTTGAAACACACTGGCGTAAGATTTTAATATTGCAAACGAAGTTGCCTGTTGCTCCAGAGTCAAGCAACTCCCCTCACTAACACAGACCTACAGCTCTGCCTCTGGCACACTGAGGATGGGGGACCCTTGCCCCAGGCAGTGCCAGCTGTCACCTGCAGGGCTGGAAGGCCACCCTTGGTAATCTGCCCCAACAGATGGCGGCCTTGCATCTAGTACTAGCAGGGAATACCCCATTCCTCCCCCCCCACCCCCACCCCCACCCCCCACCCCCATGTATTGCTAAGGGTTTACTGAATGGTAGAATGTGTCTGCTTCCATTAACTGATACGCTAAGATCTCTGGTCTCGCAGTCAGTTATGGCACTGGTGTGACTCAACCAACTAGCACCCAGAATGATGGGCACTGTCAGTCTATCCACAACCACAGCCAGCTGGTACTAAGTAAATCCCTGCAGGGACAATTCTAATAACACATGCTTCTTTACAGGTGTGGATTTGGCTTTGGTGGCACTTCTGATCCTTATAGCAGTGACAGGGCATACTTCTATTCTGTGCCTCTCCCTGAGGAAGTTAAAATATGTTTTCAAAGCGGGAATAGTTGGACATGTGTCAAGCAGTATCTTTTGTGTGCCCAAAACGAGCTAGGGCTATTCATGCACTTTGATATGCTTGTTCCAATAATTTAAATTCTTCCGTCAATAAATCTCTAGTGGATTTTGTGGGAAGATCACCCTGCCTTCTCAAACTACTGCACACAGCCTGTTAGTTTTCTGGAGCAACCTCCATAATGGAAATGGTCACCTCTATTGCCACAATTTCTTTAGAATTTTGCTGAGGTGGACACTTCCAATGTTTCGCATCTTGCCAATGCCGATGATAGACACAGTCAGCAGCTGTCTCCTTCCCCATTCTGGCATGCAGTGATAAATTAGGGGGATCATCTCCTCGGGTTCTGTTGGCAGCTCCAAATGTCACACAACAGAGACTTCCACAAAAAGAACTCTCACAGTCTTCCTCCAGTCGGACTCTATTCTGCGCCCATCATTAGAGAGCACCTAAGTCTCTTTTGACACACCTGGTTCCATTACTGTGCTAGGAATTCTCAGTTCACCTGAGCCAAGTTTGTGCAGTAATCTACCACCACAGACTTGCCTTGGAAACAAGATATTGCCCAAATACATTGAACAGTTGCCTATGATACTGAGTGTGACATACCAGTCTTGTAAATTCTGTAAAAAGTCTACCGGACAGATTCTACTGCTCATCCTTCTGAAACATTCCCACTTAAGGGGAGTAAATGGAACAGGAGGAGACTAAGCCTGAGAGTAAACCCCACTAATGAACTAGCTAACTCTTCTCTGATAGTATTTTGAGAATTTTCTCACTCCAGAAAAGTTCAGATTATATTTGCCATAACATTGACTTGCTCTGTTTACTTCAGAGGTTACTATTGGGGCATAATCTGAGTTAGCTGGTGTAGGTGCTGTCACAAAACAAAATGGCCCTGCACAAGTGTTGGTGACAGACAAAGGAGTCACAAGAAAAGCTGTTGGCTTTAATGCACCACCAGTTTCTTTCATGGTGCCATCAACAGTGGCAGCACTGTTATGGAAGACTGCCCATGTTCCTATTTACATAGATCTGAGTGAGTAAGTGCCGGCATCAGGCACCATGCAACAACACCCTCTACTCAGCAGTGACAGCATCGGCAGCATTGGCATCGGCAGCAGCAATGGTGGTGGAGTCCATGGTAGCAGCCGTGGTGGCAGTGTCAGCATCATTAGTGGCATCAGCTGCAGTGGTAGTGGCTGCAGTGGTAGTGGCTGCAGTGGAGTTAGCAATGGGGGCTGCAGCAGTATCAGTGTCATTGGTAGCTGTGTTGGCAGCAGTGTGTGCAATTGTGTCAATGGCAGCGGTGGTGGTGAAGTCAGCAGCAGTGACAGCATCAGCATCGATGTCACTGGTGTCAGTGGTGGCATTTTCGGTGGTGATTTAATCGGCATTGGCAATGGTGGTGGTGCTGGTGCTGTTGGCATTGGCATAGGTAGTGGTGTATATGGTGGCATCATCAGCAGCGATGGTGGAGTCAGTGTTGGCATAATTGACAGCAGTGGTAGTGGCAATGCCGCTGGTGGCATCAACAGCAGTGGTTGCAATGGAGTCAGTGGTGGCAGCAGTGTGGGTGTCATTGGTGGCACAGCAGTGGCGACGGTGGGGCAGCAGTGGTTGCGGCAGCAGCAGCAGTCAGTGGCGGTGGTGGTGTCAGTGTCATTAGTGGCACAGTCGGCAACAGTGGCATCAGCAACAGCAGCAGTCTTGGAGTTGGCAGCAGTGATGTTGGTGTCATTGGTGGTGGTGTCAGCAGCTGAGCATCAGTTGCGACAGTAGCGGCAGTGGTGGAGTCGGTGCTGGCAGTGGCAACAGTATCAGTGTCATTGGCAGTAGTGTCGGTGGCAAAGCTGGTAGTCGCATCAGCAGCAGTGGTGGTGTTGGAATTGGTGGTAGTGGTGGTGTTGGTATTGATGTTTCATTCCATCTGACAAAAGTATTATCTCTTTTGAGGCCAAAGTAGAGTGTGGCAGTGCAGTCATCTGGTCACATATAACAGGTGTAGGTGAAACCAAGTTAATTGTTGGATGTGTTTACCAGCCACCTGATTCTGCTGTGACAGTTCTAAAGTCATTCAAGAGAAAGTCTAAGTCAATAGTGTGTAAATACCCATATCATGCAATACTAGTCGGAGGTGATTTTATGCTACCAAGTATACACTGGGATGTCTAGAGATTAATTGTGGGAGATACAGACAGACAGTCACGCAAAACACTTTTGAACACATTTTTTGAAAACTGTCTTGAACAGCTAACTCAGCAGCCCACATGCAATGGAAATATCTTAGGCCTTGTAGCTACAAGTAGGCCGAACCTTATCAATAATATCAATATAGAAATGGTGATAGTGATCATGATGTCATAGCAACTATGATTAAGAAGGTTAATAAATCAGTGAAGAAGGTTAGGAGAATTTTTCTGCTAGATGCAGCAGATAATCAGTTATTAGCATCACACTTAGACTGTTAACTGGTGTCACTAAGTACCAGTGACATGGATGTAAAGGAATTATGGGTAAAGTTTAAGCAGACTGTAAATTGTGGTCTGGAGAGTTATGTGCCTAGGAAGTGGATAAAGGATGGAAAAGACCCACCATGGTTTAATAACGAAAGTCAGAGAAAGCAGAGGCTGTTGCACTTTTAGTTCCAAAGGGAACACACAAATGACAACAAGCAAAGGTTAGTAGAGATTCATGCAGCTACAAAAAGATCTATCCATGAAGCACACAACTGCCACCATCGCACCTCAGCAAAAGATCTGGCTGAGAACCCAAGAAAATGCTGGTCTTACATAAAATTAGTAAGCAGGTCTAGGCCTTCCATTCAGTCCGTTGTTGGTTGGTCTGATGTGGTAGTTGAAAATAGCAAAATGAACGCTGAAGTTTTAAATTTCATGTTCAAGAAATCATTCAAAAAGGAGAATCATGCAAGCATACTGTCATTTGACCATCAGACAGACTTCTGTATGGACAACATAGTAACAAGCATCCCTTGGGTAGAGAAACAATTGAAAGATTTGAAAGCAAATAAATTATCAGTTTTGGATGGAATCCCAGCTTCATTTTACAAAGAGTACTCCACAGCATTGGCCTCTTATCTAGGTAGCATTTATCACGAATCTCTCACCCAGCACAAAGTCTTAAGTGACTGGATAAAAGTGCAGGTGACTCCAACATATAGGAAGGGTAAAATAACAGACTTGCAAAATTAACTTCTGTTTACTGCACAGTCCTTGAACATATTCTCAGTTTGAATATAATAAACTTTCTAGAGACTTGAAGCTTATGTCCATGAATCAGCATGGTTTTAGAAAGCATCACTTGTGCGAAACTCAGCTGACCCTTTTCTCACATGATATACTGTGAACTATGGATGAAGGGCAACAAACAGAGTCCATATTTCTAGATTTCTGGAAAGTATTTGACACAGTGCCTCATTGCAGTCTGTTAATGAAGATATGATCACATGGAATAAGTTCACAGATATGTGAGTGGCTCAAAGACTTCTTAAATAATAGAGCCCAGTATGTTGTTCTTTAGGGCGAGAGTTCATCATCCACAGTTAATGAGTAGGTTCCTTGAGCATTTTCTACATTAAACAAATGGAGAAGGTGAAAATTACTCTGCCCCATCCATATGATAGTCCTACATGTTGGCAATTCCTCACTGATGCTAATTGGCTGGAGAAATTTAATCTAACAGCAAAAAATGATTGGTTTAATTTGGTGAATTATTTATTAATAATCTGCTCAGCCTCAGATTATTACCAGTGAGTTCAGAAATCTGTAGTCAGCTTGAATCTGTGGCTGAAAGTATCAAATGAATTTTATTTTGCTATCTTTCTTTCTGATGTGGATTGGCTGGTGCAGGAACTGTGGCCATACCATGTGTATTGTATGTCCTCAATAAGTCTCTGCATTACAATCTGGATTTTGCTACTGGAATTTAGCTTAAGTAAAAGAAGTTCATTAAACATTACATGTGTATCTTATTACTTTTCTCTGTTAAAGCACCCACAAAGTAGTTTGCATCAACAAGTTGGGTGCTCAAAGACCTGGCAATGAGGAAGGGCTTTGTTTATTTACTGTTTTGTCGTACTTCTTATCAATATAGAAGATTGGCAACATTGTTTTGTTGGTTGTTTCTCTTTCCCATCAAGTGCATTATTTGTGTGTATTTCTTTCAGGATTGTGGACATCAGCCCTGCTTGTCCCCCACATTGCTTTAGTGTTAATGCATGTATTTCTGAACACTCATCCTGAAATTGGCTGAGGTTTTTGCACTTTTCAGGGGCTGATATTTCTAGTGACTTTGATTAGTAATTTCTTCTAGTGTACCTTCATGGCTGCAATCTGTTAGTGACAAGTGTTATTTTTGTGTGTTTGACCATGGCCAGTCCCCCGTAAGATCTGTCAGTAACTCATATTGTGCAGTTGCAGCAGCTAATGGAAATTGTGCTCAGACTGCACTGGCAAACACTGTAGCACTGTCCCCAGCACCCGCAACAACCACTGTAGCTAGCAACACTTTTTTCCATATCACCATAAGCTCCATTTGATTTTTATCAAGAGGAATGCTTCAAGTACCATTGACAGCTCAGTTCACATTTATAAGTGCTTCATGTTGAAGGTAGGGATAGGCAATCATATTTTATTGCAACAGTTGGGGTGGTGTAGTGTCAGGTAACTGGGTAGCCTGCAAACTTTTTCCCGTCACCTACCTTGATAGTGTTCCTCATAAAGACCTAATTGCTGCACTATACAAGTACTGTGGTGAACAGATTAAAGTGGCAATTGTGTGTTACAAATTCTTTCACTTCTGTAGGTAATCCAGTTGGACATATAAGCTATGGGTGGCTAACTCATAAGAACTTACAGGCCATTGCATATTCAAGGGTGAGTATGTTACTATAGTGATGCCATTATTCAAAAGTGTCAGATCATCTCATACTTGAACAAATTGGTGGAGCATCAGGACTTGTGTGGTAGTGCAGTGGCAGAGTTTGATTCTGCTGTTGTTTGTGCAGTTCAGAGTATTTGTGCAGTTCAGAGTTATGGTAAACAGGTTGTGTGGCATGCAAAGTCTCAGCCAGGGAATCATCATAAACCAAACCAGTGTCTTAGCCAGCTGGCTCATGGAGTCTGCCCTCAGTGCTTCATGGCACACAAGTAACAGGCATGCCCCTGTCGTGATGCTAAGTTTTATCTTTGGAACAAGCACAGCCATGTTTGATCTGTCTGCTTGCAGAAAGGCAAGTGCAATTAGCACTCCACACAAACTCCAGATTTTCAGTCAATGGACGTAAATGCAATATTTTCAAAGCCAATTAATGAATCTAGTGTTGCTCAATGGAAGCCAAGTGCAACAGTGAAGAGGTCACACACTTCTTCCATCCAGTGTCAAGTTAATAAATTGTGTGTTTCTTTGCAAATTGACTAACACAATGTAAGTATGCAACTGGGCACTGGTACATCTGTGACTTTTCAATGGAAACATGTGTGATCCATAGGGCAGGCCAAAGCTATATGAGTCACAAACAATTCTTTCTGCTTACAGTGAACATGACATTCCTGTACTAGGTATATGCAGCTTATCTGCCACATTTTGTATTGCTATAGAAATTGTTTCATTTGCAGTTTTGTGTTCACATGACAGTGAAAATATTTTTTGTATTGACTTGTTTGATCTGCTTGGTTTTCAGATTCAAGACAATATTCTCTCCATGAGGTCCTCTATGCTAAAGGACAGGGTAGTTGAACTTTGTGCCAAATTTAGTGACTTTTTCAAGATGGCCGTGGAATTTTGAAGCTCACATTATCATGCAAGACAATATGCAACCACAGTCTTGTCAAGAATGGCCTATCCCTCATGCTTTGAGATGTCATGTGGCACACCGGAAGTCTTGTCTCAGTGGGACAATGATGTTATTTCCTCTGCAGCAGCCAATCAGTGGGCATCCCATTGTTGATTATTAAGAAACCTTCAGGCAAATTATGCTTATGTGCAGATTTCTACAGACTGTGATTGATTCTTTTCCTTTGCCATGTCCCTGAGGAACCCAAGGAAAAGCTTTGTGCTGGTTGCTTCTTTTCCAAGATTGATTTTCGCAGTGTTTATTTGCATCTTCCATTAGATGAACAGTCCCAACGAGTTTTTTTGTGATCTACATCCACATGGGGTTATTTAAGTTCTTGCAGTTGCCCTTTGGCAGTGTGTCTGCTCCTGAAATTTTTTAACATTACTTAGGATATTGACTGCTATAGTTCCTTCTTATATGAACTATATGGACGAGTAGTTTAAAGTTGTACTCCTGGTTAACACCTTTCCCACCTCAGGAAATTGTGCTCTCAGATTCTGGATTAAAGTGTAACAAAGCCAAATGCTGTTTTGTCCAAACTGAGACTGAATATTTGGGACACATTATCAACAGTGAGGGTATCCAACCTTTGCAGTCAAACTTAACTGCAATCTGGGACCTCCAGCTCTTGTGAACTTGTAATCTATCCCTCCCTTTCTTGTTGTTGCTACTGTCCATGATGGTGAAATCTTTACAGAAGATTTGAGAGGAGTAAGATTTACAATAAACTCATCTTTTCTCGCACAGCTGGATCCAGTTCTTCATGTCCAGGGGTCTGATTCTTGAAGCTGAAATTCTCACAGTTTACATTCTCATGGTTCAATTGATGTAAATAATGTTGAAGAATGTCTTTGCTGAATTTTTGTTTTCATGATAATTTATTGTCTCACATTTTACTCTATCACACTGTCTTTTGAATTTTCACATTAACAAAGCCGAAATTACATTATTTGTCCAAAATACAAAACTATGTCTGATCACATCAGGGGCATGCTTACTACTACTTCACTCTGCAGCAATAACAATATTCCAAAGGTTTTACAATTTTTCTTCACAGATGAATTTCTATTAGTTTGATTATTATTTCATAAATGAATCCAGAAATAAACATAATAAACAGTACTAGACTGCATAATTAATAATAGAAATTTTAAGTGTGCCAAATATTTTGTAATTTCATATGTTTCTAAAAAAAAACACTTTAACTGTACATTCCTGAGCTAGTAAATATCGACTGTAACAATGAAAATGAAGTAATTCCTTTTCATAAATTTTAGCTTGGAATAGAACATATTGAGCATAAGTATTGCTAGAGGAGGATTCCAGTTTACAAATCCAGACTGTGTTGGATAAACTCACTTATTACATTCGGTTCATTCCAAATGCTGGGCAGATTGCAATCCGCTGTTTTATCTTCAATGAAAGAATCTTCCATTTGAGTAGACTAGGGAGAGAAACTGGAAGGATGCTTTATTGAGTGATCAATGTTTTGTTCATTTTGACCCAGCCAAGCTGGTCATGCTGGTGGTTGATGCATCTTTTTACAGGACTGGCACTGTTCTCTCACACAGAGTTGGATCATTAGAAAAGCAAATTGTCTTTGCATCTAAACTCTTAAACAAAGTGCAGCGTTGCGGCGTAAGTATTTGCAGACAGAGAAGAAAGTTCTTGCTGTCATATATGGGGTGAGCAAATTACATCAGTTCTTGTATGGCAAAAAAATTATACTATGACAAGCCTCTCACCTTGTTGTTTAGTCCTTTAAAGCCATACCCTTCATTTATGGCACAAAAGTTGGAGTGTTGGTCTCTGCTCCCCTTCAATTACCAGTATGAAATTTAGCACAATCCATGACTAAGCATTGATATTTCTCGCCTACTAGTCAGGACTGATTTGGCATTTGACATCTCAGAAGATTCTTGCTTTCATATTGATGTCCTGGACCATAAAACACTTGATGGTCTTCCAATCAAGCAACAATGGAATGCTCAGGTGATAGTTATGGGTCCCAATCTGAAAATACTGTTGCAGAACCTCTGCACTGGATGATCACATACAATTAAGCAGATTAGCAACCCACTTCTACACCATTATTTTGTGCTTTAGCACAGCGTATCAGTCCAGCAGTGTGTCATCTTCTTGCATACCTACAGTGATCAGTCATGTGTGACCGTGCAATGGTTGCCTCAGGTGGAAGTTCTCCATCAAGGCCATTGGGGCACTGTATGCACTATGCAGTTCATCCAGCGCTATTACATGTGGGTCAGCATGTACAGTCAAATAGTACAATTAACTTTCCAATGTGTGGCATGTGTAAAGCACCAGTTTGCTCCACCATAAAAAATTTTCAGTTGGCCCAAACCCGGTGCCCCTTGGCAATGGAACTCTTATGGAATTATTTTGGAAGAAACCTTTAGCAAGTTTCTGCTCGTGGTGCCCATGAACTCCACCACAACAGCTAGCACTGTCGAGATTCTGATGTCAATCTTTCACATCAAAGGTTTATCACAAGTGCTGATTTCAGACAATGGACCACAGTTTATATTGGCAGAATTTCAGCCATTTTGTGATGCCAATAGCGTCAAGCATGTTACAACAGTGCCATTCCACTCACAATCCAATGGTGAAGTGAAATGCTTTGTCAAGACTTTCAAGCAACAGATGAATAAGTTACACACTTCCCACACACAGGAGCAAGCTTCACTGTTCTTTTTCTCATCCTACCATTCCCAACCAGGCAATGGCAAATCACTGATTGAGCTTTTCATAGACACCAACATAGGACACTGCTTCAGCTGCTGCATCCTCCACAGCAGTCAGCATATCCTCTGCAGCACACTAAGTTTAACATGCAGGGTTTGATATTTTTCACATTTTTTTGGAAGACACAGGGGCTGGGAACAAGGCATTAACAGCAAAGTGTGTCCCACTTGATTGCAGACATGTCATTAAAATCAGCTTCGGTTTATGGGCTGCATGATGCTGCCATTGGTTTTTCATTTGCAAGTCAGTGCCCAGGAGGACCATGCAGTCTTTCCTCACTTGTATCCTGTGCCACAGGTGCCACAAGTGAAGGCAATGGACATTGACACAGTGCCATCGCCATCTCCTCAGTGCTAGCAGTCCCAGCCAGAAGCGGTGGGCACCCTCCCTCCTGTCACGGATCCTCCAGTCACTGCTATGCCTCCACTGATGGATGAAGATGTTCCATCCCTCGATGTGGATGTGCATTTGCAAGTTGAATATGTCAGTGTGCAGGCAGGAGCTTGTCATCAGCAGAAGTTCTGGTTCCTGCCTCTTCAGTGGGGAAGGGGGTGGGGGAGTGAGGAGAGGGAGGGGATGAGCAATGTGGTATCATTTGCTGTCAATACTAGGCCACACCATTTGATGTTCTGAAGATGGAAACAGCCATGTGACTGCACCAACAGTCTGTGGTCAGCTCTGAGACACACCTTCAGCAGCCTGCATGGCTATTACCACTGTGAAGCCAAATTAAAGGATGCCACATGTTAACTCTTGGTGTACTCTGTCTGTTAGTTCAGCTCTGTCTGTCTAGTCTAAGCGTTATCAATAAGCATCTGTTACTATTGTGCGTGTATGGACTCAGCCTAGCTCATGGACTTGTGTCAGCTATTAATCTGAATCATGCTACTGGAATTAAAGTTAAGTAAAAGTTTACCAAACAGCAAACAGTATATGTGCATCTTGCCACTTTGCTCTTGTCATATAACCCGCCAACTCCTTGCCATCCTCCAATGGGATGACCAAACACTATATCAATAAATCATTGCCAGGTACAGGCTACTTCATTTGAGGCAATGAGGCATATACAGAAATTTACATAAACCAAAAGGGGTGATGAATGTCCTCCCCACTTATTGGTATCTCCAGATATGCTTTTTGCAACCAAAGATGCTGAAACCCAGGCATCTGTGAGGTAGTGGGTAAAATCTTCAGTGTTGGGGATGGGGTAGCTACCAGTCATTGTGCAGGCCATCAAGGCCCTGTCTAACTGTACCATCTACCATGGGCAATAATTTGATAGGGGAAACCTATGAACTATCAGAAGGTCACACAATTCTGGCTTGTAGTAGTTTGTAACAGCCATTTTGGCTGAACAGACCTAGTCTGGCAGTAACCACCACAGTTTGTGGCAGACAGGAGAGCTGGTTTTCTTTGGACCATCCTGTTGTGCAAGCACCCTGTGTAAATTACATTTGTGGCTGTATGGTGGGCAAGGTAACACACTGAGTTGATGCAGAAGGAATATGAACAGGATGTGCCTTAATAACCAGGGTTGTATGTGGAGGCACTGTTGCATGTGCTGCAGTGGTAGGTGTCCCTGTTGTGCAGCATTGGGATGCTGTGGGAGTTAATGGGAACAGATATGTGAGATTTTTGCATCAGAGTAGAGGCCAAGAGGCATCATGTGGTAGCCAGTTTTTCTGACACAATGTGAATGGTTCATCTTATATCATTTTCATCTCATAACTGTAATGACTCTAACCTTGTGTTGAAGTAACATTGTTGGATTTGTTGCAGTGGGCTGGTGATATGACACAATTGAGCAGGTATAGTTGATGTTTGTCACACATTTCATGATACTGCATGCTATTTGGGACAGAGGTAGAAGTAGCCTGCTGTGGTGTGGGGGCTCACAGCTGATGATACCAGAAATGGAGTGACTGCATCTTGATACTGGAGTGTGCTGCTTGCTTAATCTGGTGATAAATGGAATTGTCAGAGGAAGTCAGTGCCAAGCTCTGTTGATAGTAATAGAGGAGTTGTTCACCACATGGAGCTAGATGGCAGGTATGTTGCTCATCACTGGAGGAAGTCGAGGGGGTGAGGTCCTCACATCCAAACCCATGTCGACAAGAAAATATTATCGGTGTAAGCACTCAAAGACTTCCACTCTGCTGAAGATGTAGTATGTAACAGTTTTCATCGATATGTTGTAAAATGAGGTGACCTGAACTATTGCCACTATCTGGTCCATCTATTGTGGATTGTGCTTGGCTTTTGGTAATAACATGGTGACTGGAAGCTGTGCACCTTGTTGCCAAACTGTGTGTGGAACCAGCAGAGCCATAAACATACACAAATGTCAATGTGCAAGGTGTAGTTGCCAATTGTGCGAACATTTTTTGTGATCAGCTGAAGGTCACCATCCCCTGTGGCAGAGTTGACATCGCACTCAGCATTGGTTGGGAATGACTGTGCCTATGTGGTTGGTGTGCCACAGTCGATGTGAGTCACGGTCAGAAGCATTGTTATTGTGGCATTTATACATTGATGATGTTGAGAAACACTAAAAATCCTGTCTGTCAAAATTAATTTGCTTTCCAATGAGTTGTGTTCATGTGAAATCATTGACAGTTGTACCTAATGTGGGAGCTTGATGATCCATGGAGTCAAAAGCATGGGATGAGGCACGGAGTTAATATTCATCTGTGTATGTAATCAGTGCCAAAGTTGTGAAGGCACCCTGTTCCTCAGGCATTCGTTGCAGACAGCTTGTTTTAATTGGTGCTCTTGTGCTAATGAAAGGAACTGGGGTAGTGCAGACTTTGCATCATCGTTGTGATTGCTATGTGGGGGAGCTTGAATAATATCAATGATTATGTCAGCATATTCATCAGAGTGACTGAGCAGAGCTATGTATTTAGCAGTCTTGTTCGAGAGGGCTTGGGTGGCCAGAATGCACTCAGTGACTGTGAACCACATCAAAGGTTGGTCTGGGCAGAATGGGGGCAGCTTAAGTTGCAAACAAAATGGATTGTGTGATGGAGTCATTGGTACATGGTCATGCTGATAACCAGGATGATCATTGGAGAGGCACAATGGAGAAGTTCACAGTAACCGCATTCAGCACAGGTGGAACTTCAGTAACAATGTCCAGAAATTGTCCAACTGGTTGGACAACATGATGCATGTGAAAGCATTGATTGAGGTTGGACATGGCATGTTAGGCCAGTAAACATCAGTGAACATTTGAGAATTTGCACATCCAAGAAGCAGCTGCACAATACTGAAATGATATGCATGCAAAGTGTAGTCTGGAATGAAATTACCCAACAGATTGTCTGTAAGGTTACATTGTTTGGTACCATATGTAGCATTGTTAGCACCAGTGACTCTGCACTTAGAGTGATCATATTCTAGCTTGAACAGCACTGGTTGCTGAGTATTTCACTGTGAAGCACCAAACATATCCATAAGAAAGTCACTGTCTTGTTGTCAGACTCTCAATGCTGTTGAGCATGCAAGATGGCTTCATTGATGATACACAGCACTCAAACTGGGAATGTAGACCCATTCGGATGAACTGTACACAGTTGTTGTGGGTCACCAATTTTAATTTTTACCCCACATTGGGGTACAGGTATGTGCAGTAACAACACAGCTACATATACCATGCACTTTATTCTGTAATGCACACAGACAAATACACATCTAAGTTCACAGCAGGCATAAAACACACTGAATTCTGGTTCCACAGGCATTCCATAACAGACCATTGTTGCTAGTCAGAGAGTTTCTGCTCTGTGCCAGCTTCTGTCACTGGTGTATGCCCCACAACCTCATTTTCAACTGATATGGCTTTCTTAACAACTACTTCAATTTTCTGTTCAAAATCCTTTTTCATGGCGATGAATTCCTTCTTCAAGAACACTAAACATGTGTTTATGGAGTCCATCAAATCTAATCTCAAGGTGGCATTGTTTGCTTTCATCTCTACTGGAGATATTCTGAGTTTGTTTGCATTTCTGTTGTTGTTTCTGATTAAAAAGAACAAAAATTTATGCTACTTGGTGGACTGACATTCTCTCATCACTCAGAGTTTTGGTCTTCTCTTCTTCCCCTTCATTTAGTTCCTTATTTACTTCACAAGATTCTCTTGTTATCTCACCCTGACTTTCTTCTATATAATCCTGTTCATATCACCAGACAATTTCAGACACAAATTACTTTCACTCGTTTATTGTTATTTTCATTAATGGTGAGGCTATTAAATTTCTTATTAATCTCTGTCTGCACCAAGGATCATGATTCCCATGTCTACATGTTCCCCATAAAATATTGTGACACCCAAAAGACACACATTATGAAGCCTGCTAACCCCTCCTAGTTTTCACACAGATGGTTGTAAAAACAAATAAAAAATCTCCCCACTGAGGTCAATAAGCACACCCAATGGCTGGAACTTTCACTTTCATGGTTCTCCAATGAGCGTCAACGCACATGGCTAATTCTTTGTTATGTAAAACTCTCTATACACTACAGCCATTCCATACCTTCAGCACGCCAAAAGACAGCTCTAGACTTC
This sequence comes from Schistocerca cancellata, assembly GCF_023864275.1. Classification (NCBI taxonomy): domain Eukaryota; kingdom Metazoa; phylum Arthropoda; class Insecta; order Orthoptera; family Acrididae; genus Schistocerca; species Schistocerca cancellata. The sequence goes on along the minus strand of NC_064628.1, from coordinate 329,331,515 downwards.
CTGGAAGAAGCTAAGCCCAACTTATATAATAATGACAGAGGTATTGAAAGTTTTTACTGATACAACTGCTTCCAAAAGAAACGCTACTGAGAGCATTTATGGCTCCAGAACAAGCCACAACAGAGATGTAATTGTTCAAGTGAATGAGTATTATTACAACTGCAGGTATTTATAAGGTCCATTTACTTGAAGTCTTCAGAGTGCTGCTCTCGATGTGACGATATTAGGTTGCCCCTATCTATCATATCTTGTGGCCTGCTCTGAGTTTGATAAGAAAGAACCTGTAATGTTTAACAATTGGATGAAGGGAAATTCAGTAGCTCAAGAAACCATCAACAGTTAAACAAACCAATCCTGAACCTTTTATTCCCAGTAACTACTTAAAACTGTTCTGAATCAGCACTACATAGTTAATGACCACTATGACGTTATTATACTGTTCCTCAGCAAGCCTATGCATTTATAGGCTGCTCCCCAGTATGGGATCAATGCCTTCCACTTTACAGTGCACTACTTGTTGCCAGCTCTTCAGTTGGGACTCTTCCTCATACAGTGTAGACATCACAAGCCAAATTACCTTGTATTTAGCTGAAGTCTCCCAAACCTGGCAGCAGAAGTTTCGCCAGTGGCGGCACTGTGGACCACTTCATCAGGTGCCAAGATGCATTGTGCCACCCTGCTGATGTGTTCACCACCATACCACATCTCTCAGTTTGTGTCCTGCTACTGCTTCACTTAATCTTCCACCTGATCCTAATGCCATTATGAATGCACTGTAATACTGCTTTCCATCACTCCTGCCCCCACCAAGGAATGTGTCCATTGGGCCATTTTAGCCAACTTATCACCTTAATATTTTTATACCCTTGTGTGGTTCATAAAAGCATGCAAAGCTAGTATGTGTAATCTGTGGTTAACATCAAGCCTCTCACTCTCTTTCAATCTTAAGTTTAACTTCATGAGGTGCCAAGGTTTAATAATAATAATAATAATAATAATAATAATAAAAGATACTGTTTGAATTTGCCCCTCTACCTTTCCACCATCTCCTCATGAACCATGGACCTTGCTGTTGGTGGGGAGGCTTGCGTGCCTCAATGATACAGATAGCCGTACCGTAGGTGCAACCACAACGGAGGGGTATCTGTTGAGAGGCCAGACAAATGTGTGGTTCCTGAAGAGGGGCAGCAGCCTTTTCAGTAGTTGCAGGGGCAACAGTCTGGATGATTGACTGATCTGGCCTTGTAACACTAACCAAAACGACCTTGCTGCTGTGGTACTGCGAACGGCTGAAAGCAAGGGGAAACTACAGCCGTAATTTTTCCTGAGGGCATGCAGCTTTACTGTATGGTTAAATGATGATGGCATCCTCTTGGATAAAATATTCCGGAGGTAAAATAGTCCCCCATTCGGATCTCCGGGTGGGGACTACTCAAGAGGACGTTGTTATCAGGAGAAAGAAAACTGGCATTCTACGGATCGGAGTGTGGAATGTCAGATCCCTTAATCGGACATGTAGGTTAGAAAATTTAAAAAGGGAAATGGATAGGTTAAAGTTAGATATAGTGGGAATTAGTGAAGTTCGGTGGCAGGAGGAACAAGTCTTCTGGTCAGGTGAATACAGGGTTATAAATACAAAATCAAATAGGGGTAATGCAGGAGTAGGTTTAATAATGGAAAAAAAAGTAGGAGTTTGGGTAAGCTACTACAAACAGCATAGTGAATGTATTATAGTGGCCAAGATAGACACGAAGCCCATGCCTACTACAGTAGTACAAGTTTATATGCCAACTAGCTCTGCAGATGATGAAGAAATTGAAGAAATGTATGATGAGATAAAAGAAATTATGCAGGTAGCGATGGGAGACGAAAATTTAATAGTCATGGGTGACTGGAATTCGACAGTAGGAAAAGGGAGAGAAGGAAACATAGTAGGTGAATATGGATTGGGGCTAAGAAATGAAACAATAAGCCGTTTGTTAGAATTTTGCACAGAGCATAACTTAATTGTAGCTAACACTTGGTTCAAGAATAATAAAAGAACGTTGTATACATGGAAGAATCCTGGAGATACTAAAAGGTATCAGATAGATTATATAATGCTAAGACAGAGATTTAGGAACCAGGTTTTAAATTGTAGGACATTCCCAGGGGCAAATGTGGACTCTGACCACAATCTATTGGTTATGAACTGTAGATTAAAACTGAAGAAACTGCAAAAAGGTGGGAATTTTAGGAGATGGGACCTGGATAAACTGACTAAACCAGAGGTTGTACAGAGTTTCAGGGACAGCATAAGGGAACAATTGACAGGAATGGGGGAAAGAAATACAGTAGAAGACGATGGGTAGCTTTGAGGGATGAAGTAGTGAAGGCAGCAGAGGATCAAGTAGGTAAAAAGACAAGGGCTAGTAGAAATCCTTGGGTAACAGGAGATATATTGAATTTAATTGATGAAAGGAGAAAATATAAAAATGCAGTAAATGAAGCAGGTAAAAAGGAATAAAAACGTCTCAAAAATGAGATCGACAGGAAGTGCAAAATGGCTAAGCAGGCATGGCTAGAGGACAAATGTAAGGATGTAGAGGCTTATCTCGCTAGGGGTAAGATAGATACAGCCTACAGGAAAATTAAAGAGACCTTTGGAGAAAAGAGAGCCACTTGTACGAATATCAAGAGCACAGATGGAAACCCAGTTCTAAGCAAAGAGGGGAAAACAGAAAGGTGGAAGGAGTATATAGAGGGTCTATACAAGGGCGATGTACTTGAGGACAATATTATGGAAATGGAAGAGAATGTAGATGAAGATGAAATGGGAGATACAATACTGCACGAAGAGTTTCACAGAGCACTGAAAGACCTGAGTCGAAATAAGGCCCCCGGAGTAGACAACATTCCATTGGAACTACTGACGGCCTTGGGAGAGCCAGTCCTGATAAAACTCTACCATCTGGTTCAAATGGTTCAAATGGCTCTGAGCACTATGGGACTTAACATCTGAGGTCATCAGTCCCCTAGAACTTAGAACTACTTAAACCTAACTATTCTAAGGACATCACACACATCCATGCCCGAGGCAGGATTCGAACCTGCGACCGTAGCAGTCGCGCGGTTCCGGACTGAGCGCCTAGAACCGCTCGGCCACCGTGGCCGGTGCTCTACCATCCGGTGAGCAAGATGTATGAGACAGGGGAAATACCCTCAGACTTCAAGAAGAATATAATAATTCCAATCCCAAAGAAAGCAGGTGTTGACAGATGTGAAAATTACCAAACTATCAGATTAATTAGTCACAGCTGCAAAGTACTAGAGCGAATTATTTACAGACAAATGGAAAAACTGGTAGAAGCTGACCTCGGGGAAGATCAGTTTGGATTCCGTAGAAATGTTGGAACACGTGAGGCAATACTTACCTTACGACTTATCTTAGAAGAAAGATTAAGGAAAGGCAAACCTACATTTCTAGCATTTGTAGACTTAGAGAAAGCTTTTGACAATGTTGACTGGAATACTCTCTTTCAAATTCTGAAGGTGGCAGGGGTAAAATACAGGGAGCAAAAGGTTATTTACAATTTGTACAGAAACCAGATGGCAGTTATAAGAGTCGAGCGGCATGAAAGGGAAGCAGTGGTTGGGAAGGGAGTGAGACAGGGTTGTAGCCTCTCCCTGATGTTATTCAATCTGTATATTGAGCAAGCAGTAAAGGAAACAAAAGAAAAATTTGGAGTAGGTATTAAAATCCAGGGAGAAGAAATAAAAACTTTGAGGTTCGCCGATGACATTGTAATTCTGTCAGAGACAACAAAGGACTTGGAAGAGCAGTTGAACGGAATGGACAGTGTCCTGAAAGGAGGGTATAAGATGAACATAAACAAAAGCAAAACGAGGATAATGGTATGTAGTCGAATTAAGTCAGGTGATGCTGAGGGAATTAGATTAGGAAATGAGACACTTAAAGTAGTAAAGGAGTTTTGCTATTTGGGGAGCAAAATAACTGATGATGGTCGAAGTAGAGAGGATATAAAATTTAGACTGGCAATGGCAAGGAAAGCGTTTCTGAAGAAGAGAAATTTGTTAACATCGAGTATAGATTTAAGTGTCATGAAGTCGTTTCTGAAAGTATTTGTATGGAGTGTAGCCATGGACAATAAATAGTTTGGACAAGAAGAGAATAGAAGCTTTCGAAATGTGGTGCTACAGAAGAATGTTGAAGATTAGGTGGGTAGATCACATAATTAATGAAGAGGTATTGAATAGGATTGGGGAGAAGAGAAGTTTGTGGCACAACTTGACTAGAAGAAGGGATTGGTTGGTAGGACATGTCCTGAGGCATCAAGGGATCACAAATTTAGCATTGGAGGGCAGCGTGGAGGGTAAAAATCGTAGAGGGAGACCAAGAGATGAATACACTAAGCAGATTCAAAAGGATTTAGGTTGCAGTAGGTACTGGGAGATGAAGGAGCTTGCACAGGATAGATTAGCATGGAGAGCTGCATCAAACCAGTCTCAGGACTGAAGACCACAACAACAACAACCATTCCACCAGTGATAGGTTTCTTGTTTGTGGGGATATCCACCCCTCCCACCTCAGTTTAAAAAGTGAAACTCACAATGGTATCCATCTTTGGGATCTGAGTGCCATATTCCACAACATTAATTAATTTCAGAAAAAAATAATGCTAGTGACCTATCATAACCACTATGTTGGGTGTGTGCAATATTGGGACACTTTTTTTCTGATTTAAAATTGTCACACCAGCTGAATTACCACCTGATACATTCCGCAAACTCAACGTTTCAGGTGCTATAACAAAATATCTTTTTGTACATAATACAGGATGTATTGCAAGCATTATAAATTTTGTTTAACTTATCATTGTCTTACATACAAAGATTAGACAGCTGCCTGTTTCAGTTTTGCAAAGTTTATCTGTGGTTTCCTTGGTTGACTTATGTCTATCCTTCCTTTCAGGTTATAGTTGAGGATTTTACTGGGTATTTTAAGTCTCATTCTACTCATAAGTTGTTTCTAAAAATCTCAGCTATTTCCTCATTAATAAGAAACAGGAAAAACAATCCTCTAATCTTCCTGTACAGCATTAGCAGTGTGCTTCTTGACAATACTAGGCATAATGTCACAAAGCGATATGAAATGGAATGAGCATGTAAGAGCAGTAGAAGGGAAGGTGAATGGTTGACTTTGGTTTATTGGGAGAATTTTATGAATGTGTAGCTCATCTATAAAAGAGTATTTATTGAACACTAGTTTGATCCATTATTGAGAACTGCTTGGGTGTTTGGTATTTCCAACAGGTCAGATTAAAGGAAGACATCAAAGCAATTCAGAGGTGAGTCACTAGATTTGTTACCATTAGTTTCAATCAACAGCAAATGTTATGGAGATATTTGTGAACTCAAATGAGAATCCTTGAACTGAAGATGATGCAAACACCCATGTGCACACATGTCTAACTCATCCTACTCTTCATGAACTTCATATTCCAACAAACATTCAACAACACCATCAAAGAGTTCTTTAACATGTACTCACCATAGATTGAGTCCGTCCATGGTGATCTACATTTTAGTGTACAAGCCACACAGGTTTATGGCACTTGGATGCTTTAAATACTGTATATGCAGAGTGTTAGGTCTTGAGATGTTAACTTCAAAACATTACTGTCAAACATATTTATGATGGAGGCACTGCTGTTGAAGATATTGATATCTCATGAGAAAGGGTTGTAGTCAATTGTCACACAGTCCTCTATGTATTTCAGCTTGCTGCACAGTTGGTCCCACTCCATATTAGTGAACTGCACCATTGTATTCTACTATAGCTTTGAAGTCTATGTCAGGTGCTATACCTACATTAACATGTTTCTATCCATTGGTGATCAGTTAATAAGTAGTGTTCAAAAGCAACATTCTGGAATGATTTAGCTATGACTTGATGATTGGCACAGATGTTGCATACTGTGAAAACTCAAAGTCTGGACATGTTTTCAGGTGCTGACTTGATTTTGACTCCAAAGTGTGAGGAGCTGCATCAGGGAGCACATCTGTGTGTTGTCTTGATTTCTGCTGCTGCTACTACTCAAATGTATCAGGTGTTGCATTGTATATGTGAGGGAGCTGTTGTGCTGAGGGAGAAATGAATGAAAACACATACACACGCCCAACGAATAATGATAAACATGAAGAGAGAGGAATGGGTTAATACTCACAAGCAAATGTGTGAGCCAGTTTTTTCTGTCTGGAAGTGCCACATCTCTGATGACCCTTCATGATTATCAACCTTCCATTATGGTGTACAGAGCATGACTGCTGAATCCATTTGATGGTTAGTTAGTTTTGACACCTTGGATGAGTAGGGTGGGTAGGTGACTGCAGCAGTACAGTAATTGGGAAAACTAATTTCGGTTGGCAGCATTTCAGGGTGCATCGTGTCATCAGGCCCATTGTCTTGGATTCAGACATTATCAGTCATGTCATGGTAAATCTGATAACCTGGTAGACCACAAGAAGTTTAACCAGCTTGGATCACCATCCTGGATTCTAAACTTAGAAACATGCAGATTGCTTCAGTATCCTCAGGCCCATGCAGACTTGGTCAGTATCCTAAGTACACAATCTTGTGCTGCCTACCTTGCAGACTGCACTAAGGTCAGTCATCAAGGGTTTTATACTTAGTGGCCATTTTTGATTCTATACAAAGTACAACTGACCTACTTCCAATGTGATGTCAGGGAAAATCCCAGTAAGACAAATTGGCTAGGTCCAGCATCTTGGATTCTATACTTAGCACAATTGGGCTTCTGGAAATCTGGGGAGGCATTGAATTTCAGAGTTTAAGTCTGACAGAATAACAACATTTAATGGTTGATCTTTTGGTAAAATGTTAAACTATATGCTGATCAATAATGCAGACTCTGATATATGTATTAAACGAACTGATTTTGGTGCAAAATCCACTTGTTTCAGCCCAAAATTTGTTGATTCTGTCCAAAACTCACTGATTTCAACCAAAAATTGACAGAGTGTTACAGTTTTGCTTATCATATGGCAATTTGTTACAATTTTTCTGTAACATGGTATAATTGTTGCAATTTTTGTTGTAACCTGAGTCTACTTGTTATGGTTCTGATGCAACCAGTGGCAGCACCAGGGATGGGCCAGGGTAGGCTGGGGCTCACCCAAAATTTTCTTGGTCCACTCTCTTGCTCACTCAAACAAGGAGGACAAATTTCAGAATCAAAGTACAAAGTCAAACTTTATTTTATAAAATTATAAAATTAAAATAACTTGCATACACTTATAGACATATGGCAAACCACTCTGTTAATTTGTTAAACAATTTTGTATTGTCCCATATTAAAGCCATAAAATAACACACATTGAAAGGGGCATTATATAAAATTAAAATAACTTGCATACATTTATAGACATACGCCAAACCAATCTGTTAATTTGTTAAAAAAATTTGTATTGTCCCATATTAAAGCCATAAAATAAAACACATTGAAAGGGGCTTTATGATGACAAAGTTAACATTGACCTATCTGTCGATTCGTACCTGTTGAACAACAAGTGAACAAACTAGTCAATCGTTCTATCAAACGAACAGTTCTTCCTCACTGTCTGTTCTGCGTTTGCATGTGTGTTCTATAGTTTACATTACTGGTAAACAACAAAAGCATAGATGGTTTCATTGCGGTGTCAGTTTTGATTCTGGTAGTGAATTGTACATGCTATAGAAAGTGAACATAGTAACATGGCAAAACAGCCTAGTATATCAGATTTCTTCAGTTAAAAAAAAAAAAAAAAAAAAAAAAAATTTAAACCAAACGAGGACCATTGAAGAATGAAACCAAATGAGGATATTACAACGTCTCTGTGACTGCAGACACTAGTTTCCATGATCCAGAAAGTGACATAGAAATTGTGTTGTTTGATGAGGATGACAAACAAGAAGAAATGGAAGTAGGAAAAGAATTAAAGCAATTGGAAAATGAAAAACTCAGTGAAAATAATGGTAAAGATTTATTTTCTATTCCCAGAAGTAGCACCAGCAGCACTGATCTTTCTACTTCAGTTTGTGGTACATCTACGGAACATACTGAAGAATCAAACAGCCTCTATTTAGGCATTTTCCTTTTCACATGCTTGGAGATAGAAAAAGAAATTTCCAGCCAGGGTGGTACAAAGTTCATCCATGGCTAGAATGTAGCATCATACGTGATACTGTATATTGTCTGTCAATTTTTCCATCCCCAAATGCAAGGCACAAAAATCAAATTGTTTGATTTTCTAAGTGAGGATTTCACTGATTGGAAAAGATAAACAGAGTCTAATTCCAGCTTTAAACAGCATGGGAACAGCATCACACACAATGATTTTGTAGCTGCTCAGGAGTCTTTCAAAAATCTAAAAGGTAAGTCTCAAGAGAATGCATCAGTTGCTACTGTGGTAGACTGCCCTTCAGTAGTTCAAATAGGCCATAATAAATTGAAACACAGTGCAAATAAGGGACAATTTTAGAGATAATAGGCTTATAGGGCAAAAATATCTGAGTGTTGAGTAAAAACTTGAATCAAAAGGTAAAAACTTGAATCTAAAATGGAAAAAATGCACAGATCATGATACCGAAAATGAAGTTCTTGGCACCATGAACAACATCGTACTAGTAAATATCTCAGACGAAGTGAAGAATGCCCAATATTTTGCTCTAATCATTGATGAGTCAAAAGATTTTTAAAAAACTGAGTAACTATCAATGATCATTCTGTACTATTTAGATGGTAACGTATATGAAAAGTTTCTAGGCTTTGAACCTGCGAAAAAACTGGATGCTTCTTCTTTATTAGTCTGCAATGAAAATTAACAAACTATAGAATTAATGTAAATTACTGTATTGCTCAAACATATGATGGAGCTGTGATTATGAGTGGTTCCTGTGCAAGTGTACAAGCTCTTTTAAGGGGGGAAGTCCCGCAAGGCATCTACACACACTGTATGAACCATAAGTTGAATCTCATCATAGTAGCAACATGCAGAGGGATCAAGTCAGTTACAGATTTGTCAACACTGCATCAAATGTTCATTAGCACACACATAATAATGAAGATTGTAAAAGTGGAATTAAAAAAGTTAAGTGACATTGGATGGGTCAGTCAGTATGGTTCATGTCAGGCTGTGAAGAAGCAATTGAAGCTATCACTGTAACCTTATTAAACATTCAGGTGGAAAATTCAGAACGAGCTGCAAAAGCATCAGGATTTAGTGTAAAATTCATTTTTTCTTTTGTTTTCCTCTTATACTTGTTCACTTGATTGCTAGAAAAGTGCAAGTCACTATCTGATTTTCTTCAGTGCAAAGACTGTGATATTGTTGCTGCAGTCAACTCAGCAGGAACTAGAAGGGATCAATTCAATCAAATGCTTAAACCAGACTCAAGTTTCACTTACGTATGGCAGATTCCCCTTCTCCTGACGGAATTTGAAAGTTTCCACAACATCTTGGGGAATATGTTTGTGATTTGCTGATAGAGACAGCCTGGAACATGTACAACTAACTGATTTCAAATCTTTAGTATTTCATGAAGTTTTACAAATAGCAGACACTGAACTTGAGAGACATTTTATTTCAAATGCTAGAATAGTTACAGGAAAATTGAATGTACTCTCAAATTTGCATATTTTCTGGCATAATTTGTTTTTGTTGTGTGCTTTGTTGGGAAAGGGGTGTCATTCCTATCAGAATACATTATATGTAAACACTACATCGTAGCAGTTTTAGGTATAGGGTGTTTTGGTTTTACCGGCAGAGGTTGGGCCCACTCTACACGTTTATGGTACTGCCAAACTGAGCAAACAATTACTTTGTAGCCTTCAGCGAATATTTAGTGTAGTCTGCTTTGCCTTGTGTTGTGCGTTGATTGTTGTTGTCTTAGTTTGAAATGAGTGAAGAAACTAAATAAGGTCCATGGTGGGTGTGAATATGACCTTCACAACAGCAGAACAGATTGGTGATCCCTTATGAGCATTACTTTAGTTCTGCTTTTACAGGAGCACAGAACATGGACGTAGGCTGCCAGTCCTGGGAGAGGAAGGCAGGTCTTGTTTCCTCTCTCTGCTCCTGTCAAAATTCTCATTTGTTTATGCAGCAGCCAACTGCTGCGATACAGTGTTGGAAGATACCTTACAAGACTTTGCCTTTAATAGGATATACGTCCCCCCCATGAACCATGGACCTTGCCTCAGTGATACAGATAGCCATAGCAAAGGTGCAACCACTACAGAGGAGTATCTGTTGAGAGGGCAAACAAACATATGGTTCCTGAAGAGGGGTAGCAGCCTTTTTAATAATTGCAGGATTGACTGATCTGCCCTTGTAACATCAACCAAAACTGCCTTGCTGGGCTGGTACTGCAAATGGCTGAAAGCAAGGGGAAATTACAGACATTATTTTTCCTGAGGGCATGCAGCTTTACTGTATGGTTAAATGATGGTGATGTCCTCTTGGGTAAAATATTCTGGAGGTAAAATAGTCCCCCATTTCGATCTCTGGGTGGGGACTACTCAGGAGAAAGTCATTATCAGAAGAAATAAAAGTGTTGATCTACAGATCGGAGTGTGGAATGTCAGATCCCTTAATCAGGCAGGTAGATTAGAAAATTTAAAAAGGGAAATGGATAGGTTAGAGTTAGATATAGTAGGAATTAGTGAAGTTTGGTGGCAGGAGGAACAAGACTCCAGTCAGGTGAATACAGGGTTATAAATACAGAATCAAATAGGGGTAATGCAGGAGTTGGATTAATAATGAATAAAAGAATAGGTATGTGGATAAGTTACTATGAACAGCATAGTGAACACATTATTATAGCCAAGATAGACACGGAGCCAATGCCTACCACAGTAGTACAAGTTTATATACCAACTAGCTTTGCAGATGGTGAATAGATTGAAGGAATGTATGATGCAATAAAAGAAATTGTTTAGATAGTTAAGGGAGACAAAAATTTAATAGTCATGGGGGACTGGAATTCGGTAATAGGAAAAGGAAGACAAGGAAAAGTAGTTGGTGAATGTGTACTGGAGGGTAAGGAATGGAAGAGGAAGCTGCCTGGTAGAATTTTATACAGAGCATAACCTAATCATAATTAAAACTTGGTTTAAGAATCATGAAAGACAATTGTATACACAGAAGAGGCCTGAAGACACTGGAAGGTTTCAGATACATTATATAATAGTAAGACAGAGATTTAGGAACCAGGTTTTAAATTGTAAGACAGTTGCAGGGCAGATGTGGACTCTGACCACAATTTATTGGTTATGAACTCTAGATTAAAACTGAAGAAACTGCAGAAAGGTAGTAATGTAAGGATATGAGACATGGATAAACTGAAAGAACCAGAGGTTGTAGTGAGTTTCAGAGAGAGCATTATGGAATGATTGACAAGAACAGGGGAAAGAAATACAGTAGAAGAAGAATGGGTAGCTCTGAAGGGTGAAATAGTGAAGGCAGCAGAGGATCAAATAGGTAAAAAGGTGAGGGCTATCAGAAATCCTTGGGTAACGGAAGAGACATTGAATTTAACTGATGAAAGGAGAAAACATAAAAATGCAGCAAATGAAGTGGGCGACAAGGAATACAAACGTTTCAAAAATTAGATTGACAGAAAGTGCAAAATGGCTACACTGGCATGGCTGGAGGACAAATGCAAGGATGTAGAGGCATATGTCACTAGGAGTAAGATAGATACTGTGAGACATTAACTGGTGAATTGAATGTTCTAATAGCTTACGGGTTTGCTGCCGGGTGATGTCATCGACCACTGCCAATATTTCGACAGGAGCACACCCTGCCATTCTCAAGGCACAACTGCAAGGAGGAAGCAATGTGCAAGGGAATTTAATACCTCGGTTCACAGAGGAGAAACAAGGAAGATACCACACATGGAACAAGTAACTGCAGATTCAACACACAACCAAAGTTAACCAACATCAGAAATATTGAAAGTGACTATTAATCAACATGTGAGGTAGCACTAATTCTGTCCCTCTGTCTTTTGATGAGAGACAGAGACAGATTCCAAGCAGCATTTAAACAAAATCCACCATCTCTGTTTATAAGGTTGCTTGATAGTTTGATTTCAATAGCTTCCTTAATAACGCTACCCCAACAGCTGGACGTGCAAGCCAGAATCTCCATGTTGTTGTATTCCATAGGATGACCAGTGTCAAGGCAATGTTCTGCAATAGTGGATTTGCTCGGATATTGTAAGCGTGTGTGATGCTTGTGTTCAATACACTGGTCTTCCACAGTCCTGATTGTCTGACCAATATATGAATGCCACAACTGCAAGGAATATGGTAGACACCAGCCTTACGCAAACCAAGATCATCTTTTATGGATGCCAACAGGCCTTAATCTTAGAAGGTGGTCAAAAAACACATTTAATACCATATTTCCACAAAATATGGCCAATCCTGTTGGAAATGCTTCCTGCATAAGGCAAAAAGGCTGTAGACTTAGGTGCCACTTCGTTGCTAATGTCACTCACCCGTTGCACAGAAGGTTGATAACGCAACACACGTTTGATCTGCCTCTCACTATAACCATTCTGATGAAAGGTGAATTTGAGATGTGATAGCTCAGCTGCCAAACTTTCAGGGTCTGAGATAACGTGGGCCCTGTGAACCAAGGTACAAACTACTCCTTCATGCTGAGCTGGATGGTGACAACTATCAGCTCGCAGATACAAGTCAGTGTGAGTAGGCTTCCTATAAACAGAGTGTCCCAACGTACCATCAGTCTTCCTTCTGACCAACACATCAAGGAAGGGAAGGCATCCTTTCTTTTCCACCTCCATAGTGAACTGGATATTTGGGTGGATGGAATTCAGGCGTTCCAAAAACCAGTTTAAATTCTCACTACCATGAGGCCAAACAACAAAAGTATTGTCTACATATCTGAAAAAAACACACAATGATGGATGAGGGACAGCATCATGCCAGAGATGAATGGTCTGCTTCCACTTGTCTTTGAACACTTGAAAAAAGAATTCATTGCCTTAATCTCAGAACTTTCAGTAGATACCTTGCCCCCATCTTCTATGTAGAGGCTCCTATGTCCCAGCACAAAGGATGTCTTGTGAATGAATGGAGCATTCTGATTGACTCTTACTGAATTTACCCAGCAAACTGCTGCTGCTGTTGGTGTGGGAGCACTCTCCACCATTTTTCTGCAGAAGAGACTTTCAGCAGCAAAACTATTTTGTACAGATTGTAATACTGTACTAACAGTTAAACCCTGCAAAAGCCATCTACAAATCATCAAATATGGAAAGACACTTCCTCGATTAAACTGCTCTGCCACTGTCGACAGAAGCTTGAATGTTTCAGCATGAAACCGGCCTCCACGTATCACATCGATGTAGTAAACACACAAGTCATATCCTGCGCCATACAAAATCATCACTTCTGCATCCTGCATATAGCTAGCGACCATCAGACACTCATACATATACTGCGAAGAGAGATAGGATAGGCACCTGCACCATATATACTCCTCACAGCACTAGACATTTCTCGCGAGGTCGGGCGGTTATCCACTTCATCCGACGGTCACAAGTCATTCATCCCCACACACACACACACTGGTCTGACAAATGACCAGAGCACCCTCAGTGGACCAAGGTCACTCTCCAAACTGTTGTACAAAGGCTGGGTCAGGCGCTGTCGGCACAAAGGCATTGCTGTTTCTGGTCCCTATCTACTTGCTTGTTTTTTACGCCCATCTCCAGACTCTGGGATTACAAGGACATTTATATTTTCACGTGGTTTACAGAATATCATACCATTTTCATGATACTTCTCGATATCAAGCACAAAGCAACATCGCTTACATAGCAGTATCGCTTGCGCAGTATAATTCCGAAGATGTAGACTGGATTATTTCTCTAGAAACCTGAAATTTTAGGAAGGTGGAGCGTACTGCAAACTACTGAGCAACTAGAAACTTATTCCATGTGTGAAGACCTTTACATGAAAAAAAAAAAAATAAATAAAGAGTAAACTGATATTTCCTCTCTTGAATATGATGTTGGTGACATAACAGATTCCAAATCATCCTTATAATTTACGAAGTCAGCTAAGGTGCTTTCATGTCTAGAGAACCAGAAAACGTGTCTTTCACCTTTCTTTAACCTGCTAGATGCATACAACACATACCCCAATCGATGTACTCTCAACCAAATAAAGATGGGAAATGTGCAAAAGCAGTCAGGTGGACAGTTTACATGGGAGGGAATAATGGGCAACACACTCGATCAGAAGGACTGCCCAACACATTCTGAGTATTAGTTCACTATTCAGCCATCTAGAGGACGACACAGTTAGGTCAGGTACATTCCTGTACCCTAACAGGCCTTTCCATTCAGAAAGCTCCTGCCATTAGCCAGAAACATGAATCATTCCCGCCACAGGCCACCGCCGCTACGCGCCACACACCCCCAGACAGAATCATCCTAGGAAACTGGCCACATACATATTTGATCACTATACTTACAATTAAATATTACAATCGCGGTCTCAATTGGACGACGTTCCACAATGAGCAAAGTATCGAAAATAGCCCTGCTGACACCTGTGGCTCTGGAAATAGAAATATCTGTACCATTATTTTGACTTGACATACTTTTCCAAGTAAAAAGAAAAATCTTTCATTCCCTTTGTGGCTCTTGCAGTATTCCATGTCAAATCCATACCTTCCTTATGATTGGACATCGTCATTTTCTTTGCACATATCTGAACACACACAAACATACATACTTTGTAATCCTGATGCTCAAGGTGAACCTATCACACATCCCCTACTACTAAGTATAATACTTTGCTAATAACTGATTGCTGCCGATACAAAAAACTACTGAGTGAAAATCAGTGATGGGTGGACATGTCTTGTAAGTTTTTCTTGCAAGTGGTACCACAGTGTCTTAGAAAGAGAGACGTAATCATCTTACAAGCCACCAGATGTCAAAAACATGAGCACAACCACTATGTTACTGTCACAAGTGGTCTTGGTTCTATAGGTGCTCACAAGTATCACTAATGAAGTCCATGTTAAAAATTATACAAGCCTTATAAATCACGGTATGGCATTACCTCCAAATGAAGTGGTTTTTCCACACAAATACTGAAACACTGGATATAAATGTTGACCGCTGGATTGTATATTAACAGACCAAAAGTCCAGTTACACATCACCGATAGTTTAACCTCGTAATAAAATCACTGAATTCAGAAAGTGATTCAGCTAAGGAACGCAGTATGGAGCCAGTATTTGCAGCTCCCTTATGCCACCACTGCTAGATATTCCTCCAGTATTTGTAATACATTCTGACTTGATGCCATGTCAGAGGTTCTGCGATACATCCACTGGGTTATAGGTGATGGTTGATTGAGAATGATCACAAATAGCAGATGGTGTGCTGATTGAGGTCATAAGAAATGTACACAGGCTTCTCAGATCGCTAGTGCCATGCTTTCCGCTAGGACTGCTGTCTGCAATTTGGAGTCAAGTCTTTCCATTCGACCAAATACCTGCATTGGATCCTATGGAGAAGTCTTTTAATGACTGCAGCCACCAGTGAATCATATTTTTGGCACTCTCATATCTTGAAATGAGTCACCTCTTTCGAACCTATCTGCTACAGTAAAATTTTAGATAGACCCTATGCATCTTGCAACTGCCCCTCAGACTGTGCGCTACAACCCCTGCAGCTTTGCGCGTGTGGTCATTCCAGTTTAAGACAGAACTGAGTAGAAGTCAGAGAAAGCTATATCTATCACATTCTGCAGTACACATAGAAACACGCTAAGCTGTGTTCGTGTGACAGGACTGTGTTTTGACCATCGATGGAAATGGGAACATATTGTAGCTCCGCCAACAGTGCACAACGTGCAAGGTCGGCACCAAACAAAGCCTGCTCCTGCAACATGAAATAGTACAAAAGACACTACAGGAACTAGGAGGAGGATGAGGATTTTTCTACTGCATTGTGGTGCATCTCCAAATTACATACAGGTACTGCAGTACAAAGAATATCTGCGTCCCTCAGGCCTATTCGCATCTATCATCCCTACATAATATCATCATTATTCTTTACCATCCAACAGAGAAAAATTATGAACTACGAAAGCTCCACTAACTTCATCCACTAGAGAACTTGATAAGATTTTTACTACTTGTCTCTCCTGCCATATATCGAAAACAAATACCATCTGCATGCCGGCATTGAGCACATGTGGTGATCCTATTAAATGTACAGGTATTGGTCCATTGCACAGACCAGTGTAAAGTTTCATTGTCTGTACTGTAGAAGTCAGAGAAAGCTATATCTATCACATTCTGAAGTCTGTATAGAAACAGGCTAAGCTGTCTTAGTGTGACAGGACCTTGTTTTGACCATCGATGGAAATGGGAACATGTTGTAGCTCTGCCAACCATGCACAACATGCAAGGTCGGCGCCAAACTGTATCCCACAGATGATATTATAAGTCACAAGAGATGCTCCCTGTGACCATGCGTCATTGTTTGAAACATTGTTTTTTCCTGCTGTAACATGCTTTGTACACTGTCATAAAATTTGTGTTTCCCGCCACAACTTAAAGGTCTGTGTCAGGTTCTAAACTGACATTAACACATTCTGAGTCATTGCCTCTCACAGAAAACTAGACATCACATGTTGCAAATCATGTTGCTGCTGCTGCTATCATAACACACACACTGGATGGTTTTAAATAAAAGACAGTTACAACATAAGGAAACTGGAAAAGTTTTGCGGCATTATGGAGCATTTCCAAACTGTTCTCTGAAGGTGATTGACAACCTTTACATTTAAACTCATCTGTCACAGTGACGGGATAGCTGTTGCTCCTCCACCAAAACTATTTCTCCATCTCAAACAAGTGATGTCAGTCAGTCATTATGTGGTAACCAACAATGTACCAGTGGGTGGATGGGATGGAAAAGACACCATTGATGTACTGTAATAATAAGCATCACAGTTGATAGCGCAAACAATTTTAGCAATTTTACAGTAATTTCAACAGCGGCCCATGATGCAGCAGCATGCTTTTCAGTTTCAGTATCATTGCTAAACAGTCCCATCCTTTACTTTGTGAGTACCACTGTGAATGTAGATAGATGACTGTGCAGTACATCCATTCATAGTTAATTGTCGAACATATACATCATCAAAGTATAACAGGCAGTGATCTACATATTTCTAGCACCTCGAGCATAGCGCACAATTTACAGTTTTTCTCTATGTGGATGGGAGTCACAGGGCAGCCTCGGTTTCTTAGGATGAAGTTAGATTCTGAAAGACTCCTTCGCACTGTCTTTGACCAACCTGCCCTGCAACACTGTTACCGATTTAATCTGCAGCTGACCAGAAGCAGACCGCTACATTCCATGTCTGGTGAATGAATGGAGCTTGCCGTGTCTGTAACTGGTGTTCTGCACCCATCCAAGTGCACAATAATTTCTACAGGTACTTGCATGTCGAGGTGTTTAGCACCCCTTATCTGTGTATTTTAAAGTGTTGTGATGCAATAGCAGGTGGTTAATTGTTATGCATGGTGGAGCTCCAGGAAGAGTTTGAAGCATTTTTCTTAAATCCATGGGTTCTGCACTGATGCAAGCTCCATCCTTGAGTGTTACAGTCACTTGATGGCTGCTGCTCGGGTGTTGATTGAGGTTGTAGCTTCGAACATTCACAATATCCACAGGTATATGAGATCCATACAACAAGACAGTCAAGGGTTAGATTTAGAGGTACAGTTGTAGCACTGGGAGTAGTCACTTAGTGCATATAATCTTTGTCATTCCATTCAATGATATGCATGACTGTGTGATCAAGAGTGATTTGTCCATGCTCTTTAGCTAATAATTTGTTAACTGAATCTAAAAGTCAAATTGTTGTGTAACACTGGCAAGCCACAAGGGTGTGATAATGCTGTAGGTACTTCAAGCAGGTATAACACCAAAGTGTTAAGAATAGTGTTGTGAGAGTAGGTTAAATGAGCAGAAAGCTTAACAGTGGGTGTAACTATGTCGTAGGAAAAAATGTTAAACAATAATCCACTGTTAGTTATGATGACCCAGTACATCTGAGACATGAGCATAGACTGACAGCAGATCAAAATTACTGAGAGAGATTGTGGCACAAACTACAACAAACTGTTTCCGACAGAGAGGAACAAAGGTTCATGTGTCATAAGGACTGTACGAAGGCAAGGAGGGGTTTTAGTCTCTTCTAGGAATAATGTGATTTCACAGTTCCTCCAGAGAGCACATGTAATAATTGGTGTGGGTACAAGAATGAAATCCATTAGAGATATTGTTGCATGTGTGATCTGTACTAATGATCAGGACATCCTTGGTTTGCTAGAGGATGTGTTTCTGGGTGGATGACAAAGTAACTGGAAAAGAGAGTAGACAGTAACACTTGTATTCACAATTGGCACAAGTGACAGATAGAGATATTAGTGCCTGTAAAAAGTCTACCGATCACCATCAGTACACCTTGGCAATTGCATAATAATACACCAGAGATGATTCCCATATAAAGTAAACCATTTGCATTGGTGACCATAATTGAAAAGAAATGTTAGTGAGCATTTGCAAGAACAGTTCAACAGGTAATAAGTTAGGGCTAAATTTTTGTTGTAAACCTAGCTGAATAATAGCTTGCAATGTAATAGCATGTAATTGGGCTGTGTGGGTGGTATACAGTAGAATTTGTAGTGTGTTAATTCCTTTCAGGGTAGTGATTAGGTCTGACAGCTCCTGTTGCATAGCAACCAATTCATGCTAGACTGAATTCCTCAGTTCCTCATATTGTTGTGGTAGGCAGGAGATTCTCCTCGGTATGAGTGAGTGGCACATGCTGGTGTATGAGGGTTTAATGGTTTTGGGCAGTAAAAGAAATGACTTGTCGAAGAGTTTTATCTCAACAACCAGCATCAGCTCAGTTGGGGGAGCCGAATACTGTTTCCAGCACAGCATCGCTCGCATTAAATCTAGTTGGCTTGGTGTGTTACAGGGGCACGGCATACGAAATGTTTTGCAGTCATACATCAGCGATAATAAGTACCTGTTTACTGTCCTATAAGGCATGAAATGTTCCACTTCGGCCCGATCTTCACAACAGTGTTTCACATGCCATTAATCAATTGGTAATTTGTTGTAGTGCTATTTCTCCTCCTTCTGAAACTGCTAAGTCCAAGTGAAGGATGCACTGTACATTATCCAACTGCTCAAACGTTAAATCTCATGAGGATGGAAAGGTGGATCAGCAGTAACCCAATACAGCACCTCACAGTACGTATTGGTAGCAGCTGATGAGAGTGCAATGTTACTGAAGTGTCTCAGTGAATCTGGATATTACTTGTCTGTTTGGTTTTGGTAGCAGTGGCATGTGATATAATCCAGATGTCTACTATAATAAGTACAGTGTTATATTAATCTGAATAAGTTCTAGCACTGTTTCAGTTACTCAGCTTATTACAGAAAAGATGCATTTCACAAAGATAACAGCCAACAGGAGGCATGTTGGTGTGTAGTTACCTGTATGTTGTTGAACGAACTGATGAAGTATGATATGTGGAATGCGGCAGTGTGAAACACCAAACTTGGACAGCAACTGATGGAATGAGCCACATTCACATGTGTAACAATAATACTTCACATCAACCCAAAATTTGAAAAGAGGGGGAAAATATGAGGCATTTTGCAGCTGTGAATACTTAAAAATTATATGGGCTGGTGTTTGTGTGGAAGCAGGTGTAATCAGATGCCTGGAATTGTTTGTCTTATGACCCATGGATTTGGTCAGCAAAATTGATAGGACAGCAGGAAGCGCTGATTTGGAGTGGCAAGTAATGGAAAAATCCAAGCAAGCTCAGCTGTAAGCTTGGATGTACAGTTAGAAAATAGTGAATATTTCCTTAGAGTGGCTAAGAGAGAGGCAGGAGGCTGATACAAGTAGTTCAGAAAAATGGTTACCAGGTGTAGCATGGGAAGCCCATTAGTAGTGATGTTATAACTTTGAGGAGCCAGAAATTCAGTTATCTGTACCATTAGTGGTAGAATTATAGCAATAAAGACAAATTGTGTTCTCTGAACAGCAGGAAATTACTATTTAGTGCAAAATGTTGTTGCATGTATGAAGAGTATTTGGTAGCATACTAAGTAGGTAACATTAAGACATACCAGATAACTGTCGAGTCTGACTGAATGGTACTACATGGTATATTAGAGTAAATCCAGATGGCATTCCACATCATACATCCGTCGGTTTTGCAGGGGATCTCTCACAAGTGTACTTTATTGAACAGCAGCAATTTGTCTTTTAACATGCACATTATCAGAATTAGTCAACAGGGAAAATGCGTCACACCACAAGTGTCCAAACACACAAAAAACATAAAAATGAAGACATGTATAGCAGTAAAAAAATAGAGAAGACTGCACTGCGCATACACATCTAGCGTTGCACTTGAATACAGGGAATCAGTGTGTGGCTGTAGGCCGCCAAGCACATTTCCTGTGCAGATAAGGTACATAGCCTGTGGCGAATCAGTCAAAAGTATGCTGTCCACATTTTTCTGTGGCTTTTACAACCCCCTGATGAATTTTCTTCGAAATAAAAATGGCTGATGGGGAAAGCAGACAAGTATGACAAATATTCATGTGAAATTGCGAAGTTCAGAAGATAGAGTAGCAGCAGTAGCATCAACATGGCGTAAATGTAGGTAGCAAAAGATGTGTTTCAGGCCTAGTGTGGGCTGCAATGAAAGGGTTTTCTTCCTGGAACTGCCCAAGCACTTAGTGATTGGTCACTGACACAAATGGTTCAAATGGCTCTGAGCACTATGGAATTTAACTTCTGAGGTCATCAGTCCCCTAGAACTGAGAACTAATTAAACCTAACTAACCTAAGGACATCACACACATCCATGCCCAAGGCAGGATTCGAACCTGCGACCGTAGCAGTCGTGCGGTTCCAGACTGTAGCGCCTAGAACCACTCGGTCACCCCAGCCAGCTCACTGATACATCATTTTGTGCTTCAAAATATTGGACGTCCAATTTGTTAACAGACTGAGACATCCCCTGTGCCTTACGGTGAGTAGTAGGGCAAAGAGAGCATGACCCCATATTGTGTGTTGCCTACTTCAGGGGAAAGTATACACTGGGTGGCAAACCTATTGTTCTCTTTTCATTTACAGATCCTTAACCTTTTGTTCTGGTAAGAGGATTATGACCCCTGGGTTCAAATGGCTCTGAGCACTATGGGACTTAACATCTATGGTCATCAGTCCCCTAGAACTTAGAACTACTTAAAGCTAACTAACCTAAGGACAGCACACAACACCCAGTCATCACGAGGCAGAGAAAATCCCTGACCCCGCCGGGAATCGAACCCGGGAACCCGGGCGTGGGAAGCGAGAACGCTACCAAACGACCACGAGCTGCGGACTATGACCCCTGGGGATAACGTGTCCTTTCGATTGACAGGTTCTTAACCTGTTGTTCAGTTAATTGGTTTACCAAGAAACACCCATGAAAGGCAGCATGGAATATTTAAACAATTGTATACTGTTTAGTTCTAATTGCGCATGTGAACACTGAGTGGGCTCAGTTTATATTTGCTGCCAGAGTCAGGGATGTTAAGGCTCTTAGTTTTCAGTTTCCTCACTTTTCGAAGCACACTGGTTTCTAAGCACAGACGGGAAAATCAGAACAATTTACTTATCTAAAAGTTCATGATATATTTCAAAACCCACCGCCACTTTATGCAGATGGACAAATTACTAGAATCTCAGCAGCAAACTACAGGGTGATTCAAAAAGAATACCACAACTTTAAAAATGTGTATTTAATGAAAGAAACATAATATAACCTTCTGTTATACATCATTACAAAGAGTATTTAAAAAGGTTTTTTTTCACTCAAAAACAAGTTCAGAGATGTTCAATATGGCCCCCTCCAGACACTCGAGCAATATCAACCCGATACTCCAACTCGTTCCACACTCTCTGTAGCATATCAGGCATAACAGTTTGGATAGCTGCTGTTATTTCTCGTTTCAAATCATCAATGGTGGCTGGGAGAAGTGGCCGAAACACCATATCCTTAACATACCCCCATAAAAAAAATCGCAGGGGGTAAGATCAGGGCTTCTTGGAGGCCAGTGACAGAAATCGATTATTTTAATCTTATCAGCTGCAGACAGTGCTTGAACCAATTTCAGATGATAAGGTTTCATAACTAACCTTTTTCTTAGGACTCTCCATACAGTTGATTGTGGAATTTGCAGCTCTCTGCTAGCTCTGCGAGTCGATTTTCCTGGGCTGCGAACAAATGCTTGCTGGATGCGTGCTACATTTTCATCACTCGTTCTCGGCCGTCCAGAACTTTTCCCTTTGCACAAACACACATTCTCTGTAAACTGTTTATACCAATGTTTAATACACCATCTATCAGGAGGTTTAACACCATACTTCGTTCGAAATGCATGCTGAACAACTGTCGTCGATTCACTTCTGCCGTACTCAGTAACACAAAAAGCTTTCTGTTGAGCGGTCGCCATCTTGGCATCAACTGACGCTGACGCCTAGTCAACAGCGCCTCAAGCGAACAAATGTACAACTAAATGAAACTTTATAGCTCCCTTAATTCGCCAACAGATAGTGCTTAGCTCTGCCTTTTGTCGTTGCAGAGTTTTAAATTCCTAAAGTTGTGGTATTCTTTTTGAATCACCCTGTATTTTGTACAGATAGATAAACATACAGCAGTCATATTGCACTGACAGTTAAACAATACAAAACAGATCTACAGATCCTGAATGGAATGAAATGTGGTATAGTAGCCACAGTTTGGAGTCTCCTACGTGTGTGTCTATCATCAGGACACTGCCACGAAGGTGACCCACAATAGACTTGTGTCAATATGATATCAATGACGTGCCACCTGGCAGGTGGAAGCAATGTGTTGGGTACCACAGGTATGATTTTTAACTTGGAGTGGTAATCAGGCATTGTTTTTTGTTATGGCGGATTCTTTTAACGAAATATCACCTTCCCACCTACACAGGGAGAGACGACCATCGTAATAAAATCAGATGTATTAAGAAATTTATAAAGTGATATGTAGTATAAGCCTGATATTTACAACTTTTCTGTGCTGTTACCTAAGGATATTTCGTGTGTGGCAAAATGTTTGGCTACTTTAAGGAAGCTCCAAACTGGGGAGGCATCCTGCGACATAGGTAGATCTTAGTATTCCATCATGAGCCAAAAATGAGTTTAATATTCTAGTCCTGTGATGCATTATGTAACAGATATTAAGCTGATTAGAACAGATTTTTTTCTACTTGATGAGAAAATACTAAGAGGAATTGTAGCCTATTCCAAACTGTTACAGGATTTTCCAAACAAGTAACAATACTTCAGTGATGTCAAAAAGTGTGAATGGCCCGATTTCTTCTGTCTTCGAAAATGACTTGCATAAGAGGGAAAGATCTACATTTCACATGAGAAATTCGATGTGTATGGACAACAACATTGCTGTCTACGATTGGGCAAAGTGGAATTTTTAAGCTGGTGGGGCTAGGTATGTCAAGGTGGGATTCGTTAGACCTACTGCATACATCCAAGCTGCAGATGTTTGTTTCATAGTGTACCACAGATGGTGGCGTTTGTTTTGCTGTGCACCGTGGGTGTCTGCTGTAGCGGTTGTTATGCCTTGGCAGCAGGAAGCTTGGGATTAGCCCATCCTGTGAGGGGCATCAGGGGGGTTGGGTGAGGGGCCAAAGAAGTGGACATATGTGCTGCATGAGAGAAGATTCAAAGTGATGGGTGTCTTCACTGGACGTATTGATAAAATCTAAATTCCTACCACTCCAATCATCCCTGGATGCCCTCCATGACCCATAGTTGTACACTCCAGCATACATGCACATCCACGACTGTGGCTGCCGTCATGGCGGTAGTTTTAAGCAACCTCTGAGTGTTGGTCCCTTCAGTGTGCTGCATGTAGACATGAAAAGGACATGAGCACACGGGATGTGCTAGTGTTTCAGCAATCTCCGACATCTATCCATGACAACTACTGCTATGGACTGGATCATGGCTTAAGTGTGGCCTGTATAGTGCTTCTCAATACACTGCAGTGACTCTGTCTTGCAGTGGTACTTGCTGTTGTTTCTATCTTATCACACGGTAGACCCTTGCTCTTTCCAAATATAGGGGAGAGAACCAATTTAGGAATCCTATAGTGCTTTAAAAACCTAGTCGTGGGATCAAATTCCCGATTGACAGCGATGTCTAACATCTAGCACTGACAACTTATCGCTATGGATTGGCTCATGGTTGAATTATGTCATGTATAGTGCTTCTCAATACATTGCAGTGAACTCTGTCTTGCAGAGGTATTCTTTGTTGTCACAATCCCATCACGTGATAGACTCTTCCTCCTCTTTCCGAATGTAGTGTTAAATTTAGGAATTCTATAGTGCTCTAAAAATCCAATCGCAACATAAATTCCCGATTGATCAATTTATTGTTTCTGATAGTTGTATTGTGACCATGCATGCTTTTGGTATGGGCAGGCCTGGCCTGCATGGGTGTGGGTCTCTCTCCTGACTGGTGCGGACGGGGCTACCCTGTAGTCGGTGAACAGTGCTCCTCGCGATCACTAGTTTGTGTGATCGGTATAATTTCTTTAGTGGAAACATTGTGGTGGAGGATGATCATTGTGCTCTCAGAGGTTGGTGCAAACAAGATTTTGGATATATTTATCACTACAATCTATTTCTGGCAAAAATTTCGTGACTTGATTTCCGCAACGTTCGCATATGACATTCAAACCTTGAAAACATATTTTATTATGAAGAAGGATTATCGTAAGGTGGAGATGAGTGTTTTAATGATCTACTTGACTCCTGCAAAGTGTTAAACAATTAATTTGATAGGGTAGAGCAAATAGATTTTTTCACTCTATTTTTCATATCGAAATTGCTTCAGCTCTCCTTTTGTCTCCAGCTTTAGCCACGAGGAACACTGTATTCTGATGAGAGATGGAAACCTCTGTCTACATGTTTCGAGACATTGGTTCACACAGACAAACAGGAAGTGGCCTCTTGAGAAAGACAGAGACAGGAAGTGAGTCTGGAATTTCACAACCAACAGAATGCTGCCATGTGATGCTTTGTTTGGGGACAGCAAAATCAAAGGAGGCCAATAATCGGTCCGTGGTTGGTGGCATATAGTAATGTGATCTATAATTAGGACCTTCGGTGGTTTTGACCTTCATGGTGGTGCCCTGATGATAGGTACATGTGTGGGAGACTGCAAACGGCAGCTGCTATAGTACACTTCATTCCATTCATTATCTTTAGACCACTTTTGCAGGGTAACTGTCAGTGCAGTATGACTACAATATATTTCTCAATCTGTACAGAATAGTTTGCTGCTGAGATTCTAGTAATGTGTCCACCTACAGAAAGGGGAAGTGAGTTTCGCCAAATATGTCATGAACTTTTAGACATGTAATTGTTCCGATTTCCCCGTGTATGCTTAGACACCAGCATTCTTCGAAAATTGAGGAAAATGAAAAATGAGAGCCTTAACATCCCTGAGGGCAGCAAATTTAAAGTAAGCCCACTCAGCATTCATGTACACAATCAGAATAAGAAAGTTTCACAGTTGTTTAAATATTCCATACTGCCTTGTCACCCTCAAAATGCTTGAACAAAAATAATTCCACACACTGCAGTCAATTTCCTATTAAATTCTTTGAATAAAAAAATAAACTATATTGCAGATACCCTATATCTTGAATGACAATTTCACTCTGCAGCAGAGTGTGCGCTGATATGAAACTTCCTGGCAGATTAAAACTGTATGCTGGACCACAACTCGAACTCGGGACCTTTGCCTTTCTCAGCCAAGTGCTCTACCAACTGAGCTACCTAAGCACAACTCACATCCTGTCTTCACAGCTTTACTTCTCCCAGTACCTCATCTCCTACCTTCCAGACTTTACAGAAGCTCTCCTGTGAACCTTGCAGAACTAGCACTCCTGAAAGAAAGGATATTGCAGAGACATGGCTTAGCCACAACCTGGGGGATGTTTCCAGAATGAGATTTTCACTCTGCAGCAGAGTGTCCACTGATATGAAACTTCCTGGCAGATTAAAACGGTGTGCTAGACCAAGACTCGAACTCGGGATCTTTGCTTTTCGCGGGCAAGTATTCTACCAACTGAGCTACCCAAGTACGACTCACTCCCCATCCTCACAGTCTTACTTCCAGCAGTACCTTGTCTCCTACCTTCCAAAATTTACAGAAGCTCTCCTGTGAACCTTGCAGAACTAGCACTCCTGAAAGAAAGGGTATTGAGGGGACATGGCTTAGCCACAGCCTGGGGGATGTTTACAGAATGAGATTTTCACTCTGCAGCGGAGTGTGTGCTGATATGAAACTTCCTGGCAGATTAAAACTGTGTGTCGGTTCACATGAGATCTTCTGTAAAGTTTAGAAGATAGGAGACGAGGTACTGGCAGAAGTGAAGCTGTGAGGATGAGGCATAAGTTGTTCTTGGGTAGCTCAGTTGGTAGAGCACTTGCCCGAGAAAGGCAAAGGTCCAAAGTTCAAGTCTCGACCCAGTTCACAGTTTTAATCTGCCAGGAAGTTTCATATCAGCACACACTCCCCTGCAGAGTGAAAATCTCATTCTGGAAAAATCCCCCAGGCTGGGGCTAAGCCATGTCCCCTCAATACCCTTTCTTTTGGAGTGCTAGTTCTGCAAGGTTTGCAGGAGAGTTTCTGTAAAGTTTGGAAGGTAGGAGATGAGGTACTGGTGGAAGTAAGGCTGTGAGGACGGGGCATGAGTCATGCTTGGGTAGCTCAGTTGGTAGAGCATTTGCCCGCCAATGGCAAAGGTCCCAAGTTGGAGTCTCGGTCCAGCACACAGTTTTAACCTGCCAGGAAGTTTCACATCAGCGCACACTCCGCTGCAGAGTGAAAATCTCATTCTGTAAACATCCCCCAGGCTGTGGCTAAGCCATGTCTCCGCAATGTCCTTTCTTTCAGGAGAGCTAGTTCTGCAAGATTTGCAGTAGAACTTCTGTAAAGTTTAGAAGGTAGGAGACGAGGTACTGGCAGAAGTAAAGCTGTGAGGATGGGGCATGAGTTGTGCTTGGGTAGCTCAGTTAGTAGAGCACTTGCCCGCAAAACGCAAAGGGCCCGAGTTCAAGTCTTGGTCTGGCACACAGTTTCAATCTGCCAGGAAGTTTCATATCAGCGCACACTCCGCTGCAGAGTGAAAATCTCATTCCGGAAACATCCCCCAGGCTGTGGCTAAGCCATGTCTCCACAATATCCTTTCTTTCAGGAGTGCTAGTTCTGCAAGATGCACAGGAGAGCTTCTGTAAAGTTTGGAAGGTAGGAGACGAGGTACTGGCAGAAGTAAAGCTGTGACGACAGGCTGTGAGTCATGCTTGGGTAGCTCAGTTGGTAGAGCACTTGCACACAAAAGGCAAAAGTCCCAAGTTCGAGTCTCGGTCCAGCACACAGTTTTAATCTGCCAGGAAGTTTCACCCTATATCTTATAAATTGCTTAAATAAACAATAGTCCACACATTGACTTGTCTACCAGAAATTGTTTAAATAATATTCCATACACTACAGTCAATTTCAAATCATGTTCTTTAAATAAGTAAATAAATAAACTATATTCCATACACTGACTTGTATCCCATAAATTGTTTAAATAAACAATAGTCCACACATAGTCAAAATTTGTTTAAACAATATTCCTTACACAGGTACCAATTTCCCACCAAATGGCCAGTCAACAAGTGGGGGAGGGATAGGGCTGAGGATTTTTCCAGTGGGGGGTTAATTAATTGATCGATTTAATTAATTATTCAATCAAATTGATATCAGTAGTGTGCTTGTATGCGTGAGGTGAGATCCCAGACGGATAAGGAGGAGGAAGGGGAAGAGAGGGGGAGGAGGAGAGGGAGAGGTGGGGGTTAATTGGTAACCACATAACCCAGTAATAGGTTAAGAACCTGTCAATCATTAGGACAGATTATCCCCAGAGAATCATAATCCTCTTAGCAGAACAATAGGTTAAGGACCTGCCAATCAGAAGAGAACAATAGGTTTGCCCCTGAATGTATATTTGCCCCTGACGTAGGCAGACTACAATGCTGGGCCGTGCTCTCTTTGCCCTACTACTATGGCGAACCACAGTGAAACTAAATATGGAATACTGCAGCAAAGGAGGAGCAATACTTCGATGTTGTTTGATGGAAAAGATGAGATAGATTAGATGCTGTCAGAATGGGTCAGTCCAGATTATCCTCGGCTGATCACTCCATGACAGAAGAAGGAAGTACAGAATAGAGTTGGTAATGTAGTGGTAGGGTAAGAAATACAGATGAGGGCTCAAAAATTTCCTGCAGCAGCATCCAGTTACAGATGCCCACAAAAATTTCACTGGCATAATGGATATGTGCATGCAATGCCCTGTCAATAGCATTAAGTTCACTCTGTTCTCCGCAGGAAAAAGCAAATTTTCCCTCACAGGTAAGCCAGCAAACGCCCTGTCAACAAAATTGATCGTTCCCTCAATGTCATACGTCATTGTCGCTCAATGATGTAATGGTAAGCTGATATGTCCTGTATGGTGCCTCTATAATGGTAATGTTATTAATGGGATCACACATCATAGACTTTTCTTGTCACAGTTAACTACTGACAGTTCTTTTGGAAATAACCCAAGCTAACTCGTGCTCAGTTAGAATTGCTGTCACAATCAAAATCGAAGGTCAATATGGCAATTCGCATTAGGGGGCATGTGTTCCATTACAAATCCAACACCATAACATCCAGGGGGCTTCCACGGGGTAAAACAAAAAGTCATTGAGTCAGCCACAGCAGTGGAAGTGGTTGGTTGGTTAATTTGGGGAGGACCAAACAGCGAGGTCATCGGTCCTGCATTACGGAAGGATGGGGAAGGAAATTGGCCGTCCCCTTTTCAAGGAGCCATCCTGGCTTTTACCTTAAGGGATTTAGGGAAATAAAACGGAAAATGTAAATCAGGATGGCTGGACGTGGTTTTGAACTGTCGTCCTCTCGAATGTGAGTCCAGTGTGCTAACCACAGCGCCACCTCGCTCCATGCAGTAGAAGTGACGTTAATGTTAGGAAGAAGCTTTTCCTTAACAATGTTATTTATAAATAACAAATATGAATTGACACACTCTACGTACTTTTATCAAAACATGTTATTGAGCAAAGCCTAGCTGCATTAAGGCACTACCTTTCATGAATTAATTTTCAGTATATACAAGACACAAAAATGGGCTTAAACTCGGGGGGTGTGGGGGGGGGGGGGGGTGGTCACTCTTTACATAAAACCTAATATACACAGATTCAAAAACAGCAAGAGGGATTTCAATAATCTTATGCTAAACACAATAATCATTATTAGTAGCTAGAGCAGCAGCTGACAAAGTCAACTCTTGCATTACTAATTCTGATGCGGTTTCCTCTTATCTTTTACTTTTCAACCTCTCAAACTCATAAAGGTGTTTTGAAAAGTTTGCTCGATTAACCTTTTTACATCTCGTGTTATCATTGCTTTTTGAGTCTCCTTAGTAACGAAAAACTGTTTCCTTGTATCCGTTAAACGGTTACTGGCTCTCTCATGTGCTTTGTTATGGAACCTCTTCTTGTC
The DNA here is from genome assembly GCF_023864275.1 of Schistocerca cancellata. NCBI lineage: Eukaryota > Metazoa > Arthropoda > Insecta > Orthoptera > Acrididae > Schistocerca > Schistocerca cancellata. The sequence continues at coordinate 329,301,690 of NC_064628.1, read as the reverse complement.
GTTGATGTCAATGAGGCAGAGTGCCTCTATTTCAAACATGAATCTGCGTGTGATTTTGGACTTCAGTGACTTTTGCTTAACTTATCCGTCTATAAGAAAAAAGGGCTGTGATGGATCGACGACTCTCGTAGGCAGTGTCGACAGTTCTTCGGTGACAAACTTACCTGTGTAGATGGGAAGTTTCATGCCGGTGCGATGAATAATGGGAGCTCAGTAATATACGTAATATGCATTGTGCCTTTTTAAAAGAAGCATTGGACTGCCTTGGTGCGAAATATAGAAGTTGTTCCTGCCTTTAGGCGAATAAATCAAAATAACTGGGCTCATGAATATCTAGTTCGTGTTCAAGTTTAGAATGTATCATGGTACTAATAATAATACAACAATCAGTTTTCCACCATTGAGTTTACTTGTAGTACTGCAGCATGTGTTTCATAGTCAGTGTTTCAGTATTTACGTAAGTCTTCTAGTGCAATATTGTACAATATAACAGGACAGAATATGCAAATGCAAAGAGTATCTCAAGTACGTGGAATACAACATCATTATCAAAAATTTGAAACTGATTTGGTACTGTGTTCGATCGCTATAGATCTACTGTGTCTCCAGTGTGTTGTACTAGTGTTCAAAAGATCGATGTAACCTGACGTGATTGTCTAGCAGCTACTGCGTAATTCCGGCATGTAGTGCAAGCTCGCCAGGGGCTCATTGCAAAGTTTGTAACACCTCTTTAGTCAAGGTTTTGCCAGTAAATCCGATGTAGGTCCTCCAAGGTGCATGGGGGTAAGCAAATTAAGTAGGGAAGTTGCATAACTTACTTCCTAAACGGTGTAGAGTTGCTTATGTTAGCAAAGTTTTTAAAGTCGGTTCTACTGGGTCACTAGTGCACTCAATAGGGGTTGCTCGTGGAGCAGTGTGTTGTTTATGGCGCTCGATATGTGCGATTTCAGCAGCGTCAGGTTGCGCGCCCACGTAAGCGGCTTCTGGAGGTGCGTTGTTTTGGCTCCACAGGCAACTGTTAAGAAGAATATTCATGACTAATAGGCAGCAATATTCCATTTTATTAGGTGGCATCAACCCCTACATTAATTTGTGGTAAGAGCAAAAGACGTACAAGGAGTTCATTTTTATGCTACTGTAGAAAAATATTCAATGCGTATTTACTAATTTCGAAGTTGAAAATTGATAGCATGAATGGCTTTGTAGGCTGAATACACAAAATCACTTCTGGAAGTTCGGAGATTTAGTGTGAAACTGTTGACTACACAACCTGTTTCACCTTGGTCTGATTGCAAAATTAAGGACGGTATTCTCGAATAAGTGTTGTCTGTAGCTTGACCAAGATTTCATGTTGTTGTTGTGGTGGTCTTCACTCCAGAGACTGGTTTGATGCAGCTCTCCATGCTACTCTATCCTGTGCAAGCTTCTTCATCTCCCAGTACCTACTGCAACCTACATCCTTTTGAATCTGCTTAGTGTATTCATCTCTTGGTCTCCCTCTATGATTTTTACCTTCCGCGCTGCCCTCCAATACTAAATTGGTGATCCCTTGATGCCTCAGAACATGTCCTACCCACCGATCCCTTCTTCTAGTCAAGTTGTGCCACGAACTTCTCTTCTCCCCAATCCTATTCAATACCTCCTCATTAGCTATGTGATCTACCCATCTAATCTTCAGCATTCTTCTGTAGCACCACATTTCAAAAGCCCCTATTCTCTTCTTGTCCACGCTATTTATCGTCCATGTTTCACTTCCATACATGGCCACACTCCATACAAATACTTTCAGAAATGACTTCCTGACACTTAAATCTATATTCGATGTTAACAAATTTCTCTTCTTCAGAAATGCATTCCTTGCCATTGCCAGTCTACATTTTATATCCTCTCTACTTCGACCATCATCAGTAATTTTGCTCCCCAAATAGCAAAACTCCTTTACTACTTTAAGTGTCTCATTTCCTAATCTACTTCCCTCAGCATCACCTGACTTAATTTGACTACATTCCATTATCCTCGTTTTGCTTCTGTTGATGTTCATCTTATATCCTCCTTTCAAAACACTATCCATTCCGTTCAACTGCTCTTCCAAGTCCTTTGCTGTCTCTGACAGAATTACAATGTCATCAGCAAACTTCAAAGTTTTTATTACTTCTCCATGGATTTTAATACGTACTCTGAATTTTTCTTTTGTTTCCTTCACTGCTTGCTCAATATAAAGATTGAATAACATCAGGGATAGGCTACAACACTGTCTCACTCCCTTCCCAACCACTGCTTCCTTTTTATGTCCCTCGACTCTTATAACTGCCATCTGGTTTCTGTACAAATTGTAAATAGCCGGTCGCTCCCAGTATTTTACCCCTGCCACCTTCAGAATTTGAAAGAGCATATGCCAGTCAACATTGTCAAATGCTTTCTCTAAGTCTACAAATCCTAGAAACATAGGTTTGCCTTTCCTTAATCTATTTTCTAAGATAAGTCGCAGGGTCAGTATTGCCTCATGTGTTCCAATATTTCTATGGAATACAAACTGATCTTCCCCGAGGTCGGCTTCTACTAGTTTTTCCATTCGTCTGTAAAGAATTCGCGTTAGTACTTTCCAGCTGTGGTTGTTAATTTTCACATCTGTCAACACCTGCTTTCTTTGGGATTGGAATTATTATATTCTTCTTGAAGTCTGAGGGTATTTCGCCTGTCTGATACATCTTGCTCACCAGATGGTAGAGTTTCGCCAGGACTGGCTCTCCCAAGGCCGTCAGTAGTTCTAATGGAATGTTGTCTACTCCCGGGGCCTTGTTTCGACTCAGATCTTTCAGTGCTCTGTCAAACTCTTCACGCAGTACCATATCTCCCATTTCATCTTCATCTATATCCTCTTCCATTTCCATAATATTGTCCTCAAGTACATTGCCCTTGTATAGACCCTCTATATACTCCTTCCACCTTTCTGCTTTCTCTTCTTTGCTTAGAACTAGATTTCCATCTGAGCTCTTCATATTCACACAAGTGGGGTTCTTTCCTCCAAAGGTCTCTTTAATTTTCCTGAAGGCAGTATCTATCTTACCCTTAGTGAGATAAGCCTCTACAACCTTACATTTGTCCTCTAGCCATCCCTGCTTAGCCATTTTGCACTTTCTGTCAATCTCATTTTTGAGACGTTTGTATTCCTTTTTGCCTGCTTCATTTACTGTATTTTTATATCTTCTCCTTTCATCAACTAAATTCAATATTTCTTCTGTTACCCAAGGAGTTCTACTAGCCCTTGTCTTTTTACCTACTTGATCCTCTACTGCCTTCACTACTTCATCCCTCAAAGCTACCCATTCTTCTTCTACTGTACTTCTTTCCCCCACTGCTGTCAATTGTTCCTTTATGCTCTCCCTGAAACTCTGTATAACCTCTGGTTTAGTCAGTTTATCCAGGTCCCATCTCCTTAAATTCCCACCTTTTTGCAGTTTCTTCAGTTTTAATCTACAGTTCATAAGCAATAGATTGTGGTCAGAGTCCACATCTGCCCCTGGAAATGTCTTACAATTTAAAACCTGGTTCCTAAATCTCTGTCTTACCATTATGTAATCTATCTGAAACCTGTCAGTATCTCCAGGGTTCTTCCATGTATACAACCTTCTTTCATGATTCTTGAACCAAGTGTTAGCTATGATTAAGTTGTGTTCTGTGCAAAATTCTACCAAGCGGCTTCCTCTTTCATTTCTTAGCCCCAATCCATATTCACCGTTTCCTTCTCTCCCTTTCCTACTACCGAATTCCAGTCACCCATCACTATTAAATTTTCGTCTCCCTTCACTATTTGATAATTTCTTTGATTTCATCATACATTTCTTCAATTTCTTCGTCATCTGCAGAGCTAGTTGGCATATAAACTTGTACTACTGTAGTAGGCGTGGGCTTCGTGTCTATCTTGGCCACAATAATGCGTTCACTATGCTGTTTGTAGTAGCTTACCCACATTCCTATTTTCCTAGTCATTATTAAAGCTACTCCTGCATTACCCCTATTTGATTTTGTATTTATGATCCTGTACTCGCCTGACCAAAAGTCTTGTTCCTCCTGCCACCGAACTTCACTAATTCCCACTATATCTAACTTTAACCTATCCATTTCCCTTTTTAAATTTTCTAACCTACCTGCCCGATTAAGGGATCTGACATTCCACACTCCGATCCGTAGAATGCCAGTTTTCTTTCTCCTGATAACAATGTCCTCTTGAGTAGTCCCCACCCGGAGATCCAAATGGGAGACTATTTTACCTCCGGAATATTTTACCCAAGAGGACGCCATCATCATTTAACCATACAGTAAAGCTGCATGCCCTCAGGAAAAATTACGGCTCTAGTTTCCCCTTGCTTTCAGCCGTTTGCAGTACCAGCACAGCAAGGCCTTTTGGTTAGTGTTACAAGGCCAGATCAGTCAATCATCCAGACTGTTGCCCCTGCAACTACTGAAAAGGCTGTTGCCCCTCTTCAGGAACCATGCATTTGTCTGGCCTCTCAACAGATACCCCTCTGTTGTGGTTGCACCTATGGTACGGCTGGCTATCTGTATCGCTGAGGCACGCAAGCCTCCCCACCAATGGCAAGGTCCATGGTTCACGGGGAGAGGAAAGATTTCATATAACCGTAATTTTATCTGCAGTGCTGTTAAGGATCAGATATTTCATGCAAGGTTCAGAAGTTTTCTTCTCTTCCTCGCTGTGGGAGAATCACAAAGATATACACAATATTATAAATATATATGGACTTTCATTAATTACCTATGCCACAACTGGTAATACAGTCCAAGTCACCTGGAGAGGTGACAACCCCATATCATAAGAGGGCGAGCAAAATTACGTTTAGCTAACACCTAAATTGCCCACAGTATTAGTTACTGGGCATTAAATTGCGAAATCAAATTAATTGTGGAACCCAAAGAAATATTTTCAAAGGGCAATGGTCGGTGGATGTTATTATGAAAAAGGCTTAGTTTCAAAAGAGTACTGAATATTTCAGGAAATGAGCCATGAACAGTTTGTTCGGTATATTACAGTGGTACAATGCATTAATTTGATGTTCATGAGTCGAACATTAGTCTAAATGTGTGACCAGTTCATCAGTAAATCTTTGAATTATGGTATTTCTTTTCCATTATTCTTGAAGAACTGCAATGGAATCGAAATCGTGTTTTTCCTATTGGGTGGTAGTATTAGGAACGGACGACAGAATGAGTTAAAGGTTGTGTCACACTTTGTTTACCTCATGTGGGTGCTTAGGGCATGACCGAACACTGACAAGCGCTGTGCATTGTGCAGGGATTGGGTACGTTCCGCGTGTCGTTTACATGCTACGCGATGACTGTGATTCAGTGAAGAAGGTGTGATGGTGTATCAATATGGCATCCTCACGAAATTTATTGGCATTCTCAGTTTGTATCTAGATCACTGTGTCCTAATGAGATAACATTATGGAGTTTTCTAGGTAATCCATGGCTGCATAGCGCGAATACATATTTCTCGTTATATTCCTTGTGGTACTGCACTGCATGTCTCGGCACTGGAGAAAATAAACTTACCTCGGTTGACTACTTAGTTCAAAACCAGGTTCCTATTATTGCAAAGACATGGACTGCTAAGCATATTTGATCAATAGTGATTGCTTGCAAAATAAGTCGTTAAAGGAGTGCAGCCTGCCGGTGTGGCCGAGTGGTTCTAGGCGCTACAGTCTGGAACCGTGTGACCGCTACGGTCGCAGGTTCAAATCCTGCCTCGGGTATAGATGTGAGTGATGTCCTTAGGTTACTTAGGTTTAAGTAGTTTAAGTTCTAGGGGACTGATGACCTCAGAAGTTAAGTCCCATAGTGCTCAGAGCCATTTGAACAAAGGAGTGTAAAATGGTTTGCAATTATGTCATCTACTTCAGAATCATTTCCCTAAATAACTTGAAAAAATACAATTACTTTACATATTAGTTGTTTCAGTGATTTTACTCCAAGTAATTGTAAGTCTTCCTAACTGACGTTGCTATGTAGATGTTGCTGCCTGCTTATTCGGTTAACAAAAAATACCAATTCAACAATATAATCTTATTTTCTTGATAGTCTAATGTGTCCAATAGGCCATTGCTTAGCTGCACAGTAGACTGATTGAGAATTAATAGTTAACCATCTGGTGGTATAGCGTTAAGCTTGTTATGTGTCAGCGGAACCAGTGAGAAAGTTCAGCACGCTATCTTCCTGGAAGAGTCTTGTTTGATCACCTTATTATAATAAATTCGTTGAGTGTCACTGAGAACTGCATGGAAAGATGAAATTGGTAGACTTTCTACCAGAAAGTAATTCATATTCTTTACATGTACACAGCCACTTAAGTGAGGCATGTGCAGAATGTAAATGTTGTTATGAAATTGATTACTGGTAAGCATATGAGAGGCACTAAGTAATATTTGAGCAACTAATCTCTTTTCCTTATATTCCTCAACTTAATCTAATATCTGTCTGGCACAGAGTCATATTGTGTTAAATGAGAGTCATTAAGACCATACGGAAAAAACACAGTAAAACTTGGAAAAGCATATCTTCTTTAGTACAGGGCTGTGACACATACAATCTAGGTCATTCATATCTTGGCAGTTGCTATCCGTTTGACTTGATAGCTAATGTTCTCAAAGGCCGAATAGTACCTTCACAGTTTTTCCCTCAGTACTCCGCACAAACTTCCACAATTGCAACAGCTTCTACAGTTCGGTAGACCACCACTTCACACATTTTCTCCTATAAAAGAGCACATTCTTATTCCACTGCTCTAGTTACTATTCCTTAAAGCTACAACCTACTCTATAGCACAGCACATATATATATATATATATGATACAGTGACACAAGCATCATCTTCTATCATTTTGAGGGGCAGTATGCATCTCTATTGCAGTTAAAACTGTCCGTATTGTAACGGAACGTATTAAAGGCTTTACTGTACCGAAGTATGCGATACCCTCCAAATTCAACCAGTTTAACGAGCATTTATGATTATAGAAAAGTTATTGTGTATGTTAACAATGATTGCATAACATGTCTCCATAAACAGTCAACCCATTAAATTATACTGAGTAACTGACCCACACAAAAGTATATATCACTTGATCACTGATACAGCAAATATCATCATGTAAAAACACTAAGTTCATCTTAAATAATTAATATGAAGTACGAAAAATAGTGGCCAACTTAGGTATTTTGGATCTCCTTAAATAAAAATCACCCAGTGAAACCTATTTGTTCACTAGGAGCGTTTTTACTCAGTATTCCAGAAATCAATCCTATTTTAGACGAAAACCAATGTAATTCTTGATAATTCATGTTATTTACTTATTTATGCAAATTAGAGAAGTCAGTTGACAAACTTCTAAAAAACGGCCTTTGTGTAACAAAGAATTATTCTGTCAAGTCAACAAATCTGTCTGTCATTTTAATAACATGTTAAATTATGTCACTCGATGCAAATTAATAACTTTTCTGCACAAATTATGATAACAGATGTACATGTGACTTATAAACTATATCTCTTTTTAGTAGTTCTTTGACAATGTTATAAACACAAGCAGCAAGAAGGGTCGGGAAGCAGTCGGAATGTCACTTTGGTAAAGTGTGTTTGTGTGTTGTTGTTTGAAGTGGATAAACAAGGCAAAGATCATGTAAAGAAAGTACTACTTTGTGTTGTGTCATGCTCTTTGGTGGACAGTGGAATTAAGATGGCCACCAGAGTAATAAGGAGGATGCTAAGTTCACCCAACCAGGATATGATGTGACGTCATTATGACGTATATATGCTTTAGTCGATTAACACACCTATCGACTTTTACGAACGTTCGAGATTCTAAACTGTCGTCAGCTAGTGGTTTGTTTTGACATGTGCGATTCTGATAACAGCTCAGTGTGGCAGCCTATATGTATTTCGCCAAAATAAAAATAAAAGAGCTGGATATTAATAGAAATATTCCTGACCATGGCCTTGAAAACACCACGGACAACACGTTTCGTAAAAAAGTGAAGTCTTCTTATGTCCTGACCAGATTAGATTGTGTGATTGTTGTATTGAACGCTTACGCCGAAAATAATATTTATTTATTATCAATATTTTAGTATGGTTTCATACAATTGGTCTTGTCAGTACATATTAGATTGTAGCAGCATACTCTTGCTGACTTTTTTTTCTTAATTTATATAGCTGAAAGAGAATGCGTGCAAGTTTGTTAGCTAAGTAATTTATATGTCCATCCCAAGATAGTCTTTTATCAACCATAATTCCAAGTAATTTTACACTCGGAGCGCAGAGACAGGTACCTTAGTGTCCAGTAATGACTGGTGTGTAGAATGATTGAATTTGGAACTTAAAAAGAAAAATATGAGGCATTGTTGAAGAAAAATCGTCGACCGGAGATGAAATACGAGGGGAAGTGGATTTCTCAATGTAATCTTAACCAAAGGTTAGTGTCTTGACGCATCTAAAGATTTTGGCTGCTGAATGCTTCTTCTCACTGAGTACGAATAACCGACGCACTTCAGCTGGGTCAGAAGTACATCAATTTCTGCTTGAGATTCACAATAACCACGCAATTGCCCGTCGTCATCGATGCTGAACTGTTTCAGCTTTTCTCTCATTAGTCTCTCGAATGCTGAACACATAATTAGAGACGAGCAAACGAAAAACAACGCACAGGACACAAACACAGTACAATACACGATTTAAACGCAAGGAACGGAAAACACATCTAAACGAATGGCGCAGAGCACAGCGCTACCCTGTCACAACCTCTCGAAAGTTCACAAAAGTCGATATACGGTTTCTATCGTTTTCGATGTAGCGTGTATATGTCATAATGACGTCACATCGTATCCAAGTCCGGTGAACTTAGCATCCTCCGAGTAATAAATATTTGAAGTTTACATATTTGTTGGTTTCGCTCGTTCTTTATCATCAAAAGCATATAAAAAACACGGGACCTCATGTTTTTAACCCTAGACAACCAGATTTAGAGCCAGCATCAGCATCGAGACACAGCAGCGATCCAGCAAGTGGCAGCGATTACCACAACACAATGCATTTTAATGGCGCCAACCTAACATCAAGTGCTAACAAGCTCCGTAAATGGGAGTGAAATAGTGCGATTATAGCAATTAGCTATATCTAAGACTAGGCGACCATTACACATGTTTATATATACACAATTCAAATAAAAAGCAAACTGGCACTCCAGTCTTCCTTATATCTGTACATAAATTATTCCTTACATTTTTATACTCTACTATAAATCTGATTATGCATTTTCTTTTCTGCTGACAGAACAAACTTAGTCCCTAGATCTTAGGGCAGAGGGGCGTCTATTTCTTAAGGCTCATTGTTCGTGAGGACATGTGAGCAGTGGCTTATCCTTCATTTTCTTTACTTTTTTTGTGGCAGGGCTAAGTGGTACAGCTGCCAGCGGCACAGCTGGGTCATGGTACAGCTTAAGCCGCTAAAAATGCACCGTCAGTATGATCACCTGTAAAACAGTGCAAGGTCCCTCATACTTTTTAGTTCTTCCTTTCGTGCTATGGATTTCAGAGAAGCACAGGATCACCAGGTTTGTACTGTGGAGGCGTAGCCCCTTTGTTACTATGCAGCAACTGTGAGTAGTTTTGGCATTTTTTGCTTGACCTGTTTTCAGACTGGTTTAATCCTTTTACTTCGCTCATGTTTACTCCAGTGGGAGTTTATCAAATTCATACAGGGGGTTCATGGGCCTTCCATAGACTGCCTCATAGGGTGTACACCCAGTTGATTCGTGCATACGGCTGTTATACGCCGAAACGACATAAGCAACACACTTATCACAGTCTAAATGAACCTTCCCCGTGTAATAAGATAGCATTCGGCGCTCGTTCGAAGTGGCCATTAGCCTGCGGATGAAAGTGTGTTGTGGGCCATTTCTTGATTCTTAACAGTTTGTATATGAGTCGCTTAGATGCAAAACTGTCCATGTCCACTTTTTAAAACAATTGAGTTGGCAACTCTGGATTGTAGAGCATGACACTTTACACATGCTTGAAATGCTATTTATGCTCAAAGCTCTCCATGTCCTATGGAAAACAGCTCACAAAAAGTGAAGTTAGATTCAAAACTGTCCATGTCCATCAGTAAGTTGGATGCAAAACTTGCCTTGTCCCTTTTGACAAATCACATTGCAGGCTGGGGTCATGTGACTGTCATGCAAGATGGATACCATATGCATGTAAACATTGTACTTGCCTGGTCTCTTACAGCTGTTTATTCTGAAAGTTATACACATTTTTCATCTAAATAAATTATAAATTATGGAACATAATCAAGGCATGACAGAAAGACAATCTGACCGTTTTAGGAAGCACGTACGCCGTGAAGACCAGTGGAAACGAAATATGGCAAAATTGAAGAGGTATGTATTATTTTTGTCTTTACATCATGCAGTAAATGGTGGAAATCTGAACATTAGAATAACAGTTCAGGGTGTTAAGAAAAAATGTATACCCTATTAATTGTATTTGTGTGAAAGTAATAAATATATGTTGACTATTATTATTGACATGACCTAACATTGATCTAGGAATAACTTTGTTTATATGTGTGATTTCAGATATTCGTCAAAATGACTTCCTGAGTATCTTAAATGTGATCATAGAGTCAGATGGGACTGTACTAGCCTGACAATGACAGATATTAAGTCTTTTCATACCAGCTATTATGCAAAGTGTGATAAAATTTACCAAGATAATTTCCGTCTGAAGTACGTGACTATCAAGACACCTTCGAGATCTCGTTGTAAGGGAGAAAGACAAATCAACAGAGGACAGATAATCTCTTATTTTGTATGAAAAAAGGTACCTGGTGGGTCAGTGAAAGTGAAAGTATGTCGTGAAACATTTTTGAACATTCTTGGTGTTTCAAAAGCAAGAGTGCAAAACATCGCACGCCATCACCTCAAGACTGGAGATATTCCTAAGGAGAGAAGAGGAGGTGATGGCTAGACGATGAAGAATGAGCCCAAATGACAGGAAATAATTGCTCATATAAAAAGGTATGTTCCAACTGAGTCACATTACTGCAGGGAGAAAAGCTGTCACGGGTATTTACCTGCGACTCTCAACATTAGAAAGATGTGGCGACATTACAATTCCGTGGTTAGTCCTGAAAAGTGAGTCATGTGGAATTTTTTTAAGAACACATTTAATACAAAATTTAACATTGGATTTGGGTCTCCAAAATCAGATGTTTGTTCCATGTTCTTCAGTCTTTTCGAGCAGATCAAAACTGAAATGTGTTACGTTAAGAAAGCTCAACTTATGGGTCTAAAGAGACTTCATAACCTTAAAGCAAACAGTTTCTATTCACTGCTGAAGGAAAAGCAAGACAACCTTCTGACAATGTCCTTTGACTGCCAAAAGAATTTACCCTTGCCAAAAATATCTGATCAGAGTGTCTATTACAGTAGGCAATTATACCTATACAATTTTGTCATTGTAGTAGGTTCCCCTAAGTCAAAGTTAACCACTAATAGTGTCTTCATGTACACTTGGCTTGAACATGAAAGCAAGAAGGGGCAAATGAAATGTGTTCAGCTCTTTAGCACCGTTTGTTCCATACAGACATGAGTAATGCACAAACTTTTAGTTTAATTGCCGGTGGATGCCCTGGGCAAAATAAGAACACAATAGTTGTCTCAATGCTGTGTCACTGGATGTACAAATATGCACCAGGCATAAACAAAATAGAAGTTATTTATCTCGTAACTGGACATTCATTCATGCCTCCTGATAGAGTTTTTGGGCTCATTGAAAGGCAACTGCGGAAACGAGAAGTGATAGTTCAGCCATCGGAGTACCATACCCTCTTGGAACAGTATGGGACCCTTCACATAATAGGAAGAGACTGGAAGGTAGTTGACTGGAAAGGAACCATTCAAAACATCACTAAACCTGCAGCATCATTCCCCTTCGAGATAACGAAAGTAAAAGAGTGTGCATCATCCATGATTCTCAGAATGCTATAAAAGTCCAAGGGGAGCCTAATTATAATTCTGAAATCAACCTACCAGTGTCTGTATGCAAACGTGGGAAACACTTAGCACACATAAACTCGAGCTGCATTACGAACACGGTTGTTCCTATTAATGAAAAGAAACTGGAGGATGTTTCAAAACTCCTTGAGAAACACCATGGTGATTCCTGGAGGGAACGTGAATCCCTGTTGTGGTACATGACATTAATAGGTTCCAGTGGGTCAGGGGCATAAGTTGAATCAGAATGCCTAACAGGAGAAGATGAAGACATTGTTCCAGATATGATGTATTAAGTGGATTGCAGTTTGTCAGTTGTTACACAAGGTACCTTCAGAAATATTAAAAGAAATTAAAACTGAATACACAGTTTTATGTTCACCCCATATCCTCTCCTCATGTACAACTAGTCAGGTTCAAAACTGTCCATGTCGATTTCAGTTCCATGCAAAAGTGGCCATCTGCAAAGTCAGATGCAAAACTGTACAAGTCCACTTTTATTTTGCTTATATCTTACATGCATTGAGTTCCTGATTTTTTTTAATAGCCCAAATGGTTTTGTACTAATCCATACTTATGTAAACAACATACAGTGTAGGGCAGTGTGTATTTATCCAGTGAAAACAGTTTTTCCACTTTTTCTCAAAACCAGTTATGGAGGACATGGACAGTTTTGCATCTAGGCTACTCACTTGTACTAACAGGGCAGACATGAAGCTGGGGAACCTTGGTCAGTTAATATAGCATCCGGGTCTCCGAATAGGAGAACTAAGTGATTGACAAAGGCGCAAGTGACTGTTTCGGCTGTCATATCTGCTGGAATTAAGTACCGAGAAAAGTGATCAAGAATAGACAAGATGTATTATTTTGGGCACTTTGTTGAAAGGGACTGTTAGTGTCTAACGCGACGGTCTGAAATGCTTCTGTAGCTTTTTGGGAGCGTCTAGAGATTTTGTTCCTTGGAGAAGACGCTCCCTGTGCACAAGTTAAACAATTTTGAATATTTTCCGTACATCTGTTTTTCTTGCCTTTCCACCAAAAATGAGACTCTATCCTAGCATTGGTGGCATGTCGCCCCTTATGGCAGGCCTGCAAACTGTCTTGACATTGTGCCATAACACGCTGCTGTAAGTCTTTAGGTATTACCACTATGTTACCCAAGGGGGCCTTTCGGTCGAGAATACCGTCTTCGGTGACAAACTCTTGGTGAGATGCGTACTGGTGACATTCTACATCCCTCTTGTGCTTTCTTTAGCTCCCCTATTGAACATCATCTGACTAAACAATTCTGACATTGCGGCTTAACCCTTCTGCATTTTGGTGAAGACAGCTGGGTTTGTGACATACTCTATAATCATACTCTACCAGCTTCAATACCCATCGAGTTAAGCGACTACCCGGTCCTTTAAACTTAACATCCACTTTAAGGCTGAGTGGTCAGTGGCCCTAGTGAACTTGCACACCAGTTAAAAGTTTTCAATCACCCATGAAAAAATTTACATACCTTTTTCAATTTACAAACAAAGCGTACTAAGTAAATAGATTAAGTAAATAGACTCTCTCCATCATTAAGTAGAATACAATATGGTCTAGATTTTAGCCTCTTCAGAGTATCCACCCTTTGACCTAAGATCAGCTGCACAAACTCTCATCACTCTGGAGATAACATGTATTTCTTCAGATATTGAGTCCAACATGTCTGTAAATTATTTCATAGATCCTCAGCATTAGATGACCTCATTTTTCTGACCTCTCTGTCCAGTTTATCCTATAAAAACGCAATGAGATTTAAGTCAGGTGACTGACTTGGCCAAATCATGTTCGTCAGTTCCCCACACTTCTCTTTGCTATTTACATATCCTCTGTACAAATCAGAATCATGTTTGGGATTATTGTCCGGCTGCAGAACAAACCCACGACCAATAAGTCTTTTGCCAAATGGAACTGTAATCTTGTGACATCCTTCCTACTTTAATGTTCCATTTATTATCACTAGATAATCGGCTTTACCAAGTGCAAAACTTACCCACACCTTGTCCGCCATGTTTCACCGTTGAGGTCACATACTGACCATATGCCCTCCATGAAGTCGACAAATAAACGTTCGACGATGGCTTTCGAAAACTTCATGTTAGATTCGTCTGTGAATAACACATTGGACCACTGCTGCACGCTCCAAATTTTATTCTGCTGTGCCCATTGCAATCATCTGACCTTATTTTGTTTCTGTAACTAAGGCTTTTTGACCGCTATGCACCTTTTAAACACTGTTCACGAAGACGGCATTGCACGGTTGAGACAGAGACTGGAGCAGCTCACATACTATTTACTTCTTCTTTTCTGGTGCAGTACGACTCCTATGACGTTTACTCAGTACACGTATGATTACACATATGATATTCCCTAAATGATATTACTTGGTCTATTTCAGATCACGAAACACTTGCATTGGCATTAGTTCACTTGAACCATTGTAATGCATACCTACACCACTGTATATTCGGCTGCGCCAACTTTTGTTGCTATTGTCCTATTAGAACAGCCTATCTAGTGCACAGCTCAGAGCTACACATAACAGCAAGTTTTTCAGTTCCAGTCTCCCACTTCCGTCCCATGAGGAGGTAATATGATACAAATCTGATCAGGCATACAAACACACTGTTACATGCACACAGTGTACTGTAAACTAATGCAAACTGATTGGTACCCAGACTGCTGAAAGAATGAGGCCCATTCGAATGGAACCGCCTTGGGTAAAGGCTCATCATTGTTGTTGTGGATACTCATCAGCGCACCTCTACGTGAACAGCCAGTCAGATACACAACCCGGGTGCTTAGTCTTTACATTGTTATTCTGGTTTTATTATCGGAATGGGGATATGATAGAATATTCAAAACGAAATCCCTGTTTTGACCACAGATCCATAGTTGTTGGAGATGATCGAAAACTTATGACCGGTAGTGTAAGTAGCATGCAAAATAGTTCACTCCAAACATACAGGCTAAAAGCTCTTTCCCAGTAGTGCTATAATTAATCTCAGTTAAATTCATCTGCCTACAGGCGTAACCTATAAGTCTTTCCTCACCATTGTATTCCTGAGAAAGAATTCCGCCCACAGTGTAATCAGATGTATCTGTGGAAAGAATAAATGATTTTTCAAAAGCTGGGTAGATTAACAAAGGTGAAAGTGTCCTTAATTTTTCGTATAGCTCTGTCACATTCCTCTCTCCACTGGAATTCAACACACTTCCTTAGCAACTTCGTCGATGGCTTGGTTATCATAGCATAATCCTCCACAAACAGCGATAGTAATTTGTTAGTCCCAGAAGTGATTGCAAGCCTTTAACATTCGTAGGCACTGGAAAGTTATCTGCAGCTTCTGTCGACCTAGGATCTGGCTTAACTCTGTCTTAACTAATAATATGTTCCAGGTACTGGACCTGTGAACAATTCTCTATATTCAAACTTAGATGTGTATTTTGCAACCTAGACAACACACTCCTTAATCTCTCTGTGTGTTTCTCAATTTATCGTGTCATCCAGATACATGAGACACATAGTAGGCTTCAAACCTCTCAATAGTATTGTATTGTATTGTATGGAACTGGGGACCTAGAAACAACAGAGAGGCTTTGTCCCCACCATAGCCCTCAGTGGTTCACAACTCCACAACAGGCTACAGCAGTCTATTCACCCCACCGCCACCCCACACTGAACCCAGGGTTATTGTGCACTTTGGCCCCCAGTGGACACCCCCCCCCCCCTCCGGGAACGCCTCTCACCAGACAATTGCAACCCTAATGTTTGCATAGTACACGTGTTTGTGCAGCAATCGTTGACATAGTGTAACTGAGGTGGAATAAGGGGAACCAACCCGCATTCGCCGAGGCAGATGGAAAATAACCTTAAAATCTATCCACAGATTTGCCGGCACACTGGACCTTGACACTAAACTGCCAGGTGGATTTGTGCCAGGGACCGGCACTCCTTCCTGCCCAGGAAGCAGAGCGGTAGATAGCACAGCTTACTGGGCGGGCTCTCAATAGTAAGTCAGCTGCAGGCACATTTCTTAGGCCAAAACACATACGGAGGAACTCATAATCCAGTAGGAACAGTCCCTGCTGTCAAGACATCTTCGCAGGTACCGGGCGCAGTTGGGCCATCCTCTCCTCAAGGCGAGTGGCGGGTTCAGCAGCATTCGCGGCACACGAGGTGGAGGGTCAATGTGGAGGTTGGCCGTGTGGCATCACCCGCTCTGCCTGTGAGTGGACATGTGGCCGCTCCTTCAGCAAGGTCCGAGCAGGCGCTCGGGGGGAGGGGTTTATTTGTTATTGGGAGCTTCAAAATCAGGCGGGTAATGGAGCCCCTTAGGGAAGTAGCGGAAAGGTCGGGGAAGAAGGCCAGTGTTCACTCTGTCTGCTTGCCGGGGGGTCTCATCCGAGATGTGGAGGAGGCCCTGCCGGTGGTGATAGAGAGCACTGGGTGCACCTGACTGCAAATTGTTGCTCATGTCGGCACCAATGACTCCTTCCGTCTGGGTTCAGAGGTCATTCTCAGTTCATACAGGCGGTTGGTGGAGTTGGTGAAGGCAGAAAGCCTCGCTCGCAGGGTGGAATCTGAGCTAACTATTTGTTGTATCGTTCCCAGGACCAATCGTGGTCCTCTGGTTTGGAGCCAAGTGGAAGGCTTAAACCAGAGGCTCAGGCGATTCTGCGGAGATCTGGGGTGCAAATTTCTCGACCTCAGCTATCGGGTGGAGAAATGTATGGTCCCCCTGAATAGGTCAGGCGTGCACTACATGCAGGAAGTGGCTACAAGGGTAGCGGAGTACGTGTGGAGTCCACATGTGGGTTTTTTTAGGTTAGAGAATTCCC
The DNA here is from genome assembly GCF_023864275.1 of Schistocerca cancellata. Taxonomy (NCBI): domain Eukaryota; kingdom Metazoa; phylum Arthropoda; class Insecta; order Orthoptera; family Acrididae; genus Schistocerca; species Schistocerca cancellata. The sequence continues at coordinate 329,284,750 of NC_064628.1, read as the reverse complement.
TCCCTAGGCCCAACAAGACGCCTCCCGAGACGCGGCAAGGTAGGAGTAGGCAAAATGCAACAGGGAATAACAATATTAATGTGCTAATAGTAAACTGCAGGAGTGTCTATAGAAAGGTCCCAGAACTGCTCTCATTAATAAACGGTCACAATGCCCACATAGTACTAGGGACAGAAAGCTGGCTGAAACCAGATGTAAACAGTAATGAAATTCTAAACTCAGATTGGAATGTATACCGAAGATACAGGCTGGACAGTGAAGGGGGAGGCGTGTTTATAGCGATAAGAAGTGCAATAGTGTAGAAGGAAATTGACGGAGATCCGAAATGTGAAATAATTTGTGGCTCTGGCTCTGAGCACTATGGGACTTAACATCTTAGGTCATAAGTCCCCTAGAACTTAGAACTACTTAAACCTAACTAACCTAAAGATATCACCCACATCCATGCCCGAGGCAGGATTCGAACCTGCGACCGTAGCAGTCCCACCGTTCCGGACTGCAGCGCCTAGAACCGCAAGACCACCGCGGCCGGCGAAATAATATGTGTGAAGGTCATGGTTAAAACAGGCTCAGACATGGTAACTGGATGTCTCTATAGGCCCCCTGGCTCAGCAACTGTTGTGGCTGAACACCTGAAGGATAATTTGGAAAATATTTCGAGTAGATTTCCCCACCATGTCATAGTTCTGGGTGGAGATTTTTTAATTTGCCGGATATAGACTGGGAGACTCAAACGTTCATAACGGGTGGCAGGGACAAAGAATCCAGTGAAATTTATTAAAGTGCTTTATCTGATAACTACCTTGAGCAGTTAAACAGAGAACCTACTCGTGGCAATAACATATTAGACCTTCTGGTGACAAACAGACACGAACTATTTGAAACAGTTAAAGCAGAACAGGGAATCAGCGATCATAAATAAAGTGGTTGCTGCATCGATGACTTCAGCCATAAATAGACATTATAAAAAAGGTAGGAAGATTTTCTGTTTAGCAAAAGTGACAAATAGCAGATTACAGAGTACCTGACGGCTCAACACAAAAGTTTTGTCTCAAGTACAGATAGTGTTGAGGATCAGTGGACAAAGTTCAAAACCATCGTACAATGTGCGTTAGATGAGTATGTGCCAAGCAAGATAGTAAGAGATGGAAAAGAGCCATCGTGGTTAAACAACCGAGTTAGAAAATTGCTGCGGAAGCAAAGGGAACTTCACGGCAAACATAAACATAGCCTTGCAGACAAACAAAAATTATGCGAAGCGAAATGTAGTGTGAGGAGGGCTATGCGAGAGGCGTTCAATGAATTCGAAAGTAAAGCTCTATGTACTGACTTGGCAGAAAATCCTAAGAAATTTTGGTCTTATGTCAAAGCGGTAGGTGGATCAAAACAAAATGTCCAGACACTCTGTGACCAAAATGATAGACAACAGAGGGATAAAGAAACAATTAAAATCACTCAAAAGAGGAAAGGCCGCTGGACCTGATGGGATACCAGTTCGATTTTACACAGAGTACACGAAGGAACTTCCCCCCTCCCCCCTTTTTACAGCGGTGTACCGTTGGTCTCTAGAAGAGCGTTCCAAAGAATTGGAAAAGGGCACAGGTCATCCCCATTTTCAAGAAGGGACGTCGAATAGATGTGCAGAACTACAGACCTATATCTCTAACATCGATCAGTTGTAGAATTTTGGAACACGTATTATGTTCGAGTATAATGACTTTTCTGGAGACTATAAATCTACTCTGTAGGAATCAGCATGGGTTTCGAAAAAGACGATCGTGTGAAACCCAGCACGCGCTATTCGTCAACGAGACTCAGAGGGCCATAGACACGGGTTCACAGGTAGATGCCGTGTTTCTTGACTTCCGCAAGGCGTTCGATACAGTTCCCCACAGTCGTTTAATGAACAAAGTAAGAGCATATGGACTATCAGACCAATTGTGTGATTGGCTTGAAGAGTTCCTAGATAACAGAACTCAGCATGTCATTCTCAATGGAGAGAAGTCTTCCGAAGTAAGAGTGATTTCAGGTGTGCCACAGGGGAGTGTCGTAGGACCGTTGCTATTCACAATATACATAAATGACCTTGTGGATGACATCGGAAGTTCACTGAGGCTTTTTGTGGATGATGCTGTGGTATATCGAGAGGTTGTAACAATGGAAAATTGTACTGAAATGCAGGAGGATCTGCAGCGAATTGACGCATGGTGTAAGGAATGGCAATTGAATCTCAATGTAGACAAGTGTAATGTGCTGCGAATACATAGAAAGAAAGATCCCTTATGATTTAGCTACAATATAGCAGGTCAGCAACTGGAAGCAGTTAATTCCATAAATTATCTGGGAGTATGCATTAGGAGTGATTTAAAATGGAATGATTATATAAAGTTGATCGTCGGTAAAGCAGATGCCAGACTGAGATTCATTGGAAGAATCCTAAGGAAATGCAATCCGAAAACAAAGGAAGTAGGTTACAGTACGCTTGTTCGCCCACTGCTCGAATATTGCTCAGCAGTGTGGGATCCGTACCAGATAGGGTTGATAGAAGAGATGGAGAAGATCCAACAGAGAGCAGCGTGCTTCGTTACAGGATCATTTAGTAATCGCGAAAGCATTACGGAGATGATAGATAAACTCCAGTTGAAGACTCTGCAGGAGAGACGCTCAGTAGCTCGGTACGGGCTTTTGTTGAAGTTTCGAGAACATACCTTCATTGAGGAGTCAAGCAAGATATTGCTCCTTCCTACTTATATCTCGCAAAGAGACCGTGATGATAAAATCAGAGAGATTAGAGCCCACACAGAGGCATACCGACAATCCTTCTTTCCACGAACAATACGATACTGGAATAGAAGGGAGAACCGATAGAGGTACTCAAGGTAGCCTCCGCCGCACACCGTCAAGTGGCTTGCGGAGTATGGATGTAGATGTAGATGTAGAAAAGCAGTTTTGGGTCGATCTTATGGTGCAACAGGAATTTGGTGGTACCCAGAACGCATGTTAAGCGTGGTAAAATACTTACAGTTCCATAATCGGTCCAATGTTTCGTCGATGCGGGGTAGAGGGTAAGTGTCAGGAGAAGTGATTTTGTTTACTGCTCTCATGTCTACACATAGGCGATAGGACTTGTGGGGTCCTGCGCACCCATCTTTTATAGGGTGCCTGAAGGATGCTGCTTTCTCAGATAGCTATACAATAATTCAAGAAATCCGTTAATGCTTTTTATTACAATAAAGTAGATTGAAAAGACTTAAGTTTGTATTTACAACGAGTTGTCGCAAGCGATGGGCGACATTGAATTAATCATTATCCTTTGCTATAGACAATGGCCATGAATGCAGTTGATATAAGGCACAAGTCTCAGTAACAGTTAGGATGACGGCTCTTGTAGTACTGCTATTCTGCTAGTGCCAGTATACTCCTGTCCGACCGAGGCTGGCAGGAGCGGCGCTTATATGCTCTCCATGTAGAGGCCCCTCCTGTCGTGGTGCAGTCCTAGTCAGTGGGCTATTGGCTGACGTCGTCTCACAGCCTTCTCTGCTCTTGCGTTCTTAATCTTCGTGCAGGCGCTTCTCGTTACACTGGAACAATCCTCCCCCCCTCCCCCCAAAGTGACCGACCGTCGTCGTGTAGGGGGTGCGACCACGGCAGGGGAGGCAGCAGTGTGGGTGTATCGCGGGACCGGAAGCTGTGGCTGCAGGGGGCGGTCGTACCCCACCTTTGCTCTGGTGGAAACGTCACCCTAGAAAATGACCAGAAGGGTACGTGTCCACCCCCTGAAGCCAGGAACCAGATGAAGAAGGCAGCGACTGCTGTGGTGTGGGTGAGTCCAGCTCCATCGGTAGTACGAGAAGGGGCGGAGGAGGCGAAGGCTCCATCTCCGTGGGATCATCCTGCAATGTCGTGATGACACCCTCTGGCGGGTGCTGTGGTTGCACTGTCCTCTGGATCCTTGAATCTGGGGGAAGAGACATTGAAAGATCATCGTGCACATGACAGAGGCGAAGTAGGTTTTGGACCTGAAATAAGATACATGCAAGCACCAAGTCGACGGACGATTTCGCCTCGCGCCCACCGTCTGCTGTCGCTAAAAACCATGTAAAAGACAATATCACGTGGCGCGAAGCAATACTTGCAGCCTTCCTTTGGCGCCAGATGCTGAGGAGGGTGGAGCAAGTGGAGCAGTGTCCGATGGCGGCGGCCATGAAGCAATTCCGCCGGCGATGGTCCATCACGTGGGTGCATACGATAGGAGGCGAGAAACAGTTGCGATGCTTGATCCCTGGTGTGTGCAGGGCGAAGTTTGGCTATCTGCTGCTTGAAGGCTTTGACGAAACGTTCCGCTTTGCCGTTTGACTGTGGATGGAACGGTGCACTAGTTAGATGGTGTATACCACTGCGTTCACAGAATGTTTCAAATTCATTTGACGTGAACTGAGGGCAGTTGTCTGACACTATTACTTCAGGTAAACCTTCGAGGCAAAAAAATAGAATACAGTACCTGAATTGTGCTACGTGACGAGTCAACCACCAGCAAACAGCGAGTGTTCCAAAAAGGTCCCGCAAAGTCTATGTGTACACTTTGCTATGGCGATTGCGACTTAGGCCAAGCAGAGAATTTTGCGGCGGAGCAGACTGATGTCCCGCTCGTGCGTGACACTGTGACTTCATCTGTTCTACTGTATTTGGGTGTCCATACCCTGCCAAGTACAGTGTCGACGCGCTAACTGTTTCGTACGAACAATCCCCCAGTGTCCTTGGTGAAGTAACTGCAACACTTCTTTTTGCAAAGCTTTAGGGATCAACACACGTGACTGTCCACTGCCATTCTGAACAAGAATCACACCTTTCCGTACAGCGAGGCTATTCCGACGTGCGAAATATTGGCGCACTGCAGAGTTCTTTATGCTATGCATGGAACGAGGCCAAGATGTGCGTAGGTACGTTAGCAAAATTTTTAAATCTGAATCAGCTTCCGTGGCCTGTGCAATTTTCCTATAGTTCAGCGGCAAAGGCTGAAGCAATTAAGAATCCTGAGCGTGGTTGTGACAACAATATGCAGCAGAAGCGTCAAAGTCTCTATCAGCGCCAATCGAAAGACGTGAAAGTGGGTCCGCATCACCATGTTGAGCCATCGGAGTATACACAATCTCGTTCTGGTATTGAAACAACAACAAAGCCCATCTTTGCAATTTTTGGGCAGTTCGTACAGGAACCAGTTTCGTCGGATGGAACAAGGACTGCAATGGCTTGTGACCCGTTACTAAGTAGAATTTTCTGCCATATTAGTGGTAAAATTTGGTGACACCATATACAGTAGCCAAAGCCTCTTTCTCAATTTCTGAATCGTCACACTGAGCCTTAGACCACAATTTTGATGCGGAAGCAATAGGCCTGCCTTTATCATCAATTCTGTGCGAAAGCACTGCACCGATTCCGTAAGAGGACGCGTCAACTTACAACACAACTGGTTTGTCAAGATCAAAGTGAACTAAGCATCCATCACTGACCAATGCATCTTTAAGTTTTTGAAAAGCTACTTGGAACTCATCTGTCCAAACAAAGGGGACATTCCTACAACGCAAGCGACGCAATAGAGCTGCGATTTGTGTAGCATTCGATATGAACCGATTATAATAGTTCAGTTTCCCTAAAACTGACTGCAATTCTGTGACACTGCGAGGAACTGGCAAATCTCGTATGGCTAACAAATGCGACTGAAGAGGATTTACACCTTGACTGTTTATGACATGACCAAGATAATGCAACTCAGGTTTAAAAAAATCGCACTTGCCCAGTCTACGCTTTAGTCCTGCCTCAGATAACACACGAAACAAAGCTGTAACTTTGCAATATGTTCTTCAGGTGTGCGACCTGCTACGACAATATCGTCCAAATAGTTTGAACAGCTTGGCACTTGTGCAGTCAGCTGTTTCAAATACCGTTGGAAAATGGCAGGGGCGGAAGCATTGCCAAAAGGCAAACGCAAATATTTGAACATACCCAAGTGAGTATTCACTACACACATGGTTTGAGATTCTTCATTGAGTGGTATATGAAGATATGTGTTGCGTAAATCAATTTTTGAAAAGTAGCGACCAGCACCTAATCTTTCCATGAGATCCTCTGGGCGTGGCAATGGATAAGTATTAATCACAGTTTGTGGGTTGACTGTAGACTTAAAGTCAACACAGAGGCGAATGCGACCTGAAGGTTGGGGGAGCGAAACCAGTGAACCTGCCTACTGACTAGCTGATATGGGCGCAATAACTCCGTTATCTTGCAATTCTTTAAGTTCAGCAACGACTTTGCCCCGTAATGCAACAGTTCTGGCCCGCCAAATTTTGGTTGAGCATTATCTTTCAGAGTAATATGTGCAGCAAAATTGTTAACTTTGCCTAAACCTTCAGAAAAGAATTCCGGGAATTCTTTTAGCAACCTAGCGACAGTGTCTTTTGCATGGAATGCAGACACTGACAACACATTGTCCTGAATGTTAAAGCCAAACAAATCAAAAGAATCAAGACCAAATATGTTCTCACAATCGCATGATTTTAGAACTGTAAAAGTCACTGTTCCAGTGTGCGAGCGATACATGGCAGGCAAAGAACAAGTTCCGAGAACAAGAATGTTTTGTCCATTATAAGCCGTCAGTTGCGTGCTAGTTTTAGACAGGCGTGGAAGCCTAGCAGTTCATATGTGTGACGATTGAGAAATGTGACACAGGCACCCGTGTCCAACTAAAATTTCACACATTTTCCACAAAGAAGTAAATGAACAAAAATTTGTTCGACTGGCAGATCGCTGAAGAAACTGCACCCTTGCTGGTGTTGCTACTGCCCATTGCAGACTTTGGATGTACTGCATTAATGACATGGGCCTTGTGACTAGATTTTTGTGAGTGGGCCGAATTCTAATGTTTGTTCCGTTGCAAACATACGGATTGTACATGTCCTTTCCTACCACAAACGGAACACTGAGCTTGTCGGGAAGGGCAGTCTTGGCGTTTGTGCCATGAATAACACCAAGGGCAAGACTTAATTCTGTTCGCCTGTGTAGCCGCCCATTTAGCGAACTGCTTAGGCGGCGTGGGGAAGTGTTTACTCGGCCTGACTAGCACAAGCTTCCGCGAAATGGGCCGATCACACACAAGGGACTCAACCCAGCAGATAGATGGCTGCTCAGATTTATGAGCCGACAAGGCACCGGAATCGTACTGATCTAGTATTTGCACTATCTGTCGAAATGATGGATAGGACCGTTTCAAAATCTGTTCTCTGAGTTTGACATTAGGTACATGATCGCGTCACGCAACATAGCACCTGAATATAAAGCACCGCAAGCAAATTTGAATTTGCATTTCCTTGTCATACCCTGAAAATCTGTTACCAACTCGCGATAAGTTTGTTCTCCCCATTTTCTGCAATGAAAGAATTGATACCAAGCTGCTACCACATTCACTTGTTGGTCATAATAGTTAGTTAGCGATGTACCACCTGGTCATAAGTAAGTTCACTCAGAGTGGCTTTAGGAAAAAGTTTGTTTATGAGGTGGAACACTGTGTGGCGTTCGCTGTGTTATTCAGTGGTTTGGTATTTAACTAATTTGTAAATGGAAATAATAATCTTATTTTATTACATTGAGTAATTACTAAATAATTTTTCTCCCGGCTAAAGATTTGATCAAGTTGCTAAAGAACTCCAAGTTAACGTCGTGTTAAAGTGTTGTCTGTAAGTTGTGTAAGTGTCACTAAATCACAGTTCATACAACAGATGCAATACAACTATTGATTAAGATGGAAGCAGTTATCTTCAGCAAAATGATCATTAAAACCACCGAATATCAGCCGCGCACAACACTGACGTATGTTACCTGAAACAATATTCTTCGCAACTCGTGCGTAATTAATTTCGGCTCCATACATCAGCTAGAAAAGTTTCTTATAAGGATCGTGCTATGAGCACTGCTTTTAAAGAAAGAATCTGATTCGAATCATTTTCATTAAAATGAGTTCGGGACCACCGGAGCACATTTATTTTTTACACATTTGTATTACGGTCAGCATTTATGTCTGCAGAGTTGCGTAATTTGAATTTGCCGCTGTGATAATTGTTAAGATGGCGGCAGACAATTGATAGAGACTTTCTATTGTTAGAGCAAATAAGTATTTTAAATGCTTATTGAACTTTACAGAAACTCTACTTTCGTATTGTGCACTATTTAGACTTCATCAAGCAAACATTTGATTTGTTTCTAAGGAAAACACAGACAAAAACGCGATACAAACCGCTGTCATCAATGGCTGCGCTCCTTGCAGCAGAAAGAAATAATCAACACAGATAATGCTTACTGAGAGAGGAAGTAAAGTTACAAATAATTATTCAATCATATTTATAATAATAATGAACTCTATTTTCAAGTAATAATTAACAAATAATTACAATTTCTTAACAGACCTCAGTTTGATAAACGTCCGCAATCTACATAAGCCAACCAACAAAAGGTAAAAACAAAGGAAGACAAACGCAGATCATAAAAGGAATTTACAATTATCATTGTCTTTGTATGATACACATCGATATGTCTAATTACATCATTGAATATTATATAAATAATTAATATTTATAAGTTTTCACCGTTTTTTTCATACGTCGAATACATAATGTTTATAACTGTTAGAGGCATAATTTCCTCTCGTCGCACTGTAGCGAAAAATTTATCACGTGGATGTTACAACTGCACTTCCTAAAGTGGATAATAGAGATGGAAGTTTCACAGTAATTGGTAGGTTGTGAGCAAGGAGGTGCGCTTCCAACTGGGACAACCACTCGAGCCATTCCTCTTCTTGTTCATTAAACTGTCGAAAAGGTGGTATAGCAGTAGGTGTTGCTGTAGGTGTTGCTTGTTCCGTCGGGCGCGCAGCATTGGCCAGTAGCTGCTGCATCATGTTTAGCAGAGTAATTTACTGCGTCTGGAACTGAGACATCTGCATTAGCTGTGTTGCATCTACCGCTTGCGACTGTGGTGCCTGAGCAGGGAGCATGATAGATGGGGCGGGCATCTTGGGAGAGACAAATGCAACAAACAGACGAGGCAAGCAAGCAAAATAAGGACAAAAGCAAAGAAATTTTCTGCAACGCCCACCAGAAAACACTGATTAGCAAAAATGACAAGAAAGTGTTGAAGCACATAAACGCCCCTGGAAAGTAAAGACAAGAGAGAATTAAGGCTCCAACAAACATAAAATTCCACGGCCGTCAGGTGCGGGGTTTGTCGTATAGCACGTCGCCAATGTGGGGTCCTGCCCCATCATCTCTTATAGGGTGCCTAACGGACACTGATTTCTCAGACAGCTATATAACATTTCAAGCAAATCCATTAATGATTTTTATTACAATAAAGTAGATTGAAAAGAGTTAACTTTGTATTTACAACGAGTTGTCGCAAGCGATGGGCGACATGCAAATAATCATTGTCCTTCGCTATAGACAATGTCCATATATGCAATTGATAGAAGGCACAAGTCTCAGTATAGCAGTTAGGATGACGGCTCTTGTAGTGCTGCCCCTACTGTCCTGGTCTGCTAGTGTCCGTCTTCTACTGTCCGGGAAAGGCTGGAAGGAGCGGCGATTATATTCTCTTCAGGTAGAGGCCACTCCCGTCGTGGTGACGTCCTAGTCAGCGGGCTATTGGCTGAGGTCGTCTCACAGCCTTCTCTGCTCTTACGTTCTTCATCTTTGTGCTGGCACTTTTGGTTACGCAGGAACAGGATTCCTCTCCATTTAATGATCTTATTGGGACCACTACTACAGAGTACGACCGTGCGCTTGCAGAGGGTTGAATTGTCCCTGCAGCGAACTGCTGTTGAATATAATTGTGTAGGCTTCCGCGGACAGAGTCAGTCGACATAAAAGTTTTCTTGGTATGGTACCGCATCATAATGCTGCTGGAGAAAAACCAACGTTTCGGCCACGGTTGCAGTGGCCTTCTTCTGGGTCAAATGGTGCGTTCTAGCTAAGCAGTGTCCTTTACATTTTGTTGTTACTGTTCACTGCGCATGCCATTACGTCATAATTTCAAAAAGGCAGTTAGTTTCATTGGTCACTTAAGGAAGAAGGAGAGGGAACTTTATTTTAATAGGTTATGGCGATGGAGAGAGAATGTAACCTCTGTTGTCTATTGGCTCTTGTGTTATGTGCCATGATTGGTGGTCAGCGTCGAATGAGAAGTTGGCTGCTGTTAACCATCTGCTGGACGTCGGCCTCGCGGCGGCAGTTACTCGCCGGTAGTGCTCGTGCCTCGTGTTGACAATGCGGTCTGTTGGGCTCTGATTGCTGGCAGCCAAGTGAGGCAAGCGTGAGTCCATCCTCCCTGTTCATGTTATTAGGATGTTTAAGTATTCCGGTGGCCTCTCTGATTTTGCGTTTCGTTATAACCGACTGCTTGGCCAACAAATAGGCTTCGCTGAATTTTATTTCTTTTCCGCAGTCTTGCTGATGTTCTGCCACTGCAGATTTGTTATGTTGCCGTGGACGAATATAGTGCTCGTGTTCCCGAATCCACGTTGCTATTGACCTACCAGTCTCGCCGATGTATGCCTCTCCACATCCGCATTCCACCTTGTAAACGGTTGCAGTGTGTAATGCATTCACGTTGTCCTTAGTGGAGCCTAGCACGTGCTGGATCCTACGACCACTATAGAAGACAGGCTGCACCCCAATGCGGCGAAGGTGTTTACCTATTCGGTCAGTAACATTTTTCACATAAGGTGAGCGCACTGTTGGTTGCAGTTTGTCTATTTCTTGTTTATCTTTCTTACTTTTGTTCGCCGGCCGGGGTGGCAGAGCGGTTCTAGGCGCTACAGTCTGGAACCGCACGACCGCTACCGTCGCAGGTTCGAATCCTGCCTTGGGCATGGATAGGTGTGATGTCCTTAGGTTAGTTAGGTTTAAGTATTTCTAAGTTCTAGGGGACTGATAACCTCAGAAGTTAAGTCCCATGGTGCTCAGAGCCATTTGAACCATTACTCGTGTTCGTCGACAACGCTGTGTGGATCAATTTGTGGCTGTAGCCATTGGCTAGAAATGTTGTGCGTAGCCTTTTAAGCTCAGGTGTAATGTATGTTTTGAGCATCACTTAGGCTCTGTGCACGGATTGCCAAATAACGAATGACAGAGTTCTTCTGCGCTGTGTGGTGGTAGGATTGGGCATGCAGATACCTGTCTGTAAGTGTAGGCTTGCGATATACTCTGTGCCCCAGTGTACTCTCCGTTCTACTGTATACTTCAATGTCTAGAAATGGAATTGCACTATTCTTTTCTACTTCGAGTGTGAACTGTATCTTCCCGCGCATGTTGTTCGAATATTTGTGAAACTTGTGTAGCTCCGTTTCACCATGAGGCTATATAGCGAACGTATCGTCCACGTATCTAAATCAGCAACGTGGGCGTAAAGGAGCTGAACCGAGGGCCATTGCTTCAGAGGCTTCCATGAATATGTCGGCTGCCAGCGGAGATAAGGGGACCGAGGGACCCCTTGCTACTGCTACGCCGTCTGACTGCTCGTAGTTTTTTTCCTTGCCATTTAAAGTACGTTGAAGTCAGGCACTACTCAACCAGGTCGCATATGTCTGGTGGGACATGCTCCTGAAGGATGCGGATAGTTTCATCTACTGGCACGTTCGTAAATGCTGTTGAATAGTTTCTTCAACGACAGATTGTAAATGACATGGTAATCTATATGGTTTCTGAGCGCTCGGTCTATCGTATCCCGTAGGAATTTCGTGCTGTACGACGTCAGTTGCTGACAAATACTGCCGTTCCTCGAATAACCACGCATATTCCCCATATCTGGGTAAAAAAGGTTCTGATCTGACGTAGGCAATGTGACAACTTCTCTCGCAACAGATTCCTTAATACAGGCGTAATTGCAAGAACCTTTCTCACTGGAAAATGCTTCCTCTTACTTTGCTTAAACTGTTGTTCACATTGAACTTCTGTTTATATAACCTCTTCTCCACCTGTTAATAGCGTTCCACGAGGAATCACGATATATCGTAGAACGAAATTGTCAACGTAAAATGGTACTCTAAATTTCTTTCCTAAAACGTCTGGCTTACTTGTGCTTTTCTTAAAATGGATTTGCAAACAGTCGAGAAAGTCGTTCTGGCTGAGCGGATCGACCAGGAAACCCGATCTTGGCAGCATTCGAGTTTCCACATCAATCCAGAGAACTTTTCCCATAACTCCGCTGATTCTGCACGGTGTTCTTAACGCCCATCGTTTACGGTTATGTTGGAGCCTTTGGAAGAAGCCTCGTACCACAAGTTCGTCGCGACCGAGGCGCACGCTTACTACCAAAACAGTGGGTTGCCTCACTGAATTGAAAAATTCCCGTCTTGTAATTCATCACCGCCTGAAAACGCTGCGGGATATCATTTCCTAAAATGATATCGAAATCTCGTCTGCGTCTCCTCACTACTTCCATGTCAAACCCATATTTTTTCCGTCAATTGCATGTCGACAGAAGAAGTACCAGCCTGTATTATTATCTCTCACCTAAGCCACTTGTATTATACCACGGCGGCTTCAGCGCACGCTTGTCATGTTGGGATACAAATAAAACACTAATTTGAGCTCCGGTGTCTACTAACATATGGACAGTCTTGCCTCTGAGCTTACCTCCTAGTATTAAATTTGCCACCTCATTAATCCTTGCCTTCTTAACTGGATTCATAGTTCTGGATTGGGACGAGGGTGTGTGGCAGAGCATGGCCCTCGCTCATTTCCCCATTGTGTATTGTTCCACTGAGGCCTCTCATTTCGTCTATCATTTTGCGGAGCATCCCCCTGTGGGGAACTTTGTATCTTGTAATGTGGACATTTGTCGCTCGGATGCCCGATCGTGCGGCATTTTCCGCACCAAGGTGCGCGACAATGCTCTGCAGTAGAGTTGGGCAACATGATTCTTTATCCCGATTCGATTCCTACGATTCAATCTGACATTGCGAATCGATTCCTACGATTCGTTCACGATTCTTTCACGATTCATTTTGCGCTGGTACGATTCTTACGGAATGCAAAAAGTTCTACATCTTACTCACAGATGGCAGGACATGTCTGAAATTTGTCAATGGGGTTAGAATCGAACTGTGTCATGATAAGATATGCCAAAAATAGTTTATTTATGAGTAAACATGCATATGACGTTACAAGTGTCATTCTCTATTGATGAAAGGTCACGTTTGATTTGATTGCATCTATTGTTTTATTTCAGTATGCCAGGAAAGAGGAGTCGATTTGTGCGAAAGGTGGTGCAAAATTACGTGGTATGCCGGTTTGGTTGTGTGGCTTGAACGTATCTAACTGCAGACGTCTGTTTTATAGTAACAAAATCTAGCAGTGAGGCAGACGTGGTTTGGCTCATATCATCCTATGTTTTTCTTTGCTAAGATGTCTTTCGAAGTCCACATCACCCTTGTAAATCATAACGCAGCTGACAGCTCTCCCACACAGCAAATTTAGTTTAACTTTCATTTCTTCTAAACACAAAGCATGGGTATTCTGCTTTTAATTTGTCTGAGAACTTGCCGCTGTCACTACTATTTACGTGAGAAGACGACATACTTCTAAACAGTAGGATTCAATCGTATACAGCGACATTACTTCACTAAAATTTTATATGAATCTGAACACGATAACATTCGAAAACTCGAACTTGAAATTATTAATTAAAAAGCTTTTGTTTGAAGCGATCCGCCAAGAAAAGTATTGGTTAGAGAGCCTATATTCTCTCTATATAGGCTCTGTAATATTGATCTAGTGCGACAGCCATTTAGTGGCTGCACTGGTGGAACTAACAGAATTAGCAAATTAGCAGTGAAGTAATGTCGCTGTATACGATTATATCCTACACTTTAGAAGTATGTTGTCTTCTCACATAAATAGTAGTGGCAGAAGCAAGTTCTCAGACAAATTACAAGCAAAATACCTATGCTTTGTATTTCGACGAAACAAAAGTTAAGCTAAATTTGCAGTGTGTGAGGACTGACAGCTGCTTTATTACGAATTATAAGGTGCTGTGGAATTGGAAAGGGCACAGAAAAACGTAGGATGATACGAATCCGCGCATGTGCACTATATAGGGATAACTCGTGCATTGGCACAAGGGGGTGCTACAGTCAGCTTTCTGCTTATTTGTTTATGGTTTACTGTTGCTATTAACCTCTGTGACCAGATCCCAACTTCAAGCTTTTATGTAGAAGATTTTGTCCATTCTTCAAATTTTGATAAATACAGCAACTAAACAATTTTTTTTTCCAGCAGACTTTCTTTACTCAAGCTATTTTCGAAAGAGATTCTTGGTACTTTGATTGCTTCGTATTCTAGAAATAGAATGGATCAAACAAGCATTAATCGTCTTAATTCAGGTATACTGCAAAGAAAGGTGTTTGTATTCATCTCACGATCCATTGTATCGTGATTAGATACGCCACCAATCGTTTATTTCTGAGTAATCATGCATATGACTTTACAAATGTCGTTTTCGATTTGTATGGGTAATGTCTTAAAATTGACGAAAGGTCACGTTTGATTTGATTGCAAATTTTGCTTTGTTTTAGTACGCCAGGAAAAAAAATCTGACAGAAGTCGGTGAGATGGTCCTATCACGAAATGAATGAATAATCTGTGTGGATTTAACTTCTTCGTTGATAGTGTGATATGAGCCACATCACGTCTGCCTTCGTCCCTTCTTCCCAGTCATGGTTTAACCCAACAACGTCTGGCTTTTCGTCGTCGTCATCCTGCCCTAATCTTAAGGGTTACAGGCCAACAGCTCGAATAACAATGCGTCCTCCATGGGCGAAATGCTGTATAAATAAAAATTTAGATAAGTATATGCTTGTGCAACTTAAGTGCCATAAAGTAAAACGAATAGTTGAGACTATAAGTCAGAACACTAATACTGTAACGTAATTCGGTGATATGAGAGAACAATTACTCAAGAAAAAATGACAATAAAAAATATACGACTACTTAATAAATATGAACTTTAAGCTCTCAGAAAATTTAATTAAAATGAACGGCTTCACAAGAAATCAGATGGTTCCCTAAGAGTTTTAATGTCATCTAGTGTGGATGCACCTATTCGCGTGAGGACTGTCACCCGCGAATCGTCTGATCGGGCAACGTGAACCGGTCTGCAGTTACCGATGTTTACGTTTAGGGAGCTGATGTGTAGGTGAACGCGATAGGCGTATCGTACAATACGGCCTTAAGAGCGTGAACGAGACAGTGCTAGACATACTACAATATCCCAAATAGCGATATCATAACCTCGACTATGAATGAAAGATTTATCCAGTCACACCATTGGTAGCGAATCCCGTGAAAAACATACAGCCAAGAGTTTGCAATCTATACCTCAGTTCAATTACGCTATACTTAACTTCCTTACATGATTCAATACATCTTTGTTTCCACAAAGCACGATATTTCTAAAAAAACAAAAACTCCGCCGAACATTAAAAAAGGAACAAAAAAGTCGAACATGTCCGGAAAAAGCCGGACCGTTGGTAACCCTGTAAACGCGTAATGATTTAATGGCAAGGTGTTACAACTTTACTGAGTTCATAACAATCGACATTTATTCTAGGGTTGGAGCAAATAAATTATACATGATTTTAAAAGTGTTGCAAATATTTGGAAACTACTGTAAACATACTATAATTCGTTGAAAAAGAAAATGATTTCCTAAGGACTGAGAGAATATAAGTTAATGTTCTTTATTTTTCTTCATTTGTTGGCTCTCCCGAAAAGTGCAGAAAACAGGAATGTTTATATACTTTCATCTCTTGAGTTACTTGCGTCGTCGTAAACAGAAGTGATTGTCGTCTTCTTTGTATATGTGCATGTTAAAGTGTTAGTGTTTGTCAGTAAAATGGATCGTGA
The DNA here is from genome assembly GCF_023864275.1 of Schistocerca cancellata. Lineage (NCBI taxonomy): Eukaryota > Metazoa > Arthropoda > Insecta > Orthoptera > Acrididae > Schistocerca > Schistocerca cancellata. The sequence goes on along the minus strand of NC_064628.1, from coordinate 329,268,800 downwards.
TAAGCGAAAAAAAAAGGCTATCTGGAAATATTTTCTATAAATTAACCCTGGTCGTGCTAAATGCGAAATGTGTTCTAGTATTTATTCCTTCAAAGCTGGAACGACTTCCAATTTAAAAAAATGGTTCAAATGTCTCTGAGCACTATGGGACTTAACATTTGTGGTCATCAGTCCCCTAGAACTTAGAACTACTTAAACCTAACTAACCTAAGGACATCACACACACCCATGCCCGAGGCAGGATTCGAACCTGCGACCGCAGCAGTCGCGCGGTTCCGGACTGAGCGCCTAGAACCGCTCGGCCACCGTGGCCGGCGACTTCCAATTTAGCAAGACACTTAAGAACACAGCATTCTACTGCTGTTCTCACACCCGAAGGTCCTCAGTTGGTTATTGAAGACGAAGTAGAGGGTGTTACTGAAGTAAGAATATCATTAGTTTCAACGTCTGCCATAGTGCCCTCAACATCGTATTCTATACCCTCAACGTCGACCAAAGAATCGATTCAGCCACCAACAAAAAAACAGAGAACAGGACAGAGCACAATTAGTGATTTCATCACGAGACCCCTACCAGTGTCGAAGATCAAAATTTTGGACGGAATTGTTCTGAAATTAATTGTGAAGCAGTTTCACCCATTCAGACTAGTTGAACAGCCAGAATTTAGAGAACTGATACGGAATCTAAATCCAAATTATGTATTACCTTCGAGAGAGACCCCTCGAACGCACTGTTGGAATCAACGTACAATAGTATGAAAGAAAAAGTAAAAGCAAGCATGTCTCAAGCTGTTGCGTGTTGTGTTACTACAGACAGTTGGACTTCGGCTGCTGGCGAAAATTATGCCGCAATAACTGTGCACTATTTAGATGAAACCCCTAAATTATGCAGCGCGTTCCTTGATTGTTTTGCGTTCAATGAAAAACACACAGCCGAAAAGATCTCCCACGAAATAAGGAGGGTTTGTCAAGAGTGGGAAATTGACAATAAAACTGTCCCAATTGTGACTGACAATGTCGCTAATATGATTTCAGCTGCGAGATATTTGGAGTGGCAAAGTATTCCATGTTTCGCTCACACCCTAAATCTGGTTGTGCAAAATGCAATAGCTGAAATTTAAGAGCTGCAAACAATAGTAAAAACAGCAGTGGAACATTTTAAACGAAGTCCCCATGCACTTTCAAAATTAAAGGAAGTGCAAAAACAAATCGGTCTTCCAGAGCAGACTGTGAAACAAGACGTTCAAACAAGGTGGAATTCAACCCTGAAGTGTAGTGAAGAGCAGGGATGCTATTGTTGCAACTTCAGCAATAATGAATCCTGCAATAGTAATTGCTAAGGAAGACTTTGAAATGCTCGAAGAAATGTGCAAAATTTTAAAGCCTTTTTTACATATCACTGAGGATGTGAGTTCTGAGAAACAAGTAACTATATCTAAACTAATTCTATTTTCTCGGTGCTTGAGAAAACATTTTGAGAAATACGATACTGCCAACAAACCTAGACAGGTATTATCTGTTATTAGAAAAATATAGGACGAACTTGACAGAGGTTTCAAAGATTTGAAGATAGAGCTATGTTGGCCGAAGCTACCTTGCTTGATCCCAGATTTAAAAAGCAAGCGTTTCTGTCAACAAATTCGTACAACAAAGCAGAACAGTCTGTTATACAAAAAGCTGCAGCATTAAGAACATCCACCGACGAAGATGCAAAACAGCCTGAAGAACAGGAACACTCAGCATACACGGAGGAGGATTTATTTTGTGAAGATTTTGACTCCAGTGTTCAACGCTCTTCGAGTCAAACTATTATACCCAAGACGTCTACAATAATACAATTCGACAAGTGTATCGAAATTGATTTAGATGGTGGAGTGAACGTAAGATATACTACCCGAGACTGTACCAGTTCATGTTAAGACGCTTGTGTGTGGTGGAAAGCTCAGTTCCTTGTGAGCGTGTTTTTTCAAGCTCTGGAAATACTCTCACAGACTTGCGACGGCGTCTAAGATCGAGTAAATTAAGAAAGATAATGTTTTTGAACTATAATTTATAAACTGTGTGTGTGTGTGTGTGTGTGTGTGTGTGTGTGTGTGTAGAACTTTTTCGCGAACTGAGCCTGAACTGTATATGTTTGTGACAATACTTGCTTTGAACTGTGTTTAGACAAGAAACTTTGATACAGTTATGCAAGTAATCAGTAATCTAATGCTGTAATGTGCATATTACTCTTGTTATTACCATAATTTGTGGAAGACCGAGCTTAGCTCTGTTTCTTTTTCTAAAAACGTGTTTTTCGGGAGAAGCTAATTATTCAAATGAAGTTGAAAACAAACAGTTAACTAAATATAAATTTTCATTTCCGAGAGACCAGCGAACATGTTCTGAGGCATCAAGGGATCACCAATTTAGTACTGGAGGGCAGCGTGGAGGGTAAAAATCGTAGAGGGAGACCAAGAGATGAATACACTAAGCAGATTCAGAAGGATGTAGGCTGCAGTAGGTACTGGGAGATGAAGAGGCTTGCACAGGATAGAGTAGCATGGAGAGCTGCATCAAACCAGTCTCAGGACTGAAGACCACAACAACAACAACAAGGAAGGACATCTATATAAACATAAAACCAAAACCTTAACTACATTCAATAAGTACTAACAAAGTTTTACGAGATGGCGTTAATGTGAAATAGCGTTTTTATAATATAAAATTGCGTTTTTACGAATGGAACTATGTGGGATATAGATATTGTAAAATGAACTTTTTACGAAAGAATGCAACTATGTAGGTGAACTCAAAAGGCAAAAACCAGTCTAAACACAAAATTTCATCCAAATCGTTAGGGCCGTTTTCGAGATACGCGAAATATAATACATAATCCAAGTGCTATTGCTCGTGTGTAAAGAAGGTGTGTGTGTTTTGCATTGCATCTGCAACAAATAAGAGGTACGTATTTATTCATCACACTTGGATTTCGTGATTTTAATCGTTTGTATTGGGAGCTGTGTACTCGCTGTATATCGTTTCTGTCATCACTAGTTCGTGTATTACTCGCGCAAACGAAGCTGACGTCGGCGCGGTGGCTGATGGTAGAGATAGTAAATGGGAAATGCCTTTACGCTCGTTCCCGTCAGCCACCGCGAAGTGTCAGCTTGGTTTTCACGAGTAATATTATGGCTCAGGAACTTCGTTTCTTCGTTCCGAGCTTCCTTTGTTCATGCGCATCCTCCACTTGACTGCCATCTGGCGGTCGTAATCATTCGGCAAGACCCGGCATGATTCGGAAGTTGCCTTCGAAGCATAGCGTACTAAGAATCGATGAATCGTTGGAACTTGGAATCGTCACGACTCGGAAACACGCAATCGTTCTTACGATTCATTTGAACGACGATTCGTCCGTATCACGATTCGATTCTTACGATTCTTTATTTAGAGTCGTTCAAATGAATGACTCATTCACGAATCGCCACAACTCTACTCTGCAGTGTGATTTGACTTGCCACACCACTGGCGCTTGGTATCGTTAACAAAAGCTTGGCACAGTTCGTTTCGGGGCGCGGGGATCGAAACAAACCGTCTAGCTTCTTTGCGGATTAACGCTAGTCGAACTGTCTCATGCAGAGAAGTGCGAGAGACTACTTTTACCTCACTCCCGATCTCCCGGTTAATTCTCCGTATAAATACCGCAATCGTTCTTGCTTTGGCCTCCTCAATTCTTCCCTAAGGTATAACTGGAGCAAGATACAGGTCTGATGCGATCACCAAAGGCTTCGAAATCTCTCCCACTCTTCTATCGGAGTGTCGATAACCGATCTTGGTAATAACTGACACAGCATTTGTTGGAGTAGCGCTCTAACTAAACCCTTCGCCAGGACGTCCGACCGAGCGAGGTGGCGCAGTGGTAGCACACTGGACTCGCATTCGGGAGGACGATGGTTCAATCCCGCGTCCGGCCATCCTGATTTAGGTTTTCCGTGATTTCCCTAAATCGCTCCAGGCAAATGCTGGGATAGTTCCTTTCAAAGGGCACGGCCGACTTCCTTCCCTAATCCGATGAGACCGATGACCTTGCTGTTTGGTCTCTTCCCCCAAAACAGCCCAGCCCCCAGGACGTCGAAAGTAACTGCGTCACGCAATGCGTCGATTGACTCCATATATGTGCATGCATCGACAGAAAGTTTTAATTTTGTTATGTTTAGAAGAAAGGCGTCTGGCCAGAAACATGTTTGCCCTACATCATGGATATTTTGGAGGAATGTGGAGAGATTTTCAGGCGATTATCCAGAAAATGTAGGTACACAATTAAATGCCGGGAGCATACTGGTTACATTAGGCAAATACATGATAGGATCCCTTGCAGCGGCTTTAGAAGAGCTTGTAGCTGTCTGTATTGACTCCTGCCGGGTTTCACAGTTTCATCGAACTGTCTCTCTAACTCTAATTTGTCAAGCGCCATTTGCTTAAGCTGCATTTGTAAGAGCCCGAGGCGATCTACCGCGTTGTTTGAAACAGCAGCGGCTGCAGATGCCATTTATGGCTGCTCTGGCAAGAAAGAGAACATGCATAAGGCCTGGTTACAATATCAGGGCCCAGATTTCTGTAGACCAATAACGTTTCAATAGAGAGGTCTCAACAGTAACCTGTACTACATTAACACTAGAACAGTGGTTGAGTCACTCGTGGCCCAGTTCTTAATTCATTCGTTTGTCACATTTTTGCATTATTGCCTAGAGTGCTGAATCTCTGTGACTTTTTATGAACTAAGGTAATTAGCGATTATACTTAATTTTACATTTTATGGGGAAACTTTAAAAAATAAATATGAAGATTGTCCTAGAACTGTGGACGGGTCAGTTCTGACCCCTCTGCTACAGCGACTACAACAATCGCATTTTTCGTTTAGATGGTGTTTGGTCAACAATCGCAAAACTTTCTTTTATCTCACTGCTTGATGACGTTGCAGCTTCCCAGCACTGGAGGAGAAGGAGAACAGGTTGAAACATGTATGTCCTTGTATGCAAGTATTATGCAGCCACTGCTTTGTTTCATGCAATACGGTTTCAGTAATGCATTCTGTGTAAGTAGTGATTGCCACATACAAACTTATTATGGCCAAACGTCTATGGAGAGAAGAACACATTATAAATGCACTAAATGAGATTTTGGATAATGAATCTGACGGCGAACAACTGGAGTCTACATCTGAGGAAGAATTACCATCTGCTGTAGTTTCAGATTTTTCATCAGAAAATGATGTTACTCCTCAAGATGTTCTACTCAATACTGATGAAGAAGGTATGCATGTTTATGTTGTTTTTATAATAATTATTGTTAATGTTTGTACTGCATAGACACAGAATTGAATTCCAACACTTATATTTATATGTTGTTGCTTTGAAACTTCCTGGCAGATTAAAACTGTGTGCCCGACCGAGACTCGAACTCGGGACCTTTGCCTTTCACGGGCAAGTGCTCTACCAACTGAGCTACCGAAGCACGACTCACGCCCGGTACTCACAGCTTTACTTCTGCCAGTACCTCGTCTCCTACCTTCCAAACTTTACAGAAGCTCTCCTGCGAACCTTGCAGAACTAGCACTCCTGAAAGAAAGGATATTGCGGAGACATGGCTTAGCCACAGCTGCAGAGTGAAAATCTCATTCTGGATGTTGTTGCTTTGTTGAGTTTTTGTGCCAGGTGTGTTTTTTGTTCTAATATACCAAAATATATTGAATATAAATATGTGACTATAGGGACTACCTTCATATGAGTCCATTTTGTTAGTGTGGGTAGCCTACATCAGGGGCAGGTATGCACTCAGGGGCAAACCTATTGTTGTACTTTGATTGACAGGTACTTAACACATTGTTCTCCTTTGACTGACAGGTACTTAACCTATTGTTCTGTTAAGTTGTGTTCCATTTCACCTGCATTTCCTTTTGATTGACAGGCAGTTAACTTTTTGTTCCCCCACCCCTTCCCAGCCCCTCCCCCCTCAGGAAACCTTCCCCCTCACTGCTACAGGCACACTTTCTGGTCTGAGTTATTGTAATAGCTCCTCTCACTCTTATCAGTTTGATTGACTACTTAATTGAATTGATCAATTAATTAACCTCTCACCCACTGGTAAAATCCCTCCCTCAGAAAATGGCTGGAAGTTCAAATTCCATCAGGACAATTCAACACTCCTTTGATTGACAGGTACTTAACCTAGTGTTCTGTTAAGTGGTTTTTCATGTTACCCGCATTTCCTTTTGATTGACAGACAGTTAACCTGTTTTACTCCACCCCTTGCCAGCCCCTCCCCCCTCAGCAAACCTCCCCACTCACTGCTACAGGCACACTTTCAGGTCTGAGTTATTGTAATAGCTCCTCTCACTCTTGTCACTTCGATTGACTACTTAATTAAATTGATCAATTAATTAACCTCTCACCCACTGGTAAACCCCCTCCTACAGAAAATGGCAGGAAGTTCAAATTCTATCAGGACAATGCAACACACCTCTACTAACCTAAGAAAATGGCGGGAAAGAAAAAGGCGCTTTGGCTACCTCCACTAACCTAAGTCATCTGACCACCATCTTGTCCTAGGAAATGGCGGGAAGAGGACTCAACCTGTGCTGGACATAAGTCTTTATTTTGCATACACTATTTATTTAAACAATTAGAGGCAGTACCACCATCAAGAGTAGTCGCCATGGGGTCTGGAGTCCAACTGATCTAGTACACAGTACTGCCACCAGAGGGTGCTGTTGTCCGTTCTGTGACATAATCCAAGGTGGCAGGGGAAAATGGAGGGAAACAGTGTGGTCGCCATGGGGTCCAGGCCTAGTACACAGTACCACCACCACCACAGGGCGAAGTCATCCGTTCCATGACGTAACCCAAATGGCTGTCTGGAGGGGAAAATGACTCAGCCTGTGCTGGGCTGCTGGAGAGAGGAAGGGGTGTACTTTATTTATTTTGGAGCAATTTATTAAGGGATAGATTTTAGATAGTATATTTATCAGACTGATACAAAACACATGCTCTGAGATGCTTGGGGTCATGCCACACAGCCTAGAGACCTGTAAACTACTCATATATTACTTAAATAATGCTCTGCAGACACACAAACAACACCTAAATTACTGAAATAATTTCAATACACAGTACACAGACATGCAAACTACTCCTAAATAATGCAGTACACTGATGTGCAGATGCGAAATAAACTTGTAAACTGTCCAAATAACACATAGCACAGCCTACAGACCTGCTCACAAAATAATGTAACTGACTCACATACAACATGCGCAGGCACCACCCGCTGACCCCTGTCCACTGGACTGCACAGGATGCTACCGCACATGCTCCCAGAAGTAGGGATGCACTGGCAACTGCCAAGCTACGTGCAGGTGCCCGTTCAGGTCCCTCAAGCATGAGGCGACGGCATCCCTTTCATACTTGGCACCTGAGAAATTCCTCTCGAAATACACGATCACCTAAGCACTGTTGCTGATGCGACCGGACAGAAGCAAAGACCTATTTGCATAGCAAAGACCATCCAAGCACATGTACCCAGCCATGCACGTGTACCCAGGGTGACTGACGCATTATGCCAAATGTTTGTCCTGCTATCAATATACGCCTCAGAAATGTTAAATGTTCTCACTGCTAAAAGCTTGTGCACGCTCGTGAAAACACCATTAATCATAAAAGCATTCTTGTTGTTTGGAGAGAGAGCATTCTCTTAGGACAGATGGGCAAACACTCTGCAAATGTGGAGGTGACTAGACACAGTCGAGTACAGTACTATACTACACCTCCCGACCAATGCATTTGGGCTAGGTGTTGGCAGCTGTGCTATATTTACAAGCCATTTTGGCACACAGGACGAGAGGTTATATCATGATTGAATGGACAGATCTGACATAAAATCGATAGAATTGTGAATAAGGACAGGGAATAGGTATAAATTAACTGAATATACACCGAAATGTGGGGTAATTGAGGAAGTATTTGCGTATCTTCTGGTTCGCACAGAACAATTTGTACATGGGAAGAAGTATGTGGCAGCAAGAGGAATCCTAGAAAACGTCGACGTGGAAGCGAAGGGAATCATGGGAGCAGTCAACTTTTCTACATCAAGGCAGCATTATACTGTATGTCTATTGAGGTGCCAGTCATACACACGAGTTGACTAAAGTATTTGACGCTTTTCAGGAAGACAGAGAACCATCCACTACTAAACTTAAATGCATCTGCGTTAAAGGATAACAGAGAGTGGATGGACTGATCGATTGAGATTGAGCTGTAATAAGGTACGATTTAGTGGTAGACTGATGATGCATTCAAGAGAGGGAGAAGTTGGTGCAGGTCAATTTTTCCTCTGTTTTGTCCGGCTGCATCAGTCGCATAACATAGCCTGCATTCGACTCGTATACAGCCATGTGTTCTGTATGTGATTTAAAGCACTGTCTACTTGTGATCATTAACAGTAAACCTGTCGGTCATCAGAGGACTTCCATCTCATGTGCGGTGGAAGGTGACACATTCCTCTAAAAGAACTATGATTTATGTGATGTACTCCATCCCCCTGTCGCATCCTGGGTGTAATATCAAGACGTCAGCTTCGTAACTAAGTTAGCGATAGGTGCTTGTGAGACTCTGAAATCCCCTTGTATACATTGGCATGACAGATGTGCTGTTTACAGAGTTAGTGGTGGAATGACTTGTAATTTTCACATGTTAGAGGCTGCTGCCATGAGTTTATCTGTTTTCTTGTAAGAGGTATTCCCCGTTACTAACCATAATTTTATACAGGGCTGACGCAGGCAGAGTATAATTTCTGAATCGTGATCGGATTTAAACAGTTGATGCTATACATCTCTGGAAAGCTATATTATGCTCATCACACACAGCGAATGTTTTAAAGATGTAGTTTTTTTAGTTTTACAGTTCGATAACATAGCTTATCGCATAGAAATGGGGAAGAAGGATGTATGTCATACTCTTGAAATATATTTCTTACATTGGAATATTAACAGCGCTATATTCCATACGACTGATAGGTCGGAAACCCAAGCGATCTAACATTATAACCCGTTTTAGGTGCAGAACATTGTAGCCTTAGGAGTGCGTGTCTTTATGTTCTCTCTTACCAATACTTTCCAGGTACTGATCCTAGACTCTGGAATAATATTTTAAAATTGATAGCTTGGTTGATTTACATAAAAATGCTTCGAACTCCATTTGTCTGGAGCTCCATCGCACATAAAAACACCTGTTTCTTGTTCTTCTTCACCGTTTGCTATTACATCACAACATCTTCAAATCTGTTACTATACATCGATAAGGAGCGCTAACCTCCTCGACATGGGCGTATCTCGAGGAATCTTGTGCACTTGGATGGGCGATGTCTCGACAAGCTCCATTCATTCACGAGACGTGGAATGTAGCGGTCTACTTCTGGTCGATTGCAGATTAAATTGGTAACGGTGCTGCTGGGTGGTTTGGTCAATGACAGTGTGAGGGCTGTCTTTCAGTCTCTAATTTTGCCCTAAGACTGTGAAGTGCTCTGTGACTCCCATCGGCATAGAGATAGATCGTGAATTAAGCACTATGCTCTAAGTGTTAGAAATATGTAGAGTGCTGTCTGATATACTTTGATGATGGATGTGTTCAAGAATTAACAATGCATGGAGGTACTGCACAGTCATCTATCCACATTCGCAATGATACTTGCGAAGTGTAGAGGGGGTGGTTTAGCTATGATACTGAAACTGGGAAACATGCTCTCACATCATTGGTCGGTGTTGAAGTTGTTGTAAAATTGGTACAATTGTTCACGTAATCAACTGTAATGCTTATTATTTCAGTACATCGGGGGTTTCTTTTCCATCCCACACATTCACTGGTATGCTGTTGGTTGCCACGTAATGATTGATTGACATCGATTGTTTGAGTTGGAAAACGAGTTTTTTTTGGATGGACAACACCTTCTGTGGATGGATATCACCAAAACAGTGATCACGTACATGACTGCAATATGAGGAATCAGTCGAAATGGAACGTGGAGCCATGAGCTATTCCGTCACTGTGATAGATGACTTTAAATGTAGAGGTCGCCAGTCACCCCTGGACTGCAGTTGGGAAACTCTCCACAATGCTGCCAAGTTCTTCCAGTTTCCTTATGTTATAACCGTCTTTTATTTGAAATCATCCATTGTGTGCGGTGTGATATGGTAGCAGTAATAACAACATGATTTACACCGTACAACATCTAGTTTTCCGTGAGAGGCAATGGATCAGAACTTGTTAATGACAGTTTAGAACCTTACACAGACCTCGAAGTCGTGGTGGAAAAACAAAATGTATGGCAGTCTACAAAGTGTGTTACAGCAGAAAAAAACAATGTTTTGAACAATGATGCAGGGTCACGGGGAGCGTCTCTTGCGACTTACAGTATGGTCTGCGGGAAACGGTCATCCTCCTACAGTACAGGCGATGCAACTTTAAACTGGTCTCTGCAGTGGGTCAATACCTGTATATTTAATAGGGTCGTCACATGTGCTCGATGCCAGCATGCGGTAAAAATCTTATCGAGTTCTCTATCAGATGAAGTTAGTGGAGGTTTTATACTTCGTAGTTTTTCTCTGGTCGATGGAATAGAATAATAATGATAGAATGTTGGCGTGATAGACGTGAATGGGCACTGAAGGACATGGATCTATAGTACCTGCTCGTAGTTTGGAGAAGCACCACAATGACGTAGCAAAATCCACGTCCTCCCCCCCCCCCCCCACCAGTTCCCATACTGTCTTTTATACTACCTCGTGTTGCAGGAGCAGGCCGTGTTTCCGTCAAATGGTCAGAACACAGTTTCGTCGCAGTAACTCAGCTTCGCCTGTTTCTACATGGGTTGCAGAAGGTGGTAGTTTTCCTCTGACCCCTACTCAGTTCCAACTTACATTGGAACGATCAAGAGTGCAAAGTTGCAGCGATGGTAGCGCAGAGTCTGAGGGGGCAGTTGCATGATGTATAGGGGCTACCTAAAATGAGGCGGGAATTTAACTGTAACAGACTGGTTCGAGAAAGGTGACTCATTTCGAGATATGGAAGTGCCAGAAATATGATTCACTTGTGGCTGTAATCATTAAAAGACTTCTCCATAGTATCCAATGCATGTATGTGTTTGAATGGAAAGACTTGATTCCAAATCATAGACATCATTTCTACCAAAAGCTATGCACTAGAGATCTGAAAAGCTAGTGTACATTTCTTACGACCTCTCAGCACACCATCTACTACTGTATGTGATCCTTCTCAATCAGTCATCGCCTATAAACCAGTGGATATATCGCAGAACCTCTGACATGGTATCGAGACAGAATACGTTACAAATACTGGAGAAATATGTAGCGGTGGCGGCTTGAGGGGTTGTAAATAGCGGTTTCAAACCACGTTCCTTAGCCGAATTACTTTCAAAATTCAGCGGTTTTATGACGAGGTTGCATCGTGGGCTACATGTAACCGGACTGCTGGTCTGATAATATACACTCGGGCGGTTACCATCTTGGTATTTGTCTGTAAAAACCATCTCATTCGTAGGTAATGCCATACGTGGGTTTATAAAGCCAATATAACTATTAACATAGATACATGTGTGCACATGTGGAACCGAGACCGCTTGTGACGGTAACATACAGTAGTTGTTGGGATCGGGTTTTTTAACATTTGGCGGTTTGTAAGACGATTAAACCTCTCTTTATAAGACTTGGTGGTAGCACTTGCGTGAAAAACTTATGAGACATGTCCACCCATCGTTGATTTTCGGTCAGTATTATTTCGTATCGCCAGCGATCAGTTATTGACAAAGTATTATACTTAGTAGTAAGGGGTGCTTGATAGGTTCGCCTTGAGCATCAGGCTTATAAAGTAAGTGTTTGTGTTCCGACATGTGCAAAGGAAATGACTATGTCCATTTGTAAAGAAGGTATGGATTTGACGACAAGTACTGTGATAGGAAAGGGAAGCGTATGTCAAGTCATAAGAATGGTATTGATATTTCTATTTCCTGCGTCACAACCATCAACAGGGTGTATTTGCGATACTTCGCTCATTGTCGAATGTCGTTCACCAGAGACCAAGATCGTAACATTTAGTTGTAAGTACAGAGCTAAAATATATTTGGGACCGATTCCTTAGGATGATGATTCTACATGTGCGTGCTTGGCATGCAGAGCCAGTGACCTGTGTGGGGATGATTCACATTTCCTGTTAATGGTAGGAGCTGTCGGAATGGAGAGCCTTGTTGGACTGTAGGAATGTAGATGACTTAACCCTGTTGTTCTCTAGATGGCCAACTAATAATTAGTATGTGTTGGATAGCTCTCGTGATCACATGGAAATTGGAGAAGACTGAATATGGAGGTGTGTTTGTGCTGGACCGTTATTCTCTTCCATGTAAATTTTTCGGTTGACTGCTTCTGCACATTTCGCGAATTTATTTAGATAAGAGAAGATCGATTGTGGTGTGTGCATCTAGCATGTGGAAGACACGTTTGCTGGTTCTCTAGACATGAAAAACACCTTCATATAGTATTGTATGTTAACCAAGGACCTAGAAATGATGGAGACGCTCCATCCCTGCTGCAGCTGCAGTGGCCCACAATCCCACAACGACTGCCACAGTCCACTGTATCTGTCCGCCGCCCCACACCGAACCCAAAGGTTATTGTGCAGTTTGGCCCCCAGTGGACACCCCCCCACCCCCAGGGAACGTCTCACACTAGATGAGTGTAACCCCTATGTTTGCATGATAGAGTAATGGTGGTGTATGCATATGTGGAGAAATTGTTTGATCCTCAATCGCCGACATAGTGTAGCTGAGGCGGAATAAGGGGAACCAGCCCGCATTCACCAAGGCAGATGTAAAACCGCCTAAAAACCATCCACAGACTGACTGGCTCACTGGACCCCGACACAAGTCTACTGGGCGGATTCGTGATGGGGACCAGGCACTCCTTACCACTCCGGAAAGCCGTGCGTTAGACCGCTCAGCTAACCGAGAGGGTTGAGAAACACCTTAGTTGACCTTGTAAATTATAGGGATGATTTGGAATCTGCTACATCACCAGCATCAGTATTCGTGAGTGGAAATATCAGTTATCTCTATTTTTTTCGAGTTTCCGCGCAAATGTCTTCATAGATGTAAGAAGTTTCTAGTTAGTCAGTGGTTTACAGCACACCTCACATAGCTAAAGTTTGTAGAGAAATAATTACCAGTCTATATCTTCGGAATTATGTTGTGTGAGCGATCAGTAGGATACTGCTGTGTGCTTGATATCGAGAAGTACCGCAAAAATGGTATAATATTATGGCAAACCACGTGAAAATACATGTGTTCTTGTAATCCCAGAGTCTGGAGATGGGTGTAGAAAAAGTAAGCAAGCAAGCAGGTCTGGACTAGAAACAGTAACGTGTTTGTGCCAACGGGGAGCGAGCCCGAATTTGTAGACAGTTCTGAGAGTGACTTCAGCCAGCTGAGGGCGCTCTGGTCACCCGTCGGGGGTGGATGATTGCCGAGCTCACAATGAAATATCTAGTGCTGCGAGGGGTGTACATAGTGCTGTCTGTATTCATGGTATATTATCAGTGACGTAAAAGGGCTGATTTTTTAGGGTGCAAGATAAGAATTGTATGTTTACTACGTGGACACAGTACTCTGTGATATATTGATAGGTTGGAGATCTGTGTCGTGCTCTAATATTCAAGCTCCTGTCCTCAGTGGGAGGGCAGTGTAATTGTGTAGGAGTCTTTCCATATTCTGGCGATCTGTAGGCCACTTTTCAGGATTTAACTGCCGGTGCAATATCCTGATCTGTGCAAAATACAATCATAATGCTCTATTCATTCACAAGACATCCTTTGTGCCAGTACATAGGAGCGTCTAAAAACTGATTCATCAAGATGGAGGCAAGGTATGTAAGAAAAGTTCTGAGAAATCAGGTGTTCAAAGACAAGTTGAAGCAGACCATACATCAGTGGTGGGGATGCTGTCACTCACCCGCCACTGTGGTATTAGGACATCTCCAGACCTGTAGCTGTAGGATACTGAAAATTCCGGCCATTTTTTCTCTTATGTAAGACAGTGTTTCGAATTCTGTTTTTCGTAATTGTTCTGATCCCCCCTCCTCCGCCCCCCCCCCCCCCCTAGACACATTGTGGTCAATGAAGTGGGGAAATAATTTTGTGAAGTTAACAATGGCTCGTGATAGAGAGATAATTACATCCACAAGATCAGAACGATTGAAAGTTGACAAACTTCCTTTGATATCAGATATCTGGTATGAGTTCATTGTGAATGCACGATGTAGCTACAACCAGGTCATTATAAAACAACTGATGAACAGCTTTTTCCTTCAAAGTGCCGTTGCAGATTCACACAATTCATGGCTCAAAACCAGGCAGGCAGAAGTATTGGGTGGCAGTAGAAAAGGACTACAAAACATTGTGAATGCTTTCCCTTACCTAAGAAAGGACGACATTAGGCTGACGACTTTGTTGCGAAAAAATTGATGCAACATTATCTCAATAAAGGATAAAATGTCACATGCGACAATTTTTTCACCTCCTTGTCTCTCTCTGAAACTGTGAAAGCAAACACTACAAATCTAGTTGGCACCATTAATCGATCTCATAGAGAGATTCCACTTTATATCAAGAAGACAAAAGAAGTCTTATGAAGGAGACAGCAACCAGGAAGACTAGTACCTATGTCACACCCGAGGGCATTTCTGAGAGACAAGAAAAGTGAACGTGTTGCCTTGTAAAGACTCACTGTGAAGGGAACAAATCATTTGTGAAGTTTCATATGTGCAAGAAAACTGTCTGCAACAAATGTACGCCAAAGACTATAATTTGATGGTAGCCAATAAAGGATACTGGAAAATGAGTGTAAGCTTTTTAAAATAATAAATGATAATTTGTGAAAAGCTACTTTATTTTTGTTGATTTCATGACAGAATTTCTATCACTTCAAAGAATAGATTCATTAGTAGTAATAATAACTCACTGACACAGGATAATAAAAGGGAACGATATGTGGGTCATTAAGGACACGGCTGCAGTTGTAGTTATGTCCAAATATCAGCGGTTATAGTGTTTAAGCAGTGACGAGTTGCAGCCCAGGCAGTGAAGGAAAGTAAGGGCGCTTTGCAGCGACACCCCACATCGATGGGGACAGCAGCGAAGGCAGCAGTGTAGGCCGACCAGCAGTAAGGAGGCGCCGGGCGTCGAGATGACGATGGCGGCGGCGGCGGCGGCGGCGGCAGCATCTGCGTGCGGCAGCGAGGCAGCATGGACGCTCAGCGGCACAACAAGATGGCGTGGCTAAGAAGGCGTGGCGTGGTCGGTGACGTGCGCTAGACTGCGCGTGTAGCAACGCGAAGACTGCAGCAGCAAAGGGGCCACCTTCGGCCTAATGCATTGACGGTACGTTCCGCACGCGGCGAGCGCACAATGTGCGCTTCAAAGCGCAAAGCGGAAGTCGAAGTTTCGTGTTATTGCCAATTTACATGATAACTACCAGGCAAACAGGCTCTGCCACCTCATTTTCATCAAATTGAAGTGGTAAAATCCGCAAAGTAAACAAGTCAGCCACACCTAACGGTGGGTTAATCCCACTTCTGAAATCAATTTATATGTGCTATACTGTGTCAGGAAGGGAAAATGAGTGGGAAGTATGGGTGGCGCCAGGAGAAAACCTTCGAAAGAAAAAACTGTTTCCAGTCACCAGTAGAGGTTTTATTTCTCTAAAGGCCTGTGCCTAATGGGTACACTACTCAAACACGCTACGTCAACAGCAGGCTGCCATATTTAAATTGAGATGTGCCGTAGCAGTACATGGATTTGTTTCCAGACCACAAGTTTCCAATCTGCACTACTCGTTGAGTCTCATCTAGGTACCAGGCGACTGTTACTATAGTTTTCATGAGCTCCCTATCCAAATTGCATGCATGTAGATCACAGGGAACAGGTTAATTCTTAGGATTTTTAGTATGCTGGTGTATAGAACACGCAAATATCCTTGTATAAAATCAAACAACGAATGGGTATAGCGGCAGTATGACCATATATATATAGAAAATATCAGAAAATATGAAAAAATGACATAAAATCGGTAAAAATAGAGGAAAAACTGGCACAAACACGAAAAATTGATGGAACATACGTAAGATTGAGGGCAATACGACAAAATATGTAAAATCGAGAAATAAACTTGAAAAATGACGTACACTGACTGAGAAGACATAAAATTAGAGAACAAGTACAACGAAATGCGGGGAACTGAGGAGGGTTGGGGGGTACCTGGACACTCAAGACCGAAAAAGGCTTAAAAATTATGCTCTGGCTGCATTCAGTTTTAACCCTCCCACTCCCCCTGTAAACTACGTGGGTTTTTGTAGCAAATGCTCCAACAAAGGCGACATAAGTATTACACAGAGGTGCTACATTAAAGGATCCAAAACATATGTATCCCTATCCACAATTGTGTTCTCGCACATGCAGTCGAATAGATATTAGCGAATTACTGCCGGTTCTCAAAACAATGTTATTCCTTAAGCATTAAGGAGAAGATCAATGCATTTATCAGACTTAAGCCATTCCCTAGATTATTCTGTAGGAGAGTGGACTAATAATACATATATCATCTTAAATAATGTGGGGGGGGGGGGGTGTATTCGAGAGATGTGGTGTTAGGACGAAATTGCTATAGTATCCTACACATAAGCAAACCTGCCTAGCATCATACTAGGGCTTCTTTTTGTATGAGGAATGCAACCAGATCTATAGTGATGCTACTGTAAACAGCAATAAGACTGTTACATCTCCTTTGGCTACTGATAGTGCTGCTTCTTCATGTGCATTTCAGCATGGTGTGGGTGGTACCTCAATGTATCAGCTGTCAAAAATATTCATGCCAGTTTTTGTTTGCACTATTTCCTAGTGAGACATAGCTGCACACATCAAAACTTATACTATTACTAATTATAAGCACAACTGATGCGGTAAGTGTGACTGAGGTACATGTCTGACTTTTAGACGTATGAAATCCATTAATTTCCTAAGAGACAGAACAGGAGTCTCCATACTGCACTGCACTAATTTGCAGACTGTCATTGAGTCCGGTGATGAGGGAGGGTAAGCAATGTGTCTGCTGTTTCTCCATTGATATCTTGGGTGGTTTTATGGCCTCTCGTTCGATTTGGCATCATGGTACTTCCTGAGGTTTTTTGAACTAGTCTACAGCTGCTTGGTCCCCTGGGACAGGCTTCATCCTGCTAGAGCACCACTCTTCTTACACCCACTTCTCTGCAACTTGGTAGACACGCTTCCAGTCATGGGGGGTGACGACAGGATGAGCATTAAGATGATGCAGTTCCTTCCAGGAAACCACCTCGTGCAACAGGCCACACTTGTAGCGAAGGTCGCACTGGTGGTAGGGAAGGGGAGGCTTGTGCAATTCCGGAGGCGTGAAGGGATATGGTTTGTCCCAGTGTGAGTACGACCCATCCCTTAGGAACGCCGCAATCTTCTTGAGAAAGGGCTGCACACTGTGTTCATCTGAAAGTGGCAGGCACAGGGGCAGCCCTTCCTCCTCTGATGCCTCTTCTTTGTCGTGTGAAGTAGTAGATGGCATCTCTTCCACAGTTCGTGTGTCTGTCTCCACAGCAGGAGGCAGAGTGTGCGACTCGACGTCCATCTCCAGGTGACTATTGGGACAGGGGTGATTTTGGCACAAAGTACCATTACCCAAGATGGCTGCGATGACATAATCCAAGATGGCGGCGATGAAGTCATAGAATATGGCGGCTGTGACGTCATTCAAGATGGCTGATTTTGGCGAGAAGTTTCAATTTTGACGGAAAAGTGCCATGCCCCCCTCCCCCAGAAAAATGGCGAGAAGCTCAAATTCCAGCATGATAATTCGTCACACCTAGGAAAATGGCGGCAAAAATGGACATGTCTTTATTACGTAACAAATTTCAAGGATGTGTGTTCACCACAAGCTCTAGGGCCCAACTGACTTAGTTCATATAATTGCCACCAGACAGCGCCACAGTGACGTCATCCAAGATGGCGACCTTGAGGTCAATCAAAATGGCTGCACCCAGTGTATCCACCATGTGGTTTAAGATTGGGCACGTGGACTACCTCCATTAACCTAACCCCCTCCCCAATAAAAATTGCGCGAACTTCAAATTCCAACTTGATGATGCGGTACACCTACCATAATGGCAGGAAAAACAGACTTGTCTTTATTAGTTAACGAATTTCAGGCAGGTGTATTCGTCACTGAGTCTGGCCTCCAACTGGCTTAGGTCATATCGAAGTCACCAGAGGGCGGACGTCAGACCACGACACAAGTACCGTTATTCAAGATGACGGCAGCCACTGTGTCCACTGCAGCTCCATGGCCCAACAGACGTAGTTCATATTTTCAACACCAGAGGACACCATCGTGACATCGCGTGAATCCGCAAGATCGTCTGCTCTCTCTCGCGCGCGCATTCTAACCGGACACGCGCCGGGCCACGAGGCCCGCGGGCGTCCAGCCGCTTACATAACACACCCTTGGCCGCCATCTCCATACAAGCGCCGGACATAGTCTTCTGTAAATATGGTAACACTCACATTGCACATCTAACCTATCAATTACCTAATTAATGAATTCCATTTCAATTGTAATTACATTCAATAATACAATTTACAATTTCAATATATAACTGTGGGAAAGAAAGGGCACTTGTACTAACCTCAGCCACCCGACTGCCACCTCCTACTAGGAACCGGCGCCGAGTTTGAATTCTGACAGTAAAGAAAGGTCACTTGTGTTTTTGCTACCAACGTAAGAAAATTGTTGCAAACGTAGCTCACCACCACCACTAACCTAAGTCACCAGGCCACCACCTCTTCCTATGGGCTGCTAGTAAAAGGACTCAGCCCATTCTAGGCTGATGGAGAGAGGAAGAAATGTATGTTATTTATTTGGGGGCATTTTATTTAGGGGTGGAGTATATGTGTCTCAGAACACACGCACTGACATGCCCCACAGCATACAGATCTGCAAACCACTGCTACGTAACTCATTTATAAGGCTCTACACATACCCTTGTAATTGTAAACCGTCACAAACAACGCACTGCACAGCCTACAGACATGCAAACCACTCGTAAATAACGCAATACATTTACGTCCAGATTGCCAAACAAATCCCAAATTGTCAAAATAATAATCCATCTAAAACACTCTCCCTGCTAATTGTCAACTGTCGAAATTATACACCACCCTTTATTTAAACAATTAGAGGCAGCACCACCACCAAGTGTATTCGCCACTGAGTCCATAGCCCAACTGACTTCTTCATATCGATGCGCTAGAGGACGCTGTAGTGACGTCAGGTGATGATGCAAGTCCCTTAATCCAAGATGGCGCCACCTAGTGGGTTCACCACAAGCTCCAGACTCCAACTGGCTTAGTACATTTCGTCGCTATCAGAGGACGCCACCGTGACACCAGCTGATGATGCAAGTACAGTTATCCATGATGGCAGCAAACACTATGTTCTTCATGAGGTCTAGTACTCAGTACCACCAGCAGAGGACGCTGTCGTCCGTTTCCTGATGTAAACCAAGATGGTGAGGGAAGACAACTCAGCCTGTTCTGGGCTGCTGGGGAGTATATGGAATGACTGCACTCTGTTTATTTTGGAACATTTTATTTATCACACTATCACAAAACACCCACCCAGATGTGCCTGGGGTCATGTTTCACAGCCCACAGACGCTCAAACAACTCCTAATTTCAGTAACAATAGCGAACTGCTAATAAATAATGCAGTACACATATCTGCAAACACGCTCAGTACCCATAAACTGTCCAAATGACGCATAGAACAGACTACAGGTCCGTTCGCAAAATTACGCAACAGATGCGAGCAAGCACCCACCACCACACCCTGTCCCCTGCGAAGCCACTTGCCCGTCAGCTGTCAAACCGCGCACAGGTCCCTGCTCGGCTTCCGCAAACGTGAGGTGGCGACAGCCGCATTCATACTTCACATCCGTGAAATTCCTATCCAAATAAGTGTTTACCTAGACGCCAACGATGACGCGAGCAAAGCTGTTTTGCACGTGCCGCAATCCTGGCGAAGTGAGGCGACCATAGCTTGAGTCCCGCGCGCTCTGTCACGGTCCCCGAGCCAGCATCGTCGAACATCGGTGGAAGTTGCATTCCAAGCAGCGCTCACGCCAGTCTCATATGCCAGGCATCTCCAGGTGCCGCTTGCCTCTGCCATTGAAGGCATAATAGCACAGGGCGTGTTGACACACACACACGTTTAACCATACTTAACTACACAGCATGGCTCTCGCCTCGCCGCGAAACGTCTGCGTGACGACTCGCCATCTAAAACGTTCTCAACGTTATTCTTACGTCACATCGCACTGTAAAAAAAATAACACACAAGTCAACCTCTCGGAAACTGTATAATGTCCCAGAAATAGTTAACGCTCACTTGCTAGATGTCTCAACTTGTGTGCACGGAAATTCTTCCCATAACAGAACCTGTTCACGAAAATAACATCGAATCCACTCTTCCGAACGCTCCTAACGTTGTACCCTCCTGCTCTCAACATACGCAAACTTTCCCTCCTATATCCCACCACAATCAATCGAGCATTCTGATTCGCTCTTATCGAATTTACCCGCCGAATTAGTGATGCAACCTTTATCGAAGCATGATCCGCTTTTTCTTTCTGAGGTTTTCTGTGCTTATTTTGCACAGATCGCTAAATTGCACTGACAGTAAAACACGCAAAGTTTCCTACACATTATCAAATACACACCAGATTCACAAGAATGTTGGAATGGAGGAAGACATTTACCAGTGTAACTAAAATTAAATATTATATTGCTGCTACACTCTGACACCGGACAATGTACAGTTAATCTCTCCTCTTGACGACTGCACCTCAGTATCTATAGCGCATATAATTTTCCACGTAAAAAATCGATCACCGTTATCTATGTACTCAATCTATAAGTCCCTCACGATAGGACTCGCAGTCATCCTCTCTAGTCATCCCATAACATAAACAATAGTAACTTTACAATGCAATATATACACACTTTACACAGTGTAAGCCACACTAACTTTAAAATACAATACATGCACATTCTACAGAAAAAGCGCACTTATCTTTTATATCTGTACAGCACCCGAAAAAATTATGGAATGCCCACACTCACACTGCCTATATGTCACAATGCTCCCCCAGTCCTAGGGAAGCACTGTCATCCAGTTCTTTCTTTCTATAGACTCTACACTCAACGGTAAAAAACTAGTTTACACTGATCTCCATTTTGCACCGACAACTAAACATCACAATGTTGTCTACAGGTCATCAAATACATACCAGACTCACAGGAATACTGGAACGTCAAACCTATCTCCAACCAGGGAATATATCACCGAGTACCATCTCGATCTAGTAAACATGCAATTCGTATCCCTCACCATACCAAATCATCCCCCTTACATCAGCGAACCGAAGTCATTCTCAGAATTGATGTGCAAGGAGAGGGTCGTCTCCCCGCGGCACAAACACGTTACGGTTTCCGCTTTCTTGAACACATTTCTACAGACATCTCCAGACTCGTCGATTACAAGAACACCCATATTTTCGCTATAATATTATACCATTTTCGCTGTACTTCTCGTTATCAAGCACCAGGCAGCATCCTACCGATCACTCACGAAATATAATTCTGAACATATAGACTTGGAATTATTTCTTTATGAACACGAAACTTTAGCTAAGTTGAGCCTGTTCTAGACAGCTCAATAACTAGAAACAAACAGACAATCCAACCTCTTCATAAAATCGCTTAATTTTGAAAGTCATTCTGCTAAGGAACGCGGTATGTGACCAGTATTTGCAACTCCCTCACACTGCTAGTTATTTATCCAGTAAGTGTAACGTTTTCTGTCTAGATACCATGTCAGAGGCTTTGTTATATATCCACTGAGTTAAAGGCGATGACTGATTGACAAGGAACACAAACAGTAGTAAATCGTATGCTTATTGAGGTCGTAAGAAATGTACACTAGCTTTTCACACCTCTAGTGTTACGCTTTCCGCTAGAAATAATGTCTATGATTTGGAATCAGGTCCTCCCATTCAGCCACATACCTCCGCTGGATCACAGCCACAAATGAATCATATTTCTGGCGCTCTCATATCTCGAAACGAGTCACCTTTCTCGAACCTATCTGCTACAATAAAAATCCAACATGGTCTTAGTCAGTCCCAACACATCTTGCAACTGCTTCCATTTCTTCAGCTTTGCGCATGTGATCATACCATTTTGAGTCCGAAATCGGCAGAAGTCGGCCAAAGCCATATCCACCACCTTCTGCAGCCTGTCTAGAAACAGAGCGAACTGACTTACTGCGACAGGACCGTGTTTTGACCATTCGGCGGAAATGCGCGCATTGTGGTGCGTCCCCTAACGACATACAAGCTCTACATATCCATGTCCATTCAAATCTATAAGCCCAACATGCTATCATCGTTATTCTCTATCCCCCAGCACACAAAAATTAACAACTATAGAAGCTCAAATAACTTAATCCGATATAGAACTCACACAGACGCCATTACTCGTGCGATGACGTAAAGCTGCGTTGGGGGTCGAGTGCGGAGAGAGAGATCCAGAGAGAGAGAGAGAGAGAGAGAGAGAGAGAGAGAGAGAGAGATATTGAGATTTCGCAATGCTTCTCAGAATAGCACAGCGTGCAGCCTTCCAGGCATTCCTAATGGCATACTTCGTCCCTCACTGGATTTACCTGTCAAACTGCTGCTGCTACTACTGCCTATGTGGAACGAACCTTTTAAATACACATGTACTGATACACTACAGTGGGTAGTATAAAGTTTTATCACCTCTACTCTAGGAGAATGATCGTATCCCACGTACTACACTGTAAATAGGAAGAAACGCCCCCTGTGAACCTGTTTAGTTGTTTGAAACACTGTTTTCTAACGCGCTCACCATCTTGGTTTACGTCACCACCTTGATTTACGTCAGGAAACGGATGACAGCGTCCTCTGTTGGTGGTACTGAGTACTAGACCTCGTGGAAAACATAGTGTTTGCCGCCATCATGGATAACTGTACTTGCATCATCAGCTGGTGTCACGGTGGCGTCCTCTGTCGGCGACGAAATGTACTATGCCAGTTGGAGTCTGGAGCTTGTGGTGAACCCACTAGGTGGCGCCATCTTGGATTAAGGGACTTGCATCATCACCTGACGCCACTACAGCGTCCTCTAGTGCATCGATATGAAGAAGTTGGCTATGGACTCTGGCGAATACACTTGGTGGTGGTACTGCCTCTATTTCTTTAAATAAAGGGTGCTGTATGATTTCGACCATTGACAATTAGCAGAGAGAGTGTTTTAGATGGATTGTTATTTTCACAATTTAGGAGTTGCCTGGCTATCTGGACATAAATGTATTGTACTAATTATGAGTCTTTCGCATGTCTGTAGGCAGTGCAGTGCATTATTTTTGACGGTTTACAATTACAAGGGTATGTGTAGAGCCTTGTAAATGAGTTATGTAGCAGTGGTTTGCAGATCTGTATGCTGTGGGGCATGTCAGTGCGTGTGTTCTGAGACACATATACTCCACCCCTAGATAAAATGCTCCCAAATAAATAATGTACATTCCTTCCTCTCTCCTTCAGCCTAGTGTGGGTGGAGTTCTTTTATCAGCAGCGCGTAGGAAGAGGTTTCATCCTGGAGGTGTAGGTTAGTGGTGGTGGTGAGCGACATTTTGAACAATTTTCTTACATTGGTAGCAAAAGCACAAGTGACATTTCTTTAGTGCCAGAATTCAAACTCGGCGCTGGTTCCTTGGAAGAGGGGGCAGTCTGGTTCTTGAAAAATAGTGAAACTAGGTAGCTGAAAGCGTAGCAAAACCCATTTTCCTAGCTATATGACAATTTAGGAGTTGTTTGGCTATCTGGATGTAAATGTATTGCTTTATTTACAAGTGGTTCGCATGTCTGTAGGCTTTGCAATGTGTTATTTTTGACGGTTTAGAATTAGCAAGAGTGTGTAAAGCCTCATACATGAGTTATGTAGGAGTAATTTGCAGGTCTCTATGATGTGGGGCATGTGAGAGTGTATGTTCTGTGATTGATATCATTGATCCCTAAATAAAATTGCTCCCAAGTAAATAAAGTACACCCCTTCCTCTCTCCATCAGCCTAGTGCGGGCTGAGTCCTTTTACCACCTGCCCCTAGGAAGAGGTGGTGTCCTGGTGACTTAGGTTAGTCGTGGCGGTAAGCAATGTTTGCAACAATTTTCTTACGTTTGTAGCGAAAGCACAAGTGACCTTTCTTTACTGCCAGAATTCAAACTTGGCGCCGGTTACTAGGAGGAAGTGGCGGTCGGGTGGCTGAGGTTAGTACAATAGTACAAGTGTCCTTTCTTTCCCACAGATTTGTTACGTAGATTCACGTGACTATTGGTGCAGCATTCTAGGGCTGAGGGGGGGGGGGGGGGGAGGTGCTAGGTCATGACTGAACGCTGTGCATATAGTGGGAAAATGTGAAACTTCTAACTTGATCATTGAATGTTAAAATTGTAAATTGAATTATTGAAAATGATTAAAATTGAAATGGAATTAATTATTTAGGTAATTGATAGGTTAGATGTGCGATGTCAGTGTTAGCATATTTACAGAAGACTATGTAGGGCGCGTGTATGGAGATGGCGGCCAAGGGTGTGTGACGTAAGCGGTTGGACGCCCGCGGGCCTCGTGGCATGGTGCGTGTCCGGTTAGAACGAGCGCGCGAGAGAGAGCAGACGATCTTGCGGATTCACGCGATGTCACTGTGGTGTCGTCTCGTGTTGACGATATTAACTACGTCAATGTTAACTACGTCACTCGCAGTGAACATAGTGTCTGCCGTCATCTTGAATAACGGTACTTGCGTAATGATCTGGCGTCAGGAGAGTGCCCTCTGGTGACACCGATATGACCTAAGTCAGTTGGAGGCCAGACTCAGTTGCGAACACACCTGCCTGAAACTCGTTAACTAATAAAGACAAGTCTGTTTTTCCCGCCATTATGGTAGTGAGAGGCACCCACATGCCTTGCTCATACTGTGGGATCAAGCAGTCAGGCCTGCAAGATGAGTGGTCTGCCAAGCGAGTGGATTCATTCTTATTTATCGAGTAACATGAACTCTAGTACTCACACTTAAGTTACAAGTTATCCTCCTATATGATTAATACGCAACGGAAACACGCATCTGACTATCAGTAATTTACAGAACTCTGACTGTACACTACGCACTGGCAATACCACATTTTCTTTCTTTTTTATTTAACGGCTTTTGTCAACACGTGGCCACCGCACTGAATATGAATGGCGCACACATGGAAAATTCGGGACATTATGACAACATACAATTCCAAGGAAAAGTCCACCAATCTTTTTCTTTTCACTACCTTATTTATTCCGATAAATTCTCTAACCGAAACACACAAATTCAATAACCTACAACAATAACACATGAGAAATTCCACTCGGTGGGCATGGCTTTACATTGGTGAATCTCTATATTATGGTCTCGTAATTATTTAACGCTACATTGCACTTTCTGGATAGGATGGTGGATCTATTATTATTTCTCACACTTCGACTCTCACAATCATCATCTCGAAACTATCCTCCAGACCGAGCGGTACAGAAGGAACAAGCATAACCCACTAATCTTTTGAAACTACCTTGCTACTCTCCCATGCAAACCACACATACCCAAATTACATGACATACATCACACTACAATATGAAATACAAAACACTAAATAGTCACAACACTATCACTTTCAGCTTTCCCACTTCAATTAATATTTATCCCAGTTTCACATGACACTGCCCCACTTCGCAATTCTACTTTCCTACTATGAACTCTGGAGATATATGCACGTCTTCCTGTGCAATGCAAGCCAAGTGGCGTTGCTGGATAGACGGCCGACTCACCTTGCTTCTCTCTCAGAGTTTGAATCTAGCATCACACGGAATCATATCAAGCAAAGTAATATTAAGAACGTATTCATCACACACGCGAGTCCTCAACTGATACCATGGACGAGTACTTCTCTTTATCTTTTGTCTCATACTCAGTTTGAGACTCACACAGTACTTACCACGTGGAAGTACTCGTCTCTAATTTCAAGTCCTGCACACGCCATTTCTTAAATATTTCAACTTATTGTACACACGCTAGTGATTCAGCTTAACTTAAGTACACGGAAGTATTTCAACTTATTGCTACACGTGGTTTCATTGTGACTGTTGGTCACTTCCGAAGATTACTACAATCCCATTAATATTACCTGCCTGACATTTAATTCTCCCCACAAAAGTTCCTGAAATAGAGAAATTATTATTTCAAACTACTCTTAAATATTCCACATGCATACCATGTCTCCACTCTTTTGTGTTTACGGAGCACAACTAAAACAGGTCTTAACAGCACAAGATCCAGCGGCAGAGTGCTGAAACATGGCCGTTCTCGAGGTCCTCTCGCACCTCTGCTGAAGTGGGGGAGCACCTTGCTACCGTATTGGTCAGCCACATTTCAGGCGCTCAAAGCTCAGGTAAGTTTCATCTCTTTGGTCCCACCAAAGGATCGTCTCAAAGATGATCATATATTCACATTCACTATCTGCGGTTAGCAGACGACCATACATTCATTCATTTCACAGATCTCACCAAACTGGATGTAGGGATTTATTTTGTGGGAGTGCACATGTGATCAATTAAATAAATAAATTGTCGTTCTTTCCCACACTGGTATCCCGCTTCGCTGTATTAATTGAAATTGAGTTATTTTACAAAAAAATGTGTTGTTCTGACAAAAATAATGAAGTATGTTGTACCTATTTTCAATGTCGGGCGGTACTGTACCCTTTCAGTAGATGTACCGTATCATCAAGCTGGAAGTTGCACTTAGTGTGATTTTTATTTTGGAGGGGCTTAGGTTAGTGGAGGTAGGCCAAGTGTCGAATCTTACACCACGTGGTGGATACACTGGGTGCAGCTATTTCAACCGATGTCACAGTCGCCATCTTGGATTATGCCACAGTGGCGCTCTCTGGTGGCGATGATATGAACTAAGTCAGTTGGGCTTAGAACTCATGGCGAACACACATGCTTGAAATTGGTTATATAATAAAGACATGTCCATTTTTACCGCCGTTTTCCTAGGTGTGACGCATAATCATGGTGGAATTTGAGCTTCCAGCCATTTTTCTAGGGGAGGGGGGCGTGGCACTTTCCCACCGAAATTCAAACTTCTGGCCAAAATCTGCCATTTTGAATGACGTCATGGCCATCATATTGGATGACGTCATCGTCGCCACATTGGATGACATCATCGTCTCCATCATGTATAACGGTACTTTGTGCCAAAACCACCCCTGTCCCAATACTCATGTGCACCGCCTCCGGCATCTCTGCAGGGGGTGGGGCGGTCGATATCTGCATGGCGGCATACACCACTACCGGCCTCCTCACAGGGGAGGTGGGGTGGAGAAAGGTGTCTTTTTCTTCAGAAGCCGCAGCTCCTCTAGCAGCTGCTGGAGCTGGCGATGGACAGCTGCTAGTTCGTCCTTGAATGCGGCCCTTACGGCCGCAAAGGCGGCTTGGAAGCCGGCCAGTGCGTCGTCGGTGGCTGCTTCTAGTCGGCGAGGCCCATTACCCTCGCCAGAGCAGGGGGAGGGGGGGGGGGTCGTCTTGGCGCCACAGGACGTGTCGCGGCGTGCTGGCGGCGGAACACCTTGAGGTAGCTGCAGCTATGTGAGATAGCGGCGTGGGACCCGCCGCAGTTCACGCATTTGCAAACCACTCCACGTGACTTGGGGCAGTTGCGAGTGTCATGCGTTGCCACGCACTTCAAGCATGCAATGGCGTCCTTGCATGTACTCTCAAAATGCCCCACCCACTGGCAGCTGTAACACTGCAGCATCGTGTTCTTTCGCTTGGGTTGTCTTTTGTGGCTGCAGTTACTTCCCACAGCGTCTATGAGCAGCTCAAGTGCGGCTGCAAGTCTGCCACCCTTGCGTCCAGCCATAACTTGCGGCTAGTGACGTAGGCGAGCGGCGATAGCGAAGTGAGCCCAAGCGAGTAGAGTAGCGGAGTGTGTAGCAATCTCCAGACTTCGTTCTATCGTTCTAGTTGGTTTACAAGAAGCACGAGTGGTGGATATACAGTCACGTCGCCAACCTAGGACACCAGAATAGTGTAGAAGGACGGAGTTTTATCATTTTAAAGTTTTTCACTGTAGTGACTGGGGTAGGAAACTTGTGGGTTGGTTGTATGTCTGACGTTGGACGAATGTATCGTGCATTATAGTATTGAGAGCGTTGCATTTTGCACGATGAATACTTCGGAAACTGTGTGACATTAACAATATAGCATTTTTTAGGTGCAGAGCTGTGTAGCCATAATTTCTCTCATGCTGGTACCTTACTGGTACTGACTCTAGACAGTGAGATAATGCTTCAGAATTGACAGCGCAGTTGATTTACGTGAAATGTTTCAAACTCCATCCATCTGGAGTTCCATCATGTATAAACCACAAGTTTCTTCTTAACCATCCGTCATATCACCATGACACTCTCATGTCTACTGTACACCAATAAGAGGTACTACTCTCCTCGACATGCACATTATCTGGAGAGATCTTGTAATTCTGGATGTATGTCATGGGTAAGATTGGTGTAGCATGGAAGACTGATCAAGGACAATGTGGGAGGGATCTGTCAATCTCAGGCTTTATCTTACGAATGTGTGAATACTCTGTGATGCCCATCCACTCAGTTAAAGATGGCCAGTAGTAATCGTAAATTCCGCGCTGTGACTGATGCGCTGGAAATATGTGGGTAACATAATTACATAGGTATAGGACGCCAACTGCTATACTTTGGCGTATATGGTCGAATGGACATACTGCACAGTTATCTAGCTCAACTCGAAATCTAGTATAGTGTAGCTGCAAAGTAGTCGAGGGGTGATTCACCTGTGATACAGAAACTGGGAAAAATTCTACTGTGTCACTGGCTGGTGCTGAAATTACGCAAAAACTGAGAAAATTGCTGAAATTGATCGTGATATCAACTGCAGAGTGTATTACTTTCCATCACCCCATATCAACAGTGTATTTCGCATCCGTCCGTCAACTGGTGCACTGTTTGTTACCACATAATGATTGACTCACAGCACTTGCTTGAGATTAAGGGAGCCTTGGCGGAACACTGGATATCTGCTGCTTGTCACTATGGAGAATGGGATTAAATGTAGAGACAGTTGCTTAGAAGCATTCCTCAATGCTGCAGACTTATCCTATTTTCACATACTGCGGCCGGCCGCTGTGACCGAGCGGTTCTAGGGGCTTCAATCTGGATTCGCGCGACCGCTATGGTTGCAGGTTCGAATCCTGCCTTGGGCATGGATTTGTGTGATGTCCACAGGTTAGTTAGGTTTGAGTAGCTCTGGATCAGAGTGTGAAATGTCAGATCCCTTAATCGGGCAGGTAGGTTAGAAAATTTAAAAAGGGAAGTGGATAGGTTAAAGTTAGATATAGTGGAAGTTAGTGAAGTTCGGTGGCAGGAGGAACAAGACTTCTGGTCAGGTGACTACAGGGTTATAAACACCAAATAGGGGTAATGCAGGAGTAGATTTAATAATGAATAGGAAAATAGGAATGCAGGTAAGCTAATACAAACAGCATAGTGAACGCATTATTGTGGCCAAAATAGATACGAAGCCCACACCTACCGCAGTAGTACAAGTTTATATGCCAACTAGCTCTGCAGATGACGAAGAAATTGAAGAAATGCATGATGAAATAAAAGAAATTATTCAGACAGTGAAGGGAGACGAAAATTTAATAGTCATGGGTGACTGGAATTCGTCAGTAGGAAAAGGGAGAGAAGGAAACGTAGTAGGTGCATATGGATTGGGGGTAAGAAACGAAAGAGGAAGCTGCCTGGTAGAATTTTGCGCAGAGCACAACTTAATCATAGCTAGTGAAGGCAGCAGAGGATCAAGTAGGAAAAAACACGAGGGCTAGTAGAAATCCTTGGGTAACAGAAGAAATATTGAATTTAATTGATGAAAGGAGAAAATACAAAAATGCAGTAAATGAAGCAGGCAAAAAGGAATACAAACGTCTCAAAAATGATATCGACAGGAAGTGCAAAATGGCTAAGCAGGGATGGCTAGAGGACAAATATAAGGATGTAGAGGCTTATCTCACTAGGGGTCAGATAGATACTGCCTACAGGAAAATTAAAGAGACCTTTGGAGAAAAGAGAACAACTTGTATGAATATCAAGAGCCCAGATGGAAACCCAGTTCTAAGCAAAGAAGGGAAAGCAGAAAGGTGGAAGGAATATATAGAGGGTCTATACAAGGGCAAAGTACTTGAGGACAATATTTTGGAAATAGAAGAGGATGTAGATGAAGATGAAATGGGAGATATGATACTGCGTGAAGAGTTCGACAGAGCACTGAAGGACCTGAGTCGAAACAAAGCCCCAGGAGTAGACAACATTCCATTAGGACTACTGACAGCCTTGAGAGAGCCAGTACTGACAAAACTCTACCATCTGGTGAGCAAAATGTATGAGACAGGCGAAATACCCTCAGACTTCAAGAAGAATATAATAATTCCAATCCCAAAGAAAGCAGGTGTTGACAGATGTGAAAATTACCGAACTATCAGTTTAATAAGTCACGGCTGCAAAATACTAACGCGAATGCTTTACAGACAAATGGAAAAACTGGTAGAAGCCGACCTCAGGGAAGATCAGTTTGGATTTCGTAGAAATGTAGGAACACGTGAGGCAATACTGACCCTTACGACTTATCTTAGAAGCTAGATTAAGGAAAGGCAAACCTACGTTTCTAGCATTTGTAGACTTGGAGAAAGCTTTTGAGAATGTTGACTGGAATACTCTTTCAAATTATGAAGGTGGCAGGGGTAAAATACAGGGAGCGAAAAGCTATTTACAATTTGTACAGAAACCAGATTGCAGTTATAAGAGTCGAGGGATATGAAAGGGAAGCAGTGGTTGGGATGGGAGTGAGACAGGGTTGTAGCCTCTCCCCGATGTTATTCAATCTGTATATTGAGCAAACAGTGAAGGAAACAAAAGAAAAATTTGGAGTAGGTATTAAAATACATGGAGAAGAAATAAAAACTTTGAGGTTCGCCGATGACATTGTAATTCTGTCAGAGACAGCAAAGGACTTGGAAGAACAGTTGAACGGAAAGGACAGTGTCTTGAAAGGAGGATATAAGATGAACATCAACAAAAGCAAAACGAGGATAATGGAATGTAGTCGAATTAAGTCAGGTGATGCTGAGGGTATTAGATTAGGAAATGAGACACTTAAAATAGTAAAGGAGTTTTGCTATTTGGGGAGCAAAATAACTGATGATGGTCGAATTAGAGGAGATATAAAATGTAGACTGGCATTGGCAAGGAAAGCGTTTCTGAAGAAGAGAAATTTGTTAACATCGAGTATAGATTTAAGTGGCAGGAAGTCGTTTGTTGGTTGGTTGGTTGGTTGGTTTGAGGAAGGAGACCAGACAGCGTGGTCATCGGTCTCATCGGATTAGGGAAGGATTGGGAAGGAAGTTGGCCGTGCCCTTTCAGAGGAACCATCCCGGCATTTGCCTGGAGTGATTTAGGGAAATCACGGAAAACCTAAATCAGGATGGCCGGACGCGGGATTGAACCGTCGTCCTCCCGAATGCGAGTCCAGTGTCTAACCACCGCGCCACCCCGCTCGGTAAGTCGTTTGTGAAAGTATTTGTATGGAAGTGAAACGTTGATGATAACTAGTTTAGACAAGAAGAGAATAGAAGCTTTCGAAATGTGGTGCTACAGAAGAATGCTGAAGATTAGATGGGTAGATCACATAACTAATGAGGAGGTATTGAATAGGATTGGGGAGAAGAGAAGTTTGTGGCACAACTTGACTAGAAGAAGGGATCGGTAGGTAGGACATGTTCTGAGGCATCAAGGGATCACCAGTTTAGTATTGGAGGGCACTGTGGAGGGTAAAAATCGTAGAGGGAGACCAAGAGACGAATACACTAAGCAGATTCCGAAGGATGTAGGTTGCAGTAGGTACTGGGAGATGAAGAAGCTTGCACAGGATAGAGTAGCATGGAGAGCTACATCAAACCAGTCTCAGGACTGAAGACCACAGCAACAACAAGTTCTAGGGGACTGATGACCTGCGATGTTAAGTCCCATAGTGCTCAGAGCCATTTTCCACATGCTGCTATGCCCTCGTTATGTTTTTATTTCAATTTTTCTCCCATAGTATAACAGTACCTCTACTACCTCATGCGTGTTGTAAATGGCACCTTTCCGGCAACAGTCAACACCGGAACAGTAATCATGTACCTGACTGCAAATGCGGAAACAATGCTCTTTTAAATGGAATACCGAGACATCTGCTACACTGTCGATGTGGACGATGAGGTTACCT
This sequence comes from Schistocerca cancellata, assembly GCF_023864275.1. Classification (NCBI taxonomy): domain Eukaryota; kingdom Metazoa; phylum Arthropoda; class Insecta; order Orthoptera; family Acrididae; genus Schistocerca; species Schistocerca cancellata. The sequence goes on along the minus strand of NC_064628.1, from coordinate 329,236,166 downwards.
GTATATGTCATCAGCTTTGGATAGCTGTAAAGGCAGTGTGGCAGATGGTCTAGTGTGTGTGAGATCGCCGACACAGCTGTCGATGACTGGGATGGCGGCATGTGTGGGGGGGGTTTCTGTATTTTAGACAAAAAATTTGAACTTGGGGTAGTCCTCCATTTACATTCCGTTTTTTAGTTGAGTACACATATTTTTGTGTTGGCGAAGGTCTGTCACGTCAAGGTGGTCAGACACTGCAGCAAGCATATGCTATGCCTTGCAGGCTACTCTGGCCACAGCTGATGGATGTTGTGCTCACAGGTACAGTGGGGTTTCCGGTCGCTTTAGGAGGAGGTTTTCCAAGTCATTTTTGTTTCTTGGGGGTCCAGTCTTTCCAAGAAATACTTTAACAGATGGCAATAAGCATTCTCTTCTTGCCTTTGTCTATCTGTGACTGATTTCCACACACTGGAGTCAGTGTATCAATGCGACCAGAAGGATCTCTTTGTGGACCACTAACGGCAAGGTCGAACAACCTCTGTCGTTGTCCACGGTGAGGAGAGAGTGGGAGGTAGGAAGGGGGGGGGGGACTAAGACTGCCTCCAGGCTGGTTAGTTCGTAAGCGCCCATTGAGGAGAACGCACATTCAACTACCACCCCCCTCTGCAGTCATTGGGGTCGATGATTTTCCCCAGTACATGTGTTGCATTATGACCCATTCATTATGAGTACTGGTTTTTTCACGACCATTTCGAAGTGTAATTAGAACAGTGTTGCATTTTTTACATTAGTGTGTACTGGCTTCGATTACCTGGGCTGCAAGGTGATTGTTGAGCAGGCGTCTGTAGCGAACCCTGGTATCAAACAGCCATATATACAGTCCTCAGATTTATGCTTACAGGTAATACACTTATTAAACTCATCTCTGTTCAACACCAGCATCTTGTCAGTAGAATATATTTCCCGCCAAGAAAATAAAAGAAATAAAGATAGTACCTTACACCTCACCCTTTTTTTTTTTGCAGGCTTGTAGTTGTATGGTAGAGTTTAAGTGCGTCTGCCACTAGTTTCGAGTCATATTGTAAATTTTTTTACCAGCAGGATAACACCAGGTGTACTGTGTCGTCAATATTTGAGATGTATTGCGACACTGGGCAGTCCTTGTGTAACGCTATGGATATAGTTGTCTAATTAGGCCTATCTTTATGACTAATTACGTAATTGGGACCGATCTTTACTTCAGTTTTCCAACCAAAATAAATAAAGTACTCTAACCTAACCTTTCTCTCCCCGGTCTGGGCAGTTTACATGTGTTGGGGTGTGCAATTGGGCTCTCTGTCCAGGAGGAGCAGGGTTCAAGTCCCAGAAAGGACACTGCCACTTCTGATTTCCTGCTAATTCCCAATTTGGGGGGGGGGGGATAAGTCAGCACAGCCCAGAGACAAAGATATTCCCCCAACAGGTGAGGAGGGGGAGTGGGCTCGGACCCAAGTTCAGGCTTAGGAAAACACATGACATCATCTGGGGGTAGGGGTTGGTGGTGTGGTTGGTCGGCAGTGGAGTGGCCGTGGTTGGGGCTGTAATTAATTTATCACTTTAATTAATTTGCATACCAATATGATATCAATTTGATATAAAAATTGCGCCGATACCCCAAGACCCTTCGACTCACACTTTGTTCAAGCATAAAGCATGTGTACGCATGTACCGTAACTGTCACTCGCAACTGGCAAGAATGCAATCACTGTCAGTGCCTCGAGCTGTGCGAATCGCCTGCATTCTTGAATTGGATTATAGTGCTTCAGTAATGGATTCCAAAGACTCAACATTTTCTACGACAAAGACTTGTCACAAATTCCCTGATGACGTTCTAGGTTTCACAGTGTCCTTCAGAAACATCAACAAATTGAAATAAGAGCATTCTGGAACAATGATGCCATTTGCAAAATATCCTGACTTTGAAACTGAAATTTTTCGTAGTTCTACTGCAAAACTAGTCTCTCAAATACATCAATTTCTTTCTTAACACAGTCTCTACAAATTAATTATTTTCCATGTTCCAATATTGCTGTGTCCTAGAAAATATTACTGGCGATTAAGAAAAATTCAACTTAAAACTTGTATTGATTTTATGATTTCATTTTATCTATGTAACCAATAGATCATCTTTTAAGGCGCTTGCATATAGCGATAGGGCGAGGACATCAGCTGTTGGCAACGTTGTAGATGAAACTGTTGTTGCATTGTGAGAGAAACTGCAACCAAAATACATGCCTGTTCCAATGATGGAGACTTTCAGAGGTACAGCAGAAGCATTTTATAAGACATGGAACTTTTCTAATGCTAATGGTGCTATTGACAGCAAACATATTCTGAGCCAATGTCCGAAAAATGCAGGATAGATGTTTTCCAATTACAAGAAGTTCTTTTCAGAGTCCTACAGGCTATCACCCATGTTCATTTCAAGTTAGTAACTATGTGTCAATGGATGTGCTAAGCAGAGAAGCAGAGTGTTGGTGGAATATTTCAACCATCTGCACTCTTCAGCTACTAAAGGACAAAAGACTGGTCATTCCAGAGTCTAGCTTCTTGCCTCAACCGAATATCCACTACTACTTAACATTCTGAAGCGATATGGTGAGAAGAGATTAATTGTTGAAGAGCAATGCTTAATCAAACGTCTACCCAGGTGTACAAAAATGCTGGAGTCTGATTTTGGTATTTTGGCATCGAAATGACGCTTATTATCGAAGAACATAGAAATCAATATGAGCCTTACAGTCAGTACCATGAAGTACGTTTTTGTGCTGCATAACACCATGTTAGACAAAGAAGGTTTCCAGCAACACATAACTGTTGTATTCTACAGTCAAGGGGAAAGTCGATGGCAAACTGAAATGACCATCAAATAAAAGCAAAACCCTTATAAATATAGTTATGACATAGATACCAAATAGTCCCTTATGAGAACAAAGTATTTCACGACTGTTGTATAAAGCATTCTCGAGCTCCTTGCCTCGTTGAGCTTTCTACTATTTCCACTATCATCTTTGTCAGGAGAAACTGACTGTCAAGATTGCTACTGTGGTGGCCTTACATAGCCCAAAGAAGGCTTCTGATTGGTTGGTAGTTACATCACGCAGTCGCAGGTGGTGTCAACGTCTGCGCTGGTGGCGCCACCACTCCCAAAGTAGTGTAAAGCCGGGTTCACACAGGCAACAAAAGTATCGCCACTGCTAATGGCGAACTGCAGTGGCTTTGTAGTTGCATGTGTGAACGCCTAGTTTTCGGTGGCGCCATTTAAAAAGCGCAACTTTTGTCACGCCACGAAAAGTTGAACTTGGTTCTACTTTGTTGCGCCATTTTGCCTTCTCCACAATCGAATAACGTCATTCGATTGCCACCTCGCGGCTGGATTCAAACCTTTCTAGTGCGTATTCGTTCGCAGATAGAGCTTTTGTTTGTGCGTTTGCTATTAATATGTCGAAGACGTGGTCAACAGCGACAATTATGAGATTCTTGGAGGTGTATCAAGAACGAGAATGCCTTTGGAACTGCAAAAGCAAATCATACAAAGACAGAAATTTGAGAGATGCTGCATTAATTGAAATAGTAAACAGTATGCGTGAATATGTACCTGGAATTGATGTAGCTACAACAAAATTAAAAATTCGAAGCATTCGAAATGCTTACATGAATGAATATAAAAAAAAGTACTGATATCACTTAAGAGTGGAGCATCTACAGATGGTATTTATAAACCCAGCCTTGCTTGGTTTGAAGCTGCAGACCGGTTCTTAAAACATGTAGTCGAGACAAGAGAGACGAGAAACACTTTGGTAAGTAATATTTTACATTTATTATATTTCCAAAACATCTTATTTAGTAATATGTACAGCCGTTTAATCAGCTGAGACAGGTGACGCCATTTTACAAACTGCGCAATTACGAAGAATTTGTGGCGTCCTGTGTGAACGGTAGCTCACAGCGCCACTCCAGAATGACTTGACTTGTGGCGATACTTTCGTTGCGTATGTGAACCCGGCTTAAACATTGTGACGAATACCTCTGTCTGTTCTCTGCATAGAGAGTTCGCTTCCACCCACCAATAAGATTATATCCGCTGTTACAGTTGAAGGTTTTCTCATACATTTTTATTTCTACTGCCTCTTTAATTATTGAGTCCAGTATGTGGAAGCCTGGGACAAATTTTTGTTTTGTCAAACAGTATTTTCTGTTTGTCTGTGAGGCAACTGTGACTGTTGATTTCTGCAGTTCTCGATTTTTAATATGCCTTTGATATTCTGCACAGCAGTCGGAAACAGTGCAGATGGACTGATGGGTGAAACTGCTTCGGCCCTAACATTGGATGCTATATATCCCAGAAATCCTGTGTCTGAGATTGTCCTTAATGGGGTGTCGATCTGCTTTATCTTCTTAGGCAGTCGGAAAGTACAAGGGCCGTTTTTTTTTCAACCTCCGATAGGCTATAAACAAAAGATAAGTATATAGAAAACAATTATTTTATTACCAAAAGTTTTGTACAGTTATGGTTACTTTTCAACATAATCACCGAAAAATTTGAGACATTTATTGTACCTGTGGACAAGCTTTGCATTACCCTCTTCAAAAAATGTTGCCACCAATGATTGCAAATGAGCATTGACGTTGTTTTGAAGACCTTTGTTGGTCTCAAAGTGCTGCACTCTTCAGTTCAGGGGAAAGGTGAAAGTCGCTGGATGTCAGGTCAGGACTGTACGGTGGATGATTGAAAATGTCCCATTGAAATTGTTCAAGAAGCCATTGGGTTGTGCCAGCAGTGTGTGGACAAGCGTGGTCATGGATCAACACAATTCCTGAAGTCAAATGCAAATTTGGTCATTCAAAACAAACGAAGAGGAACGCTGACTGTAGACATGGCAAGGAGTGCAGCGCGCTCAAACCAACAAAGATCTTCAAAACAACGTCAATGCTCATGTTCAATCATTGGTGGCAACATTTTTTGAAGAGGGTATTGCAAAGCTTATCAACAGGCACGATAAATGTCTCAATCTTTTCAGTGACTATGTTGAAAAGTAACCATAGGTGTACAAAACTTTCGGTAATAAAATAATTCTTTTCTATGCACTTGTCTTTTATTTATAGCCTATCGGAGGTTGAAAAAAAAAGGCCTCGTAGATCTGATACCTTATCTTTTAGGGACTCTTCTTATTTTGCTGGCTGTAGCGCCGCAGAGGGGAAGGAATGCAATCGGTGGTTCATCACCTGAATGTTCAACATTTACACGTGTCGTTTTTTTGGAAAATGTTAACTTGATGTCATATTACCCTCAGTAGTTCTTTCAGAACACGTATTACAGATGATTAATTTCTAAAACCACGTGGTCCCCGTCAGAAACGGCTTTTGTTCCGTGTACTAGTGTGTTTAATGCTGCTCTCTTCTAGACTGGATGGTGAAACCTATGGTCGCTAAGATATAAACCAGTGTGCATCGACCTGCAGTCAAAATCTGTTTAATAAACTACAAACATTAGAGCTATATGGAATTTACAACTCAGAATCTAATAATTTCCAGGTATGCAACCAGATCCCGTCGACATTCTGCCGCGATATTTCGGCCCAGAGACGTCCGTCCATCATCAGGTGAGTAAACAACTACTGAAGAGCCCAGGCAGTGTTGCCAACTATAAAAAACCCGAGTCGCTAGATTCAATATCAAAAGTCGCTAGAAAGTCGCTATAACTGATTTTACTAGGGGTGTACTGAAAATTTCGTTCTGTGAATGGTGCAATAAGCCAGTGGGGGGGGGGGGGGGGGGAGGGGGTGGAATAAAATATTAGTAAAAATTGTCTCATACGTAATTGCTATATTGTCTTAATGAAATGATACATCGCTTGCAACACCATACATATAAAATGCACTAATGTTTAATTAAACATGTTACCATAATTGATGCAACACATAAATTGTTGTTTCAATCACAGTAGTCAAATATACTGGAAATATACAACTATATTTGTAACAAAAGAAAGCAAGAACTCAAATTAGGTTACAAAAAACCGGGTGATCAAAAAGTCAGTATAAATTTGAAAACTTAATAAACCACGTTCCTTCCATATGCCGTGAATGTGTCGTCGAAAATAGGCAGGTTACTGAAGAAAAATAAAATCAAGGTTATCTTCCGTCCACCAGCAAAGAACCGGGCCCTGGTTGGATCCGTTAAAGACGATTTACAACTGAAGAAAGCAGTCGTCTACAAAATTCCCTGTGAATGTGGTTCTGCATATATTGGCCAGACGACAAGAACTGTCCATGAACGATGCACAGAACATGAAACATACACCTGTCTGCGGCAACCGTCAAAATCGGCAGTAGCAGAGCACTGTATATCTTTGGGACATTCAATGGAATACAGTGGAACAAAAATTTTAGCTCCGGTTTCCGGATTTTGGAATTCTGTCATCAGAGAATCAGTGGAAATACATCTTATCGTGACAACGGCTTTCAGCTGGATAAAAATTCGAATCCTGTTATTAAAATTATACAGTCACAGCGGAATCGATGGCGTCATTCGATACTCAATGACTAGATGATCTTTTACTTTCACCACCGAGGGCAGCACGTACAACTCGGCTATGCTGCGCATGTCAAAACCTGACACATGCGCTGTAGGATACCAGTACATTTCGCATACGCGAGATTCGGCATGAATACCGCGACTGCACCTGGGCTCAGTGTTGCCAACTTAGTGACTTTGTCGCTAGAAATAGCAACTTTTGACTTCGTCTTAGCGACAAAAAAAAAACCTTTTTAGCGACAAAAATTATTGAGCGACTTATCTGGCGACTTTTGGAGTACTGACGACTTTTGAAGTACAAATCAGAACTATTTTGGGCCAGTATTTTCATTAACGTAACTAAGATTTTAACTATAGAATGGGTACTACACTGATTCTGTTCTAGATTTACTAAGTTAAATTAAATTCTTAGCAGATCATGTAGCATTGTTCAGCATTTAGTAAACCTGAATGTGGGAATTGCCTACAGAATAAGAAAACCTTGATTACAGGACAATTCATTATTCATTACCCACCAGCCTGTTATCGTCGATAGCGTATCGATCTATAATTTTTCAACTTTTGAAGTCACTTTATTTTTCGAATTGACAAAAAACATACGTAATATTAAGTATAATAAAATACATTTCTGTCCAGCAACCTCTCATTTTTCGAAATGTTAACTCACAGTCAAATTATTACCACATGCACAGCGGTAACGCAAGAACAATTCTGTGGGGGTATCTCAGACATTATTACGTTTTAAACAATGAACAATAGGACTGATATCGAGTTACCGAGTGAGTAGATTGTTTCATGACCTCTAGTTCGCCTGAGTTTTAATGTATTTTCAGTGATTATAAATTGGTGAAACTTATGTTGTGGTGGCTTACATAACGGATTTACCGCAGAAGAAGAAGCAGTACGCTCAAGAATATCGGAATGCGTGGGAAGCAGAACCTGAATTCAATGGGTGGCTGAAACCAGTCGTTGGAGACTTATCCAAGGTAAGATGTCAAGTATGTGTAACAGAGTTTATGCTAAATTGTGTAATATTAGAAAGCATTCGAAAACTATTAAGCATAAACAAAAAAAATGATTTAAAAAGAACACAAACCACCTTACCTGCGAAAAATGTTCAGAAAACTACAGTTAGAATAGCAAGCAGAGCGGAAGGCGCCCTTTCTTTACTTATTGCTGAACATTGCTCTATTTTAGCTGTAGATCATTTAGGAATACTGTGCAAGAAGGTGTTTTCCGGTGATGAAGGCGCTAAAAACATGCAATTACATCGTACAAAGTGCACTAACACTGAAGGTTTGGCTCCATATTTTACACAATCATTGGTTGAAGATATAGGTAACCAAAAATACAGTGTACTAATAGATGAATCCACAGATGTATCAATATTTAAAATGTTAGGTATCGTTATACAGTACTATAGTGTAAACAACAAAGCCATTAGATCAGCATGTCTCAAACTCACTGTAGTAGAAACTGCAGATGGAAAAAATGTGGCTGCTGTTCTTGTGAATGCTTTGAAAGATCGCAAACGTCCAGTCGCTAATATGGTAGGAACTGGCACAGATTATGCTTCTGCAATGGTTGCAATAAACATTGAATGTCCCAAAGAAATACAATGCTCTGCTACTGTCGATTTTGACGGCTGCCGCAGACGGGTATATCTTTCATGTTCTGTACATCGTTCATGGACAGTTCTTGTCGTCTGGCCAATGTATGCAGAACCACACTCACAGGGAATTTTGTAGACGCCTGCTTTCTTCAGCTGTAAATCGTCTTTAACAGAGCCAACTAGGGCCCGGTTCTTTGCTGGTGGATGGAAGGTAACCTTGATTTTATTTTTCTTCAGTAACCTGCCTATTTTCGACGACACATTCATGGCGTATGGAAGGAACGCAGCTGCTTTATGGTCGTCATCAGCGTCCTCAGTGCGTTGCTTTTTGTTATGACAGTTGAGCATGGCCTTCCTTATTTGGCGTGAAGTGTAGCCATTCTCTTTAAAAACCTTCTCCAAGTGTTCTAATTCTGTGTGGAGGTATTCATCGTCCGATATTACATGCGCTCGATGTATTAAGGTATTGAGAACACCAGCGGTTTGTACTGGGTGATGGCAGCTTGACGCCTGGAGATACAGATCTGTGTGAGTCGGTTTCCTGTACACAGAATGTCCTAATGACCCATCATTTTTACGGCGTACTAGGATAGCTAGAAATGGTAAAATGCCATCTTTTTCAATCTCCATTGTGAATTTGATGTTCTCATATAGTGAGTTTAAGTGATGAAGGAATTTCTCCAGTTCCTGTCTGCCATGAGGCCATACAACAAAAGTATCATCCGTGTACCGCCAGAAGACCGTGGGCTTTAAAACAGCAAGTGCTTTCTCCTCAAAATCTTCCATAAAAGGATTAGCTACCACAAGGGACAAAGGGCTCCCCATGACGACGCCACTTGTTTGTTCAAAGAATTCGTCATTGAATAAAAAGACCGTTGAGGAGAGTATATATTCAAACAAGGCCGTCAGTTCTGCACTGAATAAGTTACCAGCACGTACAACTCGGCTATACCGCGCATGTCAACATCTGACGCATGCGCTGTAGGATGCCACTACATTTCGCATGCGCGAGATTTGGCATAAATACCGCGACTGCACCTGGGCTCTTCAGTAGTTGTGTACTCGTCTGATGATGACCGGACGTCTCTGGGCCGAAATATCGTGGCAGAATGTCGACGGGATCCGGCTGCATTTCCGGAAATTATTAGAAGAAGAAATACGCCGGGAAATTTTCAGAAGTCAACTCAGAATCTGACTACAATGCTGAGAAATAATTTAAGACCACTGAATAAAAATAAGCTTAGTTACTATTAGAAGGGTTGGGAGATAGAAAATAGGTAACCACAATTTTTTTCAAAATTGAGTTGTTGCTACAACTCTATTCTGACTGATCATTGTGCGTAGCCAGGTAAGTCAATTATTCAGGGGAAAGAAGCAGACAAGTCAGCAGTGACTCTTCCAGTTGTGAGAGAGCAGAGCAAACAGAATTCTCATGCAATCACTGTCCCCGGTAAACTGGAAGCAAGGAAAAACGAAAAGAAGGCAGCTGTGAAATTAAAACTTTTCCTAGCAAATTAAATGTTCGAAGAAATTTCGGGATTGCAGCCAGTCGTCGTAAACATCACTCCACTCCACGTCTGGACACCTGCCAGTCATCTTGAGGTGGGCCATCAAAGACTAACGAAGACGTTCTCCACTCCGCCCTACATAGTGCACTGGGAGTATTGCCGCAGAGTCACAGTGACAAATGCACTACAGTGCCTCGTGCCAGCGCCCTCGCTCTTGGAATCTCAAAGGTTAGCTGTCTTTGGTGTTGCCATTCGCCGCAGTCATCGAAGTATTCTGGCGTCATCGTCTGGAGCAAACGGATTCTTTTACAATGGAGTCCCAACAAGCTGTTGCTGTGGCCAAAATTAATGTTTTGTCATACTCCGTTGAATGTCCATTGTAGATACAATATTCCGCATTTACAGACTTGCTGGGTCGCAAAAGGAGGGTGCAATATTTATGTACAGCGTTCTTCCACTATGCGTGTTGTTTGTCCTGTATGCACCATACCACACTGGCAGGTATTTTGTAAATTTCTGCCTTCTGCAATAAAAAATTATACTTCATTGATCACATCAGGTCTGAAATCTTAGATGGTGGTCGGAAATCACTTTCACCTTAAAATTACTGAGGATTCTTGCTATTTTGAAGGAAATAGTTCCGCTGAAGGGAAGAATAGCTAGCGACTTTTCTGGCACATTCTCCTCTTTATCCACTTCCCAGTTCTTGTTTTTAGCTGAGAATGCCTTGTTAATTTGCTGGATAGAATATCCATTGCCTCTGAACACTGTATTAAATGTCCAAGCACTTTAGGCAAAGTATCAGCATCCGACACTGTATGGGCTCTATGTACAAGGGTTTTAAGCACAGTCATGGTTTGGGAGGGTGATGGCAACTTGAAGAATGTAAGTACAAATCAGCGTGCGTTGGCTTATGATAAACAGAGTGCCTCAGGCAGCTATCATTCTTCGTCTAACCAAAATATCCAGGAATGGGAGACAACCATCTTTCTCTAATTCAATAGTAAATCGAATGTTCTCATGAATGTACGTAAGTTGATGTAAAAACTCCATTAACTTATCTTCTCTGTGGGGAACACTATTAAAGTATCACCCACATCCCTCCAAAACACAGTTGGTTTAAGAACCACTTATTCAGGAGCTCTTCCCTCAAAATCCTCCATAAATAAATTAGCCACCAAGGAAGACAAGGGGCAGCTCATGGCGATGCTGTCTGTCTGTGCAAAATATAAAATAGATTGAAAAAGAGCGTGCTGAAACAAAGCAGTGAGACCCACCCAAAACTATTTACCAATTAGTACCAAGGAATTAGCAAGAGCTACCTTTGTAAAAAGAGATACTACATCAAAATTCACTAAAAGTTTTGCACTACTTGGGTGGAGAGTCCCCTGTCTGTTGATAAAATCGAATGATTTCTGTATATGATGTGGACATTTGCCAACCAATAGTCTCAGCAAGAAACAAGCTGTACGGCTAAATCATATGTGATGGTGTTAATTTTACTCACTATAGGCCATAAAGGAAGATCGTCTTTGAGTACCTTAGGAAGGTCATACAGTCTTGGTGGTACATTTCCATATGGTCTTAACCACTCAGTGGTGTCTGGAGGTAACAATGAAGAATTCAGGAATCTACACGTCTTCCATTACATATGTGCTACATGGTCGTGATCAATATCCCTGCACATTGAATCACTAAGTAGGTCATACATCTTCTCTAAATCCAAACTATGAAGTAACAAAACAGTTGAGTTACCATTAGCACTCTTCAGTACCACTATGTGTGGATCCTCTTGGAGATTCTGTTGTTCAGCTTTTTCTTCAGAGGTTGCGTTACTGCATTGAGAAGGATCTTTCAAAAGAGCAAGGCTAGTTTCCCTTGTTCTTTCTTCAGAAGCATCCATAGGAAGACGTTGTACAGCTTCTTCAACACCACTCACAAAACTTATCGGAAATAGTGCACTAAGTGTTGAAAGGTCTCTGTTGGATTCCTTTCATGTTTAATTTCTTAAATCTGTTGCCATTTATGGAATAAATTCCTCTTCTAAATGCACTGTGGCGTTTCTGACTATCTGGGAGGAGACTGAGCAGTGGAACGTGTTACTTTTACACATAAACAAGAACGATCTGTCACACTACTACACTTTAAAGCACAGTTTATATGTAATTCTTATATGTAATTCATGTCACACAGTCTCATACGGAACCTACATCCGCTTTCTTTTATATACTGTATATGATAAGATACTGTCATCCCCCTTCCCTTTTGTGTGAGAGGATGAATGAGCATATGTATTTCTAGTTGCATGCTTGAGGGTAGCAGACAAGGCTGTCTGCTAGAGAACAGTAGGACCAACGTCGGAACAGGTAGCTACGCTTCCTAAAAGCAAAGAGGTTTCTATCCTTAGTATGGTCCTGTCCGTCCGTTGTCATGTTGGTATAGGAAGCTGCCCCTCTGGCCACTTCCGTTGGTCTTAGAGAGCCACCCTCAGGAAGCACGCTCGGCAGTAGGGCAGTTGCAGTGTGGCCGTGGCGAGCGTCTGAAGTGGTAAGATCTCCGGCTAAGCGCGTGTCTGTTAAGTCCGTAGGACAATGGATTTCTTAAGTTCAGCCTAACTGAAAATTTAATCACCTTTATTTCGGGTTTAGGTCTAAAATATCCGATGTTATCTTAAATTGCAGCGCAGTGTAATTATCGTGTGAAGTTCAGATTATTTTCCGGTAGTTGCTTTGTTACTACTTTGTGAGTAAAGTGGAACCACGTGTTGATCAGTAACTCTAACTAAGTTCATCAATCTTAAATCCGAATGTGCGTGAGATTATAACGTCTCGTCTTGAGAATATTTTTTTTAATATAGCAACTTTTCTTTATGCTTTTCTTTATGTTCAACCCACGTGGGGTGTACTTTGCGAGACCAGTACCACGTGCTTATATAACTGTTTGACCCATCAGGTTAATAGTAAGACGTTAGTAACCAGTTCAAGGTTTTTCTTTTGTCAATTGCTTTTCGATCTAATTTATTTTAATTATCAAAATTATTGTGGAGTTGTACGCTTTGTGTAAACCAAGTTGACCACGTGAAGCATGTGGTGTAATCATCAAAGTAGCCCTCAGCTATTCTTTTTGCGAAGACTTCACAAAGAGTTAATATGAATTTAGTATACCAGTGTGTGGTAATTACATGACGGACAGGATTGTGGTATGAACGTAATTTCTTTGGGTAAAAACTGAATCTGTTGGTTGTGGTTAATTTCTTCTTGCTTATGTTTCAATATTCTTCGTGTGTTATTTTATGAATGCAGTGTGGTATGCAGTCTCCCAATCTTGGCTCCATATTTTATGTGTTCCGTAAGATTACAATCTCACATTTTTTCAATCGTAAATAAGGCACCAGCTCAGTTATAACTCACTTATAATATGCTGAAATTTCAATGAACAATCTTAAAATAAATTTCCAAATATAAACTGATTTCTTTCTTTTTATTTAAATTCTCCTTTTTATATATATATTACCGGTTTTGTATGACTATTAAAAGATTATCATTAATGTTACTCAGCTTGGTAAACCTAGACTAAATATCTGATGAAACAGTTGCCCAGTAATCCACGGTTAACGGCCCCAGACAGATCACGGCTTTTAACCCAGCTTTTATTGTCTATTAGCACCGATCTCAGGATACCAAAATTAAAGTAACAATATTATAATCTCAGCATACCAAATTAAAGTTACAAACATTACACATCAGCTAAGAAAATTAGAGTAACAACATTACAGTGTAAGGGCAAAATTGCGTCCTTTACCCAATACAGACAACATCACATGGTCCAAATTCTTCTCTGTGAAGTTTTCAATATAGAAAAGATGAAAAAGTGCTCATAGCTCTTAAGGTATGCACTTCAGAGCCCATGTTAACTAAGAATTTTTTCTTGTTTTGGTCTGTAGTGCTTCCTCCCAAACTATAGAAAGCAAAGAACACAATGTTTGCATACCCATGGTGTAGGCCTATCCCACAACCTTGAAAGATTTGTGGGTGAATAAATAAAAAAACTTTATATTTAACCAAAAAGTGAGTTGTATAATCTTTGTGATTTGTAAGATGAGGCACTGAATAGATTGTGAGTTATATGTCAGAAACAGCCCCTGAGTGTGATATGGCAGCTGTTAAACTAAAAATTAGTCATTCAAAATGCCTAGATCAACGAATGCAATAAAATTCTATAATCTTGGAAGAGTAACAGGTGATGTTTATACATGCCATACATTGGTTAGTTTGTCATAGCGGACAGCATTTTCTTCTTCAATTGCATTTCTTATGTATATGTATTTGTGGCCTCTGATTTATCACTGCACAAAATCTATTTTCGGATCTAATATATAGGTTTTGCCTCCCTTGTATATAACTGTTGACACAGTTCTAATACCATAACCCACTTTATAATACTAATACCCACTCATATGGTTTCATTTAATGCCATGTTGAAAACTGTGCTGCAACATAGCATTTGTGGCATCCTGTGTGATTGGTAGAGCATGGTGCTACTACAGAAATACACAAGCTGTGGATCACATTTGTTGCTTGTGTGAACTAGTCTTAAGGTCAATTCTCACTGGCCATCACATGTGATGTCACAGATCTTTTCACACTGGCCATCATATCATGGTAATGTTACATCAAGGTGTATTCACACTCTCCATCATGTCATTTCAAGTCAGTTCAAGTCACAAAGAACAAATAACAAAGACATAGCATAACAACTGATATCAACTAACAAAAACCATAACCTAATGAAAGCATGGCAAAACGAACTATGGTGAATGGGAACATGGCAGTGTATTGGGTGGAGGATGAGAGCATGGCAGCGTACTGGGACGAAATGAGCTGGAGGGTCATGTGATCGATAATGGACGATGATGTGGTACCATGTCGCAAAGTGATATGAGGGTCAGTGTTGATGCTACCATTTGAAATCCATTGTGAACTGTTTTGACGTTATGTGATGTGATGGCCAGTGTGAACTGGCAAAAATATGCTTAGCGTTGTACCAAATGGTGAAAGTGAGGTTAAGAGCTACCATCCATGATACAAAAAGTTGGAGTATAGTATTGGAACTGAGGAACTAAAAACGTTAAATTTTATTAATGGCCAAATCAAACTTAAGGATGAACGATCATGAAATCGACCAAAATGCCAATTTTCAGGTTTTTTCATTTATTAGCAGAACTTATGGACAATAAGTTCCGAAAGTTTCAATGATGAAATTGCATCCAGAGTGCCTGAAAAACAATTGAGTATGTGATGCAACCTTCCTCCACTACCACTTTTTGAAACAATTCAATAGTAGACGCCAATTCACATTGGCCATCATGTCACATCACATCCCATTCTGTCAAAAATTTTGCAGTGCATTACGAATGGCCTCATCCACACTGACCATCCCATCCCATCACGTCACACAATGGCACCACCAAGGTTTCTCAGGAAGCAAGTTTTGACAGCTGACACTGACTGTCCATTGTTGACCACATGGCCCAAGGCTATGTGCAGATCTCCGTATTTCGTTTTGTCATGGTTTTCGTGGTTGATATTAGTTTTTATTGTTGGTTGTAAATTGTTTCGTTACATTTTTCTTTTGCTAAACTTTATAATAACTCACGAAAGGTTAGTTGAAGTTGTGATGCAGCAGTCTGAATTGTACGACATGAGTCTACAAAATTAGTTGCCCTCTAATACATTTATAAAGAGCATTTTTGTACATACCGATTCTATATTTCATATTTTACAATGAAATGGACTGAAACATTGCTGCAACTTCAAGTGAAGAAAGTACTGTGGGTAGAATCAGATTGATCAGTAGGTGGCTTTTATTTGTATGTTGTCAGATATTCGTAGTAATTCATACAGAAATGGACTGAAACCTTCAGACACTGCAAGCTGTTTGATTAAATGTGTTTGTGGTGTGTTTATTTATTGTCAAGTAACTGTCAGGATTCTGTGTGAAACAGTTTTGCAAGCATCAGTGGTCAATATTTACATGGTTTCTCTATCTAACCCCATAACCCCAGTACACGTAAGGCACTATTAAAAGACAAATACAAGATGTAAAGAAAACCTATAAATCTTGAAGTAAAAGGTATTTGAGGGAGATGAAATGAAATGATCATATGGCATTGTTATCCAGGAGGTCCCATTCAGGTTTGGCCGCCAGGCGCAAGTCTTATTTCAGTCGACGCCACACTGGGCGACTTGCAGCTGATGATGAGGATAAATGATGATGACAACACAACACCATGTCCCTGAGTGGAGAAAATCTCCAACCCGGCCAGGAGTCGAACCAAGCACATAACCACACAGCTAAGCAGGAGGACATTTGAGGGAGATATGACTACTGCACAAAAATTTGCACTGAACCAGCAATTAAACTTAAACCAATTTTTCATGCAATGTTATGGCTGTTCGTAACACTGTCTTCCTTTTAGTAATTCTGAGTGCAATTTGATGAAACAAATGAGAAGAAGTGATGTTTCGACTTTTTGAAATAAAAAATACAGTTTTTCTTCCTTGACCTCCTTGTATAGTGTGTGAAACTCCCATTTTGTACCATGTATTGATATTTTCGTGCCCACACTCTTTTTTGTGTTGTTTTGCACTTCCGTCTTCCTTCTATAATATATAATCTATCCCTACAAGCTGCAAACCATTTGAGTCCAATAAAAGTCATTTTTGTACAAATGTGGACTTCAGCATCCATGTACACTACCATAATGTATGTGCACTTTGCATGTGAGAAATGTTGAAAGTCATCTTGTGAAGATCGCAATTCCCACAAAAAAAGAAGAAAAAATTTGAGGGCAGCCATACAAGTTGAGATCACATGACTTGAATTCACTTGATGTGTTGCGACATATTGGACAGTGTGAATTCACTTTGACGTGACAGCGTGCTGACGTGATGGTGTCATGATGACCAGTGTGAATTGGCCTTAACTTGGTGAACAACGATTCCATGGATTATTTTGAAGCAAACTTGCATGGGATGCATCTGGAAGGTTGTGATACATAATCTTTGGTTTTATGGATCATCTGTGACTCTGTTTCGTACGAACAACAAACGAACTATTCTTGTTTTGCCACATTTTTATCTGCTACAGTAGTCAAAATTACAAGTTATGATGCAATTCTTGTATTTAATGACACGAGCTTACAGACTATGAAGGTATTAGAGGAAATGAGCTTTAAGGTGGGAACATTCACCTGAGATATCTTGAGGAAAATGGATTTACACCACCTATCTGGAGCTAAAAAGTCATTGGAAGACCTAGTAAGGGAAAGAAGGCAGAGAAGAAGAAACTAGAAGAGATGCCTTGAAGGGAAAAAATCTGGGAGGTCTTCTGAAGAAGTGCCATAAGGAAAAACCTTAGGTTGAACCTGAAATAGCATTTCCTGAAAATTATGTTTTCCTGAAGTTTATGTCCCTTTTTCTCAGAATCTATGAATGATAAAATTATGAAATTTTGTACATCTATTTCTATGAACCCAGTAAATATTGTCCCAACTGTAAGTTTTGAAATTCTGAATCTAAGTTGAGGTATGGGAGAAAGTGCTTGGAATTTTGCTTACAGAATTATAACTAAAACATTATTAAAATTCTCCTATATAGTCAAGAAACCTCATGAGAGAAGCTTACTATACACAAAGATATTAAACAGGTACTACTTTCTAGAAATCTCTTTAATAGTTTCCGAGAAAATCCAAGCAAATTGACAGTAAATGTGTTAATTTCGTGTATAGAATGGAACAAAATTTCACTGCCATATCTTCAAAATTGTGGAATTGATACATCTTTTAAATAGTGTGTGTTTTCATCAATTTTTATTCCTATTCTGCCAATGATATTTCATCCTATGTAAAGGATGGAACAAAATTTCACTGTCATATCTTCAAAATTGTGGAATTGATACATCTTTTAAATAGTGTGCATTTTCATCAATTTTTATTCCTATTCTGCCAATGATATTTCATCCTTCGAATAGACGCGCTTTTCAGGAGAACTATGTGATAGAATCGGAAATATTTACTGAATGTACATAACATATATGTCTGAATTTACTTCTTATGGATTTCAAGGATTTTTTTAAATCTCTCTCTAATAAATTTTACTTTTTTAAACATTAAAGGCCATAAAACAGTTTCTGTTGGTTTTGTAGTTCAAAATTTATTTCTAATAACTTATTTCCATCCTGAGTACAAACTGACCAATTTTTATATTTCTAAGCAGTTTATTTCAGAAAATAACATCAGCTGAAAAACATAAAATGTGCTTTTGAGAAAAATCAATATAAAATTTAATACTGCAGTTTTAGTGTACTTAATTATGAGAATTACTTGCAATTAATATGTGGCGACTATCGACCAAGTCGCGGGTAATATCTTTGTTTTTGGCAAGCTCTTAGACCCAGTCTGTGGTCGCGCGTGAAAGTGTACGGACGTGTACCGAGAATTCAGAATGTAAACAACTGTATATGTGTGCTTACGAGAAATAAAAATAGTGTTTATTACACATGGTGTAGCGTGCATCATTGGATTCGGCAACCCTACAAAGCTCACCCATACTGGTGACCCCGAATTTTGTTCGCGAGTGCTACAACGAAATCTTATACCGTTGAGCAGTACACAATGGATCGCTTGCCGCCTGCTACACCGAACACGTGCCAACTAAGTGTTCCAACGGACGCTTCGGCATGGTTTTACAATTATCCACCGGGCGTCCGCAATAGTTCTACACAGTTTCCGAACACATCGACTAGCTGTACTCAACAGGACAGTGTTTATACAATTCCACAGCCACGTGTGCCGGCATCAGGTACGAACAATAACTTTCCGTTACCGTACATGAGTCAGCCGTTGTGTGACAATGTTCCGTACCATCAGAACCTTTTCCGCGCACAAAACTTTGAATATGAACGTATTACGTCCAATACGAACTTTCCACGTGTTCCGAGTGCTCAACAGCCGACACAATGTGCTCAAACCCCAGTGACTATGTTTACAGGTTTCCCAAGTGCAAGTGTGAATTTTCCACCCGAATCAGTGACTGTACAAATCGAGCCGGACGCTCAAGACAGGAGAGTTCATATTTCTGCCGGAACTCCGGATTTTGCACCAACCCCCCCCTACACCACCAGCGTCCGCTTTACGAGTGTTTCCGACGGCACACGCCGTTCCTGCCGCGTGTGTTCCACAAACATTAGGTGATTTTAACTATTTTAATGCACCTGTAGGGGAGGGGCCCGGAAACTGTATTCCGTCGTTCGCCGCACATCGGTTGACTACGGTCGATTCTACCGCGCCGGTCCATTCTACGCCCGTCGGCGTTACTCCGTCGACCGCTCGATTCGTTGATTTCTCGACCAAGGTCGAGCCAGCCGCGCCTACCGTGCCGCGTGCTACTGACAGTGGCGGAAGCTGGTGCACCGCTACTGCACCCGAGACAATTACGTTGCAGAACTATGGACAGGGAGAGACAGTTTCTGATAAACATTTATGTCAAGACTTTCCCACCCGTTGGCCGAAGCTACCACCCCTTCGCAAGGATCACCCACGCACATGGTTTGCCTTGGTCGACCACGTCCTGCAGCTACACGGCGTCGCCGACGACAATTCGAAGTTCCTATGCTTACTGTGTCACCTCCATGACGAACTGGATCTGATCTGCGACATTGTGGCTTCGCCCCCCGCTACGGACAAATATGCATTCGCCCGACGCACCATCCTCGAGCGACTATCCACATCGACAGAGGAAGCTATCCACCTCATCAGTCAGGAATCGCTGGGATCCAGGTCCCCGTCGCAACTCTGGCGTCATCTCCGCGCTATGATTGACACGCATCACATGCCGGACATTACACTTTGGACCATCTGGTTGCTGAAACTTCCCCCGCAAGTTCAACTTCACCTTCTACATGTAACTTCGGCCCCACTAGATGCCAAACTGAAGATCGCAGACCAGGTTTACAACATTCTGCCCCCCCCGCATACCCCCCCAGGGTGCCCTCAGGCCTCAGGGGTTGGCACACCTGCGCGGCAGTTCCCATCCTGCAGTACAGAGTGCGCACGACTCGCTCCACGCATACGCGCGGAGCCAACGCCGCCTGGCAACCGCCGCAGTAACTCCTCTCCTACCAGCACTACTGCAGCGTCGCCATCGGAGGGAACCACAAACAAGTCCCCCTCCACTGCCGCTTCGACCTCAACCAGCGCGACGGGCGACGCCACGCGCCGCCCCGCTTGGTGTTATTTCCACTCCCGCTTTGGCGACGCGGCTAAGAAATGTCGTTCTCCATGCGCGTTCCCAAACTAATAACGCGACCCAATTCAGGCGCTACGGGCCGCGTTGCACCGCACAGACGCCTATCACTAAATACTTCTTCTCCTCACGCGCCAGGACACTTGTACGTGAAAGATGCAGTGTCTTGCCTTTCATTTCTAGTCGACACGGGGGCCGAGGTTAGTGTGATACCTTTGTCCGCAGGTATTAAATTCGAGCTTCAGCCTTGCCCCCCGCTTCGAGCCGCCAATAATCCCCTGATCCGCTCTCATGGAATAACGAATTTAAGCCTTAAACTGCAGGACATTAATACGCCTTTCGTTATCGCGGATGTGGATGAACCCGTGCTTGGGGTAGATTTTCTCTTAGCCCACGCACTGTCACCCAACCTACAACGAGGTACACTAACCTTTAACTCGGGAGACCGTACCGCCGGTTCAGATATCTTACCCCTCTCATCCGAAAGCGCCATTCTGCTGTGTGAGCTAGCGGAAACTGCTGTTGCAGTGCTTTCTCTTAGATCACACAACGACGAACTTCGGGACAGCAATGGGGCCCTCCGCTTACGCATCGCCGCCGTGCAAGCCAAGCTCACGGACGCGCGTAAGCAGACCGCCCAGCTGTCGCACACGGCCACGCCCCCAACCCCCGCACCACTTCCTCGCACCTGCAGCCGACGCCGCGTGACATTTCTACTGCCAGACGGAAGCAGTACCCGCGACGCTACCAGGTACCCCACCGAGCTCTTCGACAAGGACTACCAGTGGATCACCGCCACTGCTGCTGAACTGCCGGCCTTGGACACACACACGTGTGCATTACAGGTTAGTCACAGTGCAACGGGTGCCGGTCCAGCATCCCCATCGGTGTTCACGATCAATAACGGCACTGTCCACAGAATAAATACCACAGAAGGCCCACCGGTACGTGCAAAGGCTAGGCGTTTAAATCCGGAAAAACTTAAACACGCTAAAGCTATTGTTCAGGAACTTTTAGATAATAAGACTATCCGCCGTTCTTCTAGTTGTTGGTCGTCACCCATTCATTTGGTGCCCAAGAAAGATGACACTTTCCGCCTCTGCGGTGACTATCGGGCGCTTAACGCCAGAACAATTTTAGATAATTATCCCGTCCCAAATATTCAAGACTTTGCTTCCCAGCTGCATGGGGCACAAATTTTCAGTGTAGTCGATTGTCATAAGGCGTACCACCAACTGCCAATGGCACCTGAGGACGTTGAAAAGACCGCTATCATCACCCCGTTCGGGTTGTTCGAGTATTTGTTTATGCCATTCGGCCTTAAAAATGCTGCACAGACGTGGCAACGGTTCATCGACTCGCTGGTTGGAAAACTGGACTTTGCATATGCGTACCTGGACGACTTGTTAATTTTTTCTTCCTCCCTCGAGGAACATGAACAACATTTAAATACAGTGTTCCAACTATTAAAAGCAAACGGTATCGCAGTGAACAATACTAAGTCACAACTCCGCCGCACCAGTGTCACTTTTCTGGGCCACAGAGTTTCTGACGACGGCATCCGCCCCCTAACTGAACGGGTGGAGGCCATTAGTACGGTGCCTTTGCCCAAAGATTTTCAGGGCCTCCGCCGCTTCCTTGGAACGGTAAATTACTACCGTAAACATATTCCCCGCGCCGCCGACATACAAGCCCCACTGACGGATGCCCTCGCAGGAAAAAACACATCAGGGTCTCGGGCGGTCACATGGACTCCAGGTATGCTTCGCGCATTTGATAATCTAAAGTCAGCCTTACAGACAGCTGTTACGCTTGCTCACCCCATTCCTGATGCTCCCATCTCGCTTACTACAGACGCAAGTGATACAGCAGTGGGGGCAGTACTTCAGCAATCCGTGGGTTCTGTTGTACAGCCGCTCAGATTTTTCTCCCACAAACTGACCGCTTCCCAACGTAAATGGTCGACTTTCGACCGGGAACTGTTTGCTATTTACGCTGCTATCAAATATTTCCAAGACGATATCGAAGGTCGCCATCTCGTGGTATTTACCGACCACGAGCCATTGGTTTACGCTTTCCGTAACCCAGGTAAGGACTCATCCCCGAGACGTTTTAGGCATATGGACCTTATATGTCAGTTTATGAATGACATACGTTACGTCAGAGGCGCAGACAATGTCGTCGCTGATTTTCTGTCTCGGGTGTCGGTTTTATCTTCACAACTGGACCTCAGTGAGCTCCCTAAATTGCAGACAGAGGATACTGAACTCGCAGCATTGCGTTACGATATCAAAACAGGACTCAAACTAGAGTTACGGACACTTCCTGGGTTTTCATCACCCATCTGGTGCGACATTTCAACAGGACGCATACGCCCGGTGATTCCTGCACCTCTCCGCCGGGACATATTTAATAGTATCCACGACTTGGCACACCCTGGCATTCGCGCCTCCGCACGTCTGGTATCTGAACGTTTTGTTTGGCCCGGGGTGATAAAACAGTGTCGCAGTTGGGCACGAGCATGTGTGGCTTGTCAGCGCGCAAAAGTAGGACGTCATGCACAGCCACCCATGGGTACGTTCGATGTGGCAAAAAGAAGATTCCAGCACATACACATCGATATCGTCGGGCCCTTACCCCCCTCAGGCCCCTTCCGTTACATACTGTCCGCAATTGAAAGGTTTACCCGCTGGGTAGAGGTAATTCCTCTCACTACTATCACAGCCGATGCAGTGGCCCGAGCCCTGCTGTTAATGTGGATCTCGCGCTTCGGCTGCCCAGTCTCTGTCACCACCGACCAGGGCCGCCAGTTCGAGTCTGCCCTCTTCCGACAGCTTTGTGAACTGTGTGGGGTGAAACGATTTAGGACTACAGCATACCACCCCCAGAGCAATGGGCTTGTGGAACGCTGGCACCGAACGCTTAAAGCTTCCCTGATGTGCCACGGAGGTGAGTGGGCCGATGCCTTACCATGGGTAATGTTAGGCGTTCGGGCCGCGTACAAAGAGGACCTTGGCGCATCCCTGGCAGAGGTACTGTATGGAGAACCCCTCACACTCCCAGCAGAGTTAGTCGAGCCTTCACTTCCTCCAGATCAAATCTGCGACTCGACATTCGTCGGGCAGGTCAAGGAGCTAATTGCTAACATCCGCGTGCCGCCTCCTCGACCACACACGCCCCCTCCCGTATTTCTGCATAAGGACTTGGCGTCGTGCACTCATGTCATGGTGCATGATGACACCATCCGACCGGCACTCAGACCTCCATATACGGGCCCGCACAGAGTCATATCACGGCGTACCAACACGTTCGAAGTGCTCATTAACAGCACGCCTCAAACGGTATCCGTCTGCCGCCTCAAACCTGCATGGACTCTGGGAGAACTGCCCGATACCCCACCCAGTCAGACCCCATCCCCTGCTGCACCCACCTCGCATGAGGCATCTACCGACAGTCCATGGATGAGCGACGCCCATTCCCACACGTGTGACGTTCCCCACTCCCAGTCGTGTGACAGTGCTACAGGTGCGTGTGACATTCCTATGCAGAGTGATGCGTGTGATGACTTACCCTCCTACAGGCAGCCCCTCGCCTCTCCCCTGTTAGGATTCAGTGATGTATCAGGGACCAGCCTCAGAGCGTGTGATGTCACCGATGACGACTCGTGTGGAGATTCTGTCAACCCGAATAAGGAAGTGGTAGTGAATGTCAACACAGATCTTATTTGCAGCTCTAATGTGTTTTTTGTTATGCAGCCGGGTAATGTGTACATCTTCTACGAACAAGCCAGCTTCCCCAGTGACAACTTAACTCACATTCATCTCCTCCAGTCTGTCCCCTTGCCTGTTGGTACTGACCCATCAACGATCAAAGTCCTACGTACCGCCACAGGCATTCAGATCCGCTATCCTGGCCCCTCACAACCCACCATCCCCTCCCCAGATCCCTCAACTGCTGTACGAGGATTCACCCGGTCAGGCAGGACCATCCGCCCCCCTCGCTGGCTCGAAGACTTCAATTACTAATGTAATGTAATGTAAGGTATGGTTTCTGATTAAACACCCTCTCCCTCCCCCCTGGGTGTTCCCTTTACATGTATGCCCCAATATTTATGTTTGTGCTCCACACTCTAGGGGGGGGGGGGCTAATGTGGCGACTATCGACCAAGTCGCGGGTAATATCTTTGTTTTTGGCAAGCTCTTGGACCCAGTCTGTGGTCGCACGTGAAAGTGTACGGACGTGCACCGAGAATTCAGAATGTAAACAACTGTATATGTGTGCTTACGAGAAATAAAAATAGTGTTTATTACACATGGTGTAGCGTGCATCATTGGATTCGGCAACCCTACAACGCTCACCCATAAATATTTTCCTGTGCCATATTGAGCATCATATGAATCATATTGATCTTCTTTTCTTCTCTTGATCCATCTTATTTTTTGTCTTGCTTCTTTTTAAATTAGCACTTTCTGCTGTGCAGATAACCTCTTTACCTATTTGTACCAAGGATTTTGTAGTATTTCCACTAGATTTTATGCCCAGTGCTTCCAAAAATTAAGTTAGGGAAGCAAAAAATTGCACCATAAACACCAAATTTGAGAGTTGTAATTTGAACAAATACAGTTTTTGATAGCCAGGGCCAAATGACAGACTTCGCACATTCATTTAAATTTTGTTTTCTGCTGAAGACATTTCTCCAACGAAGTACATTTACAAAGATCTCTAAATATACGTATCACTTCTCATGTATTTGCACAAAGTGTCAGGATCAGCTGGGTGAAGGAAATGCTGAGGATTTTCATTTGTGGAAAGGTTATGGAAAAGAGAGTGCATACAGTTTTCTCCATATATTTTGAATTCCCAACATTTCTTCACATGGCCAAGCCATAATAATTCTGTAATTATCTATTTTAACATTTGTCAGGCTACATTTACTACATATCCTCTTACCATGTCCCAACACTATTTTGAAATTTAGTTCGATAAAATTCTCAAATGGGACCCCCTTCTCTTCTGAATGTGCCCAGCGTATTCTAATTTGGAAATTGTGACACTTGGACCATAAGGTTCTTCTGGATATATCTGGTCATAAGCCTCACTGTTACAGGCCTGTAAATACTGTGTGTATCTACCACCTCTATTTGCATCTGAACAAACAATTAAAAATCCTGAGAACTCCTGCTACTTCCATCTCACCACTTGGACCAGCATAATTCTTCTGAGAGTTTTGTTCATCCTCTTTCTCAGTTCGCTGCAGAATCTCTACATCAGTTACCTTCCTGGTATCAAATTATATAGTCATTTAGTGAAGTGTGGGCACATTTCTGCCAGTTGCCATCAAAACATGAACAAATGTATTCATTTTCACTGTCTTAACTTTTCTTGGGTGCTTCTTCAGCTGCTTTCTGCATTGAAAGGTTACATACTTCAGCAACAACACTTCTTATGATTTCATCATAAGTCATAAATTTTGCAGGAGTATTTAGAATGTGAGGCATTGCACGAAAGAGTTTGGCTGCCTCCATCCCCTTACCAACTGATCTAAGACCACAAACTTTTCTTATGTTATACTTGAACAGACTATTTTGCATCTGTGATGCCATCGTTGTAATGACTGCTTCACACTTTGCACAGTTCAATGTCAGTTTTGACACAATCCTTTTATGAGGATAGTGATTCTCTCCCAAAAATATGTGACTATCACACATTCTACGCACAGTATTTTTGGAAATAAAATAACAAAGCATGCTGAAGTTCACCACAGTATTTTCAAATGAGTGTCCATCTCCACCAGCTCACTACGGGGAAAAGCCTTGAAGATGCTGGAACTCTTTCTTGAGGTACTGATTTTCTTTGATCTGACATTCTTGGTTTCTTTCATGTGCCTTTACATATTTATTTCCTCAGAATTTTATTTTAGGAGAGAATTTCTTTACTTGTAACGTTTTTATAAAGATGCGTGAACCCAGAGAAAATATAAATCAACACCTAGCTCACTCACAACAAACTTCACAACAATGCTCCAAAACAATAAAGGCAGGTTTCCACACTCATGAATTTCTTACAGGTACATACCTTCCGCCAACATCGCCTATGAACTTCAGCAGCTGCCAGCAGGTGGAACTGCTCTCATTATGCTCTGGTTCGTTGGACAGTACTGATCCAGACTCTTGCGTTTCTTTATGTGAAAAGTTAGTATCATTCCAGAATACTTGGCTCGGTCTTCAACTAGGTAAATAAATACTTTCTAAAGTGGCAAATTGTTTCTAAACAGTGCAACATGAACAACTTTTTAGCATTTAACAACTGTTTATAGTCACTATTTGTAACAGAGTTACACAACACCATTTGAAGTGACGAAACGGATTAAACATTGTTGTAACTGGGGGTGTGATGTTGCTAAGGCTAATTTTACTGCAGAGCAGTCAATACTCTGAGTGTATTTTTTATTTTAGTATAATGATAATTTTTACTTTAGTCATTGACAGTAAATATCGCGATGAAATGGAAACTCATTTGTGGTTTTAGAGATTTATAACTTCTCTTGGCTCTCATTAAAATCCAAACAAATGTAACTGTTTGTACTAGGGCTGTCATTGAGTAATGACTGTTCCATACAGTAGCACAAAGACTAATTACAAAATTAAGTACTATACCGGTAAAACAAACTTATATTTATAGCACCAGTGACAGATCAGATCCTTGACTAACCCTGAAAATGAAAGCAAAGCTGAACTGCTGAGACAAAAACTACTTTCTGATGTACTTTCAGTGTATTGAAGCTAACATAAAAATTTAAAAACAGTGGTTTTTGGAATGAAATACTTGTATTGCAGTGACCCCAGGCACCAGATATTTCAATGTTACTTGTAATTTAACGCAAGTTGGAATGGTATCTTACATACGTGTATTGGACTTACACTGATCAGCCAGACCATTATGACCACCTACCTAACAGACGATATGTCCTCCTTTACAAAGGATCAATAAGGTCTTGGTGAGTCGCTGGAGGGAGTTGGCACTACACAAGTCATCTAATTCCTGTAAAATTCGATCAGGGGGCGATGAGCTCTGACACCACATTCATTCACGTTTCAGATGTTTTCGATTGGTTTCAGATTTGGCGAGTTGGGGAGCCTGCACATCAATTGGAACTCGCCACTGTGTTCCTTGAACCGCTCCATCACACTCCTGGCCTTGTGACATTACACATTATCTTGTTGAAGAATGACACTGATATTGGGAAACATGATCGTCATGAAAGGGTGTAGGTAATCTGCAGCCAGTGTATGATACTCTTTGGTCGTCATGGTGCCTTGAACGAGCTTCACTGGACCCATGTATGCCCACGTGAATGTTCTCCAGAGCAAAATGGAGCAGCCGCTAGCTTGTCTCCATCCCACACTACAGGTGACAAGGAGCTGTTCCCCTGGAAGCTGGTGGATTCGCGCCCTCCCAACGGCATAATGAAGAAAGTACCGGGATTCATCAGACCATGTAACGCTCTGCCATTGCTCCAACGTCCAGTGCCGATGTTTATGTGCCCATTTTGGTTGTAGTTGCCAATGTTATACTGTTAACACTGGCACGTGCATGCATCATCACCTACAGAGACCCATCATGGTGTGTTCGATGCACTGTGTGTTCAGACACACTTGTACTCTGCTCAGCATTAAAGTCTGATATTAGTTCCACCACACTTCACCGCCTGTTCTATTTTACCAGTCTGCCCAGCCTACAACGTCCGACATCCGTAATGAGGAGTGGCCGCCCAACCCTACGACATCTGAACCTGGTTACACCTTGGTTTCGCCACTTGTTGACGACACTCACCACAACACTCCTTGAGCACCTGAAATGCTCGTGCTAAGCCTCCGGGCCATCACAATCTACCTTCAGTCAAACTCAGATAGATCCCACGTCTTCCCCATTCCACAAACGGAGAGCATGCTCATTGGTACTACATGCGCCATGGATATGTCTGACTAGAAGTCATTCTTTGCCAGGTGATGCTGCTATCACCTGGATAAGTTTGTATCGAAAGTAGTTTGGTGGTCGGTATTGAGATATGGTCTATGGATAACATGTGGATTATTTCTTAGTAATGTAGATCTTCGTTTGTTATACACTTGTATTTATTTATACTAAGTAAAATAATTTGAAATATTGTATTTACGTCTTATATGTATTCTGCTATGTGAAGTATCTACCACCATCATCATCTTACCATAATTTTTAACTGAGTTTTCGTACATCATGATACACTTTTTTGTACAAAATGTATGATGTATAGGACTAATAATAAATAAGTAAATAAATAATGTTCTGGCTGGTCAGTGTGTGTAAAGAGCCAGAAATACGGCTCAAAAATATTTCAAAATTGATTTTTCTCATTCGAAAATGATTTTCAAACGTTATGTCGTCCTCGGCAGATAGCTTCCTTACTAGCATATTGGATGTCCCAAAATTATTCCTACAAGTCGTCCATTTCCATACTCAACATATGTGTGTCCGAGTTTTGTTCATCGATATCAGTATAAACTCTCCCGCTAAAACCTCTAGTATGAATAAAGTAGGGTAAGCAGCATTTGCAACTTCGACGTGTGGGAACGGTAATGTACTTGTTAGCCTAGTGGTATGGGGAAGCAACTGTAAGAAATTAATGCCTGTGGAAACATGGCTCAACAAACGCGATCGGAACAGAGGGTATCGGTTTCAAGAATTTCAAGAATTTTATTCACCATATATCATTTTACAATGATATTGGCTTCGTCATACAAGATGTACTAGTACATACAGAATAACAAAATAAACTTCTGTCAATACATTATAAATACATTTGAAGCATGGCAGTGTACCAAATTACAAACGATAGCTTTTAAAAGCTAACGCAACAAGCTATCTTATAATCTAATATAATATGGTATTTTATCGTTTATAGTATAAACTTTGTAATTACACACGATTAACCACAGCACAAAATAATATGTTTAACTACAGACAACTTTTACATGCTTATATTCTCCTCAGGCATCTCAAAGAATTCTTTAATGTCATAGAATGGATGATCTGACAGCCAGCTGTACCACTTAATTTTAAAAGAATTTGTAACCATAGACTGAACATGAATTGGCAGTTTATTGAACATTTTGAGTGGATTAACTTTGTGGGAATTTCCTGTTCTCGCTAATCTGTGGTGCAGTATGTCTAAATTACCGTTCGCCCTGGTGTTGTGTTCGTGTATTTCCTTTCTGGCAATAAATTCTGAAATATTATTTTTAATATAGAGTACAGACACATAGATGTATAAATTTATAATTGTAAGTATTCAGAGTCTGGAGAAAAGAGGACGACAGTGCTCCCTATGATCTCTTTTACATATTATACGTAAGACTGTTTTTTGTAATTTCGATACGTTTTTGATGTGAGGGGAGTGCCCCCATATAATAAGACCATATGAAATATGTGACTGGAATAGCCCAAAGTATGTCACCCTAAGGTACTCCAACCTCACTACCTCCCTTAGTTTCAAGAGAAGATAGGAGATACAGAGTAGGGAATCTTGACCAGCGAGTTCTATACTATTGAGCTCACTGATCTCGACATGAAAAAGCAATAGATGCCCAAAGACCTTGTAAAAAATATAGATGCCGCAAATGGCTACGAGAAATATCAAAATCGGTGCAATTTTCACTGCTTTGTACAAAAAAGAGGGCATGGCATTTAAATGAGGGATCGCACAGAGCATCAAGAAAATAATCACAACTCACGAAAAATTTGTGCCGTTTATATGAAACAAAAACTGTTTTACATGGGGATTAGCGGGCTTTTCAAACACGTTTTTTTAAATCATTTGCCTTCTGTCTCCCCTTAACAACCCATGTTCTTGATCAATTCCATGTGGTAAAGTGCTAATGAAATATAGACATACAAACACATCAAACAATATTTATAAGGAAATAAATAGAGGCTGTTTGTATTATCTATGTTTTTTTCCCTTGTGTAGCTAATAACGTCATATACAACTGGATTTTTTCCCCCTGTCAGAACTTACTTTTTCATTAAAATTTTGTTAAACGAAAATTGCTTCTTTCATTTATATGTATTTATTTATAAATATCAGCTCCGTTCTGTTACTATAAAGCTATAATAATTTTTCGTTTTCAGATATCTGACTCCGCTTATGAAAGACCATGCAATGGAAAAAAAAAGTCCAAGTTCGCCACGAAAAGAAAGCACAGTAATGTTAAGAAGGTAAAAAAGTACAAAATTCAATACTATAACCCACGAAAACAGGTTCACTTGCGACATTAACAGACGACCATACTATGAAGACTTTCCTCCCAAAAACCTTAACGTGACGTTAAGTCCCATGATGTGATAGTCCGTTGAAGGCCTGCATGAGTGCCGCCGTTTGAAATGTGTTTTGGAATATTGACCAAATTCAACGAGAATTGAAGTTACTTTTTGTTATGTAATATGGTGAACTAAAACTATGCCATACATCGCGAGCTAAATAATTTGACTTTTATTAACCATCTTTGACTGATATGAACAGTAATTTTTACTGTCAGTTTCCAACATTTTAGCTAGCTCCCAAAATAAACGCCACAGATGTTCCTGTGGCGTGTGGCGGACAGTAGGCAAGGAGGTGTGTTTTGTCATGGCGCGGATCAATATGTGATAGTGTTTGTGTTAATTTTGTAAATACTTTTTTCGTTGTTGTTGATGGTTGTTGGACGTGTTTTTTAACTTCTAAATTAACGAGAAGCAATGAAATGGCTCAGTCATTTCATTTGCTTTTTTCTGATAACTGCTGGTGTTCATGGTTTAGGTAACCCATATCAAATTTTAGGAATACATAGGAGAGCAACACTACAAGAAATAAGGAAGGCATACAAGCAGTTAGCGAAAGAATGGTGAGTTTCATTGCCTCCCAGCTTTTCAAAGGAACGGTTTTAAGCGTTCATAACAGTTGTCAGTAGTTTGTTAAATGAAACTGTGCAAAACAAAAGCCGCATTGCTGTATTGCGCTCAACGACATTTGACGTCTTGTTCTAGGCATCCTGATAAAAATAGTGATCCCGCCGCCGAAAATAAATTCGTGGAAATAAACCAGGCATATGAGGTAAGAATGATGTTTCACAGTTTGTTGTATAGCCTGTACTCACGTCTGCAATCACCTGAGTACCAAGTAATTGTAATGCTCTAACGATAGATATATTCGGGAATTGTCATCTTATTGGGAAAAATGTACGGGTGGTCTCGTGTATTTTTGAATAATCACAGCTGTGTTTGTAGACATCAGTTGTTCGTAACTCTAGTTGCGCTTTGATTTCATAACCCTTGTGGGCATTAAGCCTGAACGAACTTGCTTGGGCGCGTCTGGAAATGACGAATACGCATACTACCGCAAGACCAGAAAACAAGACTCAAATGGATTCCAACACAGACTCACTAAATAATACGCAACATCGTTACTGCCTAAAGATGTTTTAAATCTCGATACGTATTGTACAGAATCATTAACATAGATCGGTACTTGTTTACTGATATTTGTTTACTTTATCTGTATTATGGCCTGAAACATTATTTACACCCTGTTTTTTCGTCTTCAGCATAATACCTAATCAGAGACTACGGGTGTAGGTATGAAAATTCTGTTCTGTTTACTATTTCGAAAAACGAATATATAGACAAGAAACATCATGCTACAAATATTTAGTAGAGACATAATAAGAGCAGACCCGAGTGGCCGTGCAGTTCTAGGGACTACAGCCTGGAGCCGAGCGACCGCTATGGTCGCAGGTTCGAATCCTGCCTCAGGCATGGATGTGTGTGATGTCCTTAGGTTAATTAGGTTTAATTAGTTCTAAGTTAAGTTACATAGTGCTCAGAGCCATTTGACATAATAAGAAGTGTATTATATTATATTTTGGAAGCATAATTCTGGTTGTACCTAAAGGAACAGCATGCCAGTTGTATTTCTTTCTCACCACAGCCAAAGTTGTTGTTTGTAGAGCACTTACATACAGATTGAAAAGAGCTGATATTTTATTAATGTAGATTCTTGAGATATGGCTGCAAGACTTGGATTATGTCATTATAAAAGAAACAAGTAAGACTAGTTTATAATGTAAAATACTGGCTATTTTGTAGGCCTCCTGTTGACAAAACTCTAATGGCATAACATTCTCCACAATACAATCATTGATGATGTCATTGTGTGACATAAAGTCTTCAAGTTAAAATTCGTCAATAAGTGTCTTTTATTTGCTATACAGTGTGTGGTTTGGTCACTAACGTCTGGCTTATTTTGTTTATTAGTCTTCCTGAGAGTTTCTCCACTTGCTGTCAGGAGTTCTGGTGTTTTATATGTGACTGGTGACAGCAAACATAATGTTTTTGGCCACACCTGATTGTGTCCCTATATCGTATCCTGATGAACCATTATTATGCTAATGCATTTAGTATATAATAAATATTTACTTCAAAAATTGTATGCCATCCTTTGTATTGCAAGTTACTGGTCTATTCCCAAGTAGTCGCTTGCTGCTCCTTGTTTACAGGTGTCTCTGAGGTCTTGTGAATAGTGTCACTGATGACACAAGTGTCACTGGGATAGTTTCTGAAATTGTGTGGGGGGGGGGGGGGAGATTGTTTATCTGGAACTGTTTTTACATAACTTCGTTATGCAAACTGAGAAGCTATTTAACAAATAAATACTGAACTTGCCCTGCAGCTAAGGAGCCACACAATATTTATTTGTTGATGCCCAACGTACATTCTACTTTGCTAATGAGTAATATCAGTATGAATTTCCAGAATTCTACTACAGTTAATGTCATATTTCTTCTTCCTGATGGGATAGCATTATTTTCTTTCATTTTTAATGAAGATGATACTTCGAAAGTTGGATAAACAATTCGAGACCAGGATGTATGTTCTTAATATGGATTATTCTATTCTTGTCACCTGTTAAATGGAGATACTGCTTTAATTTTGTGTGTGTGCTAGCAGTAAGTGTATTACTTTTGAAGTATTTTGATGTAAGTTCCCTGTGTTACAGTAGTGAACATGTGATATTTAAGCTGATCGTACAGGTAAACTGTGAAAGAGGTAGACCTAAGATTGCGAAGTTGTATCCCATGGATTTACTCCAGATTTTTCACCGTGACATTGCCTAGAACCTCTCTTCTTATGAAGCAAACATAAGAAGGAATAGGCCTTTGTAACATGTATTGTACCAAGCAGTATAATATTAAATTGAATTACATTTTATGAATCAAATTTCCATGGTCTTGCAGTGAGGTATGTGCAAACCTGAAAAGTTAGATGTGTACAATTTAGTTAAGTGTAATACAACAGTGACTTAACGAAATATTATAGTTACATTGCTGATGTCTGCAGCTCATGATCTTGCGGTAGCATTCTCACTTCCCGTGTACGGGGTCCCGGGTTTGATTCCCGGCGGGGTCAGGGATTTTTCCTGCCTCAAGATGACTGGGTGTTGTTGTGTTGTCTTCATCATTATTCATCCCCATTACGATCGGATGAAGGCAATGGCAAACCACCTCCACTAGGACCCCGCCTAGTACAGCAGTGCTGGTCTCCCGCATCGTCCCCTTCACTCTTCGGAGTATGGGACCTCATAATCGTCACATTCCTAATATTAATTGTAACATTAGCCTAGAATTTTGAGTCACAGATAGGCACAACAAAAAGACTGTCACAGATAAAGCTTTCGGCCAATAAGACCTTGATCATCAATAGACGGCACACACACACACACACACACACACACACACACACAAATGACTGCAGACTCATGCAACTGAAACCACACTGCGGGCAGCAACACCAGTGCGTGATGAGAGTGGTGACTGGGTGGGGGGTAAAGAGGAGGCTGGGCTGGGGAGGGATATTATGGTGGGGTTAGTGGACAGTGAAGTGCTGCAGGTTAGACGGAGGGCGGGGGAGAGGTGGGGAGGAATGATGGAAAAGGAGAGAAGTAAAAAGACTGGGTGTGATGGTGGACTGATAACTGTGTAGTGCTGGAATGGGGAACAGGGAAGGGGCTGGTTGGGTGACGACAGTGAGTAACGAAGGTTGAGGCCAGGAGGGTTACAGGAACATAGGATGTATTGCAGGCAAAGTTTCCAGCTGCTCAATTCAGAAAAGCCAGTGATGGTGGGAAGGATCCATGTGGCACAGGCTGTGAAACAGTCATTGAAATGAAGGTTGTCTGTTGGGCAGTGTGCTCAGCAACAGGGTGGTACACTTATTTCTTGGCCACAATTTGTCGGTGGTCACTTATGCAGACAGACATCTTGTTGGTTGTCATGACAACATAGAATGCAGCACACTGGTTGCAGCTTAGCTTGTAGATCACATGACAGGTTTCACAGGTAGCCCTGCCTTTGATGGGATGGGTGATGTTTGTGACCGGACTGCAGTAGGTGGTGGTGGGAGGATGTTTGGGACACGTCTTGCATCTACATCTGTTACAGGGGTATGAGCCATGAGGTAAGGCGTTGGAGGTAGTGGTTGTGTTTGTTACATTCCATCCTGGATTTTCCACTGTTTGATTTTAGCCTAGAATTTTAACAGTTCCTGTGAAGATCCTCTGCAGTGGCGCAGAATTATTTTCTCATCATTTGATTCCCTGAAATTCAATTGCAGCAGAGTTTCGCTAATCCAAAACCCGGTAATCTGAAAGTTTGGTTAATCCGAACATGAAACATGTTAGTCTAAGTATGGAAAACTGTGTGGTAAACTGCCGCACATACACACTATTTTAATTTACACAGTACAGTAAACATGTATTAGAAAAATTGGTAAGAAAACATTAGGTTAAACAATGCATAACAATGAAAGAAAAGCTGTCAAACTTACTAAAATACAGCCGACATTTTATCCCTACTTTTTAGATGAGAAAAACTCAGTCATTGTTTTCTGGCATAATGAAGACAGCCTGTTATATGACACATAGTTGTGCGATTGTCACATAAACATAAAATCAGCAAGTGTAGCAGTGGGCTGTTGCTCCAAACAATGCAGCACAAGGTCAAGGGCTTCTGCTGCATCACTGTGTGGCGCCAGCTGTCCTTTGTTGCTTTCAGGCTCATTGTCACTTCCATCACAGCAGTCCACTTCTTCCTGGTCTTGAGTCACAGCAGCATCTAAATCAGCGTCATTGAGGTTCTCCACACATGCCCCATCTGCTGCCATCCACTCATCTACGTCTCCTTCACTAGCTTCTTCAGATCCAGGGAGTGTCTGTATCTTTTGTAGTAGATTTTCCTCTTCATTTTCAACCAGGTTGCCCTGAAATTCAAGAGATGTCCGCAGTTTTCTCCATGATTTGCTCATAGTATTTTCTGAAATATTCTGCCATGCCTCAGCAGCTCAATAAACAATATCCTTCACGTTGGTCTTTTTTATTGTGTCCACTAAAGGAATGCTATCTTCTTGGATCAGCATTGTTAAAAATTGTTTTCTGTAAATCAATTTTGATGTTTTCAGTATGCTCTGGACCATCAGCTGTAGAAGTGGTGTAACATTCGGCAGCAAAAACTTCGCCACTAATTTTCCATTACATAATTCCTCAGTGCTGGGGTGAGATGGCGCATTATCAGTCAATAGGATTGCGCGGGGAGACAAATGATTCTCCTTAGAAAACTGTTGAACAGAGGGAACAAACTGGCCGTGAAATCATTCTTTGAACAGCTTACCATCCATCCGTTGCTATAATATACGGGCAGGGACTTCATGTTGCAGTTTTTAAAAGCTCTGGGCCTAGCATATTTGCCAATCACCATTAAAGGCAGCTTGTGATTACCAGCAGCATTGCTACATGCTAATAAAGTCACACGATCTTTGCACATTTTAAAACCAGGAGCATGGTCTTCTGCTTTTGATGCCAGGCTTTTTGTTTTCAATGCCCTAAAATTAAGGCCAGTCTCGTCAGTGTTATAAATTTGTTGGGGATAATACTCTCTCCCTCATATCATTTTTTCAAAGTTACCCAACTATTCCTTTGCTGCATCATGGTCAAAAGAAAGCTTCTCTCCAGTAATTGTTAGCTGAGCTATTCCATGGCGTTTTTCGAATCTGTCCAGCCAACCTGTGCTCGCACTAAAAGACTCATGACCATTCATTAGCTTGTTCAGGTAGACAGCCATCTCCTGAACCTGTGCTCCACTTAGAGAAGTTCCCCTTTCTCTTTCCTGCATAAACCAAAGGAAAAGAGTTTCATCCATTTTATCGTACTGGGACTGTTTCAAAGTCTGCCGAATTTCGAGTGTTTTTCCTGAAGATATTGCACAAGACTGTTCAAGCTTCACACGGTTCTTCTTCCAATCACAAATGCTTGCTTTGGCAACACCCAGTTCCGTTGCAAGTTTAGATACATTCTCACCATTGTCTATCCGCTTCAAAGCATTCAGTTTTTCTTTGAGAATTAACGTTGTATGTTTCCGTTTACTCATGATGAAAATATGCACACCACTACACCTGAACGAATACAACACAAATGTTACGCTTGCCAGCTATCAATAACTTAACATAACCCAGCGCTTTGTGAGCCAATTGGCAGTGCACTGACTGCAGCTGTGCAACACAGCGAGCTCTTGATTCCCATGAAGTAATGAGTGCTGTTGACAAGGGATCTCAGATTGATTCCATATTCGTAGATTTCCAGAAGGCTTTTGATACCGTTCCTCACAAGTGACTGTTAATCAAATTGCGTGCATATGGAGTATCATCTCAGTTGTGTGACTGTATTTGTGATTTCCTCTCAGAGAGGTCACAATTTGTAGTCATAGACGGTAAATCATCGAGTAGAACAGAAGTGCTATCTGGCGTTCTGCAAGGTAGTGTCATAGGCCTTGTGCTGTTCCTGATTTACATATAAATGATCTAGGTGATAATCTGAGCAGACCACTTAGATTGTTTCGAGATGACACTGTAATTTACCGTATAGTAAAATCATCATATGATCAATTCCAATTACAAAACGATCTAAAGAGAATTTGTGTATGGTGCGAAAAGTGGCAATTGGCACTAAACAAAGAAAAGTGCGAGGTCATCTACATGGGTACTAAAAGAAATCCGATAAATTTTGGGTATACGATAAATTGCGCAAATCTGATGGCTGTCAATTTGACTAAATACTTAGGAATTACAATTACGAGCAACTTAAATTGGAAAGACCACATAGATAATATCGTGGGGAAGGCAAAACAAAGACTGCGCTTTGTTGGCAGAACACTTAGAAGATGCGACAAACCCACTAAAGAGACAGAGTACATTACACTTGTCCGTCCTCTTCTGGAATATTGCTGCACAGTGTGGGATCCTTACCAGGTAGGATTGACAGAGGACATCGAAAAAGTGCAAAGAAAGGCAGCTTGTTTCGTGTTATCGCGCAATAGGGGTGAGAGTGTCACTGATGTGATACGCGAGTTGGGGTGGCAGTCAATGAAACAAAGGCAGTTTTCTTTGCGGCAAGATCTATTTACGAAATTTCAATCACCAGCTTTCTCTTCCGAATGCGAAAATATTTTGTTGACACCCACCTACATAGGGAGAAATGCTCATCATAATAAAATAAGAGAAATCGGCTCAAACACCGAGCGAGGTGGCACAGTGGTTAGCTCACTGGACTCGCATTCGGGAGGACGACGGTTCAATCTCGCGTCCGGCCATCCTGATTTAGGTTTTCCATGATTTCCCTAAATCGCTCCAGGCAAATACCGGGATGGTTCCTTTGAAAGGGTATGGCCGACTTCCTTCCTCATCTTTTCCTAATCCGATGAGACCGATGACCTCACTGTCTGGTCTCCTTCCCCAAACAACCCAACCCCCTCAGCTCAAACGTAAAGATTTAGGTGTTCCTTTTTCCCACACACCATTCGAGAGTGGAATGGTAGAGAAGTAGTATCAAAATGGCTCAGTGAACCCTCTGCCAGGCACGACAACTACGACAAGTTTTGCTACCAGCAGAATATCTGATCACTGCAGAAGATTCTTATGTCAGGCTGTGTTTTAATTCATTTTAGGTGGGCCGATCCCGGCGGTACTGTAATGCCGGGCCAACCCGTGACAGAGGTGGAGCAAGCCCCTAGCACTCTGTCATGAGCCAAAAATGAGTTTAATATTCTGGTCCTGCGATGCAGGACGTATCAGATATTACGCTGATAAGAACAGATACTACACTTTGATCTTAGCCAAGTGTGAATTGCAGAGTAACCATGTAGATGTAGCGAGGTCTCAACAATGCACAACAACAAGGGCAGGGAGTGAGAGTGAGCCATTGTTCCCACACTTGTTCCCATTTGTTACCATGGTGTACCTACTTGTCTACATCTACATCTACATCCATACTCCGCAAGCCACCTGACGGTGTGTGGCGGAGGGTACCCTGAGTACCTCTATCGGTTCTCCCTTCTATTCCAGTCTCGTATTGTTCGTGGAAAGAAGGATTGTCTGTATGCTTCTGTGTGGGCTCTAATCTCTCTGATTTTATCCTCATGGTCTCTTCGCAAGATATACGTAGGAGGGAGCAATATACTGCTGGACTCTGGTGAAGGTATGTTCTTGAAACTTTAACAAAAGCCCGTACCGAGCTACTGAGCGTCTCTCCTGTAGAGTCTTCCACTGGAGTTTATCTATCATCTCTGTAACGCTTTCGCGATTACTAAATGATCCTGTAATGAAGCGCGCTGCTCTCCGTTGGATCTTCTCTATCTCTTCTATCAACCCTATCTGGTACGGATCCCACACTGCTTAGCAGTATTCAAGAAGTGGGCGAACGAGTGTACTGTAACCTACTTCCTTTGTTTTCGGATTGCATTTCCTTAGGATTCTTCCAATGAATCTCAGTCTGGCATCTGCTTTACCGACGATCAACTTTATGTGATCATTCCATTTTAAATCACTCCTAATACGTACTCCCAGATAATTTATGGAATTAACTGCTTCCAGTTGCTGACCTGCTATTTTGCTTGGTATACTTCATTCTAGAAACTCGTCACTGTAATTCCGGCTAATCCGAACAAGGTCCGGTCCCGATTAGTTCGGATTAATGGGACTCTACTTTGCATGGGTTATGTTTGTTACATTCCATGCTGGATTTTCCACTGTTTGATTTTAGTCTAGAATTTTTATAGTTCTTGTGAAGATCTTCTGCAGTGGAGTAAAATGATTTTCACATCATTTGATTCCCTGTTAAATTCAATTATATTGCTGTGAAATATTGAATTTGCTTTACCAGGTTGTTGCATTTACCTTTTAATATCACTTGCCTTTAATAACCTCCTCCTTCAATGTACAAGGTCTGCACCAACTTCATTATAACCTGCTCTGGCTCCTGAGATATGAGGGTCACCTTTTATGATTTTACTAATGACTGTGACTAGTGTTGAGGTGTGACATTACCATGATTCTACAATTTATCATTTGTTGTTATTAAAGCAATGGCAGCTCAGAAATGAGCCAAGTTGTTTATATGCCAGCTCAGAAATGGGCCTAGTTGTTTATATGAAGTGTGCGTGTGAACAAAGTGTAGGGAAAAAATGGAAATTTCCTGTGAATGTTTTTGACAGTGAATTTTTTTATCGTATTTGTTACGGCTTCAAATAACAATGTCTCAAATCACTTTTTTCACCTTTTGGTAATCAATCACCTTCAGAAAAGATAGTTTGTGATTGATTTGAAGAATTTTGCTATCAGGATACTTCCGGCAGAGATGAATTTTGGAAAGATCGAACAAAAGCCATTGATCCAAAAGATATCAGTGCTGTGCTCAGCATAATTGAAGAGGACCAGCACTTCCCTTCCTGTGAGACAGAGACATCCTTAAGCATATTGAAGATTGCATGTACATTAGCTCTGAAAATATGTCGAACTGATGGATTCTGCACAGGTTGACCTAAACAAAAAGAGGCCTCATGTCAATTCATATCGTAAAATGCCCAATAAAGTCTGTTGTAGAAATGTAGAACCCATATACTACATTGTAACAGGATACGAAACCTGAATATATTCGTTGAAGCTGGAAACTAAACAGCGATCAACTGTTTGTGTGTTCCAAGATGAACCGAAACCAACAAAATGGTTTATTTGTCTTATGTTATATTGGGATGTCACGTTCATTGCTTTACAGCAGTGGTTCCCAACCTTTCCAATGCCGTTTACCTGGGTGTAATGAGATATTAGCTAGTACCCCTCCTTCCCCACCATCCTTAACATTAGCATCTAATAAAACTTCTGAATGAAAAAGAGTTGTCTTTGAATACTTTCATTTCTAAAATGATGAAAGGTAGTTGAGGTTTAGGTGTTGTGTTAAACTACCAATTAAAATGTTTGAGAGACAGTTGCGTCTACATATTTGTAACAAGCTTTTTCATAGAATAATGAAGCAGTTCTTAGTGCATTGTGAGTTTTACCTAGAGCTACTTCTCGGAAAAGAAATCTAACCGTCCATATTATAGGTAGACACACAGTACAACATGTGGTTCCTGTACGCCAATCCTCTCCCAAGGAATACTTGCTTCAACCCATCCCTGCACCACAATTTAAAATCATCCAAATTAAAATGTGTGTACTGTACTTAGGCTTGCCGTTTCTAAATCACTTGATTGCTGGGCTTCTTACTTCTGAAGTGGCAGAAATTGGGAGACTGCAGTTTGCCATTCCATTGTTCTGAGTCTGACGACTAGCAATAATAATAATAATAATAATAATAATCCAACACATGGTTAAGAAAAGGCAATATATACAGTGAGATGGAAGGATTCATGATTGCAATACAGGATCAAACAATAAACACCAGATATTACAGCAAGCATATTATTAAAGATCCCAATACCACAGCAGATAAACGCAGACTTTGCAAACAACAAATAGAAACAGTAGATCACATCACAAGCAGGTGTACAATACTAGCAAATACAGAATACCCCAGAAGACATGACAATGTAGCAAAAATAATACATCAACAGCTTGCCTTACAACATAAACTTATAAAACAACACGATCCCACATACAAGTATGCACCACAAAATGTACTGGAGAATGATGAATACAAATTATACTGGAACAGAACCATTA
This sequence comes from Schistocerca cancellata, assembly GCF_023864275.1. Lineage (NCBI taxonomy): Eukaryota > Metazoa > Arthropoda > Insecta > Orthoptera > Acrididae > Schistocerca > Schistocerca cancellata. Next base: position 329,195,073 of record NC_064628.1, on the reverse strand, counting down.
TAACAGATAAAACAACAACACATAACAAACCTGACATCATACTCACCAATAAAAAGAAGAAATTAACACAACTAATCGAAATATCCATACCCAATACAACAAATATACAAAAGAAAACAGGAGAAAAAATTGAAAAATACATCCAACTAGTTGAGGTAGTCAAGGAAATGTGGCATCAGGATAAAGTTGACATTATACTGATTATACTATCAACTACAGGAGTTATACCACACAATATCCAGCAATACATCAATGCAATACAGCTACATCCAAACTTATACATACAACTACAGAAATCCGTAATTATTGATACATGTTCAATCACCCGAAAGTTCCTAAATGCAATATAACGTATACCGTACAGTTAAAAGGAAGTCACGCTTTATCAAGGTCCACATCACTTTCCATTTTTGACCAGACATAACGTCTGAGGAAAGAAAGAAAGAAAGAAAGAAAGAATAATAATAATAATAATAATAATAATAATGTTTAGGACCTACAGCAATGTGGTAGCCATTATGTGGTTACTGTCATGTTGTGCTGTCAATTAGTTTGTTTATTTGTTATGAAGTGAATAATGAAGCAATTTTTGTTCTATTGTAAGAACTATCATGAGATATTTGAGCGTGATGTATACGTCTCAATTTTGCTGTCATGAATGCATGTGCATAATGCAAACTTCACATGCTGTGGGTAAACTGCATGAGGAAGATGTTCATACATTTGTTTCACAAGCTATAACCTCCAGAACATTGTTTCATATACTAATGTTAGTATTTTGAAAAAAGAAAAAGAAAGAAGAAGAATTTATTGGTAACTTTTGGAATCAGCATTACAGTCCTACAAAATAGTGATAATACTATCAATCTTGTACAAATAACTTTATTTCATGACTGAAACACAGTTAACCTTTTCTTTTTATCCCTCAGAACATTATGTTTAACCCCCAGGCTGGGAACCAATGCTTTAGAGGATCAAAGAACATTGAGTGCTGAATAGTATACAACAGTTTGTTTGCTATAAGTTATCATTGATACCTGAATGAACAACTGAAAAGGTCATGTCATTCTTCATCATAACAATGCACTAAATGAGTCAACTGAACCTACTGATACTGGATGTTGGCTTCATCCTGTGACAACGATTTTGGGGTGTGTGACTTCATACATGCATGAACAGGTAGAGAACAGACTGCTGTGTGTGTGTCATCTTTTTTTTAAATTTTGGTTGTGGTGATACTGATCTGTAGCACAAACTGTTGTATGTGCTAGGTTGAAGGATGACAGTTTGCTTATGAGTTGGTGGCTTCAGATAGTATGACCAAACCATTAATTATTAGACAGAGAAAAGTTTGGAATTAATGTCTTGTTGTCCCAATGTGTGGATAGTGATTTTTACTACCTCAAGAAGCTGTTGATGCTTTCCAAGCCCATGTACTTTAGTACCTACACCGGAGTGGAAAAAATGTTTCCAGTATTGGTTTGAACACAGACACACACACACACACACACACACACACACACACACAAGGAAGTATAAATTTTAAAAATGAGTATTTAGAAGGGAACAAAATTATTTGTACACAAAAATTTCTTTCATTGTTTTTGTAAATAGTTACAAGGCAAGCCATTCTACGTTCCCAGTGGAAAGAAAATAAAGAACACCTTTCTCTGCAGCATTTCCCTATGATGTGTGGATTCGCCCTGTGCCATCAGTGTGTGACACTTGTGGTGGGTTTACAAGTCATCAATAATACCAGAAAAAACAACTGAAGATGCTATGTCATTCTTCGTCATGGCAATGTCAGTTGTCGCACAGCAAACCATATAAATCAGCTGACAGTACCAATACCGGAACTCAGCTTCTGTTCGCCACATTTTGACGGGCTGTATGTAATATCATGTTATGGACAGCTACCAGTTTACCATAAATCTTCCCTCTGTGTTAAGTGACAGTGAGATGAGTGTGATATTTATTTGAACATTTGAATACATATATAGGGTGATGGGCTATTAACTCTTCCCCAGTCACCTGTTATGCAGTTTTATGACTGGTGTATTGTATTTTTAAAATTGTTTTATGAGTACAGGGCAGTACCAAAAGTTGTGATACTCCCAGACGGCTTTGATCTGTGATGTTGTCAAGATGATGCACTAATGCACGAAATATTTATCTCGTCCAATAATATAAAATGAACAGGACAGCTGTGGGAAGTAGGGAGTTTTAGTTGGGACAAACTGAATACATGACAGTAAAAATTGCATTACTATTCCAAACAAATACTCAGCCAAAAGTAATGTACATGAAATCATCGATAATCCACCCTGCCAAAAAAATTCACCGTTAGTAATTTAGGGTTTCACTTTACCTATAAAGCTCAAACAAAGACAGCGATATCAACAGCCCACACACAACATGAAAACCTGGTACTGTAAATTTTGCTTGGGCTATATAAGTCAAATGAAGACGGCAATACCAGGAACACCCATTCAATGTTAAAACCCAGTACCACAAATTTTGCTGGAAAGAAAGGCAGCAGTACCAGGATCCCACAACAGCTCAAAAACCTGCTGTTGCAAATTTCATCTGACCTATATAGCTCAAACAAATTCCATTGTACCAACAGCTCAGACAAGCAGAACTAAGTATTTTAGAGAGAGTGAGATAAAAGAAGAAAAAAAAGGAACACTGAACAAGACCAAAATACATACAACACACTCCATGATACATACTACTATAAACAACTGAACATGAATTTTTGCTACCAACACAAACCACACACACACAAAAGTACTCCAACATAAATTTTGATTTCCACTTATCAAAGAAAATTATGAACACAAGGAAACACACTAACTTCTTTTGATAAACATAAAAAATACAGGAAAATATACTTACCACTCAAGGTCAGCTAAGTAAAAAAAAAAAAAACACAGAAGCTAAAAAGCCAAAATAAACATTCCTGAAAACACTGCCCAGGTTTGAGAAGCAGAGATTTTTTTCAATTTCATAAATTCTGCTCACTGCTGACACTGTAAACATTCCACCATGAGGTCATACAACTGAAGAAATTCAATTGTAGCATCCATACTGTCACCCATAGCACCTACCAACAAATGACTGGTAAATTTTGTCATAACGTCCATGCCAATTGAATAATGAAAAATTAACTTTCAAACCATTAACAATAGTGGAACTAAAGATCTCAAAACTGAAGACTAATCAGTAGCCACTAATTGGCGACATTAAAAAGCTCACTGACAAGTCAGTCTGTTAGGATTCATATGTGTTATGTAACCACTGAAAGCAGATGTTTCCGCATGATATCTGTCACCTTTACCTTGTGCAAGTGCAGTTCCTTTTATGTCGCTGGCTGTATGTCACGATTCTCTCTAATTGGGCCCAAGATTTTCCTTTTCTTGGTTCAAATGTGTAGGTCAGACCTTTCTTACTCACTTCAAGGTATTTTGTTGCATTTAAAGCCATTCATCTAACTTGACATTAAACAAATAAGATATTTGCTATAAAAGGAGTGGACTGTCTTCGTCTTGAGGTAAATGCAGGTTACACAAAGCAAAATCAGAACCACAACAGTACTATAAACTGAGGCACTGAAGGTTGTAATGCTATTCTGCTGCCTATTGTGATACTGCCACACATATTGAAACATTTGCTCAGCGATAATACACCCCTTTTTTGCTGTAACTTAATTTCATGAGTGATGTAATTTCTATGACTTGATATGACCTTTGATACTGTAAAAGGAATTTTTTTCATTTTACCCTTCGGTGTGAAGGGATTTGCCAGCTTAATCCGTTGATCAATTCTGTTCGTAGGTAGTTTGTCAACACGTCATCCCACTTGCTCTTGCCAGCTGCTTGAATGCTTTTGTATTCAGTTTTGTCACACATTTCCACACAACCTATAACACCTTCACAAACATCTTCACAGACTCCCTGTTTTTCCCAACTTACAGCTTAGTCACTTCAAAAGGTGACTGCATCTTAGAACTATGTATCGCCTCATATGGTGAAAGCACACTGCTATCATGTATTTCAAAATTGTATGCAGCTGCAACATCACAATTGTTGTAATTTCAGTTCACGTAATAGCTTAATATTTTGCAGACTTACATTTGATTGAGGGTGGAAGTCACTAGTTCTTAGCATCCACATTTGCAATATATGGCACAACTGCTTAATCAGCTTGGACGTGAAGTTAGTGTACTAATCTGTAATTATTGTGTCAGAACACCAAACTTCAATAACCAGTTGTTTACCATTGCCTGAGCCACTGTATTTGCTTGTTGATTTGAGATTGCAGCCATCGCAACATAACATGAAAAGTGGTCTATGACGGTTAATATGATGCAGTTACCTGCCAGTATTAGGTTGAAATGACCGAAAATGTCCATTCTCGCCATTTCAAATGTCATGAATGCCTCATATAATGTCTGCACTGTGTGTGATGATGGTTGAGATCAGCACATTGTGCACGTGGTATGCAGTTCCTCACATGCTGATCAGCGTCCTGTCTCTCTGTCCTCCACCAGTAATTGCTCAGCTGTTTGACAAAAAGTTGTTTTGTGCCCTCAGTGACCTGCTAACACTTGTTTGTGTTCTAATAGATCTTATAATTAAATGTTTCCCTGAGACATTTAAGTCTCTTTTTATTATCTACGATAATGATCGAAGCAGACAAAATGAATTAAAATTTGTGCTGCAGCCGGGACACATGTTTGTGTACTTCTCTGAACACTTTGTCCCACAGTGCTGTGGGTACACCACAACATAAGGGCCATACTTTGTCAGCCTACACAGCAGCCCCTCATGCTATTTACAAATAGCTGGCAGTCTGCTCCTTTTGCCACTCTGCAAGGCTTCTACCAAGCACTCTTACAACTCCAGTCTATCTGCTCAAGCAGTCGGCATTGCTGCTTCTTCCAGGTTTGTGTACTAACTCATAATCAAATTCACTCAACCTTAATGCCTAGCAAGTTAAGCTGCTGGAAGAATCATTCAGTCCTAATAACCACTTTAATGCTGCATTGTCTGTTATCATTTTGAATTTGCTACCATACATATAACAATGGAAATAAGTAATACCATATATGACACTCAACATCTCTTTCTCTGTGGTTGAGTGATTTTATTTGTCCTTATTCAACTGCTATGATGCACATGCTTCTGGGTGTTCCTTGCCATTTATATCCCAACTAGGAATGCATCCAATCACCTGGTTGCGTGAGTCACAGGATGGGATGAATTCTTTCCCATAATTTGCAAGTATTAATACCATGTTAATAGTTAGTGCATTTTTCAGTTTCTTGAATGTAGTGTGGCAATCAATTGTCCACTGGAATTCCTCACCTCTTTTTAACAAACGAGTTAATGGTTTAGCAATCTTAGCAAGTCTCTTGACAGATTTTTTATATTAATTGCATTGTCTTACAGATGATTGAAGTTGTTTTGTTGTTTGTGGTGGTAAGAAAATCACAGACAGAACATACCACTGCCATCTTGGCTAATCACTTGACCTAAATAGTCACCTCTGTGGAAGTGAAATGACACTTTTGACTACTTAAAATAAAACGTAACCTCTTAAACACTCTCTTCAGTTGCAGTGGATGCTCCTCTAGGTCTTAAGAAAACATAATAATATCATCTAAATAGACCGTACACAGACTTGCTTTTAATCCCCATAGCACTCCATTCAATAACCTCTGGAACATTGCCAGCATATTCATGATTCCAAACAGCGGGCATTGATGCTGGTAGTGTCCCCGTGGAAGAGTGAACCACTTCCAACTGGTGACATCCACTCTTTAAATCTGTCATTGAGAAGCATTGACACTGACCTGTACTCTCCAGGCGGCCGCAGTGGCCGAGAGGTTCTAGTCGCTTCAGTCCGGAACCGCGCGGCTGCTACGGTCGCAGGTTCGAATCCTGCCTCGGGCATGGGTGTGTGTTATGTCCTTAGGTTAGTTAAGTTTAAGTAGTTCCAAGTTCTAGGGGACTGCACTTATAAATGCTGTAGTTTCTTGCACAATGCAGATGCATCTATGGCATGCTTGTGGCAAAGGTCTTCACTTGACCTGTATAAATCGTCCTCGTCTAGTATGTCCAAGTAGGCAATCAATAATCCCTTTAGCAGCTCCACTTAGTCAGAGACAAAATTATCCACATCCACTGGAACCATGTAATCCCCACCTACTACCTGTATTTATATGCAACTCTTACACATACAAAATTATGCAAATTATCCCATTCCAACAGCTCCATAGCAGTACCCACACACAGTCAGAGTAGCTTCCCTGTACCTCTCGGCACTTTGTCATCCGAATTGAGTTTTAGTGAATGTGTCTACAGTTTACTCGACTCGACCTTCATGATTGATGGACCGTTTTGGTTATTGTTCCAAGCAGGAACAGTCTGTCACCGAGCTCGATAGTTTGCTGCAAAAGATCAGTTCTTCCATGATGCTTATTCAGAAAATTTAGTCCTAGGATTGTTCAGTATCCCCACAACACAGGGCTGTACTTCCATATATTTCCTATAATGTCTTGCTCCAATGAAGAAATTGAGCAGAGTTGATCCCAAAAATGTCACATCATTATCCTCTACTCCACATAACCTATATCTTCAATAATTCAGTGTCTTTCTACTCAGGAGGTCCATACTAGTTACTGACACATGAGCCAAAGTGAATGCTGAAAAACTATGTTCCATTCTGTTCACAATGCCCACCAAGCAGCACTCTGTCTCTGCATATGCCTTCATAGCTTAATGCTTCACTGGGAAAGCCATGTCAGCTGAGGAATTGCTGTTGATGTTTAACAAGCCCTTAGCCTCATACCATCCTCATTGCTTTCTATGTTAGCAGTTTCACACCCATTGCTCCACCACCTGCATTTAGCATTGTGATCAGTGGCATTGTTTCTGAATGTAGAGCTACGTTTGGAAGCAACTCAGTCCACACCTTTAACACTTCACATCAGAGGAAAAAACACTCAGTTTATCTGGCACCTTAGTCACTATGTCTATTTCCTGTAGTTCCATAGCAACCTTAATGGCAGCAGCCAGACCCTTTGCATTCTCCATCCATACCATACTATATCAAGTGGAAGTCCTCTCAAAAATATGTCTAGCACTCTCTGTTCTTCCTCTTGCAGAATAGGTTTATCCATCTCCTCATTCTGTATTAACTCATATGTTTGTGCATTGATTTCCTTGTTCCTACCTAAGAATGCTTGCACCAATACGTTTTATTTCTGGGACATCCCATTCAGTTGCATCCTGAAGAATCTAGCACTATTCTGCTTGCGATAATGCTGATAAAATCCTTTCTTCAGTTGTTCAAACGTGCACACCTTATTCGTGACACATGATGTATGTCTTTGCTGCACCCACAAACTGTAACATGTTCTTGGGCAAACATACATTTTTCCGACCAATTACCCAGAGTAGCAGAAGGATACAGATTGTGAATAAAGGGTGACACATCCTCTGTTGGTTTACACGTAAAAAGGAGCATCAAGACTTGCCACGCTGGGATCCACAGAGGGAACGGGTACATTAAATTATGTTTTTGCATCTACCGTCGCAGCTAGTTCACCTTGTTTGCACTAATTATCTGCTGTTAAAGTATCTACCTGCCTTGTAGCATGTAATTCTTCTGTGGTACTGAAACCACCTGTTTCAACAAAGTTTCAGCTGCTTCCTGTATCATCATTATTTGTGTTCGTGGCATTTGCGCAAACTCTATTTAAAAAAAAAATTAAAGTACACTACATGACAACAAAGCAAGGCCACCAAAAACCCTTGGGCAGGTGTACAAGGAAAATAACATAAATTCTAACAAAAGATCGTAGTCACACTAGGCTCTGAGCATAATGCCCATGATGTCAGCAAGTCCCACACATAGCTTGTACTGCCTTCATAAACAGCAATTAGTCACCCCACCAAATTACAATATTTAGATGTATCTGGCCGCAAAGTGTACTCTCTACAATTCCCTGTAAACTGCGATAAGTTGCATGTTTCTCAAACAGCACCTGCAATTTCGTGTGCACTTCAGTCCAATCCACCATTACCGTACACAAGAGCAACACAAAAAACACACCAAAAAAAATGAAGCCCGTTCACCAAACACCTACTGTTCAAACCACATCCAGAGCTGATGATTGCTTTGCAGCTGTAGTGTCCTCTTGACAAATGGCAGCAGCTGATGTTGCAGTAGACACTTCTGACACCAGATTGTTGACACTAGGTTGTTATCACAACAGAGACAGAGGAAATGGCTTTTCAGGATGAAGCACTGCTTCCTTTATCTGCAAATGGGTTGACAGTGGTGGTGGTGGTGGTGGTGGTGGTGGTGGTGATTATTGGAATCAAGTGGTGGACTGCTAGTGAGGCGTCCCTGGATGGACTAGACTTTCAGCCATGTTAGGTACAGAGGTATTATTGCTGCTGGAGTGGGCGCTGTTGGCCTTGGGATGACACAGCAGGCCGCAGAAAGTGAGCAAGCCACCACCAGCATGACTGCTTTGACAACTGTGTGCATAGGCAGTGTCACCCGGTGATGCCAACAAGATGTCAGTGGCTGACAGAGAGACTATGCACCACAGCTGATGAACGGCAGCAATGTCCATGCTGCAAGCTCACCTAGAGCTGCAGAATACACTACAAGGATGAACGATACTCAAACTGTATGCTTCACCATAACTGACATCAAAGGTGTGTGCCTACCTTGGGTGATGGTCAGTGACAGGGTGGTCAACAAGAATCAGAGTGCAGCGAAGTACCAGTTTGGTTGGTTGATTTGGGCGAGGGAACCAAACTGCGATATCATTGGTCCCATGGATTTGGTAGGGAGGGGGAAGGAAGTCAGCCATGCCCATTCAAAGGGACCATACCAACATTTGCCTGAAACGATTAGGGAAATCACAGAAAACCTAAATCAGAATGGCCGGACACGGTGTTTGAACCTTCATCCTCCCGAATGCGAGTCCGATCTGGGTGGCATACCAGTTTTAATATATTTTTTGTATGGGATCTAAAATTTAAAAACCTCTCTCACACCGGCCTGATTTAGCTTCACTGATCAGGATAGTAAAAACATGCGTATATTAAGGGAATTTTCATTGACAAAGCAGGCTTATCACAATCACACAGTTCAATACTGTTCTATCCTGATTAAATTAAGCTGAACTTAAATTCTATAAGGCAGTGAAGCAATTTCGAAGGCTCGGTGCGACGAAAATTGTCAGTCGATCTCCTGGAAACATTTGTAATAATTATTAACTTTCAGTGATCACATGGGGAAGACCGGAGATCTGCTGGTAAGACCGTGTTAGCCTATTTATTTGAAGTAACTGGATATCTTGAGCATACAAAACGGCAGGTTCGTCCAGTGTAAATCAGACGTTCCCCACTGATCCCGTGCAACACAGCGTAGTGAGCAGACACTGTCAATAATAATAATCCGTTAAATAATACGCGAGCACACTTACTTTAGTTTAGTTCATGTATTAAATTCCTTCTCATACAGAATCTCATCAAGATGGCGACTAGCTCAACAATACATACATATACATCCTTCTTTCACGACTAATCGGCAAGAAGACTCTATTCTTTTCATAAGAGAAAACATAGATAGCAGAGAAGCTCTTCCATGGAGTAAATGGATGCTCCAAGGAATAATTGGGCTTGAAACTACTTTGCATTGATAATCGGTAAGATGAGAAGAGATATTTCGAGATATGTACTGAGTTATATAATTTATAAAATTTCTGGAAATATCGTGGAGAGACCGCTGCAAGAGACATTACATCGCCCCTCGCAGCGAGCAAAGTTGATATGTATCCACTTTGCGAGCTAACTATTGGCTTAGCTAACTCGTTAGAATTTGTGGAACATACGTTACTATAAATTTTAAGAAGTTAGTAAGAATTTTTTGATTACAAGAATTGAAAGAGATTTTGTATCTTCGTTACTAGATACCTAGTTGTTGCTTTCACGTGTACTGGGGCATAACCGCATCCCACGTACACAACCAGGGAAGATGGACTTATATAGTTGTTAATCAGGTCTACCTATTCAGGAACTGGCCTTCACAGGGAAACCCCGGAAAAGCTGGAGGCTTAGACCCCAACTAGGTATCACAGATGATAGGAAAGACAGAATAATTTAGAAATTTGAGAGTTATCTAGAATCCATAGGAAAGATAAAATCTGCCTCATAGCCAAAAAAAAAAGAAAAAAAATCTTTACACATGCAAATTTTTTTACAATCTTCTGAAAAATTTTCTTCATTGATGTCTTGCTGAACTGCGGTGAAAGTGATCGAACAGGAACATGGGACACGGCACGGAGGACAGGCGGCGCATTGGCATGCCGCACAGGAGACGTAACGGATTTGAGAGACCAGAAGGAACCCCAGGAACAGGTACTCAGGATTGTGGCATGAAACAATCGAAATTCGTCTGAGGAATGGTCAACTATTAAAGATTCCTGGAAGAGAATGGTTAGTTGAATTTCTCCAGATTCATTTTGAACTCAAATATGAACCTGATCCATCCGATCTTCCATCTGAGGAATGGGAAAATCCATTCGTCTTATACTTTCCACACCTAGGTGTCTTAATCGATACTGTAGTTGCACAATATCACAACTCCAGATCGGAAAACAATTTTGAAAACATGGATAATTTCATCCATCTTCTTGAGTAAGCCGAAAGGTTCTAATCCTGGTTTTAATTATTTATTTATTTATTTATTTTTCGTTGGCTTTTCCAGGTGGAAGTAGATCTGAATCTTTCCTAATTTGGTTTCAAGTACGAATGTGGATAGCATGTCAGAATGTTAAAAACTTTATTATTGGAGATAATTTCCAAAAAAAAATTATATCTTACTCATACATGATTAAAATGAAATTTTGCTGAAAGAGAACGTTTGATTAAGTCTTGCTGCATGACCTCTCCAGCTGAAATTAATTTTTCTCTTTTATACTCCAAATGCCACATTTTCTCATGAATGCAATATAACATTAAACAAAATCCAACTGGAAAATGACACATTATTATAAATTCAATGAAGAACTTTCTTATTAACTCTAATTTTATAAACACACACTAAGCTGGTTAATTAAATTCTCTTGAATAGAATTTAGCTCGCGCCAAAAAAAAAAAACCACCCAGCGAGTCTTTATATCTATGGACAGTAGCAATAGATTCTAATTTCCTAACGTGGTTCATTTGTTCTCCTGTGAACTGTCAGTTTACAAACACTAACTTCACACACAAGCGCCATATTCGACTATATAGTTTCAGTAAACTTATTCTCACTGGAGATTAACACTTCTTGAATGTATATTATTTCACACGCACAAGCTTCTTTGGTGATCATCGTTTAGACAGATAAACCGTAAGTCTTCACAGCAGCAATAGCTACAGTTCCACTTACTTTTCTAAATATTCCTATACTATCACAGAAACAATCGCTTACTGTTCATTGAACTATCACAGATGCTTGGCATGCTGTCATTTAACCTATCACAGTAGCTGAGGCATACTGTCCTTCGCACTTCATTTTTAACACCCAAATACTTCATACAGACTTTTCATTTAATTTGAAACACTTTTTTTTAAAAGTACCTCTTTAGGTCTACATGGGGAAATAATCCTTTTATTCTTCCAGAATCCGGATATGCTAATAAAACGCACCAGGATTCGGTATATCAACTATTATATATGGACCTGTATAAATTAGATTCCATTTTCTGATGGTCTTCTTCAACCTTGATGACTTGATGTGTCTTCTTAAAAGAATTTTTTGTCCGGTGTTGAAAGTCTGAATCCATTTGATGTTTCTGTCATGGATTTCCTTTCGTTGTCTTGCTTTCTCCGTAATATTAATGAGAGCATTGCGAATTTTTTCTTCCCATGACATTTTGGTGTCCTCGAGTTTAGGCAAATTATCTACCCAAAAGTTTCTTCCGTTATCTCTGAACATCAGTTCATTCGGGGTAAAGTTTGTAGAACTATGAGGTAAATTATTATAAATCTGCTCAAACTCGGTCAAATAGTTTATCCAGGTAGTTTGTTTATCATGACAGTACGTTCTCATGAATCTGTTTAGTTCTCGAAAAACTCGTTCAATTAAATTCCCTTGTGGATGATAGCAAGATGTAAATATCTGTTTTATTCCTAGTTGTGATACTAATTTTCTCCATAAATATCCAGTAAATATCTTCGCATTGTCGGAGATTATAGATTTTGGAATCCCTGCATGAGGAATGTAGTCATTTAACAAACTTTACTGCGGCAGCTCTTGCAGTTGCTGATTTTATAGGATATAGTTTGACATATTTTGTAAACACATCACAGAATCCAATAATGTACTTAACACCACCTCTGGCTCTAGGAAGTGGTCCACAAATATCACATGATATAAGTGATCTTGGTGCTTCAGGTATTATTGAGTGAAGCGCAATTTTATTTCCCCTTGTTGTCCGGCTTAGCCTTTTGACAGAGAATACATTTCTGGATGACTTTGTGCACTTTTCGCCTTATATTTGGGAAGTAACAATAATATCTAATCTTATTAGCACACTTTACAACACCAACATGACCCCAGGTCAAATGTGTAAACCAAATTAATCGTTCTTCATATTCTTCGGGTATGCAGACACACCACTTTGGATTCTCAGCCTTCCCAGATTTAAAAAATAAAATATTATTCACAAGCCGGTAGTATTCCTAATTGACCATAGGATTTTGTTGATTGAATTGTCGTATTATAGCATTCCATCGTCGATCCTTCTTCTGAAGCTGAACCATTGTCTGACATAAATGAATATAATATAACTTGTAATTATTTTCTTGAAGAAGAAGCACTGGAAATTCTGCCTTATTATTTACATCCAGTTCAGGTGTTATTCCTTCTGGAGATCTTGACAACGCGTCAGCTATAATATTTTCTTTTCCGGCTACATGAATAATTTGAAACTGATATTCTTGCAGCGCCAGCATCCACCTGGACAAGCGAGGATGCAGCAACTTACAAGTTTGTAAAAAGGCTAGTGATTGGTGGTCACAATAAACGGCTATCCTTGAGCCATATACATAATAATTAAACCTTTTCAAAGACCAAATAACTGCTAAAGCTTCTAATTCCGTAGTGGTATATGCTCTTTCACAGGTGGATAAAACTCTGCTAGCAAATGCAATTGGACAAAAGGTTTTTACACCATCGATGTACCTAATTTGAAATAAACAAGATCCTAATCCGACATCTGATGAATCAGTGGCTAAACAGAATCCAACATTCATATCAGGGTGGTATAATAACGGAGCATTTATCAGTTGATCCTTAATTTCACAAAAAGCCTTTTCACAATCATTAGACCATTGCCATGGTGCATTTTCCTCAGGAGCCGGTTTAGTGCTTCAGAGTTCATTGCTTGAGTTTTAATAAATCGACGAAAAAATGAAGCCAAGCCTATAAAGCCTTTCAGTTGTCTTCTGTTTCTTGGAGTTGGAAAATTTTTTATCGCACTAATCTTCGCATCTGTTGGAAGAATTCCTTTTGCATTAATCATATGTCCTAATAATTTAATTCTCTGTAGAGAAAATTGGGATTTTTTTAGATTTGCAGTTATACCAGTTTGTTTGAACACAGCAAAAATCCTCCTAATAAGTTGTACATGTTCCTCCCAAGTTTTAGAGGCAATTAATAGATCGTCCACAAAAATTGTTATTCGACTACGTAGTTCTGGTCCTAGGGAATAGTCCAACGCAGAAATAAAAACTCCAGAGCTGATATTGAGACCAAACGGAACGACCTTGAACTGATTGCTTCTCCCTCCATATATAAAAGCAGTATATTTTCTTGAGTCCTTGTCTAACTGGACTTGCCAGAACGAACTTCTCAAATCAATACTGGTTAAATAGGATACATCTTGAAATTTCTGTATTAACTCATCGATGTTCTCCGGATGTGTGCGCACAGGTACTATAATTTTGTAAATTTCCCTTGCATCTAATACCAATCGAACTTTTCCTCCTGGCTTTGGTACAACAAGCAACGGAGAACAATATGGGCTGTTCGACGGTTCAATAAGATTCCAGTTTAACAATTTTTGTATCTCTTCCTGAACTGGTTGTTTTAATCACCAGGGAATGGGATAGTGTGTGCGGCAAAATGTTTTATGGGGCTTAATCTGTAATGTACAAACATATCCTCTAATAATTCCGTACTTTTAATGGAAAACTGACTCATATTCTGCTAATATATTGAATAATTGTTCCCTCTGACTATCCGTTAGACAATCTGACTCAGCAATCTTCTGTTCGACTGTGTGTCTGAAATCCTCTTCTTGAATTGACTTGATCGGTAGTCGGCACATATTATTATTTTCAGCACAAATCAACTGCACAGCAGCACCACGGAAATATTGCTCATACACTGCCTCCTTTCTCAGTAAGATCAGTGTAACAAATTGATCTTCGATTTTAAAATGCACCTTTTCTTCTACCAAGTCCAACTTGCAATTGCAAGCTTGCAAAGTTCCAATGCCAAGAATACAATCTACTAACAACTTTTCCACTAGAAGGAATGCGCATTGTTTATCTACATTTCCCAATTTTACCTCTATAAGCGTTTGTATCCTGACGTTCCTGGATTTTGCTCCCACTGCACCTCGGCAATTTTGTACTGGTAGGACAGGGATTTTCTTAATTTTACTAATTCTGCGAAACAAAGTTCCGGATACTACGTCTGTAGATGAAGCTGTGTCCAATACAACATTGGTTAAAATTCCTCCCACTTCTGTGATTATCTCAGACACAGGAACCCTTTTATCTTCGACTACACAGGCCTCTAAGTCTCTTGTCAATTCATCTGTCATTAATTCACCTTCATTATATCTCAACATTGCCACGGAATTAATTTAGTTTAAAACAGGTTTGCCCCTTTTGTATTCCCCGGCCGACTTTACGGAGCATAAAGCGGCCCTCTTCAGTTTAAATGTCGATTATTATTTCCTCTTGAATCATCTACTACTTCTGTTATGACTGGTTGATGTTGATGAATGGTTGTGTTATTTGCTTCAAATCGAGTGTCAGAATTTCTGTACGCATTATTATTATTTGAAAACTGCTGGTTCTGATAATCTCTTGCATTTCCAAACATTGGGTTGTATCTGCGACCTGTTCGATTGTCTCTGAATCTGCCCCTCGCAGCACTGTTATTGAAATTTCCATTTCTGTTGCAATTGTTTCTGTTGAATCTCTGACTATTCCTAGTATAATAATTATTATATCCGTTTCCATTCCGGTTTGCATTTGGCGCCTCAATCGCTCTCCTCTGCATAACTGGTTGTCTTGGCCGATGTTCCATCTTCCTCGATCATATCTATAGTGTCAAGCGTAGTCCTGAAAGAGTCAAGGTCATGCTCATTAATATACAGCATTCTATTTCTGATGCTGGCCGGAAGTCGA
Organism: Schistocerca cancellata; assembly: GCF_023864275.1. NCBI lineage: Eukaryota > Metazoa > Arthropoda > Insecta > Orthoptera > Acrididae > Schistocerca > Schistocerca cancellata. The sequence goes on along the minus strand of NC_064628.1, from coordinate 329,179,576 downwards.
GATTTTAATATGCCAATCACGTCTTGTAGAGGCATAGGCTTATCCCAATACCGCGATTTGTTTATATATTTCTCAAAGTATTTCTTTAAAGACCCACGTGAAAAAGAAAAAGGTTCCGGGTATAATACCTCCTGCCTTAAACGTTCTTGTACTCCTTCGGACCAGTATTTGGATAAAAATGCTCGTTCAAAATCTTCACATGTGTCCCAAGTTGATATCATATCAGATGCCCATATAGCTACTGACCCCTGAATATAACCGGTCACGAAACTAACCTTTTGCCACTCACTCCAAATTTTTGGCAATACTCCCCTAAAACTTCTTATAAACACTACGGGATGAACATTTTTCTTGTCTGGGTTGTAGATCTGGAATTGACGTTGTTTCAGCATTTTCTCCTCAGTATTGCTTTTACAATTACAGGCATTATGACTACACTCATAGTTTTGTGATTGACGTTGATTGCAAAAACGAACGTGTGCATTAATGTCCCTGTCTGTACTTGATCGGGTAAATAATGTAGCTTCATTGATAGATCTTGTCATGGGTTCATTTCCTTGCGTGGAACACAAATCTTATCGAGATAGATTTAAAGATCTCTCAATGTTTTCTTTCCATTGTTTAAGTTCTTCGCCTAGTTGTTCTTTGGCTTCTCGAAAACTTTTATTAAATAAATTTTCTTCAGAACACTCGGTCATAGACTGTACAGCTGCTCTGACCGTATGTTCAATATTGTCTGAAGAAATGCTATTCCTTTCTAAACTTAACTGCGAGAATTTTCCCGCGAGAATGTTTACCTTATGATCAACCTCGTCTTGTCTCTCCTTTATGTTATTTATGGATTTATCCAAATTTTGGATGTCCTTCGGCATCTTGTCTTGTGATTGTCTCAAATCCGCATATCTGCTGACATCTCGTTTACTTGTTGCTTTAACTCATCTTGAACTTCAACTAATACCGGAATTACCACGATAGAACATTGCATCTGTTCTTGTGCTTGAACTATCTGTGGGATTGACTCGACCTGCTCTTTAATAGTATCAAGCTTAGTAGCAACATACTCAGTTGCGTACATAGGCGTAACTTCTTCGCATTTTCATTACACTGCTGAGTGACTTGCTCAATTTGAGCAGCTAATTTTAATTCTGTCTTTTCATTCTGAATTTTCAATTCTTCCGCAGTTTTATTTAATTTATCATCAAGTTTCTGGAAACTCTCTACTAATATATTATTTAATTCCCCTTTATTGGCTGCTAATTGTTCATTTATTTCCCTTTTAGTCTCTATTTGTGCTTTAGTTAAGTCTGTTACATTTTTGGCTAACAGTGTTAACTGCTGCATGATTACAGTCAATGGGTTTATTTCGTCCTGCTCAGATGACATCGAAACACTTAAGCTTTGTTGTGGGGCCTGACTAATGCTGCCGCGAGGCACTACTTCAGTTAAGCTAGCGTCTAATGTTTCACTAACCTCAGAAACAGCTGAGGGCTGTTGTGATTCGCTCTGCTGTTGCATTGCCATTTTATAAGCCACCCTAGTAAGAATCATTAATACACAGAACAACAAACATATAAAGTCACTCGCATCTGAGTTAATAATGTCACTGACCTAAACTTTGCATAATACTCACTTCTAATAAACACTTTGTATCTAAAGCTCAACCCAATCAATCTGATTCAAACCGATAGACATTTAAATAGTTATTATAAATTTCTATCTACAAAAATTTAATTGTATATTGTCTGGCCTGAACGACGTTCTCGTAGGTTGTGGCGAAATTGTGACTTCTGGAACAGGCCTCGTCTTCTTTTGTCTCGTGCACATGCAACATAAAATTCACACAATATTTAAGTAATGCTCAAAAATGAGTCATGTCACGGTCGCCAAATTTAATATATTTTTTGTATGGGATCTAAAATTTAAAAACCTCTCTCACACCGGCCTGATTTAGCCTCACTGATCAGGATAGTAAAAACATGCGTATATTAAGGGAATTTTCATTGACAAAGCAGGCTTATCACATTCACACAGTTCAATACTGTTCTATCCTGATTAAATTAAGCTTAACTTAAATTCTATAAGGCAGTGAAGCAATTTCGAAGGCTCGGTGCGACGAAAATTGTCAGTCGATCTCCTGGAAACATTTGTAATAATTATTAACTTTCAGTGATCACATGGGGAAGACCGGAGATCTGCTGGTAAGACCGTGTTAGCCTATTTATTTGAAGTAACTGGATATCTTGAGCATACAAAACAGCAGGTTCGTCCAGTGTAAATCAGACGTTCCCCACTGATCCCGTGCAACACAGCGTAGTGAGCAGACACTGTCAATAATAATAATCCGTTAAATAATACGCGAGCACACTTACTTTAGTTTAGTTCATGTATTAAATTCCTTCTCATACAGAATCTCATCAAGATGGCGACTAGCTCAACAATACATACATATACATCCTTCTTTCACGACTAATCGGCAAGAAGACTCTATTCTTTTCATAAGAGAAAACATAGATAGCAGAGAAGCTCTTCCATGGAGTAAATGGACGCTCCAAGGAATAATTGGGCTTGAAACTACTTTGCATTGATAATCGGTAAGATAAGAAGAGATATTTCGAGATATGTACTGAGTTATATAATTTATAAAATTTCTGAAAATATCGTGGAGAGACCGCTGCAAGAGACATTACACAGTCCAGACTTGAATACACATCCCAGCAGGGAAGCAGACACCCTCTGGAAGTAGTCACCTGGTGGGTGATTCTGCTGTGTGAAGACTGCAGGTAGTCCACTCATGATCTTTGCCCTTGTGGATGCCTGTAGCTTGTGAAGCCTAAGTCCAGAGGGAAGGATAGCAGAAGATGGGTGTGGGGAGAGAACAGTCCTGTCTGGTGGAGCATCCAGAGACTAGGAAGGGACAGGATAAGCCTGCAATGGGAAGAGGGGACCCGTTTTCAAGACAATGTAAATCCTTTCAGGCTCAGCCACTTTGAAAAAGAATCACTGCACAATGTATGTTGGAAACGAAACGTGTCATCAACAATCTAGAAAACAATTTGGTTGTATTACATAATGAAGCCAATGGTAAGGCCTCAAATCTGTTAGAAAAACTGGAGATATACCTCCACAAAATCAAAAACCAGAATCGATGTTAAATGAACAAACAGATTTTGCAAGCCACGGCTATTTCAGTAATTTTAAAGATCTGTTCTTAAGTTATTTCCTGCATATATCAACTGTTTCCTGCATATGTCAATTGTTTAATAATTATATCTTTAGCAATATGAAAAATTCATTATTGACCACACCATGTACAAAAACATCTGTGAAGTGTTTACAAGCATGTGTTTGCAAATGTGCCTCTTGCATGAAGTAATATGTTTGTAATCAATGGAGGAGAAAACTGATGCTGCTGCTAAAACGTTAAAAACACTTTTCTTGGATTATTTGGTAAGTTTACACTATTCACCTTTTCCAGTATTTCACACATATTTCCCACGTCTGACTCACGAAATTCATAAACTAACATGATCTTTTCGTGACAGGTATATGCACTTCATCTTATTCAAGAGAACAAATGAAGCCTGTATTAAGACGAATTACGCCTGAAGAGGCACCTATAGGGTCCGAAATGCATCGTGTACTGAATAAAACATGAAAATTTGTGACTGAAGGCCTTTTTTTGCCATCCCCCCCCCCCCCCCCCCCAATACCCTGAGTGTAATGATATAATAGCTTTGGAATCTGAAGAACATTGTGAGAGGTGTTCAACAGCAACAAGATGATGGGCATCAGGGTTCTTGGTGCTTGGGGATGTAGGGTTTGTGGATTTTGAGGAGCATTTACAAGTTGAATTTGTTGGTGGTCTAGGGTGTAAGGAGGGAAATGGATTCAGATGAGAGGTTCTGGAAAGGGCCTAAACTCTTTAAGTAGGAATTGCAGGTCATGTTGGGCTTCTGGGATGGGATCACTCTAGCAAAGATTATATGTGGAGGAATCAGACAATTGGGAAAAGTCTTCTGCCAGGGAGTCACTGTGATTCATAAAGACAGTGGTGGAACCTTTGTTTGGATGTAGGATGGTTAGGTGAGATCTGTTTTGAGGCTCTGTATGGCTGTCCTTTTTTTCTGCTGAAAGGCTGGTGTTCTTGCGAAGGTACTTGGGTAAGGATAGTGAGGCCAAGCTGGAGGTAAGGAAGTCTTGGAAGGTGCGAGGGGTGTGGGTGGAGTAGAGGATTGGATGGTCATATGAAATGAGGCTGGGTTCAATGTTGAGATTATGACTGCCATGGTTGAAGGGATTGTTGGGAAAGAAGTGTTTCCATCCATTGCTTGGATCAGGAGAAGAAGAGTAGGAGTTTGACAAGCCCAGTGTGGTTAAATTTGGATGTAAGGCTGAAGGTTAGGCTTTTTGACAGGACTGAAACTGCAGTGAGGCTGAGGATTTTGGTGGAGAAGGTCAGTTAGGTAGCGTCTGGATGCTAGGAGGGGTTAACAAGGAAGAACACTGTGGATAGGATAAGGGTTGGATAGTGGTGCCCCAAGGTGGCAGTAGGATGTCAGCAGGTTGGATAACTTGTGGAAGTGATGTCTGAAATACCCTTCCACATGCTGGAGAGCAAGGGATTCAGTTTCAGAGATATGATGTGTGTGGTAAGAATTGCACAGTAGAAGTGTCTTGTGGAGGGAGCAGAGATATACTCTGATGCCTGTGCTATGGAGATACTTTTTTGGGAGTACCAGGTTCGTGAGGGTGTGGTACACTCACCGAAATCTGAAAAGGTAAAAGTCATTGTGAAAAGAGGGGTGGGGTCCAGAGAAGAAAATTTTTATGATTAAGCTGTTACGGACAATTCCAATGAAGGCATTAGATGGCGTATGGGCGCTGGATAATAAGGAAAAGACAAGCACAAATACGTACACACACACACACACACACACACACACACACACACACACACACACACACAAATATGCACAAATAATGTAAAAAAACATGTACCAGTATGTAAAAACACACATCAGTATGTAAAAATATTAATCACTACATGAAAATATGTAATAATATGAGCAAACAAATTTATGAAAAAATATAAAAAAATGTGGGAAAAGGGAAGAAATGGATGAAGTGTGGGAGTATTCGCGTTTTGGGATAAGGGAAGAGAGAGGGGAATTCATTAGGTCGAGATTCACAAATTCATGTGGCACAGCAAGTTGGGGGGGGGGACGTGAATATCTGCGAGGATGATGAATGTTGATACAGTGTAGCTGGGATTTCAGAGCGTGAGGGGTTTGGAAGGTGATGAAAAAGCCACACCTTACTAACTTTACCCTAACACACAACTAGTACTCCTCTGTAGGGAGGCTGTACAGACAGACCTGTGGCACAGCCATGGGCACCCGATAAGGCACACTCCGACACAAACATGTTTATGGGCCATGTAGAGGAAACCTTCCTAGCCTCCTAAAAGCCCAAAATTGCGGTCTGGTTCAGGTTCATTGATGATATCTTCATGATCTGAACTCAGGGCTAAGAAACCTATCCTCATTCCTTTGCAACCTCAACACCTTTTCTCCTATCCGCTTCCCCTGGTCCTTCTGAATTCAGTATGCCATTTTCCTCGACTTCACCTCCTGCTCTGTGTTGGCTCCATCCACAAGTCAGTCAATATTAAACTCAGCAACCACTAAAGTATCTGCATTTTGACAGCTGTCATCCCTTCCACACCAAAAAGTCCCTCCCACACCGCCTGAGGTATGATGTATCTACCTACAATGACAAGTACTCCCTTTCCCAGTATGCTGAAGGTCTCACAAAGACTTTCACAGACAGACACCTGTGGAAGAGCTACATGCAAGACCTGCCCAATCCACTCACCCAGCACTGCCTATTCCAGTCCTGACACAGGCTTATACTGTCCTATCAGAGGCCGGGCCACCTGCAAAAGCAGCCATGTCATATACTGCAGTTGCAGTCACTTCACATACTTTTGTATTGGTACGACTACCAACCAGCTGTCCTCCAGAAAGAATGGCCATCACCAAACTGTGCCTAGAGCTTGCTAGGTCACCTCGTGGCATGACAAGCAGCTATACATAGCTTGCTTGATTTTCATGGCTGCTTCACAATCCAGGCCATCTGGATTCTCCCCTCAACCACGAGGTATCTGGAACTGCACATAGGGAGTAACCTTTACAAGCATTCTCCACTCCCAAAATTATCCTAAACTCATTCTACAATAACCTACTGTTCCCACACCCTCCACCCAACTGTTTCTGACCCCTGTCCTATAAACTCCACCCAATTCATGGCCCCTCTTAATCATTGTGTTCACTCTCCGCCAATGCACCCAACACTCTTCCCCTCTCTGCTCCTCTTCCTTTCCACCACCCCACCTCTCATCCCATTCCCTCTGCCACTGCCTCTCAACAATGCCCCTTGCAGGCTTGTCCTGCCACCTTCTAGTATCTGGAGCTCCGCCAGACAGGACTGTCCCCCCCTCCCCCTCCCCCGCCCATATTCTGCTGTCCTTCCCTCTGGACTAAGACTCCACAACGTACAGGCATCCACAAGAGCAGAAGATCATGTGTGGACCATCTGGAGTCTTCACACAGCAGAATCACCTACCAGGTGACTACTTCCAGAGGTTGACCATTTCCCTGCTGAGATGTGTGTTCAAGTCTGGACTGGTATGTTACAGAGCTAGGTGGTGCAGTGGTTAGCACATTTGACTCACATTCGGGAGAATGAAGGTTCAAACACCGTGTCCGGCCATTCTGATTTAGGTTTTCTGTGATTTCCCTAATCGTTTCAGGCAAATGTTGGTATGGTCCCTTTGAATGGGCACGACTGACTTCCTCCCCCTCCCTACCAAATCCATGGGACCAATGATATCGCAGTTTGGTTCCCTCGCCCAAATCAACCAACCAAACTGGTACTTCGCTGCACTCTGATTCTTGTTGACCACCCTGTCACTGACCATCACCCAAGGTAGCCACACACCTTTGATGTCAGTTATGGTGGAGCATACAGTTTGAGTATCGTTCATCCTTGTAGTGTATTCTGCAGTTCTAGGTGAGCATGCAGCATGGACATGGCTGCCGTTCATCAGCTGTGGTGCGTAGTCTCTCTGTCAGCCACTGACACCTTGTTGACATCACTAGGTGTCACTGCTTATGCACACAGCTGTTAAAGCAGTCATGCTGGTGGTGGGTTGCTCACTTTCCGTGGCTAGCTGTGTCATTCCGAGGCCAACGATGTCCACTCCAGCAGTAACAATACCTCTGTACCTAAAATGGCTGAAAGTCCAGTTCATCCAGGGATGTCTCACTAGCAGTCCACCACGTGATTCCAATAATCACCACAACCACTGTCAACCCATTTGCGGACAAAGGAAACAGTGCTTCATTCTAAATAGCAATTTTCTCTGTCACTGTTGTGATAACCATGTAGCCTCAACAATCTGGTGTCAGAAGTATCTACTGCAACATCAGCTGTTGCCATTTGTCAAGAGGACTCTGCGGCTGCAAAGTAGTCGTCAGCTCTGGATGTGGTTTGAAAAGTACATGTTTGGTGAATGGGCTTTATTTTTTTGATGTGTTTTTTGTGTTGCTTTTGTGTATGGTAATGGTGGATTGGACTGAGGTGCATAGGAATTTGCAAGTGCTGTTTGAGAAACCTGCGACTTGTTGCAGTGTAGAGGGAATTGTAAAGGCTACACTTTGCAGCCAGTGATGTCTATATATTGTAATTTGAATTTGGTGGAGTGACTAATTGCCATTTATGCAGGCAGTACAAGCTATGTGTGGGACTTTCCGACAATATTGGCAAGAGGCACATCAGTGGTCAGAGTCTATAGGGGCCATGATCTGTTGTAAGATTAATGTAATTTTCCTTGTACATATGCCCAAGTATTTGTGGTGTCCTTGCTTCGTTGTTATGTGATCTACTTATCCTACCCCCATCAGAAGCTGGGTCACATGTGAAAGCAGCCATGTCGTATACCAGCTCTGCTGCGATCATTGCATATGTTTTTGTATTGGTACAAACCACTACCAAACCGTGCAAAGAGTGAAGAGGACCAGCCTATGACACTTGCAGCTGAACATAATATGCTTGATTTTAATGCTGCTTCACATTCCAGGCCATCTGGATCCTCCCCTCCAACACCAGCTTTTCTGAACTGCACAAACAGGAATTATCTGTACAACACATTCTCTGTTCCCGAAATTATCCGAGCCTCAACTACAATAATCTACAGTTCCCACACCCTCCACTCAGCAGTTTCCACCTCATCTGTCCTGTAACTGCTTACCAGTTCATGTACCCTCACCCTCCTTGTTCTCACACTCTGATAACGCACCCACCAGTCTTTTCCCCTCACTGCTCCTATTCTGTTCCACTGCTTGCCCTGCTCCCATTCACTTCTCCACAGTCCTGACACTGTCTCTTGCAGCCTTTTCCTGCCCCATTCACATTCCTGCATACTCTTCGAGACAGTGCTCTTCTCTCCGCCGTTCCTCACTCCTGATAGCTGCTTTCATTCAATGCAACAGGTGTAGTCCAGCTAGAGCGACCAGAGATATTGGTTATCTTAGTGTGAGGTGTCTGAATGTGTATTCGTCTTCCTTTCCTTTTTGAAAAAGGATTTGGCCGAAAGCTTAACATGTAACAGTCTGTTCAGTGTGCCTGTCTGCATCTCAATGTGTTATCTTTACAATGCATAGAAATCAATCCTTCTCAAAATTGACTTTCCAACCATTGTTTAAACGTAAAATATTGCATGTATGTAGACAAAAGATATGTTATTGTTTGATTACACTATTTCAAAACAGTCACTGGCAACAGTTACTTCCATAAAATATCTAGGAGTATGTGTGTGGAGTAGTTTGAAGTGGAAGAATAACATAAAAATAATTGTGGGTAATACAGATGCCAGACAGATTCATTGGAAGAATCCTCAAGAAATGTAGTCCATCAGCAAAGGAGTTAGCTTAAAAAACCCTCATTTGATCAATACTTGAATGTTGCTTATCAGTCTGGGATGTGTACCAGATAGTATTGATAGAGGAAATTGAGAAGACCAAAGAAGAGTAGCATGTTTCAGTACATGTTTGTTTAGTAAGTGCAGAAATGTCACGAAAATGCTTAGCCAGCTCCAGTGGCAGATGTTACAAAAAAGGCATTCTACATTGGGGTGTGGTTGCTGTTAAATTTCTGAGAATGTACATATGTGTAAGAGTCAACCAGTATATTACTTGCTCCTACATATATCATGCAAAAAGACCGTGAAGATAAAATAAGATTTGAAGCAACATGGAGGCTTACCAGTAATCGTTCTTCTTGGAAACCACTCACAAGTGGAAAAGAAAATGGGAAAGTGACAGTGGTATACAAAGTACCCTCTGCTATGCACCATGCGGTGGCTACCGGTGTATAGGTGTATGTATGTAGATAGAGGTATATGTAGATGTATGTTCTCCCCTCAGTCCACCTGAAAAACTGAGTCAGCATCTCCCCATGCTGAGTGAGATGTTGAACTCAGAAGAATGACAAGACATTACTGTCATGCGCTGTAGATCTTGGCACATGATTCTCTTGCAGAAGTGTTACAGTATTGTAATGTGACAAGATGTTTAGTAACCCCCTTTCATTAAGGACCACTAAAAAAAATCTGAATCTTCTAAATAATCTTTGATTACATATAATGCCTTACTTGTTTTAGTAAACTTTTTCATGTTCTTGGGTAATTTGTTATATTCAGTTTCATTCCCTGCCAGAAAATGCTGTTTTAATAATCCAATGTCTCATATTCCAAGCGATACTTGCAGATGTTTATAAGTAAATAGAGAAAGGCAGCTGGGAGTAACCATTAATCTGACCCTACGTCCCATCCTGTTTTTTAGTGACAGTAAGTTTTCTGCAACAGTTGTCAATTAATGTTGCTAATTAAGTGAATGCAGTGAAGAACAAACTTGTTTGAAATTCTTCCCCTCTCCCCACCCTCTTTGTTAAGTTCAAAGAAAATTTATATTTAAATCTGTAACATAGTCACAGTGGAAGAAGATGAGGACTCCCAGGTCACTGACATTATGCCATTTATGCCATCGTTGAATTTTTGTACAGTTATTTAAAAAAGGCCTTGTCTGGATGTGCACAGTTGTATACAAATAAAGAAAAAATAACAGCTACAGGCAGTATCAGGTCATGCAAAGAGTTTGTCGGGGCTGCGGACACAAGTTCAGTGAGGATCTTTAGTATTAATGTTTTAGAGATGGACATGTGTACCATATGCAGTAATTAAATGTTTATAAATATTATAATAGTTAGCATAATAATATTTTATTTCCTTCCATTAAGCTTTTAACTGATCCTGAACGAAGAAAGAAGTATGACAATTTTGGGATAACGGAAGAAACTCCACCTCTACGTCCAAAACGTGATTATAGTCAGTATCGAAGAGATCCATTTGATGATCTCTTTGGCACTCATGGAGGTAGTTTTAAATTTCAATTTCAGGATCGTGACATCACTACGTTTCATCAGCTTAGTGTCACAACTCGGTAAGTGATCTTCAGGGAACTCATCATCTACAATTTTATACTATCAGTGTTTTTTATTATTTGTAATTTTGTACAGTTTAATGTTCACAAATATTTCCATCTTTTATACTAATTTTATATCAATTTTCAGGGCTTTTGAGAACAAAATTGTACCAAAGAGTTTCAGAATTCCATATCTTGTAATGTTCTACTCGGATTGGTGCTTTGCTTGTCTGCAAGTGGAGCCAGTATGGAGAAGATTAATAGAAGAATTGGAGCCATTAGGATTTGGCATTGTTACAGTTCATTCAGAAAATGAGCCAATGCTGACAAAAAAAATTGGCATCCATACACTGCCTACTCTTGTTGTACTGTTGGATGGGAAAGCTAGTATTTATAGAGACTCACTTTTTAGTGTTCAAAAAATTGTTGGTAAGAACCAGAGAATTATTAATATCTGTGTATTGTTAAATAAAGTTAACATTGTTTCATAACTCCAAAAATATTTTCAGAATTTGTGAGAAGTAGATTTCCATATCGATTAGTTCAGCCAGTTGAAGATGAAACAGTCTCCTTATTTCTGAGTGGTTGGAAAGACAACAGAGTTAGAGCACTTATATTTGAGCGCCATGATTCAGTGAGGTTACGGTACCTATTAATGGCATTTTTCTACAGGGAACGTGTTGCATTTGGGTAAGTGTCATCTAAAACTACAACCTGATGTGAAGTTAGTTCAGTAGATATTATTTAAATTGATTTTGTGTGTGCCATAAATGGTCTGTAAGGGTATCATTTTCATACAGTTGCAACCATGAAAATATCTTGATAGCACAGTTCTTTATTAAATATGAAATGTTTCGATAAATCATTGTCAGACAAGGTATGGGACAGTGTACACAAATTTCTGTACATTGCCCCACAGCTTTTGTCTGACGATGGTTTTTCAAAACATGTAACATTTGTGTGATCAAGACTTTTGCATAATTGCAATTTGTGTCAGATCTGAATGATCACCTACCCCTACTGTATAAGAAATCCTGTCAAGTAGTGGAAGTCATTTCATGTGTTGTGAGAACATGTAGCTGTCAACTCCCCCAAATTAACTTTTTGAAAAATTGGCTGTGCCATTGCAGTATCAGAACAGTGAGAAAGTTTCTTACCTTTTCTGAATGCAGTAGAAAACTGAGTGTAAATTTCCTTATCGCCTTCGTTAATTGCTAGCAGAAGTTGAACCCTGTATAGTTCTAGTCATAAATGTTGTCATAATACTTTCCATATTGTTTGATGGAGAGTTCAAAGCTTTTAGCCGCGCGGGATTAGCCGAGCGGTCTAGGGCGCTGTAGTCATGCACTACTGTGCAGCTGGTTCCGGCGGAGGTTCGAGTCCTCCCTCGCACGTGGGTGTGTGTGTTTGTGCTTAGGATAGTTTAGGTTAAGTAGTGTGTAAGTTTAGGGACTGATGACCTTAGCAGTTAAGTCCCATAAGATTTCACATACATTTGAACATTTTTCAAAGCTTTTAAATCCTTGTCAAGTAGATTTTTATTTCCTGTTGTCAAATTTACTCAATATCTGATGTGTGTGGACAGTCTAAGCATATTATTATTATTATTATTATTATTATTATTATTATTATTATTTTATAGACTAGCATTGTGTCTCCTTAAAGGTGCAGTACAACCCCTAATTATCTTGGGAGTTAAAACTGCAATATCAGAGTGTCATCAGAAGTCAGGCTGCACAGTTATAATAGATTCACACATATTAAAACCAGAGAATATAAAAACACTAGCTCACTATTTTGAATGAACACTATTTCCCCAATCCTGTACAGCATCTGTCGTCCAAATGGAAGTCCTTTTTCATAATGTATGTAATACATTCACACATGCTTATGTATTCATCTGTTTCTACATATACTCTCCACAAGCCACTCTTCAGTGCTTGGTGAAGAGTACTTCTTGCCAGTGTTAACCACTCTGCCCTACACCATTAACACATAGAACAAGGAAGGATGGACACCCTACACCTCTTCACACACCTCAATCTCTCCCATTTCCCTTGTAGGTGGGATTGGATATGCATTTTGTCATCTAGATATATTGTCAAGGATGTAGAACACGTCATAAAAACAAGACTACATAATACAGAGTAAGTAAAATGATCTGAAATGTAATTTAATTTTGGAGGTAATTTGAAAAGTTGTTACAGGTGTGTTAATGTAAGTACACTGAAGTACATAAGAAAAGTCTTAGGCTATTGTAGCCAAGCATCATCTAGCAGAAAACAGTTTGCAACATTTATTTACATTGATCATATTACTGCACTGTAGATGTGCTGAAGTCAAATTTTATGTAACACATTTGGTATTACTAATAATTTTATTTGTTTACATGTCTAGTTTTGTAGGATCAAATTAAGGAGCCAATCTCCATGGAACAAGTCAGTACATGAAATTACATCAGAAAAATTAATAATTAATAAAATAAATTTCGCATGAATGCTTTGGAAATGACAAACTGCTGAATATATATTCACAAAATCAACAATATGACATAGGAATTTGGTTAAATTTTCCCATTATCTCTTAGACAGATTAGGAGTGACCTATGAAGAAATTCTCCAGTTTAGATTTGAAAGTGCAAGGACTACTGCTAAGATTTTTTGTTCTTCTGGTAGCTTATTGAAAATGTATGCAGCAGAATACTGTACACCTTTCTGCGCAAGAGTTAAGGAGATGCAACCCAAATGCAGGTTGGGTTTCTGCCTAGTACTAATTGAATGGAAGCTGTTAATTCTTAGGAATTAACTCTTATTATTAATAACAAGCAAATTTAAAGAAAATGTTTTAAGAGGACAATGTAAGGATTCCCAGAGTTCTGAACAGGGGTCCCCAGAAGTTTCATGAACTTGTATCGCATATTGCCAAAATGTCCATTTCTGAGCCAAAAATATTCTTTGAGAATGGGAAGAGTTACCCCAGAATATAATGCCGTATGTCATAAGCAAATGAAAATAAGGGAAGTAGACTAATTTTTGTGTTGGATGACCACTTATTGCAGATTCAGCTCTAATTGTAAATATAATTGTACTGAGGTTTTTTTTAACTAGATCCTGAATTTGGGCTTTTCATGACAGTTTACAATCTATCTGAGCACATAGGAATTGAGATTATTCAGACTGGCTAATCATATGTTCTATCTGTGTATTTAGAATGCTAGTTTTAGCTAAATAGTATGTTAGAAACTGTGAAAACTGAGTCTTAATGTGATTTGGCATCAATTTATTTTCTAGAAGCTGTTAACTTATGTCTTGAACTTTACTATTTGATATGTAGCGTACATTGCACTCAACATCCTTCGCTACCAGCTAATGTCATCATCAAATAGAAATATTTGAGAATCATCTGTCATTAGAAGGTATATCATTTACACAGGTTATCCCTCCTAAGAGTCATCAGGCACAAACAAATACTGCTAATCACATCTTTCATGCAATGCCCAGTGTCGACAGAAAGTGTCAGTTTGTTTCCTGTTACAAACAAAATGATTTTCAAAGCAGAATTTTATTTGCCCGTTCGATAGATCGGTTCCAGATCAGTTTAGTGTGATATTTGTTTTATCAATATGTATTAACAGGGGCAGTAAAACATGAAACGTAATCAGTAGTCCAGCGTCAACTGACCAGTGCTGCAGCATGGCAGTAGTAGTCAGCACAGACTGGGGTGGTGGTGCTGTCACTGCTGGAGTCCTGGTTATTTTTCATGTTTTGCTATCTCTGTTAATATGAGGATGTGCTGAAAAGTAATGCCTCCGAATTTTTTATTCTCTTCTCAATATCAGTTGAGGTATGAAACGTCATGCATATTACTCAGTTGACTTTCCCACTTCGCTAATGAAAGTTGCAGCCCTCTGTCGCTATAGGACTCAGAATTGTAGCATGTATTGTGGCAGTGCGTAACGAAAAAATCTGCTGTGCAAAAAACAGTGTGTTGTAATCGAGTTACTACTGCAGAAAACATTTGTTCACACATGGAACACCCTCTCCTTCAGCATGACAATGGCAGACCACAGACGGATCACTGCAACAATTTGACACCTTGGGTTCACTGTCATCAGTCATCCTCCATACGGTCCCAACCATATCCAATTTTCATCCATTTCCAAAACACCTTCAAGGACTTCACTTTGATAGTGATGAAACAGTGCAAGAAGAGGTAAGGTTGTGGGCCTGTCAACAGAGTCAGTCATTCTACAGTAATGGTATCAACAGACTGGTCTCTCATTGGGAGAAATATGCTCAGACCTGGATGAATACGTTGAGAAATAAATATGAACACATGAAGAATAAAGATGTAGAATGTAAACAAAATTTTTATTATTTAAAATTAATTTAAAATTATTTTCACATAAAAAATTTAGAGGCGTTACTTTTCAGCTTACCATTGTCCATATCAGTAAAATGAGGATCACAGTAGACTACCTTCAGACCATTCTATCGAATGAGCATGTCAGATTCCATTTTAAAAATCATTTTTTGTGTAAAGGTGAAACAAATCGACGATTTCTGTCCTCACTGAACATCGCATAAAAGATGTGATGAGCAGTATTTGTTTGGGGTGACTCCAGTTATACACTGTAAAAACAAAATTGCAAATAGCTGCCGAAAAACCAGACAAAATGCACCCAAAGACTCAGAGGGACACCTGGTATATATACTCTTAGGTTCTTTATTTTTGTTAGGAGAAGTACCTTTTATTTCTGCAGATTTGAAGGGAGCTGCCACTTGTTACCCGAAGTGAAAGTTCTTAGTTATTCTTCATTTCTTTACAATTTCATGCTCATCATGCTTTCATATTGGCCGTGGAGACATCTGCTGGCCCTATCTGTTAAATCCTTTGTACGTCTTGAGAACATTATTTTATTGATTATTTTATTTCTCAGTGGTGCACATCTGATGTTACTGTTGAAAATTTATGCAGTGCAACATATTGGATTCTGACAGTGAAAAATTCTTCAGCTAGTACATATTTGTGAAGATATTCCATATGGTCATCTCAGTTGGCAATATGGTACATCGGGGAACACCTATTAAAAAGGGAATCTACCTGTTCAACCGTGTCTACTGTTTGCAAGATATAGGATGAAAAAGTAATCCATGTTTTACACAAATGATTTTTTTCTGAACACATCAGAGTCTTTGAGGGATTCTGTTTTCTTGGAAAATTTTATAATACTGGAGTTTATAATATACTCCAGTAGGATTCTGCAACCCATGGATGCTAGAGATACTGGTCTCAATTAATGCATCTATTGTTCTACATTATTAAAAATGAGTCACCTAGTCTCTTTTTCCACTTGCACAGGATCCTTTGCTACCAAGGAGATTGTCAGGAGATTGTGTAGGACAGGAAGTAATTGAGCAACATATTCAATGCAAAACCTAATAGGAGTTATGTCAGAACATAGTGCCTTGTTATTTGTGTATTGTGTTATTTTATCCATTGGAAATGATTGGTAGAAGCCTGAAACTGTAAAAACAATGTTTTCGTTTCAGTTGTTTCTCAATACTAAGAGTGCTTATTTTGTTTTCACCTGTTTTGAAGTTGGTACAGTTTTTCAGCAAAGCTAAGATAGTAGAATCTTGGTATGTTTTCTGAGTCTGGTCAAAGAGAGACTGTGGATTTACTGAAAGTTATTTCATCAAGATGTGATTGCAAAAATTATTGCAAACTTTACTTATAATTTTTGCAGTGGCTACATGAGCTGCCATTAAGTCTCCTCTTCCAATTTCCCTGAATGTCTCTTATGTAATGAGAGTGTAAAAAAAACTCTAAAATTTACCACTAAATTGAGGTAAGTCTTTGTCTGGTTTTGTTGCTTTGCTTTTTTAAGTAGTGCCATATTTTTTTAAACTACGTCTCTCCTACATTTTTCTGCAAAACTCTGTCAATTTACCTCTTGAGAAGGATGTTAATGAATATAATTTCTGCCAAATACAAATACAGTCTTCTTAATGAACTTTTGATGAAGTTGCAAATCCCTGTGACTTGGATGCCACTGTTGAAAATATTCTGTGGTGGTGGTGCTGATGGTTGTTGTTGTTGTTGTTGTTCAGCAAGACTATTTATCGTTACCGTCACTAACATGTGCTTAATTTTCCTTATAACAACAATATAAATGTAGAATTTTTATAATATTGAATGTAGCTCATCCTAGAATCACACTGCTACTATTGTGCTTAAAGTTGGCAGCTGTCAGAAAAATCAAATAACTGATTTGAGTCCTCCATCAGTGAATATTCTTGTTCATATTGTCACTTCTTAACCTCACTCAAGACCTAATGTGAAAGCTTGGTCATCAGTGAAATACAACACTTAGCATTGAAAGCATTTAACACTCATGATACACTGCAAACTATGGATGAAAGGCAACAGACAGTTCCCATACTCCTAGATTTCCAAAAGGCATTTGACATGGTACTGCTCTGCAGACTGTTAACAAAGCTACAAACATATGGAACAGGTTCCCAGATATGAGAGTGGCTAAAAGACTTTTTAAGCAATAGAAACCAATACATTCTTCTTGACAACAAGTGTTCATCAGAGACAAGGGAATCATCAGGTGGGCCCAGGGAAGTGTGATAGGACTGCTATTATTTTCTGTACACACAAATGATTTGGCAGACAGGGTGGACAGCAATCTGCAGTTGTTTTCTGATGATGCTGTGGTGTAAGGGAAGGTGTCGAAGGTGAGTGACCATAGGATGATGCAAGATGACTTAGATAAAATTTCTAGCTGGTGTGATAAAGGGTAGTTGGCTCTAAATGTAGAAAAATATAAGTTAATGGTGATGAATAAGAAAAACAAACCCGTAATGTTCAGATACATCATTGGTAGCATCGTGTGTGACATAGTCACATTGTCTAAATATGTGGACTTCACATTGCAAAGTGATATAAACTGGAATGAACATGTAAGGATTGTGGTAGGAAAGGTGAGTCGTTGGCTTTGCTGTATTCGGAGAATTTTAGGAAAGTGTGGTTCATTTGTAAATGAGACATATAGGATACTAACGTGACCTACTCTTGAGTGCTACTCAAGTGTTTGGGATCCACACCAGGTCAGGTTAAAGGAAAGCATCATAGCAATTCAGAGGCTGCCTGCGGTTTGTTACCAGTAGGCTCGAACAACACGCAAGTGTTGTGGAGATGCTTTGGGAATTCAATTGGGAATCCCTGGGTGGGAGGCTATGCTCTTTTCGGGGACCACTATTGAGAAAATTTGGAGACCTGGCATTTGAAACTGAGTGCAGAGCAATCCTATTGCCACCAACACATATTTGGCTTAAGGACCACGAAGATAAGATACTAGAAATTTGGGCTCATATGGAGGCATATAGGCAGTAGTTTTTCCCTTGCTCTATCTCTGAGTGAGTGAAACAGTAAATGAAACGACTAGTAGTGATACAGGGTACCCTTTGCAACGCACTCTATGGTGGCTTGTACAGTATGTATTTAGATATATCCATACTGTACAGCCAGAACAGAGCTGATCTCACAGATGGAGAGTGCAGTTATCCAGACATCAAATATTCAAGAAAGCTGGTCCTCATACAACTATTGAATGTTACAGGTAAATAAACATTGCAAATATAAGACACCACACCAATGGCTCTAGAGCTCACAGCATTGTTCCCTTTCCTGCAGAAATAGTAACCCAGAAGCTGTCATTGGAGCCTACTATTGCATTCTGGATCTAGATCTTGGCACTGTACAACAGTGCTGGTGGATCCTCATATTCTGGTTGTATTGTTACATCCTCTAAACTGTGACGAGCATCGAAGTAACCCCTTCCGTCAAAACTTTGCAATCATGAAGTGAGTTGTCAGATTCCTTGAACCTCTCATAGTCTGTCTTTGCCTCTGGACAGTAGTAGGGCTACATATGGAAGACACGGACATAATCTCTGCTTGCTGACTTCTTAGCATTGGGTCATAATCCTTTACTTAGGTATCCTGAGCATTGTCCAGATGAAATAAGAACAGGGTTTCCATTATCATTTCAGCCTCATGACAGTGGAGCAGAAAGAACAGTGTGAAACCTGTTTTGTATGTTGTGTATTGTTTCACTGTGTTGTATGTGAATGTCACAATGTGTTGTGTTGTATCCCAATTTCTACATTTGACACCAATGTAGATTGAGACCACATCTTCCAGCATCTCATTAAAGTGCTCTGTAAGGCCATTCTATGTAACAGATCTACTAAGGAGACTGCCTACACTACGCTTGTCCGTTGTCTTAAAGAGTACTGCTGCGCAGTGTGAGATCCTTACCAGATAGGACTGATGGAGTACATCGAAAAAGTACAAAGAAGTGCAGCACATTTTGTATTATTGCGAAATATGGGAGAGAGTGTCACTGAAATGATACAGGATTTGGGCTGGACATCATTGAAAGAAAGGCAATTTTCGTTGCGACAGAATCTTCTCACGAAATTCCAATCACCAACTTTCTTCTCCAGATGCGAAAATACTTTGTTGACACTGACCTACATAGGGAGAAATGATCATCATGATAAAATAAGGGAAATCAGAGCTCATACAGATAGATATAGGTGTTCATTCTTTCCGTGCTCTATACGAGATTGGAATTGTACTGAATTGTGAAGGCGGTTTGATGAACCCTGTCCCAGGCACTTAAATGTGATTTGAAGAGTATCCATGTAGCTGTAGATGTAGATAGATTCATCTGTGGGTGCTAGGCAGTTGTCATCCTGTGGGTGATATTACAATGTGAAGTTACCTCTGGTGCGAGCCTCAAATGGAAAACATCTCCATGCTCAGAGATTGTCACACAGGGTGCTTCAGAATGGTGGCGTCCACAAGGAATTTTTCCATTTCCAGAGCGTTAACAGTCAGTACAGCTTTGGTGACAGGGTAGTGGGTGAGGTAGTCATTGCCAACTATTATCTATAAATTCCCCTTTGTCAGCTTTGTGACTCTTGCCAAGCCGCAAATTCCAATGTGGTGGAATAGTGCTGCTGTAGGTGGGATTCATACCTGATGCTCCGGAGGTAACTATGGCACGTGCTTCCATTCTTGGAATTCCTCACAGTGGCTCACATAGTGCTGTAACAAATTGACGGGGACATGGTCAGTGATACTTGCCTCTGATTCTCTACAGAATCTTCATGAATCGAAGGTGATCAGATGTTGGAGTTCTATAAAAATACTTTAGGATCACTGGCTGCAGATGAGGTGGGATGAGAGGTAACCATTTCTGCCCCATTGGATCATAGTTCCTCTTATACAATGTTTCATTTATTGACTGGAATCCTCCTTTGATCGACTCCTCATACTTCAATATTTCTGTAGTTTCCAGCAGTGCTGTGTCTTCCTCCTGTTCAGCAACCATGCCATTTAATGCAGAGTGACAAAGATTTTGTCCATGCTGCTGTGCTCCACTATTGGGTTCCTTGAAAAATGGTCAGCATCATTCTGTTTGCATTCTTTTTTGTATGCCATTGTGATGTCACACTCCTGAAGTCTCAATGCCCATCTCACTGGTCAGCTTGACAAATCCTTCAGCTTACTCAGCAAGCATAGAGAGTGATGATCCATCACAGTGATGAATGATTTCCAAATAAATACAGCTGGAACTGCAAGGCACTCTTTGTCTGTTGTAGAGTGGCACTTCTCAGATGTGGAAAGTACTCTGCAAGAATAAGCTATAAGTCTTTCAGCACCTTCCTGAATTTGTACTAGAACTGCTGCTATGCCAAAACAGCTTGGTCAGTGTGAACTTCCTTCTCAGCATTCTTGTCATACAATAATAGAATGGGACAAGATGTTAGAGCCTCTGCATTGATAAAGAAAGATTTTTCTTGTGCCTCATACACAAAAAATTTGGTGTATTCCTGCAGTAGTTCTTGCAGGAAATTTTCATGGTACAGAAGTCCTCTGTGAATTGCTGATAATATGGGCACGTTCCAAGAAAACTTCTCACATCACAGATATGCTGAGGAGTCATAAAATCTGCGATTACTATTACTTTCTTTGGATCAGGACGGACTCCTTCGCCATTCGTCAGGTGCCCCAAGATCAACATTTCTTGGGTGATGAAGAGGCACTTTTTGAGATTCAGGCAAAGAGGGTTGGGTTGTTTGGGGGAGGAGACCAGACAGCGAGGTCATCGCTCTCGTCAAATTAGGTAAGGATGGGGAAGGAGGTTGGCTGTGCCCTTTCAAAGGAAGCATGGTGGCATTTGCCTGGAGTGATTTAGAGAAATCAAGGAAAACCTAAATCAGGTTGGCTGGACGCGGGATTGAACCGTAGTCCTCCCGAATGCGAGTCCAGTGTGCTAACCAATGCACCACCTCGCTTGATCAGACAGAGACCTACCATCAGAACACACTTCAACATGGTTGTCAATTGGCTTAGAAGTTCTTCAAATGTCTTCGAAAAGTGACAGTGCCGTCCACATAGCAAAGACACAGTGTCCAGTTTTGGAGCAAAGCAGGTTGTCCATCATATGTTCGAAGGTGGCTGGAACGTTAAGTCCAAACACCGTAACTTTGAACTCCTAGAGGTTGTCAGGAGCTATGAAGGCAGGCCTTTCCTGGTCAGCCTTCTCAGCCTTATTTTTCCAGGAACCTGTGTGCATGTCCATAGTAGAGAAATGCTTTGCTCCTTTCAAGAGTCTAGGGTATCATTAGCGTGCGGCAATGTATAGACATTATGAGAAGGAGAGTTACTACTCACCATATAGTGGAGATGCTGAGTCGCATATAGGCACAACAAAAAGATTTTCACATTTAAAGCTTTCAGCCAATAGCCTTTGTCAACAGTAGACACACACATAGTGGTGCGTGCAAACGTGCGCGCGCACGCGCACACACACACACACACACACACACACACACACACACACACACACACATTTTGCAGTTGCAGGCAAGTGAAACCGCAATGTGTGTATATTGTTGACAAAGGCCAGGCCGAAAGCTTTAAGTGTTAAAATCTTTTTGTTGTGCCTATCTGCAACTCAGCATCTCCGCTATATGGTGAGTAGCAACTTTCCTTCTCATAATATTGTTACATTACATCCTGGATTTTTCATTGTTTGATAATGGATAGACATCTTTACTTGTGATTTTGTTCAGTGTTCAGTCACTGGTAGTCGATACAGAAATGCTGTGTGCCACAGGAGAGGACCAAGGGCTATGTGAAAGTTCAACAAAGTCATCTTGTAGCATCTCTTCCACTTCCTTAGATTATCCATTGTTCAGCTGGCAATACTAGTTCTGGCTGATTGGTGGATGATTTCCAGTGTTCATAAGGTGTTTTACTGTGGACTGCTTGGTCTGTCTTTTCTCCACTCTGGATTTGAAAGCATCCAAAAATAGACTTACCAACATTGTTCCTCAGTCAGGCCAAATCCTATTTGCGTTCGATAGTAACTTCGTTTTCGATAGTAACTTCGTTCCCTGCATTGTCTTAGTGGTAGCAAGGCATATTTCTTCATTAAAGCCCATCCTTTCACAGTTTAACTGTGCGTCTTCATTGACAACTGGAAAACTTATTATTGATGATGGCAGGATAATTATGTCTTCAACAGCAGCAAACAGCTGCCTGGAGCAGTCTTTGTTACATGTGCTTGTTGGAATAGCTTCAGCAGTGTGGAGCTCTGATCTTCTACATTCTATGATTGCTTGTGTTGCTTGCAAGAAGCTCTGGTGGAGAATGACATTATGATTACATTCTGCTAAAATGACGAATTCGAAGGGCTGCGTTCTGTCATTGTTAGTTATTCTTGCAATACATGCTTCTGTCAGGTGGTTGTATTTTTCATTCACGACCTTCAGTGCAGTCACTTTTGTATCATGGAACATAGTCTTCTTTAGCTGGTGATGATAAGCATTTGAGATTCCAGGAAGAAAGGGCCGGAGTGCTGAGGGTATTTTGCCTGTCTCATACATCTTGCTCACCAGGTGGAAGAGTTTTGTTGTCATGGCTGGCTCTCCCACAGCTATCAGTAGTTCTGAGGGAATGTTGTCTACTCCCTGGGCCTTGTTTCAACTTAGGTTTTTCAGTGCTCTGTCAAAGTCCTCATGCAGTATCATATCTACCATTTCATTTTCATCTACGTCCTCTTCCATTTCCCTAACATTGCCCTCAAGTATATCACCCTTGTATAGACCCTCTATATACTCCTCCCACCTTTCTGTTTTCCCTTCTTTGTTTAGGACCAGTTTTCCCTCTGAGCTGTTGATATTCGTACAGGTGGTTCTCTTTTGTCCAAATGTCACTTTAATTTTCTTGTAGGCAGCATCTATCTTACCCCTAGTGATACATGCTTCTACATCCTTACATTTGTCCTCTGCCCATTCCTGCTTAGCCATTCTGCACTTCCTGTAGATTGAATTTTTGAGGCATTTGTATTCCTTTTCACCTGCTTCATTTACTGCATTTTTATGTTTTCTCCTTTCGTCAGTTAATTTCAGTAACTCTTACGTTACCCAAAGATTTCTTCTAGCCCTCAACTTTTTACTGTCAGTATTCCAATCCTATGCTGCCTTCACTATTTCATCTCTGAAAGCTACCCATTCTTCTTCTACTGTATTCCTTTCCCTTGTTCTTGTCAATTGTTCCCTAACACTCCCTACGAAACACTCTGCATTCTCTGGTTCTTTCAGTTTATCCAGGTCCCATCTCCTTAAATCCCTACCTTTTTGCAGTTTCTTCAGTTTTAATCTACAGTTCATAACCAATTAATTGTGGTCAGTGCCTACATCTGCTCCTGGAAATGACTTATGATTTAAAACCTGGTTTCTAAATCTCTATCTTACTATTGCATAATCAATCTAAACCTTGCAGTGTCTCCAGGTCTGTTCCACATGCACAGTCTTCTTTCAAGATTCTTAAACCAAGTGTTAGTTATGATTAAGTTATGCTCTGTGCAAAATGCTACCAGGCGGCTTCCTCTTTCTTTCCTTATCTGCAGCCCATATTCACCTTCTACTTTTCCTTCTCTTCATTTTCCTACTATTGAATTCCAGTCCCCCATGACTATTATATTTTCATCTCCCTTAACTATCTGAATAATTTCTTTTATCTCAGCATACATTTCTTCAATCTCATAATCTGTGGAGCCAGCTGGCATATATGAGGTGGAATCCTGAATTTTCAGGACTGGTGCTGCCATCTGGAAAGTAGGAGTAGGAGATCTTCGCACCGCTAGGTGGCGAGAGCTGCATATCTTATGAGTCAGTGTGCAGAGTGGCATTCAGCTGGGAGGACATGTTGCGTGTCCACAGTGATTTCCGTAATACTCTGTGTTTGATGTGTGACAATTTTATGATGGATCCATGAACAGAACAGCGCGTGTGTATCAAATTCTGTGCAAGTCTCGGGAAAAGTGCTACGGAGGCCCTTGCAATGATTCAACAAGTGTTTGGAAGACAGAGCATGAGCCGTATGCATGTGTGAGTGGCATGCTCGGTTCAGGGCCGGCCTTACAGATGTTGAAGATGATGCTCACACTGGAAGGCCCGTTAGCTGCACAACACCAGACGTTGATGCCAAACTTCAACAATTGGTTCGTGTGGATCGACGTTGAACCATTCAGGACCTTGCGGTTGAAGTGGGTATTGGTTATGAGACATGTCAACAAATGTTGACTGACGAATTGGGCATGCATCGTGTCGCTGCAAAATTTGTGCCAAGAATCTTGACAGCTGATCAGAAGGCACAGCGTGTTGAAGTGTGCACAGACCTTCGTCAGACTGCATCTGATGATCCAGCCTTCTTGTCACGGGTTATCACCGGCGACGAGAGCTGGATTTATGGTTATGACCCAGAGACAAAGCAACAATCGTCCCAGTGGAAGAGCCTGGGCGCTCCAAGACCCGAAAAAGCAAGACAGTTGAAGAGCAAAGTGAAGAACATGATCATCATTTTCTTTGATACCAAGGGAATTGTGCACAAAGAATTCGTCCCACCCAACCAAACAGTGAATTCCGCATACTACTGTGACGTTTTGAGACGGCTCCATGAAAACGTGCGGCGACAACTGCCTGAACTTTGATGTCAAGGGAAGTTGCTGCTGCATCACGACAACAAGCTCTGTCACAGGTCCTTGCTCACTAGGACCTTTTTGGCAAAAAACAACATGGCAGTTGTACCCCACCCACCGTACTCGCCAGATTGGCACCTTGCAACTTTGCGCTAATCCCAAAACTGAAACTCAAGTTGAAAGGCCGTTAGTTCGAGACTCTAGAGAGGATTCAAGAAGCATCGCTGGCGGTGATAAACACCCTCAAAGAACAAGACTTTCAGGAAACACTTGGCCAGTGGCAGAAGCACTGGGACCGGATGTATGTATGGATGGGAACTACGAGGCATATTTTTTAAGTAAGTACCGTTTTAAAATTAAAAAAAAGACCTGCTAAGATATCTAAATAATTTTATTTTTACATGAAAGCCTGTACCGTAAATTACTTTTCTACTACATAATTTCTGTCAATATTGAGGCACTTGTCATGACATTGTACCAGTTTTTGAATACCTTCCTCCTAGAATCCTGCCGCCTGACTTGTTAACCACTGCATCACCACTGTTTTGACTTCGTCATCGTCTTGAAGATGCTGACCACCCAGGTGTTTCTTCAAGTGCAAGAGCAGATGGTAGTCACTGGGCACAAGATCTGTGCTGTACGGAGGATGATCTAGAGTTTCCCATCAAAAAGATGTGATGAGATCTTTGGTCTGATTCATCACGTGCGGACGGGCATTGTCTTGCAGCAAAGCGACGCCCTTGCTCATCTTCCATGAACTGTTGCTTTGATTCTGGTGTGAAGTAGGCCACCCATGTTTCATCGCCCATAACAATTTGGCTTAAGAAATCATCACCGTCGTTGTGGTACCACTCAAGGAAAGTCGATGCACTGTCTAAACGTTTGGTTTTGTGCACATCCGTCAACATTTTCGGTACCCAACATGCACGCAGTTTTCGGTAATTCAAGTACTCGGTCACAATGCCATACAAAACAGTACGAGTAACATTAGGAAAGTCATCCCGCAAGGAGGAAATCGTAAAGCGTCTCTTTTCTCTCACCTTATTGTCCACCTCCTGCACCAAGCTTTCATTAACGACCGAAGGACACCCACTCCGTTGTTCATCATGCACATTTGTGCGGCCATCTTTAAATGCTCTCACCCACTTTCTTACCATTCCATCACTCATAATGTTTTCTCCGTAAACTGCACAGATCTCACAATGAATATCAATCACTTTTAGGCCTTTGGCACTAAGAAATCTTATAACAACCCGTACTTCACAGTCGGCGGGACTCATGATTATCGGAGGCATGTTAAACACTCAGTACACAATCTAAACAAGGGAGAATCAGACTGTAATGGTGTCAGTGCGTAGATTAAGGTACAGGCTTTCATGTAAAAATAAAATTATTGAGATATCTTAGCACGTCTTTTTTTATTTCAAAACAGTACTTACTTAAAAAACACGCCTCGTACTTCAAGGGTGATGGTGACAATTGGTCCAAAGGTAAGGTTTTCAACAGATGGCAGCACCAGTCCCGAAAATTTTGGATAGCACCTCGTAAACTTGCACTACTGTGGCAGGTGTGGGCTTCGTGTCTATCTTGGCTACAATAATGCGTTCACTATGCTGTTCATAGCAGCTTATCCGTTTTCCTATTTTTTTTTGTTCATTATTAAATCTACTCCTGCATTACCGCTATTTGATTTTATATTTATAGCCCTATATTCACCAGACCAGAAGTCCTGTTCCTCCTGCCACTGAATTTCGCTAAATCTCACTATATCTAACTTTAACCTATTCATTTCCCTTTTTAAGTTTTCCAACCCCCTGCACTATTAAGGGATCTCACATTCCACACTCCGATCCGTAGAACGCCAGTTTTATTTCTCCTAATAACGACATCCTTCTGAGAAGTCCCTGCCCGAAGAACCAAATGGGGGACTATTTTACCTCAGGAATATTTTACCCAAGAGGACGCCATCATCATTTAACCATACAGTAAAGCTGCATGCCTTCGGGAAAATTATGGCTGTAGTTTCCCCTTGCTTCCAGCTGTCTGCAGTACCAGCACAGCAAAGCCGTTTTGGTTGATGTTACAAGGGCAGTTCAGTCAATTGTCCAGACTGTTGCCCCTGCAACTACCGAAAAGGTTGCTGTCCCTCTTCAGGAACCACATGTTTGTCTGGCCTCTCAACAGATACCCTTCCGTTGTGGTTGCACCTATGGTATGGCTGAGGCCCGCAGGCATCCGCACCAATGGCAAGGTTCATCGTTCATCTTATATCCTCCTTTCAAGACACTGTCAAATTTATTCATCCGCTCTTCTAAGTCCTTCACTGTCCCTGACAGAATTACAGTGTCATCAGCAAACCCCAAAGTTTTTATTTATTATCCCTGAACTTTAATTCCTACTCCAATTTTTTTTGTTTTTTCTCTACTGTTTGCTCAATGTAGAGACTGAATAAAATCAGGGATACACTACAACCCTGTGTCACTCCCTTCTCAACCATTGCTTCACTTTCATGTCCCTTGACTCTTATAATTGCTGTCTTAGAGATTTTCTCCGCTTGTGGACTTGGTGTTGTGTTGTCATCATTATCATTTCATCCTCATCCCCGTCGCACAAGTTGCCCAATGTGGCGTCGACTGAAATAAGACTTGCACTCGGCGACCGAACTTCCACGGATGGGGCCTCCCTGCTAACAATGACACACACTCATTTCATTTTGCCTTGTGCATGCCCAAATTTCTCCGGAATCCAGAGTGATCTTCCCTGAGGTCGGCTTCTACCAGTTTTTCCATTCTTCTGTAAAGACTTCATGTTAGTATTTTGCAACAATGACTTAAAAAATGACAATTCAGTAATGTTCCCACCTGTCAGCAACTACTTTCTTGGAGTTAGAATTATTACATTCTTCTTGAAGCCTGATGATATTTTGCCTATTTCATACATCTTGCTCCCAGATGGAAGAGTTTTGTCATGGCTGGCTCTCCCAAGGCTATCAGTAGTTGGAATGTAATCTCGTCTACTTGCAGGCTCTTGTTATGACTTACACCTTTTGTACAGTGCTCTGTCAAATTTTCCCCATAGTATCATATCTCCCATCCCATAATCATTTATGTCCTCTTCCATTTCCTTTATGTTGCCCTCAAATACATCTCCTTGTGCAGAACCCCCATACGCTCCTTTCATCTTTCAGCTTTCCCTTCTTTACTTAAGACTGATTTTCAATCTCAGCTCTTGATATTCACATAGGTAGTTCCTTTTTTCCAAAGGCCTTATATTTTCTCCTGTTGTCAATCAAACTGATATCTCTTATGTTACCCAAGAATTTCTACTTGGCTCCTGATGCCTTCTGTTATCCATGAGTTCTTTTTACAGTTTTTGTCATATGCTGTTATGAAGGGGAAGCATTCATCGAAAACACTCATGAATTCTGATACGAAAGCATTGTAGTTTGTGTTTACTGAGTACTGCTTGCTGAAAGACCAGGATGTTTAATTTAGTCTTGAGACAAATGTATTCACATTGTGTTAGCTGAAGTTCCTGACTCGTTTCACTGTTACAGTTTTATCTAAATTTATCAATGAGTTAGTAAAGCAGTAAAGGAAACAAAAGAAAAATTTGAAATAGGAATAAAATCCATGGAGACCAAAAAAAGAAAAAAAAATTAGAGGGTTGCCGATGACATTGTAATTCTGTCAGAGATTGAAAAGGACCTAGAAGAGCAGTTGAACAGAATGGACAGTGTCCTGAAAGGAGGATATAAAGTGAATATCAACAAAAGCAAAATGAGGGTAATGGAATGTAATCAAATTAAATCAGGTGATGCTGAGGGGATTAGATTAGAAAATGAGGCACTTCAAGCAGTAGATGAGTTTTGCTATTTGTGGAGCTAAATAACTGATTATGGCCAAAGTAGAGAGGATATAATATGTAGACTGGCAATGGCAGGAAAAGTGTTTCTGAAAACGAGAAATTAGTTAACATCGAGTATAGATGGAAGTGTCAGGATGTCCATTCTGAAAGTATTTGTATAGTGTGTGGCCATGTATGGAAGTGAAGCATGGATGATAAACAGTTTAAACAAGAAGAGAATAGAAGCTTTTGAAATGTGATGCTACAGACGAATGTGAAGATTAGATGGGTAGATCACATAACTAATGAGGAGGCTCTGAATAGAATTTGGAAGAAGAGAAATTTGTGGTGAAACCTGACTAAAAGAAGGGATTGGTTGGCAGGACACATTCTGAGGCATCAAGGGATCACCAATGTAGTACTGGAGGGAGTATGGGGGTTAAAATTGTAAAGGGAGACCAAGATATGAGTACAGTAAGCAGATTCAGGAGGACGTAGGTTGCAGTAGTTCTTTGGAGATGAAGAGGCGTGTACTGGATAGAACATCATTGAGACCTGCATCAAACCAGTCTTTGGACTGAAGAAGAAGAAGAAGAAGACGACGACGACGACATTCTTCTGACATGCAACCACAAAATTTAGTACACTGCTTGGCTTTCTTTCGAGTACTTCCTCCACTTCGCAACTGACACATACGTTGATTCCACTTACTGCCGGTATGGTGCATGCTTGGAAAAAAAAAAATGTTGTTGCACCTGACAGAGGTTGTATGTGTTCTCGTGTTGAATGTTATTTAGTATTGATGACCTCACAGTTGATTTCTGCAGAGGTTTTGTAATATATATCTATTATTTTTTTATAACTTGAAATTGGTAAGATCTTACTATCATGTGAGTACAACATGTTCCATCTCACATTTGCTATTTGGAATTCACATATGAAAAATTTGCAGGGCACTCCTCTCACTAAATGTTCTTACTGATCACTATGTTAAGAACATTGGTATAGAAGTTGTCATCCACCTGATAGTGGAACCTATACAGGTATCCAGTATGCCTCAGAAAAATCAAACATATCCTTCCATCCATGTAGCTCTTACACTGATTATGATTCCCACCTAGACCATGGCTCAAAACTCATTGTAATTGTTACAATTCAGTGCGTTCTTCATTGCTTCCACACTAGATCGTGTTTGGAATATCTCAAAATGTAAACTGAGATTCATCGTAGAACATTGTCAATGACCAGTACTGTTAGCTCTATCATTACATCCCGTACATCACAGTAGTGTGGCGTGGCATTTAGTGGTGGTTGTTGAAGCACACTATGCTGCCATCTGGCCATTCTACTGAACACTGTGCTTTCTTCACAGGTCACCTATGAAATGAGTAAGAAAATGAAGCCGATAGTCACTTTTTTATATCATGGGACAGGAACAGACATACATACAAACCGCCCAAATTTGATGCTAATACATCATATTTGCATCGTATGCAAAATACTTTGAATAAACGAGTGATTGCATTTTAAATAAGTTATTCATGAGTTTGTTGTTTCATTATTTAATCTATGAATTTAGGCATTTGTCCACAAGTCCATACCCACAAAGTTTAAATACACCAGTTAAAAGTGTACAAGCCAAGAGAAAATGAAAAAGAGAGAGGGAGAGGGATATGCGGAGCAGTGACAAACTTGTTCCAATTCACTAGTTGGTCTATGTACCGTGTGTTGTATACCTTCTACAACCTCCACAGTCATATTCACAGCTGTTCCTTCTCCAAAAGCTACTTTATTTAGTCACGAGAAAATACCGTTTGCCCCTCTCTTTACACTTGCAAGGAACTTCCTTCAGTCATGAGGAAACACTCTTTGCAACTCTTAATTACATTTGAAAATGGTGGTGTTGCTGTGACTCATCTCAAGCTGGCCAACTACTCTTCCACTATCATAGCCACTTGGATTGTTTTTAGCCATATTACAATAATATTACCAAGATAGGTGGCACAGTGGTTGAGCGTTGGTCTCATATTGGGAGGAATAATGTTCATTTCCCCGTTGATCATAAATAATTATGTTTTATGTTTCCCCACAATCACTTTAGGGGTAGGCCTTTGAAAAGAATAATACCCTTCCCAAGTTTTGTCAATCTGAGCCTCTGTTCTGTCTCTCTAGTGATATTTATGTTAATGCCAAGTAGCCTCACACTGCAGCTGTTGTTGTTGTTGTTGTTGTTGTTGTTGCGGTCTTCAGTCCAGAGACTGGTTTGATGCAGCTCTCCATGCTAATCTATCCTGTGCAAGCTTCTTCAACTCCCAGTACCTACCGCAACTTACATCCTTCTGAATCTGCTGAGTGTATTCATCTCTTGGTCTCCCTCTACGGTTTTTACCCTCCACGGTGCCCTCCAATACTAAATTGGTGAGCCCTTGATGCCTCAGAACATGTCCTACCATCCGATCCCTTCTTCTAGTCAAGTTGTGCCACAAACTCCTCTTCTCCCCAATTCTGTTCAATACCTCCTCATTACTTATGTGATCTACCCACATAATCTTCAGCATTCTTCTGTAGCACCACATTTCGAAAGCTTCTTTTCTCTTCTTGTCCAAACTATTTTTCGCCCATGTTTCATTTCCATACATGACTACACTCCATACAGATACTTTCAGAAATGACTTCCTTAACTTAAATCTATACTTGGTGTTAACAAATTTCTCTTCTTTAGAAACGCATTCCTTGCCATTGCCAGTCTACATTTTATATCCTCTCTACTTCGATCATCATCAGTTATTTTGCTCCCCAAATAGCAAAACTCCTTTACTACTTTAAGTGTCTCATTTCCTAATCTAATTCCCTCAGCATCACCTGACTTAATTCGACTACATTCCATTATCCTTGTTTTGCATTTGTTGATGTTCATCTTATATCCTCTTTTTCAAGACACTGTCCTTTCCGTTCAACTGCTCTTCCCAGTCCTTTGCTGTCTCTGACAGAATTACAATGTCATCATCGAACCTCAAAGTTTTTATTTCTTCTCCATGGATTTTAATACCTACTCTGAATTTTTCTTTTGTTTCCTTTACTGCTTGTTCAATATACAGATTGAATAACATCAGGGAGAGGCTACAACCCTGTCTCACTCCCTTCCCAACCACTGCTTCCCTTTCATGTCCCTTGACTCTTATAACCGACTCTTACAACTGCCATCTGGTTTCTGTACAAATTGTAAATAGCCTTTCGCTCCCTGCATGTTAGCCCTGCCACCTTAAGAATTTGAAAGAGAGTATTCTATTCAACATTGTCAAAAGCTTTCTCTAAGTCTACAAATGCTAGAAACGAAGGTTTGCCTTTCCTTAATCTATTTTCTAAGATAAGTCGTAGGGTCAGTATTGCCTCACGTGTTCCAATATTTCTTTGGAATCCAAACTGATCTTCCCCGTGGTCAGCTTCTACCGACTTTTCCATTTGTCTGTAAAGAATTCGCGTTAGTATTTTCCAGCTGTGACTTACTAAATTGATAGTTCGGTAATTTTCACATCTGTCTATACCTGCTTTCTTTGGGACTGGAATTATTATATTCTTCTTGAAATCTGAGGGTATTTCGCCTGTCTCATACATCTTGCTCAACAGATGGTAGAGTTTTGTCAGGACTGGCTCTCCCAAGGCTGTCAGTAATTCAAATGGAATGTTGTCTACTCCCGGGGCCTTGTTTTGACTCGGGTCTTTCAGTGCTCTGACAAACTCTTCACGCAGTATCATATCTCCCATTTCGTGTTGTTCTACATCCTCTTCCATTTCCAAAATATTGTCCACAAGTACATCACCCTTGAATAGGCCCTCTATATACTCCTTCCACCTTTCTGCTTTCCCTTCTTTGCTTAGAACTGAGTTTCCATCTGAGTTCTTGATATTCATACAAGTGTTTCTCTTTTCTCCAGAGGTCTCTTTAATTTTCCTGTAGGCAGTATCTAGCTTACCCCTAGCGAGATAAGCCTCTACATCCTTATATTTGTCCTCTAGCCATGTAGCTATTTGCTTTCAAACTTTGGTCACTTATGGAGCGAAATGTGCAACTTTTATTTCTGGATATATGCCCCAATCATTTCCTCCAAATTTTAAGTTTTCAGTGGTTTCCTTGTACCGCTGTATGTGAATGCTGATATGGTGGATTGAGCTTCTGCTCAATTTCTAATGTCAACATTGCAGAAGACATGTTAAATTCTTATCCTTCTCAAGTCTCCTTGGATCAACACACGGACCGATTCCAGAAGATCGGTCCTGATAGTGAACTTGATAACACTTGTCCTTACTGTTGAGACAACCAGGTTGATAGGGACCCATAACAATTCATTGCATCACTGCTGCACATTTAGAGTTGTGGAAATCTTGATGTGTCTTAGCAGTTGTCACTCAGTTTTTATTCTTTATTGATATTTTCGTCTTCATTACAGTGGTATCTAAAATATATAGACTGTCCAGTAACATTAATGAGGCCACTGCCTATGTTCAATGTCAACAAGAAATAGCCACTCAGTGACGGCAGGTGGCAGCACTAGCAGTGGAGGGTGTATATAAAGCATGTTGGGGGATGCGGAAAACAGTGCATTCGTTGTAACGCAGAAATGAGCAATTTAGCAGATGTCCAGAATGGCTTGATAATTGCCTTTCAGGCCAAAAGTGGTAGCATTTCCAAAACAGCTAAGCTTGTAAACTGTTCGCCTACATCGTGGCTAAAGTACAAGGGGGGACCCAAAAGTAACCAGAATCATAATGCTGTACATCGTGTACTTGTTGTAGCAGGTTGTGCCGCCAGAGGCTTGCAGTAGGAGCTCTGCTGAGTCATTCTGCCACGCGGTGTTGCCCAACAGTGAGAAGTCTAGTTTCTTTGGCAGTTCTTTGAGTGTGCATACAGTGCAGACGTGACACGAGGAAATGGTTAGTTCTTACGGACAACATGCAGCAATGAAGTTTTGTTTCATGCTCGGCAAGAACACAGCAGAAACTGTTGCAATGATTCAGACAGCCTACAAAGACCATGCTCTTAGTAAAACACAAGTGTACAAATGGTTTTCTCACTTTAAAAATGGAGAAATGTTGGTTGAAGATCAGCCCCATTCCGGTCAAGTTTCAACTGCTCGAAGCAAAGACAACATCGACAAAATCCGTGATCTCATCAGTGAAGATCGATGCAAGACAATCTAGCAACTCTAGAACTTGTCCAGGTTGTCCTCGAGCTTAATTCAGCGCATTATGAGAATCGATTTGGGGATGCGAAGAGTGGTAGCAAAATTCATGCCAAAGCTTCTTACTTCGCGTTCAAGCCTGTCTTGAAGTGAAGCATGCGTTCAAAGATGATCCACATTTTTTTCCAACAAAATCATTACAGGTGGTGAGTCACAGTGCTACGGGTACAATCCAGAAAGTAAACAACAGTCATCACAATGGAAGTCACCTGGCTCACCTCGACCAAAACAAGCTCAACAAGTGAAATTGAATGTGAAAATGATGTTGATCTGTTTTTTTTTTTTTATTTTTTTTATTTTTTTTTTTTTTTTTACATCAAAGGGATCGTACACTCTGAATTTGTCCCTGAAAACCGGGCAGTAAACCAACAATTTTATTTGTTTTCCCTCGGCTCAGTGGGATCTACTAGCAGGACAGTGCAACATGTCACGCAGCTTGCAGTGTATATGTGTGGTTCAAAGAGCACCAGGGCGAGTACTATACACCCTTGGCCACCAAACTACCCAGATTTAAACCCAGTTGAGAATCTGTGGAACTACCTCACTTGAGCTCTTTGCACCATTGGTCCTCAACTGAGGAATGTAATGCAGCTGGCCATAGCACTGGAGCCAGCATG
Source organism: Schistocerca cancellata (assembly GCF_023864275.1). Lineage (NCBI taxonomy): Eukaryota > Metazoa > Arthropoda > Insecta > Orthoptera > Acrididae > Schistocerca > Schistocerca cancellata. The sequence goes on along the minus strand of NC_064628.1, from coordinate 329,145,262 downwards.
GTGCCATATCCCTCTCAATCCATCTCAGAACTGTGACTGCCTTCCTGCATGTCTCAAACTGCAAAAGGTGGTCATTCAGGTTTTGACAGATGATCATATTAATGTGACTGGACAATGTATATTTATCAAAGTAGCAAATTCAATTTCTTGTATTTGGCAGCATCTTAATAACTATTAACATATTGTTGTTAATCTTTTTTTCTCTTTTCAGGTTTGTGCAGCTGAATTCTCCTGCCACTGGATCTGTTCAAAAGAAGTACAAAGTTCCTAGTGATATTGATACTCTATTGCTTTTCAATGAAAATATTGATCGTCCAGTTGCAAGTCTGAGCATGTCAGACATGCCAATAAAAACAATGCAGGATATTATTAATAGTAACAAATATCTAATGCTTCCCAGATTGTCTTCACAGGTCAGATGCCAATCCTAGATTTCTTTTTAACATTACTGTAATCATTCTGATGTCTTGATTTGAAAAAGATAAGAATTCTTATACAGTTTACTGTTTTATATGCATTTACAGTGACTTTATGTGGGGTTAACATTTTGGAGACTGGTCTTGCAAAACTATGTAAGGATTGCTGGAATAGCGTTTTAAAGAAGTTTTGGAATGTTTAGGTATCAGGAATGAGAGTTAATAAGTACGCTCTTTATTACAGAAAATAAAGGTCTAAACATCTGTTTGTAGATGGATATAAATATCAATATTTTATCAGCCTGCATGAAAAAATGACACTTAAAACATTCAGTGTTCTAATCTTGAACGAATTCATAAATAAAAATTTTAAATGTTGTGTTAGAACAATCAGGCATACAAAGTGCTACAGTGCAGTCAGACCACTGTCAGCAAAACTTTTTCCTGGTGGATTATTTTGTTTAATTCTGTACAACAAACATAAAAAAAGGTTTTATATCACCTCGGTTCTGAGAGTTCCGGAACCTGTACAGAAAATTGGAATAGAGATCAACATAAACATCATTTCCGCCCTTTTTATTGCTCATAGAAACCACACATTGCATGTTGTACCACCATACAGGGAGACCTTCAAAGATCGTGGTCCAGATTGCTGCACACACCGGTATCTCTAATACCCAGTAGCACATCCTTTTCATTGATGCATGCCTTATTCGCCGTGGGCATATTATCCACAATTTCATCAAGGCACTGTTGGTGTAGATTGTTCCACTCCTCAACAGCGATTTGGCATAGATCCCTCAGAGTGGTTGATGGATCACGTCATCCATAAACAGCGCTTTTCAATCTATTCCAGGCATGTTTGATAGGGTTCATGTCTGGAGAACATGCTGGGCACTCTAATCGAGCGATGCCGTTATCCTGAAGGGAGTCATTCGCAAGATGTGCATCATGCGACGCAAATTATTGTCCATGAAGACAAATGCCTTGCCAATATGTGTATTGTACTGCCGTTATGGCGCCTTTCATGACCACCAACGGTGTACATCGGCCACACATAATGCCACCCTAAAACAGCAGGGAACCTCCACCTTGCTGCACACACAGGACAGCATGTCTAAGGCGTTCAACCTGACCGGGTCGCCTTCAAACACGTCTCGGACGACTGTCTGGTTGAAGGCATATGCGATACTCATCGGTGAAGAGAATGTGGCGCCAATCTGTAGCGGTCTATTTGGCATGTTGTTGGGCCCATCTGTGATGCGCTGTATGGTGTCGTGGTTGCAAAGATGGACCTCGCCATGGATGTTGGGAGTGAAGTTGCGCATCATGCAACCTATTGCGCACAGTTTGTGTCGTAAAACAACGTCCTGTGGTTGCACGAAAAGCATTATTCAACATGTTCGTGTTGCTGTCAGGGTTCCTCCGAGCCATAATCCATAGGTAGCGGTCATCCACCGCAGTAGTAGACCTTGGGCAGCCTGAGCGAGGCATGTCGTCAACAGTTCCTGTCTCTCTATATCTCCTCCATGTCTGAACAACATCCCTTTGGTTCACTCCGAGACACCTGGGAGCCCTTTCTGGCACAAAGTAACAATGCGGACACGATCGAACTGCGGTATTGACCGTCTAGGCATGATTGAACTGCAGACAACATGAGCCATGTACCTCTTTCCTGGTGGAATGACTGGAACTGATCGGCTGTCAGACCCCCTCCATTTAACAGGTGCTGCTCCTGCATGCTTGTTTACATCTTTCGGCTTGTTTAGTGACGTATCTGGTCAGTCAAAGGGACTGTGTCTGTGATACAATATCCACAGTCAACGTCTGTCTTCAGGAGTTCTAGGAACCGAGGTGATGCAAAACTTTTTTTATGTGTGTATATATTCTGTACACAGTATTAAAAAAACTTGTTAGATTTGCTTTCTTTGTGAACGACTGTATCTTGTCTACACGTCTGTCTACATATGTACACTGCAAGCTGATGTACAGTGCATGGCGGGGAGTACATTGACAGATATTAGCGACTTTCTGTTCTGTACCATTTGCATAAGCTATAATTAGAAATATTATTAATTCTGTGGCTCTGTTTTCTATTGTCCCTACTGGTGATATATGCTGAGGTGACAAAAGTCATGGGATAGTGATTTTCCCACATACAGATGGCAGTAGTATCATGTAGATGAGGTGTAAAAGGTGCATTGGCTACTCTGTCACTTGTACTCAGATGTTTCGTGTGAAAAGGTTCCAATGTGATTATTGCCATGGTAGTGACCATTTCAGGAATCGTTAGGGAATCTAATACTCCAAGATCCGCAGTGTCAAGAGTGTGCAAAGAATAATAAATTTCAGGCATTACCTCTCACCATGGATAATGTAATGGACAGTGGCCTTCATGTAATGACCAAGAACAGTGGTGTGTGCGTAAAGTGGTCAGTGCTAACAGACAAGCAAATCAGTGTGGGATGTATGATGAACATATCTATAGGACAACATGGCAAGATTTGTCGGCAGCAGACGACAGATGCGAGTGCCTTTGCTAACAGCATGATATTGCCTGCAGTGCCTCTCCTGTGCTTGTGGGCCTATCAATTGGACTCCGGAAAACTGTGGCCTGGTCACATGAGTCCTGATTTCAGTTTTTAAAGAGCTGATGGTAGGTTTCAAGTGTGGTGCAGACCCTACAAAGCCATGGACCCACATTGTCAACAAGGCATTGTGCAAACTTATTAATGGTGTGGGCTGCGTTTACTCAAAATGGACTGGGCCCTCTGGTCCAACTGAACCAATCATTGACTGGTAATTGTTATGTTCGGGTACTTCGAGAATATTTGCAGCCATTCATGGACTTCATGGTCCCAAACAATGATGGAATTTGTGTGGATGACAGCGTGCCAGGTCACAGTTGCTTGCAATTAGTTTGAAGGACATTCTGGACATTTTAGGCGAATGATCTGGCCATCTAGATCACCCGACATGATTCCCATTTAACATTTATGGAACATAAGCAAGAGGTCAGTTCATGTACAAAACCCCACACTAGCAACACTTTCGTAATTGACAGCTGTAGACAGCATGGCTCAATATTTATGCAGGTTACTTCCTATGACTTTTTCAGTGCTTACCACGTCAAGTTGCTGTACTGTCCTGGGGAAAGGAGGTCCGACATGATATGAGGTGGTGTCCCATGACATATGTTACCTGTGAATTCATTTAAAACTACACAATTGTGACACACTCTTTCTCAAATATTGTTTCTCTAAATATACCCAACAGGATTTGCTAAGTGCACATTATTAGATAACAGATCTGCCAAACAATAATTCTCTGCTCATAATAAACTTTGGTGGCTATCATCTCTGTAACAGCACATTAATCCCAAATCTCTGTGTCTTTGATGAAATTGTTGAAGATATCGGATCTGTTCATAGGCTGTCAGAGTAGTGGTTGGAGCCAGTCATGCAATAATGAATTCAGTATTGCGTTGTAATAGTGTTTGTCATACAGGTGGTCCATTGATACTGACCGGGCCAAATATCTCACGAAATAAGCATCAAACGAAAAAACTACAAATAACGAAACTCATCTAGCTTGAAGGGGGAAACCAGATGGCACTATGGTTGGCCCGCTAGATGGTGCTGCCATAGGTCAAACAGATATCAACTGTTTTTTTTTTTTTTTTTTTTTTTTTTTTTTTTTTTTTTTTTTTTTATTACATATTCATGTAGTATGTAAAGAAATATGAATGTTTTAGTTGGGCAACTTTTTTCGCTTTGTGATAGATGGCACTGTAATAGTCACAAACGTATAAGTACATGGTATCACGTAACATTCCGCCAGTGAGGACGGTATTTGCTTCGTGATATGTAACATTCCGCCAGTGAGGACGGTATTTGCTTCGTGATACGTTACCCGTGTTAAAATGGACCTTTTACCAATTGCGGAAAAGGTCGATATTGTGTTGATGTATGGCTATTGTGATCACATTGTCCAACGGGAATGTGCTATGAATGCTGCTCAGTATCTTGGACGACATCATCCAAGTGTCCGGACCGTTCGCCAGATAGTTACGTTATTTAAGGAAACAGGAAGTGTTCAGCCACATTTGAAATGTCAACCACGACCTGCAACAAAGGTGTTTTAGCTGCTGTCACGGCTAATCCGCACATCAGTAGCAGACAAATTGTGCGAGAATCGGGAATCTCAAAAACGTCAGTGTTCAGAATGCTACATCAACATCAACTGCACGTGTACCATATTTCTATGCACCAGGAATTCCATGGTGACAACTTTGTATGTCGTGTACAGTTCTGCCACTGGGCATAAGAGAAATTGCGGGACGATGACAGATTTTTTGCATGCGTTCTATTTAGCGATGAAGCATCATTCACCAACAACGGTAACATAAACCGGCATAATATGCACTATTGGGCAATGGAAAATCCACGATAGCTGCGACAAGTGAAACAACAGCAACTTTGGTGGGTTAATGTATGGTGCGGCATTATGGGAGGAAGGATAATTGGCCCCCATTTTATCGATGGCAGTCTAAATGGTGCAATGTATGCTGATTTCCTACGTAATATTCTACCGATGTTACTACAAGATGTTTCACAGCATGACAGAATGGCGAGGTACTTCCAACATGGTGGATGTCCGGCACATAGCTTGCGTGCGGTTGAAACGATATTGAATATCGTATTTCATGACAGGTGGATTGGTTGTAGAAGCACATTCACCGGATCTGACGTCCCCGGATTTCTTTCTGTGGAGAAAGTTGAAGGATATTTGCTATCGTGATCCACCGACAACGCCTGGCAACATGTGTCAGCCCATTGTCAATGCATGGGCGAACATTACGGAAGGCGAACTATTCGCTGTTGAGAGGAATGTCATTACACGTATTGCCAAATGCATTGAGGTTGATGGACATCAATTTGAGCATTTATTGCATTAATGTTGTATTTACAGGTAATCATGCTGTAATAGCATGCGTTCTCAGAAATGATAAGTTCACGAAGGTACATGTATCACATTGGAACAACCACAATAAAATGTTCAAATGTACCTATGTTCTGTATTTTAATTTAAAAAACCTACCTGTTACCAGCTGTTTGTCTAAAATTGTGACCCATGTGTTTGTGTCTATTACAGCACCATCTATCACAAAGCGAAAAAAAGTGGCCCAACTAAAACATTCGTATTTCTTTATGTACTACACGAATATGTAATAAAAAATGGGGGTTCCTATTTTAAAAAATGCAGTTGATATCCGTTTGACCTATGGCAGCGCCATCTAGCAGGCCAACCATACCTCCAGTTATTAATCTAAATCCACCGATTCCAGTTACTCTCACTTGTATGCATTTTGAACTTTGCTGGACTTAATGTTTCGACTTGTGGCTGTAAATAATTTGCCTCCTTGAGCATCTAATGTATTTTTCCAATATATGTTACATTTGTGGTTATAGAGTTGAATGCTTTGTGCTATGAATTTCACAATATTCTCAATTCTTTATGTCATTTGTATGTGTCACCGTTCTATGAGAGATTTGAGTTCTGGGAATTTGCTGTGACTGTTTTATTTGTTGTCAAATAAGATAGTCATTGTCTGTATGTGATAATCTACCAGTTTTTATAAATTGTTTCTCAGTTTGTAGGATTTTGTCTGGGATCTCAAGAGTTTTTCTTGTCCTTAAGAAAGTGTTTGCCACATTTATTCTGTCACCCAAGTTGCCATTTTCTATTACAGTGCACACATTCTTTATCCAGGGTGACTTTACAGGTCTCCTCCCTGTAAGGATGGCTGAGGACTCAGCAGCCAAGTTCCCTGGTCTAAAAGCTTCACTTGGATCCATAACAGTAAACACTCATTAGTCCTCAGGACAATACTCCAAATTGACTGCTACAATGACACTGAACATATGAGACTTTCATGTAGTCGATTAGTACTGGTCTCATAGTTACTGTTTATTATATTTGTTGCCGTCCATACAAAACTGTCATCTAACTCTATGAGAAGACTTCCAGTTTTTCTGTCGCTTTGGTTCCTGGTTTCCCAAAACAGGATAAAAATAAGTAGCGGGATAACAGTGTTTGCAGTACTGATGAGAAAATGTTTCCCCAATTCAGTTGTTTCTTTTGCTCAGATCTGTCAACACCTGTCTTGTAAATGCTACAGTATACTAGAAAAATTGGAGTTCAACCCCCCCCCCCCCCCCCATTTAGTGTTCAACAAATCATCCTCTTCTAGTGCTCTCATCATCAACAAGCTGTAAGCTGTGAAATCTTAATCTTCCTGCCTCCTTTTCTGCCAAGAAATCTAATCTATACAAATGATAGTGCAGCTTGTGTGATTGTTTTGAAAAGAGAATGAAGATATCATTTCTTATCCTCTCCTATCCAACCTTCTATTCCATCCTTAATTATCTTGTCATTAATGCAATGTTAAACTTTCATCTTCCTTCCTTGCTGATAGTGCAGTTGTTGCAGTTTTTGGTGTCCTTCATGTATACTACATTCAAGAGAGAATAATTCAGGCACTCATTTCTTATGTCAAAAAACTGAAGAACAAACTCTTGGCAGTAAACCTTCTTAAAGATAGAATATTATGATGACACAGCATTCCAGACTCATTATTTCACAAATGTACCAACATAATATAAACAAAATTTCATTTATGTGAACACCGCCCCTGTGCTGATCAGAGAACTTTTCACATTATCTTCCTATGTTTTGGAATTCTGCATTCATACAGATGTTCTATAATTTGTGAAATAATTATTTTCCAAAGTACTTCAGTGCAGGCTCCTCTTATTTTGTGTGAATGTTAGATTTCAGATGCCAGCCGGCCGTGGTGGCCAAGCGGTTAAAGGCGCTACAGCCTGGAACCGCGCAGCCGCTACAGTCGCAGGTTCGAATCCTGCCTCGGGCATGGATGTGTGTGATGTCCTTAGGTTAGTTAGGTTTAAGTAGTTCTAAGTTCTAGGGGACTGATGACCTTAGTTAAGTCCCATAGTGCTCAGAGCCATTTGAACCATTTTTCAGATGCCAAACAAAGACAACGAGGTTTCCTATGATTGAAGATTAGACAGGTGGGTTTCAGTATAACATCGGAAATTAGTAATTCAGATTATAAAATTAAATTGACGTAGGTGAAAGTTAAAAGAGAGACCAGGAAATCATTTAACAAATGTTACATATAACAGCCAAATAATAAATGATAGCAACCAGATAGCCAACGTATTTAATAATCACTTCCTTGAGGTAACTCAGCAGATTGTCGTGGATAGTTCCAGAAATAAGGCAATAGAGTAAATGCAAGAAGTAACATACAGGCAAACTGCAATTGTCCGTGTCTGTCAAGAAATTAAGAATGTAATAAACTCCCTCATAAGCAGAAACTCAAGTAATTGATGATAATGTCTTGCGTAAAGTAATAAAATTCTGTTCTTCACATATATGCAGTGTATTAGTGACATTTGCAATACATCACTATTACAAGGGATTTTCCAGACTGAAAGATACTTTTGCCAAATCTCTTTATATGAAAGGTAGTAAGACAGGTATATTACCAATTACTGACCATTCTCACCACTTACCTCTCCACTGAACATGCTGTTTTTCAAAACATGAATTGGATTGTGCAAAATTTAAAATGCAAAATATGGCCAACTGATCATTTTTGTAACTTGTCAAAAAGCATTTGATAGAGCAATTCACAATATTCTCTTACAGAGGCTCAAATTTTATGGTATTAGAGATCATGCTGATAGAGCTTGCACATTATAACTTGGGATCTGTGCAGAACCACATTATTGTTCTCTGTTTTGGCCAGAAACAGCCCTTTGTTTCAAAGGAGTGGTTTGCTCATTCCTTCTGAACTGTATGGTTCGTCAATTGAAAGTGGCTGTCTCAGTTGTTTACATACTGATTTTCTTATTCAGTGCTCTAGTAAAAAGAAACAAATGATTTATTGAGTCATTGGTCATACAAGTGTTTGCAGTCTCGCTACTATAGCTTAGGAGTTCCACTTGTAAGTAGTTTTCAGCTGTTGAACTGCACCGCCCAAACTGTGTGGCGGCCACAGTTAATCAAACACACACAACTACCGTTGCCCCACCTCTACCATGATGTGCACACATGTACATGTTGTGTGCATACTCACAATTGTTTTACGTCCTATCTACCGTATTTACTCGAATCTAAGCCGCACTCGAATCTAAGCCGCACCTGAAAAATGAGATTCAAAATCAAGGAAAAAAAATTTTCCCGAATCTAAGCTGCACCTGAAATTTGATACTCGAAATTCAAGGGGAGAGTAAAGTTTTAGGCCGCACCTCCAAATCGAAACAAAGTTGGCCCATTGCAATATGAGACACAATTTAGGTCGAATGAATGACGATACAGCTACAGTAGTTTGGTTCGCGTAGTAAGCTTAGCAGTTAAGCTTTACCAGGTAGCCATTGCTATGCGTCAGGCACTCCGTCCGTATTTATATGGGTACCCTTCGTTTTTCACGTGCTTCGTCTGGTTTGGATTTATTGCTTATTTTTCTTTGATCTGATAAGTGCCGTTCTCTTTATTATAGGTGTTAACACTGCTGCTTTCTTTGACGATGATCAACAAGAACCAAATAATAGAATGCGTATGATAGAAGATGTTCTGAACGAGAGTTTAGCGAAAATTTTTCTTCGTTTGAAAACCTTTGCAGACACCTCTTTAGTACATAACATTCTGCACAGAAATTGGAGTCATCTTAGATTTAAAAATCTAGTCAATTGCCATGCTTCATTTCTGACTGTATCACTATTAGGCATAAGAATAATACGAATATAAACATGATACGTATATTCTTCCGCGTTTGCTGTTGTCTCACTTTAGTTTCGTAGTTTATTAAGCAGACAGGATTTAAATGAGATAGCAGCAAACACGAAACAATACATGGCAAAATGTTTATATACTTATTATTCTTATGGTGAAGAGAATACTGCATGTGATTCACAATTCATAAAAGTTCCTATTAGCAACCATCTCTTATCATAGGTAGAAAAAATTCAGAACGTAGAGTTGGCCATATTGACAAACATCCCAAACAGTCTTGCCAGTCGGATTTTCGTAGTACAGTACATTGAAATGTTGCTACATTCGAAGATGAACAATACGGAATTTGTATTTACTTCGTTGGATAATGTATGAAAATGCAGTGGCCGAAACTCGAGGCGGAGAGAAAATCTCGTCTTCCACAGTTTTTTTTTTTTTTTTTTTTTTTTTCCACTGACGCAGAGGTTTTGGCGCCAGTATTTATCTTTGTGCCTGAAAAGCATGCCTGTGAATCGCTACATATATTCAATGGCAGAAGTTAGTTGTGGCGGCACCTACCAACATTTTTCAGAACTTCCGCTTACTTTGCACTCGATTCTAAGCCGCAGGCAGTTTTTTGGATTACAAAAACGGGAAAAAAAAGTGCGGCTTAGATTCGAGTAAATACGGTAACCAAAATGGTGCATAGCATCGCATTAAGAAACTTAAAGATTGTATGGAATGAAAAAGCACCTTCATGAGGGGGAATAATCATCATAGGCATATCATAGGGATCAATATTGGGTCTGCTCTTGTTTTTCCATCATATATCCAAGAAGCAGAAATAATACTCTTTGATGACCATGCAGGCATTATAATAAAGTCTAATGGAGCAACTTCAATACTTCAGAATGTAAATATGAGGGGCATTACATATTGATTTACACTTAATTTTTTTCTGAGAGTCATGGTGCGCTATTTGACTCATCGTTACAGTTGCAAGTATGCAGTACTTTGGTCCAACCATAGGCGGCAGGACAGTCACTAGAAGTTTAATCCCTATACAGTGCAACCCATTTTCCCAACTGCTGTTATTACGTGTGTGGACAACAGGTTGGCACTGTACAATGTGGTTGGTTTCTGTGGAAGACAGGGGGTAAATGCAGGATATTCACAGGTGATTGGTGGCGATGTGCGGAGTGTGTGCACCATCACAAAAAATGGTCTTGCAACATGACAGTGCTCATCCCCATGTGAGTCAAACAACCAAGGCTGCCATTGGTGAAATGGCATTCCATGTATTTCCAAACCCTTTGTATTCTCTGACTTTGCCCCTTTAACTTCTGTTTATCCTTTTCACAACATTTTTCTGCAGTCTGCTTGTAGTTTCTGGAAGTCTGTCGAATGAAGTCCATGCAGAGGTTTCTTCACAGCCGTAAATAAGTAGTAACCAGAATGGGCCAAGTCCCTGGAATCCCATTAAAGCGATGGCAGCCGTGGTGTTCCAGCTTGCATGGAAACTGACACTGTTGTGTTGAAAGAGCACTTTTTGTGATGGTGCACATTCTTCACACACTGCCACTAATAGCCTGTCAATATCCTCTGTATTTACACTCTTCTTGTGCAGAAACCATATTTTACAGTGCCATCATGGATTATTGCACAACTTGTTATCCACACACTTAGTGACAGCAGTTGGGAAAATGGGTTGTACTGTGTAAGGATTAAAATTCTGTCACCTACTGTTAAACCAAAGTACTACATTGTTGCAACTGTAATGATCCAAATGGTGTAACATGAATGATGGGAGAAATTAAAGAGTAAATCAATATGGAACACTCTTCACAATATTTTCTTGAAAATAAATGATCTGTTCTCTGGATATGGATTGTCAGTAAATTTAGATAAAGCACAAGACATGTGATTCAGTACAAGGACACCATTAGAAATAATGCTTCAACAAATGAAACAATATAATAAATTATTGGGTGTTTATATTGATAAGAACCTCAGCTGCAAGTCAGGTTACAGAGCTTCTTACACATTAAGCTATGCATCTTTTGTTACAGATAATATCAGATTTTGGATACGAAAATGCCAAAAAGTTGACGTACTTTTCCTGTTTTCATTTACTAGTGTCTTATGGCATGATATTCAGGTGTAACTCATCATTGACTAAAACGTGTTTGTTGCACAGGAGCATGCAGTAAGGATAATGTCTGATTTCCACTCTAGAATAACTTGTAGACAACTCATAAAACAATTGGGCATACTGGCAACAGCTTCACTTTACATGTACACCCTTATAAAGTTTGTTGTCAACAATCAATCATAATTTAAAACAACATCATTGTAACTATAATTCTAGAAGAAGAAATGAATTATACTATTCAACGGCTCAGCTTCAGTGAGCCACAGAGAGGAAAGAGTAGTATTCAACCATTAAAATCTGTGATCACCTTCCCAATAATATAAAAATTTCTCATTCTGAACCATAGTAAAAGGTTGCGATTATTATCCACCGGACTTTCAAATAACTGTCAATGGCGTGTGATTAAATGCATTTTTCTAATGTAATAGATAAGTTGGGTGGCTTGCGGAGTATAAATGTAGATGTAGATAAGAACTGAAATTTCAGAACTGTTTAGGATTACTGGAAATAATTTCTCTAATTTTGTTGTAGGGGATGTTTGATGCATTATGTCCTCCCGAGTGGTCACGACCAAGAAAGAGACTGTGTGTAGTGCTAGTATCTCAAGATACACCATACCATGATGATGCAAGACAAGCACTAAGGGATTTTGCCCAGGAATCGTCATACAATGTGGAAAGAGTTCGTTTTGTGTATATTTTCCAGGAGAAACAAATGGAGTTTATAAATGCACTAACAAGCGGTATGTAAGAGGTGCAGTACTCATTCCTCAGTATGTCAGATTTATTATGTACTCTAATTTTTTGAAGTTTTTTTGATTTTGTATTTCATGTCTACAATTAGTTTAGTAAGCAGTGGATTTACTATCATGGAAACTCAATTTGTTTCATGTGACAAATGTTGTAATTTAGAGTGCAAGCTGCCAAATGAATACCAAGTTTTGGAAAATGAAATATCTTTTGAGTCAGCCAAAAAGTTGTTGGGATTTTCCATGAATAATATTTGTTTCCAACTCAGGCGTGTACAGAAAACTAAAACTAGTGGCTCATGTAGATGTATTCCAGTTTGTTCCCACTCATCAAAATCAAGGCAGAATATTCATTTGACTTTAAACAAGTTACATAGATTTGTGAAAAGTTTCTGCTTTTGTCACATTAATTGCTCTCTAACTAGGTACACACATCTCTTCAAATACCAGAACAATTCAGATAACCTTACATAATAAGCCTTTTGCTGCTTGTGAGAATGTTGTTCAGAATTCTTAAACTTGAAATTGGATGTAAGTAGAATAATATAAGTTAATTTTATAGCTTGTGGCTCATGATAGATTTCAAAAAGTAATGTGTGTATTCATTTGCATAAAGATTACCCAGCTATTTTACAGTCTTAACTGTACGTCTTCTGATGATTTTAACATTTTCCACCTCTTTACATTGTTGAAATCTCTTTCTAGTCCAACAAATGGTATGAAAATATCTTGGTTTTTCTTGAGTCTTGCTTCAGTATCAAGCACAATGTCAGAACTACCTTTCAGTTACCGTTTCCTCTTCCGTAGTCAAACTGTGTCATCTAAGAGTCCTCAGTTTTATTTTCCATTATTTTATATAGTAATCTGTTCAGCAAATAATAAAAAGACAAATATTGCCCTCCGTTACACATACTAAGGTAACTCGTGGAGTGCAGATAGTGGTGTAAATTTGATGGTACCTTTTTAATTTGACAACAGAATTTTGTAACTGGCATAATTTGTGGTGGTAGAAGCTTGTGAAAGAATTGTTTTCTCCATGTACATTCCACGACACCAGATAGAAATAGTTAAATTAATAGTCTAGCACACAAAACAGGACTAATGTAGAAGGAACAATGGAAAATAGGTAAAATAAGGGAATTATCATTTTGTATTAAACAAGAAGTTGAGCAAATATTCAGATGAGCTTGTGTACAGTTTCTGAAACTACTGAAGGCTCCTTTTTTTTTTTTTTAATAAAAAATCTTGCTGCTTTATATATAGAAAATAGTAGCCTTATAAAAACTTTTGATGTAAGTGGAAACAGATTTTTGCCCGGGTACAAAATTTCATTCTCAACAGGTGAAGGCGGTCCACTGGAGCCTTCCTTACATATTGTTATCATATGGCGGAGAGATGCAAATCATATTAAATATGAATGGTTACCACATACTTGGGATTCTGCCAAGATTAAGGAATGGAATGAAACAAGGGATCAGCTGGAATCCACTATACAGCGATTACTTCATTCAACAGAAGCATTAACATATGAGGCTGTTATCAAGGTGCACTTTTTTTTGTTACCTCTTTGCAAATTTTTCTCATTTGTTCATTACTTTTCTGTGTACTCGTAACTCTTCCACCTGACAGTATTTTTTTGTTTTCATCCTATGATTAAGGTTATACATAACATTTTATGGGCACATCTATAAATTCATGGTAATGTTATGTTACCTGTTGGATGTGTTTTAACATTAAATGCATGACATACAGGGTGAACATTAATAAAACCAACAAACTGCAGGGACAGATTCCTGACTAGAAATGGAAGAGAAAAGGTCCTATGAACATGTGTTCAGAAATGGACGGTGTGTGTGCAACTACAGCAAATCATCTTGGAACACAGTGCAGTACTGCATTGCATCTAAGTCACAACATATGTTCAAAGTGGCCTCCATAGGATTGCAGGTGATAAGGATAGTAGCGGTTGTCATGCATTATACACATAATCGTATGTCAGCTTATACCCTGTTTGTGGGCCATTTGCCTGGAGTTTGTACTAAGGTTCATCTTGATATCCTCTAGGAGCTGGTCCTCCAGATCTTGTTTTTGCACACACCCTGCACCTCCCTGCACATTCATCCACCTGAAAGGACCAATGATCACGCAAGTGCCCAAAAAGGGTGTGAAATGTTGTGCAATGGGGTTGGTGTCTATGAGGTTACTTGTTTTGGTACTGTCATGCCGCCACTCGACCATATCCACCTGCATGGCGTACACAGATACCATCTCGGCTTGTTCCTGACGTGAATACCAGACCTTTCTGCTGCTTACAGTATGCTGTATCAATCACCGAGACTGCAGCACACAAAGGATATTGTCAGAGGAACAGTCATTTGTCAGTGCCATCTATTGTGGCAATCATGTGTTTCCGGACATATGTTCATAGGACCTTTTTTCCTCCATTTCCACTCAGGGATTGGCCCCGCAGTTTATTGGTTTTATTAATGTTCACCCTGTATATGCAGATGGGAGTATTATGCTCAATTATTGATGATGATACAGTATGATGAACATACTAAAACAAATGTAGATAGAAGTTGAATCTCACCTGCTTTTTGGGGTTGACATGTAAATTGTGAATATATCCCCAAGTATTTTTCTGATTCATGGTCTTGCAGTCTAAATGTATTAAATAAAATAATATGAATATCTTTATCGAAACAGACCACATAGCCTATTTTTTGACGTTTATTTAATTTTCATTTGTCTTCCATTATTACCATAAATCAGTGAAAGTTGTCTTAGTAAAATGAGTCTGTATCAGAATTGTACGCTATGATTTTTATCTATTTAGTCTAAGACATGGTGAGGCAACTGAAGTTTATTATAACTATGGAATTTTAAATTATGAGATTCCTTGATTCACTCTTTCTAAAGTTGTCTGGTGTGGAAATCCTCTTATTTTAACCAGTCAATAATGTCCTCTTTTCTGGAGCTAACTGTAGGCATTGTCCATGATATGTATGAAAGATGTTCATAAATGTTTCAACCAGACGTCCACAGGCAAGGGAAAGCCCAGGATGAAATAACAGGGACCTTATGAAAGGATAGATTACTATTCACCACATAGAGGAGGCATTGAGTTGCAGACAAGCACAGTGAAAAGACTACTAAAACTTCTAGCTCTCAACAAAAAAGGACTTCTTCGGAAATAGAAGCCATGCAAACACAAGCATACGCACACACTTGCACAAACATATGTGCATACTCACTTTCTCCGACTATAGTTCTTTTTATTTCCAAAGACTTACTGAAATAAATTTCCATTTGTTTCATCTTAACAGTTTTTTGTGTTCTATTGAGAGGCATCTTCAGTTTATCAAAAGAGCTGATCTTTTTCTTTAATAAAGAACTTAAATTAGTCTCCAAACTGCATCTACTAGAAAAAGGTCAGTGTTCATGATGCACTTCTCTGCATGTCTCCTTTTTCCTTAAGTGTGTGTGCTGTGTGTGAGGATACTACCATTGGAAAAAGCATGACACGAAAATTATTTTCTCATTTTAAGGAGGGTCATTTTGATGTTAGTAACTCTCCATGTTCAGGAAGACCTCTGGGCAGTTATTCTTGGGACCAAGAGCTGGCTGAAACCGAAAGTGGAAAGCTCTAAGATATTTAGCAAGTCGTGAAACATATGTCAGAAAGACAGATTAGAGGCCATAGGAGGGGCGTGTTCATTGCAGTTGTCAGAAATATTGTCTCTATTGAGGTCTACATCTACATCCACATGGATACTCTGCAAATCACATTCAAGTGCCTGGCAGAGGGTTTATCAAACCACCTTCACAATTCTCTATTATTCCAATCTCGTATAGCGCGCGGAAAGAATGAACACCTATATCTTTCCGTACGAGCTCTGATTTCCCTTATTTTATCGTGGTGATCATTCCTCCCTATGTAGGTTGGTGTCAACAGAATATTTTTGCATTCGGAGGAGAAAGTTGGTGATCGTAATTTCGTGAGAAGATTCCGCCGCAATGAAAAACGCCTTTCTTTTAATGATTTCCAGCCCAAATCCTGTATCATTTCTGTGACACTCTCTCCCATATATCGCGATAATACAAAACGTGCTGCCTTTCTTTGAACTTTTTCGATGTACTCCGTCAGTCCTATCTGGTAAGGATCCCACACCGCGCAGCAGTACTCTTTAAGAGGACGGACAAACGTTGTGTAGGCAGTCTTCTTAGTAGGTCTGTTACATTTTCTAAGTGTCCTGCCAATAAAACACAGTCTTTGGTTAGCCTTGCCCACAACATCTTCTATGTGTCCCTTCCAATTTAAGTTGTTCGTGATTGTAATGCCTAGGTATTTAGTTGAATTTACAGCTTTTAGATTAGACTGATTTATTGTGTAACCGAAATTTAACGAGTTCCTTTTAGCACTCATGTGGATGACCTCACACTTCTCGTTGTTTAGGGCCAACTGCCACTTTTTGCACTATTCAGCTATATTTTCTAAATCTTTTTGCAGTTTGTTTTGATCTTCTGATGACTTTATTAGTCGATGAACGACAGCGTTGTCTGCAAACAACCGAAGACGGCTGCTCATATTGTCTCCAAAATCGTTTATATAGATAAGGAACAGCAAAGGGCCTACAACAGTACCTTGGGGAATGCCAGAAATCACTTCTGTTTTACTCATGTTGGCAGCTGTTCTTGATTCAAATTCTGGAATATTTACTTCATCTTCTTTTGTGAAGGCATTGTGAAAGGCTGTGTTTAGTAACTCTGCTTTGGCAGCACTGTCGTTGATAGTATCTCCATTGTTAGTATGAACCGTGACCTCTCTGACAGAAAATCACAAATCCAGCCACATAACTGAGACGATACTCTATAAGTACGCAATTTCACTGAGCCGCTTGTGTGGTACAGTGGCAAAAGCCTTCTGGAAATCCAGAAATGCGGAATCGATCTGAAATCCCTAGTCAATAGCACTCAACACTTCATGTGAATAAAGAGCTAGTTGTGTTTCACAGGAATGATGTTTTCTAAACCCATGTTGACCGTGTGTCAGTAGACTGTTTTCTTCAAGGTAATTCCATAATGTTCGAACACAATATATGTTCTAAAATCCTGCTGCATGTTGACGTTAACAATATGGGCCTGTAATTTATTGGATTACTCCTACTACCTTTCTTGAATATTGGTGTGACCTCTGCAGCTTTCCAGTCTTTGGGTACAGACCTTCCGTCAAGCGAATGGTTGTATATGATTGTTAAGTATGGAGCTAATGCATCAGCATACTCTGAAAGGAACCTAATTGGTATACAGTCTGGACCAGAAGACTTGCTTTTATTAAGTGATTTAAGTTGCTTCACTACTCCGAGGATATTTACTTCTACGTTACTCATGTTGGCAGCTGTTCTTGATTCAAATTCTGGAATATTTACTTCATCTTCTTTTGTGAAGGCATTGTGAAAGGCTGTGTTTAGTAACTCTGCTTTGGCAGCACTGTCGTCGATAGTATCTCCATTGTTATTGCACAGAGGAGGCATTGATTGTTTCTTGCCGCTAACATACTTCACATACGACCAGAATCTCTTTGGATTTTCTGCCATGTTTTGAGACAAAGTTTCATTGTGGAAATTGTTATAAGCATCTCACATTGAAGTCCATGCTAAATTTCGAGCTTCTGTAAAAGATCGCCAATCTTGGGGATTTTGCATCTGTTTAAATTTGGCGTGTTTGTTTCGTTGTTTCTGCAACAGTGTTCTAACCCATTTTGTGTACCAAAGAGATCGAAGTTGAGTGTGACAGTGAAGTTATCTGGTTGCATATAACAAGTGTAGGTGAAACCAAGTTAATTGTTGGATGTTTTTACTGGCCACCTGGTTCTGCTGCGACAGTTTAGAGTCATTCAAAGAAAGCGTACACTCAGTAGCACGTAAATACTCAGATCATGCAATACTCGTTGAAGGTGACTTTAACCTACTGAGTGTAGACTGGGATGTCTGTGGATTCATTGTGTGTGTGTGTGTGTGTGTGGGGGGGGGGGGGGGGGGAGTGTACAGACAGACAGTAATACAAAATACCTTTGAACACATTTTCAGAAAACTGTCTTGAGCAGTTAGGTAGCAGCCCACACACGATGGGAATATCGTAGACATTGTAGCTACATATATGCTGGACTTCATCAATAATGTCAGTGGTAGAAATGGGGATTAGTGATCAAGATGTCATTATAGCAACTATGATTACGAAAGTTAATAAATCAGACAAGAAGTCTAGGAGAGTGTTTCTGCTAGATAGAGCAGATGAGCAATTATTTGGTTTCACTTAGACAGTGAATTGGCGTCACTTAGTTCCAGTAAGATGGATGTAGAGAAATTATGGATGAGGTTTAATCAGACTGTAAATTGTGGTCTGGAGACTTATGTGCCTAGTAAGTGGATAAGGGATGTAGCTGGCTGTTTCTCGAGGAGTTCCTTGCAGGGTGGGGGAGTGGCTCTGTACGTAAAAAACAGTATTCCATTTGAGTCCATAGACGTATCACGACACTGCACTGAACAGATATTTGAAAGTTGTGCAGCATTACTTGAATTTAGTGAAACTAAACTTCTAATTGCTGTTCTTTATAGGTCCCCTAACTCCGACTTCAGAGCATTTTTGCTTAAGCTAGAGAGCGTTCGTGATTCACTTTGTAAGAAGTACCAGAAAGTAGTTATATGTGGTGACTTCAATATTAATTTTGTACATGATTGTGTAAGAAAAAGGATGTTGGCAGATCTCCTAAATTCATATGACCTGATGCAAACTGTGTTTTTTCCAACTATGGTGCAGGGGAACAGTAGCACAGTCATAGACAATATTTTTATTCATTCTTCATTACTAGATGGGCATTCTGTTAGTAAAAGGGTGAATGGCCTTTCAGATCATGATGGACAAATTTTAACACTATTACAAACTACGTAGGAAAGTTAATCCAACAGCAATAGAGAGTTTTTCAAAACTTGTCAAGGAACAAGAGTGGCAAGATGTTTATAGTGCCAATGATACAGATGATAAATACAATGCTTTCCATAACACATTTCTCATGCTCTTTGAGAGTTGCTTTCCATTAGAACATTCTAAACGGGGCACTAGCAGTAATGGACAGCCCGGTTGGCTGACTAGTGGGATAAGGATATCATGTAGAACAAAGTGGGAATTATATCAAAATGTTAGAAGTAGTCACAATCAAGCTACAGTAGCCCATTACAAACAGTATTGTAAGGTGCTTAAAAATGTTATTAGCAAGGCAGAGAGTATGTGGTATGCAAATTGAATAGCTAATTCACAGGATAAAATTAAAGCCATGTGGTCAGTTGTGAAGGAAGTGTCTGGTCAGCAGCACAAGGTTGATGATAGAAAGTCAGTTCGCAGTAATAATATTTCTGTTACTGATGAATCAGATATATTTACAGTATTTAACAACCATTTTCTGAGCATTGCTGGTGAATTAAATAAAAATTTAGTTTCTATAGGAAATCATATAAATTTCTTAGCAAATGCCTTTCCGAGATTGACGTCTGAAATACTCCTCTGTGATACAGACAAGAGGGAGATTGAGTCAGTAATTAAATCACTGAAGACTAAGGACTCTCATGGCTATGATGGAGTGTCTAGTAGAATATTAAAGTACTGTGCTGCACATGTTAGCCCTGTATTTAGCCATATTTGTAATTTTTCCTTCAGGAATGGTCACTTTCCTGAGCAATTAAAGTACTCAGTAGTAAAGCCGCTTTATAAAAAGGGAGAAAGGGATAATGCAGATAATTTTAGACCTATTTCTATGCCATCAGTGGTTGCAAAAGTTATCGAAAAGACTATGTATGTAAGGTTAATTGATCATTTTATATCACACGATTTGCTATCAAATGTACAGTTCGGCTTTAGAAGTCGTTTGACAACTGAAAATGCTATATTCTCTTTTCTCTGTGAGGTACTGGATGGGCTAAACAAAACGTTTCGAACGCTTGGCGTATTTTTTGATTTAACAAAGGCATTTGACTGTGTTGATCTCACAATATTGCTCCAGAAGTTGGACCATTACGGAATAAGGGGAGTAGCTCACAATTGGTTCAACTCTTACTTTACCAACAGGTAGCAAAAGGTCATTATTCACAATGTTGATAACGGCTGTGATGTGGGATCTGAGTGGGGTACTGTCAAGTGGGGGGGTGCCCCAGGGATCAGTGTTGGGGCTGCTCCTGTTCCTTATTTATATAAATGATATGCCCTCTAGTATTATGGGTAACTCTAAAATATTTCTGTTTGCTGATGACACTAGCTTGGTAGTAAAGGATGTGTGCAACATTGACTCGGTTTCAAGTAGTGCAGTACATGACCTCAGTTCATGGCTTGTAGAAAATAAACTAACGTTAAATCACAGTAAGACTCAGTTTTTACAGTTTCTAACACACAATTCAACAAAACCTGATGTTTTAATCTCACAGAACGGGCATATGATTAGTGAAACTGAACAGTTCAAATTCCTAGGTGTTCAGATAGATAGTAAGCTGTCATGGAAAGCCCACGTTCAGGATCTTGTTCAAAGACTTAATACTGCCATTTTCACTCTTCGAACGGTATCGAAAGTGAGTGATACTTTGACACGTAAATTAGTCTACTTTGCTTATTTTCATTCTCTTGTGTCGTATGGTATTATGTTTTGGGGTAACTCTTCCCATTCTAGAAGGGTATTTTTGGCTCAGAAACGGGCGGTTCGGGCAATAAGTGGTGTGAGTTCATGAACCTCTTGTCGACCTCTGTTCACGAGTCTGGGTATTTTGACATTGACCTCTCAATATGTATATTCCTTATTGTCGTTTCTTTTTACCAATATTAGTTTATTTCCAACAATAAGCAGCTTTCACTCGGTTAATACTCGCAGAAATCAAACCTCCATTTGGATCGGACTTCCTTAACTCTTGTGCAAAAATGTGTGCAGTATACTGCTGCATCCATTTTCAATAAGCTGCCACTCGAATTCAAAAATCTTAGCAGCAATCCACGCGCTTTCAAATTGAAACTGAAGAGTTTCCTCATGGGTCACTCCTTCTATTCTGTCAAGGAGTTCCTTGAAAAATTAAGCTGATTCTCATTGTATAGCTGATAGTGTTTGCTTAAACTTGTGGACTGATTTTCTTGTAGGTTCATGAACATTTATTTTTATCTGTTATTACTTTTATGTTGTAAGTTCATGTACTGACACGTTTCATGACCTTGGAGATTTGCTCCTCAAATTGGTCCTACGGAACTTGACGTGTAAATAAATAAAATAAATAAATAAAAACACCCACCATGGTTTAATGACGAAATTCGGAGGATGCTGAGGAAGCGGAGACTATTGCACTCTCGGTTCAAAAGGGAATGCACAAATGACAACATGCAAAGGTTAGTCAAGATTTGTGTGTCAGTGAAAAGATCTATGCACGAAGCCTACCACAACTACCACTATCACACCTTAGCAAAAGATCTGGCTGAGAACCTGAGAAAGTTCTAGTCTTATGTAAAATAGCTAAATGGGTCTAAGGCTTCCATTCAGTCCCTTGTTGAACAGTCTGGTGTGGCAGTTGTAGATAGCAAAATGAAAGCCAAAGTTTTAAATTTCATGTTCAAGAAATTGTTCAGAAAGGAGAATCGTACAAACATACCACCATTTGACCATCGAATAGACTCCCATATGGATTACATAGTAATAAGCATCCATAAATGAGATTTTCACTCTGCAGTGGAGTGTGCACTGATATGAAACTTCTTGGCAGATTAAAACTGTGTGCCGGACCGAGACTCGAACTCGGGACCTTGCCTTTCATGGGCAAGTGCTCTACCAACTGAGCTACCCAAGCAAAGGTAGGGAGTTCAAGTCTCGGCCCGGCACACAGTTTTAATCTGCCAGGAAGTTTCAATAAGCATCCATGGTGTTGAGAAACAACTGAAAGATTTGAAAGCAAGTAAATCGTCATATCCAGGTGGAATCCCAGTTCAATTTTACAATGATTGCTCTACAGCATTGGTCCTTTACATAGCTTGAATTTATCGTGAATCTCTCGCCCAGTACAAAATCCCTAAAAACTGGAAAAAAGTGCAGGCCACTCCAGTATGTAAGAAGGATAAAAGATCAGACCTGCAAAATTACATACAAATATCCTTAACTTGTGTTTGCTGCAAATCCTTGAACATATTCTGAGTTCGGATACAATAAACTTTCATGAGACTCAGAAGCTTATGTTCATGAATCAGCATGGTTTTAGAAAGTATTGCTCATTTATTTATTTATTTATTTCTTGTTCCGTAGATCCAGTTAGTGAGTCAATCACAAGGCTATGGAACGTGTCAAATTGTACAGGTTTCAATTTAAACTTACAATAAATACAAGGGCAATTCAATGGCAAATTGTACATAGTTCAAGTAAGACATACTATAAATACAGTAACAGATACAATGTCAGCTAGATAACATAACAACCATTCAACAGAAAAAGGAGTTTCAAATAAAGGTTAAGGATAAGAGCACAAAGTTAAATCAGATATTAGGCCTACAAGAGTAAATACATTTACAGCCAATCTGTTGTTACAAAAAGTGTGCATAATGCCCAAATGCACAATAAAATCAATTGAACTACTTCTAGACACAATAAGTTTAGTTATGTCATACATTTTCTTTCAGATATTCATCCACAGTATAATAAGATTTCTCTGTCAGGTAATCTTTGAGAACTTGTTTAAATTTTGGCAGTTCTGTATGAACACATTTGATATGTAGTGGTAGAGCATTGAACAGCTTAATGCTGGAGTAGTAAACTCCTTTTTGTACTAGAGTGAGACGTTTCATTTCGAAATGTGGAACTCAGCTTTCCCTTTTCTAACATGATATACTGCAGAGTATGGATGAAGGGTAATAGGCAGTCCATATTTCTATTTCTGGAAAGCATTTGACACGGTGGCCCATTGCAGGCTGTTAATGTAGATATGAGCATATAGAATAAGTTCACAGATATGTGAGTAGCTGGAAGACTTGTTAAATAGTAGAGCCCTGTATGTTATCCTCGATGGTGGGTTTTCATCAGAGACACAGGTATCATCAAGAATGCCCCTGGGAAGTGTGATGGGACCACTATTGTTCTCTATATACATAAATGATTTGGTGAACAGTGTGGGCAGCAATTTGCAGTTGTTTGCTGATGATGCCATGGTGTACTGTAAGGTCTCGAATCTGAGTGACTATAGGAAGATAAAAGGCGACTTAGCCCTAAATGTGGAAAAATGTAAGTTAATGCAGATGAGTTGGTAGATCAAACCTGTAATGTTCAGATACAGTAATACTAGTGTCCTGTTTGACACAGCCAAGTCATTTAAATGTCTGGACATAATGTTGCAAAGCGAAATGAGATGGAACAAGCATGTGAGAACTGTGGTACAGAAGAGAAGTGGTTGCGGTTGCCTTCAGTTTATTGGGAAAATTTTAGAAAAGAGTGGTTCACCTGTAAAGGAGACAGCGTATAGGACACTGGTGCTACCTTTTCTTAAGTACTGCTCAAGTGTTTGGGATCTGTACCAGGTCAGATTGAAGGAAGACATTGAAGCAATTCAGTGGCAGCTTGCTAAATTTGTTTCCAGTAGATTCAAACAACGGGTATGTGTTAGAAGATGCTTCAGGAACTCAAATGGGAATCCCTGGAAGAAAGACATTCTTTTCGAAAAGCACTATTGAGAAAATTTAGATTACTTGAATTTGAAACTGACTGCCGAACAATTCTCCTGCCGCCATTGTACATTGCGTGTAATAACCGTGAAGATAAGACACGAAAAATCAGGGCTCATATGGAGGCATATAGACGGTCATTTTTCCCTTGCTCTATTTGTGAGTGGAACAGAAAAGGAAATGACTGGCAGTGGCACAGGATACCCTCCACCACGCACCGTATGGTGGCTTCTGGAGTACCTGTGTAGACGCAGATTGTTTAAATGCATTAATCCACAGTCATCCATGTCATTGTCATTTAGAACTGGCAAATATGATGAAATGTGATCATTCCACCATCATGTGACATTTGCATGCAAAGGGGAAAGTTAAAAAATCAGGGGGTATGGGTACCAAATCCTCTAAACAAAAATCACAGAAAGCTGCGGGTAGCCATATGTGTGTCTCTGCTTGCTTGTTGTCTGTTAACTCGTGAACTATGTTGACTATTCGTATCCTTTATTGTTACTGGTGACAAGAAATGGTGTCTCTATGCCAGCATAAGGAAAAGAAAGCAGTGTTTGAGCCCAAACAATGCAGCAACTCCCCTTATGAAGATCTGCACGCTTCCACAAAAGGTAATGTTATGCATCTGGTGGAACAACAATGGTGTGGTCTACTACGAATTGCTTTTCTGAGGTGTAGCCATGACTGCTGAGATTTATTGTCAACAACTGAGACATCTTGCAGATGCAGTCCAAGAACAATGACCAGGACGACTGCAGGAAGTGATTCCACTCCACGATAATGCCTACCCACATCCTCCTCGACTGGCAAAAAAACTCTACACTGGAGTAGGGTTGGAAAGTCATTCTGCACCCACCTTATTCACCTGATCTTGTGCCCTCAGATTTCCACCTTTTCCACTCTCTATCAAACAACCTTCAAGGACATTCCATTTCAGATGAAAATGCACTCTGAACATGGCTCACTGAGTTATTTGCCTCAAAATCACATGATTTCAACAGTTGCGGAATCAAAAATTTACCCTCGCCATTGGCAAACTGTTGCAAACAGCAAAGGAGAATGTATCAAACAATGAAAAATCCAGGATGGAATGTAACAGTATAATGAAAAGGAAAGTTGCTACTCACCATATAGTGGTGACGCTGAGTCGAAGATAGGCACAACAAAAAGATTGTTCCAAATAAAACTTTCGGCCCTTAAGGCCTTCATCAAAAATACACACACACACACACACACACACACACACACACACACACTCTCTCTCTCACGCGAACACAATCACAAACACAAGACTGCAGTCTCAATATATTGTTGATAACTAAAGTCTCTGTTATGTGTTGTGTGTATTAAACTTATGGAAAAATGGTATGAACTTACGCACCAACTCTATATAAGGTGTCCCAAAACAAGCTTTAGGGACAGGTTCCAAAACAAGAAAAAATGTCTAGCAAACATGGGCTCTAAAATGCACAACTTAAGAGCTATGAGCACTGGTTCAATCAAACTAAGAAAAAGTGTCCAATAAATGTGGGGTATAAAATGTAAACCCTAAGAGCTATGTGTAAAATGCATCTCTTCTACTGAATAAATGGTCATGACTCATTAAGACATGCATTTTAGAGCCCATGTTTACTAGACTTTTTTTGACACCCTGTTTGCATTGCTGCTTGTTCATTTTTATTGTGGCTTGACCAGTATTGGGCTATACAAACATCTTCAGCAAGCCTACAGAAGATACACAGTGAGATATAAATAACACACAGCAAATTGCTCTTTATTGTAGAACATATCAAAGATAAGTTTTGTGAAGTTGACTCACTCAGATGTGATCTGGTTCCTTACTGATTAAAACCTCCTCTGCCAGTCATTTGGCTTCTGATTGTGCTTGCGAGTGATTAGGTGACATCCGGGTTCAACATTATTCTTCACCAGTCCTTAAATGTGACCTAAGACATTATTTTCCACAGGGATCTCCTTCTTCAATCTGACAAGGAACTCGGGAATAATATGGAATGGCCTGGCTTTAATTTCATCCAGAGAGCGGTCCTAAGGACAATAGTGTTGGTACTGGTGCTTTCATCCTGGCCTTTGAGCAGGGTACCCTTCCACAAAAAGTAAAGTTATGGTTTACTGGTGTGACTTGAAGACCTATAACCCACCTCCCACGCGCTGTTCCCAGTGTACCCCTTTTGGTCATATGTCTTCACAGCATGATGCAAATCCTATTTGCCTCCCTTACAGACCACTGCCCAAGTGCGTGAACTGTTCTGGCCACATTCTCCTCACTCGTCAGATTGCCTGATTTACAAGGAGAGTCAGTAGTAAAGGTAAATGCTTTGAGGGGTGATAATAATAGTGATCCTGAACAAAAGACCTCATATGTACGTATGCCCTATTCCAAATGGTTTCCAAGATAGAACACATTTAATATCACTTTTGTATGTTTTTCTTGAATAACTCGAAAACTGCACCCTCCAGCGAAAACGTGTGACAGTACAAAATTAAACAATATTAAATTTCCTACAAAAAAGTCCTATTCAGATTTTTCTCTAGAACTAGTAGTTTGAGCGAAGGGAGCGCGAGAATGTTGAAAAACTCGCTTGATGAACATGCACTCTAGTTTACGTAGTTTTTGTAGGCCAATTTGAGGTAAAGAATCATAAAAGAAGGCTGTATACGTGGAAGAAGCCTGGAGATACTAGAAGGTCTCAGATAGATTATATAATGGTAAGACAGAGATTTAGGAACCAGGTTTTAAATTGTAAGACATTTCCAGGGGCGGATGTGGACTCTGACCACAATGTATTGGTTATGAAGTGTAGATTAAAACTGAAGAAACTGCAAAAAGGTGGGAATTTAAGGAGATGGGACCTGGATAAACTGACTAAACCAGAGGTTGTACAGAGTTTCAGGGAGAGCATAAGGGAACAATTGACAGGAATGGGGGAAAGAAATACAGTAGAAGAAGAATGGGTAGCTTTGAGGAATGAAGTACTGAAGGCAGCAGAGGATCAAGTAGGTAAAAAGACAAGGGCTAGTAAAACTCCTTGGATAACAGAAGAAATATGGAATTTAATTGATGAAAAGAGAAAATATAAAAATGCAGTAAATGAAGCAGCCAAAAAGGAATACAAACATTTCAAAAATGAGATTGACCAGAAGTGCAAAATGGCTAAGCAGGGATGGCTAGAGGAAAAATATAAGGATGTAGAGGCTTATCTCACTAGGTGTAAGATAGATACAACCTACAGGAAAATTAAAGAGACCTTTGGAGAAAAGAGAAACACTTGTGTGAATATCAAGAGCTCAGATGGAAACCCAGTTCTAAGGAAGGAAGGGAAAGCAGAAAGGTGGAAGGTGTATATAGAGGGTCTATACAAGGGCAATGTACTTTAGGACAGTATTATGGAAATGGAAGAGGATGTAGATGAAGATGAAATGGGAGATATGATACTGCGTGAAGAGTTCGACAGAGCACTGAAAGACCTGAGTTGAAACAAGGCCCCGGGAGTAGACTACATTCCATTAGAGCTACTGACAGCCTTGGGAGAGCCAGTCCTGACAAAACTCTACCATTTGGTGAGCAAGATGTATGAGACAGGCGAAATACCCTCAGACTTCAAGAAGAATATAATAATTCCAATCCCAGAGAAAGCAGGTGTTGACAGATGTGAAAATTACCAAACTATCAGTTTAATAAGTCACAGATGCAAAATACTAACACGAATTCTTTACAGACAAATGGAAAAACTGTTAGAAGCCAACTTCGGGGCAGATCAGTTTGGATGCTATAGAAATATTGGAACACGAGGCAATACTGACCTTACGACTTATCTTAGAAGAAAGATTAAGGAAAGGCAAACCTATATTCCTAGCATTTGTAGACTTAGAGAAAGTTTTTGACAATATTGACTGGAACACTCTGTTTCAAATTCTGAAGGTGGCAGGGGTAAAATACAGGGAGGGAAAGGCTATTTACAATTTGTACAGAAACCAGATGGCAGTTATAAGAGTCGAAGGACATGAAAGGGAAGCAGTGGTTGGGAAGGGAGTGAGACAGGGTTGTAGCCTCTCCCCGATGTTATTCAATCTGTATAAACAAAAGAAAAATTCAGTGTAGGTATTAAAATCCATGGAGAAGAAATAAAAACTTTGAGGTTTGCCGATGACATTGTAATTCTATCAGAGACAGCAAAGGACTTGGAAGAGCAGTTGAATGGAATGCACAGTGTCTTAAAAGGAGGATATAAGATGAACATCAACAAAAGGATAATGGAATGTAGTTGAATTAAGTCAGATGATGCTGAGGGAATTAGATTAGGAAGTGAGACACTTAAACTAGTAAAGGAGTTTTGTTACTTGGGGAGCAAAATAACTGATGATGGTCAAAGTAGAGAGGATATAAAATGTAGACTGGCAATGGCAAGGAAAGCGTTTCTGAAGAAGAGAAACTTGTTAACATTGGGTATAGATTCAAGTGTCAGGGCGTCGTTGCTGAAAGTATTTGTATGGTGTGTAGCCATGTATGGGAGTGAAACATGGACAATAAATAGTTTGGACAGGAAGAAATAGAAGCTTTCGAAATGTGGTGCTACAGAAGAATGCTGAAGATTAGATGGGTAGATCACATAACTAATGACGAGGTATTGAATAGAATTGGGGAGAAGAGGAGTTTGTGGCACAACTTGACAAGAAGAAGGGATCGGTTGCTAGGACATGTTCTGAGGCATCAAGGGGTCATCAATGTAGTATTGGAGGGCAGCGTGGAGGGTAAAAAGTCGTAGAGGGAGACCAAGAGATGAATACACTAAGCAGATTCAGAAGGATGTAGGTTGCAGTAGGTACTGGGAGATGAAGACGCTTGCACAAGATAGAGTAGCACGGAAAACTGCATCAAACCAGTCACAGGACTGAAGACCACAACAACAACAACAATAATTTGACGTAGCATATGGAGGGAGCAAGTTGAGGTGAATAGTTTGATACGGGACATCTATCAAGTCGGGGAAACTACCTCAAATTGGCCTACAAGAACTACGTAACCTACAGTGCCTGCGCATTGAGCGAGCTTTTCAACATTCTCGCACTCTCCTCGCACAAACCGTTAGTTCTGGATTGCTACATCTCAGTGCTGGCTTAGTGTTAATCTGTCAACTTCTCCTGGTGTACCATCATGGATCTACCTGAACTGTTTGCTTCCGTACAGTGCCGAGAAAGTGTCATTATCTCTTTCATTTTTAAGTTTGAATATTACACTGTTCCTCTTTACACATTGCATACTGTAGCAGCTTTTCAATTGGAAGTGCTTTCTTGAACATCTATTTGTCTGTTCAGAACTCCCCGTAGACCATACAAACGTTTTGCTACAAGCTCTTCTGGAATGTCAATAGCTGTATTAGTTAGAATGGTTATAAATGTTTCATATTCACAGATTAATCATGGCTGTATTCACTAGATCCCAATAATTTCAAGTGTGATGATCCAGTTTGTCAGAACTGTTTTGAAAACTTGCTCAAGGGGATCTTATTAACTGGTGCTCTTTGATTTTCCTTATACTTAAAAAAGTTTGGAGATCAAGTCCTGAGATACCACTTCCCTAAAGCAGTATGACACAGTTCCCAAAA
Organism: Schistocerca cancellata; assembly: GCF_023864275.1. NCBI lineage: Eukaryota > Metazoa > Arthropoda > Insecta > Orthoptera > Acrididae > Schistocerca > Schistocerca cancellata. Next base: position 329,115,790 of record NC_064628.1, on the reverse strand, counting down.
AATCTTTAAAAAATGTCATTGAAGATTAGAAGGATTCTGAGTGCTGTTACGTATAAAACATTTGCCTCATGTTTAAAGAATGACTGATAGCTAACTGCGTAGTGTGCAAGTCATTTGTGCATGAGGTTCTTGTGAGAAAAAACTTTTTTTTCTTTCAGTTGTAAATTTTACATCTGTTATCAAATGAAAATGTTAATTAACAAATAGGGATGGGTAATTTTAGCTAAGAATGACTTTTTATTTTTTAATTACTAATTACATAAAAATAAATTAAAATTTCATACAGACATGTGAAGCACATTGTTGTTAAATGAAGCAAGTTATATGCCTCAGTTATACTTGCCAATCTCCAGAAATTAAAAATTATTTTATTTTTGCCTTTTTGTATCAAATGTATGATTCAGTTTTTGTTAATTAAAATTTCCATTTGCTAAGAAATTGATTGATAAATTAAAGTAAAAGCAGATGTTAGTAGCAAGAATAGATTCAAGAATCTCTCGATTGCAAGAGTTGAATGCTGCAAACTCAGCTACCTCGAATTCTTTCAATACATTACAAATGTTTTGTGGTATAGCTTTCAGAAATCGTCTAGTCTTCAAAAACATTATTATTATTATTATTATTATTATTATTATTATTATTATTATTATTTCTTTACTTTCTCAGACGTTAAGTCTGGTTAAAAATGGAAAGAGACGTGGACCTTGATCAAGCGTCACTTCCTTTTAACTGTACGGTATATGTTATATTGCATTTAGGAACTTTCGGGTAATTGAACATGTTTCAATAATTACAGATTTTTGTAATTGTATATATAAGTTTGGATGTTGCTGTATTGCATTGATGTACTGGTGGATATTGTGTGGTATGACTCCTGTAGTTGATAGTATAATTGGTATAATGTCAACTTTATCCTGATGCCACATGTCCTTGACTTCCTCAGCCAGTTGGATGTATTTTTCAATTTTTTCTCCTGTTTTCTTTTGTATATTTGTTGTATTGGGTATGGATATTTCGATTAGTTGTGTTAATTTCTTCTTTTTATTGGTGAGTATGATGTCAGGGGTTGTTATGTGGTGGTGTTTTATCTGTTATAATGGTTCTGTTCCAGTATAATTTGTATTCATCATTCTCCAGTACATTTTGTGGTGTGTACTTGTATGTGGGAACGTGTTGTTTTATAAGTTTATGTTGTAAGGCAAATTGTTGATGTATTATTTTTGCTACATTGTCATGTCTTCTGGGGTATTCTGTATTTGCTAGTATTGTACATCCACTTGTGATGTGATCTACTGTTTCTATTTGTTGTTTGCAAAGTCTGCATTTATCTGTTGTGGTGTTGGGATCTTTAATAATATGCTTGCTGTAACATCTGGTGTTTATTGTTTGATCCTGTATTGCAATCATGAATCCTTCCGTCTCACTGTATATATTGCCTTTTCTTAGCCATGTGTTGGATGCGTCTTGATCGATGTGTGGCTGTGTTAGATGATACGGGTGCTTGCCATGTAGTGTTTTCTTTTTCCAATTTACTTTCTTCGTATCTGTTGATGTTATGTGATCTAAAGGGTTGTAGAAGTGGTTATGAAATTGCACTGGTGTAGCCGATGTATTTATATGAGTGATTGCTCTGTGTATTTTGCTAGTTTCTGCTCGTTCTAGAAAGAATTTTCTTAAATTGTCTACCTGTCCATAATGTAGGTTTTTTATGTCGATGAATCCCCTTCCTCCTTCCTTTCTGCTTAATGTGAATCTTTCAGTTGCTGAATGTATGTGATGTATTCTATATTTGTGGCATTGTGATCGTGTAAGTGTATTGAGTGCTTCTAGGTCTGTGTTACTCCATTTCACTGCTCCAAATGAGTAGGTCAATATTGGTATAGCATAAGTATTTATAGCTTTTGTCTTGTTTCTTGCTGTCAATTCTGTTTTCAGTATTTTTGTTAGTCTTTGTCTATATTTTTCTTTTAGTTCTTCTTTAATATTTGTATTATCTATTCCTATTTTTTGTCTGTATCCTAGATATTTATAGGCATCTGTTTTTTCCATCGCTTCTATGGAGTCACTGTGGTTATTCAATATGTAATCTTCTTGTTTAGTGTGTTTTCCCTTGACTGTGCTATTTTTCTTACATTTGTCTGTTCCAAAAGCCATATTTATATCATTGCTGAATACTTCTGTTATCTTTAGTAATTGGTTGAGTTGTTGCTGCCAGTAGTTTTAGATCATCCATGTATAGCAAATGTGTGATTTTGGGTGGGTATGTTCCAGTAATATTGTATCCATAATTTGTATTATTTAGCATGTTGGATAGTGGGTTCAGAGCAAGGCAGAACCAGAAAGGACTTAATGAGTCTCCTTGGTATATTCCACGCTTAATCTGTATTGGCTGTGATGTGATACTATTTGAATTTGTTTGGATATTAAGTGTGGTTTTCCAATTTTTCATTACTATGTTTAGGAACTGTATCAATTTAGGATCTACTTTGCATATTTCCAATATTTGTAGTAGCCATGAGTGGGGTACACTATCAAAAGCTTTTCGGTAATCAATATATGCGTAGTGTAGCGACCTTTGTTTAGTTTTAGCTTGATATGTCACCTCTGCATCTATTATCAGTTGCTCTTTACATCCTCGTGCTTCTTTGCAACAGCCTTTTTGTTCTTTATTTATAATTTTGTTCTGTGTTGTATGTGTCATTAATTTCTGTGTAATTACTGAAGTTAATATTTTGTATATTGTTGGTAGGCATGTTATGGGGTGATACTTAGCTGGGTTTGCTGTGTCTGCTTGATCTTTAGGTTTCAGATAAGTTATTCCATGTGTAAGTGTATTAGGGAATGTGTATGGGTTTGCAATGTAACTGTTAAATAATTTACCCTAGTTACTCGAATGTAAGCTGCACTTTTTTTCTGGTTTTTGTAATCCAGAAAACTGCCTCCGGCTTAGAATCGAGTGCAAAGTAAGCGGGAGTTCTGAAAAATGTTGGTAGGTGCCGCCACAACTAACTTCTGCCGTCGAATATATGTAGCGCTACACAGGCTTGCTTTGCAGGCACAAAGATAAAGACTGGCGCTAAAACCTCTGCATCAGTAAATAAATTTTAAAAAAAAGGTGGAAGATGAGATTTTTTTCTCTGCCCCGAGTTTCAACCACTGCATTTTCATACATTATCCAACGAAGTAAATACAAATTCCGTATTGTTCATCTTTGAATGTAGCAGCATTTCATTGTACTACGAAAATCCGACTGGCAAGACTGTTTGGGGTATTTGTCAATGTGGCCAACTCTACATTCTGAATTTTTCCCTACCTGTGAGAAGATATGGTTGCTAATAGGAACTTTCATGAATTGTGAATCACATGCAGTATTATCTTCACCATAAGAATAATACGAATATAAACATTTTGCCATGTATTCTTTCATGTTTGCTGCTATCTCATTACATCCTGTCAGCCTAATAAACTACGAAACTAGAGTGAGACAACAGCAATCGCGGAAGAATATACATATCATGTCATGTTTATATTCGTATTATTCTTATGCCTAATAGTGATACGGTCAGAAATGAAAGACGGCAATTGACTAGATTTTTAAATCTAAGATGACTCTAATTTTTGTGCAGAATGTTAAGTACTAAAGAGGCGTCTGCAAAGATTTTCAAACGGAGAAAAATCATCGCTAAACTCTCGTTCAGAGCATCTTCTATCATACTCAATCTATTATTTGGTTCTTGTTGATGATTATCAAAGAAAGCAGCAGTGTAAGTAACAACAAATAGTAGTCTCTTGCCATTGTTTCGGTAATGAGACAATTCCTCTCTCTCTCTCTCTCTCTCTCTCTCTCTCTCTCTCTCTCTCTCTCTCTCTCTTTTTTTTCCATCGTAAGCGGCGGCAGCGCGGACAAAAGCAAGACAGCTGCGAGCAGCGACAGGCTGTAAACACTCATTGTCAGAATGCGACAAACAATGCATGACACAGTACAGTAATGCATTTTCAGCTTAGAGTGACGTAAACACCTATAACAAAGAGAATGTCACTTATGAGATCAAAGAAAAATAAGCAATCAATTCAAACCAGACGAAGCACGTGGAAAAGGAAGGGTACCCGTATAAATACGGATGGAGCGGCTGACGCATAGTAATGGCTACCTGGTAAAGCTTAACCGCTAAGCTTACAACTCGAACCAGACTACTGTAGCTGTATCGTCATTCATTCGAACTAAATTGTGTCTCTTATTAAAATGGACCAACTTTGTTTCGATTTGGAGGTGCGGCCTGAAACGTTTCTCTCCCCTTGAATTTCGAGTCTCAAATTCCAGGTGCGACTTAGATTCAGGAAATTTTTTTTCCTTGATTTCGAGTCTAGTTTTTCAGGTGCGGCTTAGATTCGAGTAAATACGGTAGTTAGATGTGAATGTGTTGAGGTGAACTTCTTTAGCCAGAAATTTGCTATTTTATCTTTTCCAGGGGCTTTCCAATTGTGCATAGAATTAATTGCTTGGGTGACTTCATGTTGCAATATTATCACTTCAGGCATTTGTGGTATCATCTTGTATGTGTCTGTTTCTGCTTGTATCCACCGTGCATGCCTGTTATGTTGTACAGGGTTTGACCATATGTTGCTCCAGAAGTGTTCCATATCTGTTATGTTTGGTGGATTGTCTATTTTAATGTGTGTGTTATCTATTGTCTGGTAAAATTTCTTTTGGTTTGTGTTGAATGTTTGGTTTTGTTTCCTTCTATTTTCACTTTTTTTGTATCTTCTAAGTCGTTTGGCCAATGCTTGTAATTTCTGCTTCTTTTCATCTAATTGCTGTATCGCTTCTTGTTGTGAGATTTTACCTAACCTTTTTCGTTTTTTTTCTGACATTTCATTTCTTATAAATTGTGTTTGCTGTCTGATGTCTTTTCTCAGTTTTTCTATTCTGATCTGTAGCCTGTGTTGCCATGCTGGTTTTGTGGGTTTCTTCTGTGTGTTGGTTGGTTCTGTTCTCTGCCTAGTGTGTATATTTAGTGTAGTGAGTGCTCCTATATAAACCAGTAGTTGTAACTCTTCCATAGTTGGTTTTCATTTATTTTGTTGTGTATGATTTTGTTGATAGTTGTTATTGTTGTTTCGACTTGTGGGTTATTTGGCGGTTCAAATCTTATATCTCTAGCAGGAAACAAAGGGTGTTATTAGGAAAGAGACATGTATCAAGCTATCAGGCATCATCCAACTGGGAACTAATTACATGTGGGGTCCCACAAGATTCCATTTTGGGGCCCTTAGTTTTTCTTGTGTATATCAATGACCTTTCATCAGTAACATTACCAGATGCCAAGTTCGTTTTGTTTACCGATGATACAAACATTGCAATAAATAGCAAATCAAGTGTAGTCTTAGAAAGATCAGCCAATAAAATATTTGTGGACATTAATCACTGGTTCCTAGCCAATTCTTTGTCACTAAACTTTGAAAAAACACACTACATGCAGTTCAGAACTTGTAAGGGGTGCCCCAAGAGTATATGTCTAACATATGATGACAAGAAGATAGAAGAAGTGGACAGTGTTAAATTCTTGGGATTACAGCTTGATAATAAATTCAACTGGGAGGAGCACACCACAGAACTGCTGAAGCGACTTAGCAAATCTCTGTTTGCAATGCGAATTTTGTCAGACATAGGGGATATAAAAATGAAAAAGCTGGCATACTATGCTTACTTTCATTCCATAATGTCATATGGGATTATTTTTTGGGGTAATTCATCAAGCCAAGCTAAAGTTTTCCGGGCACAAAAAACGTGCAGTAAGAGTTATATGTGGTGTGAACTCAAGAACATCCTGCAGAAGCCTGTTTAGGGAACTAGGGATACTAACTACTGCTTCCCAATATATTTATTCCTTAATGAAATTTGTCATTAAAAATATATCACTTTTTCAAACCAACAGCTCAATTCATGGAATCAATACTAGAAATAAGAATAATCTTCACAAGGATTGAAAGTCACTTAGTCTTGTACAAAAAGGTGTGCATTATTCAGGAACACACGTTTTCAATAACTTGCCAGCAGCCACAAAAAGCTTAACAACCAATGAAATTCAGTTTAAGAGAAGCCTAAAGGATTTATTGGTGGCCAACTCCTTCTACTCCATTGATGAATTTCTTAGTAAAACCAACTGATTTGTATATAAGTACAACATAACTTCTGCACCATTTCAGTGCAGTAATGTGTTCATTGTAAATAAGTATTACAGTAGTTGTATTACATGTTTATTACCTTATAAATAAATAAAAAACTTTTTTATTTTAAATTCAGTGCATTAGTATTTGTAAAATGACTCTTAGTGTTCATTAAAAAATGACGATCATTCCACTTGGGACCTGTGGAATGGTACATTAGCTTACTTGTTTTAGTTGTAAATATTTGTCATGTATTGTTGTTTTTCTGACATGTTCCACATCCTGGAGGACGACCTCACTACGGATCAATTGGAATTAAAGTAAATCTAATCTAATCTAATCTATGCAAGAATGGTCTAATGTCTGTATTTGTGTCTTTGTATTCTATATATGTCAGCTGAAATTTTTCTTCTATATCTAACATGTGTGTCACTTTGTGTTCTACTTGTGCTTGTTCTGGTGGCTGTCTTAAGATTTTGTTTTCCTCTGATTGTTTAATTGATGCATGTTGTTCTTTGTTTGTTTGCTCTGGGATGTTTAAGCCCATTACTGTATTTTCTTCTTCTTCTGATTGCACATTATTTTGTTCCAGTATTTGTTGTACTTGTTGTTTGATGTGTTCTAATTCTGACTGGGGTATCCTGTTATTTTTGATTATTACACGGATCTGATCAGCTAGTCGTCGTCCTGTTAAAAATTTTAATTCTGGGTATCTGGTAATAAATGTTGTGTATACTTGTGATCTGTATCCAGTTGTGTTGGTTCCTAGGTTTGTTGCTTGGTAATAACAGAACATGAGGTGTCTGTTAACTTCATCTGACCATCTCATCCTCTGTCTTTGTTTTCCTTCTAGGGTGGTTGCAGGAAGCATATCCTGCAAAGCACCTCTATTTGGATTTAAATCATTTTCCAGTTGGCTAGCAGTGTCGTTACCATTGTGGGCGGGCATAGGGTTCAAGCGGCGTTCCCGACCATGATGGCGCTTGTCCGAGGCTTCTTTAGTTCTGTCCTGAACCAACTAATCACACTAAACAGGGGTTAGCCCTATTAGTGGTTTGTCCTTTTCGTCGCCTTTTACGACTGGCAGAACATACTGGAGGCCTATTCTTTTCCTGGGCCTCCACAGGATTATTATTATTATTATTATTATTATTATTATTATTATTACTACTACTACTACTACTACTACTACTACTACTATTATATTGTTGTGCTGTACTGGTTTATGAAATTGACGTCCTGACACTGACCTACAAATGTTATAAGTAGAAGAAAACTGAAGCAGGCTGGTCTGTAAGGTCCCATTATTAGTTTATTATGTGCTCTAAAAATGTTCCTTCAGCTGTTGCTACATATTCTTTTTCATAATATTTAATTCGTTTCCATTGTGTATAAAGTGTGAATTATGCATTTAGATAGGAAAATAACTAAGGAATGGTAAATTTTTTTCTTTAAATAATATTTTTCTGATGGTATTGACTGCAGCATTTTGTAGTAATGATTTATTAGTAATGGAAGTATGTAACATTTTGCTCAGCTATCTTTGCTAGGATGTCTTAACTATGTATGCATGTCAAGAATCTTTTTTTATCTCCCGTATAACAGCACATTTGTGTATGTGTGTTTGTGGGGAGGGGAAAGGGGGGGGGGTGAGAGAGAGAGAAGAGAATATCATGTAAAATAGCATTTGCTTCCAAGACAGAATTCATTTACTAGTTAAGTAGTTGTATTGCAGTCTAAGTTAAATCATTCTGTAAATTGTCGAAATAAGTATATTATTCTGTTTCCATTTTGAACAGGAGTTAATGGATGAGCATGCACAAGGGATCATGATGCGCATACTGGCCAAGGTTTTTTCTGCCGTGGACTACCTCAAAGACAATATAACCAAGGAACAGTTACTGCCACTTCTGTCTGTTTTAGGAACAGTTGTCTTCATTGTGATTGGAGGGTACATAATGACATATCTTGTGTAAGTAGTGAAAAATTAATATATACAATACAACAACGGAACAGTTACTGCCACTTCTGTCCTTTTTAGGAACAGTTGTCTTCATTGTGATTGGAGGGTACATAATGACGTATCTTGTGTAAATTGTGAAAAATTAATTGAACTTGGAAAGATATTGAGAAGAGACTACTAACTAATAGCAAGAGCGAATCATTAATATGCACTAATTAGGTATTAATTACACAAATCGATAATAAATTGCTATCAGGCGGGAGAACATTGCAAACTGTCAAAGTTGCAAATGTTCATGGGTGATAAACTTTTACAGTTTATGTAAGAAGTTAAAGTATACTGCCTGCTTCTATGGCAGAAGGGTGTGCCTGCCTTGGCTATCACACTGAGTCCTTCAGTTCAGTTTCTATACTACCAAATATTTGTTCTTTGTAAAATGACTGAGATGTGGTACATTCAGCCTTGTGAGGAGAATTGAGTAAGTACTTTAAGGAACAGTACTGATTCTGTTTTGGGAAGCCCACCATTAACTGCTGAGAGAAAGAGAGAGAGAGAGAGAGAGAGAGAGAGAGAGAGAGAGAGAGAGATATGTGCTAACCAATACACATCAGTACTGATATCCATTGATGCCATTTGCTAAGGATGACACATGGGCCAGCAGCAGATGGACCACCAGAGCTAATCATGTGGCTTTTAATGTACACTGTGTTCCCACCCTACTCCATTTTTGTCACTTTTATTGTGTTTGTTATTTGTATTTATTTTAAAGCTTTTATCCTGTTGTAATTAGTGTTTTGTGAAACACAGTTACCATCTGCTTCAGAAGTGTAAGTGGTTTTTGTTTTCTTAGAATTTTATGTGGTTCCATATATCTTCCTTCACTATTTCTCATTCTCTTAAGTTCACAGGGACAAGAGGTAGCCATAAAATTGTAATTATTACCTTGAAAAAATCAAGCTCCGACCATGAGACTTGGTGATGGTATCAGTCCTTCTTGACATATTCACCCTTCTATATGAGACATTTTTCCCAAGGGTGGATTACTTGGCAGACACATTTTAGCTCTTCAGGAAACATTCTGCTTCAAAAATAACCTTGTCATCATTCTGAAAATGACCCGCCTTGCAATGTTTTCTTCATCACAGGAAAGAGGAAGAAGTCAGTGGGCGTTTTGTCAGCAGATATGAGAGGGTGAGGCTATGGCAGTCCCAAATAACAAACATAACTTTGCCCATTGCTGGTTAGCTCATTGCTTTTTCAGCCATAGTGAATCCACATAGAATGAATGCGGCTTTTTCCTTATTTTTGGGAACCTTAAAGGGCCATTATTTTACAAGCATAGATAAGACTAAAATAAATTACTTAGATAGCTAAAAACTATCTCAAATATTGAGGTCCAGAAGTGTTTCAGGGACTGGAAATTTTCTTCACTGAGACTGTTGTTTATTTGTTTTCACTACTGGTTTTGGTTTCTGAAGTCATTGACTAGTCAGTATCTTTTAAATTTACCAGTTGTGTGAACTGGCAGTGTCTTCACAGTCAGCATCCCAGTTCCTAATGATTAACAAACTCTTCTAGGTGTTTTAACAGTTTTACCTTTATTTTGTGCGTATAAGATGGGAAATAAGTACGTGTACAATGTTGACCATAGAATTATTTTTGGATGCTGGTGTAAGTGTATAATATCCAATAGAAACTATTTCAAAAGGAATAACATTAATGTAGGTGGTTAAATAAAACTCTTTCAAAAAAAAAAAAGAAAAGAAAAGAAAAAAAAACATGTCCCATTATAAGAGCTCTGTACCTCACCCTGGAAAACCAGAACCCGTATAGGATCACTTTGTCTGTCTGTCTGTCTCTCTGTCCATCTGACTGTTAAAAACCCATTTTCTCAGGAACGTGTAGACATATCAAGTTGAAATTTATCACACATACTTTGGTCTTTGGCCCCTTGGTGGCATAAAAAACTGTAGCTTCAAAGTCAATGCAATCAAAGACACAGCCATTTATGTCCCATATTTTAATACTCACAAACTCACTCATCAATACCTATAATCTACATCCTGTTGCCAACAACCATGAAATTTGGCAAGAAGCAATGACGTACAGTACAACTAAAGGAAAAACTCCAAAAATTGTTAATTTCTAACTACATCACATGGAAAAAAAATATGAAAAGGATAGTTGCTACTCACTATATAGCGGAGATGCTGAGTCGCAGATAGGCACAACAAAAAGACTATCATACTGTAAGTTTTCGGCCCACAAGGTCTTTGTCAAAAGAGAGAGAGAGAGAGACTACAAACAGCAGTGCAGGATGGGAGAGGTAACAGGGTGGGCGGGGGGGGGGGGGGGGAGGGAGTCTGGCATGGCGAGGGTGAGAGACACTAAAGTGCTACTACTGCGGGAGCTTGCAGGGACAAGGCGGAAAGGGGGTGGATGCGTGCAGTCAGGAGGTCAGACGGTGGACGGGGAAGAGAGGGTGGGGGGTAGTGGAAAAGGAGAGTAGTAAGAAGACTGGGTGTGTTGGTGGAATAAAGGGCTGTGTAGTGCTGGAATGGGAACAGGGAAGAAGCTAGATGGGTAAGGACAATGACAAACGAAGGGAAGGAGGGTTAGGGGAACGTGCGACATATTGCAGGAAGGGTTCCCATCTGTGTAATTCAGAAAAGCTGGTTTGGTGGGAAGGATCCAGATGTCACAGGTTGTGAAGCAGTCAGTGAAATGAAGAACGTCATGTTGGACAGCGTGATCAGCAATGGGGTGGTCCAGTTGTTTTTTGGTCACAGTTTGTCAGTGGCCATTCATGCAGACAGACAGCTTTTTGGTTGTCGTGCCCACATAGTACAAAATGTAAATATCCCACAGTGTATGAGTCATACTCGCACCTCTCCAGCTTCTCTCTCTCTCTCTCTCTCTCTCTCTCTCTCTCTCTCTCTCTCTCTTTTTTTTTTTTTTTTTTTTTTTTTTTTTTTTTTTTTTTTTTTTTTTTGCTGGAACTCAGTATATGCGTTAACTTTTAGCACTCTTGGTGGTTTATTTTAATCTCATCTATGCGTGTAAAGTGATAGTTCTTTTTTTGGGGGGGTGGGGAGGGGGACAGAAAGAAGTCCCTTGGAACCATGTCTGTAGATTGTCTGCTAAGGCATCATTACAGTATTGTTTTGGCCAAAAATTAACAAGCAAATAATGAAGTGTGAGCAGGCACATTATGTGGTGCAAAGACTATGAATTTTTTGCCACAAGTGTAGGTAGTGTTTTCCACACTGCATCATGCAAACTGTGTTGAATTTTTAAGTAATGCTCCTTATTGTTCATTCGACCCTCTGATAAGAACTTGTGGTGCACTGTGCTGTTAAAGTCGAAGAACACAGTGAGCATAACCTTTGTATGTGACCACACTGGAGCTTTCCTCAGTCATTGTCATCTGGAATGCTTCTGCTGGGACAACTGAGCTTTACTTACAGGATAATATCTGTAAACCCATGTTTCATGACCTTTAATGACGCAGTTAATTTGTTTCACAACATTGTTGACTTCATCTAGTGACTCCCAAGTATTTGTCGCTGTGTTTGTTCAAAATGCAACAAAAATTTTGGAACAAAGCTTGCTTTCGCGGGTCCACACCCACCTGAAAAGATTTCAAGGCATGAAACCCTTCATATGCCAGCATCGTCAGCAAATTCCACGATTGTGATTCGGTGATCCTTTATAATTATTTCTTTCACTTTTTCTGCAATTGCATCGGTTGACAATGTCCTGGGGAATCCCCGGCACTTGTCTGCACGGCGTTTGAAATGCTTATGCCACTCTTAAACCAGTGTTTTCCTCATCAAAAGCAATATTTAACATTTGTAATATCTTGTTTTGCTTACTCCAATCTTGTATCAAAAATTCTCTGGTTCATTTTCATATAAAATAAATAATCATCTAACCTCTTTGACAGCTGAGAACAAACTAAAAATCTGATATGGATAACACTATAGACATTCTTTCCAGCCACATTTACCAGTACAAAACTGGAAAAAAGTGCAAATGATATGAAGGCAACACGCTAAATTAAAAAATTCCCATTACTTTTTAACACACGTGATATGCTCTACAAGGCACTGTACGTGGAAGGTGGAGGATACATCAAACCATTATTGATTTTCTGTCCTATTTTGTTAACATGTTGACAGAGGTGAAATTGACTGTCTATGTGGTTCTAATCTCTTTAGTCCTGTTCTCATGATCACTACATGAGATATGTGATGGTCGCAGCAGAATGATCATACAGGCTTCCTTGGATATAGGTTCTCTGAATTTACTAAGTAGGGTTTCTGAAGAATTAAGCCTCCTGCCTTCCAAAGCTTCCCATTTATTTTACTCTCTCTTACACTTTGATATGGTCTGTGCCAAACTTACACAATATTAGCAGTATGCATCTAAATTTTTTCAACATCTGTTGTCAAGCCTACCTCATAAAACTCTTAAATGCTGAAGCAGTAATCTAGGATTGGTTGCACTTGTGCCTTGTGAAGAATTTCCTTTATGTACACACTGCTCTTTCCCAGAACTCTTTCAATAAATCTAAAGTCTTCCATTAAATTTCCTAGTACCGTAAAACTTTCTCACAATGGAATTGTATGGGACTAAAATAACTTTCTAAATCAGGCAAGTTTCTTGATTACATAAAACACACTAGGCTAAATAAAATTTGTCAAGTGCCATGCACAAAATTATGATTTTGTAATTATGCACATATTTACATACCTTTAATCCTGTACAGTAGATGTTCACTTACTATTACACTAATTGACACACAATACGACATGTCTGCTGCATTTTTGCTGTAACTTTAAATTTGTGTAATGTTGTACATACATACTGTCCCTGTGTTTATTTGCTTTACATTTCACATTTTTTTGCCACATATCAGAGAGGGAAATATGTTTGAATTTCCTATTCAAAATTGTTTTTTTCTGTGCAACATTTTGCACAGAATTTATGTGCACTGCAAATTGCATAGATCGTTAATGTAGACAATAGTTCCTTCATGCATCAGTTTTTCTAGGGACATCATTTTGCTCCTCTTCTTCTTCCTTTGTTTCATCATCATCATCATCAATTGCTTAAGTAAAAGTGGAGTGAGTTGACAGTCATCATTCAAGATGTATTCATCGGGACTGCTTGAATTGTTTTGCGTTTGAATTAATTCAGAAGTGGCTGTTGCATTTTCTTGAGTTTCAGTGAGTACAGAAGCGTCTTGTTCACCACCTCCAAACCCCGCTTTGATGAAGCACTTGGTGACGGTTTTGGGCTTTATATCCATTACTGCCAAGCCAATCCAGTTTACTGCATCCAGGACAGAAACTGACTGTGCAAGAGCAAATGCACTTTTGGCATCTTCAACACTAAGAATAAGAGACTGCATCAGTAATAGGTTGGTTGATTCGGCGGGAACCAAGTCAGTTTCATGTTTGATATCTTAATTTCAGGGTGATAGGTTGCGTTGCCTAGGAAAAAGAGAGCTTGGTGATGTCCTTTCTTCATTTTGTCATTGAAAGAGCGCAGCCATTCTTCCATAAAACCACTCACCATTCATGCCATTTTATTGCTTCGCCTTGTGACTGGAACATTACTGATGTCAGAACATTACTGGTATCTATGTTTTATGCAACACCAAGGTTTTGCCACCTCTCCAATAATCAGTGGCTTCTCCATTTCAGCTAATATGTTCCCATGAAGCAGTCTAATGAGTCTTACCTATGACATTTTCCCATTGATGCACTTCTCTCCTCATGTTAGAGATTTTGAAGGCAGAATGTGGAAAAACAGTGCCATTTCATCAACATTGCACAAGTCTTTTGGGTGATAATTCACAGTTACATTGTGCAGTATTGTCGTCAGTTCTGTTGCTACACTTCCCTGCATATACTTAGCTTTTCCACAAGCTTCATTCCACACGACGTGTCTAATTTTCAAACTTCCAATCATCCTGTGGATGCCTTAAATTCCATATTCCCACGCTCTTAAGCGACTTCAGTCTCACTCTGCGACATGCGTCCACACAGAGGCATGTCTTTTGCTCATGCACTTAAAAACTGTTCCCATACTGTCTCATCAGTTTCTTCAGTTCCCATCATCTTTGTCCTTCTTTTTGTTTGCCCATTGTCTTTCATCAATCCATCCCATGTCATATCTCATATCCTTATTTCTTAATGTTTCATAAATTTGTGTGCTACCGCATTTGAAAACACAACGTTGTGTCGTGCCGGCGAGTTTGTCTTTCTACTTGCCTTTATTACCGTAATCTTTTCATTAAGTGTTAGCAACTTACTTTTTTTTGACATCATATTGTCACTTAAAGTGCTACAAATCAACTGAAACTGGCATAAAATAATGCAGGTAGTGCATTTCTTTGAAAAGCTTGACCTTACGGGGTAAAACCATTGTTTAGCAGGACATCAATCACATCTTTTCACATAACAGCATTGTCAGGGCTCTACAATATTAATGTTAAAAATAGTATTCTTGCATAGACATGAATAACTAAGATATACCGTAATACAGTAGCGTTGTATAAGCTTTTTTCTGCAATCAAGTCTTAAAATTTGCATTCCATTTCTGCATTAGGCACGTTCCACTTTATACAAAAAATTGGTCTATAAAAGTGTTCTGAGTGCCTCAGGAGTGAAATACTTGTACGGCTAGATCAGATTTCTGAATTACCGTATTTACTCGAATCTAAGCTGCACTTTTTTCTGGTTTTTGTAATCCAAAAAAACACCTGCAGCTTAGAATCGAGTGCAAAGTAAGCATTAGTTCTGAAAAATGTTGGTAGGTGCCGTCACAACTAACTTCTGCCATCGAGTAGGGCTACACAGGCACGCTTTGCAGGCACAAAGATAAATACTGGTGCCAAAATCTCTGCATAAGTAAATAAATCAAAAGAAAATGTAGAAGAATGTAAACATTTTGCCATGTATTCTTTCATGTTTGCTGCTATCTCATTACATCCTGTCAGCCTAATAAACTACGAAACTAGAGTGAGACAACAGCAAACGCGGAAGAATATACATATCACGTCATGTTTATATTCGTATTATTCTTATGCTGAATAGTGATACAGTCAGAAATGAAGCACGGCAACTGACTAGATTTTTAAATCTAAGATGACTGATTCCTGTGCAGAATGTAATGTATTAAAGAGGCGTCTGCAATGATTTTCAAATGGAGAAAAATTTTCACTAAACTCTCGTTCAGAACATCTTCTATCATACGCAGTTTATTATTTGGTTCTTTTTGATCATTATCAAAGAAAGCAGCAGTGTAAGTAACAACAAATAGCAGTCTCTTGCCATTGTTTCACTAATGAGACAATTCCTCTATTTTTTTATATTGTAAACCACGGTATCACGCACCAAAGCAAGCCATGCCGTGAGCAGCGACAGGTTGTAAACGCTCATTATCAGAATGCAACAAACAATGCATGACATAGTACAATAATGCATTTTGTTCTTAGAGTGACGTAAACACGTATAACAAAGAGAACATCACTTATCAGATCAAAGCAAAATAAGCAATCGATTCAAACCAGACGAAGCACATGAAAAAGGAAGAGTACCCATATAAATACAGACGGAGGGCCTGACACATAGCAATGGCTACTTGGTAAAGCATAACTGTTAAGCTTATGACTCAAACCAAACTACTGTAGCTGTATCTTCATCTGTTCTACCTAAATTGTGTCTCTTGTTACAATGGACCAACTTTGTTTCAATTTGGAAGTGCGGTCTAAAACTTTTCTTTCCCCTTGAATTTCGAGTCTCAAATTTTAGGTGCAGCTTATCGTATTTACTCGAATCTAAGCCGCACTTTTTTTCCGGTTTTTGTAATCCAAAAAACCGCCTGCGGCTTAGAATCGAGTGCAAAGTAAGCGGAAGTTCTGAAAAATGTTGGTAGGTGCCGCCACAGCTAACTTCTGCCGTTGAATATATGTAGCGCTACACAGGCTTGCTTTGCAGGCACAAAGATAAATACTGGCGCCAAAACCTCTGCGTCAGTAAAAAAAAAAAAAAAAAAAAAAAAAGGTGGAAGACGAGCTTTTTTCTCTGCCCTGAGTTTCGACCACTGCATTTTCATACTTTATCCAACGAAGTAAATACAAATTCCGTATTGTTTATCTCCGAATGTAGCAGCCTTTCAATGTACTATTAAAATCCGACTGGCAAGACTGTTTGGGATGTGTGTCAATATGGTCAACTCTACGTTTTGAATTTTTTCCTACCTGTGGGAAGAGATGGTTGCTAATAGGAACTTTCATGAATTGTGAATCACATGCAGTATTCTCTTCACCATAAGAATAATACGAATGTAAACATTTTGCCATGTATTCCTACGTGCTTCCTGCTATCTCATTTAAATCCTGTCTTCCTAATAAACTACGAAACTAGAGTGACACAACAGCAAACGCGGAAGAATATTTATATATCATGTCATGTTAATATTCTTATTATTCCTATGCTGAATAGTGATACAGTCAGAAATGAAGCACGGCAACTGACTAGATTTTTAAACCTAAGATGACTCAAATTTCTGTGCAGAATGTCTGCAAAAATTTACAAATGGAGAAAAATCATCGCTTAATGTTCGTTCAGAACATCTATCATATGCAGTCTATTATGTGGTTCTTGTTGATCATTATCAAAGAAAGCGGCAGTGTAAGTAACAACAAATAGCAGTCTCTTGCCATTGTTTCGCTGATGAGATGATTCCTCTCTCTTTTTTAAAATTGTAAGTGGCGGTAGCGTGCACAAAAGCAGGCCATGCCGCGAGCGGTGTCAGGCCGTAAACACGCATTATCAAAATGCGACAAACAATGCAGGGCACAGTACAATAATGCATTTTGAGCTTAGAGTGACGGAAACACCTATAACAAAGAGAACGGCACTTATCAGATCAAAGAAAAATAAGCAATCAATTCAAACCAGATGAAGCATGTGAAAAAGGCTCTCTAGTATAAATACGGACGGAGTGCCTGACGCATAGCAGTGACTACATGGTAAAGCTGAACTGCTAAGTTTACCACACGCACCAAATTACTGTAGCTGTATCATCATTCATTCGACCTAAATTGTCTCATATTACAATGGACCAACTTTGTTTTGGTTTGGAGGTGCGGTCTAAAACGTTTCTTCCCCTTGAATTTCGAATCTCAAATTTCAGGTGCGGCTTAGGTTCGGGAAATTTTTTTTTTTTCCCTAGATTTAGAGTCTCATTTTTCAGGTGCGGCTTAGATTCGAGTGCGCCTTAGATTCGGGTAAATACAGTAGATTGGGGAATATCTCCCCTCTCCCCTTGATTTTGAGTATTGAGTATCATTTTTCAGGTGCAGCTTAAGATTCGAGTAAATGCGGTATATACATTCTGCATTGATCAAGTATTACTGTACTAATTTCATGTAATTAACCCATTTCGTGCCACGTCTTAGTATTACCCATAACTACTTGCACAATGTGACATGCTCAAGATGTTTTATAATTGTGTACTTTTGGATTATTTCTCTGTATTATGGGCGTTACCTTCCATTTATCCACATTTGAAGGGAAGGGTTAGATCACCATGATCTAGGAATATTGTCTGTTACAACGAATCAAAATGTCCTGTTTCCCAAGTTATTAAATAAAAGTCATCAGCAGACAAAGACTGCCGATTGAAGGAATTACCCCCAGTTCTACCAACAGCCTTGCAAGGAGGGAGGAGAAGCGTTAAGAGATCCTTTCACCCTTAGGGTGGGAATTTGCCCCTAAAATGCAGAAGAATTGCCACTGATCATTGGCTTGAGGATTCAAAAGGCAGCGGAAGTGCCTGCATCAAAGACATGTAATGTTTATCCGCATTACATGTGGCCTGTAATTGAAAAAGTGTCACGATGATCTTTCCACATACAAATGGTTATGGATTAGTAGCCCTATTCAGATCACCATTGGGGGGACTGCCAACGAGAGGTAACCATTAGAAAAAGATTGTGTAACCAATCACAGGGTAATATTCTACAAATATAGGTTCGGAATGTCAGAAGTATGAATGTAGTAGAGAAGCTAGAACACCTGAAAATGGAAATGCAAAGATTCAGTCTAGGTGGTGGTGGGGGATTTGAAATGAAATAGAAAGAAGATAAGGTTTTCAAGCTATAAAAATGTAGGGTAATATCAGCAGCAGCAGAAAATAGTGTGATAGGAGTAGGATGCATTATGAGTGGACTCTAGATGACTGGAAAGCCGTGGACTGGTCAGATGAGTCCCGATTTCACTTTGTAATGGTGATGGTAGGGTTCAAGTGTGACACAGACTCCATGAAGCCATGGACCCAAATTGTCAACAAGGCACTGTGTATGTTGGTGGTGGCTCCATAATGGTGTGTGCTGTTGCCACATGGAATGAACTGGGGCGACTGTTCCAACTGAACGGATCATTGACTGGAAATGATTATGATCAGCTATTTGGAGACCATCTGCAGCCATTCATGGGCATCATGTTTCCAAATAACAGTGGAATTTTTATGGACGATAATGCACCATGTCACTGGGCCACTATTGTTTGTGAATGGTTTGAAGGAAAATTGGAGCAAATGATTTGGTCATCCAGATTGCCCAACATGAATCCCATTAAAAGTTTATGGGACATAAGCAAGAAGTCAGTTCGTGCACAAAATACTGCACCGGCCGCACTTTTGCAATTATGAAGAGCTATAGTGGCAGCATGGTTTGGTATTTTGCAGGAGACTTCCAGTGAGTTGCTTACTCTATGCCACATAAAGTTGCTGCACTATGCGGGGCTAAAGGAGGTCCGAGACAATATTAGAAGGTATCCAATGACTTTTGTCACCTCAGCGTCCAGAAAATGGAAAAGAAAACTGGAGATCAGTTAGATAAGTCAGTTTGGCTTTAGGAAAGATGTTGCTCATGGTAATGGAAACACGATTTAAGATCAGGATATGTCACAGGATTTGTTGATGTGGAAAACACTTTCAGTGACATAAAATGCCTTAAGATATTTGAAATTCCCAGAAAAATTATTATAATCTGTTGGGAAAGATGGATAATATACAACATATTCAAGAACTGAGAAGAAACAATAATTGTGGAAAACCAAGAACAAAGTACTCATATTAAAGATGATGCAGATTTTTTGCCTCTGTACTTCAAAGAAGCATTGACAGAATAAATGAGAGAGGTTCAGGAATGGGATTAAAATTCAGGATGAAAGGTTATCAGTGATATGAGTTCTTGATGACATTGCTATCCTCATTGAAGTTGTGGAAGAATTACAGGACTTGTTGAATGAAATGAACAGTCTAATGAGCATACACTATGGACTGAGAGTAAACTGAAGAAAGATGAAAGTATCAGAAATGAGGTTAGCGATAAACTGAACACCAAAATTGGGGACTGTGAAGTAGATGAAGTAAAGGAATTCTGCTATCTTCAAACCAAAAAACCGGGGGAGGGGGGGGGGGGGGGCAGATTAGCACACATAAAGAGAGATTCCTGGCCAAAAGTCTCTTCGTATCAAACATCTACTTAAATTTGAGCAAAAAATTTCTGAGAATGTACATTTTGAGAACAGCATTGTATGATGGTGAACCATAGGTTTCGGGGAAACCAGAAAAGAAGAGAATCGAAGCATTTGAGGTATAGTGCTGCAGAAGGATGTTGAAGATTAGGTGGACCGATAAAATAAGAAATCAAGTGGTTCACTATAGAACCAGAAGGAATATATAGAAAACATTGACAATAAGAAGAGATAGGATGATAATACGTGCATTAAGACATGAAGGAGTAGCATCCATAGTACTTGAGGGAACTGTGGAGGGGAGGACAGAGATTGATGATGTTGGGTGCAAGTGAGTGCTACTCTGTGATGAAGAGGCTGGCACAGGAGAAGAGTTCATGGCATGACAAATCTCTGCCAGAAAACTGATGTTATACCCCCCAACCCCACCCAAATTAAGAAACCGGGACGTTAGAGAGAGAGAGAGAGAGAGAGAGAGAGAGAGAGAGAGAGAGAGAGAGAGAGTGAAAAGTTTCTGTCGATAACAGCATTATCATCAAACCATCTTATAGTGCTACTGGTCCTGTCTGATAAATTGTGTTGTATGTTAGAGATCCAATTATGCTGACTTGGGACATACCTGATCTTATTTTCATTTTTGTATTTGCCGTCCAATGTAATGCACTGGATTCTGCCAGTTAAATATTTATCAAACCAGTCATGTATGTGAAGATACTCCTTACAATCATACCTTGGTTGGTAGTAGTTGATGATTTGATAGAGAGATAAGTGCCTTTGGATTTCTAGATAGATACAATATAACTGTTCAACTTAAAACGTAACTATCCCAGCTCATCAAATCATTTAAAACTTAACCAGGTCAAGAAGCACAGATCTAACGTCAAATCTAACGTAACTTCTCGTATGAGCTCCATTCATCAAATCTTAATGCAGCAGTCCCATCAATTCAGGTTTAACATAGTATAGCTGATCGCACCTTTTTTTACATTTTTGGAGGTGATAACTTCGCTGCAGAAAGTCTTGGGTCACTACCAGACATACACCAATTAATCTGTTAACAACACTTCTTTATTACACACATATATACAACAACTGACTGTTACAACTTACCAGGAACCGGAACACACCAGATAGTACTCCAACCTCATTCCCTCTGCCCTCCTCAAAGGCTTTCTACAAGATGTATTTATACATCCTTTAGCAATTATGTTCTTTGACATTATTAGGTTACTTCATGTTTGATGTTACAATTGCAATAAGTTAAACCAGCAAAAATTGACATTCAGAGTTTTAGTAGAAATTAAATCAAGTACAGTGATAATGCATATTTCCAAAATTAACAAAGTCTTTTACAAGTGCTATTTTGAAATATACATACAGTTAACAATTAAGTTCTTATTATTCAGTCCAGAACATTCTCAAATAGCTTTACGTAATTTAATTAATTGTGCAATTTTAAGAAACAATTTTGAACTGTTAAAATTTCTACAACATCAAAATACAGTTCAAACATTCAAAATGATATTTTACAACATTTGATGGCTAAAATGCGGAATAATTACATACATCACAAAATCTTTAAATTGTGTGACAAAGAATTAATGAATCGTTCTTCTAACATTATTTATGATACAAATTGTCTTTCTGAATCAGGTTATGTCTCCAGTTTAAGAGAATATTCTCTAGTTTTCGTAATAAGTGGACATAGCACTGAATTTCTCTATAGAATGTTCCAGAAACATTAATTAAGAGTTTAATTGCAGATTTTTAGTTGATGATTTCTGTAAGAATATGTTGTCCTGACTTTCAAAGATACATAAATATTAAACTTTTTGAAAATTAATGGTTTACACAGTTACTTTGCGTTATGGCAACAATGAATTTTACTAATCGAACTACAATTACAAAACTGAGTGATGATGGTTCCTAACATTTATACACTATTAACACTGACTCCAGAACTTGTTCTTTTCGTCAAAACATCCCAAAATTCATATCAAAGTGATAATAATGACCTATCCCAACTGTACATTACTTTACCTGATAGAGATCATACACTGATTGGTCTGTGACACAGTTTAACATTTTTGTTACAACTGTTTCACACTGTTGCACTAAGTGTCCTTATATGTTACCCACATCTGATTTAGCGTGTATTGCTTACTACGAAACCTGCTGTATCTGGCACTCCAAATGACCCAACACAGTCTGTTTCGTTTCACAACCCCCCCCTGTCATGGAAGGGATGATGTCCCTACTTTAGAAACCCAAACAAACAATATATATATATATCTAAAAAGAAAGATGATGAAACTTACCAAACAAAAGCGCTGGCAGGTCGATAGACACACAAACAAACACCAACATACACACAAAATTCTAGCTTTCGCAACCAATGGTTGCCTCGTCAGGAAAGAGGGAAGGAGAGGGAAAGACAAAAGGATTTGGGTTTTAAGGGAGAGGGTAAGGAGTCATTCCAATCCCGGGAGCGGAAAGACTTACCTTAGGTGGAAAAAAGGACAGGTATACACTCGCGCGCACACACACACATATCCATCCTCATATACACAGACACAAGCAGACATTTGTAAAGGCAAAGAGTTTGGGCCCAAACTCTTTGCCTTTACAAATGTCTGCTTGTGTCTGTGTATATGAGGATGGATATGTGTGTGTGTGCGAGTGTATACCTGTCCTTTTTTCCCCCTAAGGTAAGTCTTTCCGCTCCCGGGATTGGAATGACTCCTTACCCTCTCCCTTAAAACCCACATCCTTTTGTCTTTCCCTCTCCTTCCCTCTTTCCTGACCAAGCAACCGTTTGTTGCGAAAGCTTGAATTTTGCGTGTATGTTTGTGTTGGTTTGTGTGTCTATCGACCTGCCAGCGCTTTTGTTTGGTAAGTCTCATCATCTTTGTTTTTAGATATATTTTTCCCACGTGGAATGTTTCCCTCTATTATATATATATAATTTTTTTTTTTAAACATATCTTTGGTGTCGTCTTTTCTTGAGGGTTGGTGTCTTCTTTCTTAAAGATTGGTACACCCATTGGTACACCTTAGTGGCACACTTCAGTTTTCAGTCCCTATCTGATACTTGGCGTGGCTTTCTTGTACACTGCTGGCTACTATAGGCTGCAATAGCACAGTCCACAATGAGTACACGGTATACTGTGGTCAATTCCAGTTAGGAATAAGTGAAGGAGGGCTCAATACTTTTGTGGACAAGTGTCGGGTACAAAACTGGTTCACAGATATTTTTACATGTAATTGCAGAAGGTTCTAATTATTCTAAAAAATTTGTTGAAAAGTAAGATTAATTTAAAAAAAAAAAAATCTTAACGCTAAGAGAGGATAGATTGACAGTTGGAGAAAATTGATTATACAAGGTTACAGAATAAGAGTAAGATGCAATGACAGAATACAAAAATGAAACCTGGCAATTGCAC
Organism: Schistocerca cancellata; assembly: GCF_023864275.1. Taxonomy (NCBI): domain Eukaryota; kingdom Metazoa; phylum Arthropoda; class Insecta; order Orthoptera; family Acrididae; genus Schistocerca; species Schistocerca cancellata. The sequence continues at coordinate 329,092,658 of NC_064628.1, read as the reverse complement.
AGTTAGGGGACCCAGTGTTCGCCAAACACTTAACATACCAAGGATGCGTGCTCCCCCGAGGAACAAATACATACAGCATAACATAGTATACACTATATCCTGGGAAAATTACAGCATGAAAGTATTTAAAATTTCTATGAACATCTATTATAAAATATTTTCGTACATTTTGTTTTATACAATTTCAGTTTGGTTACATTTCGTAGGCCAAACAGTCTCCCAGAACTTGGGTAGACAGTAAGCGTTCGGATGTGGGTTGTCCTGAATTCTGAAAGGTCCAGTTTACATGTCAAAAAACTTTTTTGATTCCCCACTGATGGCTTTAGATTTCCCTTGTGTTTTAATAGGGACTAAGTCACCAATTTTAAATTGTGTAGGGTTCAATCTTTTTTCATGTCTACATTTCCTTATGTCACATTGAGATTTCATGGTTTTTCTTACAATTTACACTATCTCTATTGAGTACTTAATGGTTTGAAGACTGGGAAATCAATGAAATCACTAATTGGATGTGGTGGTTTGCTATTATACTGTATTTCATAAAGTGATAAACTTGTTTAGGAATGATGCAGGCAGTTTATAACATCTTCAAATTTCTCAACATAGTCAATCCAACTAGCATGATTAGTATTATAGTATGTACTAAAGAATCGCCCGATTTCTCTCGTGTATCTCTCCGAAGGGTTTCCCAGTGGGTGATAGGCTGAAATAAGAATGTGGTTTATCCTTTCATCTTCAATAAAAGCTTTCCATGGTCCAGAAATGAATTAAGTGGCATTATCCGATAAAATTTTCGGAGGTTTTCCTACCCTGCCAAAATAGTCCCCTCTGATTTTTGAAATAATGCTTGTACTTTTTGCTTTCCGAAGAGGTTATAACATAATGAATTTTGAAGAAACATCAACCATAACAAAGATGTACCAATAGTCTCCTTTGGTCTCGGGTGACGCTCCATATAAGTCACAGTGAGTAACTCGTGTTGTTCTTTTAGAAATATGTTCTGTATCAATCCTCTACAAGTTTGATTGGATACTTTTACTCTTTGGCACATGTCACAAGCTGTCAAAATTTTTTCTAACTCTCCTAGCTATATTGTTAAAGTATACATTCTCTTGGATTTTCTGGATACACTTTTGAATTCCACAATGGCCAAAACTTTCATGAATGTATTTGATGAGTACATCAATGTATTGATCAAGCCAACATAATTACCATACATCACTATCGATGCTGTTTCTCTTGAATGGCATCTCTTTGTAAATTTTGTAATAATCTCCCACTTCCTCATGTCCCCTTTTTCCTAGATAACTTTTGACCAGTTTAAAGTTCTTGCCATGGTTCTGATTCTGGCGGATGTCATTACAAATGACTCTGATTTCTTGTTCATTGTCCACCCCTCTTAAGTACATAATTTTGAATTCCTTTTCACATTCTCTACTGTTATATTCAAAGTCACTCCCCACAGGTAGCCTAGACAAAGCATCAGCAACTACATTATCATATGCTCTAAGATGTTTTATTGAGTAGTTAAATTGCTGTAACAAGAGTGCCCATCTGGTAATCCTTACATGATGATGAACCTACATTCTTGAATATAAAGTAATGCCTTTTGGTCAGTGTAGACAACTATCTGATGTCCCAATAAATAATTTATGAATTTAGAAAATGCTCAGTAAATGGCCAAAAGTTCCTTCTCTGTAACAGTGTATTGTTTCTCATGTTTTTTTCAAAGTTCTACTAGCAGAAGCGATAGATCTGTGTTCTATTTTCCCATTTACATCTACTTCATGGAAAAAGTGAAACCCTAGACCATAATCAGTGCTATCTGCCATAATGCAAAAGGATAAACTCATATTGGGACACTACAAAATTTGACTGTTACATAATTGTGTTTTTATTTCTTCAAAGGCAGCTTCACATTCCTGATCCCAAACCCACATTGTGTTTTTCTTCAGCAATCTGTTGAGACTTGGAGCATTCAAAGCTTGGGTACTAACGAATTTTCAGTAGTAACTGCACATCCCAAAAAATGACTTCGATTGTTTATTGGTTTTAGGAATTGGGGATTTTGCAGTTGCCTCAAGTTTTTCAGAATCTGGCAAAATACCCTCCTCAGAAATGCTGTGGCTGAAAAATTTCAATTTTTTCACAGCAAACTTATATTTAGATAGTTTAAGTAACATTCCCCCCTCAGTCTTTTGCAAACCTCCCTCAAAGTATTAATATGTTGCTCCCAAGTTTCCCCATTAATCAAAATGTCATCTATATAAACAGTTAATTTTGACAAAGATCCTTTCCCAAAACAGAGTCTAGAGCTCTAACGAATTGTGCTACCGAAACGTTAAGGCTCCTTGTTTTAGATGTAAATTCTAAGCAGATTATCAAGACTGCTAAATCTGAGTACAGGAGAGTAGTCAATCAACCAAAAACTGAGCAGTTTTAAAAAAACTGCTCAAAGATATGAACTGGAAAGATGTTTATGGTGCTCATGACATGAATGAAAAATATACACATTCATGAACAAAGTCAGTACCATGTTTGAAAACGGTTTTCCTTTAAAAGTTACTCAGATTAAACAGAAGTCTATAATAAAACTGTGGATTACACAAGGAATAAAGATTTCCTGTAAGACAAAAAGGAAAATGTATCTGTCGACCAAGAAAAGCTCCAATGCTGATGATTTAGCTAAATACAAGGAATACTGTAAAACATTTAAAAAAAGTAATTCAGACATCTAAACAAATGCACTACGAGAAGAAGATGGTAATGTCAGGGAACAAAATAAAACAATATGGGATATAGTGAAAGAGGAGACTGGTAGAACCAGAAAGGAACAGGAGCAAATAGCATTAAGGGTAGATGACACATTAGTAACCAGTGGGCATAGTGTGGCAAATCTATTTAACAAGTACTTTATATCCGTTACTGCTAGAATGTGATTGTCAGGATCAGTAAATAATGCCCTTGAATATCTGAAACTAGCCTTTACAAATAGCTTCAGGTACATGAATATGTCACTCACTTCACTAAAAGAAATAACTTCCATAATAAAATCTTTAAAAACAAAGCATTAGTGGTTACAATATCAACAAAGTTAATTAAGGCATGTTCTTGTGAGTTTAGTACAATTCTAAGTTACTTGTGTAATCAGTCAATTATAACTGGGACATTTCCTGACTGGCTAAAATATGCAGATGTAAAGCCTCTATTCAAGAAAGGGGTTAAGAGATACCATCAAACTACAGGCCAATTTCACTTTTGCCAGCATTCTCAAAAATTTTAGAAAAAGTAATGTACAGGCAGCTTCTCAACCATCTGATCACAAATAACATATTATCAAGAACAAGGTTTGGATTTCCGAAGGGTTCTGATATCGAGAAGGCGATTTACACCTACAGTGAAAATGTATTTAATTCATTAAATAACAAGTTACAAGCAGCAGGTATTTTCTGTGATTTGTCAAAGGCATTTGATTGTGTGAACCACAACATCCTTTTAAATAAATTAGAATTCTATGGTGTCACGGGCAGTGCTGCAAAATGGTTCAAGTCATACCTCACTAACAGGAAACAAAGGGTGTCAGTGCAAGGGACTAGTGAATTAAGTCATCATCAGAATGGGAAGAAATTACATACCGTGTCCCACAAGGATCCATCTTAGGACCATTGCTTTTTCTTGTGTACATTAATGATCTCTCATCATTTACACTGCCAGAAGCAAAGTTTGTTTTGTTTGCAGATGACACAAGTATTGCAATAAATAGTATGTCAAGTGTAGTTCTAGAAAGATCTGCTAATGATATTTTCATGGATATTAATAAATGGTTTAAAGCCAACTCACTGACATTAAACTTCGAAAAGACTCACTATATGCAATTCAGAACCTGTAAGAGGTTTCCACCCAGCAAATGCATAAAGTATGAAGAAGAGCAGATAGAAGAGGTTGACAGTCTTAAATTCCTGGGATTACAACTTGTTAATAAATTCAGTTGGGAGGAGCACACCACAGAACTGCAGAAACGCCTTAACAAATCTGTATTTACAATTCGAGTGTTAGCAGACATAGGCAACATAAAAATGAAAAAGCTTGCATACTTTGCCTACTTTCATTCCATAATGTCATATGGTATAGTATTTTGGGTTAACTCTTCAAGTCAAACAAAAGTTTTCAGAGTTCAAAAGCGTGTAATACGTATTATTTGTGGAGTAAATTCACGGACGACCTGTAGAAACCTCTTCAAAGGACTGGGTATACTAACTACTGCCTCTCAGTATATTTACTCCTTAATGAAATTTGTCCTAAATAATATACCTCTTTTTCCAACAAACAGCTTAGTCCATACATACAATACTAGGAACAGAAATGATCTGCACAAGGACTTAAAAGCACTTACTTTAGTTCAAAAAGGGGTCCACTACTCAGGAACACTCATTTTCAATAATTTGCCAGCAAACATATAAAATTTAGTTACAAATAAAGATCAGTTTAAAAGGAGGCTGAAAGACTTACTAGTGACGAACTCCTTCTACTCCATGGTGAATTTTTTAATAGAAACAAATGATGTATTGTATATATTCATACTATTAGTATTGTTATTTCAGCTTTAAAAAGAAAAGAAAAAAAAAGACATGTTCCACATCCACGAGGATCTCCTCAGCACGAATCTATGGAACAAAAAACTAATGTAATCTAAGGCCAAATGGTGCTAGACAGTACAGGTAACATCTTCCCCCGTACAAAGAGGCAGTATACTTTCTGGAATCATTTTCTAATTCTACTTGGAGAAATCCTGATGTGAGCTCTAAACTAGTCATGTATTTCATTCTTTCAAATTTATGTAGTAACTTGTCTATGTTCTCTGGATGATCAGTTTCCCTTTCCAAATACTTCTTTAGGTGTCTTGAATCAAGCACGAGCCTAACACTACCATCACGTTTTGTTGCTTCTACTAATGGGTTATCGTATTGGCTCTTACTTCTCTCAATGATGTCCCACTCTTCCATCTTTTGAAGTTCCTTTTCTACATCTTTTCTTTTTGCAATGGGTACCCCATAAGGCTTTCTGAAGAAAAGCTAATGTGGTTTTAATCTGAGTTTACACTGATAAGCTTTTACTTTACCAGGCCTGTCATCAAAAAGTCATAGTAATTCCACAATAATTCTCCTCATTCTGCCTTTTGTTCTTGTTTCAATTTACCTGATTCCCATAATTTTTCTTTAACTATCTCCCCATAATCTTTATCATCATAATCTTCAATAATTTCCTCTACATAATAACCCCTGTCTTTAGAAAAGATAACTTCCCCAATTTCAATACCCTCCCCCAAAGCACGGTTTTGAATTGACATGTCAGTGCTGGATCTTACCCCTGTCTTGGGGTCATTAAGGATAATTGGGTCCCTGTGTCAATCAAACAAAATCCTTCCCAATCTGCAGCTTTAATTTTTATGTAGGGACTGCCAATAGTGGTGTTTTCCCTGTCTTCCTGTCCCGCATACAAAAGATCTTCTACTATTTCATCAAACCTCTGTTCCATGTTTGCATTTTCTTTACTAGGCAATACCTTCTTCAAACATATAGTAGAATTTACTGCAATTTTTGAGTTGCTATTTACTTCACATGTTCTGAATAGTATCCTGTCTGACAATTTCATTTGGCTTAGAAGAAGTTTATTCACAAATTTCCCTTAATTTGATCTTAGCTTCATTGTCATCATTGTAATCTTTAAATTTGTCCCAAACAGATTTCAAGATAATCTCAGAAACATCAGCACAGTCAACCCCCCCTGTCTCCTGATGCATTACTAAGCTGGACTGGTACAATCTGATTCTCACGTGGTATGTAATTAGAGTTCCTGGAACTGCTATTCTCAACACTGTTACTAATAGCATCCTCCTTGACTTCAACATGTACTTTTCCATTCAATTCACCATCAGAATCTTCTAGCACATAATCATCATAATCCCTATCATCATCATCATCATCATCATCATCACCATCATCACCACCACCATCACCTGAGCTTACACTAAAAACACAATTAACATCACCATCACCACTCACAACAACATTTTCACTAACCACATCCACATGAACATCACTCTCTACAGAAACTTCATTAGAAACATCTTTATGACAACTTACATCTAAAGCATTATGACACATAAGTTTGCACAACCCATAATTATCAAAGTTATTCTTACCTTTCATTTCAGCATTAGATTGTTCTTGATTATGTAAACTTGCAATAACATTGTCTTCTAAGCCTACTTCATCAAACGTAACATGGCTCCTATTACAATTGTTACTAGTAGTTTCTCTGATGACTTTCCAAAATTGCCTGTCAAATTTAAGTTTGTTTATATTATGTATTCTTTTATTTCCTCTATCTGCAGGTTGATCATTTGCATACTGTCTATAATGGATTGGTTACTGATGTTAATACTGTCTGTTCTGGGTGAAGTTATCCTGATTTTGGTAAGATACATTCCTTGTCCCAAAGTGACAGGCTCACAGTGGGGCACTTAGTTGTTTAAAGGCCTATGTCTATCATCTCCCTGCCTTTGGTTACCTCTCTCTTGTCATTTCCCATTCTCTGTTTGAGTTATAGTACTGATCATTTCTACTGAAATTTCTCCTGTCATTGCCATTATAATCATCCCTGTTATTATTAAAGTGTCTTCATTTATTATTATTATTATTATTATTATTATTCCCATGGTTTGGTCCGCAGCCTCTCTGTGACTAAGTCATTGGGATTAACATTAAATCTGTTATTCTGTTCAAAGTCTCTGTCACGTTTGTCCACATATTTCAAGAATTGTTCTATGGACTCATCTGGTCAATAGAGTGGACCCCACTGTACTCTTTTTGGAAGCCTCTGTTTTAATGCATCGATATGAGTGAGCTCATCAAATGGTCTATCCAGATGCATTAATGTTTCTCACAATAAGCTTTCATTGTCCCGTCAGATTCTTTATAACTAGGACTGTTCAAGAATTCACTTTTAATTTGTGCTTGCTCAGTTTCAGACCAAAATTTAGTTAGAAAACATTTTTCAAAATCTTCAAAAGACATTTCCGCGGAACAATACTGATCATCCCACGAAGGTGCCTCACCATCAAGTAATTTCTTTACAGATTTTATCTTAACAGTGTCACACATTTCTGTTACTTGCAGAATTGCAAAAAGTCTTTTTGGTGTAGTTTGTTATCCCCTGGATAAGTTTTTATTGGGAAATTTCTCCAGACCCCACTACAACTACTACGAAAAAATTTTTATACATACTTTCTTGTATTTCTACAAATTTTTGGTCTACATTTTTTCGACATTAACTACCCTACTACCAATTTCTGTGACCTTTCTGTCAGTATCAGTTTTGAAAGTCTCAATTTCGTTTCCAAAAAATCGTTTCGACTGGTCAGATTCATTTCTCAGTTGAGAATTTTCCTTATTTACAAGATCAGCAATGTTTTTAAATTTTGACCAGTTGTTTCAAATTTCATTTGTTGAACTAATTTCAAACTCTGCAATTTTGCCCTCAACAGTGTCCACTCGAGTACTAAGTGCTTCACGACTTGACTCAAAAGTAGTATGCCACTTTTCGAAAGTTTGCTTAGTTTGCGCTATCTGCTCAAAATTTGCATCGATTTTTTATTTTAATCATTCACAGCCTTCGAAATCGAACTGTCAATCTGTTGGTTCAAATTTGGACTTACAACTTGTAGATCTGTCTGAGAAACGTCGATTTGTTGGCTCAAATTTAAACTTAATTCTGCCTGAGAACTTTCAAGTCTTGAATGTACTTCTGCATGAGAATTTTCAGTTTTCGAGTTAAAAGTCTGAAAACATCTTTTCTAACACTGTCAACATTCTTACACTATCAGAAACACTTTCCCTAACATCTGATTGTGTTATAGGTGTGCTCATATTTCATTAACACCAAATTCTGAATCTTTCTCCATGATAAAGTAGAAATTTTAGAATGTAAGTACTTATCTCTTTGCTCGTTGTCAGTCGTTGGTGTCCGTGTTTTCGAAATTCCTTCAATTCCAGAATGGTTCATTCGGTAGTTTCATTCAACTTGTGCACCCAAAGTAGGCATATTTTCTTCTGAAGAATACACTGGTATGTCATAAATCCTCTGATCCTCTACCATTTAAAATGTAACTATCCCAGCTCATCAAACCATTTAAAACTTAACCAGACCCGGAAGCCCAGCTCCAACATCAAATCTAACATAACTTCTCATACCAGCTCCATTAACCAAATCCAACGTAGCAATCCCTTCAATTCAGGTTTAACATAGTATAGCTGATCGCACCTTGTTTTACATTTTTGGGGATGATGACTTCACTGCAGAAAGTCTTGGGTCACTACCAGACGTACACCAATTAATCTGTTAACAACACTTCTTTATTACATACATATATACAACAGCTGACTGTTACAACTCACCAGGAACCGGAACACACCAGATAGTACTCCAACCGCGCATTCCCTCTATCCCTCTCAAAGGCTTTGAACAAGATGTATTTATACATCTTTTAACAATTATGTTCTTTGACATTATTATGTTATTTCATGTTTGATGTTACAATTGCAATAAGTTAATCCAGCAGAATCTGACATTACAGAGTTTTAGTAGAAATTAAAATTAGTACAATAATAATGCATATTTCTGAAATTAACAATCTTTTAGAAGTGCAATTTTCAAACATACATACAGTAAACAATCAAGTTCTTAGTATTCAGTCCAGAACATTCTCGAATATCTTTACGTAATTTAATTAATTATGCAATTTTATGAAACAATTTTCAACTGGTAATATTTCTACATAAAAAAATTACAATTCAAACATTCAAAATGACATTTTACAACATTTGAAGGCTAAAATGCGGCATAATTATGTACATCACAAAATCTTTAAGTTGTGTAACAGAAAATTAATGAATCGTTCTTCTAACATTATTTGTGATACAGATCGTCTTTCTGAATCAGGTTATATTTCCAGTTTGAACGAATATTCTCTAGTTTTCGTAATAAGTGGACGTTGCTCTGAATTTCTGTATAGAATGTTTCAGAAACATTAATTAAGAGTTTAATTGGAGATTTTTGGTTGATGATTTCCATGAGAATATTTTGTCCTGACTTGCAAAGATATATAAATGTTAAGCTTTTCGAAAATTAATGGTTTACACGGTTAATTTGCATTACGGCAAACAGTGAATTTTACTCATCAAACTACAATTAAAAAACTAAATGAAGAAGGTTACTAACATTTATACACTATTAATCCTGATTCCAGAACTTGTTCTTTGTCGCCAAAACATCCTGAAATTCATATCAAAGTGATAATGACTTATCCTAACTGTATTACTCTACCTGATTAAGAACATATATTTATTGCTCTGTAACACAGTTTAACATTTTCATTACAACTATTTCACACTGTTGCACTAAGTGACCTTATTCACTAAGTGTCCTTACACATTACCCACATCTGTTTTAGCATGCATTGCGTACTACAAAACATGCTGTATCAGGTACTCCACATGACCCAATACAGCCTGTTTCATTACAAGCTGCATCTTCTGTTTGCATGATATTTTGTATCAGTAAGTGCAGTTGTGTGTTATAGAAGTGAGTTTTCGTGAATCCATGCTGATGCACTAATATTGGAAGTGGATTATCAGATGGCAGATTATTTGTGTGAAATTTCTCAGAAGCCAATTGTGTGAATTGAGCAAAAACAAAGCCTGGAAAGTGAGATTTTAGTGGTATCTGGTTTAAAGGTTAGTGGTAAACTTTTGGACCCATTTACATTATTTAAATTTCGATAGGTGATACTAAAAAGTGATACGAAATGAGGTGAATAGGTGAAATCGGTAGCAGGGAAGACAAATGGGTGGCGGGGATTTGTTGGAAGGGTTGTTGGAAACTGCATAAAGATGCTAGCATGACATTTTCTAGAACACTGTACCAATATTTCTAGTCCTTCTAAGATAAGCATTACAGCATGCATCAAAGGAATTCAGACTTGAGCTGCTAGGGTCATAACTGGGCAATAAACCACAAAAGAAAGGGTAATGGAGATGGCCAGCGAACTACTGCAACCTTCATCCATTTGAACCTGCTTACTGTATTCATAGTATGGCTTCCCAATTCAACTCTTACACCCCCCCCCCATCCCCCCCTCCACACATTTCCCTCCGTTACCCGACTGATGATTCGTTGATGCCTCAGGATGTGGCCATTGAATCTATCCTTGCTTTTAATCAAGTTGTATCATATATTTCTTTTTTCCTCAATTTGCTTCAGTACCTCATCATTATTTGCGTGGTCTACTAGTCTAGTCTTTAGCATTCTCCTATAGCTCCACATTTCAAAAGCCTCCACACTTTTCTTATCTGAACTGATTATTGTCTAAATTTCAGTTCCGTACAAAGCTACACTCCAGACAAATACATGTATTCATTATTTTGTCAGTACTTGGAGAAACATAGATATATTAAAAACTGAAATACACTGTATTGATGATCCACTCTTAAATTGGTATTAGATGTTAACAAATCCCTCTTTTTGAGAATTCCTTTGTTTGCTGGTCTACTTTTTACACCTCCCTACTTCAGCCATCAACATTTATTTGGGTGCGCAAATAGCAAAACTCATTTGCTACCTTTAGATTCTCATTTGCTAATGTAATTGCCCGATTTAATTCAACTGCATTTCATTACCTTTGCTTCAGTTTTGTTGATATTCATCTTATAACCTCTTTTCAAAACACTATCCATTCAGTCCAACAGCTCTTTCGATTCCTGTGTACGGAATTATAATATTATCGGCAAATATCAGTGTTTTTATTTCTTCTCCCTGAATATTAGTTCCCTTTCGGAATTCCTCCTTGTTCTAATTTACTGCTTGTTAAACAAAAAGATTGAACAACGTTGGAGAGAAGCCACAACCTGCCTCACTACCTTCTCAATCACAGCTTCCCCTTCGTGTCCTTCCACACTTATAACTGCAGTCTGGTTTCTGAAAAAGTTTTAAATAACCTTCCACTTTCTGTATTTTATACTTGCTACTTTCAAAATTTCAAAGAGTGTATGCCTGTCATCATTGTCAAAAGCTCTCTTTTTAAATCTATAAATGTTACAAACATAGGTTTTTTTCCTTTAAAGTACCTTGTAAGATAAGTTCTGAAGTCCGTGTTGATTCGTGTGTTCCCACATTTCTCCGGAACTCAAAGTGATGTTCCCTGAGCTTAGGTCAGCTGCCACTAGTTTTTCCATTCTTCTATAAATTACTTCTCTCTCTCTCTCTCCCTCCCTCTCTCTCTCTCTCTCCCTCCCTTCCTCCCTCCCTTCCTCCCTCCCTCCCTCCCCCCTCCCTCTCCCCCCCTCTTTCCCTCTCCTCACCAACCCCCAATCTCTCCACACACACCTGGGTAATTGTTTTCCTCATTACTATTTAAGCTGTTTTTCATAATTAGTAGTTCCTTCCGCAAGAGAGAGAAAGAAGTAGATTGGGAAAGGTGAAACAAGAAAGGAAGGACAAGTCACTCATATCGCAGGATGAGATTAGAGGGTCCCTGTCACCTCGTTCTCGCAGCAGTGAGATTTCGTGTAGGGGTCTTAGTGACTTGCCCTTCCTTTTCAACCTTCCCAAATCCATCTTTCTGTTCTCCCTAATAAAGGAACTATTAGTTCCAAAAAGTAGGATAATGTATATACTTGCTGTAAATGTGTCTGTGAACTTCTGCTGAGATAAGTATAGCCGAACAGTTCTGTCTCATAACTTTATAGCTTTCTCAGGAGAATTTTTGTTTTGATACTAAGTTTATTTTTCATATCTTCAGCAATACATGTCAAGTTTTTTCATTCAGTGAGATGTTTTGTTATGTCATTTTTCAATAATTTGAGTCATAGTTCTCCTCTGACTTAAGATGAAATGTGATATAGAAAAAGCGCATGAAAATTAGTGGATGAAAATTTGGCTCTCCTTGAAATAATCCATGTCTTGCGCGTATAATGTCTTTTGTGATCCTTCAGGCTTTCTTGGCAAAATTGATGGTTTACAAATTTTTGGGATTGCCATATTGTGGTTTTCTCTTTACACAATATTTCAACAAATGTGCTAGTTGTCTTCATCAGGTATTGAGTCCAGATTTTGTTTTTCACTGTTTGGATTCCAACTAAACTGTGAATGGGTCATGCTGAGTGCCATCCTAGTAATTGTTTCTTAGTGCTGTTAGAAATGAAAAATGTTTGTGAGTAATCCACAAGACATACAGTCATCAAAAAATAATTTCTTTTAAACATGAGTTACACCCAAAACAAACTGAGTACCACCCCAGTTTGCTTAACAAAATGAAATCGGTTATAGAAAACTTAGACACGATGCAAGCGAGCTGTTTTAAATAAGCATGCCCATCAAAATCCAGTTTGTGCAATATCAGAGTTCATCTGCTAACAGAACTTGGAATGTAAACATTGTAAAACAGACAAATATGCCAATCCACATAGATGTCACAAATAGCATTACAACTGACTCAGGCTGGTCCGGGGACGAATAATACTCAGGGTGTCCCCCTGATGACACATCACCTTGGTAGTGGCACCATGGTGGACAGCCGTAATGTTGCACCAACTCGTCAGTTTCCATACCGACGTTTTCAGTGGTGCATAACTTCCCTTCCTTTTTAGTCCTTTTGCTACTAGTGCCCGGAACAAGAGCGTGAGGTTCTCAGTTGTGACTAAGATCTGACCAAGGTGTGCAGAACATTTTGGAATACAATGTAGTAAACAAGCCATAAAATACTAGATTATGGCAGGGGCTGAAGAGATTTCAAGGGTAACTGAGAGGCCATATGATTTATTGAGCACCAGGTAAGCTTCTGATGCTACATTCATGGGAATTTGAAAATATGCTCCTGCAAGGTTGAATTTCCTTAATGAACCTCACATAAACCTCACATAATGCTATATATAAGTAACATATTGTTTACATAAAAATACAGTTACTCAGTTAACATTTTTATGCTTTGTGATTTTTTTTTAATAACATATTGGTAATAGCTTAAAATCCAAGATAAATTAAAGAAAGGCATATAAATATCATGACATTTCAAAAATCTAAATACCTTTGTGGCTCAGAATTGGATGTGAGTTTCATTGTAATGTAAAATTATTTGAAACCCATACATATTAAAGTGTTGTGCATTTTCCATTAGCCGACTTGAGGAAGAAAGCATCCGAAAAAAACAGTGTACAAATGGTGCAGCTCCAAAACCAGAGACTGGAAATTATGAAGCTACAACAATGAAGAAGACTGGAAAGCCAACAGCACCGGAGTTACGATTACACGAACTTCGAGCTGAAACATACAATGGGATGGTTCGCCTTTTGAAACCTGGTTGTCGTACAATTGTACTTCTAGTTGATACACAGTCTCGTAACCAACTTATAGCTGCATTTCACAAAACAGTCTGGCCCTATCGCAAGTAAGCTACTTTCTGATTACCATAATTTTACTCATGAGAAGTGTTTGAAAATGTTATATTTGTAACCCATTGAGTCCAAGTTAAGGTTTTTTTTTCATATCTTTTGTAGTGTAGTTATGGTTACTATGTAATGAGTTTGTTTCCATAAGAGAGAGATACTTTATAATGAATCCAAGTGGCTGCTTTGACTGTATTGCTGATGAACCCCACAGATAGATTCAGCTGGCACATAGGATAGTATTTATCAGCAGCTTGTTTCTAGATGTAGTTCTAATAAATGTAGAAGGATGTTATTTGAGTCAGTAATGTTCAAAACAGGACATTATTTTTGTAAGGCATCATTTCAACCACTAGTTAAGCCCTTGGCATTAACCTGGATATCATTATTGGTGGCCCCATCCATTACAAAGGTCTCCTTTGACATGTCCTATACTCAGTTCATTACAAATGGAGTAGCTTCTTAAACTTGGAATTGGCTTTAATCACACTCATTCTATCCTGTACCATCTCTTATGTTAGTTTACTGCAAGCAGATGATTTGAGATGTCTTGACTGCTCACCTTACCTGAAAAGTGAATATACATATCAGTTTTGGAGTGTGTTATACGGTCAATTGTTAATTATTCTGTAACCTATCAAACATGAAATTAAATTTTTAATAAGGTAAGGTGGGGTAAATCCGACCGGGTGGGTAAACCCAACCACACTCTGCTTGTGAGAAACGGCAAAACGGAGCAATTTCGCATTAGTGTTACCATATAGAGCATTCGAAATAACGAAAATGTCACCTTGACAACTTTGCTGTAATTGACATTTAGACGCTCAATTGACAATTGTGTTTTCGACTGTTTCAATTTAATTTTTGTGCAAATTGCATCACTAGATTTACTTTATTAAATAAAGCGATTGCAAAACAAACGGTAAGTGATTTAGTAGTTCATTTAGTGACCTATTTAGTGTATGTATTGTTTTTGTTGGAAATTTCATCTAAATTGTTTCTGTGTGTGTTAAATGACAAATCCAACCGCTAAATCGTGTGGTAAATCGGACCGTATATTTTTTATTGTTTATGTGTATGAAATTATTTATTTATCGAAACAAAGTGAATTTTTGTTTATATTTAGGGAAATGGTACGAAAAAGTACAAACAAAAAACAACAAAACGCAGTCAAAACGATATTCGCCAAGCAGTTCCTGCAATGCAAATGGGAATGTCTGTACGAGCTGTTGCTCGTGATTTTAACATTTCGAGATCGACATTGCTGTTGCACCACTGTGCAATGAAATCATCTTTTATTTCAATTAAAATTTACATTCATTTAACTTTCAATACATTTAGTACTCTAAACATTGTTATTTGTTTTAATACATTTTGTTCATTTATGTAAAAAACATAATTGCTTATAATTATTTCCCAAAAAAACCGTTTATTTAGAACTATTTCTGGGTAAAATCAGCCAAACAAATAGGGGGTCGGATTTACCTCACCATTTTTGCAAATGGCAAAAATGGACGTTTCTTAAAATACCGATATCAAAAACTATTGATGGTATAACAAAAATATTTTGCAAACAATTGCTCCTTTATATCACCTATAATTTAATGTACATGACATTAAGATCCGACCCCGGATAAGCATTTTATAGCCACAAGAAATTACTAGGTCAGATTTACCCCACCTTACACTACTATTTTATTATCACCATCACAAAAAATGTTGTTCCTCTTATTGTACTTTTCTTCTTTCATATTATAAATCAGAATAGTGTACTTAATGAGATTTCATTCATGTAACTGAATGTAGTCGATTTCTGGTGGAAAATGCTGAGGAAATAGAGATTGTTGCATTCCCAGTTCAAAAAAGAATGCAGAAATGCAGGCAAAAATTAGTAGAAATGCATGTGTCTATAAAAAGACCAAGCATGAAGCATGCTAAAATTTTCACCAGCAAATGTTAGTGAAAGATCTTGCCAAGAACCTGAGAAAATTTTAGTTCTACATAATATCGCTAAGTGGGTCGGAGGCTTCTATTTAGTCACTCATCAACCAATCTTGTGTGGCATTAGAAGACAGCAAAATGAAAGCTTAAGTTCCATTTTCAAAAAATCTTTTGACCATCATGCAGACTCCTGTTTGGAGGGTGTAGAAATAGGCATTCCTGGTGTTGAGAAGCAACTGTTACAGTTGAAAACAAATAAATCGTCATGTCCAGATGGCATCCCAGTTAAGTTTTACCATGAATACTTTTCAGCATAGGCCCCTTACTGTTGTGGTCTTCAGTCCAAAGACTGGTTTGATGCAGCTCTCCTGCAACTCTATCCTGTAAAAGCCTCTCCGTCTCTGAAAACATACTGCAATCTATATCCTTCTGAATCTGCTTACTGTTTCGATCTCTTGGTCTCCTTCTACAATTTTTACCTTCCACACTTTCCTCCAGTACTAAAACAGTGGTTCCTTGATGCCTCAGTACGTGCCCTGTCATCTGATCCTTTCTTCTAATCAGGTTGTGCCAAAAAATTTCTTTCCTCCTCTGTTCTATTCAGTACCTCCTTATCAGCTACCTGACCTACCCATCTAATCTTCAGCATTTTTCTGTAGCATCACATTTCAATGGCTCCTGTTCTTTTCTTGTCTAAACTGTTTATTGCCACATTACTCTTCCATACATGACTACACACCATGCAAATATTTCCAAAAATGACTTCTTGGCACGTAAATCTGTATTTGATACTAACAAATTTCTCTTCTTCAGAATCACCTTTCTTGCCATTGCCAGTCAACATTTTATATCTTTTCTACTTCAGCTAGCATCAGTTATTTCGCTGCCCAAATAACAAAACTTGTCTCCTTTCCTAATCTAATCCCCTTAGCATCACCTGATTTCATTGGACTACATTCTATTATCCTTGTTTTCCTTTTGTTGATGTTCAGCCTTTGTTTAAGTTTCTTCTACAAGAAGTCATAGAGTCAGTATTACCTCACGAGTTCCACGTTTTTCCAGAACTGAAACTGATCTTCCCCAAGATTGGCTTCAACCAGTTTTTCCATTTTTCTATAGCCAATTTATGTTAGTATTTTGCAACCATGACTTATTAAACTGTCAGCACCTCCTTTCTTTTTTGGAATTGGAATTATTATATACATCTTGCTCACCACATGGATCAGTTTCGTCGTGTCTAGCTCTCTCAAGCCTATCAGTAGTTTTGACGGAATGTCATTTATTCCTTGGCCCTTGTGTCAACTTAGGTCTTTAAGTGCTCTGTCAAATTCTTCTCACAGTATCATGTCTCTCATCTCATCTTCATACTCATCCTCTTCCATTTCTGTAATATTGCTCTCAAGTACATCTCCCTTGGATAGACCCTATATATACTCCTTGCACCTTTCAGTTTCCCCTTCTTTGCTTAGGACTGGTTTTCCATCTGAGCTCATAATATTCATACAGCTGCTTCTCTTTTCGTCAAAGACCTCTTTAATTTTCTTGTAGGTGGTGTCTATCTTTCCACTATATATAATAGCCATTCCTTTTTAGCCATTTTTCATTTCCTGTCAGTTCCATTGTTTAGTGTTTGTATTCCCTTTTGCCAACTTCATTTACTGCATTTTAATTTTTTCTCATTCCATCACTTAAAATTCAGTATCTTACGTTCTGTCCAAGGATTTCTACTAGGCCTTGTCTTTTTACCTGTTTGATTCTCTGCTGCCTTTACTACTACATCTCTCAAAGCTACACATTCATCTTCTTCTTGTATACCTTTTCCCTATCGTCATTGCCTAGCGCTCCCTCTGAAACTCTCAACATGCTCTGGTTCTTTTCACTCACCCAAGTCCCATCTCCTTAATTTCCTGACTTTTGGCAATTTCATCAATTTTGATGTACAGTTCATATCCAATAAAGTATGATCAGATTCCACATCTGCCCTAGGAATGTTTCACAATTTAAAATCTGGTTCCAGAATCTCGTGTCTTACCATTATATTATCAGTCTGAATCCTTCTGGTGTCTCCAAGACCTCTTCCAGGTGACAGCCTTCTTCCATGGTATTTAAACCAATTGTTAGCTATGGTAATATGTGCTCTGTGCAAAATTCTGCCAGGTAGCTTCCTCTTTCATTCCTTTCCTCCAGACCATGTTCACCTACCATTTTTCCATCTCTTCCTTTTCCTACTATCAAATTCCAGTCCCCCATAACAACTAAATTTTTGTCTTCCTTAACTATCTGAATAATTTCTTTTGTCTCATCATACATTTCTTCAATCTCTTCATCATCTGCAGAGCTAGTTGGCATATAAACATGCTATTGTGGGGGTGTGTGCTTCATGTTTACCTTGATTACAATAATGCATTCACTATGCTGTTCATAGTAGCTTATCCGTATTCCTATTTTCTTATTCACTATTAAACCTACTCCCTCTTAACCCCTATTTGATTTTGTATTTATAACCCTGTACTCACCCAATCACAAGTCCTGTTCCTCCTGCTGTCAGACTTTACACCCCCCCCCCCCCCCCCCCCCCCCAGTCTGTAGAACGCCAGTTTTGTTTCTCTTGCGCCATTAATTTATCGTGAGCCTCTCACAGGTGCCAAGTCCCAAGTACAGATGACTCCCGTATATGAGGAGTGATAAGAAAATGGACCCACTTAATTAAAGACCAGTATCCTTGACAACATTTTGCACCAGAAGTTTTGACCATGTTCTAAATTTGAATTTAATATATTTCCTTGAAACATAAAAGCTTCTACCACAAATCAGCATGGACTTACAAAGTGTTGCTCTTGTGAAACTAAAGTTGCCCTCTTCTTGCCTGATATCCTGTGCCCATAGATGAAGCACAACAGGTACATTGCAAATTTTTAGATTTCTGGAAAGTATTTTGACACAGTGCCTTTGCTGCAGACTGTTAATTAAATGTCCAAGCCTACAGAATTGGCTCCTGGATATATGAGTGGCCTCGAAGACTTTTTAGGTTATAGAAGCTTTTCAGTTGTCTTGGATGGCGATTGCTCTTCAGAGACAAGTGTATTGTCAGTAATGTCCCAGGTAAATGTGATAGGAACAATCTTGTTCTCTATACATATAAATGATCTAAAGGATAGGATGTGCAGCAATATGTAACTGTTTGCTGATGACACTATAGTGTATGGGAAAATTTTGTCATTGAGTGCTGGTACGAGAATATAGGATGACATGCAAAGGAATTTTTAGTAGGGTGAGATGAGTGGCAGCTTCTTATAAATAAAAAATGCAAGCTTATGCAAGTGAGTAGGAAAAAAATTCTGTAATGTTTAAAATGCAGTGTTAGTAGTGTCCTACTTGTCACAATTATGTTGATTAAATGTCTAGATGTAACATTGCAAAGTGATATGAAATGGGATGATAGTAAGGAAGGGGAATTGTTGACTTTGATTTATTGGGAGAATTCTAGAAAAGTGTAGCTCATCTATGAAGTAGACTGCATACTGAACACTGACGAAACTCATTCTAGAGTACTGTGCGAGTGTTTGGGATCCCCAGAAGATTGGATTAGAAGGTGACATCAAAGTATAATTCAAGGGCATGGTACTAGATTTGTTACTGGTAGGTACATTCAACATGCAAATATTGCAGAAATGCTCAGTGAACTCAAATTGGAATCCATGGGCGGGGGAGGGGGATGGTGATCTTTTTTAGAAATACTTACGAGAAAAAAGGAGAACCAGCATTTGCAACTACTGCCATCAGTGTACATCCTGCATAAGAAATGAGAAGACAACATACAAGAAATTAGTGCTCTTTTGGAGCTCTTTTTCTCTCCCTCCATTGCAAGTTGAACAAGAAAGTGAATGACAACAGTGTTACAAGTTACTCTCTGCCATGCTCTATATGCTGGCTTGTGATGTTTGTACATATGTATACATAGATGTAGAAGAAATGGTTACACCAAGTTGCAGGCCTGAAATGGCATCATGGAGTTAAATACTAGGAAAGCTTGATGTTTCTAGCAGATTTATTAAAATGAACATGCTGAAATTTATTATATTTACAATATAATTTCAGTGTAGGATATTGGTTGTGTTTGTGATACAGTTGATGCATCCTGCACATACAGCAACATACACAGTATTGTTATGATAGATATGCAGCAGTTAAAAAATAAGTACTTTTGGAGAGTAAACAGATAGAAAAATTTCACTACATTTTTTAAATAGATTAGAGAAGAACACTAATGTCGTCATAACCACAGAGAGACTGTAGTATTTTAGCAGTCATTTACAGCATTCAAAGCAACAGTCAGCACGGAGAATGTGCTATGTGGTTTTAGGAGATTGTAATGTGTTGTTGTTGTTGTTGCTTTTGTGGTGTGTGTGGGGGGGGGGGGGGGGGTGAGCTTGTTTCCATGTGTGTGAAGTGAAATGAAAGTAAGTACAATAAAACTTCTGAAAAGTGGACATCTGTGGGGAAAATAAAAATGTCTGCTCGTAAGAAGTGTCCATTATTGAGAAAAGGGTAAAGATACAGTATACAATTCTGTACATACAGTAGTGCCATACAGCAGTATTCTGTATATCTAAACTAGTGAAAAATTATCTGTAACTACAGTACTTCATTCAAAATGTCCATACACTATTATAATATGAAAAATTATTTCATGCATTTTGGATTGTTTGAAATAATCATATATTTTTTCTGAACCAGAATCACGTATAATGTCTTCCCAATATGTGTTTCAGCTGTAAACATTAAACTGAGCCACCCTTCATCACTTTTCACTGAAAAGTAGTGTTCCAGTTTTTTTACTGCTTCAGCTTCAGTTATGTCATCTACATCTTCATCCAGTTGTCCATTCTTGACATTGTAACCACACCCTTCTTGATGAAGCTGTTGGATAAGTTCACGTATCGTAGTTGATGTACTTTCTGTGAACACATCATTGATATTGGCATATTCTTCAGATCCTGCCAGATTCTTCTACTAAAGTCTGAAATTTATGCTCGTGTTCCTTCAGGTTGTTTTCTTAGACACAATTGTCAATTGCTGAAGCACAGTCATTAAAAATGAACCCTGTCTTATTGAAACAGTTGCTGGTTGTAGTGGTTGTTACTTGGTTTAAGGCTGAAGAAATCCAAAGAATTGTATCCAGTACACGAATAGATCTTCGGAGTTCATTACCAGATTTAACATTGTCCATTCGAGATGAAACACAAGTATGCTTCAACACTTTTTGCCTGTAAAACACTTTGAAATTGTGAATAATCCCCTGATTCAGTGGTTGGCAACTTGAAGTTGAATTTAGTGGAAAACGTTATTTTCACATTTTTTAGTGCAGCATCACAATGCGAAGTGGCATTATCCACAAACAAAATCATTTTCTTTTATTCTATCAAATGCCAGCAATCATTCAGTCATTATTACCCTCGTCATCCCAGATTGTTTAATGGCATATCACCCCTCATTCAGTTTACCCAAGTCAGTACCCGCAAAACATCGTAGCTTTGCACTTTAGCCTTCCAATAATTAAAGCTTTTCAAATTCTCCTATTGTATTAATGCACAGTAAAACAAACAGTGAGTCATTCATTTTCTTTCGAGGCCATTGTTTTACGAGGAAGAGTTCTGAAGAAAAGACCAGTCTCGTCATACTTAAAATGTTTCTTTCTTTGTAACGTACACATATTCCTGTTACCTTGTTTTGCCAGTCTGACAAGTCCACCTAACCTGGATACACCACACACGATTAGAAATGATATGTTGTGCCTACTCCTAAATTTGTCAACCTAACCTACAGATGTTTTAAAATGTGACGCCCTAACTCCTTGGCGATTGCAAATGGCAGAACCAAAAGTCAAATAGTGCATGGTGTATAATGCATGGTGCATTGGGAAAAGTGCATTTACTAGCAAGGTTATCATTTCCAGTACACAATTTCAGAATGTCACTTTGTTGCTTATACAGCCACTGAACTGTTTTTCTGATAGCGAACATTGTGGCCATGTCTTTAACACTAAACTTTTCCTTTTCGTAGACATTGATGATCTTGATCTTTTCATTCAGTGTTAACCTCTTCCATTTTTATTACATCTTAGTACTGCAGTATATAAGCTCTCGCGCTTCAAGACAGAAACAGTATGCACTTTAACTTAACAAAACATGGAAATTTGTGATAATGATTGTTGCCATTTAATTTACAACCATCTTCTTCTTTCACACAATCCATCATTAAGAAGCTTCAATTGTTGTTGAGGGATACATTTCAGTGCCAGTGTCCATTATTGATAAAGTCCACCATTTGAATGAATTTTACCATAAGGGCTAATGTTATTTTGCAGGAGAGTTTTAAAATGTCTACTATTGAGAGAAGTCTGTCCGTTAAAAATCGGCAAATGTCCATTAAGGGAAGTTTTACTGTATATCGAAAGCTATTGCAAAAGTCTCTTGAGTTTATACTACTGCTTTGATGAATGGTTTCAAATTGAAACCACTGGGGCAGGATATAGTTTTGATACAAAATTTATTAAATTTTAGACCCTATTTGCTTGTTATGTAGGACTGTAATTTGTTTTAGGTATTACACTAAGTTGTCAAAAGTCATGGGATGCCTCCTAATATCATGTCGGACCTCTTTTTTCCCAGCATAGTGCAGCATATCAGTAAGGCATGGGCTGAACGTCCCCTGCAGAAATATTGAGCTATGCTGCCTCTATAATCATCCATAATTGTGAAAGTGTTGTCATAGCTGGATTTTGTGCACAAACTGACTTCTTGATTATGTCCCACAAATGTTCAGTGGGTTTCATGTTGGGCAGTCTGGGTGGCCAAGTCATTTGCTGAAATCGTCCAGAATGTTCTTCAGACCAGTCACAAAAGTTGTGGCCCAGTGATACGGCACATTGTCATCCATAAAAATTCCATTATTCTTTATTAATAATGTTAGTGTTTGCATCATACAAGAAGTCATGCTCACTGAAAATGTTGTGCCACCCACAGATTGATTTGTCCGTTTGTACTCTTACTTGGTATTTGGTATGAAATCATCGCAGAACCATCACAGTTGACTCACATTTAGTGAAGTCAAGGACCACGACACACACATTGCTCCATTATACATCATGTTCTGATGTACCTGCCAGGTACTGTTGCTCTCTGCATTCACTCCGCAGTGCAGATTACATACCGAAACTTGGAGAGGTTCTCTACCCCAGATATGTGTTATTTTTCTATATGTCTCATAGTTTCGTGCAGTTGTCTTCTGAAACCCTGGAGGTACAATGGTACAATGCTGTATAATCACCAGGAGGTGGTATTGCACTGCTGCTGATAGAAACATCAAAATTGAAAAATTGTTACATAACCTTCAGAACCCTTAACCCCATTCTCTGGAAGGGGGGGGGGGGGGGGGGGGGGGAGGTTTGGAAATGATGGTTGTGCCACTCAAATACCAGGTGGAGAGGGACCCACCCCTTATGACTTGTGACCCTCTCAGTCTGGTGCCTGAGTGACTTCAACCTCCTTCACAACCTTTCCATGCCCATCCCGTAGAACGGTTCTGAAAGTTAAATAATAATTTTACTAGTATTGGCAGCAATGGAATTTTGTCTTCTGAAGGCAAGTGCGGGGCAGCCAAGTTCTCTCATAGTTTTTCAATTTTCACAAGTGATTATCATTGTAATACAAGTTCGTGTGTTACTTATATTTCTCCAAAAACAATAATCTAATTCAGTTTTTTGACATTAATTCCTATAGAGTTCCTAATTGTCTGAGGGTGATTTAGCTATAGTCTAATTAAAATTACTTGATAGTTGACCCATCAAGTGTGGGGAGCTGGTTTCCTCCAATCTGCATCTACATACATACTCCGCAATCCACCATACGGTGCGTGGCGGACGGTACCTCGTACCACAACTAGCATCTTCTCTCCCTGTTCCACTCCCAAACAGAATGAGGGAAAAAGGACTGGCTATATGCCTCTGTACGAGCCCTAATCTCTCTCATCTTATCTTTGTGGTCTTTCCACGAAATATAAGTTGGCAGCTGTAAAATTGTACTGCAGTCAGCCTCAAATGCTAGTTCTCTAAATTTCCTCAGTAGCAATTCACGAAAAGAACGCCTCCTTTCCTCCAGAGACTCCCACCGGAATTCCTGAAGCATTTCTGTAACACTTGTTTGATGATCAAACCTACCAGTAACCAGCAGCCTGCCTCTGAATTGCTTCTGTGTCCTCACTCAATGCGACCTGATAGGAATCCCAAACGCTCGAGCAGTACTCAAGAATAGGTCACATTAGTGCTTTATAAGCGGGTCTCCTTTACAGATTAACTACATCTTCCCAAAATTCTACCAATGAACGGAAGACGACTATCCGCCTTCCCCACAATTGCCATTACATGCTTGTTCCACTGCATATCACTCTGCATTGTTACGCCCACATATTTAATCAACGTGACTGTATCAAGCGCTACACTACTGATGGAGTATTCAAACATTACGGGATTCTTTTTCCTATTCATCTGCATTAATTTACATTCTATATTTAGGGTTAGCTGCCATTCTTTACACCAATCACAAATCCTGTCCAAGTCATCTTGTATCCTCCTACAGTCACTCAACGACGACACCTTCCCATACACCACTCCATCCAAAAGATCATTTATGTAGATAGAAAACAACAGTGGGCCTACCACACTTCCCTGGGGCACTCCAGATGATACCCTCACCTCCAATGAACACTCACCATCGAGGACAATGTACTGGGTTCTATTACTTAGAAGTCTTCGAGCCACTCGCATATTTGGGAACCAATCCCATATGCTCGTACCTTAGTTAGGAGTCTGCAGTGGGGCACCGAGTCAAACGCTTTCCGGAAGCCAAGGAATATCGCATCCTTCTGATACCCTTCATCCATGGTTCGCAAGATATCATGTGAAAAAAGGGCGAGTTGCGTTTCGCAGGAGCGATACTTTCTAAAGCCGTGCTGGTGCATGGACAGCAACTTCTCTGTCTCAAGGAAATTCATTATATTCGAACTGAGAATATGTTCGAGAATCCTGCAACAAACCGATGTTAAGGATATTGGTCTGTAATTTTGAGGATCCGTCCTTCTACCCTTCTTATATACAGGCGTCACCTGCACTTTTTTCCAGTTGCTCGGGACTTTACGTTGGGCAAGAGATTCGCAATAAATGCAAGCTAAGTAAGGGGCCAGTGCAGTAGAGTACTCTCTGTAAAACCGAATTGGAATCCCATCAGGACCTGGCGATTTATTTATTTTCAACCTATTCAGCTGCTTCACAACCCCAGAGATGTCTATCACTATGTCCTTCATAGGGGAATCTTTACGAGACTCAAATGGTGGTATGTTTGTACGATCCTCCTGCGTGAAAGATTTCTCAAATCCTAAATTTGAAATTTCAGCTTTCGTTTTGCTGTCTTCCGTTTCTAGGCCAGACTGATCAGTGAGTGACTGGATGGAAGCCTTCGACCCGCTTACCGATTTTACGTAAGACCAGAATTTCCTTGGGTTTTCAGCAAGATCTTTTGCTTAGGTATGACGGTGGTAGTGGTTGTATGCTTCGCACATCGCTCTTTTTACACCAGCATGAATCTCTAATAACTTTTGCCTGGCCTCATTCTCCCGATCTTTCCTGTACTGCGAGTGCAACTGTCTTTGCTTCCTGAGCGTTCTCCGAATTGCGCTGTTAAATCACAGTGGGTCTTTTCCATCCGTAACCCACTTTTTCGGCACATAATTCTCCAATGCGTGATTTACAATGTGTTTAAAATTTGCCCATAATTCTTCCACGTCCATCGTACTGGAAGTAAATAAAGTCGATTCATTTACTAAGTGGGGTGCTAGCAACTGCTTATCTGCTCTTTCTAGTAAGAATTCTCTCCTAGCCTTCTTGACCGACTTTTTAACTTTCGTAACCATAGTCGTAATGACAACATCATGATCACTAATCCCTGTCTCAACACTGACACCATCGTTGAGGTCTGGTCTGTTCATGGCTACCAGATCTAAAATATTTCCATTACGCGTTGGCTGTCGATTTAGCTGCTCAAGACGGTTTCCTCAACATCGCACCTGGACTGTTCACCGTTGCCAAACTGCCACACAACAGTTGGTCAGTTCACTTCCAGTTCCTTGTCTGGTATTCTTTCTTGATGTGTTTGGTGTATTTTAGTGCAGTTGTTAGCATAATAACCTGCCATGTGGAATGTCGTAGATTCAAATCTTCTGTGATGTCAAAAAAAATTACTTCAAAATCTAATCAAAAGAGTTTGATTATAGTTTTTACTCAATTAATTGGTGTAAATGTAATTTTTTATTTCTAGTTCTTTACTGTGTGATTTTTATTGTCATTTTCATTTGCTCTTTTTTTTTCTTCCTATTTTTGTCTGGAGTCTGTGTGTGTTGCCTATAATCTGCAACCAATGCCAACGATGACTGCTCGTGTAGTCACTGTGAGGATACTTTCAGGTAACTAATGATAGCAAGAAATTGCAGTTTGCTTTTAGCTCTGAAACTGAACTTTTCTGTCTTGAGTTTGCTCGTTGAGTTTAGCTTTAATAGCTGTGAACAAAATGACGGTGATTTTAGTTCTGCCACAGATTGTTGACCATCGCTATCTCTTATACATTACGTACCTTGAGGTGGTTGTTAGCTTTGGACAGGAGTTTAAATTCAGGTCTGCAAAACCCATCTCGTGCCGCAGTACAGTCATTGGTCACTTAAAATCAGCTCTCGACAGGGCATCTTACGTTTCTGACATATCTAGCGGCAGCAACATCCAACATTGCTATGTGTTACACATTAACAGCATTTGTTCACTTATAACTGATTGGTGGCCAATGTGACAACACTGTAGCAGCAAGTTACAGATGTCGACTATCAAGTAATTTTAAGCAGACTGTATGTTATATGAAAATTTGTCATCCAAGGAAATAAATGTAAAATGAACAAAATGTAAATTAAAATTAGGTCATTATATATGAATAGAAGAGAAACTCAGTAACATACAAGCATTTGGAAAAGAATGCTAACTTGATCCTCCTTCCATCGAAGTCCATCTTATACTATTGTAAGTCAGTTGCTGTGTGACTGACTGTATGGCAAAGGCAAACTTGGAAACTAATCTTATACTTTCATGTTTTGCATACAGTAATATTAACAATTAAATTCAGCCGTTTTATGACATTTTGGTTTGTATTTATTGAATTGATGTTTTATACAGAACTTTCCCTCATTGTTTCAGAAATAAGACATTAATGTTTGGCTACTTGATGCTGGATCGTGCTTTAGAGTGGTACAAGTGTTTACTAACACTGAGCTTACCGGAACCAAGAGATCTTAACATTAATCCGAGGAATTGCATTGGGACCGTCCTGTCGCTAAATGGCCATCGGAAATACTTTTGCATGTATCATGCTAAGCACCCTGAATGCGGTAGAGGAAAAGGTTCAAAGGTAGGACAGTATTGGCGACTTCCATATTTTAGCAGCTGTAATTAAAGTTGTTCTGTGCATGTAACATAGTGTTTCTATTATGTGCAAGCCTCCCCATTTGCAACTTTCGACAGTCTGTTCTTTCTCACTAATGTGTTAATTGGGAAATAATGTTCCCCAGTGTAGAAAAATTTCATTCATTTTTGTTTTTGCAAATAATCTTCAGCTGCAGACATCAGAATTTAAATATCTGGTGTAATTGATTATTTGCTGTCACAAGTCAGAGTTTAAGCATTAGCAATATTTTGCATCAGAAAAATACTTAAAGTGCACCATATGAGAGAGTTTTGTGTATTCTTTATCTTTAAGGATGTACAGTAATATTGATAGTAGGTACAGCTGAGATGTCTGAAATAAATAATTTCAAAAGTAAGAAAACTCCACATGAGACTTGAGACAGCTAAAGTTGCAAAGTGTGTGATGAGATGCTAAATTTTCATTTCTGGTGTTTTGATTGACAAATTTTGAATTAACTCCAAATCAAATATTTAAGAGTTTTGAAAGATTCTTGAAACTTCTTGTAAATAAAATTTTTGGGCAATTAGAGAAAATTCAATATTGTATATAAATCAGGGCTGTCACCCTTCAGAACCCAGTTTAGCAATGACAGTTATTTTTGTGTTTATGTGATGAACATACTTTTAATATTATTGATTGTTTTCATTGACAGACATGTTCTGATATTCAGTACATGATTCAGGTAATTTTGTGACAATGTAAACATTATATAAAATGAGAGAGACATGCTTAATTGACCAAGAGCTAAACAAAAAAATCCTTCCTCTCATCAACTTTTCATCTCCTGCTTTCTCCAAATTTATAGTCTTTTTCAACAATTAGGAAACACAAGACAGGTACAGTGCAACATCATTATCAGATTTAAGTCTTTCATGTTGCTTATCAGTCTCATGTCATGACCACATACTATTGAGTGCTCCATACACACTCCACAGGCTTTTGCGTTTTCAGTGTATCAAGATTATGATTTGTCACTCACTTTGATGCTGTGTGAATTATCACTTTGTTACAACACAGGTCTTCAATATGAGATGATGAACGCTAGAGGGAGGTCAGAATATATTGCCACTACTGGTTAACAGTGTCTCGTATGCCCTGCCTCACAGCACAGTTATGTGCTGGCAACAATACAGGCTGCCACTATTATCCATGCAGTGTTGTGGTAGAACAGTAGGAACATTCCAGAGAGATAAATGACGGCTTCTGGAGTGTCAATGACACAGTCAGAATGATTTCAAATACTTGTACCATAGCTCACATATATTTAATGAAGTAATGAATGAATAAACAGTTATAATGGACATATCTGACAAGCGCAGGTTTGAATCATATTTGACAAGTCTTCAAATGTACATGTGTGACAAGGTTGTTAGCTGACTAAGCAATTTTTTCATGTAATTTAATTTCACTCAACTTGACATTCTCACTAAATATGCTGCTAAAATTGTTTTACCCACTCTAGAAATCAGGACATGAATGCAAAATTGTATCTGTTATTTATGAGCTTTGTCTCAGCATAAAGTGGTGCACCTTGGGGCCACAGTCACACCTGCCTTTTCTAATGCTTGATGCATTAAACAACATATTGACCACAGCTAATTTGAGTGCAGTCTCCTTACATTCTTCCCAATGAAATATAGTTGACTCTTTTAAACACACATTTTTAAGACAGCCACAAAATTTGACTAACCTTACTCTACCATAAAATCAGCTGGTGCACTTTGCCAACTATGGCTATTTTAAAATCACGTCATTTATAAAAGCTGATGTAAATATTTCATATCTTTTGACAAGATTGAAAGAAATAAATGTAATATTTTTAACTTAAGCGAAAAATATTAGGACCTGTGCTATAAATATTTACGGAATGTAAAAGGCCAAAGATTAAAGTACTCTAAAAAAATAATTTACTTTGTGTGAATATGCTTTTAGTGGATTTGAACATCTAATGTGATTAAGGTAGTGATGAATACGCACATTCACTGACGAACCAAAACATAATGACCACAGCCCACCCGAGATTGAATGCCACTTGATGGTATTCCCGTCGTGTGATGTTGTAGGGAAAGTGTTATAACATCAAGTTGAACACATATGTTTTGAAACGATGCAACACATATAAGTCACTGAGCAAGTTGACAAAGCAAGACATGTGAAAACGGTAACATTCGAATGAGCACTGAGTCCAAGTCTAGCGGCCACTGGCTGGCTAGCCGCTTAGGTGGCGTGGCTGCTGCATGGCTGGCAGCCAGCACCGCATGTAGATGACGCGCGTAATTGCAGGGCGGCACTGTGAATGATCGGCGAGTCACAACACTTTTCCCCCCCTTTGAAATTTTTGCTCTGGTCTTGATGGAGGTGGCCTGTAGAGTGCTAACATCCATAGGTGTTGTTTGACTGGCCGTAAAGTCTCGAGGAGGAGGCTTGTCGAATCGGCTGGGGCCCCGTGCACTAATCTGTCCATTGCGGCAAGTCCAGTGGATATAACAGGAGACATGGGCGATGTGTCGGCGTCCATATGAGAAGGAGGCGAGTAGATTGGCTCCGACAGATGATGGTCATCCGGTTCCTGCATGGGCACGTCTCCCGGTGGCGTCCGTTCTTGTACTGGCACCAAGATGACGGTGAGAGGGCTGCGTTGTGAGTAATGAGAGATGCCAAGATCCTGAGCGTCAGTTAGAGCCGAAGGTGGTGTAGCGGCATTCAGAACAGGCATTGCCGGCACACGAGGCCGAAGCTGGTCCGAATGAAGCAATGCAACACCTGTGTCCGTCTGGATTTCATAAAGGCGTCGACCACGGTGTCATAAGATGCGGCCTGGACTCCATTTTGGCCGCCTGCCATATCCCCGCACCCAGACAAGGTCGTTGGCGGTGAACCGGCCAAGCAAAGGCACCCGCGGCCGTGAGGTGGAAGGCTGCAGAAGATGAAGTAGTGTGTGGGGCTGTCGGCCATGTAAGAGCTCAGCCGGGCTGTGGTTGCCCATGGGGGTGAAACGGTAAGAAGCCAGAAACTGGAGAAGCGCATCATCAGCAGCAGAAGAAGTCAGGAGTTTCCGCATCTGAGCCTTAAATGTGCGGACCAGTCTTTCAGCCTTACCGTTTGATTATGGATGGAACGGAGGGGCCGTGACATGCATAAAGCCGTGACGAGCACAAAAATCCGCAAATTCAGAAGAGGCAAATTGCGGACCATTATCAGTTACGAGAGTAGAGGGAAGGCCTTCCAAAGAAAAAATGCGGGCGAGAGCACTTGTGGTTGCCATGGTGGTAGGCGACGTGCAACGGACAATGAAAGGAAAGTTAGAGTAGGCGTCAATTACGTGGAGCCAATAAGTACCTAAAAAGGTCCCGCGAAGTCAGCATGAATGCGCTCCCAAGGCGTCTCAGGCGAAGGCCACGGTGACAAAGATGACTTCGGGGCGGCGGCCTGTGACGCACAAGGGCCGCAGGCAGCGACCATGTGTGCTATTTCAGAGCCGATGCCAGGCCAGTACACATGACGGCGCGCCAGAGATTTTGTGCGAGAGACACCCCAGTGCCCTTGGTGAAGGAGGCACAAGACCAAAACACGCAAAGACGCAGGTACCACAACACGCGGCGAAGCATTGTCGGTGGAAAGGAGGATAACACCATCCCTAGCCGTGAGGCGGTAGCGCAAAGCGTAGTAGTTCCGCAATGGGTCAGAAGTCTTAGCAGGCGGACGATCTGTCCAACCCTTCTGAATACAGTGTAAAACCTGGGAGGGAGTAGGATCAGAACCCGTAGCAGCCACCAGCCGGTCCCTGGTGATGGGAATCCGTCCAAAACCCGCTACTCAGCAACATCCAGGTGGAAACACAAAAGTTCATCCCTATCGAATGCCAGATCAGGACCCATATGAAGGCAAGACAGTGCATCCAAGACAGTGCATCAGCATTTGCATGTTGAGCTGTCGGCCGGAAATGAATCTCATAATTGAAACGAGTCAAGTAAAGAGCACAACGCTGGAGGCGCAAGGACTGCACCGACCCCGTATTGAGAGGCGTCCGTGGCCAGAGCAAGATGTTGGCCAGGTCGATAAGTAGCCAGGCACGGGGCCTGTTTCAGCATAGTTTTCAATTTCTGGAAAGCCGCATCGCGTGACGCGGACCAGTGAAAAGGCACATTTTTATGCAACAGGAGATGCAACGGCTGAGCCACCGAAGCAGCAGACGGTAAAATCTTGCGATAGTATGCTATTTTCCCCAAGAAGGCCTGCAGCTCCTTAACAGATGTAGGGCGAGGAAGGGCATCGATCACAGCGACAGTTTGCTGATGCGGACGAATACCATCCCGAGAGAGTTGAAATCCCAAGTACGTGGTAGATGCCTGAAAAAATTGTGACTTCTGAAGATTACACTTACGACAGGCAGTCTGTAAGACATGAAAAAGTGTGCGGAGGTTCTGAAGATGTTCTTCAGTAGTAGAGCCAGTGACAACAATGTCGTCCATGTAATTTATACACCCAGGGACAGGGAGCAATAATTGTTCCGAGAATCCCTGAAAGAGAGCAGGGGTGCTGGCAATCCCGAATGGCAATCATTGGTATTGATAGAGGCCGAAAGGCGTGTTAAGGACCAGAAACTGCTGGGAAGCAGCATCGAGAGGAAGTTGATGATAAGCTTCTGACAGGTCAATTTTAGAAAAATACTGGCCTCCCGCAAGTTTAGTGAACAATTCTTCAGGTCGGGGCATGGGGTAAGTGTCAATGAGGCATTGCGCATTTACAGTGGCTTTAAAATCACCAGATACGAATATCACCATTGGGCTTAGTAACAACAACGACAGGAGAGGACCACTCACTGGAAGTGACAGGAAGCAAGACCTCTGAAGTAGTGAGACGATCCAGCTCCCATTTTACCCGATCCCGAAGGGCCACAGGAATGGGCCGAGCCCGAAAAAACTTAGGCCGAGCAGTGGGTTTGAGCGTGATATGAGCTTCAAAGTCATTTACACAGCCTAACCCAGGAGAAAAAAGGGACGAAAATGTCGTCGACAAGGAATCCAATTGAGCATAAGGAATAGCATCAGATATGATATTGACAGAGTCATCTATGGAGAACCCAAAACCGCGAAAGGCATCGAAACCAAAAAGATTCTCTGCGTTACTCTGGTCGACCACAGATATGGGAACAGTGCGAACGATGGATTTGTAAGATACCTCAGCATTAAATTGTCCCAAGAGAGAAATCTTCTGTTTATTGTATGTCCGTAATTGCCAAATGACAGGTGATAGGAGTGGAGAACCCAACTGAAGATACGTCTGAGAATTAATTATAGTGGCAGCAGAACCAGTATCCACCTGCATGCGAACATCCCGACCAAGGATTTGGACAGTGAGGAATAACCTCCATGGAAGGGAAGAAGTGCAATTGACAGACAACACAGAAGCAGAATCAGCATTAGCATCAAGGTCATGAACATCGTATATGCGGTTGGATTTGCAAACTGCAGACACATGACCCTTCTTTTTGCAATTGTGACTCATGGCCCAACGTTGGGGACAGCCCTAATGTGAATGTTTCGTAAAACACCACGGGCATGAAGGGCGTTGCCGGGGGTTGTGCTGCAGTTTCTTAGAGGGTTGTTTACGGTTAGGCCGAGGCTGCGTGTGGGAGCGTACTGCGGCCACGTCGGCCGGCAGGGACTCACCGCACTCGTCGTCAACAGAGCACAGGGGCTATATTTCCCCAACATCGCCCCATGCCTCTATTTGCGCCCCAGCGGTGCGAGAAATTTCAAAAGACTGCGCAGTGGATAGGACTTCATCTAGAGTCAGATTGGCCAACTGAAGGGCACGTTGCCGAACTTCTTTGTGGGGCGCCGACCGGATAATAGCATCCCAGACCATGGAATCAGCACAGGTTCTTTGTGAACGTCGGTAACAAATTGACACTTTTGACTGAGGCCGCGAAGTTCAGCAGCCCAAGCGCGATAGGATTGAGGCGGTTGTTTTTGACAACGATAAAAGGCAACATGAGAGGCTACCACATGCGTTTGCTTATGAAAATATAAGGACAGAAGTGAGCACATTGCAGCAAAAGACAAAGACGCAGGATCTTTCAAAGGAGCCATTTGCGACAACAACCGATACATTTGAGGTGAAATCCATGAAAGGAACAGATACTTACTTGTTTGTTCGTACGTGACATGAAAGGCCAAGAAGTGCTGTCGAAGACGTTTTTTGTAATCAGACCAGTCTTCCGCCGTATGGTCGTAAGGAGGAAAAGGAGGTATAGACAACAATGAGAAATGTCCGCATTTGATGCGGCGCCGAAATTGCAAATCGCCGATGTGAGAAGCGTTTGCTGTTCAATGAGACCTTGCAATAGTTGCTCGACAGTAGCCATGCAAACCTGTGGGTCAACGATGAAAAGGAAAAATCCACTACCTCGTCGCAAATTGTTATAATGTCAAGTTGAACACATATATTTCGAAACTATACAACACGTATAAGTCACTGAGCAAGTTGACAAAGCAAGACATATAATCACGGTAACATTTGAATGAGCACTGAGTCCAAGTCTAGTGGCCGCTGGCTGGCTGGTCGCTTAGGTGGCGCGGCTGCCGCATGGCTGGCAGCCAGTGCCGCATGTAGACAATGCGCCTAATTGCGCGGCAGCACTGTGAATAATCAGCGAGTCACAACAGAAAGTACGTAAGCGGAGCAGAATGATTGGAGAGTCATTCAGATGTCAATATCGGCTCGAAAGGGGGAAGTCCATTGACACAAGTAAATTTTACAAGGGACAGATTATTATGGTGTGGCACCTGGGAACAACCATCTCTGACGTGGTGAAACTGTTCACACATTTGCTTTTGTGAGCAGCAACAGAAAGTGGTTGAAGGACATTAAAACCACAATTAGATGACGAGGTGTTTGATGCCTTCGCCACACCACAGAATGTGCGCTAGGAGACCTGCATGTTCTGCAAAGCAGGATAGTAAGTGATTTGTTTCAGAACTGATAACAGAGTACAATGCTGGTGCAGGCACAAATGTTTCGGGCACACCACTCAGCATGCATTGATGAACATGAGGCTGTCCAGCAGATGACACCTACTCATTCAGATGTTGACCAAATGACATCATCAGTTAAGATTGCAATGGGCATGAGATCATTGGACCATGCATCAAGGGATTGGACCATGCACCAGTGAAAATGTTTCATGTGGTCAGATGAATCGCGTTTCTTGTTACACTAGGTCTGTGGTCATGACTGGATACAATGCCATCAAGGCAGACAGCTGCATAAAACATTCGCTGTGCCACAGGCACTGGCCAGTTGGGACAATATTGTGCTATGATCATCTTTAAGTCTGGCTTCAGTGGGATCTCTGGTAGTAATCAAAGGCATCATGACAGTTGTGGACTACATGAACATTACAGCAAACTACTTGCATTCCTTCATGCTCGACGTCTTCCCCAATGGTGATGGCATCTTTCAGTAGGGTACCTGCCCATATCACAAGACCAGAATCGTGGTACAGTGCTTTGAGGAACATGACAGTGAACTCATATTGGTGTCTTGGTCAACAAATTCGTCTGACCTGGACCCAATGGAACAGATGGGAGATTATGGGCACCAGCTCTGCACCCACAAACTACAGGCATAATTTACAGGAATTGCTTAACCTGTGCATAGGTATGTGGTTCTGCGTACCTGAAGAAAGCTACCAAGGACTTGTTGAGTCCTTGCCATGTAAAAACACTGCTGCATTGCGTTCCAGCAGGTGCTCATGTTTTGGCTCATTGATATAAAACATAGTTTGGAAATTTAGTGAAATAAACTATCTCTGAGGGGTGTTTTTGGAGGGACTGTTTATGATAAAGCAAATCACATTCTGTGATACCTTTTTATTAGTTTACTACCCACTTCATTCAATAGAAAGGCTAGTTTCACTTGACTTTTTGAGTAGAAATAATTGAAACTATATACAATATGCACCTGAAATTACAACTTAGGAGATCAGCACTGTATGTTAGGATACGGTCTGGATTAAAAACATGGACGGATTCTTACCGGAGTATGTATTTTGAGTATTTACCAAAAACTAAATATAAATACAAGTACGATAAGGGGCAAAGATTCAAGATACTGACAGGCAAAGACAAAGTTATCATTTCCTGTTTATTCAGATTCATCGAAATGGCAGCTTGCTATATGTTATATTAATTTAGTAGTAATCTTTCATCTGACATTGAAACCTTAGGTTCTGATGGACCAGGTAGCACTTGGGGAGAAAACCTGTGCTCACATAACAAATGGTTCAGATGGCTCTGAGCACTATGGGACTTAACATGTGAGGTCACCAATCCCCTAGAACTTGGAACTACTTAAACCTAACCAACCTAAGGACATCACACACACCCATGCCCCAGGCAGGATTCAAACCTGCGACCGTAGCAGTCGCGCGGTTCCGGGCTGAAGCGCCTAGAACCGCACGGCTACAGCGGCCGGCGCTCACATAACAGTATTCGTCAAGTGAGAGGGGGTTTGTCACATATTTGGCTAGTATCACATGGCGATACCGGATGCCATTCATTCATTCCTTCCATGGAAACCTGCACAGTGAGCACTGTTGAGATAGAATACCGCAGCCTCTTACTTTGTGTTTTCCATCATGTTGTGAAAAATTCTCACTTTCAAGATGTAAGCGCACACACATTCTGCATCAGTCTTTCGTATGTCTCCCTTAAAGATGCAGGAATATAGTGCATGCAATAATCTGCTTTATCCAGATGTGAACCCACTAATAATCAATTACAACCAACTGATAGGTCATTGTGGTAACATGGGTATTCTTTTCACATCTTGGGTAACCATAGTAGAGTTGTCATCTCATTGCCTTGCTCAGATAATAAGACTTTTTAGCTAGTGCAACTTCTTTTATTGTTCTCTTATTGATTGGGACAAGTCTTTATCCATGAGTCATGTTAATTTTTAATACATAGGATCGATGTGTTGTTTAATTTTTACTTGTATTTTTTGTTGTTGTAGCGTATGGTAAAAATGACAAAACGCATCAGCAATACACCTAATGCAACAAATGGAGCATTTATGGGTTTTGATACTAGTGAATCAGATGACACAGAAACCTCTGACATTGAGCAAGGGTACCAGCAAGATGATGTAAGTATCCTTACATTATCTAATTTTTACTAGTATCTTTGGCAGAAAAATTTTACTTGGACTAGAAGGGTTTGAAAGTGTAAAATGCAAAATTATTTTTCTAATTTACATGGTACATTAGTAAGGCACTGGACTGGTGTTCAAGATGATGGCACTTCAAATCCCCATTTAGCAATTTTTCTGTGGTTTCCGTAAATCATGTAAGGCTTATGCCAGGATGATTCTTTTGAAAAGGACATGACCAGTTTCCTTCTCCAGTCCAATTTGTGCTCCACCTCTAATTACCTAATCCCTCCTTTTGAAGAATTCCTGTTCATTTGAAATGCAGATAATTTTTTGTGGATTGTAGAATAAATGAATTGTGGTTGTTTGATTTCGGGCCTGAAAATGTAACATCTGTTTTTGGACAAAGCATCGTCTATGTTTAGGAAAGAGTTAAACTTATAAATTTCAAAGGATTTTAATTCCTACCATTTACTAGTGTTCATTACACCTAGTAGTAAGTAATTACTTTCTTAAATACTGATCAACCTCCTTGAAGAAAGAAACAAGTGACAAATGTAGTGAACCTTTCTTATTGCTCATATGAATGATTCCTTAAGTTTACACCCATTTCTGAACAATAGTATTGCAGTGAGGCTAAATTTTCGTGCTGTCAACATTATCTATTGATATCCACTGGAACTATGTTTGGTACACACATCATACTCAGCCCTAATCACAATCAAGACACTTCCATCAGCTTTGTTATTCTGTTTTAGCCGCACTTAGACTAATTTCCTGAAATGTCATAGCTTCTCACCATGTCTGGCATTGTTATATGTAAAACACTCAATTATTTTTCTCTATTTCAGCTCATTTACAGTGTTGCATAAAGTCACATTTCTTGGATAAAATGTCCAGTCTTAGGATTCAAAAATCTCATGATTTTGATCTTTGATATTCAGTATTGCAAGATTCCATTTTCCCAGCATTAGCTCTATTGTGAATCACATCCTCATATAGAGCTTGTACTTCTGTAGTTAGTCCACCTAATTCTGTTTCTGTTGTCTCAGAATACTTCACATATAAGCCCAGAATTAAATTTCGCAGAATAATAAATGTTATTTTAATCCCTCAAGTAAAGTTAGAATCTCAATTAGCTGACTGAAGATCTTTTTTTAAAAACAAGGGTGTATATCATGTTTACATCCCTCCCTGTTAAACATTGTATAAAATGTACAGCGCTCTTACTAGTATCTCTCATTTTTATCAATTTAAAGTTTATAATGTCCCGACAATAAATCTGTTGCATTACATTATATTGCAAGAAGCTTTATTTCGTTTAAGATTTAATACTTTCATTTTAATTTCTTTTGAATTGCTGTAATTTAATACTTGTTTTCAAAACCTGAATATATTTGTTTTTGTGACTTTTGGTGTTTAAAAAGGCTGATTTCACCATTGTGAAATAGTAAGACATTACTTCTTCTTTAGTCTTTTTCCTAGAGTTTTTAATCTGTCTAGTACATGGTCAGCTTTCCAAGATTCGGCAAATTTTATTATATAACTTTGTGGCTGGGAGCTCTTCCTAATACCACAGTCGTCAAGGTTACCTAAGAGAGGGAAGTTATTTCCACCATGTGTCTGCGAGTTATTTATACTTTGTTCTGTATGTATTTGTGTTTTAATTTTTATTTATCATATTGTTGGAGGCAGAATTTGAGGACGAGCCCAGCATAGTCCTAAAAAAACAAGGAAAACTGCTTAAAAACCATGTTCAGGCTGGCCAGTGTACCATCTCACAGTCATTAAGTTTAAGTTAGTTACATATTCCTTGGATCATTGTGCACTATAGATCGTAACAATGTGTAACAAGTGATTTTACATTCACATCACGGATTAATTGGTACACATGGTCACATTGTGAACATTTTGAAGTTCTTGTTGTTTTTACAAAAAGAAAGAAAAGATATACAGATGTGAGTTACTAATTCCTACCCAACACCTTTTAGACATAATGGTAATAGAAATTCTGCTACGGAGTAGGAGGAGTTGTTTCTCAAATTTTACTTTGCTGTCTGTCAAAAATATTATATACTGGATAAGTGATCAAAAATTTTTTTCCAATATTATGCACCCTATTTTGTGCTAAAGACAACCTGTGTCGAGTAATGAATGTTGTTTTTCTTTGTGGCATTGTAACTGTGTACATCATGCTCCTTTTGAACTGTAGTGGATTATTTACAACAAACTTCATGAGAGAATAAATATACTGTGAAGTAGTAGTCATAATGCCCAACTCTTTAAACAGATGTCTACAAGATGACTGTGAGTGATCACCACATGAGTGACCACCACATATTATTCTGATAGCACATTTTTGTTAGATGAAGACTTTCTTTCCTAAAGATGAGTAACCCCACAACACAATTCTACGTTGCATTATCAAATAAAAATATGCAAAATATGTCAGTATACTGATTTGTCCCTCCCTAAGATTGGCAATGATTATAAGTGCAAATATAGATTAACTAAGTTTTTAGGAGTTCGAAAATGTGCTTTCTCTAATTTAATCTCACCAATATCGACATGTAGGAATTTTGATGTTTCCATCCTATTTGTTATTTCCTCAGCATGTGCTAAGCTTATGATTGGTGAAGTGCCCCTATTTGTGCAGAACTGAATATGATGTGTGTATTTAAAATTGAGTGTGAGTCAAATACCACAGAAAAACTGTCAATAACACTTTTAAGAACACTGTTTACTACTTCCTATGTTTTTGTGTGTATGCTTGGATTGATCACAATATTAGTGGAAATAGCCCTTCAATATATTCTCTCCTCCCGTTACCCACCAGGCCTCAACCTCCGCTAATTTCAAGTTGCCGCCCCTTGTACCTCACCTATCGTTCAACAATATCTTTGCCTCTGTACATCCGCCTCGACTGACATCTCTGCCCAACCTCTTTGCATTTACATATGTCTGCCTGTGTCTGTATATGTGCGGATGGATATGTGTGTGTATGTGAGTGTATACCTGTCCTTTTTTCCCCCTAAGGTAAGTCTTTCCACTCCCAGGATTGGAATGACTCCTTACCCTCTCCCTTAAAACCCACATCATTTTGTCTTTCCCTCTCCTTCCCTCTTTCCTGATGAAGCAACCGTTTGTTGCGAAAGCTTGAATTTTGTGTGTACGTTTGTGTTTGTTTGTGTGTCTGTCGACCTGCCAGCACTTTTGTTTGATAAGTCACATCATCTTTGTTTTTAGATATATTTTTCCCAACTGGAATGTTTCCCTCTATTGTGTGTGTGTGTGTGTGTGTGTGTGTGTGTGTGTCTGCTTGTGTCTGTATATGTGTGGTCTGCTTGTGTCTGTATATGTGTGGATGGATAAGTGTGTGTGTGTGTGTGTGTGTGTGTGTGTGTGTGTGTGCGCACGAGTGCGCGCGAGTGTATACCTGTCCTTTTTTCCCCCTAAGGTAAGTCTTTCCGTTCCCGGGATTGGAATGACTCCTTACACTCTCCCTTAAAACCCACATCCTTTCATGTTTCCCTCTCCTTTCCTCTTTCCTGACGAAGCAACTGTTGGTTGCGAAAGCTTGAAATTTTGTGTGTGTGTTTGTGTGTTTTGTTTATTGTGCCTATCTACCAGCGCATTCCCGTTTGGTAAGTCATGGAATTTTTGTTTTGAAAAAAGTTAATTTTGTATTGTTTAAATAAGTATACTAGATGTGTTGATATGGAACTAGCAGACGTAAATGCATAGGCATAAATACATAATACATGAATGAAAAAAAATACGATGTCAGGTACAACTTACGCTAGATGTTCCCAACAGTTCTTTGGTTTTCATTTAAGATATTTGTCCAAGTGTAGAAACAATACTCTTGCGAAAACAGTTTTACAGTTTTTTTTTTTTTTTAAAGAATACTTACTGCTAATTTCTTTTATATTCTGGGGCAGCTTCTTATAGATTATCATGCCTCACTAATCAAGACTGTTCTGAGCTTTTAGCATATGTTTTCTATCTAAATGGAGGCAATGACTCAACCTTGTGTTATGATCATGAATAATGTTATTCAAGCTATAATTGTCAAGATTTTTTCTGATATATATTATGGTCTGAAAAATAAACTCACAAGGAACAGTCAGAATGACCTGGTTTTTAAATAATTCTTTGCAGTGAGCCCATTTATTGCATTTTGTCATTATACTTACAGCTATCTGTTGTAATCTGAAAACTGTTTGTAGATTCTGTGTACTATTTGCCCAAGAAAGATTATTACATAGCAAAAAATGGCATGCACATAACCAAAGTAAGCTGACCCTACACAAATGTCACTGCATACTGATGCAAGAACTCTTAAGCATGTAGCATGCTGTGGGCACCCTCTTTGAGATAATCATGACATGTTCATTCCATTTTAGTTGGCTGTCGATGTGCAGTCCTAGGTATATCTGTTATTGAAGTGTTGCATAGTTTTAAATTTATGGACTTGGGCTTCTTGTTTATTCTAAAGTACATGCTGTTGGTTTTCTTAATGTTGAGAGTTACTCTGATCTCTGTAGACCATTTGTAAACATCTGCTAGTGCTTCATTGGCTTTTTCCAATAGCATGGCAGGTGTCTTGCTGGTAATCAGTATATTACTGTCATCAGCAAAAATTACTTTTTCTCCATGCTCCACACATTGTGGAAAATCATTAATATAAATTAAGAACAATATTGGGCCCAGAACACCTTCTTGAGAGACTCCTATATTAACATACTGTGGGTCAGATAAGTGATTTGCCACATATTTGGATGTGTTATGTGAAATTTCTACTCTCTGCACTGTTATTTAGATATGATTGGAACCATTTATTTACCACTCCCCTGATTCCCAGAGACTCCAATTTGTGTAGAAGAGTGTCATGATCAATGGTATCGAAGGCCTTCAATAGCTCTAGGAAAATTCCAGTTACATAACTATCCTTGTCAAGTGATCCAAGACCAATTTTTATTAACTGAGCTATTGCTGTTCAGCACTTCTGAGCGGTCTGAAGCCATGCTGTTCCTTGCAGAGAAGATTATATTTATTTAAGTAGCTCATAAGTTTATTTTTCATTAAAGTCTCCACTATTTTAGGAAATTCCGGAAGTAAAGCAATTGGCCTGTAATTTTCTGTGTTTTCAACATCACCTTTTTTGTGAAGGGGTATGATTTTAGCTAGTTTCAGGTAGTCTGGGAAGCAGCCAGTCCTAGAAGACTGGTTAGTGGTGTCAGTTACTGGAGCTTTAATGCTGTCTAGGCACTCTTTTAACACACAAACTGGGACTTCATCCAATCCTAGTGAGGGTTTGTTTTTTAATTGTTTTATGGCACTGCTTACTTCTCCCAGAGTAGTGGAGAGCAGAACCATTGAATGTTTTACGTAATTTTGCACTGGAATATCAGATCTTTTTGGAAATTTGCTCTGCAGTTCTTTTGCAATACTGATGAAGTATGAGTTTATGAAGTTAGCCAGTTCTTTTTGATCATTGATTGTGTTGCCTGATTTATTGATTTTAGTGTTTGAGTGCCTCCTCCTTTTTTTCCTCCCAGTCTCACATTTAACTAAAGTCCAAGCATCTTTACTTTTAATGTTTGCATTTTTTTATCAGTTTGTCGTTGGCTGACCTTTTAGCTGCCTGAAGGACCTTCTGTAGATTTTTTTGTAGTTTTTATAGCTTAAAAAACCAGGGCCACTGCATGTATTCTTTATAGAGCTGAGTTGTCTGAAGGTTTGGGTGATTTTGTAATCCCACTGGTAATCCATTTCATTTAGCTCTGTGCTCCAACCAGAAGTAGGACTTCAGGAAGCAATTCCACAAATTTGAGCTTAAACAATGACATAAGATGACAAAACTTTTTGTTGGCATCTGTTTGTTTGTATACACTGTCCCAGGTTACATGACTTAACTGTACAGTAAAATATTGCGTGGTTGATTTGGAGTAGAGTGATTTATATGCATGTAACTTGGCTGCTTTTCCCACAGGAACTTTTATTTGTGCAATTTGACAAAGATGATCTGAAAGTCCCAGATTTTTGAGTACTTAGTCACAGTTTTCTGTGCCAGTATCAGTGGCTATATGATCAATAGTAGAGGCTGATTGTGTTGTTATCCTTGTTGGATAGCTGACCAGTGATATCATTCCAAAGCTACATAAAATGCTCAGTAAAGCATTAGTAACATTATCTATTTTTGCTGTGTTTATGGATATCCACATAGCAGGATTTTTCTACGCTCATCTTTTCCTTACTGTGCATGGTTTCCTTAGAAGTAATCTCCTCCACAATTGATGCAATGCTCTCAGTGCTGTTTCCACTTCTGAAAGCAGTCTCTGTACGACTCTTGATTGATCATGTGAAGCATCTCTGGTAATTTTCTTTAATCTCATTTATCATTGCAAATCATCAGCCTTTCAACAGGGTTTTCCACTTTGGAAATAAAAAAAAGTCCGTTGGGGCCAGGTTTGGAGGGTATGGAGGATGAGGCAGCACAGTGATTTGATTTTTTGTGCTTTAGTCTTGCACCAACAGGGATGAATGTGCAGGTGTGTCATTGTGATGCAAGAGCCATGAATTGTCTCCCCACATTTCAGGTGGTTTCCATCTCTCATTTTCTCACAAGCAATGCAACATGTACCAAAAGTACCGTTGATTAACAGTTTGTCGTCCCCCCCCCCCCTTTTTTTTTTATAAGAACATCAGATTCTTATTTAGGCACAACAAAAAGACTGTAACAAATAAAGCTTTTGGCCAGTAAGCCTTTTGTCAAAAATAAACAACACACACACACACACACACACACACACACACACACACACACAAAACTCACACAAGCGACTGCAGTCTCAGGCAACTGAAACTACACTGCAAGCAGCAGCACCAGTGCCTGATGTGAGTGGCGACTGGGTGGTGGTAAGGAGGAGGCTGAGGCGCGGAGGGAGAGGGACAGAATGGTAGGGGAGGCAGACAATGAAGTGCTGCAGGTTAAATGAAGGGCAGGGGAGAGGTGAGGGGAGGGAAGTAGTGTAAAAGAAGTAAAAAGGCTGGGTGTGATGGTGGAATGACAGCTGTGTACTGCTGGAATGGGAACAAGGGTGAGGACAGTGACTAACGAAGGTTGAGGCCAGGAGGGTTATGGGAACGTTGAATGTATTGCATGGAAAGTTCCCACCTGCTCAATTCAGAAAAGCTGGTGTTCGTGTGGAGGGTCCCCGTGGCACAGGCTGTGAAGCAGTCATTGAAATTAAGGATGTCATGTTGGGCAGTGTGCTCAGCAACAGGATGGTCCACTTGTTTCTTGGCCACAGTTTATCAGCTTCCTTTCATGTGGACAAATAGCTTGTTGGTTGTCGTGCCCACATACAATGCAGCACAGCAGTTGCAGCTTAGCTTGTAGCTCACATGACTGCTTTCACAGGTAGCCCTGCCTTTGATGGGATAGGTGATGTTTGTGAACGGACTGGAGTAGGTGGTGGTGGTGGTGGTGGTGGTGGTGGTGGAGGGAGGATGTATGGGGCAGGTCTTGCTTCTAGGTGTATTACAGGGGTGTTAGCCACAAGGTAAGGGGTTGGGAGCTGGGGTTGTATGAGGATGGACGAATATTTTGTGTAGGTTCGGTGGACAGTGCAACACCACTGTGGGAGAGATGGGAAGGATAGTGGGCAGTACAGTTCTCATTCCAGGGCATGACAAGAGGTAGTTGAAACCGTGACCTGAAATGAAAAATGTCCTGCCCACTATCCTTCCCACCCCTCCCACAGTGGTATTCCACCATCCACAAAACCTACACAATATACTCATCCATCCTTACATAACGCCTGGTCCCAACCCCTTACCTCATGGCTGATACCCCTTGTAACGGAACATATTAAAGGCTTTACTGTACCGAAGTATGCGATACCCTCCAAATTCAACCAGTTTAATGAGTATTTATGATTATAGCAAAGGTATTGTGTATGTTAATAATGATTGCATAACATGTCTCCATAAACAGTCAACCCATTAAATTATACTGAATAACTGACCCACACAAAAGTTAATATCACTTGATCACTGATACAGCAAATGTCATCATGTAAAAACACTGAGTTCATCTTAAATAATTAATATGAAGTACGAAAAATAGTGGACAACTTAGCTATTTTGGATCTCCTTAAATAAAAATCACCCAGTGAAGCCTATTTGTTCACTAGGAGCGTTTTCACTCAGTATTCACGTAAACAATCCTATTTTAGACGAAAACCAATGTAATTCTTAATAATTCATGTTATTTACTTATTTATGCAAATTAGAGAAGTCAATTGACAAACTTCTAAAAAACGGCCTTTTTGTAACAAAGAACTATTCTGTCAAGTCAACAAATCTGTCTGTCATTTAATAACATGTTAAATTATGTCACTCGATGCAAATTAATAACTTTTCTGCACAAATTATGATAACAGATGTACATGTGACTTATAAACTATATCTCTTTTTAGTAGTTCTTTGACAATGTTATAAATACGAGCAGCAAGAAGGGTCGGGAAGCAGTCGGAATGTCACTTTGGTAAAGTGTGTTAGTGTGTTATTGTTTGA
This sequence comes from Schistocerca cancellata, assembly GCF_023864275.1. Lineage (NCBI taxonomy): Eukaryota > Metazoa > Arthropoda > Insecta > Orthoptera > Acrididae > Schistocerca > Schistocerca cancellata. The sequence goes on along the minus strand of NC_064628.1, from coordinate 329,047,921 downwards.
GGTACGAAAAATAGTGTACCTATTTGTTCACTAGGAGCGGTTTCACTTAGTATTCACGAAATCAATCCTGTTTTAGACGAAAACCAATGTATTTCTTAATAATTCATGTTAATTACTTATTTATGCAAATTAGAGAAGTCAATTGACAAACTTCTAAAAAACGGACTTTTTGTAACAAAGAATTATTCTGTCAAGTCAACAAATCTGTCTGTCATTTTAATAACATGTTAAATTATGTCACTCGATGCAAATTAATAACTTTTCTGCACAAATTATGATAACAGATGTACATGTGACTTGTAAACTATATCTCTTTTTAGTAGTTCTTTGACAATGTTATAAATACGAGCAGCAAGAAGGGTCGAGAGGCAGTCGGAATGTCACTTTGGTACAGTGTGTTATTGTTTGAGGTGGATAAACAATGCAAAGAACATGTAAAGGAAGTTGTGTTGTGTCATAGTCTTTGGTGGACAGTGGAATTAAGATGGCCACCAGAGAAATAAATATTTGGAGTTTACATATTTGTTGGTTTCGTTCATCCTTTATCATCAAAAGCACATAAAACAAAACACGGGACCTCATGTTTTTAACCCTAGACAACCAGATTTAGAGCCAGCATCAACATCGAGACACAGCAGCGATCCAGCAAGCAGCAGTGATTACTACAATGCATTGTAATGGCGCCAACCTAACATCAAGTGCTAACAAGCTCCGTAAATGGGAGTGAAATAGTGCGATTATAGCAATTAGCAATATCTACGACCAGGCGACCATTACACCCTGTAATAGACATAGATGCAAGACCTGTCCCATACAGCTTCCCACTACCACGTCACAAACATCACCTATCCCATCAAAGGCAGGGCTACCCGTGAAACCAGTCATGTGATCTACAAGCTAAGCTGCAACTGCTATGCTGCATTCTATGTGGGCATGACAACCAAAGAGCTGTGTGTCCGCATGAACAGCCCCTGAAAACTGGCCAAGAAACGAGTGGACCGTCCTGTTGATGAACACATGCCAAACATGTTGTCCTTCATTTCAATGACTGCTTCACACCCTGTGCCATGTGGATCCTTCCCAACAACACCAGGCTTTCTGAATTGCACAGGTGAGATGTTTCCCTGCAATACATCCTACGTTCCCGTAACCTTCCTGGCCTCAACCTTCGAAAGTCAATGTCTTCACCCATCCAGCCTCTTCCCTGCTCCTATCGAGCACTCTACAGCCATCATTCCACCATCACACCCAGTCCTTTTACTTCTCTTTCTTTCCGCTACTCCCCCCCCCCCCCCCCTCCATCTCTTGCTTGACCTCCATCTAACCTGCAGCACTTCACCGTCTGCCACCCCTACCATACTATCCCTCTCCCTCCCCATCCCAGCCTCCTCCTTATCCCCCACTCGGTCTCCACTCCCATCATGCACTGGTGCTGCCACTCACAGTGTGTTTTCAGTTGCCTGAGACTGCTGTCTTGTGTGCATTTCGTTTGCATAAGTGTGTGTGTGTGTGAGAGAGAGAGAGATCTATTTTTGACGAAGGCCGTACTGGCCGAAAGCTTCATTTGTGACAGTTTTTTTGTTGTGCCTATCTGCTACTCTGCGTCCCTGCTGTATGATGAGTAGCAACTTTGCTTTCCTTAATATTGTTACATTCCGTCCTGGAGTTTCTATTGTTTAATCTCATTCTCATTTGCAAGATCCAAAAGCTCTTCACAGATTGTGATGTGAAGGTCTTTCTGGTCTTGACTTGTGAGCCATGGGACGAACTTGGTGTCAACACGTTCCTTTCCAAGATGCTATGTCAGGATTTCGTGACATGATCCAACTGAAATTGTACATTCGTCTGAAATCTGTTGGACAGTCAATCTTCAATTGATACCCAGAATTTCATTGACATTTCTGACATGAGTGTCATTGGTAGACGTCAAAGGGCATCCTGAATGAAGGTCATCTTTAACATCAGACCACCCATTTTTAAATTGTGACCATTCGTAACTCCAAGTACGACTTAAGCACTCATCACCAGAAGCTTTCTGCATGACTTGGTTTGTCTCTGTATAGATTTTCTTGAGTTTCACGCAAAATTTAATGCAAACGCATTGCTCCTCTAACTCTGCCATCTCTGCAATCCACAGACTGTGCAACACAAAGTTCTACTTAATACAGCACTGAACAACAACTAACAAGACATATAGCAATGAAACTTCTGGCAGTACACATTAAACACAGGCTTATGCAGGGATGCCAACCGCATTTTGCTCCAAGACATTATTGACACAAAATTATGAATGTTCCGGAATTTTTTGAAAATACCTTGTACACACACACACACTCACGCAAATGCAGCTCACATTCATATGACTGGCTGCCAAGGCCATTCATTTTGTTGTACGTATCTTGTGCAGGGTAGATCTTTGTCTGCAAAATTAGTAATCCAGAAGCAGAATTCAGGATTTCCAAGTTTTACAAATGGAGTATTTACTTTTGCAAAAACTTCCACTGACATTTGTTTGAAATTTTCTTCATCTTGTTTTCTTCACTTAGATTTCCCAAACTTCCAATAAGTCTTTTCATTGAAAAGCAGCTGCACTGTCTTGATGATACTTCCCAGATTTAAAATTGTGCTTGACATTATCTTTTATTTTGCAGCCAATTCATTTGTTACAAAAACTGCAGAACACTGTTTCATAGCGTGTAATATGACACAAAATAAAGAAACTATCTAAAAAAGAGTGAGTGAAACCAACCTGTGCACATTTTAATGATGTCAGTAACAAAAGTGAGTTATGTTGCAATACTTAACATATCCTTGTGTAGGCACCTTTCACTTGCTTGACCATTAATTTGGTAGCGTATTTTGAGTGCTCTGACTGGCAGTTGTGTTCATGCATACTAAATGCCCTTTATTGGAATACATCTAACTCTTTCTGAATTATGCTTCACTAGATATTTTCCTATACCAGTAAGTGAAAATTGATTACTTTTGTGAATATTTATGTGCAGATAATAGAGTTATTTTAAATTATTGTTAGTAAAGTAGTTTGTGTGGACACAATTCTTGTTGCATGTTTTGAGCTGCAGTTTGAATTGACCATAAAATGATTTTTTTAAGCTCACTAGTTATGTCATCTCCTTCCCTTTGACAACAAAGTGGAGGGTGGCAGAACTCATGCCTTGGAAAGATGGAGAGAAGATTTTAATTTGACATTGCTCATCCCCATTATTTCTCAACCATAAACACAACCTCCATGATTTTAAAGTTGGGCAGAAACTGCTATTTATATACCTCCACTGTGGCCAGATGTAAACAGTATTGCTAAAAGCTAAATGTTGTTTTTGAATTATGTAATCGAATCTTGACACCTGTTGCAGCTAAATTTTCTGAAGATGTACCTGGTAGCATGCCATACAGAGCCACAACACTAAATTGTGCCTTTAGTACTTCTACTAATATTTTAGTATCATAATGTTTTTTGTCACAGTGAAATTGTCTGTGACACATCTCCATATGATGATAATGTTTGGAACTGATATATGTCACGCTCAGAATTGCCATATCCATGTCAACACTGTTAAAGTAACATGATTTCATTCCCATATGCCACTTTTATGAGTTCGCTGATTTGAGGAAGATCTTTTAGTCTTCTGACATGTCACAGTGCCTACTGTTAATTTGTAAAGCAAGTCAGTCGTATGTTTTACAAGCAAATATGATTATTCAACTTAAAAGAATGGAAACTCCATGTTGTGTTGTCAACAATGTAAGAAAGATAGATTGTACTTACCACAAATATGACATGTTAATTTGCAAACAGACACAATTACAAGACACCCATAAGTTCTGACCACGTTTTCATCAGAAAGGATTCTGGTCCAACAGAACACCACATCTATCTAATAAAAATGTTCTCTATATTTTTGCTTCTTTCAACTAAATTGATGTTTTGGTTGACAGTCTTTCAACATACACATTTGGTACCGACATGAGTGTCTGACATCTGGATGTTTGGTTGTATGAGGGGAAGTACACAGTAACTTTAGAACCAAAACAGCTTTTGAGTGTGATAGCAGTTCTTGTAGGTGCATGTTGAGCACTCAGTCTGTCACAATTGTGAAACACTGTCTAGGCACAGTTGGTATAGGTTGCACTGGTGCCCACTGTGCTCTGATGGGTAGACTGGCAGGACTTGTCATGTTAAGTCAAGACATCGAGATCAAGACTGGAATTTGCACGCACTGCTAAGCTGCTGGGTGGTGACATAAAGCTGCCCTGCAGAGGAATACGTGGATGTTTAGTGTCACGTGGCATGTGGACACAAGCTATTGCTGTTTGTACCTGGTGGGTGTGGAACTCTCAATACTACAGCAGCTGTCACAGGCAAGATGAGTTGTAATTGAATTGCAGGCGTCTTGACAAGGATATGTGTTACTCTTTGTATATCCGTATTTGTGCTGAAAGGAACTAACTAAATTGGTGGGAAAAGAGTTTCACAGTGACACAAAATGCAGCATTCATCATTCATCCTTGTATGTCTCCAGTATAGCAATTCTCAGCAACTTTCTGTATGCAGGGTTATATTATTTTGCAACAAAGAGTATACTGACAATCAAATGTTGTTCACTATCATGATCCTACTGTATCTAAATGTGTCAGTAAAATTTTATGTACATTAGTTACTAGCTATAATTCTCTTTTCAGTAGGCAGTTGATAGTGACTAACAGGCTATTTATCTGTACAGTAAATGTGAGGGGTGTGTTTGTGTGTGCCAAGTGTTGATTAGTGAAATAGCATGATCTGCTCTTAACATACCCATGGAATGCATTTCTAAGACAAGGCAGACACTGCAAAATGATGTCAGCAATCACAATCTCCAATTTACCACACAGCTCTGAATATTGAAATTCTGATTTTTCTTACAGGAGCAGCTTGGATTGCAAACATATTTTTGATTTCTTTTCTTTTTTTGCAGGGTCTACTATCTGACAAATACAGCAATGTTGTATTCCAAGGTAACCTTCTTGATGGTTTACCCAATTGGCTTGATAGGCTGTTCGAAGGAACAACACAACGATACTATATAAATTATTGGCCAGATTTTCCACTGAAGTAGGCAGTTGGCCAATGATCTGTATAACAAGAGGTGCTGTACTAAGAAGTATAACTTGTCTGCTTTTGTAAAATAATATAAAAATTTAAAACATTTTAAAATATCATGTACATAACTTTTCATAAATTCCTTAGAAGCCCATTTCTCTTAAAGTTTTTGCAAGTTCCATGTTCCGAAGAAGTTCTGTACCCTAATTGGAAATCTTTCTCCCAAATGCTGTGATTTGATTAAGGAGTGTTGTTGTTTTCTAGAAGAGGAATGTACTTTGTTAATCTGGCTGTTACTAAAAAAACTATAGTGTATTATTTATGATGTGGCATTTTGAGGGTCCCATGACTGACAGAAATAAGAATGTTGTTTTTTTAGCATTTATGCAGCTGTTGTTGTGGTATGAGCAAATTTGATTGTATTATTGGAGAAGATTCTGAATACTGTTACAGTTTTAACCCTCTATTGCACAAGAACAGTAAAACTAAGAATTTTCAAATAACAACTTTGGATTTATACTTCACAGTGCCCATGAATGAAAAATAGATGATGATAAACTTTCTAGTATATATATTTTGGAAAATATCACTCTGTATGTTCAAATATACACTGCGCAAATACGGATGTAATGAGTACGTTTATATTAGTTCGTACAAGGTACTACATTTTTGGAGAACACAGTACAAAATTTATGGTACATCCACAAATTAAGACTTTAAATTAAATTTTATTTAAAAAACAAAAATAAAAAACATTATAAAAGTTGGGTATACATCAGTTAGCAAAATGTCACTACTATGCAGTTACATATTTCCAGAATTTATACATTGTGAAAATTGTAGAAACAATTTCTATCTGGTACAAAACACAAATAGGTGTTACATTTGGTACACATTACTTTTGTTATTTTTTGACATTTATTATATTTACATCTGGCAGATTTTTCACAGTAGTTAGGCCAGTGATCGATTCTGTCCTTCCTGATGTCAGCATTTGCTGTATTTGGCTGCCTTCTCTTTTTGGTGCCACTGCCTGGTGAGCTATCCAGCGACTGTCTCTTGGATGGTTTTCCTGACCAGCATAAGGATTCAGCAATATCAAGCTTGAAATCAAACAAAGCCATCTGGGTTTTCTCTTCAATACTATTTTCATGACAGGCTCTCTTATAAAGTAGCCAAGCAACAACACAACTCATGTCCAATAAATGGAAGAACAGTCTCATGTAATATTTCTTTGACCTGATTTTCGTTCTGTACAGAGCTAATAAGGAGTCAATAGTGTCAACACCTCCCATAAACTTGTTGTACTCCTTCACAATCTTTGGGCATTTTATTTGGATATGTTGCTTTGTTTTTTTGTCATATCTTGCAACCTGGCTTTCTGGGTGAGTACCTGAAAAGGTGCCCAGAAGGCTGACACACCTGTTGTCTTGCCATTTCACAAGAATCAGGTCATATCCAGAAACAGATGCAGTGGATTCAACAGATGTGCCTCTTCCCTGCTTTTTCATTTCAGCATCAGATGGCATCTTATTGTTTCTCACTCTATTCAACTGTACTGTTCCCAGACTGTGAATACCACATTTTACCAGCTCAACTTGAAGCTCTGGACTGCAGAACCAGTTATCATAGAACAGTTTATGATTTTTGTACTTTGGTATTCTTTCAGCCAATCTGAGCACTACATTTCCACTGGCGTTTACATTAGGAAGATAACTGGGTTGATTGACAGGTCCAGAATAGACTTCGAAATCATAAATAATACCACTGGCACCTGCTATGCAATATATTTTGTAGCCCCACTTTTTTGGTTTCTTGGGATTATACTGTTTCAAGCTACTGTGACCTTTGAATGGCACAATTTGTTCGTCCACTGCAAGGTGTTCTTCAATTGGTATTTTTGATAAATTTTTTCGCAGCATGTCGCTTACCATTCTAACCTTGAACAGTCTGTCAGGTGCAGAATGTTGCTGAGTATTGTCAGCAAAATGTAAATATCTCTTTATTTGTTCCCATCTGCGTAGCGTCATTACATCAGACACTTGTTTCACACCACATTTCTTGTTCCAGTATCTTCTGTTCCCAGGTATAGCTATCAGTGACATGTAGAATGCAATACCAATAAATTGTTCAATTTCAGTGGAGGTAACACTGAAGGTGTTGGCCACATCACACTGCTTCGAATACAGATTTGTTTGTTGACATATGTAGTCAATGATACTTGAGTCAAAAATCTTTTTGAAGTACGTTAGTGGTGAAAATACTTCTGTAGATGGTGGAATTTCTCCAGTCCAAACAGGAGAAGGAAATACAGATTTTACCGTGTTCCTCTTCCAAAGAAGGTTCAATTTCGGCACATTACAACGAGATGGAGATTGTGCCTGAGGAAGATTATCACCAACTTCAGGTTCAACTATCTGCTCTGTGTTTGAAACACAAGGCACTCCCACTTCATCTGGCTCATCACAGTTTTCTTCGCTGCTGCTACTGTCACCTGATTGTGAGCCTGAAAAGTAGAGTGTGAATTACTTGTCATCAGAAAATGAACAAGAGATGGTGTTGGGAAACTATATAAAGCTGACTAGGCTACAATGCTGGTCTAAGTCACAGTCACAATTTTTAGATAAAAAGCATGAAACACATTTGGGACAACAACAATTGATATATTGTCACGAGAAAAAGAACACACATGAAAAGAACTGTAAAGAGTTGTATATTAGAGCAAGTAAAAGTTGCCACTGTAGCGAAAATCCAATCAACTTCTCATACTGATGTAACTCTTTACATGATTTTTCTATGAAAATTGCTACTCAATTTCTAACTCACCTGTAAGCCGTTCAGGAACGTAGGTTTTATCCAGATCACTGTCATCACTGTCCAAACAGTCCTCGTCACTGCTTTCTGGAGGAATGTAGCTTCTCCCTCGTCTTTTTCCGTAAAATAAACGGGTATCCATGTTTCCTTCACGAATTGTCCACTTTTACCTTTACTGCACACTGTTCATTCAGATACACACACACAAAAGTTTGAATAAAAAGCAAAGAAACAATTATTTCGAAAGAAACAATACGTTTATGGCTTTTGTAGATTCTTCCAATAGAAACACGACGAAAGAAAAGCTCAAAAGACACGTCGCTCATGAATAAATAAATACAAACAATCGCACGCCCGGAGACCCACAGCCTTCTAGACATACCAACAGTTCTGCAAACTTTTACTCAACTGCCGTAAGCAGATGCTGCCATCTGGCGTGATACACGAAAAACACAGATGTATATCTGAGTATACAGTGCACATCAGTGGCACAGTTACATTACATGAGCCAGTACAGAGTTCTGAAAATATGTATATTTAAATATACACAGTGCAATAGAGGGTTAAGAACAATTGAAGCATAGCTTGAGAAACTGTGTTCACTGTGTGCATCACAACTCAAACTTCATAGGGGAAAATAATCCCTCTCTGTGTAGAGGAACAATCTGTGAAACATAGTTCTACAGAAAGAAAAAAATCTCGTTGATTTTTTGAAATAATAGTTCTGTAAATAAATTAAGTCCTTCACCACAAATATACAGATGCCTATTACGCAAGAACTGAAGCAGCTTAAAATTAGTAGATATTTGCAACATGGATATTTTATGCCATGTTTTTAATTATATTGAAGGACTCCTGGAAAAAATAAAGAGACTTCATCAACTATAAGGACATTGTTCCATTTGCATTGATATATAGATTTTCACTGCCATTTAGCTTACAGAATTGTTGCTAATGTAGGTCCATTGCCTCCTAGAAAGTGACTCTGTGTCACTTACCAATTGACTTTTTTGCAAATATTGCATGATTCTGCTTAACCAAGAGCAAAGAAACATTCGTCTTGAAAGTTCATATATCTTTAAGAAGAGTATTTTTGAAAACACTGTTAATTAGGACCACGTATAGAATAAAGATTGAGCTTTCTGGTCGATAATTCATTCAGTTCACTATATGATGCTCTATGGAAGCTCTTTTTTATGTAGGTAGTACCACAAAGGAAGTTACAGTTGCAGCAAAATCTTTAACTTTTGTCTTCAGATTCAGCCTGCAATAACTCAATACTTTGTTAAGTAGAAGGCAACATACCCTTTTTTGTATTTCATTCTTAATGTATTCTAGTAATCTAAATTTTAATTTCTGCATGTGGAATAGGAACGAGACAAAATTTCTTTACAAAAGAGTATTCTTTAACTGAAGTGCATCTTATTATCTAATTTATAGAGTTATTTACACTTTTAGTATAATTTCTAGTCACTGACTTTGTTCTGTAAGAGGGAAAAACTAGTTTCCCTGAAAATGTAATGTTTTATCTAGTCAGATCGTAAATAAGATTTTAACAGTTGAAGTCCTGTTGGCTGTTTGAGTGACAGACATACTCCATTTTTAGCCTTACATTTTGTGGGAGTATGCTGTTCCCTGTATCTGTGATTACTTCAAATGAACTGTATCCTATTGAATCGTGCTACTATGCTGATTTTAATAACCTGTTTAAACATTTTCCCTGTAATTTCTATGGTTATGGTTTACTGTAGCTGTTCTTTTTTAATACATATTCGATATATAAAAGGAAGAAAATATGTTATTAAAACTTATAGTTATATATACCATAGTGATATTGAAGAGAAATCTTAGTTTACTTTAATACAAAGACTTTAGATACAATGTACCAATTAAATGAACACTAAAGTCGATAAATTTAATTGCACGTGATGACACAAAATATACAATCAGTTGTAAATAAAGATTTTTAACAAATTAGTATTAATGATGAGACATGTAGTCTAAAATGTAGAAGGTAAAATGCTTTCACTGAAGAAAGGAAAATTATGTATGAATATAAATACAAAGTCTGATGAATAAGTCTTAACATTTTGTTTATCAGAATTTTTGAAACACACTTGTTTTGTGCTTAAGGTTAACTTCTCAGTTATGCTTAATGAGAGTGAAAGGAAATATTAGATTTTGATATTTCATTTTTCATAAGCAAAAAATTGTAGTTGTTAGTATTTATTAGTTGTCATTAGTCTCTTTGTTTCTGTGTGTGAGCCAATGATTGTAATTTCATATTAGAATTTATACAGTGTTTTGCAAAATAAGACATTATTTTTTGGACTACAGTTTTTAACAGTGTATAAGTGTTCATGTTTCATGCTGAATTTTTGAGAAACTGTCAGAATCTTAATTAAAGGTCCGTTTGTACAATGTTGTCATGATATGACCTTTTTATTTTATATTTACACACTGTGATATTATACAGTTTAATTGTACCATTGGCTCCCATTCAGCTTTCACAAACCCCCATAAAATGACAGTATGTACAATAATTTCTTTTTTTAGAATTTTTGATTTATTTATTTTTCTGTTACATGTGGCGGGTGATGTACCATATTTGCATAAAAAGCTAAGTTATGTATATTTTTTGAATTCCCAGCATTAGAAAGAAGGCTCATTATGTTCACACTCATACTTGGATGCACTATCCTCCCAATCCCTGTCTATTCCTCCCCTCCTCCAAGCCCACACATACATTCCTAGTCATGCACAACTTCATTTGTGTGTGTGTGTGTGTGGGTGGGTGGAGGGAGGGTGGTACATAGTTGTCATTGCTTTTTGTACATAATATTCTGTAAAATTTATGAAGATTCGAAGAATGTCTGTCATTTAGGGGGCTTTTACATATATTTTTATTTCCTGTAAATGAGCATTATTTGAAAGTACATGCTATTCAGTAAAACTTTCTGTAGACTGTAAATAGAAATGGAATATTACTAAAAACAAATTAAGCCTTGTAATCCCCTAGGGGATTGACAAATTTTCCAAAGTGCCATACATATTGTTTACATGAGGGTGGGAAATGTAATTTTAATAGCCTAGAGCAGAACTGATCTATTTGTTATATATGAATCTATAATGCTAAAGCTGAATGTTTCAGTTCTTGTAATTATTAATGTTCTCTCATTGTTTATCATAGTTTGTTGCACATCTAAACTTGATATCTCCCTCTACATTTCACTGCAATAAGTAAACATTTATCATTTCCTTTATCCCTGTGACATTCCTACGCTATTTATTATTTAATGTGTAAAATTTTCAGCAGTGCTTTCTTGGTTAATCATTCTTGTTGTTGTTGTTGTTGTTGTTGTTGTTGTTGTTGTTCTTCTTCTTCTTCTTCTTCTTGCTGCTGATGTTGTTGTTGTTATATTATTATTGTTATTTATGCAAGCTTACTGCTCTAAAATTGCAGTGAATGATGGGACACTGATTTTTCAATACTTACATGCTCATTAAAATTTCAGGGTAAGTCGTCGATGTGGAGTGAATTGCAAGGACTATGTAATGGCACTCTGCCATAAACTTCTGGTGACTTTTCTGCATTTTAAACAGGTCATTGCAATTTGCTCTAGGTTTCTAATAATATTTTATAGTATGGTCGCAAATGCTATTTGCATTATAAAATCAAGAACATCATTGAAAATGCAGTACAAATTATTTTACATGTATTGCCTTTATACTAGAAAACCAATTATACATGCAAATACATTCTTTCTTTCAAAACATTTGTTTTCATTTGATTAATGAAAAGTTTTTGGTTATGTTTTTCCTTTCTTTTTACAGAATAGTGTATCTTTGATTAACACTTAATATAATGTGCATCTGACAGCAGACATTGGCAGTAGGGAAAAAGAGGCACTGTTAAAAATAAAATATACAAAGCTGTGGTTTTTATCTTCCTCATGTGTGTTTTCTTTCGTATCGCCTTAAGAAATATTGCTGCATACAGGCAGGATATATTGAAAGAACAGGGTACAAGTAAATTAAATAAAATGATTGAGCTGGCACATTGAAGGAGTTTTAAAAAAAGGAGAAAACTATGGTTGGCTAAGAAAAAATTCCAATCATTGTAGAATGAAATAAAAAGCAAGAATACAGTATGCATGATATACCAAGAAAAAAAAACTGGAATGAAAGAGGGCAGTGAAAGACTCAAGAAAGGGAAGTGTAAATGTGTGAGACGGTGCAACCTAAGAGCAGAATGAGAACTGATGGGGAATGTTGTGATATGTGGTATATAAGACTGAAAAGTTTACTTATTAGAATTAAAACAACTTGCATGAGTAATCCCAAGTAGCTGTGGTCAAACTATGAGGCAGAGCATGTGCACTACTTGCCTAATCAAAATCTTCAGTCTGCAAGTCATCATGTCATGAACCAAGTGATTGAACATAAAATGTCCAAAATGAATGTTTAGTAGTGTTACTGTAACACTAGTCTGTGTTGTAAAACTTTTTGTTGTCAGATGGTTTGTTAAAAATAAGTGTTTTTGCTGTTTCTAGAAATAACTGCCAATTTTGCTTATCACTTCAGGTTTTTACATAAAAAAAATAATAGTTTGAAGTTTTTAACTTCTGAGCCCACAAAAATAGTCGAACACCATTTCATACAATGTGAGTTTTTAATGACAAAGTACATTAAAAAATAAAATACGTTTAAAAAATACTCTACAGAACTCCCCTAATTCATTTCATGTTTACCATGTATCAAGTCAACAGTATTCTATTAATTTTTAAACTTTATCTTTCTTGACTTCCTGACAAATCCTCCGTTACTCAGTATCTCCGCTATATGGTGAGTAGCAACTTTCCTTCTCAAATATTGTGACAGATTCTTATATATGATGACTGTCCCTCTTCAACATCCAACAATAATTGGCCATCGCAGTTGCATTCCAGACCCCCTGGTACTTCCTCTCCATCTCCTTAATATCTTGGTGAAAATGTTCACCCTGATCCTTATTATAATGTTCCAAATTTTCTGGAATGTTGTCAGTGTATGAGTGTAGAAAGTTGACTTTAAGACCTATCTTCTTCAATTTTTTCAACAATGGCTTTGTTATTAGTATCTTTGTTATTCCCTATAAAGTTCTCAGTAACTTATCAGAAGGCAGTCCATGTGTCATTTTCTTTCCTCCTCATTGTGTTATCAAAATCTTCATCCTTCATCAATTTCTTTATTTGAGAACCAACAAAAATTCCAGCATTTAATCTGTTTTGTGCGATGAAGAGGAAATTTCTTGGAAAGGTACTTCAAGCAGGCTTCATCCTGTTGTAGATCTTTTACAAATTAATTCATCAAGCTCAGTTCTATGTGCATTGGCAGAAGCAAGATTTTTTTTACAAGCAGTTCATGCAGGATTTTTTTTAGTTCCAGGCACAACATATCTGCTCTGACCAAATTTTCACACTCCAGTGTCTTTGCCTTCTCTGACTGTTCCATTCATATAGAAAGCAAGACATTTCTGTCAACCCAGTTTTTTGTCACAATAGTACTCTGACAACTTTGCAGTCTCTGCAGATAAGCTGTTTTTGTTTCTCATACCTGGATACTTGTTAAAAGTATCTTCATGTTCTGATATGTCTCTTTCATTTTAACAGAATAGGCCACAGGAATTGGATCCATAAACGTTCCCATTACGCAGTAACACACCCTTTAGACTCCTTGTTGATGAGTCTAGAAGTAGTGTCCTCTGAGTAGGATCGGTGCCGCAAGAAGCAACAGACACGGCTAGGGAAAACCCTCATAGATCAATTTAACTAGCTGCTAACTCACTTATGTTATGGCAGTAAACCAAGGAATCATTCAGTGAGAATAAAGGAACTAGTTCTTTCCCTCTTTGTCTGCACTGTGAGTAATGTGTTCTTGGTTTCAGAAGATTCTTACTTTTTAACTGGGAGCCAAGTTGTTCCACAGATTCCTTAGGCAAATTCAAATCTCATACGAGATCATTAAGTTCACTTGAAATTCGCTCTGATAGCCGAGTTGTGGGGTAAAGTCACATTCAGGCCGGTAGACATCACTATTGTCTTTGGAATTGTATCAACTTCATTATCATCATCATCTTCTTCTTCTTCTTCTGCCACATTATCTAAAACTGCTGGAGGAAGAGGAGCAATCAGATTTTCTCCATGTGCAGCTGGTGTAGTGGCTGAAACAATGCTTGTATACACAACATGTGTCTTAATTTTAGAATTGCACCCCTGAACATTAACAAAACAGAATTAACATTCATTAAGGTGATTTTTAGGGACCATCCACACCACTGGAATCACAAATGGCACGAATGCTTTCTTTCTTTTGTCCACAGACTTAACCTCTTAACACAATAGCGGCAATATGTCTTTGGTGCCCTTCCCTTGTCCTGGTCACCAAGTTTCATTTTAAAATAAACATGGTAAGCTTTTTTCTCAAAGTCTGTTATGACCATTCTCTACTTGGCACTGTATAATTTCCACAAATCTAACAGAAAACATATGGGTTGTTCAAACTCTTGCGTGTTGACATTGTAGTTACTACAAACAATAGGCAAACTGTTTTATTAATACTGTCTTAAATATCAGAATAATCACAATGTAAGACTAGTAATGCCAGTCTGTGAGATGAACAACACTTTCAAGGTCACACAATAGCAACTAGCATCAACAGGTTTAACAACCTAAAGGTCTACAGTGGCATATTGAGACAGTATGTATAATGCACTGACACAGCAACATATCTTTGAGGCCAAATTGTGGCAAAACTGCATGTGATAGGAAAAAACCTGAAAACAGATTTGGAATCAACATAAAAAGTTGAAGTCAGTTTCCAATCATCTCATGTCAGCAGACTAGTGTAATCAGTTCTGCTGAACTACATTTTTCTCTGAATTTATGAGCTATCAGTCATAAGTGAAAAGCACATGCCTGATATGGTGTAAAAAAACTGTTGGCATTCAAAACAATTTCCATTCATCTTGGCATGGATAAATATACACAGAAGTGCAAAAGAAACGTATAGGCATGCGTATTCAAATACAGAGAAATGTAAACAGGCAGAAGACAGCGCTGTGGTCTGCAGTGCCTATATAAGACAAGAAGTGTATGGCACAGTTGTTAGATCAGTTCTGCTGTTACAATGGCAGGTTATCAAGATCTAAGTGAGTTTGAACATGGTGTTATAGTCAGTGCACTAGTGATATGGTGAGTAGCAACTTTCCTTTTCATAATATTGTTACATTCAATCCTGGATTTTCAATTGTTTTATTTTATCGTACATTTATTGTAGAAGTAACCACTGATCAAGCTAGGATACATGTTAGAATTAAATTTCCAGTAGTAGGAATGAATGCACAATACCAATGTTACACGGTACATCCATATCCAATAAAATGGAGTACAGTTCAGAAATGGGTACAGTTACAAACACGCGTCCGCCGCTCGTGGTCTCGCGGTAGCGTTCTCGCTTCTCGAGCACGGGGTCCCGGGTTCGATTCCCGGCGGGGTTGGGGATTTTTCCCTGCCTCGAGATGACTGGGTGTTTGTGTTGTCCTCATCATTTCATCATCATCCAGGAAAGTGGCGAAATTGGACTGAGCAAAGATTGGGTAATTGTACGGGCGCTGATAACCACGCAGTTGAGCGCCCCACAAACCAAACATCATCATCATCAGTTACAAACACGAGAAATATCGTTAGATTCTAAGAAAAGAGATGCTCATGTTGCCATGTCCATAGAAAATTTCAGTGACTGCATTCAGGAAAGAAATATTATTTGTCCATCAAGGGCGATAGAAACCAACCAAAAGTCATGTGAAATGCAATTGTTTTTATGGAAGCTAGAAGCGGCAGAGTGTGAGAAAAAAGTTTTTGTGCCACAGTTGGAATTCCAGAGAACCACAGACCACTGGCTTTATTCTATGTTTACGTCAGAAACAGTAATCACTAACTGTTACGAAAATGGAAAACCTACAGGAATTTTGCGATTATTATCACAAGGTAACGGATTGCTAATAAAAGTGACTTGATGCGAGATAGCAGGGAGAGTGTTTCACCTTCCAGATACCATTACGGGTACAACACTAATTAACATGTCCAGACCAATGTTGTATTGGCCAGAGAAACCCCCACACATTCTAACCCACCAAAACCTAACTTCTATCAACAACTCGTTGGATTAAACTTTATTACAGCCAATAAACAACTTGATAAATTCCAAAAACCAACAGAAACAGTATCATGAAAAGCATAGGCAGAAGACAATTATTTACAGTTCGTCAATCATGAGCATAATGTTGGTTCTAATATTTATTTATGCAATCTACTTCTGTCTGAGATGAAAGATGGTACACTCAAGTGAAATAGCAAACCACCAAATGCAGTAAAACAGATACAACTTAGTCATAAGATGGAAGCAGAAAAAACAATGCTGTAGTTAGGTAAGCATAGCAAAATCAACTAAGAATGTATAGGCTAACTAAGAACAAGTGAAGCTGAAAATTTGGGACAAATTTTAACAGAGGGAAGGGATGTGAAACGGTACAGAATAATAAGGGTTCCAAGTCATAAAATTTTCAGTAGAGTTCAACCACTTTGTTGTAAGATAGGCTAGTTATGCTACAATTAGCGGCGCACGAGGAAGCACGTGATGCAAGACAGACGGGCAGCACAATCTGCAACTCTGCAGTAGCTGAGTGAGAGAGAGCAACAGAAAAGGACAGTGACTAAGCAAAATAATACGCACACTCATTCGTTCACGCGGTGCCGCAAGAAGCAATAGACACGGCTAGGGAAAACCCTCGTAGATCAATTTAACTAGCTGCTAAGAGAGAATTAAAGCAAGGGTAGCAGAATGAGGTCACATGCGGTCAGCACCAGTAAACTGCCTGTCACAGAACTATGGAGAGCTCTTTAAATGTCCGAGCCCCAGCTCCAAGTAAAGGAGAAAGGTTCAGGTCAATGGGAATGATGGAGTCCATGTTGACGACATTCTGTTCCATGACCATGTTGTTTTAGTAAGTCTTGTCTCAGATCAATCAGCGCAGTACCAGCCAGCCATGGAGTGCCGCAGAGCTGAACTCCACTGACGAACTTCATGCTGTGTCACACCAAACATTGCTTGCGGGAGAGCTGTGAATTACCAGCAGCTGAGCGGTACCAGGTGCTGTACTCTCTGAATGTGGGACAGAAGACGACGACCAGCGTCCCTCACGGAGCACCATCCAGTACGCCTAAGTGCCTCCAGGTGCGGGGCCTACAAGGCCGGCAGTACTGGGTTCAATGCCTGCCGCCTGCACCAAACACAGATGGTGTGGTCCAGGGAAGAAGAGGTATGGAGTGGGATCGAGTACATTCCGTCAGCTGGTAGCAGTCATCCATGCCGTACCAGGCTGGTTTAAGCATCCATATTGACGCAAGAGGAATGATGTCTCACAAGGATGCAGGCACAGGGACTGGCACAGTGTGTGACGCCAAGAGTCTGTACATGACCAGGGCAGGTGGCACCTACGGCCAACAGTGCACCACTCTTTGTAAAAGTTGTCAAAATAAACAATTCACTGAATAATCATGTTTTCTTAGCACCATGAGCAATTCCAGACGATTCCTGAGACATTGTGCAGAGGCATCTGCTCGGCTCTCTGTAGTATTCTTGTCAGCCAATCTAGGTGACCAAATCATTGGCCATAACTGTTCAGAATGTTCTTAAAACCAATTGTGAACAACTGTGGTCCAGTGACATAATGCACTGTGATCCACAAAAATTCCATTGCTGTTTGGGAACAAGTAGCCCAACATAACTATTTCAAGTCAGTGACTGTTCAGCTGGACCAGAGGACCCAGTCCATTCCATGTACACAGCCCACACTTTTATGGAGCCACCACCAACTTGGACAGTGCCTTGTTGACAACTTGGGTCCATGGCTTGGTGGGGTCTGTACCATATTCGAACCATATTGTCAGCTCTTACCAACTGAAATCAGGACTCATCTGACCAGCCCACCATTTTCTAGTCATCTAGGGTCCAACCGAAATGGTCATGAGTCCAGAAGAGGAGTTGCAGGTGATGTCGCACTGTTAACAGTGGCACTCATGTCGGTTGTGTGCTGCTACAGCCCATTAATGACAAAATTCACCACACTGCTCTAATGGGTACATTCATCATATGTCCAGATTGATTTATGCGGTTATTTCACGCCGTGTGCTTGTCCGTTAGCAACTGAGAGGTAATGCCTGAAATTTTTTATTCTTGGCACCGAGGCTTCCAGAATATTGAATTCCTTAACAATTTTCAGAATCGAATGTCTTGTGTATCTAGCTCCAACTACCATTGTGCTTTCAAAGTCTGTTAATTCCTGTTGTGTGGCCATAATCATGTTGAAAATCTTTTCACAAAAATCACCTGACTGCAAATGACATCTCCATCAATGCATTGCCCTTTTATACCTTGCATATACAATACTACTGCGATCTGTTGAAATATTACTGTATCTCATTGCTACCTATCAGAACTCCTCGGAGAGCATTAAAGATGAACACCAGTCCAAATTGTCCATTACATACAAAAATAACCACTATTTCAGTATACATATGATTCGAAAACGATGTTTTGCTGAAGCCATGTGTGTAAAAGCCACCATGTGCATTTTGAATGTGCCAAAAGCATCTAACATTGTTCTTATGTGAGAAACACAATATAAATGTAAAATTAATACTATAACTAATCGAAAGAAATAGAGCACATGGTCAGGATGTACCAGTAAACTTATCATTATAAAATTACTACAACAAATTAAATAGAACATGTAAATAAAGCACATTAATTGAATCTCCGATATATGTTAGCACTAAAATTCAGGCACTAGCCAATTTGTTATAAACAAATTTAGAAATGTAATTGTTACCTGTAACATAATTGGTCAGAAAATGTTATATTAACTCGTAACTTAAGTTGAAAATAGGTTCTCATTGTTCAGCACTGAGATTGTAGATTTTTAGCAATGTGTATCTCATATTCGGTTTAACTTTTAATTGTGATTTTACATAAAATTGTAATTTTCATTGTATATAATTGTTAACAAAAGTATAAATAGAGGTCGTGCAGGCACCTTGAGGCACTCGTTTTTTGGCTACTGTTGCGAGCATATGTATTGTAGGCTGGCTCTTTTGTTGATTGTTGGAAACTCTGTGTCGTTTGATGTCAACTTTGGGTACATGTGATGTAACCGGTACAGTTCACCAGGCTCGGACAACAGAGTCCTGGAAATATATTGGTATTAAAACTGCACTGTACTTTGGAATTTATTTGGGAGTCTTCCACAATTCTTTTCATAGGCTGCACAGTGACGAGACATGAATCCAGGAATTTTACAAAACTCCAAGAACTAAACAACTCTCAATGTTGGTAGAACTGACGTGAAAACAACAGCCCATCAACTGGGTATTTCACTCAAAATATTTGCAACACGGAGGTGGGAAAATATAAACATTTCACTGTATACGTGTATATCACAATCCCACAACATTTGCCACCTCAATATATTTTCTTTGGACACTGGACTAGGACAAACATCATGAGTCTCAGCTACAAGAGATGTCTGGGATGTTTTATTACTAACCTTTCTTTACTGCATTTAATTCTTTTTCTTTGTTATCCATCTGATGATCTAGGTGAGTTTGAAAATTCTCTTGCCATGTAAGCAAATCCTGTGTCAAAGTTTTTTGTATGAGCCCTAATCCATCTTTAACAGCTTGTACTGAAGAGCTGTGTCCAGATTATACATCTACATATATATTCAGTACGGTGAATGCCGGAGGTTACCCCCTGTACCAGTACGAGCCATTTCTTTTCCTGACCCACTCATGAATAGAACAAGGGAGAAATTAGTGTCTACACGCCTCCAAATGAGTCCTAATTTATTGTCTCATATCTCCATCGCCCTTAAGCGAAATGTATGTGAGTGACAGTAGAATCATTCTGGAGTCAGATTCAAATGCCACAACAGTGTTCCTCGAAAAGAACATTGGCTTCCCTCCAGGGATTGCCATTTGAGTTCCTGAAGTATATCTGTAATAGTTGCATGTTTGTTGAAACTACTGGCAACAAATCTAGCAGAACACCTTCGATTTGCTTTGATAACTTCCTATAATCTGACATGGTGTTGGTTCCTAACACTTGAGCAGTACTGAAGAATAGGTTGCACTAGCATCCTATTGCAGTCTCCTTTATAGATAAACCACTTTCCCAAATACTCCAAAATAAACCGAAGTCAATCATTCACCATACCTATCACAATCTTCCATGCTTAGTCCATTTCATGTTGCTTCGCAGTGTTACACCCAGATATTTAAATGATATGATTGTGTTTAGCAAAAACTAAAATTAATAATATAGAGTTAAGTATACATAATGATAATTTTTCTGATCCTTATATAGTTAGCAATATATTTAATGATTACTTTATAGATGCTATTGAAAATGATACTTGCATGAAACAGGAGAGGCAGTTTAAATATGATAAGGAAAAGGAACGGGACTCTTGAATGCTACCTACAGTAACCATCAAGGACGTAACAGAAACCTAAAAAATAAAAGATCAGCTGGATCGGATGAATTCTCTCCTTTTCTACTGAAAAAATGCAAGGGTGAGTTAGCCAGACCATTAGTCCATCTAATAAATTGTATACTTGAAGAAGGTGTGTTTCCGAAGAAACTGAAACTTGCTTTAGTTAAACCTTATATAAAAAAGGGGAAAGAAAACAACCACAGTACTACAGACCAGTTGCCTTAACGTCAGTGTTTGGTAAATTAATTGAAAAAATAATGCTAGAAATCCTAATTGAGCACTATAATATGAATAACTTAATAGGAGATTTCCAACACGGCTTTAGAAGTGGTCGGAGCACCTTACCTGCAGCAGTACAGTTTGTACACTGTCTGATGGAGAAAATAAATGAGGGTTACGAAACGGCAGGAGTGTTTTTAGATCTTTCCAAAGTGTTTGACAGAGTCCATCATGACGCTCTTTTAAGTAAACTTGCTTATAATGGTGTCAGTGGGAAACTGTTGCTTTTAATAGAATCTTACCTTAAAGATAGACAACAATGCACAGAAGTTGTGTTTGATAATGGAGAGGTAATTGCAAAAAGAAGATCAAAGATAAGGAACATAAATTTTGGTGTGCCACAAGGCTCTATCTTGGGCCCCTTCTTGTTTATTTGCTACGTGAATGATTTCCCAAAAGTATTAGACACCAGTCATCATATTACTATGTATGCTGATGACACCTCTGGGGTTTGCTGGGCACGTAGTAATGATGACCTAAATTCAGTGGTACAGAATTTTGTTGAAAAAGCCCAAACACATTTTGAAAAAGAAAACCGGAGGGTCAATATTAACAAAATTAATTTAATTTATTTTAAGACAAGTAGTTCAAATAAAAATACTGTTCTAAATGAGGACATTCAGGAAAATACCTGTTCAGAATGTAAATTTCTGGGGATATATGTAGATGACAGACTTTCGTGGAATCAGCAAATAGATCATGTCTGTGGTAAAATAACATCTAGTCTGTATTTACTAAGGAGATTAGTTCAATATTTAGATATCGAAGCAATAAAAATAGCGTATTTTGGGTTGGTGTATCCCCATCTATCTTATGGAATTGTATTGTGGGGTGGGTGTAGCCAATACAATATAAAAAGGGTATTTGTATTGCAGAAAAGAGTAATAAGAACTATGGCAAAAGTAAGACCCAGAACTTCATGTAAAAACCTGTTTATTAAGTTTAATATTATGACTATCTATGCTGTATATATGTTTCAATCAATATTATTAGTGAAAAAAGTGACAAACAGGAATATGGAAATCCATGATTACAATACAAGACAAAAATCAGACTTTCATATGGTGAGCAGATGATTGAATCTAACAACAAATACCCCATTCATTAAGGGAGCAATATTTTATAATTCTCTGCCAAACAACCTGAAACAGCTTTCTGGTAGAATTTTTAAAAACGAGCTAAAAAACTGGCTTGTATTGAAGTGCCCATACAGTATGGTGCTGACATGATTTGACCTCAGGAAGGCTATATTAATATACTTAAATGATATTTTACTTAGTAGCATGTAATCTATTTATATTGTGTATCAATAATCTAAATGTAATTATTATAACATTGCCCATGCATGTTAAATACATGTTTCGAGCTGTAAGATAAATAAATAAATAAATAAATAAAAAGCAGGACACTGGTAATGCTGTATCTGAACATTACATGCTTTGCGTTTCCAACTCATCCACATTAACTTCACAGTTTTCTACATTGAGAGCTAGCTGTTATTGATCACACCAACTGGAAATGTCGCTGAAGTCAGTTTGTATCCTCCTACTGTCACTCACCTTCCCTACACCACAGCATCATCAGCAAACAGCTGCAGATTGCTGCTCACCCTGTCTGCCAGATCATTTGTGTATATAGCAAATAACAGCAGTCCTATCACACTTCCTTGGGGCACTCCTGACGATCCCCTTGTGTCTTATGAACACTCGCCTTCGAGGACAATGTAGTGGGTTCTATTAGTTAAGAAGTCTTTGAGCCACTAACATATCTAACTTATTTCATATGCTCATACTTTTGTCAACAGTGTGCAGTGGGGCACCGTGTCATATGCTTTTTGGAAATCTGGAAGTATGAAATCTGCCTGTTACCCTTTATCCATAATTTGTAGTACATCATGTGAAAAAAGGGCAAGCTGAGTTTCGCCTGACAGATGCTTCCTAAAACATGTTGCTTTGTGGACATAAGCTCTTTGGTCTTATATTCACACTCAGAATATGTCTGAATTCTGCTGCAAAATGATGTTAATGATATTGTTCTGTAATTTTGTGGGTCCATTTTACTATTATTGTTATTTTTATTATTGTTATTACTATTATTATTTTAATACAGAAGCCATCTGTGCTTTTTTCCAGTCACTTGGAACTTTGCAGTAGTTGAGAGAATTGCAATGGGTACAAGCTAAGCAATGAGCCAATGCCATACAGTAGTCTTTGTTAAACTGAAGTGGGATTTCATCTGGACCTGGTGACTTATTTGTTTCCAACTCTTTTTAGCTGTTTCTCTACACCAGGGATACTTATTACTATGTCATTCATATGGAACTCTGTGCAATGTCAAATGATGGTATGTTTGTACAATTTTCCTGTGTGAACAATTTCTTAATCATTAATTTCATTAGCTACCTCCTTCTGCCACATCAGACTGGTCAATGAGTGACTAGATGAAAGCCTTACACATGCTTCACAATTTTACATAGGACCAGAATTTTCCTGGGTTCTCAGCCATATCTTTTGCTGAGGTATGATGGTTGTAGATGTTGTATACTTCACGCATAGGTCTTTTAACAGATCTTTATAACCTTTGCCTGTCTACATTTCCATGTTATCTTTTGAACTGAGAATGCAACAGCATTTGCTTCCTCAGCATTTCCCAAATTTTGTTGTTAAACCATGATGGGTCTTTTCTGTCCGTAACCCACTTGCTTGGGACATACTTCTCCAAAGCACAATTCACAGTCTGTTTAAACTTGGCCCATAGTTCCTCTCTGTCTGTCATACTGGAACTAAATGATGTCAATTCATTGATCAAGTAAGATGCTAACAACTGGTTATCTGCTCTTCTAGCTTTCTTGACCAATTCATCAACTTTTGTACCTATTATTGCTATGATGACATCATGACCACTAGTCCCCTTCTCTGTACTGATGCCGTTGTTAAGGTCCGGCCTGTTTGTGAGTATAAGGTCTAAAATATTTTCACTGCATGTGGGCTGCTGAACTAGCAGTAATAGTTTGCGGTGCTGCTTTTTCTACTTCTGTTTCTAATCTTTCTGTAATTTGATCATCCTTTTCCTTTAAAATTTCTTCTGTTTTCTTTTTGTGATCAGTGTAGAGATCTTCTAGTCACATTACTACCTGTTGAAGGGTGGATTTCAAAGTATCATGTTCTAGTTGCAAAGTACTAAGATTTACTGTCAACTTCTCTACAGATTCTGAAATATCTCTAATGATTCTTCATTCTTTCCCAGTGAGGCATTGTTATGGTGAACAATCAGGTTTCTGCTGACTATTCACATTTTTCTGCTGTCTGGTACTGATTCCAGGGTGGAAATACTTCCATATTTATGCTTGTCATTCAAGCTATCCTTTGATCTAGGACATTATGTTACCATGGTGTGCAGTGTCGGGCATTACATCTGAGGTCCGTGTCCACCAGGAGCAGTTGCAGTGTTGTTTTCAGGCCACTGGTGTTCAGATTGCCACTTGAGCTTCAGTAAAACATCCTCAGATATTAGTCTGTTGTCTGAGGTAGATACAAGGTCTAGCCTGATGGGGACATAATTCAGAACTTCATAGAGCAAGATTGATGACAGATAATAACCACGAAGTATGTGCACAGTGTTCAGAACATCTGTGGTTAGAAGACACTACAGTTGCTGCTATTGGTCAGCACATACCATGGACAGTACGCCTGTTGCAGCGTGGTCCACAGGTGGAGTGTTAACAGAACATAGGCATAAATACCGGACTTGTTCCACACTGGAATCAGTATCAGACAGCAATTGTCAAAGACTGCAAGTAATGAAGTTGAAATATCATGCAATAAAACATAAATAACCAGCAGAAAGTTGAATAGTTCAAAATGTTACCTCTAATGGTGCTTTTTAAAGCCTAAAATTTTGTTAGTTATGGGGTTTGCAACACTTCAGTCATGTGACTAGCAATCTCAGTTTTTAATTGCTCTGTTTGATTCCTTACCTGGTCAGTCATTTGCCCAAACTGATTAGATAAACTATCTTATTATTGCTTCATAGAGGTAAAGTCATTAGACATACTTTCTTGTCTTTGATTCATAATGGCCATATCATTAGTTGACTTACTGATATTATTATCCATAGCAACAAATTTCTGTAATATTAGTGTAATGGGATCTGATGCCACATTAACAGGTTCAACAATAGTTTTGTTTGTAGCCAAGATGTAACTTCACTTGTTACAACTATCATGTTATCTGAATTTGTAGAGGTGGATTCATCCTCTGGTATCTGTTCAGGCTCAGTTTCTGGATTTGAAGAAATCATCGTACTGAATTATCTTCTGCTTATTATCACATTAAAGTGCAATACAGTTTACCAAATCTACTGCTGATCGTAATGCAGTGAATATACAAACAGCTCACAGATGGTGTATGTGCACAGCACATCACAAGAGATGAAAAACACTTCCTTGAAAACAATTGCAGATCACTATTGCAAGCTGCGTGCACTGAACTACGTACATGTGCCACTTGCAGCCTTTTTACAAAATGTACAATAATTGCATAATAATTACAAATTTTGCAGATGCGTAATTTTTTTCAAGCCATAAGCCTAAAATAATCTGATTTTACTGGTACAGAAGGTGGGACTATGAATTACTATGGAATGAGTGATATATTGCCTCAGTTTGTGTTGTGGCAGTCATTAACAATGGTGTATTTGTGAGAATTTACCAATTTTGACTTCTTGTAGTTTTGTACAGTTGAATTTGGTTTTGCCAATTTTGAATAAATTCCATTCATTTGTACACAATGTTTTCAGTCTTTCAAAAACTCATAGATTAGTTGTTTGACCCATGTGTGTCCATATTTCTGGATTACATGGAAAAGAAACAGA
This sequence comes from Schistocerca cancellata, assembly GCF_023864275.1. Taxonomy (NCBI): domain Eukaryota; kingdom Metazoa; phylum Arthropoda; class Insecta; order Orthoptera; family Acrididae; genus Schistocerca; species Schistocerca cancellata. The sequence continues at coordinate 329,022,266 of NC_064628.1, read as the reverse complement.
CAGTTATGAAATAGACATATTTTGAAATAAAATTACATATATACCATAATCTAATTTCATGGTTCTATCATGGTCACCATTTTAACTCTCTGTTCACAGAGGGTGAGTTGAGCTGACAAAAAGGCTTCAGATAGAATTCCTATGAGACACAATATTTCACACTTTAGAAGTAACTGGCTTTGTTTTCTTATTTTCACAGCTGTAGAAGTTTGTAATATCTTAAGCACATGAATATTGCTCGCACTGGGCGATCGGACTTCATGAATTTAATGACAACCGGGTTGTAAGTTATTACAGCAACTTGTAGTTATGTAGGTGACAGGGTCACAATGACAACTAAGCAGATATTGCCCAAGCTGGTTATTTCTGTTCATATAGTAACAACTAACTAACACCCGCACTTCCACTGTAAAACCTGTCAAAATCATACCAAGGGTGTTAGTCGTACAAAACAAAGGGACACGACACAATGTTTGAACAAAATTAGTGATTATTCTCACTTAAAGCAACTCACATTAATTCCTGTGTCTTAAAATATTGTAGCTATGAGGAGGAAAGGTAAAGAAGTAAGTCACAATGGAAGTATGTCAACCAAAAGATAGATATTGATTTACAAAGATAACCTAGTTACTAAACTTATATCTCCAAACTTATAACATTATGACTTTATGTTTCATATGCGTGATCTCTTCATCACAAATAACATACTTCATAGTCAGACTGTTATATTTGCTCTTAGGAAAAAAAATATATTTTTACTAAAACAGGAAAAAAGACAAAAATACTAATATGTCATTATGGGTGACAGCATGGGCAGCTGGGAAAAACATGGTAATTCTGCTGCTCCTATACCTCATACATAGGGGAATAGGGGGCATATAGTGTAATCACTGAGGGCAACTTAGTATTATTTTATCACATGTGAGTAGTTGAAGTGAGAACAGACAGAGCATGATTACACATGTCAATACATTTTCCGATAGTACTACAAGCTGTCCAGCCAAATTGATCTGGATTGACACACATAGGTGTGAGGTACAATTATTCCTGGGGAAATCCAAAGCCACACAGTGTTGGAAGGAAGTATTAACCCCTTATCTGCATTTCTACAGAAGAGTGCGCATTGGACATATTCATTATACACACCAGAGATCATAATTTTGAATTAGTATAAAAAATAAAATCCCTGGGGTATGTCCAAAATAGTTAAAAATAGTAGCATCTTAATAAGATGTCTAAGCCTCGCGCCTCAGTAGTGTGTTTACATTTTGCGGCGTGCACTGCAGCTGTAACGGTTATAAGCTAAGTACTGACAAACTTATTTGTGCTCTGTAATACAGTTATTAAATTTAATAGATTTCAGCGGTGTTGCGTGCCATTTGTGGCGAAATAACGACTTAATAAACTTTTGTAATCGTTCGCTCGCTGTGTTTTATAGAGTTTTCAGTGTGTTGAAGTCGTTTAGTAAATTTCGTGCTTTAGTTTTCAACTGATTTTTATTATCCTTTCTAGTGAAATATTTCAGTAAAATTTTCATTTAGTGTTTTAACTTCGCTTACGTTACAGTGGTCGTTTTAATTTTTTGGTTGTAGTTAATAATTTTGTGAAGTTTTGCTGGTATTGGTATCGGCTGTATTGTAGTAGTATTAATACAAGTAGCTGCTTTCTTAGTAGGCAGAGAATTTCGAGACCGTTATTGTTAGTTCTTAAATAGTTCTACTGGTGTAACTGAACTTTGGTAACTGTAAAATTTACCATGAGTGAAAAGTGTGGGCTCTGTCGTAGGTTTGTGAGTAGTGGGTTACGGTGTGGGATTTGTTCAAAGTATTTTCATTGGGGGGAATGCAGTGGGGAAGCCAGTGATCATTTTAGGGAGATCCTCTCCTGGGAATGTAGAATCTGTAGTAGAAACAAGTTAATAGAGGAGCAGGAGCGTAAGATCTGTGCCCTTCAGGTGCAGTTATAATGCGCAAAGGAGGAACTAGATAGGTTGAGGAGGGTGAAGGGTGGTGGGGAATGGGAACTGGTAGTTGGCAAGAAGGTAGCTAGGAAGAGGAGGTATTCAGACAGTTTTACTTTGCATACATGCAATAGATACGACCAACTGTCAGAGTTGAGTGGAGAGGATCTTCGTATAGCCATAGATGTAGGTAACTTGCAGCAGTCCTCAGCAATTAGGAGGCCTAGGTTAGTTGCAAAGTCTAGCAGAAAGAAGGTTCTGCTGTTAGGTACTTTCCACGGTAGAGGTGTGGGCCAGCAGTTGCAGGAAGTGTTGGGGAGTGAGTACCAGGTCACCAGCATTGTGAAGCCTAGTGCAGGGTTGGCTCAGGTGACTGAAAGCATAGGGGAGTTATGTAAGAATTTTACGAAAGAGGATCAGGTAGTGATAGTGGGTGGAGCAGGGAACAGTCTCAATAGGGAAGGGGAATATGATGTCAGTGGTGACTTGGTTAAGATAGCTACTCAAACTAGTGGCACTAATGTGCATTTCGTGCAACTGTTTCAGTGTCATGATTGGCCTCACCCTAATGCGGCTGTTAGGCGCGTTAATGTGGGGCTGGGGAGGGCACTGTGGCGGAGGGCATGGATCACATCTCAGTGGTGCCAGTTGGGTCTATCAGTAGATGGGGTTTCACTAGGCATGGCCTGCACCTCAATAGGTATGGGAAGGGGAGGCTGACTAAGCTTATAGGTGACAGTGTAGTGGGGGGTGGTGGTGGTGGTGGCAGTGGTATCTCTCATGCAAAAATTCCTGTAGTAGTTGGTGTTAGAGCTGCACCTTTTTTAGACTGAAGTCAGTTGATAGGTATACCTGCTTAAAGGAAGTGCCTCTAACTAAGGGCTCACCTATAGAGGCTGTAACGTTTCCAAGTAGAGAAGGAATTAGCATATTTCATCAAAATATAAGAGGTATTAGAGATAAAGTTAGTGAACTGCTAATAGATGTTAACTCTGAAATTCTTGGTACATCAGAGCACCACTTAAAAAATTTGATAATTCAGAGGCTTCCTTTACCAGGCTACAGATCAGCTGGCTGTTTCTCAAGGAGTTCCTCGCAGGGTGGGGGAGTGGCTCTGTACATAAAAAACAGTATTTTCTTTGATTCCATAGACATATCATGACACTGCACTGAACAGATATTTGGAAGTTGTGCAGCATTACTTTAATTTAGTGAAACTAAACTTCTAATTGCTGTTGTTTATAGGTCCCCTAACTCCGACTTCAGAGCATTTATGCTTAAGCTAGAGAGGGCTCTTGATTCACTTTGTAGGAAGTACGAGAAAGTAGTTATATGTAGTGACTTCAATATTAATTTTGTACATGATTATGCAAGAAAAACGATGTTGGTAGATCTCCTAAATTCATATGATCTGATGCAAACTGTGTTTTTTTCCAACTAGGGTGCAGAGGAACAGTAGCACAGTCATGGACAATATTTTTATTCATTCTTCATTACTAGATGGGCATTCTGTTAGTAAAAGGGTGAATGGCCTTTCAAACCATGATACACAAATTTTAATACTAGCAGCAGAAGGTCATTATTCACAATGTTGATAACGGCTGTGATGTGGGATCTGAGTGGGGTACTGTCAAGTGGGGGGGGGGGGGGGGGGGGGGTGCCCCAGGGATCAGTGTTGGGGCCGCTCCTGTTCCTTATTTATATAAATGATATGCCCTCTAGTATTATGGGTAACTCTAAAATATTTCTGTTTGCTGATGACACTAGCTTGGTAGTAAAGGATGGTGTGTGAAACATTGACTCGATTTCAAGTAGTGCAGTACATGACTTCAGTTCATGGCTTTTAGAAAATAAACTAACATTAAATAACAGTGAGACTCAGTTTTTACAGTTCCTAACACACAATTCAACAAAACCTGATGTTTTAATCTCACAGAACGGGCATATGATTAGTGAAACTGAACAGTTCAAATTCCTAGGTGTTCAGATAGATAGTAAGCTGTTGTGGAAAGCCCATGTTCAGGATCTTGTTCAAAGACTTAATACTGCCATTTTCACTATTCGAACGGTATCGAAAGTGAGTGATACTTTGACACATAAATTAGTCTACTTTGCTTATTTTCATTCACTTATGTCGTATGGTATTATGTTTTGGGGTAACTCTTCCCATTGTAGGAGGATGGCTCAGAAATGGGCGGTTCGGGCAATAAGTGGTGTGAATTCACGAACCTCCCTCTGTTCACGAGTCTGGGTATTTGGACATTGGCCTCTCAATATGTATATTCCTTATTGTCATTTCTTGTTACCAATATTAGTTTATTTCCAACAATAAGCAGCTTTCACTCGCTTAATACTCAGCAGAAATCAAACCTCCATTTGGATCGGACTTCCTTAACTCTTGTGCAAAAAGATGTGCAGTATACTGCTGCATCCATTTTCAATAAGCTGCCACTTGAATTCAAAAACCTTAGCAGTAATCCACGCACTTTCAAATCACAACTGAAGAGTTTCCTCATGGGTCACTCCTTCTATTCTGTCGAGGAGTTCCTTGAAAAATTAAGATGATTCTCATTGTATTGCTGATAGCGTTTGCTTAAACTTATGGACTGATTTTCTTTCAGGTTCATGAACATTTATTTTTCTCTGTTATTACTTTTATGTTGTAAGTTCATGTATTGACACGTTCCATGACCTTGGAGATTTGCTCCTCCATTTGGTCCTACAGAACTTGACATGTAAATAAAAAATAAAATAAACATAACAGTCTATGAAATAGACAGAACAAATTTTTGCTTACCAGCAACAGTTACAGGTACAACAGCAATTGAGGTGACACACACCATTTGATTTTTTTGTTTTTTTGTTTTTGGCCAGAGAATCCATTACAGGTACTGCCAGTCCAAAACCTAACACTTTTAAATGATGCCTTGTATCCAGATCTCTTTCGCTCAGTAGACCAACTTACAGCACTACATAAAGGGCAGTTTTCCACAGAACAGATGTTACAACATATCCAACAGTATTGTGAGAACCATTGTAATCAGGTTATAAACATACGCATTTCAGCTTCAAGTGCTGTAGTGATTCTGGTTGTTTTTGTGTAATTTACATTCACTGCAAGAGAAAAACTATGCAACACCCAGAATTACCTGTGCATCAGTTACCTATTGCTTCATTTGGCAATATGACAGGAAATACTGCAGAATACCAAGAGTGAATCATCGGTCCAAGCACTAGGAAGTAGGAGTAAAAAACTGATTGTGAAAAACTCAAATATTTGAAGGAGATTAAGATTTGTGAGATTGGCTTTGGCTTTTATAACAAGGATATTCCATGAAAATTGTGTCAGTGACAAGTAGACTACTATGAAGGTGTGAAAATTTAGCATGAATGTTGTACAGTAGCATAGTAAGCAAGGGCAGGAATAAAATTTTGTTAGAAACTTACCGAGACGTCACTACAAAATTTTTAACCTAAACATTCTCCGAACCTGAAATTTCGTTAAGACCTGATCCGATGTGATATTTGGGAAAGCATTCCATACAGAGCATAACATTACACTTCCCAGAATACGTTCGTGGCTTTCCTTTGCAGTTCTCATACTGGTATCATCTTTGCTTTTCAAGGTTCTGGATTACATTCACTTCCCAGAATATGTACGTGGCTTTCCTTTGCAGTTCTCATACTGGTATCATCTTTGCTTTTCATGCTTCTGGATGACATGCAGCTTCTGGTCTTACCATATGTCTGCTACATTACTACTGGAAGCTGAGGTGACTTTCGTTAGTCTTCCCTTAGTTGACCTCATTTCAAGACCTTTCTTTAGGTATGTTCTCGCGATCTGTCTTCTGAACTCTTTCACCGAAAAAGAAGTTCCTTCATTCCTTGTCTTGAAACCCAAATATGCATTCACAACAGTCATACTTACCAACCTCGTAAAAAGGCACCAGTAGGACTTTTTACCTACAATGCAATTAGCCAGTCATGAAGATTGACACCTTCCACGAATGTCTTGTATGTATTCAATGATGTGGTTGTGGAACACTGACCTTTTCTTTTTTGGATGAATTCCACATTGGACTTTGATGGTAGGAAGCAGAGTGTCTAAATTAATTGCTAGTGTAATACACTTGTTGTCATCCCATTTTATGAACAAAACTTCCTTCTCTCTGTCAATCTGAACTCAATATATCCTCTTTCTTTCTGTTCCATAACATTATCTGGTGGTAGGGGCACTTCCTTGTTTTGCTTTCTCTTATAGTTCCATTTAAATGGAATCCCTGTTCCTTCAGTTGGATGAGCAGTCATAACTGGTAAAGTAATTGTCAAAACATACTTTGTAACTGTTTGGCTAATCAATAATGGACAACATTTTCAAAAGTACTTTGGAATCCAGTGGTACATTTGCATTTTCATCATTCTGGTCATTCCTGCAACACAATAAAAAAGTGTAATAGTAGCCATCAGTACCACAAAGGCCCAAAGTTTATATCCAAAGCATATGGACTTCAGTCTGATAAACTGCTGTATAGGGTGACGTCCATAGTATCTCACAAACATTTCAACAACTGCCACATTTTTCTGAAAGACTCCCCATTTTTTATAATTTTTTACCAGAGCCTCTGCTAATGATTTTATTTTGAAAGGTTTGTCACTCTTCTTTTCATTGGCCTTTTTATTATCATTGAAATGTATGACAGATTTCAGTTCAAGATAGCTGTTATCACTCATCACATCTTTCACTATTTGAACACCAAGATCATCATCTTCAGACCAATAATCTCTTTCAGTGGACAATTATTTATGATCGCCAGTAAAGATCAAGAACCCAACAAATACACTTTTCCAACAGTTTGAAAACACATTGTGAGCCATGGAAAAGAAATCTAAAAAGACTGAAAAACATAACATTTTCAAATAAGGACAGCGAGTTTTCATGCACTGGGACACAAAATGTTACAAACAATGTTTGCCTTCCTAAGTACCAAACAATACCACAGTAATATATTACGCAGCAGCCACAAAATGACAGTGATCCTTACCTCAGATGCAGCCACAAAAATAAAAACATAAATGACCAGCTGACTATGCAAAAACACTCCACTTCTGTTAACAGTCTTCATCTGAATAACTGTAGCAGAGAGATGCCAATGGTACCAAGTGTTGATAGAAAGCTTACTTTATAACGAGAGACCATTCTTGGTTTGGAGTAGCACACATTGTAATAATGACATAAAAATGGACAGTCCTCAATTGAGGGCAATCGTCCCTAATGGGCTAGAATACAATGAACCAACAGTTTAATATTTAAGCTACACAGAGAATAAATTAGTAACCATTGACATACTGAGTGATACAGATGAAATTGTAGCATTGCAATTTGTAGTACTTGGGCTTGGGTTGGATGGAAGAACAGTTACAGGTGGATATGAATATACAAGCCAGTGCTTGTGAAGCGAACAGAAAAAGACAGTTTTCTAGTGTATTTCCTCAAAACTGGCATTATTTCAAATTTAGCATCTATCTTCAAATGCTGTGGCACAGATTTCAAATTTTCTAACAATGACAGCAGAAAATGCTTGTGAGGATCAGCTGCTTCAGGCATTAATTAATTTTGTTTCTCGGTGTTTGCTGCAAATACCTGAAATAATTTCTCTTCTCTGTCTTCCTTTGCCTCGTATGAGAACTGTAGGCAACTCCATCTTCAATACCATAATAATCGCCTCATCAATATGAGCAACAGCTGCTGGTTTAGTGGCAGTTACAAGTGATATGAAAGTTAGCATATAAAAATATACATATTTTTGTGTTGTTCTGTAGAAGGGCCTCTTTTTGAGTCATTCCTCTTGTTGAGTTCTCTTATGCCACAATCATGAATGTTCTTCCACTCCTTCCATAACTGTGAGGCTTTAATAAAACAAAAGTTTCTTATTTCAGGTATCTCACTATGGGACGTACATTTACAGAGTTGCATTATTCCTTCAAAAGTGATGTTTCCACAGTATCCAAAATCTTTGGAGACTGTTCTCAGTAAATATGGGATAATCTGCAAAGCATATTCATGCCACATGCATTGCAAGAAGGCTAGATTAATATAGCAGAAAAAATTAAAAACACGATGCTTTACCATACTATCTTGGAGCAATTGGCAAGGTAGCATGTTAGAATTGTTAAACCTGGACACAGTGGCCCTTTATGCTGTAGCTACAAAAATCTTTTTTTTTTTTTCCTGTGGTTTTTACAAGCAGTTTGTGACACTGAGTATTACTTTACATTCATAGACATAGTTTCATATGCAAAAAGTTGAGACTCTCATATCTACATATCTATAAAAACAATGACCTTTGTAAAAGAATGAAACATAATAATTTAAATTTGCCAAGGCCTCAACATTTGTCTGATCAGGTGAGCCTTTTCCACTCTGCTTTGTCAGAGATGAAGCATTTGCTCTTTAAGACACACAACATCCATTCAGTTAAAAGAATTTGACAGAAAAAAGAAAAAGGTTATGATTTCAGGCTACTGAGGGTGCAATGTTACATAGAGCACACTTTTGGGACCCTACTCAGCAAATGGCAAATATTTCATAACCCTGTAAATGTGAAGGATGGCTTCTGTGCAGTAATGATTAGAGCATGTTATGTTTTGCAAAACTTTGTTTACAAACAAATTTGATGAAGTTTTATAAGTAATTGGTTTAAAAGATGTATGGAGCACCAGGCCTATAAACAGCCTCTATGACACAGTGTGCAAGACTAGTTCACAGATTACTTTTTTAGCATTTCAGGTGCTGTTCCTTAGAAAATGAAAAAGAGATAAAATGTATTCTAATAAATAATAAACAAAATAATGCATACCACATTCCTTTTTCCCCTATACAGTTTTATTTTCGAAGTCCAGAACAAATGTTTCACACATCTCTCAAGTACTACATTTTTTGAGCTTATTGCTGTAATCCTTATGTCCTGAATCCCAAATTACAGGATGACGTTCTACTTCAGTGATAAAAGATTCAAGATGAAAATCATTTTGCAGCAACAATAACAAAGCCCTACAATTGGCAAATGCATCGTAATCTGGCAAGGATAAGCGGCAGCTGCACACTGGGTAATTCAGTCAAATTGCCAGTGTTTAAAGCCAATAAGGCAGTCAGTGAAGGAAAATTATGGGAAAAGATTAGTGTAGCGGAAGGTGGGAGTGTAATGAATAGCACACTACAAATCCTGACAGGTGGGGTATGAGCTTGGGGATGCGAGGGCGTTTAAAGGCAACTTCTTTAGGTTTTTCTTGGCTATATCAAAAACGGCAGTTTCTAGCAGAAACTGTTTCCCAGTACAAAATTAAACCACATTAAATTTCCTACAAAGAAGGTCCTAAGCAGATTATTGAAAGTAGTGTTTTAATGGTATAAAATTGTTATTTACTGTTAAGTGAAGTTGGTTAAGAACAAATATTAAAATTTTGTACCATTTCTAAGTGCAGTAGTGCCACACTAAAAGATAATTGTGTGCTGATGGTGTGACAGGGTGGAAATGCGAGGGTGGAGGTTAGAAACATGACAGAACACAGGTTGCCCGGTTGTGGTAATACATTCCCCTCCTACGCGGGCCTGCAAAAAGAAGAGCGTGTGAGCAATTCCTTATTCTCTCAACCACAATGTGTAAAACAAAAAGCAACTACAGGGTGGTTCACAGTTACAGAACCTCCTGCAGTTTGCCTTAAGAATCACTAGCGACGCAGTATGCAGACATCCTCAGGGATGATTATTTTGCACAAAGAGCATTAACACTACATGGAAACCAATATTAATTACTAAAAATACTTTTGCAAGAAACTCATTCGAACAGTATTTACGTCAATCTCCTCACACTGTTCTACAATGCTAGAGGAAAATTGATTCTTAGTCCTACGGTACAGCGGCAGTAGAATTCCTCGGGGAAAGGCAAATTCTCCCACCACGAGTGGTGCTCAGTTTTTAATTTACAGGCAAGCTATGCCTCCCCTGCATTTACTGTCCACTTCTCTCATGTGAGTAGCCCAAATAACTTCATTGAGGTCGTGTCTATATACACTACTGGCCATTAAAATTGCTACACCACGAAGATGATGTGCTACAGACGCAAAATTTAACCGACAGGAAGAAGATGCTGTGATACGCAAATGATTAGCTTTTCAGAGCATTCACACAAGGTTGGTGCCAGCGGCGACACCTACAACCTGCTGACATGAGGAAAGTTTCCAACCAATTTCTCATACACAAACAGCAGTTGACCGGCATTGCCTGGTGAAACGTTGTTGTGATGCCTCGTGTAAGGAGGAGAAATGCGTACTATCACGTTTCCGACTTTGATAAAGGTCGGATTGTAGCCTATCGCAATTGCGGTTTATCATATCGCGACATTGCTGCTCGCATTGGTCGCGATCCAATGACTGTTAGAATATGGAATCGGTGGGTTCAGGAGGGTAATACGGAACGCCGTGCTGGATGCCAAAGGCCTTGTATCACTAGCAGTCACGATGACAGGCATCTTATCCGCATGGCTGTAATGGATCGTGCAGCCACATCTCGATCCCTGAGTCAACAGATGGGGACGTTTGCAAGACAACAACCATCTGCACGAACAGTTCGACGACGTTTGCAGCAGCATGGACTATCAGCTCGGAGACCATGGCTGCGGTTACCCTTGACGCTGCATCACAGACAGGAGTGCCTGCGATGGTGTACTCAACAATGAACCTGGGCGCACGAATGGCAAAAGGTCATTTTTTCGGATGAATCCAGGTTCTGTTTACAGCGTCATGATGGTCGCATCCGTGTTTGGCGACATCACAGTGAACGTACATTGGGAACGTGTATTCGTCATCGCCATACTGGTGTATCACCCAGCGTGATGGTATGGGGTGCCGCTGGTTACACGTCTCGGTCACCTCTTGTTCGCATTGATGGTACTTTGAACAGTGGACGTTACATTTCAGATGTGTTACGACCCGTGGCTCTACCCTTCATTCGATCCCTGCGAAACCCTACATTTCAGCAGGATAATGCATGCCCGCATGTTGCAGATCCTGTATGGGCCTTTTTGGATACAGAAAATCTTCAAATGCTGCCCTGGCCAGCACATTCTCCAGATCTCTCACCAATTGAAAACGTCTGGTCAATGGCGGCCGAGCAACTGGCTCATAACAATACACGTCACTACTCTTGATGAACTGTGGTATCGTGTTGAAGCTGCATGGGCAGCTGTACCTGTACATGCCATCCAAGCTCTGTTTGACTCAATGCCCAGGCATATCAAGGGCGTTATTACGGCCAGAGATGGTTATTCTGGGTACTGATTTCTCAGGATCTGTGCACCCAAACTGCGTGAAAATATAATGACATGTCAGTTCTAGTATAATATATTTATCCAATGAATACCAGTTTATCATCTTCATTTCTTCTTGGTAGAGCAATTTTAATGGCCAGTAGTGTAGTTGACTTATTTTCTGTTTATTGAATGAGTATTTATTTTTAGTTGTTAAACACCTATTGAGTAAAGAAGCTTAACATTTGGGTTGTCAACTGTCTACCACACTAAAGAGCCTGCCCCAATGGTAACTTTCTGTTAAAATGTATTTGACAATGTCTATTTCATTGTCACCATTATTAATGGCTGGAAAACTTTTCGCAGCTTGAGAGTATCAAATACATCACCCCAGCCTCTGCTCTTCTAACATCCGAAGAAGCCCAGAGGCTAAATTGGCTTCCTCTGTATCAGAGGTAGGCCAGCTGGTGTTACGGAACTTCAGATATTTCAACACTAGTCAAGAAATCCATTACAGCAAATTACCATTCTAGATTTAAACACAATCAGTCCTGTTCCATTAAAGATACTTACACCCACCTCGCAAGACATGCTGTGGATGTTTGGTAAGTGGTTCCATTCAGTGCAAGCCACTCTACAAGTGCCAGCAACTCCTGAATAGAAGAGATTGATGCAGTCTACCAGTAGGACAATTTATGGTAGGTGACTACAACACAGTTACACAGCTTTGTAATGTGCATTCAATGACAGGCGGTGGCAACATACCACATTTCTCAATTCAATCCCTTTCCCACAACACTTACAAACCGAGGACTTCTCAGCCATTGTTTCTATGAAAGTACTTTTATAAAAGCCCACTTAACAACTGCAAGAAAGTACCCACTTAATGAACTGAAAGTAAGTCCATTACATAAAGAGAAGCCCAGTGAAGTTATTTGGTCAACTTACATAAGAGAACTGGGCAGGAAATGCTGAGGCAATATACAGTCCCTAAACTGAAAGGCAATCAGTGTTCATAGTGGAGGAAGTTCCCTTCCCTGGAAGAATGCTACAACTGCCATACCGATGACTAAGAATCAATTTCCCTTGTAGCAATGTGCAAAGCTTTAGATGGAACATGTCCATACGCTTTTATTGAATTTGTATTATTAATTCATACCTGTATTCTGTGTAATGTTAACACACTTTGTGAAAAAGTGAAAAATAACAGCTCCCCCTCCCCTCCCGCCACCCCTCTCCCCAGGAGTGTCCATGCACTGCACACCAGTGATTAATAAGGCAAGCTGCAGGAGGGACGACATAACTTGGTGAGGAATCCTGCAACTGCTTTTTGTGACAGTGTGGTAGAGAGAATGAGGAATTGCCTGCTCAATCTTCTTTCTGCACACCTGTGAAGGAGAGGAAGTGCACAATCACAACCCGGCTACCTACAATCTACCTTCTAATCTCCATCCCTCCCTTTGCACCCTGTTACACCCGTCTCCCCTCCCCAGAACACAATTTAACCCTTAATTCGGCTCAACTGCACTTAGGTGCATGCACTTAATATTTGTTCCTAATCCACTCCATTAACAATAAACATCAGTTTTATACAATTAAAATACTATTTTTAATAATCGCCAACTTTTTACATTCCCTCCAAATGGAAATTATTAGTAATGTAGAAAAAAATGAATAGGGCCTTTTACAGGAAATTTAATTAGTGTAATTTTGTAATGAGAAACATTTTTGCTAGATGCTGCAACTTTTGAGATATTGAAGAAAAACCTAAAAAAGTGACCTTTCACCCCTCCCCTCCCCCCCTCCCCATGCCCACTCCCACTGGTCAGGATTTTTAATGTGTTGTGCATGACCCCCCCCCCCCCCCCCCCAATCCCTGTACAAAAATTATTCCCCCACAGTCAATGTCTTTTGGTCTTCATTTACTGGGCTGTGGGGACTGTTTGTTACACGAATAATGTGACTATGCCACCCGGGTAAGTTGTACAATCGTATTGCCAGTGCCTAAGGAGCCTTAGAATTCTTAGGAGTGGCCAGTTGTTTTGGCACCTCAAGTAGATGATTTGGACTTAGTCTCTGTGGTGGTTGGCAGCCAGGTTTTGTGTCTAAGATTTTACCACCACCCAAGGCGAGAGTGAGCAATGATGAGATGAGTGAATACTTGCGAGACACCTTGTTGGATGTCAGAAAAACAGTATTTATGTCATAAACATTTATTGTTCACACTAAAGTAATAGTCAGGGTGTCACACCAGGCAAGCAGTGCTTCTAGATAGCAAGTACGCAGCCAGGGGATGTTGTCGTCAGTGCCTGGCCAGTGCTGTTGCAGCAGTTGATGTCAGAGCTGGAGCATGGCTGCCCCAAACGTTTGCTGCACTGACTAGTAGCAGCTGAACATGTCTGCACGCGCCACTCTGGATCACACTGTGGCTTTCAAAGCACAGAGGGCAACCAGCAGCAGTGGAGTCTGTCCACATGAGCGGTGAGTCTGCTCACCTTTTCAGTGGTGGAATAGCAGCTGCACATCTCCAGGCTCTTACTGTACGTCATGTGGAGACGCGCTGTACAAAACTTCACTGCATCAAATAGTGGCTTCATGTCTAACAGTGACTAGGCACAGAGGATGCGACTTGTACTTCCGTAGAAGCTTGTAAACTGCTAGACGAGTGGACAGCAGACTGACCTAGGCCCCTCCTCCTAGCTGGGCGATGGCAGACTGGGAACATCTGAGAATGAGGATCCGATATGGGGGATATTTATGAGGAACTGCTGACCGTCAACCCTCCAACAGCAGTACCCTGACACCGGCAAAGGCAACAAGTTGCAGTTGCCAGGTATCACCACTGGCTGGCAAAGACTTCATTCATTCTACTCTTCTTGTTTAGTCAGCTCCTGATGGAACCTATACAAAGCTGTAATATTGCCCAACTTGCTACACTCCTGGAAATGGAAAAAAGAACACATTGACACCGGTGTGTCAGACCCACCATACTTGCTCCGGACACTGCGAGAGGGCTGTACAATCAATGATCACACGCACGGCACAGCGGACACACCAGGAACCGCGGTGTTGGCCATCGAATGGCGCTAGCTGCGCAGCATTTGTGCACCGCCGCCGTCAGTGTCAGCCAGTTTGCCGTGGCATACGGAGCTCCATCGCAGTCTTTAACACTGGTAGCATGCCGCGACAGCGTGGACGTGAACCGTATGTGCAGTTGACGGACTTTGAGCGAGGGCGTATAGTGGGCATGCGGGAGGCCGGGTGGACGTACCGCCGAATTGCTCAACACGTGGGGCGTGAGGTCTCCACAGTACATCGATGTTGTCGCCAGTGGTCGGCGGAAGGTGCACGCGCCCGTCGACCTGGGACCGGACCGCAGCGACGCACGGATGCACGCCAAGACCGTAGGATCCTACGCAGTGCCGTAGGGGACCGCACCGCCACTTCCCAGCAAATTAGGGACACTGTTGCTCCTGGGGTATCGGCGAGGACCATTCGCAACCGTCTCCATCAAGCTGGGCTACGGTCCCGCACACCGTTAGGCCGTCTTCCGCTCACGCCCCAACATCGTGCAGCCCGCCTCCAGTGGTGTCGCGACAGGCGTGAATGGAGGGACGAATGGAGACGTGTCGTCTTCAGCGATGAGAGTCGCTTCTGCCTTGGTGCCAATGATGGTTGTATGCGTGTTTGGCGCCGTGCAGGTGAGCGCCACAATCAGGACTGCATACGACCGAGGCACACAGGGCCAACACCCGGCATCATGGTGTGGGGAGCGATCTCCTACACTGGCCATACACCACTGGTGATCGTCGAGGGGACACTGAATAGTGCACGGTACATCCAAACCGTCATCGAACCCATCGTTCTACCATTCCTAGACCGGCAAGGGAACTTGCTGTTCCAACAGGACAATGCACGTCCGCATGTATCCCGTGCCACCCAACGTGCTCTAGAAGGTGTAAGTCAACTACCCTGGCCAGCAAGATCTCCGGATCTGTCCCCCATTTAGCATGTTTGGGACTGGATGAAGCGTCGTCTCACGCGGTCTGCACGTCCAGCATGAACGCTGGTCCAACTGAGGCGCCAGGTGGAAATGGCATGGCAAGCCATTCCACAGGACTACATCCAGCATCTCTACGATCGTCTCCATGGGAGAATAGCAGCCTGCATTGCTGCGAAAGGTGGATATACACTGTACTAGTGCCGACATTGTGCATGCTCTGTTGCCTGTGTCTATGTGCCTGTGGTTCTGTCAGTGTGATCATGTGATGTATCTGACCCCAGGAATGTGTCAATAAAGTTTCCCCTTCCTGGGACAATGAATTCACAGTGTTCTTATTTCAATTTCCAGGAGTGTAGTTTCTTGCACATTATGAGCTTCCTGAATAAGCATTCTTGTACTCTGAATCAGTATTCTTCACTTCATAGTATTTTGTCACCACAATGACAACACCTTTCCTCCTAAGACCTCATTTCACTGCACCAGCACCAGGTGGTTCAATGACCTCGACAAGGGCGATGCCCAACACTTCCTTTCCGTGACATCTTGCTATAATGGGGAATAATTCTTAATTTTCACCCAGCTACATCAAGTACATTATTTTGCAGTGCAACACTGATTAATCATCAGATTTTGATAAGTAATGACAATATCTATACAGTAGCATTTTCTGCGATGAGGTTGGTGTTATCTTATCAGAAGTAGGTACAGGGCCTGTAATTGTTGACAGACACACAAGATTTAAAGTCCTTTGCATCTATCTGTGTTAATTTTATTTCACTGCAACGAAGTGTCATTGAAGTTTTGCTGGTTGATGGCATGTGACAATTTTTCAGATGATTTTATCTCTCCTTCAGTGAAGTGGATCCAATTTTATTATGAATGGACATATTACTTGTGTTTTCATTGTGGCTAAAGGTTGGTTGTTTCTGTACATCAGTCTCTCGATGAGTTTTGTCTACTCCAGTTAAACCCCAGCAATACGAACACATTTTCAATAACATATATTACCAATTAAGGGTGGAGAGGGATTACTTTATGACCAGCACACACAAAAACACACCCAGTTTTGTAATTTTTATTGAGTTTTATTCACATACTGCCATTGCTGATGTGTGAGGTGTCTTGGGAGAAGTTGTTGTTGGCTGAACACAGAGATGGGAGGTGGCACTTTATCGTCCACTGTCGTCGGCTTTTGTGTGGGTGATACTGGTCATTTACATTCCATTGGTGTGTGTAGTGATGACAAAGGTGGTGTGGAGTCAGTGGAGGGATCTTCCACAGTCCACCCCATCTTCAAGTGGTTGATGGATACTGTTATCAGTTTGCTGTTGACCTCGATTAGAAAGGTGGTGTTGCTGTGGCTGATGACTCAGTATGGGCCCTTGCAGGGGGGTAGGAGCACGGGTTAGAGTGTGTCGTCATGGTACATGGTGAACTGCGTCATGTCCAGTGCTTTGTGTACGAAGGTAGGTGGTACTGTATGGAGACCTGGTGGTGGAATGGCGATTCACTAAATGCTTCTGCGTACCGCTTGTAAAGTTCGCGTCATGTACGAAGGCAGCCCAGTTTTCAGCTGTTCTGGGCATCCCCCTCCATTAGCCACTGGCGGCCACTAATATTCATTCTTTCCGAGCTGCTAGCAGAGAGTTACAGCTAGGGAGCGAGAATCTCACTCCTACAAGCTGCACTGTTGCCACACTTCACGACAAGCAAATTATTAATTCAACTATGTATCTTGTAAATGTCTAAGTGCAATTAAAAAGAAGGTCAGGTAACGGCAATAAACGTGAAGTACTTCACAAACAGGCGAAGGGGATTATTTACCGCATTTATCACTTTTTCAAATGTTAATTTAAAAGCAGGTCTCCTACTGTTGACATTGGAAAACACAAGAACGGACTCCAGAACCATGTGGTGTCAGCAAGAGAACTGTAAAGAGAATTATAAAGGAAAGTGTCAGAGCTATAGGAACCGTAGAAAGAGTTCGTTTCGTGTTGCCTGGAAAGCATCGAAATCGCAAGGAAACTGTAACACAAATGAATGGTTTTAACAACGATGTTATATAGTGATCCATGTAAATGATGAATGCCCGACACAACGAAAACGTGTTGCAGGCTTCAATGGTAAGCATTTCGTCAAGGTTGGTAAGCACTTCGTCAAGGTAAAGAATTTTAAAAGACGTTGGTTCCAGATATGTTAAGAAGGCAGTTTTTAGTACAAAGAAGTGACACAGGTGCAGCATGAACTATATCCTATATAGAGATTCAAGATACAAGAGAAGGAGGTAGTTCAACAGTGTATTACCTTGATGAAACATGGGTCAATTAGAATCATTCCAAGGAGATCTGCTGAAAAATGAGTGATGGTACTGGCGGTTTTAAAGTTCTCATAGGGATAGGCTCTTGGGTAAATATTCTGAATGGTGACTCTTCTTCTGGTTTTATTTCTGAGAATAAACTTGTATTTACCTGCAAGAAAAACATCAGTGATTACCATTCAGCAATGAACATTGTCAGTTTCGTGATGTGATTCACAATTCTTGTCACACCTTGCTTCGAAGTCGGTCATTTCCCGTTATAATTCCACCGTTATAGAGAAAACGTCAAGTACAAGCACCAGAAAAGCATATATTTTTCCCTGAATGAAAAATAAAAATATTAAGCACCCCATAAACCAGACTCCTGCCGATCTCCTGCAGCTCGTTAATTTATACAGGTCACCTGACAGAACGTAAAAAGTTGACTTCCTTGCTAGTGAATGGGATCACACAGTTTTGCGTTTACACACGTGTCACTGTCATTGTAGCCTCATGGAATTAATTTGGGCAAAGGGTTTTAAGGCTATGTGGATGAAAAAGAAAAACAAAACATTCAAGATAACATACAGTGAATCACTTGTGCATGAGGCAATAGACAATGAGGCAACAGACATCGTCCTACCTGTAGCGTGGGCACAGTCTGTGTGACACGCTGAAAAACTTCATAAAGAAGAATTTGACAGGGAAGTGATGATGGATATAAGCCTTGAACCTATCATCATAAATTTAAAATCAGATTGCTCGGAAACAGACTGAAATAGAAGTGACGATGGTATTACGATGTAGACTTGGGAACAAAGTAATAATATTTCTTAGTATTAAAGATTTGTAGTTTAAAACATGTGTTTATCATAATATCAGTTTCATGCATAATAATGAGAACTTCCTAGCCTTTTTGATTAGGACTTTCTATCCTCTGGGTTATGCAAATTATAATGTTCAACATATTGCCTAATGAGAAGTTAAGCTTCTCCCTCCATGTTGTTTCCTCTAATAAGACGCAAGAAAGCAGCTGCACACATTCGTTAAAAGTCCGATATTTCCACACGCAAACCCATGTCATTTTCAGTACACGAACTGGATGAGGCCCTAAAATGACAATAACTGTTACTTGTGAAGATATCGCTGGTTTTCGATGTTATCGGTCAGCATTCCCTGCAGTTTTTCGCAGCTGATGGTTAACTGTTTGCTTGTTCAATGGATTAAAAATGCGGTCTCTCACTGTAATGTCGAACGAGTCAGTTTACACTCCTAATTCCCATTAAAAGTGAAAAATTTTTATGATGGTCTTTTACATTAATCTTTTCTACCACTAATTATTTTTTTACACACACACACACCTTACACATTTTTAAAAATTCTATTGAGTAGAAGCACTTGTCAAGCAAACAATTGATTTCAGTTTGTGCTTCAAGTTAATTTTGCTGTGTATTAAAATTTTACTTAAAATAAGTTCAAATCGCAATAAATAGTAATTATTGCAAGCAGCTTCAATGATCTGTCATTATACAATTGTCATTTTGAGAAAAATTGTACTTCACAAAGCTGTGTCAGCTGTTCTCGCCTCCCGACGTCACACACAACAAATCTGTGGAGCAGGGTACGCAATGTTGTCAAGACGTGAATTAATATTTCTCTCATGACGTTGGTTTTAATATTTACTATTCCACTCATAGGTTTGAATGTATAACATGATGTACCGTAGGCAAATGAACTTGAGTGTTGGGTGCAGTAACTCAGTTCAGCAACGTGGACTTCGCTCACTCTCTATTGCCGCGCATGCGCAGTTCTCATCCCTCTGCGCTTCCTTATTGCTCCGTCCCTATGTGCAGAAACGCCGTTCTGTGTGGCGCAGGCAATAGTAGTTCTGGTGATGGTTGTAGGTTGTCGTCCGTGGGAGGCATACGAAGTTCTGCCAGTAGTCACAGTGTCTCTCCGTATAGCAATTCGGAAAACGCCGCCCGTAGATCGTCTTTTGCAGCGGTGCGCACCCCTTGCAATACCCAATGGATTGCTTCTGCCCATTCACCGCTGTGACACGAGCGCTGCTGCTTTCATTGTTCTGCGCCACCTCTTGACAAGACCATTACTCTGCAGGTGGTAAGCATGTCATATGCCAGCGGTCGATGCTGCACATGTTGCATAATACTTCAAACAGTGAGGCCTCAAACTGTCATCCTTGATCCATTGCCATTGTGAGCAACCAGCCGAACTGGGTGATCCATGTATGCACAAACGCCATAGCTGTGGCATCGGTCATCATTGTTGCCTCAACCCATCATGTCACAAGATCAATCACGGAGAGGATGTATTTTTGTGCTGATGATTCCAGTAAAGGGCCGACGAGGTCCAAATGAATGTGACGAAATCGTCTCTGCAGAACTGTGAAATGACAGAGTGGTGGCGGTGCGTGACGACCGGCTTTGTTGACAGGCAGTGCACACGCATATCCATACTTTGCAGTACATTTTAACATTTGCCCATACAAAGTGGTCAGTTACGAGCTTCATTGTGGGCCGTATTCCTGGATGGGAGACTCTGTGTAATGACCAAAACATAGCCTCACGAAAGAATGCTGGAACCAGTGGCCACGTCGTTTTTCAAGTGAAATATCACAGAGTAGAATCATAATTGCTCAACCATCAATATCTGCATTGAAATAGCAGATGGTTTCGTACATTGCTAAAAGTTCTCGGTCAGATACGGAAAATTGCATTAGAGATTTTGAGAGCTTCTTGAAGAAAAATGAGAGTGGTTGCACTTGCTTTTCACTGATTTGTTGGACTACTGCCCCTATTTCTACCTCACTGGTGCCGGTAGTGATTGTAAGAGGCGCAGCTGTCACCATGTGAGCTAAAACCACTGCTGAAACCCAACTGTTGATTGCACATGAGAAAGCCACTTGCATGTCTTTGGTCCATGTGAGCTGGCGATGTCCATGAGTACTTGGATCCTTTTAATGGATCAATGAGGGGAGCTGCGATAAGATGCTGAGATACTGCTGGAGGTTGTGGATTGTTTGTGGTTGTGGAAGATTTCGTACAAGCGCCAACTGATCATCCATCGGACATATTCCTGAAGCAGAGATGGTGTAGCCTAGACGTGCGACTTGTTTCTGATGAAACTGTAGTTTGTCCTCGTTGATTTCAATCCCCACTTTGATCTAAGGCACCGAGAACTTGTTTCATGTGCCTGCCATACCCTTCATTACCTTTGGTGAACACTAATACATCACCAACGTAGGAGTAGCAATTTGAAAAAGCACACCATCGATGAAACACTGCCATGTTTACGTGGCATTTTTGAGTCTGTGTGGCATTACCAAGAACTTGAACGAACTGAAAGGTGTGATGATGGCAGTCTTTTGAATATCGGCCCGATGCATGGGAATCTGGTAGTACGCTTTCTTGCAATCAAAGATGGAAAACACAGTAGACCCTGCTAGTTTGTGGGTAAAGTCTTTAATGTTTGGTAATGGGCACGAATCATGCACAGTTCGAACATATGATAATCACCGCACAAATGGTCTGATCTGTCTTTCTTCAGAGCCACTTTTATTTGCGAGGCCCATTGGCTGTCAGATTGTGAAAGCACACCACATGACGTCATTTGATCAGTTGCTTCTTTTGCAGCATTGAGTATTTGAGGATCTAGTTTACACGCCTTGTGTCATACCGCAGGTCTTAGTCCCAGTGCTATGATAATCTTATGGACTGTTCCATCCCATGTGGCACACAAATACACCATTGAGGGGACACTGGCATGGGCCAGGGAGGGGGAGCACTAAGCCTGTACTTGACTTGACTTGTCCACCAAGGTTGGCTATGGTGTAGTACTGGCGCAGCCACTGAGGAGGCTGTGGGTCCCATAGATTGGCATGTATACTGCTGTTGTAATGCATCAATTGTAGCATGGCTCATGTTGAGCTCCTGTGTAAGTGACTGAAGTCGTAGGTGCAATGACTGGTTTTCTTCATACGAATCCAGGAGCTGTAAGTAGTATGTAGTCAGCTTGTCCAGTGAAGGTCTGTTTCATTAGGTGGCATTGATGTCACGGGATGGACCAGTGGACCATTGGCGGTACATCTTGATGTAGTCTCAGTAGGTACGGCCCCTATGACGGCGTGTGTGACGTGGTGGTACAATGCAGACTGTTACAAGTCAGAGGAAAGTTTGAAGTGTTGCAAGAATTCCAACCCGAGAACTGCTTGCGTGACATCAGCTACATAGAAAGTTCATGTGCATTGTATTCCACTGTTTTGGTCACTGTGCCACATACCCTTACAGGAATGTCACTGTCGACCAGGGCGTGCAGTTTCCGAGGTGGATCATACTGATGCAAGATTGCTGTGGTAGTATACTGACATCAGACCCTGTGTCAGTCAGGAAGTGGGTGTTGTCTACGACGTCTGCAACGAAAGTGCGTGCACCTCCTGTCAGGGTGATCGTGGCCAGAAGGCGACTTGTAGCAATGCGGGCAAATGCACCCATTCCTGCCCACTGGTGGCATTTGGGTGCCGGTACGGAGATCGACATTTTTGGGCCTTTTCACTGAATGGTTGGTGGTATCAGCACACAGCCTCAGTGTTGGCTGATATGGGTGTGGTTGTTCGTCACAACGGCTGCATGTTGATAGTGCTGGGGTGGCTCAGATGTCACGCTGTAGTGGGTTGTGGGGCATCCCGTCCTGGCAGCAATTGTCCCAACATGCGGGGTTATACTTTCTGTCTGCCAGTGTGAGTCTGTCTTTCATCAGTTGCTGCTCATGGGCTATCAGTGCTGTCTGCACCACAGCCGACAGCATTTTGAGCCAGATTGTCCACAATATGCAACCTCTATGTCAGTCAAGTCTGGAGGTGGCTCCACAGCTGTGACGGAATGCTGTCGTCAAGGCGTGCTTCACATAGCGCTAGATGCAGTTGTTCTGGTGGGTGTGCAAATCTTCTCACAACCACTACTTTCGCTGTCTCATATTTATTGGGGGGATAGAGGTGACACGATGACATCACTTGCTAGTTTGATGTACTCGTCTAAGTGACATAGTACAGCGACAAGTTTTTCTGAATCGCCCGTAAAGTCTGGGTGCACAAAAGAGCATTCAGCTCTAGCAAACATGCAAGTTGTGTGTTGTGGCACAGAGTTGCTGTACTGTCCACTGTATGGTGACTGTGGTGGTGATGGCAACAATCACCACAGTTGAGGTTGGCGCATGTTATAGTATGTGTCAGAAGGAGGACAGTTGACAATGTGGGGGGCAGAAGCTCGTTGTTGTTGATGATGTTGGCCTGCATTGGTGATGTGGTGGTCAGTCGAGGTTCAGTTTGTCACATTAAATTATATATAAAGTGAGGGCACAGATGTAGTGTTCCTATTGTTGGACCTATGGAGTACTATTGTTTCAAGTTGTTGTTCTCAACATGCAAGATACACTAGTAGTTTAGATTGATCAAAATTTTCACCCTGTTCACTATGTCGTCACTTCACACATCCACAACACTCGCACTCGCACTGGTGTACATTGAATGTTCAATGAGACAACGTAGTTGTAACCTCGGCGCGGACATCACTGATCACAATCATGAATGGGAATCACATGTTCACAACTCAGGATCACTAATGTGGTGGGTTTTCATAGTCTAGGTGATGAATTATTACCAACTATGCTGCATTCTGTACACACTACATAGCATCCATTTGATACAAAAGCACAGAGCTTACTAACTACGGCTCCAGAAGGGAATGTACACATCTTCCATCAGCAATGTTATTGTTCAGTGTTTCCACAGTCGTGTTATCTTGAACAGTAGTAAAAGTAGTTACATAACTTCTGAAGAAAACTTTAATACAATTCAAAAATATTGCGAATATTTGAGTTAAAATTTTAATAGTTAATACAACAGTTTCTGAGGACTTTATTTCACACTTTGAGCATCTAACAGTTTTCTTGTTGGTGTATCACTTACAGTTGTTGCATATTACTGTCATTTTGTTGTACTTTTCTGCTTTCGACTGGCTTTTACTAACACAATATTAGCTTTTACCTCATCTGCCCTCCCCCCTCCCCCCCCCCCCCCCTCCCTGTAGCTGAGTGGTCAGTGTGACAGAATGTCAATCCTAAGCGCCCGGGTTCGATTCCCGGCTGGGTCGGATATTTGTCTCCACTCAGTGAGTGGGTGTTGTGTTGTCCTAATCATTATCATTTCATCCCCATCGACACGCAAGTCGCTGAAGTGGCACCAAATCGAAAGACTGCACTGGGTGAGCGGTCTACCCGACAGGAGGCCCTAATCACACGTTCTTCGGCTTTTACCTCCACGAGTTTCCTTTGCACATAAGTACTGTTCAACTGGGTGTCTTATGTTACCAAAATGCTTCTATTTATTGTATAAGACATTTGTTGTGTAAAGTGATGTCTACTACTAAGGAGGGGAGGAGAATCTATGAGCACTCTAATCACACTTAATCCAAAAATTTGGAGGTAACTGAAATATTTAATTATAGAATTTGGTAGACAATTTCATTAAAAACAATTTTATTTCTCAAAAATGTTATAATATAAAATACATATCCAGATTACAATATTAGCAAAATGCAGGCATTCATCAGAGGTTCTTCCAGTTTTATTGCTGCTGGTCATCCTGTTCTAAGGCATTCCATAAATAGCTGCTGTTTACTGATAAATTTGGAAACAATTGCACTGAACTAACTGAAATTTAGTGGTACTGAATGGGGGAAGCTAGTTTACAACTGGTATCACTGGAGCAACAGTAGTATCTCCCAAGCAAATGAATGAAATGTCAGAAGTTTTACTTTGACTACAGAAAAATTTGTCTGCAACATGCATCATTATCTCTGCTGGCATACGAGGAGCATTAACAATTTTTGCAATTCCTAATAATGTAGCTCTCCACCTATGTGTTCTGTAGGCATCTATGTTGGAGAATTACTACTATATTGTGTAATTAATGACAATTTCTTTGCATGTACTTGGGTCTTTTGATTTTAAAAATATTTTGTTAAATAATGCCAAGCAGTGTACTTAAAATACACCCATGCAGTAAACTCATTGGAGTGGAAGAACCATTAAAATGTGTCACTATAAACAGAGCATATAAACAGGTAATATTTCCTCTGATCAGAAACAACAAACTTTTGTTGTGATTTTTGGTCCAAAGATTGGACTCCTGCAGCTCTGTACATTACATCTGTCCTGTGAAAGTCTTTGCATTACTGTTGCAACCTACACCCACATGAATCTGCTTACTGTGGTCACACCTACACTTCACCCACATTTTTATGCAATAAATTTTCTCCATTACCAAGTTAATGATTCCTTGGAGTCTCATATCAACCTATCCCAACTTTTAGTTAAGTTGTGCTTTTTTCATCCTATTTGGTTTAACAACTCTTCATTAGTTAACCTAACAATCTACTCAACATTCTTCTGTAACATCTCTTTACAAAAGCTTCTCTTCTGTGATGCTTATCATCCACATTTCACTTCAATAAAAGGCTACTCTCCAGACAAGTACTTTCGGTACAGACTTTGCTAACACTTAGTAATAATGGAAATTTCTGTCTCAGTACTGTCTAATTTTATTTGGCTGCACTCTATTATCACAGTTTTTTTTTATTTATTTTTTTTTTCTTTCAATGCTAATCTTATAGCCACTTTTCATGACTAACCATTCTGTTCATATGGTCTTCCAAGCCCTTCGCCACAACCGGCAATTACAGTTACTGGCAAACTTCAAAGTTCTTATTTATTCTTTCTGATCTCAATGTGCCTTCCAAATTTCTCCTCCCCCGATGCTCAATATAAAGATTGAGTAACATTGGGGATATGTTACAACCCTGCCTCACTGTCTTCTCAACTACTGCTTCCTGCTCATGTCTTGGCTGAACTCTGTGGTTTCTGTAAAAGTTGCAGATCAGCTTTTGCTTCCTCTATGTTATTCCTGCCTTCTTAGTTTTAAAAGTGTGTAGTCCAGTCTCAGCAGTCAAAGCCATTTTCTAAATCTACAATGGTATAAACAAGAGCTTGTCTTTCTTCAGTTTATCTTCTAACTAGTCATAAGGATCAGTAATGTATTGCATATTCATTTCTCTAGAGCCCAAATGTGTGTTTCCCAGTTGTTTCATTCTTCTGTTAATAACTATGTATTTTGCTCCTATGATTTATTAAGCTGATGTTTCTATATTATTCACACTTGTCAGCACCTGCCTTCTTTGGTCAGCTGGTTGATTTGGGGAAGGGGACCAAACAGCAAGGTTATCGGTCCCATCAGATTAGGGAAGGATGGGGAAGGAAGTCGGCCATGCCCTTTCAAAGGTACCATCCCAGCATTGCTTGAAGCGATTTAGGGAAATCACGGGAAACCTGAATCAGGATGGCCGGACATAGGTTTGAACCATTGTCGTCGTCCTGAATGTAAATCCAGTGTGCTAACTACAGTGCCATCTTGCTCAGTCCCTGCCTTCTTTGGTACTGGGATTATAACATTCTTCCTTAAGCCTGTGGATACTTTGACTGTCTCATATCATGGTGTATACGTGGACGAGGAAAAAAAAATTCCCGGATTTCCCAGTTAAAAATACACTTTCTCCCAGATGAAAATACAATTTTCCACGTTAAGTAACAGTATACTTTTCCTTGGAACTGTAAAACTTATCAATCCTTTCAATGCTTGTGGTTTTATACACCGGCGTAGAATTTCCCGGCACTTTATAAAACGAAACTCAGGGGAAAAAACACGTTTTGGAAAGATGTCTGATGTGCAGCAACATGTACACTGCATATTTTCGTATTACGAAAGTATAAAATCGAATTCCACCAAACACCGCACGTTACTTTCCGAAGGATTGAAATAGAGATTGCGATGCGCTTTTGTAAGAAAGTCGTAGCTCATGTCAAGCGATCTCGCCAGCCGATGTCGGCGGATATTCAGAGCACAGGACATATGATGTAGTCAGCCAATAGCAACATCACTGTTAAGTAGCGCGAACACACAAACAGGAAAAGGTAATGGTTTAAATTAATGTACATAGTGTTGCTACAAGAAAAGAAAAGCTTTCACGTATAATATTGGCCTCTGGGATTAATAAGCTGCAAGAGAAGCTAAGCTTTGACACATAATGTTGATCTTTTTTGCGTACACAAATGTGCCAGTAAAATTTTTAACAACGACATAAATGTCTGATCTTCTGGGCTTTAAAATATTCTAAATGGTCGTCCTCAAAGATATGAATTTTGAATTAGAGTCAAACGCTCTGTGATTTAAGAAATTCATTGGGCATTCACGCACAGAGTCCATATTGTGTAAAAGGAAATTTAATTTACTTGAAAGTAACACTTTTCAAACAACCATTCGGAATATTTTCCCGCGACCTGTTAGAAATAGATTCGTTTCAACAGTTGCGCCAGATGACAGGCGTCGCCGCACTTGTGTAACTACGATGACGCAGGAAGCCCGTACGTTCGTACGTGTAAAGGCCGGTTCCCACTAGAGCGCGGCAGCGCGGCGTGCGGTAACGGCAGCGGCAAGCGTTTTCCGCGTTGACGCGGCGGCTCGCGGAATTGGCGTTCCCATCTGGAAGCGGCAGACGTTAGCGGTAGCCAATGACGGACAGCCACTGAGGTACGGGGCAGGACCCACTGAAACGCGCGGTGCGTTTGATTAACTGTATCTTACACCTACATGAAGGAAAGACGAAGTTGGGTGAAGACATACCAATTTTTCATTTTCTGTACAATGTACTCTTTCACGTATTCCATTATTCATGTTTTCTCATTTCACCATGAACAGATTTCATGACTACCGTTCACGATTGTTCACTATCTCCTAACACATTGAAACAATGTACGACAAAAGAAATTATTCAGATAGTTAAGCGAGACAAAAATTTAAAATGTGATACGGTAGCAGGTACACGAAACAGTAAGAACAAAGAGGCTAGGGGGAAGGGATGAAAGTGGAAGCCACCTGATAGAATTTCCCACAGAGCATAATGTAATCATCGCCAGCACCTTGCTTAAGAATCACGAAAGAATAATATATATTTCGAACAGTTTTCGAAACCAGATTTTAAATTGTAAGGCATTTCCTGGTGCAGACGCAAACCTGACTGAAGACTGTCAATAGCAAGAAAAGCGTTCTGAAAAAGAAAATTTGTTCACGATGAATATAAATTCTAATGGTTGGATACTATTTTACAAAGGTATTTGTGTGGAGTGCAGCCTTGTACGTAAGTGAAACGTGGATGATGAACAGTTCTGTCAAAAAGACAATAGACGATTTCAAAACGTGGTGATTCATAAGAATGCTGAACATTAGATACGAGGATCGTGTGACTAAAGTAGAGGTACGGAATTAAATAGAGGAGGAAGAGGAAATTACGGCACAACTTTGACAACAATAGGGGTTAGTTGACAGGACGTATTATGGGGCGTCAAAGAGTGAGGACAAAGGGGTTGGTTGATACTATTCTGATAATAATCATCTGTTGAAATACTATTCTACTATTTTATCTGTTAATGTAAGCAGTGAATTTACTCTTCCATGCACTCCTCCACAAAACATTTAAACCAAAACTGAAATCAGCTGAACACCAAATCTTTCAACCACTGTCTGACAACTACTGGATTCACTTGCAACTTTCTATAACTATCACCAGCTACCCACACACACATACAGATATAAGGAGAACGAAAATAAACAAACATTAGTTTTCAGCATATAATTCTGCAGTTTGGCAACATGTACATAAACAGACCAGACAGGAAGGGACATGAGGTGAACACACTGTAGTTACGACGTCAAATCAGAGTTTTCAGTAAAACGTCTACTGCTAGTGACAGAAGAAAAAAGAGCGAACATGAAAATGTGCTTATGTTCCATAATCTAAGTTTTAGTTCAACCTCCAGCATGTGACCAGGTGAGAGGAAACGTATATGTCCGCCAAAAACTCGATTCACTGTAAGTAATCAGTCATTCACGTAAAAAAAGATGTGAAATGTTTTATAATCTGCAAGTATCACATATCAAAACAAAACTGAATCATTCTAGATTCCACCGAAGATGCCTTAAAGTAAAAGGCGAAACGCGTCTTGAATCAGTAAAGTACACTGGATAAAGAAAAAAGAAAGGAAATAATCAATAGCTCTACATACTTAGTAAATTACGTCTTATGACATACCAGCAAATTAGTTTCGGTTTAACTTCTCATTCGACATGCTATTAATGCCGTTTAAAAAAATTGATCTATCCCTTCTGAAAAACTGTAGTTACTTTCATATCTCGGTAGATAAACAGATTTAGGATATTTATCATGCAACGAAATACATGACTTTTCACAAGTTATCGTTTGCAAAAACACACGTTTCGATTTCTTGAAACGTTTACGAAATTTGCGGTTGATACAACCACATGGTTTACGACGAGCAGGACGAAGTATCGGTCTCGTCGCGAGCGAGCCGCGGTCGGTCACGGCTCAGCCCGTCCGCCGACATATCATTCAATATCTCGAGAACGGTGATAGCTATCGATCTGCTCTCAGCTTTAAAAACAATTTCGATATGTTGACTAAATTTCATACGCAATAATGTATAACCTAAAATGAACTGTACGCAAAGTCCACGCAATGCGTTTTCATCTCTGCACACTCATTAAAATTTCGTGTAAAGGTTTACGTAAATGCGATACAGCAAGTAACTACGACGAATAACGAAAAGAAATTCGGTCCTTTATCGAGAGAAGATATCAGGCTACAACATGCCCAAAATCAAATTTTTCTACCGAGTAGTTTCCTTGGAATCGGATGATATGTTTTTCATAGCTGCCGCCGCGTCCGCGCCCGCTTCGGCGGAAGTTCGTGTGGCCCGGGGTGCCGTACCTGACGTCACGCTCAGCGCGTTCTGTGATTGGCGGCGCGCACCTGGAGCGCGTCACGCGGCAGCGGAAGCGGTTCGACATGGGCAAACCGCGACGCAGAGCCCGCCGCGCCGTGCCGCTGACGCCGTTTCCATGGCAACCACGCCGCTGACGCGCGGTTTTGACGCGCGTCAGCCCTAGTGGGAACCGGCCTTAACACGTTAAAAGATCTTACATTATGTCATAAAAGAAACAAGACAATAGAGGATACTCCAAGAGCATGGGAATTTTGTGAACCATACTAAAATGAATAATTTGGCTTAAAGTGCACATTCATACGTCCAGATTCAGATCTAAGTTTTCTTGGAGTATCAGTACCGCATTATCTCATGTATGGTTCTTTATTATGGCATAATGCCATATGTGCTAGAAGATGAAAACGTGAACTTGAAATGTAGCGAACAGTTGTAACCAGAGAATAATGTGGAATTAAACACTTCGTTTCAAATAAATTGACTGTCTCAGCAGAAAAGATTAATAAAAGTCAAATTTCTTTAACAAACCAACAAAAATAACTTCATTGTTCTGCAAGGCAATGAACGCTTGACTGTCAGCAAGGTAGAAACAAAACAAAATATGAAACTCATAACATATTTTAGCCTTCCATAATTATGTGAATGTATTTTAATTCATTTGACAGCTCCTGGCCACAGATATCAGTTTTGCTTTCATTTGACGTGAGAGTAATAAACGAAGAGGAAACAGCAAAATCACTTAACGTAAACACAGGTCACGTGGAGAATACACCCCCCTCCCCCCGAACTACAACTCAGACTGCTCTGCGCATCGGGTCCGGATCTAAGATATTTCCGAACCGGGGCAATATTAGATAGTAGCGCTCCCCCTCCCTCGAGCGTATGAGATACGACGCCAAAAATTTAAAACATCGACTTTTCAAAAATATCTTCGTTTTGTAGCGCACATCTTTCTGATGAGTCTGATACATAAAATATATATGAGAAAAATATCTTCGTTTTGTAGCGCACATCTTTCTGATGAGTCTGATACATAAAACATATATGAGCGAGGGAACGTAAGACATGTTTATTTCGTCTTCAGTGTGCCGAAGTGCAGTGCCACGTCTCTTCGCACAGCATTCTTCCATACCACGTCTGTATTTCGCTCTGTGAAATTCAAACGTGTAATATTTTGTAATGGGTGCCATCAAACTATATTCAGGCCAGTGGAGATTAAACATTCTTCAGAAAATTTGCAGTCTTTACTGCCTATTAGCTAATAAGTTACTGTTTTGAGTGACACAAAATTAAATATAGGATACATAACACGAGTAAAACCAAGAGACAATCAAGACAGTATACATTTCCTCAATCCTTAAGTCCTAGCATTTTTTCTCTCTATCTTGCCATGGTTTTATATGGCATACTTTCCTTTCTTGCAAAGAATCTATTATCTCAAAGTTCGTCAACGTTTTGCTACATAAAAAATCGAAATGTCGTTGTCTACTACCAGAAAAGCTGTTAATACAAATAGTACCCAAGACTGGTGTGGCTTCTCGATCTGATTACGTGTATTTTGTCACTGTGTGCTAGATAAAATGAAATAGGCCTGACTAATATTGCAGCAATTGTTACATACACCAAATAAACCAGACTGTTTTGGCACAAATGGTCATTTTTATAACACGGCAGAATATAATTCACAAAGTACCAATATCAAATGCCTATTAGGCCTACTACAAGTAAAAAGTTTTATGTTAGGAAATAGTTTCACATTTCATTCATACTCTCTAGCTTCTGAAGCATGAGATCAAAAAGTAGTATTAGTACGAAATTTTCACAGAAATTTGGACTCGTCATATTCTTCTATAATTAGTGACAGTCTCCGTTTCTTCTCCTTCCTTGTTCTAACAAACAATCTTTTCATCACTAATTCTGTAACTATTCCTGCCAGTGTCAAAATTTATTCTCTGGTTAACTTCACAAACCCTGCCACAATCACCGGTTTAGTTATCCCGTATTTGTTCTCCGGTTAGGCGTTAATACATGTTCATACAACACGTTTCCTGTGCTACTCCCAGAATAGAACTTTAGCTGCTGCTAGCCGGGGACGGTATAACTGGCCCTTAGTAGTGTAGCGGTCTGGCCAAAAATGTTATTTCATTTTCTTGGATACACGGAGAAGACAATACGTAATCTTAGTTGCCTATTATTCCTGCTAGTCGTTTATTTCCACTCTGGTAGTCTGAATCTATGGAATTCGCTAGTAATTATAACAACGCTGATCATTTGCAAACCCAGTCAACCACATAAACAGCGATTGCAAACCCAGTCAACCACATAAACAGCGATTGTCATTCACCCTTTTGGCTTTATTCGATCAGCTCATATAGACCCGTCCCCTTTTGTGTACAGGAAAGTTTATTTCTAGATGCGATGGATGCTGGGTGCTTTGTGAAACAAGGTCTTTTTCGTCAGTAATATGAATTTGGCGCCCCCCCCCCCCCCCCCTCCTGAAACTGCCACTGGAGGCAGATACCTTGGTTTGCCCCCGCCCCCTAGTTCCGTGCCTGTTGCGCATGCGTGAATCTGCCAACTTAGGTGCACCAGCAAAATTTTTCCGGGTAGCATCTGGCTGCTTGCTGCAATTGCTTGTACAGCTAACTGCCACACTTCTGTAGCCAGAAGCAGGAGAAGGTACTACTCATACGCGACTCAACTGCGCATGCACGTAAGCTCGCTCGCAACCGCTCGAACGAATCTATTGTAAACAGTTGTGACGGCACACTCATCGGAGACGATTTGTTGTTACGGAACACTGCATAAAGTCTTTGACTCATTTTGCTTTTGGCAGACACTTGTGTGAGCACTGTGTTTTGTTCTTGTATATGGTGCATTTCCTTTGCAACTTAAGTTTTATTTTCGTTTTTTTCTCTCGTTCGTGTTTTATTGCTGCAGTATTTTTCTGCAGTAGCGAGATACAGTAATATTCTTTGTTAGAGTATTGGTTCTTACTAGTCAAAGTTACAAAAATGTAACTAAAAACTAAGACAATGAAAAATTCCTGGGATTTTCCCGGATCTCCCGGGTCGTATACACCCTGCATATACTATGTACCAGGTGGAAGAGTTTTGTCATGGCTGACTCTACCAAGGATCTCAATAATTCTGAGAGAATGCTGTGTGCATCAAATTCCTTGTTTGGACTTAGGTCCTTTAACACTGTCACATCTTTCTAGCAATATAGCAGCTCCTATCTCATCTTCCTCCACTTCCTCGTCCCTTCCCACAATATTGTCTTTATGTTTCTTTCATTATTATTAAAACACTTCTATACTTACTTTCAACTTTTTACCCTTCCTTTCTTTACTTAAGACTGACTTACCATCTGAATTCTTGATAGCTTCTATCTTCTCAAGTCTCTCTAATATTTGTAGATGCAGTATCTATATTTCCTATAGTCATGGACACGTTAACCCACTGGTATACCATGACGGGTATACCCGTCAACACCCTTGCATACAATTACGTACAATTACGGGTACAACTGTCACCGTGCAGTTGCCTTGTTGACCAGTCCTACCAATGGTTCAGGCAGCATGTTAATAGACGGCAGCAGCTGTGTCCGCCTTTAAATCATGTGGAAACATCAACTGCAGCTAAGTATTATGGTGCAAAGTTGGCATATTTACGTAGATTCAGTAGCGCAACATGGCTGATCCATACGAAATCCAAGGTGAAAGAATAAATTGAGTTTTTGAAGAAACTGATTTGAATGACTGATGGTGAAATATATTCTGAGAACAGTGAAAGCACAGAATCAGGAGCGAGTGAACAACAGTGGTTGTGTTGACAAAGCAGATTTTCCCCTTACAATCAAGATGCCATAGCAGAGCCAGCAACAGGTATTTCGACAATTGCTGACAATTGGAATTGGCATAATGTTTGCAATACTCCTTAAATTACCAACAGCAGCGCTGAAGGCGAGATAGACGTTACTGTTTGCAGATCCCTAGGCAAGTAACTGATCAGTTCTTGATGCCACAGTTCTGTGAGACGGTGGTCAAGGAAATAAATTTATTTGCACCTAGAACATGTGCAGAAACAACTGTACATGCTGAGCAGAGAAGAATGGTTGACGAAGTACACTGATTTCCTGTTACAGTAGGTGAGGTGAAGGCCTACTTTTCACTTTGCATGCTTGTGTTCCGAATAAAGAAATCTTCTGGACAAGATATTTGATTGAAGACAAAAATACGACAGATTCTTATTTTTGGTAAAACTATGACTCCTATGAGATTCAAAGATATCTTCATTTTGCTGCTGATTCTGCAGACATGCAGCACAACAAACTGTGAAAGGTGAGACCAGTTATTACTTTTCTTCTCGACAGATTTCAGAGGGTATACAATCATGATTTTTTTAATAATTCTGTTTCAATGAGAGTGATGTTCAGGGGCAGAGTATTGTAAATACAATACAGCCCTTCAAAGAGAGCAAGATTAAGTTTGAAAACTTATACTGTATGCTCACCTGACAATTGGTACTGTTACAGTTGTAAAATTTATACAGGTCTCGACACAGAAGAAGTATTCAGCACCCCAGCAACTGAGAAATTCATTTTGAATTTGTAGGGGACTTTACTGAATGAGTGGAGAACAATATATATGGATACCATATAGTTCTCACACAATTGGAACTGTAAGACCAAATAAGAAGAACATGGCCCCACAGTTCTTTCCTCAGTGCTGACAAAAAAAAAGTGAACTTTCTTTTGGATCAGCAAATAAAATTCTCGCTGTGATGTGGTTAGTTAAAAATACCACCACACATTCTGTCAACCATTCATGATCGACCTAATTATGAAAAAAAGGAAGATTAAGGTGAAACGTAACTGCATCAGTGATTATAATAAAGGAATGGGCAGTGTTGACGCACATGACCAACATTTCCTCTTATGAATTGATACAACATAGGTCAGCGTGGAGAACCCTACTTAAGTGTGAAGAGTGCAAGATTTTAGAATGAAATTTTCATTCTACAGCCGAGTGTGCGCTGATATGAAACTTCCTGACAGATTAAAACTGTGTGCCGGACCGAGACTCGAACTCGGGACCTTTGCAAAAGGTCCCGAGTTCGAGTCTCAGTACGGCACACAGTTTTAATCTGCCAGGAAGTTTCAGTGCAAGATTTGCCTACACATCGGTAAGCGTTTTAAGCTTTACCACACTCGGACAAACTACGCATGATTATATTTAACAGTGTAATAGACAAATACAGTAAACAGGCTTTTCTAATACAGCTTATGGTATGTTGATGTAAAAATTTGGAAAACTGTTGAAAATAAGTGTACTGCTGTGTCACAGTCAATAAAAAATTGTATGGCAATAGGTTAATAGCTTTGCATTTCTCCTCTAGTCATTCTTGTGTTGGCATTATGCATTCTGTAAAAATCAGGCATATGTATTCTCTTCTGCCTGCTTCATTTTTACATTTACTCTTTTCCTCGATCATATTCAGTATCTACAATATTGATAAGATAGATTGCTACTCACTATAAACAGGGTGTATACGTGGACAAGGAAAAAAAATTCCCAGATTTCCCGGTTAAAAATACACTTTCTCCCAGGTGAAAACATACTTTTTCCCTGTTAACTGACAGTATATTTTCTCTCGGAACTGTATAAGTCCTTTGAATGATTATGGTTTTATACATGGGAGTAGAATTTCCCAGCGCTTTATAAAACTAAACACAGGGGGAAAAAAACGCGTTTTGGAAAGATCTTTGATGTGCAGCAACATGCATGCTGCATATTTTCGTATAACAAAAGTATAAATTTGAATTCCACCAAACACCACATGTTACTTTCCGAAGCATTGAAATCGAGATTGCAATGCGCTTTTGTAAGCCAGTCATAGCTCATGTCACGTGATCTCGTCAGCTGATGACAGCGGGTATTCAGAGCTTAGGACACGTGATGTAGTCAGCCAATAGCAACATCACTGTTAAGTAGCGCGAACACACAAACAGAAAAAGGTAATGGTTTAAATTAATATATACAGTGTTGCTACACGAAACGCAAAGCTGTCACATATAATATTGGTCTGTCTGATTAATACGCTGCAAGAGAAGCTAAGCTTTCACATACAATGTTGGTCTTTTATGCGCGTATTACAATTTACGTCGTATCACACAAAAGTGATCGTAAAATTTTTAATAACGACTTCAATGTCTGATCTTCTGGGCTCAAAATTCATCTAAATGGCTCGTCATCAAAGAGTTGATATTTAAATGAGAGTCAAACGCTCTGTGATTTAAGAAATTCATCGTACATAGCTCCGCTGTCAATGCCAGAATGGTACTTTGATGGTAACGCTTTTCAAACCACCATTCGGAATATTTTCCCATGACCTGTTAGAAATACGTTCGTTTCCACAGTTGCCAGAGAGCGCCAGATGACAGACGTCACCGCGCTTGCGCAGCTACGATGTCGCAGGGAGCCCGTATGTTCGTACGTGTGAAACATTAAAAAATCGTACATTATATCATAGAAGAAACAAGACATCAGAGGATACTCCAAGAGCATCGGAATTTCGATACCCACACTAAAATGTGCACATTTAAAGTGCATATTTGTATGTCCATATTCCCAGTTAAGTAGGCCACGACCTGATATTAAGCTTTTCAATGTGGTTTTGTGGATGTAAATTTTCTTGGAGTACCAATACTGTGTTATCTCATGTTTGGTTCTTTATTATGGTATAATGCCATACATGCTAGAAGTTGAAAACGTGCACCTGAAATGCAGCGAACAGTGTGTGGAATTAAAAAGAAAATTTTTAAGCGAACTGACAAAAAATAACTTCGTTGTTCTGCAAGGCAATTAATGCTTGACTGTCAGAAAGGTGGAAATCAGAAATCTGTTTTGTTTTCCTTTGACGTGAGAGCAGTAAACGAAGAGGAAACAACAAAATCACTAAATGTAAACACGGGTCACGTGGAGACTACCCACTACCCCACTGTAACTCAGACTGCTCTGCGCATCAGCCCCGCATCTACGATATTTCCGAACCGGTGCAATACCCCGCCACTCCCTCGACCGTTTGAGATAGGACGTCAAATTTTTTTAAAGAAAAAATCGAATTTTCAAAAATATGTTCATTTCGTAGCGCACATCTTTCTGAAGAGTTTGATGCGAAAGTTCGAGGAAATGTAAGACATGTTATTTGGTCTTAAGTGTGCCAAAGGGCAGAGCCTCTCCTCCTCACACAGCATTCGTCTATCGCATGACACTTTACTTCGCTCTGTGGAAATGAAACGTGTATATTTTGTAATGGATGCCATCAAACCATATTCAGGACAGTGGAAATTAAAATGTCCTGTGGTGCCTCTCCTGCTTACAATTTGCACTCTTTATTCCCTATCAGCTAACAACTTGCTGCTTTGTGTGACATAAAATTAAATAAATATAGGATACATAAACCCAGTAAAGACATGAGACAAGCAATACAATACATATTTCTTCAATCCTTAGCTCCTAGAATTTTTTTCTAATCTTGCTACAGCCATTATGGCGTGCTTTCCTTTCTGCGAAAGAATCTATTACCTCATCTAAGTTCGTCAAATGTTTTGCTACGTGAAAAGTCGAAATGTCGTAGTCTAATACTGAAAAAGCTGTTAATGCAAACAGGACCCAAGACTGGTGTGGTTTCCCGACCTGATTACGTCTATTTTGTCACTCTCTGCTAGATAAAACAAAACAGGCCTTTCTAATATTGCCACAATTGTAATACACACCAAATAAACGAGACTGTTTTGGCACAAACGGTCTTTTTTTGTAACGACAGAATATAATTCATTAAGTACCAATATCAAATGCCTATTAGGCCTGCTACAAGCAAAAAGCCTTACGTTAGGAAATAGTTTCACACTTCATTCATACGTTCCAGTTTCTGAAGTATGAGATCGAAAAGTAGTAGTACGAAATTTTTATACAAACTTGGAATCGTCATATTGTTCCATAATTTATGTGGTGTCCACGTTTCTTCTCCTTCCTCGTTCTAACAGTCTTCTTATCACTAATTCTGTAACTATTCCTGCCAATGTCAAAGCTAATTTGCAGGTTAACTCCACTAACTCTGCCAGAATCGCCGGTTTAGTTATCCCGCGATTATTCTCCGGTTAGGCGTTGCTACATGTTCGTATAACGCTTTTTCCGCACTTCTTCCAGAATAGAATTTAAAGCGGCTGCTAGCCGGGGACTGTACATCTGGCCCTTACTACTATAGCGATCTGGCCAAAAATTTTCTGTCAAAATTTCATTTTCTTAGATACACCGAGAAGGTAATACGTAATCTTTCTTACCTGTTATTCGTTTATTTCCACTCCTGCAGTCTGAATTTATGGATTTAGCTAGTAATTATAACAACGCTCATCATTCGCAAACCCAATCAACCACACAGACAACGGTTGGCATTCCCTTTTGTCTGTAGGAAAGTTTGTTTCTACATGCGATGAGGATTCCCCTGACAGAGACATCATGTACACTATGCACGCATTTACAAATCAACTTACGATTCATTCAGAAATCAACTTAGAATGTGTTCAAAAATCGATAGGGATGCGTTTCAAAGTCATATGAATAATCGATAGACTAACGTGCGCTGGATGCTAGTCGCTTTGTGAAACAAGTTTTTTTTCCCTCAATAATATGAATGTGCCCCCCACCCGCTAGAACTGGGCCTGCTGCGCATGCAAGAATCTGGCAGCTTGGGCGCTCCAGTAAAATTTTTCCTGGTAGCATACAGGTGCTTGCTGCAACTGCTTACACAGCCAACAGCCACATAAATGTAGCCAGAAGAGGGAGAAGGTACTACTCAACTGCGTACACGCATGATCCCGCTTGTAACTGCTAAAACGAATCTAATGTAAACAGTTGTGACGTCAAGCTCATCGGAGGCAATTTGTTGTTACGAAACATTGCATAGTCTTCGTAAAGACTTTGACACATTTTGCTGTTGGCAGACGCTTGTATGAGCGCACTGTGTTTTGTTGCTGTATATGGCGCATTTCCTTTGCAATTTAAGTTTTATTTTCATTTTTTCTCTCGTTCATGTTTTATTGTTGTATTATTCTGAAATAGCGGTATACAGTAATATCCTTTGTTAGAGTATCTGTTCTTGCCAGTCAAAATTACAAAAATTTAACTGAAAACAAAAACAATGAAAACTTCCTGGAA
This sequence comes from Schistocerca cancellata, assembly GCF_023864275.1. NCBI lineage: Eukaryota > Metazoa > Arthropoda > Insecta > Orthoptera > Acrididae > Schistocerca > Schistocerca cancellata. The sequence continues at coordinate 328,983,557 of NC_064628.1, read as the reverse complement.
TTCTAAAAAATTCCCGGGGTTTTCCCGGACCTCCCGGTTGGCACGGGTCGTATATACCCTGTATAAAGAACACACTTGAGTCGCATGCAACCACAATGGAAAGACTACTAGATATTTTACCTTTCAGCATAGAGGCCTCCTCCTGCAGTAGAAAACACACACATTCATACAAGCACAACTCACAAACAAATGACCACTGGCTGGACTGAGTCATAACTGTGTCTAATGGGAGCAACAATATGGGGGGAGAGGCGTGTAAGGAGGAGGTGGCATGGGGCTGCAAGAGGAGCAGGAGAGGGAAGGTAGAACTGCTAGGTGCTGTCAGAAGGTGTGGCGCAGGGGTATGGGGTGGGGGGGGGGGGGGGTGGGGGAAAGATATTGAAGGGAAAGAGGTCTAGTGGGTGCCTCTTCAACACATCCTACACTTTCGCAATCCCCCTAGCCTAAACCTCGATTAACACGTTCCTGCTGCCTTACCATGTCTTTTCACTTCTCTATTCTGTTCCCACCACTCCTCCTCTCCAGATCCTGCACTGCCTTATCCCACCACTCTTCCCTCCCCCTCCCCTCATAAGGTCTCTCTCTCTCTCTCTCTCTCTCTCTCTCTCTCTCTCTCTCTCCCCCCCCCCCCTCCTCCTCCTCCTTTAAACCCCACTCCCATCTCACCATCCTCCCTGTCTCCCACTTCATCTTTACCTTTCTCTCCTTTTCCTAGTAGTGGAGCATATTATGTAACCACATGTTTCACTTCTTCCTATTAAACCGAGGAAAGATGGTAATGGAGAAAACTTGAATAAGTAGTGTGTCAAAAGAATTTCCCACTGTGCATGCATGTGTTTACTCTACGTTCAGATGTGAGGAGAGAAATGTGAGTGCAGTACATCAACCAGTGATTATGATGACGACGAGAGAGCATATCCCCCTCCGAGGACTCGCTTATACTTCACCACTGCAGCTTGTAGATGTTGTGGAATTCACAAAGCAAGAGGGTCAGGTGACAATGGCCCCCGGAAACGAACTAAGAATGCTCTGTAATCTGTCACTTACTTCTGTCATAATACTCAGAGCTTCTGTCATATGTATGGGTATGAAAAGTAGTCTAATAGCAATCTGTGTCCCAACACTAATTGTTTTATGAAAAAAGCAAAATACAGAAGAACTTATCAAGAATGGTTACATGATTTTATAGTTCGTTGGCATAGATGTGAACTCATTACAGCCCTAGACCTTTGGCAGATGAGGAATAAATTACATGGTGGAATTAGTGGCACTGAATAGCAAGTCCAGAGCACAAAGAAGCTACAAGGTGGTGAGCATAAGAAAATAATCGAGGTAAAAAGTTATCGCGAAAAGTATCAGGGTGACAGGGTAGTAAAGTTGCTGACTCAGTTCCAACCCATAACTTGAGCTACATCTTTTCCTTGTTCCTGCTGCACTCATTTTGTCTTGTTGTGTGACCACTAAGTCATCTGTCCAAAAACCTGCCTCTTTCCCACTACCCCATCCCCACCTTGATCAGCTCCGGCAACTGCTTTCAATTACTGATTGTCAATAATTTGTCTTTCTATGGCCCCAAGAGTGTGCTTCTAGGTGGCTGTGCGTGTGCATTTGTGTACTACTGTTAGAAAAAAGCTAATACTCGAAAGCTAATGTGAATGGCGTTTCCTGTTGTGTGTTTCTGTGTCCATGCACTGTGAGTGGTTGCCTTTTCCTTATTTTACATGATGTATGTGTATAACAGACAAATACAGCAGTTTTACAGAAACTCCACCTCAGCAACAAACTGCATAATCACTATCCAAATCCGCAAAAATAGAAACAATTTCAAACCAAATGTGAAGTATTACCTGGTCAAGCACTGCTTTTATACAATAATGGGGTATCTAGGGGGACGGAGGGGGGGGCGTAGCATTGATTAAAAATGTATTTGCAAAGTTTACAAAATAACAAAATACTCTATAATACACACTGAAGAGTGAAAGAAACTGGTACACCTTCCTAACACCCTTAGTGTAGGGCCCCACGAGCACACAGAAGTGCCGCAACACATGCCATGGACTTTACTAATGTCTGAAGTAGTGCTGGAGGGAACTGACAAAAAATCCTGCAGGGCCTTCCATAAATCCATCCGAGTACGAGAGGGTGGACATCTCCCCTGAAAAGCATTTTGCAAGGCATCCCAGATATGCTTAATAATGCTCATGTCTGAGGAGTTTGGCGGTCTGCAGCAGTGTTTAAACTCTGAAGTGTGTTCGTGGAACCACTCTGCAACAATTCTGGACATGCTGGGTGTTGCATTGTCCTTCTGGAAATGCACTAGTCAGTACAATGGACATAATGGATGTAGGTGATCAGAGAGGATGCTTTTGTACGTGTCACCTGTCAAGAGCCGTATCTCGACATATTGGAGTGTCCCATATCACTACAACTGCACACACACCCCACCACTACAGAGCCTCCACCAGCTTGAACAGTTCCCCGCTGTTATGCAGCGTCCACAGATTCATGAGGTGGTCTCCATATCCATACATGTCCATCTGCTCAATATAATTTGAAACAAGACTTGTCAAACCGGGCAACATGCTTCCAGTCATCAACAGTCCAATGTCGGTGTTGACGGATGCAGGTGAGGCGTAAAGTTGTGTGTTGTGCAGTCATCAAGGGTACACAATTGGGCCTTCGGCTCCGAAAGCCCATATTGATGATGTTTCGTTGAATGGTTCGCATGCTGACTCTTGTAGATGGCCCAGCATTGAAATCTGCAGCAATTTGTGGAAGGACTGCACATTTGCTACGTTGAACGATTCTCTTCGGCCATCGTTGGTTCCGTTTTTGCAGGATCTTTTTCTGGCTGCAGCGATGTCTGAGATTTGATGTTTTACCCTATTCCTGATATTCACGGTACACTCATGAAACAGCCAAACAGGAAAATCAACACTTCATCGCTACCTCAGATATGCTGTGTCCCATCGCTCATACGCCGACTATAACACCACGCTCAAACTCACCTAAATTTTGATAACTTGCCATTTTAACAGCAGTAACTTTTCTTATATAGGTGTTGCCGACTGCAGCGCCGTATTCTGCCTATTTACAAATCTCTGTATTTGAATACGCATGCCTGTACCAGTTTCTTTGGCACTTCAATGTAACTTTCTGCTAAAATGCATGTAAAAATTTTTCTCAAAATGTGTATAGTCATTATGGGCTGGTCTAATACATTTTGGACACTGACCAGTCCTAGGTTCACAGGACCAATAAAATAATTTCCCTGGTTTACTCAACTGTTGCCTAATACTCCCTTAGAAACTCATGGGAACCTCAAATTTTTATTTTTATTATTTTTATATTTATTATCATTATTTTTACATTAATCCAACACCCACTTCCTCCATTTTTTACCTTTCTGCAACTGCTTCGCTTGCATTTCATGTGAGACTATGGTTAGAATCAACACCTGTTCCCAGAAATGCTTTGCAATTTAAAAGCCGGCTTCTGAACCTCTGTTTTACAATTATACAGTGTGGAGAAAATTGTACCACGAAGTTTAAACCCTGGATAGCTGATGCCAGTAGGAACCAAAATTACCAATGTTGTGTAGGTCGACAATGCACCATTTTTAAACTTAGTGCCGCGCGCTCCGATTGGCCGTGGGATTGCTCTGTCACGTGTTTACAGCAATTTGCCTTCGACTTGGCAAAACAGGCTCATTAACGGGATATCATAGTGATGCTGGAAGACCTCGAACACGACGGGATGTTGCATTTGAAGAGACTGTTCTTGAGCACTTTGAGGAAGCACCTATGACAAGTACTTGAGCGGTCGGACACGACATGGGGATCACTCATCAGTTAATCTGGGAGGTTTTGAGGGATGAAGGCCAGCATCCATTTAGTTCCCACCCTGTCCAAGACCTACATCCTGTAGCTGACTATGAACACAGGCTAGGGTTTTGCCGGTTATTTCTGCTACATGTTGCAAGAAATCCTGACTTCCCCGCCATTGTGTTGTTTACCGGCGAGTGCACCTTCCATCAGGATGGCCTTTACAACACTCTAAAGTTCATTACTGGGGAAGGGGAAATCCTCACATTATTGTATGTCCACGGACACCAGGAATGATTTTCGCTCAACATTTGGGCAGGTACTCAACATTTGGGTATCTGTTTGGGCTGGTCTGTCTACCTCCTCGGCTTACTGGGGCAAATTACCTTCACTTTTTGCAAGAAACTCTACCCGGTCTGCTGGAAGGTTTTTCCCCTGGATACATGGCTACACATGTGATTGCAGCTTGATGGGGCGCCCACATGCAATAGTCGTGCTGTGTGTGGATATTTAAATGAATTCTTCAATGGCCAGGTAACTGTCAGAGGTGCTAGTAGGACGTGACCGCTGTGATCACCAGACCTCATGCCACCGCACTTTTTCCTTTGGGGATTCTTCAAGGTTCTAGCTCAACCATCCGGACGCGAACCACCTAGAGCTCCAAGCCCTAATAGAAAGCACTGAAGCTCAAATAGTTGTAGGTACAGAGAGCTGGCTAATGCTGGAAATAAGTTCAGCCAAAATTTTTTCAAACACTCTAACAGTGTTCAGAAAGGATAGATTAAATACAGTTGGTGGAGGAGTATTTATTGCTGTTAGAGGTAGTTTGCCTTGTAGCGAAATTGAAGTAGATAGTTCGTGTGAACAAGTATGGGTAGAGGTTATACCTGACAATCGGACTAAACTATTAACTGGATCGTTTTACTGACCCCCCCGGATCGGAAGATATACTTGCTGAACAGTTCAAAGAAAACTTGAGTCTCATTTCAAATACGTACCCTGGTCATACAATTATAGTCGGTGGAGACTTTAATGTACCCTCGATATGCTGGAAAAATATACGTTTAAAGCCGGCGGCAGGCATAAAATGTCTTCCGAAATTGTGCTGAATGCTTTCTCAGAAAATTATTTTGAACAATTAGTTCATGAGCCAACTCGAAGCGTAAATGGTTGTGAAAGCATACTTGACCTTTTAGCAACAAATAATCCTGGCCATATAGTGAGTATCATGATGAATACAGGGATTAGTGACCGTAAGGCAGTTGCTGCTAGCCTGAATACCATAACACCTACAACCATCAAAATGAAATGCAAAGTATATCTATTTAAAAATGCCTTTTTAAGAGACAGTCTTCACTCCTTCCGATCTGATCAGGTAAGTGTAGAAAAGTTGTGGAATGTTTTCAAAGAGATAGTATCGACAGCAAATGAGAGATATATAACACACAAATTAATAACTGATGGTACTGATCCCGCATGGTACACAAAACGGATCAGATCATTGTTGCAGAAGCAATGAAAAAAGCATGCCAAATTTAAAAGAATGCAAAATCCCCAAAATTGGCAAAGTTTTACAGAAGTTTGAAATAATGGTGCGTACTTCAATGCGAGATGCTTTTAATAATTTCCACAATGAAATTCTGTCTCGAAATCTGGCACAAAACCCAAAGAGATTCTGGTCATACATAAAGCACACCAGTGGCAAGACGCGATCAATACCTTCACTGCACGATAACAATGGTGAAGTCACTGATGACAGTGCCACTAAAGCAGAGTTATTAAACACGGTTATCCGAAACTCCTTCACAAAAAAGTAAATATTCCTAAATTCCAATCAAAAACAACTGCCAAGATGAGAAACATAGAAGTAGATATCCTCAGAATAATGGGGCAGCTTAAATCACTTAGTAAAGGCAAGGCCTCCAGTCCAGATTGTATACCGGTCAGGTTCCTCTCAGAGTATGCTCATAAAATAGATGCATATTTAGCAATTATATACATCCATTCGCTCACAGAAAGATCCGTACCTAAATTGCTCAAGTCACACCAATACCCAAAAAGGGAAGTAAGAGTAATACACCGAATTACAGGTCTATATCACTAACATCAATTTGCAGTAGGGTTTTGGAACATATACTGTATTCGAACATTATGACGTACCTCGAAGAAAACTATTTATAGACACAGTCAGCATGATTTCAGAAAATATCGTTCCGTGAAACACAATTAGCTCTTTATACTCATGAAGTAATAAGTGCTATTGATAGGGGATGTCAAATTGATTCCATATTTTTAGATTTCCAGAAGGCTTTCAACACCGTTCCTCCCAAGCGTCTTCTAACCAAACTGCAAGCCTACGGAGTATCGCCTCAGTTGTGCGACTGGTTTCGTGATTTCCTGTCAGAAAGGTCACAGTTCTTAGTAATAGACGGAAAGTCATCGAGTAAAACAGAATTAATATCCGGCGTTCCCCAAGCAAATGTTATAGGCCCTCTATTGTTCCTGATCTATATTAATGACATAGGAGACAATCTGAGTAGCCGTCTTACATTGTTTGCAGATGATGCTGTCATTTACCGTCTTGTAAAGTCATCAGATGACCAAAACAAATTGCAAAATGATTTAGATAAGATATCTGTATGGTGCAAAAAGTGGCAATTGACCCTGAATAAGGAAAGTGTGAAGTTATTCACATGAGTACTAAAAGAAAACAGCTAAATTTCGATTACGCAATAAGTCACTCAAATCTGGAGACTGTAAATTCAAATAAATACTTAGGGATTACAATTACAAATAACCTAAACTGGAACGATCACATAGATAATATTGTGGGTAGAGTAAACCAAAGACTGTGATTCATTGGCAGAACACTTAGAAGGTGCAACAGGTCTACTAAAGAGACTGCTTATACCACGCTTGTCCAGTATTCTGGAGGACTGCTGTGCGGTGTGGGATCTGCATCAGGTGGGACTGACGGACAACATCAAAAAAGTACAAAGAAGGGTAGCTCGTTTTGTATTATCGCGAAATAGGGGAGATTGTCTCACAGACATGATATGTGAATTGGAGTGGCAATCATTAAAACAAAGGCATTTTTCGTTGCAATGGGATCTTCTCATGAAATATTAATCACTAGTTTTCTCCTTCGATTGCAAAATCATTCTGTTGGCACTCACCTACGTAGGGAGAAATGATCATCATGGTAAAATAAGAGAAATTAGGGCTCACACAGAAAAATTTAAGTGCTCATTTTTCCCTGTGCCTTTCGAGAGTGGAGCTGAAGAGAGAGAGCTTGAAGGTGGTTCATTGAACCCTCAGCCAGACACTTTATAGTGAATAGCAGAGTAATCACGTAGATGTAGAAACAAAGAGGAATTAATGGATCACATTTAACAAGCAACAATCACATCAAGGCAATGCCTGGAATCTTTGAATGAGTTCAGCAAAACAACGACGTTACCAAGCTTGTGTCGCATCAGAGGGTCGCCAATTCGAGCACCTGCTTTAAGTAAACAATGTCCTAGCTACAAAAAAAGCACTTTTCAGGGATGACAACATTAGTAAAAAGACTTTCTGTACATGAGCTAACAGCTGCTGACGGGTTTGTTCAAGGTACGTATTATCATGAAACTACAATGGATGTGTCAGTATCCCAGTGGATTCGCCCCCGAGTGGATTCGCCCCCAGGCTCCAGAGTGGAAGGCTGGCATGCTACCACCGAGCATGCAGGCCGCCTTTGCTACATTACATTCTGTGGCAGGCAAAAAATTCACAGTCTTTCATTATCGAGAACATCTGGCAACAGGGCAATCCCGAAACAAATCTGAGCACATGGCACCAACCTTCCGTAGTTTAAAAATTGTGCTTTGTCGACCTACAAAACATTAGTAATTTTGGTTCTTCCTACATCAGCTATCCAGGGTTAAAATTGTGTGACCCAATTTTTCTCTGCCCTGTCTATCTGAAACCTTCTGATGTCCCTAGATCTCTTCCCCATATACAATCTTCTTTCACAATTCTTCAACAAAAGCACCTGCAATGATTAAACCATGTTTTTTTTTTGTGAAATTTTACAAAGTGGCTTCATCTTCATTCCTTTCCACTTGTCAGTTTTCTACTATAGAAATGTTTGTCTTGCTTAAAAAAATTCAAATTTATTTTATCTCATCATACAGTCTTTTAATCTCTTCTTCATCTGCAGAGCTAGTAGGAATATACACTTTTATCACTACAATTCGTTTGAGTTTTGTGTCTTATCTTGGCTACAAAAATGCGAACACTACATCTCTCATAGTGGTTTACCCTCATTCCTATGGCCTTGTTCATTATTAAGACCCACTCTAGCACTATCACTATGTCATGATATTAAAAGTTGTGTACTCACCTGATCAGAAACTATGTTCCCTTCTGCACTGCATTTCACAAATTCCCATTATAAACTTTAGCCCCTAGATTTATCTTATGAAGTTCTCTAACCTGCCTTCACAATAAAAGGATACTACATTCTGTGCTGTGGCCTAAAGAACACCAGATTTGTTTTTCTGATGGCAATATTTTCCTGTGTAGCTCTACCCAGAGATTATACTTCTGAAATATTTTGTCCACAATGATTCCATCAGCATTAATCGATACAGCACAGCTGCAAGTCATTGTGAAATATAATGACTGTGGTAACATGTAGAATAATACATGCAACTTGGGTAGGTAGGTTTGGAATAGAAAACACCCAAATTATTCAAGGAAGAGATAAAACTAATTCCTTCTCTCCATTATTTTGTAGCAAACCTTTAGTTTATGAAGTAAAATTACACTTTTTAAAATACATGTAATAGAAATATCTACCTGCTTCCTTGAAAATTCATTTTTTCAATTTATGCTCCATAACCTTCTTTTTCCCCCTCTCCTTTTCTCCTCAACAAAAAGATGTATGAATTTCAGGAAAAATAAATAGTCACAGTTAAATGATACACATGTAAGAAAGCAAATACAATTTAATTTAAATATTTTACACTATTTTCAACAATTCTTTCACTATGAAGGCTGGCAACTCTTCTGTCTGCATGTAAAGTACAGAGGCAGAGGAGGAACTGTGGCAGTCTATGGCCATATGTCCACCGTCATTGCTTTGGCTGAAAATAGAAAACTTTATTTACTAAAGAAGAAAAACTAGAAGAGTGACTTAACTGTTTTCAATTAACACATAGCTACCTTTGACTGGAATGTAGCATTGAGGTCCGTCTCACAATTCGCATACGCCATTCCAAGACCAAATCCTGTACCAAGTATAAGTGGCCATGGCCTCCCTGTAGAGCACAAGATTATTCATTAGTTCATAACAACAGTAATGTGTAAACTGTTAAAATGCTAATGACAAACAAATTTTTGTAACATCCCCAAAATTGAAAGAAACACACACACACACACACACACACACACACACACACACACACACACACACACAGCTTTTAAGGTTTATTTACATAATACTGTACCTACATGGAAGTGGGCAGTTCAACTTTTTCCCTCAGAAGTTTTACCTATTGTGTACAGATTCCAAGACAAAGGATTATGCAGGTGAGGGGTGGAGAAGGGGGTGGGGGGGTGAGAGTGACTACACAGCTTACAGAAACATATTAAGGCATCAATACACAAACGTGGGCTCATTATCATCTTCTATGAGCAGAATTCTTGAATTGCTGGATACATTTTATACCATCACACCCAAACGAGGGAGGGGAACAACAACATATTCTTGAATGCTCATTTAGTCCCACTGTGTCTATATAGGGAGTTTAACCCTAGAATGGGCAGACTGGGTCTCTCAGAATCTGGCAGATTTTGTTTTAAAAATATCCACAAACCAGCCCATCTGTTTACATTAGATTTTTCTGCTTTTGCACTTCTCTTGTTATACTGATGCGTACAATAAAACTGCTTGAAAATGGCTCGGCAGCGTCCACTAAGTCAGGATGAAATTGAGAAACTTTTATTGGAAAGTCATTGCTTGTAGATCCTAATTTTGTTACCAAAACTGATCTTTACACAGAAAGTGGGTTACCAACAGTTGCACAGTGAAGGTAACGTCTTCATAACAGTCAGAAATATGAGTAGACTACTCGAAATTGTCTATCAACTAGTGTAATTGGTTGTGATCCCTCTTCCGGTGAATTGCCACCTTAATATTTGTCAAGCGATGGACAAACTAAGTGTCTGAAAAAGGTTACTAACCAAAATGTCCACTTCAGATCTCACAACATAATTACAATTTGCCTCACGTCAGTTGTGAAGCCAGAAAGGCTAAATCACTATCAAGTAATGAGAACTGTTCACTGGCGATGCTTTGCTCAATTTGATATTAGTGAGTGTAAATACTTACATAGATCACTGAAAACCCCAATACTGCAAGAAACTTTACTTCAAGGCATTTCCAGCATTCTTCACCAACGCAAAATGAATATGGAAGAATTTTAGGACACTTGGGACTCAGGGACACATATCTTTCCTCCAAATACGTAACAGTGAATCTTTCATTTTCTTCTGAGCTGTGTTAGTTTAGAAAATATTCATACAATAGAGGAATGTAAAAATAAGTGGTAAGTTGCTCCCGATATGTGAGATGTTACGGAGGGATTCACAAGAAGCTGCAGAAGTCAGCACCAGTGAATACCTAACAGTGGATGAATGTTAATATATTTTTGTGGTCATCTTTCACAGTGTATGTTCTTTCAAAGTTTGAAAAGTATGCGATCAAAATATTTATCTTGGAGGATGCAAAAACACATTACGCACAGAATTTTTGAAGGGACAGTTCTTCTCCCCCCAAATGAGTGACACAGCTGACAAGTTTGTGCTCAGACTTTTAGAGTAAGTTTAGGTAACAGGATGGAATATTTCCCTTGACAATTGGTTGACGGGCTACAATCTTGCTAGAATACTTTACAGGGAACACTGCGGAAAAAAAGGGAAGCCATAATTTAATCCATATTTGGTTTTTGTGACAATTTCACACTGGTGCCCTATGCACCGAAGAAGAATAAATGCGTAATGTTGCTATCTTCAATGCATACAAACAATAAAAAGAGCCAAAGATTACTACAGTCTATATGGGGTAGTCAAATTAAAACCAGACACCAATCATAATACACAACTCGTGTGGCAGGTGACCCCATTCTTGTTACGTTTCAATAATGTCACTGCTGTGGCAGGGAAACACCATAGTGCCAAGTCATAAGTGCACTAAAATTTGAGTCATCTAATGCAGTACCAAGAGGAATAGCATGTGTTTCTGTCCTGTATTGTTACATGTGACAAAACATAGTGCCACCATTTTAAGCCCAAGGGCAAACAGAAAGGCCAACAGTGGATACGTCCCACACCTTCCCTGCCAAACAAATCCAAAGCTGCTCGCACTAGTTCCGGTATTGTCATGACCACCTCAACTGCAGGGAATCCCTGCTTATCAGTTCTTTGAGCGTGGAAACGCAATCAATGCACAGTACTATGTAGAGACTTTGCAGAAACTGTGATGTCCATGAAAGCTACCTGACAGTATCATCTTGTAGCGTGATAATGCCCACCCTCACAGTGCTAATAGGATGAAGGCTATGCTTCAGCAGTTTGGTTGGGAAACACTGCAATGTCCTCCATAGAGCCCCGATCTTTCACCATATAGTTTTAAAATCTTTGGTGACCTGAGGAAGGACATTTGTGGTAGTGCTGTAGTTCACGCAGATTAACGCAGCTAAATGACAAGTAACAGCTATTTAAAGGACAAAATAAACTTATGTGGGTATTTGCACAACACATATTTGGCTACACAAATATATTACGTTGCCCTCAACAAACACAGAACGAAAATGTTTGTTCACATATCCCGAACACTCGCCCTTGAACAAATATTTTTCAGATACTGAACACTATACACTCCAGCTTAAACCATAATGTTTCACCAGCTTCTGAAATTTGTACTTACTGACAGGATTGGTTAGGATATCAGATAACATTTCTTCTGTGCATAGATAACTGAGGACTATATTTCCCTGTTCCACATGATGTGTTATAAAGTGATGCCGTATGTCAATATGTTTGGATCTTACATTGGTCACTTTTTTTGCGAGTTTAATAGCTCCCACACTGTCACAAAATACCACAGTTGGCTTTAGTGTTGGATGAGATTCTATTTCATCATCAGTGTACCGATCCAAAGAGCTTCTTGGACAGTGGAGGACAAGGCCATATATTCAGCTTTACAGCACTCAAAGCAACAGTTCTTTGTATCTTACATGACCATGATATCAATCCTCCCATTTGTCTAAAACAACTTGGAGTGATGGAGTGTCTGCTTTCCAGCTCATTTCCCCAGTCTCTATCACTGTATCCTTCCAAATTTACATTTCCAGTTTTAGAATATTTTAACTTTAATCAGCAGTTCAATTTAAATATCTGAATATTCTCTTGACTGCCATCCAGTGCTTTTCTCTTGGATCACTGCAAAACTTGCTTACTGCATTTGTGGCAAATGTAATGTCTGGTCTGGAAGTCAGTAGACTTCCTACAGCTTCCAAATAAGGTACACTTTCCTTACATTTCATATCATCAGTTATTAGCAGTTTTGCATATTTTCCATAGGAGTAGAAATAGGTTTACAATTTTCCATACTGAACTTTACTAAGATTTTCCTTGTGTACAGAGATTGATCAATCCATAATTCTTCTCTGTTGGCACTTCTTAGAATCTTCATGTGTAAGTATTGGGTCAATCCATACCAAGTGGTCCAGCACTGGTTGCTTGACCATCTCAGAAAAATTTTGTATTTGCTGGGTGAATTTCCCAATGTTTAGTAGTAACAAAAATATTTTTTGAAGAAATTTATTGTTTATTATTTTGAAATGGTGGCCATATTTGTTCCAGGCCACATGCGTTTTTTCGTATTTGCAAGCACCTACATTTTTTACAATTATTCAGTAGTGGATTGTCCTACGGCTTTCAGATAAAATGCATTTAGTTCAACACACTCTGGGCTACAAATTAACATCATTATCACTTAGCTGAATGTATTCTTTAATATGTTTTTAATAGTTCAAAGTTATCAGCTACAAATTAAAAAAAGCTCAATTTTTGAACAGTAGTTTTCAAAAGAAAGATTAATTTCTCAGCTTTAATGTTTTTTCTGTTATTACACTGTATAGTATAGCAACTTTAAGTATCAATGGTGAGCAGCTTACCTTAAAAAATACACTATTTTAAAAAATGGATTTTTTTAAATTTTTCCATTTCTCTTTGTTGGGGGACCAGATAAAAATCTGAAAATTTCACAGTTAACAGACCTTCATGATATCAAACTTCAGTATAAATTTTAAGTCTGAGATTCAATTTGAAGTTAAGGGAAAAAAAGATTACAAACATGAGTCAAAAATACATTTTTTAACATCTGCGATATCTGGTAGGCTAAACAAATAAAGTATACCAATTCCAAATGTAACACACCACATTACACTAGCTAATGATTATTTGTCGAAACAATGCTGTGGTAATTGTTTCAGCAGGCTAACAATTGCATCTGCAAGCCTATACAAGTCTGATTGTTGTCTTCCCCCTTACACCAACAATTGTCTACTCACACTTATGTAGCTAGAAGTTCTTTAAGCGTGCCGTTGAAAAATGGTGTCTCAGTGTTCTGTTGGTTTTATTATTAATGAAGCATGTCTTAAAAGTGTTTATGGAGTGTATCCTAAAGACATTACTTTAATCGAAGATTGCAGTGAAGAAGAAGAAGAAGAAGAAGAAGAAGAAGAAGAAGAAGAAGAAGAAAAAGTGTTGTTTTACTTACGAGTTGGCCCAGATGTCAAATTAACATGCAAGTACCATGAAATGAAATCACCTTTTTGGTCAGTCTTGCATGGACCCTTTTGAGAAACATAAGAAACCTATAACAAAAGGACTGTGAGAAATAACACTTGATCATTATTCTAAAAATAAAAGCCCTTTTGTCAATCTCTTACCAGGAAAATCATTGTGTCCAACATGTTATTCTAAGATATTTGTAATTCACAAGAGAAAGGATAATGAAACCTCAGATACAGAATTTTGTGACTTATCAGCAACCATTAAAAAAGTAGATACAGCTTGTGAAATCCTGGGTATATCACCTGCTAGTAAAATTAGAAAACTAAGTCACGATAAAAGACCTTGAATACAAAAATTGAGAAAGTGGCAGTTACAGTCAAAAAGAATTTGGAAGTTTCATTTCAAAATACAATTTGTACTAAAACAGTAGGAAGTTCTAAAACTTCACCAATCGAATATGATGATTTGATAGAAAAACTAAAAACTAAATGCAGTACTTCAAACAAGGAGGATAAAATTAAGATTATCAATTTATTGCCGAATTCTTGGAGTCTAGCAAAAGTTAGTGATGAATTTAATGTGTCAGAACGTCTTGTTAAGTTAACAAGGCAATTAGTAAAAGAACAGGGAATTTTACCAGCATTACAAAAGTAAAGTGATCTGATTTGGTTGATGGAAACACAATCAATAAAGTTATTAAGTATTATGACGATGACAATAACAGCCGTTTGATGTCTGGAGAAAAAAAAAAGGAGAGAAAAGACTGTTTCTGTGGAAGAAAATGGTTCTAAGATTCAAAGACAAAAAAGGTTAATAATGGGTAATTTAAATGAACTATTCACTGAATTTTAAAAAAGAAATCCTGACATTAAAATTGGAAAATCAAAGTCTTGCGAGTCGAGACCAAAATGGTGTACTGTTGCAGGGGCATCTGACACATACAATGTTTTTGTTTGTTTGTATCAGCAAATATAAAAATTTTTCTGAGGTCAAGCAACCAATTATTTTTTTCTTGGCCCACTTGGTATGGATTGACCCTATTGATTAATTTCCCCTAAATCATGCATATTAAATTCTATCTGGCTCTCACTATTGGTTAAAATAAAAAACTCATCTACCCATATGGCCATGATCGCAATTTCTTCATTGCTCCCTTTATGATATACATCTGGATCTGCCTTTGACAGTAACATACCTAGTTTTATCAAAGTTTTATGCAAACATTTATTCCAGCAATGGCCTTTTTGCTTTAATCCATATATGCCTTTCTTCAAACGCCAAATTCTCCTTTTCCCTTGAGAAAGTTACGTTGTGCAAGACGCGACAGTTGGCTGCGACTGCGACGCTGCCCCCCCTCTTTTCCCACCCTGGCAGACGGCGACACGGCCGCAAGACGACTGGTGTCGTCGCCGTTTCCCAAGCTCCGGTCGGCGGCGGCGGATTCAAATACATAAGAAAAATAAGAATTCCGATTTTCTTGCTGTAAAAAATACTGTATGTTAATGCAACAAAGTTACATCGGCTCCCAGAGTTAGTTTTTCGATACAGATTCTCCTTTTACTTTAAAAAATTGAAAAGTATCTCTTCCGGTTTTGCGTGTTTTTTTCGCTGTATATTACTTCTCTATCGATTGTGAGGAAAGTAAAAGGCACAAAAAATTGATGTTTGCGTATCTTACAGTTTCACATCACAGCCTGATAATGAGGTGTCTATTTCTCCGATATTCGTCACAGTTATCCCGATACTTAATTTACAAGTAACCTACTGCATAAAATTTGAATTGTGTACAGTGAAAAATGTGGTCGCTGGCTACTTTACGTATGGTTTACGTTAGGTCATACATCGTTGCCGATGAAAAGAAGCTAACATAACGAAATTATTTTTAAAGTTGAGATCAGAATGATATCGAACTCCGTTACCGAGATTTGGGCTCATATCTCCGGGAGCGTCGCGACTAGCCGCCAGTTCTGTCGACGCGCAACGAGAATCGTGTGGTCATCACACGATAGAGAATGCATTTGTTTTGTTTCGCTGACACATTTGGACCTAATGAAACCATTTTGTGTCATATTTCGCCGGTATGAGTTACCAATATTTCTCCATATGCTCTTGACAATTTCATTTAAAATGCCACGAAATGTAGGTTTCTTAAACCCAAGTGATCAAGCAGAACCCATTTTCGTGGTTTTGCTGAGGCATCTGAACCTGTTCCAAGCTTTCTTTCTCGTTTATTTCTCTGATACGAGTCCCGAATATTCCTCCATCTGTTTCTGCACATTTGACCTAAAATTCCAATGAAAGATAAGTTTATTAACAATAAGCGCACGCTTGCGTTATTGCATTGTTTCAAGTTCTTGACAACAAGATAGGGTTACACCTTAAACATCTCTAGAATTTTCATTCTGAACGTCTACAGTATACACTGGCAGAAATGTGGAAGAAATAATGTCCGTGCTTGTTCACAAAATTTCCCCAAATTATACTTGTCTGTTTCTCCCATGCAGAAACTTTTGGAGCAAGCTAAGGCAACTTTCATAGCCGGCTGAGTCTTTATTCCCATCCAAATGAACTTCCATATTCTTATATTCTGACAGCATACATCGTTATGGATGAGATGAACATTTAATCTTGCCAAGCTGCACTCAAAAGATGACTCCAGGATTTACAAAAGACGAATTTCAATTGTGAACTGTGTCAGACCAGAAGGGCCTTGTAAAACAGTAGTGCACTTTTGGCATAAGTTTTTTGAGCACCATCTTCTACTAATGAATTGAAGTGAATGTGGCAAATTTCTTATTGCAGCATACTGTTTGCGCAATCTGTTGAGAAACACCTTCCTCAAAAACGAGCATCTATTGATTACAGAAAGCTATCATCAAGACACCAATCTACCGTTTACTTTCAAAGTGAAGGTATTGTAAAATGTAACTTTCTCGTTGTAATTTAGATTGTTCATTTTATAATGTACTTGCCGTTTTCAATTTTTATCGTCACAAAAAAGAGCAATGCGAAAATTGACCTTCAAGTTCATTTTCATCATTCTAATTCTACATCTGCATGGATTATACTGATTTTCATAACAGGCCTGAAAAATTTGCATTAATGGGAAAATATTATATATTTCACTCACCTGCCAGTTTCAACTGTGCACCAATTTCTTCCCAAATTCTGTCTCTGAACATAGTGTCTCTATATTTGGGGTTCTTCAAATCGTAAAGGCAAGGATGTTGCGAGACCAGCTCACACTGAATCACATCCTGTGAGTGGCTCATTTCAGTTTTCCTTGACTGGCTCGACATCTTTCTGGCAGCCGTACGTCTTTGTGTCATGCGACTTCCGTCGCAACACTGCTCACTGGTGCAGTGCTGCGGCAGCTGTCGCAACAGTCGCGCGTCGCATCCCAAACTCGAACTGCGCATGCGCCAGCAAGCAACTTCTGACGTCACGTAGCGACCCGTCGCAGTCGCTAGTGTGCGTCGCGTCTTGGACAACGTACCGTGTTGTTGTGGTCTTCAGTCCTGAGACTGGTTTGATGCAGCTCTCCATGCTACTCTATCCTGTGCAAGCTTCTTCATCTCCCAGTATCTACTGCAACAGACATCCTTCTGAATCTGCTTAGTGTATTCATCTCTTGGTCTCCCTCTACGTACCTTAAGGTCGCTTAACTTCATCAGGTGGAATCACATATATGTATTTGCTTTTCCAGCCTTCCATTCAGGTAGCCTGTTTTCACATCCATTTGATGAATTAATAAGTCTTCCCTTACTGCAAGAGTTAAAAGGTATCTTAATGATGAACACTTCATCACCGTGAGAATGTTTCATTGTAATGTATTCCTTATTTCTGGGAATATCCTTTAACTACCAATCTGGCTTTGAATTTTGGTATTTCACTCTCTGGATTTTTAATATTAAACACCCATCTTGTTCTTAGTGGCTTTTTATTTACAGGCATGTCAACCCATTCATATGTATCATTATTCACAAAAGAGTGCAGCTCCTTTTCAGTAGCTTTTTTCCAATCTTGAGCATTTGAATTTGCTACAGCTTGATCAACTGC
Source organism: Schistocerca cancellata (assembly GCF_023864275.1). Taxonomy (NCBI): domain Eukaryota; kingdom Metazoa; phylum Arthropoda; class Insecta; order Orthoptera; family Acrididae; genus Schistocerca; species Schistocerca cancellata. The sequence goes on along the minus strand of NC_064628.1, from coordinate 328,965,828 downwards.
GATTGGTTCATTGTTGATTGTTTGGGCAGCACACATTTCATACTCTGGATATTCTTTTCGTTTTGCTATATGTGAAGACTGCCTTAAACTGACCTATGTTGAATCTTCTTTCTCAATTTGATTCTCGGGTAGCACCTCAGCTTCCTCTTTATTCTCGTTTTCCTCTGTTTCAGTATCCATCTCTGTTTCAGCACTATCACAAATTATGCTTGGTTACATTACTGTATCATTTTGACTACTTTCCTTTAATTTAGGTCTATAAACCTCTAAAAATACTACATCTCTACTACTTATTATCTTCTTATTCACAGGATTATAACGTCTGTAGCCTTTTGAATCCTCACAGTAGCCAACAAAAATATATTTTTGAGATTTTGCATCCCATTTTCCTCTTAATGGTTTTGGAATCTGAACCATGGCTTCACATACAAAGACTTTTAAGTGCTTTAGATCCAGTTTCTTCCCAGTCCATACTTCATAAGGTGTCTGTATGTCTCACAGCTTTGGTAGGTGATCTGTTAATTAAATACACTGCTGTTGACACAGCCTATGCCCAGAAACACTTAGGTAGCTCAGCATCGCTTAACATACTTTTTGCCTTTTCTACAGTGGTTCTGTTGGCTTGATCTGCAACTCCATTCTGAGAAGGACTTTAGTGAATGATAGTCTGATGCCTAATATCCGTTCCATTCAACTGTTCCTTAAACCATTTGTTTACATATTCTGATCCATTGTCTGATCTAATAATTTTAATTTTCTTCCTAGTCTGTCTTTCGACCATTTTCCAATAAACAACAAACACATCATTCACCTGATCCTTGCTACTTATGTCAGGAAATAGAAGCAACCCCCTAAGAATTTTTTCTCCATAGGTCCACAGAGATCTGAGTGTATGAGTTGCAAGACTTTGGTAGATCTGCTCTGACTAGATTTAAATGGCAATCTAGCATGCTTCCCTTGCAAACACACCTTCCATTGGATATTTTCATTCCATAATTTTTCATCCCAGTTGCCATATTCTTCAGTGAAGTCATACTTTTCCTATTCAAAGGTCCAAGTCTCCTAGGCCACAAGAAACCTTTTGCAGCATAAACAGAGCGATTTCCTGTTTCAGCAGTATTTTGAACTGTATTCACTTTGTAAATACCTCTTACACTACTTGCAGTAGCTACAATATCACCACAAGATTTTATCACTTTGGCTCCCTCTATATCTAAGATAACTTTATTACCCTTCTTTACTATTTCGCTTACTGACAACAAATTAGTTGCAATATTCTTTACATAATGTACATCTGAGCAGTAACAATTTCCTTTCCCCCATTCACAAGCAAATTAATATCCACTTTTCCTGCGAATTCACACCTTAACTTACATCCGTCAACTGTGGAAATTCCAATGTCAGTCCTTGACTGAACATCATACAAACCTGATTGAGCTTTACTAATGTGCACAGATGCTCCTGAATCTGTGAACCAATCTGCATGATCGTCACCCGCTTCAATAAGAGAGTGAAAAAACAGAAAATGCCTTACCTTTATGGGTAGTCTTTCTCTCAGGACTACTAGAATTAACATGCTTCTTTTCTTTTATACTTAACTTTTCCTTACAGTGTGAAGCAATATGTCCAATTTTCTGGCATCTGAAACGTCTTACTGGCTTCTTCTTGTACTTAGAGTACAAAGTCGACACTGTTTCCTTTTCTGAAGCATCAGAATCTGGTTCACTCTTCATGTCCTGTAGAATCTTTACTTTAATACTACCCACTGTAATGGGTATTCCCAACTTTCCAAAATCCATAATCATTGGCGAATATTTCTCTGGCAGTCGAGCTAACAATAAAGCTCCAATCTATTCACCCGCATTTTCAAAACCAATATTCCTCAGACGATTGGAGATTGAAATTATTTTATTCACATATTCATCCATGCTTTTACACTTATTCAATCTTGTGGTTATCAGCTCATGAAGTAATCCTACTTTTCTGGTTAAATAACCATCTTGAAATGCGTTTTTCAGTTTGTCCCATACCTCCTTTGCTGACATAGCCGTTTCTATGTGAACATAATTCACCAGATCAATCAAAAGGATTAGTTTTGATTTCGCCTTCCGATCCTTAGTAGCAAAACTTTATTCCGTAGGTTCCAATTTACCATTTACGACGTCCCACAAGTCATCCAACTGCAAATATGCCTCAAAAGTAAATTTCTAGGTTGCGTAATTTTTGCACCCTACAAGCCGCTCTATATTTGCGGTATCTGTGTTGTTACTAATTTTACAGTTATTTTTCTTCTTCTTATAACACACACAATCCAACTTTATATGAACTTCTGCACACCTTTTGTGCAAATACACATCACCTTAAAGCTTATTATTTCACTTTAACTCAGTAGCTGGGCCCATAACCTGCCGCAGTTTATGCAGATTAACGCAGCTAAATGCCAAGTAACAACTATTTAAAGGACAAAATAAACTTTTGCTTTATTCGCACAACACATATTAATACATTTGGCTACACAAATATATTAAGTTACTCATCAACAAACATGGAACATGTTTATTCCACAGAGTCTAATGCACTCTACACATCATACCTTGTGTGCCACTATGCATGCTGGAAAATGTTCACATATCCCCAACATGTGGCCTTCAGTTTCAGTCAGACACAGACATACAAGAGTGGGTGTAGTTGTGGATCAGTCTGCAGCAAACGCACATTCTGTGAAACAGGAATTGATCATCTTGTCTCCCAGTGGGATAAATGCCTTACTGCATGTGATGATTACTTCTGAATGGAACCATTCCAAGGGCCTGTTATGCCGGGTATTTGGTTTTCATGTGACTGCCCCTCATATAACTCAACAAAGAGTGGAGTTGGTGTGGTTGATGCTGTGTGTTCAGAATATAATGTTGGAAAGCAAACATGACACTTGTTATTGTGACACTTTATGCCATTTATAACATTGCTGGTATGAATAAAATTTTAGAACACAAAGCAAATATGACTGAATATTTCAAGAACCTTATTTTCTCAAGCAGCTAAGTTTGAAATTAATAAAACCACACATGGCATAGAGAGCTATCCACAAGAATCTCCCAGAGGAACATTCACCAGCTGCAGCATGCTCTCTGGGATTAAAACTAACAAAGTGGGTCCAGAAGTCAAACTAGGTCATTGCAAAAAAATTCTAAAATTTGCCGAAAGTGGGTGCATCTGTGCCATTCTGCAACATTATATGAAGATTGTGCAGAAAATACAGATAAGTAAAATACGAATTATAAAGAGTAAGAGTTGTTTTAAATTGCACCACGCACTGAAATGTGTAACACAGAGACACGGTTGTAGCCCATCCCCGATGTTATTCAATCTGTACACTGAGCAAGCAGTAAAGGAAACAAAAGGAAAATCTGGAATAGGAATGAAGGTCCAGGGAGAAGAAATAAAAACTTTTAGGCTTGCTGATGACATTGTAATTCTGTCAGAGACAGCGAAGAACTTGGACAAGCAGTTGAATGGAATGATCAGTGACTTGGAAAAAAAAAAAAAAAAAAAGGCTTTAAATGTTCAAGAATGTTTTTAAATGCTATTAATGTCCCGATTTTCACTGGAATAACACCTCATTTTTAAGGAAATAGAGGAGTATTTTGGCACTGCTATTTAAAATTTATGTCTTACTCTGGAACATAAGTAAAATGTTGGGTCTGTCAGATCCAGCCTTGGCCCCCTCCCACCATCCATTTTAATGTTAAAAACAGTGTTCTATATTCTTACAGGAGGCAAGTCTGGTCAAATATAGTTAAGAGATCCTATAACCATCTACCTGTGAACTAATGCTTGTTGAGATACGGGCAGAAGAGGAATACCAGGAGGGGGGGGGCAGGCGTGGGGGAGGGGGAGGCAGAGAGAGAGAGAGAGAGAGAGAGAGAGAGAGGGGGGGGGGCATGAATAGTGCTGTTGGGTGTAGAATACATATGCTCACTGCTGGAAAACAAAGATACTAAGGTCAGCTGAATGAGAAGATCATGCTACTACATCTCTATGACCAATCCATGACCCAAATGTTTGCATTAGGTACTGCTATACATGGTGTAGGACATGGGCTGCTGTCCCGTCATGTATAAACTGAATCTACTGTCTTCAAGGGTAGCATTCTCTAATAGCAATGGTTATTTGGCGCACACACAAATTGGTGATAAACAGCCTGTTAATTTGTATGGCTTACTGCTGGTCCTGTGAGTCTGCCACCCACAATTTCAGCCTGCATATTCATACTAAAACGAATCTGATGCCCTGCATGCCTGATGATTTAATGATTAATACTTACCCACAATGGTTATTGGGGCAATTTATTGTCCCTTATCCCACTAAACACCATTCCCCGTGCAAAATGCAAGTGGTGAACTACGGGATCACCTTAAAATCCATTGGCAGATCTGTGTAATTGTGGCATCACTCACATTTAATATGCAAATTGTGTACAGTCAACTATGATCTCGTCCTTTATGACAATGATACCACATCTCGAATTCACAGGAACAACCTGATAAACATGTTTTTAAGATGTAATTAATGGTGAGAAAATTGATCTGTGTAAATGACGTGTGTCAATAAACGCTATCTGCCTGTTTGCTACACCACAGAAGAATATCAACTCTTCCACTTCTCGCGTGGAATACTAAGACTTCATTTCACTGTAAAGTTGTTAACAAACCACAAAATCAACAATATTAGTCTGATGTCAACACAACCTCACAACAATGTGCATTGAATGGTTGAGATAGGAGACAGTCTAAGTGCTATGTGTGACGTCAGCTACAGAGTATAGAGACAATCACAAACAATAACAAATGAGCAATTAATGTCAATAGGAAGCCACTTTACATGGACAGTTCTCAGAAAGCAAAATGGCCCACATTTCAACAAGCATGTTTCTGGACATATTTTTATGCGACTATTTTGATGTTGCTAGGTTTTTAATAATGAATAGGAAAATAGGAATGCGGGTAAGCTACTACAAACAGCATAGTGAACGCATTATTGTGGCCAAGATAGATACGAAGCCCACACCTACTACAGCAGTACAAGTTTATATGCCAACTAGCTCTGCAGATGACGAAGAAATTGAAGAAATGTATGATGAAATAAAAGAAATTATTCAGATAGTGAAGGGAGACGAAAATTTAATAGTCATGGGTGACTGGAATTCGAGTGTAGGAAAAGGGAGAGAAGGAAACATAGTAGGTGAATATGGATTGGGGCTAAGAAATGAAAGAGGAAGCCGCCTGGTAGAATTTTGCACAGAGCACAACTTAATCATAGCTAACACTTGGTTTAAGAATCATGATAGAAGGTTGTATACATGGAAGAACCCTGGAGATACTAAAAGGTATCAGACAGATTATAAATGGTAAGACAGACATTTAGGAACCAGGTTTTAAATTGTAAGACATTTCCAGGGGCAGATGTGGACTCTGACCACAATCTATTGGTTATGACCTGTAGATTAAAACTGAAGAAACTGCAAAAAGGTGGGAATTTAAGGAGATGGGACCTGGATAAACTGAAAGAACCAGAGGTTGTACAGAGTTTCAGTGAGAGCATAAGGGAACAATTGACAGGAATGGGGGAAAGAAATACAGTAGAAGAGGAATGGGTAGCTTTGAGGGATGAAGTAGTGAAGGCAGCAGAGGATCAAGTAGGCAAAAAGACGAGGGCTAGTAGAAATCCTTGGGTAACAGAAGAAATATTGAATTTAATTGATGAAAGGAGAAAATATAAAAAAGCAGTAAATGAAGCAGGCAAAAAGTAATACAAACGTCTCAAAAATGAGATCGACAGGAAGTGCAAAATGGCTAAGCAGCGATGGCTAGAGGACAAATGTAAGGATGTAGAGGCTTATCTCACTACGGGTAAGATAGATACTGCCTACAGGAAAATTAGAGAGACCTTTGGAGATAAGAGAACCACTTGTATGAACATCAAGAGCTCAGATGGAAACCCAGTTCTAAGCAAAGAAGGGAAAGCAGAAAGGTGGAAGGAGTATATAGAGGGTCTATACAAAGGCGACGTACTTGAGGACAATATTATGGAAGTGGAAGAGGATGTAGATGAAGATGAAATGGGAGATATGATACTGCGTGAAGAGAGTGACAGAGCACTGAAAGACCTGAGTCGAAACAAGGCCCCCGGAGTAGACAACATTCCATTGGAACTACTGACAGCCTCGGGAGAGCCAGTCCTGACAAAACTCTACCATCTGGTGCGCAAGATGTATGAAACAGGTGAAATACCCTCAGACTTCAAGAAGAATATAATAATTCCAATCCCAAAGAAAGCAGGTGTTGACAGATGTGGAAATTACCGAACAATCAGTTTAATAAGCCACAGCTGCAAAATACTAACACGAATTCTTTACAGACGAATGGAAAAACTAGTAGAAGCCGACCTCGGGGAAGATCAGTTTGGATTTCGTAGAAATACTGGAACACGTGAGGCAATACTGACCTTACGACTTATCTTAGAAGAAAGATTAAGGAAAGGCAAACCTACGTTTCTAGCATTTGTAGACTTAGAGAAAGCTTATGACAATGTTGACTGGAATACTCTCTTTAAAATTCTAAAGGTGGCAGGGGTAAAATACAGGGAGCGAAAGGCTATTTACAATTTGTACAGAAACCAGATGGCAGTTATAAGAGTCGAGGGACATGAAAGGGAAGCAGTGGTTGGGAAGGGAGTAAGACAGGGTTGTAGCCTCTCCCTGATGTTATTCAATCTGTATATTGAGCAAGCAGTAAAGGAAACAAAAGAAAAATTCGGAGTAGGTATTAAAATCCATGGAGAAGAAATAAAAACTTTGAGGTTCGCCGATGACATTGTATTTCTGAAAGTATTTGTATGGAGTGTATCCATGTATGGAAGTGAAACATGGACGGTAAATAGTTTGGACAAGAAGAGAATAGAAGCTTTTGAAATGTGGTGCTACAGAAGAATGCTGAAGATTAGATGGGTAGATCACATAACTAATGAGGAAGTATTGAATAGGATTGGGGAGAAGAGAAGTTTGTGGCACAACTTGACCAGAAGAAGGGATCGGTTGGTAGGACATGTTCTGAGGCATCAAGGGATCACCAATTTAGTATTGGAGGGCAGCGTGGAGGGTAAAAATCGTAGGGGGAGACCAAGAGATGAATACACTACGCAGATTCAGAAGGATGTAGGTTGCAGTAGGTACTGGGAGATGAAGAAGCTTGCACAGGATAGAGTAGCATGGAGAGCTGCATCAAACCAGTCTCAGGACTGAAGACCACAACAACAACAACAACAGTTTTGAACAGTATTATTGCCTGTAAGAATATAAAAAGTCAACATTTATAATGTAGAAGTATGTTTTAAAAGACCATTGTCCCTCTCCGTGTCTGGTTTTTATTTATAGATTGAACTATAGCAGTGTACTGTACACTTTCAGAGGATGAAACTTTTATTTTACAATAAATAGCACAAAAGGGCATTATTAACATTGTGGAAATGTGAATGCTAAGTCATTTTTGTTCTGTAGCAATTGTAGCCACTGCAGTGAGGCGATGATTTTCAATGTACGATGCAACTGATTCCCATGCTTTCAGCAATTCTCTTATTGCTCCAGAAGATTGTCGATTTGCTGTTACAAAGTTGCCACCGCCACCGAAGAACTCTTCTCCACAACTTCCTGCTGTGAAACACACTGCAACTTCACAAGCACTATGGTGATAATTTCCTCTACAAGCTCATCAGTATCACTGTTATCCTCTTCTAGCCCCATGCTCTTGGCCCAAGCTGCAATCTTGTTGATTACAGGCACCACAGGTACTGACCCAAATGCTTGAGAGTCACATACAACAATGAACTCTGGCCAAAGCTTCTCCCAAACAGAAGTGAGAGCTCTCTTGGTAACCCCTTCTCACGCCTTCTCAATCATGTTGACGCAGACAATGATGCTGAAGTGATATTTCCAAAACTCTCAGAGTGAGATTGGTAGCTTCAGTCAACTCATAGCAATACTCAAAGAGTGCTTTAGTGTAGAGCTTCTTAAAATTAGAAACAATCTGCTGGTGCATAAGCTGGAATAACAGAGTGGTGTTAGGAGGCAGAAATTAGATCTTGATGAACTGAAATTCTTCAAGGAGGTGGTCTTGTAAGCCTGGAGAATGGGCGGGAACATTGCACATAACATGCAAGACATGGAGTGGCAGATACATCTCGAGCAAATATTTTTTTTCACCAGGACCAAACATTTCATTGGTCCAATGACAAAAATGATTACACATCACCCAAGACTTGTTGTTGGACCTCAACATCACATTTAACCTGCTCTTCTGGACTTTACATTTCTTGAAGGCTTGTGGAATTTCTTAATGGTAAACAAGCAGCAGTTTAATTTTCGAATCGCCACTTGCATTGGCACAGAATAGCAGTGCAAGATGGTCTTTCATTGGCTTGAGACTGGGCAATGCATTCTCCTCTGCTGTTATGAAGATATGCTTCAGCATCTTTTTCCAGAATAGATCCGACTTGTCACAATTAAAAAACCTGTTGCAACAGATAATCTTCAGAATCTAAGAGCACATTGAAGTTGCTGATGGAATTCTTTGCTGCCTTTGTGTTGGAGCTGGCTGCTTTGCCATGCCTCAGAATGTGAACCACCCACGGCTTCCCTTAAACACTTATTTTGCCACTGATGATCCTGGCGCTTTCTTAATGAGGTTGGCCAAAATCATTCTTACCACCGCAGTAATGATGTTCTCGTTAAATGTTGCCTTGCAATTGTTTTTCCATTTACCCTTGTAAGGAGCAATCTTTCCACACTGTCCAGAATATGAAACTGTTGTTTGTGGTACTCTTGTCACTCCCTTCGCTGCATCTATCTCCTTACTCCTGTCCTTGTTGTTGACGATAGTGCAAATAGTTTATGTAGGTCAATTGTATGTGCGTGCTAAATAAGGAATGCTCACAACACATTTAGGAAGGTCATTTTCTTTGTCTTATGGTTGTCTTCTTTCGACTTTATCTTCGGTGACATTTCTACTTATCTTATTAAAATTTACAAACAGAAAAAACACTATGTGAATATAAGTTCAGAAAAATGTGTGATCGCAAGCTGTATTAAGATGGCAGAAAATGAGTGCTAAACCCAGACTGCAGAGCATACTACAGACATTGTTCATATGCTGCTGTCGACAATGAATAGGTTGACATTGTTGAACATTTCCCCTGCTGCATGCGAATGGCTGGTGACGCCACACTAAATCGTCATCTCATCATCACTCGTTATGCAAAACATCACTCGTTAAGCAAGTCATCTTCAACAATTTGTTTTGTTTGTTATGCAAATTACACATTATGGGAGGTGCTCGTTAAGTGAGGTTCCACTGTACTATTTTTACCAAAAGTTCACACAGCACACATATCCTACCTACATCTGTTACTCATCTGCCACCCGAGTAGGAGCAATTACGGCAAGAACTGACTTTCCTGAATAATAGTCTAAAACTTCAATTGTAGCTATAGCTATTAGTGGACGAGTAGTTACAATTTAATTTCAAGAACCTTTTTAAATTCTTTTCTAAGTACATAGTGCTACATTTACAAGCAGAAACACTATAATGTACAAGAACTTTTAACAAAATTAATGATATCAAACAACACTAAAGGGTGTAGTTTATCAACTTTCAATTCGCAGCAAAGAGCCTCTGAGCACTCCATTGAGCTTGTTTTTTGTGAGATAAGTAGTATATGTTAAATCAGAACAGACATAGTGCAAATAGTTTATGTAGGTCAATTGTATGTGCATGCTAAATAAGGAATGCTCACAACACATTTAGGAAGGTCATTTTCTTTGTCTTATGGTTGTCTTCGTAGGTAGGATATGTGTGCTGTGTGAACTTTTGGTAAAAATAGTACAGTGGAACCTCACTTAACGAGCAACTCATAGATATGATAACTTTGTCAAAATGAGTCAACACACAACACAAAGAAGTGAATTGAAATGAAGCAAAACTGTATGGAACACAAGAAGTTCTGTCATCTTAACAGTAAGATTTCATAGAAGTTGTATGTATTCTGTTTGACTATTATAAATAACATTATCAGTTAGAGACTTTTGGGAAGTACAACTTTGAAATAAAGTCATTATTCTAATCTCACTATGAAATTAATTGGTATGGTGCCACACAGAAAATGAAACTAAACATCTATCTGTGGAACAAAAGAAGAAAGTTACATGGCCCTGTGTGTCCTGGTAAATGAGTAGTACTCAGACTGGGTGAAAATTTACTTGAGAACGTCATGATGGAATTAAAATTTAGTGAAGGTAGTGTGATGCAGTACATGTTTTCCCACGGTTTAGGCTAGCGCTAGTTTATGGCGAAAGGCACTCAGATGTTTATTCATAAAAATTAAGAAAGTAGAATGCTTCTCACATACTGACAAGAGTTTAGAATCCGACCAAGGCTGATAAATATTCCTGACCACAAAGCAAGTAATATAATAGTCCTGTAGAAAAGTATGGTATGAACCATTAAGCTATATGACAGTTGAACTAACTGTGAAACTCTGCAACAAATGTTTAACCACATTTTAAGTAGAATAGGATCAAATTCTATCTTCATTGTACCCGAAATTTACATTATTATTATTATTATTATTATTATTATTATTATTATTATTGACTTTTTTTTCTCAGACTTAAGTATGGTTAAAAATGGAACGTGACGCGGACCTCGGTCAAGCGTGACTTCCTTGTAACTGTATGGTATATGTTATATTGCATTTAGGAACTTTCGGGTAATTGAACATGTATCAATAATTACAGATTTTTGTAGTTGTATATATATGTTTGGATGTAGCTGTATTGCATTGATGTACTGGTGAATATTGTGAGGTATGACTCCTGTAGTTGATAGTATAATTGGTATAATGTCAACTTTATCCTGATGCCACATGCCCTTGACTTCCTCAGCCAGTTGGATGTATTTTTCAATTTTTTCTCCTGTTTTCTTCTGTATATTTGTTGTGTTGGGTATGGATATTTCAATTAGTTGTGTTAATTTCTTCTTTTTATTGGTGAGTATGATGTCAGGTTTGTTATGTGGTGTTGTTTTATCTGTTATAATCGTTCTGTTCCAGTATAATTTGTATTCATCATTCTCCAGTACATTTTGTGGTGTGTACTTGTATGTGGGAACGTGTTGTTTAATTAGTTTATGTTTTATGGCAAGTTGTTGATGTATTATTTTTGCTACATTGTCATGTCTTCTGGGGTATTCTGTATTTGCTAGTATTGTACATCCGCTTGTGATGTGATCTACTGTTTCTATTTGTTGTTTGCAAAGTCTGCATTTATCTGTTGTGGTATTGGGATCTTTAATAATATGCTTGCTGTAATATCTGGTGTTTATTGTTTGATCCTATAATGCAATCATGAATCCTTCCGTCTCACTGTATATATTGCCGTTTCTTAGCCATGTGTTGGATGCGTCTTGATCTATGTGTGGCTGTGTTAGATGATACGGGTGCTTGCCGTGTAGTGTTTTCTTTTTCCAATTTACTTTCTTTGTATCTGTTGATGTTATGTGATCTAAAGGGTTGTAGAAGTGGTTATGAAATTGCAATGGTGTAGCTGATGTATTTATATGAGTGATTGCTTTGTGTATTTTGCTAGTTTCTGCTCGTTCTAGAAAGAATTTTCTTAAATTGTCTACCTGTCCATAATGTAGGTTTTTTATATCTATAAATCCCCTTCCACCTTCCTTTCTGCTTAATGTGAATCTTTCTGTTGCTGAATGTATGTGATGTATTCTATATTTGTGGCATTGTGATCGTGTAAGTGTATTGAGTGCTTCTAGGTCTGTGTCACTCCATTTCACTACTCCAAATGAGTAGGTCAATACTGGTATAGCATAAGTATTTATAGCTTTTGTCTTGTTTCTTGCTGTCAATTCTTTTTTCAGTATTTTTGTTAGTCTTTGTCTATATTTTTCTTTTAGTTCTTCTTTAATATTTGTATTATCTATTCCTATTTTTTGTCTGTATCCTAGATATTTATAGGCATCTGTTTTTTCCATCGCTTCTATGCAGTCGCTGTGGTTATCCAATATGTAATGTTCTTGTTTAGTGTGTTGTCCCTTGACTATGCTATTTTTCTTACATTTGTCTGTTCCAAAAGCCATATTTATATCATTACTGAATACTTCTGTTATCTTTAGTAATTGGTTGAGTTGTTGCTGCCAGTAGTTTTAGATCATCCATGTATAGCAAATGTGTGATTTTGTGTGGGTATGTTCCAGTAATATTGTATCCATAATTTGTATTATTTGGCATGTTGGATAGTGGGTACAGAGCAAGGCAGAACCAGAAAGGACTTAATGAGTCTCCTTGGTATATTCCACGCTTAATCTGTATTGGCTGTGATGTGATATTATTTGAATTTGTTTGATATTAAGTGTGGTATTCCAATTTTTCATTACTATGTTTAGGATCTGTATCAATTTAGGATCTACTTTGTATATTTCCAATATTTGTAGTATCCATGAGTGGGGTACACTATCAAAAGCTTTTTGGTAATCAATGTATGCGTAGTGTAGCGACCTTTGTTTAGTTTTAGCTTGATATGTCACCTCTGCATCAATTATCAGTTGCTCTTTACATCCTCGTGCTCCTTTGCAACAGCCTTTTTGTTCTTCATTTATAATTTTGTTCTGTGTTGTATGTGTCATTAATTTCTGTGTAATGACTGGAGTTAATATTTTGTATATTGTTGGTAGGCATGTTATGGGGCGATATTTAGCTGGGTTTGCTGTGTCTGCTTGATCTTTAGGTTTCAGATAAGTTATTCCATGTGTAAGTGTATCAGGGAATGTGTATGGGTCTGCAATGTAACTGTTAAATAATTTAGTTAGTTGTGAATGTGTTGAGGTGAACTTCTTTAGCCAGAAATTTGCTATTTTATCTTTTCCAGGGGCTTTCCAATTGTGAGTAGAATTAATTGCTTGGGTGACTTCATGTTGCAAAACTATCACTTCAGGCATCCGCGGTATCATGTTGTATGTGTCTGTTTCTGCTTGTATCCAACGTGCATGCCTGTTATGTTGTACCGGGTTTGATCATTTGTTGCTCCAGAAGTGTTCCATGTCTGTTATGCTTGGTGGATTGTCTATTTTTTGTGTGTGTTATCTATTGTCTGGTAAAATTTCTTTTGGTTTGTGTTGAATGTTTGGTTTTGTTTCCTTCTATTTTCACTTTTTTTTTTATCTTCTAAGTCGTTTGGCCAATGCTTGTAATTTCTGCTTCTTTTCATCTAATTGCTCTATCACTTCTTGTGAGATTTTACCTAACCTTTTTCGATTTTTTTTCTGACATTTCATTTCTTATAAATTGTGTTAGCTGTCCGATGTCTTTTCTCAGTTTTTCTATTCTGATCTGTAGCCTGTGTTGCCATGCTGGTTTTGTGGGTTTCTTCTGTGTGTTGGTTGGTTCTGATCTCTGCCCAGTGTGTATATTTAGTGTAGTGAGTGCTCCTGTATAAACCAGTAGTTGTAACTCTTCCATAGTTGTGTTTTCATTGATTTTGTTGTGTATAATTGTGTTGATAGTTTTTAATGCTGTTTCGACTTGTGGGTTATTTGGCGGTCTATGCAAGAATGGTCTAATGTCTGTATTTGTGTCTTTGTATTCTATATATGTCAGCTGAAATTTCTCTTCTATATCTAACACGTGTGTCTCTTCGTGTTCTATTTGTGTTTATTATTATTATTATTATTATTATTATCCCCCCCCCCCCCCCCCCCCATGAACCATGTACCTTGCCGTTGGTGGGGAGGCTTGAGTGCCTCAGCGATACAGATAGCCGTACCGCAGGTACAACCACAGAGGAGGGGTATCTGTTGAGAGGCCAGACAAACGTGTGGTTCCTGAAGAGGGGCAGCAGCCTTTTCAGTAGTTGCAAGGGCAACAGTCTGGATGATTGACTGATCTGGCCTTGTAACAATAACCAAATCGGCCTTGCTGTGCTGGTACTGCGAACGGCTGAAAGCAAGGGGAAACTACGGCCGTAATTTTTCCCGAGGGCATGCAGCTTTACTGTATGATTAAATGATGATGGCGTCCTCTTGGGTAAAATATTCCGGAGGGAAAATAGTCCCCCATTCGGATCTCCGGGCGGGGACTACTCAAGAGGATGTCGTTATCAGGAGAAACAAAACTGGCATTCTACGGTTCGGATCGTAGAATGTCATATCCCTTAATCGGGCAGGTAGGTTCGAAAATTTAAAAAGGGAAATGGATAGGTTAAAGTTAGATATAGTGGGAATTAGTGAAGTTCGGTGGCAGGAGGAACAAGACTTCTGGTCAGGTGACTACAGGGTTATAAACACAAAGTCAAATAGGGGTAATGCAGGAGTAGGTTTAATAATGAATAAGAAAACAGGAGTGCGGGTAAGATACTACAAACAGCATAGTGAACGCATTATTGTGGCCAAGATAGATACGAAGCCCACACCTACTACAGCAGTACAAGTTTATATGCCAACTAGCTCTGCAGATGATGAAGAAATTGAAGAAATGTATGATGAAATAAAAGAAATTATTCAGATAGTGAAGGGAGACGAAAATTTAATAGTCATGGGTGACTGGAATTCGAGTGTAGGATAAGGGAGAGAAGGAAACGTAGTAGGTGAATATGGACTGGGGCTAAGAAATGAAAGAGGAAGCGGCCTGGTAGAATTTTGCACTGAGCACAACTTAATCATAGCTAACACTTGGTTTAAGAATCATGATAGAAGGTTGTATACATGGAAGAACCCTGGAGATACTAAACGGTATCAGATAGATTATATAATGGTAAGACAGACATTTAGGAACCAGGTTTTAAATTGTAAGACATTTCCAGGGGCAGATGTGGACTCTGACCACAATCTATTGGTTATGACCTGTAGATTAAAACTGAAGAAACTGCAAAAAGGTGGGAATTTAAGGAGATGGGACCTGGATAAACTGAAAGAACCAGAGGTTGTACAGAGTTTCAGGAAGAGCATAAGAGATCAATGGACAGGAATGGGGGAAAGAAATACAGTAGAAGAAGAATGGGTAGCTTTGAGGGATGAAGTAGTGAAGGCAGCAGAGGATCAAGTAGGTAAAAAGACGAGGGCTAGTAGAAATCCTTGGGTAACAAGAAATATTGAATTTAATTGATGAAAGGAGAAAATATAAAAATGCAGTAAATGAAGCAGGCAAAAAGGAATACAAACGTCTCAAAAATGAGATCGACAGAAAGTGCAAAATGGATAAGCAGGGATGGCTAGAGGACAAATTTTAGGATGTAGAAGCTTATCTCACTAGGGGTAAGATAGATACTGCCTACAGGAAAATTAAAGTGACCTTTGGAGAAAAGAGAGCCACTTGTACGAATATCAAGAGCTCAGATGGAAACCCAGTTCTAAGCAAAGAAGGGAAAGCAGAAAGGTGGAAGGAGTATATAGAGCGTCTATACAAGGGCGATGTACTTGAGGACTATATTATGGAAATGGAAGAGGATGTAGATGAAGATGAAATGGGAGATGCGATACTGCATGAAGAGTTTGACAGAGCACTGAAAGACCTGAGTCAAAACAAGGCTCCCGGAGAGGACAACATTCCATTGGAACTACTGACAGCCTTGGGAGAGCCAGTCCTGACAAAACTCTACCATCTGGTGAGCAAGATGTATGAAACAGGCGAAATACCCTCAGACTTCAAGAAGAATATAATAATTCCAATCCCAAAGAAAGCAGGTGTTGACAGATGTGAAAATTACCGAACAATCAGTTTAATAAGCCACAGCTGCAAAATACTAACACGAATTCTTTACAGACGAATGGAAAAACTAGTAGAAGCCGACCTCGGGGAAGATCAGTTTGGATTCCGTAGAAATACTGGAACACGTGAGGCAATACTGACCTTACGACTTATCTTAGAAGAAAGATTAAGGAAAGGCAAACCTACGTTTCTAGCATTTGTAGACTTAGAGAAAGCTTTTGACAATGTTGACTGGAATACTCTCTTTCAAATTCTAAAGGTGGCAGGGGTAAAATACAGGGAGCGAAAGGCTATTTACAATTTGTACAGAAACCAGATGGCAGTTATAAGAGTCGAGGGACATGAAAGGGAAGCAGTGGTTGGGAAGGGAGTAAGACAGGGTTGTAGCCTCTCCCTGATGCTATTCAATCTGTATATTGAGCAAGCAGTAAAGGAAACAAAAGAAAAATTTGGAGTAGGTATTAAAATCCATGTAGAAGAAATAAAAACTTTGAGGTTCGCCGATGACATTGTAATTCTGTCAGAGACAGCAAAGAACTTGGAAGAGCAGTTGAACGGAATGGACAGTGTCTTGAAAGGAGGGTATAAGATGAACATCAACAAAAGCAAAACGAGGATAATGAAATGTAGTCAAATTAAGTCGGGTGATGCTGAGGGAATTAGATTAGGAAATGAGACACTTAAAGTGGTAAAGGAGTTTTGCTATTTGGGGAGCAAAATAACTGATGATAGTCGAAGTAGAGAGGATATAAAATGTAGACTGGCAATGGCAAGGAAAGCGATTATGAAGAAGAGAAATTTGTTAACATCGAGTATAGATTTAAGTGTCAGGAAGTCATTTCTGAAAGTATTTGTATGGAGTGTAGCCATGTTAGAAGCTTTCGAAATGTGGTGCTACAGAAGAATGCTGAAGATTAGATGGGTGGATCACATAACTAATGAGGAAGTATTGAATAGGATTGGGGAGAAGAGAAGTTTGTGGCACAACTTGACCAGAAGAAGGGATTGGTTGGTAGGACATGTTCTGAGGCATCAAGGGATCACCAATTTAGTATTGGAGGGTAGCGTAGAGGGTAGAAATCGTAGGGGGGAGACCAAGAGATGAATACACTAAGCAGATTCAGCAGGATGTAGGTTGCAGTAGGTACTGGGAGATGAAGAAGCTTGCACAGGATAGAGTAGCATGGAGAGCTGCATCAAACCAGTGTCGGGACTGAAGACCACAACAACAACACACATTATTATTATTATTATCATCTTTTTGACTTTTTTTTTCTCAGACTTAAGTCTGGTTAAAAATGGAACGTGACGCGGACCTCGGTCAAGCGTGACTTCCTTGTAACTGTATGGTATATGTTATATTGCATTTAGGAACTTTCGGGTAATGAACATGTATCAATAATTACAGATTTTTGTAGTTGTATATATATGTTTGGATGTAGCTGTATTGCATTAATGTACTGGTGAATATTGTGAGGTATGACTCCTGTAGTTGATAGTATAATTGGGATAATGTCGACTTTATCCTGATGCCACATGTCCTTGACTTCCTCAGCCAGTTGGATGTATTTTTCAATTTTTTCTCCTGTTTTCTTCTGTATATTTGTTGTGTTGGGTATGGATATTTCAATTAGTTGTGTTAATTTCTTCTTTTTATTGGTGAGTATGATGTCAGGTTTGTTATGTGGTGTTGTTTTATCTGTTATAATCGTTCTGTTCCAGTATAATTTGTATTCATCATTCTCCAGTACATTTTGTGGTGTGTACTTGTATGTGGGAACGTGTTGTTTTATTAGTTTATGTTTTATGGCAAGTTGTTGATGTATTATTTTTGCTACATTGTCATGTCTTCTGGGGTATTCTGTATTTGCTAGTATTGTACATCCGCTTGTGATGTGATCTACTGTTTCTATTTGTTGTTTGCAAAGTCTGCATTTATCTGTTGTGGTATTGGGATCTTTAATAATATGCTTGCTGTAATATCTGGTGTTTATTGTTTGATCCTATAATGCAATCATGAATCCTTCCGTCTCACTGTATATATTGCCTTTTCTTAGCCATGTGTTGGATGCGTCTTGATCTATGTGTGGCTGTGTTAGATGATACGGGTGCTTGCCGTGTAGTGTTTTCTTTTTCCAATTTACTTTCTTTGTATCTGTTGATGTTATGTGATCTAAAGGGTTGTAGAAGTGGTTATGAAATTGCAATGGTGTAGCTGATGTATTTATATGAGTGATTGCTTTGTGTATTTTGCTAGTTTCTGCTCGTTCTAGAAAGAATTTTCTTAAATTGTCTACCTGTCCATAATGTAGGTTTTTTATATCTATAAATCCCCTTCCACCTTCCTTTCTGCTTAATGTGAATCTTTCTGTTGCTGAATGTATGTGATGTATTCTATATTTGTGGCATTGTGATCGTGTAAGTGTATTGAGTGCTTCTAGGTCTGTGTCACTCCATTTCACTACTCCAAATGAGTAGGTCAATACTGGTATAGCATAAGTATTTATAGCTTTTGTCTTGTTTCTTGCTGTCAATTCTGTTTTCAGTATTTTTGTTAGTCTTTGTCTATATTTTTCTTTTAGTTCTTCTTTAATATTTGTATTATCTATTCCTATTTTTTGTCTGTATCCTAGGTATTTATAGGCATATGTTTTTTCCATCGCTTCTATGCAGTCGCTGTGGTTATCCAATATGTAATCTTCTTGTTTAGTGTGTTTGCCCTTGACTATGCTATTTTTCTTACATTTGTCTGTTCCAAAAGCCATATTTATATCATTGCTGAATACTTCTGTTATCTTTAGTAATTGGTTGAGTTGTTGCTGCCAGTAGTTTTAGATCATCCATGTATAGCAAATGTGTGATTTTGTGTGGGTATGTTCCAGTAATATTGTATCCATAATTTGTATTATTTAGCATGTTGGATAGTGGGTTCAGAGCAAGACAGAACCAGAAAGGACTTAATGAGTCTCCTTCGTATATTCCACGCTTAATCTGTATTGGCTGTGATGTGATATTATCTGAATTTGTTTGGATATTAAGTGTGGTTTTCCAGTTTTTCATTACTGTGTTTAGAAACTGTATCAATTTAGGATCTACTTTGTATATTTCCAAAATCTGCAGTAACCATGAGTGGGGTACACTATCAAAGGCTTTTTGGTAATCAATGTATGCGTAGTGTAGGGACCTTTGTTTAGTTTTAGCTTGATATGTCACCTCTGTATCTATTATCAGTTGCTCTTTACATCCTCGTGCTCCTTTGCAGCAGCCTTTTTGTTCTTCATTTATAATTTTGTTCTGTGTTGTATGTGTCATTAATTTCTGTGTGATGACTGAAGTTAATATTTTGTATATTGTTGGTAGGCATGTTATGGGGCGATATTTAGCTGGGTTTGCTGTGTCTGCTTGATCTTTAGGTTTCAGATAGGTTATTCCATGTGCAAGTGTATCAGGGAATGTGTATGGGTCTGCAATGTAACTGTTAAATAATTTAGTTAGATGTGAATGTGTTGAGGTGAACTTCTTTAGCCAGTAATTTGCTATTTTATCATTTCCAGGTGCTTTCCAATTGTGTGTAGAATTAATTGCTCGGGTGACTTCATGTTGCAAAATTATCACTTCAGGCATTTGTGGTATCATCTTGTATGTGTCTGTTTCTGCTTGTATACACCGTGCATGCCTGTTATGTTGTACCGGGTTTGACCATATGCTGCTCCAGAAGTGTTCCATGTCTGTTATGTTTGGTGGATTGTCTATTTTAATGTGTGTGTTATCCATTGTTTGGTAAAATCTCTTTTGGTTTGTGTTGAATGTTTGGTTTTGTTTCCTTCTATTTGCACTTTTTTTGTATCTTCTAAGTCGTTTGGCCAATGCTTGCAATTTCTGCTTTTTTTCATCTAATTGCTCTATTGCTTCTTGTTGTGAGATTTTACCTAACCTTTTTCGTTTTTTGTCTGATATTTCATTTCTTATAAATTGTGTTAGCTGTCCGATGTCTTTTCTCAGTTTTTCTATTCTGATCTGTAACCTGTGTTGCCATGCTGGTTTTGCGCGTTTCTTCTGTGTGTTGGTTTGTTCTGATCTCTGCCTAGTGTGTATATTTAGTGTAGTGAGTGCTCCTATATAAACCAGTAGTTGTAACTCTTCCATAGTTGTGTTTTCATTTATTTTGTTGTGTATGATTGTGTTGATAGTTTTTATTGTTGTTTCGACTTGTGGGTTATTTGGCGGTCTATGCAAGAATGGTCTAATGTCTGTATTTGTGTCTTTGTATTCTATATATGTCAGCTGAAATTTCTCTTCTATATCTAACACATGTGTCTCTTCGTGTCCTATTTGTGCTTGTTCTGGTGGCTGTCTTAAGATTTCGTTTTCCTCTGACTGTTTAATTGATGCGTGTTGGTCTTTGTTTGTTTGCTCTGGGATGTTTGAGTCCATTACCGTGTTTTCTTCCTCTTCTGATTGCACATTATTTTGTTCCAGTATTTGTTGTACTTGTTGTTTGATGTTTTCTAATTCTGACTGGGGTATCCTGTTATTTTTGATTATTACACGGATCTGATCAGCTAGTCGTTGTTCTGTTAAAAATTTTAATTCCGGGTATCTGGTAATAAATGTTGTGTATACTTGTAATCTGTATCCAGTTGTGTTGGTTCCTAGGTTTGTTGCTTGGTAATAACAGAACATGAGGTGTCGATTAACTTCATCTGACCATCTCATCCTCTGTCTTTGTTTTCCTTCTAGGGTGGTTGCAGGAAGCATATCCTGCAAAACACCTCTATCCGGATTTAAATCCTTTTCCAGTTGGCTAGCAGTGTCGTTACCATTGTGGGCGGGCATAGGGTTCAAGCGTCGTCCCCGACCATGACGGCACTTGTCCGAGGCTTCTTTAGTTCTGTCCTGAACCAAGTAATCACACTAAAAGGGGGGTTAGCCCTATTAGTGGTTTGTTCTTTTCGTCGCCTTTTACGACTGGCAGAACATACCGGAGGCCTATTCTTTTCCCGGGCCTCCACGGGGTTTATTATTATTATTATTATTATTATTATTATTATTATTATTACTGGTGACAAAAGCATCATCTGAGTCATTCAAGATTCCATTTTTCTTTAAAGGATGAACTGTTTGGTTCTTGCACTTGCCCAATAATGGCTTCATGCTTTCCAATCTTAATTTTCTAAATTCATTTTCTTTATAGATTCAACAAACCAGTAATTGCCAAGGAATTCTATATGCTATAGTTGAATGTCTGAAATGAATGGGAATGCATGTCCCAAGAAAACTATTGGGGATATAGGATAACTGCTAACATTTTAACACCCTAATGCTGCACCAACACAGCATTATGTGGTAACATCTGCTAAAACTTTATCTTTGTAGATTCTTGTATTGAGACCAATAAGTCATTAGAATTACTACAACAGCTGTACATCTGCAACATGTTTTAAAATTCCATTCAGCACACATCAATAAGCAGGAAGACCTAGAAAAATCTACTTCAACAATGGTTATCACATAAAACAAACTTAATTTTTTTCTTTTTTTCTACACTGATAATTAAATATACTGAAAAGGGCTAAGTAAGAAACAGGGAGAGGGGGGGTACTACTACAATTTGAATTGTTACACCTGATGATAAAGTCTTGCTTACTGATTATCTGTCAATAATCTTGCTCCCTCCCCCTTTTGTTTTTATTTTTTTGGTTGTTACTTATTTGTGAAATACCCACAGAAAATCTGTTTTCGTTCCTCACTATAAAGGAACATTGGTGTTAAAGCAAAGAGTAAAAGACAGTTATTTTATGAATGTTATAGTTACTTTTGCACATCACAAATAAATTCCATATATCTTATCAGCCCTGCTTCAACCTTTTTTTTTTTGTTTAAGGATTGTAGGAAAGTGGAATTTGCCCTCTCATCCATCATGAGCCACAATACTGTTTATAAGCCTGATCACATATATATTCATTCAATTTCGGGAAGGAATTAAAGTCACTTATATAAACATTTGGACTCTACAATGGATTCACAAAAGCTTCCCTGTAAGGATTCCATCAGTTTCCCCAATCATGCACAGATACTGAAGCATATAACTATGCAGTAAACAAAATCTTTATAATAGTCTTACTTCCTGTTTCTACTGGATACATAACTATACTTTCTGCTGTCAAAGCAGACATCAACAATGACAGCACTCTCCAAACAAAAATAAACTGAGAGAAGGTCCTTTTCTGCTCTTGCACACCGGTTTGCACTCATTCTGCAATGTGCAGCCAAGTTAGAATTTCTTGTTTGGTAGTGCAGGTGAGGAAAGGCGATCCATTGACGTCTTTCACATTCTGAAGTGTTCGTTAACTCTTACCAGTTTCACGATGATCACAATGCAGTATAGAAAGTTATAACTTTGTTGTGGAACTGTATGGCACTAACACCCTAAGGGCTGTACTTTTCTTTTAAGTGACTTACAGCTGACTACAGCAGTATGTCATCTTGTGCAAATTACAGGAAGCAGTGCTGCCATCCGTAATAAAACAATTTTTCTGCTACCTCTGTTGGACTTCTCTTATTTTTATTATACTTCTCATAAACTAGAATGTAATTTTAGATGTAACAGGCTTGGTAGTATACAATAATCTTATTTTAAACATATACTTTTTACATTTCATCTGTAACTTACTTCTGAAAAACAGGACTGAGAATGTGGCACCTATCAGCAGGCCTCCACCTGAAGAAAGAATTGTCACTTATTGCATCAATGTGAGATATGGAGCATTATAATTTATTACCTCACAGTCTATGTATTATTTGCACAGTCCAAGCTGACACTTGGTATGCTGGCTGTTACAAATGACCATAAATGGTAGAACCTTTTACAGCCACTTCCATCAGCCACCTCGTTGTGTGTCAACTTGGACTACATGAATATTGTCACTAAGACACATTATTCCAGATCAACGAAGTAGTTTTTATCACCTCATGGCTCAACAGAATTACCATTAAAACTGAACATATTATTTTACTATTTTATGTATTAACAGTTTCAAATACAAACACTTTCCTAGAAACAGTTGATACATTACACTCAAGAATACTACCAAACACTATAAGCCACCTCCAAAAATGAGATGCACTCAATTTATATATACATCAAGCAGAAATGGGCAACACCAATTTCAGAAACAATTTAAAGGCACAAAGTACACAAGAAACATTACATGTTTATAAGACTCTTAAAAGAACTTACATACCAAATAATTACCTAATATTTAGTGAAAAACACTGGAGTAATAGTTAACATTTAGAAAAAATTATTTCTTAAACCTTTCATATCACTTTGCTGATTCATGATCAAACTTAACTTCCAACCTAACCTAGACCTCAGGCTAAACTAAAGGTAAGTGTCACCACAGCCTACGTTCCAAGAACTAACTCAGAGACAAAATAAACAGTTTCAGTGTTCTGTTCGCACATATGTGACATCACACAGCACTTCATGACATTACTGAAATGAAGCTAGCACCAGATATGAATAAATTTAGTTGATTTAAAAAAACCTGGAGGTTTGGGTGTTAGAACCAGGTTATGGATCTAGCAAAACATTTCATTTCATGAGATGGAAGTGTGGCTGGGTGGTAGGGTGGGGTGGGGGCAGGGTGGGCTTGGGGAGAGGGTAACTTATTCAAGGCTCCATTGGCAGACAGACAAAATGAGGCATGTCATAGCACAGTTACTTTAAGTGCTCATGAGACACTTGGAATGACTGCCAGTCAGAAACTGTCATGGTTGTTTACTGCTGTGAACATTTTTTTGTGAATTTTGAGTGTCAACACACATTTTTGGTATTCCGTGGTATTTAAAAACTGGAAAGTGTCCTAAATGTGATCTGATGTAAAACAACTGAAAGTGTAAAAACAGAAGTTTCTGATGAAAAATTTATTGCTTCTACAGTAATCACCTAATTGCCATTGGTGACAATGATGTGATGAGGTGAAACAAGGAAGTCATTACATATTCAGTCTTGTACTGAGGCAAATGACAGGCTGGTTCCATAAGTATTAATAGCAAGCTGTAACCCACCATAGGGAATAGCAATTATTCAAATACTGTACAGTGTTACACAAGCTAATGGAATCTTTTCACACTTATTAAAACATTCTTGGCTGTTATGCCACAGACGAATTTATTGGAACTCAATGTTTCACCCCCTTCTACAGAGAGATCATTCAAGGGGGGTTGCAGCTCTTTCGAAGGTGTGGTGCACTACCTGGCTCATAACTGATGGGGCCTAAACAATAAGAAATTCATGTGACCACAGCACAATAACCTAGAATATTCTAATAAGGTGACATTTCTCACCATAAAAGTTTGCAGTTTACAATTAGATCTTTTCAATGAAGAGGGATTAAGGCATTGGACCTCACGTTTTAGACACAGCAAAACAATATCTACAGAGAGTAATAAGAATTTGTATTCAAGGAAGAATGATAATACTTTGCAGTTGACTGTCAGTAGTATGCAGAACATTGTCTTATACATGTCATTTGAGAAATGAGTGTAAAAATGAAGTCAGATGGAGGCCTGCTGTTAAATATGTTAAGGATATGACTGATACCATCACAGCATGTTGACACGCCAATTACGTTCACTGTCCCATTTATAAATTGACATAACTTTACAAATGTGTCCTTTTATTACAACATTGTGGGAAACTGTGAAATCAGCGCCACTTGACAACTCTTACATTTTTTTTTTTTTTATCTCGATCCTCTCATTTCGGCCTACCGAAATATAAATGGGAACATATGAATGAAATTTATCAATGGGGTTATCAAAAATAAAATTACAGTTGGTGCTCTTTTTCTCACAAACTCAACCACCTGATGACTTTTAGTAACTAACTTCGGTAATTTTTCTTGTTTCTAACACCAAGCAGATCTTAGGATAGTTCCAGCAGAAAATGTAAACATAGACTAATGAGAAATGCTGCACAGTAGAGCCGTCACGTAATCAAACAATGAACAGCTAAGATTACAGGCTTATTAGGTGCAGCAGAATTACAAACGCATTGCCTATTTATCACTTCGGGCTGAAGCTCTGTCTACAGCACTGACGAACCATTACAATCACCACACCATCAGCGACCGTGAAAACGTAGTGCCAATGTCATCTTCCAGTTATCCTATCCACTAACAGTCACTTCCCAAATTAACCTCCGCTTTGACCTCATACCTGCCATTAAATTCCCTTCTTATACTATATTTTAACAACCTAAAAATGGGATGACTGTCCGTTTGTCTCGTCTTATAAATTCACCGAATCCAAATCAGACCCCTGAAATTAGCTGAAGTGTTCTACTAAATTTTACCAACAAATAAAAATACGAAAGACCGGCTACCAAGCCAAGTACCTAGGACTGCTTAAAATATCGACCGGAAGTAAGTACAATTGGTAACGATAAAAAAATGTTCAGATTTTGCTACGACTTACCCAGTTTCAGCACAGAATCTGTAAGACACTTATCCCATTTCTTTCCTAATTCGTCTTCAGACAGCACAGGCGTGGACATCTTGTGGTTGCAACTGCAAAGTTAACCCGATAATCACAAGTCAATGGTCTTACATCCCAGATACACTCACATATTTATCTACGGACTGCGATGGAACTTCTGTAAATTTGTCTCACATTTTAAGTGCCTGAAGAAATGAAATGAAAAACAAAGTAAAAAAGATAATACAGACGATGTAATTTAAAACGGAGCAAATAAAAGAAAAAAATACACACACACGCACAATTCCTTGGAGCTTCTGAATAGTCGCAGGTCGCAAACGGCATACACTTAAGTACTTGTCACAATCAAATAATAGAACTTTTAAAAGCAAAAAAACGAATCGTGCTTGCAATCTAGCGATAGCAAATAAATTTGCCTTACACTGTCCGCAGCACACCACTGAAACAAAGAAACATTCTAAAAATGGTGGTATTTTCGAGATGAAATTTCTTGGACTGTACAATCGAAAACCAGTTACACCATAAGCTCGGTGTCACTGCAATCTAAATTTAGCAATTATTACAGTTTACGTCATAGGATTATATTCTTCCAACATTTAACTGTAAGAAATATGTCGCGTATGAGTAAATTAGTTAAAATGGGTATCTAGACATCGATAGCAACTGTACGAACATGGTATCTACACAATAATCCTGATGATCTTTGTCATGTTTTGTTTTGATGATATTTGAGAGGCGCTTCAAATAGGTGGGTGTCGCAGGAGAGAGAGATTGTAAATATGTTTCGTTCACCTTCTGTTGACAAACAAGCTGATTTGACTGGGATATCACTTGATGGCGATCTTGAAAACTGTCAGAAATCTTGTGAAAGCTCAGCGCTCCAGGTATGTGCAGTGACATCATTGAAATCATAATTGTGAAGATGCTATTCTACATAGAACGGCAATTTTACTAACATATTTTGAAGTGTGCCCACTTGTCTAGAGTACTAGTACTTTGAGATTGTTTGTATGGGAATTATTTACCGTGTTTAGATAGAACTTTGCAATGCGGGTAGCCACAGCCGTTAAACTTTGTAATGAATAAAAGTAATATGAATTGTCAGGCATCTGTAATTGGTGATTTGCTGTCACAACTGGTTTCGTTGCATTGAATAGCGCATTGGTGCTTGACTAAGAACGATGGGGCCGTTATGGTGGGGTAATATGACAATTTTCACATGAGGATGCTAGTTTAATTCTGCGAAACTGGTTGTGACAATAAAGAAATCAGCAATTACAGCATCTTTGGGTTAATTTTACTTTAATCCTTCATATCGTGTTTAGATTTTAATTGATGCTGGTTAATGTTACTTGGTTCTGGGTGATTCAAGGGAGGGGACCAAAATCGGTCCCATCGGATTAGGGAAGGAAGTCGGCGATGCGCTTTCAAAAGAATCATCCCAGCATTTGCCTGAAGCGATTTAGGGAAATCACGGAAAACATAAATCAGTTTGGCCGGACGCGGATTTGAACCCTTGTCTTCCGGGATGAGAGTCCAGTGTGATGACCACTGCTGCTTAAAAGTTTATACTTCATAGATGAACTGGAGAATAAGTGTGCAACAAAGCAGTGGGCTGTAGATACTGAACACCATTTTCAGATGTTCCACTTCAAAGGATACAGGCCATTTAATTAGGCAACAACCATAAAATCAATTGTAGCCTAACGTGAATTATAAAATTCATATCTTTTTTTCACTCAGATATCAATGCTGAAATTTTTACAGTACTTTACTATCATATAGGTGTACAAAATGTGAGAAAATCAAATTTGTATCCTCACGAGAGATAACTAGCTCCAAACTTAACAAAAAATAAAGATTTTCAAATTTCGAGGAATTTGTAAAAAATTAAGGAAACATTTGCTCCAAAAATAAGGCAAGTAGTTTGACATCTAGTTAGAGGGGAAAAAAGTAGACTCTGATAAATCACTCCTTGATTGTTATTTTTGGGCCTAGAAAGTGGATTTTCTAAATTTTCAATATCAAACTTTGGAGGTCATGTTGACTGGTTAGTTTTGAATTTAGGGTATAAGCAATGTTGTAGAGGAGACTTTTTTCTAGAAATAATTATGTCAATGTTATAACTTAACCCAGTGCAGAGATATTCAAATTAATGCTAATGTCTCCAAATTGAAAAACCATAATGTGCTTTCTAATAAAAATAGCTGCCATTCAGTAATATGCAAGGTAAATTTTTTTAAAAACCAGTTTTGAAATTCTCAATTATAGGGTAACCACATATAAAAAAATCAAAATATTAAAAAATGGTCAAACAAGCACCATTGGATCACTTCACATGGATTGACCCACAAGTGGAATCGAATATTTATTTCATTCGACATTAACTCACAGGGAAACAGTTATACTTACACAGCATAACTGAGATACTTAAAAAAAATTTTGCCAAGAGGTCTTGCAGCTGGAGAAATTGAACTGTACATACCATAAGGTCATCCATAGCAGCCACTGATAAACCACTAGTAAATTCCATTCCAACATCCATACATAGTACCAAATTAAACACGAAAAAATAACTTTTGAACCATTAATAACACAAGAAACTGAAAATTTCAAAACTGGAAACAAATCAGTAGCCAATAACTAATGACACTGAAATAACACACTGTCAAGGCAACAAAAACAAACTTCCACATCATAAAATAACACACAAAGTCCAGTCCCGCACTAACATTATGCACAAACAATTTAGATACATTAACATCCCACACTTGAATGTGCAACTGCTTACTCCAACATGCCCTCTGCAAACACAATCTGTTTCAGACATGCTACGCCTCATTGACTTGACCTTCAGTCAGTCTAAATTGAAATGAGTCAGCTCATAAAAATATCTGGTTCTAACAGTTTGTAGGTATTTGAAGTGGAATGATTTCTTGACTCTGTCATACGTAAGTCAGGTGGCAGATTTGGATTCATTGGTGGGATAGTGGGAAAATACTGTCAGTGTACAAAGGATATTGCTTACAAAACACTTGTGTGACCCATTCTAGGATATGGCTCAAGTGTTTGGGACACACAACAAATAGGACTAAAGGAGGATGTTGAATGTATACAAAGACGGGCAGTACAAATGGCCAGAGGTTTCATTAACGCATGGGAGAGTGTCACAGAAGTGACCAAAAGCCTGCATTGGCACCACATTTCTTCGCATTTTAATTGCATATGGAATGGGGACAGAATGCCTGCATAAATCACCATGTACATCCTGTAATTATCTAATGTCTTTGGTGGCCCCTATGGAAGTGGTACGTAGCGTGTGAAGCTTAGTTATAAGTCTTCATGTTCTGTTCTTCAAGTTTTTATTAGCTCAGGCTTTTCAGCATTTTATTTATACTCTCCTGTGACTAAAACAAAACTTTGACGATGTGTGCTGCTTGTCTTTGAATATGTGCAACATCCCCTGTTGGTTCTCTTTGGCACGAGTTCCAGACTCTTCACCAGTATACGAAAAAGGGGCTTACAAAAGTTTTGTATGGAGTCTCCTTTATGGCCTAAACTTATTATTACAGTACCCTGTCAATAACTGAATCCTATGTCCTGAATTACCTGTGACTGTATGATTGTTAAACAGTGGAAAGCCAAGGATATAATAACAGCAGCATGGAAAGTATAAATTGCTACTAACAACATAGTGGAGGTGTAGAGTAGCAGACAGGCACAATGAAATACATCAGAACTATTTTCAACTTTTAGGCAAAGTCCTTCTTCAGAAGTAAAACTTCAATACCACTGGGTGGTAGTATTTGGTATGGGTCCCACACACTTAAGCATTGTTCCAGAATGGGTTGCAGGAGTGATTTGTAAGCAATCTCCTTTGTAGACTGATAACATTTTCCCAGTATTCTATCAATAAACCAAAGTCTTACACTCTGGTTTCCCATGGCTGAGATTATGTGATCATTTGATTTCATGTCCCTACAAAGTATTGCACCCAGGTGTTTGTAGGAGTTGGCCAATTCCATCTGTGACTCATTGATATGATAGTCATAGAATACTGTGTTTTTTATTTTGTGAAGAGCATAGTTTTACATTTTGGAGCATTTAAAGCAAGTTGCCAATCTCTGCATCAGTTTGAATTCTAATGAAAAACTGGCTGAATGTTTACACAGCTTCTTTCATGAAGTACTGTACTAAGGACAGCTGCATCATCTGCAAAAAGTCTGACATTAATAGTAATGTAGTCTGCAAGGTCATTAATATACAACATGAGCAGCCAAGGCCACAATACACTTCCCTGGAGCACACCCGAAATCACTTCTACGTCTGATGATGACTCTTCATGTAAGATAACATGCTGCGTCCTTCCTACTAAAATAGTCCTCACTCCAGTCACAAATTTCTCATGGTACCCTGTATGATCGTACTTTTGAAATTAAGCATGGATGTGATACTGAGTCACACACTTTTTGGAAATCGAGAAATACTGCTTCAATCTGACTGCCTTGATACAAAGCTTTTGGAATGTCATGTGAGAAAAGTTTGAGTTGGATTTTACATGATCGATGTTTTCAGTATCCATGCGGGTTTGTGTAGAGGTCATTCTGTTTGAGATATCTCATTATATTTGAGCTAGGACTGTTGGTATTTTCAAAAATATCGAGAATCTGATATATCGATATTTAAAAAAAATATCATAGGGTCTTGATGTACCGAGAAAAAGTATCAGTATATCAATGGAAAAAAATATTGACATATTGGCCCATAAAAATATAGACTTCACATTGTAAATATACTGCAGTTTTAGAACTGTATATTTAAGTATTGGTTTCTTATTAGATAGCCTGTACATCACCAAACTAGCAACCTGCTTATCCCCTTTTAATGTAGTCTGCAAGGTCATTAATATACAACATGAGCAGCCAAGGCCACAATACACTTCCCTGGAGCACACCCGAAATCACTTCTACGTCTGATGATGACTCTTCATGTAAGATAACATGCTGCGTCCTTCCTACTAAAATAGTCCTCACTCCAGTCACAAATTTCTCATGGTACGACTTCCTCAAATCCTGCCCTGAAATGAGATCCATCCTTCATGAAATCCTCCCCACTCCACCAAGAGTGTCTTTCCGCCGTCCACCTAACCTTCGTAACCTCTTAGTTTTTTTTATATATATATATATATTAGGGGGAAAAAAGGACAGGTATACACTCGCACACACACACACACACACACACACATATCCATCCGCATATACACAGACACAAGCAGACATTTGTAAAGGCAAAGAGTTTGGGCAGAGATGTTAGTCGGGACGGAAGTACAGAGGCAAAGATGATGTTGAAAGACAGGTGAGGTATGAGCGGCGGCAGATTGAAATTGGAAATTAGCGGAGATTGAGGCCTGGCGGATAGCGAGAAGAGAGGATATGCTGAAGGGCAAGTTCCCATCTCCGGAGTTCTGACAGGTTGGTGTTAGTGGGAAGTATCCAGATAACCCGGACGGTGTAACACTGTGCCAAGATGTGCTGGCCGTGCACCAAGGCATGTTTAGCCACAGGGTGATCCTCATTACCAACAAACACTGTCTGCCTGTGTCCATTCATGCGAAAGGACAGTTTGTTGCTGGTCATTCCCACATAGAACGCTTCACAGTGTAGGCAGGTCAGTTGGTAAATCACGTGGGTGCTTTCACACGTGGCTCTGCCTTTGATCGTGTACACCTTCCGGGTTACAGGACTGGAATAGGTGGTGGTGGGAGGGTGCATGGGACAGGTTTTACACCGGGGGCGGTTACAGGGGTAGGAGCCAGAGGGTAGGGAAGGTGGTTTGGGGATTTCATAGGGATGAACTAAGAGGTTACGAAGGTTAGGTGGACGGCGGAAAGACACTCTTGGTGGAGTGGGGAGGATTTCATGAAGGATGGATCTCATTTCAGGGCAGGATTTGAGGAAGTCGTATCCCTGCTGGAGAGCCACATTCAGAATCTGATCCAGTCCCGGAAAGTATCCTGTCACAAGTGGGGCACTTTTGGGGTTCTTCTGTGGAAGGTTCCGGGTTTGAGGAGATGAGGAAGTGGCTCTGGTTATTTGCTTCTGTACCAGGTCGGGAGGGTAGTTACGGGATGCAAAAGCTGTTTTCAGGTTGTTGGTGTAATGGTTCAAGGATTCCGGAATGGAGCAGATTCGTTTGCCACGAAGACCTAGGCTGTAGGGAAGGGACCGTTTGATGTGGAATGGGTGGCAGCTGTCATAATGGAGGTACTGTTGCTTGTTGGTGGGTTTGATGTGGACGGACGTGTGAAGCTGGCCATTGGACAGGTGGAGGTCAATGTCAAGGAAAGTGGCATGGGATTTAGAGTAGGACCAGGTGAATCGGATGGAACCAAAGGAGTTGAGGTTGGAGAGGAAATTCTGGAGTTCTTCTTCACTGTGAGTCCAGATCATGAAAATGTCATCAACTAAGAGGTTACGAAGGTTAGGTGGACGGCGGAAAGACACTCTTGGTGGAGTGGGGAGGATTTCATGAAGGATGGATCTCATTTCAGGGCAGGATTTGAGGAAGTCGTATCCCTGCTGGAGAGCCACATTCAGAATCTGATCCAGTCCCAGAAAGTATCCTGTCACAAGTGGGGCACTTCTGGGGTTCTTCTGTGGAAGGTTCCTTATCTCCTCAAACCCGGAGGAGTCATTCCAGTCCCGGGAGCGGAAAGACTTACCTTAGGGGGAAAAAAGGACGGGTATACACTCGCGCGCGCACACACACACACACACACATATCCATCCACACATATACAGACACAAGCAGACATATTTAAAGACTGGTTCCGGGTTTGAGGAGATGAGGAACCTTCCACAGAAGAACCCCAAAAGTGCCCCACTTGTGACAGGATACTTTCTGGGACTGGATCAGATTCTGAATGTGGCTCTCCAGCAGGGATACGAGTTCCTCAAATCCTGCCCTGAAATGAGATCCATCCTTCATGAAATCCTCCCCACTCCACCAAGAGTGTCTTTCCGCCGTCCACCTAACCTTCGTAACCTCTTAGTTCATCCCTATGAAATCCCCAAACCACCTTCCCTACCCTCTGGCTCCTACCCCTGTAACCGCCCCCGGTGTAAAACCTGTCCCATGCACCCTCCCACCTATTCCAGTCCTGTAACCCGAAAGGTGTACACGATCAAAGGCAGAGCCACGTGTGAAAGCACCCACGTGATTTACCAACTGACCTGCCTACACTGTGAAGCGTTCTATGTGGGAATGACCAGCAACAAACTGTCCTTTCGCATGAATGGACACAGGCAGACAGTGTTTGTTGGTAATGAGGATCACCCTGTGGCTAAACATGCCTTGGTGCACGGCCAGCACATCTTGGCACAGTGTTACACCGTCCGGGTTATCTGGATACTTCCCACTAACACCAACCTGTCAGAACTCCGGAGATGGGAACTTGCCCTTCAGCATATCCTCTCTTCTCGCTATCCGCCAGGCCTCAATCTCCGCTAATTTCTAATTTCAATTTGCCGCCGCTCATACCTCACCTGTCTCTCAACATCATCTTTGCCTCTGTACTTCCGCCCCGACTGACATCTCTGCCCAAACTCTTTGCCTTTACAAATTTCTGCTTGTGTCTGTGTATATGCGGATGGATATATGTGTGTGTGTGTGTGTGTGTGTGTGTGTGTGTGTGTGTGTGTGTGTGTGTGTGTGTGTGTGTGTGTGTGCGAGTGTATACCTGTCCTTTTTTCCCCCTAAGGTAAGTCTTTCCGCTCCCGGGATTGGAATGACTCCTTACCCTCTCCCTTAACACCCACATCCTTTCGTCTTTCCCTCTCCCTCCCTCTTTCCTGACGAAGCAGTCGTTGGTTGCGGAAGCTAGAATTTTGTGCGTATGTTTGTGTTTGTTTGTGTGTCTCTCGACGTGCCAGTGCTTTCGTTTGGTAAGTCACATCATCTTTGTTTTTAGATATATTTTTCCCACATGGAATGTTTACCTCTATTACTGAGTGCCAATTACTTCAGCATTTCGCCTCACACATCTCTGCCCACCCTCCTGCACATATGTTTGCTTCACATAGTCGGAGAGAAAGATTGGACATGATGAAAACTCAAAAAGTACTAAGACTCCTTCACACAGTAGGAGTAAAATTATGTCATATTACAATTTCAAAAGAACAGTTCAAATACTCGCTGAAAATTGTTAAAAATGTATATAATATGTCAGAATTCGATATTGCAATTTTGATATCAATATATCAAATGAAAAAATATCACTGATATATATCAATATTTTTTGAAATAATTATCAATATACTGATATTTTACCAGCAGCACATATTGGATTTGTCCAGAACACTTCATAATATGTTCTACAACAAATTGATGTCAAGGATATTGGATGGTAGTTTTGTGGATCACTTCTATTACTCTTATGGTAAATGGGTGTTACCTGTGCTGTCTTCCAGCTGCTGGGCACGGTTTTATGTTTTAGGTATTTGTGATAGATTATTGTTAGAAGAGGGGGTAACTCAGCCACAAATTCATTATAGTACAGTTGTATTTAGTCATAGTTTTGTTGCTGTCGTACGTCTACATCCCCATACTAGAGCTGCTTGTCAGTGGTGGCATCAACCATACAGTTTGCATACACAGAGTGACATAAGTTGTGGGATAGTGATATGCACAGATATAGATGGTGATAGTACAGTGTACACAAACTACAAAAGAGCATTCCATTGGCTGAGCTGTCATTTGTACTCAGGTGATTCGCATGAAAAGGTTTGTGGTGTGATTATGGTCACACAGCAGGAATTAACAGACTTTGAATTGGGAATTTTAGTTTGAGCTAGACCTATGGGACATTTCATTTTGGAAATTGTTAGGGAATTCAATATTTTGAGATTCACAATGCCAAAAGTGTGCCGAGAATACCAAATTTCAAGCATTACTTCTCACCATTTACAACGGAGTGGCCAGCGACCTTCATTTAACGACCAAGAGCAGTTGTGTTCATGTAGAGTTGTCAGTGCTATCAGACAAGTAACACTGCATGAAATAGCTGCAGAAATCAGTGTGGGCTATATGACGAACATACCTGTTAGGACAGTGTTGCGAGATTTGTTGTTAATGGGCTGCGGCAGCAGACGACAAATGTGAACGCCTGTGCTAACAGGATAACATTGCTCCAGCACCTCTCCTGGGTTCGTGACCATATTGGTTGTAACCTAGATGACTGGAAAACTGTGGCTAGTCAGATGAGTCCCAATATCAGTTGGTAAGAGCTGACAGTAGGATTCGAATGTGGCACAGACCCACGAAGCCACGGACCCAAGTTGTCGACAAGGCACTGTACAAGCTGGTGGTGCCTCCATAATGGTGTAGGCTATGTTGATGTGGAATGGACTGGGTTCTCTCGTCCAACTGAGCCGGCCATTGAGAATGCTTATGTTCGACTACTTGGGGACCATTTGCAGCCATTCATGAGCTTCATGTTCCCAAACACTGATGGAATTTTTATGGAGGATAAAGCACTGTGTCACAGGGCCACAGTTGTTTGTGACTGGTTTGAAGAACATTCTGCACAGTTTTAGTGAATGATTTGGCCACGCA
Organism: Schistocerca cancellata; assembly: GCF_023864275.1. Taxonomy (NCBI): domain Eukaryota; kingdom Metazoa; phylum Arthropoda; class Insecta; order Orthoptera; family Acrididae; genus Schistocerca; species Schistocerca cancellata. The sequence continues at coordinate 328,930,887 of NC_064628.1, read as the reverse complement.
GATTGCCCAATATGAATTCCATTGAACATTTATGGGACATAATCGAGAGGTCAGTTCATGCACAAAATCCTGTCCTGGCAACACTTTCACAATTATTGGCAACTATAGAAGCAGCATGGCTCAGTGTTCTTGCAGGAGACTTGGTGAGTCCACGTCATGCCAAGCTGTTGCACTACACTGGGCAGAAAGAGGTCTGACACGATATTAGGAGCAGGTATCCCATGACTTTTGTCACCTCAGTGTATATCAACACAGGCCGGTGGCTCCTAGTACAGTGGAACTGATGGACCCACCATTCTGTGTCTACTACAAGCTGATGGACTGCCTGTGGAGTGAATCAACCTCTGACAGCCACCTACATGACATGCTTTTGTTTATTTTGCATATAATTTAACTCTTATTCTTTTTGCTTTGAGGCATAATTTACATTGCTGGTACTATTTTTAACATATGTTCATTTTTATACGTAATCAGTTCACGTGTTTTTATGCTCAGAAGCTACCTATTACTCTACATTTTCTTACATTGGTTTACTAAATATGATTTTTATATATAATTGCTTTTAACTTTGCTTTCCCCCCATGAACCATGGACCTTGCCGTTGGTAGGGGGCTTGGGTGCTTCAGCAATACAGATAGCCGTACCATAGGTGCAACCACAATGGAGGGGTATCTGTTGAAAGGCCAGACAAATGTGTGGTTCCTGAAGAGGGGCAGCAGCCTTTTCAGTAGTTGCAGGGGCAACAGTCTGGATGATTGACTGATCTGGCCTTGTAACACTAACCAAAACGGCCTTGCTGTGCTGGTACTGCAAACGGCTGAAAGCAAGGGGAAACTATGGCCGTAATTTTTCGCGAGGGCATGCAGCTTTACTGTATGGATAAGTGATGATGGCGTCCTCTTGGTTAAAATATTCCGGAAGTAAAATAGGCCCCCATTCGGATCTCTGGGCGGGGACTATTCAGGAGGACGTTGTTATCAGGAGAAAGAAAACTGGCGTTCTATGGATCGGAGCATGGAATGTCAAATCCCTTAATTGGGCAGGTAGGTTAGAAAATTTAATCCACTAAACAGATTCAGAAGGATGTAGGTTGCAGTAGGTACTGGGAGATGAAGAAGCTGGCACAGGATAGAGTAGCATGGAGAGCTGCATCAAACCAGTCTCTGGACTGAAGACCACAACAACAACAACAACTTTGCTTTCTGACATTTATTTACTGTTGCTAAATATTTGCTCTTTTAGGAACTATCATTGCATCTCCCACCAGTGCCGTCAATGTCTAGATTTGTAACTTTCACCAATTATTTATTATGTATATTTTTAATCAATTGGATTAACAGATATGCATCCTCTGTGTCAAGCTGAAACGTGCTATCTTTTTCAAATGAAATAAAATTTGTCCAAAACTGTGAATTCTAATTGCAGAGTTCAAAACTTGATCATTTCTTAGTTTCTTTTCTTTTAAATGTGTCTGTCAGCAGTAATGCAATTTTGGGGCCTGCTGTTTCTCGTCAGCTAAGTAATGTAGATTTATGACTGGGTACTACGGTGCTATAGTTTTATACTTGACATGGCCAAACTTTGGCATGTAATAGTTTAGTGTCAATAGCTTCTGAAGAAGGCCAAATTATTTTTGTTGAAACCTAGGTAAAGATTGGTTTCTATTTGCAACTGAGGCTGACGTGTTATATGTTTAATTATCACAATTGCTGACGGGGCTGCACGATGTTAAAAATTCTTAAAATGCAATTTGGCTTCTGAACAGACTTTCTTTCTCTTTGTCATATTTAATATGTGACTGTGTGTAAAATTAAGGGTTAAATTGTTTGCTGTGTACCAGCTATAAGCCTGTTCTGCCATTATCCTGACTGTGCCTGGTATGGAAGTGTACGTCAGCACATGCATCACCACATATAATGTTAAAGAAGCAGCTTAATTCTGTGCTTCATTGCCACCACCTTTTGTGGTGCAGATCGTGCTAGTCTTATTTATTGGGTTCTGCTCTCATCCCGGCTGGACTATATTTGCCAGGTGTATGGCTGGACCGAACCTTCGGCTTTGAAATTGCTAAACCCTGCCCATCATTGTGGAGTTCGTCTGCCCACTGATGCCTTCTAGACTAGTCCCATAAAGAGTCTACTTGCCAAAGCAGGATCTTACCTCTTCAGTTCTGCTGTTACCTATGCAATCACCATTTGAAAATTCCCTATCGTTAAAACTTGCCATTCTTTTTGCATACGAGGTCCATCAACCTCCTGATACATGCCGTCAGGTGGGATTACCGAATGCACCGCACAGCCTTCTGCCAGGATCTTTGCCTCTCCTCTCTGGAATCGCTCCCCGTGTTTTCTTGTGTGCCCATCCCCCTCCCCGCCCCCTCCCCCATGGTTGGTGCTCAAGCCATCCATTGGAATGTATTTCAAGCTCCTGAAGTCTCTGTTGCCCCTTGAACTTACGTATCTGTTACATTCAGTTCTTGAGGAGTCTCAGGATGTTGCCCTCTTCTAGACTTACAGCTCTAAAACCATGAATAAAATAGAAATGCTCTTACATCCCTTGGTGGTCAGGAACAACATTTGTTGCCAGGAATATGTAATGTTTCTACGCGGAGTTAATAGTCATTAACAAAGCTCTCCCCCCCCCCCCCCTTTTTTTTTAAAAAAAAAAATAGGCCTCCCTTGAACATGTTTTAATATGTGATGATTCAATGCGTGGATTGATGTTATTACCCTATGGTCCCTGCTGTTCATGGTCTTGTCACTGATTTTAGTCATACTGACTACTCGACTATCTTTCTCTGGATCCCAAGTCGTATGGGTATCCCAGGGAATGAAATGGCTTATGTTTAAGCTGGAGGGCTGATTACTCACCCCCATTCGCTTTGCTGATGCCAGGTGCAGATTTGTGTGTCCCTACTCAGATATGGAATGACGTCTAGTTTTTCTACTGCTCCCTCTAATAAACTCTGCACTATCGAGGGAACAACTACTGTATGGTGCTCTTCCTTTGATTCCTTCCAGAAGGAACCCATTGTCCTATGTTTCCTGTGCACTGGCCATACGTGGCTGACCCATAGTTTTGTATTATGTAGTGATCCACCCCCACATTGTAGTTGTGGAGCTGTTAAGACAGTAGCTTATATCCTGGAGAAATGCTCTCTTCTTCTGGCTGTCCATACTAAGCATGGTCATCTGAATTCCTTGCCTCCAGTTTTGGCAGATGACTCACGGATAGTTGAACTGGTTCTCTGTTTTCTCCATAAAAGTGGTTTTTATTTTCAGATATAAGGTTTTAAACTACCTTTGGGCAAAAGGCGGGTTGCTTGGGGTTGTGGTGTCTCCCACTGCATGCTGGGTCTATGGGATTTACAGTCCTGCCTCCATTACCATCTCACTCTTTCATCCCTCTCTTACTGTCTTTTAATTACTTTTAGATGTGGTTTGTGTCCTTCTCAATTGCAGCCTGTTTTCTATTTCAGAGGTAGCATTCTGTTAAATAGAGGGTGCTGCTCTTTATGTCTTAAGTACACTGGAGCAGGACTGGGACACCTGTGCGTGGGGCAACTCCCATCTCGTGCAGAGCCCTGGGGACGCCCACCAGCTGCATTACCTATTTCTCTCATCTTTATTATTATTATTATTATTATTATTTCTTTCTTATCTCAGACGTTATGTCTGGTCAAAAATGGAAAGTAACGCGGACCTTGATCAAGCGTGACTTCCTTTTAACTGTACGGTATATGTTATATTGCATTTAGGAACTTTCGGGTGATTGAACATGTATCAATAATTACGGATTTCTGTAGTTGTATATATAAGTTTGGATGTAGCTGTATTGCATTGATGTACTGGTGGATATTGTGAGGTATGACTCCTGTAGTTGATAGTATAATTGGTATAATGTCAACTTTATCCTGATGCCACATGTCCTTGACTTCCTCAGCCAGTTGGAAGTATTTTTCAATTTTTTCTCCTGTTTTCTTTTGTATATTTGTTGTATTGGGTATGGATATTTCGATTAGTTGTGTTAATTTCTTCTTTTTATTGGTGAGTATGATGTCAGGTTTGTTATGTGGTGTTGTTTTATCTGTTATAATGATTCTGTTCCAGTATAATTTGTATTCATCATTCTCCAGTACATTTTGTGGTGCATACTTGTATGTGGGAACATGTTGTTTTATAAGTTTATGTTGTAAGGCAAGCTGTTGATGTATTATTTTTGCTACATTGTCATGTCTTTTGGGGTATTCTGTACTTGCTACTATTGTACATCCGCTTGTGATGTGATCTACTGTTTCTATTTGTTGTTTGCAAAGTCTGCATTTATCTGTTGTGGTATTGGGATCTTTAATAATATGCTCGCTGTAATATCTGGTGTTTATTGTTTGATCCTGTATTGCAATCATGAATCCTTCCATCTCACTGTATATTTGTGTATTTTGCTAGTTTCTGCTCGTTCTACACTCCTGGAAATTGAAATAAGAACACCGTGAATTCATTGTCCCAGGAAGGGGAAACTTTATTGACACATTCCTGGGGTCAGATACATCACATGATCACACTGACAGAACCACTGGCACATAGACACAGGCAACAGAGCATGCACAATGTCGGCACTAGTACAGTGTATATCCACCTTTCGCAGCAATGCAGGCTGCTATTCTCCCATGGAGATGATCGTAGAGATGCTGGATGTAGTCCTGTGGAACGGCTTGCCATGCCATTTCCACCTGGAGCCTCAGTTGGACCAGCGTTCGTGCTGGACGTGCAGACCGCGTGAGACGACGCTTCATCCAGTCCCAAACATGCTCAATGGGGGACAGATCCGGAGATCTTGCTGGCCAGGGTAGTTGACTTACACCTTCTAGAGCACGTTGGGTGGCACGGGATACATGCGGACGTGCATTGTCCTGTTGGAACAGCAAGTTCCCTTGCCGGTCTAGGAATTTTAGAACGATGGGTTCGATGACGGTTTGGATGTACCGTGCACTATTCAGTGTCCCCTCGACGATCACCAGTGGTGTACGGCCAGTGTAGGAGATCGCTCCCCACACCATGATGCCGGGTGTTGGCCCTGTGTGCCTCGGTCGTATGCAGTCCTGATTGTGGCGCTCACCTGCACGGCGCCAAACACCCATACGACCATCATTGGCACCAAGGCAGAAGCGACTCTCATCGCTGAAGACGACACGTCTCCATTCGTCCCTCCATTTATGCTTGTCGCGACACCACTGGAGGCGGGCTGCACGATGTTGGGGTGTGAGCGGAAGATGGCCTAACGGTGTGCGGGACCATAGCCCAGCTTCATGGAGACGGTTGCGAATGGTCCTCGCCGATACCCCAGGAGCAACAGTGTCCCTAATTTGCTGGGAAGTGGCGGTGCGGTCCCCTACGGCACTGCGTAGGATCCTACGGTCTTGGCGTGCATCCGTGCGTTGCTGCGGTCCGGTCCCAGGTCGACGGGCGCGTGCACCTTCCGCCGACCACTGGCGACAACATCGATGTACTGTGGAGACATCACGCCCCACGTGTTGAGCAATTCGGCGGTACGTCCACCCGGCCTCCCGCATGCCCACTATACGCCCTCGCTCAAAGTCCGTCAACTGCACATACGGTTCACGTCCACCCTGTCGCGGCATGCTACCAGAGTTAAAGACTGCGATGGAGCTCCGTATGCCACGGCAAACTGGCTGACACTGACGGCGGCGGTGCACAAATTCTGCGCAGCTAGCGCCATCCGACGGCCAACACCGCGGTTCCTGGTGTGTCCGCTGTGCCGTGCGTGTGATCATTGCTTGTACAGCCCTCTCGCAGTGTCCGGAGCAAGTATGGTGGGTCTGACACACCGGTGTCAATGTGTTCTTTTTTCCATTTCCAGGAGTGTAGAAAGAATTTTCTTAAATTGTCTACCTGTCCATAATGTAGGTTTTTTATGTCGATAAATCCCCTTCCTCCTTCCTTTCTGCTTAATGTGAATCTTTCTGTTGCTGAATGTATGTGATATATTCTATATTTGTGGCATTGTGATTGTGTAAGTGTATTGAGTGCTTCTAGGTCTGTGTTACTCCATTTCACTTCTCCAAATGAGTAGGTCAATATTGGTATAGCTTAAGTATTTATAGCTTTTGTCTTGTTTCTTGCTGTCAATTCTTTTTTCAGTATTTTTGTTAGTCTTTGTCTATATTTTTCTTTTAGTTCTTCTTTAATATTTGTATTATCTATTCCTATATTTTGTCTGTATCCTAGATATTTATAGGCATCTGTTTTTTCCATCGCTTCTATGCAGTCGCTGTGGTTATCCAATATGTAATCTTCTTGTTTAGTGTGTTGTCCCTTGACTATGCTATTTTTCTTACATTTGTCTGTTCCAAAAGCCATATTTATATCATTACTGAATACTTCTGTTATCTTTAGTAATTGGTTGAGTTGTTGCTGCCAGTAGTTTTAGATCATCCATGTATAGCAAATGTGTGATTTTGTGTGGGTATGTTCCAGTAATATTGTATCCATAATTTGTATTATTTGGCATGTTGGATAGTGGGTACAGAGCAAGGCAGAACCAGAAAGGACTTAATGAGTCTCCTTGGTATATTCCACGCTTAATCTGTATTGGCTGTGATGTGATATTATTTGAATTTGTTTGATATTAAGTGTGGTATTCCAATTTTTCATTACTATGTTTAGGATCTGTATCAATTTAGGATCTACTTTGTATATTTCCAATATTTGTAGTATCCATGAGTGGGGTACACTATCAAAAGCTTTTTGGTAATCAATGTATGCGTAGTGTAGCGACCTTTGTTTAGTTTTAGCTTGATATGTCACCTCTGCATCAATTATCAGTTGCTCTTTACATCCTCGTGCTCCTTTGCAACAGCCTTTTTGTTCTTCATTTATAATTTTGTTCTGTGTTGTATGTGTCATTAATTTCTGTGTAATGACTGGAGTTAATATTTTGTATATTGTTGGTAGGCATGTTATGGGGCGATATTTAGCTGGGTTTGCTGTGTCTGCTTGATCTTTAGGTTTCAGATAAGTTATTCCATGTGTAAGTGTATCAGGGAATGTGTATGGGTCTGCAATGTAACTGTTAAATAATTTAGTTAGTTGTGAATGTGTTGAGGTGAACTTCTTTAGCCAGAAATTTGCTATTTTATCTTTTCCAGGGGCTTTCCAATTGTGAGTAGAATTAATTGCTTGGGTGACTTCATGTTGCAAAACTATCACTTCAGGCATCCGCGGTATCATGTTGTATGTGTCTGTTTCTGCTTGTATCCAACGTGCATGCCTGTTATGTTGTACCGGGTTTGATCATTTGTTGCTCCAGAAGTGTTCCATGTCTGTTATGCTTGGTGGATTGTCTATTTTTTGTGTGTGTTATCTATTGTCTGGTAAAATTTCTTTTGGTTTGTGTTGAATGTTTGGTTTTGTTTCCTTCTATTTTCACTTTTTTTTTTATCTTCTAAGTCGTTTGGCCAATGCTTGTAATTTCTGCTTCTTTTCATCTAATTGCTCTATCACTTCTTGTGAGATTTTACCTAACCTTTTTCGATTTTTTTTCTGACATTTCATTTCTTATAAATTGTGTTAGCTGTCCGATGTCTTTTCTCAGTTTTTCTATTCTGATCTGTAGCCTGTGTTGCCATGCTGGTTTTGTGGGTTTCTTCTGTGTGTTGGTTGGTTCTGATCTCTGCCCAGTGTGTATATTTAGTGTAGTGAGTGCTCCTATATAAACCAGTAGTTGTAACTCTTCCATAGTTGTTTTTTCATTTACTTTGTTGTGTATGATTGTGTTGATAGTTTTTATTGTTGTTTCGACTTGTGGGTTATTTGGCGGTCTATGCAAGAATGGTGTAATGTCTGTATTTGTGTCTTTGTGTTCTATATATGTCAGCTGAAATTTTTCTTCTATATCTAATATGTGTGTCACTTCGTGTTCTATTTGTGCTTGTTCTGGTGGCTGTCTTAAGATTTTGTTTTCCTCTGATTGTTTAATTGATGTGTGTTGGTCTTTGTTTGTTTGCTCTGGGTTGTTTGAGTCCATTACTGTATTTTCTTCTTCTTCTGATTGCACATTATTTTGTTCCAGTATTTGTTGTACTTGTTGTTTAATGTTTTCTAATTCTGACTGGGGTATCCTGTTATTTTTGATTATTACACGGATCTGATGAGCTAGTCGTTGTTCTGTTAAAAATTTTAATTCTGGGTATCTGGTAATAAATGTTGCGTATACTTGTGATCTGTATCCAGTTGTGTTGGTTCCTAGGTTTGTTGCTTGGTAATAACAGAACATGAGGTGTCGATTAACTTCATCTGACCATCTCATCCTCTGTCTTTGTTTTCCTTCTAGGGTGGTTGCAGGTAGCATATCCTGCAAAACACCTCTATTTGGCTTTAAATCATTTTCCAGTTGGCTAGCAGTGTCGTTACCATTGTGGGCGGGCATAGGGTTGAAGCGTCGTCCCTGACCATGACGGTGCTTGTCCGAGGCTTCTTTAGTTCTGTCCTGAACCAAGTAATCACACTAAAGGGGGGGTTAGCCCTATTAGTGGTTTGTTCTTTTCGTCGCCTTTTATGACTGGCAGAACATACCAGAGGCCTATTCTTTTCCCGGGCCTTATTATTATTATTTCTTTCTATTCTCAGACGTTATGTCTGGTCAAAAATGGACAGTGACGCGGACCTTGATCAAGCGTGACTTCCTTTTAAATGTACGGTATATGTTATATTGCATTTAGGAACTTTCGGGTGATTGAACATGTATCAATAATTACAGATTTTTGTAGTTGTATATATATGTTTGGATGTAGCTGTATTGCATTGATGTACTGGTGGATATTGTGAGGTATGACTCCTGTAGTTGATAGTATAATTGGTATAATGTCGACTTTATCCTGATGCCACATGTCCTTGACTTCCTCAGCCAGTTGGATGTATTTTTCAATTTTTTCTCCTGTTTTCTTCTGTACATTTGTTGTGTTGGGTATGGATATTTCAATTAGTTGTGTTAATTTCTTCTTTTTATTGGTTAGTATGATGTCAGGTTTGTTATGTGGTGTTGTTTTATCTGTTATAATCGTTCTGTTCCAGTATAATTTGTATTCATCATTCTCCAGTACATTTTGTGGTGTGTATTTGTATGTGGGAACGTGTTGTTTAATTAGTTTATGTTTTATGGCAAGTTGTTGATGTATTATTTTTGCTACATTGTCATGTCTTCTGGGGTATTCTGTATTTGCTAGTATTGTACATCCACTTGTGATGTGATCTACTGTTTCTATTTGTTGTTTGCAAAGTCTGCATTTATCTGTTGTGGTATTGGGATCTTTAATAATATGCTTGCTGTAATATCTGGTGTTTATTGTTTGATCCTGTATTGCAATCATGAATCCTTCCGTCTCACTGTATATATTGCCTTTTCTTAGCCATGTGTTGGATGCGTCTTGATCTACGTGTGGCTGTGTTAGATGATGTTTTCAGTATTTTTGTTAGTCTTTGTCTATATTTTTCTTTTAGTTCTTCTTTAATATTTGTATTATCTATTCCTATTTTTTGTCTGTATCCTAGGTATTTATAGGCATCTGTTTTTTCCATCGCTTCTATGCAGTCGCTGTGGTTATCCAATATGTAATCTTCTTGTTTAGTGTGTTTTCCCTTGACTATGCTATTTTTCTTACATTTGTCTGTTCCAAAAGCCATATTTATATCATTGCTGAATACTTCTGTTATCTTTAGTAATTGGTTGAGTTGTTGATTTGTTGCTGCCAGTAGTTTTAGATCATCCATGTATAGCAAATGTGTGATTTTGTGTGGGTATGTTCCAGTACTATTGTATCCATAATTTGTATTATTTAGCATGTTGGATAGTGAGTTCAGAGCAAGGCAAAACCAGAAATGACTTAATGAGTCTCCTTGGTATATTCCACGCTTAATCTGTATTGGCTGTGATGTGATGTTATCTGAATTCGTTTGGATATTAAGTGTGGTTTTCCAGTTTTTCATTACTATGTTTAGAAACTGTATCAATTTAGGATCTACTTTGTATATTTCCAATATCTGTAGTAACCATGAGTGGGGTACACTATCAAAGGCTTTTTGGTAATCAATGTATGCGTAGTGTGGGGACCTTTGCTTAGTTTTAGCTTGATATGTCACCTCTGTATCTATTATCTATGTTCTTTTCGTCGCCTTTTATGACTGGCAGAACATACCAGAGGCCTATTCTTTTCCCGGGCCTTATTATTATTATTATTATTATTATTATTATTATTATTATTATTATTATTATTATTATTATTTCTTTACTTTCTCAGACGTTAAGTCTGGTTAAAAATGGAAAGTGACGCGGACCTTGATCAAGCGTTACTTCTTTTAACTGTACGGTTGATTATTATTATTATTATTATTTCCTGGCAGATTAAAACTGTGTGCCCGACCGAGACTTGAACTCGGGACCTTTGCGTTTCGCGGGCAAGTGCTCTACCATCTGAGCTACCGAAGCACGACTCATGCCCGGTCCTCACAGCTTTACTTCTGCCAGTATCTCGTCTCCTACCTTCCAAACTTCACAGAAGCTCTCCTGCGAACCTTGCAGAACTAGCACTCCTGAAAGAAAGGATATCCTACTCTGCTCCTATGCTAGGGCATAGATATTGCACACACCAGCTAGTGTGTCGAGCCTTTCATAAATTGTGCTGCAATGAGCTGCTTTGGCTTCTGCACCTGCCTTCGTTCCATCACATCTGTCATCACAGTAGGAATTCCAGTTTTGAGATGTTTCCAAAGCAAGAAAAGTGTGATAGTAAATTTTTTTCACTATCAATTTGTTCTTAACATGTTCTGTCCACAACCAAATCAGTCAATCTATTCTGTGGTGTCCAAGTTTGGACATACTTATTTGTTCACAGATAACTGCTTCAGTAATTTCTTCTAATATGCTCCATGTTGTTTTTACGCCAATAATAGGTGGAAGAGTGAAGTATGAGATGTCTTTGAACCACAGCAATTTATCTGTGTTAGGCCATGTTGTTCTTTTTTTAATGTGCTCTTGGACAACAAGTGAACAGTGTTGAGGAGTCGCTGTTTCATAAAGAATGGCCTTTTAATCTAGAACTAGCTTTTGACCGTGTTTCTGCACACAAAGGAAGCCTATCTTTCTGATGTTGCTGCCATTGTAAAACATTCAAAGATGCAAGGCTCGATTCTTGAAAAACGTGTTTGTAATAACTAGATCATGATTCTTGAGGGTATTATTGTTCTGCCATGGCAACTACAAAAATGCGTGATTTTTTTTACCAGATGCGTTTCACTTTATTGAGGTAAAGCATCATCATTGGTGGTGATTTTTGTTTGATTTCTCACTTACATCGGGAAATGCCGTCTGCTAGCACATCGTTCGTTTTTGTGCATTAGACACTGATAATTTTGGTTTAATTTCTAGTTGTGTCTGCAGCACTATGCATTTCTTATGTTTTTCACAGCACAATATTTACACACACCACTGTTTTATGTTTGTTTTTGTATTTCTGAGTATGTATTGTGGTTTGTGTTTTGTAGTGTTGTCACCATTTCTGTTGTGACATTGATAATCATCTATTTTGAACTCACCATGACCATTGACTTCACCAGTGATTATTATGCTATCTTACTGTGGCACATCCAGGATCTTTTCATGAAGCATCTCAACAAAAACCATCTTTTTAACTTATTTGAGCAAGCATTTTGCAGAGCATAGAACAAGAAAATGTGAATCTCTGGGCACCTATAACTAGAACTATCTTTAAGAGGCTGTCATCAACTCGTATTACTTTAGCAACTGAACGTGGTAACTTCTCAGTAACAATGATTCCATTTTAGAGCATCATCTGTGATGACAGGGAATTGTTGCATTAAAAAAATCTGCATTTTCCCCCTTAAAAGACAAAAGTACAAAGTTTTATGTATCCTCATCATCTTATATAAATGAGTAACCATGTTGGTTATTAATGTTAGGCAAAAGAGTATGTTTAAAGAAATACATAGGTCTGCATTTTTGTATAGGATATTCTGTGTTAGTGCAGACACTTGTTTGTATTTTGTTGTTATCTTTTTGAGGTACACATTGGCTGGCGTGTGACATTTGAAGTTTGTCAAGAGATGTCATATATGTCACAGCAAGTAAGGGACAGAGGTTGGAGTGCTGCCATGGAATAAGAGATGTGGGAGATTGTCAGTGAAAATTCATGCAAGAGTGTACATGTGAAAACTTGTACAGAAAATTTTACACTGTTTTTTTTTTAATCCTGTGGTTAATTATTTCCAATATAAGGAAGAGGCTAATAATAATAATAGTAATAATAATAATAATAATAATGAGACTCATTAAGTCCTTTCTGGTTTTGCCTTGCTCTGAACCCATTATCCAACATGCTAAATAATACAAATTATGGATACAATATTACTGGAACATACCAACACGAAATCACACATTTGCTATACATGGATGATCTAAAACTACTGGCAGCAACTAATCAACAACTCAACCAATTACTAAAGATAACAGAAGTATTCAGCAATGATATAAATATGGCTTTTGGAACAGACAAATGTAAGAAAAATAGCATAGCCAGGGGAAAACACACTAAACAAGAAGATTACATATTGGATAACCACAGCGACTGCATAGAAGCGATGGAAAAAACAGATGCCTATAAATATCTAGGATACAGACAAAAAATAGGAATAGATAATACAAATATTAAAGAAGAACTAAAAGAAAAATATAGACAAAGACTAACAAAAATACTGAAAAAAGAATTGACAGCAAGAAACAAGACAAAATCTATAAATACCTATCCTATACCAATATTGACCTACTCATTTGGAGTAGTGAAATGGAGTAACACAGACCTAGAAGCACTCAATAAACTTACACGAGCACAATCCCACAAATATAGAATACATCACATACATTCAACAACTGAAAGATTCACATTAAGCAGAAAGGAAGGAGGAAGGGGATTTATCAACATAAAAAACCTACATTATAGACAGGTAAACAATTTAAGAAAATTCTTTTTAGAACAAGCAGAAACTGGCAAAATACACAAAGCAGTCACTCATATAAATACATCGGCTACGCCATTGCAATTTCATAACCACTTCTACAACCCTTTAGATCACATAACATCAACAGATACGAAGAAAGTAAATTGGAAAAAGAAAACACTACATGGCAAGCACCCGTATCATCTAACACAGCCACACATCGATCAAGGCGCATCCAACACATGGCTAAGAAAAGGCAATATATACAGTGAGACGGAAGGATTCATGATTGCAATACAGGATCAAACAATAAACACCAGATATTACAGCAAGCATATTATTAAAGATCCCAATACCACAACAGTTAAAAGCAGACTTTGCAAACAACAAATAGAAACAGTAGATCACATCACAAGTGGATGTACAATACTAGCAAATACAGAATACCCCAGAAGACATGACAATGTAGCAAAAATAATACATCAACAGCTTGCCTTACAACATAAACTTATAAAACAACACATTCCCACATACAAGTATGCACCACAAAATGTACTGGAGAATGATGAATACAAATTATACTGGAACAGAACGATTATAACAGATAAAACAACACCACATAACAAACCTGACATCATACTCACCAATAAAAAGAAGAAATTAACGCAACTAATCGAAATATCCATACCCAATACAACAAATATACAAAAGAAAACAGGAGAAAAAATTGAAAAATACATCCAACTGGCTGAGGAAGTCAAGGACATGTGGCATCAGGATAAAGTTGACATTATACCAATTATACTATCAACTACAGGAGTCATACCACACAATATCCACCAGTACATCAATGCAATACAGCTACATCCAAACTTATATATACAACTACAGAAATCAGTAAATATTGTTACAGGTTCAATCACCCGAAAGTTCCTAAATGCAATATAACATATACCGTACAGTTAAAAGGAAGTCACGCTTGATCAAGGTCTGCGTCACTTTCCATTTTTAACCAGACATAACGTCTGAGAAAAGAAAGAAATAATCATAATGAATATATTTAAAAGGAAGATAATTCAAGAATAATAATTTTCTGATTGCTACCAGAACCCTCTCACAGGGCAACTACTTCAAAGCATTGAGGAATTACATGGTGATATGGAACATTGTTGCATCCATTTCATCCATCTGGTCCAGTGAGGGCCTAAGGATAACAAAGTATAATGCTTCAAGATTATTGAAATTGACCCCATGTCATTTAGGCATACATATGACACAGTCGATGTTAATTGCAGTTGACCACTATGTCAAATGCCCGCTGTGTACAACTGCCGTATTGTGTCGATTGCAGAGAGGATAGCTCTCCCTGATCACCAAACTGCTGCATGACAAGAATGGAACAAGGGATCTAAAAATCCAAAATCTTTGATCATTTAACCTACCAGAAAGTACAGCCACCTTTTCCATTTTCAGATGACAGCAAGCTATTCCCAAAATTAACTCTGCCCTCAGCTATCATGAGAATTAATATTCCCACTTTTTCCTCGCCATGCACCTTAGCGATGTTCTTATTTCATCTATTCATGTAAAGAAAGGGCCAGTGTGTCCATCTCAATTTAAGAATTATAGAGTTGGACTGGTGATAACATATTGGATGTGTATGCATTGTGTTGGTCTGTTTCACCAGTATTTTTGTGGGATATGACTGCACCAGTACTGGACTGTGATGCGTTCTTTGCAAGCGTGAGAGTTTTGCCCGGAGCAGACATTGCTTACCGTGGCCTGGATTTCAGATACAGTTCCAATTCCATGAACTTCTAGCAGGCTTGTGAACTTTACAAGCTTTATGCTTTTCATTTTTAGTTGGTTAAATGACTAGACAGTTTGTGCAGCCTCGGCAATAAATTTGCCTCAATAGTCTAAACTTACCCATAAACAGACTCAGTTCTCCTTTATCTTAGATACTTTCAGTTTGTCTATAACATCAATGTGCTCTGTTGTTGAGATGAGATCCAGTTTGCTTAATATATATGTGTGGTATCCAGACCCACCAACTTTGAAAGCCTGCTGGAGACCATGGAATTGATCTCACAAGGGGACCCTCCATACTGTAAATTACGGATTTTGATGCGCTTCAAATATATTGTACAGGCACTTACGCTGAGTACCTGGCTACCCGGTTTTTTAGCGGTGGGCCTTGGTTTTTGAGAAAATCGATTTTGAAGTTCATGGCATGCTTTGTATACCTGTAACATTACATATATCCCGAAAAAATCAGTGTAGCAGTAAAGGTTCATGGCTACCGTGCTGGAGGTACTGTGTTCGAATCCTGCTCGTGTACACTCTTTTTCTTTTTTCCAAAATAGAAAAATTCTGTCTATTTCATTTCAAATAATATCAACAAACATTGTAAGTTGTGCAAAATTATAAAAATATATTCAGTTATAAATTTTTTCAAATATTCATTTAATTTTTGGTTTGCAGTTGGAGTTCCAAATGTTCGTACAACGATGACGGACAAGCATAGTGTAGGCTGTCTCTTTGGTAGGTCTGTTGCATTTTCTAAGTGTCCTGCCAATAAAATGCAGTCTTTGGTTAGCCTTCCACACAACGTTTTCTGTGTGTTCCTTCCAATTTACGTTGTTCGTAATTGTAATTCCTAGGTATTTAGTTAAATGTACGTCCTTTAGATTTGTCTGATTTATCATGTAACTGAAGTTTAACGGATTCATTTGAGCACATACGTGTATGACCTTATACTTTTCATTATTTAGGGCCAATTGCCAATTTTCAGACCATTCAGATATCTTTCCTAAATCATTTTGCAATTTGTTTTGATCTTCTGATGACTTTCTTAGTCGATAAATGATAGCATCATCTACAATCAATCTAAGACAATTGCCCAGATTGTCTCCCAAATCATTTATATAGATAATAAACAGCAAACGGCCTATAACAATACCTTGGGGAACGCCAGAAATCACTTCTGTTTTACTCATTGATTTTCTGTCAGTTACTACGAATTGTGATCTCTCTAACAGGAAATCGTGAATCCAGTCACGTTACTGAGATGATACTCCATAAGCACACAATTTCACTACAAGCCGCTTGTGTGGTACAGTGTCAAAAGCCTTCCGCTGTTCAGAAATATAGAATCAATCTGAAATCCCTTGCCAGTAGCACTCAACACTTCATGCAAATAAAGAGCTAGTTGTGTCTCACAAGAACGATGTTTTCTAAACCCTTTTTGACTGAGTGCCAATAGACCGTTTTCTTCGAGGTAATTCATTACGTCCGAACACAATATATGTTCTAAAATCCTGCTGCATATCGACGTTAATGATATGGACCTGTAATTTAGTGGATTACTCCTACTACCTTTCTGGAATATTGGTGCGACCTGAGCAACTTTCCAGTCTCTGGATATGGAGCTTTTGTCAAGTGAACAGTTGCAGCTGATTGCTAAGTATGGAGCTATTGCATCAGCATACTCTGAAAGGAACCTAATTGTTATACAGTCTGGACCAGAAGACCTGCTTTTATTAAGTGATTTAAGTTGCTTCACTATTCTGAGGATATTTACTTCTATGTTACTCATATTGGCAGCTGTTCTTGATTTGAAATCTGGAATATTTATTTTGTCTTATTTTGTAAAGGCATTTCAGAAGGCTGTGTTTAATAACTCTGCTTTGGCAGCACTGTCTTCGATAGTATCTCCATTGCTGTTGTGCAGAGAAGACATTGTGTCTTGCCACTAACTTAATTCACATTCGATCAGAATCTCTTTGGATTTTCTGTCAGGTTTCGAGACAAAGTTTCATTGTGGAAACTGTTATAAGCATCTCACATTGAAGTCTGCCCTAAATTTCGAGCTTCTTTAAAAGACTGGCAATCTTCGGGATTTTACATCTGTTCAAATTTGGCATGCTTGTTTCATTGTGTCTGCAACAGTGTTGTGACCTGTTTGTGTACGAAGGAGGATCAGCTCCATTGTTTGTTAATTTATTTGGTATAAATCTCTCAATTGCTGCCAGTATTATTTCTTTGAATTCAAGCCACATCTGGTCTACACTTATATTGTTAATTTGGAAAGAGTGGAGATTGTCTCTCAGGAAGGCATCAAGTGTATTTTTATCTGCTTTTTTGAATAGGTATATTTTTCATTTATTTTTGGATGATTTGGGGCTTACAATATTCAATCTCACTATGACAACCCTGCAGTCACTAGCCCTTTTGATGCTCATTATTAACTCAGGATTATTTGTTGCTAAGAGGTCAAGTGTGTTTTCACAGCCATTTACTATTCGCATGGGCTCATGAACTGACTGCTCGAATTAATTTTCGAATGAACTTTCCTCCGGCTTTAGCCAGCTTTCAGTGTCTGTAACGATTTGAGCATCAGCGCTTTCTATTAGTGCTTGGAGCTCAGGTACTTTCCCAACACAGCTACAACAATTTACAACTGTTACACCGATGGTTCCTGTATCTACATTCTTTCTGTTTTCCCAAGATCCTCTAACCTAAAAAACCGCCCAGTCCATGCCACACTGCCCCTGCTACCTGTGTAGCCACCTCATGTGTATAGTGGACTCCTCACCTATTCAGTGGAACCCAACCACCCTTTGGCACAAGTCGAGGAATCTGTAGCCTACACAGTCAGAGAACCATCTGAGCCTCTGATTCAGACCCTCCTCTTGGCTCTGTACCAGAGATCTTCGATTGGTCCTGTTGACTATGCTGCAAATGGTCAGCTCTGCTTTCATCTCACAAGCAAGGCTGGCAGCCTTTACCACTTCTGTTAGCCACTTGAAACCAGAGGCAATCTCTTTTGGTCCAAAGCAGCATACATCATTGGTACCGATGTGAGCCACCAACTGCAGTTGATTGCACTCTGTGCTCTTCATGTCATCTGGGAGGACCCATTCCACATCTGGAATGGCTCCACCCAGAATGCACATGGAGTGCACATTGGTTTTCTTCCCCTTCTTGGCAGCCATGTCCCTAAGGAGCCCCATAACGTGCCTAACGTTAGAGCTCCCAAATATCAATAATCCCACCCTCTGTGATTGTCCAGATCTTGCAGGCTGAGCGGTTTCCTCTGAAACAGGACAGGCAACAGCATCTGGCGAGTGACAGTGTCAGCCACAGACAGCATGTGGCACCTGTTTGTCAGGCTAATGATCAAAAATGGCAAATCAGCTACCAGCAGAAGATAAATATGAAGAACTGACTGACAGTGTGTTGAGTAATCTGGCAGTGTACTACTTTGAATGTTGTGATAAGCATTTTTGGAATGTTATTCCAGAGCAAACAAATCTCTATCATGTGTAAAATAAGCCCGCACATATGAATGAAATTCTATTCTTTGTGGGCCATGAAATTCCAGTGGGTACATCCAAGTTACCACAAACCAGGATATACTGGAGTAGGCTACTTGATATGCCTCTTATTGCTAATGATCGGGATAGGTATTTCAATTACAAAACAATTTACACATTGTAAATAATTTAGATGTCCATGACTGGAGTGATAAACTGTGGAAAGTGAGGCCTGTAGATAATTCTTTAGAGAAACAAATCTCTCACATGGTCACACTCTAAACATTTCTCAAATGACCAGCAGATGATCACATTCTCTGGGAGATGGGGCATGAGAACATACATTTCACCTAAGCCTTAGGCTAAAAAATTGTATTTTTCAGATTGTCTAGCTCTTGGCTTCACTATTTATACTGGGAAAGGAACCGTGCCTGAATCTGAACTGAAAAAAATAGATTTAGGTGCAGGTTCAGTTAAGTTATTGACTGTGACAGTTCCAAAAAATGGACAGCATTTAATACACATTGATAGACTTATTTTATTTATTTTGTATACAGGGAATAAGTCAACTGAGCTGTCTGTTAGATAACAGTTTACAACAAAGAGGGACCATCATGAAGAATAGGACTGATGAGGTGGCTTCAAAATTTAAAGTTGATCATGGCCTGAATAGAGGGGAATGGGATCAGTATGTGAGATAGTACAAAATGCTGTGTGTCTTAAAATGAGAAGATAACAAGTCTGTTATTCTGTTCACGTCCTATGTTGGAAGTGAGCCACAGGGTTCTTGTAAGTGATCTTCAAGTGTTCAGAAGAAATATTAAAGTGTAAAATCCATGTTGGAGTAATGACAATATTATGAAAAGGATAGCTTGCTACTCACAATATAGTGTAGATGTCGAGTCACAGACAGGGAGTCTTTTTGCTGTGCCTATCTGTGACTAACATCTCTTCTATATGGTGAATAGCAATCTATCTGTTTCATAATTTTGTCAGAAAAATATTGATAGTCCAAAACCAGCTATTGTAAAAAGCTCCAGTTGTAACACTGCTGGCTTTGATCTGTGTGATAGGTTCGTGGCTTACTGTATTACAGGTCAAACACCAGAACAAAGAAGTGGCCACTTACACTGTTTAACCATGCTACTGATTTAGTTATTGTTAATTTTTGGATTATGTAGAAAAGATCTTAAGCAAAGGAAGGAGTACCAGAATGTAAAAGACTGTCCTCAATCAAGTTTAGATTGAATTTGGCTGATTATCTAATGAAGTCTTCTCTTCAGAGAATTAACACAAACAAAAATCTTCATGTTAGTTATAAAATATTTTTTCTTCTACTGGTTAAGACCATAAATTCACTTAGGTGTACCTTACATACTTTATAAAATATAAAAAATAAAAATTAAAACAGTGGAATTTAGAATGTAATGGTGTGTAACAACAATAAAACGAATAATGAAAACATTTTTTTCACTTATTTTATCACTGTCACTGAAGAAGTTAAGGCTGGATATTAATTTATTTTCACATTACACTTTCTACTTTCTAAAAGAGAGATTGTCCACCAGCATCAATTCTTCTTCTTCTTCTTCTTTTTTGATTGTCAGCATCTTGCAGTAAAATAAGTGCTGCACATGCCCTGTAATGGCTGCTAAATCCTCTTGGTCCTCCATAATATCAGCTGGTGAAATTGTAATTAAAATATTAGTTTATAACAACAAAAAAATGGGAGCAACCTCAACATGGTATCAGAGTTAACTGCGATTCCACATGACTGAATTCCTTGCTCACAACCCCTAAGTTTAGTGTGCGTGACAGACCGAACACCAATGTGTTGGCGACCCAACATTCAGCTAAATCCATTGCCTGTCACTTGTTAGCCTTTGTTCGTCTAGTGAGTATTCACTTTTACTTGTAATTTGTGATCCACATATAAGTTAGTGACCTTTCAGACATTATTTCATGAGCCTGGCACAGAAGTTCTGAGAGACTTTGTGTAAATGCATTTTGTTCTCAGGAACACTAAAAACCCATTGTCATATTCTTTTTTGATGTCTAGGTACTCCTTAAGAAGTTACGAATTACTCTTGGGGCTTCATAGTGTGCTTGTTTCCAGGTGCACAAAAACATCAACCATTGCCTTAATGGAAGCCAGATCCCATTAGTGATGGGACAGTCAACTGATTTTAACAACTGATTGGCCAGTCGATTGTTATCTCATTTAGCTGGTATTTTTAGTCAAACCAAATTAGTCTTTGCAGCCACATCAGCTGTATGGATGTTTCTGACATATTCACCGAGTTTGAGTTGTACACCTACTGTGGAACAAATGGCTGACACAGGTCCCTGATGGTTATGTCTGTTACGAGGTGCATTCAAGTTCTAAGGCTTCCGATTTTTTTTCTAGTTAACTACTCACCCGAAATCGATGAAACTGGCATTACTTCTCGACATAATCACCCTGCAGACGTACACATTTTTCACAACGCTGACGCCATGATTCCATGGCAGTGGCAAAGGCTTCTTTAGGAGTCTGTTTTGACCACTGGAAAATCGCTGAGGCAGTAGCAGCACGGCTGGTGAATGTGCGGCCACGGAGAGTGTCTTTCATTGTTGGAAAAAGCCAAAAGTCACTAGGAGCCAGGTCAGGTGAGTAGGGAGCATGAGGAATCACTTCAAAGTTGTTATCACGAAGAAACTGTTGCGTAACGTTAGCTCGATGTGCGGGTGCGTTGTCTTGGTGAAACAGCACACGCGCAGCCCTTCCCAGACGTTTTTGTTGCAGTGCAGGAAGGAATTTGTTCTTCAAAACATTTTCGTAGGATACACCTGTTACCGTAGTGCCCTTTGGAACGCAGTGGGTAAGGATTACGCCATCGCTGTCCCAGAACATGGACACCATCATTTTTTCAGCACTGGCGGTTACCTGAAATTTTTTTGTGGCGGTGAATCAGTGTGCTTCCATTGAGCTGACTGGCGCTTTGTTTCTGGATTGAAAAATGGCATCCACGTCTCATCCATTGTCACAACCGAACCCACAGAAATGCCAACTCTGGAGGCGATCTGTTCAACAGTCATTCGGCGATCCCCCAAAACCATTCTCTCCACTTTCTCGATCATGTCGTCAGACCGGCTTGTGCGAGCCCGAGGTTGTTTCGGTTTGTTGTCACACGATGTTCTGCCTTCATTAAACTGTCGCACCCACGAACGCACTTTCGACACATCCATAACTCCATCACCACATGTCTCCTTCAACTGTCGATGAATTTCAGTTGGTTTCACACCACCCAAATTCAGAAAACGAATGATTGCACGCTGTTCAAGTAAGGAAAATGTCGCCATTTTAAGTATTTAAAACAGTTCTCATTCTCGCCGCTGGCGGTAAAATTCCATCTGCCATACGGTGCTGCCATCTCTGGGACGTATTGACAATGAACGCGGCCTCATTTTAAAACAATGCGCATGTTTCTGTCTCTTTCCTGTCCGGAGAAAATAATCGGAGGCCTTAGAACTTGAATGCACCTCGTATACAACCACTTTCACTCAGTCTGGGATTGAGTGATTTCACTTACATATTGTTTCAGTCTTCACATTTATAGATGAACCCTGACTAGGGTTGCCAACTTTTTTTAGAGACAAATAATATATCTTATTGCAGGGTGAGGTGAATAAAAAGTATTTTCTTGAAAATGTAAGTGTATTGGGATGGAAATGTCATTTTATGTGTTTCACATTAAGGAACTCTCAGCAGACTATTGTTGGATATTGCACGAGCTGTGAATGCCAACAGATGTGTTGAGAGCTGCTTTATATGAGCAGAAGGTTACTACTTACATTAATCTTCCCTCCCCTCCCTTTCCTCATCCTACGCCTTCTCCGCAATTTGTGTGTCTATCACGCAGAATGCAGTGTAGCCTGCCTTCTGGTTCATCAGGAGAGCAGCTGAATACAGAAGGTGACAAGTGCCTGCTGGTAAAGGGCAGCTGCAGCCAGTGGACAACAAATGCCACCTCTCCACTGAATCTGCTGCCCTGGGCAGTAACACAGACACTTCCCTCCCAGTGATCCAGAGGGGTGTGATCCTGGATGGTGTCAGACCATTTACAGTATGGCTAAACATAGGCTTAACTGTGAAACTGAAGTACCAATATATGAATGTGAATATACTTCTTCACTCTCATACTTGCTACATCTTGAAGGTTGTAGAATGTAAACGGCTTTGTGTGCAGTTGTATGACGTGTATGAATATAATTGGTATCGTGGTTTTCTGCACAGTACGTTAGTAAATGGCTGAATAAGTGCTTAAGAGCAGTTTTTTTATCAGTACACCAGTGTACATGTTGGCACAGAACCAGCTAAGTGAAAAATCTGTGCAATTCGCACATTTTTTTTATACATAACAGCTGATGTTGGAATTTTCCTTTTTGTGAGATTGCATGTACAAGATTCATGTGCCAGTTTGAAAATATAGATTGGCACATTTTACTGTTTGCTAGATTCTACATAATCTTTCATTGATTGTATCAATACCCATTGGTATTGGGATATATTTTGAAATTTTGAACGCTTGTGAGTGCCACAGTAAATTTTTGAGAACAGTAAGCCTATGCTTGTTCAAAACAATCTTTGTCTAATTTTACTGCATAATTATATGAGAAATAGGTCATTTCTGAGAATTTTCGAACACTTACAAAGCTGTATTTTCATAAGTTACTGGTATGAGTGTTTTTAATATGTAACTTATTTTGTAGCAAATCAGTATTTGTGTTTCACAGTTACTGCAAAAAGAATTCATCACCTCAGAATTTCATTTTATATCAATGCAGATAAATGTGCATTTTGATAATTTTTGGGAGTTCCCATTTTCTTATGCATAATCTAATTTGTAGTAAATTGGCATTTGGGATTTAATTGCTGTAGCAGATATTCTAACCAGCATGTTGTGTTACAGCTAGTTTCCCTTAAAAAGTAGTCCTTTATATCATCTATAATTATCATAAATTAACTCTGTTTTCGAGCTTGCTAACAACTATAATCAACCTCAAAAGTTTTAGGAAACAAGTAATTTTTACCGCAGGTTTTTTCTGCTGCTTTAACAGAAAACTCATTTTGTGTATTTGCTTCAATTATTATAGGGAATTAGTAACTTTTTAGCTCAATAGATTAAAAGATAATCAGTGGACTTAATTTAAAATCATTTGTTCACTGTCCTGTAACACAGTGCGCCAGCTAAAATGCAGCCCTACCGTGAATGCTGTTCTCTTATACAGAATGAGTTGATTGACAGTTGCTGAGAGTCATCATGTTGGAAGAGCTCTCGAGAGTCATGTACCAGTGGTACCACCATCTGTCATTACTTGTCCATTTGACTGCGAATGGCATTCCAGGCATCCTATACATGATGGATGGGGAGCAGGGAGGACTCAGGGCATTGATTGTACCAATCCCTCTAACAAACAAGTTTAAGGTGCTGTGTCTCACTGAAACTGAAACTGAGCCCATGGGACTCACTTCACCTGTTTTGGGGAAACCTGGTTTGTCTGGTGTCGGCATGAGGCAAATGCAAAAGGGTAGGGGGTCTATTAATCGTTGGTAGTTAAAGTGTACGGTAAATGATAGAGCCTCTTAGGGCAATGACAGCAAGGGACCAGAAGGACACCATGTGCACCCAGTGTTTATGCCTGGGGGCCTCATTTGTCGTGTTGAAGAGGCTGTTCCGGCAGCCGTTGAGAGCCTGTCATCTGGTCTCCAAGGTCATACTTGGGGTATTCCAGTGACTGGCAGAGAAGGTTGAGAAGACCATCGTTGCACTTTGAGTTTCATCGAAGCTCACAATTTGCATCGTTGTCCCCAGAGCTGATTTTAACCCTTTGGTTCTGAGTCGAGTGGAAGGACAGAACCAGTGACTTTGAAGGATCTGTGACTTGAGCCATAGGGTTGAGAACTGTAGGGTCCCCCTAAATGAGACAGGTGTGCACTCCACATCACATGCTGCCAATTCAGGTAGCTGACTGTGTGGGGGGTGCACACAAGGATATTTTAGATTAGGTAACCCTCCATCCAGTCCAGAAAATGAAAGTTGTGGGGTACTGAGAAGTATCAGTGTAATATTGAAAGAAATCTCTCCCACAGGTGAGGGTATCAACATCCTAGTAATTAACTGCCGATGCATTGACAACAAAGCACCAGAGTTTGAAGTTCTCCTAAAAGTAGTGAAGTTCGCATGATATTAGGTACGGAAAGCTGCTTGAAGACTGAAGTTGATAGAAATGAGATTTTTGGGGAGAATTTAAATGTATATCAAAATGGATAGGCAAATGGGAAATGGAGGTGGTGTCTTTGTCGCAATAGACAAGAAACTCAAATCCTCTGAGACAGAAATTGAAGCTGACATGTGAGATTGTTTGAACAAGACTCGGCATTAGGGGTGGGCATAAAATGATAATTGTATCCTCCTGCCACCCACCAGATTCATCTTCTGATGTAACTGAAAACCGTAGAGAAAACCTCAGTTCCCTTGTAGTAAGTTCTGCTGTCCTACTGTAATTATTGCTGGAGATTTTAATCATCCAACAATCAACTGGGAAAATTACAGTTTTGTTAGTGGTGGGCATGATTAGATCAAAAGTACTATCATATGGGGAATCAAGTGAAATTTGCGACTGGTTTGAGGACTTTTTTTGTAGGAAGAACACATCATGTTATCTTGAATGGAGAGTAATTGTCAGATGTAGAAGTAATTTTGGGTGTGCTCCAGGTGAGAGTGTTCAGGCCCTTGCTGTCTGTGTTGTATAGTAATGACCTTGCAGACAATGTTAATAGTAACTTCAGACTTTTTGCAGATGATGCATTTATCTTTAATGATCTGCTGTCTGAAAGAAGCTGCACAAATATTCAGTCAGATCTTGATAAGATTTCAAAGTGGTGCAAAGGTTGGCAACTTGCTTTAGATGTTAAGATATGTAAAGCCATGCTTCACAAAACAAAAGACATAGTATCCTATGACTATAATATCTATGAGTCATTGTTGGAATAGGCCAACTCATACAGGTACAGGTACCTGGGTGTAACACTTTGTGGAGATATGAAATGAAATGCTCACATAGGCCCACTCATGAGTAAATCAGGTGGCTGACTTAAGTTTATTGGTAGATCACTGGGCAAATGCAGTCAGTCTACAAAAGAGACTGCTTACAAATCACTTGTGCAACCAGTTCTAGAATATTGCTCAAGTGTGTGGGACCCGTACCAAATGGGACTAACAGAGGATATTAAATGTATACAGAGAAGGGCAACACATATGGTCATAGGTTTGTTTGATCCCTGGGAGAGTGTCACAGTGATACTGAAGAATTTGAACTGGCAGACTCTTGAAGATAGACATAACTATCCTTAGAAAGTCTGTTAACAAAGTTTCAAGAACTGGCTTTAAATTATGACTGTGGGAATGTACTACAACGTGTTATGTATTGTTCACATAGGGATTATGAGGATAAGATTAGAATAGTTTCATCATGCCCAAGAAGTATTCCAACAATCATTCTTCCTGCACTCCGTAAGTGAATGAAATGGGAAGAAATCCTAATAACTGGTAAAATGGGACGCACCCTATGCTGAGCACTTCACAGTGGCTTGCCAAGTATAGATGTAGATGTAGATGTAAATTCAAATGGTTTTTAATTAATTGATGTGATCACACATTTTCAGTAAAATGGAATGCAAACATTCAATAAAACATGGCAATGTTATGTTGTTTTGTTTGTCTCGTACTCTGAAAGAAACACTTATGCTCAACAAAAAGTTGAGCATAAATGTTTCTTTCAGTGATACATCAACTTAATTAGTTACATGTTAATTGCATGTGGAATCAGTTCACAGAAATATATTAATCAGATTTGAATAACAAAAAGAAGACTTGATCTGTTCAGTGCATAATTAAATGCTTTTTTTTAACAAAGTCAGTCAACTTTAGGCTGTTGAAATATTATTTATTGTGACTGCAGTTTCAGCACATGGTCATTGTCAAGCACTGTGGGATGTTGTAGCTCACAGCACTTGACAGAGACCATGTGTCAAAATTGCAATTGCAATAAATATTATTCCAACAGCCTCAAGGGAAGTGACTTCATTCAAAAATTTCTCGGAGGCTGTGGTCCTAGTCCTCATGAAAGTTCATAATTAAATTCATATGTATAAGGTGCAGTCAAGTGAAAATGAGACAGATGGAAAAAATGTAAGTAAACCATTATTATTTCAAAATGATCACCATAAATGTTAATACATTTATCATCCTGGGCCAACGTGTTGCTGAGGTTGTTTCGAGCACGCTTGTAGGTTTTGCTGGGAAGCCCTTACAGATCCTCCACACAGACCCAATCACTCCGTATGTGACTTCCATATTTTTGAAACTCTGAGAAAAGATATTCATGGCTGTCAATTTGCTTTGGACAAAGAGGTGCTTGCCTCATTACAATCGTGGTTCTGCAGGCAACTGTAAACATTTTTCCATTAAGGCACTGACCATCTTGTATCTCAGTAGAATAAATGTATTAATGAGTATAGTGATTACTTTTGAATAATAAACAATCAACTTACTTTTTTCAGTCTCTCATTTTCGTCTGCCTGCCCCTTATATAACGTTTATTTTTTTAACTTTGACGTGCCCCATGAGAGATCTTCACATACCTCCGAAGATGGGGCTCCCTCCAGGAGTATGTGTACCACTGTCGTATAGCACTGCTTTAGTTTAACTAATGAAAGTACTACAGTCTGGTCACTCAGAGGAATGGATGGCTACCTCAGTCAGATAAAACATTGTAGGGTGGTTTCAGTTTAAAGAACAAACACATAGTTCAACTGACAGAAAAACTACAGATTGCTTTCACTTGAAAAGAACGAATGAATAATTCAGTCAATATGCAGAACCACGAGCTGTATTGACTGTTTTCATCCAGTTGCTCTTGGAGAAAGCAAGTGAAAGGTTTTGCTTGAAAGAAAAAATGAATAGTCCAACCAACTGAATCAGTCGTCATTCGGTTGTGCCGTAGACTGATTTCACTCAAAAATGGAATGAATAATGCAACCCATATGTAAAATTTCAGCAGTGAATCAATTGTTTTCTAACAGCCACTTGAATTGATTGTTTTCATTCAGTTTTTACAATCAATAGATTGCGTACCTGGTTGCCAATTAAAATTTTTATACCATCACTGAATTTTTTGTCTAATAATACTTTTGGGTACTTCATAAGGTCATGGAAGCAGTTTCATCATGATTCAGCATGTGTTTGATTCTTACTTGGTTTTTGTTTGGAACAATCCATCCTGTTTTCATATGCAAAGGACATTTGTTTTATGTCCACAAATTGTTCATCTGCAGTTTTATATAGCCCAGATGATTTCTTAGAATTTAATAGTAAATGTAATCTTGTCCTAACACAGTGCATAACCACTCTTCAGAACACTTATATTGTCAATGCCTGCTATAAAATAGTTTCTGCTTCCTTGATTATGTCTGATAACTCTAAAGCCAGAAGATATTTATTTTACTCCAGACAATCTAACTTTTCCAAGAACAAAGTTTGGATAAGTCATTATTAGTTTTGGTGTTAACTATTTTCATACAGGGTACTTGGAGGTTTCTTGAACTCTTTAAAGGAATTTATTATCCAGCACTGTGATAAGACCAAAGTATTGAACATGACTGCAGACATACATTGCTAATGGCCAGTGTGTTTTTTATGTGGTGCTCATGTCATTGTATGATTGTTGTCTATAATTTCTTTTCTGGAAATAATACCATAGTAGATTCCATTGTATTGCTGCCCAGATCATAACTAATACTTTCCCGTTTCCCTGTGTTTTATTGTGGAAGAAACTTCAGAATTTTCCATATAAGGGGTGATAAAAAGTTTCTGTTCAAAGGTTGTCCAGTCCATAATTGACATGCCAATTAGGCAATATCACCATGATCATTGAGGCAATCATCCCTCTGATGCACCATATTGAAGATATGCATTTGGTAAAACTCTGTGTTCTGCTGCATGAAGAAGTCCATAACTGCCTGGTGCACATTTTCACCGAACAGAAATTGTCACCCCTCCAAGACCTTTTTAATGGACCAAAGTTGTGATAATTGCATGGGGAGAGATCATGATTATTGGGCAGGTGCTCAAGTATCTCTCACTTGAGTTGGCATAACATCATGAATTACATTCATGACATGGGGACATAAATCATCATGAAGCAGCAGCACTCCTTGTCGCAGTTTTCGCAGACATTTTGCCAATTGTGTGCCATAATTTCTCCAGCTTTGCGAAGTACCACTCCACAGTGGAGACACAGGTTCCTTCAAATCAACAAGCAGTGGGAACTGGTAATCAAAAAACAGGGTGTGCATCACCTTTCCAGCAGATGGCTGGCTCCTAAACTTCTTGGGACAAGGGACAATGGATGACACCATTGCATCATTGACACTTTAAACTCCGGTTCACAGTGGTCACACCAGCTTTCATTACCTGCAACAATGCATTTGAGGAACATGTTGCCTTCAACATTGGAAAGCATCTGGTGCTTCAGGCAAAGAACCATCTGATGTGCTGTCTGTCTGGCATTCACTGCCTAAGGTAGCCAAACTGCTGCCTGATAATGTATTGTACAGTACTGAAGCTGTAATCAAAATCCTTTGCTAGCACACAAGTGGCGAGGTGCCTGTCTGCCCTAATTGTATCATTAGCTGCCCACTTGTTATCTGTAATGGATGAGGCTGGCCTTCCAGATAGTCCTGTGCATCTTGTGTTGAATCATGGTCAGCTCGGAATTTAATGCACCATTCCGCTATAGTGGTTCTCGACAGACATGTTGCTCCAAACAGTTTCTTCATTGTCAGATGGACATGTAGTGGTATTTGTCCTTTGGCAGCCACGAAAAGAGTAACAGCACATTGATCCTGTTTGGATGCATTTGGTGCTCACATACCCACACTGGAGTTACGCTGCATAGGGTATACACTGCAGCAATACCCTCCAAAAGAAACTTTTTGATCGCCCATTATGTGAATCAATGAATGTACCACATATTATTTTTCTGTTATTTATTAGTTGTCTGTGATTTATAATCATTACTGTAATCCTTTTTTGTGAGTTAAGTATAAATAAATTCATTGTATCCATTGTGGATTATGAACTGCAACTGTGATTTAAATTGGGGATTTATGTATGTAAAAAGCAACCAGTCACGTTCTTGAATTTTGGTACAATTTATTTTCTGTAGCATTACTAGTTTTGAAGCCCCTGGAGGATCTTCATCAGATGGAGGTGTTACAGTGCAGCTGGATGCTATGGTCATCATAGTGGCAAAAATAACAGGAATTTGTTTATTCGTACGAAGAAGTTTATGAAAAGATAGATCATTAAGGTTCATAGTCTTTTTGTTACCAGTAACTAAATTTCTGTTTCTGTCAGCACTATGACTGTAGTGTCCAGCTGTGCTTGGTACAGACAATGTTCCTGTAACCCCCATGTGATGATAAGTCTGCAATGGTTTGAAAATTGCTTGATAGTACAGAAAATAAATCATATCATAGACCAAAAAAGTGACTGGTTGCACTTTACATACAAATAAATCACGAAATATAAAATAAAATGAGAGAATAAGTTATAAGAAAGTAAACTCATTATCCAGAAACCCCAATCTATTGACTTAGGATATACTAAATGAGGAAAATGTCAAAGAAAATTAATATGCTGATTTAAGACTAATGATGAATATATTTATGTCATGGCTGTGAGAAGCAATAATATGACCAACATTCCACAGAAAAGTCTTAATATATCGCAAGTATTAATAAAATAATGTAAAAGAAAGTAACACGGAAACATGACAGTTGATGAAGAGTGTTAGCAGTATAGTAATTGTGAATATTTCTATATTCTTATGCTGCATTCCAGACATTAAAACTATTTCATTTCAAATAAAATATACCCATGTTTATCTTTTGTGCTGCGTATTGTTAAAATGAAATAATTTTCAAAAACTTTAATTGTTTTATTAAATGTTCATTCTTTTTTTCATCATTTTTTAAAATTCTTCTTCTTTTTAGTTTGACAGTCAGTGCCCATCTGAGAATCATATACGGGTTCTGAAAAAATATTTTGGTCATCCAAAATTCAGACCATTGCAATGGGAGATAATTTATACAGTTTTAGAGGTAAGTGCAAAAAATTCCCTGCTCAGCATGTACCTGTAAGTAGTCTACAATTAAACATAATTTAAGTACATGCTGACTGCCTCCACCTCTCACCTCCCCAGCACTGGCCAAGCATCTGTGGGTAGGAGCAGCCAAATGGCTTGTGCACACACAGAATGCTTGCTGTAGGATTACCTTGTGGGTAGCCTATATTATCTGCACCCTTGCCCCATAGGTCAGTGTTGGTAACATCCTTCCCAAACTGTAAGTCACTAGTGGTTCTGCTCCCTTGACGTCGTATGTTTAGAATGTTAGAATGTGCAGAACAGTTGTCGAGCAGTGCCACATTATCTCCAGTGAAATGGCAGTCTTCTATGTGAAGAATAATAAAGATCACAGAAACAAAAATTCTTGTGTAATCGCGAATTTGGTATCACCCGTGCATCTTGCTCTGATTGTCATCTGACTTCCAAGTCGGTTAAGGCATCATACAAGGTATGTCTTTAAATGGAACAATGCTTTTCATGATTTACAGCCACTCAGTTTATTTGTTATATTCTAACAGCTGTGTGCAGAAATTTA
The DNA here is from genome assembly GCF_023864275.1 of Schistocerca cancellata. Taxonomy (NCBI): domain Eukaryota; kingdom Metazoa; phylum Arthropoda; class Insecta; order Orthoptera; family Acrididae; genus Schistocerca; species Schistocerca cancellata. Next base: position 328,899,775 of record NC_064628.1, on the reverse strand, counting down.
CTCTACAGTACTAATTCTGAGTAAATTCTTTTCCATCTGCTACTTCTACTTCTACTACTGCTACATTAGTATTACTAAGATACATTCCTCATCTCCTCCCTCAGTGGAAATTTTACTAAATTTAGTGTAAAATCATCCCTATTTTGCTGTTTTACAAGTTTTTGTGGAAAAGTACCTCATTATCCAAATTTAAAAGCTAATCTAGCGTTTGTAGATGACAGTATTATGAAAAGGAAAGATTTCTACTCTCCTTGTAGAAGAGATGAGTTGCAGACAGACGTAACAAAAAGACTGCTATAAATGTTGAGTTTTCGGCCAAAAGGACTTCTCCTAAAGGAGAAAACATGCAGACCTTCACACAAGTACAACTCATACACACATGGCCACTGTCTCTGGCCACTGATGGTGGTCTTCAAGCAACTACACCTGATGGGAGAAGCAATCTGTGTTGGGGATAAAAAGGAGACTGGGGCAGGAAGGTGGAAGGATAGCAGGGTGGGGGTGTAGTGCTGCTTGTGGGAGTGTGCAGCGATGTGTTGGGAACAGGGCAGAGCAGCTAGGGGTGCAGTCAGAACGTTTGGGAGGGTGGAGGGGGGGGGGGCGAAAAGGAGAGAAATAGAGGAGAGGAAGGAAGGCTGGTGGGTGTGTTGGCAAAGTAGAAAGTTTTGTGGTGCTGGAGTGGGAGCAGGGAAGGAGATAGGTAGATGAAGGGCAGGGACTAACAAAGGTTGAAGCCAGGTTACAGGAATTTATTATATATTGCAGGGAGAGTTCACACCTGTGCATTAAAAAAAAAAAAAAAACTGGTGTTGGTAGGAAGGATCCATATGGTGTGGGCTGTGAAGCAGTAATTAAGAATGTTGTGCTGGGCAGCATGCTCAGCAGCTGCATGGTGCAGATGTCTCTTGGCTACAGTTTGTCGGTGGCTGTTCATGCAGACAGACATCAAATTGGTACTGGAGCTACATAGAATGCAGAACAATGGTTGCAGCTTAGTTTAGAGATCACATGACTGTTTTCACAGGAAGCATTGCCTTTGATGGGGTAGGTGATGCTTGTGACTGAACTGGAGTAGATGGTGGTGGGAGGATGTGTGGGACAGGTCTTGCATCCAGGTCTGTTGTAGGGATATGAGCCAAGAGGCAAGGGGATGGAACAAGGAGAAGAGTAGGTATGGATGAGGATGTTGTGTAGGCTTGGTATGTAGTGGAATATCACAGTGGGAGGGGTGGGAAGGACAGTGGGGGTGATATTTCCCGTTTCAGGGCACAACAAGAGGTAGTCGAAATCGTGATGGAAATATGATTCAGTTGCTTCAGTCCTGGGAGGGGAGTGCTCCTTTGTGGTCAGGTGGTGGGTCTGTGGAAGGTGGTAGTTGACTGGAGAGACAAGGCACAAGAGACTGTTTCTGTGCAAGGTTGGGAGAGCAATTACGATGTGTGAAGGCCTCAGCAAGACACTTGGTATATTTGGAGAGGAACTGCTCATCACTGCATATGCGACAGCCATGGCTGTATGGAAGGCTGTATGAAGGGACTTCTTTGTATGGAATGGGTGGCAGCTGTCAAAGTGGAGGTTCTGCTGGTGGCTGGTAGTTTTGATGTGGACGGAGTTACTGATATAGCCATCTTTGAGGTGGAGGTCAACATTGAGGAGGGTGTTGGTTTGAGGGGACCAGGTGAAGTGAATGGGGGAGAAAGTGTTGTGGTTCTAGAGGAATATGGATAGTGTGTCCTCACCCTCAATCTAGATCACAAAGATCTCATTAGTGAATCAACCAGTTGAGGGTCTTAGGACTTTGGGTGTTTAGGAAGCATTCCTTAAGGCAGTCGATGAATAGGCTGGCATATGATGGTGCCATGCGGGTTTCTATTGCTGTCCTGTGGATTTGTTTGTAGGTGACCTCCCAATTTCACCTGTCCGAACTATGTCCCTGTATGATCCCAGAAGCAGCACTACACGCCTATTTCCTCCACCACTCAGCTTGCTTCTCCCATCAGGTGCAGTTGCTCGCAGTCTGGCCTCAGTGTTCATATATCTGTGTGTGTCACACACACACACACACACACACACACACACACACACACACACACACACACACACACACACACAGAGAGAGAGAGAGAGAGAGAGAGAGAGAGAGAGAGAGAGAGAGAGAGAGAGAGTTGCACTTGTGTGAATATGTATCTGTGTGTCTACCTTATAAAAAGGCCTTTTTGCCAAAAGTTCAACATGTATAGCAGTCTTTTCGTTGTGTCTGTCTACGACTCAACATCTCCTCTATATGGTGAGTAGCAGTCTTTCCTTTTCATAATTTTGCCATTATTCCATCCTGGATTTTGTGTTGTTAGATTTCTCAAAAGCGAAACTACCCCAAAAATAATAATATCCCATGAAAAGTGCTGAACTCTTGTTATGCAGACATAATTTTTAAAAATTACAAATATATTAACAGCTTATCATTATACAATTAATTTTGACCATTCAGTCCTAGTAGATTTGTTAGAGCACTTTGCTTTAAGTCGGTCCAACTGCATGACGTATTGACTGCGGGAGGAATATTCAACAAATGTAGGGTCTAAAGTGCAAGAGGTGTAGGTGTGAAGCCATCAGACCAGGTTCCCTTAATCTTTTTCTTTTGAACTAACATATTACCAGAGTTCTCTCTTTGCCAATTTGCATTTCTACACTGTTTCTGAGCTATGCAGTTCTTTGCCCAGGGTGAGGGTACTATCACAGACTTACTGCGAATAACTTCTCATCTCCTTTGCCCCCTATATTTAAATGTAATCTCACTGTCGAAACCACATCCCTTTACCATTTACTTTTGCTATGACAGATCATTATATACAAAAGAATAAGACAAATTCCACTTCAGAAACAAGTGAATTTCCACCAAATCTGCTTGGTAGAAGCCAAATAAGAGGGATTTTCTTTTTTCTAACCAAGGTTGTGTGAGCTGTCAGTTCAGTACCCTATGTTCCAGTTACCAGTATTGGACAGCCCCTGCAGGGGAATGAAACTTAAAGGGCCAAAGGACACAGTAACTCTACATTCAGAGAATATCTATTTAGTGATGTTAAATAAATGCATGCTCACATTCATGCATTCATTCATTCATCCATCCATTCATTCATCATGTTCTGTAGATCCACTCGAGACGGAGAACCATCAGAGATGTGTTAAGTTAAGCATTAACAAAAGACAAGAAAATCATAGCAACTTAATCTGTACAATAAACTATCACTATGCTTGTCATGCTTTTAGCTTCTAAATTTAATCAAGTAAAATAGAAAGAAAGCTGCTACTCGGGGAGGGGGGTGAGGGGGTGCAAGTCTTCTGTCTCCTTTGTCATATGGGGTGTCCATAATTAAAGTTCCAGTTTCAAAACACTGTAGAAAGAGAACCACTGCTCGGAATAACATCAGATTTGAACAGCATATTACTAACACGGGGGAATGTCATTGGGAAGGGGTGGGGGTTAATGAAATTTTGACCATAGATGGTGCTGTAATCATCAGAATATGCACACCAGCAGAACCACTGCACATGGCTGTTCCTCAGTTTGCATCCGAGACACTCGACATGACTGTTTCCATGAAGGATCACACACTGTTGGTAGAGCTCTTTCACAAGAACAGTGACTCTGTGCCAGTAGCCCCGCAGGTGGTCTGGGCACTCACAGATAAGAAAAATGTCTGCTAAGGGTCTGGAGAAAATGATTCCAAAATTTTAAGAGACAGGTTCTTTTGAAGTGCAGTGTGGCAGAGGGAGGAAAGCAGTTGATCCAACTTCTGTCGAAGATGTAGCCACACCATTGCAGGAGCAGTTGAGGGGTGGTGTGCAGACATGCTGTGCATGGGGAATTGCCCAAAAGTTGGACACACCTGCAAGCACGCTGTACAATATCCTTTAAAACATCCTGCATTGCTATCTGTACAAAATCTTCCATGTTCAGAAGTTGTTTCTTGCTGACCTTCCAAAAAGAGAAACGTTCACCTTGGAATTTATTGCTCACATGAAAATAGACAGTGTGAATTGCCATGGAACTTTCCGTGGACAGATGAAGCGTATTTCCATCATCCAGGACATGACATGTCAATACATAGACTTGCAGAATATGGACAATGGAAAATCTGCATGCACATCAGTTGATGCCACTTCGTTCTGCAAAGGTGACTGTGGTGCGGATTGGGATTATCATTTTTCGTAGAGCTGTATTTTTTCAAGGAGATGAGTCCTGCAAGTCCTGTTATTAACTGTATCATCACTGGTAAACATCATGAGTGTCTTTTGTGCACCATCATCATTCCAACCCTTCAACAGCAGAAAATGTGTGGGTAGGATCATTTTTATGCAATATGGCAGTCATCCACACTTTGCACAACCAGTGAAATATATGCTGCAGAGGTGTTTTGCAAATGCTAGAATTATCAACCATAATTTGCCTACATCGTAGCCATCCAGATCACCTGATCTTTATCTGTGTGACTTCTGGCTGTGGAGTTACATGAAAGATGTGTTCAGTGCTCCAATTACAAATGTAGCTGAATTGAAGGCATGCATTGTCGATCGCATTCTGAATGTGACCCGGGACACTCCAGTCTGTTGTGGAACATGCTATTTCTTGATTTCAAATTGTGGCAGAAAACAGTGGACAGCATATTGAAATATTGAACATGGCATACGCGAATCTCATGATAATTAGAAACAGATTTCATTTTTCTTTTTATGCAGGACAATTAAAAACCAATGTCATTTTACTCTTTATGTGATCTGTGCCCCACAACAATTGAATGCCAAGGTCATTTTGCTTTTCGTGTAGTTTTTGCCTCGGGACAATTAAAAACTTGATTTTTAGCATCCAATTGATCAAATCTTGTCATGGTGGGTGGGCTTAGCTAACTAACAGTGCCACAGCTGTTGACTGCTGAACTTTTGCAGTTGTACACATTGAACAGTATGAATGGTGTAATGCACAATTCAAACCATAGCCATCGTTTTGTGATTCATCTGTCATTTGTAGCCATTCCAATTTATGTTAAGACTTTTATGGCACCATCTATTGGTAAAATTTTTGTGGTTTTTTTCCCCCCCAGTCTACTTCATTTGAGCAATGGTTATCCTAAGCATTTTGAAACTGTAACTTTCATCATGGATGCCCTGTACTATACCAGTAACATCTGGTTCTTAAAAGAATCAAACTCCCATGTATAAAACAGTTTCAAACTTATGATTATTTTACAAATGGGTTAATGTGTCAAATGTTTGACGTTAAGCATGTACACAAGAAGTAGTTTAGAAAAGGTTTGAAATTATGTTTTAAGTTGATTGTAAGTTGCTAAGTGCTCTCATGGTCAAACACAGGGTGTGTGTAGTCATAGCAATTTGTGCTCCATTTTAAGTAGTGTTTATGGCGTTGTACCTCTTGAACTGTGTTGTACAATGATATAATTTGGCAGATACGAGCAGTGGCGTAAGTGGATACTGTCTGCAAAATGTATTGATGTGTTTTGAATAAAGCTAGCTAAAGAAGTACTAAATTAAAACACCATGCCTGATGTGATAGCAGTGAAAATTTAGTGTGTGTGTGTGTGTGTGTGTGTGTGTGTGTGTGTGTATGTGTGTGTGTGTGTGTGTGTGTTTGTTGTGGAGGGGGGGAGTGTCGGTGCGGTGAGAATACATTTTGTAAAGATCTGAAATTATATGTGAAGTTCATTTCAAGTCACTTAGTACTCTTACTCTCAAATAGTGGATGAATATAGTGTGGGTGCTTGTACTTGAGCTACACTGTTTTGTGAGCTGTGACTCCCTGTTGGGAATTAAAACACTTCCTTGGGGGCGGGGGCTGCAGAAATGTAAATGTACAATCAAATTTTACATGGATTTTAGCTCATCAGTTTTGTTTAGTGGCAATTGTAGAGCACAGCAAAATAATCCCCTTTTAAGAAGATCACAAATTTATAATGTCCTTGCAGACTTCTGAGTTCCATTTTAATTAAAAGTATGTAGCTGGATTTGTTTTGTAACAAATAAGCTATGTAACACTATGAATATGCTTCTTGTTTATTTACAAACATTAGTTTGTGTTTGGTATCAATTATTTCAGTCAGTTTAGCAGAAGCCAATTTACAAAGTAAACTCAAGATCTTCATCACAATTTATGAGAAAGAATTTGAATAGTTCCTATGTCTGAATACCCTTCTCAATACAACTTTACTGCTTGCATTCACTATCACTGGCAGAAAACCCACTAAATGATCATAGTTCCCTATAGCTTCACAACACGGAAATTTTATAAAAAAAATGAGGAACACTTGAACAAATCAAAGTCCAGAAACTGTTATAGCATAGGTATTTGCCACTGAAAGCCAATCAGTAACTCTACTGCTGTCATGGATACAGAAATCCTTCCTCCCTTGAACCTAATAGGAAGAGAGTTAGATTTGAAAGTGTCTTGTCTGGTGTTTCAGATAATGTCAAATTTGTCTGCAATGAGGAAGACGGATGGTGCTGACAATATAAATGAACAAATTAGAAATAAAATTAGTGGCATTAGTAATATCTCTAAATAGCAGAAACAAGAGCTGTATAATTTATGGCATAACAATAGTGATGTGTCTCAGAAAGACCCTATCGAGTCTCCAACCAAAATCCTCTAATCCAGGAGACACATCTCCTGCTAAAACAGAAACATTTTGACATGTTTCAGCTCATGATGGAAGTCCCTAATCCTCTGAACATCAATTCCCAGCTATATTACACCATGCCCCACCACGCTACAGAGTTTGTCTGCTATTGGTTGTTACCTCCGTGGCACTGCCACCGTGTTACTGCACAATAAGTACAAATGTGTACAACTTCTGAACAAATTGGCTAACCTTAGCAACTATAATTAAATAAAAGTTGTATCCTAAAATGCACGTAAAGGCTGATTATAATGATACCAAACATTACGTATTTACTATTTCTAATCTCTCATAAAAAGATTAGGTTACATTGAATTATTTCACTAACACATTTTAATTTTGACATTGAATTAAGCACCTAAGTGCTCTACACATTTTGCCGATAGACACTACCACTTTTTTTTTCTTCAATTTAATGAGACATTTGATTACAAAAAGAGATAGTCAATGTAATGCTGTGTGTGCCTACATTACTTAAACTTACATGGAGGTCTGTCTCAAGTAGAGGTAACAATACCTCTTTATGAAGTGCTGTAAAACAGGCTGCCTCACTGGTGTCTTTTCCTTTTACAGCATTTAACAAATATGCAAACAATTAACCTGCTGGATAGTATACAGTGTCAGATTCAAACCCTTGGGCGCCAAAAATGTGTGATCATATCATGTGTTTGAAGGAGACAACGTTGTAAGACACGTGCCGTGAGGGTGCCTGGGTAGCCTGCAGTGCTTAATAAATGTTACCAGCTTTGGTCATAATGCAATGCAACTGTTGATTTATAGAGTCCTGTCATTCCACTCCCTTGTACTTGAAAGTCTGTGACCATCTTGTACCAGTGTCCAGAGACAATGTCCTTTTATGCTGTGTTTTAAGACATGCATTCCACTGGTGCCAGAGCAGCCTTCAGAATGTATGAAGTGAGTAATGAGACAATCTGTTTTAACTTCGGGCTCTCCTAAAGCTTGCAACCTACTTGCTCACAAGAAACGAAACACTATTCTCTTTGTGGTGTATTTTAAGACACACTGCATGCTGGCACGTAAGCCACCTTTGGTTTCATGTAATAGATGGGTCAATGACATCACTATTTTCGATGCAGGCATGCCACCAGTACATTCAGTCTAATGGTGTGTGAAAAACACAATCCTCTATTGCCGCAGTTAGCCATGGCTACCCTCAGTGCCTCGGGAACACTAACAGTACACCTCGTTGAGTGTGCAGCGCACTGCCCTACTGCCCTGCTCATACATAGTGCAAAGCACACTTGTGTGTTTCTCCTGTTATCTCTCAGCACCCCTGAAAGAGCTGTCTTCACTACTCCCCTTATATATTTTATAAAATCGTAGCAATTTTTCACATTTTCCGTGGAGCCAAAATTTGCCTTTATCTTTTTTAAATTGGGATCCACATTCTGCATTCATCTAATATCCTTGCATATACACTGGTGTCCAAAATTAAAGCAACACACACATGTTACTGCATTTATTCTGCCACAAAACAAATTAAACAGGTGATAGAAAAAAATAGTAAAGAATACAAAACGTAAACAACTGCAGAATTCATAACTGTAAACAAAAATGTTATTCATTTTCTCCAATGTAATGGATTTGCACACACTTTGTGATAACTTAGTAATGTCGTCAGTGTGGGGTGTGACTAACCCTGGCAGAAATACAGGCCTGATAATGATGGGGTCAGCTGTGAACAATGTCATCAAGCTCATGTTGAGGTAATAACGCCCATTCTTCTTTCAGAGCTGCTCGGAGATGTTGAAGAGTCATTGATGGATGTAACCCTTCTCCCTAGTGCATCCCAGACATGCTCTATGGGATTCAAATTGGGAGAGTAAGCAGGCCGTGCTGCATGCACAGTATCTCCCATTTCCAAGAAAACGTAAACCACCCACACTCTACAAATTGAGCATTATTGTCCATGAGCACGAAGTCTGGGCCCACAGCACCTTGCAGTAACCGCACATGAGGTACCAGTGTTCGAGTGGTCAATGTAATCCCTGCCCACACCATTAGGGATCCTCCTCGACATTGGTCTCAAAAGCAAGTTCCAGATTTCCTTCAGATGCAGATCCATCAAGAATCACTCTCCCGACCAAACTGAGACTCATCTGAACATCAGCCCACTTTTCAACTATCCAGGTGGCATATTGACGACTCCACTGTAGATGTTCTCTTCTGTGAAGACACATCAGAGATACTCATGCAACAGGTCTCCCACAGTAAAGGCCACTGTCGCAAAGGCTTCTGCCTCGAAGCAACACGTCCAGTGGATACTGTGTCAGGTACCTGCCTTGGTCTTTGGAATACAGTTTCCATCTCTGTAAACTGTCCCTACATCCAAGAAACAACAGAAAGATTCAGATTAGGCCACATCAGTTTGCAACTGTCCTGCTTCCATTCTTCCCATGGCCCTCCACCACAGAAAGCCTGGTAGGCATCTTCTCTGTGCCATACTGCACCGTCTGTGACTGTGTACACAGCAATGGTGGATGTGAGACTACCCAGCAAACACTACCCAATTTGATAGGTGCCGTGACATCACCATTAGCGTGGTTGTACATTGGCCGGAATGCTATCTGTGCAGAATATGATCGTGCTGACGCATGTTGACAGTTTGTATGATTATTTTGTGAATGTGGGGAAATAGTGGTTTGTTGCTTTAATTTTGGACACCAGTGTACTTTGCACCTTCTTATGACAGTGTATCGCCATTTTGTTCTCAGACCCATCTATGTCTCTGATGTCACAGTTAACCTGTTGCAAGAACATTGCCCATCTTGTAAATCGTCCATTGAGCAACTTAAATTCCCACTTGCTTGAGTGCCTTGTGGTCCATAAATACCATTGTTTTGTGCCCTTTGAGGTAGAATCTAAACTTTGTAAAACCATATTATGTCTCCAGCAGTTCCTTCTCAGATATTCCACATCCAGCACATGTTTTGTTAAAATTCAGCATGAAAAGGCTATACATATATTTACAGTTTGACCACTTACTTCCCTTTCCAGGACGAAATTTGCACCAACCGCAAAATCTGAATTATCCATTTCCAGATAGAACAGTAAGGACAGGTCATGTAAATACAAGATCTTACTGCTACACATACTCTCTATAATTTCATTGAAATATCTTTTGCATTTGCATGTCCAAATCCTTATTCTTTTTTAACAGTGTACTTAAATGAGGTGAACTTAGACACTGATTGTTAATATATTTATGATAGAAATTGCACATGCTAAGGAGCAATTTCAGCTGTTTCTTACATTTAGGCATGACACATTCTGAAATTGCACACATTCTGAAATTGCTTTTAATATGTTCTCATGTGGCACCAACCCCTTGCCTGTCTGTATGTGAACTAGGAAACTAGTCTCGGTCTTGATGAAATCTGACTTTTCTAACTTAATAGTCATGGCTCCCTTGCATGTAGCTGTAAATACCTGCCTTAATAACATGATGTGCTCCTGCAGTGTTTTCATAATCAGCATGATATGGTCAACTTGTACGATTAACCTTTTCATCATTTCTGTGGCGAGGATGTTGTGCAATGCTTGCACAAATACAGCTACCAGTATCCGTAATCCAAAGGGCACAGCTTTAAATTGATAGGCACACATGTCGCATACAAAAAGAGTGTATTCTGTGCTACTCTGCACTGGCGAGACTTACAAAACCATGATGTCAAATCCTTGCTCGATATTATTTCAATAACTTTAAAATTCTGGAACAATTTATTCATATTTCCTGAACAGTCTGCCTCCTGTACCATTATCTTATTTAGTTTGCTGGCATTCAGAACTGTCTTCACAGACCTATTCTTCTTCTCGACTGTTACTAATGGTAGTTGTATTTCTTCTGTGAAGCTCGGTTGCACACCATTCCATCATCTGTTGCAATTTTTCTTTCACAGCCTCCTTGTCATTTAAAGCTATGACAAATTGTTTTACCCTGAAAAGTTCATGTGAGAGAATTCAAAAAACCCTTATTGACTGGGTCTTTCAGACACACATCACTGTTTTTATCCCATAAATTATACAGTTCTTGTTTCAAACAATGGAAAATCCAGGATGGAATGTAACCATATTATGAAACTGAAAGTTGTCACTTGCTGAGTCGCAGATAGGCACAACCCCCCCCCCCCCACACACACACACACACACACACATACTGTGTTTCCTTATCCTAATATTCTTCAATGTTTCTGCTGTTCAGAGATACTATTAACACTACTAATTTAATTTTGTAATTTGTTTGCTTATGTTCTCAGCACCATTTGTCATCTTTGTTGCAGACAGATTTGACATTACATTACATTTACCTCACAGTCAAACTCAATTTCTTTTTCCATGCAATTAAGTCACATTTTGTTGGTCATGAAGCCCACACCAAGCATAAAATTTATTGTTAAACCTGATATCACTAGGAAATTGCCCTCAAATTATTCCCCATCTATAACAAATTCAAGCAAAGCATCTCTTTGGTCTGGCTTACGGAGCTGATCTGTAGCATTCTTAATGTTTACACTTGTCACAGGACACACTACTAGTTTCGTAGCATATAATTCCTTAACCTGGTCACAGAACTTTTCTTCAGCCCGCAAATATTGCTTCCACTGTCAACTAAAACGTCAACACACACATTATTCTGATTTACATTTAGTTTCTCTAATCCTTTACTCATTGATTCAGTTTCAACCAGCAAATCATCCTGCACACCTGTCTCACATTCACTCTGCATAATATTAACATTCACATAACACACAGGCTCTACATCTTTGTCATCCTCAAAAACTTACTTAAAGGCAACATTATGTACTTTAGGGTTATTAATTTTTAATAGATCACTCGTAAACAAACTTCTCCACTTCCTCCTGCTCTTTAGCATTTATGAAATTTTGTTTTATGCAAAAAATTTGACACTATATTGACATTCACCCTTTCCCATACGATTATTACACAAATTGCTATCGAGTACAATGTGGTTTGGCCTTCTGACTCTGTCCCAGGACAGTTTTTGCCAAGGTTTTTGGTGAAAATTTGGTTTACCCAGAGTGTGCCGTCGGACAACTTTCGACCTACATCAACACCTTATTGCTGTTTTCTTTGATCTGCTAAAGGCTTACATCATCGCATGGTGACATCACATCTTCACTATCTGACATGTGTGGTGTCTCCAGGGTCCACTTCAGATTTTTGTCCAGTACTTCTTGTCACGCTGTACTTCCCAGCTCCAAGTTGATGCTTCCCAAAGTCCCACAAGGCTCTGTATTGAATGTTCCTCTCTTTCTAGTGGCCGTAAATGGTCTAGCACAGCTGTGGGGTCTTCAATATAACATTCTAGTGTGCCAACGATTTTTGCTTTCACTATTGCTTCTCTAGTGTGAGTGTTCCTGAATGCCGACTGCAGGGTGCCATTTGAAAGGTGCAGTCATGAGTCATCACCCATTGCTTTCAGTTTTCAGCTGCCAAGAGTCACACTGTGCACTTCTGCTGATATTGTACTGTTAATTGACAACCAGAACTTTACCTCAACAACCAGTTGCTCAATGTGGTGGAGACTTGACTCTTTCTGGGACTGGTCTTCGATGCGCGATTGGCGTGGCTTCCCCATCTTCTTCAACTTAAGCAAAAGTGCTACCTCAGTAATACCAGCTGAGATGCAGACTGCACTGCCCATCTGTAGCTCTACAAAGCCCTGTCTTGATTGTGGGAGTCTGGAATATGGTTCGGTATTACGGTCTCTGGATGCAACACACCATTGTGGGGTCAGACTTTCAACAGGAGCCTTTCAAACTAGCCTTGTGAACAACCAACTTGTGGAGACTGGGGCCCCTCCACTCCAGACCAAGTGCCAACAACAGGTACTCAATTATGCCACACATGTTTACAGCTCCCCTAAGCATCCAAACTACAATGTCCTTTTTCCTAGTAGAGAGATTAACCTCACATAACAGAGACCCAGAACTGGGCTCACAATGCCTTTGCTTGAAACCTCAACTTCCCCCACTGTCAGGAAGCAATCTTATACACCCCATGGTGTGTACTCAGACCACAGATCTCTCTCGATTTATCCTTTGGATTGAAAGATTCAGTTGACCCCATAGTTTTTCACTGCCTGTTCCTCCCTGCCAGGGAAACCCAAGGAGCAGCAAGAGAAATCCAAAAAGAAAACCCCTAAGACCAAGGAAATTGTGGTGACATGCACACCACCGCTACCTACAAGCTCTGCGGCTGAGGATGGGGTGGAGATTTTGGCTAAACTGCCTCATTGAAAGTTCCATGCCTTTCCAGTCTCATGATGTCATCCTCCAGTGGAATTGCGGTGGTTTTTTCCAACACCTGGCTGAGCTACGGCAACTGTTAAACTTTACACCTGCTATCTGCATTGCCCTCCATGAAAACTGGTTCCCAGCAATGTTTCAGCACATTCTCTGCTCGATGGACCAGCAGTCTTCTGTGGATGCAGACTCAATTTCAGCATCGACATCAATGATTCCTTCACCCATGGCAATGGCTGGTTAACCGTCGCTATTGTACGAGGTGGATCAGGAGTTCCAAATGTATCTGGCCTGGAGAGCTTTGTGGACCGAGATGTCATCGCCTACCGAACCTATCATGTTACTGAAAATGCTAATAAAGACTTTGGCAAATCTACCTATATGTCACCCTCTCCCTTTACCTTGTATACTTGTAATAGACGTAAGCTATCATGTAATGAAACTGTATTTATTTGGATCAAAGGCAAAGGTACCTGTGAATATGTAAAGTTTGTTGGTGATTGTACTTTGTATTTTCATAAATAAATGGATCTGTAGCGTAGCTGAAAACCGGACAAGGGTACATCTAGAATCTGTCGGCATAGAGCGAGAACAGCATGTTACGTCAGCTCTCTGAGCGCTTGACCTTTGACCCCGGCCGATAAGGCCGGCTGACGCAATCGTGGCAGCGCGCCAGCAGTTACGAGGCTGACAATTTACAGGAACTGTAGCAACTATAATAGAGTGTCAGGTGGAGTTTGTGTTTATGTCCTAAACTCAGTCTGTAGTGAACATGTGCACCTTCAAACCCCTCTTGAAGCTGTGGCTGTCAGAATAAGGACAGCGCAAGAAATAACTGTCTGCAATGTATACCTTCCTCCAGATGGTGCAGTACCCCTGAATGTATTAGCTGCACTGATTGATCAACTCCCTAAACCTTTCCTACTTCTGGGAGATTTTAATGCCTATAACCCCTTGTGGGGTGGTACCATGCTTACTGGCCGAGGCAGAGATGTCGAAACTTTACTGTCGCAATTCAACCTCTGCCTCTACTGGGGCCACCACACTTTTCATTGTGGCTCATGGTAGTTACTCAGCCATTGATTTATCAATTTGCAGCCCAGGACTTCTCCCATCTATCCATTGGAGAGCACATAACGACCTGTGTGGTAGTGACCATTTCCCTATCTTCCTGTCACTGCCCCGGCGTCAGGCACATGGACGCCTGCCCAGATGGGCTTTGAACAAGGTGGACTGGGGAACTTTCACTTCTGCTGTCACCGCTGAATCTCCCCCACACGGTAACATCAATGTGGTGGTTGAGCAGGTGACTAGCACAATTGTTTCTGCGGCAGATAACGTGATCCCTCGTTCTTTAGGGCGCCCGAGAATAAGGCAGTCCCTTGGTGGTCGAAGGAAGTCACTGAAGCAATTAAGGAGTGTCGGCGAGCTCGTCGGAGAATTACCCCCAAGCTTTTCGCACACTCAGACGGCGGCTGCAAGGGAACATCCTCTCATTCACTGCACGTTGCAGTGAATCCTATAACGCCCCATTTACAGAGTGGGGGCTCCTTAGTGCCCTTGCAAATTGCCCCAACACAGGTAATGGGCCTGATCGCTTCCACAGCCAGATGATCTGACTACAAGCGACATCTTCTCATCTTCAACTGGCTCTGGTGCGATGGTGTCTTTCCATCGCAATGGCAGGAGAGCACCATCATTCCAGTGCTCAAACCCGTTAAAAACCCGCTTGGTGTGGACAGCTATCGGCCCATCAGCCTCACTAATGTTCTTTGTAAGCTGCTGGAATGTACGGTATGTCGGCGGTTGGGTTGGGTCCTGGAGTCACGTGGCTTGCTGGCTCCATGTCAGGGCAGCTTCCGCCAGAGTCACTCTACCACTGATAATCTTGTGTCCATCAAGTCTGCGATCCGAACAGCCTTTTCCAGATGGCAACATCTGATTGCCGTCTTTTTTGACATACGTAAAGCATACGACAAGACTTGGCGACATCATATCCTTGCCACATTTTATGAGTGGGGCCTTTGGGGACCACTCCCGATTTTTATCCAAAACTTCCTGTCGCTCTGTACTTTCCGTGTCCAAGTTGTTGACTCCCATAACACCATCCATATCCAGGAGATTGGAGTCCCGCAGGTCTCTGTATTGAGTGTCTCTCTATTTTTAGTGGCCATTAATGGTAAAGCGGCAGCTGTTGGGCCCTCCGTCTCGCCTTCTCTCTATGCAGATGACTTCTCCATTTTGTACTGCTGTTCCAGTACTGTTGTTGCTGAGCGGCACCTCCAGGGAGCCATGCACAAGGTGCAGTCATGGGCTCTAGCCCACAGCTTCCAGTTTTCAGCTGGAAAGTCGTGTGTCGTGCACTTCTGTCAGCATCGTACCGTTCATCCAGAACCCTCACTTTACCTCCACTGTAGTGGAGACATAACAGTTCGTAGGAATGGTTTTCGGCGTTTGATTGACTTGGCTCCTTCATCATCGTCAGCTTAAGCAGAAGTGCTGGCAGCACCTCAAGCCCCCCATTGCCTGAGCAACACCAACTGGGGTGCAGATCATTGTATGCTGCTGCAGCTCTACAGAGCCCTTGTCCAATCCCGAATTGACTATGGGAGTGTGGTTTATGGTTCGGCAGCCACTGGGGGTTCGATTAGTGACAGGAGCTTTAAAGACGAGTCCAGTGACCAGCGTACTGGTGGAGGCTGGAGTCCCTCCACTGCAGATGAGACGTGCACAACTGCTCGACAGCTACGCAGCACACATTCATAGTTCCCCTGAGCATCTGAATTACCGTCTCCTTTTCCCACCCACGGCAGTCCATCTCCCGCATCAGTGGCCCAGATTGGGGCTAACGATTGCGGTTCACGTGTGAACCCTTGTCTCCGAACTGGAATCCTTCCCTTTACCACCTCTACTTGCTGGTCCGTTCCCGTACGCCTCCATGGTGTACGCCTCAGCCACAACTTCATCTGGACCTTTTGCATGGCCCTAAGGACTCCATTAATCCCGCCACTCTCTGCTGTCACTTCCTCTCGATTCTTGACATGTTCCGGGGCTCTGAAGCGGTTTACATTGACGGCTCAATGGCTGATGGTCACGTAGGCTTCACATATGTTCATGGAGGACATATTGAGCAGCACTCTTTGCCAGTTGGCTGCAGTGTTTTCACTGTAGAGCTGGCAGCCATATCTCGTACTCTTTGAGTACATCCGCTTATGCCCTGGCAAGTCATTTCTCCTGTGTACTGACTCATTGAGCAACCTGCAAGCTATCGACCAATGCTACCCTCGCCACCCTCTGGTAGTGTCCATTCAGGAGTCCATCTATGCCCTGGAACAGTCCTGCCGTTCCATGGTGTTTGTGTGGACCCCGGGACACGTTGGAATCCCTAGCAACGAACTTGCCAACGGGCTGGCCAAACAGATGACACGGAAGCCGCTTTTGGAGATAGGCATCTCCAAAGCTGACCTGCATTCTGTCTTACACCACAGGGTTTTCCA
The DNA here is from genome assembly GCF_023864275.1 of Schistocerca cancellata. Classification (NCBI taxonomy): domain Eukaryota; kingdom Metazoa; phylum Arthropoda; class Insecta; order Orthoptera; family Acrididae; genus Schistocerca; species Schistocerca cancellata. The sequence goes on along the minus strand of NC_064628.1, from coordinate 328,883,302 downwards.
GCTTTGAGAGATGGAATGGCATAACAGCATGCACAACAAACTGTGTGTCATTAAGGAGGCCTCTCACAGAGAATCAGTTGTCCTCTGCCAGCTCCCATGTGGCTAACGCACTATTACCTACTCCCTCACGAGGATCCATCTCAGTGTTGCTGTGGCTCTCAAATGACAGTCATCCACCTCTTGCTGGACTTCCCACTTTTAGCCGCTCTGCAGCAGTCTTTTAACTTTCCCAGCACCCTGCCTTCCGTGTTGGGCGACAATGCCTCCACAGCCGCTTTAGTTTTATGTTTTATCTTTGAGAGTGGGTTTTATAATTCTATGTAGGTTTTAGCACGTGTCCTTTGTCCCTCTGTGTCCTCTGTGCTTTTGGCTGGCTTTCCCTTTTTATTCTCATGGTTGGCCAGCCACTGTAATCTGCTTCCATGTTTTACTCTATTCTGTTTCTAGCATCTCTCTGTTGTTCTCTTGGCCTCTTTTGTTCCTTTTAGTGTTTGTTGTCTTCCCTTCGTTCTTGTGGCTTTTCCTTTCTGTCCGTTTTGTGTTATATGTTTTGTCCGTCTTAGTCTCACACTTGTGGCATTGTTTTATTAGGAACAAGGGACAGATGACCTCATAGTTTGGTCCCTTCTCCCACCTTTAAACGAAGCAACCAACCAACACAGAGATCGCCCTGCTGATGCCAGCACAATTAATTTCCCACATATGCCAAGGAGTAGATGCCCGTCTACCTGTGACATGGATAACCCCGGCAATGGCCATCCTGCCAGCTGGCCTTTGCTGAGGCTGGGTGGTGCTCATGGGGAGAGGCTCTGGTTGGAGTGTGTGGCATCAGGGCGGATGACCCTCAATGTGGTCAAACACCAGCAGTCTCTAAGCATTCAACGTCTCAGTTCAATGCAAGGAGGTATGACCCCCAACTCATTCCCCTCCCTGGCAACACCATGGGAGGAACGCCCGGCTAAATATAGAAGCAAACCTTATTCACCCCAGTACCTAGTATGTACAAGAGCTGACGGGGAATCTTTCCTGTCAATGAAGTGTCAGTTTTTTGTGGACCATTTAGGGGACAAGTTTTGGGAGGTGGAGGGATTGTCCAAAATGCGATCTGGGTCAGTCCTAATAAAAACAGCATCCTCTGCCCAGTCACACCTGTGACAAGCTGGGGGATGTTTCTTTTTCCATCACACCCTTTAGAGATTAAATATGGTCCAGGGTATAATATTCCACAGGGTTGTTCTTTTATGGTACAATGACAAGTTATGTGCCAACTTAGAGTGATGAGGTGTTCATTTCGTCCAGTGTGTCAATAGGGATCCAAAGGATAATCAGGTTGCCACCAGTGCCTTTATCTTGGCCTTTGAGGATGACACAATACCCGAGAAGGTGGAGGTGATGGTATACTGATGCAATGTAAAGCCATACATCCCTCCCCTGATGGGGTGCTTTAAGTGTTGGAAGTTCAGGCATGTGTCTTCCCACTGCAATTCCAGCATCACATGTCCATCACATCCCAAGTGCCCCACCTCTCATCTGTGTCAACTATGGAGAGCATCATTCCCCTTGCTCACTGGACTGCAGTGTTCTCCAGAAAGAAAGGAAAATCATGGACTATAAAACCCTGGATAATATAGTATCAGGTGGAGTATGTGTCTATGTCCTGAACTCAATATGTAGCAAACCTGTGCCCCATCAAACTCATCTTGAAGGTGTGGCTGTCAGGATAAAGTGGACGCAGGAAATAACCATCTGCAATGTATATCTTCCTCCAGATGGTGAAGTACCCCTGAAGATATTGGCTGCAGTGATTAATCGACCCCCCAGACCTTTCCTACTTTTGGAAGATTTTAACATTTTTAACAATTTGCAGCCCAGGACTTCTCCCATCTATCCATTGGAGTGCACATGACGACTTGTGTGGTAGTGACCATTTCCCCATCTTTCTGTCACTTCCCCAGCGTCATTCCCCAGGATGTGTACCCAGATATACTTTAAACAAGGCAGATGTTTCGAGACAATCCGACGCCGCGGCTATATAAAGCCCACCCTGCTGTCGCAGTCATTCAGTGTGGATAGTTTTGTTCAGTGCATGCTGCAGACGTGTTTAGTGTTCCGACTTTAGTGTCTGATGGACTATTTTATATGACTATATTTTATTCATTTACTTTAGTCTCTTAGTGTATTGTGAATTAAGTTTGCAATGGATAAATTTGTTACCAAAAAGGCGCACTTGGATGTTGATGATACCACAGGTCAACATCCAACAATTATTGTGTTGTCAATTACTTTGTCATCTTCGGGCAAGAACTGTTCACAGCTGAAACCTGGATAATCCGGTAAGGGAAGATCATTTCAGAAGTCTTTGTCGATCAAATATATATGGCTAGAATATGAAGCATCTATCAAAAAATCTGCAAAGAGGCAGATGCTAAAAATCTATTACAATTTAAAAAAAAAAATGCATTTACTTCCGTAGGGTTTTCTAACTGGAAAAGGCTTTGGTAAAATTCCATCTTCGTGAAAATACGTTTACGCATAAAGAAGGTGTTCGGAAACTAAATTCTATCACCAACTGAAGTGTGGTCTCCCATTTGAATGAACAGTTAGATAGTGATATGAAGAAAGGCCATTTAGCTCTTGAGACAAATTTTACTACGGTGCAATTTCTATGCTGACAAGGACTAGCAATTAGAAGGCACGAAAATGTAAACTCAGATTTTTTTCACTTGTTGCAACTCCGAAGGAATGACATACCTGAGTTTAAAGATTGGTTAGGGCGTTCAGGGTATAAGTGGACGTCCCATGATATTCAAAACAAGATCATTGATCTACTAGGAAAGTCTGTGTTGAGAAAGGTATTGGCTTCAATCAAGAAGACTGAACATTTTTCTATTATGGTTGACGAAACAAGTGATTCTTCGATTCACGAACAAGTGTCATTTTGTATTCGTATTGTCGATGACACCTTAATCGTCAACGAAGATTTTATTGGCTTATACAAGACCCCCAACACTGAATCAAAAACTCGGTTTAGTATTTTAAAAGACGTTTTTGCTCGTCTTGATTTGTCAATGGATTACTTAAGTGGACAGTGCTGTGACGGTACCTCGAATATGAGAGGTAAGTTCAAAGTACAAAAAAAGTTAGTTTTGGATATACAACCAAAAGCACATTATGTGCACTGTGCTGCTCACCATTTAGACTTGGCAGTTAGTCTCCGCTGTCTTACGTCTATGAGGGATATTAAGGCTTTAGCCAAGGACTTGATAAACACCGTAAGGGAATCTAACAAAAGGCCAAAGACCAATCTGGTCCACGACCCCTTTGCCTGACTCGATGGACTATGCCAGCTTCTAGTATCTTGAGAATACTGAAAAACTTGGAAGAACTTCTAGAGTTTTTTGAAACATTTTCTGCAGAGGACAAAACGGAGGCAGGTTACAAATGTGGAGGCTACCTTGTGTCAATGTTACAATTCAAGACTTATTTCTTTTTACACAATGAACCCATTAGAGGATGTCAATAAAAATTCAATGCCCTCATCTAAGTGCTGCTGATCTGGAAAAAATATATGAGGGCTTGATTTGTATATTGAATAGAAGGCGTGATAGTTTTGAACACTTTTGGGATTTGTGTTTAAAAGAAAAACCTTCACAAGTTGATGGTCCTTCACTTCCTGGGAATCGAAGTATACTAAAGTAGTTGAAAACAACGAAGCCAGCTTTCCACACACTTTCAAAACCCCCAAAGGAATACTACAAAGCTATTTACATTGAAGTTTGTTAAATGGAGCAATCTTGCATTACTGAGTGGTTTGCTTCAACTGGACTCTCACAGGTCATTGCAGTTGAGCAAGAGTGCTTGCTTTTAGTAAACAGAGGTGAAACAAATTTGGAAAAATCAACTGAGTATTTCAAAAATGACCTAGACATTGAGAGACACACTTACACTTGAATATGTTAGCCGATATCGCTAATAAAAACCAACTGGTGTTAAAAAAATCTGCTTGATGGTTAAGCTTCTCCAAGTAGTTCCAATGATGACAGCAACAGCAGAACAGTCATTTAGCACCCTTAGATGTCTGAAGTCGTATCTCCGATCAACAATGGGACAGAAGCGATTGAACAACTTGGCTGTTCTTCATGCCCACCGAGATGTTTTGGATAATTGGATACCCGACCACTCATCAACAACTTCATATTCAGTAATCCAGTCAGACAGTCGACATTTTCACCTTTCTAAAAACACTCTAGCACTAATAATGGCATTTAGAGCAATATTAAAAATCTTTATAAAACAGAGAATTATATACATACGTAATGTTAAATCTTCAGTTTCAAAATATTAATACTAGTTTAGTACTGTATTAATATAATACTATAATACTGTATTAGTTATTTTCAAATACTTAAATATTTTTAAGGTGTAAGACCCAACTAAAACTGCTATTTACATACTTTTTCACTGAAAGTATTAGACATACTGTATTAACTGTATTAAAGTATTAACTTTGAGATATTGTTTTTATTTAATGAACCCTGATCCTTATTCAAAGTAATCTTAAATTAGCTACTTCACTTATTATTATTTCCTGTGTGACAGGAATATTTTCTATTTTATTCTTTTAATGATAGTTCAGGATTTATTTGAATACAATTTCAGTCTTTATATTCACTGCTCTGTAATAATCTATAAGCATGATTATTACTGTAAATTAAATTAGCTTTTTACGAAAATACCATGCATGTTTATGTTTTGTTTCTTTTTACAAAGCCAAAAAATGTGTCAGGCTTGTTGAGTTTCCCAGAGTGTCGAGTTATCAAGAGTCCAGTTTTTGGGGTTCTAATATTGATCACATGACTCTAAAATGCTTAAAAAAACTTTCAAACTCACTATTTTTCATCTAAAATTTAGAAAATTTCCCGGGACAAGACCCCCCCCCCCCAGCAATTTTTTATAAGTTGGTGCCCCTGGTGATTTTTTTTTTTTTTTTAAATAGGATTTCCAAATTCTTTCTTTATGTTGAAAAGGATTTTGATGTATATTTTCTACCAGAGTACACACTCCAAATACAAGACAAGGAGACAGAGTATACATGACTATTATTTTCGTGCCCTGCCTTGTGACTGTGTAAGTCACTGTTCAACTGAAACTGATTTTTGTTATAAGCAAGAAAATCCATTAAGGAGTAAATGTATTGGGGAGTGAGTGTAATAATGTCAAGATCCTTAAAAAGGCTTCTCGGTGTGTACAGTTATCTACTTTCCACTATATTCTTACTTCACACATCAGTTGAATAAACATTTTATTTGCTTTAAGTGCGCTACCCCAGGATACAATTTGATAAGACAACAGGGAGTGAATCAATTAATGATTCTTTCGTCTGTTCACATTACATTACGTTTGTTTGATGTGTTGGCTACTAGCCTTTGTAACAACTGCTGACAATTTGTAAGTTTGTCTAATGGTAGAAATTGATGATAAATAAGATACTTTGTATATTAGTGTCATTGTGTTTCCAGAAAAAGAGAGATTGCTGTGCTGTGATGGCTACAGGATATGGTAAAAGTTTACTTTACCAGTATCCTCCAGTGTACAGCCAAGGACTTTCACTTGTTATTACACCGCTCATATCACTTATGGAAGATCAAACATGTGCATTGCAGGTAATTTAAATACAAAACTGTATAGAATTTTAAATCTATTTGTGATTTCTCTGTTGTGTTTTGTCACCTTGTCTGCTGAAGGACAACACATCAATTTTAATAAAATGCCTGTTTCGGTTTTTGTTAGTTATGTTTAACTATCGTACTTAGTAAATAGCATGTTGCTGAGGTAGTGAAGAACACCTACGGCTGTGTAATAACTCTTGTCAGTTTGACTATATATTACAAGAAACCAAAAGTATAGTTTTAGAACTGCAATAAAATGCTGGAACTCATGTATAGAATCAGTGCTAACATCTCCCAGTTAAGGGTAAAGAAGAATGGGCTAACTGGGCCATAATTTTACTACATGAATTTAATCCTTTTTTCTTTAAAGCAAGGTTTTCTAATGTTTTATTCAAGATAATCTTTAAGGTACTCTTTTGTTATAGAATGAAACTTTCTTGTTAAAATACTCTATTTGAAACACTCTTTAAATGTTTGTTGTAGGAAAGTTCTGTTAGAATGTATACTTGTGGATTAAAGGACACCATTGACTAAAAAGTGGAAACATTGAGTTGTCAATAGGCACATACAAAGAGAAAGAAAACTTGCTAGCTTTCATGGCTAAAGCGTCAGAGGCAGGCAGCCGGATTTCCAGATAGGAATGCAGGGTGGTATGTGTAGGGGCTGACTTATGATACACAGTTGTTAGAGCCAGTGGGAGCAGCATACACTGAAGATGATGTGGGGATGTGAATCGGCAGAAGATGATATAGGATGGAGGAAGGGAAACTGTTGGACGGAGGGTATGGGAACAGTGGGTTTATGGAGATAGATTTCAGGATGATTACGGCAGTGATGTATGTGTTGCAGGAATAAAAGTCCGTCCCGCATAGTTCGAAACCAGTGATGAAGTGAAGGATCCAGATGGCCTGGGTTGTGACGCAGCATTTGAAATTGAGCATGTTTATGTGACTGTGGTTGGTCCACTTCATTCTTGACAACAATTTGGCACTGGCCATTCATCCTGGTGGACAGCTGGTTGATAGTCATACCAGAATAAAAAGCTGTGCAGTGTTTGCAGCAGAGTTGCTATGATGTGGCTCCTTTCACAGGTGGCTCAGCTCTGATGGAGTAGGATGAATGTTTGTGTTAAAGAAAAATTGAAACAAAACAAAAGTTCTCCCTACATGGGTCTAGTTACCTCAAGGTTCTGGGGTAACTGGACCCAGCCAGTCTATACTCCATAGAAGCTGTATTATTCCGATTCAGGGCATCTGTACCTGTTGATGAACAGTAAAGTTACACAGAAAAATCCACTCAATTAAATAATTCCATTATTACCAGTGTCGAAAGTGATGTATTACTGGCAGGTGTTTGTAGTAGTAATACTTCGATGAATTGTAAAATGTGAATGTTATGAGGTGCGCAATGGACTAGTTTGTTGTCCGGATTCCTGCTAACATAGTAAGTCACTCACATTTGGTGATTTCTTCATAATCTTGTCTGCCCTGAAGCAATGTATAATGTTCTTCAGCTGAGAAAGCTATGTATATAAACCTAGCTGTACTACATATGTCAACAGGATGGAAATGATTTAATTTTTCCAAGACTGACTAAATTACCAAATGAATGAAAGGTGTCGAATTTAAATTCCATTATACTGTCACTTTTATGAACAGTTGTTTGCTACCGAGTTCAGAAATTAAATGGCCAATATTTAAAACAGTTTGTAATACAGTTTCCACACGCACAACACATTTTCTCTGTCTAGTAGCCTATTTAAGGTTTTCACCTAGAACTGATAGTGAAAAGAGACAGTATAAAGTTATCAGTTACAGTTGCACATTATATTATATGGAATATTTTGTCCTTCGATAGAAAGTTTCGCTTTGCACAAAAGAAATAATCTGAAATTTCCATATAAATCATCTACATTTTTCCTGAAAAATGTTCTGATACTTCACACAAAATTCTCAATTTCACCATTACACAAACCTAATAGAATTTTATAGAGCTCAGTGCAACACAGCCAGTCACCACAAGCTGCCACCAACTCCTCACAACTGTTCATGAAATATCTCTCCGACTGACTGAATCCCAAAGTAGCCAATCGGCTTTTGATTATAATCTGCACAATCCAGTACATTTTCACCTTAGACCAATCCTGTTCTGGAATCTTTCAATGAAATTACCAAAGAATTCAAACAAATTAGCCTCACCTTTAAATGGTACGACTGAAATGAGTTTTATAATCCCAAAGTATGAAGAACTGGCTGTTTTACAGTTAACATTTTCACCCATGTATGCGACTCACATCAGAATTGCACAGTCAGATTTCCATGCTCATGCTCACTTTGTCACTCACTATTTCAATAATTCATATTTCACATGTATGCCACATTTATTCCTTCATTCGCTCACACAACAAAACAAATGAAATACATATTATTTGACAGAAATCATCATATAAACAAATTGAAATTGCTATGTAAAACTGTGTTTTTCATAAATGTGATTTATTATGTTACTGAATGGTCAGATATTCATTTGACCTCCCTCACTGACTTCTACACAAAACATGTTAACCTTTCTTATCAATGTAAGCACTGTTCGGCCTTCTGCATTGACAGGACTACCACCAAATTATCAATTATGATGAATGAACAGGGGCAGAGGGTGTATACTTGCAACTCGCAATATCCTGTTGCAGAGCATGTTCTACAGCATGACTCCATGGCGCCATGAACTCAGCACCTGTTTCACCACATGCGCCATCTGGATTCTTCCCCCACACACCAGTTTCTCAGAACTCCGCAGGTGGGAACTAGCATTGCAACATGTCCTTGGTTCTTGCAACTCACCTGGCCTTAATATACGTTAATTTTTTTCTGTCTCAGCATTTATCCACTGTAACTACTCTTTGCTTTACTACATTTTAGTTTTCTACATCTTTCATTGTCTTTCCCATCTATTTTTCACCGCCAATGTGTTAGTAGTAATCTCTGTCTTGCATATTACCCCGTCTTCCGCCTTTAAGCTCTCAGGTTTTCAAATCTCATCCGATGCAGTCCCCAACAATCAATCTTTCTTTCCCATCCTGTACGGTCAGTCTCCTCTGACACCCGGTTCTGGGTGACTTTCCCAAAATATATCCCTTTTCCTAGACCTCTCCAGCCCTTTTCCTTCACCCATCTTCCTTCCCCTTCAACCTTTCTGCCTGAAGAAGAAGCCAATGTCTCTGAAAGCTTGCCAATTACAACAATCTTTTATGTGTGTGTTCTGCTGCTGCTTGGTGAGTAGATGTTTTATCTATCCATTTAAATAATTTTGTCAATAAATTACACATGGGTTGATCTGAATACAATGAGAATGGTAAATACTTTCAGGTTTCTTTTTTTTTTTTAAAAATGTGAATGGGTTTCCATGAATGAAAAAATAAGAAAAGCCCTTCCATGCGTGATTGTTGATTTTTGAATAATGATTGTAGTGTGTTCTGTTTGATGTGACTTCACAATATCCAGAATGTCCCGATGACAGCCCAAAAACCCATTTTTTCCATTGTTCATCTTTTGGAAATAAATAAAATGACACCACCACCGCCTCTGACTTCTCATGATGTGTACCCGTTCTCTCATGTGCCATTAACATAATGTTTTACTGTGCAGTGAGGGATGCTGCAGAAAACAGGCACATCACAATTAATCTTATTTTCATTTTTCACATGATCAAGGGCTTATTTCAGGTCTTCAGCTAAGTAACTAACTTTAGCACCTTTTTGTGTTTTTCTCCTGTATGTCTGCGCCACCCATACTAGAATTTAAATGCTTACTCAAGAATCAGAAACAAGCACTTGTCAAAACAGTCAATAGGAAATTAACACTTACTGGGTTGGTGTGAGAATCCATCAAATCTCCCATTACACCATGTTGTTGTGGAGAAAACAGTTGAAAACTTTACAGCCTAGCTATGCCTGACAGATGTTCATGAATGATACTCACGGTATTAAACAATGGAAACTCCAGGTGTGAATATCAGCAATGTAGGAAAAGACAGATTGGTACTTATCATAAAGAAGACACATTAGGTTGCAGACAGGCATAATCAAAATTTCTGCCTGCATCCTACATGATAGTAGCATTCTGGCCCGAGGTGCTGGAGCTGGCGGTCATGTGTGCATGAGGTGTGCTTGCTTGTGTGTATGAATGGTGTTTGTTTATCTTTTGCTAATGAAGACTGTGGCTGAAAGCTATGTGAATGCCTTTTAATTGTGCCTGTCTGCAACTTAATGGGTCGTCTTTACAGTAAGTTTCAGTGTATTATTTTTCAAAGTTAAAATACTTAATTCTCTTCTGGTGGTGATATAAAGAATTAAATAGCCACTTGTTTCTTGGGGGAAGACACTATGTCCCAGTTATCCCCGTGGGCCAGTTACTTGTGCTTCCTTATTACCTTCATTCTAGGTTGAGCAATCTGAAAAAGATTGTAGCTGCTTGGGAGGAGGGCCATAACAACTGATTTTTGTGTACAAAAATAGAAAGAGGGAGAACAGGGTATGTAGACCAAGGAGGGGCTACAGAAATGCTGGGAGGAAAGAGAGGGGAGACATATGGCCCATCAGAGCCAGTTTCAAAATGTGAATTAATAATGTTAACAATACAAAACGGTGTGCGTGAAAGAGATGAAGAGGAGGGGGATTGCTTCTTGGGGAAAGAAGAGGACTGCAGTGGAAAAATGTATGAGAGGAAAAGATGAGGGAGGAGAACAGCAAGAAGTTACTGGAGAGGAGGCTGGGAGTCAAGGATGGCAGCTCGTGGAGGTTCAGACGAAAGCAGGTGCAAGAATAATGGATATATATGAGGGGTGCTTGCTGCTGCAGGATTGGCTAGCTGTACACAAATTTAGCGTGAGCAATGCTGTGATGATGCTGCTGCTGCTGCTGCTGCTGCTGCTGCTGCTGATGCTACACTACTACTGATGCTAATACTAATAATCTACATCTACATTTATACTCCGCAAGCCACCCAACGGTGTGTGGCGGAGGGCACTTCACGTGCCACTGTCATTACCTCCCTTTCCTGTTCCAGTTGCGTATGGTTCGCGGGAAGAACGACTGTCTGAAAGCCTCCGTGCACGCTCTAATCTCTCTGATTTTACATTCGTGATCTCCTCGGGAGGTATAAGTAGGGGGAAGCAATATATTTGGTACCTCATCCAGAAACGCACCCTCTCGAAACCTGGTGAGCAAGCTACACCGCAATGCAGAGCGCCTCTCTTGGAGAGTCTGCCACTTGAATTTGTTAAACATCTCTGTAACGCTATCACGGTTACCAAATAACCCTGTGACGAAATGCGCCGCTCTTCTTTGGATCTTCTCTATCTCCTCCGTCAACCCGATCTGGTACGGATCCCACACTGATGAGCAATACTCAAGTATAGGTCGAACGAGGGTTTTGTAAGCCACCTCCTTTGTTGATGGACTACATTTTCTAAGGACTCTCCCAATGAATCTCAACCTGGTACCCGCCTTACCAACAATTAATTTTATATGATCATTCCACTTCAAATCGTTCCGCACACATACTCCCAGATATTTTACAGAAGTAACTGCTACCAGTGTTTGTTCCGCTATCATATAATCATACAATAAAGGATCCTTCTTTCTATGTATTCGCAGTACATTACATTTGTCTATGTGAAGGGTCAGTTGCCACTCCCTGCACCAAGTGCCTATCCGCTGCAGATCTTCCTGCATTTCGCTACAATTTTCTAATGCTGCAACTTCTCTGTATACTACAGCATCATCCGCGAAAAGCCGCATGGAACTTCCGACACTAGCTACTAGGTCATTTATGTATATTGTGAAAAGCAATGGTCCGATAACACTCCCCTGTGGCACGCCAGAGGTTACTTTAACGTCTGTAGACGTCTCTCCATTGATAACAACATGCCGTGTTCTGTTTGCTAAAAACTCTTCAATCCAGCCACACAGCTGGTCTGATATTCCGTAGGCTCTTACTTTGTTTATCAGGCGACAGTGCAGAACTGTACCGAATGCCTTCCGGAAGTCAAGAAAAATAGCATCTACCTGGGAGCCTGTGTCTAATATTTTCTGGGTCTCATGAACAAATAAAGCGAGTTGGGTCTCACATGATCGCTGTTTCCGGAATCAATGTTGATTCCTACATAGTAGATTCTGGGTTTCCAAAAACGACATGATACTCGAGCAAAAAACATGTTCTAAAATTCTACAACAGATCGACGTCAGAGATATAGGTCTATAGTTTTGCGCATCTGCTCGACGACCCTTCTTGAAGACTGGGACTACCTGTGCTCTTTTCCAATCATTTGGAACCTTCCGTTCCTCTAGAGTCTTGCGGTACACGGCTGTTAGAAGGGGGGCAAGTTCTTTCGCGTACTCTGTGTAGAATCGAATTGGTATCCTGTCAGGTCCAGTGGACTTTCCTCTGTTGAGTGATTCCAGTTGCTTTTCTATTCCTTGGACACTTATTTCGATGTCAGCCATTTTTTCGTTTGTGCGAGGATTTAGAGAAGGAACTGCAGTGTGGTCTTCCTCTGTGAAACAGCTTTGGAAAAAGGTGTTTAGTATTTCAGCTTTACGCGTGTCATCCTCTGTTTCAATGCCTTCATCACCCCGGAGTGTCTGGATATGCTGTTTCGAGCCACTTACTGATTTAACGTAAGACCAGAACTTCCTAGGATTTTCTGTCAAGTCGGTACATAGAATTTTACTTTCAAATTCACTGAACGCTTCACGCATAGCCCTCCTTACGCTAACTTTGACACCGTTTAGCTTCTGTTTGTCTGAGAGATTTTGGCTGCGTTTAAATTTGCAGCGGAGCTCTCTTTGCTTTCGCAGTAGTTTCCTAACTTTGTTGTTGTACCACGGTGGGTTTTTCCCGTCCCTCACAGTTTTACTCGGCACGTACCTGTCTAAAACGCATTTTACGATTGCCTTGAACTATTTCCATAAACACTCAACATTGTCAGTGTCGGAACAGAAATTTTCGTTTTGATCTGTTAGGTAGTCTGAAATCTGCCTTCTATTACTCTTGCTAAACAGATAAACCTTCCTCCCTTTTTTTATATTCCTATTAACTTCCTTATTCAGGGATGCTGCAATGGCCTTATGATAACTGATTCCCTGTTCTGCACACACAGAGTCGAAAAGGGTGTTCATAATGGGCGTAGAAATGAGTGATTCACATGCCATTAATATCCTGGGTAGCAGCATTTTTCATATCCTTATGTACTTTAATTTCAATTATGGGAACGAACGTACGGATAATAAGTTCACAGAATTTATTCTGACAATAATAATAGAACTTGGTAAAGGATACTTACACCTTATTGTCAAGTTGCTGGCACATTTTGAGGGTTGGTTGTAAATATCATGCCACATAGGTAACATGAAATCATGTTACAATGGCAGATGACCAGATTTTGATGTTGACTGATGTAAACTGCTATTTTAACACATCAAATAGGTCATGACAGAGATTCAAGGCAATTCCCTGTGTTTTTTCACTGATCTTAACTTCCTTTTTTAAGTGTGGCCTTGAAAAATCACAATGTTGTCCCACTATCTCAGTCATTGTATTGAGAACTCTCAAGGCTGTATATAAAATATAAAAATTAACACTTATCTTTCATCTGAAGACATAAAATAAATGACTAAGAACTAATTGCAGATTATCTTTGCTAATTGATAGGGTGGATAAAATAGTATTTTTTGGGTGTATAGGTACATTTTACAGTGTATAATAACCATGACTAAGGCATGAAAAGGGTCTCATTACGACTGGGTGCATAATAAGAGGTTATTCCAGGGAGTACCAGAAGGATTTTTGTTACTGTCGGTATCCTCTTCATTTTGAGATGGTACACTGTGATAAGGAAAACATTTTATTTTGTAATTTTGGGGGGGCATCATTCGCTTTGGGCTATACCACTTGACCTGAGAAATTTACACATTCACAAGTTCATCAGTGTCATTTCAAGGTGTAAGCCACCTACAACATTGCTGACACTTTGAGTGAGAAAATTGTGTCTTCAGAACAGGCATGTCACTTAAAATATCTGTATTTGTTCTGATGCTAACTCTCCTAGCAGCTTATTATAGTTTGATTAAAATAACTGTGATTGATGTATGAGTGTGTCGAGTGGTAAGAACCAGGGTGTCAAGTGGCAGTTCTTTCTCCATCACCACATGCTCGCTTTGTTGCCTGTTTAATAGGTACTGGCAGAGGCTGCGCAGTGGCAACACTGTCCCCTGCCACTACAATCTGTCAATCACAAAGTTATTTAATCAAACATTACATAATTTGCTGTGTGAACCATAGATACCAGACTGGATTCGCCACTACTTTTTAATTGAAGGACAGGTTGAAACTAGAGAAAAAGTCATAACAAGGTGATGGGTGTAATAATATGTTAGAATGTGTAAATTCTCAGTCTCAACATGCCTATAAATGTCTTGTTACTATCAGACTAACAGCTGCAATGCATTTGTTCTAACTGTATCTCTCTTAAATTTAGTAGCTCATTCTAAGACAATCCACATAATATCATTTTATCTGCGCTACTTGCTAAAACACAATGCAACCTGACATGTGGGGTAGCGAGAAAATCAAGAGAATGAAAGTAGGAGGTTTGAACACCAAGTAGGTGATGAATCGAGTTTTCTCTTAACTCTGTTAATACTCACAAATGGGTACGGGCAAGGCGTTTGTGTCATGAGTGCATAAATGTGCAGAGGCAACTAGAGCTTGAATTAATTTCTTCAGAATGTTACTGTGTCACCAAGCTACAGGAATTTGGAATTTTGTCTTGACAGAACACCAAGACAAATGCAGGCAGAACGTAGGCTTCAGTAGCAACATCTACATCTACATGCTTACTCTGCAATTCACACTTACATGCCTGGCAGAGGGTTCATCAAACCATTTTCATACTACTTCTCTACCATTCCACTCTCGAATGGTGCATGGGAAAAAGGAACGCCTAAGTCTTTCCGTTCAGGCTTTGATTTCTGTTTTATGATGATGATCATTTATCCCTACGTAGGGGGATGTCAACAAAATATTTTCACATTCGGAAGAGAAAGTTGGTGATTGAAATTTCGCAAATAGATCTCGCTGCAAAGCAAACCACCTTTGTTTCAGTGACTGCCACCCCAACTCGCGTATCATATCAGTGACTCTCGCACCACTGTTACACAGTAACACGAAATGAGCTGCCATTCTTTGCACTTTTTCGATGCCCTCCGTCAATCCTACCTGGTAAGGATCCTATACCACGCAGCAATATTCCAGCAGAGGATGGACAAGTGTAATGTAGACTGTCTCTTTAGTGGGTTTGTCACATCTTCTAAGTGTTCTGTCAACAAAGCACAGTCTTTGATTTGCCTTCCCCACAATATTATCTATGTGGTCTTTCCAATTTGAGTTGCTCGTAATTGTAATTCCTAGGTATTTATTCGAATTGACAGCCCTTAGATTTGTGCGATTTGCCATATACCCTAAATTTATCGGATTTCTTTTAGTACCCATTTGGATGACCTCGTACCTATCTTTGTTTAGTGCTAATTGCCACTTTTTGCACCGTACAGAAATTCTCTCTAGATCATTTTGTAATTGGAATTGATCGTCTGATGATTTTGCTAGATGGTAAATTACAGCATCATCTGCAAACAGATTCAGGGGGCTGCTCAGATTATCACCTAGATCGTTTACATAAATCGGGGACAGCAGAGGGCCTATGACACTACCTTGTGGAATGCCAGATATCGCTTCTGTTCTGCTTGATAATTTACTGTCTATCACTACGCACTGTGACCTCTCTGAGAGGAAATCATGAATCCAGTCACACGACTGAGACGATACTCCATATGCATGCAATTTGATTAATAGTTGCTTGTGAGGAACGGTATCAAAAGCCTTCTGGAAATCTAAGAATATGGAATCGATCTGAGATTCCTTGTCGACAGCACTCATTACTTCATGGGAATAAAGAGCTAGCTGTGTTGCATAAGAATGATATTTTCTGAATCTGTGTTGGTTATGTATCAATAACAATACGAGAGAAGGAAAGTTGCTACTCACCATATAGCGGAGATGCTGAGTCGCAACAGGCACAATAAAAAGATCCACACAATCATAGCTTTCGGCCATTAAGGCCTTTGTCAGCAATAGACACACATACACACACACACACACACACACACACACACACACACACACACACGCAAGCGCAACTTGCACACACGTCTGCAGTCTCAGAGAGCTAAAACTACACTGTGAGCTGCAGCACCAATGCATGATGGGAGTGGCGACTGGGTGGGGGTAAGGAGGAGGCTGGGGTGGGGAGGGGGAGGGATAGTATGGTGGGAGTGGCGGACAGTGAAGTGTTGTAGTTAGACAGAGGGTAGGAGAGAAGATGCGGAGGGGGTAAGTAGCAGAAATGAGAGAAATAAAAATAAAAATAAAAAGAAATTAAAAGACTGGGTGTGGCGGTGTAATGACAGCTGTTTAGTCACTAACGAAGGTTGAGGCCAGGAGGGTTATGGGAACGTAGGATGTATTGCAGGGAAAGTTCCCACCTGCGCAATTCAGAAAAGCTGGTGTTGGTGGGAAGGATCCATGTGGCACAGGATGTGAAGCAGTCATTGAGATGAGGGGTATCATGTTTGGCAGTGTGTTACATTCCATCCTGGATTTTCCATTGTTTGATTATGTATTAGTAAGTCATTTTCTTCAAGGTGATTCATAATGTTCGAGTACAGTATATGCTCCAAAATCCTACTGCAAATTGAGGTCAGTAATATGGGTCTGTAATTCAATGGGTTATTCCTATTTCCTTTCTTGAATATTGGTGTGACCTGTGCTACTTTCCAGTCTTTAGGAACAGACCTTTCATCAAGTGCACAGTTGTATATGATTGCTTAGAAAGGTGTCTGCATACTCTGAAAGGAACCTGATTGGTATACCATCTGGACTGGAAGACTTGCCTTTCTTAAGTGATTTGAGTTGTTTCACAACACATAAGATATCTACTTTTATGTCACTCATGCTAACAGCTGTTCTGGCTTAGAATTCTGGAATATTTACTTCATTTTCTTTCGTGAAGGAATTATGGAAAACTGTATTTAGTAACTCCGCTTTAGTGGCACCATCATCTGTACATTTCCATCCCAATAATGTCCATGAAAAATATTTTGTTTTAGTACAATTCATTGCCCAAAGAATACCATAATGAGTAATGATAGCTACAAAAACCATATCATTATTTGATTGTGGAAAAGGCTAGAGTGAGTTTCAGTAGATCATTCCATATTTTTAATATCTTAAAAATAGTAATTTAAAGAGTGTCAGTAAGTAAGGGGGAAAAATGGTGTTGTGTTTTTTTTTTCTTTTTTTTTCTTTCTTTTTTTTTTTTTTTTTTTTTTTTAATTTAGTATACTTTCCAGTTAAGGCTACATCCTTCGTCAAAAGAAAGAAAAGAAAAAAAAAAAAGAAAGAAAGAAAATATTTGTAGCTTACTGACAATTCGATTTCTGACTTGTGCAGAAAAGTAGGATCCATTCAAACTAGACAAAAATTATAATTTATATAATAATTATTGTGCCATTAAGCTGTAGAAAGATTGATTACTGGCCTTGGGATGTTTGTGTGTTATAAGTGTCATTGGCAGTGATGGAGCAGAGTGCCAGATGATAAATGAATTGAAAGTTTTGGTCTGTCTTTTTAGTGGATATGCAGTGCCAAGACATTATGGAGCATCCTATGTGCTTGGACTTGATCAATCTTGCAACATACGTAATTATGGGAGCCCAGGGAATAGTGTGAAAAGGGAGACAGTCAGGAGGCAGAGTGTTTGAGAAAAGTTTAGATATTTGAGGAGTAGGTGGAGCTCATGCCTTAGTTTGGACATGAAATCACAGCCGTAAGACAAGTTGATGGAGATGCCTGTCAACAAGTGCACCATCTCTGTCAGCTACCAAGCAGGCTGAAGCAATGGTTAGCACACTGGACTTGCATTTGGGAGGGTGATGTTTCAAATCCCTGTCCAGCCATCCAGTTTTAGGTTTTCTGTGATTTCCCTAAATCATTCCAGGCAAATACTGTGATGGGTCTCATCTCTAATGACCACGCTGTTGACGAGATGATAAACTGTAATCTTCTTTACAACCTTTTCCATCAGCTAATCATTGTGGTTCATAATGACAGTAGTGAAGTCTTTGTCTGTGGGGATGATGATCTGGTCAAGATATTTTTGAGGTGCTGGAGGAATGTTCTTTCTTTTGAAGTTGTTTTCTTGGTCTTAATGTAGAGAGGTGTAGGAGAGGGTGGTGCAGAAGGAGGTTTGTAATTTCTGGAAGGTAATCGAAGCAAGCTTACGTGGTAGTGGGGAACGATCACAGTTAGAAAGAGGTACAGACTTGGTGAAGCAGTTATTAGGTTGGTGTATAAGCTCATAGCATTTTTGTTTTGCATGTTGCTATGGCTTTATTTATCGACTGCCATTTTTTATTTGTAATTCACTGTTGCTATCTGAGTTTACATATTGTCATTTTGTCATTTGGATGTAGTGAGTGGTGCTGTGGACATTAGAAAATGGATTGCCAAGTGGAGAAATCTTAACATTTCTGGGATATTCTTCTGTGCTAGTTCAATAGAGGGATGACAGCAGCTGAGGCAGCCAGAAACATTTGTGCCATGCATGGGGATAATGCCATTGGACAGAGCATGTCAATAAAATGGTTTTCTCATATTAAGGAGGGGCGTTTTGAAGTTAGAGACTCTCCACATCCAGGAAGACCTTCAGGGTTTGATGAAGATCATTTAAACACATCAATCCACAATGATACATATCAGATTAGATTAGATTAGATTAAGTTTTCGTTCCATAGACCCAAAAAATGAGACGATTCTCGTGGCTGTGAAACATGTCAGAAAATATAACATAAAATATTTGAATATAATACTTACTACTCTGATCATTTGTCAGGAGATTGTCGAAATATATGAATACAATGTGGTAAAATGGAACAGCTAATATTTACAGAATTAACATTCTGTCAGAATGAAACACTGTTATACACTATTAATAATTTCATCATACAGAAAATTCCTAATCTTGACTGTTGTGCCCAAGCGTTGTCAGAACTGAAATCTAACAGATATTTTTACTTAAGCTGGTTTAACAGTCTCTGTTAAGATATTCATCTACGGAGTAGAAGGAGTTGCCTATCAAAAAGTCTTTCAAACTCTGTTTAAACAGTGTTTTATCTGAAACCAAGTTTTTAATGGCTGTTGGCAATTTATTGAAAAGTGTGTTTCTGAATATTGGACCCCTTTTTGGACCAAGGTAAGTGATTTTAGGTCTTTATGTAGATTGTTTTTGTTCCTAATATTGATACTACATATTGAGCTATTGGTTGGAAATGGAGATGTATTACTTGCAACAAATTTCATTAAGGAATAAATATACTGAGAAGCAGTGGTTAGAATACAAAGTTCCTTGAACAGGTTTCTACATGATGTTCTTGAATGCACACCACAAATGATTCTTATCACACGCTTTTCCATGCTGAAAATTTTTGCTCAGTTTGATGAGTTGCCCCAGAATATGATCCCATATGACATAATAGAATGAAAGTAAGCAAAGTATGCAAGATTTTTTAAATTTATATCTCCTACACCTGACATCATTATCACTGCAAATACAGACTTGTTTGGGCACTTCAGCAATTCTGTGGTATGCCCTTCCCAACTGAATTTACGTCGAGTTGTAATCCCAGAAATTTAACACTGTCAACCTCTTTGATCTGCATGTCTTCATATGTTGTACACATGCTGGAAGCAAATCTCTTACAGATTCTGAACTACATGTAGTGGGTCTTCTCAAAGTTTAATAACAGTGAATGAGCTTTAAACCACTTATTAATTCAGTGAAAATTTGATTAGCAGCTATTTCTAAATCCTTACTTGATTTGCCACTTATTGCAATATTTGTATCCTCTGCAAGCAAAACAAACTTAGCATCTGGCAATGTAACAGATGAGAGGTCATTAATGTACACAAGAAAAAGCAGTGGACCCAAAATGGAACCTTGAGAAACACCACATGTAATTAATTCCCAGTCAATGGAGACTGACTGCTTACTGCACAGGTATTTCGCAACAATACCCTTTGTTTTCTGTTACATTGATAAGACTCAAACCATTTCGCAGCACTGCCGGTGACGCCATAATATTCTAATTTACTTAAGAGAATGCTGTGGTTCACACAGTCCAAGGCTTTTGACAGGTCACAGAAAATGCCAGTAGCCTCTAATTTATTATCTAATGAATTAAGTACATTCTTGCTGTAAGTGTAAATAGCTTTCTCTATATCAGAACCCTTAATAAATCCAAACTGTGACTTGGACAATATATTATTTGCAGTCAGATGTGTAAGGAGACACTTGAACACAACCTTTTCAAATATTTTTGAGAAAGCTGGCAAAAGTTAAATTGGTCATAGTTTGATGGTATCTCTTTATCCCCCTTCTTGTAAAGATGCTCAACTTCAGCATATTTTAGCCAGTCTGTAAATGTTCCGCTCATAAGACACTGATTACACAAATAACTACTGTGTACTCAAGAATAAGTACACGTGATGAACTTTTATCGTTCCATCATTCATTGTGCAACATTTGCACACAATGGGAAGGGTTCAAAAATCAGATTTATGGGTGCGATATGCACTAAGCCAAAATTACAAAAATCAGTGGGTGGCTGTACGTACATCTGTGTTTGCGCATCATCAGTTGGCTCATGAACAAGACTGACCATTCCTATCGTGTTCATTACTGGTGACAATAAATGATGTCTTTTCACCAAACTAATGAAAAAAATAACTGATTGAACCCAAACAAAGCAGCAACTCCCCATACAAAGACCTGTGTTGCATTCACAAAAGATAATGTCAAATATATGATGGAACAATGGCAGTATGATGTACTATGAGTTGCTTCCCCAAGGTGTAACCATCACTGTTGACATTTATTGTTAACAACAGAGATGTTTTGCATGTGCAGTCCAAGAACAACTACCGGGAAAACTGCGTGAAATGATGCTGTACCACGATAACGCCCATACCCGCCTTATTCACCTGATCTTACGCACTCAGATTTTCACCTTTTCTGTTTTCTGTTGAACAGCCTTCAAGGAACTCCCTTTCCAAGTGAAAGTATGCTTCGAACATGGCTTGACGAGTTCTTCACTTCAGAACCACATGATTTCTACAATTGAGGAATTGAAACATTGCACCAGCTTTGGCAGACTGTTGTAAGTGGTGAAGGAAAGTATGGGTATGTAGTGTTTATTAAAACTCTGGAAAAAATTCTACAGACTTGTGCACCAACCCAATACATTTCTGGCTGTGGGCTGATTCGTACCACTTGGTGAGGTTGCATGGAAATATTTCCAATGCATAAATAGGTGGTTATTAAGCCTCGCATGACTGAATGTGGATTTGATTATGAAGGCATTGCTACTGCAGAGTAATGGAAAATCTCTAGAACTGATATATTTTGAGGACAGGTTGATTGTGTCAGATGTCCGTCTGTTCTGGGTTCTGCAGGTCAGTAAGGGAGGCACTAGGAGTGTGGCAGGTCTTGCAAGCCTGCAGCGCAATGTTGGACAGCTGATGGGAGATTTTCTGTGTTATTTTATGCATTCTCAGGTAATACTGTTTTCAGACTCAAGAGATGTGTTTTGGCTTTTCAGGTGCTAAATATCCCAGCAACATTCTTAGGATCTGCTCAGAAACAATCAGGGCAAGTTATATCAGCAATGTTGGCAGGGAAGTATAGAGTTGTTTATTTAACACCTGAATTTTGTTCAGGCGACCTTGGGCAGCAAGTTCTGAAGGACCTATCTGAGTCTGGCATGTTGACACTTGTTGCAGTCGATGAAGCTCATTGTATAAGTCACTGGGGACATGACTTCCGTAGCAGTTACAGGTATTAATGTCGCAGATACAGTTATATTCTTATATATATTAAATGTATAAAGAATTAAAATACCTATTACAGACTGAGAAAATATTAGAGAGAACAATATTCAAAAGAGCAAATCACAAATTGAAGTTTGATATTACCACCTGGTTGTTGTTGTTGTTGTTGTTGTTGTTGTTGTTATGGTGGTGGTGGTGGTCGTTGTATCTGTATGTATTTGTGTAATGAGCACACTACAGGGCAGGGCATCAAAGGCCACCTCAGATATATCCAGAATGAGTAAATACATCAAGGTGCAGATTTTGCTGAGTAAGGGTGGACAATTTGATGAAATTTCACTGAAGCAAGTAATTTTTAACATTTATAGTTACTCATTTATGTCACTAACTTTTTTGTGGAAATGTACAGAGTTGGACTAAATGATTCATTGGCTTTCAAAGCACTGTTTATTAACAAATATATGACATAGAGAGATGGATGATGCATGAAAGGATACACACACAGCAAGTTTGTGGTACATTCTACAAATGGTCAACATGTTTGACCTTGGTCACCAGGCACACATCCAAATGGTAATCCAGTTCGATCCATAATCGCACTTGCACATTTCCGTCAGTATCCATCATAGTAGCAGTGATGGGTTCCTGCAGAGCTTCCAGCATTGTTAGCATATAAACTTTGTCCTTAATGTGCCTCCAAAGGAAGAAATCAAATTGTGTGAGATCTGGTGACCTAGGTGTCCTTGACAACAGAGGAAATCACTCATACCAGCATGCCCTATCCAGTGATGTGGTAGTTCTCTTTAGTGGACTGTTGTTGAAAAAGCAGCACACAGTTGTGCTCCATTGAACTGGAGCTCCTCTTATTGAAAGGTGGAAGTCAGTTTTGGCACCAACCCCAACTGCAACATATCCAGGTGCCAGAGCCTGTCACCATCTGCTTGATGAAGAAAAAGACCTCTGTTTTGGATATGGCTTTGGAGGCATATTTTTGGCTAACTTGTTTCCAGTTCCACATGGACATGGAGCATTTCAGTACCCCACACTCTCATATTGTTCCACTTCACCTTTCTTGACAGATGGGAAGTCTGCTGCCTATCAGTGTCCCTGCAAATTCATCATCTCCCGTAGATTGCTATATTTGGGTACAAAACACCAGTGGGTGTTATAACAATTGCAAACAGCAGAGTTTGAAATGCAAACACTGCCACAGAACATCCCAAAATGTTTTCTGCAGAATGCCCAGTTCACAGCTTGCACATATTTTTCACACACTCCACAGTTTTCTTTGAGACACATGATCACGCCATGCTTTTCCCTTTACACAGACAACCAACATCGCGAAATTGCCAAAACCAGTGCAAAATGCTTGGGTAACCAGGTGCAGCTTTCCCTTATTTATGTATGAATGCATGATAAATGCTCATAACTGATGAATACTTCACGTATTGCAACACACAAAAACTCTTCTCATGCGTCATCGCCATCCTGTAAAGTGCCATAACAGGCCTGCCATCTAGCATGCACTCGAGCCATGGAGATTTTTGTAAGTTGTGGAGTATATCCATCTTTTCATTTATCCCTCATCTTTCTGTGTCATATACTTTTCAATAAACAATCATGAATCGTTTAGGATACCTCTGTATGTTGCTTTTTAGTACTTTGGAAAAGCCGTATAAGAGGACTCCAAAGATGAAACGTGAGTGGAACTTTATCACATGGTAAAAAGATAACATTGCTGCAAACCACTCTCTAGGTATCAGGAAAAGAGGTCCCACAAACATATTGTGTACTGACAACATGCCACTCAGGTACTGATTGTGTGTTCATTTGTGCACTGGAAATGCAGCAGTTTATGCTTTGCTGTTGTAGCAATCAAACAACTTGCTTGTGGATCTATTCAGACTTTCAGAATGTAAATGACAGTCAAAAAAGTGAATATGGTTTTCATTTATGGTGAATGTTGCCAGCTTGTTAAAGCAGAAGTGTGGCTTGTATGCTGAAAGCACTCAGTCTATCATCGCAAACATTATGAAAAAAAATTCCGACAAAGCAGAAGTGTGAAGAATAAAACACACAGTAAAAAAGAACATCATCTGATAAGTAAACTGCAACTAACATTTTAGCAGCTGTAACACACAATTCACGTGTCACTACTAGACAGCTTGAATTTGTGAATTTGATCAGCCAGAGGAGTGTTTTGCAAATATTACATACCAACTATTTCTTCATTTCCACACTTTGCTCAAACAAAAGCTGCATGACAATGCATTTCAAAATTGGGTACAGTTCTCCAAATGGTGTCTACGAAACTACAGAGTGATACAGCATTTCTGTACAAGATTTTGTTTAGTGCTGCAGCTTCTGTGCAAGACAGAATTGGCTAAACAGTGACCTTGATCTGTCAACATGTGAGGTAAAATTTTCAATAATAGACTTGTTGGCCATTGCTTTATTCATGGGATTCAAAATATTCACAAATCTTGGTTCCTAACGTCTATTCTGCCACGGTCATTGGACATAAGTCAATCCATGTGGTTCTACATAATGGGTACCCAGCCCATTCCACACAGATAATTACAGACCTCCTTACCAGAACATTTTGAGATCATTGGATCAGTGTATGGGAAACACACAAAATGGGTTGCATGCTCACCAGACATAATTCTCTCTCTCTCTCTCTCTCTCTCTCTCTCTGTGTGTGTGTGTGTGTGTGTGTGTGTGTGTGTGTGTGTGTGTGTGTGTGTGTGTGTGTTTGTGTTTGTGTTTGTGTGTGTGTGTGTGTGTGTGTGTGTTCTGATATTTATTAGATTATTGTGTGACTGTGGCATAAATGTCATTTGCAATGTGACTAACAGGAAAAGTCTGTTTGCATTAAGAATGCTTGATAAGCTGTGATCCCTAGCAGAGTGTAAACTTCTCATTTAATAATACCACTTTTTCCTGTGCAGGGTTTCAACATATTTCGTAGTCCAGTTTTATACTTTTTGTCTAGTAGCTACTGTTATTTTAAAAATTGTGCTAATGATTACAGTGTGTTGTACTGTAAAATTTAAGTTGAACTGTATTTTCATTCACAAATCTGTCAGTTCATTTTTCAGATTCTACATTATGACAAGTTAAAACTGTATGAGAGACTATAGTCCAGACCAAATCTCAGTCTGTAAGACAAGCACAACAATCTTGTTGGAAGCTCATAGCACTCAAGCGGCATGTATCGGAATATGATTTGTAGTACAGCACACAGTTTCCACTCAACAAAAATGTAATTATTGCACTAAAGCGTAGGAGAATTCATATTGTTTCCCTTTTTTTCCCTAGATGCTTAGGAAAAATCCGGGAGCTGTTATCAAAGGTTCCATTTCTTGCAGTAACAGCGACTGCAACTCCAACAGTATTTGATGACATTTGTAGATCGCTGAAACTCAGGTAAGTTGTTTCTCACACTTTACATTGTTGTTACAATACATAGTTTGAGCTTACATGTGTCAAGGAAGAAATTATTATTGTACTCTTTGACTGCTAGGTAACTGTATTTCAGCATTTTAGTTCTTCAAATCTTGTTCAGAATAGGAAAAAAAATTGTTTTATCTGCACCAAACAAGAATCCTCTCAAATTTTACAGTGTCATAATATATCTAATCAGCATCTTTCTACAATCCTGTTCCATAGTGTTTGTTCCCTTCAAAATACCTCAGGTGGAAACCATCTATTTGTGCTTACAACCCCCCCCCCCCCCCCCCCCCCCCACCTAAGCACTGTTTATTCCATAAATGTCTGAGTCTGTTGAGAACCTCATTTGTTGTTCTCATTCTTCAATTTTCAGCATCCTTGTGTGACACCCCTTCTCAGACACTTCAGTTCTATTATTTTTCAGTTTTTCCACAGTTTGCAATTCACTTCAATACACATATACTGCTTAGTTAATCACTACTGGACAGTGAGTGACCTGAACTGTCTGTAATGATAAATTTACAAACTGCCTTGCTGTTATACATTTTTACATGAAATAGGAACCACTGCAACAAAGTCCAGATTATTTCTTCTGTGGTGATTTCTACTCCATCTTTTCCACCATACATGAGCAGAACTAATCTCTCCCATTAACTGAAGTTTAATCTCTCTCTCTCTCTCTCTCTCTCTCTCTCTCTCTCTCTCTTTCACAAACACACACACCTAAAAAATGGAGATAAGTATACTATTACTGTTTCTTGTCTTTCTTTCTACATGAATTGGGATGCATGGTTAGAAATAAAAAACTATTATGGCCAATTCAATAACCAATGGATATTTTATTTTTTTCACACTCCATAGTAATAAAATGCTTTTGTCCCCAAGCATAGAATCCTAAAGATGATTACTGGCGACTGTAAATTTATTGCAGATAAAAATTTATTTTTAAATGTGCGTAACTGTTTTGGATTTATTGATTGTGGCATGTGTTATTATTTAGATTTGACACAACATTCATGCTAAACTAATTTCTAGTCATTATGTTAAATGCTGTTTAAGAGCAGTGTATGTATAACAACACATTTTTCTCTTTCCAGGAAGCCACATTGTGTAAAATCTAGCTTTGACAGACCAAATTTAATGTTCTCAGCTTCACAGAAGTCTGTTAACATAATGGATGACTTTTCTTGCTTCATTGAACGTAAAGGAAAGGAAGTTTCTTTTAATGGTCCAACAATCATTTACTGTCCGACTAAGAAAATGACAGAGAAAGTGGGAGAAACTCTAATTGGTAAGCCACTCATAAATTAGACACACACACACACACACACACACACACACACACACACACACACACACACACACACACAAAGAAAACCAGACCCTCATATTGGTTGCCAGAAATGATTTTGTGTTGTTTTATCATGACTTCTACTTCCATTTTTGGATGATAAACTTTTAAACTCTTATTTTTCTCATGTGCATGCCTTCAACTTTGTATGTCTTAATGTGAAACAGCTTTAAAACATTCTCAAATTTAACTGATTTTTTAAATAAAGTTTTAAGAGTTCTTAGTGAAGAGCAAAAACAAGAAATAATGAATCAACAAACTAAATTACCTCACCATTCTGTTTACCTCAGACCAGCTGACGCACAGTGTCACTGTATGTAGCCTGGTAGCCTGTTTCACAGTTTAAGTGTTATTCTGCATCACTGCTGTTAAAGAGACACTTGGTGCTATGTATTTATTTGTAACGTCCATCCTTCCTCCTATGTTTTTACCTTTGTGTGACTTGATGGATTCTTGTACTGTAACCCAAATATGTCCATTTTGATGGGATTTTGATATACAATCATTTAAAAATTGCATCATAGCTGAAACTGCATAGTAACAAATGCAAAATAAAGGAGTATTGTAATTCACATAATGGCAGCCAGTGAGGCGGAATTTTAAGTGGCTCACCAGATGTCATTACTGAATCTTATTTCCAAGAAATTTTACAAATACACAACAGTTTCATTTCAGTACACACAGATGCATCCATGCAGGAGAACAACTTGGACTTGTTCTATTGTTTTACCCTGAGAATTCGCCTGTCAGAAATATTCTCAGTGCAGAATTATCTCTAATCATCAGGAGCAGATAAAGCATAATAAATTTTAGTCTGCTCAGATTCCCTCAGTGCCCACTAAGCAGTCAAACAGATCTGCCCACCAGAAAGAAACGAAAATGGTTAAAAAATACTCGACTTATTCCCCTTGCTGCAAACACCAGGTAAGGTTGTAGCATTCCTTGGTATCAGGATGTGTTGAAATCCAGAAAAATGAGCATGCAGATGTAGCATCCAAAGGAGGTCATCAGAGAGACATTTGCAGTGTGGTGCCCCATGTGAGATATTATGTCTTTGTTGAGTCAAAGTATCAGAAGCCATTGGGAGGAAAATTAGCTGAAAGTGATAGACAATAAGCTGTGGTCATTAAAACAAACCATTTAGCCTTGGCTTACCTCGTGACACTGACACACAGGGCACTGTCCTTTGACTAATGAGTATCTGACTCTATCTTACTCTGGTGAGAGGGGCTACCTGTTTGCGGTACATGTGGCATCCACATTTCGACAGGGTATGTTGCATCTTTTTTTGATGAGGGGGTAGCAGGAAACAGTTTGGGGAGCTGGAAACTGTTTTAGTTGACAACAGGTTGATCGTGGTACAAATTTTTAAATTTTGTATACCTTCTAGACTCCAGCCTAAACATTTAAGTTTGAGATTGTTGTGGACTGTGTAATAATTTTTATTTAAATTAACTTAAATGAAAATTTGTATTGTTTTTAGCCATGTTGATCTCTTAGATTTTCATCATCATAATTAAATTAACCAGGTCAGTGCCCCACAAGTGACAAATACAATTAACAACTTATGTGAGCAACAACATAGGGCCAACCTAGAAAGAGACTATGGATGGTACTAGTCGCCAAAATAATTTATGACAAATAAGAATTATTCAAAGAATGTCCCCAGACATTTAATGTTAGTGAAAGTTGTCTTTAATGTGACAGGTGTCAGCTGGGGGAATTAAGCATACCACACTGGTAGAAAAGTAAGTCTTGTTAAATAGTACTGTTGGCTTTTATTGATAAACATGTGGCACAACTCATCGGACTTTTACATGCCAAGGAAGTACTTTACATTTCCTAGCAACAAATACTCAATTTCTTTCTCATAGGAAACAAACAGGAATGGAATTTGCAGTTAAAATTTTGTTATAGTGATGACAGTTATTAAGAGAGAGAAAGTCATCAAACAAGACTTAAAAGTGCTTTTGCCTTTGGTAAATCATATTAACAATAACTAATATACTTTTCATGGGAAGAAATTTGCTCATTGTCTTGAATATGGGATCAATGGACCACATAGAATGTTTGTAAAACAGTTAAAAATTACAAGTTGCGATATAGTCACATAAAAGTTTTCAGTGATCAAGGAAAAGATTTGCTTTATTATCATTCCAATCATGAGTCACATTGTTTATTTGTAATTTTGAATCTTCATGTACACAATAAAAATAAGAATTCGAAAAAGGTCTTGTTTCAGAACTACCATGAATAGGTAACTACTGCTTTGGGTCATCTAACCATCTTCCAGTATCATAAAATTGTTTACAACAGTCCGCATTGCAACATTCTTACTACATTCTAAAAAAAAGTCATTCTGTATCATTGATGTCAGTAATAAAATGCATTGTACAGTCAACAGTAAAATGCAGTGACACAGTAAATCAGTCTTCAAATACTGTCCATTTTTTCACACGGAGTGTGCTCTGTGTACTGGTCGGTTTACTGCCTACTGCAAAAACACTTTTTTTTACATCAATCACCCCAACTTAAGCTGACCTCTATCCACTTTGAACCTTGCCCCTCTCACTTCATACTTCTGTCCAATTCTGACACTCCCCCCTAGTCATCCCCTCTTTGTTGTCCAGGAACTTCTTACCTCCAAATTTTGAACAGGGTAGATTGCTATTTGCTACATAGAGCAGGCATTAAGTGGTAGACGTATTACGTTGAATAAAGATTGCTAGATATTACACTGGCCAACAGTGAAAATGTAACTGGGGTAAAATAAATATTTGTTAACTGTATCAATTGTGCTGATAACAAAAACATCAATGAAGAACACAAATTAGCTGTTGTTTCCAAGTTAAAGATGGGTGCATTTAATTAAAATAATTTTTATTAGTATTCATTGTCAGTGCCTTCCCATATAGGTTTTCAAAATCCTAATGATGGTAGAAAGTGTGATGAAGTTCCAGGCAATAGTAACTGTATATTTTGTTGCTATTTTTAGTGCAGGCTCATAGCAAAAAGGGGAAGGGGAAGAGAAAGAAGGAGAGGAGCATGCTTCATTTAAGTGTAGTTTCGGTAAGCTAAAAACTGTCTTCTGTTTGTGTGCTGGAGAACATGTTACTGAAGTGTAGTTAGTGCATGCGGTCATTGTAATTCCTGTGATTTAATATGCCTTGCAAATGCATAAACAGTGCTGAGAGTGTTTGCTACATTTGCAGACAGAGGAGGAGTGCTGGGCTCCTCACATATGTTGCATATCTTGTATCTCGAGTATTAATTCATGGTTGAATTGTAAAATATTCCATGGATTTTGCTATACCCACGACCTAGTGAGAACCATCAAACCATGTAATGATCATTACTTTTGTATGATTACTCCATTAACACATGGTATTTGCAAGAAGAAAAACTCTCCCTTGACATATCCTACATACTGCGGGTGATGCGACAGATGTCTCGTGGAGATGGACTGGTTGTTCCTGTCCTACCTGATTGTGATAGTGACGAGGGCAGTAGTTAAACTAGTACTGCGCCAACATCTTCAAAATCCAGGTCTTTGAAAGATCCTGAGATTGTGTGTAACAGTGAGTGTACAGAGATTCACAAAATAAAACAGTGTGGACTTAAAATGATATAGTGGGATATCTGGAATTGCCAAAAGGTAAAGCTGAGTTGTTGGCATCAGGACTACAACAGTGAAATTGTCTTGATAAGATGGTAAATGTGATTGCATTCCGTAACTGCCATATGCCATTCCTTCCGTTTTTCAAAAGTGAAAAGAACTTGGTATTTTTTAGTTATGCTCAGGGACTGATGGCAGCTGTGATCATTGTCTATAAAAGTTGTGGAGATTGTTGATCAACCCTCCAAAGTAAGTCTCAGGTGTGTGCTACTGCATAATGGCAATGTGTTACCATTGATTCTGATTGGATATGCACCTTACATGAAAAAACATAAGATAATGTGAAACAGTTGTTTTTGCGATTGAACTAGATAAGTTTAAATGGCAGATTTCATGGGCATATTACTTGGGCAACAACATGGCTACACAAATTCTGTTGCTTCCTGCCTCTGGGATAGTCACACCAAAGCACGTCATTGTAAAAGAAAGACTGGCGTAAGTGTCAATCACTTGAACCAGGATTTCACAGTATTATGCACAAAGCACTTGTCGAATCCAAGAATGTAATTCTCCCTGCTTCTCATATAAAATTTAGACTATTGAAAAACTTCATTAAGGCCACGAACAAAATTTGGGGAAGCATTTCTCTGTTTGTGCAAGAAATTTCCACATTTCAAAAGCTTCTATTCTCTTCTTGTCTAAACTATTTATGGTCCGTGTTTCACTTCCATACATGGCTACACTCCATACAAATACTTTCAGAAATGACTTCCTGACACTTAAATCTATACTCGATGTTAACAAATTTCTCTTCTTCAGAAACACTTTCCTTGCCATTGCCAGTCTACATTTTAAGTCCTCTCTACTTTGACCATCATCAGTTATAATCTAGTTTCTAAGATAAGTCGTAGGATCAGTATTGCCTCAAGTGTTCCAATATTTCTACGGAATCCAAACTGATCTTCCCCGAGGTCAACTTCTACTAGTTTTTCCATTCGTCTGTAAAGAATTCTCATTAGTATTTTGCAGCCGTGACCTATTAAACTGATAGTTCGATAATTTTCACATCTGTCAACACCGGCTTTCTTTGGGATTGGAATTATTATATTCTTCTTGAAGAATTCCTGTCAATTGTTCCCTTATGCTCTCCTTGAAACTCCGTACAACCTCTGGTTCTTTCAGTTTATCCAGGTCCCATCTCCTTAAATTCCCACCTTTTTGCAGTTTCTTCGGTTTTTAATCTACAGTTCATAACTAATAGATTGTGGTCAGAGTCCACATCTGCCCCTGGAAATGTCTTTCAATTTAAAACCTGGTTCCTACATCTCTGTCTTACCATTATATAATCTATCTGAAACCTTTTAGTATCTCCAGGGTTCTTCCATGTATACAACCTTCTTTTATGATTCTTGAACCAAGTGTTAGCTATGATTAAGTTGTGCTCTGTGCAAAATTCTACCAGGCGGCTTCCTCTTTCATTTCTTACCTTCAATCCATATTCACCTACTACGTTTCCTTCTCTCCCTTTTCCTACTACTGAATTCCAGTCACCCATGACTCTTAAATTAAGATGCTACAGAAGAATGCTGAAGATTAGATGGGTAGATCACATAACTAATGAGGAGGTATTGAATTGGATTGGGGAGAAGAGGAGTTTGTGACACAACTTGACTAGAAGAAGGGATCGATTGGTAGGACATGTTCTGAGGCATCAAGGGATCACCAATTTAGTATTGGAGGGCAGCATGGAGGGTAAAAATCGCAGAGGGAGACCAAGAAATGAATACACCAAGCAGATTCAGAAGGATGTAGGTTTCAGTAGGTACTGGGAGATGAAGAAGCTTGCACAGGATAGAGTAGCATGGAGAGCTGCATCAAACCAGTCTCAGGACTGAAGACCACAACAACAACAACAGTGAGGTGAAAATAAAAGAGAGGATTTTCATCCTCCAGATACGCAAACTGTACAAAGATGAGTATTTCAACACTATACTGATAGGTGGTGAAAAGTTAGCTTTCAATGCCTTTGTTCAAGGGGCAACAAACTTTCAAGGAAATAAAAGGGCAGAAAACTATAAGGATCATGTGCTGGATTTTCTGCACTGTTACAGTAAACTGGAGTGTAACCCGTCCTTAAAAGTAACATTTCCTGGATTTCCACTTGGACTTCTTTACCGACAACTGTGATACTGCAACAAATAAGCATGAAGAATGCTTCCACCAGCAAATTTCAGGCATGAAAATGAGATACCAGGGAAAGTGGAGTGGATCAGTGTTAGCCGATTAGTGCTGGACACTAATCATGGAATCACAAGCAGAAAACTGCAGATGCCAGCAAAGTGGTTGTGCCTTCAGTGATATTCCTCCTAGGGATAACATGCATGCATGGCCTTATATAGACAATAATGTATAGTTGTCAGAACTTCAAAATGATAGGTAATCCTGAATTTTCAAAACATTTTCATTGTCACCATACAAGGAACCTTCACCATATGTGGACACTTCACCATATGTGGACAAAACACACCCTCCCTCCTTCCCTCTCTCTCTCTCTCTCTCTCTCTCTCTCTCTCTCTCTCTCTCTCTCACACACACACACACACACACACACACACACACACACACACACACACACACACAGAGAGAGAGAGAGAGAGAGAGAGAGAGAGAGAGAGAGAGAGAAGGGAAAAGTACTATGCATGTTCACTAGTGAGATGAAGGCACACGTGGTGCTGGAGGGGGAGATGAAGGTCGATGTCAGTGGGTTATAGGAATGAAGGACATGTTTCAAGAAGAGTTCCCATGTGCACAGTTCAGGAAAGGTGGAGTTGTTTGTAAAAAGTCAAACGGCACAGTTTGTGAAGTGAGCATTGAAGTTTAATATATCGTGTTCGGTGGCATGCTCAGCACCTGAATGGTCCAGCTATCTCGTGTGCACATTATGCAGACAGGCAGCTCGTAAGTGGTCTTGCCCATATCGAATGCTGCATAGTGGTTGCAGCTAGATTGCCAGATTACATGGCTGCTTTCACAGGCTTTGGATGGAATAGGAGATGCCTGTGACAGGACTGGAGTCGTCATAGTGGGGAGGGGGTGATTAAAAAATATGATTTTTTTTTCAATTTTGCAGGCTTTATACATCTGATTTTCAAATTTTTTTTATATTGTTGGTACATATGTTATCGATGTATGTTTGCTTTTTCAACTGTTTTGAATATATAGTTGTTTGTTGCCATACACATTTATGAATGCTCTGCAAATTTTTACATTAAAAAAAGATGGAGCAAAGGATTTTCATTAAATTTTGCAGTCAAAAAAAGTGCAGCACCCCATTCGAAATGTTGACTGTGGCTTTTGACGAATATGCCATGACTACAACGAGAGTTTGAGTGGTATAAATGTTTCAAGGAAAGTTGAAGAGATGTTGAAGACGATGACTGTCCTAAGGGCCCTAGCACATCAGTTATGATGACAGTATTGAAGAAGTAAAGAAAATGAGTCTGGAATATTGCCAAATCACCTTCAGAGAGATTGGTGATGATGGCGGCATATCCTTTGGCTCATTCCAAGCAATGTTTTTGGATGTTTTGGCCATGAAACATAGAGCAGCAAAGTTTTTCCTGAAATTTTTGAGTTTCAACTAAAAACTATGTTGTTCAGGAATTGCTGAATGGAGTCGACAAAAATCCATAACTTCTAAAGAAGGTTATAACAGGTGACGAAACATGGTATAATTTTATGGTGTTGAAACAAAGGCCCAGTCATCCCAATGGAAACTGTCTGAAGAGCCAAACCAAAAAATAATTGCTGAGCTCAATCTCACATGAAGATTCTTTTCACAGTTTACTTCGATTACAATGGGATAGTGCATATCAGTTCTTTTCATATCACTGTACAGTCAGTAAGGAATACTAACTAGAAGCTGTGTGCCACTTGTGTGAAGCACTGCAAAGAAAGAGAACATAATTGTGGTGAAACCACTCATGGAAATTCCACCACAATAATGCTTTCATTCCCATCTCAAACAAATCCATTATGTTGCCTGAGCCACTGTATTTGCTAGACAAGACCCACACCCCCACAGTGACTTGTTTCTATTCCCAAGGCTGAAGAGTATGTAGTTTTATCACCATTTATGAGATAAAAACAGAACCACTGAGGGGACTGAACATTGTAATGAAAAGTAGGTTCCAGAATTGCTTCCAAGATTGGAAAAAGCATTGGCACAAGTGTTTTATATTGGAGAGGAATTACTTTGAAGGAGACAAAGTTGATGTTGATGAATAAATAGACATTCTTTCAGAAAAACAAAAATTCACATTACTTTTAGATCACTCCTTGTAGGTCTCTTGCAACGATATGAGCCATGGGACAAGGGGTTGGAAGCTAATTGTAATAGGGATGGCCAGGAATATAGTAGATTAGGTGGGCAGTGGAATACTGCTGTGTGAGGGTTAGGGAGGTTTGTGGGGAGGAGAGTTCTCATTTCAGGATAAGGCAAGAGGTGCTTGTAACCCTGTCAACGAGCATGATCCAATTTGTCCGATTGTTGGTGGTAGTGAGGCACCTGGCATGCTGCTCATCACTGTCGGTGCCACCTTCCTCTGCGCTAACTGTCCACAGCTTGTGGTGTTGCGGTCGCGTTCTCGCTTCCCAAGCACAGGGTCCCGGGTTTGATTCCCGGCGAGGTCTGGGATTTTTACCTGCCTTGAGATGACATCATTTCATCATCATTCATGAAAGTGGCGAGATGGGTCTGAGCAAAGGTTGGGAATTTGTACGGGCACTGATAACCATGCAGTTGAGCACCCTAGAAAACCAAAACATTATCATCACATCATCTGCGCTAACTTCCACAATGCCCATGGTCTTGCCGCAATTGAACACTACCTTTCCCAGTGCCCGACTGGTTCACACTTACAGCCTGGTCACCATGACCAACTATATCTTCAACCACAGTTACTTCTCCTTCCAAATCTGTGGTACAATAATTGGCAACTGAATGACACTATCCTGTCTCAGCCTGCCATCTAGCCATGCAGAATGCCATACCCATCTCACAGTTCAGATTCGTTGACGACTTCATCTTTTCTAAGCTGATGGTGAGGATAGCCTATCTACATTCCTCCAGAACGTTGAAGCCATTTCCCCCATTCACTTCATATGGTCCTCCTCATCCCAACAGGCCACCTTCCTAGATGTCAACCTCCACCTGAAGGCAGGTACAGCCACATCAAGCGCTATCAACCATTAACAATACCTTCACTTGGTCAGATACTGCCCTTTGCACTCTAAAGAAGTCCCTTCCGTACATCAAAGTTCTGTGCCCAAGAAACAGTTGCACCACCTTGTTGCTAAACATCCCACCCAACATGATTTGTTTGGCTTAAGTGACTGCTTCACAACCTGTGCCATCTGGATTCTTCCCGCCAGCACCAGCTTTTCTGAATTGCTTCAGCTCTTCCCCTTCTCTACTTGTCTCCCATTTATACCCCTCTCTCTCCTTCCCAACCTCTTGATTCTGCCCCTAGCAGCCCACTATCCTATCCCTGCACACACTCACAGGCAGTGGTAGCAGGATATTCTCCCACTGCTATGCTGCTATCCCTCCCCCTTTCCATACCATACCTCTTCTGTACCCCCATTATCAACCCTAGGTGTGACTAGTGTGACTACTGCTCACCTCAGATGAAGTTGCAGTTGGACCTTAGCACTTGGAGACAGCAGTCGGTGGTCATGTATGTATGAATTATTAGCTAATAATATCTAGCCGTATTTATTCAATGTGCCTGTCTGCTAGTGAACTCCTTCTGTTTGTGGTGACCAGCAATCTTTTCATATTATTGTTATTCATCCTGAATTATCTATTGTTTTGAGTTACCTACAACTTTGCTTTACTCTGCTTTCCTAGGTCCCTTCCAATGAACATGAACCTCACTTTAGAAGAAAGAAGAGGAATCTGCTTTTATCATTCTTCTTGCAGACGTAGGTACCACCACTGTTGTGTTCAACTAAAGTGATTATCTGCCAGAAGGCATCCAACAACTAACTGCCTGACTCCTCCGCCTACAAGCTCTGCCACAATTATCCCATCCCAGTAGTCCAGCATAACCTCCGATCTCTTCTCAAATCATTAGGTCCATCTTAGAATCCATGTCCTTAATACATCACCTTCCCCACCCCAATCATCTCTTGCACATCCACCTTCTACATGCTTTCCAAAATCCATAAATCGAACAATGGTGAATGCCTCACTATTGCTGATTACTGAGCTTCTACCAAAAGACTCTGGCTTCTTCTTGACCAACACCGAAGCCTAGTTTCCCATATCAAATACATAAACCAGTGCCTTCACCAACAAACTGTACCCATCCCATCACATCTTGGGTCCCTACTTGTCACTGTTTACATCATCTTCTTATTCATCTACATACTCCATGCTCATGGTCTTGCTGTCATCAAGTACTACCTCTCCCTGTGTCCTATCAACTCCAAACAAAGTGCCTCGTACCTTACACTCTTAATAAACTGCATACTTACACACAACTACACACACTACACCTAAAACATCAGCATCCTTACAGAGAACATTACTCCTTTGACGAGATGGTATACATACAAACAAATCCACAGCACAGCAACAGACACTTGCTTGGCACCTTCCTATGCCAATATGTTCATGGATAATCCAGAAGAAGTCCTCCGAGCTGCTCAAAATCTCCAAGCCCTTCTCTGGTTTGGGTACATAGGATATGTCTTCATGATTTGGGCCCAGGGCCAAGATACCTGATCTTCAGTTCTTCATGGACTTAACAACCGTCCCATCCATGCACTTCCCCTTGTCCTCAGCCCAGCATCCTATCTTTCTGGAAGTTGACCTCCACTCCACTGATGGTTCCATCCAAACCTCTTGCCTGTGTCAAGTCCACCATCTATTTTGACAGCGGTTGTCCCTTTCATACTAAAAAGTCTCTCCCATGTTGTCTGACCACCCATGGGCAACAGATCTGCAGTAATGAACAACCCCTTACCCAGTATGCTGGATGTCTTATAAACTTCTTCACATCACCCCTCCCCCAAACTTAGTCTTCAAACAGATTTCTCGTGCCATATCCATACACAACCCTAACCCTCTGACTACTCTCCAACAGAGCTGCTTCTCATCAACCTGTATCATTTTGAAATGGATCAACTTTTCCATACCCCCACTATGAGTTTGGGTACTTATCATTGTGCCTATAAATAAGGAACATCCTACCCACATTACATCCCACCACTCCCAAGTCTGTGCTGAACACCAACTCAATTATTCATTATACCCTTGCAGAAGGCTCAGGAGCAAGACCTATCCGATGGACTCACCCAGCACATCCTATCGCAGTCATGACACATATATATCCTAATTAAGGCAAGGCCACCTTTGAAGACAGTCATATCATATACCAGCCCTGCTGGAATTTCTGCACTGCATTTTATGTGGACAGTCACTCACAATCCCAGACAACATCAAACAAGTGCAATAAATACTTGGGAGCTGTCTTTGAGAATGGTAGCAGAATAGTTTAAAATAAGCAAAGAAGGTGTAAGCACTGTTATACATGAACATTTAGAGACAACAACAATATCCAAAAATGTGTGGCCAAGGTGGCTCCACAACAAGTGTTTGCTGGCAGTTTCGCAGTTTCCCATAGCCTTTCAACTAATATTAGAAGTGTACTGTAGCTAATGGTGATCACTTTGAAGATCAGTAAATGTATTTTGTTTGTAACTCATTTCGTTTATTTTGCATGACTATTCACAAACTTTTCAGGTGCACCTTGTATGTATATTCTGTAGCTGTGAAGAAGGATTCATCCAAAAGCTAGTAGCATTATAACTGTTGTTTACATGCCTATTGATAACTCAGCACCTCAGTTGTTCATTAACACCTTTACTCCTGAAATTATTAATTAAGATATAACACTGATATTCTAATAATGACAATGTCAGTTGATTTGGTATCAGAATACCAGTCTAATCTAAGATGGCCTCCCTGAGGAGGTGCAAATTGCTATTGCTCCAATTAGACACTAACTATCAAATGAAAATAATACCAATGTATAATGTCAAGATTTAAGCAGTGTATAGTACCAAATGATATATAGTGGGAATGAATTTGTAACAACTGTGAAAGATTCACAGTGCTACTGCAGAAGTTATGACACGCATGATGTAGATTTCTCTGTATATGTGCTCCCTGTGTAAGTCTTCAAAATAGTAGCAAATTAAAACATTGTGAATTGTGGTATGAATGAGTTGCATAGCATTTTTATTTTATGTTAATTAATTTAGTGTCTTGCAGCCTAATGCAGTGGTTAGAGCCCAGTAGTTCATTTGTGTTCTGTGCATCTTCATTTGAATATACACAACAATTTCCTAGTTGATAACATGCCCAAATTATTACTACCAGAGGTATATCTATACACTGCTCAAAAAAATTAGAGGCACATTTTAAACACATGTATTATTTTTTAGGAATGTTTGGAATGAAACACACTTTTGTTCTGGAAAATGAAACCTTTTTTTAACAGAAATGTACATATCCTCTTCTTTTCTCACCTCACATGTTGGTGTTATGATGAGAAATTCAACACACTGTTGTAAAAAAAATTGGAAACTCCTTCACTTAAGTCACATAATGCCCCGAAGTAGTGTCCAACCAAAGGTCAGTTTCTGGCTGAAGCCAAAGCCGATTAATTGGCTATCACCCTAATCTTCAGTCGAAGCCGAAGCTTTAATAGCCCCAAGAAATTCCGTTTAAGATCAGCAAAATGTGAATAAGATAATGTCTTTTTTAAAATATAATATAAACAATTTAATGAGATTATTAATATTATCTTGCAGCCTGTCAGAAATAACAACACTTTGAAATAAAGTCACTTATAATATTTATTTACTTAAAAAAGTACTTGAACAATTACAACTGGAAAAATACATGATAATAGCCAAATGAATGTTAAATTTCCATTTGATACCTATCAATGAAAAATAACTAATAATCAAAGTTAAACAATCTCATGTTGTAAGCTAAGAATAGTAATTATCCACATTTTCACCAATGAAGTTAGATTGCCTGTCCGCATATGTCTGTCCTGCTGCACTGAACAATTGTTCACTAGAAACACTAGTAAGAGGAGCAGATAAGTATTTCAGTGCAATTGGGCATAGATAAGTATATGGACTAGAAGCTCAATATTCATAAATATCAGCATTCCCCAGAAGCAAAGGTTCTTTTAAAAAAACGTGTTAAATGTTCTTCAAAAGGAGGATAGTGCCTTTTCAAATACAACTCGTTACCACTTGTGACAGGCAACATAAGTTTATTGTGTGAATCTCATAAATCATCATCAGTTTTTTGAGGATGCATCTGACATTGAACATCTAAGCTCATCAATATCTACGTCCATAGGGGCTGTTTGACATGACAGAGACTCATTCTGTCATAGAAATGATAATATTTCAATCTCTGTGTTTTCAGTTTCATCTTTAGTCAAATACTTCATTTTAAAATGGGGATCTATTAGAGTTTTGAAGATACTGATGAAGAGCTGCTTGAAATTTGAAGTGTTGCTTGATGAAAGCACTTAAGTATTATCATACAGTAGCTTATTTGTTCCCATACTTCTGCATTTGCAACTATTATCCCACCACATTCTGTCATGTAAAGGCTGATAGCAGTTTTTTGTGCAATGAGTCTTTCCAACATTAAATAAGTGCTGTTCCAGTGGTTTTCGGCATCAAGAATCAAAATGTGTTCGGATAAGTCAAATGTTTCTTGAAACTTGTTTAAATATCAGGAAGCTTGTTCACTTCTTTTAAAATGTCCTACAATTTTGTGACAATTTTTTTACTATATCAATTACAGCAGCTTCTTTGAATATAACATAATGAAAAACTAGCTGCAGTGTGTGAGCTATACATCCAATATAAGCAAAGTTTCCTTAACACATGGCTACTTGCAAATTAAAAGTCTTGTTGCAGATATCCATGTGATTTTATTTGTTGAATTAAATTCAACAATAATTTGGTTAAGTTTCTCTGAAACCTTGTTCCAAGATGCTGTCTGTCAGTATAACTTCTTCATTTGGGGCCTTAAATGAAATGAGCTGTGCAACTCAACATTGAGCATGTCTTTGCTGGATTGCTCCTTATATCCGTGATAAAGTATGTCTTACGTAAACTATGTACAATTTGTCATTGAATTGCCCTTGTATTTATTGTAAGTTTAAATTGAAACCTGTACAATTTGACACGTTCCATATCCTTGTGATTGACTCACTAACTGGATCTACGGAACAAGAAATAAATAAATAAATAAGCATACCCATTCAGCCTTTTCTAAAAACTGTACAATTTTACCTTTTATGTTTTCATACATTGATGGCATTAAAGTCTGTCTCAACTATTTCTCAGACTTTTTCCTGTATCTGGATGGAGTGTCAGGGTCAATCAAATTGAGCCTATGAAATGCATCTCCCTCAACAATATCGTATGGCAGAATGTCATCGATAGTGAGTTCCATAATACCTTTATCGATTTGCAACAGTATTGGATGTTTATCAGGCCAAAGCGGAGCTACTTTTTTCTCAATTATATCCGGGAAAGTAGATTGTTTGACGACCTTTTTGTCTTGCGAAAAGTTAAATGTCTCTGGCTAAATGTTTTTTTTTTTTTTTTTTGGTAAGTCACTACCAAGAGATAGTGATCTACTACATACTTTACAAAGTGCTTTCGAATTGTTTTTCCAAAAATGTTCCCAGATGGGATTTAGTCTCGCAGAAGTGATTATGTACCTGAAAGAGAAGACAGTAAACAAGTAAATCTTTCAACAATCACACCAACCACCGCTGGCCCAAAACTAAGCTGAAGCTTGTACTGTGGTGACTAGACAGCATAATAAACATACTTAAATACATAGAAAAATCTATGCTACTGGTATAAATGCTTGTGCTCATCACACCATATTTACCCCTGGGATTCGAACCCACAACCGCTTGGCATAGTTGTTTGGAACGTGAACCACTAGATATGAGAGGCGACGAATATGAACTTTTTACTAATTAAGAAATTAATCCTTGCATGTATAAGGGTACGTTCACAGTGCAACCGACATTGGTCTTTAGATTATTTTTGACAGTCATCAGTCGCTATTGTCAGCCGATTAGGTGGTCACAGTGCTTCCGACCGTATTGGTCGATTACATGGGTTTCTCTATTTACGTTTCACATCAGTGAATGTGGTCTATGAAATGGATATTTCACTAATTTGTTTGCACATTTTACAGTAAAATACAGATTAATAAAGACAAGGTAATTCACAATGGCTAAGTTATTCTTACTAGAACAAAAAGTGGAAAATCTTGTGTGCCGTTTCAACATCTCTAAAATTATAAATTTATTTTCATTAGTTATATCATTTTTTGTTATTACTTTTCTGGACTGTCTGTTGTGGCAGGAGGTGCCTATATGTGTTGCAGATTTATTGTTTGTTCTAAAAGTCTCACAAACAGCAGCCAGCAATGTTGAAACAAATACACTCCCCCCCAAAAAAATAAAATATGTGAGGCGAACAAATAAGCCATTTTACCTACTGCTCAAACAATCTGACTAAATAAAAAGTTGTAAGACTTGAGCATCTACAGTCTTTGACGCATAAGTATGTAAAGACGAAGAAAAACAGAACTTCATATTTTGGTTCTAGAATTATATAGAGTAGTGGAACATGCAACATAACAAGTATTTGTCAGATAAAAGCCCTCTTCTAACCAAATAAATGCTCTTTGGTTTAAAATTAACAATTTTTTCATTAGTTTGCAGATGACTTGTCGTATTAGGACTTAAAACTCTTCATTCCTGAAGAGAACAATGACATAAGATCCTAACTTTTCAATACATAAATGTAAAGGGACACAAGAAGAATATTTTGAACAGCTTGTACATACATATGCATTTATTTTCAGTAATTAAATAGAATATAGAGCCTGCTGACAATTGCAGAATAGTGATGAACATATGATGAAATACATGGAAAATTGCGATTCCAAAAAGCAGCACAAATCATTGTTTCTTTAGTGTCAGGGTGAACAACAAGATACAAATATCTTTGACCTTAAAGTGTAAATAAAAATGAGTAATTGTGTATTTCTTGTGTGTCAGTGTATGCCTCTGTGCATGCTATATATCTCGAAGACCTGTGAATGTCTAGTGCCAACAACAAGTGCCAGCCACATGAAAAGTCGTAACATGTAGAATATCTGTCTGTATATTTTCTAGTAGAGATTAGGCAGAGTCCTTTTTGAGATCAGTTTCGATGAAAATTAATAAAAAATCTTTTTCTGATAAAGGTTAAACAGGGTACTTTTTGACATTTGTTTTTAAAAAATTCCAAAACGAACACA
Source organism: Schistocerca cancellata (assembly GCF_023864275.1). Taxonomy (NCBI): domain Eukaryota; kingdom Metazoa; phylum Arthropoda; class Insecta; order Orthoptera; family Acrididae; genus Schistocerca; species Schistocerca cancellata. The sequence goes on along the minus strand of NC_064628.1, from coordinate 328,840,779 downwards.
CACACACACACACACACACACACACACACACAGTCTTTCAAATATTATTCCTTCTTTGTCATTGTTGCTGGTAACAAGCAAATATGATGTGTGTTGAAACAATCCAAATGAACATGTCCAACTTCAAGATTGCTGCATGCATATAAACCTAACAAATATACCTTGTAAAGCTTTTCTAGTTCCCTGAGCTGAGGGGGATACGAGGCCAGGTATAGCAAAACTGTGCATTGAACTCTCTTCATTATAGTGTTGCGCACTGCAAATTGCTTTCATTGGCAGCAGTGCTTAGAGATATGGAACATTCCAGAATCTACCAGTGAGCTCCGAGAAGAACTGAGGGAACCAGAAAAACTTCTCAGAGTATAGTGCATTCACATACTCATTCTGCTCTTTCTTTCGGTCAGATAAAAATTTTCACAACCATATGACAAAATATCAAAGTAGATAACTTAATTCGTATATGAACTGGTATGTACTAGCGGTGGCGACCGACTGACACAACACAGTATGGGCCAAGTATGTGGGGGGGGGGGATTTACAATTTCACAATCGGGAGCCCATCCTGCAGTTCTAACAGTTGGTTCAATTTCGGCACTTGCTAGAAACCTTCAGCTTCAGCCAAAACTTTGGCAGATTTTGTCCGAAGCCGAAGCTGAAGCAAAAAGTACAGTCAGACACTACCCAAAAAGGAACATTTCAGTATCTAGTAGGCCCTCCATTTGCCCATATTACTCCCTCGCATCTTCATGGCATGCTCCTGATAAATCTGTGAACATTTTCTTGTGGAATGTTTTTCCCACTCCTTAATAAGGACCTCTGCGAGCTGTTCAAGAGACTGAATTGCTACAGGACTTGCTTAAAGTGGACTGTCCAGCATTTCGCCTAAATGCTCAATAGGACTGAGGTCAGGACTCAGAGCAGGCCAGTCTAATGTTTGAATCACAAGCTCCTGTAACATTTCTGTGGTGACTACTGCTGAATGTGCCCTCACGTTGTCTTATTGCAAGAGAAACTGGGGATCCATTACAATTGGAGTGGGTATAGCATGACCCAGTACAATCTTGTTGAAGTAGCTCTGAGCATCAGGTTGGTCTCTGAGTGTCTGAAGGTCCAATCGGCCATCACTTGTGATGCCATCCCACCCATGAATGAGCTGCAGCCAGATATTTCCTTTCCTGGACTGCTGCTTCATTATAACATTCACCGTGAGGATATACACATATACATCCTGTTTTAAATGAAAGCAGAACTTGTCCATAAACAGTACATTGCACCAGTGACGCAGCTGCCCTTGCATATGTTCCTCAGCAAATTGAAGTTAATCTCTCATGGGCTGAATAGTTAACCAAGGGGTGTGATGAGATCTTGTTGATTTTAAATCAACCTCTCGGAGTCTGTTGAGTGTTGTTTGGTCACTGACACTGCAACCAGTTGCTGCTCTTATATCATTTTATAGTTGCTGGGGAGTCGTAGTGTCCTGGTGGAGAGAACATTTAACCACATATTGGTCGTCTCTGGCCAATGTTTTCTATTTCCCATGGCTTTCTTATGTATGTACCAATTTCACAAAATCGTTTCCAAACCCTCCAAACAATAGATGAAGCCACGTTAAGCTCTGTACACACTGCACGAATAGTCCAAACTTTCTGCAGTAATGTCACTGCCCAAACACATTCTGCCTCAGCCAGATGCCTCATGTTAACTGATTAAGCATGCATAAATAGTATAGAGACAACCTTATTGTGTACACTCACTAGATAACAGAGTGAGACATTGCTCGTCTATTCCACTCTTAGGCATAGCATGATAATTTTGAATACTGCCACTAAGCTGTGGGTTTCAAACGTGTTGTGGAAGGTTGTTTTCATTATTTAAACATGTCAGAAGACTTAAGATCAACAATAATTATCTTAATCACAGACTATGTACATGGTACACTCAGTCAGATTCTTGTCACCCTACATTGTTTTGAGCAGTGAATATAGGATAATTCTAAAAGGACTTTATAACTTCACTTACATACAGAATTTTATTGATACAACTTTGACATGTAGTTAAGGTGTCATCTTGTGACAAAATTTTCATTGACTTATTGTTGTAGTACTGAGTCCTGCCACTAGTAAAGACATAAAATTGAAATCAAAGTGGCAGACTTCACAGGATCTGAACAAGCTTATTACATGTTTTGGATGAAAGAAACAAAGTTAGCTACAAGGGAAATTTAAATTCCATACCAATTACAATAAGCAAGCTCCTCGTTGGTCTACAATTTACTCCTGGCAGCAGAATTTCATTCAAACTGGCTGTAACATTCGACATAACAAATCTCCAGGCCACCTACAAGTTTCTCAGGCGTCGTCGAGAGAGAGAGAGTTTTGTTCGCAGTCCCAGGAAATCAACACACTGTGCATCGCGAAAGGTTGGAGTTCCTCAATCAATTGTCTGGAGATTGTTACAAAAAAGATCGCACATGAACCCATACAGACTAACATTGCAGAAGTGTCACCAGATATACTGAATTAAATATGGTAAGAAATTGACTTCAGATGGACTTTGGTGTATGGCCAATGGCAGTTACATTTAGCCAAAATGAAAGTGGATGTATGAAATGAGACCTTCAGTATTTTGGGACCAGTTGACACCTCTGCCATGTTTATAAGCCTTCTCGATAAAATTCTGTGTGTAAGTAAATTTCTAAAGTCTTTTCAGAATCACATTGTAAATACAGTCAACATCATCTATATTGCTTGATGGTGATAATAATAATAATAATTTAACGTATTTTAATTCACCTACAAAACCTGTGTAAAAGTGTACCAATACAAATAATATCTTTGCCTCAATCTTTTAGCTGAAGGTCTAAGTTGTGGAGTGTACCATGCAGGCTTATCATTGGAGACAAGGAAACGGATTCACACAGATTTCATTAATGATAAGTTGCAAGCTGTTATAGCTACTGTGGCATTTGGAATGGGAATCAACAAACCTGGTGAGTAGTATTTCTCTCTCTCTCTCTCTCTCTCTCTCTCTCTCTCTCTCTCTCTCTTCATCTCTGTCTATCTGTGTGCCTTACATTTTATGTTTTATGTATTGTTATATTTAACTATAAATGTAATTTATTTGTTTATAATTTTTTCAACAGATGTCAGAAATGTAATTCATTATGGTGCTCCTAAGGACATAGAGTCATTTTACCAGGAAGTGGGACGTGCTGGGAGAGACGGAGAACCATCGAAATGCCACTGCTTTTTTCAGAACTCAGACTTCCAGCTTAACCGGTTAGCTATACAACTTGTTATGGTCTGTCATGATGATCTCGGAACATTAAACATACATATGAATTGAAAGCAGCTGTATTCTGAAATCTTAAGAAACAGTTAATGTTTCTGTAGCCTCAATACTATTACTCTTTCTATGCAGAGCAAAACATGTGAAATAAAATGCAGAATAAAACAGAAAGTGGTAAATGAATCAGGACCAATACTCAGAATGGGTTCTCAAAGTTAGAGTTATATATTTGTGTATTACTCATTGTCTTTGTTTCAACCTGTCTATCACTTCCCCAGGTGAACATTACATACAGTGCTTATATTTCCTACCACTCTGCTGAATGAAAAAGTGCCCTTGTGTTCATATTACTATGACTGTGAAAGAAAACAAACATTCTGTAAGTTTATACTCTAATTGTATCTCTTAAATTGGGAAAAAATGTACTCTTCTTAACATCAGTTAAAATTAGTCATGCTGCACAAAAGTACTTGCGGAGGTATACAGAAAAACAAAAATAGCTGAAACTAGGCATATAAAGCACACAAACGAAACTGGGACCTTACAAGTAGGACGGTGCTGATTATGTATTTGGAGTAGTGGCCATAGCTGCAGGCAAGAGCCGGGTCCTTCAGTAAGAATGCATGCTGCAATGCAGAGGGCAGCTCCTGGTCCTATAAGTAGAGTGCCAGTCTCAACTGGCAATTGCATAAAATTTATCCAGGTTCTTCTCATTTACTGGTGTTTCATTAAAGATACTATCAGAGGTTGTGATTACCACATCACTGTCCTTTTCCATACACACCTTGACTTTTGAGCTGTAAGGTGACTGGTGAACTGGAAGTGACGAAGATAATGCCTGTTGTTGAGGTTATAGGAGGAGGTGAAGTGGAACACATGAAGTGATGTCTGTTATCAGAGACCATTGCTTGGTGTACGTAATTCTTCTAATTAACCCCTTCTGCAGTCACAGACGACACCTGCATGAATTGTGGGACATATTACAGAGCTTCCACTACAGTGAGCCACAAGTGTGCAGGATGTCATTACGTGTTCTGTTGGTGTTGCTCTGAGATGAGGTTCAGAAACAGCACTGGCAGATCATTATTTTTGTGGATATCTCTCATTGCAAATTGTCTAAGGCCTTGAGTCATACTGGTGAAAGAATGACAATCTTACACCTTCTGCTGAAGGAGGGGTATACTGTTACTGATTTGTAAGAGATGGTGATCATAAAAGAACCTGCAGAACAGATACATTTGACTGAAGCTCTAAGAATTGTAACATGAACAACTGTAGGTATGTCACAGGGTCTGCATCACTGCTGTTGCATTCTCAGCGAGTTGAATCGTGATGACATCTTTGTGGACTGTACTCATTTTGAAGGAGAACTGCTCCACTTTCTGCAAGACCTTCACTCTTTTTCGCTATTCAAATTCACTTCTTCACTTCATTCATTTCTAAATCCAAAGCCACTCTGTTTATGTTACTCCTCTTGTGACCGAGTAACGGGAAAGCCCTAAATGTCTCAATACATCACTCTCAACTAAAAGCCCTGCGAGGACCTCCTCACTTGAGCAGTGCATCTGTGTGGCGAAGCCAAGTGTGTGGCACTCTTTCCCCATCACTCACTGTCCATGTGGCACAGCATCAGTTGCTTTCACTAGGCGAGCTCTCGTGAAATGTGACCAATAGGAATGTGCCCAGTTCCAATGGCTGAGGAAGCATGGCTGTTTGCTATGCCACAACATAGTGTGTGCCCTATGGAAGAGCATAAAGCCTGCACACACTGGAGCTTTGCGCCCTTTGCATATCCCTGTGCTACCTACTATGAAAGCCGTGCAAGTGACTGTGTCATTAGGCAAGGTAGTGCTGATCATCCTCCCCAACTTTCGCCAAGCTGTGTGATGTGTATTCACCCTTTCTCTCACACGACACAGCTTAGTGGACTCCATATAAAAAAGGCTTGCACTTGCAGTGCCCTCATCCTCATTCCCCAAGATTCCTCCCGTAAGGACCATTGTCTCCTGTCATTGCCCTTGTGGTCCACTGTCTCCTTTCATTGCCCTCCTAACTTCCAGATCATCCTTGCCAAACCATATAATGTTCCTAGAACATCCTTACTGTAACATCCTATCCCTACAATCACTATCATTATGAGAACTTCCTTCCCTGTCCACCCACTACTACATATTTCAGTTCCAACATTAGTAAATTGTACTTCAAAGGTGGATCAACATGTGAAACAGATGTGGTTGTTTGACAACTAACATGTATTCACTTCAAGGCTTTTTATGTAGGAATGACCTGTACTAATAATGAAGGTTTAATAATGAATAGGAAAACTGGAATGCGGGTAAGCTACTACAAACAGCACAGCGAACGCATTGTTGTGGCCAAGATAGATACGAAGCCCACACCTACTACAGTAGTACAAGTTTATATGGCAACTATCTCTGCAGATGATGAAGAAATTGAAGAAATGTATGATGAAATAAAAGAAATTATTCAGATAGTGAAGGGAGACGAAAATTTAATAGTCATGGGTGACTGGAATTCGAGTGTAGGAAGAGGGAGAGAAGGAAACGTAGTAGGTGAATATGGATTGGGGCTAAGAAATGAAAGAGGAAGCCGCCTGGTAGAATTTTGCACAGAGCACAACATAATCATAGCTAACACTTGATTTAAGAATCATGAAAGAAGGTTGTATACATGGAAGAACCCTGGAGATACTAAAAGGTATCAGATATATTATATAATGGTAAGACAGAGATGTAGGAACCAGGTTTTAAATTGAAAGACATTTCCAGGGGCAGATGTGGACTCTGACCACAATCTATTGGTTACGACCTGTAGATTAAAACTGAAGAAACTGCAAAAAGGTGGGAATTCAAGGAGATGGGACCTGGATAAACTGAAAGAACCAGAGGTTGCACAGAGTTTCAGGGAGAGCATAAGGGAACAATTGTCAGGAATGGGGGAAAGAAATACAGTAGAAGAAGAATGGGTAGCTTTGAGGGATGAAGTAGTGAAGGCAGCAGAGGATCAAGTAGGTAAAAAGACGAGGGCTAGTAGAAATCCTTGGGTAACAGAAGAAATATTGAATTTAATTGATGAAAGGAGAAAATATAAAAATGCAGTAAATGAAACGGGCAAAAAGGAATACAAACGTCTCAAAAATGAGATTGACAGGAAGTGAAAAATGGCTAAGCAGGGAAGGCTAGAGGACAAATGTAAGGATGTAGAGGTGTATCTCACTAGGGGTAAGATAGATACTGCCTACAGGAAAATTAAAGAGACCTTTGGAGATAAGAGAACCAGTTGGTTGAACATCAAGAGCTCAGATGGAAACCCAGTTCTAAGCAAAGAAGGGAAAGAAGAATGGTGGAAAGAGTATATAGAGGGTCTATACAAGGGCGATGTACTTGAGGACAATATTATGGAAATGGGAGAGGATGTAGATGAAGATGAAATGGGAGATTTGATACTGTGTGAAGAGTTTGACAGAGCACTGAAAGATCTGAGTCGGAACAAGGCCCCCGGAGTAGACAACATTCCATTGAAACTACTGACGGCCTTGGGAGAGCCAGTCCTGTCAAAACTCTACCATCTGGTGAGCAAGATGTATGAAACAGTCGAAATACCCTCAGACTTAAAGAAGAATATAATAATTCCAATCCCAAAGAAAGCAGGTATTGACAGATGTGAAAATTACCGAACAATCAGTTTAATAAGCCACAGCTGCAAAATACTAACACGAATTCTTTACAGACGAATGGAAAAACTAGTAGAAGCTGACCTCGGGGAAGATCAGTTTGGATTCCGTAGAAACACTGGAACACGGGAGGCAATGCTGACCTTACGACTTGTCTTAGAAGAAAGATTAAGGAAAGGCAAACCTAAGTTTCTAGCATTTGTAGACTTAGAGAAAGATTTTGACAATGTTGACTGGAATACTCTCTTTCAAATTCTAAAGGTGGCAGTGGTAAAATACAGGGAGCGAAAGGCTATTTACAATTTGTACAGAAACCAGATGGCAGTTATAAGAGTCGAGGGACATGAAAGGGAAGCAGTGGTTGGGAAGGGAGTAAGACAGGGTTGTAGCCTCTCCCCGATGTTATTCAATCTGTATATTGAGCAAGCAGTTAAGGGAACAAAAGAAAAATTCATCGTAGGTATTGAAATCCATGTAGAAGAAATAAAAACTTTGAGGTTCGCCGATGACATTGTAATTCTGTCAGAGACAGCAAAGAACTTGGAAGAGCAGTTGGACGGAATGGACAGTGTCTTGAAAGGAGGGTATAAGATGAACATCAACAAAAGCAAAACGAGGATAATGAAATGTAGTCGAATTAAGTCGGGTGATGCTGAGGGAATTAGATTAGGAAATGAGACACTTAAAGTAGTAAAGGAGTTTTGCTATTTGGGGAGCAAAATAACTGATGATGGTCGAAGTAGAGAGGATATAAAATGTAGACTGGCAATGGCAAGGAAAGCGTTTCTGAAGAAGAGAAATTTGTTAACATCGAGTATAGATTTAAGTGTCAGGAAGTCATTTCTGAAAGTATTTGTATGGAGTGTAGCCATGTATGGAAGTGAAACATGGACGATAAATAGTTTGGACAAGAAGAGAATAGAAGCTTTTGAAATGTGGTGCTACAGAAGAATGCTGAAGATTAGATGGGTGGATCACATAACTAATGAGGAAGTATTGAATAGGATTGGGGAGAAGAGAAGTTTGTGGCACAACTTGACCAGAAGAAGGGATCGGTTGGTAGGACATGTTCTGAGGCATCAAGGGATCACCAATTTAGTATTGGAGTGCAGTGTGGAGGGTAAAAATCGTACAGGGAGACCAAGAGATGAATACACTAAGCAGATTCAGAAGGATGTAGGTTGCAGTAGGTACTGGGAGATGAAGAAGCTTGCACAGGATAGAGTAGCATGGAGAGCTGCATCAAACCAGTCTCAGGACTGAAGACCACAACAACAACAACGACCTGTACTAAACTGGCTAAGCAAATAAATGGATGCAGAGGAACCTTCTGCTTCCCAGGCTCCTACTACCAAGGTATTGAGCATAATCTTACCACATGACACTTAGGAGAATGACAGTTGCAAAATTCCATGCATCCACATTACATGTTGCTCTGTGGCACACACAGGCTTCCTCTTTTACTTCTAGTTTAAACAGAAATGAATGAAACTTCTTTCTTTGGTAAAAGGATGATACAAAACCAACGTCAGTTTAGGTGCCCATCAGAAAAAAATGCAATATAATGATTTTGTCAAATAAGGTTGTGTGTGTCGCTCTCCAAAAAATTATCATATATTTTATCTCCCTTATTTTTAACCATACAGTCAAGATCCTGAGCATGCTGTACAATATGGCTCTAGGAACCTCAGGGGTGACTACAGAATGCATTTCACTTAAACCATCCCATCCATTACTAGTGTTGTTGATCTTGGCCTATGCTTGAACATGCCACTCTACTGGGTTTAGCTCTGTTAACAAGTCCACCTGTTTTGTCTTCATTGCTAGAATCACTCTGCTATTCATCTCCCAGTCCCCTCCCTCCCTTCCTCCCCCCCTCTCCCCCCCCCCTCAACCTGCCTATAGACCTTGCCCCTTTCTGTTTCCCTCCAAATATGTTTGTCTGTTCTTCTACTGCCTCCAAACTTCACTCATTGCCTCCCCTCTTCCGATCCCCATCACCCTACCACAGCCTCTGCCCTACTGTCTCCTCCTGTTGCCTGCGCCCCTCTGTCGCCCTCCTGTTGCCTGCGCCTCCGCCCTCATGCTGTCTCTGCCTCCCTCTGCCGCCCTCGCACTGCCTCCACCCCTCAGTCATAGGGCACAGTGCCTACCATTGTAATATCTTTGACCTTCTACTGTGTGCCTTTCATCTTTGTCTCTCCTTATTCTGTACACATCGTCTGTCTAAACTTTTTTATGTGTAACTTGTCCTTTCTTTCCAACCTTCTCCAACCTATCCTTTTTTCTTTTCTGGGGAAAGATCTAAGTTTCTTAAGCTGGGTGTTACGTTTTCTACTTTTAAATGTATCTACTTCCAGTACTCACAATTTCACTACCTGAAGGAAACCACTACTTAGCGATTCTGCTACTTTATAGTTTTAAGTTTTCTCAAGGATTTTGCTTTTGATACACTGCATGTATAAGGTAATCCCACATATATGCCACCGAATTTTATTGCTTTCACAATCACAGATCAGTGCTGTATTGAGCGATTTGCAATTGTAAGGTTAGATGAATATACTGAAATCAGAATGAGATGTTTGTTATGTCTTTTGGTTTAATGAAGTTTGTTTTTCTAAACAGATCTCTCTTAATGGGCATCAGTGGGGAGAACCAGAAACATCGACTCCACATGGCACAGGAAATGGAGAGGTACTTGTACTCTACAGACTGTAGACGAAAGCTGCTCCTTTCACATTTCCAGGATGACTCATCTGAAGCATTAAGAATTGATTCTAGTGTGTGCTGTGATAACTGCATTCGCAGGTAGGTTGACTCTTCCTCTAATTGTGACCATACAATTTTAGTGTTATGTCTCATTTTGTTAACATTGTTCCACTATATTTTTCCCAGGAAAATACCAGGCAACAATGATCTGTATGATGGCCTTGAGACAGATGGCACTATAGAAGTGGCCAAAGAGGCACATTTATTAATGGGAGCAGTGGAGGCCATGTCAGGCAGATTTGGCCTTGCAAAATACATATTGATGTTGCGTGGATCAACATCTTCCAAACTCCCTCCTGCTGCTGTGAAACATAAGTTGAATGGCTGTGGAAAACACAAACCTGATGCTTGGTGGAGAGCATTAGGTACACAAAATTGGAAAAAAAACTGCAACTGTGTAAAAGTGGCATAACGTCTTTAGTACTGCTACAGTTTTTCAAGGGCAAGACAATATGCAGATGTTTCATCACGTGTTGCTATGTGCTGATTATATCGGAGCATTTTTAGATGGGCTGATTGTGAGCGGGTGTTTAATACTTTTCCTCATTTCTTTGGTGTTTGTTTGTCTTTTGCTCAGCTTTCTCAGTTTATATTTTCATCTTCTTATAGTCTTACATAGTCATCATAGAATCCATATATCAGAGAGAGTGCAGTGGGTGGGAAATGTTCATGCATTGCAGCCCATTAATTACTCACAAATTCGTAACTTAAATTTAGGCGAATAATTATAACTGATATTAAGATAATCCACCACATGAAGTATAACTGCATATTAAAAAATTATTACTAAATCTACGTACATCTAATCTGCATGCCGCTGTACAGTAGACATGAAAAATACTTCACATCATTTTAATCTTTTTTGCCTTGCAAATTGAGGGAAGAAAATGTGTTCTGCATAAGACTATTTAAAGGTCCTAGCCCCTCCCATCCTCTCTGTAAGTTCATTAAGCAGAAATACAGCAGAGGAATGCAGTTGTTTTGCTTTCTGTCTGAAATACAGGTTTTGTAAACATATATATTAGTCTGTGTATGTGGTGTCTGTTTTATCGGACATGTCCGAAAGAAGACACACCATTTTGACCCTGCAGCCATTATGAATCAAGATACAAAGACATTAATGACATTTAGCTGCTAGGGAGCATTGATTTACATCAATAGAAATTGTTGAAAATTTGTGCTGGACTTGGATTCGAAACCGGGTCTCCTGCTGACTAAATGTTACAGGATTCAAGTTAGCTTCTCGCTTCTGTAGAAAAAATATGGAGAAAGGAGGAGTTGCCACATTTGTCAAAAACTGTTTTAGTTTCAAGAATATTGATATTAATAAGTTTTGCTCAGAGCAGCACTTACAAGCTTGTGCAACAGAAGTAGTACGATGGTCATTCAATAAGTAATGCCTCACATTTTTTTTCTCAGAACGTATTTGTTGTAAAGAGTCAGAATTTGGCGACAATATACATCAACATGTCTCGTCCATGTCCTGTCTATGGCCTTAAGAGTGGAAGAGTATGTATTCCTTGCTGGTAAAAGCTCTTGTCATGTAGTCATAGCCATGTTTTTATGACTGGCACTCTTGTCATCTTCAAAAAGGCCTCTCTGTCAGTCTCAAAATACTCCAACAATTCAGATGAAATTGCCTTTCTGTGAATCTTGTGGTCTGCTGTGAGCATTCATGGAACCCATTGTGAGCACCTCTTTGAATATCCGAGAGCTTCAATCATTGTAGATGCACTTCCAGTGCTGACTGACAACTGTAGAGCCAATTGGCGAGTTGTGATATGCCGATCGGCATGAATAATGGTATCCGCACAATTCAGCATGTCTGGAACAGTGGCTGTGACAAGACGTCTGGAGTTTGGCTGATCATGGAGCTCTGTTTCTGCATTTCCTGAAACTGTAACTTTCTTTACCCGTTGCCCAACTATACTCCTATCAACTGCAGTATTGCCACACACTGCACACGTTTATGGATGTTCACGTAACACTGTCATTCAATTTAATTCATACTGTGAACTTTGCAATTCTGAGACTGGTATTGGTAATATCTTTGTGGACAAATGTAGGGGGAAAAGTCTGACACAAAACCAACAGCAAATGGGTTATGTGATCGTAATGTGCAGCATCTTGTGTTAAATTGTGAAACTTGTCAGGATAAAAAAAATTAAATCTGAGTATAGGAGGGTAATAAATCAGTCAAAAATGGAGATTGCTCAAAGACACACTACTTCAGACTCAAAATACAAAGCTTTCATTAATAAATTTACTTCCTCTTTTGAAAATTGTTTTCCCCTAAAAGTAACTCAAATCAAACAGAAGTCTAAAAACAAACAATGGATTACACAAGGAATAAAGATATCATATGGGACAAAAATGAGACTGTTTCTGCTATCTAGGAACAGCTCTGATTGTAATGCATTATGAAGAACACTGCAAAATGTTGAAGCAAATAATCCAGAAATCTAAGCAGATTTATTAAGAGAAAAAGATAATTACATCAGGCAACAAAATAAAAACTGCATGGGATTTAGTGAAGACAGAGAGAAGTGGGACCAAAAAGGAGGAGGAACAGATAGCTGTAAAAAAATAAATGAGTGCGTGGTAACTAGTGCATGTAGTGTTGCAAACCTCTTAAACAAGTACTTTGTTTCTTTTACTGACAGGTTGGGCTTAAAAGGCTCAGTAAATAGTGCAATGGAATATCTGAGACCATTCTTCACAAATAACTTCAGTAAAATGGAAATGACACTCACGTCTCCCAGAGAAGTAGCATCCATCATAAAATCCTTAAAATCAAAGTAGTCTAGTGGTTATGATAACACATCAACAAAGTTAAGCAATGAGTGATCAAGTGAGTTTGAATTCTGTTTTAAGGTATTTATGTAATCAGTCTCTTATCAGAGGAACAATTCCACACAGACTAAAATATGCTGAAGTTAAGCCTCTTTACTGGAAGGGAGAGAAAGAGATACTATCAAACTATCAACCAGTTTCACTTTTGCCGGCTTTTGCCAAAATATTTCTGAAGGTTGTGTTCAAGCATCTTCTTAAGCATTTCCTGCAAATAATATATTGTCCAAGTCACAGGTTGGGTTTTAAGGGCTCCAATCTAGAGGAGGCAATTTACAGATACAGTGAGAATGTACTTAATTCATTAGACAACAAATTAGAGGCTACTGGCATTTTCTGTGACCTGCCAAAAGCCTTTGACTCTGTGAATCACAGCATTCTCTTAAGTAGATTAGAATATTATGGTGTCACCGGCAGTGCTGCGAAACGGTTTGAGTCTTATCTAACTAACAGGAAACAAAGGATGTCATTGTAAAATACCTTTGGAGTAAGCAGTCGGTCTTCATATGATTGGGAATTTGAACATTAAAGACCTCTCATCTGTTACATTGCCAGATGCTCCCCCCCCCCCCCCCCCCCCCCCCCCAGATGCAATAAATGGAAAGTCAAGTACAGATTTAGAAATGGTTGCAAATAAAATTTTCATTGACATTGATAAATGGTTTAAAGCTAATTTACTGTCATTAAACTTTGAAAGGACCCAGCATATGCAGTTCAGAACTTGTAAGAGATTCCTTCCAGCATGCATATAACATATGAAGACATGCTGATCAAAGAGATTGACAGTGTTAAATTTCTGGGATTAAAACTCGATAAAAAATTCAGTTGAGAAGGCATACCACAGAATTGCTGAAGCGCCCAAACAAGTCTGTATTTTCAGTGAGAATGATGTCAGATGTAGGAGGTATAAAAATGAAAAAAACTTGCATACTTTTCTTGCTTTCATTCTGTTATGTCATATGGTATCATATTCTGGGGTAACTCATTAAACCAAGTAAATGTTTTTAGTATGCAAAAGTGTGCAGTAAGACTCATTTGTGGTGTAAACTCAAGAACATGTAGAAACCTGTTCAAGGAACTTGGTATTATAACCACTGCTTCTCAGTATGTGTATTCCTTAATGAAATTTGTTGCAAGGGATATGCCTCTATTTCCAACCAATAGCTCAGTTCATAATATCAATGCTAGGAATAAGACCAGTATATAAAAGACCTAAAATCACTTACCTTGGTCCAAAAAGGTATCCAATATTCAGGAACACACATTTTCAATAAACTGCCAGCAACCATTAAAAACTTGGTTGCAAATAAAGTGCAGGGGAAACAGATTGTAACAATATTGTGAAAAGGAAAGTTGCTACTCACCATATAGCGGAGATGCTGAGCTACAGGTAGGCACAACGAAAAGACTGTAACAAATAATAGCTTTCGGCCAGTAAGACTTTTGTCAGAATTAGGCGGTGAACACATACATACACACTGAGGCAAAAGCAACTCGTTTGTGTGTATTTGCTGTCTAATTCTGACGAAGGCCTTACTGTCCAAAAGCTATTATTTGTGACAGTCTTTTTGTTGTGCCTGTCTGTGACTAAGCATCTCTGCTATATGATGAGTAGCAACTTTCCTTTTCACAATATTGTTACATTCCATCCTGGATTTTCCATTGAAAGAATTTTTGATAGGCAACTCCTTCTACTCTATAGATGACTATCTTAACAGGGACTGTTAGACCAGCTTAAGTAAAAATGTCAGTTCAGTTGTGACAGCAGTCAGGATTATGTATTTTGTGTATGATAAATTTATTAAAAGTGTATAACTGTGTTTCATTCTGACAGTGTATTATTTCATTAAATATTTGCAGATCCAGTTTATTGTAATATATTGACATAGTTTGTCAATGTCCTGCAAATGACCAGAGTAGTGAGTATGCTATTCGAATGTTGTACGTTATACTTTCTGACTTGTTCCACACCCATGACAATCATCTCATTTTTGGGTCTGTGGAACAAAAACTGAATGTAATGTAATCTAGGCAGACGCCATCCGAACACAGTGGTCATCGCGACTACATGGGCTACTACTACTACTACTACTACTATTACTGCACGCCTCCCATCAGACCCAAATCCTCAACTTATCCACAAACTACTGACCTAGCACATAGTGCCCTTTTCACTGTTGCTGACAGGAATGGTCCTAAGAGATGCGGAAAAAGTAAAAAAAAAAATTTCATGTTTTCATTTACATTATTCAATAAGAAGTTTACCACACGCATAAAACAATTTTGAGGCTTTTTCAATTAATCATATAAAAAAAAAAAACAAAAAAAAACAGTGTGTAATACTTTCACAGATTGCAGCACTGCACTGCAGCTGTAACATTCAGATATTACACAGTTTTAATTTATGTAATGTAATTAACAATAAGTACAGCAGTTCATTCCAGTAAGAAATTCATCAATGGGGTAGTAATTGCCTATCATGAAATTCCTTATGTTCCTCTTAAATTGTACTTTATTAGTATTTAAACTTTTTATGGCTGCTGAGAAGCTATTTGAAATGTGTAACAACAAAAATAATCAACTTCTGACAATATAATGTAATTGGACAGATAAATAAAAAATCTACTCACCAACTGGCAGCAAGAGAATCCTCATATGAAAAAAAGGTTTTATCTATGGAAGCTTTCAGAGCCAGTGGCTCCTTCTACCAACAGAAGGGTTGAAGGGGAAGGAAGAGGGGTGATGGGAAAGGAACTGGAGAAGTTTAGAAAAAGTGACAGAGTTCAGAAAAATCGCCCAGTACCCCGGATCAGGGGATACTTACTGGATAGAATGAGAAGGAAAGATTGACTATTGGGGACTGCACCAGATGAGATTTGAAAACCCGAGAGCTTAAAGGTGGAAGACAGGGTAATATACAAGACAAAGATTACTGCTAAAACATTGTGC